>NC_064931.1:317473755-319973755 GCF_023897955.1 Schistocerca gregaria | reverse complement strand
CGCCCCAAGTGTTGAGCAATTCGGCGGTACGTCCACCCGGCCTCCCGCATGCCCACTATACGCCCTCGCTCAAAGTTCGTCAACTGCACATACGGTCGCGGCATGCTACCAGTGTTAAAGACTGCGATGGAGCTCCGTGTGCCAGGGCAAACTGGCTGACACTGACGGCGGCGGTGCACAAATGCTGCAGAGCTAGCGCCATTCGACGGCCAACACCGCGGTTCCTGGTGTGTCCGCTGTGCCGTGCGTGTGATCATTGCTTGTACAGCCCTCTCGCAGTGTCCGGAGCAAGTATGGTGGGTCTGACACACCGGTGTCGAGACGGGTAGTGAAACTAATTTTAGGTTATACAAGCTGGGAACCGAAATAATCGTGACGTAGAAAAGGTAAATGCAGATTCCGAAACTACAGATATGTCAGTAACTGGTGCAACAGAATTTTATTACATGGACGAAACCGAGGAACCGAAATAAAGTAGTACACGAATTTCATGATCACGGCAAGAAAATTCACAAACTAAGAGAATCCACACAGGTAAGTACTGGAGGGCACCTTGTCTAGATAGGCAGACGCTCCTGGCAACACTAGTGAATGAGATGAAAGAAATCTCAGCTAAAATAGAGAGAGAGGTAAAATAAAACTCTGCTAAAATGGAGGAAAAGATAGACTATTGCCCTTGAAAGCATGATACAGCGACAGAGTGGGAGAAAATCAGTGCTTATCTTCCTTTCCACAACTGAGTAATTAGAGACGGAGCACAAGCTAGTATTAGGGAAAAATGGGGAATAAAATCGGCCTTCCCCTTTCAAATGGTTCAAATGGCTCTAAGCACTATGGTACTTAACATCTGAGGTCATCAGTCCCCTAGACTTAGAATATCTTAAACCTAACTAACCTAAAAACATCACACACATCCACGCCCGAGGCAGGATGCGAACCTGCGAACGTAGACTCTGCGCGGTTCCGGGCTGAAGCGCCTAGAGCCGCTCGGCCACGGCTTGCCCAGTCAAAGCAATCATCACCTCATTTGCCTGAAGCGATTTCGGAAACTAGCGGAAAACCTAAATGAGGTTTGAACCATCGTCCTCCCGAATTCCAGTCCAGTGTGCTAACCACTGAGCCACTTCGCTCGATACGACAGAGGAAATTGCGGCCGAAATGACACAAGTAAACACTCAGAGCGAAATCTGTCACAAAGGGGAATGAGTGACTTCAAAAATACAATGAGGGAATAACAAACGGCGAAGAAATGTCTCACGTGCATGAACCAAGAATTCTGCAAGCTGAAGCTGTAGTGAAGAATTACGCTGAGGATTCCAGCTAGCTCAGCATACAGCTAATCTCCGTACGAGAGGAGGCATAAGCCGTAGCAGAAAAGGTGTCCGAAATAAGGAAGAGAACTGAGCTACAAATCGCCAAACTCAAGACAGAATAAATAATGATTGCATACACTAGTGATTACTAACAATATTATTTAGCCTAGCTTCGTAACTGTTATAACTAAGAATAGCACAATATAATACATCACCGTTCTGCGGTTTATTTACACAACACTGATACAAAATAATTCTGTTGCCAAGTGCCTAATTGTAGATAATACTATAAGGAAAACTATATAAATTGATGGTCGTTATATTTCATCGAAGTGAAAGTGAAATGCAGAATTCTGGGGCCAACCACAATTCCGTTGACATACTAAGCCTACTGAAGGTTGAAGTCCAAGTTCCAATATAGCATTCGGATTCTCAGTACAGAGCGTAAAAAAAAAAAAAAATCGAACAGCAGATCCACCACAGCGTAGCACTTCCTCGTTTTGGAGTAGAACATAGCACGATGATAACTGGCTTCTAGACATCAGTAGCGAAATAAAAAGGTTCAAATGGCTCTGAGCACTATCAGATTTAACTTCTGAGGTCATCAGCCCCCTAGATCTTAGAACTGCTTAAACCTAACTAACCGAAGGACATCACACAGATCCATGCCCGAGGCAGGATTCGAACCTGTGACCGTAGTGGTCGCGCGGTTCCAGACTATAGCGCCTAGAACCGCTCGGCCACCCCAGCCGCCATCAGTAGCGAATTTAAATAAGTTTCGTAGACGCGAACTATCGATATTACGAATACAGAAATGTACAGCTAGAGTAACAAAGCCAGGGAAATAATCGGCAGTTGGAAATGCAGAATGGCGGGTGCGATGAAGAGCGATATGACTACATCAGGGGAAATAGCCATGGTCAAGGCATTAGTGGACACGATAACAGTTTCGGTGCATGTTTTCTCGTGTACTAACGGGAAACGAAAGAACTGGCGAATGCAGCAAGATATGAAGATCGCAGCGAGAACTGGGAATGACAATGCGGAAACTTTAGACATTATGAGGGGCAATACATCATGCAGAAAAGGGGCACAAGAAATGCGCAGGCCTTGTCGCGAAAACAGCAGAGAGGGAACCATGAACCACAAAAACATATATTAATTTCAGCTCGGCACCTGCCTGGAGAACAAAATTCGGAAATGAATATCATCAGAGAAATGAAACTCAGAAATTAGACGATAATACGTATAACACAAAGCAGTCTGCGGCTAGTAATGAAGAAAGAGGAAATGAAGTGATTAAGGTATAAGAAAACGTGATGGGTGGTAGCAGAGCCCAGTCAGTTACGGTGCATGTTATGGTTATTGAAGACATTATGACTGATTCAGACAAAGAAGCGGAAAACTCCAAAGAAGATAGTCCAGGGGTATCAAACGAAAGGCTTTAGAAGTGTCAAGCACTTCAAATGGGGAGCCACTGGGTGACATTGCAACATTATATGATGTCGTGGTGGATGTGCATGCGGAAGACTAAAGTGTACCGCAACAGAAAAGCAAGGCAGTGGATTCCACCTCAACAACAAAATTTTTAGTACGTGAAACTTTAATTAAAGAAGAGACAGCAGGTAAGAAGGAGAAAAGGATAAATGTCGTAATATTAGGCAAGGTGTTGCACAGAAATACTGGCAAATGGTATGCCTCCACAATCAGATCTAGCAGACATTTAGAAATCAAGCAACGGATGCAGTGATTTGAAAGGAAATCTTGTTCTATGAAAACGAGGTATGAAAATTAAAAGTAAGATTTATAAGAGGAAACTGTTTAAAATACACCCTTTCTTTCAAAAAGAAAGAATTGGAAGCTGCTAAAAGGAGAATAAGACTTAGAAAGGAAGAGCTCGTCCCCAACAATCGAAGGAAAATGAAAGCGAACTATTTCATGACGGCACTGTTGTATAAACCATTCTTTGACTTCTTGCGGCGTCAGTTTACGGTAAAACCTCGAGCTTTCGACGATTTCCACCATCGCCTTCGTCAAGAGTAACTGTCTGTCAAGACTGCTTCTATGGTGGACTTACGTAGACCAAAGATCGCTCTAATTGGTCGGTAGTTACGACATGCTGTCGAGATGGTATCAACGCCTGAGCTAGTAGAGCCACTGCTCTTGCCGTAACGTAAACACTGTGACGAATTTCTTTGGCTGTTCTCTGCATCGAGAGCTCACTTCCATGTACCGCTAATATAATATCTGCCCTAACATTTGAGGGTTTCCCTCATAATCTTATTTCTACAGCCTCTTTAATTATAGAGTTCAAGTATGTGGGAGAGTTGGACGAAACATTTGTTTCGTCAAACAGTAATCTATGTTTGCCTGTGACGCTGTGCTCAGCCACTGCGGATTTCTCCAGATTTCGATTTTTATTGTGACGTTGATGTTCTGCACAGCGGACGGAATCTGTGGTGATGGACTCACCGATGTAATCACTTCTGCACTCTCATGGGAAGTTGTAAATCCCAGAAATCCTGACACCGAGACTATCCTTAACAGGACATAGTATCTGATTTATCTTCTCTGGAGGTCGGAAGAAAATCTAATACCTCGTCTTCCCAGAACTCTGGCTATTTTGCTGGTGTCGCGCAGCAGAAAGGAAGGAATGCACTCGATGGATCATGACGTGAATGTTCAACATTTCCAACTTTCCTTCTTTGGAGAATGCTGACTTGATATAGCTGTTCTTTCAGAACACATACTTCAGATGGCTAATTTCTCAGTCAGAGTGATCCTCGTTAGAAACGATTTTTGCTCTGTGTACCAGTGTGTCTAAAGCTGCTCTCTTCGGGACTTGATGGTGAAAACTCTGGGCGCTAAGATATAAATCTGTACGCGTCGGCTTGCGGTGCAATGAGTGGCCGAGACACCCATCCGACACTCTTTGTACCCTTACGTTTAAAAACGGAAGCCTTTCCTCTTCGTTTCTCTCGACTGTAAACTGGATGTTTGAATGCATGCTTTTCGTATTTTCCTAGAAGTGCTCAAGAGCTTCTAGGCAGTGTGGCCACACCATAATCGTGTCGTCATTATAACAATAAAATGACGATGGACGAAGGAGAACAGAATTTAACGCACGTTGCTGAAACTGTTGCGTAAAAAAGTTGGCCATTGCTAGAGACAACGGGGAACCCACAGACATTTCGTCCGTCATTTCATAAAATTTATCGCCGAAAAAATTACGTGGACGTCATAACGTATCAGAACAACTCTATCGTTCCAGAAGGAAACTTTTCTGCCAACAGTTTCAGTGTGTCCCCCAAAGGAATTTTTATAAATAGTGAGACCACATCCTGACTGGTTAAAATATCGTTTGGGCTAGTTCTAATTTGTTTAATTTTTTCAATGAAAATCTGAAAATGTTTATTCGATGTTCACAGCTGCCAGCTATCCGAGTCATCAACTTCATTAAATACTTGGCCAGCCTTTAAGTCAGAGAACCAATGGTGCTAACAATTGGCCTCACGTAATGCCTTCCTTGTAAACTTCAGGTGATCCGTACAGACTAGGAGGTCTAGGAGCTCGTTCTCTAGGCCAGAATTCTTCAGGAGTTCCACTGTTTTTCTGCTTTAGGGCAGAGTTTGGCCCCGTTTTACACTTTTCTATGTGTTACCTTCCAACAACAATGCCACTTCGCTGATACTCAGTGGTATTAAGAATAACCGTGTCATTTCCCTTGTCAACAGGTATTTCCACAAAATCTTCACCTTTACTCAACACACACAGCCCCTCTGTTTCTGCTCTACGATGCTAGATTTAGGCGGCTTGCTGATGCTAAAATGAGACTGGTGGTAAGTCTTACGTTGTTGGCGTCGTCTTGCGAGAAATGTCGCACCGTTTCTTCCACGATAGTGATGAAGTCCATGACAGATAAAGTGTGTGGCTTAGGAGCGAAATTCAATCCTTTATTAACAGTCGAGGTGGCTCCTTCGTCTAGGTTCTTGCCCGAAAGGCTACTGACAGTGCGTACCTTTCCTTGATACGTTTAATAATATATCGTCTTGGCTACCAGTAAACTAAATCAGTCACACTCAAATTTCTAAATTTCATTAAACGTTTAGTGTGTGAATGAGTATGATTGTTGCTATGTTGATAAATGTAGTGAAGCTACAGACGTAAAATATCCGCCGTCCGCCGATAGGAAAATCTCTGGGTGTGAGTTACGGCGTTTTTATTTAAACTAAAGTCTTTCTTCAAAATTTACAAAACAATATTCGTGAGGTAGGTCTGATCCTCTAAGCATACCAATAACTAAATCAAAGATTCTTCCAAACATAAACTGTCTGTAGTAACCATACAACTTGACCAAACCAAGCCCCGGGCGTCTCGTGAAGAGCGGCGCGGAGTCCACGTTGCCGTCACCTGAGTCCGAGGACGAGTAGAGGCCCTGCGAGGATGGCTCCGCTGCGCTGGCGGCGGTGGACAATAACGCGGCGGCTACGATGACACCAGTGGGTTCACTCGGCGTGAACTCCCTCTCCAGCCTCCTGCGCCAGCCTAAATACTGCTTGGCGCATGGATATGGCTAGCTCTATTTGCAGTCACTTGTCGAGCGGAAGTAAAGGGGTCCGCGGCTGTAGCGACCTCTTGCGGCGCCGTGGACGCCTCCTGGTGGTCTCTGGGAAGCGTCTGCGTTTCCGGGGCGACCGGCCAGGCTGATTCCCTACTCTGTCCGGGGCCCACTGTACCGGTCTGCTTCGCGGGAAGCGAGAGTTGCAGGCGCTTAGTCTTGACACCCAAGACGTTTGGTACGGTGTTTCGGTGTTTAGTGCTGTTCCTTCATATAGAAGAGTTGACTGGAATTTTCGTAGGTATTCGATATGTTATTTTTAGTAAAAATCGACACTTTGCAAAACAATTAAAAGTGAGGATGCAAGGATACCATGATTAATGTCATTACCAGGCACTAGCTAGCTATCATTTTCTTCTAAAAAAATTTGTAGCCTTTCGCTTTTTATGGTGGGTAGAGTTCTGTCGTGTCGCATCGACAATGCTAATGAGCAACAACTATATGATGCCAGCAGTGGCTCGACTGAACATGTATTTTAAAACTCGAAGGACAGTAATGTGTAAAATTAAGACAGAAAGAGTTAATAGTGCATAAATAGGAGTATTTAATTCATAAAGATATGTCGAATCGTCGATGGTTTTTTTTTAGAGTCAATGGGCCTAGAAATCTCTGGTTCATAAAAGTGAATGACCGTGACAGGGTTCGTGATGGTTATTGTTCTGGCGTAACCACAAGCGCCAGAACGAGATGAAGAACGAAAGAGAAGAGAAGGCGGTGAAACGACGTTGGCCAATGGTGCGCTCATTAGGACCGCACCACGACAGCAGCGGCCTCTACAAGAGGAGAATATAGGCACCGCTTCTTCCAGCCTCCGCCACTCAGTACTCGGACAGGTTACAGACAGGCCTAGCAAAGAACGCTACGATAGCAGTTAGGACGCGTTTATGCTGCCACCTCGCTGCTCCCTGGCATGCCCGGCGATGATGAATCAAACCCACAGAATCCTACCGCCCCATTTAGCGTGCACCATTGCAGCTCGCGCCGCTCGCGGTTCGCTACTCGCTACGATCCTCGCCAGGCGATGGTATCAAGCTGGTTTGTGTTTCGCGCTACCACCATCGCCGACCGGCCTGAAACTTGTACTGGGATTGTCTGCTTCAAGGTCACTCTGGCACAGTGCTGTTTGACTGCTTGTTGCTCACGTGGTACTTTCGTGTCCCATTGCGAACCAACTGTTTGTCGGATGCAGTTCCTGTACAGGCCACAAACAATGAGTGAAGATTTAAAGCAAATGATTATTTCAGCCGTTTTTGAACGGAACGCCATCTGGGACCAGAGGCATGCAGATCATCACAACCGTTTCATACTGGATAAACTGTGGAAAGAAGTTGCAATAAAATGTTAAACACGAAAGCTGCATTTCTATTTAATTTCATTACACAATACTTTCTTCACCAAACGGACACTAAAACAGATTACTTATTTATGTAAAACATAAGCAGCATATTGTCTGTTGCATTAAACAATATTTTATTCATTAAAGAAGCACTTATACAGATTTCTTATCTCGATAGCTTCAGCAGGAGCTGCATTGTTTGTTCTTGATGGCTGAACTCCAGCAAGTACGTCTCTGTAGTCCACATTGTTCACTACATTCTCTTTGTCCACAATCACATTATGTAAAACGCAAACAGCTTTCACAATAATTTCTGCAGTCTCTACTTTCGTTTCAATTGATTTATTTAGTAATCGCCACTTTGCAGCCACAATTCCAAAGGCACATTGAACAGTTTTTCTAGTTCGTGAAAAAACTTCGTTGAACTTTTCATTCGAGCAGTCAAGATTTCTCCTGGCAAAAGGTTTCATCAGGTGCCTAAGAAGGGGGTGCACTTCATATCCTATGAACACAGAGGGGGCTTTAACAGCAGTACCTGCTAGAAAGTCGTCTTCAGGGATGTGAAGCATGCCTTTCACCATTTTATCGTATAAAACAGACATCCTGAAAGTGCCTTCGTCACTTTGTTTTCCAAATGCTCCAACTTCAATAAAAGCAAATTTACATTCTGCATAACACACAGCCTGCAGAACTATTGAACAGTATATTTTTATAATTGAAAAACATAGAACCATACCATTTAGGGCTTACAATTCCTATATGCTTTCCATCAATGGAAACTAGACAATTTGGAAACGTCCACTTCTTGTGAAAACATTTCAGCTATTTCTCTGAACGCTTCTTCCGTTGGTGGCTTCATATACAATGCCTGTAGTGTTTGCCACAACATTGATAAAACCTGTTTTATAATTAGAGAAACAGTAGTTATTCCTACTCTAAACTCTCCTGCTAGACTTGCATACGACTTCCCTGTTGCCAAGAACCTGAAATTAAAAAAAAAAAAATTCTTCAGATGTGTGTGAAATCTTGTGGAACTTAACTGCTAAGATCATCAGTCCCTAAGCTTACACACTACTTAACCTAAATTATCCTAAGAACAAACACACACACCCATGCCCGAAAGAGGACTCGAAACTCCGCCGGGACCAGCCGCACAGTCCATGACTGCAACGCCCAGACCGCTCGGCTAATTACTGGTGTGTTACTTTCCACTATGTATTTTTGTAACTACATTGTGTACTTAATGGAATTGGTTATTCTTTAATGTTTCTGCAACGACATTTTCCCCTTATTTCAGCAGTCTGGATGATTGACTGATCTGGCCTTGTAACACCAACCAAAACAGCCTTGCTGTGCTGGTACTACGAACGGCTGAAAGCAAGGGGAAACTACGACCGTAATCTTTCCCGAGGGCATGCAGCTTTACTCTATGATTAAATGATGATGGCGTCCTCTTGGGTAAAATATTCCGGGATAAAATAGTCCCCCATTCGGATGTCCGGGCGGGGACTACTCAAGGGGACGTCGTTATCAGGAGAAAGAAAACTGGCGTTCTACGGATCGGAGCGTGGAATGTAAGATCCCTTAATCGGGCAGGTAGGTTAGAAAATAAAAAAAGGGAAATGGATAGGTTAATGTTAGATATAGTGGGAACTGGTAAAGTTCGGTGGCAGGAGCAACAAGACTTTTGGTCAGGTGAATACAGGGTTATAAACACAAAATCAAATAGGGGTAATGCAAGAGTAGGTTTAATAATGAAAAAAAGGAGTAAAGGAGTACGGGTAAGCTACAACAAACAGCATAGTGAACGCATTATTGTGGCCAAGATAGACACGAAGCCCACGCCTACTACAGTAGTACAAGTTTATATGCCAACTCGCTCTGCAGATGATGAAGAAATTGATGAAATGTATTATGAGATAAAAGAAATTATTCAGGTAGTGACGGGAGACGAAAATTTAATAGTCATGGGTGACTGGAATTCGTGAGTAGGAAAAGGAAGGTTAGGGTTGGGTTGTTTTGGGGGAGGAGACCAGACAGCGAGGTCATCGGCCTCATCGGATTAGGGATGGAAGGGGAAGGAAGTCGGCAGTGCCCTTCAAAGGAACCATCCCGGCTTTTGTCTGGAGAGATTGAGGGAAATCAGGGAAAACATAAATCAGGATGGCCGGATGCGGGATTGAACCGTCGTCTTCCCGAATGTGTGTCCAGTTTGCTAGCCACTGCACCACCTCGCTCGGTGTGGAGAGAAGGAAACATAGTAGGTGAATATGGATTGGGGCTAAGAAATGAAAGAGGAAGCCGCTTGGTAGAATTTTGTGCAGAGCATAACTTAATCATAGCTAACGCTTGGTTCAAGAATCATGAAAGAAGGTTGTGTACATGGAAGAACCCTGGAGATACTAAAAGGTATCAGATAGATTATATAATGGTAAGACAGAGATTTAGGGGCCAGGTTTTAAATTGTAAGACATTTCCAGCTGCAGATGTCGACTCTGACCACAATCTATTGATTATGAACTGTAGATTAAAACTGAAGAAACTGCAAAAAGAGGGGAATCTAAGGAGATGGGACCTGTATAAACTGACCAAACCAGATCTTGTACAGAGTTTCAGGGAGAGCATAAGGGAACAATTGACAAGAATGGTGGAAAGAAATACAGTAGAAGAAGAATGGGTAGCTTTGAGGGATGAAGTAGTGAAGGCAGCAGAGCATCAAGTAGGTTAAAAGATGAGGGCTGGTAGAAATTCATGGGTGACAGAAGAAATATTGAATTTAATTCACGAAAGGAGAAAATATAAAAATGCAGTAAGTGAAGCAGGCAAAAAGGAATACAAACGCCTCAAAAATGATATCGACAGGAAGTGCAAAATGGCTAAGCAGGGATGGCTAGAGGACAAATGGAAGGATGTAGAGGCTTATCTCACTAGGGGTAAGATATAGATACTGCCTACAGGAAAAGTAAAGAGACCTTTGGAGAAAAGAGAAACACTCTTATGAATATCAAGAGCTCAGATGGCAACCCAGTTCTAAGGAAAGAAGGGAAAGCAGAAAGGTTGAAGGAGTATATAGAGGGTCTATACATGGGCGATGTACTTGAGGACAATATTATGGAAATGGAACAGGATGTAGATGAAAATGAAATGGGAGATATGATACTTCGTGAAGAGTTTGACGGTCCACTGAAAGACCTGATTCGAAACAAGGCCCCCGGAGTAGACAACATTCCATTAGAACTACTGACAGCCTTGACAAAACTCTACCGTCTGGTGAGGAAGATGTATGAGACAGGCGAAATACCCTCAGAGTTTAAGAAGAATATAATAATTCCAATCCCAAAGAGAGCCGGTGTGGAAATATGTGAAAATTACCGAACCATCAGTTTAATACGACAGCTGCAAAACACTAACGCGAATTCTTTCCAGACGAATGGAAAAACTGATAGAAGCCGACCTCGGAGAAGATCAGTTTGGATTCCGTAGAAATGTTGGAACACGTGAGACAATACTGACCCTATGACTTATCTTAGAAGAAAAATTGAGGAAAGGCAAACCTACGTTTCTAGCATTTGTAGACTTAGAGAAAGCTTTTGACAATGTTAATTGGAATACTCTCTTTCAAATTCTGAAGGTGGCAGGGGAAAAATACAGGGAGAGAAAGGCTATTTACAATCTGTACAGAGAGCAGAGGGCAGTTATAAGAGTCGAGGGGTATGAAAGGGAATCAGTCGTCGGGAAGGGAGTGAGACCGGATTGTAGCCTATCCCCGATGTTATTCAATCTTTATATTGAGCAAGCTATAAACGGAACAAAATAAAAGTGCGGAGTAGGTATTAAAATCCATAGAGAAGAAGTAAAAACTTTGAAGTTCGCTGATGACATTGTAATTCTGTCAGGGACAGCAAGGGACTTGGAAGAGCAGATGAACGGAATAGACAATGTCTTGAAAGGATGGTATAAGATGAACATCAACAAAAGCAAAACGAGGATAATGGAATGTAGTCGAATTAAGTCGGGTGATGCTGAGGGAATTAGATTAGGAAATGAGACACTTAAAGTTGTAAAGGAGTTTTGCTATTTGGGGAGCAAAATAACTGATGATGGTCGAAGTAGAGAGAATATAAAATGTAAACTGGCAATGGCAAGGAAAGCGTTTCTCAATAAGAAAAAATTGTAAACGTCGAGTATAAATTTAAATGCCAGGAAGTCGTTTCTGAAAGTATTTGTGTGGAGTGTAGTCATGTATGGAAGTGAAACGTGGACTATAAATAGCTTAGACAAGAAGAGAATAGAAGCTTTCGAAATGTGGTGCTACAGAAGAATGCTGATGATTAGATGGGTAGATCACATAACTAATGAGGAGGTATTGAATAGCATTGGGGAGAAGAGGAGCTTGTGGCACAACTTGACTAGAAGAAGGGATCGGTTTGTAGGACATGTTCTGAGACATTGAGGGATCACCAGTTTATGCTACGGTCGGAGGTTCGAATCCTGCCTCGGCCATGGATGTGTGTGATGTCCTCAGGTTAGTTAGGTTTAAGTAGTTCTAAGTTCTAGAGGACTGATGACCACAGATGTTAAGTCCCATAGTGCTCAGAGCCATTTGAACCATCACCAATTTAGTACTCGAGGGCAGTGTGGAGGGTAAAAATCGTAGAGGGAGACCAAGAGATGAATACACTAAGCAGATTCAGAAAGATGTAGGCTGCAGTAGGTACTGGGAGATGAAGAGCTTGCCCACCATAGAGAAGCATGGACAGCTGCATCAAACCAGTCTCAGGACTGAAGACCACAACAACAACAACAGGATATTCTTAGGAGATAATTTTGAACCTAGAGCGACTAGTGGGAATTTGGATCCCGTGGAAAGCAGCGATACGACTGAACACAACGGAGTGTGTATTTCTCATTTTGATGAATGCCATAGCCAACCAACAACATCTTCAGCATCACCACTTTCACCAGTGTCTTCTGATCGCTCTGACACACCGCCAAACTCTACACTTGCTGAACGTAGGACCTATAGGAAGACACCACGACCTGTAGACCCAATTGCAATTCAGTTGATAGAAATTGAAAAAATGAAGTTGCGTATGGGCAAAGAAAAAGAGTCGCTGTCATCAGAAAAAAACGATGAAGATGTAGCTTTCTTCATGTCTCTTCTACATCGCTTGTGACGCATGACTCTTTCGACAAAATGTCGTTCATAATAGATGTGCAGAAACTAGGTATGGAAAGAGTATACGGATCTTCATATCCAAGATACAGAGGATACGATGAAGCTTCGCAGCGGTTTGTACATATTCATCCATCTACTTCAAATATTAGCACTGAGAATGGACCTATCGGATTTGCACCGGGAACAGTACTTAGTTACGAACAATGCACAGTTATTGGTGTAGAAACATCAAGCCCAGGTGAGAAGATAAGTAACTGGTGGTACAGAATTCGATCGCCCACGTGAAGCGGAAGTAAGTTTTGTGAATGTCATGGACCCGCATTACAACCAAGCTTAAACAGGGGAATAAATAAGCCTTGTCATATTATAAAGCACTTTTGAAATATAGTTATAGTTGGTTAAAATAAAATAAAACTATCATAAATGTATTTATTATGGTTTTTATTTGTAGCTATCATGATAGTCTTTCCTACCCTGTAATTCAAAATCATGCAACAGAAAAATATTGTGTAGGAGCTGTCATTAGTAATTAGGTGTAATATTTTTACAGTTATAGTTATATCTAAGCTATAAATTTTACTTTTAGGCCAACCCTAAGCAGATGGTAGATGTAGTACATAAAGTAGATATTAGTAAAATCTGACGAATAGTACCTGAGAGTGAGTACCAGGCGCTCCTCCACAGAAATAGCATTAACAATGTTGGGCCGAATCGTCACCTGTTTGGGTATTCCTGGTTTGATGAGATTTAGAATGTACTGGAAAGTTTCTTGCGACATTCGTAAATGTCTGAAAAAGTTATCTGGATAGTTTTTGAGCTGTTGGTAATACTTGTGAAAGTACCCGTAGTGAGGACGTTCAGCATTCATAGGGTGAACTCCGTACTTTCTCTTCCTTCTCCTTTCCAACAATCACATTTCTGTAGCGAACGAATCACTGTCACTGTCGTCAGACGATGTGGGGAACATGTTTTACGCCTGAAACCACTGCAATTGTGCACTTTCCTGTAATGTAATAGCTCAAGGATGAAGGACGTTCAGCATTCATAGCGTGAACTCCGTACATTCTCTTCCTTCTCCTTTCCAACAATCACATTTCTGTAGCGAACGAATCACTGTCACTGTCGTCAGACGATGTGGAGAACATGTTTTACGCCTGAAACCACTGCATTTGTGCACTTTCCTGTAATGTAATAGCTCAAGGATGAAAACACGACATTATACAACACACAGTCACCCATCGAGGGTGAAGAGACTTCTCGATCTTTTCGATCGAGAAGTATGAAGAGCGGATTCTCAGTATCCCAAAAGCTGTAATTTCGCTTATTGTCGAACCCATCCAAATGAAAGTGGGCATCGTCGCTAAATCAAACCATGCAAGTGCATACCAATTCCCATCATACCCCGCGACCAACCGTGCAGTTCGAACGTCCTGGCCCAAACCGTTCAGAAGTTATGACGATTTTATTTCATATAGTTTATCTGCAGAAGCGTTTAAGATATCGTTCTTCTGTTTTCAATAACATGAATTGTGAAAGTGTCCTCAACAAATGGCTTATAGTCTCTTGTCATAGCTGTATTATTTACAAAGGTTTCGATTTTAACTTCGCTTTTTCAACTCTAGCTACATTAATGTAAACTTTATGTGGGAATGCACTGCAGATACTGCCCAGGAAATCAATGATGTCAGGATCTCCATTCCCTTAATCGATAACATCAACATTCCCTAAATTCCCTCCCCTTCCCCATTTCCTGCAATTTATGTTAAATATTCGGGCGCTTTGATTATGTGTTAGGAACAGCACTTGTCACAGTATTCGTCTGACACACATGTCAATAAGGTAGCTCGCATTTTGCTTTCTCTACACATATACGTTCCTATCGAATTGGTGACTGCTGAAAGTATTGACTAGGTACTGTCTTAAGTCCCAGCTTGTCAAGATGAACATTCTGTCTACAGCTACGTCTTAATCAGCGCCTATGCCACGACGAAAGCGTTATATTAGGTCAGTACGAGAAACACTGTTTTCTAAAACAGTACCACCAATGAATGTTAAATTCGTAGATCTTCAGAAAGGGAAAAAGTTTTTCGAACGCAGACTAATATCAACCCACGTGTAGTTTAAATTCTGTAGCGAGGGAATCGCGACACTGTAATATAGGAGGTCCTTTCACGGCTTCCAGAATGTGGTTGATTTGTTTCATGCGTTAAGCTTCGATTTATAACAACAATATTTGTCCAACACGTATGAAGATGCCATTAACTGGATAGTGACTTATTTTACATTATGTACTACTGCACTGCGTATGCACCGAAAATGACATTAGCATGGTCGCATGCTGCTCCGTCAAGTGCGACCAGTCGCAAATCAGTGGTGAAATATATCAAAATGCAGGCTTAAGAAATTGGTAGAATTAACTACATGCGGTTCAATAATACATCTCCCATTCAACATCCGTATGCCCTTCTTTAATGCGATTAGCAGAACTGTCTCCCCTATATAATTATAAAGTGCTTCAGAAATGATAGACAAGCTTTTATTGAGATTGAGATTTTCACTCTGCAGCGGAGTGTACGCTGATATCAAACTTCCTGGCAGATTAAAACTGTGTGCCCGACCGAGACTCGAACTCGGGACTTTTGCCTTTCGCGGGCAAGTGCTCTACCAACTTTTTTTTTTTTTTTTTTTTTTTTTTTTTTTTTTTTTTTTTTTTTTTTTTTTACCGGGCTCGTAGGACGGCAATCCGTTACGCTGACCGCTCAGCTATCTTTTTTTTTTTTACGCTACCTTTTTTTTACCTTTCGCAGGCAAATGCTCTACCAACTTTTTTTTTTTTCATAGTACAAAATTTATTTTTTAATACAAATGAGATTCAATTACAAAATAGTACACAAGAAAACAACTTATTGGGAAAAGTCTTACAAAGCTTCACCTTTGTGGTGCAGAACATAACAATTAAGCTCAAATTTTACACTTCAAATGGAAAATAAAAATATTACAAAAAAAGAAAAGAAAAAATCAGTCTGTGCATAAAATAACCTCGCATCTTTGTGGTTACTTTCATGGAAATGCGATGACAAAGCCACAAAACTGAAGTTGTACTAAGGCACTTATGCAAATAACATGTACAGAAATATGTCAATGAATACTTAAAGAAAATGGTGTTTCTACACACACTAATTATTAAGCTCAACAAAAATATAATCACAGCCTACAATGCTTATTTCACAAACTACTAACTACATTTTTTTTTTTGAGAATGCATAAAAAAAAAACAAGGCAGCCATGCGCAAAAAGTTGCCAATAAAGTGAACTAAAAAGGGCCATCTTGCTCGCCGCGGTCACATTGCTAGGCGGGCGGCCAGGAACGGGCGGTCGTCATTGCATTGGACATCACCAGCCACCAATCGTTGGAGCGCCCGGGGCCGCTGCACACAGTTTGAGACTGTTTCTGTTACCATAGGGGAATCGTGGAAAGATCACATCTACAAGTTAATGTCTTCTCACACCCGGCACACCCCAGCTGGGTGATGGGTCCATGAATGACGAACCCAAATAGTTCGCAAAAAGGTTCCGGTAATCCTGTCTGTTCGTTAAGACCAGAAACTCGTCGATCATATAGTACCATAAATCGAGGACGTCTTTGTCTCCATCGCGGTATATGTAGTGTATCGCCATTCCTCGTACCCAATTAACCGCATTCATCCGGGTCATAGGGAAATAGACAGCGTCGGGATGAAACAGTTCTTGGGGTAAAATCGAAACGTAGGGGCGGCGGAGCAGGAAAGCCAGGATCTGGCGGATCAGTTTCCAGCACTCACGTGCGGGGCCACAGTTCAGTCTATGTTCGTCCGTGTCTAACGTCGTGCAACGGGGGCACACAGGGTCGTCAATTAGGTGAATGGCATGCAGCCGTTGTCGGGTTGGAAGTTTCTCGTTAACGACCACATACCACGTCGACCGCACGAAAGTAGACAGGAACGGCGCGTGGATGGCTCGCCATACTCGTGGCCAGTCGACCGTAGGGTGGCGCCGTACAGTGTCGTTATCCGGAGTCCAGTGCTTGAGAGCACTATAATAAGTCTTCGCTGTCGGATTCCGTGTCTCCGATATAACCCGCAACACATAGCTATGCTCTACGAAAAGCGTTCTAATGTGTGACAGCGAGGGCGATAAATGTCCAACTGGTACCGGTGGGTACAGCGTACGTGGGGCCACTTCTTCAATCAGTAGGCCTGGGAGACTGGCTGTTGGTGAAAGCCAGAGTCGCCTCATGGAACGGAGATACAGTGCCAGCGCTCTGTGCTTGACGTGAGTGAGTCCAACACCGCCTTTGTCGAAGGGTAAAGTAAGCGTAACAAAACGGATCTTGAAAACAGCACCATCGTTCACCACGTGTCCAAACACTGCCTGTATCCTGGAAGCCATCGTGTCCGTTATCGGCAGTACATGGGCGTAATGGTTAAGGTGAGAAGCCATGTACACATTAACGTATTGGGCGCGTTGCAAAATGTTCAATGATCTGAATTTATTGAGACGAGCCTCTAAACGGAGTCGTCGTAAGACCATACGATACGTAAAGGCCGCCGTGCGTTGTATTTGTCGATGGAGTGATATCCCTAAACACTTGAGCATCGGGACCTTTGTCAGAGGTACGGCCAGACCTGCAGGCATTCCTCGTCCTACCTCCATGTAGCGTGATTTCCGAAGGTTGAGCACACTGCCTGCCACCGCCCCATACTGGTGGAGCCAGGAAAACGCCGTGTGTATTTCGTCACCAGACAGTGCTAAGAACATCACATCGTCGGCGTATGCACCACATCGAAAGGTTACGGAACGGAGAGTAAGTCCTTCTAAGCGTCGCCGTAGTCCGTGAAGAGCTGGTTCGAGGGCAACGGCGAAGAGCATGGCAGAAAGAGGACAACCCTGCCGGACGGACCTGTTGACACGGACGGGGGCGGACCGACAGCCGTTGATCATAATCCTCGTGACAGCCCCATGGATCAATCGAAGCACAACAGACGTCGTCAGACGCGGGACACCGATGTGTTCCATAACAGCACGCAGGAAACCATGGTTAACGCGGTCGAAAGCATGGTCGAAGTCCAGCGCAACAAGAGCGCCTTGAAGGCGGCAAGTTTGCATGAGCGCCACCACGTCTCTATAGGTGCTTAAAGTCGTAAACACATTAGTGTCGCCCCCGAGGCAGGTTTGATCAGTGTGAATGGCCGCCATTACCGTAGGTTTGAGCCTCTCACGGAGCATGCGTGTCAACAGCTTATAGTCAGTGTTTAGCATTGTCAACGGGCGAAAATCAAGAGGGCGACGGCCTCCGCCGGGTTTGGGCACAGGGATCAAGAGACCCTCAGTAAAGTCAGATGGTACCTGAAAATCGGCGTCCAGGAGTTCACTGTACATCCTGACCCACATTGGGCCCATGAGATCAAAGAACCGCTTGTAAAATTCAAGAGGGAGGCCGTCAGGGCCAGGCGTTTTGTTGGGAGAGCCACGCAATAGAGCCTCTCGCAGTTCTTCCAAAGTCACCGCCGACAAGAGCGTAGCATCATCTTGTAGGTTCCGAGAGACTGGTAGGTCAGATAGGACTTCCCTGACCCCTACATTCATGTGGGACTCCCTCTCGTAAAGAAGTTTATATGACTGTGTGAACGCTCGGACGATATCCATTTGTGCGTCAACGCGTCGCCCGTCCTCCGTCTCAACCTCGGTAATGAGCTGCCTCTTGCGTCTTCGGCGTTCTTGAATGATATGGTGGAGGGAAGGTCGTTCACCACGAACATCATCAGTCGTCCTCGCTCGCACCCGCACACCCGCAAGACGTACGGCGTTGATACGAAGCAATTGTGCCTTGACGCGTTGTACTGCTGATTGTCGCTCTGGCGACGGCGGTTGTACAGCCAGTTCGCGGAGCGCAGTATAGTAAAAATCAGTAGTCGCAGTATACCAGCGCGCTCGGTCGCGTCCATAGCTGACTAATGTTCGGCACAGTGCGGGTTTTGCACACCGTAACCACCATTGAAGTACAGAACGGTAGGCGGGTAAACGCCGGTGGCAAGTGCTCCATGTGGACTCGACTGCGCGTCTGCAATTTATCTCATCAAGAAGGGCCACATTGAGGCGCCACGGACCCCTACTTCGGCGGACGCGCTGGCGGGGAAGGGTGAGAGTACACACATATGCGAGGTGATCCGTGAACGCTGCCGGCCACATCTCAGCGTCGACAACGGCCGATCGTAGGCCGCGGGTGACGTAGACTCGATCCAAACGGCTCGCGGAGTGACTAGTAAAGTAGGTGTGTGCTCGACGGTCGCCGTGTTGGATGATCCAGGTGTCCAACAAGGCCAAGTCCTGTACAAGTGCCTGGAGTGCCGGGCAGGTGGTATAGTGTGGCTCCTGGTCGGATGGGCGGAGCACACAATTAAAATCGCCGCCTACTACCAAGTGGTCGGTATTGCCCTGGAAGAGCGGGGCTATATCTTCGGCAAAAAAGGTGCGCCGTTCTCTCCTTTTGCCGGTGCCTGAAGGAGCATATAAGTTCACCAGACGTACTGTACCAATCGTGAGTGCGACCCCCCGGGCCGACGGTAAATAGGAGACATCAGTGGCAATTATCCCTTCCCGCAGTAGAATCGCCGTACCTCCGCCGCCCACATCTGCAGGCATAGTGTAGGCGTCATATCCGTAGGCATCGAGACAGAGTCCTGATCGGACTTCTTGAAGGAAAACAACGTCCAGATCCGCAGCGCGTAACGTATCCTTCAGCATACTGGTCTTGACATCAGATGTAATGCCATTGACGTTGATCGTGGCGAGGCGGTATGCCTGGTCCATCAAGTCTCGGGAGGTGACCATGGTATGACAGGAGGGCAGTAGTCGTGACGTGGAGCGCCGGTCTTGCGAAGTGCTAGGCAGCGACGAGAGGTGCTCATGCCGTCCTAGGCGTCTGTCGCCGGCCGCGTAGACGCTGCCATCGGCATCGGTGCATCGTCTTGGTTCTGAAACGCATCCTGCAACTCCATCTCCTGCGCCCAGTCGCCCAGGGACGTTGACACCACTGGATCTCGAGAGGCAGACGGAGGCAAGGGTGCATCCCCGGTGTCGGAGCTGCGGTGATCTCCTGCATCCCCATGTGGTCCAGACCCAGCGGTAGTGGGAGAAGACGTCGAACCGTGTGAGACGGTAGGGTCGCCTGTGTCGGCGCGGTGGAGCGGTTGAGGCACCTCGTCATCCAGCGGTGTCGCCTCGGGCTGTTCTACGTCGTCGGTTGTCTTGCGCCGCTTCTTATGACGCTTGGGTGATTTCTGCTTACGCTGCCGCGCCTCTGTTTCCGACGTAGGGCAAGGGGAGGACGCTGCATCCTGTGCTTCAACTTCCATCGCACCGTCGACGAGCCGTTGTGACGGTGCGCCGGGGTCCGACGAAAGGACATCAGTAGCATCAGCACTGAAAGACGCTTGGGGCTCCGTGGAAGCTACTGCAGGGTCCTCCAAAGCTCGCACCAATACAGTGGGGTCGTCATATACAGCTGGCGTCTCCCGTCTCGCCGCCGCAACATACGTGATCGGCAGAGAGGTCGGTGTCGACGGACGAATCTGGTCGGTCGAGGGTGTCTGCGCGAGACAGCGTTGCAGGCATTCGGTACGCATGTGTCCCGTCTGGCCACAACCGGAGCAGGTTCTCGGCTGACCGTCGTAAATAATTATTGCCCTGCAACCAGCGATCGTGAGATACGAAGGAATATGGCGACGCAGGTCAATACGGACTTGTCGCACCCCGTTAAGGACAGGGTAGGTGTCGAAGGTCTTCCATTTTTCGGCCGTGTGGCCGAGAACTGTTCCATAGGGTCGAAGAGCAAGGGTGACCAAATCCGCTGGAACTTCAAAAGGGAGCTCAAACACGCGCACATTTTGGATTCCCAATCCAGCACGTTCAAGCGTCACCACACCCACGTTTCCGTCTGAGTGGCAGAACCGATAACCTGCCGTCGAGCGTCTGAGAAGTTTGTCACATGCTTCGTCGTCAGTGAACTTAAGATATACGACGCTGGAGACAATAGATAAGTGGATACCGATCAGCTCGTTAGGATCAACATGTACCACATCGCGTAAAAAACGCTCTACTTCGTGGGCCTTGGGTCTAGAGTACGTAGTGTCGAACTGCAGCTTGATCGTGGCTTTCCGATACGAAAGAGCCATCGTGTGTCAGGAACGTGACGGCAATACGTAACACTAGCGCGCCGGCGCGGTAAACAACAACACACCCGGAAACGCGACACGGAGCGGCCGGGACGTACCGCACCGCTCCACAGCCAAAGGCCGACTGTTTTTAAAATTCTGGAGGCACTGGGTAATGATCCACCAACTGAGCTACCGAAGCACGACTCACGGCCGCTACTCACAGCTTTACTTCTGCCAGTACCTCGTCTCCTACCTTCCAAACTTTACAGAAGCTCTCCTGCGAACTATGCAGAACTAGCACTCCTGAAAGAAAGGATATTGCGGAGACATGGCTTAGCCACAGCCTGGGGGATGTTTCCAGAATGAGATTTTCACTCTGCAGCGGAGTGTGCGCTGATATGAAACTTCCTGGCAGATTAAAACTGTGTGCCCGACTGAGACCCGAACTCGGGACCTTTGCCTTTCGCAGGAGAGCTTCTGTAAAGTTTGGAAGGTAGGAGACGAGGTACTGGCAGAAGTAAAGCTGTGAGTACCGAGCGTGAGTCGTGCTTCGGTAGCTCAGTTGGTAGAGCACTTGCCCGCGAAAGGCAAAGGTCCCGAGTTCGAGTCTCGGTCGGGCACACAGTTTTAATCTGCCAGGAAGTTTCAAGCTTTTATTGGTCATTAAAGAGCCTATGCGTCTTCTGTAAACATTAAGACGCATGACCACCAGCGAGGTGCCTGCATAACACATGCGACAAGGTTGCCGGTGAGCAGCGAGGTGCGGTGTGCCAGCAGCGAGAAGGCAGCATATACCTTCCCATAGCAATCCAATGCTTTGACCGCGCAGCTAGTCTTCAGTAATAGGCTGATTTACAAGGAAGAATTCTGTACATATTTTATTACCGCTACGCCTAGCAAGTCGTCTGGCCGTAGATACTTAGTGCTACCCGTAAGAAGCCGGAGGGTGTCACTACACAGTTACGTATACAGGCCCGCCCGGCTAGCCGCGCGGTTTAACGCACTGCTTCCTAAGCGGGAAGGTGTGCCGATCCCCCGCACGAATCCACTCGGCAGATTATTGTCGAGGTCCGGTGTGCCGGCCAGCCTGTGGATGTTTGTCACGATAAATGGCACTGGTGAAATAAAGTCCGCCGGCAGCTGTGCCAAGGCGATTCTAGGCGCTTCAGTCCGGAACCGCGCTGTTGCTGTGGTCGCAGGTTCGAATCCTGCCTCGGGCATGGATGTTTGTGATGTCCTTAGGTCAGGTAGGTTTAAGTAGTCCTAAGTCTAGGGGACTGATGACCTCATATGTTAAGTACCGTACTGCTTAGAGCCATTTGAACCATTTTTTTTAAAGAAAGTCCCTGTGACAACGTGTCGTGTGTTTCTTGCATGTTGCACGCTGAATGATTGACAGAGCGTACTATAAGCAGCAGAATGTTCCGGTATTCATATTGGGAACAGACCGAGAGGGTGGTTGTGTACGGCCAGGAAGATGGAAACAGTCGAGAGGCGGCACGGCTATATTAAAAAAAAAAAAGTAGCCTCACAGACACCAACCACATCACACAGCATTTAAAGCCCTTTTCAGATGTTTGAGTGATCATAGACCCTTTCAGACAAACAAGAGTGCAGGGAAGCGGTGGACTGTGTGTACACCAGATCTGGAGGACTAGGTTCTACAAGATATTGAGACGAACCCTAATACAAAAACCAGGGAAGTGGCCCACAAACATGGCGTAAGGCAAAGAGCCAAACAGTGTATTCTGCAGAACGATTGCTAGTATACCTATCAATGACACGAGTTGAACATTTAACATAATGTGGCTACGATGCAGCTCCCTACTGTGGTCTGGGATGATTTCTTGTCGTTGCCCACACACCGTCCTCCATTTCCAGTCAGGAATCTGTCCCTGCATTTTGTCAGTTTTACTGATGTTAACTTTGTGTGTAGCGGAACAAAATTATTTTTAAATTGCAATTTTGTGTGTTCATTCGACAGAGCTCTCCCAAATTAGTCTAAGTTGATATTCGTTTTGATGGGAAATAGGGACACTAAAACACGAAGAATAAACAGCAATCCAGCAGCGATTCAGTAGCGCTGCATGCTTGCCTGTAGAAGTCAGCATGGGCCCGGTTGGTGCTGTCGCCGCTGCGTACTGCAAGTTTTACTGCCCTGGTAGTACATATCGATAAAAAAGATATCGCATTAGGCTAATGCAAAAACGAAGTTGCAAACATCTGCTGAAACATCAGAGACAAAGCGCCTGACGTCTCTTCCGAGGCAGCCCATATACAGGGTGGTCGGAAATTGCAGTTACAAACTTCTAGAACTTGTAGTGGCGAGTGAGAACATAATATTTTGAATAAGAATCCAGGTTCGTAAACGTACCATTTGCGTGCTACAGCCATTTGAAAACGTGTTGCTAATGAGACCATTTTTACAAGTAGCTGACTGGGCGTGATCCAGTAAATCACTTGTTTTACAGTTCCACTCATTAATAAACAATGATACTGCTCGTGTACTCTTTGACAGGTTCTCATCAACGTGGTGCACTAACGCCTCTTCCAGTTCGGGCGTGTGGGGCCTCCCTGGAGCGACACAGTCACGCCTGCTACCGGTGAAGGTACCCTTTCTCGCACCGCTGCGTGATTGTGGCGAAAAGCGTACGCGATGTAGTCTGAAGTTGGGAAGAACTATCTTGATAAAGGCGACGAGCAGCTCTTCCTTTGCCATAGCTTCGCCTTTCAGGAAGATCATGTCGGTGTTTTCTGCAAACTTGTACTTAACCATGATGCTCCAACACTAACAGACCCGTGAATGAGGCTCAACCTGGCCAGTGAGGTAGGATAAGATCCCAAATGACATCAGCAGATCTGACGTAAACACCCATCACTATGACTATCCTGTTTCAAACCTACCTAGCAAACATGTTTTCAAACGGTTGTAGCACGAAAACAGTACATTTCCGGACATATGCTCCCGTTCAAAATATTACGTACTCACTCCCCTCTGCAAGTCCTAGAAGTTTGTAACGGGAACCTTCGACCACCCTGTATATATATCTTCACAGTTTTTAAACGAATTTGTATTTTATAATGGCAACAACATGTCGTAGCTACAGTTCATATATACGTAATGAGAACGTTGTTGGAGTCGAATTTCTAATTTACAATTACAAGAACATGTCATTGGCACAGATCACATACAGGTTATGAAAATGTTCCAGAATGCCCCTAAGATCTATTATGCATACTTCCCCCATTCCATAATAATATTGTGGGCATCGTCGGTAGCGATATCTGTGCAGTTCTACGTACAACACTGCAGTCCCCCTGTTCATTCATTTATCACACGTCGTGATATTCTACAGGTTTTTAGGTGAAAAGGGAATATGCTTCAGTAAAATAACCAATTGCGGTTGAGAGGATAGAAACCCTGAAGCGTTCAAAATAAAAATACTATTCCAAATCTACTACAAACTTGAGATGCAGGTGCAGATAATACGGTCATCTGGATTGCAGGTTCATTATTACGTCTGTGAATTTTATAATGTAGGCTCTGCAATTTTATGCAGAGGAAACGTGCAGGGGCATTTTCACTTACGGTATCGTCGACAAAAATAGCACTTTAGATTCTTGTAATCATAGTTAATCTTCTCAACTTGAAACTTTCATCAGTGAGATGGCGTATAGCTATCATTCAGGGAAGATATAGTAGTAATGTAATAAAAGAACGTCAACAGAATTAGCTTTTTGTCTTGCTTGTTGAACATAAACGAATTTTGACATCATACATTTCGAAGTGATTAGCATAATGTAGACAGAATCCGACGTGTCATACTATGACGAATATTCAGCGTATTTTACGCAAAGAACATCGTTCGTCGTGAGGCAACGTGGATACTCAGGAGGCACGATAGTACCTGCAGTCACATATCAGTCGTTGCTGGAATAGCTGCAAGAGGCAATTTATCTTTCTTTGCATCCCTACATTTATCCTGCTGAGACGCCGGATCGGCTAGCAGCCAGGCCTCTCTGCTAATCCGCCTTTCCTGTTTACCTTCGTCTTCGCCAGGCATTACGTGGGCTGACTCTTGAAGCTAAACGTGGTGTACTTTCTGTATGGCACTAACAGGGCATCATTGTGACACACTGTTTGTACCTCTCTATTTCTATGTGAAGGCGGCAGTCGCGGCCCGAGTAAACAACTGGAGTTGTACCCATGGCGAAATAATGTTTTCCTATGTAAGCATGTCTGTGACTGGAGAACTCCTGACAACCGAGTTACATATTTAGTAGACAGCGTATTGCTCCGAATGTCACATAGCTGTATGCTAAAATTTGAGAGCAGCTCAGACTATTCTACACTTTCACTGTAACCCCATACGGCTGTGGGCGATAGCGCTGAATTTGCTTCTCAGTCCCGACAACCACCGCCTTGAGCCTGGACTAACCTTCCCTCGCAATAAACACATTTGTCAATACAAACATTCATATTAAATTTTTTGGGGTTTTTCTGAATTCTTACAGCGCATCCAAGAGCGGGGACTGTAAAAAAGGGATGGAAGATCAGCACAAACACGGAATCAGAAACGATGTGCCCTTTTCAAATGGAAAATCCAGGCGTTTGACTACAGCGATTGAGGGAAATAACGTGAAACTTAAATCTTAATGGCCGGGCGGGGCTCCAAACTTCGTTCTACCCAAATGCGAGTCCAGTGGCCTGACGGCTACGCAGACTCACTCTGTACGTGGAATGTGCTGGGATCTGGATGTCCCATGGTCCGTGGAAACAAGGAGAAGAATACGAAATGAAATTAATTTATTTTACAAATCGAACTGCAGTACGGGTACAGGCTGCTACAGTGAAAGAGAAGTAAGCTCTCAAACTACTCTGAACACATTAACAGGCAATCATTTAATGACTCACAATGTGAGCGGATTGCTGATATGTAAATATTATACAAAATTAATACAAAAAATATTGACCTACGGTAAAAGAACAAGGTAAAGGACCTTTGCTTCAAAAAATGGCTCTGAACACTATGGGACTTAAATTCTGAGGTCATCAGTCCCCAAGAACTTAGAACTACTTAAACCTAACCAACCTAAGGACATCACACACATCCATCCCCGAGGCAGGATTCGAAGCTGCGACCGTAGCGGTCGCGCGGTTCCAGACTGTAGCTCCTAGAACCGCTCGGCCACCACGGCCGGCACCGTTGCTTCCCTCGTGTACTTATCGTCATAATAGGGCAAGGCGACTTAATGATTACATGATACAAAGATTATAGCGGTGTAATTCCCACTGAGAAAATAAGAAGGCAGAAAATACAGAAAAAGAAACCTTCAAACGGAAATGTCATACTACAACACATTTCTGCTAAAGGAAAATGATTCAAACTAAACTGGTAAGATAGCTGTGGACAGTACTCATTTTACCCACAGAGATGGCCATTAGCTGAAGCTACAATTTCACATCAACAATGATAGAACAGTCTTTGAAGTAGGAAAAAACATAGGACAGAATATTAAGGCAGAAAAGTTGCTAGTTCTAATCAGGAAGCACAAACGACTAGTAAATATTTTTGCTATGATGAATAGTCATATCAGCAAGCACTGAGATTGTGTAAACCATAGATAGAATTACTTATTTTATCTTTTGTTGAAACAGTCGTTACATACTGCGTATTGTCGAGAGAACTCCAGTCCTAGGGTCACCCTCTGCGTCTCTCTAGCACGTGGATGTAAATGTTCCTCGCTGACATTCAAGAGACCACAAATCCCCTCCTTCTGGTGAGACTTCAAAAAACTGTTTAACTCAGTTTCAGTCGTCAACAGTTTGATTTGTCAGATTGTGGTACATGAAACCCAGTTAATTCCAGCTACAGTAGTGTCTTTAAATCCACTGAAAAGATTGAGTCTAATATATGCTACACATGAATGCCATAGACAACACATAGACAACAAAAGGTCAGCCGGAAATATCTCTACTTATATTAGTAGCAACTTAAAAAATTCAGTACTACATTGGTAATGTTACAGTACTTGAAGAAAGTGTAAGTAGGCTGTTGAGGTTTTAAATTGGTAACGCCACGTAGCGCTCTGTATGAAAATCACTGGCTGTGCTGTGTGCAGTCTTTGGCTGGTTAGCATTGTTGTAATATTCGCTATTATAGTGTTGGGCAGTTGGAAGCGAACAGCGTGTAGCGTTGCGCAGTTGGAGGTGAGTCGCCGCCAGTGATGGATGTGGGGGGAGAGATGGCGGAGTTTTGAGAACGGATGATCTGGACGTGTGTCCATCAGAGACAGTGAACTTGTAAGATCGGATTTCGTGAACTGACATATATGTATTATGACTTTTGAACACTATTAAGGTAAGTACATTGTTTGTTCTTTATCAAAATCTTTCATTTGCTAGCTATGCCTGTCAGAAGTGACTTCAGTAGTTAGAATCTTTTATTTAGCTGGCACTACTCGCGCTCGCTGTATTGCAGTAGTTTGAGTAACGAAGATTTTTGTGAGATAAGTGATTCATGAGATGTATAGGTTATTGTTAGTCAGGGCCATTCTTTTGTAGGGATTATTAAAATTCATATTGCGTTGCGCTAAAATTATTATGTGTCAATTTAGTGTTGATCAGAATAAGTAAAGAGAGTAATGTCTGAGTACGTTCAGTTTTGTTCAGCTGTTTGAAAATCAAATAATGTAAGAGGTTTATCAGCACAGTAATTCATTAATTTTTCTAAGGGATTGTTTCAAAAGTGTGACTGTCTGGATAATGCCGTTTTGTTTCACCACTGTCACTGGAAGAATGGAGGTGAATGTTCCTCCTCCATACATAACCTGGAATATTACACATTTTTTAAAAGAAAGGAGAAGCGAAACTTAAAAGAAATAAGTGACACCATCGAATTAAATTATCATACGTAATCGGAATGTTAGAGATCAAAACAAGAAAGTGATATGTGGTGCACCAGTCACTAAATTGTAAATTGAATAAACATACAATGAAAGGTGGAGAGCATGAAAACAAAAATTGTTCGCGCTACCGAAGAACATTACGTTATTTAGTCTGTAGAAGCCCGCAATTTATAAGCTCGAATGTTGCTACAATAATATAAGGCCGTCACAGCTGCCGTGATTAATCTAGTAAAATATGTAACGGTTGAGTCTAATGTAAACAAAGACAATTATTAAGAGAACTTACTTTCTCAATATAAATCATAATAAGAGCATATAATACAGTAATATGAAAGAATTTTCATAACTGAGGCACACTATAATAAATAGTCATCAAATAAAAGAAGTTAATAGCATGGCTTGCATAGGTGCACAGCGACATCCTTACACACACTCTAGACTGCAGTAAAGATTTCTAACGGAATTAAATGACCTATTAAGTAACGTGGGAAGAGAAACCAGTATATAATCTCTTTCACTTTTACAAGAAAATTTTACCTTGAAATCAATGATATAAAATACTAAAAGTATTTGTCCCTTCTGAGAGCATACCACAACAAATTATAAAGCAGTACTGAAAGTAAAGCATTGAGAGAGAAAGCAGTGTTTTCCTGCTCACAAGGCAAGAGGAGAATTGTGTAACTCTCTAATGTTTATCACGCACAGCACATGAACAAACATAAACGTTAGAGGAACATTGGTTTGTGTTTGGTTGTACTCCACGCACACTTTACACGGGGGGAGAGCTTCCAATAACTTGGTGCCGACGATCGAGGCTCCAGATGACCTCTTAGTGGAGAGGGGACGGTTCTTGGACATGAGTAATTTCTGGAAGTGATGTGCCTGTGGCACGTCGGAAGGTTCAATCAGTGTCCACCATCGAAGATCCTATAATTAGGTACAGAGTGATTGCGTTTGACAGAGCAACAGCGGAACAGCCGCCGGAAAGGAGTCCGCTCCCCTGTCAAGGTCGAACGTCTCCCCGCCGACACTCGCTTCATAACCTCCACCCCTCCTCCGCGCAGCCATTGATTCTACGAGATGCTGTTGGCGCGAGTAAGTGCATGGGAAGGGGCTTGTGACACTGTGACGCGACATCCCTCTCCCTGAGGCCCACGGGATGGTCGGGCCACGGCGCGTATGTCACGAAAGTAGGCCTAAACTCGTTCGTTCGCGCAGCTCAGCAGACAAAATGTGTTTCTAAACCTGTTAACTCGCAGCTGGGCGTGTACGCACTAACGAGAATGCATCTTTTACTGGAATCCGCTATTATGAAGTCTTACTGATTAACAGTACTACAACAAAATTTAATTTAAGATCCATACTCAATATAAATGATATAACATTTAGTCTCTTCTGTGTTAAAGTCCTCATTCCGTACAAAAGTGGTGCCTTATGAAACTGATAATCAATTTGACATGATTTTAATTGTATTTGCTCCAGTAACGGCGCAACGAATTATCAGTAGGCCTATGGACTTCCATCATTGTAGGACTAATAACAGTATGACTCTACAATAGTGGATTCCAGTAGAAGATGCAATTCTCGTTTGCACGTACACACCTAGTTATGAGTTAACAGGTGTAGAAACGTTGTTTGTCTGCTGAGCTGAGCGAGCGAGGCACCTCAAGCCTATTTTCGTGACGTACACGCCGCGGCCGGTCTTTCTCGTGGGCTTCGGTTCTGCCCCTATGGTCAGCAAGAAATGGTTCAATTGCTCTGAGCACTATGGGACTTACCATCTGTGGTTCAGTTCCCTAGAACTTAGGACTACTTATACCTAACTAACCTAAGAACATCACACACATCCACTCCCGAGGCAGGATTCGAGCCTGTGACCGGAGCAGTCACGCGGTTCCAGACAGAAGCGCCTGGAACCGCACCGCCATGTGGTCAGCGGTACAGCGGTTTGACTTGAGAAGCGAGGGCGCCGTGCGCGTCGAAGTCGCCTCTGACGTCAGCAGGCAGAAGCAGTCTGCGCCGGCGGCGATATGACAGACCGCTCAGCCCCCCTAATACAGTCAATGGATTCACGTTTTCCACTCTACTTCTCCTCCTACTTCTTCTTCTCCTTCCTCTTCCCCTTCCCCCATGTCCCGAAATTTGTTTTAAATATTGAGGTGCTGTGATGATGTGTTATCAACCCCATATGTTACAGTATGCGTTTGACACACAATTACGCATCTCGCATTTTCGCTTTCCCTACGCACGTGCATTTTCCTCCAACTATTCTACGCACGTCTATATGCGTCGATGTGGGATTGAGATCTTCGCTTTCTCGGCCCAAGAACGTTAGGGCATACATGAAAAGACGCATAACAAACTACACATTGTTCGTAGCACTCTGTCCTACAGTCAGTAACGATCTAGGCAATGAGGACACAAACACACTTCCTATATACAATATATGACTTTTAGAAAATCGTACACCAAGTGCCACTATAATTTTATTAAAACGAGAGGAAAGGTCTAAAAACACAAGCCTAACTTACGAAAAATACCCTCTCGAGAATATTATACAATACAAGGAAAAATATTGGCCTCACTTACACATGACCTGACTTACAGTATGTGGTCTAACTCGATTAATTGCTAATTTGGTATTAACTTTTCCACATGCATTTGTCTATTCACACAGTTACCACATTTCAGCACCTTATTGCTCCATTATTTCCTATAGTACCTCTCTGTCAATTGTCAATATAATAACAATCTATAGTTCTATAGTCCCCTGGCCACAGGCAGACATTGTAACAAAGATAAAGAAGGAACGGTATATGTGTTTAATCATCCATTGTGTATCACTGTATGTTGTTTCCTTGTACCCTTAATGCATGAGAAATCACTGCACTGCAGACACCTCTCATGTTTGGCCAAAGATCGTGACCGGGCCAAATATCTCACGAAATAAGCGTCAAACGAAAAAACTACAAAGAACGAAACTTGTCTAGCTTGAAGCGTTAAACCCGATGGCGTTACGGTTGGCCCGCTAGATGGCGCTGGCATAGGTCAAACGGATATCAACTGCGTTTCTTTAAATAGGAACCCCCATTTTTATTGCATATTCGTGTAGTACGTTAAGAAATATAAATGTTTTAGTTGGACCACTTGCTTCTCTTTGTGATAGATGGCGCTGTAATTGTCCCAAACATATGGCTCACAATTTTAGACAAACAGTTGGTAACAGGTAGGTTTTTTAAATTAAAAAACAGAACTAAGGTACGTTTGAACATTTTATTTCCGTTGTTCCAGTGTGATACATGTACCTTTGTGAACTTATCATTTCTGAGAACGCATGCTGTTACAGCGTGATTACCTGTAAATACCACATTAATGCAATAAATGCTCAAAATGATGTCAGTCACCCTCAATGCATTTGGCAATACGTGTAACGACATTCCTCTCAACAGCGAGTAGTTCGCCTTCCGCAATGCTCGCACATGCATTAACAATGCTCTGACGCATGTTGTCAGACCTTGTCGGTGGATCACGATGGCAAATATCACAGAAAGAAATCCGGGGACGTCATATACGGTGAACGTGCGGGACATGGTATGGTGATTCGACGACCAATGAAATATGCTATTCAATACCGCTTCAACCGCACGCGATCTATGTGCCGGACATCCATTATGTTGGAAGTACATTTCCATTCCCTCACGCAGTGAAACATCTTGTAGTAACATCGGTAGAACATTACGTAGGATATCAGCATACATTGCACCATTTAGATTGCCATCGATAAAATGGGGGCCAATTATCCTTCCTCCCATTATGCCGCACTATACATTAACCAGACAAGGTCGCTGATGTTCCACTTGTCGCAGGCATAGTGGATTTTCCGTTGCCCAATAGTGCATGTTATGCTGATTTACGTTACCGCTGTTGGTGAATGACGCTTCGTCGTTAAAAAGAACGTATGCAAAAAAATCTGTCATCGTCCAGTAATTTCACTTATTCCCACTGGCAGAAATGTACACGGCGTTCAAAGTTGTTGCCATGCAATTCCTGGTGCATAGAAATATGGTATGGTATGTAGCATTCTCAACACCGACGTTTTTGAGATTCCCGATTCTCGAGCAGTTTTTCTGCTTCTGATGTGCAGATTAGCCGAGGCAGCAGCTAAAACACCTACTAGGGCATCGTCACTTGTTTGAGGTCCTGGTTGATAATTCACATGTGGCTGAACACTTCCTGTTTCCTTAAATAACGTAACTCTCCGGCGAACGGTCCGGACACTTGGATGATATCGTCCAGCATACATAGCACACGCCCGTTGGGTATTTTCATCACAATAGCCATAGATCACACGATATCGACCTTTTGGTAAACGCTCCATTTTAACACGGGTAATGCATCACGAAGCAAATACCGTCCGCATTGGGGGAATGTTACGTGATACCACGTTTGTGACTATTACAGCGCCATCCAACACAAAGCTAAAAAAGTTGTCCAAATAAAATATTCATATTTGTTTACGTACTGCATGAATATGAAAAAAATGTAGGTTCCTACTTAAAAAACGCAGTAGATATCCGTTTGACCTATGGAAGTGCCATCTAGCGGGCCAACCATAGCGCCATCTGGTTTCCCCCCTTCAAGCTAGACGAGTTATGTTCTTTGTAGATTTTTCGTTTGATGCTTATTTCGTGAGATATTTGGCCCGGTCACTATCAATGCACCACCCTGTATATATTCGGATCTAAGTTATGACGCGTTCGAATTCTCCATGATCGGAACATCTGCATGTGTCGGAACATCGATGATGTTGGTGACCTCCTGAATCGATGTTTTCAGCTCAGCAATAGTTTAAGGGTCATCGCTGTACACGTTGTCTTTAGTACAGGCCCATAAAAAGGAGTCGTGTGTGCTTAGGTACGGAGAATATGGCAGCCAAACGAGCCCCATGGCAGTGGCCTCTGGGTACCCCGGAGCCAGAATGCGGTCCCCAAAGTGCTTCTCCAGGACGTCAAAAATTCTCCTGCTTCAAAATCTTGTCGAAATCAGGGTCACTTTGGATAATGGGGATGAAATAATTTTCCAAAACCTTTAGGTACGGTAGTCACTGTGCCTTCAAGGAATATTGCACCTATTATTCCGGGACTGGACTGAACATTGTACAACACACAGTCACCCATCGAGGGCGAAGAGACTTCTCGATCAAAAAATGCGGATTCTCAGTATCCCAATCGCTGTAATTTTGCTTATTGACGAATCCATCCAAATGAAAGTGGGCATCGTCGCTAAACCAAACCATGCATGCGCATACCAAATCCCACAATGCCCCACGACCAACCATGCAGATCGAACGTCCTGGCGCAAACCGTTCAGAAGTTATGACGATTTTATTTCATACAGTTTGTCTCCAGAAGCGTTTAAGATATCGCTATTCTGTTTTCAATAACATGAATTGTGAAAGTGTATGTCAGTATGAGAAACACAGTTTTCTAAAACGGTACCACCAAGCAATGTTATTTCGTAGGTCTTCAGAAAGGGAAAAAATGTTTCTTACGCAGACTAATATCAGTCCACGCGTAGTTTAAATTCTGTAGCGAGGGAATCGCGACGTTGTAATATAGGAGGTCCTGTGACGGCTTCCAGAATATGGTTGATATGTTTCGTGCGTTAAGCTTCGATTTATAGCTACAATATTGTAAGGTGTCAGGCAAATCCAACTCCTTCCATGAAAACCATGACATGATAAGCAAATCCAGTAGTATGCCACATAGCTCGGAATAAATCGTGACATTAAATTAACCAAAGTAATACGAGTAACGAGTGAGCAAATGGAATACCACAGACTAACACAAGAAAGGTTGGTTGGTTGGTTTGGGGAAGGAGACCAGACAGCGTGGTCATCGGTCTCATCAGATTAGGGATGGTTCAAATGGCTCTGAGCACTAGGGGACTCAACTGCTATGGTCATTAGTCCCCTAAAACTTAGAACTACTTAAACCTAACTAACCTAAGGACATCACACACATCCATGTCCGAGGCAGGATTCGAACCTGCGACCGTAGCAGACGCACGGTTCCGGACTGCGCGCCTAGAACCGCGAGACCACCGCGGCCGGCGAGATTAGGGAAGGATGGGGAAGGAAGTCGGCCGTGCCCTTTCAGAGGAACCATCCCGGCATTTGCCTGGAATGATTTAGATAAATCACAGAAAATCTAAATCAGGATGGCCGGACGCAGGATTAAACTGTCGTCCTCCCAAATGCGAGTCCAGTGTCTAACCACTGCGCCACCTCGCTCGGTCTAACACAAGAATTCCTAAATACATGTCGTACCTTCCCACCGTGAGACCGATGCAGTTCCAAGGGGAGAAACGAGAACAGAAGCCGTGAACAGAGCCGTATTAAGCTAGAAGGCCCTGCGATAAGGGACGGACTGCACACCCACGTTGCCAGCTAGCCACTAGGGCCACACAACCCGCACGTTTTAGCATGAGACATTTTCGCGTCTCTGTTACGTCAAGGACCACCCCCCAGCCCATGTTAAAAGCTAGAGCCCTCCAGAAGAACAGTATAGACCTCACGATAACGCTAAAAGGACCACACCAGCTGCAGGTTTTAGCGTGAGACTTTTTCGCGTCTCTGTTACGTTGCAAACTTTAAAAACATTGCCCCACCACGAAAACTATAACATTTCTCATTGGATAGACAGAATTTTTGTAGGCGGAGCTTAAGGTTAACGTTGAGACCCTGATTGGTCAGATGAAAACACAGCCAGATAGTTTATTTTAAACCAACTTCCGTAAATTGTAGTAAGGAAAAGTTAGGCAAGAGAGTTGCTTTCGAGATGGCGAGGTGAGCGGAGCTGTGCTGCCTGCCGCCGCCCTGACGCTGCCTAAACACCGACAAGGTAATGAACGCACGCGATGCCGCATTTTTGAGCGCATAAGGCTTCACTCACAACTGCAGAAGTCTCATATGTTACACCCCGTTTTTTGCGTAATACTAGTGTCGATCGTAAATTAAAGCTCATGTTGTTCACATTTGCCACTTGAAGTAAAGGTCTGAAACGCGATGATTTTTCTGTTTTATAGTTATTGAGAAGCCACATCAGCCACTGTAATTTACGACAAGTTAGATAAGTAATTAAAGATAATTGAGTGTCACTGTAGACCATTTTGATAGTTTTCTCTTTTGTGAAACTTAATTTAAATCTAGATTATAGATGTGATATGGCATAGGTCATCCTTCGATCCATTGTAGAACTTGGAAACCCATTTAGGGAATATTCGTTCACATTTTTGTTGAACACAGTGGGTTTTTACCATCCTGTATTAAAACATTTCCTTTTATCGTTAGTGCAATGTATAAACGATGTTTTTGTGAGTAGAATAAAATTTCCAATGATAAACTTGACTGCTTCTTTGACGTTATTTTACCAGCTAACTTAAAATAGGAAAGCCTTGAACCCCTTCCACTAAATTTAGTTAGTATTAAGATTCTTTTACAGGTAGTGCAGTCGAGCTGACGCTGAGATCATTTAGTATTTAGTTATATCATCGCTAGTCTCATTGAATTCTTCTGAATTCTACATGTCATGTGTGGTTTGGCGTCTTCTTACCAGCAACAGGTCCCAGGTTCAAACTAGCCAATTCACTAAAAAACACTCTCAGAGCGTCGTTGCGCGAAAGTGGTAGGGAGACACGATATAGAACAATCAGTCACCACCATGGATGTTTAGAAAATGGCTACCCGGCCAGGATGGTAAAATACCATGACTAAAGGTTGACCACAAGCCCAACAAGGTCAGAAAAATACCTGCTGAAAAATTTTCGTAGTAAAAATATTATTTTTCTTAAGTTATACATAGTAGGAAACAGTAGCTGCAGCGATAGATAGTAAGAAAGTATTCCATAAATAGTGAGTCATTGTAGCAGAAACAATAGCATAATTAAGTTATGAATTTTAATATTGTTAGAATTAAGCTTTCTCTCCAATGCAAGCGCACAGGTGGCGGATACGTCGTTGACAAGTAGGTTCTGACCCAACAAGTAAGTAAATGGTTTGTCAAATCGTGTGAACATAAAGTTTATGAAACGCGTGAGATCGTATGAGCGCATGTTGACGCGAAGTAGTGCGCGTGAATTGCGTTTAAAACAAAAAATAAGAGATTCGGAAGATTAGCAATGGCAGATCGAGACCTTGATCGAATGGAGGTAGAGACCCAGCATGAAAATGGACAGAGAATAGAGGACAACAGATGATGCAGTATGGCGAGAAATAGAACATACAACGCACCAAACCAGGATAATGTACGCCAAGGCACAGAAAATCTAGGTCAGCATACGACAGAGGATCAGGAAAGTAGAGAGACCGTCGATCAGGATTATAACTTGCGTCTTGAATACATAGAACCCATAGTACAAGTAATCGGAGCTCCATCACCACAGAGTACAAGGAATGCGAGCAGAAACATGTCACAGCACAGCTCAATGCAATCGGTTGCGAACCAACACTTGGGCGAAAACACAGAGCGTATGACGTCGGAAGAAAACGCAATAGGACCCACCAATCTGGTAAAATTATTACAATTAATGACGGAAACCATGACAAGGCAAAATAAAGACATAGCGAACCAAATTCAAATTCAGAATGCAGAAACTACGAGACAAATGCGTGAGATTAAAGAACAAAACAAAAAAATTCATTTACACCTAAGTCGTATTGAAGACGAGGTAAAAGAATCTCGAGAAGTGATAGGAAGCGTAACAACAGGTCACAATCAATTGAGAATAGACATTGACAAGGTAGAAGTGGACGTACAAACATTGCGTAATGACACTCAAGACGAGATCAAAACATTACGTAACAACACCCAGGGAGAAGTCAAGAAACAAAAGAAACAGATAAACGAAATTACTAGACAAGCAGCAGGTACAGCGCGTGAGATTGTTGAAAACAGTGTGTTACACAAACGTATCACAAAAGCAGCGCTGACAAGATATGATAACCGCACAGCCAAAATAGAACTGCAAACGAAGCGACAATTTCAGAAATTGCGAGCAGAGTTGTTGCAAACCATTGAAGAGCGTAGTGAACAGGATCGAACTAGCACAGAGTCTGCAACCACAGCCGTATCTGTAACAGCACCGTAAAAACAAGCAAGTAACGAAGATATTAGGCATTTGCGATTCTAATCACAGGCGGAAAGCAACAAACGTGAAATCAGACAGCCTGCACAGCAACAAAGAAGTTTCTTGATGAGCAAACGTCATCACAAACACGTGCGGAACCACAAATGTATGTTTCAAGACAGTTTGGATCGTGCAATGAAGCAGCAAGGTTAGCCAGACAAGATACCCAGTGATAATGGAAAGCCAGGTCGCGAAGAGTACAGTGCAATGCATTCAGCTACACGTTCACAACCGATGGAAGAAAATTATTGCGTACCACTCCAACGATACTACGCAAGGGTAGGCGAAAGTTACAGTAGACAATGTCCAATGTGTCTACCACAACCGGAAAGAACGACGGGAGAAATGATCGGAAACAAAAGTGGCGAAGAATCGCGAATTTCATATGGAACCATGACGAAGTACGACAACGATCATTTCCTCAGAGTCAGAAAATTTCAACACTTTCGAGAAGGAAACTCATTACATCCACGAACTTTCATTGATCAATTCCGAGTAGGATTACCAGAACACTGGACGCTAGCACACAAATTAGACTTTATATGTGCACACATGTCAGGAACAGTCGCAGAAACCATGCAGAATGTTGCAGCGACATGCCGATCGTACGAAGATTTCAGAGAGAAGTTTCTCTCACGATATTGGTCCAGCGAAGCACAGAACAGAGTGAAGTACGAATTATTACAGCACCCATATTTTGAAAATTCAGGAGAGAAGAGCCCCGTGAAATTTTTCGAATTAATGGCAAACAAAAATCAATGCTTAGATGTACCATACAGTGACGGAGATTTGATTAAATTATGCGCGATGAAGCTACCATTGAAATACCAGCAATCATTAGTAGGTCGTGGAGGCAATGACGCTGAAGCATTTAAAGGTATTCTAAGGGAACTAGAGTTCATATTTTCGGAAGATGACGCAAGAAAAAGACGAAGCGCAAGTGTAAACGAAAGCAAAAAGCAGTGGAATCCACAAGACACAGTACGAAGAAATAATAATTACGAACCACGTGATAACTTCGCCCCAAGAAACGACAATAGATTTCAACAAAGAACCGGTTATGGATTTAGAAGAGAATATGGCAATAACTACAATTCACCCAGGACCGGCAACAACTATTACAGAAGGAATAACGACAACCGGAACGGGTACTGGAGAACCAATAGACCGACAAATTATCAACAAAGAAACCACTATCAAAAGCTGAACAAGAAAAGCGAATACAGATAGAAGACGTGGAGGTAAGACCACCAAACACCAATAAAAGTTCGAGTTGACAGCTAAGCGCCCATGCCAAAGAGAATGACGCACCGACCCAGGACAATTGCAGCACCTTGAACAGAGAAGTAAAAATCTTATCACGAGAAGAGAAGAAGGAAGAAACAAATCCACAGGGATCAGATGAAAAGGAAGACAAGAAAATAAGAATATTGCGTTGGGACGAAATTAATTGGGAGAATACTGACGAGGAAGATGAATTACCAGAGGCATGCACAACGAATGTAGGAGGAAAGAACGAAGTAATGAGTATTGCAGAGCTACTTGAGATGGAAACCAGGGAAAGCGAATTCAGTGAGGATAATGCACAGTCGACAGAAGTTGAAAATAAGTTACAAGTGGGCACACAACCCAACGTATATTATGAAGGAAGTTATGAAGCGATAATCAGTGCATTTAGATGCGATTATGTGGAAGTAGCGACGAAGAAGGAGAAGATAGACGAGGATGAGGAAAAAGTAGAGGATGTAGAAGAAAGCGTAAATGAAGGAAGGAATAGAGAAGAGGAAATAAACGAGAGAGAAGTAGCACTCGACGCTTATCCTAGAGAAAATTCGAATTCACAAGGGAAATTCCTAAAGAGACTTATGTATGATTCAGTAGAGGATTCATTGATGCAAGAAGAAGAACCGAACCAACCCTTTCGAAGTCAACCAATTGTGAAAGCCATGGTAAAGCATTTCCCAGTCAATACTGTAATTGATAGCGGAAGTGAACTGAGTGCGATCTCAGAAAATTTATTCATGCAATGTAATGCCAATGAGAAAATGCCAGTTCTGAAAACACGTAACATTAAAGTAAGAGGTCCTATTAGAAGCAAACCTGTGGAAGTTACGAGACAAACAAGGTTAACTCTTTCGTGCCAAGGTCAAAAGATCGAAGCCAACTTCGTGATTGTACCTAAACTAACTGTAGATATGATTATAGGTGCAGATTTTTTAAATGAGAGACGAGCGAAAATAGATATGGGGAAAGGTAGCGTAACATTCAGGAATGTGACACTTCTCCTTGAGCAAAAGCTAAAATTAGAAGAAATACCAGTTATAAACAAACAATTAAGAATGACACGAGATAAAGAGGATGAAGAATTAGAATGGTATGCACAAAAGGGGGAATCGCCTAAACTCATGTTAGAAGTCCATAAAGAAATAGACGAAAAATTACAAGAAGTTCAAGGTATTTCGGAACACAGTAAAAGAGAATTAGAGGGTATTTTACAAGATAAAGCAGAGGTACATTTATCTAAGGCTGACAGTATTAAACACTTTCAGTACAAGTTTGAAGATTAATTTTATTACTGGTAAATAATCAGCACAATATTGCAAGATTATGTGGCAGATAAGAAGGTGGGGAAAAGAAAGTAGTTTCAATAATAACACCAATAGTACCATAGATTAAGGTGAAGGGATAAAGCATAGATAGTCTAACAGCATGAAATACTAAAATGCTATACACCACGACACTACACAAAAATAAAAAGCGAATTTGAGGATTCTTGAGTAGACGTTAAGACTCCAAACATCTTAGAATTGTAACATGGAAAGGGCGGCGAAATTTGTAAAGCTTTTTAAAAAGGCGCAAAACAATGTTCCTACTTTAGTTAGATGATTATAAGTAAAACTTTTTGTAAGAACCATTGTAAAAACTCCAACGAAGAAAAGATGCAATGACCCACAAGTTGCAACATGAGATGTATCAAGAAACAAAAGGACGTAATTAGCAAGACCAATTCCTACATAGCAGGAGCGTCGAGAGAAGGGAAAGGACAGCGAAACCAACAGAAGGCCCTTGTATAGAAAGTGGGCAATAAATTTGCCTGCTAGGTGGAACCCTGCTGTGATGGAACACCAAGCCGCACAGTGACAGACCCTGCAGAGACGCGACGGAATGCTGAACGTCAAAAGGGACCTGTGCAGGGACACCGGATTTTCATTGCTTGTAAACCCCCGAGCACCCCCGACTCAGCGGAGCTAGCAAAAAACGGCCCGACGAGTAGACCGCTTGGGCAAGACACCACTGGCAAAAAATATACGTAAAAGTCACACTATTGCTATTAAACAGCACGCTCATGCACAAAACTGAAGAAGAACTTCCACAAAGTAAAAATTACACGCCCAAACAATTTATCAAACTGTTACTAGGAGGAGAACTTCAAAGAGACTAGTTACCAATAAATATTTCCATATCCTGCCCAGAGAAGAACCAAGAAGCAAGTAAGAAGCAGAGGAAAAGCAGGAAGAACAGAAGTTGAAGATTCACAAGATTGAGTCCAAGAAAGAAGATGGGTGAAGAATAGACGACACACCTTCCCAAATCCAAATCCTATTGTAAACTAGTCGCCTGCGAAGTATTACAACGAAAAACGACCACTTTCAGCGACACATAACGATGACTTTCACGTATACAAAGCCAGTAAAACACGAGATTCTGCACTCACAGCTCCATTCCATTACGGGACCTCCACAACAGCAACACACACTTGCAAAGCCAACAAGGAACGACGAACGAAGCTATACATCAAATACTTGCCCACATCCATCACGCTCAAGTCCATCACCTTTGTGCAAAAACATTCGCCAACCTCATGCTTAAACATTCATAGGATTGCGTGAATGTGAGAAATCAAATTATGTGATGTAGGAATTGTGCAAAAGAAACGTGTGAAAAACTAAATAAGTAAAGCACACCAGACAGCTAGTGAGCTAAAAAATAACAGTCATTGACTATGGACTTAAGTAAAAAATAGACTGTCAATAAAAATAAGCCATTAGTCCTTAAATGAACAGTATATAAAGAACAAAAGTTCTTGTTGGATGTTTTCCCTTTTTTTAAACGTTTGTACCATTTGTTAGGATAATATTTCAATACTTGTGTATGTATATTTCTTTGTCAAAGCAATTCTTCGAAATAATTCTTATTTGTTACTGTAACAATGTTGAAACGAGTGTCTAGAAACAAAAACATTTTTACTTGTACATGATACTTAGAAAATGTGTTAGGAATAGATACTTAATTACTACATTTATAAAAACTATATTTCTAAGAAAATCGATGTGGAAGATTCCTCACTTTCGATAACAAACTTCTTAAAAAACAAACTTCAAACTTAAATAAATAAAGAATATAGTTAAAAATTAATAATAGTATAAAATATTCTTCTCTTGTCATTTTTAATTATAATGTAAAGGAATATAAAAATATAAATTAGTAATACAAACTAGCACAGAACAGAATAACATGGCTGAACAGTACGCAACAAAATTTAGATAAATTAGAAAATTTTTGACTTACTTAGACAACGATTCAATCATTGCCTAAATTCAGTGCAAAAATTAAGTTCGATGGCTGGTGATATGTAAGTTGTCCGGCAAATCCAACACCTTCCATGAAAACCCTGACATGATAATCGAATCCAGTAGTATGTCACATAGCTCGGAATAAATCGTGACATTAAATTAACCAAAGTAATGCGAGTAACGAGTGAGCAAATGGAATACCACAGACTAACACAAGAATGCCTAAATGCATGTCGTACCTTTCCACCATCAGACCGATGCAGTTCCGAGGGGAGAAACGAGAACAGAAGCCGAGAGCAGAACCGTGTTAAGCTAGAAGGCCCTGCGATAAGGGACGGACTGGACATCCACATTGCCAGCTAGCCACTAGGGCCACACAACCCGCACGTTTTAGCATGAGACTTTTTCGCGTCTCTGTTACGTCAAGGACTACCCCCCAGCCCATGTTAAAAGCTATAGCCCTCCAGAAGAACAGTATAGATCTCACGATAACGCTAAAAGGACCACACCAGCTGCAGGTTATAGCGTGAGACTTTTTCGCGTCTCTGTTACGTTGCAAACTTTAAAAACATTGCCCCACCACGAAAACTATAACATTTCTCATTGGATGGACAGAATTTTTGTAGGCGGAGCTTAAGGTTAACGTTGAGACCCTGATTGGTCAGATGAAAACACAGCCAGATAGTTTATTTTAAACCAACTTCCGTAAATTGTAGTAAGGAAAAGTTAGGCAAGAGAGTTGCTTTCGAGATGGCGAGGTGAGCGGAGCTGTGCTGTCTGCCGCCGCCCTGATGCTGCCTAAACACCGACAAGGTAATGAACGCACGCGATGCCGCATTTTTGAGCGCATAAGGCTTCACTCAGAACTGCAGAAGTCTCATCTGTTACACACCGTTTTTTTTGCGTAATACTAGTGTCGATCGTAAATTGAAGCTCATGGTGTTCACATTTGCCACTTGAAGTAAAGATCTGAAACGCGATGATTTTTCTGTTTTATAGTTATTGAGAAGCCACATCAGCCTCTGTAATTTACGACAAGTTAGATAAGTAATTAAAGATAATTGAGGGTCACTGTAGACCATTTTGATAGTTTCCTCTTTTGTGAAACTTAATTTAAACCTAGATTATAGATGTGATATGGCATAGGTCATCCTTCGATCCATTGTAGGACTTGGAAACCCATTTAGGGAATATTCGTTCACATTTTTGTTAAACTCAGTTGGTTTTTACCATCCTGTATTAAAACATTTCCTTTTATCAATAGTGCAATTTATAAACGATGTTTTTGTGAGTAGAATAAAATTCCCAATGATAAACTTAACTGCTTCTTTGACGTTATTTTACCAGCTAACTAAAAATAGGAAAGCCTTGAACCCCTTCCACTAAATTTAGTTAGTATTAAGATTCTTTTACAGGGAATGCAGTGGAGCTGACGCTGAGATCATTTAGTATTTAGTTACCAGCAACCAGTCCCAGGTTCAAACTAGTCAATTCCCTAAAAAACACGCTCAGAGGGTCGTTGCGCGAAAGTGGTAGGGAGACACGATATAGAACAAACAGACACCAACATGAATGTTTAGAATATGTGTCCAACACGTCCGAAGATGCCATTAACTGGATAGTGCCTTATTTTACATTATGTACTACTGCACTGCGTATGCACCGAAAATGACATTAGCATGGTCGCATGTTGCTCCGTCAAGTGCGACCAGTCGCAAATCAGTGGTGGAATATATTCAGGCTTAAAAAAATTGGTAGATTTAACTACATGCGGTTCCATAATACATCTCCGTTTCAACATCTGTATGCCCCTCTTTAATGCGATTAGCGGCCCTGTGTCCCCTTTATTATTATAATGTGCTTCAGAAGGAATAAACAAGGTTTTATTGGTCAGTAAAGAGCCTGTGCGTCATCTATAAACCGTAAGACGCCTGACCACCACCCGTCACTTTTTCATTACATATTCTTAGGTTAATATTACATCTTAGCACAGTAAAGGGATACCTACAGCAAAACAGCTCCATGTATCTACAACGTTTTTAGTGGTTGTGATTCGCCCTGTCACTTGACAACCCTCACTAGGGGAATTATCAAGTCGCCCTTCAGAAATGCCCTCTGAGCTACCGACACTAAACAGTCTTCCAGGAGGGTAAGAAAAACGTTATTCCTTTTTTCCCTTGTAATTTTCTGGAGTGGAATGACTTTAGTGCACATTTATGAGCTTTGTTACTAGGAGCACGATCAACCAAAATCAATATCTGGGCGCTATACTGGTGACGAATGCTGTAAAGCGCAGTATGGTAAATTAATATGATCCTGCGGTTTCGAAACGCTCTAATAACGGTTATTCTGCATCTATGCACATATCAGCAGCATAACTTAACGCATACCTCCACCTCAGCAGGCCGCGGTGTCCGAGTGGTTCCAGGCGCTCAGTCCGGAACCGCGTGACTGCTACGGTCGCAGGTTCGAAACCTGCCTCGGGATGTGTGATGTCGTTAGGTTGGTTAGGTTTAATTAGTTCTAATTTCTAGTGGACTAATGGCCACAGATATTAAGTCCCATAGTGCTCAGAGCCATTTTGAACCTACAAGCTGAAGTAAAGAGACTGTAAAGCACCAGAATGTCACGCCGTAGATTAGCGCTTTACTGGCGAGGAGAACGCGTCAGATGCCATAATATTAGTTTCCTGACACTTCGCTCAGTGGAAGAGCGGTCAAAATAAGCGGACACAATTCTCGGCTTATTCGTAGACACTCAACCATTTCTGAGTAAACGGTAGTCAAATTTTTCGAAATATATTATGTGCCTTTCAGAGAGTGAGTGGTTCGGTTGGAGCAATGGCACAGTGGCTAGCGTCAAGCATTTACACATCCCCCCCCCCTCCACCCTCACCTTCGAAAACCGACTATTACCTTTATTTTTGTTCTTCGCTCATACACCCAAGTCCGTAGAAGACCACTACATTTATGTTTTCCAGTGTATATTGAAACAAATTTTTCCTTATTCCATTACTAATATTCTGTCTGGTGAACGAATTAAAAAATAGAAAATGAATGAAAAAATAATCTGAAATATTTTTCAGTGAAATTACTGCAATATATCTTGATCTGTAATCACTTGCAAGCGCCAGCCTACGGAAAAGTGATCCGTTATGCGTGATTTGGCGCAAGTGAGATTTAAACGAAAAAAGTATTGTTGTGGAAATCAAGCCTTTGCGCAATTATCGCGGTGTTCCGAATTCCTATGTATCGAATACCTCTAGGATCAGTAAAATCCACGGGCATTCACAAAATCTTTCTCACGGATGAACAGAAGAATATAATAAAAGAATTAGGAATAAATATAAGAATGAAATACAAGAATATGAGAATTGAAAAGGATCTGAACCTCTGAAAATAACATACACACATATTGTATGTAATAAGTATCTGATACTTGTCGTGAATCCCAGTTGTAATCTTACAGTTACTATAACGCTCTTGTATTCCTTAACTTCATAAGAACCATTCGTTTAGTAATCTTCTATCGATATGAGTAGATGAATGGGGAAAAAATAAAAGTCATTATCTGGTTACGGGACGCAAAAAGTGAGGGGTCGCTACACTGGCAACTGTGACTCAAGTTACACCGAGCTTGTTGCGCGCAAAAAAGCATCAGAAATACGTCGAAATTTGAAGATTGTTTTCTCAGAAACGGTCCAGTATCTACGGAGAAGCCGAAACACGTTCTCGCTTATTTTGGCTCCTCTTCCACTGAGTGGAGCTTCGGGAAAATCGGGTTACGGCACCTGCCGTGTTCTGCTCTTGAGTGCATTTCGCGAGGCGCTACCTTCGCCTGCAACGTACTGAGGAAGTCACATCGCTGCGACACGAGGTGCTGCTGCTCAGCGACATGTGCACTACACAGCCTCCATGTCCCTTCTCACTAACCAGCGCAGTATTCTAAGAGCTCGCCTTAAACCGACCTTCCCTTACTAAGTCTTCTAATAAAATGTATATTTTTACAGTTCATTGTATAAATAAACAAGATGTGCTTCAGTTGATATCCTTGCACAGCAATTTTTCATTAAAAACTGTTTAACTAAATTTTTTCAGTGTTTAACCTCAAGCAGTTTCTTAAAAAAATTACCATCAATCAAGGGTTAAAGAAGCAAATAAAACACCGGAGTAAAGTCACCTACCTATTACCAGGAAGTAATGAAAGGTCGCTATGTGCCAGAAGGGAAGAAGATAGCAGTAAATAACCCTCATCGCGTTTCCTTATGCAATCGTATATAAAACGTAGATAACATAATTGTGAACACGATGGTATAAGAGTGCCTCAGTAAAAGTGAGACTCTCTTTAGTTTGCCGCGGTTTTAAGTTTCAATAACTGAATACGAGTGCCTGAAGCAGTGGAGAAACACTGAAAAATCGAAAAGTATGCAACAGAGACAGACGCAGAATAATAGCTTCATGTGAGACAGTTACCGACTAGAATAGTCTAGGTATGCTCATTTTTCCGTGTAACAGGAGTCCAAGATAATGAGTCACGAAACTCCCACCGTTTTATTGCACCTGCTACTCCAGCGCTGACAAGCAACTGGAATGTTTAAATACACTGCGAAATAATTGTGTATTGCATACATGGAGTGTAGAAGTGCGCTCGAAACGCAAATCTTTACTCTGCGTTTTGAGATTTGGAAGACTTAATAATTTCAACTGTATAAACACAAAGTATAGTAATAATTATGAATATTCACCTACCTTTCACAATTTACGTATTTCTTTATGGAGAAGAGTTAATAAATGAAGGAAATAAAGCAATATTTTAAAAACCGAGAAGCTAATTTATTGAACAAACTAAAATGCAAAGATTTCAAGTACTAATAATTATTCCGAATCTGATGCATCAGTAGTTAAATTACTGAAATCAAATTCTGAGGGATGGTCGTCATTACTATCTATGTCTGTAACTTGCAAAATTTCGCCTACTTGTAAGACTGTTGGGTCCTCGACGATTGGCTTTAGTCATTCATGTACAAATCACTGATTCAGGCTTTAGTCTTATACAGTAAGCGTCCGAGGCATTAGACCACATCAAATTTGCAGATATTGTGAGTAAAGTTTTTTGTTCAACGATTTTTATAATGGTGGAATCATATTTGAATTTAAACTTTTTACTTTTTCCATAAATCGTTCATTATCTGTTTTGGCGGAATAATTCGTTTGGAAAATGCAAAGTTTTGCATTTTTAACACTTTTAAACTGCTTTATATCATACATAAGAGAAGTAAACTCTTGAAACATCTCAGTTTTTTCATGAGTGAAAACATCGGCATTATCCGCTGGTGACGTAAACACTATTTTTTTTATACTTAGATTTTTGCTAAAATTTAGAACGGTCAGACTTTCTCCTTCTTCTAGAAAGCTGTGGTATAATCGTAGCCTGTAAATGCGTGGAATGCCGGTAGACTTAGACGTAATGAGAGTCCCAGCTTCAATGCTTACTCTGTGCGGTTGATGAAGTTAAGATCTTTCTTTATTGTTTTTAGCCTTAGGCGCTGAACTTGCAAATCAGATTTTAGATTCAGAAACTTTATGCATACTCGCCAGCGATATTACAGTGTCAGAGACTTTTAACAAAAATTTCGAAGTTGCTGGCGCTTTGATAACACGAAACATAATTCGTGTATCCATTTCTTCATGTTGGCATTCAAAACAATTTTTTCCGATTTTACAGCTGATAAGAACAGCACTATCTTCTAACGGTTATAAATACTTCCTTAGTGCAGGTAGAAAATTTAAAAATGGAAACGGATAAGTAAAACGTACATATAGTGTAATTTTGTGAAGTTCGGTGTCAGGGCGGACAGGACTTCAGGTTAGATGAATACAGGTTTATAAATACAAAATCAAATAGGAAAAATGGAGGAGCAGGATTAACAATAAATAATAAAATACGCACTAGGGTAAGTTACTATGGACAGCATATTGAACGAATTATTGTAGCCAAGATAGACACGATGCCCACACCCACAGAGAAGTACAAGTTTACATGCCAACCACATCCGCAGGTGAGGAGGAGATTGAAAAAAATGTAAGATGAGATGAAATAAATTATTCATATAGTTAAGGGAGACGGAAAAGTTAATAGTAATGGAGGACTAGAATTCGATAGTACGGAAAGACAGAAAAGGAATAGCAATAGGTGACTGGGGGTTAGGAATGAAAGATGAAGCCGGCTGGTAGAATTTTGCACGGAGCATAAATTAATCATAACTAACACTTGGTTTAAGAATAATGAAAGAAGGTTGTATACGTGGAAGAGGCCTGGAGACACCAAAATATTTGAGATTGATTATATAATAGTGAGACAGAGATTTCGGAACCAGGTTTTAAATTCTAAGACATTTCCAGGAGCAAATGCAGGATTTGAAAGAGATGGGGCCTGGATAAACTTGAAAGAACCAGAGGTTATAGGGAGTTTCCGAGTGAGCATTATGGGACGACTGATAAGAAGAGGGGAAAGAGAAGCCGTAGAAGAAGAATATGTAGCTTTGAGAGATAAGACAGTGAAGGCAGCGGAGGACTAAGTAGGTAATAAGACGAGGGCTCGTAGAAATCCTTGGGTAACACAAAAGATATTAATTTTAATCAGTGAAAGGAGAACATATAAAACTTGCAATAACTGAAGCAGGCGAAAGGCAATACGAAAGTCTAAAAAATGAGATAGAAAAGGAGTGCGAAATGGCTGTGCAAGAATGTCTAGAGGGAAAATGTAAGGCTGTAGAAGCATACATCACTTGGGATAAGATAGATGCTGCCTACTGGAAAATGAATGAGAGCTTTGGAGGAACGAGAACAACCTGTGTGAATATCAAGAACTCAGACGGAAAATCAGTCCTAAGCAAAGAAGGGAAAGCAGAAAGTCGGGATGAGTATATAGAGGGTCTATACAAGGAAGATATACTTGAGGGCAATATCATGGACATGAGAGATGACGTAGATAAAGATGAGGGGGGAGATATCACACTCACGAAAGACGTAAGTCAAAACAACGCCCCAGGAGTAGACGACATTTCTTTGGAGCTATTGATAGCGTTGGGAGAGCAAGTCATGACAAATCTCTTCTATCTGGCGAGCAAGACGTATGAAACAGGTGAAACAGACCTCAAGAAGACTATAATAATTCCAGCCCCAAATAAAGGAGGTGCTGAACGGTGTGACAATTAGCGAACTATCAGTTTAATAAGTCACGGTGGGAAAATACTAACTCGAATCCTTTAAAGTAGAAACACGCGAGGCAATACTCATTCTACGACTTCTCATAGAAGATAGATTAAGGAAAGGTAAACCTACATCTATAATATTTGTAGGCTTCGAGAAAGTTTTAGCAATGTTGACTGGAATACTCTCTTTCAAATTCTAATGGTGGCAGAAGTAAAATACAGGAAGCGAAAAGCTAACTGCAATTTATACAGAAACCAGTTGATAGTTATAAGACTCGAGGGTCACGAAAGGGAGGCAGTGCTTGAGAAGAGATTAAGAAAGGTTTGTAGCTTATCGCCGCTGTTATTCAGTTTCTATATTGAGCAAGCAGTAAAGGAAACACAAGAAAAGTCTGGAGTAGGAATTAATGTCCAGAGAGAAGAAATAAAAGCTTTGAGGTTTCCGATGCCATTGTAGTACAGCAAAGGACCTAAAAGAGTAGCTGAACGGAATGGACCGTGTCTAGAACAGAGGATATAAGATGAGCATTACCAAAAGCAAAACGAGGATAATGTATTTTAGTAGTATGAAATCAGTTGACGCTGAGGGAAGTAGACTAGGAAATGAGACAATTGAAGTAGTAGATGAGAAGTGCTATTTGGGAAGCAACATAACTGTTGATGGTCGAAGTAGGGAGGACATGAGATGTAGACTGGCAGTGGCATGAAAATCATTTCTGAAGAAGAGAAATTTGTTAACATCGACTGTAGATTGAAGTTCCAGGAAATCCTTTCTGAAAGCAATTTAAGAGATGTAGCCATGTATGGAAGTGAAATATGAACGATAAATAGTTTAGACAAGAAGAGAATAGAAGATTTTGAAATGGGGTGCTAAAGAAAAATTCTGAAGATTAGGTAGGTAGATCACGTAATTAATGGTGGCATATTGAATAGAATTGGGGAGAAGAGAACTTTGTGGTACAGCCTGACTAGAAGGAGAGATCGATTGGTAGGACACATTCTGAGGCATCAAGGGATCACTAATTTAATACTGGAGGGAAACGTGTAGTGTAAAATTCGAAGAGGGAGACCGACAGATGCATACAGAAGCACAATGTAGGTTGCAGTAGTAACTCGGAGATGAAGAGGCTTGCACAGGGCAGAGTAGCATGGAGAGGTGCATTAAACCAGTGTTGGAACAGAAGACCTAAGCAACAACAGAAAGAACAGTATATAAAATATACATTTTATTAGGAAACTCGATGAGGGAAGTTCGGTTTCAGTTGGAATCTTAGACTACACGCAGCTACATCGCCCAGCCGATTTTCGTAAGTTGATTCGCAGCAGTATTTCGTTAATTTCATCACACAGCTACAGTCACTACGGACACGCCAGCGCTGGGGAGTACAGCCCCAGGAATCTGAATTGCTATAATACCGGAGGATCGTGATATTTTATGTAAGGGCACACACCACCCATTGCTAAAAATGCGTAACAAATAGTGCGTATGTAAATGTCTATGCTCTTCTTGTTGATGTTGTGTTGATGTTCTGGCCACCCAGACAAAGTATCAAAAAATTGTAGTTGTTCGAAATGTTAATTTAACGCAGTACTAACTGCCAAAGGCAACCCTTACGCTGACGAGCCAATACTGATTAACCGCATAATTCAAAATTTTATACATGGCTGCATGTTCAGATACCGTGAATAGTTACAGTTGAGAGAAAACAGACCTCGGTCACTATTTTTAACGAATTAACCGGGATTCAACGCTGCTAGGACTGTCTTCCTCAGAATTTAAATCAAAGAATGGTCTATAACGTGGTCACAGAATTATGACTAAAAACGTATGATAAAGTAAGGAATCATAGTGAAAGAGTGGCCGTACTTATATGTCATTTATAAATTAATAAATATGCCAAAAGGGCATTATTGACAAAAATATTTCAGATAAAGAAAACTATGATGGTGAGCCACTAACGGCTGCTCGTTACTTGCGTGGTGCAGGTTGCAAAACGGCATATTTGTCCGTATTTGGAACGAAATACATCAGTGACTCTCCATGTCACCCAACCGACAGTTTTTTGTTAGGGTCCTGGAATTATGTGGCATTAGATCTCTGCACACCTGTCAGGTAATTTGTGTAAATAAGAGGATGCTGATGTGTCTATGCGATGATGACACCCGGTAACGACGCAGATGGGTTCCATTACATCTACATCAGGCGAATTTGGTCGCCAAGACATCAATATGAGTTCACTATAATGCTCCTCAAACCATGATAACATTGTTCTGACTCTGAGGCACGGACCATTATACTACTGAAAGATAAGTTCGCCTTCGAGGAAGACATCAAGCTTGAAGGGATGTAAGTGGTTCGCGGCTTTCAGCTTGACTTCGATCACTATCACAGGTTCCATGCAAGCCCAGGAGAAAGTCTCCCATAGCATAATGTTGTCCTTACCAGCCCGGGTTCTTGACACGCTGTACGTTCGATACGCCGTTCACATCGATGAGAGTACATATGTTTATGGATAGGGTCCACCTTTAGCAAAACACAGTTTTGTTTTATAACCCAAATATGTTTCACTGCAGTTGCAGCATCCTCAGTGGGCTTTTATTTTACATCTGTTAAAGATAAAGAACGTTCTTTGTTGTTTTGTATACATGTAGCTATTAGTTTTTAAAAAAAATGTAATTACAGATATTTGAAAAAACACATAAATTATGAAAAATTCATACCTTTTTACCACATGGTGTAGTTTTTCTGACTTGTGTTTCTACAGTGACTGTTCGTTCCACAGTTTGTCATCTGCAACCACTTATACCTTAAAGTAGATAAATTGATTGAGCCAAAATTACGATTTGAAGAACTATGTTATTACTATGCCTGAAATTATTTAATTCAATGTGTGTGTGTGTGTGTGTGTGTGTGTGTGTGTGAGTGTCTGTTTAAATAGAGTTTCACTTACTCTTTTTTCGTCTTCATCACTGTCAAACACTGAATATTGAGTTTCCACTGCCACTTTCGCTGTCACTCACTGTTTCACTGCTTATCAGCTGTAAAAACAAAACATGGCTGGCAGTGGAACAGCTGGAGGTGTAAAAACAAGATGGCTGACAGTGGAACAGTTGAAGGTGTTCCTGGCGGTTATTTTGAACCTTTCAGAGGTGACTGTTTTTTTTTGTTTTTTTTGTGTGTTGTGTGGGGGAGAGTGGTTAAGATCTCTATAGGTTGGATTTGTCTGTTAATTCTTTGAGGGCAGAGAACAGAGTGCCATTGCAGAGAGCTGTGTATTCATTTATCATTTGTTTGCCTTCCACTATGGCTTTTTGTATCTGGTAATTTTCTTTGATTATCAGTTTGTGTGAGGGGCTGTTGCTGCATTTGAGAATTTTCAAATCCGTATTGATGTTTGTTGGGCTATGTTTCTTGTCCATGAGGTGTTCAGCAAATGTGGAATGACAGCTGTTACTTTTTAATGCTCTTTTGTGTTCTGTATATCTGGTATTAAAGTTTCTGGTGGTCTGCCCTATATAAACTGCTTTGCAATCCTGGCATGTTAATTCGTAAATACCAGATGTGTTGTGTTTGTCTTTGCTTGTGTTGGATGTCCTTAGTTTTTTCTGTGTTGAGTTGTCTGTCCTGTAGGCTATTTTTATCCCTTGTTTTTTGAGTATGTTGCCTATTCTGTGTACTGTTTTGTTGTTATAGGTGAGAGTGAACCATCTGTTTGTCATTATGGGTGTTTCCTGTTCATGTGTGTTCATTGGTGGGTTCTGTGTGTTTGTAGGTTGATGGGGAGGCTTTTGTTTTTGTATGTTGGGGGTCGTTTTTAATTTTGCTTTAATTTTGTGGTTTAGTTTATCTACAGTGTTTGTGTCATATCCATTCTCCACTGCTATTTGTCTGATTGTCTGCAATTCATTCTTGTAGTTGTTTTTAGTGAGTGGGGTTTTGTTTAGTCTGCGTAGCATATATTGGAAGCCGGCTAGTTTGTGTGTAATCGGATGATTAGAGTCTTTGTGAATGGTTGTGCTAGTGGTGGTCGCTTTCCTGAATATAGAGAATTGGTGTTGGTTGTTGTGTCTGTATACTGTGAGTTCAAGGAAGTTTAGCCTTTTGTCGTGTTCTGTTTCTATGGTGAATTTTATTTTTGGGTGTACTTTGTTTATATCACTGTGGAGTTGTTGGATGCGACTTGGTGTTTCGTCTATAAGGCATATGATGTCATCTACATAACGGTACCGATATATTATCCGGTATTGATTGGGTCTCACTATTGTTTCGAATATTTTATTTTCAATGTGATTGAGAAAGATGTTGGCTAGGACTCCCCTGACTGGTGACCCCATTGGAAGCCCATCTTCTTGTGAGTAAAACTGATTGTCAAATGAGAAGTAGTTTTGTTCTGTGATAAGTTTTAGGGTGCTAGCTATTTCTGTTATGTGGGGTTCGAGAATTTTGGCTTGTTCTTCTAATTGTTGTCTGATGATGTTGATGGTTTCAGTGGTGGGGATATTGGTGTACATGGATGTGATGTCAAATGATGTGAGTGTGGCTGTTGTGGGTATGTTGATGTCTTTGATTTGCTGTACCAGCTCTTCAGTGTTGTGTATGCTTGTGTTATTTGTGTATATGTAATGTTTCTGTATGTATGTGTGAATTTCTCTGGCTAAGTGGTATGTGGGTGCACTTCTGAAATTGACTACAGGGCGTATAGGAATGCCATCCTTGTGGAGCTTTAGTACGCTGTTCAGTGTGGGTGCTTGGGGGTTCTTTTGTTTCAACCATTTTGCTTTCTGATTTGTGAATATGTGTGAGATATTTTTTAGGAGTGTTATTGTGTTTTTCTGGTATCTTTGTGTTGGGTCACTGGTTAGCTTTGTTATGTCGTAGTCTTCCAGGAATTTTAAGGTTTTTTGCTTGTATTCATCCTGTTTTATTATTATCATGGTGCTGCCCTTGTCTGATCTTGTGATGAGTGCCTCACTGTTTTTAAGTTTGTCCTTTATTTTTCTAGAGGTTTTTTCTTCTTCGGTTTTTGTTTCTGTTAATATGTTGTTTTTGTTTTCTTTTATTATGTATCTTATTTCTTCTGTGACTAATTCTCTTGTCAGACCTGCATTGAAGTTTTGGTTATTGTTTCTTTCTTGTTGTTTTATGATGTACTCACTTTCTGTGATAAGATTCTCCACTGTCTTGTGTGTGATGTGTGTGTTGACATTGTATTTTGGGCCTTTTTCTAGAAAACTTATTTCTTGGTTGGTTAGTGGTATGTCAGTAAGGTTTACCAGACGTTTGTGGAATGTGTGGTTTGCTTGTTTTCTATTTTTATGTGGAAAAGCTTTGTTTTGTTTTAAAAGAGTGTTTAGTTTTTGTTGTTGTTTATTCCATTTTGATTTTATTTGTGTTTCTGTGTTTTGTTTGACTGTATTCATGATATCATTGAATATTTCAGAGACTTTAATGTGGTTTCCTAGTTCCAGGTGAATTTTGAATAGTTCAACATTGAGTTCCTGCTTTTTTGTATATGTAGGTTTCTAATTTCTTGCTTCAGCCACTCAATTTCAGCTTTGTGTTTGGCATGACGAGCTGCAGGTGACATACTGTTTACATTTACATGCATATAGTTAATTATTACATTATATGAAAGACAAAGTGTATTGAATTTTATATTTAAAATAGTTTGATGTAACTTTGTTGTGGTGTTCCGGAATTTGTTGTAGAGCTTGCTCGGAAATGCCTGGCAAGGCGTCGAAATAATCATCTTGGTATTGAAGCACTTTTTTTCCCGTGTTTGCTTTAACAATACATATGTTTTTGGATAGGGTCCGCCTTTAGCAAAACACAGTTTTGTTTTATAACCCAAACATATTTCACTGCAGTTGCAGCATCCTCAGTGGACTTTTATTTTACATCTGTTAAAGATAAAGAACGTTCTTTGTTGTTTTGTATACATGTAGCTATCAGTTTTAAGAAAATGTAATTACAGATATTTGAAGAAACACATAAATTATGAAAAATTCATACCTTTTTACCACATGGTGTGGTTTTTCTGACTTGTGTTTCTACAGTGACTGTTTGTTCCACAGTTTGTCATCTGCAACCACTTATACCTTAAAGTAGATAAATTGTTTGAGCCAAAATTACGATTTGAAGAACTATGTTATTACTATGCCTGAAATTATTTAATTCAATGTGTGTGTGTGTGTGTGTGTGTGTGTGTGTGTGTGTGTGTGTGTGTGTGTGTGTGTATGTGAGTGTCTGTTTAAATAGAGTTTCACTTACTCTTTTTTCGCCTTCATCACCGTCAAACACTGAATATTGAGTTTCCACTGCCACTTTCGCTGTCACCCACTGTTTCACTGTTTATCAGCTGTAAAAACAAAACATGGCTGGCAGTGGAACAGCTGGAGGTGTAAAAACAAGATGGCTGACAGTGGAACAGTTGAAGGCGTTCCTGGCGTTTATTTTGAACCTTTCAGAGGTGACTGTTTTTTTTGTTTTTTTTTGTGTGTTGTGTGGGGGAGAGTGGTTAAGATCTCTATAGGTTGGTTTTGTCTGTTAATTCTATGAGGGCAGAGAACAGAGTGCCATTGCAGAGAGCTGTGTATTCGTTTATCATTTGTTTGCCTTCCACTACTAAATTGGTGATCCCTCGATGTCTCAGGACATGTCCTACCAACCGATCCCTTCTTCTAGTCAAGTTGTGCCACAAGCTCCTCTTCTCCCCAATTATATTCAATACCTCCTCATTAGTGATGTCATGTACCCATCTAATCTTCAGCATTCTTCTGTAGCACCACAATTCGAAAACTTCTATTCTCTTCTTGTCCAAACTATTTATCGTCCACGTTTCACTTCCATGCATGGCTACACTCCATACAAATACTTTCAGAAATGACTTCCTTACACTTAAATCTGTACTCGATGTTAACAAATTTTTCATATTCAGAAACGCTTTCCTTGCCATTGCCAGTCTACATTTCATATCCTCTCTACTTCGACCATCGTCAGTTATTTTACTCCCCAAATAGAAAAACTCCTATACTACTTTAAGTGTCTCATTTCCTAATCTAATTCCCGCAGTATCACCCGACTTAATTCGACTAAATTCCATTATCCTCATTTTGCTTTTGTTGCTGTTCATCTTATACCCTCCTTTCATGACAGTGTCCATTCCGTTCAACTGCACTTCCAAGTCCTTTGCTGTCTCTCACAGAATTACAGTGTCATCGGCGAACCTCAAAGTTTTTATTTCTTCTGCATGGAATTTAATACTTACTCCGAATTTTTCTTTTGTTGCCTTTATTGCCTGCTTAATATACAGAATGAATATTATCGGGGATAGGCTACAACCCTGTCTCACTCCCTTCCCAACCACTGCTTCCCTTTCATGCCCGTCGACTCTTATAACTGCCATCTGCTTTCTGTACAAATTGTAAATAGCCTTTCGCTCCTTGTATTTTACCCCTGCCACCTTCAGAATTTGAAAGAGAATATTACAATCAACATTTTCAAAAGATTTCTCTAAGTCTACAAACGTAGGTTTGCCTATCCTTAACCTTTCTTATAAGATAAGTCGTAGGGTCATTATTGCCTCACGTGTTCCAACATTTCTACGGAATCCAAACTGATCTTCCCCGAGGTCGGCTTCTATCAATTTTTCCATTCGTCTGTAAAGAATTCGCGTTAGTATTTAGCAGCTGTGACTTATTAAATTGATAGTTCGGTAATTTTCACATCTTTCAACAACTGTTTTCTTTGGGATTGGAATTATTATATTCTTCATGACGTCTGAGGGTATTTCGCCTGTCTCATACATTTGCTTACCAGATGGTAGAGTTTTGTCAAGACTGACTCTCCCAAGGCTGTCAGTAGTTCTTATGCAATATTGTCAACTCCAGGGGCCTTGTTTCAACTCAGGTCTTTCAGTGCTCAACTCTTTACGCAGCATCTTAACTCCCATTTCATCTTCATCTACATCTTCTTCCATTTCCATAATAATGTCCTCAAGTACGTCGCACTTGCATAGACCCTCTATATACTCCTTCCATCTTTCTGCTTTCCCTTCTTTAGTTAGAACTGAGTTTCCATCTGAGCTCTTGATATTCATGCAAGTGGTTCTCTTCTCTCCAAAGGTCTCTTTAGTTTTCCTGTAAGCAGTATCTAATTTACCCCTAGTGAGATAAGCCTCTACATCCTTACATTTGTCCTCTAGCCATCCCTGCTTAGCCATTTTGCACTTCCTGCTCATCTCATTTTTGAGACATTTGTATTCCTTTTTGCCTGCTTCATTTACTGCATTTTTATATTTTCTCCTTTCATCAATTAAATTCAATATTTCTTTTGTTACCCAAGGGTTTCTACTAGTCCTCGTCTTTATACATATTTGATCCTCTGCTGCCTTCAATATTTCGTCCCTTAAAGCTACCCATTCTTCTTCTACTGTATTTATTTCCCCCATTTCTGACAATTGTTCCCTTTTGCTCTCCCTGAAACTCTGTACAACCTCTGGTTCTTTCAGTTTATCCAAGTCCCATCTCCTTAAATTCCTACCTTTTTGCAGTTTCTTCAGTTTTAATCTACAGTTCATAACCAATAGATTGTGGTCAGAGACCACATCTGCCCCTGGAAATGTCTTAAAATTTAAAACCTGGCCCCTAAATCTCTGATACCTTTTAGGATCTCAGGGTTCTTCCATGTAATCAACCTTCTTTCATGATTCTTGAACCAAGTGTTAGCTATGATTAAGTTATGATCTGCGCAAAATTCTACCAGACGGCTCCCTCTTTCATTTCTTAGCCCCAATCCATATTCACCTACTACGTTTCCTTCTCTTCCTTTTCCTACTGTCAAATTCCAGTCACCCATGACTATAAAATTTTCGTCCCCTTCACTACCCGAATAATTTATTTTATCTCATCATACATTTCATCAATGTCTTCGTCATCTGCAGAGCTAGTTGTCATATAAACTTGTAGTACTGTTGTAGGCGTGGGCTTCGTGTCTATCTTGGCCACAATAAGGCCTTCATTATGTTGTTTGTAGTAGCTTAGCCGAACTCCTATTTTTTTATTCATTATTGAACCTACTCCTGCATTACCCCTATTTGATTTTGTATTTATAACCCTGTATTCACCTCACCAAAAGTCTGCCACCGAACTTCTCTAAGTCCCACTATATCTAACTTTAACCTATCCATTTCCCTTTTTAAATTTTCTAACTTACCTGCCCTATTAAGGGATCTGACATTGCACGCTCAGATCCGTAGAACGCTTTTTCTTTCTCCTCATAACGACGTCGTCCTGAGTAGTCCCCGCCCGGAGATCCGAATGGCGGACTATTTTACATCCGGTATATTTTACCTAAGAGGACGCCACCATCATTTAATCATACAGTAAAGCTGCATGCCCTCGAGAAAAATTACGGCTGTAGTTTCCCCTTACTTTCAGCCGTTTGCAGTACCAGAACAGCAAGTCCATTTTGGTTAGTGTTACAAGCCCAGATCAGTCAATCACCCAGACTGTTGCCCCTGCAACTACTGAAAAGGCTGCTGCCCCTCCTCAGGAACCACACGTTTGTGTGGCCTCTCAACAGGTACCCCTCCGTTGTGGTTGCACCTATGGTACGGCTATCTGTATCGTTGAGGCACGCAAACGTCCCCACCAACGGCAAGGTCCATGGTTCATGGGGGGGGCCGACTATAGAACCACGTTAAAACTCACTGAAATCCCGATAACCTGCCATTGTATCAGCAGTAGCCGAACCAACAACAGCACCAAGCCCTTGTTGTGTTATATAGGCGTTGCTGACCGCAGTGCCGTATTCTGCCAGTTTATATATGTCTGTGTTTGAATACGCATGCGTATACCAGTTTCTTCAGCGCTTAAGAGTATATACGCTAGGAAAGTACACATGGACTTCTGACTATACCCATATCCTAGAAACAACTTTATGCCTACTAATACTTACATGACCATAGAACTATGTGGGTTAATATCAGTTCGCCTGTAAATACACGGTAGCCTAGAAGCAATACTAATACTTTGTGCTGGTTCTCATGATTTTGTACGATTTTCATACATATATTTCTTTTGAAAGTCATTTTTTCTTTCAAAGACTGTGCTAAGAATATTAGAAGCATGATTTTTCGGTAGTTACGTCGACTGAGTGTTTACAGTTATTTGATGCATCATAAAACATGGCGTAACAGACATTTCTCTACTTATCTACTTACCGATAACGAACACACAACACTAGCGTAAATAACGATGAAATGTAATTCCTTTCAGCTCAACATAAACGGAGAAGAACTTCAGCACTCACTACAAGATCCGTTCTAGATCAAGAACATGATAAATGCTCACAGTGTTATTAGACTACAAATAGAAGTATACTTCCTTTCAGTACTTTCTGTAAATATAACTATTACGTCAAAAGATGAATGGAAGTGTATGACTGTTCAATACGGGCTGCAATATTTGACTCAATATCGCAGGTTCGAATCCTGCCTCCGGCATGGATGTGTGTGATGTCCTTAGGTTAGTTATGTTTAAGTAGTTCTAAGTACTGGGGGATTGATGACCTTAGAAGTTACGTCCCATACTGCTCAGAGCCATTTGAACCAACTCAATATCGAACACAGGTACGAAACGAATACTGCCTTGCATTCAGCTAGAGTAGTACCCACTTCACATACACGAGATCTTTATAAGTAAGAGACTTTTGGAAGGGTTGAGTACGAGATACAGATATTCCTGTACAAAGTCTTTATTAACTTCTACTTATACATTTACAAATTTTCTTTATTTTTATTTGGTTTGGTTTCTTAACTTACGGCTCAGTTTTTAACTAATAATTGAAGTCGACATCTGAATCTTCCCTGGTAGTAATTTCAAAAGAACGAAAAAGATGTGTTTTCGAATTCAAATACATATCTAACTTTTTCCTGTAAAATACCTCTTTCATTGTTTTAACATTTATCTCTTTTCCTTCTTGCAATTTTTCTAGCCGAGAGGATTCAGGGAGCTTAATTTTACCTCATTTCGTCTGCGGAACACTGTTATTAAAACTCCACATCTTCCAGGTTGTCCGGTATCATCTCTTCTGCTCAACGTTCATGCGGAATTTCCGTATAGAACCTTAAGTTTACAACTTTTGCCATCGAGTGGTCATAAATGTTGTTTTTCCGTTGGTTTTAAGCTATGCAAACCGTTTTTCTGCTGCTAGGTGCACAACAGTCAGTCGACAGTAAGGCAGAAGTAACCGACCGAGACAGACGCAGCAACAGGGAAGTAACCGCTTTTGTCACATTTACGAATTCCTAACCAGGAGCAAATTTTATTATACCATCTGTGTACTTTAATAGTTCAGTTTCTGCGCGTAAATTTAATATCTAATAGCCACAGTTCTCGCGTTTTTGTTTGCGTCGGAAAGTAAACCGATTTTGTGACATATTGCAAGTTCCTAATCAGGTGCGAATTATTTAGTTTTACCTGAGTGCTTCGGTAGTTAGGTTTTTGAATATCTGCGTAGAAGTAGACACAGTTCCTGTGTTTTCATTAAGGTGTCCAGTAGAGTTGCGCACCACGTGCCGATAGTCCGTTTATCTGCACAGTTTAGTTTTCCACGGTCTTTAATATGGACAGGGACTGCGATTGTTGTGTGCAGATGCGAGCCGAATTGGTGGCACTTCACTCTCAGATTCAGGCTGTTATAGCTTCGGTTACACAGCTTGATCATGCAGTGGATGGGCACCTTGGTGAGCCGACGGTGGGGATCCAACGGACTTCCAGCACGTCGGAGTCTTCCGATCGGTCCTCACGGGTGGCCAACCCAGTTACTGCTCGCACGGAGTTTGACCCCTGACTTGTAGTCGAGTGGGAGGTCGCCCCGGGCGGAGCAGGCGGCGAAAGACTTCCCAGGCGGCCGCACGTAAGGCTCCTCGGTTTGTCTGACAACCAGGTTTCAAGCGTTGACTGTGGCTGACACTGTCCCTGAGCCAGATGTTGGCGCCTGTCCTGTTTCAGAAGAAACCACTGAGCCAGCAAGATCGGGGCAATCACAGAGGGTGGGTTATTGGTCGTTGGGAGCTCCAGCGTTAGGCGCGTTATGGGGCCCATTAGGGATTTGGCTTACAATAAGGGAGAGAAAACCAATTTGCACTCCGTGTGCATACCGGGCGGAATCATTCAAGATGTGGATAGGGTCCTCCCGGATGCCAAGAAGAGCACAGGGTGCAGCCAACTGCGGGTGTTTGCTCACGTCGCTACCAACGCTGTGTGTCACTTCGGATCATAAGGGATTCACCTTGGTTTCGAGCGGCTAACAGAAGTGGTAAAGGCTGCCAGTCTTGCTTGCAAGACGAAAGCAGAGCTGACCATTTGCAGCATAGTTGACAGGACCGATAGCGGACCTGTGGTTCAGAGCCGAGTGGAGAGTCTGAATCAAATGCTCAGATGGTTCTGCGACCGTGTATGCTGCAGATTCCTCGACTTACACCAAAAGGTGGTTGGGTTTCGGGTTCCGCTGAATAGGTCAGGTGTACATTATACGCAGGAGGCGGCTACACGGGTAGCAGGAGCTGTGTGGCGTGGAATGGGCGGTTTTTAGGTTAGAGGGTCTCGTGAAAACAAAAGAAGGGCTTCAATCACAAAGGGTACAGGCTGAACCCAGGAAGAACGTAGTGGAGTCAAGTTGTGCCACAAGCTCCTCTTCTCCCCAATTATATTCAATACCTCCTCATTAGTGATGTCATGTACCCATCTAATCTTCAGCATTCTTCTGTAGCACCACAATTCGAAAACTTCTATTCTCTTCTTGTCCAAACTATTTATCGTCCACGTTTCACTTCCATGCATGGCTACACTCCATACAAATACTTTCAGAAATGACTTCCTTACACTTAAATCTGTACTCGATGTTAACAAATTTTTCATATTCAGAAACGCTTTCCTTGCCATTGCCAGTCTACATTTTATATCCTCTCTACTTCGACCATCGTCAGTTATTTTACTCCCCAAATAGAAAAACTCCTATACTACTTTAAGTGTCTCATTTCCTAATCTAATTCCCGCAGTATCACCCGACTTAATTCGACTAAATTCCATTATCCTCATTTTGCTTTTGTTGCTGTTCATCTTATACCCTCCTTTCATGACAGTGTCCATTCCGTTCAACTGCACTTCCAAGTCCTTTGCTGTCTCTCACAGAATTACAGTGTCATCGGCGAACCTCAAAGTTTTTATTTCTTCTGCATGGAATTTAATACTTACTCCGAATTTTTCTTTTGTTGCCTTTATTGCCTGCTTAATATACAGAATGAATATTATCGGGGATAGGCTACAACCCTGTCTCACTCCCTTCCCAACCACTGCTTCCCTTTCATGCCCGTCGACTCTTATAACTGCCATCTGCTTTCTGTACAAATTGTAAATAGCCTTTCGCTCCTTGTATTTTACCCCTGCCACCTTCAGAATTTGAAAGAGAATATTACAATCAACATTTTCAAAAGATTTCTCTAAGTCTACAAACGTAGGTTTGCCTATCCTTAACCTTTCTTATAAGATAAGTCGTAGGGTCATTATTGCCTCACGTGTTCCAACATTTCTACGGAATCCAAACTGATCTTCCCCGAGGTCGGCTTCTATCAATTTTTCCATTCGTCTGTAAAGAATTCGCGTTAGTATTTAGCAGCTGTGACTTATTAAATTGATAGTTCGGTAATTTTCACATCTTTCAACAACTGTTTTCTTTGGGATTGGAATTATTATATTCTTCATGACGTCTGAGGGTATTTCGCCTGTCTCATACATTTGCTTACCAGATGGTAGAGTTTTGTCAAGACTGACTCTCCCAAGGCTGTCAGTAGTTCTTATGCAATATTGTCAACTCCAGGGGCCTTGTTTCAACTCAGGTCTTTCAGTGCTCAACTCTTTACGCAGCATCTTAACTCCCATTTCATCTCCATCTACATCTTCTTCCATTTCCATAATAATGTCCTCAAGTACGTCGCACTTGCATAGACCCTCTATATACTCCTTCCATCTTTCTGCTTTCCCTTCTTTAGTTAGAACTGAGTTTCCATCTGAGCTCTTGATATTCATGCAAGTGGTTCTCTTCTCTCCAAAGGTCTCTTTAGTTTTCCTGTAAGCAGTATCTAATTTACCCCTAGTGAGATAAGCCTCTACATCCTTACATTTGTCCTCTAGCCATCCCTGCTTAGCCATTTTGCACTTCCTGCTCATCTCATTTTTGAGACATTTGTATTCCTTTTTGCCTGCTTCATTTACTGCATTTTTATATTTTCTCCTTTCATCAATTAAATTCAATATTTCTTTTGTTACCCAAGGGTTTCTACTAGTCCTCGTCTTTATACATATTTGATCCTCTGCTGCCTTCAATATTTCGTCCCTTAAAGCTACCCATTCTTCTTCTACTGTATTTATTTCCCCCATTTCTGACAATTGTTCCCTTTTGCTCTCCCTGAAACTCTGTACAACCTCTGGTTCTTTCAGTTTATCCAAGTCCCATCTCCTTAAATTCCTACCTTTTTGCAGTTTCTTCAGTTTTAATCTACAGTTCATAACCAATAGATTGTGGTCAGAGACCACATCTGCCCCTGGAAATGTCTTAAAATTTAAAACCTGGCCCCTAAATCTCTGATACCTTTTAGGATCTCAGGGTTCTTCCATGTAATCAACCTTCTTTCATGATTCTTGAACCAAGTGTTAGCTATGATTAAGTTATGATCTGCGCAAAATTCTACCAGACGGCTCCCTCTTTCATTTCTTAGCCCCAATCCATATTCACCTACTACGTTTCCTTCTCTTCCTTTTCCTACTGTCAAATTCCAGTCACCCATGACTATAAAATTTTCGTCCCCTTCACTACCCGAATAATTTATTTTATCTCATCATACATTTCATCAATGTCTTCGTCATCTGCAGAGCTAGTTGTCATATAAACTTGTAGTACTGTTGTAGGCGTGGGCTTCGTGTCTATCTTGGCCACAATAAGGCCTTCATTATGTTGTTTGTAGTAGCTTAGCCGAACTCCTATTTTTTTATTCATTATTGAACCTACTCCTGCATTACCCCTATTTGATTTTGTATTTATAACCCTGTATTCACCTCACCAAAAGTCTGCCACCGAACTTCTCTAAGTCCCACTATATCTAACTTTAACCTATCCATTTCCCTTTTTAAATTTTCTAACTTACCTGCCCTATTAAGGGATCTGACATTGCACGCTCAGATCCGTAGAACGCTTTTTCTTTCTCCTCATAACGACGTCGTCCTGAGTAGTCCCCGCCCGGAGATCCGAATGGCGGACTATTTTACATCCGGTATATTTTACCTAAGAGGACGCCACCATCATTTAATCATACAGTAAAGCTGCATGCCCTCGAGAAAAATTACGGCTGTAGTTTCCCCTTACTTTCAGCCGTTTGCAGTACCAGAACAGCAAGTCCATTTTGGTTAGTGTTACAAGCCCAGATCAGTCAATCACCCAGACTGTTGCCCCTGCAACTACTGAAAAGGCTGCTGCCCCTCCTCAGGAACCACACGTTTGTGTGGCCTCTCAACAGGTACCCCTCCGTTGTGGTTGCACCTATGGTACGGCTATCTGTATCGTTGAGGCACGCAAACGTCCCCACCAACGGCAAGGTCCATGGTTCATGGGGGGGGCCGACTATAGAACCACGTTAAAACTCACTGAAATCCCGATAACCTGCCATTGTATCAGCAGTAGCCGAACCAACAACAGCACCAAGCCCTTGTTGTGTTATATAGGCGTTGCTGACCGCAGTGCCGTATTCTGCCAGTTTATATATGTCTGTGTTTGAATACGCATGCGTATACCAGTTTCTTCAGCGCTTAAGAGTATATACGCTAGGAAAGTACACATGGACTTCTGACTATACCCATATCCTAGAAACAACTTTATGCCTACTAATACTTACATGACCATAGAACTATGTGGGTTAATATCAGTTCGCCTGTAAATACACGGTAGCCTAGAAGCAATACTAATACTTTGTGCTGGTTCTCATGATTTTGTACGATTTTCATACATATATTTCTTTTGAAAGTCATTTTTTCTTTCAAAGACTGTGCTAAGAATATTAGAAGCATGATTTTTCGGTAGTTACGTCGACTGAGTGTTTACAGTTATTTGATGCATCATAAAACATGGCGTAACAGACATTTCTCTACTTATCTACTTACCGATAACGAACACACAACACTAGCGTAAATAACGATGAAATGTAATTCCTTTCAGCTCAACATAAACGGAGAAGAACTTCAGCACTCACTACAAGATCCGTTCTAGATCAAGAACATGATAAATGCTCACAGTGTTATTAGACTACAAATAGAAGTATACTTCCTTTCAGTACTTTCTGTAAATATAACTATTACGTCAAAAGATGAATGGAAGTGTATGACTGTTCAATACGGGCTGCAATATTTGACTCAATATCGCAGGTTCGAATCCTGCCTCCGGCATGGATGTGTGTGATGTCCTTAGGTTAGTTATGTTTAAGTAGTTCTAAGTACTGGGGGATTGATGACCTTAGAAGTTACGTCCCATACTGCTCAGAGCCATTTGAACCAACTCAATATCGAACACAGGTACGAAACGAATACTGCCTTGCATTCAGCTAGAGTAGTACCCACTTCACATACACGAGATCTTTATAAGTAAGAGACTTTTGGAAGGGTTGAGTACGAGATACAGATATTCCTGTACAAAGTCTTTATTAACTTCTACTTATACATTTACAAATTTTCTTTATTTTTATTTGGTTTGGTTTCTTAACTTACGGCTCAGTTTTTAACTAATAATTGAAGTCGACATCTGAATCTTCCCTGGTAGTAATTTCAAAAGAACGAAAAAGATGTGTTTTCGAATTCAAATACATATCTAACTTTTTCCTGTAAAATACCTCTTTCATTGTTTTAACATTTATCTCTTTTCCTTCTTGCAATTTTTCTAGCCGAGAGGATTCAGGGAGCTTAATTTTACCTCATTTCGTCTGCGGAACACTGTTATTAAAACTCCACATCTTCCAGGTTGTCCGGTATCATCTCTTCTGCTCAACGTTCATGCGGAATTTCCGTATAGAACCTTAAGTTTACAACTTTTGCCATCGAGTGGTCATAAATGTTGTTTTTCCGTTGGTTTTAAGCTATGCAAACCGTTTTTCTGCTGCTAGGTGCACAACAGTCAGTCGACAGTAAGGCAGAAGTAACCGACCGAGACAGACGCAGCAACAGGGAAGTAACCGCTTTTGTCACATTTACGAATTCCTAACCAGGAGCAAATTTTATTATACCATCTGTGTACTTTAATAGTTCAGTTTCTGCGCGTAAATTTAATATCTAATAGCCACAGTTCTCGCGTTTTTGTTTGCGTCGGAAAGTAAATCGATTTTGTGACATATTGCAAGTTCCTAATCAGGTGCGAATTATTTAGTTTTACCTGAGTGCTTCGGTAGTTAGGTTTTTGAATATCTGCGTAGAAGTAGACACAGTTCCTGTGTTTTCATTAAGGTGTCCAGTAGAGTTGCGCACCACGTGCCGATAGTCCGTTTATCTGCACAGTTTAGTTTTCCACGGTCTTTAATATGGACAGGGACTGCGATTGTTGTGTGCAGATGCGAGCCGAATTGGTGGCACTTCACTCTCAGATTCAGGCTGTTATAGCTTCGGTTACACAGCTTGATCATGCAGTGGATGGGCACCTTGGTGAGCCGACGGTGGGGATCCAACGGACTTCCAGCACGTCGGAGTCTTCCGATCGGTCCTCACGGGTGGCCAACCCAGTTACTGCTCGCACGGAGTTTGACCCCTGACTTGTAGTCGAGTGGGAGGTCGCCCCGGGCGGAGCAGGCGGCGAAAGACTTCCCAGGCGGCCGCACGTAAGGCTCCTCGGTTTGTCTGACAACCAGGTTTCAAGCGTTGACTGTGGCTGACACTGTCCCTGAGCCAGATGTTGGCGCCTGTCCTGTTTCAGAAGAAACCACTGAGCCAGCAAGATCGGGGCAATCACAGAGGGTGGGTTATTGGTCGTTGGGAGCTCCAGCGTTAGGCGCGTTATGGGGCCCATTAGGGATTTGGCTTACAATAAGGGAGAGAAAACCAATTTGCACTCCGTGTGCATACCGGGCGGAATCATTCAAGATGTGGATAGGGTCCTCCCGGATGCCAAGAAGAGCACAGGGTGCAGCCAACTGCGGGTGTTTGCTCACGTCGCTACCAACGCTGTGTGTCACTTCGGATCATAAGGGATTCACCTTGGTTTCGAGCGGCTAACAGAAGTGGTAAAGGCTGCCAGTCTTGCTTGCAAGACGAAAGCAGAGCTGACCATTTGCAGCATAGTTGACAGGACCGATAGCGGACCTGTGGTTCAGAGCCGAGTGGAGAGTCTGAATCAAATGCTCAGATGGTTCTGCGACCGTGTATGCTGCAGATTCCTCGACTTACACCAAAAGGTGGTTGGGTTTCGGGTTCCGCTGAATAGGTCAGGTGTACATTATACGCAGGAGGCGGCTACACGGGTAGCAGGAGCTGTGTGGCGTGGAATGGGCGGTTTTTAGGTTAGAGGGTCTCGTGAAAACAAAAGAAGGGCTTCAATCACAAAGGGTACAGGCTGAACCCAGGAAGAACGTAGATACAGGAACCATTGGTATAACAGTAGTAAATTGTCTTAGCTGTGTTGGGAAAGCACCAGAGCTCCAAGCGCTAATAGAAGGCACTGATACTCAAATCGTTATAGGCTCTGAAAGCTGGCTAAAGCGAATATAACCACAGCCGAAATTTTTGCGAAAAATCTAACGGTGCTCCGAAAGGATAGGCTAAACACGGTTGACGGTGGCGTGTTTGTTGCTATTAGAAATAGTTTGACTTGTCAGTAAATTGAAGTTGATACTTCCTGTGAGTTAGTATGGGCAGAGGTCATTGTTGGCAACCGGCATTAAATAACAATAGGATCCTTTTACCGACCTCCCAATTCAGATGATACAGTTGCTGAAAGGTTCAAAGAAAACTTGAGTTTGATTTCAAACACTTACCCGACTCATACGATTATAGTTGGTGGTGACTTTAATTTATTTTCGATATGTTGGCGAAAATACATGTTAAATTCCGGAGGTACGCATAAAATATCATCCGAAATTTTGCTAAACGCAATCTCTGAAAATTATTTCGAGTAGTTAGTCATGAGCCCACGCAAATAGTAAACAGTTGTGAAAACACACTTTACCTCTTAGCAAAAAATAATCCAGAGTCAATAACGAGCATCAAAACCGATACAGGGATTAGTGAACACAGGGGTGTCGTAGCGAGACTGCATATCGTAATATCCAAATCCTCCAAAATTAAGCGAAAAGTATATCTATTAAAAAAGGCAGATAAAAATTCACTTGACGCCTTCCTCAGATACAATTTCCACTCATTCCAAATTAATAATGTAGGTGTAGACCAGATGTGGCTTGAATTCAAAGAAATAGTATCGGCAGCAATTGAGAAATCTATACCAAATAAATTAACAAACAACGGAGCCGATCCTCCTTGATATACAAAATGGGTTAGAAAATGGCTCTGAGTACTATGCGACTTAACATCTGAGGTCATCAGTCGCCTAGAAATCAGAACTAATTAAACCTAACTAACCTAAGGACATCACACAAACCCATGCCCGAGGCAGGGTTCGAACCTGCGACCGTAGCGGTCGCTCGGTTCCTGACTGTAGCGCCTAGAACCGCACGGCCACTCCGGCCGGCAAAATGAGTTAGAACATTGTTGCGGAAACAACGAAACAAACATGCCAAATTTAAACAGACGCAAAATCCCCAAGTTTGGCGATCTTTTACAGGACCTCGAAATTTAGATCGGACTTCAATGCGAGATGCTTATAACAGCTTCAACAACAAAACTTTGTCTCGGAACCTGACAGAAAATCCAAAGAGATTCTGGTCGTATGTGAAGTTTGTTAGCGGCAAGAAACAATCAATGCCTTTTCTGCGCGACAGTAATGGAGATACTATCAAAGACAGTGCTGCCAAACCAGAGTTACTAAACGCAGCCCTCCAAAATGCCTTCACAAAAGAAGACGAAGTAAATATTCCAGAATTCGAATCGAGAACAGCAGCCAACATGAGTAACGTAGAAGTAAATATCCACGGAGTAGTGAAGCAACTTAAATCACTTAATAAAAGCAAGTCTTCTGGTCCAGAATGTATACCAATCAGGTTCATTTTGGAGTATTCTGATGCATTTGCTCCATACTTAACAATCATATACAACCGTTTGCTCTAGGAAAGATTCGTACCCAAAGACTGGAAAGTAACACAGGTCACGCACATATTCAAGAAAGTTAGTAGGATTAATCCACTAATCCACTACATCACAGGCCCATATCTTTAACGTCGATATGCAGCAGGAGTTTGGGATATATATTTTGTTCAAACACTGTGAATTACCTCGAATTGACACAGAGTGAACATGACTTTAGGAAACATCGTTCCTGTGAAACGCAACTAGCTCTTTATTCACATGGAGTGTTGAGCACTATTGACGAGCGATTTCAGATCAAATCCGTATTTCTGGGTTTCCGGAAGGCTTTTGACACTGTGCCACACAAGCGGCTTGTAGTGAAATTGCGTGTTTATGGAATATCGTCAGTTATGTGACTGGATTCGTGATTTCCTGTCAGAGAGATCACAGTTCGTAGTAACTGACGGATAGTTGTCAAGAAAATCATAAGCGATTTCTGATAGGCCCTTTGCTCTTGCTTATCTATATAAACTATTTGGGAAACAATCTGGGCAACCGTCTTAGGTTGTTTGCAGATGACGCTGTCTTTTGTCGACTAATAAAGTCATCAGAAGATCAAAACAAAGTGCAAAAGGGTTTAGAAAAGATATCTGAAAGGTGCGAAAATTAGCAGTCGACCCTAAACAACAAAAAGTGTGAAGTGACCAACAACGAGTGCTAAAAGGAATTCGTTAACCTCGGTTACACGATAAATCAGCCTAATCTGAAAGCTGTAACTTCAACTAAATACCTAGGTATTACAATTACGAACAACTTAAATTGGAAGGAACAGATAGAAACTGCTGTTGGGAGGGCTAACCAAAGTCTGCGTTTTATTGGCATAACACTTAGACAAGTAACAGATCTATTAAGGAGACTGCCTACACTACGCTTGTCCGTCCTCTTTTAGAACACTGCTGTGCGATGTGGGATCCTTGCCATATAGGACTGACGGAGTACATCTAAAAAGTTCAAAGAAGGGCAGCACGTTTTGTATTATCGCGAAATATGGGAGAGAGTGTCACAGAAATGATATAGGATATGGGGTGGACCTCATTAAATGAAAGGCGTTTCTCGTTGCCACGAAATCTTCTCACAAAATTCCAATCACAAACTTTCTCCGCTGAATGAAAAACATTTTGTTGACACCGACCTACATACGGAGAGACGATCACCACGACAAAATAAGTGAAGTCAGAGCTCGTACGGGAAGATGTAAGTGTTCGTTCTTTCCGTGCGCTGTACGAGATTGGAATAATAGAGAATTGTGAAGGTGGTTCGATGAACCCTCAGCCAGGCACTTAAATGTGATTTGCAGAGTATCCATGTAGATGTAGACAGCATTTAGGTGTAAGTAACTATCATTTTTAAACAGTACAGGTAGGAATGGAGCATTATTTATCTTTTTTTCATATGTTCCTTACTATAGTGAACAGACTCAAATCCACAATTGTCAGCCAGGATTTATAAATATAGCAACTTACAGACATATAGCGACTTACCATTGCTATTTACAGTAAAGGGTGATTTCTCTATGTACCCCAGTCACAGACATATTTCTCCATACACTGTGTTTAAAGCCATATGTAAAACTTGCTTGGATATCTGAAATAGCCTCTTCTTTTCCGAAATGAAGTTTATATTCTTTTTTTATGTTAAGAGTTGTAGACATATACTCCAATTGTCGCTTTTTTGCTTCAATCTCTTCCATTTACAGTTTTCTTTTCTGGACGCGTGACTCACTTACTCCACTTGAAGTCGCAATTTATTTAAGGGCCACGGTTTAAGACTGAGTGACAAATTTATTTCCTTCTTTAAGACGTGTGGGGTAATAATGTTGGCAGCAAGCAGTCTTTCTTTGGCAATATCTTTATTTGATGGTGTTATGGATAGCGCTGGCCTAGATTGAAAGAAATTTGTTTCCCCGCTTTAATATAGCATTTTTGTGTATCACTTGCATCCTCTTTGCTAGAATCAAAGTTAGGAATCTCCACATAGTTTACAGGTGGATAGTTAAGACTGTATGCCGCAAGAAAACACTTAATAATTTTTTCTCGGTTGTGATTTTCTGCGAGGCTTACTTGTTCACCAACCGATTCTCTTGTATTCTTATAACCTTAATAGATATACCTCAGAAAGTCGTTAAACGTCACAAAGCAGCTGTCCTGCAAAATATTCGTTAACTTATGTCACATGGCAGTAACTGGCAAAGTCTGGAGTGAAGCACATTCTAAATACCGTTAGATGGTGTTTAACACATTTAAACAGCCGTGTCTCCTCGTTGGTATACATACTTTGTCGTGGTGGTGAGGCTTCCATAATTAAATGATGTTGAGAGCTACGACGCTGGTAGCTTTGCAGCTGGTAGGGGCTCCCAAGTAAGCGAGATCAAAGGTGATGCTCCGATGCCCTGGTCCTACAAGTTGGGTGTGGGGAGTGCGGCCAACATCCCCACGCCATTTAAACATAAATGTTACGAAACGCCAAGAAATAACCCTGAATCTATATAAAACGACAGTGAAAACGACCCCAGAAACATTTGAGGGTCTGTTGGAAACAATATTCCCCCATCACACGACCGCTCAGATCTTTAACAAGATCATGGCGGCCGTCGCCACACTCTTCACACAGCTCTTGACTGCTCAACCTGGGCAGTACTGGGCCGCCATATAAACAGCGTTCACCACATTGCTTACACCCATACATGGATAACACGCCACACCCCGCCCCCATCGCAAACAACCGGACACTAATACGGATCCTGTTCTGGAATGCAGACGGGATCAACAACAAAAGGGCGGAATTTGCCGCGCTTATGGAGCGTAAGGGTATGCTTATCGCACTACTGAGCGAAACTAAGCTCAAACCATGCAACCAACTAAACTTCACCGGCTACTGCGTCTATCGCACAGACCGACCGGACGGCTACGGTCACGGCGGAACAGCCATCATCATACACAAAGACATAGAACACACAAACATAGTACTCCCTGAACTTGAAAAACTAGAAGCAACCGCCGACAGGGTCAAGTTCAACGGAGCCTACACTACACTGGTGTCAGTATACAACAGCCCTAAAAACATTATAACACGCGACATCAGCACAGTACTCAATATATCACCGCGAGTAATAGCCGCTGGAGATCTTAACGCAAAACACCCGGACTGGAACTCACGAATACGAAACTCCAACAGCAAGAAACTATACGAACACGCACTAGGACGATACTACATCACACTAGCGCCGATTGAACCGACGCACATCCCCTACCGGAGGGGACACAGGCCAGACGTGTTGGACATGGCCCTCATCAAGGGCATACCAACGACGCTCAACGTTGCCGTTGAAAACGATCTGCCCTCAAATCACCAACCCATTATACTGTACATTGAAGAAACACTGCAGCACATGGAACAACGCAGACTGTTAGACTACAGGTGCGTGAATTGGACTCAGTTCAAGGAAACGCTTGACAGTCGCATCCCATCCACCCACGCGATTAACGAGACAGCCCAAATTGACGAGGCAGTTGAAACCCTCACCGGCGCCGTCCAGGACGCAATAGCCGACACCATACCAATCCGCACGCCACAACAGCACAGTGCTGCCCTGCCCCAGGAAATCCTGGGCCTAATCTCAATGAGGAACCGCCTCAGGAGACATTGGCAGCGTACCAGACGCTAGCACTTCAAACAGCACATTAATAGGCTCCAGGGTATTATCCGGGAAAAAATACAAACATTCAAGGCACAACAGTGGGACCAGAAACTCGAAGGGCTGGACACCACGCGACCTGGCGTGTGGCAGCTAGCCCGATACTTCACCAGGGAGAAACTGTACAACCCCACGTTACAATGGCCCGACGGACCAGCATATTCTGCGGAAGAAACAGAGGAACTGATGGCCCTCACACTCGCAGCGTCATTCACACCGAACCTGGATCCCTCAGACCCAGCGTTCACACTTGCTACGGACCAGGAGGTCACACGCATCTTGACCCAACCAGCGCGCAACAACATCCGACAAGCTAGTACAGCAGAAGTCAAATGGGCCATCATGCATACCACCGCTAGGAAGGCCCCTGGTCACCATTGCATTCAAAACCGTGTCCTCCAGGAGTTCACGGACAAAGCTGTAGACTACCTAACACACATCACGAATGCCATACTCAAGCACCAACACCTCCTCGCCTTTTGTAAGACGGCCAAGGTCCTGATGTTCAGGAAGCCGGGGAAAGACCACTCCCTCCCACAAAATTACCGACCCATTAGTCTGCTGAGCGCGCTCACCAAGATCGTTGATAAGGTAATATTAAAACGACTCACCAGGCACTGCATCACAAACGACACCCTGAGACCGGAGCAATTCGGTATCAGGAATCACCACTCAACAACACAACAACTCCTCCGCGTCGTTGAATACATAACACACGGATACAACACAAACAAGGCAACTGGGGCGGTGTTCCTGGACATCGAAAAGGCTTTCTATCGTCTATGGCACAACGGCCTAACACGCAAACTTAGAGACGCAGGGTTCCCCGACGGGCTTGTACGTCTCATACACTCATATCTCACGTACAGGAGTTTCAACACCGACGTGCAGGGCAAACAATCGACACGACATGGTACACAGGCAGGAGTGCCCCAAGGAAGTATCCTAGGGCCCTTACTGTTTGACCTCTACATTAACGACCTCCCAGCTACACATAACACGACGGTAGCAATCTACGCGGATGACACTGCCATCCTCGCGCAAGATTGGGAGCCGTCTAACATTAACTCACGACTACAGACTGCACTCAGAACAGCGGAGCCTTGGCTGGTGAAATGGCGTGTTAGAGTAAACGTCGACAAGTGCGAGGCCGTTCTGTTCACTAGAAAACCGAAGCAACTGCGCAAACATCAGCACTGCAACCCAATAACACTGCACACACGCCCAATACGTTTCCGCGAGAAAGTCAAATACCTCGGTGTCTGGCTGGACAGGAAACTACTCTGGAAAGACCACATTCATCACGTGACCAACAAAGCTACCGCGAGGCTCAACCAACTTTACCCTATGCTTAACAGGCGTAGCACACTGAACAGGAGGGTGTCTAGGTCCATGTACATGACACTTACTAGACCCCTGATGACGTACGCAGACCCTGTCTGGGGATACGCTGGCCCAAGTCGCCGGCGCCGTCTGCAGCTCATACAGAACAAAGTACTCAAAATCGTAAGCAACGCTCCGCGCTACACACCCATTGCGGACCTTCACCGGGAATACCGGCTAGATGCTATCTTGCATGTATTCCAAAAACTCTCCACACGACTGTACAACAACACGAGACACTCACGCAACCCGTTTATCCTTTCTCTGGGTAACTACGACCAGAACCATAGATGGAGGCATAACAGACCAAAGACATTACTGGCTAGGAACTAAACATCTATGGTCCATAGAACGCTAACACTACAGTATTGGCGAGCCCCTGCAACACAGTTATTACTGAAAGCCCAGATGTGCGACCAGCCGAAAAACAGGCAACCGCAGGAAAATCGTACTGTACAGAGCACGCAAACCAGCCCCCCCCCCCCCCCCTTACACTGTCTGTGCAACAACGAAAAAGGTAACGATGCACGATACCTCGAACTAACACAACCACACCTTGCATGCACTGTCGCAGATAGCAAGCCGCTACTGCCCTTACTACCCGTCCTACTGTCGCAGAGGTTTTTTTCCCTTGGCTCTTGCCTTGGCACTTTTTTTCCTCTGCCCTTACAACCGCTACCCTTCAATCGTTTTCGACCACTTCTATCTCCTGATGGACCATGCTAATGAGTAATCTTACCCAGACGCATGGACAACATCACAGCCCTCATCCTTTGACGCCTGAATCAAAAACTAACATGTTTACGGAGGTGACAGTAGAACTTTTGGTTTGGTCACCACGTTGGTGTGGGCGTAGAGGGGCCCCATCCTTTAATAAAGAGACCCAAGAAAGTCAAAGGTTGTTGTTGTAGTCTTCAGTCCTGAGACTGGTTTGATGCAGCTCTCCATGGTACTCCATCCTGTACAAGCTTCTTCATCTCCCAGTATCTACTGCAACCTACATCCTTCTGAATCTGTTTAGAGTATTCATGCCTTGGTCTCCCTCTACGATTATTACCCTCCACGCCGCCCTTCAACTCGAAATTTTTTATCCATTGGTGCCTCAGAATATGCCCTACTAACCGAGCCCTTCTTCTGGTCAAGTTGGGCCACAAATTTCTCTTCTCTCCAGTTTTATTCAATACCTCCTTATTTGTTATGTGATCTACCCATCTAGTCTTCAGCATTTTTCTGTAGCACTACGTTTCGAAAGATTCTATTCTCTTCCAGTAGTATGGCAAATAGCTCTGAATAAATCGTGACATTAAATTAAACAAAGTATTACAAGTAACGAGTGAGCAAATGGAATAACACAGACTAACACAAGAATTCCTAAATGCATGTCATACCTTGCCACCGTGAGACAGACGCAGTCCCGAGGGGAGAAACGAGAACAGAAGCCGAAAGCAGAACCGTGTTAAGCTAGAAGGCCCTACGATAAGGGACGGACACCCACGTAGCCAGCTAACTGACAGGACCACCTCCAACCCATGTTAAAAGCTAGAGCCCTCCAGAAGAACAGTATAGATCTTACGATAACACTAAAAGGCCCGCACCAGCCGCAAGTTTTAGCGTGATACTTTTTCGCGTCTCTGTTACGTTGCAGACTTTAAAAACATTGCGCCACCACGAAAAGTATAACGTTTCTCATTGGATAGACAGAATTTTTGTAGGCGGAGCTTAAGGTTAACATTGAGACCCTGATTGGTTAGATGAAAACACAGCCAGAGAGTTTTTTTTTTTAAACCAACTTCGGTAAATTGTAGTAAGGAGAAAGTTTGTTGCTTCCGAGACGGCAAGGTGCATGGAGCTGTTCAGGTCGCCGCCCCCTGACGAACATCGACAAGGTAATGAACGCACGCGATGCCGCATTTTTGAGCGCATAAGGCTTCACTCAGAACTGCAGAAGTCTCATCTGTTACATCCCCTTTTCACGTAATACTAGTGTCGATCGTCAATTGAAGCTCATGGTATTCACATTTGCTACGTAAGTTAAAATCTGAAACGCGAAGATTTTTCTGTTATATAATTATTGAGAAGCCACATCAGCCACTGTAATTTATGACAAGTTAGATAAGTAATTAAAGAAAATTGAGGGTCACTGAAGACCATTTTGATAGCTTTCTCTTCTGTGTGAAACTTAATTTAAACCTTGATTATACACTCCTGGAAATTGAAATAAGAACACCGTGAATTCATTGTCCCAGGAAGGGGAAACTTTATTGACACATTCCTGGGGTCAGATACATCACATGATCACACTGACAGAACCACAGGCACATAGACACAGGCAACAGAGCATGCACAATGTCGGCACTAGTACAGTGTATATCCACCTTTCGCAGCAATGCAGACTGCTATTCTCCCATGGAGACGATCGTAGAGATGCTGGATGTAGTCCTGTGGAACGGCTTGCCATGCCATTTCCACCTGGCGCCTCAGTTGGACCAGCGTTCGTGCTGGACGTGCAGACCGCGTGAGACGATGCTTCATCCAGTCCCAAACATGCTCAATGGGGGACAGATCAGGAGATTTTGCTGGCCTGGGTAGTTGACTTACACCTTCTAGAGCACGTTGGGTGGCACGGCATACACGCGGACGTGCATTGTCCTGTTGGAACAGCAAGTTCCCTTGCCGGTCTAGGAATGGTAGAACGATGGGTTCGATGACGGTTTGGATGTACTATGCACTATTCAGTGTCCCCTCCACGATCACCAGAGGTGTACGGCCAGTGTAGGAGATCGTTCCCCACACCATGATGCCTGGTGTTGGCCCTGTGTGCCTCGGTCGTATGCAGTCCTGATTGTGGCGCTCACCTGCACGGCGCCAAACACGCATACGACCATCATTGGAACCAAGGCAGAAGCGACTCTCATCGCTGAAGACGACACGTCTCCATTCGTCCCTCCATTCACGCCTGTCGCGACACCACTGGAGGCGGGCTGCTCGATGTTGGGGCGCGAGCGGAAGACGGCCTAACGGTGTGCGGGACCGTAGCCCAGCTTCATGGAGACGGTTGCGAATGGTCCTCGCCAATACCCCAGGAGCAACAGTGTCCCTAATTTGCTGGGAAGTGGCGGTGCGGTCCCCTACGGCACTGCGTAGGATCCTACGGTCTTGGCGTGCATCCTTGAGTCGCTGCGGTCCGGTCCCAGGTCGACGGGCACGTGCATCTTCCGCCGACCACAACATCGATGTACTGTGGAGACCTCACGCTCCACGTGTTGAGCAATTCGGCGGTACGTCCACCCGGCCTCCCGCATGCCCACTATACACCCTCGCTCAAAGTCCGTCAACTGCACATACGGTTCCCGTCCACGCAGTCGCGGCATGCTACCAGTGTTAAAGACTGCGATGGAGCTCCGTATGCCACGGCAAACTGGCTGACACTGACGGCGGCGGTGCACAGATGCTGCGCAGCTAGCGCCATTCGACGGCCAACACCGCGGTTCCTGGTGTGTCCGCTGTGCCGTGCGTGTGATCATTGCTTGCACAGCCCTCTCGCAGTGTCCGGAGCAAGTATGGTGGGTCTGACACACCGGTGTCAATGTGTTCTTTTTTCCATTTCCAGGAGTGTAGATGTGATTTGGCGTAGGTCATCCTTCGATCCATTGTAGAACTTGGAAACCCATTCAGGGAATATTCGTTCACATTTTTGTTGAACGCAGTTGGTTTCCATCATTCTGTATTAAAACATTACCTTTTATCAATAGTGCAGTTTATAAATAATGTTTTGTGAGTAGAATAACATTTCCAATGGTAAACTTAACTGCTTTTTCGACGTTATTTTACCAGCTAACTAAAAATAGGAAAGCCTTGAAGCCCTTCCACTAAATTTAGTTAGTATAAAGATTCTTTTAGAGGGAGTGCAGTGAACCTGTGCTGAAATCATTAAGTATTTGGTTATGTCATCTCTAGTCTCACTGAACTCTTCTGAACTCTAAATGTCATGTGTGGTCTGGCGTCTCCTTACGAGCAACAGGACCCAGGTTCAAACTAGTCAATTCCCTAAAAAACACGCTCAGAGCGCCCTTGCGCGAAAGTGGTAGGGAGGCACGACTTAGAACAAACAGACACCACGCAGAATGTTAGAACCTTTCTGCTTTCCCTTCTTTGCTTAGAACTGGGTTTCCATCTGAGCTCTTGATATTCATGCAAGTGGTTCTCCTTTCTCCAAAGATCTCTTTAATTTTCCTGATGGCAGCATCTATCTTACCCCTAGTGAGATAAGCCTCTACATCCTTACGTTTGTCCTCTAGCCATCCCTTCTTACCCATTTTCCACTTCCTGTCGATCTCATTTTTGAGACGTCTGTATTCCTTTTTGCCTGCTTCATTTACTGCATATTTGTATTTTCTCCTTTCATCAGTTATATTCAATATCTCTTCTGTTACCCAAGGATCTCTATGAGCCCTCGTATTTTTACATACGAGATCCTCTGCTGCCTTCAATATTTCATCTCTCAAAGCTACCCATTCTTCTTCTACTGGATTTCTTTCCCCCGTTCTTGTCAATCGTTCCCAAATGCTCTCCCTGAAACTCTCTACAACCTCTGGTCCTTTCAGTTTATCTAGATCCCATCTCTTCAAATTCCCACCTTCTCTCTGTTTTTTCTGTCTTAATCTACAGTTCATAACCAATACATTGTGGCCAGAGTCCACATATTCCCCTAGATATGTCTTACAATTTAAAACCTGGTTCCTGAATATCTGTCTTACCTTCTAGTACTTCCAGGCATCTTCCATGTACACAACCCTCTTCTACAACTCTTGAACCAAGTGCTAGCTATGATTAAGTTGCCGGCACGGTAGCTCAGCTTGTTCGGCCAGAGAGCTGGTTGGCCTCTATAATAAAAAAAAAAAACTGAGTGGAAGGATCAACGTCCGCAACGAACAAACACAACGATCAACAACGAACAAAATGAAAAAAAAAGTAATGCTCTGTGCAAAATTCTACCAGGCGGCTTCCTCTTTCATTCCTTACCCCCATTCCATATTCACTTACTACGTCTCCTTCTCTTCCTTTTCCTGCTTTTGCCTCCCCTCACTATCTGAATAATTTCTTTTATCTCTAATCATATATTTCATCAATCTCTTCGTCATCTGGGGAACTAGTTGGCGTATAGACTTGTACTACTGTGTTAGACATGGGCTTCGTATCTGTCTTGGCGACAATAATGCGTTCATTATGCTGTTTGTAGTGACTTACCCGCATTCCTATTTTGGTATTCATTATTAAACCTACTTCTGCATTACCCCCATTTGATTTTGTATTTATAAACCTGTATTCACCTGACCAGGAGTCTTGTTCCTCCTGCCACCGAACTTCACTAATTACCACTATATCTAACTTTAACCTATCCATTCTCTTTTCAAATTTTCTAACCTACCTGCCCGATTAAGGGATCTGACATTCCAAGCTCCGATCCGTAGAACGCCAGTTTTCTTTCTCCTGATAACAACGTCCTCCTGAGTAGTTCCCGCCCGGAGATCCAAATGGGGGACTGTTTTACCTCCGGAATATTTCATCCAACAGGACGCCATCATCATTTAACCATACAGTAAAGAAGCATGCCCTCGGGAAGAATTACGGCTGTAGTTTCTCCTTGCTTTCAGCCGTTCGCAGTACCAGACAGCAAGGCCGTTTTGGTTAGTGTTACAAGGCCAGGTCAGTCAATCATCCAGACTGTTGCCCCTGCAACCACTGAAAAGGATGTTGCCCCTCTTCAGGATCCACATGTTTGTCTGGCCTCGCAACAGATACCCCTTCGTTGTGGTTGCACCTACGGTAGGGCTATCTGTATCTCTGAGGCACGCAAGCCTCCCCACCAACGGCAAGGTCATGGGGAGGAGTCAAAGATTAATACTAAAATATTACAGGACGGTCCCAAACTAAAATGTGGTACTTGGAATGTAAGATCACTCTACACTCCTGGAGCGGTGAAGCTGCTGGATGGTCAACTGGAAAGGTAAAGTCTAAACATAGTGACGCTACATTAGACGAGATGGTCTGGAGCATGGATGCATAACGATAAGTTCTACAGCTGCTTGTGTAGTGAAAATACAGAACGTAAACAGCAACTTGGAGATGGCTGTAGCCAACAAAATAAGAAGGAATACCGTGGATTTGAAGGCTGTCAACGAGAGAATATGCTGGATCAGAATGAAAGGAAAATTTTATAACCTAATAATGGTCTCATATCAGCCACCAACAGAAGAAAGATCCATAATGAAAGAGATAGTTTCTACGAAGAATACGAAGACGCAGCACCGAACGACGTGAAAATGTTCCTAGATTATGCCAATGCCAAAGTAGGAAAGTAGGAAAACAGGTCTTTTTGAGACCCTATACTGGCCGCATAGTCTACACAATTCCTCCTACAGCAACGGAATGGCACTAGTCAATCTGCAAATTCAAAAAGCTCTAAGGATTATGAGTATCGACTTTCCTTGCCATAATATTTATAAAGCAACCTTTAAATTGACATAACAACACGCACAGAACCGTACAGACCACATATTAGTTGGTGCTAGGCACAGAGGTGTTACTGAAAATTTAATTCTTCAAAGAAGTGCAGAAATAGGATCAGATCACTATCTTGTGCTGACAAATATTCCTGAAAGGTGTGGCTCCAACCACTATGGGAATTAACATCTGAGGTTATCAGTCCCCTAGCCTTAGAACTACTTAAACCAAACTAACCTAAGGACATCACACACACCCAAGTCCAAGGCGGGATTCGAACCTGCGACTGTAGCAGCAGCGCGGTTCCGGACTTCGACACCTAGAACCGCTCGGCCACTGTGGCCGACGTGAAAGGATAGAATGCAGAAACTACAAGTTAAAAGGTGCAGACCGAAAAATAAACAAAGATATACTGAAAGAGGATCATACAGTATTAGGGCTAGATATGCAATTGAAATTCGATAAAAGTTTGCTTCCCTGGAAGAAGAGGGAGATGGTGTAGATAAGTTATGGTTCAAGCTCAAGATTGAACTCAAACACGCAGCAGGCGAGGTGCTGAAACTATTGGAGAGAAGAAGGAGGAACAAAGAATGGGTTAACAGTAAGTGTAGACATGCAGTCAAAAAGAGAAAAGATGTTAAAATATTATAGTTGACAAAGGAACACGATGAATGATTAAGTTTCAGATACATGGTGGCTGCTACAGAAGCAATCCTTCGGACAGAAAAGCGAAAGTATATAAACAGCAAGATAACACTGGCAGAAAAGGAGTGAACAGTAGTCAATACAATAGACTTATAGAGGACAATCAGTTTCTCCGAGAAAAGCTATAACGCGAGGAATCACATGATCAAATGCCGAGCACGACAACTTATAATAGATGAAACTAAAGGTATTGAGGAATGGAAAAACTACTTTGGACATCTCGTGAATGTGGACGACGCCATCAAAACAGTTGCGACAGCAGTAGCATCAAAAGTAGAGGAACTGTACGAAGAAGGTAGAGGAACAGTACCAACAATGGAGAATGAACTGCCAAGAGTGTAAGACGTCATTAAAAATGCTGAAGATAGCAAAGGTACCACGATTAGATAGCATACCCGCAGGGATGCACATAGAGGGAAGAGATATTCTACAAAATAGTATATCATTTAATCATTTCGATTTAGAGAAGAGAGAGGATCGCAGCAGAATATTGCTGCGGCTAGCACCATATGTTGAAGATGCACTGGGATACAAACAAGCAGGGTTTAGAAAGGCAAAAACAACCGTAGGCCAACTACATATAATAAGGAAAATGCTATCAAAAAGCTGGGAAATTGGCTGAGATGTTCACTGTCTTTTTGTTGACGTCCAAAAAGCGTATGACTGTTGAACAGGCAAGTAAAATTGTAAGAACAGGAAGGACGCACGTTCCTAAAAACTAATAAAAATAGCACAAGCATATATACAAGAGAGGACATGCACGTTGAATTTGAATGGAAATATGTTAGTGAAATTCAAGGTGAAGACGAGTGTGACAGAGATACTGCCTCTCCCCCTTTTTTGATTAATCTAGTTTTGAAATTATCACTGACGAAGGTAATAAACCTGGAAACGGGAATACAGAAGTTTAGATGAAGATGGTAAAGTCATTGAAAGGCTTAAACAATTCAAATATCTTTGGGGGCTGTACTCAGTGAAAGGAATTAGATAGACCAGGAAGTAACGCCAAAGAATACAGGCAGGATACAGGTCAGGTTTTTCACTCGGAAAGCTGCTGAAGTCCTGGCTTCTATCGAGATCCACAAAGATTAGTATCTACAGTAGGGTAATACAACCTGTCGTCCTATACGGAACAGAATCATGGACCATGACACAAAAGATATAAATAAAACCGCTGCAATTTGAGAATGCTGTTCTGAGACATATTTTTGGGCCAATGAAGGATGGAGACGTCTGGAGAAAAAGGAAAAACTTTGAAATGCGGGGCATGTACAAGTCAATGGACAGAGTGACTGCGATTAGACAGAGGATGTGAGGTGGTATGGGAAACAATTGCCGTACGAACGCCAGATCAGCAGGCACGTGGTGTAAGAAGACATCAGAGGCAGCAGACCGAGGGGAAAACTACAGCTGAGGTGGACCAACGGGTTGGTTCAAATGGATCTGAGCACTATGGGACTTAACTTCTAAGGTCATCAGCACCCTACAACTTACAACTACTTAAATCTAACTAACCTAAGGACATCACACACACCCATGCCAGAGGCAGGATTCGAATCTGCGACCGTAGCGGTGGCGCATTTCCAGACTGTAGCGCCTAGAACCGCTTGGCCACCGCGGCCGGCGGACCAACGGGATTAGAGACGATATGTGTAAGATGGAACTAGCTGGAGAAGACTACATGGGCGAGTAAGATGGAGGAGTCTCATTGGTGAGGCCAAAAACTGATTACGGTTTGTGTGACCAACCGAGCACTTAAGTAAACAGTTTTGAATGGGGTCAAATACAAGATGCATTCAGCAGCAGTATATTGTAGCCCACATTCTGCTAATAACAAGTTCTTTATCCAAGTTAGACATAAAAGTTTCTCTTAGTTGTATGTAAGGACACTACGAAATCTGTGATGTAGTTACCAATAACTATGTTCTCTCCCGGGCCTGTGATTTCACATATTAATTTGATATGTATTTTAACAGTTGGAGCTTAACCACGGCAGAAGCCGTGTTTTCTCATTAGGTACTCATGCATCTCCATTTTATTAATAACAGTGATACATATTGCGTTGTGTCCAAATCCAAAAGGTAACAGTCGTCTACACGAACATGCTGCAATATTTCCTTTAGAACAACAAATTTCGCATTAGCTAATTCCACTTTATCTGATATAGCCTTAGAATATCTATAATTTTTCGTAAGGATTTCCAATGCTTCCTTGGCGATTTTTTCCAATACTGCCTTTTTTAGTTTCTAGCAGATTAAAACTGTGTGCCCCACCGAGACTCGACCTAGCCTGTCATTGTGGCCGGGCGGTTCTAGGCCCTTCAGTCTGGTACCGCGCGACCGCTACGGTCGCAGGTTAGAATCCTGCCTCGGGCATGGGTGCGTATGATGTCCTTAGTCTAGTTAGGTTTAAGTAGTTCTAAGTTCTAGGGGACTGATGACCTCAGATGCTAAGTCCCATAGTGCTCAGAGCCATTTGAAGACTCGAACTCATTCTAATACATCCCCCAGGCTGCGGCTAAGCCATGTCTCCACAATATCCTTTCTTCCAGGGGTGCTAGTTCTGCAACGTTCCAAGGAAAGCTTCTGTGAAGTTTGGAAGGTATGAGATGAGATACTGGCAGAAGTAAAGCTATGAGGACGAGGAGTGAGTCGAGCTTGTGTAGCTCAGATGGACAGTCGGCTCTCAGCCGTGTTGTGAAGCGGACGTACGGGGCTCGGTGCGGTGTAAGCGGGCCGTTGTTTACTCGCCTGGGTAGTGGTATTGCAGTGTAAGAAGGTCACCTCGAACGACGATGGAATTTTCTTGTAGAAAGGCCACGATTAAAGTAACGATCGTTGCCAAGTACGCACGACCTAAGGCATACGAAGTAGAACGTTTCCTGCGTGAAGTAATGCACGTTGATCCACAGGAACTTATCGGTATACATCTTTCGATCATCTCCAGTACAGTTTACATGAAACTTATCGATGAAGCAGTGTGTGAACGACTTTTTCGACATTCCACCGATGGATATCGTTACCACCACTCGGACGGCAAAGTCGGTGTAGTGACTGTCGACCATGCAGGACTCGGCGTTCGGAACATATGAATCTTCGAACTACCGTTTGAAGTTCCGGGCACGCTTGGCCTGAACACGCTGAGGCCTTACGGGGAAGTATTAAGTCAAGTGGAAGAAAAGTCGCGTATGTTCGAGACTTTTCCGTTCAGAATGGAGTGCGTCAGGTACGAATCGAACTGCGTAAGCACATCCCATCGTACGTGACCGTTCGTGGCTGCCGAACGATCGTCATTTATGACGGTCAACCGCGGACTTGTTCAGGATGCGGGCAGGAAGGGCATGTACGCTCTGAATGCCTGCAGAGACGCCTAGTACAAACACCACGTGCAGACACGACGCCTACATCGCAACCGACAACGCTGCCTATTACGTACGTTGAGGCAGCGAGGAACATGTCGGACGCTAACGTTGTACCGTTCTAGTTGACTATTACGTACGTTGAGGCAGCGAGGAACATGTCGGACGCTAACGTTGTACCGTTCTAGTTGCCGACGCCCGCAGGCCCGTTTTCGGCGCCCACAACGAAGGTGTATCGGATAGGTACAGTCAGTGTCGACGGCGTTAGCTCCACGATCAATACTCAGTTGTTAAAGGACATGATTCGAGTGATTGACATTGATACCGTGTTTCTTCAAGAGGTACGGCCTGATTTGCGCTAGGATGTTTATGAATACGCGTCTTACGTCAACCCAACGTCCGACGATGATGGTGGTAAGGCCACAGTACTACGTGATGGGATCGAACCAACGGATATTCAGTTTTTGCCATCAGCGAGAGGCTTTGCGCCCATCTTCGGCGCACGCTCTTGGCATATGGACGAGACAGGGGGCTCTGGCTCCTAACTACATCTGACTTTTACTACATGGTCTTGTTGAAACTAGCGTCACAACCACCTTAGCCAGAGAGCCAAATGCCCGTCCAACGGACACAGGCACAGCTTCTGAAGATCACGGCTGACAGATTGGACGGCACGCAGGTTCGATCGAGACTTCAAGATTCCATCCCAGAGGAACATGCCTCTCTTATCACATTGTCAGAGAACGGAGACAACGTAAGAGACGACTCATCACGGCAGATTCTTCTGCTAACGGGCAACGCGTAGAGACACACAACACCCTATCCCGTGCCCTCGCAGATTATTACCGCACTATCTACCTAGCAGATCACTGGCGTGATGATGACACTGAGCACGTCCTGTTCGGGTGGCAAGGGCCGGCCATTGTGACCGAGAGGTTCTAGGCGCTTCAGTCTGGAACTGCGCAACCGCTACAGTAGTAGGTTCGAATCCTACCTCGGGCTTGGATGTGTGTGATCTCTTTAAATTAGTTGGGTTTAAGTAGTTCTAAATTATAGGGAACTGATGACCTCAGATGTTAAGTCCCATAGTGCTCAGAGCCATTTGAACCATTTGATCTGGATTTCCGTGTCCCCCTCCCCCCCCCCCCCCTCTACCCATCCGAATTTTTGGAGGGCATGATCATCCCTGTGCCAAAACCAAAAGGAGGGTGCGGACTGCAAGACTTCCGACCGTTGACGTTATTCAATTCGGATTACAAACTGTTTGCCCGCATTCTTCGTGCTCGCCTCCTCGCTATTGTCAAAGATGCCATTCATGCCGATGAAACACGTCTGTAAGGTGGCAGTAATATACACACTGCGTTAAGCTCTTATAGAGATGTTGTGGCGCTCATTACGGCATGCCGCTTAGAAGGCGCCCTCGTGGGGATTGATCTAGACCACGCATTTGACCGATTGACTTGATCTTGAAGGTACATTTTGTCAACGTCTACCTCTCTCCGAAACTTAATCATTACACACACGTTCTCCCGATGGCCGCTAAGGTAGGTGCCAAGTTCCAGGCCGCCTTCGGTCATTTCGTCAGTGAGTGTAGGGTGTTCAAGAACAGCTACGAGACGCTAACGGTGCCCACACACGCAAGCGGCATTGGAATGATGTACGTGCACAACAGGGCGCGCGCTCTCTTGCTGTAGACAATGCATCGCCTACGTACTTCGGACAGGGACACCATCCATGGTACACTGATTCAGGATTTGTTCCTCAATCCGTCTGTCGGCCGATTCCTGTTGGACATATCACACGAGCACTGTGTCATATTCGCACCTATCTGGTCGACATGAGTTATCTGTTGGATGTCTTGCCGACCACGCAAGATCCTGTCACCAAGGACTTCTACCGTTACTTTAAACGGACGCTGCCTGCTGATGTGGTTGAACGCCGAAATCCGGCGGTTGGCTGGAGACGTGTGTGGAGTAACATACACTCCTCTTTCTCTCCCGCCACGGTCAGGTCATTGTGGTATGTGATAACGACTGAAACATTTGCCACCCGACTACGATTACACATGACCCTTGCTGCCGAGGATCCTCTCTCCCACAGATGCGCCGCTGGCGACACCGACATGCACCGTTTCATTTGTGGTACGGCTACCGATTGCTGGCTCCCCACACGGCGCATGTTGGCATTGTTGCTGCGACGGACGACTCAGTCCGTAGAGCCCACCGAGCTGATCCATCCCGACGTCACTTACTTTCCTGCTGCTCAGTGTAGCGCCATGGTGTGGGTTAAGGGTATGGCATTGTCACACTCTTTTAATGAGAACGTTGCAGGGTTGTTAGATTTCTGGGATTATTTAACGAGTAACTACACGATTTTACAGCCCAATGCGTCGTATGGTACGCTCTTTGCTAATTACTTGGGGTCGTTGTTTACGCGCCATCCAGACCATTGGGATGTACCAGATGTGAGAAGAGACTGAGAGAGTGCACATAATGGACTGATGAGAAACATCAACGGTAATTAGGGCTTTTTCACCCTCGCTGAACGAGAAGACGACCAGGACGTCCTACAGTCTGGCTGCTGTGGACACCCACTAGAGAAAAGAAAAAAAAGAAAAAAATACAACAAAAAAGAATTACAAGTAAATACATAAGCACAAAATGTACAACAAATAAAATATCACAAAGCGTTTACCCTTTACTTTATCCTTTTCTTTTTTTAATAAAATGTTCAGAGGCATATTTAATTTTTGTTCGTGGGTGCAACCTGAAGTGGTGGCGCACGACCCTCCTAGTTAGCTTTATGGTGAAAGTGGCGGGGGCACCAGCTTTGTTTTTGTTTTTAGTGTAGATAGGTTTTGGGGGGTAGTATGGGTGAGAGGGGCCAACGACTGAAGTGGAAGAGGTAATTTTCTTTATATACAAAAATTAAAACTACAAAAACAAAAAACGGGTAGTGCCTTCGAGGAAAAAAATTAAAAAAATAAAAAAGAGAAAAGAAAAAAAGAAAAATAAGACGGTAGAGCACTTGCCCGCCTAAGGCAAAGATCACGAGCTCGAGTCTTGGTGCGGCACACAGTTTCAATCTGCCAGGAAGTTTCATATCAGCGCACACTCCGCTGCAGAGTGAAAATCTCGTTCGGAGAGTGCCTTTGCTATCACAGTGTCATTCCTGCGCTGGTGGTACGGTAGCTTGGCCGAACTTAGTGAATTCACTAATTAGGTAATAGGTAAATGATCAACACGACTCCTTCTTTAACATTAGTGACTGTTTCTTTTCTAATCACTGCTGACACTCCACTTGATCACGGATTTCGACAAGCATAATGTTACCACAAAAATGTTCCGTAATGGATGCAAGCACATTTAAATTCAGCTTGCTAGGGAGCATACCATTTTTGGTTTAATTTATGTTGCCAATGGGACTGTACTCGGCTGATTTGGCGTGTCCGTGCTGACTGTAACTGGATGCAGAATGCCAAGAAAAGTTACTTTTCTCACCAGATATCACACCTTTTCCAGTTTTCACTGGTCATCCGTCATAAATGTAGTGTACATCCCGGGCTCTATCCAAAATGAGTAATCTAAGTCCTGAATATAAGAGAGAGAATTCCCAATCCAACCGTACCCACGTTAATGTTAACTTGGTACCCCTTATAGAGACGACCATTTGATCACGGATTTATACTATCGGCTATGATGATGTTGGAACTAGAAAATATTTAATTTACGAAGGAGCGTAGAAAACTCTGACATTTACTAACGTTCTCTAGAACTATTGACGTTGGATTGAACTACAGAAACATGGAGAATTACTAAACATTATTATTCCATACGAATTCCTATAAGAGTGAAAACTGAGAGGAAGATACATCAGAGTTGGACAGACTCTTTGCCATAAGGAAATGAATTATATTTGAGTGAGATATTACTCAGGATTACCCAAGCGGTCTAAGGCGCTGCAGTCATAGACTGTGCCGCTGGTCCGAGCAGGGGTTCGAATCCTCCCTCGGGCATGGGTGTGTGTGTTTGTCCTTAGGATAATTTACGTTAAGTAGTGTGTAAGCTTAGGGACTGATGATCTTAGCAGTTTAGTTCCATAAGATTTCAAACACATTTGAACATTTTTTTAAAATATTACTCAAGCAAGCATAAGTATGCTCAGTTAAATGAATCATAGAAAGTGACAGAGAACACTGTACTTTAGCAGAAAATACTAAAGAGCATGTAAGATACAATCATCGAATGACCAATTAGAGCACAGTTAATTAATGGTTTGGTACGTAAGAGCAGGTTGGATCATTCTGAGACCACTCTTTTCTGAAAGCGCAAGCGGGGCATTTACGGGAGCCGAAAGAATGGCTCTAAACTTACACATTATTAAGTTGAGCTCCCGGATAGAAATGTTGATGTGTCGAGGAAGATATTAATTACACCAAGGAATAAAACTCCCTTGGTAACTACGCTTAAAATAAAATATTTCTTACAATTTTATGTTCCAGACGGTAACAGCTCCGCATGGTAGCAACTTGTGTTGTCCTCCATCAGCCATTTGCTTTATCCGTAAAAGATCTACGATTTTCGCAGTCCTAACCTACTATCTTCTGTAACTTTTTTCTACGTGACGCTCTAATTTAGTCATACCTCGAATAGAGCAACCAGGAATACATTCATTTGGTACCCTTGCTCAGAGAGAAGACTGACAGTGCTTTGAGACGCTTCTCCTGAGAAATCGGAAGAGCCATTGAAACAACTCACATAAAAATTGTGTAGGTAGGACCGTTTCTCCATCTGCCCGTGCACTACGACTCACGCAGGCCACACAGGAATGTGCCATGGCTAGTTCACTCTTTTTTTTTCTAGCGCGCACTTTCTGCATTTGTGCCACGAAAGCTAACGGATATTCCCTTTCCTCCGTCACCAAGACACAGCAAAAATATCTGACAACTTCGAGCTCAACTTATGTTTTCATTCATTGCAGTGGACACGCACGGGGTAGAAATGAAGATTGGGAAAAAAACTGGTTATGCTGACAGTTGCTCTTGACATAGGTATTACCCATAAAATTTTTTTAAAAGGCAGAAATTAATATGATTACTAGTTAAGCTAATGGATTCTTCAATCAATGAAACAATTACAAAAAAAAAAACCAAAACGTACGTAGCTCTCTCGCCCAGATAAAATTTCAGCAGGGAATCATCTTTTCCATAAAACGATAAGGAACAAGGAAATTTAGGCTCAAGAGACCGAGAAAAATCATTACATAAACAATGGCACTGGAGGGGACATTAGCTCCAAACCAAACAAACTGAATATTCCCAGTTTTACAAAACATATCTCTTTAAGTATTTGTAAAAGAATAATTATGAGCATATTACAGTAATTGTATTATTCATTTAACTGCCCATAAATCCAGATAACACAAAGTCAGGTGGTATAATTAAAAGTGTACTGACCATTAAGATGCTCGTGATATTACCCAAAGGGATTGCTAATGAGTATAAGACTAGAGTATTGCTGAAGGCTGAGATTTGACTCAAACAAGCGTTGATAGGCTAACATTATATACCATTTTGGGGAGATTTTTCATTAGTACTATCACATAAGATAAAGAATACATAAAAATTAGGGTTATTTGCGTTAATATCGTCATAATATATTATTAGAACAGGCTAAGCTGAAAGACACATATTAACAAATATTGTAAACAGTCTAACACAAAGAGATCCAAACATGTGTAGATTTTTCTGTCGGCTCTACAATGCTCAGTAAAAGGATTCCTATCACTATGGGTATAGTTAAAATGTGTCGGAAGAATGGTCGATAAATAATAGTGTAAACAATTTGTAACACTGATTAAATCACGACATACAAGTTACCATGAACATAGCAGGAACTTGCAGCACCTTCACATGTGTAACTTTACGTTCTGTGTCAAATCATGTTCACTTTATTAAGAGTAACTCACAGTATAAACATTTTAAAAATGAGATTCAAATGAATATGTGCATATTTATAAAACAAAGATACTATAAAACTACCTGGCACGTAGTCTAATTAAACATTTATTACAATGGATCAAGCTTAATCAAGTGGGAACATGTGACATAGAACGGTACACACATATTAAAATTTAAGTTACTTCTATGATATGGGGAGAAAAGACAAATAAAGAGAAATACACAGATATAAAGAAATTAAGAACACAGTGAGAGGCAACACAAACGGCACACGTCGTTAAAGGGAATGTGGCTGAGAAGTGTACCAAAGCATATGCAGTAACAACAACAGTAACCACACACATAAAATGTCGTGGTTGGTAGTCCTCGAGCAAACAGTCAATCGCAAAATGCAACTTTGACAGACAGGTGTTCAATAATCTAAATGTTGATCAACTCGTAAGAGACCAAAAGTTTGCCTTGGTTACAGAGTCTCTCCCATTATTCCATGTGGTCACAAATAACCGTGGACTATGTTTCCATAGCCACAGCAAATATTATAAGTTCAACCATGGTCGTTCAAGAATAGTGAGTGTGTGGTCTTGTTATTAAAGAAACAACCCATGTCCATGAACTAGACAGCAAATTAAATCGATAGAATCTGCAGTCTAGTTACACCAACGAAAATGTAATTATGGCAAAGTGTATTTGTGTGCACCCCATCACCTGATGTTCGATGAAACAAATTTTCTTATCGCACATCACGCTCAACATAACCATACTCGAAGTGAGTAATTGTTCAAAGTGTGCAACCACATAGTTCAAGAACCGTAAATTTCAGATAATATGCTTTCCACTGGACAAAGCAGTAGAAAAATGTCTGTCACCACTAAACGTCCATGTGTTTGCGGTGCACCAGTAGTGTCTCGTAACATGCCAGCTGTTCATTCAGAGACAAGTGACGTAATCCTTTCCCCTCTTAACTCGGGCCAGATGGAATACAACCGACGTCGTTAATTAGGGCTGTCACACTTGTTGTGTTGGTGAAGTGGGACGGTTCTGAGTACACCGCAGGCCTGCTGACAACAAATATCCCCTGAGTGCTGGTTCTCGTTCTTGTTGCGAGAAGACAGAGGAGTGTAATCGGCTGGTTGCTCTGAAGAATGCTCGCTGAACTGGTCCCAAAGTGATTAACAGTTGGAAAATTAAGCTCTTAGTGTCCTCACATTTACCAAAAATAAAAGAAATTATCATGATCCAATAAAATGTTAAAGAGAAATTCGACATAACATGATGGGAAAAGTATGCTTTACAATATATATTGCTCTCTCCATGTACAGTATCAAAGATATTATTATGTGAGAGAAACTTATGATGTGTACGATCTTAAACTACAAAACAAGTGAGCTAAAAGTATAGGTTAGTGAGCCCACCTGGCTAGACACGAAGTCTAACGCGCTGCTCCCCGAGCGGAAGGCGTGCAGGTCCCCGGAACGAATCTGCCTGGTGGATTAGTGTCGAGGTCCGGTGTGCCAGCTAGCCTGTGGATGATTTTGAAGACGGTTTTCCATCTGCCTCGGCGAATGCGGGATGATTCCCCTTATTCCGCCTCTGTTACACTATGTCGGCGATTGCTGCACAGACACTGTCTCCACGTACGCGTACACCATAATTAGTCTACTACGGAAACATTTGAAGTTACACTCGTCTGGTGTGAGACGTTCCTAGGGGAATCCACCCGGTGCCGAACTGCACAATAACCCTAGGTTCGGCGTGGGGAGGCAGTGAGGTGGGTGGACTGCTGTACCCTGTTGTGGGGTTGTGAACCACTAAGGTCTATGGGGGAACGAAATCTCTCCATTGGTTCTAGGTCCCCTGTTAAATACACACGATGGGTTAGTGAGATAAAAACAGAAACCATCACAAAATGACAGCCAGCTGGTGTGGCCGGGCGGTTAAAGGCGCTTCAGTCTGGAATCGCGCGACTGCTACGGTCGCAGGTTCGAATCCTGCCTCGGACATGGATGTGTGTTAGTCCTTAGGTTAGTTAGGTTTAAGTAATTCTAAGTTCTAGGGGACTGATGACATAAGAAGGTAAGTCCCATCGTGCTCAGAGCCATTTGAACCACTGACTCAGTATCTGACCTGTAAAGTTAGCTCATTTCTCAAATAATGCATATGGATGGTGAACTGAAAGCAAAATCGAAATCATTACTAAAGTACTTAAAATATGACAAAATGGCAATACACATTCTTCTCTTGGAATTTTGCTAACGTGAGGGCCGAGGCCTACCTGTTTCCATCATTTCAGTACTCATGCATTTGTGCTAAACTGTTATCATTGTAAGTCTCTCAGCACATTCGTTAATTCGTGGGTTAGGGCCACACTGAAAATTGTCAATCCTTCGAGGCATTTGTTCTCATCTACATCAGGGTAATAGTTCCTTACTGCAACGACGAGCTCAACTTTCACCACTAATATAGGACACAAATTCATCCTACAGACTATTCGTCGACTTTATGATCCTTAGTCCTTTCCTAGTCTAGAGTGTCAGCTTACCAGGTACCTCGCTTGTAGCCACTACCTCTATGCTTGAGCTTTCCAAAACACAATTGGGACTGTAAACATTTAGGCGCGACACTTGACTGAATGAAGTTAAGGATTCCAACTAAAGGGCCGGCCGAAGTGGCCGGGCGGTTCTAGGCGCTACAGCCTGGAACGACGTGACCGCTACTGTCACAAGTTCGAATCCTGCCTCGGGCATGGATGTGTGTGATGTCCTTAGGTTAGTTAGATTTAAGTAGTTCTAAGTTCTAGGGGACTGATGACCTCAGAAGTTAAGTCCAATAGTCCTCAGAGCCATTTGAACCATTCCAGCTAAAGGACGAACGTCAGTGGTGCGAATAAGACCAACTACAACTAACAACTGAACATCATCAATTACACATTGATTGAAATAACATTCCTCAAATAGTTATTTGCCTTAGAAGTTTGTTCACAAACTCCTTTACGATTAGCCCTGTCATTGCAAACATCGAAGGAGCTAACGTCACGTATTTAGAAGAGAGTTCTACAGTCTAAAATATGCCAAAATCAACATGATGTACGTACTACTGGCCCCGAGAGGCTAGTTCTCTCAGCCTGTTAGGAACAATAGGAAATAATTCAGCCTGAAGGTTTTGCCAATTGGCAGGTCTTACGTGACGCCAAAACCCTGCAAGAAAATCTGTATTTTGCGATAGTACACTGATTCCTTTAGCTTTTTAATAGGTCTCTAGTGTGAATGGCTCAGGTGTACATTTCAGATAAGTTTGTTAACAAATCTTTCTGGTATGGAAACCACCCAGCCTTCACTAACTATGTCCCTTCCACGGACCAGAATACCATTCTTTAGCTTGTAGGAAGTCCTGATACTGCCCTAGTTGTGGCCATAATACTTCTCCTTCACTTCGCTGGGTACAGGATCTCTCTGTTGTTCCCTAGTTATACTCATCTGAATCGTAGTAACAAAGATTTCGAATGGGACTAGTTAGAGCTCCATAACATCGACACAGTCATCTCTGAAAGTCACAACATTCTCTTGAGTTAGACCTATTGGAGCACGTGACAGAATGTTGGCTATAACGTTTTCCTTCTGGGGAATGTAATACACTCCTGGAAATTGAAATAAGAACACCGTAAATTCATTGTCCCAGGAAGGGGAAACTTTATTGACACATTCCTGGGGTCAGATACATCACATGATCACACTGACAGAACCACAGGCACATACACACAGGCAATAGAGCATGCACAATGTCGGCACTAGTACAGTGTATATTCACCTTTCGCAGCAATGCAGGCTGCTATTCTCCCATGGAGACGATCGTAGAGATGCTGGATGTAGTCCTGTGGAACGGCTTGCCATGCCATTTCCACCTGGCGCCTCAGTTGGACCAGCGTTCGTGCTGGACGTGCAGACCGCCTGAGACGACGCTTCATCCAGTCCCAAACATGCTCAATGGGGGACAGATCCGCAGATCTTGCTGGCCAGGGTAGTTGACTTACACCTTCTAGAGCACGTTGGGTGGCACGGAATACATGCGGACGTGCATTGTCCTGTTGGAACAGCAAGTTCCCTAGCCGGTCTAGGAATGGTAGAACGATGGGTTCGATGACGGTTTGGATGTACCATGCACTATTCAGTGTCCCCTCGACGATTACCAGAGGTGTACGGCCAGTGTAGGAGATCGCTCCCCACACCATGATGCCGGGTGTTGGCCCTGTGTGCCTCGGTCGTATGCAGTACTGATTGTGGCGATCACCTGCACGGCGCCAAACACGCATACGACCATCATTGGCACCAAGGCAGAAGCGACTCTCATCGCTGAAGACGACACGTCTCCATTCGTCCCTCCATTCACGCCTGTCGCGACACCACTGTAGGCGGGCTGCACGATGTTGGGGCGTGAGCGGAAGACGGCCCAACGGTGTGCGGGACCGTAGCCCAGCTTCATGGAGACGGTTGCGAATGGTCCTCGCCGATACCCCAGGAGCAACAGTGTCCCTAATTTGCTGGGAAGTGGCGGTGCGGTCCCGTACGGCACTGCGTAGGATCCTACGGTCTTGGCGTGCATCCGTGCGTCGCTGCGGTCCGGTCCCAGGTCGACGGGCACGTGCACCTTCCGCCGACCACTGGCGACAACATCGATGTACTGTGGAGACCTCACGCCCCACGTGTTGTGCAATTCTGCGGTACGTCCACCCGGCCTCCCGCATGCCCACTATACGCCATCGTTCAAAGTCCGTCAACTGCACATACGGTTCACGTCCACGCTGTCGCGGCATGCTACCAGTGTTAAAGACTGCGATGGAGCTCCGTATGCCACGGCAAACTGGCTGACACTGACGGCGGCGGTGCACAAATGCTGCGCAGCTAGCGCCATTCGACGGCCAACACCGCGGTTCCTGGTGTGTCCGCTGTGCCGTGCGTGTGATCATTGCTTGTACAGCCGTCTCGCAGTGTCCGGAGCAAGTATGGTGGGCCTGACACACCGGTGTCAATGTGTTCTTTTTTCCATTTCTAGGAGTGTATAAAGTAAACCTAAATTCTTGGAGCATAAGCTTGTAGCATAAGACCAGTTTCACTGACATCTGCAATTGTAAAACGCTATGATCACTATACCACTTCGTATTGCTTCCAAAGAGAAAATAACCAAAACGAATGATCAAAAGCCGACACTACTGCTGGAGCCTCTAACTCTGTGACTGAGTTGTTTCTTTCAGCTTTGTTTAACATTCAGCTTGCAAATGTGATGGTCTTTCGCACAACCGGTCCATCTTGAGCCTCCTTTCGAAACATGTGTACACCAAGACCGACCTGTTAGCTGTCCATGCTAAGTTAATAACCCTTATTAAGTCCAGGTGGGCTAGAATGGGTGCCTTCAAGAGAGCCTCTTTAGTAATTCAAATTCCCATTGCTCCTCTTTATTTAATTCCCAAACAGTTTCCTTGCCTGTGAGGTGGCACAACCCTGGCGTTTTTACATCATTTATGAACTTAAAAAAAAAGCTTGTTAAACTGGGATATTCCCAGGCTACTTGCTTTGATGTTGGAGCTGGATAGTCTCTTAATGAACGAAGCTTGTAAGTGTCTGGGTTGATCCCTGCAGTATAGACGATATCTCCTGAAAGCTTCACCTCCGAACAACCAAAACCGGGTTCTGATAGGCTGATAGTGATTCCATGCTCTCAGAAAACGTGCAAGAGTGGTACAGAGTTTCACTGTGTGCTTTTCATTACTTTTTACCGATAAGCACGCCACCCACATAAACGGTGATCTTCTTTTCAAGATCTTATGCAATGACATTGTCTAGACCTCTTATAAGGGCCAGGGACGACACATTTAGACCGAACGGCAATTTGTGCAAATGATAACAGTGAGCCAAACAGAGATACTGTTGGGCTCACACTTTCAGCATTCTCGATGAACTTTGATCTGTCAGAAGCTGAAATGAGGTAATGGCCTTCACACCACCAAAACACTGAATGAACTCCATAACAGTCCTAGGTGGATCTGTCTCTGTCTCGATTATATTGTTCATCTGACAAGAATCTATAACTAAATGTATCGATCTGTGCTTCTTCTTCACACAACGATTGGTGATGTTATATGATGATGAAGCCTACTGTCTTACATTTTGAGCGAGCATAGCATGAATTTTGTCCTCTACTCTTTTCCGACAATACAGAGGAATGGCATATGTTCTGTAGGATAACCTATAGTGTTCCTTCACATTCGGTCTATAATAGAAATTGGAAACTATCCTAGGTCTATCAGAGAAGAGTGTCCACTGTGCGTACAGAATGTATTTTAAATATTCTCTGTGTTCAGTGTCGACAGTATGAGTAAGCTTTTTGTTGATCATTGCCCTAATCTGTTTGTCAGGCCCACTCATTATCAGGTTTTCTATTTCTGTTCTATCGCTGCAGACAAAACCTAAGTAACCCATCTCTCTTGATTCTGTTGCTTCAGGGCAGCCATCAAACTCACATCTTTTAGCAGAGCCATTTACGTGCACGTCTATGAAGTTTTCGTTTAGATTTTTTGACTGCAGAGTAGAATGTAAGGAAGTCTAGGCCCAGAATTAAGTTGAACAGGAGTACTATTAGAAAATTGGTTCTAAAGTCTAGTGACTGGCATGTTCAAGAGATTTCGGCTTCTTTCTTTACTGTCACATACTTGTCATTCTCTGCTCCTCTGCTTTTTGTTTGCTGCGAAGACAAGACAGGCCACTGACTATTCCTTCCACAATCTTCAAATAGCTTTCTTCTTATTGGAGAAGCGTGTCTACAGTCTGTTCTACAGCCTTCCCCCACTTTGCACACACAAGATCGTGTAGCTACTGTTGATAACATACTTGTCCTCCCTCTAAAGGGTTTCCCCTATGTCTTCAAGGCCTGTTTATGAAACAAAGCCGGCCGCAGTGGCCCAGCGGTTCTAGGAGCTACAGTCTGGAACCGCGCAACTGCTACGGTCGCAGGTTCGAATCCTGCCTCGGGCATGGATGTGTGTGAAGTCCTTAGGTTAGTTAGGTTTCAGTAGTTCTAAGTTCTAGGGGACTTACGACCACAGCAGTTGAGTCCCATAGTGCTCAGAGCAATTTGAACCATATGAAACAAAACGTGGAGTCTCCTCAGAACTACGAACTCCATGTTCTAATGTTTCTAGGGAAATTCTGCTACTATGTGTCTCTCTCTGATGTAGGACACTGTGACGGGGTTCTCCACCTCAAATGTCTGCTCCTCTCTCTCCAACTTCAACTATTTGCCCTGGACCAGGTCAGCCAAAGTTTCTTTCCTCATTTTACGTATTCCACGGCGTACCTGCGTCTCTCTATGCATTTTAATTTTTTCGTACACAATTAGGTCTGGAATAATATGGCTAATAGCCCCTTTGTGTCTTGTGGAACTGATTGGAAATGCTAAGCTAAGTTCTTCCTGGTGGTGGTGATCACGGTACTGTTTTACGGTCGTAGTCTAATTCTTGCGATACAGACTCAGAGTCTTAAGTATCGCTTATATTCCTGCCAAATATCATGATTTCTCTTTGCACCCTGTGAGACAGCTTCGTCAAACAAATTTTAATCAATTCGAGCAGATCGTATGGTGCGTCGAGATATTGGTTTCGTTGCCCCCATACCCTCGAAATATACGGTAGTGGAATTATTTATTGCATCACCTTCTATAATTTAGTACTTTTATTATAATCGTTCAATATCTGCAATAAATTGGCTCGATTTCCATCTGTTTCTTTTCTGTTGATTAATTTCTGTAAAACGATATATTCTTCAGAAATCGGATGGAAGTGCGAATGTCATATAATTTGTTTTCTTCTTCTGAAATGTGAGTGTTAATTTGAGAAGAAACATTAAATATTAGCTTCACCACGCAACACTGATCGTTTTTAGTGTTTGCGCATAAACAGTTACCCCATATGTATTCACTGTTGCCATTTACTTTGTTGGCCCTTGACGGTCCTTAATCACCGCTTTGCATTTTGTAGGTATTGACGGAGTTAACATTTTAATGTATTCCTCATTCAGGTCATGAAACCAAATCCACTCAAGAATCTCAACAGTTCATGTCTGTTACGTGGCTTTATGTTGGCGACTGCATTTCCCAAAACCTTCCAACAGGTTTCTGTAGCATTGAGATTGGCGCTGTTTCCAGGACACTCCACTATATTTTGCCTAAGGAAAGTATTTACCTGTAATATAGAAATGCGTAACCACTAAGATTGAACATCATCTGCTTCATGCTCGATCGAAATATTGGTCACAGGATTTACCTTCAAAGCTCCGTGGCTAGGAGCAGCATCTTCGTGCAAAATACAACTGGAAACATCTCCAAACTGGTCTCTTATTGTGGTCATAAGTTTCCTTTCAATGCCGCTGATGTATACATTTGCATTTATTGTGATATTTAGGAAGTCGAGATGACCTACTCCGTGGGTAGAAATGCGTTCCAGTCCACCTGTCTTCCTGGACATTTTACTGTTTGTGTTATACACAAAGACAAATATTCTTCACGTAGTCTGTGAAGCATGAACACTTTCCCATTGGAGCCTTGAACATGAAATTTAGACTCATCTAAAAACATTATCCCGTTCTCTGTCTCCGGTGTGCATATCACATGTGCTTTGGCCCGTTTTAGCTGCTGTCGTCGCATTAATTTTGTCAATAAGGGCTGCTTTTTATGTCGATGGGCAGCGAGTCCCCGTTCCAGCAGTCCGTCTCTAGCAATTCTTCTTGATATAGTGATATCACAAACATCTTCCCCGTCTCTTTTTAATTCAGTTGATGACAGTAGGAGAGTCATAAGAAATAGTCTTTCCAGTATCCTATTTTGTTTGACAACAGATGCCCTGTTTCTTCCTTTTCCGTTCTCACGATCAACATTCCATTTCTGCCTGTATCTTTTCATTAACCACAAAATTGTAGACTGAATAAAACCTGTCTCAGTGGATGTCTCTATTGTGCTGAGTCCAAATGACGCACAAGCAAGTGTAGCAGATTTCTTCTTTGACGTTAATTCAAATCACCTGCCAATCTTTTCATTTCAGCGTGTCAACACAAAATGACTGTATGAATACTACTTTAATGTAGATGAAAGCAGTGGCAAGAAGGAACAGGATGTTGTTAGAAAAAGTGACAGTAAGTGAGACAATAAAGACGAGCATATGTAACCGACAATTTAACAGCAATGGATCTGTATAACGTGGAGCAAACAGACACCAAAGACAAAATTATGAAGTATTAATCGGTAATGCTATAAATAGTTCCACAACTGTAGCATCAGAGTCTGGTGTCTGGCATCATGACAAGCTTCAGTCATGAGAATGACAAATCTGATTTGATCCTGCGTACTTTTCGATCAATATTCAGCCAAGAAGACTCTTCGGAACTGTTTGTGTAATTTACAGTCTTGCATGAGTATGCGAATCCCTGCCTCATACTTCACAGGGGCACACACAAAGTTTATCATCCTTAACGCCGGACTCCACGTAAGGGGAATCGACTTCTCAAGTTGATCAATAAAACATACGGAGCGTAAGATGTTCGTTGGATCATGGAACTGACTATAACTTTGAACCATCAGAAAATGTCTCCTATTTTCTTCGTCTTCTAATTCATCAATCGACCATTTTATAGCTCTAGTGTCATATGCTGCCGGACTCTGAATTCTCGTCAGTCACTCCTGAACCTCTCTGAGCTCATCAGAATGCCGTCTCCTCCGTATCACCGTTATTGGAACGCACCACCCCCTGCGGTTCCTGCTATTTGTCACAATGTATGGCTAATCTAAGAAATTCATCATGGGTTTTGGGGTGTTTCCTATTAATTTCAATCTGATTCTGTTTGTGCTACGTCTACCGAACGAATCCTGACGGAATTATTCTCCTCAGGAGCAGAAGATTGTTCAACTGCTACTATTAGAATTTTAGTTTGGCTGCTTACGTAGCGTACTGCTCCATTACGTTGGTTTAAGACCTGCTCACATTTCGGTACTTTCTGAGAGACGTCGCATGACAATTCATTTCGTCCATATTTTAATTCCTCCAGTCCTTCCTGTACAATGGCCAGATCAACTGCTACGTTAATAGCATGGGTTCCTGCATTACCTACGATAGCTGAAAATCGGTTTTCTAGATTTTCTACTGCCTTCGCAATATCTATCATCATTATATCTTGCTATTGATTAGTCGCTTCTAACACAGATTTCAAGCTTTTCAGCTCCTGCTGATGGTTGTCTTTACTATGTCTTTACTATGAGATATGAATGCATCTCACTCGGTTTAATGCTAGTTCCCAGGTTTTTTTTTTTTTTTTTGGAGTCTTTTCCCCTTGTAATTCTATACCCCTTGCTAAGGCTTGCAAACTATTTAGAGCAAAGACGGGAACTGTAATTTATTCCGTGCCTGATCTCTCCTCATCCGCTGCTGATTCTCAGAAACGGGCCGTAACCTATCCTTCGGCTCCTGCTGTGCCCGCGGGGAAACAGATTTTTGCGCGCTAGCCTGTTGCTTCTGCCTTTTGTGATCGTCTTTCTGCCTTAGGGAATCTCCCTCGCTAGCAGTCCGTGAGAAACCTGTTTAACTGGCATGTCCTCGATCTCAGCATTCTAAGCTGGCGTCGTTTCTAGCGGAGGCTCTGTCTGCAAAGAAAGCGGAGCATTTTGCTTGCGATTGCGTGTCAACGGTAATGAGTAGTCTTTACTGTTGAACCACTTCTTCGTGTTCACTCCATAACTTAGACCTCAGAGTGCAGTCAATTAAACATGAAACCGCTATTAATATCCAATTCTACCACTAGTTTACGTAAAAGCCATGAAATGACTGACAAAACGAAAATCACCAACAAAGCTACATAGTCATCAACGGTGTATTAAGACCTGAAAGATTCAAAAACTAAGCAAAACAGAACTCCCCGATGTCTGTTGAAAAGAAAAACATCAATTACAACCGTAAATTAAAGCTAAGATATCCCACTTTCCTTGTTCTGACTGCGGATATTGAATAAGCCGCAAAGCCCTATTCTCTGAAATGGACGCCATAGATGAAATGTACTCGTTGATTTAGTCTGGTTGCTGGCAGTATAAATCTTTGGAAACATCTAGCGTTTATCATAAAAAGAGTTGTGACTTAGTAATAGCTGATATTTCCTCTACTATAAGAATAAATAAGCAACTTCCCTCACGAGATATCTAAACTTTTTCAGTTTTCATTTGACATCAGTCATAAGTATAGTGGACATACCGGGTTCTATCCAAGACGATTCATCCAAGTCCTGAATGTAAGAGAGAGAATCCTCAATCTATCACAAGGAGCGGTAATACTAACCTGGTACAGCCTCATGGCCAAGACCACTTTTTTTTCCATGGCAGATGCTCCACCCATCTTTTTTTATTTTTTATATTTTTTTTTAATTTTTTAGTTTTTGTTTGGTTTTTTTGTTCTTTTTGAAAAGCCTTTAATAAAATGGAACTAGAATAAACTAAGTGCCACCGCCACTTTTCATCCTAAAACAAAAAAATCTGGTCCACTTCAGGCGTAGGCTCCTGACTAAACCTACCCCAGAGAGCTGCCTATATACTAGGGGAAAAATGGTAAATCAAGGTTAGGACTAACCTTACAAACAAAACAAAATCTTCCTTTTTCTGAATTTTATTTTTATTTTTATTGTTGTTATGTTTTTTTGTTTAGTTTTGTTGTGTAATTGATCATAGGCCTTCTGCGCCCCACTGGTAATATGTTGAGTCACGTCTTCTCGACATTGATGTATTCTGTTCAATTGTTCAGAAATGTTCATTGGTTCAAACAGGAAACCTTCTTCTCTCTTGGCTTAACACGTTCTAGCTGCGAGGCGGGTCGTGGAAAGCACTCCCAAGGAAGTTCGAGAAAAATTGTCTGTATTTTGGGTGACGGACAACGACATAATGACGGTCATTGAGGTATTTCCAAAAATCGAGTACAGAGTCTGCAATTTGTCCAAATAGGTAGTGAATGGCATGTCCGCGAATCCAATTCACAGCATTGGTCTTTGTCCGACGAAAATATTCACGTTCCGGAAATAATAATGAAAGGGGAGTAATCCGATCCGGAATGTCCCGCGTTAGAAAAGCGACAATGCGACGAATCAAGTGCCAAATCTCCGCCGCTGGTCCGCAAACAAACCGATGCTCATTGTTGTCTGGCACTCCACACGTGGAACAGAGAGGTGATTGGGCGAGGTGGATACGATGAAGGCGAAATTGGTTGATTTGCTTACCATTGACAGTTAGGTACCAGACAGATTGAACATTCGTGTCAAGGTAACGGGCGGTAACGGGCGCGCCATACATGACGCCAGTCAACCTGGGGGAATTTTTGTTCAATCGGGTTAGGTGGACGACCTAATTGGAGGACATTGTATACTGTTTTTGTCTTGAGTGAAAGCTGTCTTGGTAAGGTGAGGCGTAGATAACTGAGTTCAAGAAATAAGTATCGTATATAATGGAACTGGGCCGCAACATTCGAGATCAGCACTGGGGCTGACAGTGAGACCGGCGAATATGCCGACAGGAGGAGACCAGTGAGGCTCGTTGGGCAACGTGTCCATACCGTCATCTGGGAGCTGACAAATAGGGCGCGAGCTCTATCCGGCACTTGAAACAGACCTATCTCACCTCGTTCACGGGGAAGAGTAAAGGTTGCATAGTTAACTTTGAACAACAGCCCAGAGCTGACGAAAGGTGCCATCGCTGCCAACATGCGACGTACCACAGTAAGCGGGAAAGGTAGAACTTGTGCTACATGGGGAAATCGGGATGCGATATATATATTGACATATCGAGCTCGTTGGAGAATATCTAGGGATCGAAGGCGATGGTCCATAAGATCTCCTCTGATCATTAAAAGGAGGCGTCTGCAGTTGTTGGCGGCTGAACGCCGGAGATTAGATGAAAAATCTATTCCCAAACAGCGAATGGTGGTGAGAGGTGTAACACACTCCACAGGGAGTCCCGTGCCAATGAACATAACTTGTGACTTACGTACGTTTAAAGAGCTATCTGACGCCTCACCATAAGTAGCAACCCACGTCAAAACAGATCGAACCTCGTCGGCATTACGTAAACAGATGACTACATCGCCAGCATAGGCAGTGCAACAGAATCGGTATCGATCTATGGACAACCCTACCAAACGTTGTCTGAGTACACATAGCAAGGATTCCAGGGAAAAGGCGTACAAAATCGCTGATAGAAGGCAACCTTGAACGTACGGATCGACCTATTTTTATTGGAGGAGTGAGTCTGCCATTGTTCATAATCCTGGAAGAGGCACCCCGCAGAAGGCGCATCACTACCGTGATAACGGCGACTGGGAAACCCATATGGTGGAGAACGGCCGTCAGGAACGAATGGTCAACCCTATCGAAAGCTTGACTAAAGTCCAAAGACGCAAGTGCCCCAGAGAGGCGTTGTACCTGGGTAACGGCGATCATATCCCTGTAGCGGCATAAAGCCGTGCGGATGTTATTATCCCCTCCCAAGGATGCTTGGTCTGGCGACACAGCATATCGGGCAACGTTTTTAAGTCGTGCCGCCAAAAGGCGAGTGAAGATTTTCATATCACTGTTAAGGAGGGTGAGGGGCCGATAATCACTGATATTGTTGCCACCATGCGGTTTATGTACAGGAATAATAATTCCTTCCATGAAAGCGTCCGGCACAGGTACTTCCGGAGACATCTGTTCCCGACAGATGGAGGTGAAGGTGGACTCTAACAAATCACGGAAGGTGCGATAAAATTCGATGGGAAGACCGTCGGGTCCTGGGGAGCGATTGATGGTTCCTGCCCGGAACGCAGAGCGGACTTCATGATCAGTCACCTCTGACACCAAGTCAATCGCCGCATCTCCCGGGATACCACCGAAGTTGAGCTGTGAGACTTCCTCGATCAACCCTGGGGAATGTGGAATTGCGGCGTAGAGCTGCTGGAAGTGGGCGTGAAGCACATTCCCTATTGCAGATTGGGTTACATAGCGACGCCCTTCTTGGTCTGTTAGGACGGGAATCAATTTTCGGCGTCGATGTTGGCGTTCTTGGATGATTTAGTATATAGATGGATGTTCATGAGGCATGCGATCAGCAGTACGAGATCATATTGTCGCTCCTTCCAAATGCCTTCGCATGAGATTGGAGATTTGGCCCTTAGCATGGTTCATCCTTGTATGGCGCTCAGGGGAGGCTGGCATCGTGGAGCATTCTCGTAGGATCCTGTAGTAAAAGTCCATAACGCTCTTCCTCCAGGCGACAACATCCTTGCCATACCTGATCAAAGTTTTTCGAAGAGCAGGTTTTGCACACTGGATCCACCAGAATATGGTAGACGGATACATGTGATCCAAGTGTCTTCTATTAGAAGTCGACAGTCAGGTGAATTAAGAAGTGCCATGTTCAGTTTCCATAAACCACGTCCGTGCCATACTGCCTGTCTTGTGAGAACAACGTCACAGAAGTAGGCCTCATGATCTGAGAAAGCAACAGGCAAGATTTCAGCCTGTCGAGTGTGTTGAATTAGGGATCGCGAGATGTAGATGCGATCCAGTCGGCTAGAGGAGTGCGCAGTGTGGTACGTAAAGCCCACAAGTCTCCAACCATGACCCAGTCATTGTGTGGTCCCATAAAAAGGGGTGTAACTTCAACTTCGAAGAAGGCATTGCGTTCACGACGGTAGCTGGAGCCCGACGGCGCATTAATGTTGACAATGCGTACACCAAAGAGAGTAAGGGCCATACCGTTGGGGAGGTGTAGGACATCTTCAGCAGCAAGACCTTCTCGTAAGATGATGGCAACACCACTGCCGGTGTCCGAAGCGGGAGAAAGATGCGCCGTGAAGCCATGTGGTGGTGAAAAATCGGCGACATGCACTTATTGCAAAAGCGCAATATCAATGTCCGCATCATAAATCATATCGCGGAGCAGCGCTAGTTTGTGGGGCGCACGAATGGTCGCGAGGTTAATCGTTGCGACACGATAATGCTGGTGTTGGAGTCCCACAGGCACAGGTGGGGCTGCTTCTTCAGGAGCGAGAGGTCGTCGATCTTGCAGGTCCGCCGAAGAGGTTGTTATTGTGGAGAGTTTGCGGGCGAGGGCGCAACCGATGGGGGCGCCGCATCATCAGCACCGCCCACCCCAGTCCCTTCTATCTCCACGTCGTCTGCCCAAGTGACTGATACTGCGGTAGGGAACCGGCTGTGTGCACCATCCATGTGGAGAGGAGACGTAGTTTTCGGCTCAGCGGATAGGCTCTCTTCAAAGTCGACCTGTGGGGGCGACGGCGCCAGTAAGGAGGGGTGGTCGTTGCCAGTGGTCGCCTGTGGCGGGTCGTTCGCATCAGACTTTTGGTCATCATAGTGCGGTTTGTCGTCCATATTCGGCTCTGCATCCCCGGTATCCATCTGTAGTATGGATTCATGAGGGGGTGTACGGCTACGTTTCTTTCTCTTTCGTGTCGACCCTTGTTTTCGAACAGGTCGTTCCGAGTCTGATTGCGGGTGGCTTTCGTCTGATTCCGGACCAGTCTGAAGGAAAGCAGAAGTAGGTACCACTCCCGGATCAACGTCCATCTCAGTAGCATTGTCAGTCACAGAGCTGCGATGATGCGGCAGGTCAGGATCTGGCGTCTGTGGCACCTCAGAAGGAATCTCAGTATCGGTTGCATCTACTTGATCAGACGACGTCAACGGAGCAGGAAGACCCTGCGTACAGGTGCTACCTTCCTGTGCAACCTTGGCATATGTGACAGGGATCTGAGTGATCACCGCTGGGGACGCTTCCTCGCCGACCGGCGTCTGGATCAGGAGGCGTCGCATGCAGGCAGATCTGACGTGGCCTTCTTGTCCACAACCCGCACATGTTCGGGGTTGGCCGTCGTACATGACAATGGCTCGCACCCCACCAATTGTCAGGTATGATGGTATGTTTTTTCAGTTCAATTTTGACCTGACGCACACCTTTAAGGACATGGTAGGTCGTGAAGGTTTGCCATTTTTTCTCGACGTAACCGATGACGTTACCGTATGGTTGTAACGCAGAGACAACTACGTCCTTCGGCACTTCAAAAGGTAGTTCAAACACCCTAATCATGCGTTGACCGTACTCTGCGAGTTCAAGTGTTACAGCTCCGACGTGACCATCAGAGTATTTGAACTTAAGTCCATTGGTATGGCGGCGAATAACATCTTCACACACCTCGGTGTTTGTCATTTTAATATGAACGACACTACTCGTGACCGAAAAATGGATTCCGATAACGTGGTTAGGATCTAAACGAACTTCTTCACGTAGGAACGTTTCAACTTCATGTGCACGAGGTCGCGCATGTTCAGCTGGTAAGGAAACTTTAAGGGTCGCACGGCGGTAAGCGCTCGACATGTTCACGGTAGACGGACACAAGCCTTAAAGCTACGACGCGGAAGTAAACAAACCTGCAACGGAGTACGGGGCCGGCGCGCGGGGCCGTCCGCACGCTGCCACGGCTGAGAGCCGACTGTCCACAACTTCGTCACTGTAAGTAATTCGTATCTTATTGATTTATACTACGAAATATTATGATGTTGGGATTAGGAAACAGCTAATTTACAAGCAACATAGCAAACCAAGACATTCTCTAGAACGTTTGGCATTGGATTGTTCAACACAATTATGGGAAAATACTCCACATTACTGCATCGTATGAATTCGTACGCGAGTGAACGCCGAGGAAGAGAGATCAGCATGGGGTAGACTCTGTGTTACAAGGTAATGGATACTGCAGTTAAGTGGAATACACAGAGCATACAAGGAACATTTATGGAATGGCTAGTTAAAGCAAAGCTAATTAAAGCTTTGGTAGATAGTAGCAGGATGGACCATTGTGGGTTCTTTCTTCCTGGAAGAGCAAACCAGGTACTTCGCGAATTGAAAGATCAACTCTAAATTTACTCGTTATTTACATGGTCACTCAGAGATAAAATCTGATACACGGAGGAAGGCAATAAAGAAACCAAGACCTGAAACTCCTCGCTAACCACACTTACAGTTACATGTTTCTTACCATTTCAGCTTCCAGAATCAAGCAGCTCATCACGGCAGAAGCCTCTGTTGTCTTCCATCACCCGTCTGCTGCATCAGATGAAGACCCGTGTTCTTCGCAGTTCTAAGTGATCACTCTTCTGTCACGGTTTTCTGCGTGACGGTCTAGTCGTACTTGACCTAGAGCAGAGGGCGCAGAACTACATCCGTTTCTCGCCCTTGCTCCGTGAGAATGCTACAAGATGCTTCGCTAAGCTGCTCCCGAGAAATCTGAAGAGGCAGCGAAAGTTCTCACCCAAAAGTTTTCAGGGAAGGACCATTTCTCCATCTAGGCCTGCAATACGAGTCATGTAGGCATCGCAGGAACGTGCCATTGTTCGTTCATCCGTTTCTTTTTTAGCGGTTCCGTCCTGCCATTGTGCCACGAAAACTATCAGATACTCCCTGTCTTCCTGCACCAAGACAGAGAAGACAGGGCGTAACAATGTGCAGTAAACAGGCACACAGAGGAAATGGCTGATCAAAATGCTCTTCAAAATAAAATAAAAAGCCGGTTAGGAAGACACTGACTCTGGGCATCGGTAATACCCAACAGAATGGAAAGATGAAAAAGATAAAGATAGGTAAGTTATTGGGTTCGGTCAATTGTGATAGAAGTCAAAAAACACTGTACGTCTTTCAGCAGGAACGTCAGTGATCCGGAGCTCATACGCCGGAGCGCAATTGGCTGAGAGAAAGATGATATCGACCCACATACTTGACGTAATTGGCTATGGGCAAGTAGAAGAGGGCGGGTGAAGTAATTTTGCAAAATGGGGAGGGAATTACGGGATTGTTGATGCTCATGTCATCGATTGTAGGAATGCTGCTGCTGATGATTGCGGATTCCTGGCCAGAACCCACTGGTGCAAATTTCGTAGTTCTAGAAGACAATACAACGGCGTTTTGCTCTTCAAAATAAGATTAATGTTCAAGAGTAAATACAATATATGTTACATAGCATTTATCCATACTGAAGAGGAATCCAGTTGTTGTCTTACAATGAAGTTCATAATTTCATTATTCCTCGCCCGTTCGGATATTTTCTCAGCTCGGGGATTGGGTGTTGTGTCGTCCTAATCTTCATACTTTCGTACCTTCGTAACTGTCAAGAAAATCACATGCATGGCGTCACATGACAAGTTAAAAAAAAAGATTCAAATGGCTCTGAGCACTATGGAACAACCCCTGAGGTCATCAGTCCCCTTTAACTTAGAAATACTTAAACCCTACTAACCTAAGGACATCACACACATCCATGCCTGAGGCAGGATTCGAACCTACGACCGTAGCGTGTAAGTACAACCTCGTGAAGGCGCACAATATAGGGAGACGGAGAATCTGCGTAGGTTAGAAACAGTTTTATCGGAAGACTATAGAAATGACGACCATGTATAGTAACCTTTCCGACAAGGAGAAATTAGTCAGAAAGAAGTGTCGTTAAAAAGAAATAAAATATCCAGCTGTAGACTGTTTTCCTGCAAAAGTGATACAACCCTTAATCCATCAGTTACATATGAATGTGTGAACATTAAAATTACCCTCTCTTCCAGGGAAGAATACTACGCCTATTAAAAGTGCTTGTCATGCGATTATCAGTAAAGAGTGGGACAAAGATCCGATATTACCTATATCTTACAGACGTATTTTTCTCTTTAGCGTTATGAGTAAGAGATCAAAGAACTATAGTGTGAGATACCCGACTAACGGTTTAACAAAGGTAAGTCCTCAAAAGACGCAGTAAATAAAGTAATCTTGGTTACAGCGGATAATCATTTTACGCCCGCTCATGCCATGATAAAAAGATGTTACCAGAGCTTTCAATAAACTACGATAGACGTCTTTCTTTGGTCGACTCAGGAACTTAAGAATGCCCAGAGGAGCTGTAAAATTGCCGAAGAGACAATTTCTGCGGGAGAGAAGCTTCCTTAATGTGCACCGACAGGAAATGAGAAGGACGTCTGTAGCCGCAGGGGTCGGTGTGTGGCCAACGTTTTTGGGATTTAGCAGAAGTTACATATGAGAGCTAACATAAGAGTCCTGACAGCCCTCGCACATGACGTGTTGTTCTTTGGGAGGGATGACAAAAAATAGAGTTGTAGAATGTGTAATGCTGTACTTAATGAACTTAAACGATTGTTTGAAAAAGCAAAGTGTCACATGCATCTCAGTGGTCGCGCGGTTCCAGACTGTAATGCCTAGAACAGCTCGGCCACTCCGGCCGGCCACATGACAAGTCTAAGCCTCTGTAACCTTGCACCAAAGTACGGGTTGCTCTATTGAACGATATGAATTGCTGAAGCACACTGTCATATCACTTTTTCCACTGAAGAGTTGACTGTATGAACACGTACCAAGAGCCAACAATTTTTTAAAAAAATCATGATTTCATACCCAAACAACGAAATAAGTGTCGTCGGGTATGTAGGAATCAGTGTGTTGGCCCGTCGCGATACTGCTGTAACAGGGAACAGAAGAAATATAGCTTTCATTCTATCTGCGCCGTTCACGTACATCAAAAGCCTTGGTAGTACGGCAAAATTAATGATGTTCCAAAACAATGAGAAATTTGATGTGTTACTTCATCACGAAGAATGCAAGAGGAACGCGAAGATATGCGTTGAATTATAAGCACAAAGGTATCCCGACATACTATGTCCAACAAGAATGATAACTCAGTATATGTGCAAAATTTAGGTAATGGAACGGCATTGAAATGTAAGGCAGGTTGTAAGGAACGGACCTAAGACGAGCAGAGAGAACGATACAGATTTTCTGGCAGCTGTTGTTCACAATCCATCTGTTAACTGCAGAGAAATTGCAAGGCATCAGGAAAAATCTGCGTAGCGATGGTTAAATTTTGCGTGCAAAAAACAGATTAACCAGCAAAAGGCTGATCGAATTTTGTCTACCAGTTCTAATAAACATCATGATAATAGTTATCTTTCTTCAAGGAATTCTCTTTATCGAAGAAGCTACACTATGTGGTCAAAAGTATCCGGACAAGCCCAAAAACCTACGTTTCTCATATAAGGTGCATTGTGCTGATACCTACAGCAAAGTACTACATATCAGCGACCTCAGTAGTCATCAGACATCGCGAGAGAGCGGATTTCACGGACATCGAACGTTGTCAGGTGATTGGGTGTCACTTGTGTTGTACGCCTGTAAGCGAGATTTCCACACTCCTAAACATCCTTACGTCCACTGTTTCCGATGTGATAGTGAAGTGGAAACGTGAAGTGACATTTACAGGACAAAGGCGTACAGGCCAACCTCGTCTGTTAACTGACAGAGACCGCCGACAGTTGAAGTGGGTCGTAATGCGTAATAGACAGACATCTAACCAGACCATCACACAGCAATTCGAAACTGCATCAGGATCCACTGCAAGTACTATGACAGTTAGGCAGCGTTCGAAATATTCATACTATAGTATGTGTGTGATTGTAAATGTCTTCCAATGTCCACTCAAAGAAGACAAGGATACACAGTCTAGCTACAGTATTATAAATACTCCTCAGTTTGTGGCTGAACTCAGACTTAGGTTGATAATCATTTTGAATATTTGGCAGTACTGTACCCATTGGTGTTAAACTCGTTTTTAACCAATGATTCCTACATCTGCAGGAACACTACTTGCGATACCTCTTAGACAAAATACTTACGCAGTGCTATCAGACGAAAAGATCAACCTGAAACCAACTGAACTTCACATCATGCCCTTCATTTTTTAATGCATGAACACTTTGTTACATCTGAATGGAGGTATATCACACATCTTTCGTGATTAGTTAACAAGGACGAAAGGGTCCTTATAGGAGTCCCGGTATATTACAAAAACTGTCGTCTTTTATTTTCAAGTTTAAATTTGATTACTGATATTGTCGAAAATTTCTGTAATTGTTTTACAACCTTCGTACCAGGATAAAGACCTTTTCCTATTTGAGATATCTGTGAAAGTTGCATAAGACGATTTAAGAAGAAACTAAATTCCTTCAGCTACGACAATGTTTAAAGAAATCGTCTTAAGGCACTAAATCTTGGTTTGTGAATCGTTTACCGGCCGTGCTCTGACGCATTCCGCTGGTTGGAAGGCAAAAAGCTTACTGACAAATTTCACACAAGGAAAAGGGGGACGAAATGTCTCCCACTGGAAGGTCATGTTGTTTTCTTTAAATGATTACAAAATCAGCTAAAACGAACAGTGAGGCTGTCAGTATAATCACACTACTGTTGTCAGTATGATGTTGCACTGCCCAGGGCCAGTAATGATAAAGGGCCCGTTTAGGTGAGGCATATTGTATACAGAAGTGGAAGAGAGAGCACCACTAAATTCTACAATCCGCATGCACTGCATACACACAGAAATTACTGTTACAGTGTACTATTGGAGCCCAATGAGTGATTTGCATATTTTCCGATGAGAAAGAGCACTGGCAAAGAGTCTTCGCTACATTAGGTTACTTAAACTGGTGTGACTCTGAGCTAGAATTTATGATGAGCGACTAAGTGTAAGGAGAATGAGTCGGATGCGGGTTTTGCAACTGTGAATTACTTTCCTACATTATAGAAGCAAAAATTAAATTTGAACTAATAATGCAAAAATTTTGAACTTGGATAGCTTAGAATGAAAATCTTTCAGTTTATTGCAAAGGAAAACAATTGATATTCTAAAACATTCTCCGCCATACACAACTTGAAACAGGTCACGTCGACCAAACCATGTGGAAGAACTGACAGCGACGTATAACGGAAGGCAGTAAAATCCCTTGGCTTTTGGTTTGGTAGTATTCGACAGCCATTTCTAGGCGCAAGTAAATGAAGAAAGGCAGCGCGTTTTTGTTATCAAGTAACGTCTTCATCCAGTAATTTAATTTTAATGTAATCTGCGAATAATTGCTGATGTTTGATATTAACTTGAAAAGGACTACGTAAACAGGGAAAGAATCTCTTCTTGTGCAACTACTTCTATAGTGACCAAAAGGCATTAAATGATCTTCAAGCACATGTGTTCCAGCAACGGTACGAAGAAAATGATAGTAATAATGACGGTAATAATCGAATTATCAGGTAACTTCACACTTCACAGTGGATTTTTCTCGAACTAAGAAGTTTACTGAATTAGTGGAAACTTCAAAGTGGCTTCACATCGAGGCTATGATGCCTAGAAGAGTCTTTACATTCTGCTGATGTGAGAATAGCATAATACTTAACCATTTAATAGACTCTCATTTTTTTCCACCGTGACTAATTTTGTAAGCTAAACACATCATCCGTTACAGCATACTCTTGGGGCTGGGAAATGTGGCCACAATGGTCTGGTGGAACGAACTATCACAGGTGCAATGCGTGGGTTCAGGTATTTACTTTTAAGAGGCACAAACAGATTTACTTTACCTCTGGTAACCTCAAGAGAAAGACGTTATAATCTCGAATCCGCATTAAACATCACGTTCCTTCATTACCAACTGGGCAGAGCTGGTTTACGTTGGGAAATGACATAGGCGGAAGTCTTGGCAAACAGAAATACTGTCTCCAGTAAACTTACTTACATTATAAAATTTTATTTTATTTGATGAACCGATAGCCATTTAAAGAAACAGAGCTCTTATTTTACTTGTACTTGATTGACCTAGAGACGTTGAAAAATTTGGTACTGGACTGTGATTCGAATTCGTATCTCCTCTTTTGAGGATCTGAATCTCTCGGAACGGTATAGTTCAATCATTTCGTTGCCTTCCCCATACTTCAATCTTCTCTAGGTCTCCTCCAAAGGTAAGTATGTGGGTCCGAATCCTGATCCAGTACAAAAATATTCATAATTTCATTTGAAGCCCTATCACGTGCACACCAGTCTGCTAGTGAAAATTAAAGTGCATTTTTAATGTCTGTTCATGTGTTTCCAACAATCGCAATAGGTGTCGTTATTTCTGGTCAAACAAGTACACATCTTACTGTTGGTGAGTAAGCAAGTGTTACTTAAGCTATGTTCGTGGATGATGAAGATGGTAGGTGTGCGGTTCGATTATCGCTCAGGCACAAAAATTTGTATCCTTATTTTAGATTCAAACACCCAGTAGCTGGTAGGAAAAACCGATACGTAACATTTTATTTTACTTAGTTAACAATCCGACTGCGTGTTGGGTTCGTATCTCCGTCACAGAACTTCACATCATGCCCTTCATTTTTAAATGCATGAACACTTTGTTACATCTGAATGGAGGTATATCACACATCTTTCGTGATTAGTTAACAAGGACGAAAGGGTCCTTATAGGAGTCCCGGTATATTACAAAAACTGTCGTCTTTTATTTTCAAGTTTAAATTTGATTACTGATATTGGCGAAAATTTCTGTAATTCATGCCTCTTCCTGACTAGTCAGCAATATTATATGATTAGATTACATGCTTGTTCCATAGATCATGAATACGACATTTCGTTCTGACGTGGAACGTGTCATCTTAATGAAACATTTAATTACATACCATGATTCAGTTTCTTTGCAACAATTTTTTACTCTCTCTCTCATTCTCTTTTATTTTTATCTCTCTCCCTCATTCCCTCTTATTCTCTCTCTCTCTCTCTCTCTCTCTCTCTCTCTCTCTCTCTCTCTCTCTTTCCCTCTCTCTCTCATACACACACACACACACACACACACACACACACACACACACACACACACACACACACACACATGCTCTTTTTTTTATTTTTATTTGTTTGTTGTGCTAGATTATCGGCGAGGCACGCAAACGTCCGTCAACGAGTTTCTTAGTTTTGAGTACACTTACGAAAGAAATATAAGAACAACTATGAGAGTTACTGATTTATGAAGCTTAATTTGCAGTCAGTTCTGAGCATTATTAGTAACTACGCTCCAGTCCCTAAACCCAGTTACAGAAATGCGAATCAGACGCATTACGTATTCCAAGCAGTAGCAGCCGCGTCTTTTGAGACGTCAGCTATGGTGACTTCCCAGTCCACTGTAGGATCACATCGGTTCGTCTTCTTCCTGGTGGAAATGTAACTTAGATTTGGCAACAAGGTTCAAAAGGGCTCTGAGCACTATGCGACATAACTTTGGAAGTCATCAGTCGCCTAGAACTGAGAACTAATTAAACCTAACTAACCTAAGGACATCACACACATCCATGCCCAAGGCAGGATTCGAACCTGCGACCGTAGCGGTCGCTCGGTTCCAGACTGTAGCGCCTAGAACCGCACAGCCACTCCGGCCGGCTTGGCAACAAGGCAAGGTATGTTTGGCAACTCTGTGTTCGACGAGTTACTTCCTGGTGTGCACGGAATTAAGCCTCAAAGTTCACTTGATTTTTCCTGTTATTTCCATTGAATAATCTGAGTTATTATCATTTGAGCTGTAACAAAAGATTGTAAATTTACGGTTTTCAGCCCAGGAAAGTCTTTACACGTGAAAATCGCATCTAATCTCGTCCTTTAAATAGCGGTTTAAGAGTTCTAGCCACTATTTGTCTCGTAAGAGGAAACCTAGATGCGTGTCTCTTCGCTAGTTCTGTGGAAACGTGCTCACCTGTGAGAAAGCGTCTGTTAGTGTTTTCGGTTCCAGTGTTGCTGACTGTAGCGTGTTTATCCCATCTGTGAAAGAGCTACAAGCAGTCAGATCACACATCGATAAGGAAATCGTAAGAAAATACTTTCGGCTCATAGTGCAATGGTGCACAACAGGTAAGGCTTCTTTCCGCAGCTGCCAGCAAATTTTTGGTTTCTAGGAATACACAACTTTATTTATGAAATGCCACATTTGCATTCCACTTGAGTATGACACAGCATACCAATCAAACACAGACCCAGTCGAAATCTGAGTGATTAGTGTTTTACTAATTCGTGCCTATAGAGGCACGCTTGTGTACGGATACACAGTTTTATTGAAACAGACTTTCCTCGTAAGGTTATCGTGGGTAGTTTTGTTTCATTTCTTATAATACTGTGCACAATTTTCGTAAGGTTTCTTTTAGTGTTGGTGAAACATTAGTTAACATGAGAGAGAAATTAATCATCAACAATATATGCGAATTCTCTGATGTTATCTATAACAATCTGACCATGCACATACAGTTTATTGATTACATGCATGTAGAAACCTTGTTCTGAGTTAAAGCTGTCAAACAAGGTTAGATGACGAATAAAATGCCACTGCCACACTACAGCTAATGTAGAAAATACCTTTCTGACGTATTTTGGCACGAATAAAATGCCACTGCCACACTACAGCTAATGTAGAAAATACCTTTCTGACGTATTTTGGCACGATACATAATACAAAAGTTTCGAGATGCAACTGCAGCCTGGCCATCAATTAAATCTGAAATGCACGAAATGTCGCAGAAGTTAGCCCTTTTTCCACATGCGACTATTTTGGGTTGATAAGAGAAGGGAATTATGTTCAAAGTTACATTAGATCGATAACTTCAGCAGACATCAGTATTGCGTGTTAAAAAATGTAGCAGTCAATGCACCCGAATTCGCGACGTCTTATCAACATTGCGCGACGCTTACCGTTACGCTACTAGCTGACACGTAACTATAACACCTCCAGAAGTCAACAACAATACCTCCAGAACTTCCGGATTGTACAGTGCTATGAGATAATGCTGATGGCGGGATCTAGACTTCCGAGAGACAGACAGTTACAGCTTTTCTTTTGCACTGCACGACGTTTTCACATACAGATAGCGCAATAGAGTAGCTCAAGTCGAAAGGAACACCTCCACTGTTGGCAGTTCTGTGTAGGTGTCAGTTACATGATTTTATTTCAGTGATTACAAAATAGAGTCGAATGTATGCACTGGGTAGCCGAGGCAGCTACTTCATGACGATTCGGTCAACCAAGTAAACGAATGTACTGAACATGCTGCAAACCACAACAGGGAGCCTGTGTGTCAGAATTTTCATCCAGTATGGCGCAACATTGTTATGACAGAAAAATGAGTGATAAAGAGGAGAATTTGGTGATCTCTTGGATTGATGCTTAGGGTTATATACTTACGGTCTGGGTTCGATTCCAACTTCTGGTGATGATTTTTGATAAGGAGAGACAGATTCTGTTCTCTTCTGGCTACTCCAAGTGAAGAAGATATAATGGCATTGTCGTGTGGCATTCATGTTAAACATGATATTCCTTCTCTACCAAGTAGACGTTAGCTTGAACCACAATAAAGTCAGGAATGGCGACATGTAGACACTCTATCACCAGTAACCTTTTTTATACTAGTTATTTATTTCTAGTGACGAAACAAATGCTATTCAGGGTCGCAGGACACATATTCCATCTTTTATTTGAGCTTCTGTATGTCGATAAAATTGGTTCTGAACTGGGAATGCAACTCGGCCCGCCCTTAACGCGGATTCTGATGCCTTCGTGACAATACTGCTCGACTGCAATTTGTTGTTTGTTCAAAACTGCAGATTCCTCAACATCCCCCAATATTGCGCGTGAAAGGGTTCGAATCATTGCCCGGCGCTAAAGCTTTCATTATGTATTATCAAGCTCTAGCATCAGAACACCTATCTGCTGGTGGATAATAATTTAGATTTTTAATGTATTTTCAGTCGTTGTCAACACTAACGATATCTGACTTTTTGAGTTCCAGTGAGACACAGAACTGTTTCCGAGATCACTGTAAGTTCAAGGATGTTATTTCGAGCTGCTGGTGGAGAAAAATTCGAAGCTGACGTCTATTTGTGTGTAGTCAACAACGATATGTGTGGGGTTCGATTCCCAGTCAGCACTGAACTCTTCGTCGTATTATTTCTGTTTCAAACACAGTGCAACAAACGCATTTTTAACGCTTGTTTTCTCTAGAATACAACAGCGATAGGTGACAGGTTAGAGTCCTGGGAAAGAAAACATTAATGTTTTGTCTCGTCATTTCACTTAAAACATCTAGCTACTGCCGGGAAAATCCGGTATGTCACAGTTGTTTGTGCTTCGATGACAATCCAGTTAGGTTCTGGATTCAAATACCTGTCCAACAAAAAGCTTTACCTCACCGCATTTCAAGTAAGTTACTTGTGAAGAAGCAATATTTAACATCTCTCGTAGTTCGTTAACAAGGACAATAGATGCTGGCAGGAATTCGCGTCCGTTAAAAATGTTTACGTTATTGTAATAAAAAATTGATATTTGCTAACTGATACTGTCTAGAGTCGAGCTATATCACTCTATGTACGCCTAGTCGGGAATGACTGTTAGTTTCCGTCAGTCACAAATTCCTTGCTTAATCTGCATGACCTGGGTTTGAATCCATATGCAGAACGATAGGACTTGTCGTGTCTTTTGAACTTCATAAATATTCTCAACTAGCTACTCGTGAATAACTTAAATTTTTAATGTCATTTTGTGTTAAATAATAAGTACGGTATGTTACTTTGAAAAGGAAATCACGAATACGACGAACTTACTACGTGAATTACCTATCTGGCGTAAAAGTGAGAGTAGTAACATTTCAGGTATGTCATTTGTTGTAATAAATGTGAGCTTACAAACCTTAAGGACCGTCTTATCTGTGATACGATGTTCCCTGATGTTTGTAGTACCTTGGTATTACTTTAATTTGAGTGATTGCGATACAGAGCAGTGTTTTCTAGTGGTGACTTGGTGGAAACATTTTCAATAGTCGAACGACTGTCCCGAGGGGCGTTTAGAGGACCTGCTAGAGAGCTGCGCTCTGTGGGTTGCATTCGAGTCAGGCGAAATGCAATTCTGGTCGTTTGGATACTTTTGAGCACGACTGTACATTTAGCCTTCTCCATTATCGCAGAAAGTTTTTATTCGCAACACGGAATCACGTTGTATGCATTTAGTTACATGTATGCGCATATCTCCCATCTGTTTTAGAAAGGAGAACTGGCATATGTTAATTACACTAGCATACCAGATGTTTACTATATCATTCCAAACTAAGCAGTTGGAGAGACCACTACCTTCAGCTGTAAAAAACGAGGAACGGAAAAATATCAAAGTCCTACGGAATAAATTTTGGAAGGAGAAACCATGGAGAGGAGCTGGGTCTGCTTGATTTGAATAAACGAGTATTAGAGCTTATCTGATTAATAAACACTTCCCTTTAATGATTGCACATAAAAGTGTTACGCAAGGACTTGAATACACTAATTTTGATGTGTTTGTTCCAGCTACAACTGCGTCATAACAAATAGTATGCACCTATGCTAAATAGATTGTTAGAATTACAGATCACGAGAAATTTAAGAATACAATCATTATAACTTATCAGGTTTAACTTTTAGCTTAACGTGCAATATGGGTAGCATAACGAACCTCGACTTGGAGTGAACTTTTTTTTCATGGCTATGGCTAAGACTATGCCTGTGAAGATCCTGGAGTGATTTTTCGGTGGGAGCACCTACAGAGAACCTTCACAGCACAGCGAAACACTAGACATGAATCACTGATTAGTCAGGAGTTTTCTCCCATGTACATTATTGGGACTCTGTATTCTTATATTAACTGAACGGAAACTACTACGTAAACAGAATTTTCCGAAGGACAAATCAAATTATAGATTCCCTAATACATGATAGGCTGAAAAATAGTTGAATTAATTATCTTGACGTGGAAACCAACATCTGCCAGATTCCCAGTCTTAGCCAACACTTTTGTCATAGTTTTGTCGTGGAGTTGGTGCTCTTGACTCCTCGTCCTCTGTGTACAGTACAACAGAAGCTATCACAAACGTTCGGTGACGTAGTAATATTGCGGCCATCTCACGACTCTCCTGCGGATGGACCGAACGCAGCTGTGGCGTGAGTGGGCACGGAGGCCTTCTTAGCGTCACACGCTTCTTTCTAAATACTCTCCCGAAAAACGGTGCAACGCTCAGAGGTATGCCAAAATGAATTCGAAAACTCCAATGAATAACGTCGTAACGAAAGCGAGGCGTGCCCATACACTGTCGAAACATCTTCCGAACTAAGTAAGCTCCTCCACAAAGGAACCAACGACGTAAGTCCAGGCGAGGTTACGAGAATCAACGAATCCTATTTCTACACTGCAGACACTATGGCAAATATTCCCACGTAACAGTCAGTCTGCTGGTATAGATTCGACGCATCACTATAATCTTCCTTCCATGACGACATTCTCACGCCACAGCCGTTCACCGAGTGCGTATGCGCGGTATACGGCGAAGGAAAACAATATCCTATAAGCAATCTTCGTTTACGTACGGATACAAATAATTATCACTCTTCTAATTCTAGCACAAAGGGCGTACTCCCGAAGAATCTGTTGTACGAATGATCTGAGCCCACCATGTGGATATGGCTTTATTCGAAAGTGGAAGCGGAAATTACATGAGCCGTTCGTGCTCGTTGCTGGCGTCAGTTACACATCAGACTGCGATTTCGCTGTGTGTTGGTGGGGTTTCATGGGCGTATCAGAATTGCTTCGCCCGCCTGCTGGTCTCGGGTTGTTGCTCGCCGATTGTTGGTTCTATTTTGGTTTTGGTCAGAATCGCCTTAATTGCGATTGTAACGGCAACCGTCATCACTTCCATTACCATTACTTTAGTTATCCCTCCGGTCATGTTGAGATCCTCGTTCCTTGGTCCTTCTTGAGCATTGTTTCTGTCATTCCTACGGTCATTTATTTTATAAGGTGGCTGGTTATTTTTCTCATTGTTCTTCTTCTGGTCCCTCGCGTTCTGCCTTTTATGAATTAGCTCAAACTCTTGTAGCAAACTCTTGAACGTGTCTATGTTGACCAACATGTCCCCACGAGTGCGTCCTTCTTATGTGTCGGAAGTTTGGAGAAACAAAATCCAATAATTTCATTTTGTGCTGTAGGACGTGTCCCAACACTGATTCTTTTTAGAAGCACCTCGAACATCTTGACGGGTCCCATGAATCCCGACAACTGAAGATCCAGCCACATCATTATTTCCTGCTTGATCCTGTCTTGCGATTCTCGATACCAGTAGATGGAAATAAATGTATCTCTCAGTTCTTAGTAAGAATGTACCTCGCGGCAACATCGTGATCTTCCTGCCGTACGCTCGATGTGCCCGCAATGAATTCGAATTTAGCACTCAGAGGCGACAGTGAAGGTAAGGATTTGGTGAATTACCCTATGCCAATTTTTGGATGAAGTGTGATCACGTTCTCTCGAAAATGTTGGAATTTCAGTACCGAAAGGAACTGCTTGAGGTCGTATCCTGGTTAATCCCTGGTATTCGTACACATTCTGGAATCGGTCACATGTATCTATTCCTCTTGGCGTGAGAGTTCATGTGTCTGCTGACCATCATAACGCCATTGTAAGTATTTCGAGATTTTCCCTCCTTACCTGGATGCGACCGTGTGAGAGTTCACTCGCCGTGCCCCGGCTGCACATAGTTTGCACCTCGCTGCTGTGTGTGAAGCCCGCAGGTATCGACCGTTTCGTTGTAAACACAGATCTACATACAAGACTGATAACTTCTGATCGTGATGCTCCCTTCCGCAGTGTTTGCTCCACATGAGTTAAGAAGTCGTCTCTCTTGGTGAATCCTCCCGAGATTGCCTTAACGACATCCTGTGTTTGAGCCTGTAGTAAGGCCAAAACTTGCGATAGATTTTTTGCAATTTCCTTAACATGCTCCTCGATCCTGTTCACACTAGCCTTTATTTTTTCTTCTGACTACTCGAATCTTTTGTTTCCTCCATGTTCAGTTTTAGCTCTTTCGCTGCCTCTTCCATTTTATTTTCTGTCTTTTATAACCTATTTTCATCTTTATCAAAAGTGCGATCACTGGGTCTGGCTGCTGCTCGTGATGCATGTTGGCAAACGGTGATATGACCCGTGGTCCCCGTGCACTTCTGCACTGGCTTCGCTTGGTGGGTCTGCCCTCATTCTTCTGTGACCACTATTTCGACATGCCTCGTATCATACCTTGTATCAGTACTTTTCTCATAACAATTGACTGTTCGCAACCGTCATCATCGTCCTGTAATATTTGATTATTATTGGTGGCTACTCCTGACTGCTACAGGAGATAAAACAGCATTCCATCCCTAGGTATATCTATAGCCATGCCCTAAATGCCAATCGTGGTTGAGCAATAAATTTCACGCCCATTACGCCTTCGAAACTAATGCGATGGACTCTTACTACACACACACATATATAGTAAAACAACATCCTCCAATGGAGTAGCTTCCCACCAGAGTATATGGTGCCTGCAGATGTGAGGTGACGTCACCCCCAGACCACCAATACCCACGCTCACCGACTGCGTGAGTGGGAAGCCATAGGCGTGGGAGCACGTACAAGCAATATGCTAAGAAGGTGGCCTACGGGTGGTGCCAGAGGGCCACGTACTCTGCGGCGCCGGACCTACAGTTCTAGGAAAGCCAACTAACAAAGTCTGCTCGCTTTGTAGCCGGAGCTCCGTCATTTCGTACACAAGAACCATGCATCCATCAGAATAAGCCATCGCCTCTGTAAGACAATTAGTGAAGGCGCCAGGGCAGCGTGGCCAGCACAATCTCACAGCCACATGCCCCAGCTAGCGTACAATAGCGGCCATGATTACCTCGGTGCCCGGTGGGTCCGCTATTGTTCGTTCCTCCAGCCCTTCCAAGAACTGGACGGAAGTCCTCGACTCTCTAATGTACCCCCTTGTCACCTGCCTCTCCTGGACTAAGTGGCCACGGATTAAAAAAAAAGAAGAATAGCAACAGAAAAAGAGAGTGAAACAATACCAAAGTAATTGTAATATTAAGTCGTGAGAGTACATACAGTTTCTGTATTTGCATATAAAAGATCGTCCCATACGCAATAAAAAATTTTTGTCTAACCGAATAAATGAAAGAGGGATAGGCCTGAAGGGCTACCCATCTGGGAGACGGATGGGCCAGAAGGGCCTTGAATCTTTCAACTTACGCATGACACACATCTACAGGGTGAGAATTATTGAACGGATTGCCTTTGGACGTTCAAACTGCATGATTGTCAACGGGAAATGAAGGGAACTAGTATGCGCATGCATAGTTTGGTTTAGCGACGAAGTCCACTTTCATTTGGATGCGTTCCTCAATAAGCAATTTGGCCCGTTTGGGGGACTGAGAATCCACATTTCGAGATCGAGAGGTCTAACGGGTGACTGTGTAGTGAGCAATGTCCAGTCGTGAAATAATTGGTGCAATGTTCTTTGAGGGCACGGTGACATCCGAACGGCACTTGGAGATTTTGGAAGATGATTTCATAACTATTATCGAAAGTGACACTGATTTTGACAAGATGTGGTTGGATCAAGACGGAGCTCGCCCCTATCGAAGCAGGAGAGTATTTAATGTTGTGGAGGAGCACTCGGCGGACCGTATTATGACTGTGGGGTACCCAGAGGCCACTGGCATGGACCTCGATTGGCCGTCATATTCTCCGGATGTGAACACATGTGACTCATTTTTTATGGGGCTATAGCGAACATACGGTGTACAGCAAGAACCCCAAAGCCATTGCAGAACGAAAAATAGCCATCCATGAGGTCATTGACAGCATCAATGTTCCAACACTTCGACGAGTCGTGCAGGATTCCGCTATTCGTCTGCGCCACATCATCGCCAGTGGTGGCAGGCGTATCGAACATGTTATAACCTACATCCGAATATCTAAAATTACTTTAATTGTCCAATGACTCAAAGTTCATGTCCGATGACGAGAATAAATATGAAGGACATTATCAGGTGATAGTATGTGACAAATATCACTCGAGCTAAGATTTACTAAAGTCACTGACGGTGACTTTGCTGAAAGGGTATTTAAGGTGTGAGATAAAAAACATTTGAAGCGAAGAGCACAAAAAATAGGATACTAATTTATTTATTAGTGGCAGGGACTGAAAACATCAAGTGCTTTTAACACTCTTAATGCGGTACGATTGACGTGAAACAAAGGAGCCAGGGGTTATGTGGTAGGGGGTGGGGGCGGCTTTCAGCATAGTTAATGCAACGAAAGCTCTCTATAGATTCTTTCTGATTGTCGATAAAAATTGTAGGTTTCACCGAGCTTGTAAAAGTAGTTATGATGACCCAAGTGATCAAAGCTCTAATGAGTATACTAAATCAGTTTTTTGTCATTTCACTGGGAATGAGCAAGAACTCTGCGTCTGAATAAAATAGTATTCTTCAGCAAATACTACTATCGCAAAGCCAGATTTGGCGCACTTTGCCCTTTTTTCTGGTAATATGGGATGGGTATCTTGATCAACGAACTTGCCAGTGAAAGGTATAGCAATGCGATTCCATAAATTAATACTGAATACTGAAGTACTCTCTTATGGGGACCTTCATTAAATAAATTGTATATATTTACTGAACAGAAGCCCAAGATGAAGAATCTACAAACAATATTTTTCGCACTTAAAACACACAAAGCGGTGAAGTGAAATTGGTGCAAATACACTCTAAGACAAAAAAAGTGACGTAACATGAAGGAATTATCCGAATGGATCGGAAACAGTTAGATGTAATGTAAATGTACCGACGAAGAAATCACTACAATTTAAAAAAAATCATTGATTTATTCAAGAGAAAGAGCATCATATGTTGAAGTGAGCAAGCCAATAACGCAGTGATCCACCTCTAGCCTTTACACAAGCAGTTATTCGACTTGTTACTGATTGACAGAGTTGTTGGATGACCTCCTGACGGTTATCGTACCAACGTCTCTGTAATTTTGACCGTAAGATAGTCAACATCCCGAGCTAGTAGAAGAGACCAGTCCATATTCTCCAAACGATCTCAATTGGAGAGATATTCGCTTGACCTTGCTGCCCAAGCTATGGTTTGGCAAGCACGAAGAAGAACAGTAGAAACACTAGCTATGTGCAGACGTGCATTATCTTGCTGAAATGTTGTGGACAGCGGTAGGATACAAACCTGATTGTTGCCCACCATGCTGCCCGACAACTAGGGTTGACGGTCTGGAGTGCCATTTCTTCTCAGAGACCCATATCGTCATTATCCGCGGCAACCTCAAAGTTAACCTTACGTGGGCGATATTTATGCTCCGTTTTGTGGTCCTTCAGGGTAATCCAAGCTGGGATTACATTTCAGCAAGATAATGCCCGCCTGCAGGCGGCGAGAGTATCCAATGCTTGTCATCGTGTTTACCAAACCTACCTTGACCAGCAAAGTTGCCTGACCCCTGTCAAACAGGGAACACTAGGACCATTATGGCTTTGACGATCTAACTCACCAATTGCGCAGAATTTGGCTCCATATCTCTCAGGAGGACAACCAACAACACTGTCAATTAATACCGAGCCCAATAACTGCTTGCATAATGACGAGAGGTATCTCAACGTGTTACTGAAATGGTTCAAATGGCTCTGAGCAGTATGTGACTTAACTTCTGAGGTCATCAGTCGCCTAGAACGTAGAACTAATTAAACCTAACTAACCTAAGGAGATCACACACATCCATGCCCAAGGCAGGATTCGAACCTGCGACCGTAGCGGTCGCTCGGCTCCAGACTGTAGCACCTAGAACCGCACGGCCACTCCGGCCGGCGTGTTACTGATTTGATTCCTTTGTGAAGTTCCTTCTCTTCAATAAAATCATAAAATTTTACTGAAATAGTCATCATTTGCTTGTCTGCACATGTACATGACCTCTACCGATTTCTGTTCCATTACAGCAATTCCTGCGTGGTGCGTCGTTCTTTTTCTCCTTAGAGTGTGTCAAAGGAAGAAATCTGAGGGTTTATCATTGCAAACAAAAAATCAATGTGCTAGACAATCATGATTTGCTTAGACATCATAAGCTTGTAATGCACTGTGTTAAGTGCAGTCACTCATAATTCGACCAAAGAGGTAAAAATATACTAACATGGAGAAAAGTTTTTACATCACCTCGGTTCCGAGAGTTCTGGAACCTGTTCAGAAAACTGGAACAGAGATCAACATAAACAACATTTCCACCCTTTTTATTGCTCATTGAAAACCACACATTGCATGTTGTACCTTCAGTGGTGGTGGTCCAGATTTCTGTACACACCAGTACTTCTAATGCCCAGTAGCACGTCCTATTACATTGATGCATGACTCTATTCGTCGTGTATGCTATTCACAAGTTCATCAAGGCACTGCCGGTCCAGGTTGTCTCACTCCTCAACGGCGATTAGGCGTAGATCACTTAGAGTCGTTGATGGGTCACGTCGTCATTAATCAGCACTTTCCAATCTATCCCAGGCATGCTGGATAGGGTTCATGTCTGGAGAACATGCTGCAAACTCTAGCCAAGCGATGTCGTTATCCTGAAGAAAGTCATCCACAAGATGTGAACGATGGGGGCGCGATCTGTCGTCCATGAAGACGTATGCGTCGCCAATGTGCTGCCGATATGGTTGCACTATCTGTCGGAGGATATCATTCAGGTATCGTACTGTCATTAAGGCGACTTCCATGACCACCAGCGGCGTACGTCGGCCTCACATAATGCCACCCCAAAACAGCAGGGAACCTCCACCTTGCTGCACTCGCTGGACAGTGAGTCTAAGGCGTTCAGCCTGGGTTACCTCCAATCACGTCTCCGACGATTGTATGGTTTGAAGGCATATGCGACACTCACCGGTGAAGAGAACGTGATGCCAATCCTGAGTGGTCCATTCGGCATTTTGTTGGGCCCATCTGTACCGCAATGCATGGTGTCGTGGTTGCGAAGATGAACCTCGCCATGGACACCGGTAATGAAGTTGTGCATCATGCAGCCTGTTGTGCACAGTTTGAGTCGTAACACGATGTCCTGTGGCTGCACGAAAACCATTTTTCAACATGGTGGCGTTGCTGTCAGTGTTCCTCCAAGCCATAATCCGTAGGTAGCCTACATACACTGCAGTAGTAGCCCTTGGGCGGCCTGAGCGAGGCATGTCTTCGACAGTTCCTGGCTCTCTATATCTTCTCCATGTCAGAACAATATCGCTTTAGTTCACTCCGAGGCACGTGAACACTTCCCTTCTTGAGCTCGCTTCCTGGTGGAAAGTAACAATGCGGACGCGATCGAACAGTGATATTGACCGTCTAATCACGGTTGAACTACAGACAACACGAGCCGTGTACCTCCTTCCTGGCGGAATGATAGGAACTGATCGGCTGTCGGAACCCCATTGTCTAAAAAGCGCTGCTCATGAATGGTTGTTTACATCTTTGGGCGGGTTTAGTGACATCTCTGTTCAGTCAAAGGGACTGTGTCTGTGATGCAATATCCACAGTCAACGACTATCTTCAGGACTTTTGGGAACCGGGGTGATGCAAAAATTATTTGATGATTATAGTATGAAGAGCTCAGAATTTAGTCACTGAATTGCTGCGCTCACACTTCGACATCCCTTAGATAGCAAAAGTAATTTCATTACTACAGATGATGTTACCTTTCTCAGAGTTTTGAAAGAATTGCGTACCGTACGCAGGACTTGAACCATTAGTTTCAATATAAAAGAGTCTTGATAAGTCTTGATGGGTTAGGAGACAAGCAGCAAGCAGTGTATCCTTCATAAGATTATTCTCCAATCCCTTTTGGTCTTCTACGTCCCAACTTCAGGTCTCCAATTTAATTCACGACACTTGGTAGTTTACATAACTCTTAAAGCGATAAATCCCTTATAAAAAGGTGTAAGACCCGAAAAGGCTCTTCAGTGCAATTTCACTGTGGGAATAGAAAAACTCTTAATAGCTTTAATTCTCTCTGTTTCAGCTTGAATTCATTTCCAGAAATTATTATAATTACCAAACATTGTTGAGGCTGCCTATGATGCCATAATGACCACAATTACGCAAGAAGGCACTGAACACGAGATCATTGTGTGATCAACATTTTACAGAAGTGGGCAAAACCATCAACATGCTAGATAATCCTATTGTCTAAGTCTTAAAAGACCATATTATTTAATCGTAGTAGAAACATTTAGAAGAAATGGGAATTTACGAAAGTGACAAAAATTACCGAAATATACGACAAAATTATGGTTCTTCAAATGGTTCAAATGGCTCTGAGCACTATGGAACTTAACATCTATGGTCATCAGTCCCGACAAAATTATAACCTCACTATAATACTTGGGTGAGTTAGAGAAGTGGTAGAAAGTGGGTAGATGAAAGTATTACAACACTCTTTTCTCATGTATATCGACGTTTCCACCGTGGGTCATTGTAACTTATACGTCACTAAGTGTATCTTAGCCCGTAAATTAAATCAGTAGTGCCTACAAGCCAAACGTTTGTGATTACGGAACAATTAAATAATCAGATTCCGGTGTATTTGACGTTAAGTACTAAAACTGAGTTGTTCTTATTGACAAGTGCACTTTCAGCTGTACGTTAGATCATTTTTACATGTGCGGCTACAGAAGCAACCCTTACGTATTTCAGTAAATAATACTCATAATTTTTGGTTCCCTTAAAGTGAAGTACGAACATAGAACATTGCTAGTTGTGTAAGTCGGAACGCTAGTTCCATACTTAGAGCTATGTGTGTGTTGCCGTAGAATTGTTGAAGTACAATAGTGGTGCCACGTGTGTTTTTTACAGTTATAGAAAGTATCTTTAGGTGCTCCTAGATTACCCCTGCGAATATAATGCTTCAAAGTCTCTCGGGCATGCAACCGGATTGATCGATCGTTGTAGAACGAATTTTCGACGGCGTAACATACCACCATCATCATGTTAATCCAGGTGGCTGACATGCTGGATCATTGTGTGCAGTATATATACCAATCGTCTCCCCCCTACTTGCGATGTGCCACCGCGGTAGTGAAGGAGGGGGGGGGGGGGGTATTTCAACTTAGTCAAGCATGGGCTCCAGCACTGAAAATTCTCCAAATGCAGCCAAAACAGAGCACGTAGCTCGACGAAAGCAGAGCACCACTGGACACCCGAGCTCTCCCCACAACCGCGGGCGACACATCGTGCTTTCCATAGGCGGGGTCAGTGGAGTCGGAAGAAGACCGGTATATACCGGGTGATCAAAAAGTCAGTATAAATTTGAAAACTTAATAAAACACGGAATAATGTAGACAGAGAGGTAAAAATTGACACACATGCTTGGAATAACATGGGATTTTACTAGAACCAAAAAAAAGAAACGCCCCATATTGCTAGACGCGTGAAAGATCTCTTGCGCGCCTCGTTTGGTGACGATCGTGTGCTCAGCCGCCACTTTCGTCATACTTGCCCGCATCTCGTGGTCGTGCGGTAGCGTTCTCGCTTCCCACGCCTGGGTTCCCGGGTTCTATTCCCGGCGGGGTCAGGGATTTTCTCTGCCTCGTGATGGCTGGGTGTTGTGTGATGTCCTTAGGTTAGTTAGGTTTAAGTAGTTCTAAGTTCTAGGGGACTGATGACCATAGATGCTAAGTCCCATAGTGCTCAGAGCCATTTCGTCATACTTGGCCTCCCAGGTCCCCAGATCTCAGTCCGTGCGATTGTTGGCTTCGGGGTTACCTGAAGTCGCAAGTCTATCGTGATCGACCGACATCTCTAGGGAGGCCGAAAGACAACATCTGACACCAATGCCTCACCATAACTCCGGACATTCTTTACAGTGCTGATCACAACATTATTCCTCGACTACAGCTATTGTTGATAAATGACGGTGGACATATTGATCATTTCCTGTGAAGACCATCATATTTGCTTTGTCTTACTTTGTTATGCTAATTATTGCTATTCTGATCAGATGAAGCGCCATCTGTCGGACATTTTTTGAAATTTTTGTATTTTTTGGTTCTAATAAAACCCCATGTCATTCCAAGCATGTGTGTCAATTTGTACCTCTCTATCTACATTATTCCGTGATTTATTCAGCTTACAAATTTATAGTGACTTTTTTATCACCCGGTATTTCGCACTCATTGTCCGGGACGTCAGTTTGCAGGTGTAACCTGATGATGATCGCACGTTACGCTGTCGAAAATTCGTTCGATAGCGATCAATATATGTTGGTGCATGCCCGTGAGATTTTCAAGCACGTCTTTACGTATTTTGACAAATAATACAGGACATTTCAGGTACTACTTTACTTTGGTTCAGAGATACAATTTTCGTTCACGGTCAGAGATCTTTGTGGAACCTTGTCCATAACTGTCTCTGACGTAAACAGAGGTATGAAGGTAACACGTCGTATTTAGTGATTTTCGAAGTTATACTTGGGTTGGGTTGGGCTGTTTGGGGGAGTAGACCAAACAGCGAGGTCATCGGTCTCATCGGATTAGGGAAGGACGAGGAAGGATGTTGGTCGTGTCCTTTCACAGGAACCATCCCGGGATTTGCCTGGAGCGATTTTGGGAAATCACGGAAAGCCTAAATCGAGATGGCCGGATGCGGGATTGAACCGTCGTCCTCCCGAATGCGAGTCCAGTGTGCTAACCACTGCGCCACCTCGCTCGGTATACTTGCGTATTGTAGCTTAAGTGATAAGCCACACAAAAACTATCGTCAGAAAACGTCACATTTAGTAAAGTTTGTTGTGCTAAAGCGTTGTAAAACGTGACGTTGGTGGATAAAAATGCTTATGGAGGTAAAGGCTAAAATTTTTGCAGAACCTTAGTACAATAGGTCCGTCCAGAAAATGTCTCCAATTACCGTTCTGAGGCTACTGTCAATGTCCTTACATATTTTTGATACAAATTCTATAGGTTTGGTTATAACTTTGAAACACTTAATTAGGAAGCTCATCTGACGTCTCCGATTCCGCGGAGGACGCATTCTGTTGCTTCCAGTTATCTGGCCCGTCTGTCCGTCCGCTTACTTACCAGTCTGTCTAAAATATGACGGCGGAATTAGTACAATCCTCACCTTTGTTTCCAGTCAACGTAGAACACCACTTGTTCCCGCTGAACCTTTCCGAAGCCCTCGTGTAATAAAAGAGTATCACCTTGCAGTTTGGACAGTCTTCCACCAAGTGGGTGCCCGTTTCTACTTGCCGTTGTCGCAAAGGACAGTTTAGTGCCTCAACATTAAACGATTCTCTTATCTTTTCTGATTAATTTCCATCTATCAGACGTGCGTGGACTGTGGAGATTACTTAACGCAAGAAGATCCTTCAGAAAATTTCACGGTATTAGCCGTAAGTTTTTCTTCATTTGAAGACTCGTATGGTATTTTCACAAATGCCGAACTCCTATGTAGGTATTCAGAGTCTCTGCCAGGATAATTGTGTTTCTTGTTTCGTTGTTCAGAGATTTCCTTCGCCCGGTCACATGCTGGTATTCCCACGTTATGGATTCTGTCGACATGTGGGGGGATAGGTAATATTTTCCTCCTACCAGCACCACAACGTCTTGCCAAAATCCACTTACAAAGATGTAAAAACTGTTGTCTTCTGTGAAATTCTGATGAAGACTTCGTTTAGTCACGTTATTGCTCCAGGCCTCCCTGCGATTTCCTCTGAGGAGTCTCTTGACCTGTTACTGCCTCGTCCACAGGAACTGCCTGTCGACGGATGCAATGAAGTTTCTTATGACTTACTGCAATCCTTAAGCCCTACTTCCACACTCGGCACCCGAAATGAAGTTAGAAATATCACAGTAAGGCCTGTGGTTGCCTGTCGTAGTGGCGATATTTGATGTTAACACAATTAATAACGGTTCTATAACCATCCAACGTAACTGTATTTTTACTACTTAGTTAAATGATTGATTTCACTACCACACCTTACCTAACTTCCGTAGTTTTTGTATCCCAGGCAGCCTGAATGAAAAGAGCTTACTACAGTTAGCGGACGCGGCCATCGGTATCTCCAGTTATTATTGTACCCAGTACCAGACCGTGTGAAAACATGACTACGATTCTACGTACAGGGAGCAACTGATTTGAATGGATACTGGAAAAAAAGTGGGAGACAACACAAACACAGATGAAATACTTAAAAACTGATAAAAAGGTATATTCTGAAATTAGCGCAGAACAACATACTCTTCAGCGAGGGTAGCGGTCACTGACATAGATACATTCTCAGCACGACATAAAGGAATACTATTCATCTGTAACTATGCAGGTTTAACTGAGACCACTTTCGAGAAAGAATAATGAACCGTGAGTACCATGTTTCGGCAATAAAAAGGGCGGGTGGCAAATTTCGGTGATCCTCACCGTATGGCTGTCGCTGATGCTCTCCCTTAGTATAGCGAAATCCAAACAACCGAAACGGCCATCGAAACCGAGCATTGTTACTAGACTGTGTTGGAACTACCGAGCCGTTACTTTTCCAATAGCATTGCCGCCTATTCGGTCGTCACGTCACGTGGCGTATTGGGAGGGTTCGTAAGACGATGTACTGACGAAAATTATGCCATTTCTCTACGACGTCTTGATAATTGTTCCACGACGTCGGCGCGTAGAAAGAAGAAACCTTCATTCGTACAGATACTTTCGCAGTTGAATTTCTATATTTTTGCCCTTCTCCTTCTTTTCTTTATTTCTCCGTGCCCATATTTTTACCAAACCAATTACCCCCGTACCAAACTGCCACTTTCCTCTAAACCCAGTACTACAGTCCTCTGTCGACTACTCCTTCAAAGTACTTATATTTTAGAAACAATGATAATCCCGGTTGCATGGTCCTCACATGAGCAATCGGAGCTAATTTATGAAATTGAATTGCTAGCCTTAACAACACTATAGAACGTAGGCCCCTCTCATCCACTCTTCCTTCTATGCATTGCTAATGAGGCAAAATAATTTTCGCATGCTCTAATGCTTCTGTAGCAGTGTTCTTCTTTCATCTGTAGCCTAAATGGCTTTATAATTTCTCAGTAAATTCAGCAATCGTTTAACAGAAGCTTTTGAAGGGTCCCCCTCTAATTTAGACATTTCCGACGAGGCTTTGAACACCTAAATAATTATGCAGGTTGTCGTATAATCCTCCAGTATCATACTCCATCTCGAACTCTTGTAGAAATTCGAGCAGGTGGAGCTGTCCATTCCCTTTCCTAGATTGCTCAGCCGGCTGGTTTCTCCAGAACACATAACAGCTTGATTTCCCTCTTTCTGTCCACAATTATTACTTCTAATTTTCTCCACTTGTATTCATTTTCAGGGAATATTTTCTTATTTTTCCTCTACTTTCCCTTGTCCCTCTGCCAGTTCTAATATTTTGCAGTGAATCTGCTGCGATAATTCTTTTATACATTCGGACTGTCCTGATGTAAGCTGTTCGGATATCCAAATGCTGCAATTCGTTCTATTCCCGTGCTTTTGCGTCCTCCTTAGCCTCGTTTATTTTCATTCTCTTTCATATTTCCTCCATCTGTGTGGTGTCTCAGACTCTCCCTCACCTCTCCCTCCCTCCCCCCCCCTCTCTCTCTCCCTCTCTCTCTCTCTCTCTCTCTCTCTCTCTCTCTCTCTCTTCCTGTCGTTCTTCAACTCTGTCTTTTCTCTTTCCATTCGTCCATTTTCTATCAATCTCTGTCTGTTGTGAAAACGTTAACCGCTCCATCTCGTCTATCCTTATAACTTGTACCTCTGTTTCCTTTCTTCTCACTCACTGTATGTCAAAGAGGGAGGGACGAACCGTGCTTTAATAACTGTATTAGAAAACTGCTACGTAAGCTAACTGAACTTGATCACAGATTCATAGGAAGGCAAAAGCTAGCAATGGGAGAAGCGTTCAGTGGCTAAAGTTTTGACAACCGATCCGAGTAGAAATCCTAAGAGGCTTGCCCTTACGCAAAATCTGTAAGCGGTTCGAAATCCTCTGTTCAGCCACTCAAGTGACCACTGTGGCATAGGAACGGAGAGTAACAAAGAGAATACCGAAATACTGAATTCAGTCTTCCTACACTGAATCCCTACGGAAAATCGTAATACGATCCCTCCTTTCAATCATCGTACTAACGTCGACATATCTGACACTGAGATAACCTATCGTGAACAGAAAGCAACTAAAACTGATTAATAATGGAAAGCCATCACCAAAAATATGCCTGTAAGATTCTACAAAGACTATCGGTAAGAACTTCCATTCTAGAAGCAGTTTATCGTAGATCGCTGAAGCAATGTTGGCACCTAGAGACTGAATAAAAGCGCAGGTCATTCCCGTTTTAAGGAAGAGTCGTAGGACAGAAGCACATAATTATACACCTATATCGTTGACGTCAATATGTTGTCTAGCTATAGCAAATGTTGTGTGCTCAAGAATTACGACGTTTATGTTGAACGAAAATCTCCCTAATAAAAATCAACATGGACTACACAAAGAGACATGTCTCGTAACTCAGCTCGTTTTGTTACTCCAGGTTGATGCCGTGTTCCTTGACTTCAGGAAGGTATTTGGCACCGTCTCCCAATGTCTCTTAGTTTACCGAGCATCGGGCCAAATTTGCGACTAGATTCAAGACTTCCTTGCAGATACAACTCAGTCGGACGCACTTAACGGAACAAGATCGACAGCTGTAAATTTAACTTTGGGAGCACCCTAAGAAAGTGTGATAGGGCAGGTACTGTTTACAATGTATGTAAATGGCCTAGTTACGTGGAATGCGTCGGAAGCTCCTTAAGACTGTTTGCAGATAATGCGAGTGTCTGTAAGAAAGTAGCAACTTCAAAAGACAACATCGATTTGCAGAATGACTGATGACTGGCGAACGCTCTAGCTGTTGACCCAAGACGTAAATAAATGCAGCGTATTGCTGTTACTGTACAACCCTCGTACTGACGACAAATTTCTGAAATCAGTATCTACCGTAAATACCCAGAGTGAGCTTAAGTGAAATGATCAAATAAAACAAATAACAGTATAATCAGTTGTCAGACGGAGACTCATGGGAAGAATCATGAGGAGAAGTAATTCATGTATTAAAGAAGTGGCTTACAGAGCGCTTGTTCGACCGATTCTTGAGTATTATTCATCAACGTGGGGTACTTACTATGTACCGAGCGAGGTGGCGCAGTGGTTGCACTGGACTCGCATTCGGGAGGACGACTGTTCAATCCCACGTCCGGCCATCTTGATTTAGGTTTTCCGTGATTTCCCTAAATCACTCCAGGCAAATGCCGGGCTGGTTCCTCTGAAAGGGCACGGCCGACTTCCTTCCCCATCCTTTCCTAATTCTATGAGACCGATGACCACGCTATCTGGTCTCCTTCCCCAAACCAACCAACCAACCAACCTTACCATGTAGAACTGATAGAATAGGCAGAGATGAACCAACGAAGAGTGGCACATTTTCTCACGGGATCGTTTAGTAGGCGCGAGAGCCTAACGTAGATGATGACCAAACTCCAGCGGCAGGTGTTACAAGAGTGACGTTGTGTATCACGGAGAGGCTTACTATTGAAATGCAGCGAGAGCACTTTTCCGAGAAGAGTCGGTAAAACCTCCGACATACATCTCAGGAAATGACCACGACGATTGAATTTGCGCCACTCGCGAATGGAAAAGGGAAAGGGGATCAGTTAGCGGTACCATAAGTACCCTCCTCCCCATAACGTTATATGGCTTGCTGAGTATGAAGTAGGTGTAGATCTGTTCACTGATGAGGGCTGCTAAACATTTTGAATATAATTTCAGAGCAATAACTTTTTAGCTTTAGAATGCACTTCCAAGCCTCACTAAACTAGCAAATCATCGTCCGGTTGATTGGATCACTTAGTATCTCACAGGTTGTATATCAAGGACGCTATCACGGACCATCATTTCACTATACTTTCTCAGACGCTGTGACTAGTTCCATCTCCGAGAGCGGTCTAGAGATCATTGTATCGAATAAATTGTGGGATATTGTTAACAAATTAAGTCTGTCACTATAAAATACATAAAAACAACTACTTTAAAAAAAGGACAAACAACCTGCAGCGAAGGAAACATATAAATAAAAACAGGACAATAAAACAATCTTTAGTTACTATGACTTCACTGGATTCAGGGTCGACTAAGCAAAAATACGTATTTGACACATTTGTGAACGCTAATCTAGCAGTGACAACATACGTAAGCAGTAGTGCATCCCTCTCCAGTCTGCGATCGAACACTCTGCTTTTCATTTCTCTGTTATTACTTTCCTCACTACACTAGAGTGCCTCAGTATAGTTCACCTAACCGTATTCCCCTAACACAGATAAAATGGTTCAGTATTTTACCTTTTTGTTGGGATGACAGCTATTCGTTGCCAAAGCCTGTACTCACTCACCACGCCTCCGGCACCTTTGTTCTCTCGACATCCACGAACACCCTCACAAACTTCCACTTTTCGCTTGTTGTCCAAGACCCTTTCCCCTGCTCTGTTACTTTTACTGTATCGTTGAGTATATAGCTACTTCCCATTCGTTATTATGAAAGCATCGCATTATCTGCTCTAGGATTGTAGTACGTGTTCTCTTACTCTGCTATACATTAGAGACACAATAAGTGTGCGACACACTGGAAATGCACTTTTTTAAGTCTCTCTAACTGTGAGAGTTTTACACTGAAGGAAAAATCACATGCTACAGTAAGCACCTTATTCATACTGCCTATTTCCAGGGTCATTAAACAGCAAATCTCAGAAGGGCGGAACAAACGTTTTTGCACAGTAAATCTGCGAATTCTCGTGGATCTTGTCGTAACAATGGCAGCCTGCAGCAATAAACCATGCCACGTCATTACTAATTATCGGTGATTAGTTTCATCCGAGTTTCCAAAGCACCAGATGCTTCACCTCAAGGGTGTACTTAAAGTCCGGGAACACTTACAATCATTTATTGTACGGGTGTCATACGTATTGCATTTTGAAATTAAACACTGAAATTTCTTTCTTTCTTTATTTTTTTGTTTTAATTTATTTTGTAAACACTCAACATGCGACCCTCGAGTGACCCGGCAAATGTCAATACGGTAATCGAATTCTTGCCATACTCGCCCCTGCATGGCATCGTCAACTGCGAAAGTCGCATCCCGTATTTTCTCTCGGAGCTCTGCTACATCACGTGGTACATGCGGTACATACATCAGATCTTTAATGTGTCCCCACATAAAATATTCACATGGAGTGAGATCTGGTGATCGGGGAGGCCATTTCATGAAATAGCTCGCTCCGCACCTGAAGTCACCACGTTTGCAACTAGTGCTGGCTATAGGCAAATTACCAAACTATGCTGTGGCGGTATACATGAAAAAATACTTTCAGGGTTTCTCTTCCAAATGACGTACGTATGATATCTGTACAATTTTTGATTCTGGTACAATAAATAACTGAAAGTGTTCCCGGACTTTATGTACACCCTTTATAGTAAAACTGAGTACTACTTGTTTTGTCGTTGTCAGTATTTTAGCATCCTGCCACTAACATTAAGGATGTAAACAATAGCAACGCGTTTCGGGAGTCAGCCTCCGATCATGCGGTTGTCTAATTTAATTCTACATAAAATGCATTTCAAACACTCAAGATCAAAATATAAGAGCACGTAAAATTATTTGTTCATTAAGTCGTTGTCTTTCTTTAAAAATGGCAACACTAGAGTCCCTGCTCCTGTTATTCATGTTACTGCACATCCACCTAAACATTCTTTCCGTAAGGCGGTATACACCGGTGAAGTCAGTTGCCTACCCGAGCACCATTGGTTCCTGAACATGTGTACGACTCTGACAGATTGTACTGACCCATAAGCCGTTCCATAACGTTCCAAAGATCTTATAAATGGCATGGAGTGACAACACAGTAATGGCGATCCATGCAAATTCTTTCACGTTTATCGCGCTAACGCCAAACTTAAAAAAGAGCTAAGGAATCATTAAGAAGTCACTACCATTTTCGCCAGTTTGGATTTTAAGTACATTATCAAACTTAACCCGGTGGATTGCAGTTTGAAGTTCCTCAAGCAAGTAGAATTTCTTTCCTTCCTTATCTACATGCATCGCCACCAAGCGTTCTTCTATGCCTTACAGGAGGTGACTGGTCTCATACGTATGTTGGGCAACACCGATCTACCGTACTTGCTCAGTTTAAAAGTGTCGGCATATTCCCTCTTCTTGTAGAAATTTTCGTACCTCTTTGTGCTATACACTCTTATTTCACTTCACACTATGTACAGCGTATTTTATAAACGGCTGCGTGTTCAGATTTACTTATCCTGTTGCCAGCTAGACGAGTTGAACTATATCTCGTTAGGTTTTTTGCTGTGAAGACAAATTGACATTTTATGATCGAAAAATATTTGCCAGTTTCTATGAAAGTTTACCAAAATGTGGTACACGGACGATCTTTTCATCCCTTTCTACTTCATTTTTTCCATTTCTGCAAATATGTAGGGCAAACAGGCATAAGATTTTCGACAAAGTGCTGTCAGTATTTCGACGCTTTTAGACTGGAAAAGTACAACAGTTCGGTGGTTGCCAAAGATGTATATGAGACTAATCACTTAGTGAATGGCCTAGAAGAGGACTTGGAGATGAAACACACAGATAAGAAAGGAAAGAATTCGATCTGCTTGAAGAGCTTGAAATAGCAGTCTACCGGGTTAGTCTGATGATGTACTTAATACACAGACTGGTGAGAATGGTAATGCCTTTTTCTGTGACTTCATGACTCTTTTGAAAGATTTTCGATAGTGTGATAAGCGTGAACGGTTTTACACCGAACACCTTCGTTATGGTGTCACTCCACGCTCTTTGTAATGTTTTTGGAATGTTACCAGTCCGGAGCTCGTGGTCGTGCGGTAGCGTTCTCGCTTACCACGCCCGGGTTTCCACGTTCGATTCCCGGCGGGGTCGGGGTCAGAGATTTTCTCTCCCTCGTGATGACTAGGTGTTGTGTGATGTCCTTAGGTTAGTTAGGTTTAAGTAGTTCTAAGTTCTAGGGGACTGATGACCATATATGTTAAGTCCCATAGTGTTCAGAGCCATTTGAACCATTTTTTTTGGAATGTTACGGAACGGCAGATGGCTCAGTGCAGCCTGTCAGAGCCGTACACATGTTTACGAACTAGTGGTGCGCGGAGAGGCTACTGCTTTTGAAGCGCACATTATGTAGGATTAACTTATACAGCCATAAGATGAGAGATTGACTCCCGAAACCGTTGCTGATGACTATTTACCTAGTATTACTGGTTGCATGCGAAAATGCTTATACTGATTACCTTAACAGCTGTTACCTTGGGTCCTTAAGATGGACAATATTGGACTACTTGTTTTGTGTTTTTTCAAGTCAAATGAATGAGATGGAAAACATTTCCGTCATTAGGCTGTTCGTTTAGGGTGATTTAGCATAAGTTGGAATTCATATAAGTTAGTGACCTTTCAGAAGTAAGCAGACCTTCATTTCAACATTTATAAAACGGGCGATGGGTTCCATCATGACCATATTCCTCTTTCCTACGGCGCAGCATTTTAAAGTCACAGGAACTGTACTGATTGATCAAAAAGTTTCAGAGAATTTTGTAAGAATTTATGTGACTCAAAGCAAGACTGGAATGATTATAGTAGAACGACTCATCTGTCGGAAGGCAGATACCTCGGTGGCAGTTAGCTATCCTGCAGATTCAGATGCATCGTCGGCGGAATGGCTTTATAAGGTCGCGTAAGGCTACTTTAAGCATGATGCCCCTCTGTGTGTAACAGAGGGAGACGCTCACAAATACACGCTCACTTGCAGAAGTAAAGTGTGTCATTTGAAAGGAAGGAAGGAAAATAGGGTTTAACGTCCCGTCGACATTGAGGTCATCAGAGACGGAGCACAAGCTCAGGTGTTGTGAAGGATGTGGAAGCAAATCGACCGTGCCCTTTCACAGGAACAATCCCGGGTTTTACGGAAATCACGGAAAACCTTATTCTGACTGGCTGGACGTGGGTTTGAACCGTCGTCCTCCAGAATGTAAGTCCAGTGTCCTAGCCAATGCGCCACCTCACTCGGTGTGTGTCATTTCAACACACTACGGAATTTTTTAGTTAAAACAGTATACTATTAACAGGCCAGAAACCCTGCAATCTCACTAGCCCCCATTTACCCCTTCCCCACTCACAATGTCGAAAACTGTATATTAGTGAGACTAAAAATATCGTGATCTTATTCTGAGAATCATCTATCATGATGGCTATGGGATTTAATTAGGTCACTTCAGTTTCCTATTCACAACCCCCTAAAAAAGACACACAAGTTACACTAAAAAAGTTATTTCTGTATTAGCTAATTATTATAAGGAGCCGTCCATCTCATAAATATTTAGACTTCGTTATAGCTTATAGTTACCTTCATCTTTTATGAAGACTACATTATCTTGAAGTTTCAAAAATGGCTCTGAGCACTATGGGACTCAACTGCTGTGGTCATCAGTCCCCTAGAACTTAGAACTACTTAAACCTAACTAACCTAAGGACATCACACACATCCATGCCCGAGGCAGGATTCGAACCTGCGACCGTAGCAGTCGCACGGTTCCGGACTGCGCGCCTAGAACCGCGAGACCACCGCGGCCGGTTATCTTGAAGTTTCCATGAATCTAAGTAATGAAGATGGCTGACCACGTTGAAGGCGCAGAGCGCGGAGTGAAAGTGTTCTTGTATACAGCGCAATAAAATTAAACAGTCACCTTTTGAAACCCCTGCCATTTTCTCCATTTGTGGTGCAGAAGATCGAATTTTTGCTCTAAGGCGAATAAAAATTTTCTCTGTTCAGGTGGAAACGAGTCGTGTCCTCTGATTTCACCTTCCAGCTCACCAACACTTTGAAAACCAAGGTGTCAACTCGTGCAAATAAAGAATGGGCCAGAGCTAAGCGGTTCAGGTAAGGTGTCAAGTGGGTTTATGATGAAAAATTGGCACAAAGTGACACCACAATTTCGTCCATTGCCACTGTGGACGTGTGAAATCGTGGGAAGGTCCTCCTAACTCCCCTTACCCTCATCTCGTCCAGTTCTTGACACCTCTACGACGGAGGTCAGAACCGCGACGCCCAGCGTTTAAATCGTGCGGTTTCCTTATGAGGAGCCTCGGAAACCATTTCGGACACTTCGTTGCTGACAGTCGGAACTAAAAGGCTTTATGAGGTGTCATAAAAGTTATAAATGATCTGTCCCTTCTCTTGAGGCATTCATTTTCACACCCTTCACAGACGAAACGACAGTTTTCAGTGCGATGTTCAACAGTACGACGTTCTTGACAACTGCTGACACTTACGACATCCCCCTTCCGGACGACTGAACCCTTCTCTAACGACATCGCAGTGTTGCAACTGTACTGAATGTGATATCATCCCACCTGAGAGTAGTGTGAGGGCACTTATTGGGTTGATATATAGGATGGAACAATTATGGACCTTTAAAAACCATTCGATGATATTTGAAGTGGTCTGAGGCAGAAAAGTATGTTTATGTGGCGTGTGTACAAGGAGGTAGTACACTGGCACACGAGCAAATGAAATAGCCCAGAGCAGCAACAAATTCTGTGACACCTGGAGGCATCCAGTCACTGCGTCCTGAGCGCTATTGTGATAGGCAACTTTTTGGAAACCCTTCACATTTCGCATGTAGCTCTTAGGGACTATTTCAGCAGCATAGTGCCGCTCAGCTGATTAATGGAGGCCCCGAGATCGCTGTGCAGAGTGGCTAACTGGATGCTTTACAGCCAGTTACCTGTATTTTAGCAGTGTGAATGCGTCCAGGACTGAGAGGACCGTATTAGAGCCATAATAGATCAAGCCGTTGATGCATTCTACCTCAAGTCGTCAGGAACGCCAAGGATGTAGCTTGTCCGTTGGTGGAATGATGAATCAGGGACAGAAGAGCGGCTGTGCAACAGACGAGTCGGTGCCCTAAGAATGAGCATCTTGCAGAGTTTCGTTTGGTGAGGGCAAAAGCGAGAAGAATAATTCCGGACAGTAGGAAGAGGTCTTGTGTATCCACACCCGCAAATAACGTATGGGAAGCTTTTAGGAGGATTCCCAGGAGGAACTCATGACCGCCAATAACAGCTATAGAAGTGCATTGATGCCTCTTAAGATACTGCGCTATGTGGAACAGTGGCTAGCACACTGGACTCGCATTCATAAAGATGAAGATTCAGAATCTAGTGTGACAATCCAAATTTTGGTTTTCCGTGAGTTCTCTAAATCACTCCAATAACTTAGCGGAATTGTTCCTTTGAAAACGGTGATGCCGATTTCCTCCCTCGTAGTTTCTTAATCGGAACTTGCGATCCTTCGCTATTGACCTCGCTGCCGAAGGGACGTTAAATTATAATCTTCCTTTCTTGCTTTCCTCTAACACCACTTCGAGACATCGCTTCGACAATGGCTGAATCTAATACCAACATTGCCGCTGGTTATAGCCCCGGTGCAGCTTTCCTTCGCTATCACAGGAAACGGGTGGATGTGATTTAAGTTCCACTAACGTGCACAACCATCCTCTTTCTCTTTTGGAGTTGGATTCTGGATTACCAGTAGTTCGTGATACTGAGCCCACTCACGACCTAGAGAAGTACAGCATGTTAAATGAGTTGAACTAGCAGTCGAATGAGTTCCTTTTCCAGTTTTTCAAAGATATTTCGGGACTGGAGCATTCCTCGGTTCGTGGAAAGAAGCTGTTTTAAACCAGATTTCAGATCCAGGGAAACATCATACTAAACCCAGTAGTTATCGTAGAGTCAGACTCTCTACCAGCGCAGGACAGACACGAGCGTAAAGTCAACCGGCACTTGATGTGGATTCTCGAAACTAGGTCGCTACTAAGTCACTCGGTGTGAGCATTCAGCAGGTATCATTCCACACTTGACAACCTGATCCTTCTAGAAGCAAGTTTCCTTATTTATGTCGGTGTATTCTTCCATTTGGAGAATGCTTACGGTACTACATGGAGGCACAATATTTTCTCAGTACTTCAGATGGGATTTCAATGCATGTCTTCGCCCTTTTATACAGTCCTTCCTTTCATATTGATATTATAGATACAGGATCGCTAATGTTCTCTCTGTGTTACGTCTATGGTGAGCAGTCCACTACAGTGTTCCCTGTTCGTCAACGAGCCCCCTACGTTCTGTATTTCCCGCAACCTAGCAACAGCTACTCGGCAACTAAATTTAACGCCAGGCGATTGGAAGAGTGGAAAAACAGCACAGGTTTCAAATTCTCTTCGTAATAACTGTCCGTGTTGATTATAATCGCCCCACACTTTTTTAAGACTAGTGGATTCTGTCTTCACTTTTAAGGACAAGGTAAACATCAGGTTAACATGGCTGCCATACCTTAAGGAACTAAAATTACGATGCATCAAAGATTTAAGAATTGTCAAATGAGTAAGTCGTGCATTTGATGAGAAAATAGGGCACGTCCGCTCCATTTTTATAAAGCCTTCGTTTGGCCCCCCTTTAAATACAGATGCCCTATTTATGGATAAGCAATGTCTTCATGTTTCAAAATGCTGGCTGTGATTCATTACGAGAGCATTAGGTTGACTACATGTGTTTATCGGACAAGTCCAGTTTCCAGCTTGTGTACAGAGGCTGTAAAGCCTCCACTGCCTTTTAGACGTCTTTTCACGATGGTAAGCCAGTCATACAGTGTTTTAACTGTTCCAAAATCACCAGCATGCAAATTCGTTAACTGTTCCCTCTGTAACCTCTGTTCTGTAACCATTCCTGAGCGACAGGGACATTAGGGATCCGTGTGAGAGAGAATCACGAGTTACTGTAGGTGAATGAAAGTAAGCTTCAAAACCAGGGGTGGAGTAGGGGATTCCTCTGGCTATTAAACGAACCCTGTTTATCTTATGAACTGAATCAGTACAAGAAGAACTGTACCCTATATTATAATTTAAAAACTAAATTTTACGAGTTTTTAAATCGCAGTCCGACGTTTATTAGTGTTTAGAAAGATGGATATAGAAAGGGAAATTTTATCGGCTGCTCCGCCTGTTTACCGGCTTTATTCTTAGAATAGGGCTACCAGAGCCGTTTATTATGCGGAACTGTTTGCTATCCTAAGGACATCGGAACAACTGAGGCAACACTGTTGCAAGAAATTCCTCGTCTGTTCTACCAGTGTGGCTTTCCTGCTGTTGGTCAGCAGATACGAGAGCGCGACGTGTCCAGGATACTTCACTTCTTTAACAATTGTAGGAAAAGCAAAGAACTTTCTGCTGGGTTCCAGTACAAATAGGGATCCAGGAAAATGAACTCGCTCATGAGGCTGCCAAACAGACTTGCTCTCGTCTGTATCCTGCTCGCTGTACCGTCTCCCTACAATCCACATACAGACTGTTTTCTACATAAGTGACTTGAGTGACCTGTAAGAAGATGTGTTGGTGGGGGGCTCAGTGACTGACAGCCTGGAGCAATAAACAATGGGCAGTGAAACCGTTAGTGTGCCCCTACCTTACTCCCTACCGATCAAGACGAGTCGAAGAAACAGCACTTCTAAGGCTCAGAGCATCAGATCGCGTTTTATTGTGTCACGAGGAGCTAGCAGTGTGTCAAAGTGATGGTGTAAAGCTGTCGAGACTATATATTTTCGGTTCTAGGCGCTTCAGTCCGGAACCGCGCTGCTGCTACGGTCGCGGGTTCGAATCCTGCCTCGGGCATGGATGTGTGATGTACTTAGATTAGTTAGGTTTAAGTAGTTCTAAGTCTAGGGGACTGATGACCTCAGACATTAAGTCCCATATTCTTTGGAGCCATTTGAACTATATATTTTAGTTGAGTGTTTTTTATATGACGACCTACGGGAAGAGCTGGGTTTCCCACAGGACCTGTCCTACGCTACACCTGGTAATAAGGCGAGTGTCGAACGCGTTTTAATATTTTTTTGCCATGTCTGTATACCTTCCCGAAACATTGGGTAAGCTATCTTAGCGTCTGTCAGAGTGCTAACCGCCCCCCACCCCCCATCTTCCGCCGTCTTTTACACTTGGTCTTTCATTTATCTCTTAATGACAGTGTCGTAGTTTAACTGATTGTTTGTTGATGAAGCTTGACTTTAAAACTTATTGCTATTTTTAGTAGATTTTCACCCCCACCCCCTCATTATTTACTTCACGCCGAGGCGTTGATGAGCTTGACGTTTACAACCCTAAAATACCAACCGTAATCACGTCACACAGATTTAAAATGCGATGCTGGCATTCCAGTATCTGCTACAGAGTGTGCTGCTAGGGCTCGAACTCAGTCGTTGTGTGGTATAACTAGACAACACTAATTTTTCCTACAGAAAGATGAACGAGCATATTGCAAGACTGCAGTTCGTGCTGCGCACCACTCGCCGTACTCTCAATCTAGTAGGTTATCACTTCGCTGTTGTAAGGCATGATGTTTACATCATTATCACTAACCAAAAAGGTATCGAATCCCACCCACAGCCTTAGGAAAGTGGGCGCAATTTGCCAGTACATAGTATGGCAAGGGTACTGAAACTCTTTCTCGACCTAGAAAACTGCCATCGAAAATTCACACACAACTATGCAAAATTATAAGCTGCCTAAACATATTGCTGGATATGGGTGTTAAGCTTCATTGGCCTAAGAAATGACAAAAAAAAGGTCCACTGCGCAGCTGAAGCAGCTGCCAATATCCGCATATCTGGTCTATGTAAAACTCTTTATACTATCCTCCTAAATGGAGTAGGATATCCTGTCATACACGCGTACTATCAGCTGAACAAAGCCGCAAATAATAACTCCACGACAGAGATGGTATTAAAAACACTGTTTGCGATACGCTTACAGATCAGAAAATTGCCATGTTTGAATATAAACGTCTTTTACATTCAAATTTTGTGTTGTAAAACGAAAATTGCCAAATGTGTAGCGACCCATCAAGTATTAATCACAATAATATCAATTCCAACCTTTATTTAACGATAAATAAAATAGGCTATAGTTATTTATATGGAACATAGTGACAGATAATTGAAGGATGCTATCAAAAGAGCGGTGCTTTGGATGGATAAGGACCACATTACAAATATATCTGATGCCTTATAAATTTAGAGACTTGCATCGAGCTACTCTCTGAACTAGTGAATATTGCAGACAGAGTTGGATCTACTTAGCTCGAGCACGTAACTGAATTTCAATAGGTTTAATGTGTGGAACTTTATGCCATTCTTTCAAACAACGCATTGGACGTCAGGTGTCAGTTTTGTGTTAATATTGGTATCTCAAGTTCAGATAAGGTGCGCTCTCTCGTCTTCTTCATAGAGAACGTCTGAGATATCATATACCTAGCCTGAGACGTATACTGGATGAACATTAATGAAACCGAGAAACTACAGCAACTTATTCCTGACTGGAAATGGAGGGAAAAAGGTCCTAAGAACATGTAACCGGAAATTTAAGGTGCGCGCGCAACAACAAATCGTCCCGGAACGCAGTACAGAAGTGTATCGCATCCACGTCACAACCAATGTTCAAAGTGCCATTCACGTGATTCCAGGTGATGGAGATATTGGCTGTTGACATGTAGGATACACATAATCGTACTTTGGCGTACATCTTGTTGGCGGGTCACTTGCCTGGAACTTGTGACACAGTTAGTCTCAATATCGTGTACAAATCGGTCTTTCAAATCTGGTGTACACACAGTCCGCTGCCTCCCTCCACGTTCATCTGTCTGAAAGGACCCATAATCACACAAACGCCCATAAAAGGTTTGAAATGTTGTGTATCGAGTTTGGTATTTGTGAGCGTATTTGTTTTGGTATAGCTGTGCTGCCTCTTGGCAGTTTCCACCTAGTTGGCCGTACACAAACGCCATCTCGGCTTCTTCCCAACATAAATACCAGACCTTTCTGCTGCTAACAGTACGCTGCGTCAATTACACAGCCTACAACACAAGAAGAACATGCAGCACGTGGTCAGAGAAGTAGTCATTTGTCACCGTCATCTACTGTCGCAACGATGCATTCACGGACTCTTTTCCATAGGACCTTTTCCCCTCCATTTTCAGTCAGGAATCAGTTACTGCAGTTTGTCGGCTTTTTCAATGTTCAACATGCATATTAATATTTTTACTGCCCCATCAGATAGTCATTATTAAAGCTGAAACCACTGCAACTTAAATCAGTATCAATTTAATATTCAGAATGCCTGATAGAACAGCAAATATTACATCAGTCAAAAGCCCTATAGTTGCGAAGTATCAATAAACTACAGGAGCTCTTATGATTTTGTTTGCCTAGGAAGCTATCCCCAGGGCAGTGGAGATGCAAGAAGCATAGAGATGACGCAATGTGGGATGAGGTTCCGGTGATAGATGTTAGATTCGGTACCATTCTCGTGAGGAAGGCCGCATGCATGATGCTGCTGCTCTGTAATTGGCTGCTGTGTTCGGCGGTAGGGCGCCAAAACGTTAAATTTTAGTTGCTATTATTAATTAAAGCTGTCATCCAAATTGCTGCATTTTTTAAAGAAACGTCTCTCTATAGCCAGGCGTTCGGGTCACGCCTTGCTGGCTTGGCGCGCTAAGTGTCTCGGGCAGTCCGGCTCTCCAGTTCTGACCGTTCCTGTAGACAGACATGTTGTCTCTTATAGCAGTATTTGTTTCATGCAATTTTATTTACTACAGTTCCGACCGTCGCTAGATACAGACATGTTGTCTCTTATAGTAGTATTTGATTCATGTAATTTTATTCCCCAGTTCTGACGGTTCCAGTAGACAGACATGTTGTCTGTGGCAGGATGTATTTCATGTTATTTTAGCCAGATATAATGACTGTGGAAAGATATGTTCAATACGTTGTGATCAAGAATAGTTTCTCGTGTCTATATCAATAAAAACGCGAGTGGCATCCCAAGTGAGTTATAGTTTATTCGTAGCAGCAGTTCCTTGCGAAGTTAATTTCAGCCACAAGAAAAAGAATCCACGACGTGCGTGCTGTTTTCTGCGCTGGAGAAATCATCATCATGGAGACACCAGGTTAGTGAAGTGTACAAGAACTTATGTATTCCACACAGGGCAGTGGAAACAACTAGGCACCTCACGTGTACTGCATGCACAGTACAAAGGTGCTCAGTGACATGTCATCTGCAGTAATGCAGAGGAGGTGAAGAAGGATGAAAGTATTAACACTATCTCACTTTTATTCCTTTTTTCTTGCCGTACATGGCATCCCTTGCGGAGATATCTTCGATGTTTGAGTGCTTTGGAGATATGAGGCTTGTTTATTAGCGAGGACTGTGAACTGTGAAAAATTCTTGGTAAAATTCATAACACCTAAAGTGACTGTTCTGCTACTACATGACAACAGAAATGTGTAGGACCTGTGTCAAATGACTTTTGAACTGTGTTTGAACTCTTTTGAACTTCAGTTGAACTTCGATTTTTGATGCCACAGGAAAGGTTTTTTTTTTTTTTTTTTAATTCACGAGAACATAACGTCCGTGTACAGTAGATGCTGAAAGTGTTAAAGAGCAAGTGACAGAAAATCAAACATGTGAGAGCGGTCCATAGGATTACGTTTAATTTTCAACGAGAATTCGACGTGCTACAAGGCGACGCAACGCAGCGCGGCGAGGCAGAGCCAGCGGCCGCAGTTCTCTGCGTCAGGTGCGAGATTCGGCAGCCAGCAGCGGGCGAGATCAGTAGCAGCCGCTGAACAGGGTGTTCCAGCAGTCCGCACAGCAGTACGACACTTCAGCTTCAGCAGCCAGAGCAGAAAAGGAGCATCTCGACGGCAGCACGCAGAATGGCATCGAAGAGTAACTGTTATTCTGGCGCAAATAGCTAATCTCCGTAACGGACGGTAGAATGATATTGTAACTTCAAAGTCTAAAATTGATCCCTTTAAACATATTTGGCTAAAATTTGTAAATTATATTAAGTGTAAAATTTCTGAAAAATTGAAAAAAATATCCTCTTAGAAGTAGGGAAAGGGATCAAGTAGATATTGATGGCAATAATCCTTCAGATCTGCCACAAAACTTGCAAATAGTTAACATTGTTGATGATCTATCAGATAATTTGCAAAGTTTAGATAATGAAACTGAAAATGTTTAGGAAAATGCTGATTCTGTGTTAAATGATCGTACTTAAAATGTAGACACTGTCGCTCCTGACCACAACGACGTAGTTGATTTAGATGATGACGTCAGACACACTGACTCTGACATCAGCATTGCAAATGAGTCAACAGTGGAGTCACACAGATTAAGCCATGGCACTGCTTCAGCTGAAACCTTGTCAACAGTAGATAATGCGGAAATAGAAATCAGCAAGGAGCAAAATACGTTATCTATGTTATTATTACTTTTCAAAGAAACTAACGAAAAATAGATAAAATAGATACAGGGCAAATGACACTATAGAAGAGATAAAAGCCGAGTTAAGAGAAACAAAAGGTGATGTCAGGAAAACATGTGCAGTAATGACTCAAATCAATAGCAATTTTAAGGCTTTAGAACAAAAGGTATCAAAACTTGAACCTAAAACTGAGGCTTGTTCCAGAAAAATTGATCGAGAAACAAAAGAATGGGGTAAGAAAATAGAATTATGTAAGCTTGAGATAAATCAGAAGTTTAATTGTAAAATTAAAAAGCTGAATGATGATATGGGGGCTCAGGATTGTGTAATATCAACAATAAGTAGTAATGTTAGCCAAGTAATAAACGAGCAAAGCAAGGCCGCTAAAGAATGTAATGATAAACACGAACAGCAGTTAAGTGAGTTAGAAGATATCAAAGATGAGCAGCAGGTACTTAGTCGTAAGGTTTCACAAACAGATGTGATTCAAGATAAATTGAAGGAATTTGAGCAAGCAGTTAAGCAATTTCCTGACAAAAGTAAGGACAGAGTGTGTTTACATGCTAGTGATGTAACAAATCCCACTATTGTTTACCATCCTTTCTCTAGTAGAGTTAACATACATCCAATTGATTTTATTAAACTGTTCGAGGGCACACTTTCTGAAAATCTAACCGAAGAACAAAAAATAAATGCTGTAGAAGTAGCTAACATAAAAACGGGAGTAAGCAAAGGACTCTACAGTATCGTAGACATCAAAAAATACTATGAACATTAGTAGCCCTCAGGGAGCAATAGCGTTCTTGTTCGGTAGATGACGACTACCAGGTACCCAAGTTAACTGACAGCATTACTTCATTTTCTGTCATGCTGTTCGTTGTTCCTCTTCTTTCATTCTGAGCTATATTCTGTCTTCTTTACATTCTTCTCTACCCACGGCTATGACAATTTTTTACCCGATTTGTGACAACAAACATAATAAGTGACAGCATAGTAACCCAGCAGTATAAACATCGGTACTGCGCGGGTGAAAAACAAGAATTGACGGAAAATATGTAAACAGCGAGTTTTATAACACCAATGTATAGCATCGCAGATACACAAGCTAGAGAACACACTATTTCATTGCCTTAAGAAACATCAGTATATGCTTTTAATGACATTACATCTATTACAAAGTATACAGTGGAACGATTTATTTTTTAATTTTAAGAACTAGTTAGTACTACATATCACGCATTATGTTTGAAAAATCTGGAAAAAGTAGCAAATAAGTGAAATATGGGCTCTTATTTCAGACCTAAGCTAGCAGTTGCTGAAGAAGAGGACGACGCTAAACCAGGTAAGTGAACATGACGAAAGAATGAGATTTGGTGGCAGAAAACGATGACAAGAGATTATTAGTGCAAAGGTTTTGTTAAGTTTTGTGGAAATAAATATATTATATTTATAGGTATGAATTGCCAGCGACGCAATTTCCGCTGAGGCTAGAGAGTATGTATTTATAGGCAAGGGATGGTGCTGCCAAAGAGGTTTATGTTGTGGAGAAATATTATTAGGCGACAGGTAAGTCGGGCAATCGTTAATGAAGATGTGGGGAGATGAGAATTATTCGGCGACGTGTATGTCTGCCCATTATTTATGAAGTATGAGGAAGTGGAGGTAAAAGGCGAAGTGTGAGTCTGCCCATTATTAAGGAGGTATTTATTGGCGAAGTGGTTCCGCCAACTGGTTATGAAGTACGAGAGGATAGACGTATTGTTATTGACATGAGCAAGACACAACACCAGCACGAACATCTCAAGGGACACAGACACAATACAATTACGATTTAAAGATAAGGCCACGTTATATAAGATATGGGGAATAGCTCACAGGTTTATAATAAGAAGTATGAAAACTACAGTTCTAGCAATGAATGGGTCAGACAGCCCCTGCATGAAGTCACATAATACTTACATACGACTTTTGACACAGGAATGAGAACAGAAGTGTACACATATGAACACATTAATACAGTTCCACTGGTCATAGAAATAGTAACAACACTTACACCAGAAGAGAAAGGTATCGTAACATTTACTGTTGAGTGACGCAACGTTTCTGACGGCCAAAATTTTCATTAAGAGATTTATTCTGAAGTGTTCTCTCAATATCTGTGAATCGCAGCTGTGTGCCTATTAATGATTAAGAAAACTGTTTACGTAATATCTAAAATGATACTGTATTGAAAAATGTGGAAATAATGTCTGCGTAATGAAAAAGTTATACGGCGCAGAGCCGTCTGTCAGAGTTAAAGCGTACGCAACAGCTGGCGTCTGTATCAATGAGTCACGGCGCTAGTACCGGACGTCACACGTTGTGAATGGACATCGACCCATCATATGCTGCGAGCAACGCCCTAGCCATATGACAGCAGTCACTGTTTATAAGCAGTGGCACTGCATTCAAACAGAATGAAGTTTAGTTTTCAGGTCTATTCATGTACATATTCATTGTATTGTATAATCAAAAGTTTATTTCAGGGATTAGTTAAGTTTTATTAGAAATCTAATGTAAGGCATTTTGTATTGTTACATCAAATGGACCGGTCCTGTATGCTGGAGTTGGAGACTGAAAATGGACAGTCACTTGTCAAACCCAGCACCAGCTGAGATGAACTACGCAATGCAAGACCACTTAATGGACAACGGAAGCGCCTGTTGCTGTTGTGAGTCACATGCGTTTGTTCCTGTAATAGTGAAAGTGTATGTAAAAGAGTGATTTTCAATCATTTATTTTCTAAAGTGTGAATAGTAATTTTGAAAAAGACGGCAATGAGCCAAGAAGGTCTCTCTATTTTAATACAATTTATGTAATGCTGTAATTTCTGTTGACTTTCAATGGACGGCAATGAGCCGATAATAATGTGAACATTTGTGTGCTGTTAATGATTTTTAGATAACTCCGTAATATTTTAGGGTAAATTCAAAAGACAGCTATAAGCAGATTTTTTCTTGTGTTTCAGATAACTATGTGATTTACTTTGAAAATTCGTTTATTTCTCACATGTTTTGTGTAATCATGTGATGATATACTATTTGTAAGAGGTTTAGTTATTCTTCATATTATTGTGTTAGGAGCTGCCGATGTAACTTTATGTTGACAATGTTTGTGGTGTAGGTTGTTTATGTTTTGGAATTTATGGCAGGCATCACATCATTTCCTTCTTCTCAGATTTAGGAATCTTAATAATTATTTTAGGGCACACTGGTTAAAGCAAGCTTCTTCTACACAGGTTGATTTTTTAAAGTAGGGACAGTGGATAGTTTGGCTCTTGAGACATTACTTATTGGTTCACAGTTTTATCAAGATTTTGTTCTATTTCTTCATATGTTTCCAAAATTAAGTGTTGTCTTCGAGAACACCCCAATTTTTGGAAATCTCAGAAGGAAGGGAATGTGTAATATTTCTGGCTTATTCAGCCATCATATTAGGCTCCAGGAAGCTATTCCCAGGGCAGTGGAATGCAAGAAGCATAGAGATGATGCAATGTGGATGAGGTACCGGTGACAGATGTTACATTCGGTACCATTCCCGTGAGAAAGGCCACCTGCATGATGCTGCTGCTCAGTGATTGGCTGCTGTGTTCGGCGGTAATCGCCAAAACGTTAAATTTTAGTTGTTGTTATTAATTAAACCTGGTATCCAAATTACTTGATTTTTTGAAATAAACATCTCTCAACAGCCAGCTATCAGTCATTCATTTCAAAATTATTAAAATCAAGTACTACTCAAACAAAAGACAGACTATATTACTGCCGATGCACTTCGGTGGCGTTCGGGTCACGCCTTGCTGGCTTGGCGCACGAAGTGTCTTGGGCAGTTCGGCTCTCCAGTTCTGATCGTTCCAGTAGACAGACATGTTTTCTGTTATAGCAGTATTTGTTTCATGCAATTTTATCTACTACAGTTCCGACCGTCGCTAGGTACAGACATGTTGTCTGTAATAGTAGTATTTGATTCATATAATTTTATTCTCCAGTTCTGACGGTTCCAGTAGACAGACATGTTGTCTGTGGCAGGATGTATTTCACGTTATTTTAGCCCGATGTAATGACTGTGGAAAGATATGTTCAATACGTTGTGATCAAGAATAGTTTCTCGTGTCTATATCAATAAAAACGGGAGTGGCACCCCAAATGAGTTATAGTTTATTCGTAGCAGAAGTTCCTTGCGAAGTTAATTTCAGCCTCAAGAAAAAGAATCCACGAGCTGCGTGCCGTTTTCTGCGCTGGGGACATCATCATCATGAAGACAGCATGTTAGTGAAGTGTACAAGAAGTTATGTATTCCACACAGGGCAGTGGAAACAACTAGACACCTCACGTGTACTGCATGCAAAGCACAAATGTGCTCGGTGGCACGTGTTCTACAGTAATGCAGAGGAGATGAAGAAGGATGAAAGTATTAACACTATCTCACGTTTATTCCTTTTTTCTTGCCGTAAACTATAGTAGTAATCCTAATGTTCTCAAAATACTTAAGAGATTTATGAGATCTGATTAGCAGCTGTTCGTTAACGATACTGTTGTCTGACGAAAGTTTTGTCGTTCGGTCACCTTAAGGAAATGCAGAAAGATTTTGCTGCGGCGTAGTTTCGTTCATTTTCCTGACTCCCTCACTTACCCCAATGACTTCCTTAGAACCACTGCCACCCTGTAGTGACTTGTAACGTGATCAAACTGTAAAAGACGATTAAAAGACATGTTGCACTGCACGTTTCAATTCCGACTGAAGCTATTAAATAAGAGTTCTTGATTAAAATATCTGCACTGTATTATCACTTTAGCTGTACACATACTGCTGCTGAATCTGCTCTGGCACAAAGTTCCTAATTTGAAGGCCAATAGTTGATCAAAACTTGTAATATTACGTTCATTCACACATAATCTCCTATTCCTAGTAGCCAGTGTAAATATAGATTTCGCTACCAGCTGTTTATACAACCACCACTTCAACCTGTCAATATGTAGTTTGAAAGTCAGCACTATGTTCATTAATTTAGAATGCTCATCCAATACGGTAAAATTCACCACTATTCCATTATCTGTAGCTTCCATTATTAAAACAGGATTTACCTTCTAGATAAATCAGGTGTATCTGCACACACACAGCGGCGCTTTCAACTAATACGGCAAACGTTTTCGCAATCAGTTGGAAAACGGATGTAAATTTGACAGTATCCTCAAAAAGTTTTGGAAATGATGCTTGTAATTCTTTCAAAGCCACAATGGACATTCAAGCCCTGCGTTTCCTTTTAATAGCAATGAGCTTAGTGAACTCGTCTGAGATTGTTAGAATGTGTCCCCTCTATTACACGAGTTTCCTTCTAAATGTTCTAAGTTTCGATCCTACACTCCTTTTTCCTTAATAAATTCAAGAACAGCGTATTAAAAATTAAGAATTCGATCCCAGTATGGAACGTACTTTGCAGATATATATGAAGTGTCCATACTTTTCATTCACTTCCATCGAAATGTGTTGCAACTGACAGTATAATAATGCATGTGACTTTAGAAATTTTATTGTTCATACTACCTATTTCATCACGTTCTCCATGCCTGCAAATTTAGCACAACATTCTTCTAGATGTACAGAACAATGAATCCCGTACAAATAATCTCTCGATGGTTGTAATTTTTTGGTATTTAAATTTGCTGATCTGTTACTGTATCACAAATGGTATTATCAGTTCCTTGTTTGTTCTGCAGCTGTTTTATTCGGCTCCCCTTAGCTGACGGTACCCACATGCGACAGAATATTCTGCCCCATACTTTCTATGAAAACGCACAATGAACTACGAAATCGCTGGTATGGCAGGATCATTAAAAACCATTAAACGTCAATAAAATCTTTCTGGATGTTGTTTGAAACATGTGACTGTGAAAAATTCTATTTATTGCTTCCCCTTACTGTTGTTGCTGTTTGTGGTTGTAGAATGGGTGTAAGTCAGACGAGCTTGTCAGATGACTACGTAAATCAACTTTCGTCTCAAAGTACTGCCAATCGGTAGAGAACCACTGTAAAGTGCACATGAGAATTATAGTTGTTTTCTGTATGCACTGGCATCAGTGGGACGAAAGGCGCTACTCATAGGCTAAGACAATATTGGAGGACTTGTTAATGAAGGGCAAGGCCAAGTAGTATAGTGCATATTATATTTTATAAACCGTGTGTCTTCATGCGTCTCGAATTAAGAAATTATCAGAACAGGTCACTTTAGAAACAAACAAATGGTATTTATTCTTATAATGACAGAATTTTACGTACTTATAAAATAAAATGAAACATTCTAAATTGAAAGTACGTCGGTAAATAGATTCTTGGCAGAGCCCAGTGCAAGACCGTACCATGTAAGAACGCAAATTTTTTTACTGAGGCCACTTTCATTGAAATATAACTAAAAAATAATATTTCGCGTCCGTTATGTCCTGTTAGTGCAGTAAGGTTTTCATGTTAAATTTCTAACAGTACGATAATAATAAATAATAATTTTATTAGACATATCATATAAATTAAACCTAAAAGAATAGTGTAACGTGAAACGTCCCCTTCGAAGAATTAATGAATTACTGTGCTAATAAACCTCTTACATTATTTGATTTTCAAACAGCTGAGCAGAACTGAACGTACTCAGACATTTCACTCTTTACCTATTCTGATGAACACTAAATTGACACACAGTATTTTTAGCTCAACTCAATCTGACTTTCAATAATCCCTACAAAAGAATGGCCCTGACTAACATTAACCTATACCTTTCGCAAATCACTTACCCCACAAAATATTCGTTACTCGAACTACTGCAATACAGTGATCGCCACTACTTCCAGCTAAATAAAAGACTCAAACTACTGCAGGCACTAACTACTGATAGGCATAGTTAGCAAATGAAAGATATTGATAGTGAACAAACAATGTATTTACCTTAATAGTGTTCAAAAGTCATATTATATATAGCAGTTCAGGACATCCAGTCTTACAAATTTACTGTCTCTGATGGACACACGTCCAGATCATCCGCTTTCATAACTCCACCATTTGTCTCCCTACATCCACCACTGCTGGCAGCTCACCTCCAACTGCGCAACGCTATGCGCTGTTCACATCCAACTGCCCAACGCTACAATGGCGAATATTCCTACAATGCAAACCAGCCACAGACTGCACACAGCACAGTCAGTGATTTTCATATAGAACCTTACGTGGCGTTACCAACATTAAAACGTAAACAGCCTATTTACAAATGTACCATACCCCAATTTTAAGAACGACTTTAATACATATTATTCACTATTGAGCCATACGATGGCGTGACGTGGGAACGTGACTCTGTAAAAAAAGTAGAGTGACGGAAGAAATAGCAACAGCGAAAAATAATTAACGTACACTAATGACATTTCGGGAATACTTTTGTCTAGGTAACATAAGCGATTAACATTTCAAGATCACTGGTTAATATGAGCGCGAGAAAAACCATTACAAACGTGAAATGCTGCTATATCAATAACCAGTGTAGCCAGCAGAATGTTGAATGCAAGCATTGTGTTATACAGGTGCTAGATGTCAGTTTGTGGGATGGAGTTCCTTACGTGTAGCACTGGGTCGGCCAGTATACGGACGGTTAATGGTGTTTGTGGATGATGCTACACTTGTCGTCCAGTGATGTTCCATTTGTGTTCGCTTGGAGACAGGTTTGGTGATCGATCAGATCAAGGCAACATGTCGACAGTGTGTAGAGCGTGTCAGGTTACAACAGCAATATATGGGGAAGCGTTATACAGTTGTAAAATATCCCTTGGAATATTGTTCATTAATGGCAGCACAACAGGTCATAATACTAGATTGACGTACAAATTTGAAGTCGAGGTGCATGAGATAATCATGAGAGTGCTCCCACTGTCATAAGAAATCGCACCCCAGATCATAACTCTAGGTGCAAGTCCAATGTGTCTAGGGTGCAGACAAGTTAGTTGCAACCCTAAACGAGCCTCATCTTTTTAAGTAACACACGGCAATCACTGTCGCCGAGCTTAACCAGATCTCACCAGGAAACACATCGTACATCCACTATGCCCTCCAATGGGCTCCAGCGTCACACCACCGAAGTCCCAAATGACAGTAGTTTGGGGTCAGTGGAATACGTGCTACAGGGAGTCTGGCTCGGAGCTGTCCTTGAAGTAACCGATCCGTCACAGTTCGTTGTGTCCCTTTGGTGCCAACTGCTGCTTATATTGCTGTTGTAGGAGCGGTATGATGCGGCAGAGACATAAGCCGAACACGATGGTTTCCTCTCTATAGTGCCTCGTGGCCATCCCTGCCCGGTTTATTGTAGCCATACGTTCTCGTCACATCCACTGCCAGCTATCGTGCACAGTGACTACGTTCTCACCAAGTCTTTCTCCAATTTCACAGAAGAAAATCCAGCTCCTCGTAGTCTTATTACACGACCTCGTTCAAACTCAGTGAGGTGTCGATAACAGCGTCTTTGTCACTTTAAAGGCATTCTTCACTAACATCAACTCTCCACGTCCAGTCTCAAACTTAACTAACGCTCACAAGCTTTACAGCGTTTATGTAAAGTAAACCAGATCTGCATGCTCATAGTGGCACTACTAGTGCCACTCTTATGCGACTGGTGCGAAATTTTAGTAGACATTATCTTTCAGACGTAGAAACACACCTAAGAACTTTTGTTTAGAAATTTGTGGTAAGCACTATCGGACCAAACTGCTGAGGTCCATGCCAAAGGGAGGACTCGGACCTCCGACGGGTGGGGGGGGGGGGAGACGTGTGAACCATGACAGGACCCCCCCCCCCCCCCCTTAGACCGCACTGCTATCCCGCGCGGGTAGCTTTTGTTTATGTGACACAAATCCTTCAACGTGTTGCGATTTTTGCTTGTGTATGTTGTAAGAGGTCCATGATTAAGGAATTTGTTGCTAGCGCACTCGAGCAGATGTAATTTCGATGTATTGCTCACGCGCTGCCTGCGATATGAAAGCTATAAGAAAATCTCAGACCAAAGAGCAGTGTTGACTGCAGGAGGAACTGTGTAGCAGTAGGAGTAAGTAGTTGCTAGCGAGCAGTCTGGTGTGTGAAGTTGACTGCGCCGGTCGTGTGGAGAGATGGTGGAGCCTGAGCGTTGTAGTGTAAGGTAAAAGCAGCGTCGCGCATATGTAGTATTGTTATATCAAGTCCCATGTAAATGTTTTTAAAAAAAATCTGTTAATAATAATCTTTCTCATAAAAAGTAACTTTTGACAATCATTCACTCAATTTAAAGAATTCACTAATTTCTCCAATCCATAGTCATCCCGATTATTGTAAAGAAAAATCAGTTGTTTCTTTTTATACATGACAAATCTATCGGCCAGCATTGCACTGGGCTGTGCCAGAAAAGTTTAGTTTCATATAGGAGCAGATATATATGCGTTATCCGGCGACTAGACTGAGGTAAGAATTTTCAATTTATTCAGTAAGATCTTTCAGGGCCATGACGCAGCACTGCTGACGTCCAAAATTTACCAGGTTAAATTGACAGTCAATCATTGAAAGGTTATAAGTGAGTCACATTTTTATTATTGAGAGATTAGTCACATTTTATTATTGATAGGTTACGCAATTTTTCTGTTGGTAGGTTATACTGAATGTGAAAGACATAATTATATTTTTTACTGTTGGGAGGTTTAGTTATTTTTCTGTTGGGAGGTTACACTAAATGTGAATATTATTTATATTATTTTATTTTGTGGGGAGGTTACAATGTTTACTGTACAATCGGAGCAGATACGAATAGGGAAGTATTATAGAAGCCACTTTCACGATGGGCAGATTGTTGTGACCAGGATTCTGGTAACGACCTTGATAAAAATAACTAACGCGAACGGCTATTCACGTGCTACAGTCGTGGATATCTGTGCAAGTTTGTTGGAGGATGCTGAAACCACAGTTACGCGACTGGTGTTTATGTCCTCACCTTAACACAGAACATGGAAGTCGGGGGAATGCCCGCCGAGTACAGTGCTGGTGCAGACATGTTTCGAAACGGAACTTTAAGGACAAATTGTTGGACATCAGGCTTCGCAGCAGACGACCCCTACTCTACTCATGTCGAAAAAACGACTTCGCAAACTACGATGTCGGGATCAGTGGAAATATGTAGCATGGTTGCATGAGTTAGTTTTGTAGTTACACCAGGTCGATGATCGTGATCAAATAACCGTCATGTAGGCAAACGGATGCCCGAAACATGCACCGCCACACGGATACAGGCCGATTGGTGCCGCATTATACTACGGAAGACATTTACTGGGCTTCCATGAAACGTCTGGTAGTAACCTGGCCACAATGATAGCCGTGAACTCTGTGAATATATTGACTAACCACCTGCTTCCTTTCATGCTTGAGGTTCTTCCTGACGTCTATGTTATTATCCGGCAGTATAACTGTCGGTGTCACAAGACTGCAAGCCTGACACAATGGTTTAAGGACTGTAACGATAAATTCACTGTGAAGACTTAGTCATCAAATTCGCCTTACCTGAGCCCGATGTAACCCATATGGGATACTATCGGACAATAGTTTCACTACCACAAACAACCAGGCCGTAAATTTCGGTAATTGCTTCTTTGTGTAGAAATCTGGTGCTACATACCTCCAGAAACCTATAAAGGACTTCCCGTATGACTTAATTCTAGTTTTGGCACTGGAATCATAGCTCCATACCCCACGGATGACGACTGATGTACTAGCACCTTTTCAATACTTAACTAGCTCTTCAAAGATGAGCACCGGTGAGCACAATGGAGTCGCAGCTTAAAGCTGTGTCTGCCCACCCAAATTTCGGTTATCTGTGATTTCTCTTAATCGCTATAGGTAAATTCCGTGACGGTTCCTTTGAAATGGCACGGCCTGTTCCCTTATCATTTCTCAAAATGTACAGTCGAATATAAAATCATTTCGTTCATTAATGTAGAGTTCTCTATCCCTCTATCTGTCTGTTTGTCTCACCGTCAACAAGTATTTCATATCTTCCAGTTTATTTAAAGCGTAGTTTTTCGGTGCCGTATGTAAAAATTGTAAATTACTTTACATACGGCTTATTTTGTGTTTATCGGTGTTCGCAGGCTGACATAGAACACGTTTGTCCAGTTCACAGCTGTGCTTTCTAAATCGAATGACGAATTTGCTGCTCGACTGACAATTAAAATGAGCCCCTCCCGCCGGAGGTTCGAGTCCTCCCTCGGGCATGGGTGTGTGTGTTGTTCTTAGCATAAGTTAGTTTAAGTTACTTTAAGCAGTGTGTAAGTCAAGGGACCGATGACTTCTGCAGTTTGGTCCCATAAGAACTGATACACATTTGAACATAATTAAAATGTATCACTGTCTTGACAGTTAATTATATACTCTCGAACCAATTAATTTGTTACGTTACGCGCCGAATTGATGTCACAAATTCGACCCCATTGCTTCTGTGTTAGTAAAGGCTATCTTCACATACGCTTTCCTTCAATCTGAACAATTATGTCTTTCACTGCAATATATTGTTTATTACGAGTCTGCCAGCTTACCTGATTTGTTACGTGCTTGCCTCCAATGCAAAAAGCCCGAGTTCGATTCCGTGCTGAGTTGGAGATTTTCTCCGCTCGTGGACTGGGTGTTGTGTTGTCCTCATCATCACCGACGCGCAAGGCGCCCAGTGTGGCGTCGCCGGTAAGAAGTCTTGCAATCCTGTAGCCCAACTACCCCGGATGCGGCCTCCCATACAGCAATGCCACACGGTCGTTTCATTTTTTCTTGTTTATTACGAGCTTCTTTTAACTCTTACATTTTTCATTTTTTTCAGTTTCTTAAATGTACCGACAGAAAGAAAATTACGACACCAAGAAGGAGTTGTGGAACGTAAACGAAAGTTGGTAGGGGTGATTCTACACGTAAAAGACGACGCCTATTCGAATTTCGCGCCAGTCGCATAAGAGTAGCGCTGGTAGCACTACTACGAGGACACACATCATGATTGCTTTAAATACACACTGTAACGCTATAGAGCGTAGGTTACCTTCGAGACTGGACGTGGTGAGTTGATATTAGTCAAGAATACCTTTAGGCTGACAAAGATGCGATTATCAACACCTCACTGAGTTTGAACGAGTGTGTGTTGTTGGGCTACGAGAATCTGGATACTACTTCTGCGAATGGCGCTAATGTAGTGACTGTATATGATTGTTGGAAGCGGTGGTTACAAGAATATACGGTCGTGAGTAGACTACACCACAGACAGACACTTCGTACTACCGAGAGGGAAAACCCTCGTGTTCGGCATATGGCTTTGGTGCATCGTAATGCATATACAGCAGCAATTTGCGCAGTAGTTGACACTACAGCGACACAACCAACTGTAACAAATCAGTTACTTCATTGCTAGTCCCGAGCCACACGCCCTGTACCGTGTGTTCCACTGACACCAAACCACCGCCATTTGCGACTTCGGTGGTGTCAAGTGAGAACACGCGGGAGGGCATCTTGGACGTCTGTTGTGTTCTCTAAAGACTGATTCGGCTTCGGAGCCAGTGATGGCCGTGTGTTGTTTAGAAGGAGGTCAGTTGTTAGTCTGAAACTATCCTGTCTGCGTGCCAGACACACTGGACCTACACTTTGAATTATGATCTACGATGCGATTTCGTATGACAACAGGAGAGTCTCGTGGTTATCCCACGCACCCTGGCTCCTAACTTGTACGTCAATCAGGTCATTCGACGAGGTGTGGTGCCATTAATGAACAGCATCCCAGGGGATATTTTCCAACAGTATAACGCTCGCCCACATACCATTCTTGTAACCCATAATGCTCGCCAGCCGCGGTGGTCAAGCGGTTTTAGGCACTTCAGTCCGGAACCACGCGCCTGATACTGTCGCAGGTTCGAATCCTGCCTCGGGCATGTTTGTTTGTGATGTCCTTAGGTTAGTTAGGTTTAAGTAGTTCTAAGTCTAGGGGACTGATGACCTCAGATGTTAAGTCCCATAGTGCTTAGAGCCATTTGAACCATTTGAACCATCATGCTCTTCCGTGTATCAACATGTTGCCTTGGCCTGCTCGATCACCACATCTGGCTCCCGTCGAGCACATATGTAACACCATCGGACGACAACTCCAGCGTCATCCACAAACAACATTAACCGTCCCTGAATTGACAGAATAAGAGCAACGGACATGGTACTCCATCCGACAAACTGACGTCTGGCATCTGTGCAACACAATGTATTCACGTTTGCTTCATTCAACATTCTGGGGGTTCCACTGGTTATTGATATACCAGCATTTCACAGTTGCAATTGTTTATGTCGCGCTTACAGGTGATTTTGAAATTTTAATCTTAAATATATTAACTAGACAAATGTATTCCCGAAATGTAATTATTCTGCATTAATTACTTTTTGCCGTTGCGATTTTTGTCTGTCAGTGAGTTATCCGCAAAATGTTTCCCTATATCGTTTGGATTTTGCCACTTGCTGTATTACGCAAACTATTATTCAAGCTCATCATAATTTTAACGGAAGATTAAGGAACGTATGGAACGCTAAACTAAAGCAGGCTGTGGGGACAGGTCGTGAGTCGTGCTTGGGTTAGTAATTGACTTGCTCGTGAAAGACAAAAGTCCTGAGTACGAATCTAGGTCCGGCACGCAGTTTTAATCTGTCCGAAACTTTCATATCAGCGCACACTCCGCTGCAGAGTTAAAATCTCATTCTAAAATACGCTCATTCATATCTTTTTGGATGACAAGAGTCGATAATTATAACTGTACTAGATTTCATCGATTTAAAAAGCCTCCAATTAAATATTTACCATTTTTCTTGGTGGCTGTGAGATCTAAAAAGGTAATGCTGTCTTTCGTTTTGAGCTCTAAAATGCATTAATATTTGTTGGTAGCATTTCTAAGCGTATTGGCTCAGAGACCAGACACACTCCAAGGCTGTTTGTGATTAAAAAGCATGCTGAGTCAGACATATGACTGTCGACTACAAAAGTAAAAACTGGCATTTCTGTATGAGTAAGAAAGCGCGTTTAGGTGTATTAGACTTTGTAATCGGGGGCGGTAATAGTGTGCCTCTACATCATTACAAACGTTCAAATGTGTGTGAAATCTTACGGGACTTAACTGCTAAAGTAAACAGTCCCTAAGCTTACAAAATACTTTACCTAAATTAGCCTACGGACAAACACACACACCCATGGCCGAGGGTGGGCTCCAACCTCCGCCGGGAACAGCCGCAAAGCCCATGACTGCAGCGCCCTAGACCGCTCGGCTAATCCCGCTCGGCTACATCATTAGAACCAGCAAATATTTAAGAACAATTTGGAGATTTCTATCACAGTGATTAGAACTAAAAATAGAGGATTAAGTTCGTCAGAAGCTATTTCATTGGATATGATTCTGCGTCTGCGAGAAACGGGAGCAGCAGGAGATAATCGTGGGAAGATGGAAGCGTCGGCAGCCACTGCAAAGTGTCAGGCCACAAGTGATATGAATCTACATAATTATTGTAGTAATGCTTTAAATAACCACAGCAGTCCATCCTAAATACGTTGCAGTGGCATGAAAGTTGTGATTCGAGGAATATAGTGCAAAGGCTTTCTGTCATATATGGATGCATGGAATACGTTATCTTGCTGAAGCGTTTAATGGTTCAACTGGCTCTGAGCACTATGGGACATAACTTCTGAGGTCATTAGTCCCCTAGAACTTAGAACTACTTACACCTAACTTACATAAGGACAACACACACATCCATGCCCGAGGCAGAATTCGAACCTGCGACCGTAGCAGTCGCACTGTTCCAGACTTAAGCGCCTAGAACCGCTCGGTCACACCAGCCGGCAGCATTAAATGCTTATAGTACAATACTGTCTTTGAAAGCAAAAGTGAAATGAAAGTAAACAAATGCTGTAATAATAATTTTCTGGATCATGTGTTATAAGCCTTTTAAAGCGACTGATTAATTACATGAGAGCGCTTAATGCTTGGAACTACTTGCGTCAGAGAAGATATGTAAACTTGCTTTAAGATGAAATTCTTAGATTCATAGAGATTTTGGCACCATAGTTCGCTGTATTCTCGAGCAATTCTACCTTGCACTGTAACCTCTCACTCTCTCTCTCTCTCTCTCTCTCTCTCTCTCTCTCTCTCTCTCTCTCTCTCTCTCTCTCTCTCCCTCTCCCTCTCTCTCTCTCCCTCTCCCTCTCTCCCCCTCTCCCTCCCTCTCTCTCTCTGTCTGCCACCCTCCCTCACACCTCACACACACACATATATATGCATCAATACTTTCAACAATAAGTACGTCTGGTTTAATAACTCATTGCGCTCTCAGCTAGTACCAACGTAGAGAAATGCAACTGCAGTAGAAGTGTAAAAACTCGGAAACCTCGGATCGAATGCGAGAAGTAAAACCGCAACTGATTTGGAAACAAAAATTAGTCAACCAAAACAGGGTAAACTAACTGTTTAGAAACTTTCAAAACTTCATTTAATCTCACTCTTCCTTTCTTGCATGAAATGTACTAACTTCAGGTAATTTCCATCTACTGTAATCTCTCGTATTCAAGAAGCTAAGTAGGTAGTTAATGCTTGTATGAGAAATAAGTACTTCCTATTACGAACTACTCCAGTCTAATGCATAATGCTGATTACGTGACAGACATAGAGGGTCGTCAGCAGGTACTTCTCTTACGTTTCAGCAGATACCTGCATTTTCATTTTTGCACTATGTAGCTAGGATCAGCCCAGTCAAATAGGCCCCATCATGCGACGTCCAGTGCAGGTGGAAAGCGCAGGTTTGTTTCCCGTTACAAACAAAATGATTTTTAAGGAGGAATATTTCGTAGCCATTCGACAGAGCGATAGACGTTTAGTATAGTGTGATAGATGTTAAATGGAAATGCATGAAAAGGACAGTAAAACACGAGGAATACACAGCAATACAAGAGCTACTCAGCAGCGCTGCGTGCTTGGCGGTAGATACCAGCGCAAACCAGGACAGTGCTATCGCTGGTGGAGCACTGGTTTTCCTTTGGCTTTCACTCTCTCTGTCAATACATATCGATAAAACAAAAATCCCACTAGATTGATTCGGAACCACTCAATTGAATGGAATGTTGAATTTCGCTTTAAAAATAATTTCCGTTGTAATGGTAAACGAACCGACGCTTTTCATCGACACTGGGCGTTGCATGAAAAATGTGATGAGCACTGTTTGTTTGGGCTTCTGTAGCTACACAATGCAAAAATGAAATTGCAAGTATCTTGCGAAACATAAGAGAAATAACGCCTGATGACTCTTGGGAGAGACACCAAGGAAGGAGGAGAGGGATTAAATTAGGCTTTGGAAATTTCATGACAATGAGTTTACCCTGTTTCGGTAGGCTAATATGTGTGTCCAAATACGCTGTGGTTTTACTTCTCGGATCCGAGCCGAGTTTTTATTCTTCTAACTCAGTCGTATTTGTCTACGTTGGTACTAAGTGACGGTGCAATGTGTTATGGAACCCAGTCACACTTATAGCAGAAACTGTTGATGCAGATGTGAGTTAATGTGCTTCTCATGACTGTGTTTTCCACGTATTGTTGAGCAATGTTAGTGTTTGTTTGTGTGTGATGGTAATAGAGGTACTTACGTACTCTTGCTCTTACTCTCGTGGCTCCACAAATCGCAGTCGGTGTTTGGCCTCGTCAAGTAGCCTCTTCGATGGTATTCTGTCTTCGGTTTCTTCTGTCCTTACCCCCAGTACCTGCAGATCCGTGGCAACCCGGTCTCTCCAACTAATTTTCGGCCTGCCTACAGGTCTTCGTCCTTCCGGTTATTTCTCTGTGACTTCTCTCAGTAAAGATCCCTGCTCTCTTCTATAGACGTGGGCGGCCCATCTTAATGTTCTTGTCTTGGCTTCTGCAACTACATCTGGTTCATCGCATAGCTCCTCGAGTTCTCTGTTCTTCCTTCTTCGCCATTCTCCTCTCTCACACATTGGTCCAAAAATCTTTCAAGGGATTTTATTTTCAAAACTTTTACTCTCTCTCCATGTATTTATCTTTCTCCATATTTCTGCCCCGTATAGTAATACTGTTCTGATTTTGGTGTTATATATTCTTACTGTGGTACCTCTTGAAAAAAATTTAAATGACAGTAGCTTATTGAGTATGACACTCAGGATGTAGCTTTGAACATCGCCACAATTTCTTGCTTTTCTTCGTTTTTGTACTTTTCTACCACCCACAGATATTCAAAGTCTTCTTCAAACATATGTTTGTCGATCCGCAGAATTTCCCGTTTTTTTGTTCTGTAATTTCCTTCTGCACTCATGAATTTTGTTTTCTTATCATTTACTTCTACTCTAGCTTACTTTGATTTTTGAAAGAGTCTTTTTGCCAGTATTTTAAGATCATCCGGATTTTCAGGGATTAGTGCTACGTCGTCTGCTAATGCCAGTACATTTACTTTTGCTCCAATTTTAATTCCCTCTTCTGCTTCACTTGCTGCGTCCAGCGCTTCCTATATTATGATGTTGAACAAGAGGATTGATATTGCATCTCCTTGCCTGACTCCCGATTTTATGTCAAACACCTAAGAATATTCACCAACCATTTTCACTACCCCTTTCAGGCCTTTCAGTGTCACTTTCTTCTTCGATATTCCGAAACTCTGCATTTTCTCCTACAACTTATCTATGGAAATAATGTCATAGGCTTTCTTAAAATCAATAAATAGTACTGCCATTGTTTTGTTACACTCCCAATATTTGAATATGGCTTCTTTCAGAATGAATATCTTGTTAGTAGTTGAACGATTTTTCATAAATCTGACTTGTTTCTCATTTACTATATCTTTTAAATGTGGTTCTCATTTTATCTGGATGATCTTGGAGAACACACTATAGGCGGTGCTCATTGATGGGATGCCTCTGTTGTTCCTGCATTGTTGTTTGTTTTTCTTTTTATGAATTGGTATTATTATCGCTTCTGTTCACTCCTCTGACATTCTTTCTGCATTCCAGATGTTCGTAACAAGTTTGTGTATTTGTTTTGTAATTTTTAACAATTCAGCTGTTATATTATTGTCTCTTTCATTGTCGGCGTTCCACAAAGGGACCTACACCCTGATTATCATGTTGTTGATCCATTTCTGCACTTTTGTCTTTAACATTTATAAGCTCCCCAAAATGTTCCCTTCATATTCCCATACCTTTGGATCTTTCAAGAATTGTATTGCCACTTTTATCTTTAATGCCATTAATCCGTGGTATACATCTTTTTCTGAAGAATCTGACTGACCTGTAAAAATCTCTTCTATTCGCAGCACTTTTATCCACCTTTTGACTTTTGATTAAACTATCCACGTTTTCTTCTTTTTTCCTTCTGAGAAGATTTTTAGTTTCTCAATTCACATTTGCGTATCCTTCTTTGCTTTCGTTGGAATCCTCTTGTAGGTGTTTTTCCTTCGCTACTCTTCTTACTTTCACTTACAGCTCACATTCTCCTGAAAACGATGGATTTTTCCTTCCTTTTTTTTTTCTTTTTCCGCATGCTTCTAGCGCCGCTTCTTCCACAGCTGTTTTTATCATTTCCGAGTGGTCTTCTGTGTCAATATTGTCTTCCATTGTTGAGCTGCAAATTTGTTTTCAATATTAATGACAACCTCCCGTGCTTTTCCGTTATCTTTCAATCTGCCTGTATCGGCGTTATGGTCTTTTATTCTCTCCCCCTGTCTCCAGGCTTTTCTATGCCTATTAATTGATGTACCTCTGCTACGACTAGATAATGGTTTTCACATTCATTATTTCACTTTTATATCTTAGATCTACCAGGACATGATCTATTTGGTTTTTTGTTCTTCCATCTGGTGATAAACAAGTTACCTTGTGAATGTCCTTTCGAGGAATGTGTGTGCTCATAAACCTTAGGTTGCCTGCACTTGCACAGCTTAGTAGCCTCACTCCATTACCAGTACTTTCAACATGTAGGCTTTCAGTCATAGCTATTCGCCCGCATCTCGTGGTCGTGCAGTAGCGTTCTCGCTTCCCGCGCCCGGGTTTCCGGGTTCGATTCCCGGCGGGGTCAGGTATTTTCCCTGCCTCGCGATGGCTGGGTGTTGTGTGTTGTCCTTAGGTTAGTTAGGTTCAAGTAGTTCTAAGTTATAGGGGACTGATGACCATAGATGTTAAGTCCCATAGTGCTCAGAGTCATTTGAACCATCATAGCTATTCCTTTCCACGTGATCTCCCTTCCAACTTTATCATTGACATCTCCCACAATGAGCTTCATATCATATCCTGGTGTCTTACTAATTACCTCTTCGAGAATTTCGTAAAAACTATCTTTTCCTCCTCCGCTTCCTCAGTCGGAGCATAGAGTGTAACTATTGTTGTAGTCGTATTTGTGAATCTACAGTTTAGTCTCATGACAGCTATTCTATCATCAATCGGTTGGAAATCAATTACTGCCGTTGCTTAACTTTTTCTAACAATAAAACTTGCTCCCTTCTAGGACTTCTCATCTTCCGATCCACTGTAGTATAGAATATGCCTGTACGTTTAAAGTTTCCCTGTTCCTGGACCTCTAATTTGTTGTAGTGCTACAAAATCCATTTCATATCTCTCGATTCCTTCTGACAGAATATTGTGGGTTCTCAGTGTTGCCAAAGTCCTAATGTTCCCCGTTCCAAATCGTAAGTCCTTGTTCGTAGAAGTAGAGAAGTAGTTACATTAAAATTTCGACGACACTGAGTGCGGGAAACTTATGTAGATATTAATTTTTTTCTGTGTGCCAAAACTAGCGAGTTGAAGTCAGAACAAGAGTGTCAGTAGTGTATGGAGGATAAAGTGCACTGTTTGTGGAAAAACACGTAAGACGTGGGCCACATGGTAACCTAAAATAGGGTTTCCTAAACGATTTGTCTCTGAAGTATTTAATTCCTTTTTTAAGAGTCTGTATATACTGACTGCCGTTGCATTGTCACTGTGTAAAATATTGGATTGGTTTCAGTCCGTCTCGTGGAAGAAATTCGTGGGAGAGAGAGAGAGAGCGGACGTATTAGAACACTGCAGCTGTTGAAAGTGAAGGTAACTGATAATGAATTAGCTGCAACCAGTTACTTACACAGGCGTTTAATTTTTCCATAATGACATATCAAGTTGCCTGGCATCCCATCTTCAAACCCTTTTCTTTATTTGCTTGTCGTGAAATTTTTCACTTAAGGTGTTGAAGAATTTTGCAAACGGTTGTTGTTGAGACACCTGTTGTAAAAGATCAAAAATAAAGAAACAATCTTCACGACTTGTAAATAAATGTAAACGTCTGTAGATGGGGTGAAAATAAAATAAATGTACTCTCAAATCCGCGTGTTTTGAGGCATAATTTGCTGGCTTTGCCTTTCGGAAAATTGATGTTGTTCACATCGGTGCGTTAGCGCGAAAGAAATTAATGTTACGAGCACTATAATTTTTAGGTCATACACTAGGAGAGCTGCAGTCGCTTCTTAAGATGATCTTGCCAGCGAGCTTAAGTAAGTATGTGAATAAGGCTCGCCGATCACCGAAGGTTGCCCATACCTTGCGCAGAATGTGACTTAACGGCCTTTTCACACTAAAGAAATAACTGTCTAAGAGAAAGACCTCTTCAGAATACTTTGCTGTAAGCTTGATGAGAAAGGGCATAAAGCGAATCCTCATAGCCTTTTTTTGTTACTACTGCGACATATGTTGTTCAATTTAGTTTCATTTGTTATGCCGTTTTGGGTATGCAATTATTACATCAAAACTCACTGGGTAGCTGTTCCTCTTAGCCATGGATTTCATTGTAGATGACAAACAACTTGGCTTTACGAGTTCGGATATCCTGTCTAATGCAACAGTGGCCAAAACCTTGTAATAAATGAAGATACATTAAGTGATTTAGACTTTATTAGTCATAAAACCTTATAACGATTGTGGACTAATTCAAGGAGTTTAATTCTGCTTTTAATGATATTCTTGTTTATTGTTATCCAATACATATTTTTATTAATGGATTTGACTATTGCTTGTTTAATTGTGGTGCAAAATTGGAGATTCGTGTTCCCCGTTTATGGCTTACAAGGAGACCACACTGCAATGGTAGTTTTATAACACTTTATATTGTTGGTTTGCAACGTTCAGAACTCAAATATCAATTTCACCAAGCAGTCCGACGTAACCCTTAACAGTTTTCGAGAAAACCGATTTCAAATTTTTCCGAGTGTCTTTATACCTTAAATTACGATCGACTTTTCTGTAGGCGGAATGGTGCTTTGGTAGAGTACTTACCTGCCACTTCGGCGGCCCGGGAGGGCCGTGAAAGAGACAGTTTATTGCCTGCTCCAGCGTCACGAAATATTCAGAGTGCAGCGCACAACGCAAACACTAGGCGTGGACGGTGGAGTCGGCCCGATCGACGTTGCAGAGGAAATGTGCGGCTCTGCTGATCCGCCGAATGAGTGGCACGGCGAAAACCTCAAGAGTTGGACAACCGCTCTGTTAAACTCGTACCGACCACAGTCCCAGGAAGGTGCTGCAACATAACAGATATCCCGTATAGGTAAAAATACGTAGCGAAATATTTCCTACGAAGAGAATACTTCTTTCACTCAATTACCAACCTAAGCACGTCGTAAAAACGATTGAGTCGAAGAAACCTAAACGCGAATAGAAACAAGTGTGGTAAAATTTTTACGAATTCTCCGTGTACCAAGTAAAGGGGACTTGGTGCAAAAGCAGTCAACAGCGCCGTACCCACTAAGGCACTACTTCCAGCCATTAAGGTCAGGCCCAGTTACATTATTGTGACCACTGCCCATTTTTCATGTCAGCATGCAAGAACCACTACAAGACGGATGGAGACAGCACTACCAGTGGAGGATATATAGAGCGAGTCGGAAATTGGGGGGGGGGGGGGGGGGAGCGGGAAACAGTTCAGTCGTTGCCATAATTGGAAAGCATTATTTGACGTCCAACAGGGCATGACCATCGGCTTCCGGGTGAAGAGTGGAAGCATTTCTCAAATGGTGGTACGTAAATTGTGCTCGTGGAGTAGTTGTTAAAGCATACCGTGCATGGCAAAACTGTGTTATCCAAAACCGCCCCCAAGGCCACTGTGGTGCGTCACGGGCCATACACAAAGTAATAAAAAGTATCCAAACACCCCCCTCCCCCAAAAACAAAATACTTTTTCACAATAGATGCATTGTGCAGCCACATGCTACTACGTATTCCTGGTCCCTTGATCCCTTCAACCCCCACGAACCAACCAACCAGCCACGTACTCCATATCAGCGACCTCAGTAGTTTTTGGACGTTTGTGGTAAGGTCTTCTGGGACTAAACTGCTTGGGTCATCGGTCCCCAACCTTACGCACTACTTAATCTGACTTGAACTAACTTACGTTAAGGACAACATACATACCCATGCCCGAGGGAGGACTCGAACCTCCGACGGGAGGAGCCGACCGGACAGCGACAAGTCGCCTGAGACCGCGCGGCTACAACGCGCACTGTGACCTCAGTAGTCAGTAGACATCGTGAGAGACCATAATGGGGCGCTCCTCGGAACTCACGGACTTCGAACGTGGTCAGGTGATAGGGTTTCACCTGTGTCATTCGTGTGTTCCCGAATTTTCCACACTCCTAAACATCCTCAAGCACACCGTCTACGATGTGGTAGTGATGCGGAAACGTGAAAGGACACGTACAGGACAGAGGCGTACAGGCCGACCTCGTCTGTTGACTGACAGAGACCGCCGACAGTTGAAGTGGGATGTAATGTGTAGTAGGCACACATCTATCCAGACCATCACACTGTAACTCCAAACTGCCTCAGGATCCACTGCAAGTGCTATGACAGTTAGGCGGGAGGTGAGAAAACTTGGATTTCATGGTCGAGCGGCTGCTCATAAGGCACACGTGACTCTGGTAAATGCCAAACGATTCCTCGCTTGATGTAAGAAGTGTCAGCACTGGACGATTGAAGAGTGAAAAAACGTTGTGTGGAGTGACAACAACGGTACACAATGTGGCGATCCGATGACAGAGTGAGGGTATTGCGAATGCCCAGCATGTTATCTGCCTGCGTGTGTAAAGCCAACAGTAAAATTCGGAGGCGGTGGTGTTATGATGTTGTCGTGTTTTTCATGGAGGGGGCTTGCACCCCCTGTTGTTTTGCGTGGCACTAACACAGCACAGAATTACATTTCAATTTTAAGCATATCCTGGTTTCCTAGTGCTGAAGGTCAATTCGAGGACGGTGATTGAATCTTCCAACACGATGAATCGGTTTTTCATAATCACGGCATTTGGCGGAGTGGTTACTCGACAATAACATCCCAATAATGGACTGGCCTGCACAAAGACCTGACCTAAAGCCTATAGAACATCTTTGAGATGTTTCGAAACGCTGACTTCGTGCCAGGCCTCACCGACCGACATCGTTATCTCTCCTCCGTGTAGCACTCCATGAAGACTGGGCTGCCATTCCCCAAGAAAACTTCCAGCACCTGGTTGAACGTATGCCTGTGAGAGTGGAAGCTGTCATAAAGGCTAATGGTGGGCCAACACCTTACTCAATTCCAGCATTACCGGTGGAGGGCGCCAAGAACTTGTACGTCATTTTCAGTTGGGTGTCCGGATACTTTTGATCACATAGTGTAGACGCAAGGGGTGAACAAAGGCTGAGGATAAGTGTTCTGGCGACCAGACGACATAGAGCAACTGATCGCCAGATGGACCAAGGGAGTACCAACAGTGACTCCTCAACGAACGTTCAGAGAATGTTGCTGCGTATGGGCCTCCGCAGCAGGCATCTGGTTTATCTACCCTTGCTGACTGCTGTCAATCAGCGACGAACGCTGGAATTTGCATGCCAATAACGCAGCTGGAAGGCCACTGCGAAGCGACAGGTGGCCTTTTCGGGTGAATCACGTTTTATACTGCATCGGCCAGATGGCCGTAGGCATTTACAGCAAGAGACGTTCGAACCAACACCCTGCAACAATCGTCGGAAGGGTCATGCCCGAAGAAGGGCGCGTTATCATATGAGGAATGTTTTCGAGACATTCCCTGGCTGATCTCGTCATTCTGGAAGGCACAAAGCATCAAAACAAGTACGAATTTACCTTTAAGATCCATGCCTATCCCTGCATTCAATTTGTGTATCCTCAGCACCATGGCATTTACCAGGACGGTAATCCAACGTGTCACACAGCTGGCAGCATACGTGTGTGGTTTCAAGAGCACCAGAATAAGTGTGCTGTATTCTCTGGCCACTAGACTACCAGGATTAAAACCGAACCTAGAATCTGTGGTATCACCTCGACCAGACTGTTTGCGCAATGGATCCTCAACCGAGAAACATAGTGCCGGTGGCCACGGCGTCGGAATCGGCATAGCTCCACATCGTTGTCGGTTACTTCCAGAATCTCTGTGACTTCTTTCCTGCGTATCTTTGATTTTGAACTGGACCAAAAATAGAAATATTTACAGGATAATGTGGTTCATGAATTATTCGTCCACCAGAGTCTGCATTATGTTTGAAAGAGGCAATAATATTAGTTTCTTGATGAAAATGTTCGTTATGTTTTACAAACATCCCACCAGCCAACTAAAAATTACATTAATTAATTAAAATGGAATAATTTTAGGAACATCATTAGCACATTTCCAATGCTATCTTTTATATCATATATAAAATAACACCACTCTCAATGACAACTCTATCTTAAATTTCATCTGCTTTAGTGTGAATATTAGGCTTTTATGACTGAATAAATCTTACCAAGTTATTCAGACTGTACTGACCAGTTGATATTTCTATTGTTTCTCCATTACAATATTGTTTATTATTTTTCATTATAATATTTGCAGTTAAAAAATTTGAATAAAAACCAACCATTGCAACATTACTAACGTGGTCATTATAGGTGTATTCAATCTTTTTTTGAGAAAATTGAAATAATCTGTTCATTTACTATTAAAAATTATTTTATTAAATGAATACTGATTGGGAACCAAAAATACAAGATTCCTGAGAAGAAATAAAAAAATAAATGTTGTAAACTATTACCAAATTCTATTCAATGTGCAAACATAGGACCAGGTGGTTGTGGAAAAACAACACTTATTATATATAATTATGTTCTAGCACGTGGATGGTTTAACTGGAATGAAATTAATTATTTGTATATCTATTCTAAAAGTTTAGATCAACCGAAATATTGGGAATTTATAAAAAGATTATTCCATTATATCAATATCAAGAAAATTTAGTGGTAGTATTTGATGACTTCATTCTTGAAAATCAGCATACAGTTAGAGAATATTCTACTAGAGCAAGACATAAAGAACTAGATTGCTTTTACTTAGCTCAGACATATTCGAAAGTACTTTAAACACTTACTTAAATCATATTTGACATGAGTTTGATGGTGGCAATTTAAAATTTGATAATTTTAAAGAAATGTGTAGTAAATGTTGGAATGACCAATTTTGATGGTTTGCTATGGACAAGACTAGAAAAGGGAATAAAGGAAAGTTCAGAAATAAAATAATACATAAGTGTTAAACATAAACATACATGTTAAACTTATATATTAAAAATGTTTAATTAATGTTTCTTCATCTCTATTAAATAGTCACAAAATATCATGAAGAAGTTGTTAAAAAATCTGTATGAAATCGAAGAGTAAAAGAATAGTTAAAAGATAAGTTTAAAAAAAGGGAAGAAACAACCAAGAACAGTGTATGAAAAATATAAAGAAGAAGATCAACCATTTATCGATGCAGTTGAAAAACTTAATGAAGTATCAAAGGATTAGATGGTAATGTTTTGAAAGCTATTGAAGGAAATAGAGAAGTTGGAAAGCAAATGGGTCCTTATTCTAATTATCAGTTAGAAACGTTTAATGACATTTGGCCAGTTAAAGAATATGAAAGTCGACAGCATGACTATACTTTCAGTGAATAAGAAATAAGAGTTTTGTTAATGAAGTATGGAGAAGAGAGTGAGAGAGAAAAAAGAATAAAAATGTTGAAAAACGAAAGTTAAAGAATGTTAGTTGCATTAATCATAGGAAAGATAAAGTTTTTGGATTAAGACCTGTTGGTTCATTTAAATTCTTTCGATAATTAACAGTAAAATTTGATGGAGATACATTAACTATTGGTGATAGGAGATATGAAGGTACAGATGGATTAATGAATCCTTTAACTGAGAAGCAGATGACTATGGAAGACATTAATACATTATTTATAGGTTCTGATTTATCAGATTATGCAATTCAGGAGTATTATGCTCTGATAATAATCCAAATAAAATAAAATCGTGCAGAGATAATTAATACAAATATTTGATAAAGGAAATTGTTGAAGCCTTTTTCCAGCACTGAAAAAAAAATCGGTGATTCATTGGAAACTGAAGGAGAAATAGTTGGTGAAGGCTTACTGAAAGAACAGTCAGAAAAACCAATCGAATATATCTGGATAAATGTTGTCTGTTAATTTACTGACAGGTCAGCTATGATACATGGGGTGGAATTAACTGGAAATAAAAATTATCACAATGGAAAAGTGGGGATAAAGCAAATTTTGACAAATAAATTTAGTGATTTCGTCATCAACAGCCCAAGGAATTCCATATTAGATTAGAATTTTGAATAATCTTATTCATAATTTTGGAAAAGTAAAAAACACAGAAACGGATTACTCAATTGGGTTTTAAACAATGTACCAATGTATTAGATGCATCTTCCAAGCCATAAATTTTGTTGGCCTTTCATTAAGCAAGAAGAAAGGTTAGCCTATGGAGAGCAAGGAATTAATCCATTAGACAAAGCTTGAATTACCTATCACAATCATTAAAATTTAGAAAAAAGATATGAAGCAGATGAAGAGCTTCAATTAGCTGAAAAACAGAGAATGCATGTGAGTGATGCTTCATTTGGAGAAAATGTTGCAGGCACTGCAGTTCGAGAAATTATGTATGGAAACAGAAAATTAGGTTTGAGCTTAGGTGTGTTTGGCAATCGTTAGGGAGTGTAAAAATATCTAAAAAATATTAATGGTTATAAATTTTGTAATCTATACAAATGAATAACTCCTCAATCTATTATACTTGGATACCTAGTGGCAAAATTAAACCAAATTCTATCATATTTAAACTAAATAATGATCAGTTAAATAGTACTGAACCATTTTTAACTGATTCAGAAAAAAGAAAGGCAGAGAAAAAAATTGGTGGCAATTCACTCATTACACCAGGTATATCCTGTTGTGGAAAGAATTATTGAATATCTAACAAAAAAAAAAAAGAAGGCACTAGATTAACACAACACGAATTTGGATTTCTTACATTACTGTTAGCAGAATAACCATATCTAGCAACTATTGGTTAACTTGCTGGCGGACTGCGGCAATTACAAATATTGTAATAAACAGAAAAGAGCTGATTCAGAATTGGCAGAACACAAAAGACATAATCAAGCAATGGAAAAGAAAGGTGCTGGATCTAGATATAAATTTAAAACAATAATCCACTTGTATCCTACTGCAACAAGTAATTTCGATATAGAAGAACTAGTTAAACAATTAAAAATCAAACAACTTTGAGACACTTTTATGATCGATTAATTAACAAGTCATCCTAGAGAATAGGTATCCTGAATAATTAATTTAGATAGATTTGATCATGTTAGTTTTCACTGAATTTGTTGTTATAAGAATAAAGATATAAAATGTGTTTTGATTCATTTGGTGGTAATACACCACTTAAACTAGTTAATTATTTGGGAAAAAAGGTGTGTACTACAACGCTGACAGAATTGAAAATTTTAGTGAAGTAATTTGTGGTCATTTATGTCGATTTGCATGCAAATTGCTGTCAGATAATTACAAGATCAATGATATTTTGACTTTATTACATGGACATTTTAGGAAATGAAACTAATAAGGAGAGCAATGGAAAAATAAAAAAAAACAGACAGTTAGAAAACATGAAACAGGCAATTGTTGCCAAAACAGAAAATCTAATTAAACAATATCATAGAGAATTTTTAAATTAGCTAAAGAATATATTGATTTTAAGGGCAGAAGAATAGTAGATGTAAAAGATTCAGTAAATGTTTTTGATGCTGTTACAAAACAGTACCTAGAAAAGGAGATAGCCAATCTTGTAATAAAACCATAATACACAAGCATTCTTACACAATTTAGTAATTATTTCAATAAATAAGAATTAAAAAATCTTGTTACAAAAAGTGAACACACCAAGATGCTCTTAGATTTAAGGCAAAGAAATTGTATTCTCAATGGTATCATGAAACATCATAATAAAGAAATAAACAAAATGAAAACAGGTCTCATTCATACATTAGATAAAATAGATTCACTAGAAACTAAACATAAGTCATTAGATTCCCAAATTATTAAAAGTGTTCACAAGAGAGTAGGTAAATATCTAGAAGTACTGAGGTCTTTAGATTAATTTAAACTTTATTAAATTTTTATTCTATACAAATGGATAATCATAATCACATTTACTGTTTGAAGTGTAAAAAATTTTCTGAGACTCTTAAGCCTCACAGACTCACCTCACAAACTAAATGACAGAGGATTGAAGGTCTTTGCACAGTATGCAACAGCAAAAAAAGTAAATTCGTTAAGAGAATGTTGCAGGTGAATGTAGTTCTAAGACTGCTTCAGCAGTCAATGAAGGGGCGAGCACATATCTCACCCCCAATATTCGTGAAAAAATCATTAATCAATTACGTAAGCAGATGAGAAAACATTTTAAATGAAGAAAAGTAATTTGTCTCAGTTTTGATGGTCTATGGGAAGCTGGTGTAGTCACAACGGAATTTGGCAAAACAGGTAAGAATGTTGTTGATGCTTTTGAAAAAATATTCTAGTAGAGACAACCAAAAAATTTACAGACAGATAACAGTAAAGAATTCTGTAATAAATATTTTCAAGAAGTGAAGAGGAAATACTACATTAATAATTAATCAACTCTTACAGAATTACAAGCATCTGTTGTTGCATGATTCAACAGAACACTGAAAGAAAAGATATGGAAAGGATTTAATCTTCAAGGAAACGATAAGTGGGCTTGGTTAAAAATTAAGTTGATGAATACAATAACACAGAACATTCGACTTTAAACATGAAACAAATAGAAGTTAATGAGAAAAATTGGAGACCCATCTGGGAGATGGGTCTAGCATCTCCAAAATTTAACAAAGGAGATAAAGTTAGAATTAGTAAGCTTAAAGAACTTTTTGAAAAAAAGAGACACAGTCAACTGATCAACAAAAAGTTTTGAAATTTAATAAGTTATTGATTCAAGGCCAGCCACATATAAGTTGGAAGTTATCAAAGGAATTCTTCATGAGGAAGAACTACAAGAAACAAAATATCCTTATGTATCTCTAGTTGAAAAAGATTTGAGAAAGAAAGAAGATAAAGTTTATGTTAAATGGTAGGGTTTTGGTAATTGACATAATAGTTCAGTGAATAAAAATATTATTTTCCTGAATAAATTCAAATTTATTCAGCATAGGTGTTTCGGAACTGGCAACAACTGAAGATGTGCTTGCGATAGCAACTCTGGATCATTGAAAAAACAGCTGATTTTCCATCACATCTTTAGGGGACCAAATTGGTCACCTTAAAGTTTCAGTTTTCTGGCTCACGGACCCTTAAATTCCATAATGAATAAAGTATAAAAGTATCTTTCAGAAATTGATGATAATCTCATTTTTCTAAACTCTGCCATGGTCAAATAATAGGCCATGGGAATATCGTATAAAATACTAAAATATCATCAATAAATAACAACCGTACAATGTACATTTCCTGAATTCATTTCTGGAGGCACCAAATACAGTTATTTGTTCATAAATATAGTAAAATATAGTAATTTTTTCATTGTAAGTTAGACTGCTATTGGGTAGCAGTGAGAAATATCTACAAATTTTACTTTATCGTCGACTTTTACATTTACTCTGATGGTTTGATCTATATTTTCAAACTAAAGAATTTGAGCATTGTCTTTTGCCTTAAAACACAGATGATTATCTTCATAAAAAATCATGAAACTTGCTTATTATTATATGTAGGCTTGTTGACTCCATTTATACAGAATAAAAATGTAGTAGATAAATTAAAATTCTATAGTGGGCACATTCAAAATTTCATCATAAATATTTTCTCTTCCCATTTATTTCATCAAAAATATTGTTGGAATGGTCATGTAATAAATCTACAAAGTAAGATAGACTGTTGAAGTGCATATTGAATATTTCTTTTCTTTTGTCTTCTCTGTGTACACCAAAACAAGTGTTAAGCATATTCTCTCCTAATTTGTAATTTGTACACTTGTATTTTCTGACATAAAATATTTTATTGTCTTTAGGTCTTCCACTGTTATAACTGGATAACCTACCTGAAAGATGATTTTCAGATATTACACCACCAGCTTTGAAATAGTTTTTCTTGGCATATTGCTTACATGCAGCAATGTGAATAATTTGCTCTTTCTTCATCTCTACTACATCAGATATTACATCCTTTAAGTGAAGGCAGTGTTTTACGTTTTCTTTTAATTCTTGTTCTTCTGCCTGTATTTCTATCACTAGCTGTTCAATAATTTTTTGAGATTGAATGGTACTATATTCTTTTGTATAGTTAACATAACCATGAAATATTTCATCAAGAGCAATACAGTACTCTTTAATTTCATTGGCAACCATTGTTCTGAAGCTCATTACTAGTCTCTGGAAATTTCTTACAAATAGTAATATCCACGTTTTTTTGAACTATGTTACTAGGAGTTAATTGTTTAATTTCATGTTAAATATATATCGATATTATAAAGCTAGTGGATTTTCAAACCAATTACCTAAATTTCAGTGATAATTTTTAAAGTTAACAAATCTTAATATACTAATGATAGATGATTCAGCAACAGTAGTGGATGTATTAGCTGTTTATGTTGATGTAATTGTCTCCATTTATATAGAACAAGATTTTATTAATGTTTTAAAATTTTAATCCTTTAATTATGACTAATGCACAGGATAAATTTACATTTGACATTTTTGTCGGTACAAATAATAAACCACGAATCAGACAAGTTGAATGTAATATTTGCAACATATGTTTTAACCATCGTTAGCTATAGAACATTTGAGAAGGCGGAACCATGATGTAAAAATAAGTGATATGGAAATATTTCTACTTCTGTATCTAGCGTGAGAAAAAACGCATTACTCCCACAGTGCTGCTATCTCCGTTATCCATCTGTGAAGCAACTTGTGTTTAGCCGCCCTGAGTCTCTGTCTGTGTAAACAGGTCGTCGCGTATGACGCCACAGAACGTGACAGGCGGAGAGATCCGAGAAACTAATTATCAGTATTTCACAGTCTACCGTATCCGACCGCATCTGCTTCTGAGCGCATATTCTATTAAGACGACTAATCGTAATACCAGCGGCGTAGTTGAAGGGCGACTGCAAAGGGAACCATTGACGCCACACATCCATAAACTGTAGTTTGGTCTTAATTTGTTGCAGTCCGATGAAATAATTAATATTACGATTTTAGTCCTGTTGTTGGATTACGTAATTAAAACCGCCCACCAGACCACGGCATCTTTGATTGGTACTGTAAGTCCAGGGGTGCATATTAATTTTCTAGTCGTGGTTCACGTACTGAATGCGTATTCGCAACTGTGTTCGACTTGGTACAATTTTAAGTAACATCTGAGAATCTAAAGTTAAATTTCACTTGATTTCCTAATGTTTATTGGTCTTCTGCCTGGTTCTTTCAAAGTAACCTCTTACTGCGATGCCAAAGCTCGTTTGCATATCGATTGTCTCTTGTTTGTATCCGGTTGAGAGAAAGAAGGAGCATTGTAGAGATCGTTAACTGACTTTGTTTTTTGTATTGGTGGGTTTTCACCATTTGAATTTCAGTGGTTATGCACAGTTCATCCTCAGTCGACGATTCAGTGGGAACCATGTCTACGTCACGAAAGGAAGTGTCTTCCGACTTTGCTGAAATTCTCCCGTCTGTGACTGCGGTTGAAAATGGAACGAGGAGTGTGGTGTTAGTGACTCGTTCGCCTGAGCGCTAAGTGGTTCGACTGTAGCCGTGTTGGGTCGTCCTAAATTTTCTTGGCGTACGTGTCTTTGTGTTTGGTCAATAGTATGTTGCTCTAATTTGTTTCATTTTGTGGGTGTCTTCCATGCTTCTGCTTGATGATAGTTGAAGTAATCTACGAACAAAGCGTACATAAGTGATAAACTTTTCCATATATAGTACACGTTTTGGGTTGACATTCATATGCGAATAGGGCCCAAAAACGTTTCACATTAATGTGAGATGAGACATGTTTTTCCAAATCGATGCAGACCGCTCCAGCACCATTACAACATTTAAGTAGATATTCGTTGTCCACTTCTCTTGTTTCATTTCCAGATCCGTGCCTTAATCCATCAATATCGACTCAGTGAATTGGTCTGGCATATCAAAGGGAACGTGAAGTGCCATAGGGGTGCGTGATCCCACTCCAGGTAACGATATTCGTACCTTGATAATTTCTCAGGAGGAAGTCACAAAATCTATGTCTCCTTTAATCTTTTCCACATACCGTTGGAATCTTAGGTCTGAGTTGACTCTAACAAAAACTGCGTCCAGCAGTATAAACCGACGCACCACGATGGAATTATGCGAATTAGACGAAAATGGGTACATCTGATGTACATGTACAGAAAAATAGATGAATACAATTTAGGAAAAATTGAGCAAGGTCAGACGACCTTGCTGCCCAAGGTATGTTTTGGGAAGGGCGAAGAAAAGTAGTAGAAACCTTTACTGTGTGTCAGCGGCCAATATCTTGCTCACGTGTAAGCTCAGAATGGCTTGCCTTGAAGGGCAACGTAACGGGATGTAGAGAATTGTCGACGTACCGCTGTGCGGTAGGAGTGCCGCGCAAGGCAACCGAAGAAAAGAAATGGCACCCCAAACAGTCACTCCTGGATGTCAGGCCAAATGGTGGGCGACAGCCAAGTTAGTATCCCACAGCTCTCTTGGGCGTTTCCAGATACGGATCGGAACTCGTCACTCAAGACGACTTTAATCCTGTCAATGATATTCCAGCCCAAAGAAGTGCCTGGAGACGCCCCAGACAGCTGTAGAAAAGCATACAGCCCGACATCCAAAAGTGACTGTCTGGGTGCCTTTTCTTCTCATAACAGGAACCCTATTATTTTCATCCGCCGCTCCCCTACAGCACAGTAGTATTCTGACGGCATTCTATGCCCATTTTGTTTCGCTTTACGGCAAGCCTTCCTGGACATACATTTCAGCAAGATAACGTCCATTCGCTCATAGCGAGAGTTTCTACTGCGTGTCTTCACGCTTTACGAACCCTACCTTTGCCAGCAAGGTCCCCGGATCTCTGCCCAATTGACAACATTTGGCAGGGTCCTCCAACCAGCTCGGGATTCTGACTATCTATGTCGCCAATTGGACAGAACCGGCGCGATATGCCACAGAAGGACATCCATCAACACTATAATCTGAAAACGAGTAACTGCTTGCATAAGGTCCACATGTGTACTAACGCGTTATTGACTTGCTCAATTTATAAAAAACTTGCTTTTTAATAAATCATTGCCGGCCGTTGTGGCCGAGCGGTTCTAGGCGCTTCACCACGAAACCACGCGGCTGCTGCGGTCGCAGGTTCGAATCCTGCCTTGAGCATGAATGTGTGTGATGCCGTTAGATTAGTTAGGTTTAAGTAGTTTTAAGTCTAGGGGACTGATGACGTCAGATTTTAAGTCCCATAAGTGTTTTGAACCATTTGAATAAATCTCTTAAATATTTATTTTTGTCGGCACATGTACATCACATCAGCCTATTTCCGTCCCTTTCAGTTATTTCTTTCGTTGTGCGTCCTTTTTTTCTCTTCTTAAAGTGTATATCTTCTGCGGGTGAACCTAATTGCACAGGGAACCAATATTAATCCCACAATTTTACGGAAACATATGGGAAGCTTAATCTGATCATATTCTTCCGGAGTTATTCCGTGCTCGCAACTTACCACGCCAGCTACTTACAATTACTGAAGTCGAAGGATTTAGCGTCAGTGTTCTCCAGCGATGTATTTGTCTGGCCACGCCGGCGCGGCACCGCTGGGCCGTAAACAGGACGCTTCCTCGCTCACCGACTGCCGCAGGCAGACTACCACAGAGTCTCACAGTTTGTCGGAATGTCAGTCTTTCTTTAGGGTACTAAAGACACCGTGAAAACTCCTAAATTTCAAAGTCGATTTTCTCGAGAACGTTTGAAATTTGCGATTGATATTTGAGTTCCGAACTTCATGTACCAAAAATATAAAAAACTGCAAAAGTCAGAGTGCCGTGTGGACTCCTTGTCAGTAGTGCCTAGTACTGGCTCAGCTAAACACTACAGGGTTGTGTCTTCTCGTAGACAGAGATGGGTGTGTAATAGAATGGTGACAATCTGGTCGCAATTGAAACTGAGAACTGTTCGCCAACAGCAACTGCGAAAATGTCAAGCTATGGGTGGTACCCATATATTTATGTGGTACATCGTCAAGTTATAATTGGTCTGCATTGGTCGTACTAATATAAAGTATTATGCAGTGTAGGATAGCGCGTTCCATAACATAGCCACTCCGATTAAAGGTCAGCGTCATTCGGATATTAATGTTAAGAAATGAGAAGAGTCTTTTTTTGTTCCATAGCGCAGGCATTTACTGTGTATTGTCACCGCGAGGGAAAGATATCGATAGTAATGAGTCGGCCTGCAGTACAGTCAGCCATCTCGCTTCAAAAATTGGACATAATAGAAAATGGATATAAAGCATAATAAAACTGTGTTACTTTTAGATTTTTTAGATCACTTATTACGAATCTGATGTCGGGATTAGAAAATTGAAAATGGCAGAATTAATATGGGAGATAAAAAATTATAAATTTACGTGATTCGAGTAAACTATCAGATATAAGGTATCTGAAGGTCGCTGATAACGAATTAGAAGTCGGTATTGATATACTAAAATATTTTACTCCATATTTCACACTTTTCGATCGAAATTATAGTCACACTCGTCACTCGTCTCATTATCGCTATCAGAATGGTCGCTGTGGGGTTGTCCACAGGAAGATGGTTCGAGAAGCAGATCTTCTACCTCAGGTGGCAATATTTACCTTCTCAAGTTTTTATGTTCTAGAAGCTCGAGACGAGTAGATCCGAAGACGCCAGAAGACAATAGAGAAAATCATGTATCGTTGCCTCTAGGGAGTATTAGGGAGTACAATCTTCTCTGTAATGCTGCATATCCTTACCGCGAACCAGTCTATAATTAAAATTTAATGTTATCACGCTAATATAAGGCACAAAGTTTTTATATGTACGATAATATAAACGCTGACCGAACTCATCTAAAACGTAATTTATCCGTCCAACCACTGTTTACTGACCACGTTAATTATGTAACTTTTCCGTTGCGGCTGCTTCCATCTCATTCACAATTTCAAAAAATTAACTGCAATTGTGGCATTGCTACACTGTAGAATAAAGACCGTCCACTAAATAAGCGCAAATATGCTCAGAAACAAATTTTAATTGAACCATACTATGAAGCTAGTAGTTGAGCTATTTACAAAAGTGGAGGCTCATAAATCGCTCTGAGCTCTATGGGACTTAGCTTCTGAGGTCATCAGTCCCCTAGAACTGAGAACTACTGAAACCTAACTAACCTACGGACATCACACACATCCATGCCCGAGGCAGGATTCGAACCTGCGACCGTAGCGGATGCGCGGTTCCGGACTGTAGCGCCTAGAACCGCTCGGCCACTGTGGCCGGACAAAAGTGGAGGCATGGAGAAAAAATACCAGTAGTACAGGGTCGACCACGAGGTGCCAAAGATCACGCATGTAGGGCATGCGGGCCATGGGTGGGCAACAGCCCGGTCTGTTTCGGCTTTGTTCTGTCCTCCTCGGAAGCAACTAGCATTACGGGAAACATCACTGAGCATTGCGGTGTCTCATTTTTCGATTGATACAACTATCTTCAGTGCGGCAGAATCCTTGAGTCACCGCTGTATATCCTTCACTATTTGTTCTTGGTACGGAGAACGTTCACAGGTCTTGTCCAGGTGAGCTGCCATACTTGAATAAATCTTGTTAGAAACCAGCACCTATTTATATGCGGCTGTGCGTCACTGTTTTGCATTACTCGGTGCTTCATGTCACATACTCATAACAAACTACTTTGGCCCCCGGGCCCCTTCTGCCTGTGACTTGCGACATGAAAAACCACTTATAACAACGTCTCTATTAGTTAGTCATCATAAAGCTGTCTCCCTGTGTTCAGTAATAAATAGATCTAAAGGCAAGAAACATAAAATACTGTGGAACTGCTAATGATTATACACAATGTTGTTAATGAAATCGTATCATTGAATGCTCAGACAACTGTTTTCATTCAAAAGCTACTCTCTTATTTAAGATGTAGTCTGATAAAACTAATTGACTATACAGAAAGACTTCACATTTGATTAAGATAGCCATTCGTTGTGTGTTATTATGATGAGAAACCAGTTGTATTAGGTTAGTGCATATTAATAGCGTCTCCCGTTAAGTTACTGAACAAAGTAGACACAAATATAAGAGAGACTGTTAACAATAAATTTCATCTCATTATCGGAAACCATCTGATGAGCAGGCAGTTTCTCGATCCCACGCATGTAGCGGCTTACTAATTCTGAGTTAGCCACATTTAAAATGTAATAGGCAAAACAATACAAACAAAAACAAACCAGAGAAAAGTAAAAATAAATTTCTTGGTGGTTGGTCAATAAGCGGCGAGGAAGGTGAACAAATGCCAATGGCAGATTAGAAATTGTACAGTAGGCGTGTTTGCCAGCCAGGCTCCTTGGTGTTGTCTTGAAGGTTTCATTTTTTACTCTGCGAGTGCAAGGTATCTCATTTGCAGGCAAAAAATGTCAACTGCCGACACATCCCTGTGTAGCAGTTCACAACAATAACCGCCTTGCTTGTGCCACCAGATGTATGTTAACAACAATATATTCTGTGGACGTATACAGGCCATCGTTTGAGATGATGTTTCTTATGGCTTAACAACTATTTTCACCTTATAAAGTTAATATATGGTACCAATCCCAAAGAAAGCAGGCTTTGACAGATGTGAAAATTACAGAACTATCAGTTTAATAAGTCACGGCTGCAAAACTAACACGAATTATTTACAGACGAATGGAAAAACTTGTAGAAGACGACCTCAGGGAAGATCTGTTTGGATTCCGTAGGAATATAGGAACACGTGAGGCAATACTGACTCTACGACTTATTTTAGAAGCTAGATTAAGAAACGGCAAACCTACGTTTCCAGCATTTGTAGACTTAGAGAAAGCTTTTGACAGAGTTGACTGGAATACTCTCTTTCAAATTCTGATGGGGCCAGGGATAAAAAGAGCGAAAGGCTATTTACAATTTGTACAGAAAGCAGGTCGCAGTTATAAGGGTCAAAGGACATGAAAGGGAAGCAGTGGTTGGGAAGGGAGTGAGATAGGTTTGTAGCCTCTCCCCGATGTTATTCAGTCTGTATATTGAGCAAGCAGTAAAGGAAACAAAAGAAAAATTGGGAGTAGCTATTAAAATCCATGGAGAAAAAATAAAAATTTTAAGGTTCGCCGATGACATTGTAATTCTGTCGGAGACAGCAAAGGACTTGGAAGAGCAGTTGAACGGAAAGGACAGTGTCTTGAAAGGAGGATATAAGACGAATATCAACAGAAGCAAAACGATGATAATGGAATGTAGTCAAATTAAATCAGGTGATGCTGAGGGAATTAGATTAGGAAATGAGAGACTTAAAGTAGTAAAGGAGTTTCGCTATTTGGGGAGCAGAATAACTGGTGATGGTCGAAGTAGAGAAGATATAAAATGTAGACTGGCAATGGCAAGGAAAGCGTTTCTGAATAAGAGAAATTTGTTAACATCGAGCATAGATTTAAGTGTCAGGAAGTCGATTCTGAAAGTTTTTGTATGGAGTGTGGCCTTGTATGGAAGTGAAACATGTACTATAAATAGTTTGGACTAGAAGAGAATAGAAGCTTTCGAAATGTGATGGTACAGAAGAATGCTGAAGATAAGATGGGTAGAACACATAACTAATGAGGAGGTACTGAATAGGATTGGGGAGAAGAGGAGTTTGTGTCACAACTTGACTAGAAGAAGGGATCGGTTGGTAGGACATATTCTGAGTCATCAAGGGATCACCAATTTAGTACTGGAGGGCAGCGTGGAGGGTAAAAATCGTAGAGGGAGACCAAGAGATGAATATACTAAACAGATTCAGAAGGATGTAGGCTGCAGTAGGTACTGGGAGATGAAGAAGCTTGCAGAGGATAGAGTAGCATGGAGAGCTGCATCAAACCAGTCTTAGGACTGAAGACCACAACAACAACAACTACAACAACAACCACAAACCACCGTCAGCCTGCTCTCATATAGGTTTACGATGACCTCCTTAATTCTATTATGGAAAATGCCAAAATCAATTCTTTGAAAGGGCACAGACCATGTCCTTCACCATCCTTCCCTGTTCGTGATTCTGCTTCATGTCTAATATCGTTTCTGAGGAGACGATGTACCACAATGGTCCTTCCTTTCTTTTAACCTCAACATGACTACTGAAGGTGATTATCACACGAAGGTTAACTAGGCGCCACTCTTGCCAGTCATCAGATACACTGTCATTGATCACAGCAGCAAATCGCATATATGTTCTTCATCAATGCCTGTCTGTCTTTCTGAATGTGGTGTTGTGGGGTCATCAGGATGGTGGAACCCGGTACTCCAGATGGCCGAGCTGAATCCGGGACCCACCACCGTCTTTTGTCAGGAGGCCGAGCACGTTCAAGAGCGTCAAGGGGCGCAGTAGAGTGATACTGTGGTATTTCGTGGCATTACTTTACTCTCATAATTTACAGTGCTTCAATGAGGGAAGCATAGTGTCGGCGGCCGCCTGCGCGCTGTGCCGCGAGTCCAGCCGGCACAACAACTCCTGGTAAGCTGTCACCACTGTTGCTGTCTGCAGGGCCGCTCAGCTGGAACTCAGCCGCCCTCGCACATTCGCCCTCGCCTGCCGAGATATAGAGACTGGCGTCGTGCCGCTGCCCACTATTTCGGAGACTGCTACAGTCCCTGGTCCTCGCTGCTCTCTGCCCCGTTTGGCTTATTCTGTCCGGCCTTGGGACGAAGGTAGATGTACTGGCAGCCCGTGGCCCTCGTTCGTGGCTGCTCCCAGAACAGGACAGGACCGCTAACAGGACTTGCCGGATGGCAACCCCCGCTGCTGTCTCTGGCCCTGCTCCAGCGCTGCCACGCGTCCCGCAGCGTACGCCTCGCCCGGACCCCGTTATGCCAGTTGGGAAGCTAACGTGGCCCGTCTTGTATGCTGCAGGCCGCTGGCACTGTCCTCCCTCAGGCTGACCGTGTGATCTCCAAGTACCAGGTTACCGTTCCGTCGAGCACCAGTGATGCGTCACCAAGAGTGGAATACAGCCCAAACAAGTGCATAGAAATAAAGTAAGATTTACATAGAATATCTACAATATTGCTGCCAGACTGGCCCCTATAAGCGTGGACCAGCACAGGTCCGTCCCGACGCTCGACTGACCTAGCACACCATGTCCCAAGGCAAAAGTACCTTACTATTTAAACTGCCCTTTCCCCTCGCCTCTGACGTAGAGTCAGAGAGAGACAGAAACTATGGCAGAGATAAATTCCCAAACGTCAGCCATTTACAAGTCTCAACTTGGCCCCGGCCTAGTTCCTCGCCTCATATCACAATAACTTCAAGCAACGCTGCGGTTTCCTGACTTGTTATAGCTTCACACAAAGCAATTCGTGAGCGCAATAGCGTCGTCACAGCACCGCGGTCACGACTCCCACGTTTACATCCTGGACTACTAGTTGTCAACTGTTTCAACATTGTGCCAGCGGCCCCATATTCCATTGTCCAACCGCGCGTTCATTGAATGTTAATAAAATCTCCTCTTTCCTTCGACTAAGACTAATAGTAGCGCAGCACACCTCCCTCCTATCAAAAAGATTGGTCCCGAATCGAAATATAACCTCGTTCACAAAACTTACGTTCTAGAGTCTAAAACTAACGAGAACATCAAAACAATAATTCTAGACTGTTCACACTGGTTACCCATGCCGTATGCAACTGATCTGTTTGCACCTCCTCTACTAGTGCACGTGTCAAGACTCTACACAAAGCTATACTCAAGAAAAATAGAAGAACGGCACACCCTGTGGCTGAAATGCTCACTGTCATTATCATGTTGCTCCGATGCTGTTGTAACTTTCGAACGTGTTCCAGTACTTTATTAACCGTGATAGATCCTTCCTGTGAATTAGTAAAGGAACGGAGCGTTTCCCAAAACACTGGATTTAACGTGGAGTTTAAACATGTCAGATTGTGCATTGTTAATATCTCCAGAACCTCTTCCCACTAAAAGTTACTTCAACCTCGTACGACATCCTCAAAAAATTCCCGATAGTACACTGAAAAAACGCAACTGTTATCTGACCCACGAAAACACAAATAACTCAAATTATCCCTTGATACAAAAACACAAATTGTAAACATGCCATGCAATATTATACATACAATAATTTACTCCCTCCGTGACCGTAATGCATACGGAAGGTTATGCGTCCGCTGTTGTCCCTCCGCCGCAACCTTCTTCCGTTTGCTTTGCCTAGCCTCTGCAGTTGGGTCACTTCCTTGTAATTGAGGTAATCCGTCCACCATTCCTTTAAAAAGCTTTATCCCACTCACCTCGAAAATGGATGTTTTTGTGGGCAGCAGCCCTTTAACATTTACAGGAGACGTCATCTCCACGACCTGGTATGGTCCATGGTCTTTCGCCAAGAATTTTTTCCTCTTTCCCTTAGGTGTATCATATATTCGTGATCAGTACCCATTTATCTACCCTGTACTGTGGTAAAGGTCCCAACTGCTTATTCGGTTCTTCCTGTCTTTCCAATGCCTTCGTATTGCCCTTCTGTACCCTCTTCCAGACTTCCCGTATTGTCCGTGCAAATCCCGATTTCGGACCTAGAACGTCAAATGGTGATGGCATCTTTCTTCCATAGACCACCTCGAACAGTGTCATTCCGACTCCCGAATGTATTTTGGTGTTGTAACTTGATACCGCGTACGGAAGGTAAACGTCCCAGTTATCATGGTTTCCATTCACATAATAACTTAGCATTTTTAAAATTTTCTTATTTACTCGCTCGGTTTTCCCATTCACCTGCGGATGAAATGGACTGGTCCGCAATTTTTTAATTCTCAATAACCGACTCAACTGTGATACTAATTGGGACATGAAGTTCTTTCCCTGATCTGTGATTATGGTATCAGGCACACCAAACATCAATAACCGGTTATTGACTAAAGCTTGTTCTACCGTACTTGCCTGTTGGTCTGGTATTGCGACCATGGCTAGAAACCGCGAAAAGTAATCAGTTATAGTTAAAACGTAATGATTCCCTGCCGGTGTTTTGTTATATGGCCCGCAGATATCAAGTCCGATCAACTCGAAAGGTTTCGAAGCCTCTGGTACCCGTTGCAATGCAATTCCTGCACTCGTCACACCCGTTCGTTGCACACACGGTACACAACTGGCTACGTATCGTTCCACATCCCTTCTCCGTGTGCGCCACAAAAATCGTTCTATTACTTGTCTTTCCGTTGCTCGACGACCCCCATGCCTTGAAAGTACATGATCATGGGCCTGCTTTAAGTTTCCTCTCTCAATCTTTTTGGTACCACTACCCATAGTCCACATCTGGTAACTCTACACAACAAATTTCCCTTCACAATGAAATGTGGTTGAGTTCTAAAACCCTGGCACTCCTCATCCTCAGCTTGTGCTCTTTGCCATTCCGTGACACTCTTACCCATTACCTCTAATGAGTCTAACTTGAAACTTAATGCATCTGCAGTAACTTGTTTCTTCCCTGGTTTATGAATTACTTCAAAGTCAAATTCACTTAATTTTAGAGCCCACCGTGTTAACCGACTAGAAGGATCCTTCAGTCCCAGTAACCATCTCAACGCTGCATGATCTGTCACGACCTTAAACTTCCCAGCATAAAGGCAATAACGAAAATACGTTACTCCATATATTACAGCCAACATCTCCTTTTCCGTTGTGGAATAATTCCGCTCTGCCCTATTTAACTTTCTGGAAGCGTACGCCACCGGATGTTCCTGTCCATTCACCATTTGTCCCAAAACACATCCTACTGCGTCATTTGAATTGTCACACGATAAGATGAAGTCTTCCTCAAAATTCGGGAACACCAACACCGGACCAGAAACTAATCTCATTTTTAATTCATTGAAAGCTTGCTGGAATTCCTACGTCCATTGAAATTTAACCCCTTTCTTTAGAAACTTTATTAACGGCTTAGCTATTTTAGCAAAATCTTTTACAAATTTACGATAATATTAACATAACCCAATATACTATTGTAACTGCTTCGTTGTACGTGGTGTTGGGAAATTTTGAACTGCCTCTGTTAACAGAGGGTCAGTTTGAACCCCTCGTTTACTAATTACATGACCTAAATATTTTACCTGCGTCTGCGCAATATTACATTTTCTTAACGTATTGTTAACCGTGCCGAACGCAATCTTTTAAAGACTTCTCTTAACCGTGATACATGTTCTGGTATATCCCTTGAAAATACTATAATATCATCTGGGTAAACCATACATGTCTTCGGTTTCAAGCACCTAAAAATCCCGTCTAATAATAGCTGAAAAGTTGCCGGCGCATTCTTCAACCTGAACAGCATATGCATATACTGATAGTGTACTCCGGGAACAGTAAAAGCTGTTTTTGCCCTATCCTCTGGCGCTACTTCCAACTGATGGTATCCACTCCGTAAATCCATCATCGTAAAATACTTACATTGTCCCAGATTGTCCAATATGTCTGTAATATTCGGAATCGGAATGCGTCCGAAATGGTTTTCGCATTCAGAAACCTATAATCACAACAAAACCTATATTGCCTTATATCATCCACCGACGTCTTAGGTACGAGAACTACATTGCTTGAATACGGACTATCGTTATGCTCTATTATTCCTTTCAGTAGTTGTTCTATAAACTCCTCTAGTAGCGGTTGGATATGCCGTGCTACAGCGTCAGCCAGAGCAATTCCGTGTGCAACGGTCAGTGCCAACGTTCCTTGCCGCTGCCAACCGTCCGCATGGTGAAGTGATGCCGGGGATTGACTTCAGCTAAGTAGTTTTATTCAACACGGTACTATAGGTTTTAATTTTAATGTTGACTGTGCCTTACTCTGGCATGTCATAGTTATTTTATATTACTGAAGAAGGCTAGATTATTTTAACCGAAACCTTGTGAAGACTAGAAAATTTGTGCAACGGAGGCTGATTCATCAAAAGATTGGTCTATCACAGTTGCTGACGGAGCTGCAGTATGCTAAAAATTCCTAGATTTGATAGGAGATACCTTCTTGTGTGGGGTCAACAACGACAGTATGTGCGGGGTTGGAGTTCCTGGAAGCACAGAACTATTTGATGCGTTGCCTCTAGCTGAACATGTGCAGATCTCGCTACTGATGAAGAAAGAATCAATCTTTCATATATATATTTAGCTATAAGACACGCGAAAGTTGCTGGGTTCGAACCCCTGGCATGCTGAAACCATCTGTATCACACTGTTGGTGAACATATTTAATATCTGACACCTTACAGTGCTTAGTTAACAATTCATATAGGTACTGGTTTCTACTCTCCGTTCATCACCATAACTATACTGCATGACGTTCCACACTTGTGCCACCTCCGGTGGTTACTTCTCAGGGGCAACATAAGTTTCAGGGGGCTTCCCGATGCAGTGTTAAATGTATCGTCATTTGTTTCCAGGTTCGGGCATTTCTACTTGTAAACTGATGTTGGTGAACACTTCAATGTTTCACGTCTCTTTATGCTAGTCAACTCTCGATCAGAAATCCAAGTTTTGGTTAACAGTGAGTTGAAATTCTGATCACAAATCACAGCTCATCATGTCATGTAATGAGTGCGATAAGATTTTCTGCAGTGCCACATACTGCAATGTTGTTTAATTTAGAAGCGTTAAGGAATGTCTAAACTCTAATATGATTTTTCTAATACTTTTTGTATGACAGCATTGGTTTACATATGGACTATATGTTATATGCTATGAGGAGCAGTGTTCTCTAGTAGTGTCTCGTGGTACCCATTGTTTATAGTCAAACGTTTATACTGCGGTGAGTTTAGAGGACCTGCGACTCAGCTATGCTATGTTGGTTGCGTACATTCAGGTGCGACCTACACGTTGGAATTCAGGGGTGGCCCATACTTTGTGCTGTTGTGTGTACTTAACTTTTCTGTGAGCCGACTCGTCGACTAGTATCGTTTCCAAAAAGGCAAAATTGCAACTTTTCGGAAAAAACTACTGGCCACCAGTCAGACGCTGTCAGGTTTCTGTTTTGTTTGACCCAATAAGACATGCAGTTAAATGTTATTCTGTGAGCAATGGTCTTTTAGCCCTTTACGGAGTACTCGATTCCTCATATTTACTGCATTCACTTCACATTGTTACTTTGGCTCGTAAACCACTTGAGAAGGGCATGTGATATATCATGTAAAAATACATGAAAAGCGCGATTAAAATTTTTTGATGCAAATAAAGTATATGATACACAGGTAAAGGGACTGGCTGTATCGTAACGCAATCAGTAACTTCCTAAGGAACGAGTTGGGGTATTCTCGAAGTGAATGATAAACAGCAAAAACAACTTCAGATTTTCACGAGGTTACAGTTTATACTTCCGTCCAAATTTATGTCTCAAGTAGAACGGAAGATTTCCCAATAAGCTCAAGTTACGTTCTGAAACACAAGTCACAAGTAAAAGTTTAGGGTCTTAGGCACATGGTAAAGTACAAAAGCTGTAAAGGCATCACAAAACATGGAATTTCTAGGGGCTGTAATTTGTTGATGAATACCACCAGCACTCAGACCGACGAAGTGAAAGCAGTGAGTACCAAGGCCTACTGGCACGGCATCATTGCATTGATGACGTCTGGTTTCTCGGTGACGTGAAGAGTGGAGAGGCATCTACATTGCAGCGAGTGATGTCCTCATGAAGTCTTTCTGCGCTGGTCGTTGCACTGAAACTGACTACTGGAAATTTTTTTCCCTTTATTGTTATTTCAACCCCCTCGACGCATGTGGGTGGGGTCGGGAGGAGGGGTTGGCAGTAATACAAACAACCCGTTCTTCAGCCTGTAGGTATTATTCTCTAACTTACAAGCTACACAAAAAGGAGGAGGCATATTTATCCTGAATTTAAAGTTTTTTAAAATTGGATGTCAATGGGAGAATGTAAAAAAAAGTTATGCTGTCTTCATAAATAGTATAAAAAGGATGAAGATGTGGAGAGACAGCACAGTTAAAAAAACTTGAAAAACACATGAACGACACTAAACACTTGACAATAACATTTGAAAAACTGGGAACACGACAGAAGAGACACTGACTAATAAAAAGGGAGTATTGTACAGTTTTACTACAGTTGAAAAAAGACCTGTCCTGGAATGGTAGATCGTTGATGAAAAGAAAGGTAGATATGGAGGGAGATAGGAGAGTGTTGGTGAAAAGGACCGAGGATTCATAAGAGGTGGTGATGAATCGGTGGTGGCTTTGGGGGGAGAGGATAGGAATCTACAAATCTGAAAGGATAAATGATATGCGGAGCGACACGGATGGGGATAAGGTAGGAGGTGTATTGAAGGGAGAGAATACGGAGAGAGCCCTGGACGGGTGGATAGGATGGAGGGGAGGACGGAGGCAGAAAGCATATCTTTCAAGGATCTATAGGGACTTTTGGAACTTACATGTGGTGGATATCCATGCAACATTGCCATAGAAAAACATGGGGGGGATCAGCGATTTGTATATGCGAAGGACAATGGAGGATCATTGTCCCCACGTTTGATCATTTAGTTTTAGTAGCTTTAGTCAACTGCAAGCTTTCTTTTGGATGGTCAGTACGTTTCCATGTTAGCTGTCTCTAGAATGTTAATCAAAGGTATTTTAGTGCGTTACCTACCTGGATAGGACGGTCGTAAATTGTGAGGTAGAGTCTTGGAGATGGAAAGTGTGGAGCCATTGGTTACACACGGAGGTAAACTGAATGAAGTAAATTTGGAGAGATCGTTGGAATTTCCGGAGAGTAGTATGGAGGGTGAGAAAATCAGTGTCCTCAGTATACTGAAGGATGTGGTTGGGTATATCAGCATTATGTAAGATGTATATGAGAGGGGAGAGAACTGAACCTATAGGACACTCCTGCAGTGGCATGTAAGGTATGGGAACTGGTGTTGATAACAATGACATAGGATGGGCGATTAGAGAAAGGATTCAATAAGGCGGACATAGTTGATTGTAGGTGTATAAATCTTGAGTTTGAAAAGGAGATCGGCATGCCATATGTGGTTTTTATGCTTTCTCTAGGTCGAGGCAGACATGGGGACATGGTAATGAGCAGGACAGGTACGTTGTCACATCCAAGTGAATCTGTGGATTGTGCAGTGAGGTGTTCAAGGAGGTTGAGATATGCTAGGATGATGTCTGTTGTTGAGCTGTTGGGATAGTAGATGGATGAAGTTTGGGAATTCATCAGCACCAGAGAAGGAGGGGCAGAGGACCCTTTGGATAATAGGAAGCAGATGGCTTTCAAAGTATTATTACAATCTATTATTGGATAACAATACGAGCCTGTGAGTACCAAGCCATTCTGTGAAAACTGCACAACAATGGAACTTTCCATTTAAGCAATATTTGCTGCGTAAGTCTTAGGTGATTCACTTTTTACATTACAGGATATTTATATTGTTCACTTGGTATGGCATACTTAACAACATTAAATCATTATTTACGCAATTTTCAGAGTAGTAGTTATCTCTGTTACAAGCTGCATGTTTTTAGATTGGGTAGCACTTCGAAAGACAAAGACATACGACAAGAGCAAGAAATTAATTCGAATTTTCCCCTGGAGGTGTTGAGGTGAGGATGTGTGGACGCTAAATGGTTGGTCTATAATGACAGTTGTAGGTCACGTAGTGGTGCAGCTACAACTGTACAGAAAACGTCAGGACATAAAGATGGTAATGTGTTTTTGGGAAGACTGTTCGACACAGGGAAAGAACAAATAACTCACTTACGTGTGTACATATTAAGCTAACACACAAAAAAATTATAAAAATATCTGCACTTTTACCCGTTACACCATATATGTATATAGCCATAAAAAAAATTGCGTCACCTCACTTCCGAGAGTTTCGGAACCTGTAAAGAAAACTGGAATAGAGATAAACATACAAATCACTTCCGCCCTTTTTATTGCTCATGAAAACCACACATTGCATGTTGTACCACCATACAGTGAGACCTTCAGAGGTGGTGGTCCAGATTTCTAAAGCAAGAAATTAATTCGAATTTTCCCCTGAGTAGCACATCGGGTTGTGGAACACAGACTTTTTTCCTCCATTTCCAGTGAGGAATCCTTCGCAGCAGTTTCTAGGCTTTATTAATGTTCACATCAAGAAAAGACTTGCATCACCACGGTTCCCAGAATTCCTGAAGATAGACGTTGACTGTGGATATTGTATCACAGACACAGTCTAATACCCAATAGCACGTCGTCTTACATTGAACATGTGTGTATTCGTCGTAGCATACTGTCCACAAGTTCATAAAGGCACTGTTGGTCCAGATTGTCCGACTCCTCAACGGCCATTCGGCGTGCATCCGTCAGAGTGGTTGGTGGGTCACGTCGTCCATAAACAGCCCTTTTCAATCTATCCCAGGCACGTTCGAAATGATCCATGTCTGGAGAACATGCTGGCCACTCTAGTCGAGCGATGCCGTTATTCTGAAGGAAGTTCAAATGGTTCAAATGGCTCTGAGCACTATTGGACTCAACTGCTGTGGTCATCAGTCCCCTAGAACCTAGAACTACTTAAACGTAACTAACCTAAGGACATCACACACATCCATGCCCGTGGCAGGATTCGAACCTGCGACCGTAGCAGTCGCACGGTTCCGGACTGCGGGCCTAGAACCGCGAGACCACCTCGGCCGGCGAAGGAAGTCATCCACAAGATGTGCACGATGGGGGTGGGAATTGTCGTCCATGAAGACGAATGCCTCGCCAATACGTTGGCGATATGGTTGCACTATCTGTTGGAGGACGTATCGTACAGCCGTTACGGCACCTTCCATGACCACCAGCGGCGTACACCACCGCAAAACATTCGGGAACCTCTCCACATTGCTGAGGTGTTACAAAGGTTTCCTTTACTATGACATAATATAGAGTGATAGATTATTGTTATTATATAAATCTCATAGTAGACAACCTGCAATTTAATGCATGAGGTTTTCAGAGTGCTTCCCTTAAGCAGTGTGGAGATTCTTCAATTGACTTCCGTAACTACTTTCTAAAGAAGATGGTTTTAGAGTGCCAGAATCTCCCTAGAAAACGGAGTTCCAATATCCTGGGGTGTTGCAACATTGAAGACTTCGTCCTTCAAATAATCCCATAAGAAAATAATATGGGTCGAGTTCGGATCTACTAGTATAAGGGAACCATTTCACATCAGGCTCAGTGAATCCTGAGGTGTCCAGAGCAACGATATCATCTCTGAATGTCTCCTGAATCATATCAAAGACGTTTGCAGTGTGGTGTGGACGAGCTGCATCCTGCATAAACCAGTAGTTTTGGTGCGTTCAGTCACTTTATGCAGCCAATAAAATTCATGTTACAATATCTGTCAGCATTTGTTTGCCATGACAGGTCCATTTCCTTCACGAGACATTCAGAGATCACGTTGTTGCTCTGGATTCCTCAGGATTCACTGAACATGATGTGGAATGGTCCCCGTATACGAGTAGATCCGAACTCAACCCATATGATTCTTTCTTATGCGATTCCAGAGGTGTCCAGAGCAACGATATACCCTCTGAATGTCTCCTGAAGGAAATAGAAGACCTCTGCAGTGTGGAGTGGACGAGCTGCATCCTGCATGAACCATTAGTTTTGTAGCCACTACAAATTCATGTTACAATATCTGTCCGTATTTGTTTCCCATGACAGGTCCGTCAATAAATACGGGCCCAATAACGCAATGTGCACTCAATGCGCTGCACACAGTAACTATTTTTGATGAGGTGTAACATCAGCTTGGAAGAGTGGATTGTCAAGAGCCCAGTGGCGCCAGTTCTAGTTGTTGATGTACCCTGGACGTGGAAGTGTACCTCATCACTAAAGCAGACATGATCCGATTTTCAAAGGCCCTAATCATCTCATTTTCAATATAACATCATCGTCCTACATCCCTGCCCTTTAAGTGTTGATAGTTTAGCATTTACGAGGGAAAAAATTTAATTCGCACCTGCAATATCTGCACGAGAGACCGTCGTGATGTCCTGAGTTGCTGTGCTGCGCCTCTTCCTGATGTAGTCGGTTCCTCACTGAATAAGGTTCGCTCTCGTTCCTTATTCTCCAGGCTTTACAACTGAGGCTGGTCATCCTGATTAGCTTTTTAAGCATTGCGCAAAATTCTTATGAACGGATGGCTAAATTTTTTCATCACAATTTGACTTTAGTTCTGTACTGTAATCTCACTGAGAAACACACATTCCGGATGGTGCAGTTATCGGATAAAATGAGCTATTGAACGCGCGTCACACCACAAAAATGCGTCCACAATTAGCTTTAAATATCTTTACGATCAACAAACGTTGTTCCTATGTTAGCGCTTTCCATTCTGAAATGTGAATTGACACATCGGTGAGAGAGCAACAGAATTTTCAGAACTACGATGCAACGATACCACAAGGAAAATCATTTCCGGCATAAAAGTAAACCACAGTAGACAGGTACTCTGTAGCACCTATTTTGCGCCACTCTATATGTATATCTCTCTCTCTGTGTGTGTGTGTGTGTGTGTAGAAACTATATGCATAATTATGGCCCTGTCTGGCCATCTTTATCGCAGACGGGATAGAGCGGATGTGTCCGCCAACATATTGTCAGTTTAGTTTGCAGACTACAGCAGAGCGAGTCTGATAAGGTATTTTAGCAGGTTGAGATTTTCACTCTGCAGCGGAGTGTGCGCTGATATGAAACTTCCTGGCAGATTAAAACTGTGTGGCGGGCAGAGATTCGAACTCGGGACCTTTGCCTTTCGCGGGGAAGCGGTCTACCAATAGAGCTACCCAAGCACGACTCACGCCCCGTCCTCACAGCTTTACTTCTGCCAGTACCTCGTCTCCTACAGTCCAAACTTTACAGAAGCTCTCCTGCAAACCTTGCAGAACTAGCACTCCTGAAAGAAAGGATATTGCGGAGGCATGGAGTGTTAGTTCTGCAAGGTTCGCAGGAGAGCTTCTGTAAATTTAGAAGGTAGGAGGCGAGGTACTGGCAGAAGTAAAGCTGTGAGGACAGAGCGTGAGTCGTGCTTGGGTAGCTCACCCGTGGTTTAGTCTGGCTTTAGCTGTCGCAGCGGTCGCACGCTCCTCAAGTCTGCTCTGTGAACGTTCAGTGTTTACACCAGTGTTTTCGTGTTTCGTGATCGTTTATTGACGTTTTTGCACGTGAATTAAGCGTTATCAATTGGACATTTGGTCTTCGTTCGTGTCGTCTTTCTACGTAGTGCCGTTGGGATTTCGGCGTTGTCCGAGATTTCTTCGCTGCAGAACACCATGGCAAACTCCGTGAGAAAAAACACCGTGATTTTCACCTTCGACAAGTACACCCGTCGAGTACAGCCCTCTGCACTTGAAATTCACGACTGGATTACCGAGGTGATTGGATTTCATTCTGAATCTGTTCATACCATGGAGCTAGACGCGGATGAATACTGCATTTTTGTAAAGTTTAACGATTCCGTGAGTGTAAACCGCTTTCCGGCAAAATTTGGTTATGAAACGGAATTTATACACCGGGATGGTACTAAAAGTACTGTCAAACTCCGGAATTCCGAGACTGTAATTAGGAATGTTAGGGTTTTGAATATTCCCATCGAAGTAGACAACTCGAAAATTAAAGATGTCCTTTCAAAGTATGGAGTTGTCAGGCAAATAGTCAACGAAAGATGGGCTTCGCATTTCAAGCTGCAGTGCTTTAACGGCATTCGCTCCGTGGAGATGGAAGTGAAGCCAAACATTCCCTCCCACATCTTTGTTGACGGGCACGAGGCGCATGTTATGTACTCGGGGCAAACCCCTACATGTCATGTATGTAACGAGTCTGGTCACCTCCGTCAGGACTGCCCTCGCCGTGTTTTTGTGCTGACAAATAACCTTACGCAACGCCGGAAATTAACACTCAACGATTTGTTGCCAGCCAGTAATACAACAGAGCCGGCGGCTGTCGTGGATCCTGTTACTACCTCTGAAAATGTTGCACTAAATGTTAATAACTTTCCGCCTTTAAAACCTGCATAAACTGCTGAAATTCCGTCCCGTGACAGCGAGATTCCCACTAAAAAGCGTCCTCCAGAGGACACTGAAAAAAATGTTGATGAGGACTCTTCGTGTGAAACACCCGTTGCCAGGAGGCCGAAGACCAGTCCTGAAGATCAGTTGGAAGTGGAAAAAGGAGATGGAATGCAGGTCGATGTGACTCCCACTTCCACACAAGGACTTATACCGCCACGAACAGATAGTGACTTACCTGGTAGTGACCTTTCACGGAAATGTGACCCTGAGCCTGAGGTCACGGCTGAAATAACCGCTTCAAGTGCACAGCCCATACAGTGCGAACAGTACGAGGAAGTACCAAGTAAACAACCTGCTGACTCCGAAGCGCTACGCCGCGCCGAAGGAGGGAACAAACAAGCATCACCGCCTCGCTAGCAAGACAACACAACAGACACCAAGCCGGACCCACATATTGACGACTCGCAAGCCACGGCCGTTGCCCCATACAACCACCGCCGGCGGCAGCGACCGAACCGGGTCTTGTTGTCACGCGTCATCAAGCGAAAGCCACACCAGAGAAGAAAGACGTCAAGAAAAAGAATATTAAATATGAAGCCATCAGGGCCCACACTGACGAGGAGAAAGAGAAGGGCTACAGTGACTCATAGCCATGCATTGTCAGTATTTCAGGATAGTTTTCTTCTCAAGCTCTTTGTTTAAACGTAGTGCAAATTTTTCTAGGAAGTTAGTACATGTAATGGGCACACAGTTGATAAAGATCGTACCTTCACCTTGAAATTGGCAGCACTAAAAGAATTCTTGTACCAGTCCGGGACACATATCGCGTTGCTACAAGAAGTTGCGATAACGGAATTACGGATCCCAGGCTTTTTTGAAATTGTAAATGTATCCACTGAAGCCAATATCGGTACAGCCATTCTTATAAGGGAAGGCATTCCGGTGACTGAAATCGAACGACTAGAATCAGGAAGAGCAATAGGCATAAAATTTTTCGATGTGACAGTGATTAACTTTTACGCCCCATCAGGAAATTCCCACAAATTGGATCGTGCGAAGTTTTTTCAAGATGAACTGATTTATTTATTGAGGAAAAATCCGTGTTCTCTTATACTAGGTCGAGATTTTAACTGTGTTTTAAATCAGAAAGATCAACAACCCAACAACAACTACTCGCCACAGTTAAAAAAGTTAGTAAGTGATCTACACCTTAAGGATGTGTGGGAACTTCAGTACCTGACGTTCACTTATATAACCAGCCACTCCCGCAGCAGACTAGATAGAATTTACGTGTCACCAAATTTACAAAATTATTTATTAAACGTTGAAACTATTCCCGTGCATTTTAGCGATCACAGTACACTTTTAACTTGCTTTAACCCGTCGATTCAGAGGCCAATGAAATTTAAATATCTCTGTTTTAACTGACGAAGAACTGGAAAAGGAAATAAGAGTAGCGTGGACTATGTGCCTCCGCACAGTAGACAAGCACCCAACAGTCATTGACTGGTGGACTAGGAGGGCTAACCCAAGGCTGCGGAAAGTTGTCATGCAGTATAGTGCAGCGAGGCACAGGGAGTTGAGGAATACAATGGAGTTTTATTATAAAGTTTTAAGAGACTTATATCAACAGGCACATGATGACGTAATTCGTCTGAATGATATCAAAAAATAAAAGCCAAGTTATTAAGCATTAAACGGCAACAGATGGAGGGACTTAAAATTAAATCAAAAGCCACACCTGTCGTAGGCGATGAAACAGCTTCTCTGTATCACTTGGTGCGGTATGCTAAAAACAGACGTCAAACTTTAATTGATGAAGTCCAGACGCATTCTGGTACGAGGCTCACATGCCAGAAACAAGTACTGGACGAAGTCCACAGGTACTATGAAACCTTATATGCCCCTACCACAGAGGAAGATGCAGCTCTCGAGGACTTTCTCACTATTTTAGGTCCACAGTTGTCGGGAACAGACAACGCTGACATCCTGTCACCGATTACTAAAGATGAAGTGCATGAGGCAGTGCGTAACTCACCTCTCAAAAAATCTCCGGGACTTGATGGTCTCCCTGTGCAGTTTTATGCCCGCTACTGGTCTATAATTGTGGACAAGATCACTTCCATGGCAAATGAGGTCCTGAACGGAAAACCGGTCCCTGCAGATTTTAAGGAAAGTAAAATAGTACTGATTCCAAAGAGTAAAGGCAAAACGAACTTAAACAATTTTCGGCCTCTTTCGCTACTAAATTCTGATTACAAAATAATTTCTCGTATTATCAACAAAAGACTCTCTGCCTTTACTAACAAAATATGAGTCATCATCAATCTTGTTCTCCGACGAGAACGATATTCGAATGTCTATCTGCATACAGAGACGTCATTGCAATTACCTCAGTGACAAGTATAAAATGTGCGTTAATCTTTATAGATTTCAACAAAGCTTTTGACAGCGTTAGTCACAGATACATCTTTGCGACGCTGTCTAGAATGGCTTTCCACCCCCAGATTGTGAACATGCTAAGGAATATTGCAACAGGTATAAATGCGAAAATAGCAATCAATGGCCAAACATGTAAACCCATACAGATAAGGCGAGGGGTTCCACAGGGCAGTCCCTTATTTATGTTTTTATTTTCCGTATCTTTAGAGCCCTTCCTCCGCACTGTCCACGCAAGATTAACAGGCATAACATTGAGTGGTGAGAAAACTGTCATACGACCTTATGCTGATGACGTGGGCGTTGTAATAAGGAATAAGGAGGAGACAGTTACACTGGAAAGAGAAATCCAAAGGTATTGTCTAGTGTCAGGAGCGACAGCAAATGAAAACAAAAGTCAAATATTGAATCTACGGGGCCTAGATCACCTTCGACTGGCATGGGCAAAACAAGACAACAAACATAAAACTTTGGGAATAACCTTAATGGCATGTCCGATGAGGATGGCTGCGTTTAACTGGACCTAAACTAGGAGGAACGTTCATGGTGCTGTAATGGAGAACATCCATCGAACTATGGACCTGGTGCAAAAAGTCAGATTCATCAACTCCTGCGTCTTGTCTAAAGCGTATTTCACTGCGCAGGTATTTCCAATCCCTAAACTAGTAGCGAAAGGAATCATGTCCACTGTTACCAATTATTTATGGCGAGGAGACATATTCAGGGTTGGTGCGACTACCGTTACACTGGATGTCAGAAACGGGGGCCTCGGTTTGGTGGATATTCGCAATAAAGCGTCTGCTCCGTTCCTCAAACGGACTTTCCATATACTCAGAGAACTTCCACAATGTATAACCGCAAAGCTCTTTGAGGCTGTGACACCCCATAGCCCGCAAGCACCGATTGATGTGCGAAAGATTAATACCCGTCTGCAGTATGTGAGAAAATTTTTCCTCGAAGCAAGTTATCTTAGTGACGAAATCAGAAGCAACACACGTATCACAGCGCGCGACATCATACTTGAAAGGAAGTTAAATGAGGGTAGAAACAAAACTGAAACGAAATTCCCAAATTGAGACTGGAAAGCTGTATGCCGGAACATCAACTTTGCCGGGCTATCTACAGACGCTATTTCCGCACGGTGCAAAACAGTTAATAATATGTCATCAGCACCAACGAGAGACTATATGGGATCGGTTTAAACCAGACACACCTTTGTGGAAAATGCAATCTGGTGGATACACTCAGCCACAGATTCACCTGTGGTGGCAATGTGCATAACTGGAATTGGATCAGGCAACAAATCGCCTTTCTCACCAGATCCTCTACGGAATATATAACGCCATCGCTCCTCCTGAGACCAGACATGACATACTATCCGAAATTAAAAACCAACGCCATTAGCTGGTTACTGGGAAAATATGTCAGTTATGTCATCCACACACTTGGGTCGGACAACGAGATAGAATTCCGTGTTTACATGAAGTGTGAATATGCAAAAATCAGCACGTATCGCAACCACAAGAAGCACTACGGCACCATGCTGAAAATCATTTTTCAAAGAATGGGTGTTGGTTAAATATGTGGAACCACTACAACACCTTGAACGAGAACGAACAGAAGAAAATTAAAAGTCACTTGGTTTCTTATTATTATTTACTATTACCTTGCTTCCGGAACTTCTTTTTGTGCTTCGAGAAGAATTGTTAAATTATATATATATATATATATATATATATATATATATATATATATATATATATATATATATATATATATCAGAGTTTCAGTTTTCTACTCAGAGAAGAGGTTTCTTTGTCTTTCTTACATGGGAGAATGGGAATATTTGTGTTAACATTTCTGCACAATTAGTGCTATGACCCAACAGGGAACATGAAAAAGGGGTGGGAGGGGTTTGGGCCTCGACGCACCGGCACTGCCGTCAACAGACCCCACTGCTAGTGCGCCGTGTACCACGCCCTGACCATCCTAAAAATACAAAAAAATAAAAAATAAAATAAAAGTGTTTAATAAAAAATTGAATTGCTGTAAAAATAAAAAAATAAATTTAAAAAAGTGGTAAAAATAAACAAAAAGTTGGTAGAGTGCTTGCCTGCGAAAGGCAAAGGTCCCGAGTTCGAGTCTCGGTCCGGCAAAAAGTTTTAATCTGCCAGGAAGTTTTATTTTAGCAGGTATTGCTTGCTACATCGGGAGTAATTAATTTAATAACTATCAGCTATTATTTCAGTTGATAACACTTTGTAGGACAGAAATTATTTATAGATATATGTTGTTTACAATTTTCAGTTTTGACGAGACCTTACGGCAACGAAATACAGACTAATAGAAAGATTTCCTTAAGTAGTCTAAACAAAAAATAACTATATGCTACTGTGCAGTTGTATACAAAGAAGACTTTCTAAATTAAGATAGTCAGATCACTGCCTTCTTCAACGAAAGTGTGTCATACTATATTATGCTTATTAAATATTCTACTTTTGGGAAGTATTTTCATTTATTTTGCCAACGGTAACAGAGCAACAAGTCACTAGAGATTTGGAGAAAGTATGTAAGTCCACTGGAATGTCGATTTACCATTGGTTTCCTCATTAAAACTGTAACGGATTTTTTTTAACGTTCATACTTCATCGTCCAGTCAAAAATAGGTATATAGCACATATAAATGAACGATCAGCTAATACTTTTTGCAGACATAAATACGCTGCTGCATTTAGAAAACGAAATATTTACAAATGCAGCAGATGGTATCCAGTAGAATCATGTAAGGTAAAAGGAACAATTAACTTCAAAACTTGTCAAAAAAGAAGTTGCAGAATTTCAAGTTTTATTCGTTTTTAATGATTCCTGACTGACACATAGGTATTAAGCCGACAACTGTGGATTATTTCCACCATTTCTTCACTTGTAATATACTACGATGCGCAGTAAACGCGGCATCTAAACAATGCATCAGTTGTGTCGTTCGCTGCACACCAGGAATTCTGACGCAATCGCTTAAACAAGCTGCACGTTGTTTGCGAACGCTTCAGTCAATATAACTGACATTTATTGCTGGGAACGTTTCGTCCCGTGCCAGGTGCGGTGTTTCTAATGGGAAAAGGGACCCACCTTTTCCCACTAGAAACACAACACTCGGCACGTGATAGTACGTCATTTATACTGACTTCAGTCTTCGAAAATGACTTTCAGCTTCTTAAAATTACTGCTTCATCAAAATTAATTCCACCACGTAGTAAATGAATTTTATTACTTCATCGAAGTTCTGAAGCACTGAAAATATGTTTAATGGTTCGCCCTGCAGCATAAGTCAGTTTCCTCCTCTTCACTATACTCCATACATGCTTAAACTGCTATTACACAGTCCTTAGTGTACGTATCTGTATTTTACGACAAAAGTTACAGTCATTCAGACAAACAAAACGAATAAAGTTGGAGCTACAGTCATCACTTCGGTCGACAGCTTTTAAAAAAATTTGTACTGTTGTTTCTCACTTTAGTAGATATATTGCTGGGAGCATTTGTACTAAAAGAGTAAGCAAAATTTTACTGGTATCATTGTTTTACACTATACATGTATATTCCACGTATCTTGTAACGTCACCCTTCCTTCTGAGATCAGCAATGCTCATGCATCTAGACGTGTAATCCAATCTTGTAGTGAATCGATAAGGGCAACGCTCCCACATCGAACAGATATTAGCGAGCGTGGTACCCAGTGCATGTAACTACGAATGCCTCAGTAATGTCAAAATTCAGAAGAGTCTAAATGGTTCAAATGGCTCTGAGCACTATGGGACTTCACTTCTGAGGTCATCAGTCCCCTAGAACTTTGACCTACTTAAACCTAAATCACACACATCAGAAGAGTCTAGAGAGGCGATCGGGACAATTACTAAAGCTATTCTTTTCAAAGTCATTAGAGTGACTGAAAACATATGGTCTCCCTTGCATAGGGATGGACACTTTTACAAACTGCATACTCATATGGGTTTAGAAAAAGCTTCATATACACAATCATCGGAATCAACTATACCATAATTTACGTAACTATACTTTACACAATATTGAAAGGTATTATCGCCTCATACTTCCTTCCAAATATTACTGTACATATAAGTCTCAAAGTAGCTGTATGTCTTCTACAGCTAGCCGCATACGTTATGCTTCACTTTTCGCAATCTTGAAAGAGACACACTGTTGCTTGACCCTGCAAACATTTGAGTAATACAATCGTGCACGAAAAACGTGAAACTGGAGCTACAACGCTGTCTTATTCCAACTCAGCTTGGAGAAAAGAGATCCAACATACAGTCTCCTCATCTCCCCCTGAAAACGACCGCCGGCCGCGGTGGTCTAGCGGTTCTATGCGCGCAGTCCGGAACCGCGCGACTGCTACGGTCGCAGGTTCGAATCCTGCCTCCGGCATGGATGTGTGTGATGTCCTTAGGTTAGTTAGGTTTAATTAGTTCTAAGTTCTAGGGGACTGATGACCACAGAAATTAAGTCCAACAGTGCTCAGAGCCATTAGAAACTTTTTTTCTTTTTTTTTTTGAAAACGACCTTACTGTTTTACAAATCTCACTATAACCAATATACGTTAAAGGCTGTTTGAGAAAGAGATATCCAGTTTCATAAGACTATATCTTCTACACGAATGAAGAAGGAAAGTTGAGGTCAGTTTTAATTTAAGCATCGGATTTAGAATTTTACCAAGGCATTAGTTATGAGTTGCGTTTCATGACCCTTCCAGTAGTGGTCTTAAGATGCAGGTAGCTCGTTCGAGCCGGCCAGTGTGTCCCAGCGGTTCTAGACGCTTCAACATAAATGCTGATTTTAGCGATATGCCAGAACCAGCGCCGGCCGCGGTGGTCTCGCGGTTCTAGGCGCGCAGTCCGGAACCGTGCGACTGCTACGGTCGCAGCTTCGAATCATGCCTCGGGCTTGGATGTGTGTGATGTCCTTAGGTTAGTTAGGTTTAAGTAGTTCTAAGCTCTAGGGGAATGATGACCTCATATGTTAAGTCCCATAGTGCTCAGAGCCATTTTTTTGCTCGCTCGATCTTTGTTTCATTATCTAACAAGCGAGTAGTCTAAATGACGATAACATGGCCATATGGCATTCGGTGGTCTGCGTTATAAGAGGTATAATTCGTTTTGAGTGAAGTTAGGGGATTTTAGCCGAGAGTACCGCACTGTATCTCCTACAGCTTAAGGTATTCGATGAATGCTTCGGCTGTTTGCAGACACTGGCAGTTTATGGAAGTCCGTAAGTCGTTTCCATGTTGTCGTGCAAGTTGTTGAATGCATTACACCGACATCTACACGTAACCTGACGGCGATGTTTGTGTTACAAATTATATAATCCTTTGATGGTAGAAGGTACACTGATAATTTGGAAAAATAGGTGAGAACCTTGATGATAAGTTAATTGTAAAAGGAACTCGAAGGTTATGTGTAATTAATGGACAAGATAAATAATACTAAAAATACGTAAATTAAAATTCACAGCAAATTTACAGCTTCAGTCTTGTAGAAGATAGATAATTCTTTTTTTTTTTAATTTGTCTAGTCTTCCCACCACATTGAAGAATCCAGCACTTCTCGTTTTAATCCATATAACGCTAGAATTGTATCTCCCGATGACAAGAGGCTCCTGAATAATAATCGCCCAGAGATACGAATATGGGAATGTTTTACCTCCAGAATATTTTCCCAAAGACGAGGTTACATAATAATAATCCAGTGGATCTGCATCATCTAGGGAAGTATGGCGGCAATAGGTTCCCCTTGTTTTCAACCGCTCGCAGTACCACGGTAACAAGCCAGCACTTTTCATCGAGAGTACTGAAAAGACTCTGTCCTTTCTCGGGAACAAAATTCGTCTGGCCTTTTTACAAATACCTTCCGATCAGGCTGAGCGTAAGTTGCGGTTACCCTACACTTAGAGTCATACACGCCACTTCACCACATGTTCTTACGGGAAAGAGGGGAGATAAATTTAGCGAAATGAAAATCATAATCGAAAGAAGTGTAGCACCATTGGAAAGGTTCTTGCGAATTAATTATCATTCTGTAACGCTTACAAGGACTGTTTATTAGGAGATAATGAGAATATAAAAACAACAGTGGAGCGTTTTGTCATTGGATCTTCTAGCAGACCCCTGTGATAAATACTAAAATTGGCGCTGAGCTTCGCAACAGATAGATTTACTGTTGGAGTTAAATATGTGTATGCTAAAAGCATAGTTGAGCAACATGTTACCATCTTTCAAATGAGTCTCACGAACTAACCACGACAAGAAAATCGAAGAAAGGAGGGCTCATCCGGAGTTTCAGTGACGGTGACTGTTCTTACACGCCTTTCGTAAATGAACAAGGAAGCAGGGAAATGATAATAATAACACAGGTGCCCCCCTTCACATACCGTGTAAGGTGGAAACTTGCATGAAAGTTTTCCTAACACACACACACACACACACACACACACACACACACACACACACACTGATGGGCCAAAACATTGTGATCTCTCTCCATCACCAAATACAGTGCCACCTGGTGGCGTTGTGGGCATCTCACACGGTAGTGGAAGTATAATAGCAGTCAAATGAAGACGAGATAGATGGAAGAACGTAAGTAAACTGTTTACATTTCAAAATTAATCGCCATAAGTGTTAATAGATTTATCCAACCATGAGATAAGACTTTCTTCTTGATTCAAAAAACAGCCATATGTTTTGGTTTATTTTATTTTATATCTCAAATGCTACCAGTTTCGGCAACTCGATATTGCCACCTTGAGTAGCCATACGCTATTATCGCATTAACAATCTTATTGAATGGTGCCACAAAACTGGAACCGTAAATCCGATCCTTGTGCAACAGATTCCGTAAACGGAGTCAGTGTCACTGGAATCGTAAATCCGATCGTTATGCAACAGATTTCTGTTAACTGAGTGCCGGCCGCGGTGGTCTCGCGGTTCTAGGCGCGAAGTCCGAAACCGTGCGACTGCTACGGTCGCAGGTTCGAATCCTGCCTCGGGCATGGATGTGTGTGATGTCATTAGGTTAGTTAGGTTTAAGTAGTTCTATGTTCTAGGGGACTGATGACCACAGCAGTTGAGTCCCATAGTGCTCAGAGCCATTTGAACCATTTTTTTTTTTTTTTAACGGAGTCAGTGTTACCCGTCCACATGAATCTGTTGCAGAACTATCAGATCTACGATTACAGTTTTATGGCACCACTCGATGAGATTGTTAGTACAATAATAGCGTATGGGGCCTGAAGATGGCAGTATTGAGTTGCTGAAACTGGTAGCATTTGAGATGCAAATAAAATAAACCCAAACATACGGCTGTCGGTAAAGGTTTTTGAATCAAGAAACACGTACCAGCCGATGTCCCACGGGCCATAATGGACAAACAGAGAATGAGATAAGACGGTCAATGCCTCCATGGAAAAATGTTTGCGGTTGCCTACAGAACTATGATTGTACCCAGGTGTGTACACCTTCGTCCGAGGTAAATCAACAGCCTCGAGTGACGTAAAAATATGAAAATCGTATGAGAAAAGATCGGGACTGTATGATGGATGTGAATAGGTTTCCAAGCGAATATTTTCCAGAGTACTTCAAACAACAGATGTGCCAACTCCGGGAAAGTCATGCTGAATTTTTCTTTGCCTCCAAGAGCCAGCTGCTCGCTGACTTTCTGGAACACGGCGCCACAGTTAACGCACAGCGTGCCATCAAGCCCAAACGCCGAGAAGTGTTGATGGCCGTCTTCACTCTGCTGGAAGATAATGACCGGTCACATGTTGCCAGGTTCTTTTTATTACAATGCAGAAGTTTTGCTGGGAAGCCCTTACACATCTTCCATACAGTCCCGGTTTTACCTCAGCTGCATCCGTAAACTTTTCTTCCACAAAGGCATTGACCGTGTTGACTCTGAGTGTGATAAACGTTTAACAGTTATAGGGATTATTTTTCAGATAATAAACCAGTTACTTTGTTTTGTTTCCATCTGTCTCATTTTATATGACTGTCCCTCACACAGGGCGGTCAGATACAGTACGAAAAGCTTGTAACTGTGTTTCAGGGTTGGTTATGCTGAGAACTGATTGTTAAAAGAAAACTGTAAGTTGTGCCCTTTCCGAGTTAATGACCACAGAAGTTAGCCAATGAGGCCTGCAGATTTATCCAAACTATCCATTAGTTATAGGTGGAGACATTAATCTGGCACCCATTGACTGAGAAAACTACACCTTTATCATAGGGGGCACAAGCAAAGACTAGTGTAAAGTTATTTTAGGAGCGCTCTCAACATACAACCTTGAGCAATTGGTTAGAAAACCAACTCGAGATGGCAACATTCTAGATATCTTGGCGACAAACAGACCTGATATTTTTGCGGAAGTTAATCTACAAAAAGATATTAACGACCATAATTTCGTTGTGGCTTCTACGTCAGTGGAAGTTGCAAAAAACCAAAGAAACAGCGTATAGTTGTCTTGTTTGGGAAAGCAAATAAAAGTGTCATCAATGGATATCTTCACAGTCAGCTCTAAGCATTCACAGTGGAACACAAAGATATTGAGCATCTTTGGAAGGGAATTTAAAGATATTGTCAACCACGTGCTAGAGAAATGTGTCTAACAAAAATACAGGGGAGGGAAAGGATCCACATTGGTTCAACATACATATTAGGAAGTTGCTGAGAAAGCAGAGAATTTTGCACAGTCGTTTTAAACGTAGTCTCTGCCGCTGACAAAGAGAAATTATGCGAAATGAAAGCAGCTGTCAAAAGATCACTGAGAGATTGTTTTAACGAATTTGAAAGCAATATTTTATCTGCAAATTCTAAAAATGCCTCCAAAAACTTTTGGTCGTACGTAAAATCTACGAACGCTACAAATAATTCCATACTTTCTCTTGCTGACACTACGGGTAATGTAATGGATGATGATAAACACAAGGTCGAAATTCTAAACCTAGCTTTCAAAAACTCGTTTACGGAAAGTACTGCAGCACCATTCCCCTTTTCAGTTATCAAACAAGCGCAAGGATAGCTGACATAGTGTTAAGTGTATCAGGGATTGTAAAACAGTTAAGACCCTTAGAGGTCAGTAAGGCATCTGGCCCAGACGGCATCCCCGTAAGATTTTATATCGACTATGCTATAAATACAGCACCAGTTGTATCCATCATCTATCAGAGGTCATTGGAACAGCGCAAAGTTCCACGGGACTTAAAGAAGGCCCAGGTCATAGCAATCTATAAAAAGGGTAGAAAATCTGATGCACATAATTACCAGCCCATTACACTGACATCGATTTGTTGTAGAATCATGAAACATTTTTGTGTTCAGACATAATGACCTTTCTAGACTCTGAAAAGCTCATCTCCAGAGACCAGCACGGTGTTAGCAAACAGCGGTCATGCAAGACACAGCTGGCCCTCTTTCTGCATGATATACAATAGACTCTAGATACCGGCTCCCAGGTTGATGCCGTATTCCTCGACTTTCGAAAGGCGTTCGGCTCAGTTCCACACTGCCGCTTGCTCCAAAACGTGCGCCCTTGCCGTCTGTCCGATGAAATATGCGGTTGGATAGAAAGTTTTCTATCAAAGAGAGAGCAGTATGTCGTCCTGAATGGGAAGACCTCTACAGAAATTGGCGTAACGTCAGGTGTGCCCCAGGGCAGCCTAATAGATCCGCTGCTTTTTACAATTTACATAAACGATCTGGTTGATGGTTTTGACAGTGGCATTAAACTGTTTGTCGACGATGCTGTAGTCTACAGGAAGGTAGTATCACGCGAAAGTTGTGAACAAATCAATGAGGATTTGCAGAAAAAAATGGTTCAAATGGCTCTGAGTACTATGGGACTCAACTGCTGTGGTCATTAGTCCCCTAGAACGTAGAACTACTTAAACCTAACTAACCTAAGGACATCACACACATGCATGCCCGAGGCAGGATTAAACCTGCGACCGTAGCAGTCGCACGGCTCCGGACTGCGCGCCTAGAACCGCGAGACCACCGCGGCCGGCATTTGCAGAAAATAAATGCGTAGTGTAATGACTGGTGATTATCTCTCAATATTAGTGAGTATAACCTCTGCGTATAACAAGGCAAAAATCCCCAGTAATGTACGAGTACAAAATAAATGCCCAGTCTTTGGAAGCGGTAACATCCATCAAGTGTATGGGTGTGACTATTCCAAATGATCTCAAATCGAACGATCAGATTACACAAGTAATGGGTAAGGCAAACTCTAGATTGAGGTTTACTGGTAGAATCCTGAAGTGATGTAGTCCTTCAACAAGGGAAATAGCTTACAGTACTTTAGTTCGTCCAGTAACCAACTGTATGGGACCCTTATCAGTTGGTCTGATTCAAGAGATTGAGAAGGTCCAAAGAAGAGCGGAAAGATTAGTGACTGGTACATTTAGCCATCGCGAGAGCATTACAAATTTCATAGACAGTTGGAAGTGAGACACACTTGAAGATAGACGACGTCCTAAACGGAAGGGGGCTGCTCACTAAATTCCAAAATCCGATCTTCGCCAAGAATGTAGAGCATATATTATTACCACCAACTTTCATATCGTGCATTGATCACTATTCAATGATAAGGGGGAAATTAGAGCTCGTACTGAGGCGTTCATGCAGTCGTTTTGCCCTCACGCGATTCACGAGTGGAACAGATGGGGTGGGATATGACTTCGGCGCGAATAGTGCCCTCCGCCACACACCGCTTGGTGGCTAGCGGAGTGTATACGTAGATATGTAGATACAGTATTAGAGTCGTTTTTTGTAGTAGCATTGATGATAGCGCAATAGACTGCTCAGTCATTGGCCCGGGTTAGATCCTTACTACCGTCCCATGTTCAATTTTTATCCCTCTCTCTTGTTCGGTTTTAGGACACCAAAGGAGGAACACAGCTGGTGACACCGCCTCCGCTAAACCGCTTGAATTTGGGTGCGATACGTCCTGAATGGCTCACTTAAATACTAATTTACTCGGGTAAGGGGCAACGTATCCAATTTTTTCTTAATTATTAGTTCTCCGCATAAGCTAACTTGCATCACTGCTGCCAGTTTTTCATACTGTTTCTGACCAACTTTTATACAAACAGAGCAGAGGGAAATGGGAATTATTCTAGTGACGATACGGACCGTAGATCAGGTAACCCAATGACAGTTTGACAAGGGGCAGATGGTTACGGTGCGGTGCCTGTGAATGAGAACTTCAATAACGATCATTCTGGTCATCTGTACACGTGCTACTTTCTTTATATCAATGGAAAAGTAATTGAAGGACGCTGAAATGGCAAGTAGGCAGCAAATGGTTCAAATGGCTCCGAGCACTATGGGACTTAACATCTCAGGTCATCAATCCCCTAGAACTTAGAACTACTTAAACCTAACTAACCTAAGGACATCACACCCATCCATGCCCGAGGCAGGATTCGAACCTGCGACCGTAGCGTTCGCGCGGTTCCAGACTGATGCGCCTAGAATCGCTGGGCCACCAGCGGCCGGCTAGGCAGCAGGATGTGGGCGTTCACGCCTCATTACAAAACGAAGGTTTGGAGGTTTGCCCGTTCTGTAAAGTAGGATAAGTGGTGATCTGTGGGAGGTCTGTCGACAGAGTACAATGTTTGTGCAGATATAAGCGTTTTCGAGCACACATTGTTGAGCATGAGGTTATGCCGACACAACCCCTGCTCGTTCCACTGTTATCTCGTCGCTAACTATGATTACAGCGGTTGAGAGAAAATTAAAACTGTGTGCGTGCCATTGAGACTGGGCGTTGGACCTATGTAAACCTGCCACCTTTTCAGATGAATCACTTTTATTGGTAAACCATGTCAGTGGTCGTGTCCAGGTACGACGTCACTAGGTCGAACTGCTGCTCAAACCATGGACCGCGCCACAGGCACCGGCTAGCGGGGCAATATATCCTATGGGTAATATTGAAGGGTCTCTGCATGAGCCTCTTCATGATTTTGCCATACCACACAGCTTCATCTGTTTGCCTCTGGCACCTCAACTGTTGGTGCAAATGGTCTATTAACCCAGATGTAAAGAAGAAGAGGGAAAAGACTGAGCGGCTGAGTGTGTTCGTGGTGGCCACAGTATATTATCCGTATTTAGTTTTAACATTTCATTAGGTAATTGGTACTTGTCGAAGCCGCACACGCATGTTTGATACATTTAAGTGCCATATTTCAATGTATCTATTCTTTCCTCTTCTTGTTCGATCAGTTGAATGTAAGAATGAGAGTGTGTAAGGATTTCAGTGTGTAGATCAGTGGGAGTGTAGTAGTCTGCCACCGTATCAGAATAACCAACAGTAGGAAACACATACCAGGTAGAAAAGATGTTTCTGTTTGTCTTGGACGAACATTTTGTATAGGTTGGCACCACAATAGGGGTTTCTCTGGCCACTTCCGTAGGTTCGGAGGCGGTTTTGGTTGGAGAGGGAATGCTCGTGGAGTGTTCCGTGGGACGTGAGGCGGGTGAGACCTAATGGCGGTAAGTGTGCCTTTTCGATGAGAAATTAATGTTGTGTTAAACGTACGTTTTTCAGTGCTAGTCAAAATATATGATTCCTTTCATCGTTAGTAGTTTATTATGTGTGTGACAAATTTTACTTGCTAATTCACGAGTGTTAAACGCGTTAATATCCAGGGACGGTCTAGGCTATTGTTCAGTTAAACTGTTAATTAAACACCTGGAGCTGTGCTGAGTTTCTTGTGAATCAGTTCATTTTGTTAAGTATTCCTTTGGTTAGAGCATGTATATTGCGTAAGATTTCCGTGATTTTATGACCGAATTTTATGCAATTCGTCTCGTTGATAACTTTCTTTGTGCACGCTTTTGTTTGTGATTACCAGGTGGTCGTGATATAATGAGAAAGTCCACAGTGCCAAGCCCACTGAGATCTTCCACAGTAGATTATTCGAATCAATGGAGATTCTTATTCATTCCTCATTTTTATAGCAATACACTTTACTAGAAATTTTATTCATCTATCCTGCACGTTAAAATCAAGAGAACAGCCCGTCTTGTTACCCACGCGTGCTGTGGTGAAGGTTTTTAGTTATTTCCCTTCTTCTTAGTCTCTCATGTGCGTTGAATGTAAGTGTTCGTGATTAAACCATCCTGTGATCATTCCTCTTAGATAGATGGCTATGAGCACTATGGGACTTAACATCTCAGGTCATCAGTCCCCTAGAACTTAGAACTAATTAAACCTAACTAACCTAAGGACATCACACTCATCCATGCCCGAGGCAGGATTCCAACCTGCGACTGTAGCAGTCGCGCGGTTCCAGACTGAATCGCCTAGAACCGCTCGGCCACCAGCGAACCGGCCTCTTCCATAGATCATGGACCTTGCAGGGGACTCCGAATTAAAGTTGTAGGGTTAATTAATATGCGAATTTTCAGATTGCAGGCAACAGCAACCATCATATTACTCACTATACGCTATCATTAAATTTACTGATTTAATAAATGTAGTACACGACCATACAATTTAAACCACCAACCTAAAAAAAAACCTCTCTCTCTCTCTCTCTCTCTCTCTCTCTCTCTCTCTCTCTCTCTCTCTCTCTCATTCACACTCACGGTATAAACAACATGAGTAGAAGTTAGTCTTGAACATATACTACATATTTCGTTAGGTTGGCAACAAGTAGGTAAACACGGCAAAGAGGAAGAAACAAGTAATGGAGTAGTAATATTTACGTTGATGAAAAGCAGTGTCCGTCGAAATAGTTATACGAAGTGGCATAAATAGTAGAAAACCACAAAAAAGAGTGAGAAACATGGTGAACAGTGTGAAGAAGGTTAGAACGTAATGCTGTGCTTATATGGCAGTAATAAAAGTGTTAGTGCGACCTCCAGACCAGATGTGAGAAAACGCATATCAGCAAATCGTAAGTAATTACATGTATACAAAAATTAAAAAAAAAACATCGCCACGTGAACTGTTTAGTAATCTAAAACTAACAAAAACTGTATCTTAATAGATCCCACGGATGATGCCTTAGAAAAAGGTAAGGAGAAACGCGTATGGGATAAATAAATCAAGTAGCAGCAGGAAAAGGCAGTTTTATTTACAAAACAAGTATTAGTAAATGTTCTTCTGCCATAATTTTTGTTTACGCTCTCACTGCTAAAATTTCACCCCATGCTTCAGCCAGCTCTGATGTACGGCATATCCCACAGCATTCCATTTTGGCGACAGTTGTATTGAGGCCACAATTTTCCCCACATTTTCAGATTAGTTGTAAAGAGATACCTTTTAATATTTACCTGGGCTTCCCTTGATCATATGGTAGTAATGTAATGCACCATGTGGACATCATGAACGTTAATGCACATTACCCGCATCCTTTCCTGCTAGATATATTCACTCACAGCGACGGCATCTTCAAGCGGGCTAACTATCCGTGTCTTAAAGTCAGAATCACTCTACAGTAGTTTCAAGAGGACACTAGTGGACTCAGGTTGATATAATAACCACTTGATTCGCTTGATTTGAAACTGGTGGTGTCAGCTCCCCACGTATAAACCAAGTGCCAGTCTCTATCTACACATAGCAAAAACGAAATTGGAAATATTAGCCGAGACAGCTGATGAAATGTGCTTAAATGTGACTCTTCGAAGGGACACCCTAAATGTAAAATGGATACTAAAAAAAGATTCCATTTGAGTACGTTGCTGCAGCGTATTTGCAATGTAGGGCGACTCCGGTGTGGGAATATAGACATCGACATGTGGGCGTGGGATCAGTGCTTCATTCGTGTGTTTCCAAAGTGCATGCAATAAATGCGGAAACGTGAACTATGGCGACGCTATTACCAAATGCGTCCGTACAAGAACACCGTGCTGCCGCTCTTTATTTTTGTTTGCTACCCGAAGGACAAACACTAGTATACATCCATCGGCGAATGAAGAATACGTATAGGGCAGCATTTCTGTTGAGAACCACTGAATACGTCAAGTTTCGTGCTGGTTCGACAAGAGACGGCAGTCTATGAGAGAGACATTTGAGCAGCCAGCCAACAGTCGTGATCCCTGTGCGAATATCACGTCTTCGATTCCTTAAAAAGGCTTTGCTGTGTCCACGATTTTTGTCGGACGAGGTTGTGCAGCTGGCAGTTACGGATCTCTTCACGCAGCACGACACGGTGTTCTACCAAACGGATGTCCTCAACCTGGCACGTCAGTGGGATGACTGTCTCATTGATCAAGGTGATTTTGTCCGGTTGGCATACTGATTATGGATTGTACGACCTTCGAACGGAAACTTTTTAATCGCCGTTTATACAGTGTGTGTGTCTACTGAAATCACTGCGATTTTTTTAATAAATATCCATTTTGTAGTATAAAGTAAATGTTAATTCCGTTTTATAGGAGGAAGAAGATGGTTAGCATATAAATAGCTGAATTACACCGGACACACCGATTTTTAAATATTCGTAGGTGGAATCTGCGTCCCTCAGCTGGAGGTCGTTGGGTGAAGAAGCTGCCGCCCATTCTAGGCGCTTGTCAGAATTGACGAGTACACTTTGGAAACTTTGTGAAAATTGACTTACTGTTATCAATGAGGACATAAAGTTACAATAAATTTACGAAGGAAGTACACCAGCTCGAATGGCCAAAATCGAATCAGAATTATTTTACAGTACAAAGCCGTAGTTTTATAACACCAATAATAATACGTTAATCCACGAATTTGTGATAGTCGATGTTTGAAGGACAATGAATCTAAATAGTATAGAAGCAGCAAGTGGTGGAGAAACAGTGCCATATAACATAAATATAGCTGGCGGCTTTACACTTCTAAATGTCGCATTATTTCAAAAACTTCAAAAACATTTACTATAATATGCTTTAAACAAAGTCTCCTGTTCAGACTGTTTCCGTGTTAAATGTACATCATTTATTTTTTTCTTGTTAGTGTTATGAGGTCGGTTACGACGTGATCGCAGTACCGTACATTCTGTAAGGTTATGAACCGTGACATATAACATTCCACGTTAGTCACTGAGTTCGAATAGTCGTAATCAGGTATTAATCCGTATACAAACGCATTTTAAAGTGAACATAAAGCGAATTAATTTGACATTCAGGCTTCCTTTTATCGACAATGAAATACTGTTTTAACGCAAACAGGTATATTTACACCGTCCACTCTCATTAATGTACCCACCTGTCAGTATCCTGAATCACAGCTCTGTGCAGCGCGGACCGCTGAGAGATGGGCAGGAACAGGGTCAGCGAGTTTCTGAAAGATATCTACAGGGATTCGGAGTCATGCCGATTCCAGTGCTGTAGCCAGCTTGTAACCTCCCCCTCACTTATCGACGTTAATGACAGTAAAAATTAAACTGCATGTACCTAATGGCAATTTGGGAAAAGCAATCGTCACCGAAGTTAAGCTGTCGGTAAAGAGGGAGGAAAGAGTTACATCTAAATGAAAGGAAAAATGCAAGTGAAACTGGTGGAAATTAATTTTGAAAAGTGGTAAAGTTAATAAAGAAAGTTAATGTGAGGTCGTTACGTTAACAATTAACTGGCGTTAATTAGATTTTTGTGATTTGGGGAAAATTACGATCGCCAATCCTATGGACAACTACTATAATAACTGAAAAAGAAAGGTTATTCCACATATAACTAGCACTAAAAGCGGGGCAACTGAAGGCTGACACGTGTTGTGTGAAAACTGAATGTTTGTCAGAAGTAATAAATTTCGCTACACTCTGACTTAATTTAGCGAAAGAATTAATAAAGCCGGAAAATTAGAAGTTCATTTAGTGACTGAAATTAATAGTGAACTATGTTTCTGAAGCACTACGAGATTCAATAATATAAGGTTAGTCTTGGGCTATCTCAACAATCATTTCAAAATTTACTTGAACCTACGCAATTTCGAAATAAGAGATTTAACTTTGAACTTGAAATAAATGACTCTAAACAATTAACAATAGTAAAATTTAGTACGTACCAAGCTGAGCTGCAGTCACAGGTAAGCTAAAATATGGTAACAAAACTCGCACTCTTAATTTGTGCTTGTGTAATCTAAATATTGTAGCCAGCTATGAATACCTTAACTGAACTTTGAAATTAAAGCAGTGAAATCGAATGATATTACTTTAATGCTGGCGTATGAATTTCAACAACACACGAGTTCATTTCGGAAAAGGAAGAGACCCTGCTTGGTAATGCAATTGGGACAATGAGCAACAAAGGTTCATGTTAAGTTGCTGTATTTTAGTGATGCTAATGGAATAGTTTGAAAAGCTGAGGTCTGCCATACAGTTCTAAGACTTTACGTGCTTTCAGTCTTCCTTGTTGGTTGACTGAAGGTTCGAAGTCGTTGATCGAGGACGTGGCGACAATCACTTATTGTCGGCCGTAGCTGTTGCAGAAGCTAGATGTTGGCGCGCTTTCTTCTCGACTCGGTCACCAGGCGAAACGGGCTCTTGATGTGTGCCTGCTAATGTTTCCCGTCCGCGACACCGTAGCAGAAACTATTATAGCAAGTCGAGCGCAATTATATGCTGCCAAACCCCGGAAGCGCGGCAACTCGTGGGAGCGTCACTCAACACACCGGCACCACAGCCCTACACCAGCCAGACTCCGCCCTGCCCTCGCTCCACGCGGCAGAGTTAACACTACCAAAGATCCTAAACACTTTGGTTCTCCACGCGACCTATCGATAGATAGCATAGTTTTCCCTAGGCCAGACCCAGCGTAAAAATAGAAATAATATTTACAAAACAAACAAATTTTATATATATAAAGACACAGAAAAGTCATATCTTCAGGTAACAAAATAAGGACAAAATTTATAGTACAATAGATGGAAATAGGAGTATATGCATTTCCGGCGTTACAAACTGCGATAGGTTTATCGGTTGACGTTAATTGTCAGGATAAAAATGATCGCAGCGATTCTCGAATGGGTTAAATTCGAGATTTGTGTGGCCAGGGAATTCTGTAAGCCCTCCCTCTTTCTCTTCGAACCACGAACGTACACAGCGTGCAGAGTGACATGTTGCATTGTCCTGCTGGTAAATGCCATCGTGCTGAGTAAAAATAAACTGCATGTAGGGGTGGTCGTAGTCCCTAAGGACACAAATATTTATGCTGATATATTCCAGAATGACGGGATAATCCATGGAATTTCATGAAAGCATTCCCCAGGCAACAACGCTCCCTCTTGTTTGGACGTTGTTTGCTTGGAGGCTTTTCGCACCATACACGCCAACGGCCATCTGCCTCATGGAGCATAAAATGTGATTCATCTGAAAAGGCCATCTGTCGCCACTCAGTGGATGTCCAGTTGCGGCACTAGCGCTCAAATTAGAGGCTTCGTCGCAGATGAACAGCAGTCTGCAATGTAGCATGAACCGGGCGCCTGTTGCGGAGGCCCTTACACAGCAATGACCGTTGAACGTTCGTTGAGGAGACGCTGTTGGTAGCCCCTTGGTTTATCTGGACGGTCAGTTGCTCAAAAGCTGCATGTCTGCTCGCTTATAACCGTCGCTCACGACTTTCATCTATGGCCCGTGGTGTAGCAAGGTTGTCTCGGTACCGATTTCAGATAACGCTATTTCGCCATGCACGATATACTTTGATCACGGCCGCATGAGAAAAGTTTACATACTTAGCCGTTCCAGAAACGCTTCCACCCTTGTCCCTACAACCAAAGACCATGGCCTTTTAGACGTCAGATACGTCGTTTCCCCATTCCGACAACTATTGCAGTCTTTCCCGCGTGCCCGCAATACCCTTTATATACTCTTCACTGGTAGTCCTGCAACCTGCCACCTGTGAGTGGTAATCTACTTCGATTTGGAAGATAGGTGGTCATCACTTTAATTTGATTGGACTATGTATATAATCTTTCACAAATCTATCTGCCCACCATTTTCAGTAAGAGAATCGAACTTGCATCCCCATGAAACTGTGATTATTTGTGTTGACCTTTAAGGTATGGAAAGGTGTGGAGTTGGTACATTATCGATTATTTTTATAGACCATTTTGGCGATATATGCGATCCTATACACGAAATGGGCTTTTCACTACGTCCCTCATGCGGAACTCCTAATGGTAGTTTTGGTCGTTACAAGGTAAACTGCATCAGCTGTGTGAAGTACCGGAGAAAGGGGCCGTACTCGATATCTAAAACTGTTTTCTTTTGAGAATGGAGAGTGATGACTACGTGCACAATGTGTTGTAAAGAGTTGCGCACTCAATATACAAAACCATCTACGTTTCAACGCATGAAGCAGTCGTCACAAGCCCACACCCTAGTTACAGGACAGTCTCGAGAAACAGGAATATGGGAGACCTGTTTCATCATTAGGATGTTCTTCCTGAAATCCTAGAAAGTATTCAGCTGGCCCCATAAAGGAACATTAGGACATGAAGTCCCACCAACGACGAGGTCATTAGAGGCGGAGTCAAGGCTCGTAATGTTGGTGGATAAGTGAGGGTAATTGGCCGTGTTCTGTTTAAAAGAACTATCTCGACATACTCATTAAACGTGCTAGCGAAACAATGGAATACCTCGATGACGATCACCATAACGGGGTTTTAAACCCCACCTGAATGCGAATCCAGTCTAAACAATGCGCCACTTGGCACCGTACGGTCCCTAGAAGATGGATGTGCGGTTAGTCGAGTAATTGTAACCTACGATCTCTTCAGACGTGTGACGGTTTTCTAAAGAATGCTACATAGCGCGGAAAGTTAAGCATCGATCACAGGGATGACTGATATGTTAGCTACGCTGACAGAGTTACCGCCGGTTTAGGAGATAGCAGACGACAATAATCACTATCTTAAAAATTTGAAATGAAAAAATTATTTACATATTCAGCTGCGCTTATACACGACAGCTGTGCGAAAATAAAAGGTCAACGGTAGTAATTATGAAGCTAGGGAAACTATAGACAACCCTGACTAAGTGATGAAAGGAGTCAGGTGACATCAGTCCTTAAGACAACGCTCATGACATGTACTTTCTAAATGCATATTTCATATTACGTAGTCGGTGTTCTGCTTACTTATTCGGAAGAAAACGTGCCCTCGTGCATCTCTAAGACGGATAACAAGGTAGTTCCAGGCGCTGATAAAATTTATACAGAAATCGTGGCGCGTGCAGCTTCACTGGCAATACATCCTTCATCGTGACAGGTCTCTGGTATCACGATGGATGACGGAGATCGGGAAAACGGTGAAATCTATCGTTATTAAGCATAGTGACGATAAAAATACCTAAGACTTGAACTGCTATAAACATACATGCATTCTGAACACTGTGGCCTAAGTCCAGGAGAGTATCCTCTATGATTTCATACTGGCACACGCAAAGCGTCTCGAATTGGACCAGATTCAGTTGTTCTTTAGAGAGAGTATCTATTAATGGCAGTGTTACATATGGAACTCCTGGAACATAAGAGAATGGTACAACAAAGAATTTTTGCAATTTGGTGCAATCAACAAATCAAAAAACCGTAAATGTTTCTTAAATAGTCTGAGTAACTATTGTAATAGATTGCACTAAGTGAAAAGCAGTAGAGCGAAAGTTAAGTAACTGCGTTACCTAGTAATGCCCATTAGGGTATATCTGACATTGAATTTTTTGTGATACAATGAGGGAGCCTTGCTGGATGGGAATAAGGGCGTAGACAAGTGGCCACTTAAGTGGAACACGTACCCATTGCTGTTGAGTTAAGCTGGAGGCGAAATGAATAAGTATTGCCTCAATGTTTCACCAATGTTCAGAAAACAAAGAACAAACAATTTCTGGCAAAACAACGATCAATTTATTATAGAAGTACGAATTTACCTAATAAAATATATCGTCAAGTTAGAGGAACTTCTATTCGTGAGCCTACCGACCCACAAAATGAACTCAAGTTTTTCCCTCATGTATTGTTTCCAGTGTGGCCATTTTGATTCTGTCAGCACTGTTTTGTACTGTTCTGCAGTTTTTCTGCACAGTTTAAATTGAGGTGCTGAGATCAAAAGCGGGGTACGTCATCATTTTTGGGAGATATGAGTTATTACTGTGGCTGTTATTTTCACACGATGCCACATCTGTTGGTTCAAAAATGGGACTTCGTGAGGTATTTTTTCCTACCTAAACCAGTGTTGAAATTTCGTTACATGCAGAAAGACAACTTGTCACAAGGACAAGTCCCGATATTACACGGAAGAGCTTGAGGCGTGGTAATAGCACTGTAGGCCAACGCAGTTAACAGCTGTGAGATTTCAAAATGCGTTCGTTCATTGAACCTTCAGACGAGTCCAGAGACGATTTACATGAATTTAGAAGGAAGAAACGACGCCATGAATTGTGAAAGATAAATGTTATTAAACAAAAGAAGGTCAAAGGTTTTGCACATATGAGCTGGAAAGGAAACATTATTTCTAAAATGTAAACAGATGTAGAATGCAGGTAAACCGTCAAATAATATTCATTATTTGTATTCTCTGTACGCAATATAATAGCAGAAGCAAGTTGTGCAGAAAAAATGTGATTATAAATTCGGCTGCAGCAAAACACAAAATATTTGAGTACGTTGTTTAGCCAAAATGCATCTTTATTTCGCCCAGCAGCAGTAGTGGATTGGTGAAATATGAATTTCTTCTTGTTAAGACTGGGATAACTCCCTATTTTCATAATGTGCCGAGAACATAAATGTCGTAATTCCTATGAAACCTGAGGAACTACAGGATGTTCAATGCATCATTGACGTTATCTCTTTGCAGTTTCGTGAGTATTTTGATTATATTCTAAATAAATGTTTCAGTGACTGGTGCAATGGAAGGCAATGAATCTGGAGTATAAATCTGGGATAGTGATCAAGAATGACAAGTTTATGAATATGTGTGTCTGTCAAAATAAACAGCATTGTTTAATAAGTAAAAGATGTAGTGTACGTCTCCCATGTTACAAGACAAGGCGCTAAAACGATATTGACACCCATTATATTGTCTGCTTTGATATGTATTCTTTAATTATCAATGGCACAAACAACAGGTGTGTGTATGAACAGGTCGAAATGATTAAAATGGATATTCATTTCAAAACTTGCTGCTTTTTAGTTACATGATATTTATGATAAAATGTGTGTTGCTTAAACCGAAAAGCGAGATTTTGGTATGAGGCAACATTATTCCTGATGAGCATGTGGTAATAACAATAAAGTCTTGGAATAATACTACTTAAGATTGCACAATTTCTTCACGATATCTCAAAACTACTCCCCTTTTGATCTCAACGTCCCAATTTTGCAGCTCCTTCTTATTGTCCTAATGAATGTTGATACATTCACCACGTGAGCCTAAGACTCGATATTAAGCGCGACAGCTCTGTGCTCTGTAGTAGTTTAGAATGTACCCCCACTCGTTTCCTGGGAATATAGACTTTCTAAGCTTTTTTAATATTCTGTGTAAACAGTTGCGGACCTTATTCTACATGTAGAAATACCAGTAACTCAGAGGCAGAAACCTCAGCTCAGTATCCTTCCCAAGCTACTTTATGAAGGCCAAAGCTGGTGGTTTGATCTGTATTCGATGTAAACACTTGCTCATACTACCTTACACTGAATGACACTCGAGATTATGTATAGAAGCTCCTTCCACACCAAAAATCTCGTTGCTGATGCATTGTTGGCAACTGTTATTCTACAACAGGTATTACCTCTGCTCTCCGACTACATGAAGGATGTCGTCACTGTGCTTTCAGGACTACAGGATTCGTCTTGTCCCTACCCTCCCACAAGGGTAGTCCTCTCTCATGTGTAATACTGCTGACATAGGGCTCACTTCGCATTTGCATCAGCTGCCGCTGTGAGAAGTACACTGCCCGCAAAAGGTGAAGCACGCAGAAAGGAGGAGCATACGAATGAAACGCTACGGGTTGGGAAGGTATGTGACGTTACTTGAGTGATTACAAAATCGATTCATATTTACGAAGATCTTTGCCGTGTGAGTCCACTTATCAGTATGACTTAGCAGCCACTTTGGCCTGGATCAAAGCATCGGTTCGGTTCGGGCGGGCGTCATAAAACTGTTGTATCCTTTCTTGGGGCAAGATACCCAACAACTGTCGTAACTGGTCCTTGATAATCAGTAAAATGGCTCCGGAACTGAATTGTCGTCCAAGCTGGTTCAACGCTCGTTCTGTTAGGTTTGTCTGAAGATCTTGGTGGTCACACAAGTACGCCAAGCTCATGAAGAAATTTCATTGGGCCATTAGCCATCTACAGAGCCAACAATACTTTATTGATGATTATGGCTCTTCATTATTTGATATGGTGATATATTCTCTCGCTCCATATCGTGGCAATGTACGGCAACTTGGTTTCATTCATTTTTTCAATCGAATCCAGATATACCAATGGGAAGACCCGATTCTTTGTCAAAAGCTGAAACTTCGCATCATAGGGATGTGGAGCTTGAGTGAGATGAATATCCGTCTGACATATTGTTTCAACAGTTTCTGAAGTGGTGCTTACGCGAATAGTAGCGAGTCCAGGAAGCACAGTGTGATATCCTTGGTAATCCTCTTTGAAAACGTAATATATTTCTCTGTTCTTTCAGCTAGGACTATAATCATATCATTGCACAGACCGAAGTCAGTAGGGGGCTTAACAAGGAAATGAGCATCATACTCGCTCGACTTTTGAAAGTAAAAGGGTATGTGTTATGGGAGTTTATAGCTCAAATCGTATTGCTGCAAGCAGCAACATAGCATAAGCCGGTTAGATGGAAAGGAAACCTTTGCTGTGTTTCAGTTTCTTTAACTAATGACTGCACAAATATGTACCAATCAACCAAATTCTGATGAAATGCCATACCTTCCTACGTGACATCATGCCAAAAATATTGCGATAAATCACATCATATTTCGTTGCAAGTTGTTAAAACTCAGAGAGCAACCATCCCACAGGATATGCATATGCCATATAGCAGGCCACAGTAGATGTTACGTGCACATCTGGGAGAGTGATGAGTGAGGCTGTAGAATAGAATCTCCCTCACACACGGTGAAGGAACGGGAAGGTGTTTGAAGTCAGCACATAGAGCAAAGGGCACACGCTTCTTGTAGAAGAGGTTCTGAAACTTCAAGAACTTATCAGACTCAGTAGGCACTTCTACATGTACAGAGTCTGCAGTAGAGCTATCTAGTAGATCCTCTTTTAATCGCTCGTCATAGTACACGAGTTCAGCCACCTAGGACAAAAATGACACTCATGACCTTTTTCACTCCGCCAAGAAATACGGCAGGACATGTTTTTGATGCTGCAGTAATGTTTTTTGTCACCACAAGAAATCAGAAACAAATCAACATGTTGCTAACGCCTGCCAGCTTTCACCCTGCCCATGCACGTGAATCTGTACGTGGGTATTCTGACTCTTACATTTACTGATGCCCTGGAGTCTCATTAGGAAGTCTATGTAACCATGTTTATAATACGCACGGATATTATTAGTGTGATAGTTACTTGTACGTTGTGCATGTCTCTTATAGTGAAGCTCCAAAGAAACTGGTATAGGCAAGAGTATTGAAATACAGAGATGTGTAAAGAGGCAGAATACGGCGCTGCGGTCGCCAACAACTATATAAGACAAGTGCTTGGCGCAGTTATTAGATCGGTTACTGCTGCTACAGTGGCAGGTTATCAAGAGTTAAGGGGATTTGAACGTGGTGTTATAGTCGGCACACGAGCGATGGGACAGAACATCTCCGAGAGAGCGATGAGGTGGGAATTTCCCCGTACAAGCATTTCACAAGTGTACCGTGAATATCAGGAATCATATATAACATCAAATCTTCGAGATCGTTGTGACCGGAGAAAGATCCTGCAAGAACGGAACCGATGACGACTAAACAGAATTGTTTAACATGACAGAAGTGAAACCCTTCCACAAATAACTGCAGATTTCAATGAGAGGCCATCAACAAGTGTCAGCGTGTAAACTATTCAATGAAGCACCATCGATACGGGCTTTCGGCGTCGAAGGCCCACTCGTGTACCCTTGATGACTATACGCCCCAAAGCTTTACGCCTCGCCTGGGCCGGCAACACCGACATTGGACTGTTGATTACTGGAAACATGTTGCCTGGTCGGACGAGTCTCGTTTCAAACTCTATCGACTGGATTGACGTGACCCTGCATGTCAGCAGGGGACCGTTCAAGCTGGTGAAGGTTCTGTAATGGTGTGGTGCGTGTGCAGTTCTAGTTATATTGGACCCCAAAATGCGTCTACATACGACTCTGACAGGTGACACGTACGTAAGCATCCTCTCTGATCACCTGCTTCCATTCATGTTCATTGTGCATTCCGAAGGAATGCGACACACACACACACACACACACACACACACACACACCACACGTGCAGAACTGCTACAGAGTGGCTCCAGGAACATTTTTCTGAGTTTAAAAACCAAACTCCCCAGACATGAAGATTATTTAGCATATCTAGGATTCATTGCAACGTGCTATTCAGAAGAGGTGTCCACCAGCACGCATTGTTACGGACTTATGGACATTAATCGCGTCCACCCCACGACGTGATATGGTACTTCCGCGTGCTCCCGGGACCATACACGATATTAGGCAGGCATACCAGTTTCTTTGGTTCTTCTGTGTATAACATCTCTTGCTAGCTATAAGTGATCACGCAAAGCAGTAGTTGTCATTACTTTATCAATAGGTTTGTGCTTGTATAAATAAGCGGTGAATGATTCTTGGGAATATTTTGTTGGGTATGTCTATTTGGTCATTAATGTTGTCATTTGAAGAGGCATAATTTGTAGAATACAGTTCAATGTCTTGGAAGAAGGTCCTTTTTTTCACCTGACCGGGTGAAGTATTATAGCTTGTGTGTTGTGTGAGCCACTTGTTGCTCGATATCTGCTACATGTAAGGCAATTGATTTCGCTAAATTCTGGGAAATGTTTTCCAAAAACTGACATGTTTACTTATATTGCTGTTGCCTGTGATGTGGTGTTGTTTAGTATTGGTTTGTCTTTGTGGTTTTTTGTGTAGGAATTTATTTCAAAATTTAACACTTCTATTAAGTTTTGATTATAGTCGTTACTGTAAGCACCTCCATCAATGGTGTTTATTCATCAATTTCGCCAGCTGTTCCTAACGGATTTTGTTGATTATGTTGAGCATTGCCCTATATGTTGCCACATGCTTGTTTATCTGATTCTAACATTTGTATATTTTGGTTTCCTGTATACCTGAAATTTATGTAGATTAGTTGAGATAAATATGGAGAAACCCAGGAGATAATTGGACTGTCTGGTGTTCAACAGTGAAAACGATATTCTGTACCTTACCATCAAGTAAGCTTAGTATATCTTCAAAGTATCTTTTGTAATGTATTACCTTTTTAACCCTCTGGCGGTTTTCATTATAGAATTTACATTCTAAGCTGTTAATGAAAATATCAGAAGTAAAGTAGCAAAACAGTTTCCCATGGCAAGACCATTATACTGCTGGCCGCCGAGTAATGAATTAACTAATGTTCAAAGTAGTAATTTGGTAATTGTGCGTAGGTAAATGAAGCGGGCGGCAAATAATGGCGTAGACAGTGAAACAAAGAGTGAACAGGGAAGCATTATCAATCGATCAGTCGGCAACAGCTCGCCTTAGGAATCCGAAATGACAGGGCACAATCTTGCAAATACTGTAGATTCAGGTTTTGCGTCCTCACCGTTTTCTCAAATAAATCAAGACACTTTTCTGCTTTTCAAAATGCGAATATTGCCGGTTCAAATGCACTGCCGAATGGCTCTGAGGAACATGTTTCAGACACCAGTGCATTGGTATTACAGTTAATGAAACAAATGGGACAAAGGCTACAAAAGTTAGACACAATGGAACAAAAGTTACACACGATAGAACAAAGCTGGAGACAAACACAGCAAAAGCTTCAAACGTTAGACGCAATGGAACAAAATCTTCAAAAGTTAGACACAATGGAACAAAATCTTCAAAAGTTAGACGCAATGGAACAACACCAGAGACAAACACAGCAAAAGCTACAAACGTTAGACACAGTGGAACAAAATCTTCGGAAGTTAGACACCACGCTGGAACAAACACGTGAAGATTTAACTAATGAGTTACATAACATTGAATCGAAATGTCGAAAAGTCTGTAATGACGTAAAAACACAAATTTGTGAGCATTTTCGACCTATTCTTTCGCGGCATGAAAATGCATTACAGAATCACAAAGCAGCCATAAGAGAACTGCAAACTATTGTTCATGAAAATCATGAGACCTTGCAAGCTAAAATTTACACAGTTGCATCTACCGATTCGGTTACGCAGCTTGCAAAACTCAGGAAAACTTAAAGGACACAGTAGATACGATTTCAACACAAATGGACACTCTGAAACTTGGTTCAGAAAAACACACAGAGGAAATAATTTCACTATCGGATAAAGTAGCCGAACAGTCAGATCATTTCACTAGCTTATCTACAAAGGTAGATGATGATCTGAATGACACAAGACCTGTAGCGTTCACTGACACTGAAGAGTATGAGCAAATTAGAAAATTCAAACACAATCAAAATCAAATCAATACACAGTACAAAAGAGAAATCCGGGAAGTATAGGATCAGTTGGCACAAGTTATACAAGAATTACATATTTCAGAGGACACTTGCGCTCCAGTACGGGAAGAGGGACATAGAAATAAGGAACAACCACAAAATAATAACACAGGACACTTCGGAAATTATGTAAGAAATTGGCAAGGCGCATTGCATTTTGAGATGGAACCGCCGAAACGAAGTACCAATGAGCGATGTGCGACTCGCCGACACGATGATTTTGACTATAAGCTGTTCATTACTACATGTAAATTCAAAACATTTAAGAATTATGGCAACGAAAATCATCCACGAGCATGGCTTCATCAATTCACTCATTGTTTTCCTCCCAACTGGTCATTGCAGCACAGATTATAATTTATGTGTGGCTACTTAGAGATTGAACCAGCTGAAGGAATGCGATCGGCCATTCACGATTGTCACAGTGAAGGAGAATTTTATCATGCCTTCCACTCAGCATATTGGTCTCAAGCTACACAAGACCGAGTAAAACATAGCATCATAATGATGAAACGTTTCGAACAATCTGAATTTTCCAGTCTTGTGAAATATTTTGAAGACATGTTGCATAAGAATCAGTATCTTGCAAACCCTTACAGCCCCTCAGAACTCATCCGCATTTGCTTAATCAAATTGCCTGAACATTTACGACATATTATTTTGGCAGGACGTTGCAAAGACGACATTGAAGCTTTTCAGGGACTGTTACAAGAATTGGAAATTGACACTGACAATCACGGAACTCGAAAACAGGAACACAACAATTACAGGTCACATCCGTCGCAATTCCGCGATGAAAGAAATAATAACTGGACACGACAAGGCTATTCTCACAACACAAATCGTGACCAAAGCAGACACCACCCGTATGAGAACCGTTGGCAGAGTAGTAATAATTACAGGGAAAGATCACCTCTCCGCGGTAGTGACTATCACAGAGACAATCGGAGAAACAGACAATATGGGAACCAAAATAATTATTATCAGGGGAGACAGAATGACTTCAGACGCAACGGTCCAGCGCGCAGTTACGATTCAGGGAGAAATTCACCACCACGTGACCGACAAGAAAGGAACCATGGAATCTACCGACATGACGACAGACCATATGATCGTAACGACAGGCCTGAATTGCATCAGAACTGGCGGGATTCAAACTGGGCAGGGCCCTCTCGACAAGGTGAATTAGTAGAAGTTAGGTCTCCAAATCCCAATAACGACGCGCGCCAACAAAGAGACAATAGGCAATGACTCACACCGATGGCAGCCACAAAACGTACTTATGAAACTGAGGACGCAGCTGCCGTAGCTAGTAATTACGTAAAAATGGAAGACATTAGGGACATCTTACTCCACGGACACGACGTAAAACATAACAACATTGCATATCCTGTGATTCACATTACAGTAAATGACGTAAAATTTACGGCAGTGCTTGACTCCGGCAGTCCCATTTCAGTAATTAGTGAAACAGCCTTTAGCAAATGCAACAAATCGAACGATTGCCCCACACTTCCATTACGTAAGATTAAATTACAAGGTGCAATCTTTGGAAAAAGTGAAGATGTACGCCAACAAACCCACTTAGAATTCTTTTGCCAAAGCCACAGCTTCTCTATGAACTTTCTTATTGTTCCATTATTGTCGACCGAAATTATATTGGGAGTAGACTTTTTGAATGAATACAAAGCAAGCTTAAGCTTTCACGATGCTGAAATAAGTTTAGAGAAGGAAGGTAAGTCAATAGCTTAGAAATTTGAAGATTGGCTCTCAAATCATGACGAAGAAATTAATCGGCTTTACCTCCTGTTAGACAACAGTTCGGAATTTTATACGGAACTTGACACTAGCAATCACTCTGCGAGTACTGACAGGGATGATGTCGACGGCGCATTTGATACTAATGAGTTAATTCAGAATAAAATTCAAACAATTGAGAATTGTAATGACACTGATAGGCAGGACCTTTTTGAGATTTTACAAGCACATTCCACAGTTTTTACTCACAAAACAGGAACAAACAAGGGATTTCAATACCAATTTCGTGTTCGTGAGCATACTACATTTTGTGTTAGACCATACGTAATTCCGGCACATTATAGGGACCGTGTTAGGACAGAAATACAATCTACGTTTGACGAGGGCATTATTGAGCCTGCAGTAACCTCATACAACAATCCATTACATGTTGTTAAGAAGAAAAATGGATCGATCAGGCTTGTCTTAGATTCGAGACTATCATCATTCCTGAAACAGACAGGCCGCAAACGTTGGAAGAACTTCTTCAAAATTTTAATTGTGTAAAAGTGTTGTCTTCTATTGATTTCAGATCCAGCTTTTATCAGATCGAACTTCATCCAGAATGTAGAAAATACACAGCTTTCCTTTGTTTCGGCGTTTGTTATCAATTTCGGAAACTTTCTCTTGGTTTGAACATTTCTTCGGCAGCGTTCATTCGCGGACTAAATTCCATATTACCTGATTTCTTAAAACGTCACATCACCTTGTATGTGGATGATATTCTAATAGCAGAAGCCTCATGGGAACAACATAATCGCATCCTCAACAGTTTGTTACATATTTTTGCAGAATCTGGAATTACAGTTAACTTGGAAAAGTCTGAATTCGGTAGGACAAAGGTTAAGTTTTTGGGACATATTATTTCTTCTGAAGGCATTCAGACGGATCCTGAAACGTTAGAAGCAATCAGAGCCATTCCAGTTCCATCCACAAAAAACAAGTCCGCAATTTTTTTGGTCTCGTAAATTTTTACCGTCGTTTTCTGAATATGCAAATTCTAGTTACACCAAAACTTTGCTCTTTCACTGGAAAAAATACTATTTGGAACTGGGACGAACAAGCACAATTGGAATTCAATTCTTTGAAAGAATCGCTACTTAACGCACCAATACTCGCTCATCCAGATCTATCACAAGATTTCTGCCTTAGCACGGATTCTTCTAAAGTCGGTCTTGGTGCCCATTTATTTCAAGAAGCCACAGAAAATGACACTACTGTTCAGAAAACCATTGCTTTGGCTAGCCGAGTGCTAACAAAATCTGAAAAAAATTATTCCGTTACTGAATTAGAAGCTTTAGCTATCGTTTGGGCATTTAACAAATTCCGTTTCTTTCTTTATGGTAAGCACTTAAAAGTATACAGTGATCATCGTGCATTACAATATCATATGTCTTCAAAATTAAATCATGATAGGTTAAAACGTTGGGCATCGTTTCTGCAAGAATTCCACTTCACAATAATCTACATTTCCGGCAAGGAGAACAATGTTGCGGACGCACTGTCACGCGCATCGGATGGGCTTGAGAAAAGTAACACATAAGGCTAACTCGAGAAAAATTTCAGTTATCTTTACATTCAGAAAGTCGCCTTTGAAAACTTCATCACCACATCTTTAAAGGACATTGCTCATGAACAAGATAAAGATCCGATTTGGAAAGACACCAAAAGTAAATGGCATGAAAAGACACACACTCAGATTCGGCATTATTATTTGGTTAGAAACAACATACTCTTCAAACGCTGCACTGTTAACGACAAACTATGGGTACTTTGCATTCCAGACGATTTCGTTAATAAGCTCATTTGGTGCATTCATTTCAGCTACGCACAGTTTTGGTCCACGAAAATATTATCGTATTCTTCGAACGACTTGTTATTTTAACAATATGGAAAAGAGAATTCGAAGAGTCTTGTCTATTTGTAAACTCTGTCAAAAAGCTAAACCATCTACTATCTCACATCGTGCTCCGTTGTTTCCTATCATTCCTTCTAAATTAAAAGAATTTGCTGCTGTTGATCTCTTGGGACCCCTTGTCAGAACATCTAATGTGTTTTCGTTCGTTCTAGTCGCTGTTGAACTTACTTCAAAATTTATTTCTTTCACACCGTTACGCAAAGCCACTGGACGGTCTGTGTCCAACGCCTTTCTTACAAATTTCTTACGTGAAGTTGGACACGTTAGTAAAGTCATTTCAGATAACGGACCGCAATTCAGATATGCTGTTTCGTCACGCATACTGCGGAATAATAAAATCAAACCTGTTTTTATTTCATTGTACTCACCACATTGTAACCCGTCTGAACGGATTATGAAAGAAATCAATAAGCTTTGCAGACTTTATTGTCACAGAAAGCATCAGCATTGGGACAGATATTTACACTTATTTCAAAACGTGCTGAATTAAATGCCTCATGACTCCACTGCTTTACCACCTACTCTTGTACTAAAGAATGAAGAACCACCAAACAGAATCAGAGAGCTTGTAACTTTTCCGAATACACGTAAACTTCGACACAAAGACATAATTGATTTAGCTATTAAAAATGTAAAATCTGCAGCAGACAAGAGGAGAAAACTACACGATAAAGCAAATGCAAAGAAATTATATATTGGTCAGAAAGTTCTCATTAAAGTTCATTCATTGTCACATAAGAAGAAACACTTCAGTCACAAATTCTTTCTAGTTTACAATGGACCTTACAGAATCCGACGTATACCACATGATAATTGCGTTGAAGTTGAAACTCTGCGTACTAGGAAGAGTAAAGGATTGCACCACATTTCTCATGTAAAACTGTTTATTGAAAGATAATCTGCTTTATAACTTAGTCTTTGCCATAAAATTTTTCACTTCACGTTACTAGTATGATTTGTCAGACTTAGAAACTGTTAACATGCAACAATGTTTTGAAGTTCACCATCCAGTCTAGAACCTAGGGAACATATTTAGACAGTATTTTCGAGTGCATTGTTATAGTGAACAGACGACACAGTGTTATCGTGTGTGTACATTCCTGCTTGTTAGTTGCACGATTACGTAACGACTATAAGGCTGACATACTTAGAACATGTACCGGTACTGCCAATGAGATTTTAATGCAACATTTTGGTTTACTTGAAAATACATTCTAGATTTAAAGTACTTTCTGAGAGATACCAGATGACACACAGCTTAGTTTATTTGACAGCTACACGATTATATCACGAAGCTACTCATATGCGACACAATTTACATTGTTGTTTTTGCGGTGTATCTGTTTTATATCTGCAAAGTTTTTCTGAATTATTCTGGAAAGTAAAATATGTTTTATTAGTAACTTTTGTGGTATAGCTACAATGAGATAGCCTTTTCCGTAGCACAACAATACGTTACATTATAGTACTTTGTTGATCACAGTAACGTACATAATATCTACGATATCTATGCGTAAGGCATTTCACTTTCGTTTATGATGAGGTAAGTACATTGACTAATAAAGCGAAGAATAATGAATAGTGGTTAGGGACTCTGGTTTGTGAAAAAGGATGTTGAAAACCTATAATCGTACTTAAAGAGTTATGAAATGTGTGCATATGCGCGAATGTATCACTATGCTGGCGAAAATTTTTTGGACACTGTTATATTTACAGGATTTTGTTTCTGCAGATTGGAAACGCAAATTCTCGACCTGTGAACTTTTAATATGAGACTGTCACTGTAGCAAACTGGTGTCGTAAATATTTCGGTAAGAAAGTTAAGTGACCACCTGCACGTAATGCGTCGTGGGCACCCAGCTGCGCGACAGTGGCCTGGAAAAAAGCCATTAATGTGTGCTTTTCAGAGGCACAGATGGAGAAAAAAAAGAGGCCATTATCCTCGCTATTGACATTCCTTTGTAGAAAGCATCGCAAATATGACACGCTCATTACTTGAAAATATACGATTACTCATACTTTGTGCTACTTACTGAAATGCTTAGGAATTGATGGGAAATATTCTTACATTTGCACACCTGATAATGACAAGTGTCTTCCTATGAGAGTTGAGAGCTACTGACTTATGAAATGCCACATAGCTATTGAATGATGTTTTTGTGCTTAATAAGCGTAATTGCTTATTTCATTTGATATCTGTTTTCCAGCTGTGTTGCAGCATTGGTTTTATAAAATAAACTTAAATGCATTTGCTAATGTGAACACTTTGTGTCAACAGATCTATTGCATAATTATTTTATGATCGACATTCTTCGAAAAAGGAGCTCTTGGAATGGAAAGGACAATAAGAAGGGAACAATAACAGTAACTGCATATATAATTTTCTTTTCAAGTACTTGGTAATTTTTGTAGAATTAGTTTTTGTGGTGCACCACTTTAATTACGTAGACATTAAGATGTGAATATACGTTTCGCTTACCTGCTTTGTTGTCTGTAGTGTACTATTTTTTCTGCTCGTGGGTTGTGTTGTTTAGATATGAGTTATTACATTTACTGCTGCTAGCTTTGCCAATTTGCATTTTTTCATTGATGTTTGTAGTAATTGTTTTGTGCTGCTGCATTGCCTCGTCCCTTAGTTTAGCATCTGAGCTCATAGATTTAAGTTAGCTTAAGAGGGGTAGACTATATAGGAGAATGAGTTGCGATGACCTGGAAGAAATGCATTGAGAAGTTTTACGAAAAAAGTACAGAAAGCAGGTACAGATAGCACTTTTTGAAATAATGAAGAACGAAGGTAGATCTCCAAGAAGTAAAGAAAGTTTTGTTTGCAAGATATTGCAGTAAAACAAACCCTGTCCTTTCCCTTTCTGTTATTCCGCTATGTGTTTGTGTACTCTTGTATATTTGTGGTCTTCCTGTCTTTAAGTGTGTAGCTAATACGATTTATGTTGTAGATTTTTCTAGTACTAAGCTAAATTCACTATGATGAGGAATACTGTTATCCTCAAATATAATTTGCATTAATAATATGTTATTCACTTTGTAAATTCTGTTCTGTTTCAATGCTCATGTATTAAATTAATGTTTCGAAAACTATTCTCATTATTTTATATATTTACTTATTTCATAATTCCTGTAACACTGATGTATATGTTTATTTCTATTCTTTTATAAAGTCTGTGTTACTACAAATGTTATCTGTACTGTTATGTTCTTTAATGATGTATTTTGTACATTTGTTATTGTATTCTTATGTTCTAAAATTGTAATTGACACCAGCTCATCAAATTAAGTTACTTGTAAGCACACATTTCACTGCACACATTTCTGTTGGTCATAGTATATGGACAATATGTGAGAAGTAGGGACTGTTAGGTTCACAGGAGAGCTTCTGTAAAGTTTGGAAGGTAGAAGACGAGATACTGGAAGAAGTAAAGCTGTGAGTACCGGGCGTGAGTCGTGCTTTGGTAGCTCAGTTGGTAGAGCACTTGCCCGTGAAAGGCAAAGGTTCCGAGTACGAGTCGTGGTCGGGCACACAGCTTTAATCTGCCAGCAAGTTTCAGGGACTGTTAGTGTTTGGACGTGTGTTAATAAGTCAGCAAGGGAATGATTAACAACATTGCTGGTTCTAAGGGCATTTCAAAAAAAAAAAAAATTTTTTTTTGTGAGTGCGCAAGTGGTGGTTTATGGACTTGCTATATTGTCCGCAAGGCTCTTCGATGGTGATTGTGCACCTGCACAGTCGCAACAGATGGCTGCTGGCCGTCTCTACAAGCACCACAGTGGGTCTGAATTTTTTATGGCCCACCAGTACCATTATCTCTACAAGGACTGCAGTGGGTCTGCATGTCTGGTGGCCCACCAATACCGTAATCTCTACCAGGTCCACAGTGGGTCTACTCGGTGATGACCTACCTACCAATATTCTTCAAAACTTGGACTGACTCTGCGGTGGTTTGCTCTGTTGTGGCCCATTACCTGTCTGCATGTCAAGAGTCAGCACTGTCTTTCCGTTGGAATGACAACGCTACTTCCTCAAGGCTGTTTAGGTTTTTTATGTTGGTAAAAGACGTAGCGGTCTGTATGAAAATCACTGGCTGTGCCGTGTGCAGTCTGTGGCTGGTTTGCATTGTTGTCTGCCATTGTAGTGTTGGGCAGCGGCAGCTGGATGCTAACAGTGCGTAGCGTTGCGCAGTTGGCGGTGAGCTGCCAGCAGTGGTGGATGTGGGGAGAGAGATGGCGGAGTTTTGAAATTTGTAAGACTGGATGTCATGAACTGCTATATATATTATGAATATAAAGGTAAATACATTGTTTGTTCTCTATCAAAATCTTTCATTTGCTAACTATGCCTATCAGTAGTTACTGCCTTTAGTAGTTTGAATCTTTTATTTAGCTGGCGGTATTGGCGCTCGCTGTATTGCAGTAGTTCGAGTACCGAAGATTTTTGTGAGGTAAGTGATTTGTGAAACGTATAGGTTAATGTTAGTCAGGGCCGTTCTTTTGTAGGGATTTTAGAAAGTCAGATTTCGTTGCGCCAAAAATATTGTGTTTTAGTCTAAGCACAGTCATGTATAATTGTTCAAAGGGGACGTTTCACATGTTCCTGAAGAATGTGAGGTAATACATAAGAACGCCACATGTCTGTGATTTACCGCTGTGCCGTCAGAGCCCCCTTAATCACTACCAGCTGTGACATGATGAAACACCCAATAGAATCTCATATTTTGATGCCAGGATTAACACCGCTGTGCCTATTCAAAATATTGGGAAAGTTGGATCTCTCTCCAGTCACTGGCATAAACGCCGAAGATGGTCATCTGAGTTAGTGTAGAACTGCAATTCATCACTGAACACAATGCGACGTCATTTATCAGCAGCCAATGCATTCCAGTCACAACACTTCTCCAACAACAGCCGTTTGTTTTGTGGTGTTAACAGCATATGGGACAGTAATTTCCTATTGTGGCTGCTGCTAGTCTCCGACCAATGGTGCAGGACGACACAGAATGTTACGCAGAGGCAGTTACTTATTCGCAGATGGCAGGCGCCGGTATGAATGAGTTACGAAGTACCTGTGGAGTTCAGACGTGGTCGAATGGAACCTTTGCAAGGGGTATGAACCATTCACTTTCCCATGCAGCCATCATATCCGTTTGCCTCGTAAATAGTGATGGTGCGTAATTCGGCTACCCGATCTAAAGGAGATTCAAAATGAGACCACTTTCAAACTGTTAGGTGCTGATAACGGTGTCTCATATGAGTCCACATCTCCATGTCCTTAAGTCGTAACTTAACGAATGATGCTGTGCACGCCACTTACATACAATACTAGGTCTGTTAACAACAGTAAACGTAAGCAATAGCCCCCCGTCTAGCCGTGCGGCCTAACGCGCCGCTTCCCAAGCGGGAAGGCATGCCGGTCCCCGGCCCGAATACGCCCTGCGGATTAGTGCGAGGTCCGGTGTGCTGGCCAGACTGTGGATGGATTTTAGGCAGTTTTCCATCTGCCTCGGCGAATGGGGGCTGGTTCTCCTTATTCCCCCTCAGTTACACTATTTCTCGGTTAAAAAAAACTTTACAAACAGCCGTTTGTTTAGGGTTATTTTATTTTATTTTATATATCAGATGCTACCAGTTTAGGCGATTCAGTATTGCCACCTTCAGGCCCCATACGCTTTTTTCGTATTAACAAGCTTGTTGTGGTGCCATAAAACTGGGACCGTAATTCCGAACCGTTATGCAACTGATTCATATGAAAGGGAGACACCGACCCAGCCCACACGGAGTCCTTGAATATACAATAAGCTCGTTAATAAGAAAAAAAAGACATATGGGGCCTGAAGATGAGAATACTGAATTGCCCCAATTGGTAGCATTTGGTATATAAAATAAAATGACCCGAAATATAACGATTTTGGCAAAGTTTTTTGAATCGAGAAATAGGTACCAGCCGATGCCTCCTTGCCATAATGGAGCGACAGAGAATCAGTTATACTATGTCGGCGACTGCTGCGCAACCACTGTCTCCACAGATGCGTACACCATAATTACTCTACCACGCAAACATTTACACTCTCGTCTGGTGGTAGCCTGGTATGAGCGCACAATAACCATGGGTTCGGCGTGGAGCGGTGCTGGGGTGGGCGGATCGCTGTGCCTGTTGTGGGGTTGTGAACCACTGGCGGCTACGGCGGGACGAAGCCTCTCCGTCGTTTCTAGGTCCCTTGTTTAATACATAATACATACAAACATAAGAAATACTAATGCATTCATGTGGCAATTCTAACGATCACAGAGAACTGCAACTCTAATCAACTCTCGTGTCACACACTAATTGAATTAAAACATTGTTCAAACTCTCCGTTTGATTAGTTATACATTCTGTTAAAACACATTTCAGTTGCGACTTCTCCAAGAGTAGCCTACGATGTTCATTATGTTTGTTCCTAGATGATGACGTACACAATGATATAGGGCAGGCATCAGAGTGGGAACAGTGCCGGGAAAATCATGATGGTTAGTACAGTTGCATTCTATGATTGATTAATTGCAAAGTTATCCACTGTGTACAGAAGTGAATGTTTCTCTTAATAATAGGTTCTAAGAAAGTAAACTTGCTTCGCTCAAGGACACCCTTAGATAGCAGTCTAAACATCTTCAGTTTTGGTATGGCATTTTGAATTCACACTATACCAGTTTAGAAACCGTTTGAACTGATTAGGTGAGGTGCTATTTTCTCTGTAAACCAAGCGTGCCAACGTTTTACGTAAAGATTTTCGGTTCAGATGTTAGGCTACTGCACCTCATCTGTGTTATCTTATGGGAACGATCGACCCACGAAACGAACTTCATACGCTGTACTTTCAAACTATATCCAATATGCAACAGCACAATAGCTTCAAATGTTCAATGTTGACGCTTTATCCTAGGTGGCTGCTGAAGGACCAAAATGGTACACTCCGCCTCGCACTGCACGGCATCTTGCGGAGTTTATATGAAGACGTAGATCAAGGACCAACACAAACCTTGAATCCGTAACTCTGCCTTATTTGCACTCAATATCTCTCTGAATAAACGTCCGCAGCTCGTGCTCTAGTGCCTAGCGTTCCTGACTTTGGATCACGGGGTCCTCGGTTAAATTCCCGGCACCGTTGGGGATTTTCTCTGCCGGCGACTAGGTGTTTGTGTTGTGCTCATAATTTCAACATTATCATCATAATTCGTCACAGTGGCTAGATTGGACTGTGAAAAATACTGGAGTGTGTACAAATTGGAACTTTGTACGGGCGCCGATGACCAAGCAGTTGAGTACCCTATAAACAAAACATCATCATCATCATCTGAATAAACGCTCAAGAATAAGGTTTGCATGCATCAGGTGCACATAACGACAATTAGCAGACGAGAGCGTCGTTTCGGCGCGTATTGATGTGAATCGACAGTCGTTTCGGTGGCCGTTGTGGCAATTAAAATTAACAGTCTTCTTTTCAAAAAATCGCCTCGGATATTGTATTAAAGCAATATAGGGAACCTACAGTAAGCCTAACTCTCAATGGAACAAATTTTTTCAAATGGCTCTGAGCACTGTGGTGCTTAACTTCTCAGGTCATCAGTCCCCTAGACCTAAGAACTACTTAAACTTAAGGACATCACACACATCCATGCTCGAGGTAGGATTCGAACCTGCGACCGTAGCGGTCGCGCGGTTCCAGACTGAAGTGCCTAAAACCGCTCGGCCACACCGGCCGGCTCTCAGTGGAAAGATGAATACTTGAAACTTATTTTTGAGTAGTCAAGTGTACTGTGCTAACCAGCCAATGTGCCATTTCTTTCGGTACCCACCATACTTTGCCACTGACTACGAAATTTTCCAATGAAATGTTTTAGATGTTGTGAACGTACAACTCAGCCCGCGACCAGTATGCTCACCAACATAATTCTCCTGAACTGACAATGTGAATGAAGGAATATTCTGCTAACAGGATGGGCATTATGCCCGCATTCCTAGTTCACTTCACCACAATCCCATTGAGCTCATCCACAAACGCCAAAGAGCGTGAAATGAACGGGTTGGTCCTGTTCGAACAGTCTTCACGAGTAGTAGGTTAAATTACAGTGGTTGTGGATGGGAATGTCTTCCCAATTCTCTCGGTGACTTAAGGATGCAATGACATGAAGTGCGGCTGCCGTAACCAGGGCGAAATGTGGAGTACATAAGTATGTAGGCGTATGTTGTTCAGTTCACTTGCCCCTCAACGTTTAATCGGTGTCAATTTCATACACTTAGACAGGCAAAGTAAATTCCTGGTGCATTTCAAAATACGAGTAGATACGACTTATGGTCAGACTGTAATATTTCCGTCAACATATGAAGCTAGTAAGAAGTACATACCACCACAAAATTTCTTCAAGAAATAGCTTTGGAGCTTGAACACAAGTGTCAGCCCATCTAGTTTAAGTTAGATCTTCGCAAGTGACACTCTTCACACTATCGCTTGATAAACTCTGTCCAGCAGACAACTACTAATTCTTAAGCCATGTCATTTCTTTGAGATTTTCATCAAAATTACTTACCATTCAATAATATTAGCCGTAAATATGTGCTTAGATTCCCCCCCAACAAAAAACGATTTTCATTTATAATCTTCCATTAACTGAGAAGCAAGATTAGTATTAACTCATACATGGTGAAAGAGTGTAAATGATCGAATTATTGTTCTGGTCTTTATAATTACTGAAATGATCGATCAGATTTTGCAATGCACCCTTGCCGTGTGGTGAAATCGGAAATGTAGCATGATGAGTAGAGGACATTGGCCGGAACGATGCCCTTTTTAAAGAACATTCTCCATAACGGTCTATAGTTATATATATCAAAGGTAGAAATGAGGACATGAATGTCCAGGAATACAGACTTTCATAGATATATGAGTCCGTACCTGGCGTGGAAGTTGGGAAGAGCGGCAGTAGCGTGCTGTAGTTACGGGAGTGTGCTGGAACACCAGTAAAATAAATCAGCCGCGCAGAGTGGCAAGTTTGCTCCGGCACTCAAGCTCGCCCCCTCCCACCAGCTCTGCTTTTCTCTGGCCTCCTCTGCGCCAAGTAATGCTCCTCTGTTCCTCTCACCACTTCTAATACCCAAAATATTAGCTAAGAACTTAGTTCACTGTAGCTGTGACAAGAAGTCAAGAAAATTCGACAAATAGAAAGGCTTCTATAGAACAAATCTATTCTGTGATTGCTTTTCACTCATTTGACTAATGACCTCACTCTGAGTGAACGTAGCCAAAGAGGGATAAGCACATGTGTTCCGTGCGTTTTCATTCAACAACTAATAATTAGTATAAATTATTTGGAAATATGTGACAGTTAGGTAACGTATACCTAGGCAACCACTGAGACAGTACATTTATTTTTGCTTAGCGTAGGATGATGGTAATAATGGCTTGGTACGACAACTGACTCCTCGAGAAGAAATTAGAAATTACATTTCCACTTTAAACACTATAACATTATCAAATTAGCCACAGATCTGTCAAATTAGCCACAGATCTGTGCTGAGTAAAGTATTACATTACTTGCTTGTAACTGAGACTTTTAATCAGACAGCAGTGGTCTGATAATTGTACGCTAATATTCCGTGGAAACTGGGGAACTTGTGTCGTTCAACAAATTTACAGGGAATATTTATAAATTAGGTATACAGATTTTCCTTGTGAATCAGTCTACCTATTAGTGAAAACCGTATCGAAATCCCTACAGTAGGTACATAATCCTGACATACTGCCGGTTACAGCAGCAACTAACACAATAAAAAAGAATTTGGTTTAGTCTATTGTCGCAAATTTTATTTTACTTGTTGCCTAACTGTTTCGCTAGACAGTACTACCATCAGGCCTTTCTGTGAACAAAATATCAGTAGCACATAACGAAAATAGTAATGCAAGTAAATCTACAAAATATGTTCTTCCTATGACAGTGAACTTACTGTATCGAGTGCCATATTAAAATATTGTGGCCGACCGAAGTGGCCGTACGGTTGTAGGCGCAGCAATCTGGAACCGCGAGACCGTTACGGTCGCAGGTTCGAATCCTGCCTCGGGCATGGATGTGTGTGATGTCCTTAGGTTAGATGGGTTTAAGTAGTTGTAAGTTCTAAGGGACTAATGACCTCAGAAGTTGAGTCCCATAGTGCTCAGAGCCATTTGCCCATTTCTTTCTGTTGAAAATATTGTGCACTGAAAGCGGTAGCCAATACGCAATGTAAAAGTTTCGGACTCTAGACGAAAGCCAATACTTTATTTGTACAGTAGGTATTGAAATTAGCATTCACATACTGACAGAAAAAAACGGTTGGAGACTAATTGTAAAACGGCCGGAGAGGCCGTACGGTTCTAGGCGCTACAGTCTTGAACCGCGGGACAGCTATGGTCGAAGATTTATAATCCTGCCTCGGGAATGGATGTGTGTGATGTCCTTAGGTTAGTTGAGTTTAAGTATTTCTATGTTCTAGGGGACTCATGACCTCAGAAGTTGAGTCCCATAGTGCTCAGAGCCATTTGAACCATTTTGAACTAATTGTAATTGGGAGCACTTCACCAGGCAAGAAGTACGAGTTTAGTGTTGTCGTAAAAATAAGAAATTTAGATAGTAATAATACGAGTGTTAGAGTGTTTTTAAGGCGTACTGTTAAAGGTTTCACTTTTTCATGCTTAATCGTACAATCGGATTGATATCGTAATGGTTCAAATGGCTCTGAGCACTATGTGACTTAACATCTGAGGTCATCAGTCCACTATAACTTAGAACTACTTAAACCTTACTAACCTAAGGACATCACACACATCCATGCCCAAGACAGGATTCGAACCTGCGACCGTAGCGGTCGCACGGTTCCAGACTGCAGCGCCTATAACCGCTCGGCCAAGCCGGTTGATATCGTACTTTAGTTGACGTTTTGACATAATAAAGTTAGAGAATCTCGTTTAATTGTTTTTTTCTCTTTCCAACAATTTAAGTAGAGCTTATCTCTTCATTATTTAGTTCACGTTTCCTGAATGTAGAGGTAATTATAGGTTGTTGATTCAGAAAGTTTACTCTGGTAGTTTATCTGCCTACAGTTGCGCGTAGGTCAAATTTGGGTAAACACGTTTTGTTATGTATCTGTAATGTAACTGACTTATTCTCATTGAAGTATTGTATTTATCTTGGCTGCAATATGCCTGCGTTGCTGTAGAATTGGAAAATCTGAGCTTTGGTATGATGGTTGCTGCAGTTTTTCCCTGTGGCTGACTGCAATTGGTTCAGAAATTTAAAATTATTTTAGGCTTTGTAGGTAATATAGTAGAGATAGGAAGATAGTGGAACAGCAGGGGGAGACTTTTGCCCTTCAGGTGGAATTAGATAAGGCTAGGGATGATGTATGCCGTCAGCCTTGCCGCAGTGGTAACACCGATTCCCGTCAGATCACCGAAGTTAAGCGCTGTCGGGCTGGTCTAGCACTTGGATGGGTGACCATCCGGTCTGCCGAGCGCTGTTGGTAAGCGGGGTGCACTCAGCCCTTGTGAGGTAAACTGGGGAGCTACTTGATTCACAAGTAGTGGCTCCGGTCTCGGAAACTGATATACGGCCGCGAGAGCGGTGTGCTGACAACATGCCCCTCCATATCCCCATCCAGTGACGCCCATGGGCTGAGGATGACACCACGGCCTATTCGGGAGGAGTTAAAGTTAGTTAGGGAAGATGTATACAGGTTAAGGAGGAAGAAGAGGGAACAGAGGTGGCAAGTGGCATGAGCTAACTAAAGGAACAGGCTTAGAACCTAATCTGACAGCTTTGTTGTGAATGTGTAAACTAAGTTTAACCCGTTACTTCAGTTAGAGACCTATGAGCCTGAGTTATATGCAGGTGTACACAGGGCGTAACGAACTATCATTATTAAACAGAAAAGTAACATTTTAGGGAAGTCAGTGAAGAAAAAGACAGTAGTGTTGTTAAGTATGCCTCATGCTAGCGGTGTTGGCCAACTTTTGCAGGATGAACTTGGGTCATAATAGCAGGTCATCAATTTTTTTTGAAACCTAGTCCTGGTCTGGAGCAGATGACAGACGGTTTTGCATAATTTTGCAAAGACTACACAAAGGAAGGCCTTTCAGTTAAAGTGAGTGGGCCATGTAATAGTACTGACAGAGGTCTTGAGTCTAGTATAACTTTGACCTGGCAAAGATTGCATCAGCGTTGAGATATACCAATGGTGAGTTTGTATCTGCTCTCAGACACCACGACCGACCTCATTTAAACTCTTTTTTTGAGAAGAGTTAATTTGGAGTTGGAATGGTTGCTTATGTGAGGCGTAGTGTCACGTACTGGCGTGTTTCATGTGAATTCTCTCAGTAGATTTGATTATAGTCATCATGTCCTTCACACCAACAAGAAAGGGAGGGGTAAACTGCCATGAGTGACAATATATCAGTGCTTACAGAGTTAGAAACAGCACCTTTTCAGAATAAGGAGTACATAAAGAAGCCATATGTTAAGAGCGGTGAGTACTGAAAAGAACCTTCGGTTTGAGAAAAAACCAAACAACTTAATTTTGCCATATTGCACCAGCACCATCAGCTGTTCGTTAAACATTTACGCCAATCACCAAAAATGTTATGTATAACCAATTTTAACTTAATCACTGCGAAATTTTAGCTACCTTTATTGTTTCAATGTACTCGAGGTCTAAGTAGTAAAATTCATTAGCAACTTATTTGCATTGATGTATTATAACTGTCAAACCCAGTTGGGATAATTTGCATCATTGAAGGTCAAGTGATCATTGATATTTAGCTTAGCATCTCAATCTTGCATAGCGGCATTGGGGATAAGAGGAGTAATAATACATCAGGAATTGTGATAAGTTTAAAACAAAGACATTCCTAAAATCCGACATTTCTAAAACCCGACTACCCTGTGGCACAAGTCAAGAAACCTCCAATCTACATGATCACAAATTTGAGGCCTGTATTTGACGTGTATGCCCGCTGTAATTCGTGTATGTATTTCCGCGTAAGTCTGGTAGATGTCGATAGAGCCACTTCGACTACGGAAGCAATTGTACTGAGCCACATGCATGAAACATGAGTAGCTGGAACAGATTGTTTAGGATGCTACAATATTTAGTAAAGCGGTACGGTAAAATCATTGAAATGCCTCCGAAGAGATGCGTCTCTGAAAAACTTACTAATTACCACCACAGTGCTCCTAAAGAACAGCTGGCACTTTTAGAGATACTAAAAAATGCAATAGGAGTACTGGATGGAGAGAAATTTCCAACAATTCAGTTTGTTTTGTTAGATATGCACAAAAAGAAAAATCATCTTAATAGAAATCCAGAAGATACAGATGTACGTTTTTACTTTGGACCCAGATTTCTTGTGTAATAAGCACTGTGTGTCTAGGAAATGGAAACTGAACTTAATTGCAAAACGCCAATTTCACTGTCACCCGTATTTTGGCACTGCAAAATAACTGCCGTTTTACCGTCTACTAACTGTCGATACTACGAGCGCTGAATGAGCGCGGTCTTCGTCCCGTAGGGAAGAAAGTCGAAATTCGGACATTGCACAGATCAGTAACATTTCTGTGGGCACACTTACGATTGTTGAAAATGTCTGTTTCTGATACAAGTGAGACACTAAATACTGTGCGTAAGATAGTGTGACGAAATATCAGTTCCCGATAAGTTAGAATAAAATTAGAACGTGGCAGTAATATCGTACTCTGTCTTTGCGATACCAGTAAATATTTAGTTAGGGGGGTTGAACGGTTGTCAGCCACGCTCAGCAACCAAAAATTTTAAGTCTCTGTTTTCCGAGTGACTATAATGTGGGCCGTGTCATAGGCAGTCCATCAATGAGGTTGTCTTTTATTAACTCGAATGGATACTGGTGACGACAGCGACGAGCTTTGGAGATGAAATGGTAATAGTAGTTTCTTTCCCATGCTATTTACTTTAACTTAGAAGAATGTTTTGTAATCTAGACTGAAATGCGACTAGCGAAAGCAGTGTCAGTGTGGCGTGGGACCTTACTTCGGACGGACGGAGCAGACTTGATCAGGAAGGAATCAATTAATCGTAAATAGGGTAAGAAGGAAAAATTTGGAGTTTTGTTCCTGTTACATTACAAATTTCTTAGGTCGTCAAGTTCACATAAGTATATTTGAATCAATAAAGCGGATGGTGTTATAAAAAAGAAGAATGTGATATTTCATTACGATCATTACAAAGGTTTGTAGGTACATAATTTTCCTATGAACCTCCAAACTGTTTCTAAGTTTTCATTACCGCATAAAACAACACAGCGCAAGCTATTTTCTCTTTTGGAGCAGATAGGTGTCGCGATTAGACACTAGCACCCGGGAACATACGTATAAACTGTAGGTAAACCGATATGTGCATAGGTCCATGAACTGGTGAGAGTATGTCAGGAGCAACATCAGCACACAGACACTCAAAGCTGCTACAAAAGCTGTTGTAACAGCGGCGCTGCCTCCCCATGGTGTCTTTTCGGTCACCATAGACTGTCCACGTCAAGCAATCGTACTCCGCCAAGCAGTGACCGAGCTTGGTGGGCTCGAGTGAGTGTGAGTGAGCAAAATGGCCAATTTGCCGACCTCTATCGCAGAACCGTCTGAGCCTCTAATTCAGGCCATTGACTCGGCTCTGTACCAAAGTCCGCAAAGAGTCCTGTCAATGATGCTACAGAGGCTGAGCTCTACCTTCATGTGGTAAGCAAGTTTGGTTGTCTGTAACACTTCACCGAAGCTAGAGAGAGAATGTCTTCCGACGCAAGGCGACACAAATTGTCAGTACTGTCATGAGCCACCAGTAGCAGTTAGTAGCAGCCCTGTGTTATTCAGTCCTCTGGAAGCACCTGTTCCACGTCTGGAATTACTCCTCCCGGCATTCACAAAAGTGTACACTGCATTTCTTCCTCCCCTTTGGCAGCTATATCTCTAAAGCGCCTCACTACGTGTCCAGAATTAGAGCTGTAACTACTGGTGCCCGACGCTCTGTGATTTTACAATTCTTACAGGATGTGATGCTTCCGCTGAAATAAGGAAAGTGGTTATATTAGCTCTAAATCACCGTAAGCAGCAGATGGTGCCTGAAACCTGTTTGTCAGATGAACCGGGGAGGTCTTTCGATTGGTGTCCTGGAACGATGGGTCATCATCAATGCGTTCAGTAACTGGGGTGGTCACGGTAGCTGATCGATCAGGGACACGAGGTATGTGCTGGACGTGCTCTGCATCCACATGTCTAGCCCCCCACAGCGATACCCATTGACACCAGCCACAAGGTGCGTAACTGAAGTCAGCAGCTGGTGAAACTGTGAGCGAAGTGTCACCACCTAAGCTCCCATCTAAACGCTGCAGTCATAGTCTCTATCTACACTAAAGACAGTAGAACCATAGACTAGACAATTACTGAAGCGCAGAACTGTGGTTGTAAACAGCAGCAGCTGCAGAGATGGGAGCTATTTCATCTACATCTACATGACTACTTTGCAATTCACATTTAAGTGTTTGGCAGAGGGTTCATCGAACCACAATCATACTACCTCTCTCCTATTCCACTCCCTAACAGCGCGCGGGAAAAACGAACACCTAAACCTTTCTGTTCGAGCTCTGATTTCTCTTATTTTATTTTGATGATCATTCCTACCTATGTAGGTTGGGCTCAACAAAATATTTTCGCATTCGGAAGAGAAAGTTGGTGACTGAAATTTCGTAAAAAGATCTCGCCGCGACGAAAAACGTCTTTGCTCTAATGACTTCCATCCCAATTCGCGTATCATATCTGCCACACTCTCTGCCCTGTTACTTGATAATACAAAACGAGGTGCCCTTTTTTGCACCCTTTCGATGTTCTCTGTCAATCCCACCTGGTATGTATCCCACACCGCGCAGCAATATTCTAACAGAGGACGGACTAGTGTAGTGTAAGCTGTCTCTTTAGTGGACTTGTTGCATCTTCTAAATGTCCTGCCAATGAAACGCAACCTTTGGCTCACCTTCCCCACAATATTATCTATGTGGTCTTTCCAACTGAAGTTGTTCGTAATTTTTACACCCAGGTACTTAGATGAACTGACAGCCTTGAGAATTGTACTATTTATCGAGTAATCGAATTCCAACGGATTTCTTTTGGAACTCATGTGGATCACCTCACACTTTTTGTTATTTAGCTTGAACTTCCACCTGCCACACCATACAGCAATCTTTTCTAAATCGCTTTGAAACTGATACTGGTCTTCGAATGACCTTACTAGACGGTAAATTACAGCATATTCTCAACTAATGAGTTCAAGAATAATTGGCTATTCACATGAAGACAAACAACTATCGCGAAACAAACGGCGGAAATACACACAACACAGTTACTAAAAAAGTAGCACTGTGATTTCTATATAAAGAAACACGCTAGAAATTTGAGAATTTACACTTGAATGCACAAAGTAATTAAAAATAAGTCGTTTATGCTTATTAGAAGCTCGTTAGCTCTATGTTGACAAATCGGAAAACTTATTCTAATATGTTTCCACGAGTTGAAACGCGTTATATTTACTGGATGCTATGTACAAGTACTTTGTGGGAATGCTTGGTAACGTAGTATTGGATTACAGGCAAACATGTTCAGAGTGTCTTATACATATACGTCATCACTAACGAAGCTAAATGTAGGACAGCTTTATTCAAAGAGGATGCATGTGTCATAGTATTCGAAAATGATTGAAGAGCATACGATCGATGTATTTAATTTGGCTACAAAAGTATATTGACACAGAAAAGATTCGTACATACGCCATACATAAAACCATTAGAGTTCCAATACTCTATAGTATTGTACGTAATTTCTGTGGATATGTTAAACAGGAAGAAATGTTAGATACTGAACTCCGTATTTTTTTTTAAATTAAGTCATGAGATTGAAATGTAACTAATGAGGAGAATAGGATATCAATCACCAATGACGGACTGTCTCTCGCTGTTGTACTGCCAATCTATTCGCGAAATATACCCATACTGCGACATCGCCGCTTGATCAATGACCTTAGAAGGCAACTACAAAAAAAGTGTCTTGTATCACTTAATGCACATACCTCGTAATCCTACAGTCTAGCAAGGAAGTAGGGGTATTTGCTAATGTTGACGTCATTACAGTAAACTTAGAAGCGGCAAACAGTGTGAAAGCTGGAGGTTTGAGAATGGAATGACACTGAGCTACCATAATATCAGCCTCAGGTCACCTTGGAAAATGTGCACATCAAGAGATTACACATAAAACACCTATTGTAAGACACCGTTTTTGAGTATCATCCTTTATCTGGACAATTGCATATCGGAAACTAAGATGCGAAACAAGAAAAGGCAAAAAGGTCTATCAGAGCTCCATGACAATACTGGAAGGAATCCGAAGCCTTCATAGTTATACTTACATACAAGTTAAACATCGTCTCTTTGTCGGTAACAAAAATGTAAAGGTGGAGAAAAGTAGTGGAGAAGAAATATGTAAAAGTGGCGAAAATTTGGGATTACGAACGTCGGCTTAGGTTATTGGGAGTACCATGTGAAACAGTTTGCGAGAAGGTTTGTTCATGATCAAATGAGTTGAGGGACGTGTACGGAAAAGTGGGTAGAGTCACGTTTCTGCTAATGTACGTACAACCTCCTGACGGCGCAGAATATAGGTAGACGGAAGTTGGGCTTAGGTTACAAACAGTTTTATCGGAAGACTATACAAATAACAACCATGTGTAACCTTTCCCACAAGAAGAAATTAGTCAGAAAGGAGTGTTGTTAAGAAGAAACAAAATATACAGGATTAGATTGTTTTCCTGCAAAAGTGATACAACCCTTAATCGATCAGTTGTATATAGAAGTGTGTGAACATTAAAATGACCCTATCTTCTAGGGAATGGTATTACGCCTATTAAGAATGCTTGTGCTGCAATTATCAGTAAGGAGTGGGACGAAGGTCCGATAATGCCTATATCTTACAGACGTATTTTCCTCTTTAGCGTTCTGAGCAAGAGGTCAAAGAACAATAGTGCGGGATCACCCGACTAAGGGTTTAAGAGAGGTAAGTCCTCAAAAGACGCAGTAAGTAAAGTAATCATGCTTACGGCGGATAATCATTTTACGCTCGCTCATGCATTGATAAAAGGATATTACCGGAGCTTTCAATAAAGTACGATAGACGTCTTTCTTTGGTCTACTCAGGAACTTAAGAATACCCAGAGGAGCTGTAAAACTGAAGAAGAGGCAATTTCTGCGGGAGAGAAGTTTCCTTAACGTGCACCGACAGGAAATGAGAAGGCCGTCTATAGTCTAGCCGCAGGGGTCAGTGTGGGGTAAGCTATTTTGGGATTTAGCACAAGTTACATGTGAACACTAACATAAGTGTCCTGATAGCCCTAGCAGATGACGTGTTGATCGTTGGGAGGGATGACAAAAGAAGAGTTGTAGAATGTGTAATGTTACACTTAATGAACTTAAACGATTGTGTGAAAAAAAAGTGTCATATGCATCTCAGAAAATTAAATAACTTCTTCTGAAAGGAAACCTGTCGAAATATCCGAAAATAAAGTTAACCGGTGTGAGTATAGAAAAAGTGTGATATCTAAATGTATTCCAAGATGAGCACCCTAACTACACGCATTTTACAAAGGAGGCCGAGGGAAAATGTACAAAGATGCTGCACAAAATTATAAATATTTCAACTAGGCGACCTCCATGCGTTAAAGTGATGTGATAAAATGGTTCAAATGGTTCAAATGACTCTGAGCACTATGGGACCTAACATCTGTGGTCATCAGTCCCCTAGAACTTAGAACTACTTAAACCTAAGTAACCTAAGGACATGACACATCCATGCCCGAGGCAGGATTCGAACCTGCGACCGTAGCAGTCGTGCGGTTCCAGACAGAGCGCCTAGAACCGCGAGACCGATAAAATGGAAGCACGTAGTATACAAGAAACTGAATTTACTAGTTAAACGCAAGATCACATCTCATAACAGTCCTAAATTAATGTATGAGGTGCACCAACATTTTTTAATGTATGTTAATTATTGATACCACATAAACCCTTCGTTTCTTGTGTTACATTCGTATCTACACTGAAGCGCGAAAGAAACTCGTATAGGCATGTGTATTCAAACACAGAGAGACGTAAACAGCAGAATACGGCGCTGCAGTCGCCAAAGCCTATATAAGACAACAAGTGTCTGGTGCAGCTGTTAGATCGGTTACTGTTGCTACAATGGCATGTTGTCAAGATTTAAGTGAGTCTAAACGTGGTGTTATAGTCGACGCACGAGGGATGGGACACAGCATCTACGAATAGGGATGAAGTGAGGATTTTCCCTTGCGACCATTTCGCGAGTGTACCGTAAATATCAGGAATCCGGTACCACATCAAATCGCGAGATCGCTGCGTCTGTTGAATGATCCTGCAAGAACGGGACCAACGACGACTGAAAATAATCGCTCGACGTGACAGAAGTGATAACATTCCGCAAATTGCTACAAATTTCAATGCTGGGTCATCAACAAGTGTCAGCGTGCAAACCATTTAACGGAACAACAGAATACGGGGTTCCGGAGACGAAGGCCCACTAGTATACCTTGATGACTGCATGACACAAAGTTCAACACATCTCCTGCGCGCGTCAACACCGACATTAGACTGTTCACTACTGGAAACCTGTTACCTGGTCGGACGAGTCTCGTATCAAATTGTGTCGAGCGGATGGACGTGTATGGGTATAGAAAGAAACTCATGAATGCATTTACCCTGCATGTCACCAGGGTACTGTTCAAGCTGGTGGAGGCTCTGTACTGGTGTGGGCCTATGCAGTTGGATTGATATGAGACCCCTGATAAGATTTCTCACATATTTCTTTATGATCTTCCTTCAAGATAACATCGCTCGACTACAGTTCTACAGACATGAACCACATCGAACATACCTGGGATAGTTTGAAAAGGGCTGTTTATGGACGATATGACCTATCAACCGCTCTGCGGGATCTGCGCTGAATCGCCGTTGGTTCAAAAATGGCTCTGAGCACTATGGGACTCAACATCTGAGGTCATCAGTCCCGTAGAACTTAGAGCTACTCAAACCTAATTAACCTAAGGACATCACACACATCCATGCCCGAGGCAAAATTCGAACCTGCGACCGTAGTGGTAGAGCGGTTCCAGACTGTAGCGCCTAGAACCCCTCGGCCACACCACCTTGATGAACTTGTGGATAGTATGTGACGACGTATACAGGCATACTTCAATGCAAGAGGAGATGCTGCTGGGTGTTAGAGTTACCGGTGTGTACTGCAGTCTGGTCCACCACCTCTGAAGGTCTCGTCGCGTGGTAGTACAACATGCAAATGCATCATGAACAATAAAGAGGGCGGAAATGACGTTTATGTTGATTTCTGTTTCAATTTTCTGTACAGGTTTCGAAACTCTCGGAACAAAGGTGATTCAATTTTTTTTTTAGATGTGTGTTTATTGTGAGATTAAAACTAGTTGTGCAAAACTGTACTACAAACGCTACACACTGTTGTTAGGAGGTGTGACCTAGGGGTGCAGCTGGTCCCTAAACGGCATATGATCTGCAATACCCTTAAATCACTTAAAGCGATTGTGGAGTGTTTCCTATGATGACGGACGTCTAATTTGCTTACTTATATCGCGCTAATTCGAGTCTGCACTGCGTTTCAGAGGACCTTTTCTCTTTGGATTGTCAGTCAATTTCTCAATGTTGCCAGAATTTAGTAACATCTGTAGTGACGGAAAAATACACTTCGTCTCAGGCAACTCTCACGTACTACGACGCTGTAAGCTAGATTGTTACTAAACATATCACTAAAAAAATGTGCTTTTTCTTCCACAACACAAAAATCTAGATGAAATAGCATTACCGTTCGCATCGAAATCTAAAATTAATAATTCACGGCTTTCACATGCATTAAAGAAAAATATATGTAAGTTTTACCTTAATTTGGTATTGGAAACAAATGCCTACGTTAATTCAAGATACCAGTGCCCTTTGCAAAATCGTGGTACACAACAAGAATGGTAGGGTACTGCTGGTTCTGGTTCAAAATGGTTCAAATGGCTCTGAGCACTATGGGACTCAACTGCTGTGGTCATTAGTCCCCTAGAACTTAGAACTACTTAAACCTGACTAACCTAAGGACAACACACATATCCATGCCCGAGGCAGGATTCGAAGCTGCGACCGTAGCAGTCGCACGGTTCCGGACTGCGTGCCTAGAGCCGCGAGACCACCGCGGCCGGCGCTGGTTCTGGCATATCGCTAAAATCAGCATTATGTTTGTTTATAAATAAATAAATCTTCTGCTACCAGTCACGTTTTTCTTTATTTTACTTTTTGCACGACGCGTTTCGAGAAAGAATTCCCATTTTCCAGTGCGTTTTTTGTGTGTATTAAGCCACTTTTGATGTTGTCAGTGTGTGTGAGTCTACTTCATTTCGTTGACTTTTACTGTAATGCATAAGAAACACGCGATTCTTTTAGTTGTGTATTAATTCGTTTTGTGAAGTTAGTGGTGAAATTTAGAAGAATTTGTACTTGACGTTTTCTAATGGTCCATTTATGCATACACTAAACACATCACACACAACTTGTACATTTTACACATCGAAATTATCTTATGTGAACCAAACAGTTACAAAGATCTTCTTACAGGTTGTCCACAGAGATAACATTATAGGTCTTCCACAGATTTACAGAGGTTATTTAACAATTTGGCTCATAAATTACTTACATTGATTTGACAATTGTGCTTATTTCTATGTATTACTATTTTTATTTAAGTATATTATTGAAACATCTGAAAAATTCACTGATTCACTTTCAAGTTTTTCATTTAATATTTTATCTTCATATTTTGTGTAACGTGAATACATCTCCAGTTCTTCAAGCACATCCATTTTATTTCCTTTATTTAGTCGGTGGAGTACTTCGACACTTTGCTCTACTTTTCCAAATTGGTGTCCTGTATTATGTATGTGTGTTGCTATTGCTGATGTAGGGTGTTTGTTGTGTGTGTATGCTCTAATGTGCTCTGTGTACTTGGTATTGAAATTTCGGCCTGTTTGTCCTACTTAGAACTTGGGGCACACCTGGCATATTACCTTGTATATGCCAGAGTCTGAATATGGATCATGATTACACATTATATTATGTATTAGTTTTTGCTGTAGTTTATTAGATGTAGAAAACCCAATTTTTACTCTGATTTTTGAAAACATTTGAAATCTTCTGTTATACACTGCCTATGTATGGAATACTAGATATACATTTGTTTTTCTTTTTCTTCTGTGGTGTAGTTTGTACCCGGGATTTTCTTCACTTTGTTTAACACTGTGTCAACCATGGAAGCATTGTAACCATTAGCTGCTGCATTTTTTTTTCAATGTGTTTATTTCTTGTTGCATATTTTCTTGGTTCAATGGTATTTTGGTTGCCCTATGCAGCATTGACCTGTATGCTGCCTGTTTATGGATATTTGGGTGACATGAGGTTGCAGGGATTGTGGTGTCAGTCACTGGGTTTTTCTATAAAATCTGTTTGTGCTGGTGTTGTTGTGTCTTGTAATATTTAGGTCTAGAAAGTTGATACTTTTATTTTGCTCATGTTCCACTGTAAATTTGATTTTCTCATTTAGATTATTGAAATGATTTAGAATGTCTGTGATGTCTCTGGTATCCCCTTTTACTAACAATAGTGTATTTTCTTTAGACAAGGTTCTTGGCTGCTAAATAATTTTTGTTCTAAGTGATTTATGTATATGTCAGCTATGATACCTGATATACATGGTACCATTGCTAGGCCATCTGGTTGTTTATAAATGTTGTCATTAAAGGTAAAGTAGTTGTAACTTAGGGTTATCTAAAGGAGTTCCATACATTCCACAGTCGCTGTGTATGAACGTTTCTTGTGTTGCGTAAGGTTCTTTTGTATTACTTTTAGAGCTTCTTGTATAGGCATGTTTGAATAAAAATTGGTGATGTCAAGTGATATAAACCGTGCACCTTGGGGGAGCTTCTTGGGTCATAGCTCTTTAGCTAGAATCATGCTGTTTTTTATGGAATATGTTGTTTCATATGTATAATTATTCATCAGTATGTTATTCAGTTATTGTGACAGTTTGTATGCTGGGCTATTCATAGAGTTGACCACGGGACATATTGGGTTTCCATTTTTGTCTGTTTTTGGCTCTGCTCTTAGGCATGGTGCTTTTGGATTCATACATGTAAGGTATTTCTTCTCAGTTTCTGTCAACAGGAAATGTGTGTTTTTAATTTTACTTTGAAATTGTTTGTTGGGTCTTTTTCAATGTGCTGAATATTATTAGCAGCAAAAAAGTCATTTGTTTTGTCTATGTATTCTTTTTCTTTCATCACAACTAATGTATTGCTTTTGTCTGAATTTACAACTACATAGTATAAGGTGTAATCATGATCCATATTCAGACTCTGGAATATACAAGGTAATATGCCAGGAGTGCCCGAAGTTCTACGTAGGACAAACAGGCTGAAATTTCAACACCAAATACACAGAGCACATTAGAGCATACACACACATTAAACACACTACATCAGCAATAGCAACACACATACATAATACAGGACACCCATTTGGAAAAATAGAGCAAATTGTCAAAATACTCCACCGATAAAATAAATGACATCAAATGGATTTGCTTGAAGTTCAAAAAATGGCACTGAGCACTATGGGACTCAACTTATGATGTCATCAGTCCCCTAGAACTTAGAACTACTTAAACCTAACTAACCTAAGGACATCACACACATCCATGCCCGAGGCGGAATTCGAACCTGCGAACGTAGCGGTCTCGATGATCAGGACTGTAGCGCCTAGAACCGCAGGCCACTGCGGCCGGCGGATTTGCTGGAAGAACTGGAGATATATTCACATTACAAGAAATATGAAGATATAATACTAAATGAAATACTTGAAAGTGAATCAATGAATTTCTTCAGATGTTTCGATAATATACTTAAATAAAAATAGTAAAACATAGAAATAAGCACAATTGTACAATCAATAAAAGTAATTTATGAGCCAAATTGTTAAGACAAACAGCCCATGTACAAAAGCAAATCATAATCTGTGGAAGATCTATAATGTTATCTCTGTGGACAACCTGTAAGAAGAACTTTGTAACTGTTTGATTTACATAAGATAATTTCGATGTGTAAAATGAACAACAAGTTCTGTGTGATGTCCAGTGTGTGTGAGACTCTGCACAAATGGACCATTAGAAAACTGTAAGTACAGATTCTTCTAAATCTCGCCACTAACTTCACAAAAAGAATTGATACCGAACTAAAAAATCGCGTGTTTCTTATGTATTGCAGTAAAAGTCAACGAAATGAAGCAGACTCACACACACTGACAACATCAAAATAAATGGCTTAATACACACAAAAAACACACTTGAAAATGGGAGTTATTTCTCGAAACGCGTCGTGCGAAAAGTAAAATAAAGAAAAACGTGACTAACAGCAGAGAATTTGTTTATTTATAAACAAACCTATTGTGTCTACAGTCGCAGGCTTTCAAAAACCATTTACAATGGATCAAATCACATAAAACCAGCATCTTCTGGTTTCAGCATTCGAAAAGCTCCGCTGACGTCGGCACAATCCAAAGTCAGCATTCCACTAAATTGTGCTTGAACTAACTTCTGGGGATACACGGATTTACATACACCATTTAGGTGTAATGAATCAGAATGATCTGTACTGCGTGTTAATGATTCGTATCGGCAGACTGAGCCACTGCCGTTATATGTCGGAGGTGCATACTATGTCTTTGTGAACCATTTCCAGCAGAGTGGTGAAAACATTAAGCAATTAAATCTGCATGTATATTTTCGTACTGATCCACGGTCAGAGTGTACAAATGTAGATCTTATAGTTATCAAGTCCATAGAAGCTGAATTCATGGATCGTATACATATATTCGTTGTTGAATGTATATGTTTGAATGCTCTACTGGCTGAATTAGTTTCACAACCAACGAACCTACTAAACTACAAATACTACAAGTATTGTTATTAATTTAAGAAAGATATTATATATAATGGATAAAAACATTTATTTGTTCTTTCTTACTTTTTGCAAACACCAGAGTGCAATTTAACTGGAGGAGGACCATCAATTTGGCATCACAATAAGACCATAATATTTATAGGAGGGCTTATACTTTGAAAGAAGTGCACCACTCAGTATTTGAGGTAAACAGTTAAAACTGTGTGAAATATCACGTAGCAAAAGTATAATTAGGATAAGAATCATATAATTGTCAATAGGACTTAAACTGTGGCGCCTTTTTGTAAGTTTCCTATAAATATTTAAAAGCACATTACACATATTTCTAGATTTCAACTTCTTGAACATGTAATAAGTACTAACACGATCCTATTCTTAAATTTCGTCGTAAAATCCATAGTCCTCCAGCTGAAATACTGTGACATTTTAGGATAATTTGTTCCAGAATATCTATGACGTCTGGGATATGTAGGTCTCTTGGATACGCTAATGTCGTGCAGTCATCATACTCTTTTAGGAACCCGTTAATGGATATGTTTAGGTACAAGTACATGCATCAGTGATCCTAACTTGCCCTACATGCTCACTACACTCACACAGGTGTAAAATGAGATGTGTCACACTTCATTTGTTGAGTTTAGATTCAAGGATTACAGCACTGTTCATTTTTGCATGAGTGACAATGATGTTCTAACTGTAGAGCTCGGAGCATTTATTCTCTTATACTGAAAACAGATGGTGATAAAAATTACTTTTAAAAGATTTCAAACATTGCTGCTAAAAGATTATATAACAGTTCCCGATGAATCATTCACCAAATCGTGTGAGAACTGTGAAGGTGTAACGTTGTTGCTGAGAAATTATAGCAACAATTCAGGTGATGGCCAATTGTCTTGGAAGTATTAGCACCGATAGTTAAGAATGTAGGCGGAAAAATACCTAAACTTCGACAACAACTATTTTCTTCTATTTCGTTACAGGTGTGGCGAATTCATCAGAGGAGCGGCCAGCAGGCGAGGAAATAAAGCTGGTCTAGATCATTCACAGCTTAGACAAGAGCGTCTGTGAACACGTCAGCATAGGAATGATGTCGGATAGTGAGTTCCTATCCAAGGTGGTATTAGAAAATCCTTTCTATAGTGCGTCGATGTAACTTTATCGCTAGGTGAGTGGGTTCATTATATGACGCTTCAATTGATACTTCTACTTTCATCCAGAGAAATACCAACAGTTCCCAAGTGATACAGGGTGATTATACACACATCAATAAATGTTTTGCATCATCTCGTTTCGAAGAGTTCCGAAACCTGTACAGAAAACTGGAATAGAGATCAACATAAACATCATTGCTGCCATTTTTATTGCTCATAATAACCACACATTGCATATTGCACCATCATACAACGAGACTTCAGAGGTGGTGGACCAGATAGCTGTACACAATAGTACTTCTAACACTCAGCAGCACGTCCTCTTGCATTGATGTATGCCTGTAATCGTCGTGGCATAATATCCACAAGTTCATTAAGGCACTGTTGGACCAGATTGTCCTACTCCTCAACGGCGATTAAACGTAGATGCCTGAGAGTGGTTGGTGGGTCACGTCGTCCATAAACAGCCCTTATCAATCTATCCCAGGCATGTCCGATAAAGTTCATGTCTGGAGAACATGCTGACTATTCTGGTCGAGAGATGTCGTTATCCTAAAGGAAGTCATTCACAAGATGTGCACGATGGGAGCGCGAATTTGGTCCATGAAGACGAAGGCGTTGTCAATACGCTGCCGATATGTTTACACTGTCGTCGGAGGATGGCATTCACGTATCGTGCAGAAGTTACGGCGCCTTCAATGGCGACCAGCAGCGTATGTCAACCCCACATAATGCCACCCCAAAACAACAGGGAACCTCCACCTTGCAGCACTCGCTGGACAGTGTGTCTAAGGCGTTCAGCCTGACCGGGTTGCCCCCAATCATGTCTCTGTGGATTGTCTGATGGAAGGCTTATGCGACACTCATGGGTAAAGATAACGTGATGCCAGACCTAAGCGGTCCATGCAGCATGTTGCTGGGCCCACCTGTACTGCTCTGCCTGGTGTCGTGGTTGCAAAGACGGACCTCGCCATGGACGTCGGGAGTGAAGTTGCGTATCGTGCAACCTATTGCGCACAGTTTGAGTCGTATCAAGACGTATTGTGGCTGCACGAAAAGCATTATTCAACATGGTAGTGTTGCTGTCAGGGTTCCTCCGATCCATAATCCGTGTGCGGCGGTCATCCACTACAGTAGTAGCACTTTGGCGGCTTCAGCGAGGCATGTAATCGACAGTTCCTATCTCTCTGTTCCTTCTCCACGTCCGAACAACATCGCTTGGTTCACTCCGAGACGCTTGGACACTTGCCTTGTTGAGAGCCCTTCCTGGTACAAGGTAACAATGCGGACGCGTTGGAACCGCGGTATTGACCGTCTAGGAATAGTTGAACTACTGACAACACAAGCTGTGTACCTCCTTCCTGAAACTGATCAGCTGTAAGAGCCCTCGGTCTAATAGGCGCTGCTCATCCATGGTTCTTTACATCTTTGGGAGGGTTTAGTGACACATCTGAACACTCAAAGGGACTAAGCCTGTGATAGAACATCCACAGTCAACATGTATCTTTAGGAGTTGTGGGGCTTGTGGTGATGGAAAACTTTTTTTGATGTTTGTACTATCATAGTAGGAGACTTTCTGTAAAAAGTGAAAATATTTAAGGAGAGAGAGTGTAGTCAACTAGAGGAGCATACTTTTAAGAATCTAATTTATTCCACTTACGCATTCCATCAATATCTAGATTGTCTACAAAACTGGCAATCATATGTCTATCGATTCTATGAGAGAATGTGGAGCAAGCTGTTGGAGGTGGCACACGATACCTATCAGAAGAAACCATTGTTCTATTTTACAAGTTACGTTGTGCATCGGCACAAGTAACTAGGTGCTCTATATAAAGTCAGAGAACTATGACCTTGTTTTAGTATCTACACAACTGTACCAAAATAAATAAACAAATAAGTTTTTTGTGTGTTTCTTTTAATTTTATTCTACAAGGCCCCGTGAATACTAATGTAAGCAAGTAGTAGTCAACATGTATGAGTAGACGAAGCACACTCGGCACAAGGGCCTAGTAGTAACCGGCTGGACCTGCAATGGTACCAGGAACAGGGGAAAAATATACGTGCTTTGATTTCTGTAACATCTGACTGAGTCTGGTTGATCATGTTCTGTGTCTGTTAAAACATTCTGAGGGTATTCACTTTGGGCATGTGCATAGATTGTAGGAACCACTATTTGTTCCCAAATATCTGACATCACAGAAGATTTGGCACAGCACGTGTGGGGTAACCTACCAGTCCTTAGCAAAAGTTATGATATGCCGCCAGCTGAGAAGGTAAAGCCTAAAAGTGTATTCATACTTGACGACGATTTAGTGAAGAACCATGGACGGCCGTTGTGGCCTAGCGGTTCTAGACGCTTCAGTCCGGAACCGCTCTGCTGCTACGGCCGCAATTTCGGGCATGGATGTGTGTGATGTCCTTAGGTTAGTTATGTTTCAGTAGTTCTACGTTTAGGGGACTGATGACCTCAGATGTAAGTCCCATAGTCCTCATAGACATTTGAATCATATTTTGAAGAACCATGATCAGATACACAAACATTTTCGTAATCATATGAAATCTGATTTCTTTTGTTTAGGCAAAATACGTTCCAGGAATCCAAAGCAGTTGGTAAGAAATAGAGCTAACTTTATTATTAGTTTCAAATATGGTTGTTTTAAAACCTATTTACTAAGCACACGCCCACACCGACATGATGTTCTATGACTTCGTTAACATGTCTCAGGTTTGCTGGAGTCGCACGCATTATGGCTTTCTGGTTACAGATAAACTAGAAAACTGAATGAAGATCTATATAGATGAAACTTAAGTGCTTTACATTTAAAAGGCAATGTACCAATATGTCACTATATCGGTGCATTGTAGACTATGGAAAAATTTGCATGCATGTCATGCTCTCATTCCAAGTATGTGTAGCACAGAACAAATACACTTCTATTCGTTGATAAAAAGTTCGAGACATTCGACACTAAACAACGGAACAGGATGGTCTTATCAAGGCAATAGCAGAAAAGGTGAGATGTTGGAGCAATTCAGAGAAGAATCCAGGTACTTGTACTACATGTCGGTGAGATACTTCAAGCAGTCAGTGCAACAATAAGCGGTGCGCTCTGGTTTGTCAAGGAAAAGGTATGGAAGTTACATTCCATTACCACTAGTAGTCTCAGAGTATATATAAGTCATATGTTATATGAAAACTGGTTTAGTATGTGACAGCATGCCGACAGTATGTAAAGTTACTGGACTAGGGCATTCGACAGAAACACTCTCTCTGAAATGCTGGAAAGGGTATGTCTGACAGGGCATTCACACACTACGAATGCAGCCAGAAGAGGGATAGAAGAAGAAAGCTGACAAACTATAACTGGTTTCATTAACCATTACAGTAAGATAGTTACACAGAACATATGAAGTTAGCAGAGATTAACAGTATACCTTAGATAAGCACCCAATATCTTTAAATCAGCACAGAATATATGAAGTTAGCAGAGATTAACAATATACCTTAGATAAGCACCCAATATCTTTAAATCAGCAGGCAGTACAGGATGGGAATAAGGAATATGACAGAACTCCCGGTTTATTGAATCTAATAATTTAAAAATTTGTAACTTAGTTAAGAGCTTCCTGAAAGAGATAGAAAATATATGCTGAAGTGTTTCGTAAGTCTAATGCACATAGGCAAAACAACACACAAAATGGACGAACAAAAGGCTCAGACAGTAGAAAATACAAGGTTCTTATTAAACCTGTGTTAGGTGCTGCAAATAGCATGGATGAAGGCATTGACAGTCAGCTTAGAAGAATGAACACTCTTCATCTTGAGTACATATACTGCAATGGCACAAAATAAATCATACAATGACTACTCACATCATCAGCTGTCACAGGGAATTACAGCTCATATGACCAAATATTCATAGCAACCATTTCAGTTCTTCCAGAAAGATGGATTATTCAGTACTTCAATGAGCTTCACATACCTGTGTGCAAAGTACTCGCTCATAAACCATCATAATACGATATTTGGATGATGCACAGCAGGACAATCTCGTAGACATGAAACAATATTCACATGCAAATAAAGGCTTCATATAAACTCTAACACAGAAAAGAAGTATCACGAAAGAATTATCCGAAAGGGACAGAAATTGATGTTACGCATACTTACTGACACAGAAATGTGTGTTTTTTTTTAATGGATGATTTATTCAAGAGAAAGAGTATCGCAAATTGAGCAAGTCAGTAAAATATTGGTTCACCGTGACCCTCATGCAAGCAGTTATTTGGCTTGCCGCTCATGCAGTTGTTGTATTTACTCCAGAGGTATATCATGCCAAATTCTGCCTAAATGTCACTTTAGACCGTTAAAATTCCGTGAAAGTTCGAGGCTCCTGCCCATAATGCTCCAAAAATTCCCAACTGGGGAGAGATCCAGTGACCTTGCTGGCCAAAGTAGCGGTTGGTAAGCACGAAGACAAGCAGTATAAGCTTTCGCCGTGTGCGGGCGGGCATTATCTTGTTGAAAAATAAGTCCAGGATGGCTTGTCCTGAAGGGCAAAAAAGGGGCGTAAAATATCGTTCGCATACCGCTGTGCTGTAACGGTACCAAAGACGACAAACTAAAGTGGTCTTGCTACGAACAGAAATCTCACCTCAGAGTGTCACTCCCTGTTGTCGGGTCGTATGGTGGGCGACAGACAGTTGGTATCTCGCTGCTGTCCTGTATACCTCCAGAGCCGTCTTCCCTCTTCATCGGAACTCATTTCGAACCGTGACTCACGCTCAAGGCAATTCTAATCCATTCAATGAGATTAGAGGCCAGAGATGTGTGTGGAGATAACCCAGAAAGAGATGCCTGCCATACAGTATGACTACAAGGAGCGACAGTACAGGACACCTTCAGTTTTCGTCCATAGCAACCTCACACCAGTTTTGTTGTCCTTCATGGAAACCCGCCCTGCCCTCATATTTCAGCAAGATAATGCCCGCCCACACGCGTCAGAAGTTTCTACTTTTTGTCCTCGTGGTTGCCAGACCGTACCTTGGCCAACTAGGTGACCAGATCCCTCTCTAAATAGGAATGCTTGGAGTATTACGGGCAGGGACAGCCAAACATAATTGATTTAGATAATCTAACTCGCTTCGCCGGCCGGTGTGACCGAGCCGTTCTAGGGGCTACAGTCTGGAACCGCGCGACCGCTACGGTCGCAGGTTCGAATCCTGCCTCGGCCATGGATATGTGTGATGTCCTTAGGTTAGTTAGGTTTAAGTAGTTCTAAGTTCTAGGGGACTGATGACCTCAGATGTTAAGTCCCATAGAGCTCAGAGCCATTTGAACCTTATTTGAACTCGGTAACTGGACATAATTTTGCTCAGGTTCCCGCAGGTGAACCTCCAACAACTGTATCAGTGAATGGCTAACCGAAAAACATCTTGCATAAGGGCGAAGGTGAGCCAGTTTCTTACTGACTGGTCCAATTTATGAAGTTCTCTCTCCTGAATCAACGATACAACTTTTCTGAAATTATAATCATTGTCTGTACATGTACGTCTCATCTACCCAATTTCTACTCCATTCAGATAATTTTTTGAAAGGTGAGACAGTTTTTGTCTTACAGTGTGTGTGTATGTTTTACGGTTTCATATTCCAAATACACGTGGCTCTGCCTACGAAGGTAAATACAGGGAAGTAAGCTCCGCAGGTGTTTTAACAATTGCTTGAGATGGCTATGAATCAGTAGGATACAAAGGCGGATTTTAAAATAGATATTTCAAGTCAGTAATCGAACAATTGGGAATACACTGCTACTCGATATTTTCCTACATATGTGAATTAGATTTAAGCTTCGGGGGTCATACAAGTGGATAGACATTCTGTCACAAATACCTGTGGAATGTAACTAGACTTTCCAAAGCACTACAGAAATGGGACTAATTGATGGAACCTCCAGGCACATTATAACCGTGTCCTGGATCGAGACTCAATCTCGGGGCCTTTGGCTTTGGCGGGCAAGTTCCGTACCGACTGAGCTACCCACATACAGCTCACGATTCGTCCTCACAGCTGTACTTCTCCGAGTACCTCGTCTCCTACCTTACAAATATCATAGAAGTTTTCCTGCAGTGCCGTCCGCGGTGGTCTCGCGGTTCTAGGCGCGCAGTCCGGAACCGTGCGACTGCTACGGACACATGTTCGAATCCTGCCTCGGTCATGGATGTGTGTGATGTCCTTAGGTTAGTTAGGTTTAAGTAGTTCTAGGTTCTAGGGGACTAATCACCACAGCAGTTGAATCCCATAGTGCTCAGAGCCATTTGAACCATTTTTTTCCTGCAGTACTTGCAACTCTACCACTTCTGGAAGAAATTACACTCCTGGAAATTGAAATAAGAACACCGTGACCCATTCCTGGGGTCAGATACATCACATGATCACACTGACAGAACCACAGGCACATAGACACAGGCAACAGAGCATGCACAATGTCGGCACTAGTACAGTGTATATCCACCTTTCGCAGCAATGCAGGCTGCTATTCTCCCATGGAGACGATCGTAGAGATGCTGGATGTAGTCCTGTGGAACGGCTTGCCATGCCATTTCCACCTGGCACCTCAGTTGGACCAGCGTTCGTGCTGGACGTGCAGACTGCGTGAGACGACGCTTCATCCAGTCCCAAACATGCTCAATGGGGGACAGATCCGGAGATCTTGCTGGCCAGGGTAGTTGACTTACACCTTCTAGAGCACGTTGGGTGGCACGGGATACATGCGGACGTGCATTGTCCTGTTGGAAGAGCAAGTTCCCTTGCCGGTCTAGGAATGGTAGAACGATGGATTCGATGAAGGTTTGGATGTACCGTGCACTATTCAGTGTCCCCTCGCTGAAAGTCCGTCAACTGCACATATGGTTCACGTCCACGCTGTCGCGGCATGCTACCAGTGTTAAAGACTGCGATGGAGCTCCGTATGCCACGGCAAACTGGCTGACAGTGACGGCGGCGGTGCACAAATGCTGCGCAGCTAGCGCCATTCGACGGCCAATACCGCGGTTCCTGGTGTGTCCGCTGTGCCGTGCGTGTGATCATTGCTTGTACAGTCCTCTCACAGTGTCCGGAGCAAGTATGGTGGGTCTGACACACCGGTGTCAATATGTTTTTTTTTCCATTTCCAGGAGTGTATTTTGCTGAGACATGGCTTCGCCATAGATTGGGAGCTGTTTCCAGAATTCTGTAAACACTCCCCAGCTTTGAGTTCGTCATGTCTCCGCAGTACCCTTGCTTCCAACAATGCTAGTCTTTCTAGTTTTGCAGAAGAACTATCAGAGAAGTTTGGAAGGTAGGAAACGAGGTAATGGGAGAAGAAAGACTGTGAGGACTGGTTGTGAGTTGTCCTCAGGGTAACTCAGAAGGTAGGACACTTGTCCACGAAAAGCAGTCTGCTTTCGTCAGGTCAGCTGCGAGGGCGTCTTGTTTGCGTCCGTCCGCAGATGCGAGTACGCATAGGTTGTTTACTTCCCCGAAGCAGCTAGTACACGCGACCGTTGACATTGGAAGGGGCGTTGCCGTCCAGCTCCAGGACACGTTACTTCTCAATGTTTACGCTCCATCGAGAACAAATAATAGGTCGAGCAGAAACCAGTTTTCTGCCTGCGACATAATCGTCCAACTGATGCACAATTTATTTTACACAAACGACCATACGGCTGCATGTATCAGACCAGTTTACTAAACCGTATCAGTAACTGACAACATGCTCTAATCAGAGACATAACATTTTGTCTTCAGTTCTCATTAAGGTAACCGTAGCCTACGATGAGGGCCTATTACAACGTTTTACCTCACAAGAAATTCTTTTAACGATCAACGCAGCACCTAGAAACGAGGCCGCTGAAATAGACGGGTTTCCTCTAGAATTTTATGCTCTGATGTAGGTGTTACTGCTGATGAAACTACGGAAATATTTCATTAGATAGTTACTAAGGTTTGGTTCATCGACATCTTCACTGCAGGACTGGTGGTCCTGGTACTCAAGATGAGTGTTGCTAAACAAGTAATTGACTACAGATCGATAACTTTAATAAACGCCGAATTTAAATGTTTTATCCGTCTTTTAAACGACATATTGTAAACGGCAGTTAGCAAAATTTTGGGTTTGTATCAAGAGAGTGGTGGAAATGGCCGCTCTATATCAAGTTTGCTGTCGGAATACAGAGACATGTTACACGTCATTTCAGTATGTCGGGCCAAATAAGCACTCGTTTGCCTTGATTTTAACAAAGCTTATGACGGGATAAACTTTCACTAATTATTTTAAAGAAGAAGGGTTTTAGTGAACATTTTACGAAAATTATTCAAAACATCTTAATAAGTGCTTTTCAGGAATCAGAATCAACGAACAGCTTACAGAATCCATTTTTACTGAAAGTTGAATCCGCCAAGAGTGTCAACCGTCAACAATATTATACGCACTATGTGTGGAACCGTTACTCAGAACGTTACATCTCTCATTAATAGGGCTCCCACTTTTAACACGAAGATAGTATGTCAAGCTTATGCGGATGACGTTAGTTTCATGGTGAACGACAGTGAGGAAATACAGACACCAAACGTGTTATCGCGGGCTATTGTAATGTGGCAAGAGAACAGATAAATTGTCAGAAATCTCTACTACTTGTACTAGGTCCGGGTGCTAACAAATTTGCACAGATCTGGTTGGCTACAACAATAAACAGAACTGTTTTGGGACTAAAAATATCGGCCGAAAGGAACGACACAAGCATCTAAAATTGTACACATAAGCTTAACGTTCTTTGTGCTACAGTTAGCGAACATAAAGCAAAAAAGTTCGAAAGATTTCAAACGGTGGATTTTGTTAACATCGATCTTCTTAGCAAGAGATATTACCTAGCATCTTTCTTACCCATGCTAACATTAATTGCTTAAAAAAGTCCACGTCAATTGTGATGGTACGTCTTGCAAGGTAACATTTTTGAGACTTACTTTAATACGACCAGCTTAAATCGGATAGAGAGAGGCTCAGGGATGAAGAACGTCAAGCCACAAGCTATAGCTGTTTTTTTTAAGGAAGCTCATATAGCACTTTCACAGAAACTGCAATGCTATAACGAAACGCCTAGTTACGTAGTTAGAACCTGTGACCAGCCTTACCCCAATTAGCATGGGCCTCATAAATTCGCAACGAACTTACGTACGGTGATATTTCTCCGAACTTAGTTATTTGCAAAAAATACCGTGAAATCCTTATACACTAAATTAACGAAACACTTTCCACGGAGCCCAACAGAACAAAAATACCCAGCCATAGATTGGCAGAATATATGGAAGAATATCAGCAATCCTACCCTTTAAGTTTCATGTACGCTCTAAGTGGATGGAGCCAGTTTAATTTTATTTTTTATTCTTTCATTTTGATTTATTTATAGGTGAAGAATTCACTTTCTGGCGTTTATGTCACATCACTGTCCACCTTTATTACATTTTGATGCTACGTGTTAATGCACAGTGTAGGAAGATTTTGCTATGAAAGGTTAGAGAATGGATCGGATCGAAAGGCAGACTAATCGAACGATGTGCCACATAGTCACATAGCGAGAAAGCGGCAGGATGAGCAAGAGCAGTGTCGTACTGGAGCGAAGAGAGACAGTGGCGAATCGCCTACCAGCTTAGGCGCCAAGAAGAGAGTATCTTATTATTTATAATTGCTGTTTAGTTATTAAAATATTATAACTCCAACTGTGCTGGTAACTTCACTTGCACTGAGAACTTGTTAATAATAAATTCAATATTACTCAGTTAATCAGGAAATTATAATTAAAATTTTTAGTTACTGTCAGTGCTTATTGATGGAAAGACCGGGCCAGTTACACGTATGTTGTATGCTGGCAGACACAGAACTTCAAAGTTAGCTCCCTACTAGTCTAAGAACTGTTTCCGTAAAGGTAATACAAGGATCCGTGTTGTAAATCTGAACTCCTATAAAGACAGAACAGTTTTGTTGAATAATTGCGTCGGATGACGTACTTGTGCGATGTTATGTTACGATCGGTTTTCAAGGTTTCAACACTCGAACTATTCTATAAAGACAGAATTAACTGTTGAAGTTGCCTTAGAAAATATATTTGAGGGATCCCATGATCATAATATCTAGAAATGGTTTTGCTAATTTTGCGATTAATGAAATAAAACTAATTCGCAACCTAAGGTTTTACGATTCATATTGAACTTAGCATCTGAACCCACCTACTTCTCACATAATTATGCACTATTTATGGCACAAGCGTTACCCGTAGGGTTCGCGACCGCCGGAGAAGAAACCGAGCGGAACAACGGCTATGGGACGTCGTTAGAAGAGTGCTTCATAGCTAGCACCTTACAACTTTCACAAAGAATGTCATCATCGTTCAAGTCCCATCTTGCAGGAATGAGTTTCGCCAACGCTTGCTCGTAGCCGAATCTTATTTTTTTTTAGTTGTTCCATGAAAGTGTGGTCTTCGTGGAACAAGCTATTATTCTGCGTTGGGGACAGGAGCATTTTTACCCTATTTGTTAGCATAAATTTTTGAAGCTATTATACCTTCTGCTGCTTTCTTGACTGAAAAATTACAAGAGTTTCGTAAGTGAGTGCGCTGTCACACACAGTGGCCAAGTACCTGACGGCATTCAAATGTTTTAGAAGCTGGTTCATAACGCTTCTTTCAAGCCGATGGTCAGACAGAGAACTTTTTCTCTTCTTTAAAGGCACTAAAGTCAGTGAAATATTAATGTAAAATGTGAAGTGCACTTAAGAGACCTGATAATTTTGTCTTTGGCCTCTTTCAACGTTGGATCTTTTATGGCGAGAACAAGATGACTTTCATAAAGAATATGTCTTGCATTTTGGAGCATCGACTGTCCATTTATGCTCAAAATCAACACAGTTGTTGTCAGTACACTGTTTTGCAACAAGCAATTTTTGTGGTTCCACCATTTATCATTTCCCTCATTAAACTAAACTCACAATAGTCCGTTACAAGTTATAGATAGAATTATTTGAATCAAACTTTGGTTAGTTAAAATTATTTTATAGCTTGGAAATTATAAGCGACAATGACATATAAACGAGACAAATGGAAAGAAAACTATGTCAATTGCTTATTATTTCAACATTTATCACTATAACTGCTAACACATTTATCGCAGTGTGAAACGAGATGGTCGATGACTTCATAGAACATTGTTTTCTATTCTTACTGTAACGCACGAGCTTAAATTTGAATGAAACACATTACAATGTTTTTGCTTAATCTGTGACTGTAAACAAAGATTCTAGAGATATCGATTTTATGAACATTTGTTAAATGCCTTTGACAACCTATGAAAAGGACATAAATGATTAATGAGTGTTAATGATACCAAGAGCGCCGTAAGGAATGTTTTAGTAGTTTAAAAATTGTAATATACATAGTTTATTTGCAAATGTCCGAAATTTTTGAGTAAGCTAATAAGAAAGGAAGAGCTCCACTGCGGGTTTTTAATCCTTTTTGTGTGGATGAGTTTGGAGCCGAAAGGCCCAGAAATAAAGCGAAGGTGAGAGTAGCAGGCAGAGTAGTCTTGTATGCCGATGTATGTATGTCACGTATGAGGACGTTAATATCTTTGTGAGCGCTAATTCTATGTAAATTCGGGTAACAGTTGATTTCGCAACTAATATTACGTCTCAGATCCAAACTAATCTTAGAACTGAGAACCTCAAATAAGAATTTAAAGTCTCTGGTTTATATGGGTACTTAACAACCAACATACGTGTGAATTTTGCTATTCTGTATTTACAGAGCAAAAGGATTACTGAACTCCATTTCTCCCGGAAAAGGTGACTTAACAAAAGTCTAGAAGCAAGTGGCAGGTATCAACGACAGATCTGATATTGTAACGCATCCGTTGGTTACACGTCGGTTCAAAGGGCTCTGAGCACTATGGGACTCAACTTCTGAGGTCATTAGCCCCTACAACGTAGAACTAGTTAAATCTATCTAACCTAAGGATATCACACACATCCATGCCAGAGGCAGTATTCGAACCTGCGACCGTAGCGGTCTCGCGGTTCCAGACTGCAGCGCCTAGAGCCGCACGGCCACTTCGGGCGGCAGTTACATGTCGGGCGGGTAAGAGGTTGCTTACCTAGGTTTCTGCCAGATTATTCTTCAGATAGTCTTGCTAGGATACGATGCGTGCCTGCTCTGGGCGGATGCAGGAGAAGCTGGAGACAGTTCACGAACAGTTGAATGTGGATTTGGCTGCTATCAGTAGCCTTCAGGCTATCGCCTCGGAGTGTAGCGGTGGCGGAGACTTTCTAGTGGTAACGCGTTCGCGTCGCTCGAGACGGAGATTGCTTCGCCCAGGGCTCTACTGCCGAGGCACTTTCTAGTGGTAACGCGTTCGCGTCGCTCGAGACGGAGAGCCAGTGTGGAGACTGCTCGTATGGCCTTGCCTTTTCACCCTGCGAGTGATAAGTTGGCAGTTCTTTCGACAGGACCCGAGCAGGGTTTGCCAGTTATTGGGAGCTCCAGTATTAGGCGCGTTACGGAGTCCTTAGGAGCATAGCACTCAGAGCTGGAAAGAAAGCCAATGTGCATTCTTTATGTGTGGCAGGTGGCCTCATCCGAGGTGTGAAGGCGGCCTTAAACGTCCGCGGCTATCGAGCGTATAAGTTGAAGTAGTCTGCAATTTGTGGCTCACATCGGTACCACCTACGCCTGTCGCATGTGTTCTGATGCCATCCTCAGTTCTTATAGCCGCCTGGTGGAGGTATTGAAGACTGCTGGCCTCGCACAAGGGGTGTAAGCAGAGCTTGCGATTTGCACCAATTTTCCCAGGATTGATCGGGCTCTTTCGGTTTGAAGCCGAGTGAAGAGTCTCAGCTAAAGGCTTCGTCGTCTTTGTTGACGGTCTTGACTGCAACTTTTCGACCTGTATGGATTCATTGGAGGGGGTACAGACAGACAGGATGGTGAATTACCTTTGAACAATTTTCCGAAAACTGTTTTGAACAGCTAGTTCCGCAGCTCACACGCAAATGAAGTGTCTTTGACCTCGTAACTACAAACAGGTCGTACTTTATCAAATGTGTGTGTGAAATCTTATGGGACTTAACTGCTAAGGTCATCATTCCTCAAGCTTACACACTACTTAACCTAAATTATCCTAAGGACAAACACACACACCCATGCCCGAGGGAGGACTCGAACCTCCGCCGGGATCAGTCGCACAGTCCATGACTGCAGCGTCTAAGACCGCTCGATTAATCCCTCGCGGCCATACTTTATCGATAGTGTCAATATAGAGAAGAGGATTTGTCATCATGATAACATCATAGCGAATATACTTACGAAAGTTAATAAATCAATGAAGAATCTAGAAGAGTCTTCTGCTACAAAGATCAGATAAGCAGTTGTTAGCATCTCATTTAGACAATGATCTGCAATCATTTAGTACCAGAATGATGAACATAGAGGAATTATAAGCAAATTTTAAACAGATTATAAATTGTGCCCTTGACCAGTATGTACCTAATAAGTGGATTAAAGACGGAAAAGACGCACTTTGGTTTAAGAACGAATTTCGGAAAATTCTGAGGAAACGAAGATGTTTGCACTCTCGGTTCAAGAGAGGACGCGCAAATGACGACAGGAAAAGATTTGTGGAGATTTGTACGTCTGTGAAAAGATCTATGCACGAAACATACAACAGCTACTATCATAATACCTTGTCTAAAGTTCTGGTGGAGAGACCGAAGAAATTCCGGTCCTAAGTAAAATCGCTAAGCGGATCTAAGGCTTACATCCAGTCATTCGTTGACCAGTCTGGCTTGTCAGTAGAATATAGCAAACAAAAGACCGAAGTTTTTAATTCTACATCTAAGAAATTGTTCACGCAGGAGAATCACACAAACATACCGTCGTTTGACCATCTCGCAGAGTCTCGTATGGGTGACAGACTAATAAAAGTCCCTGGCGTAGAGGAAGAATTGAAAGCGTTGAAAACAAATAAGTCGCCGGCTCCAGATAGAAGTCCAATTCTGTTTTACAAAGTGTGCACTACGCCATTGGCCCTTTACTTGTTTGCACTTATCGAGAATCTCTCGACCAGCGAAAATGGCGAAGCGACAGGAAAAAAGCGCAGGTAACTCCTATATATATATAAAAAGGGTAAAAGAATGGACCCTCAAAATTACAGACCAATTCCCTTAACATCGGTTTGCTGCAGAATTCCAAAGCATATTCTGAATTAGAGAATAATAAATTTTGTAGAGACCGAGAAGCTCATGTGCACGAATCACTACAGCATTGTCCGCCCCATAATCTGAATGGTCAGCGTGACGGACTGCCGTCCTATGGGGTCCGGGTTCGATTCCCGGCTGGGTCGAGGATTTTCTCCCCTCAAGGACTGGGTTTTGTGTGGTCTTTATCATCACTTCATCCCAATCCGCAGCGCAGGTCGCCCAATGTGGCGTCGAACGTAATAGGACCTGCACCAAGGCGGCAGGACCTGCCCCGTAAGGGGCTTCCTGGCCAGTGACGCCAAACGCTCATTTTCATTACCATGGCATTAGAAAGAATCTCTCGTGCGAAACCCAGCTTGTTCTTTTCTTACATGATAAATTCCCAGCTATGAATGAGTGGCAACAGGAAGATTCCATATCTCTGGATTTCCGAAATGCATTCCATACAGTACCCCACAGCAGGCTGTTTACGAAGGTACGTGAATAGGCTCCCAGATACGTGACTCTCTCAAAGACGTTTTAAGCAATAGAACCCAGTATGTTGTCCTCGACGGGGAATGTTCATCAAGAGTGCCCCAGGGGCGTGTGATGGGACGGTTGCTATTTTCTGTATACATAAATGATCTGGCAGACGGGGTGGCCAACAATCTGCGTTGTTCGTTGATGATGCTTAGGTATACAGGAAGATTTCGGAATTAAGTGACTGTAGATTGATGCAAGATGACCTAGACAAGATTTCTAGTTGGTGTGATGAATGGCAGCTGGCTCGTAATATATAAAAAGTTAGGTTAATGACGATGAGTAGGAAAACAAATCTGTAATGTTCGGATACAGCGTAAGTAGTGTCATGTTTGACACAGTCACTTCGGTTACATATCCTGGCGTAACGTTCAGAAGTGATGTGAAATGGAACGAGCATGTGAGGATTGTGGTAGAGAAGGCGAATGGTCGACTTCGGTTTATTCTTAGAATTTTTAGGAAAATGTAGTTCGTCTACAAAGGAGTCGCACATCGGACGCTAACGCAAAATATACTTGAGTAATGCTCTAGTGTTTGGGATCAGCACCACGTCGGATGAAAGAAAACATGGAAGCAATTCAGAGGCGAGGTGCTAGAATTGCTACCGGTAGATTCGATCAGCATGCATGTGTTAGGGATATGCTTAGGGAGCTCCAGTGGGAGTCCCTGGAGGGAAGAACACTGCTGAGAAAGTTTAGAGAACCGGCATTTGACGCTGAGTTCAGACCGATGCAACTACCGCCAACATACATTTCGCGGAGGCATATAGATAGTCGTTTTTTAGTCACTCTAGCTGCGAGAGGAACAGGAAAGGCTTGCAGAGTATGTATGTAGATGCAGACGATAAAGACACTTTGAATTAGAGAAGAAATGATCAAAAGGGTGTAGGTGAAATAGCAAATGATCAAACAGAATGGGGTACAGTGAAAGGAGGAGGACCAGAAATGATCAGGAAAGAGATGGTTTGGATGTATCGAAGGAGGCACATCTCGTCGCAGAACTTAACAATTTGTGTAGCCAAGGACACACGTCGGATAATGTTAGATGGCTTGGAGTACTATTGGACAAACGAGATAAATACGAGAGGTAGTGACCCTTAGTTACAAAAATGAAAGAGCTGAATAGAACCTTGCACGCTATGCATTTGCAAATAGATTTTGATGAGATAGTTCAATGCTCCGAATACAAACAGTAACTAGACAATATCGCGAAAAGGAAGATAAATTTCAATGGGGAAAATGAAGATGATCTTAGAGTAAATTGATATTAATCCATTCCGATTTTGATGTAGCCCCCAGGGGCTCAGCATTCACTTGCTGAGTACGGGCTTGGCGACCCCGGGGTCCTGAGCTGGGGACTGGTCTGCGCCGCCAGTGTCCTGTCACCGTAACCCCCGAACATGCTTCAGCGACCACCGTACGGCGCGGCGGTGAAATGTTGTGTGCTGTGGGGAATGGTAATCTTGGCTTGACCGCCTGGATTGCGAGGAAGGCCAACCTCTATAAAAACCCCTCAATCTTTCGGTGTGCTCCGCGCCTAGAAGATGCATGGCTGTTTGGGTGGAACAGTCGCAAGCGGGCAACCTCTGGGGCACCTGCCGCACCCCAGTTGTATAAGGCTTACTCAGGCACGCGGGGCTCTGTCTGAGCGGACTTTTAGTTCCCTAGCTGCTCGTGGGACCGCAATGGACCCTTCGACCTCTACATTTCCCCCTACCAGTGGCTTGGGTGGGCCGCTGGTAGGAAAACACACCCCATCGAAAAAGCGGCTACGCGCTGCGAGTCCTCCAGCGCCTGGTGTTGCTAGAGATTTAACAGAATGTAGTAACGGAGCACATGCTGATAATCAGAATGTGTTTTTTATTATTAAAAGGAAGGAGGGTAGCTTTGAGAGGGTTTCTCCCTTTTACATCCACAAGGGTCTTGAGGGAATTGCAGGACACTGAAATCTGTAAAGCGACTGCGCAATGGGACTCTGTTAGTTAAAACTTCTAGTTCCCGTCAAGTCGCTGCCCTTCGGAAAGCAAATTGTCTAGGAGAGTACGCTGTCGAGACCGAGCTCCACTCCACTTTGAATTATAGTAAGGGTGTTGTGACGTGTAGGGACTTGGTGGATATCCCCATAGACGTGCTAAAATCTGAGTGGGCTGACGAAGGAATTGTTGACGTGCAGCACATTATGAAACGAGTCAACTGGGACCTCGTCAAATCTGACTCGTTTATTCTCACATTCAGTTGCCCGAGACTCCCAGAGCATGTTAAAGCGGGGTTCTTACGTTTGCCCGTACGGCCATATTTCCCCAACCCAATGCGCTGTTTTAAATGTCAGCGATTTGGGCATACTACGTTGGGGTGCAATGGGATAGCCACTTGTGGTAAATGTGGTCAGCCTGCCCATGACGGAGCCGATTGTTCATCGCCTGTGAAGTGCGTGAATTGCTCTGGGAGTCACCCTGTCTGGGGCCGGATCTGCCCCATCTATCTCGAAGAACGGAAGGTACAGGAGATTAAAACATCTAAGCGCATCCCCTATGGTGAGGCCAAGAAGCTCTTTAAGGCCATGCAACCTCCTGTGTTTTCAACATCTTTCGCTTCCGCTCTCAAAAAACCGGTACAACTGGCCACTGTTGCTACACAAACGGAGGTTGCTAGTGTTAGCACTCAAACCAGCGCTTGCCAGTGCACTTGTGCTGCTGCGGTTGTTTTGCAATCTGCGGCTCTCCACGCTACATCGGACAAGGCCGTGGTTGCTGACATTGAGGTACTTCCAGCCTCCCCCCATATGGCGCCTTCTGCCCAGGCGAGTCAACCTCCAACTGTTGACAAGGCTCTGCATTCCAAGCCCCCCCAGGACAAAGCCTCAGAAGATGAAGGTTCTGCCACCTGAGGAGACTAGTCAGCGTCGGTCCGATGACGAGGCCATCGTACTGTCTGACATCTCCCGTGGGTCGTCATCGGAGCTTATGGACATTGATGTCGACCGGGGGCGATCTTCTCGCCCCAGGAATAAATCTCCGGCCAGTACGGTCTCTCCTCCAAAGCACAGAGGCAGGGTCAAAGTTCAGCCACCCTGATCACTGGCTCCCATATTACAGTGGAACCTGAATGGGTTCAGGACGCATGTGGCCGAATTACAACTCCTTATACGAGAGTGCCCCTTGTGCTTATGTCTCCAAGAGACACATTTTCGGGCCACTGATTCTCCTTCTTTACGCGGCTATACCGTATATCGAAAAGATGATCTGACGGGGCAAAGGGCAAAGGGCAAAGGGTGGTGTTGCGGTTTTTGTCCGTGACATGCACCCCTCATCTGAGCTCCTTCTCGTCACCGACTTGCAAGCAGTTGCAGTTGACATTCTTGTGGGTCGGAGGCTCACAGTCTGTTCTGTTTATTTACCACCTCCGGATGCGATAGACTCTGAGGCTCTCACGGACCTTATTAGCCAACTCCCCCGCCCATTTCTTCTTCTGGGGGACTTCAACGCTCATAATGTCTTATGGGGCTCTCCGACTACTTGCCCCAGGGGTCGCATTCTGGAAAGCGTCATGATGTCTGAAGAACTGTGCCTCCTCAACTCTGGTGCTCCCACTCATTTCTGTACTGCTTCCGGATCGCCATCGGCTATTGACCTTTCCTTTTGCTCTCCAGCACTAGCGGATTCTGCTCTGTGGGAGGCTGCAGCGGACCTCCATTCTAGTGACCACTTCCCCCTCTGGATTCGCCTCCTGGATGAGGGTTTGGCATTACCAGTGCCGCCCCGGTGGCACCTTTGCAGAGCTGACTGGACACTTTTCAGCCAACTGGCTGTTTTGGAACACCGTGCCAGCGTCCACGAATGGGTAGACCATGTTGCAGCCGTGATCTCACATGCTGCTGAATTGTCAATCCCACGGTCATCCGGTCATCCCAAGAGGCGTCCTGTCCCTTGGTGGACCACTGAGTGCCACTCAGCCATCCGCGCCCGCCGTGCAGCACTGCGCCGCTTCAAGTGCCGTCCCTCAGCTGACAATCTTACGGCCTTTCGGGTGGCAAGGGCCACAGCGCGGCGAGTGATTAAAGAGAGCAAACGACGGTCATGGCAATTGTTCCTGAACTCCATCTCTCGCTCCACCTGTTCTACGAAAGTATGGGAAGCCATCAGGAGGATTTCCGGGAAACTCAGCCAGCTCCCTGTCACGGCATTGCTGCATCAGGGATGTCTCCTCACGGCGCCGAGAGACATTGCCCAGACACTGGCCATGCATTTTGCGGAATCTACCACCACTATTAACTGTGATCCAGATTTCTGCCGCTACCGCACTGCCATCGAAAGGGGTCACTTGGACTTCCGGTCTCTAAATTCTGAACCCTATAACTGCCCCTTCACAATGTGGGAACTGGATTCTGCGCTGTCTGTGGCTCATGATACTGCGCCTGGTCATGATCAAATCCGGTACAGCATGCTGCGGCACCTGTTGCTGCCATCCAAGGAAGTTCTCCTGAACTGTTTCAATATGATATGGTTATCCGGCACGTACCCTGACTCGTGGAGAGAGGCGATTTTGATTACCCTCCTCAAACCAGGGAAGGACCGAACGCATCCCAGTAGTTATCGGAGTATTGCTTTGACGAGCTGTGTTGGGAAGACGTTGGAACGCATGGTCAACCGCCGCCTAGTTTGGCTGCTCGAGACCAGGCAGCTCCTTAGCCCCTCTCAGTGTGGCTTTCGGAGATGTCGTTCCACTATAGACAACTTGACCCTGCTTGAGGCCGCCATCCAACAGACCTTTCTACGTAACCAGCATTGTCTAGGGGTCTTCTTTGACATTAATAAGGCGTATGACACTACTTGGCGCCGCCTTATCCTCAATGAACTCCATGAGTGGGGCTTTCGTGGCCGTCTCCCCATCTTCATTCGGTCCTTTCTTTCTCACCGCCTCTTTCAGTATCGGGTTGGTAATGTTCTATCGGATTTGTACGTGCAGGAGAATGGTGTTCCTCAGGGCAGCGTTTTAAGTGTCACCCTCTTTGCCGTCGCTATTAACAGTATCACGTCCACTATCCGAAGTCCTGCCCAATGCTCCTTGTTTGTGGACGATTTTGCTGTTTTCTGTTCTTCCTCCAGTCTTGTCACTGCTAGTCGGCAGTTGCAGCTTACGATAAAGCGATTAGAGGCATGTACTGCAAAGACGGGTTTTACCTTTTCTGCAGACAAATCTGTGTGTGTTCATTTTAATCGTTCTCGGCGTCTTTTTACCTCCCCTGAATTGCGTCTGAGGGACACCGTTCTTCCTTTTAGAGACACTGTGAGGTTCCTGGGCCTCACTTTTGATTCCAAGTTGTCGTGGTTGCCTCACCTTAAAGACCTCAAGGTGCGGGCCCTGAAGGCACTGAATATTTTGAAGTGTCTGAGCCATCGGTCCTGGGGAGCAGATCGGGCGCGTCTGCTGCAGTTTTATAGGGCTTTCGTCCGATCGCGTCTTGACTATGCTTGCACCGTGTATGGGTCAGCAAGGCCTTCGTATCTGAAGATCCTTGACGCAGTACACCATGAGGGTATCAGGCTGGCCACTGGTGCCTTCCGTACCAGTCCCATCCCCAGCCTGTGTGCTGAGGCAGGGGAACCGCCGCTCGCCATCCGGCGGAAACTCCTCATGGTGCGACGGGTGTGTCATTTCCTTGCCTGTCCTACCTCCCCTGCGTACCCTACCGTTGCCCGACCGCCTATGGAACGTCTCTTTTCCAGTCGTCCCAGGGCAACAAGACCATTTGGGATTCGTGCCAAGCATTTGCTTGATTCCCTTGGTGTGGAGCGTGTGGCCCCCCAACGACAAGGTTTTACTCGCCTGCCTCCCTGGTTGCTCCAGAGGCCCAGCATCCTTCTAGACTTGTCGGAGAACCGGAGGAACTGCACTCCGGCGTTTGTTTTTACCTCCTTATTTTACGATATTTTAAACCAGCATCCGGACCATGTACCTGTATTCACAGATGGCTCTAAACTGGGGGACTCTGTTGGTTGTGCTGTTGTTTTCCCTGATCTAGTCGTCAAGTTACGGCTTCCTGCGGCGTTTACCATCCTCGATGCCGAATTGTTTGCAATCTTGCGGGCATTGGAGCAGATGAGATGTGTTACCAGTCTTAAGTTCCTCATCTTTTCTGACTCCCTGAGTGCCCTTCAGACCATGCAACACTTGTACCCAGCGGATACGGTCGTCCAGAACATCCATGATGCCCTACTCCACCTGCAACGGCAGGGGAAGGAGGTTTCTTTCTGCTGGGTGCCGGGGCACGTGGGTATTAGGGGAAACGAACTGGCGGATGTGGCTGCCAAAGATGCATGTTCCCTCCCTCACGTTGTTGAATGTGCCGTCCCCCTCCATGCTGTAACCTCCCTTTTGCGTTTTCGTGTTATGCATCAATGGGAAGAGGAGTGGTTGGCAGTCTCTGACAATAAGCTGCGTCTGGTAAAGGCCACTGCGCGACCATGGCGTACGTCCTACCAGTCATACAGGCGGGATGAGGTTCTCCTCACTCGCCTCCGCATTGGACACAGTCCCTTCACGCATGGTTTTTTACTCCGGCGGGAGGACCCCCCAATCAGCCGTGCTTGTGGCGTCCAGATTACTGTCCGCCACATTTTACTTGACTGTCTTTTATTCTCTGACCAGAGGGCGGTGGTTTCTTTGCCACCGGATTTGCCCTCTATTTTGCAAGACGACGCAGCGACTGTGGTTAAGGTCTTTCGGTTTTGTGTCCTGTCCAATCTGTTGCCTCGGATTTTAGGGAGAAGGTTTTAATGTGCTGCTGGGTGACTGGCTCACCCAGGTTTTAGGTAAGAGGTCCGCCAGTCACGATTACCTTCTTGTTTCCCTTCGGTATCTGTTCTCTTTTCCTTGTGTTTCCTTTCCTTTTTTAGTGTATTTCTTCTCCTCTTGTTTTGCCTCTGTATGTGCGCATTTGGAACTGCGTCAGGCCTGTGTCTTTTAGCCGTTCTCCTTGTTCGGCGTCCGTCTTCGTCCCTTCACCGCTTGTGTTCCTGTTTCTATGCGTTTGGGCGCTGATGACCACGCTGTTTAGCGCCCGTAAACCTCAAGCACACACACACACACACATTTTGATTTAGGTTAAAGAAGGGTAAAGTGGCCAGGTAGGGAAAAGTGCCCACTGCTTATTTCATGTCTTCAGCAATGGTGCTTCCTACCCAGAAGTGGCCAAACCAGCTGTAATCTACACCATTAATATTGTCAGTAACATTGACTAAGGAAACTTGCTACGTTATCTTTCTGCGGAATCATTTGAGTTTTTCGATTGTTTGGTGTAAGGTAAGTCAAAAATGGTTCAAATGGCTCTAAGCACTATGGGACTTAACATCTGAGCTCATCGGTCCCAAGGACTTAGAACTACTTAAACCCAAGGACAACACACACATCGATGCCCGAGGCAGGAGTCGAACCTGCGATGGTAGCAGCAGTGCGCTTCCGGACTGAAGAGGGCTAGAAACGCTCGGCCACAACGGCCGGCAAGGTAAGTAACTTATATTACTTTAGTTACTTCACTTTTAAGTAGAGCAGTGGGTTTTTGCGATATCACGATACAAGTAATGCCTTTTGGCTTACAAATATAAGTCACTGTCGTTTCCTTCGGTTGTATTGTTTGGCGTGTAAGCCACTGATGGTGTTCTATCAGGAAAAAAGGCCACTTTTCGCAAACATGGACACTGTTCCCAAGAATTTTGTTTTAATCTGTTTGTCGCAATGTGAATCAGCTAATTCCATATTTTATGCATAGTTTAACAACTGAAATTAAAACATTAGAAATAATTTTATACACAAAACTAATGTTCGTTATGCTGATCCTCTGCAAGGGTTTGCCATAGCTTTGAGATGCCAATAAAATACATCCGCAAAATAAATCAACAAATGTTGGACAGTGTTGTGACGAAAAAGGTATCTGAAAAAAAATTCACTATTCTTCCAGTAATTTTCGGGTTTGCAGGCGGATCCCATCAACATTCTGCCACGATCTTTCGGCCCAGAGACGTCCGAAGTACTTCGTCTACTCATCTGAGGATGGCCGGACGTCTCTCATTCGAAATATCGTGGCTGATTGTCGATGGGATCCGGATGCAAAAAGAAATCTGCCGGGCAAATTTCAGAAGTCACAAATTCAGTATGCTAGGTAATGCGATAAAACAAAGAGTCTAGGGAAAAGCAGAGGTTGGGTGGTTGATTCGTTTGGGGAGCGGACCAAACAGCGTGGTTATCGGTCCCATCGGATTAGGGAAGGATGGGGTAGGAAGTTGGTCGGGCCCTTTCAAGGAACCGTCCTGGTGTTTACCTGAAGTTATTTAGGGAAATTACGGAAAACCTAAAGCATCCAGAATGCGAGTCCAGTGTGTCAAACACTGAACCAACTCGCTCGGTGAAAAATAGAGGTGCAGTTGGCAGTAAGAAGATCATGGGCACCTTAAGGACAGCGTTCAATGAAGAATAAGAGGATGAAATCCTTAATTACATTTTTGGAATAGAAAAGAAATTTTCTGTCATTACAGTGAATGACCTGCGGCTATTAGCATTCCGGTTGGCAGAGTATAACAAAATACCACATCGTTTCAACAGAGTCTGAAATGGCAGGCAAAGACTGGGTGGATTAAGTTGTCGGAGCCGTAAACGCTGAGCTCATGAACTGTGGGCTGGATGTGATGGGGAAGATGAGACTTTCACGTGAAATTTTTGTTCATGACTTAACACTGTTTCTGAGAGGATAAATTGTGAATTTATTAGATTGAAATAGTAAACCATAATTAATTGTTCATCTCTATTTATACTATTAGGAATTGTTGAAAATTTTGTACCAACAATGTACTGCAACACGTTTCTTTCTGAAATCTATTGTTGTTCTCCTAATAATGATCACTGGTGACCTGAAAACTACAAGCCTACGCATTTTTTAAGTAAACAATCTACTTGGGACTGTTAGCAAAGGACTAACCACTTTACCCCATTACGTAGGAAAAAGTGGCCACTATGTAAGCATTCAATAAAACGTTTATATATCCTGTAAAATATACTCTTACCATAGCTCTATATATTTGGTATGACACTTAGTAGTATGTAAATTCGAGATCTATATGTCATAGGCTTCAGTTAATGGCCGTGGTTTCATGAAAAATCAATTTCATTTGCAGTGGCCATTTTATCTCACATTCCCTTGTATCCAGTACAGGGAGCAATCGTCATGATGCAAATGATTCCCAAGATAACAGTAGTATAATAAGGTTTGTACGCAATGAAATAAAAGCACATGAGACCAATAATAGTTGCACTGAAGTTGCAGGAAATCTTAAAGAATCAGTGCAGGATAAGTGGGAGATTACACGCTTGATTCAAATGGGAACTTTGTTGGAGAGGAATAAGAAGACAAACAGGTTTATCGCTTGAGAGTTTAATTTCTAGCAGCATCTTGAGCTAAGTAAATTAAAACCCAGTTACATCTGCAGAAGGATGCACCTGAAACCAGTATCAAGGCGTAGTTTATATTTCCTGTATAAGGAAAAAAGTAATGAAAGCAGTAATGACCTATGTGGAACCAATAGTAGGAAGATAGTGTTATTGCATGATGCCAGTAATGAAGTTACTGAAACATCACACGATACACAAGTAACACTAAATTATGAGAGTGTAGAAGACAAAGATGGTAGAGAAGACAAGTAACAGAAGGGAAAAGTAATTAAAAACGTAGAAGAGAAGTGGAAAGAAAACTCCATACAACCGAAGAAAATTCAAAATAGTGCAGATTTCTTAGCAAAACCTCGTTAGTGAAAGCGATTTGTTGTAAGAGAGCGCAGAGAACAAACAAGAGGATTCGGGAACACGTGCCATCGTTCCTGTAGAAATGTACAAATCATGGTCTGCATGTACTGTTAGATACAGGGGTGCAAATAGCGCCATTTCCCATTTATTCTTTTCAATGATCAAATAGAGCCCAGGCAAGGAATACATACCCACGCAGGACGTAGAAGTTATAGAAATCACCGGAAAAGTGACCAAGCAATGCTTCATCCACACATTCTTAGTAGTACCCGATTTGAGTATGGAAATAATTTTGGGCATTGTTTGGTTAATTTAACAGTGAGTTTTAATTGATTGTGGTGAGGAAATGATTACATGCCAAATAGAAGGGAAATATTTACAGATTCCATTTGAAACAGGCAATTCATTAGAAGGATATCAGTTAGCATGACTGAAAGTAAATCACTTATGAGGGAAAGATGGCATAGTACATAGTGACGGAAAACGTCATATACGAACTATGGAGGAGAATGACTACAAAGAAGAGGTTTTTAGCCGGAAATTAGGACTAATTGATGAAATATCTGTAGGACAAGAGGAAGAACTATTTAAAGAAGTAGCAGAGAATAAAAGGCATCATTAATTACGCCCAAGAGGGTTGCGGGTTATGAACATCACCCGTGTGAGGAAAAACATGAATTTTCTTTCAGAACATTTTATGCCATTCCCATACATCCGGGAAGGCTAAACTTCAGAAGGAAATAGATGGAACGATTTATTAGGGGTTTACTAAATATATAACAACCCACTAGTGATCGTTAGTAAATGACATGGTAGGGTGCAGATAGTTGTTGACACTTGAACGCTAAACGTAATAGTAAAAGGCGAGATGGATCGTCCTGCAGATCTTGACAAATTACTCCAGAAATTTCATAATATATAGAATATATGACCAGTTTAGATCCTAAGTACTGGCAGGTAACTGTGGATCATGAGTTACGGAAGTATACTGCATTTCTTTCCGCTAGCAAGTGCTACCATTATAAAGTAAATTTTGTGATGACACTTCTCTTTGGGTATTTAACAGAACTGTAGATCGAGTAATCTGTAATAAATTAAATTCTTAGATATGTATGTACATTGACAATTTAATGATTGCGACTAAAACCTGTCGGAAACATTAATACTCTTGGTTCAAATGGCTGTGAGCACTATGGGACTTAACTTCTAAGGTCATCGGTCCCCTAGCAATTAGAACTACTTAAACTTAACTAACCTAAGGACAGCACACACATCCACGCCCGAGGCAGGATTCGAACCTGCGACCGTAGCGGTCGCGCAGTTCCAGACTGTAGCGCCTAGAACCGCTCGGCCACCAATGGACGGCTTAATACTATTGGATAAGGTGTTTATATATATATATATATATATATATATATATATATATATATATATATATATATTCTTCTAGGGAACATCCTCCGTGTCTTTTACATTTATAATGTGCTACCGATCTTTGTTCCTTTCTCCATGAAATCGCATTTCTTCGATGTCAACGTCATAACCTCCTTTTATCAGAGCTCTAAACACCTTATCCAGTAACAGAGGTTGGGTGGTTGATTCGTTTGGGGAGGGGACCAAACAGCGTGGTTATCGGTCCCATCGGATAGATAAGAAAAAATTTTATATATTTATATTTATATTTATTATATATATATATATATATATATATATATATATATATATATATATATATATATATATATATATATATATCCAAGCGTTTAACTATCCAAATCTGAACCATATGTTTGAAAAGAACAGTGCTTTCAATTAACATAGGAGTATGAGGCAAGCTTCAATAACTTAAAAAAAGAGAGTTTGACTACAAAAAACTCAGTCATTTCACCCAAATTAAGTGAACATTTTCACATGAGGACAGACACATGGGATTATGGGTTAGGAGCAGCTTTATTTCAACAGAAAAAAATAGATGGCAAGGTAGTACAGGAACCTGTTGCTTTTTCCCACTCGTACCTTGGTTGCCATGTATGGAAGTGAAACATGGACGATAAATAGTTTGGAGAAGAAGAGAATAGAAGCTTTAGAAATGTGGTGCTACAGAAGAATGCTGAAGATTAGATGGGTAGATCACATAACTAATGAGGAAGTACTGAATAGGATTAGGGAGAAGAGAAGTTTGTGGCACAACTTGACCATGAGAAGGGATCGGTTGGTAGGACATGTTATGAGGCATCAAGGGATCACAAATTTAGTATTGGAGGGCAGCGTGGAGGGTAAAAATCATAGAGGGAGACCAAGAGACAAATACACTAAGTAGATTCAGAAGGATGTAGGTTGCAGTAGGTACTAGGAGATGAAGAAGCTTGCACAGGATATAGTAGCATGGAGAGCTGCATCAAACCAGTCTCAGGACTGAAGCCAACACCAACAATAACACCTTGGTTACCTTTGAGAAAAATATTTCGAGTCTAGGAAGTATGTGTTTGCCGTTCTATAAGGTTCGGGAAGACTAAGAATATTTTTGTGGAAATAAAATGTAATCTACACCAATCTTGAGACATTGACTAACATAAAGAATTGTCTTCTGTTGTATAACAGGCTCATAATGTGGATGTTGTCCCTTCATCGGTATGATATGAACATAGGAATACATTAAGGATACAGAAAATTATTTTACTCATGCATTGTCGAGATTACCAGGATATGCTGAGATCCCAAATGAAATTGAGGAAGGTAATGGAACATACTGAATTGGAAAATGTAACTCTTTGAAGACCAGCCACTTAGAGCAAAATTAGGCCAAGAAAACCTGTAACTGTCATATGGTGCAATTTATATATTTTCTAGTGTAAGAACTACTAAAAAGGGCAAGCTTCAAGATTATTTGTCATATTTACATTAGTTCTTTGCTAGTAAACAAATTTTTAGATGTATTTGAAGAATGGTGCAATTATGTCGACCTTTCTGCGATAGAAACCACAGACCTTGGGGCAATTATTTAACAAAGTTCAGATAAATAATGAACACAATAACTCAGAGAAGGACAGATATTACTCCAGAAGAAATATTAGAAAGGGAAAAATCAAGAGGTCGGGCGCAAAATTTTCTACATTTCCCTCCTCAGAAGGAAATTACGATAGATAAGAAAAAACCACTACTTAGAAATAAGATGCAAAAATAACATGGAAGTAGGTGTCATTGGCATGGTGAGACGCTGAAATTTCTAAAGTGGGTGATACATTCACCTTGAAGCTTTGTGAGAAAGTGAGTGAAATTAGTGTTGAGATACCAATTCATTTATAATGGGCCATACAAAATTGTAAGTACACCTTATACTAACACCTATTTCCTAGAATTTATAATGTGTGGAAATTGTTTAAGGAGTAGGAAACGTTGTAGATTTAAGAAAATACAAACGAATAAGTCAAAATAATAATTTACAGACTTAAAAGGTAGCCTAAAATAAATGTGTATTTAAATTATGCCAGAGTAACAGAAAAAATGGAAGTAACTGTGATTTATTAATTTGTGTTTCATTTATTTTATTAATCAGTGTTTCATGAATGTAATATTTTATATGTATACTTCAGCGATGAAGGACATTGTCTAAATATGGTTTTTCAAGTTTAAGATGAAACTAATATCATACCACATGCAAGTAAGCCGATTCTGTCTTTGGAGAACAGCCTTAAAAAAGAAAACAATAAATTTTGAATTTGTGTTATGGACTCACAAAACAGCGAGAAAGTGGATATCAAGAAGCATGAGAAAATACTTACTGAATTGTGTGCAAAATATGTAAGCAGGGATGGCTAGAGGACAAATGTAAGGATGTAGAGGCAAATATCAATAGGGATAAGATAGATACTGCCTACAGGAAAACTAAACAGATCTTTAGAGAAAAGACAACCACTTGTATGAGAGCTCAGAAAATAACCAGTTCTAAGAAAAGAAGGGAAAGAAAAAAGGTTGAAGAAGTATATAGAAGGTCTACACAAGGACCATGTACTTGAGGGCAACATTATGGCAATGGAAGGGGACGTAGATGAAGATAAAATGGGAGATATGATACTGCGTGAAGAATTTGAAAAATGGTTCAAATGGCTCTGAGCACTATGGGACATAACATCTATGGTCATCAGTCCCATGGAACTTAGAACTACTTAAACCTAACTAACCTAAGGACATCACACAACACCCAGCCATCACGATGCAGAGAAAATCTCTGACGAAGAATTTGACAGAGCACTCAAAGGCCTAAGTCGAAACAAGGACCCGGGATTAGACAACGTTCCATTAGAACTACTGATAGCCCTGGGAGAGCCAGCAGTGACGAAACTCTACCATCTGGTGAACAAGACGTATGAGACGGGCGAAGCAGAAGAATATAATAATTCCAATCCCAAAGAAAGGGGTGTTGGCAGTTGTGAAACTTACCGAACTATCACTTGAATAACTCACGGCTGCAAACTACTAATACGGCTTCTTTACAGACGAACGAAAAAACTGGGAGAAGCGGACCTCGGGAAGATAAACTTGGATTCTGTAGAAATGTCGGAACACGTGAAGCAATACTGACCCTACAACCTATCTTAGAAGTTAGATTAAGGAAAGGCAAAAGTACGTTTCCAGCATTTGTAGACTTAGAGATAGCTTTTACAATGTTGACTGGAATAGTCTCTTTCAAATTCTGAAGGTGGCAGGGATGAAATACAGGGAGCGAAAGGCTATTTACAATTAGTACAGAAACCAGATGGCGGTTATAATAGTCAAGGAGATTGGAAGGGAAGAAGTGGTTGGGAAGGGAGTTAGACAGGGTTGTGGTCTATCCTCGATGTTATTCAATGTGTATACTGAGCAAGCAGTGAAGGAATCAAAAGTAAAATATGTAGTAGGAAGTAAAACCCATGGAGAAGAAATAAAAACTTTGAGGTTTGCCCATGACATTGTATTTCTCTCAGAGACAGCAAAAGACGTGGAAGAGCAGTTGAACGGAATGGGAAAAGTCTTGAAAAGAGGATACAAGATAAACATCAACAAAAGCAAACGAGAATAATGGAATGGAGTCGAATTAAATCAGGTGATGCTGAGGGAATTAGATTAGGAAGTGAGACACTTAAAGTAATAGATGAGTTTTGCTATTTGTGGACCAAAATAACTGATGATGGTCGAAGTAGAGAGGACATAAAATGTAGACTGGGTATGGCAAGGAAAACGTTAGTGAAGAGGAGAAATTTGTTAGCATCGAGTATAGATTTAAGTGTCGGGAGGTTTTTGTCTCAATGTGTTTGTGTGGACAGTAAACATGTATGGAAGCGAAACATGAGCGATAAATAGTTTGAGCAATAAGAGAATACAATCTTTCGAAATTGTGGTGCTATACAAGAATGCTGATGATTAGATGGGTAGATCGCATAACTAATGAGGAGCTACTGAACAGAATTGGGGAGAAGACGAATTTGTGGCACAACTTGACTAGAAGAAGGGATCCTTTGTAGGACATGTTCTGAGGAATCAAGGGATCACCAATTTAGTACCCGAGGGCAGCGTGAAGGATAAAAATCTTACAGGGAGACCAAGAGATGAATACATTAAGCTGATTCAGAAGGATGCAGGTTGCAGTAGATACATGGAGATGAAGAAGCTTGCACAGGATAGAGTAGCAATGACAGTTGCATAAAACCAGTTTCTGGACTTAGGACCACAACAACAAGAACCATATGACAGATATTTAGTCGATTTTTCTTCAACGCTGCATTTGTCGGCTGAACCAGTACCTATCGTCTCTGAGTGAAGCGACAGACAACAAGAAGTCTGTTGACTGGTTGGTTGGTGGTTTGGGGAAGGAGACCAGACAGCGAGGTCATCGGTCTCATAGGATTTGTGAAGGACGGGGAAGGAAGTCGGCCGTGCCCTTTCAAAAGAACCATCCCGGCATTGGCATGAAGCGATTTAGGGAAATCACGGGGAAAAAATGGCTCTGAGCACTATGGGACTCAACTTATAAGGTCATTATTCCCCTAGAACTTAGAACTAGTTAAATCTAACTAACCTAAGGACATCACACACATCCATGCCCGATGCAGGATTCCAACCTGCGACCGTAGCGGTCTCGCGGTTCCAGACTGCAGCGCCTAGAACCGCACGGCCACTTCGGCCGGCGAAATCACAGAAAACCTAAACCAGTATGGCCGGATGCGGGATTGATCCGTGGTCCTCCCGAATGCGACTCCAGTGTGTTAACCACTGCGCCACCTCGCTCGGTAAGTCTGTTGAGGTAGATGGACTGAATGTTAGGTATGGTAAGTTATAAGCCGTCCCGCTCCAATCGGGCGTTATATTAGATAATTTTTTGTGTCTACACAAGCCAGAGGCTGGACTGAAAGGCGTTCTGCTGTGAAAAAAAAATGTATTCTTTAGCAAATTTATACCTTTGAATGCAAACACAGCAAACGAATATCTTACCTAATATTTATTACTTTATTACTGAAAAAGATATTCATTCCCCATAAGATTAAAATTAAAAAGTTCGATTACATGCAGTTCGTGTACTTCATGATTGAAAAAAAATCGGTCATACAAGAAATCCGGGGATTCGATTACAGTATGGGACTGTTCTTGTGCCCTCACATATACCTCTTTGTTCGAAGGAAATTGACATACTTGAATGTCTTTCTTCAGGTGTTTAAAACGATGGAAATCGCATGGAGAGAGATCGGGGCACTATGGAGTTTGTGTTACGATTTCTCAGCGACACATATTTAGCTTAGTCGAAAAAACCTCGGCAACGAGTGAGAGCTCATTGTCCTGCACCATACTGACGCCGTCTGTAAGCTTTCCTGAACATTTCGACTTGATGCGACGCTTCAACATTTTCTGTGCATTAACTGTGTTGCCCTGTTCCAAGAAGTCAATGAGCAGCAGGCCCTTACACTAAAAAGAAAAAAGTCATCATGAACTGTTAAGATCTAGTCTGGTATGTTTGTTGTTTGGACTATGTTAATCGCTGGGAAACCATTACACACTGTTAATGCAGTACCAATCCCTCCCCTTGCCGTTTCCATGCTTTGGAGACATGAAGAACGACATTCGGAGTCATTGATTTACTTCGGATGAAAAGGTGCACGACTGCACACGATCAAGGCTCCGTGGACCAACACCAAAGTGTTCAATGAAGACACTGACCTTTTTGTCTCATGGGATAAATTTATGACCGCCTATGGCGATTTCTTTTGAAATAACAAAGAGTTTACTTGCTTTTCTTTGCGTCTGTCTCATTTTCGTTTGACAGGTTTTCACAGTTTGCCTGTCTGAGTCTTGACCCGCTTACCTATTTGTAAAATTATAACAGATACCCTATCATTCTAATCTGAAACTCATTATTTTCATTGGTATTTAATACATTAGCATCTTTACACATGTGGTAAATTATCTTTACTATCCTACTACCAAATGAAATCATTTAATGCTCTTGTTTCCCTTCAGCTGCCGTTTCTACACGAAGGGTATTGCCTGCAGGAAGCATTATAGTAATAGCTATACGGAAAACTCTTTCGAGAACTGTTTAATCAAATATGTTAAGTGAAACGTTGCATGGTGCTTTTCACTCCCATATCAGTCACACTACATTTAGCCGAAATGGATTCAGACATACACATCCTCTAATATGATTATCAAAACAAAGCAAATGAAATATATTTTCGCATAGAGGCCGTTGGTTGCACGACTGACGAATACTTCGTGTATGTTCCAAAACTGAGAATTTTTGTACTGCATACCGAAACGAACTACATGCTGACGACAACAACTGCTTTAAAATAGTACATGCTTTTCTTGGATATTATAATGATGAGTAGGTCATTTCATTTACGTAGGTGAAGTTCACTGATTGAATGTTGAGTTACGAATTAGGTAATACAACATAAAATTTTCAAGCAAATGTAAGGAAGTTCCGGCGGTTGACGTGCACGCCAGAAAGTGGTCAGTATCCCATCAATTTTAGCCGACAATTTTGCGATTAGAATCAGCAGTAAAAGCTTTATGTAAAGAAGAATCTCGGTGCAGTCATCTCCTTAACCACTTTATTTCAGGTTATAATTACGCCAGCTGATATAGGACTTATGGAAGCTAACACTGTCTGATACTGAAAATATTTCCTTTAATTTTTATTTATCAACTTTTGATGATGGCGAAATTCTCTGAAATACCTTAAACTTGAGCCAGACCATCACAGTATTTTATCTATAGCTATATATTAATCAACTATCTAATCATTAAGCACTTTATAATGAAATTAAATACTTCCAAGCATTTGCCACATATTAAAATTAACGCTCTAGCAGGGTAAATGGAGGTAGTATGTTCTATACCGAAACAAGGAAAGAAATAAGACGGACAGTCGATACGGTGGTGGTACAGCATGTTTCTTCAGCTCTGTATTTTCAAAGGAAAAAAGAAAACTGAAATACAAACGTCATTACACATCTGATGAAAACTTTTATTGTACAGAAATATATTCTGTCAGTTAGGTAATATTGAGAGAGTTTTATAGCTGCATTTCACGTCTGAAAAATTATTTCAAGGTCGTAATTTTGCGGTTGAATTCTCTTATTTTACTATTGCAAGATTCATCTAACATGTAACTAGAAGAACGCCGTATTCTCTTTTCTTTAAAAGTCATATAACAATTTTCTGCAGATTGTGTGTCATAATAATTTGCTTGTTTTACTTTCAACTTAATCTAACGTAATTCGCAAGCATTAATTATTCGTCAAACAATCGTATCAGGGCTCAGGACGTCCGGTATTTACGAGTACAGTAGGACCTTGGGTGTAAGGAATGAAAGCCAAGAATCCAACAATGTCGTGGTTTCTGGCAGAAATCGCCCACTGCTTTCTTGGCAATGTACTAATGGAGGTGCTTCACTGATGCCCTTCACAATTCTGTGAATAACGTATGAGGTATGTTTCTATGCTTTATGGATGAATTTCAATAGCGATTGTCAGCTGTGGCGTTATGTTTGAGTTTCCTCGTCGAGGGCTATCGACATTGTGTACATCACTAAGATGACGTAGTATCAAACACGTCCTACGTTTTCAGTTTGGTATTGTATTCTATGCCTTGTGGGAAGGCGGCATGAGATAATCCTAATGGACTTCGTGTGTCGGATGTTTGCGGAATCTTATTACATTTTTACTGATGCCCCGCAGTTTTTGTCTGCTGCAGACTTTTCCTGATATTACAAAAATTACTCCAGAAAAGTAACGGTTTTCCAAATATGAAAAAAAAAGTTCATAGATAGCTTATTATGTTGCGGTTTTTAGCGGAAATCGCCCACCAACCTCCAGCAAGGTCTCAATGGAGGTGCTTCAGTGGCGACATCTTTATTTCTGTGAACTATGAGTGATGTAGGTATCTATGTATTACGGATGTGTCAGATTATTGTCTGTCCAGTGTAGCATTATGCACTGCAGTGATCATTTCTACAAAGGTTTTACGTCAAATTATTCACAGGTTCTCGGAATTCTAATCTATGCCTCATGGGAAGGAGGCATGAAATACTCCTGGTAGACTTATAATCTATCTAGATACACATACTCTACTGAAGTTTAAAATTGTGATAGAGAAAATTTTATTAATACTGTATTAATAGCCTACCAGTTACATTATTACGCAAACGCACTCCAATAATAAATAAGTGAGATCGGCTGAGAATGAGTATTATAAAGAACGATATTCCAGTGAAACAAATGTTGAATTTGAAGGTACTGAAAACAACCGCAAGTTTCCTTTTTCGAGGGAGGGATACTTGTGGGGATAGTGTAGGAACTCAGTTTATTTACAAACATCAAACGGTACACTGTAGAAGGTACAAGATGGTGCATGAGCAACGAAGTATGGCCTAACCGTCCACGTACTATACGAGGGACGTTCACTGATTAATACAACTTCTTTTCTGGAAGAAGGTTCGTTTTATTCAGGCTTCCAGTACATCATATTATTCCACACTCCTTTTTGCTTCTAAATCCTATTTTTGAACATAACCTCCGTTCAACGCGACAGCTTCACGCCACCTTATTGAGAGGGCCCTTATGCCTGGTATAGTTCTACTGGTCGACGTCGGAAGAAACGTCTTGCTGCATGAGTAACCTTTCCATCCGCTACGCACTGCTTCCCGCGGACTGCATCCTTCACTGACCCAACAGATGAAAGTCGTAAGATGTGATATCAAGGATGTAGGTTGGATAAGGAAGAACTGTCCCATGAAGATTTGTGAGGGTTCCTCTCGGGTGCACAGACTTTTCTGAGGCCTGTCGTTGTCTTGGAGAAGTAGGTTCGTTTACATTTTTGTGGCGACCAACACGCTAAGTCCTTTTTTCTGTTTCCTGTGTTTGGCACAAGAGACTTTAAAGTTGTTATTATTCTTACTTTCCCGGCAATCTGTTGACATTTTGGATATTCGGGAATCCAACCGGATGTTCGCGTCGTTCTCGCACGACATTTCAACAGCGTGCCTCGCTGTCTTCTTCAGGTGCTACATGAGACAGATGGAACACTCGACTCAGCGCGGACCGATTAGGGAACGCCCAGCTCCTCCCAGGCATAAATACTGGACTCGATCGACCCAAGGACCAGTCTCAGGTAGCGCCTGAAGAAGACAGCGAGGCACGCTGTTGTAATATCGTGCGAGAACGACGCGAACATCCGGCTGGATTTCCGAATATCCAAAGTGTCACTTTAAAGTTGATCATTACACCATGAGAGAGGACATCAACAAGAGTAGTCCCTTCAGACCCCAGAAGACCGTTGTTGCGACATTACCAGCTGAGGGCGAGGCTTTAAACATTTTCTACGGGGAAGAGATTAATTGCCGTTTTGTTTCTGGTTCAGGAGTTATGGAGCCATGTTTCAGCGTCTGCGACAAGGTTAGACAAAAAAAATGTGTCGATCAGCCTCGTAACGTGCAAGTAGTTACGTGCAAATGGTTCTTGGTTGCTTTTCTTGGTCTTCTGTTAGCCGGCGAGGAACCAACGGGCACGCACCTTTGAGTGCACCACAAGATGAATAAGTATGTCGCGAACAGGGATGTCTAGTTGTGCAGGGAGACGTTGACTGTGATCCATCGATCACCTCGAATGAAAATGCCCACACGCTACAACGTAGCAGGGGCCACAGCTGTGTGCAGTCGCCCGGCAGGTTTGCGCGACCTGGTTGGGATGACGACAGACGCCTCCTCCATCGACTCACAGCGCTTCTGCTCAATGCCAGGTCTCCGCAGACATTCTGCAAGCACCTATCAATATCTGCGATTCTCTGGTTTTCTGCCAAAAGAAACTCAATGACAGCTCTCTGCTTGGAACGAACTTCCCTTACCGACACGTTCTGAAGGCTACACATAGCGCCGCCCGTATCGGAACTTAATTAAACTAAAGGGGCTGCAGTGGGAATATTCCACGATGTCCCGCAACAAATTCCACGTTTTTTTAACAGAAACTGGTTGACATAAAAAGTGTGTTACATTACTTATTGAACGCCCCTCGTACAACTCATTTTGAAAATGATTTTTTATTATTTATTTATTTTATTTTTTTACTCTCCATAAGATTCATTAACTTAAGAATCAGCAGGACGTTCCAAATATTCTTAATATATTATGCACCACCTAATGTGCTTATCTGATATTATTTGTGAACGGTGCACGAAACAAAGCCTCATGTCTCACAAAAGAAGAAAAACATAAAATAGGCTAATGGTGGTAACTAGTGCACATTTATTAACGTGATTCTAAAATCGAACGCTAGATTGAAACACCGACCAACAAACGTCATGTGTTCCTAGATACACTATGCTAAAGATTCGGCACTATCCCCTGTTCACCTGACCTTTCACTATAACGGGACGACTGATGTCACGAGACGGTTTTACGATACATAAAATAAAACAATCATCTGTCTCAGGTCACTTTTATTTTCTTCATGGTCGCGTTTCAGGGCCGCCAGCTCTCGTCTTCAGTTGTATCAGTGAATTAAATTACATTCCCTTCTCCACGAAGTAACTTGTTGTCTGACGTAACATTCAGTTTCAAGAGGTTTCAGAAATATGAGCACTTACACTCTTTACAAAACAGTAAGTTCTTTAACTGCGTCTGTAATGGTCATATATTGTCTTTTACATATTCAATTGTCTCTCTTAATATCACAGTCCAACACGGAATCTATAGAGTCAAATAATTTTACGTAGTAGATATTATTCACATTAAAATTATTTTTCTTCTGTTTGGATGGGGATGAATGGGAACAACTGCAAATAGAACAGAAACGAACCTGTAGTAATAACCAGTACACATTCAATGTGATACCTGAGCTTCTCCTGGCGTAAACTATGTTCAAAGTACTTACGGGCATTCAGCCAGGTTGAATTTTCGACAACTGCCGATATTTCGGCGGATGCACACTCCGCCATTTTCAAGGCTTAACTGCAACGACCAGACGAAGTGCAGAAAACACGAGAGCTCGGTTCTGCGAGTCTAACAGAATAGATAACACACACCTAAACAAAAGCCACCAAAGATGAACGAAGTCAGAGCTATCGATAGTAAGAAACTATGGACTGGTAGTTGAGGAAACGTTAACTCTGTCCCTATGTTTTTTTTAACAAGTGAAAGAGCAGGATTCCAGGCCGAGTTTAAACAAAAGCCTCCATCCCTATTCACAAGGTTGCTAGCCAATTTAATTTCAACAGACTCCTTAATCACACTATCCCAATAGCCGGACGTGCATGCTAATATCTCGGTATTATTATACCACATGGGGTGACCAGTGTCCAAACAATGTTCGGCAATAGCAGATTTGCTAGGCTGCTGTAGTCGCGTGTGCCGTTTATGTTCAATACACCGGTCCTCCACGGTCCTGATGGTCTGACCAATGTATGCCATGCCACAGCTACAAGGAATGCGATAAACACCTGCCTTACGTAAACCAAGATCATCCTTAACAGACCCCAAAAGCGCTTTAATCTTAGATGGAGGTCGGAAAACACATTTCACATTGTATTTCCGTAAAATACGACCTATCTTGTTTGAAGTGCTTCCTATGTAGGGCAAAATGGCAATAGATTTAGGAGTCAACTGAGAATTATCATCAGTCACCTGGCGCACAGTTGGTTGATATCGCAACGCCCGTTCAATCTGTCTTTCACTATACCCATTGTGGCGGAAGGTAGCCTCAAGATGGGCCAGCTCCGCAGGCAAAGTCTCAACGTCGGAGATGACATGTGCCCTGTGTACCAGGGTACGAAGTACCCCTTCACGTTGGGCCGGATGATGACAACTGTCCGCCTGCAGATACAAGTCAGTGTGAGTACGCTTCCTATAAACCGCATGTCCCAACGATCCATCCACCTTCCTCCTAACCAAAACGTCAAGAAAGGGAAGGCAACCATCCTCTTCCACCTCCATGGTAAAACGAATGTTGGGGTGGATCGAGTTTAGATGTTCTAAAAAGGCATTCAAATGCTCCCTGCCATGCGGCCAAACAACAAAAGTATCGTCAACGTATCTGAAAAAACAGGCAGGTTTCAATGGCGCCGACTCCAATGCACGCTCCTCGAAGTCTTCCATGAACAGATTTGCAATCACAGGAGATAACGGGCTACCCATAGCAACTCCATCTGTCTGCTCGTAATACTGGTCATTGAATAAGAAATACGTGGACGTCAACACATGTCGAAACAAATTAGTTAGTTCCAGTCCAAACTTCACTTCAATTAACCGCAACGAATCCGTGCTAGGGAAGGGTTTAAATTTTGCACCAACACCGAAGAGTTTGCCGGTAGTGGATTTTATCAGTTCGATTGAACAGGCAGTTTACAAACTACCTCCTGTTGATGCAGAGGATGTCAGGAGGGAGACATGTCGTGTTTTGACTAGGGCTCGTCCACCCAAGAGTAATGTGACATCAGCGGAGAGGGCTGCTTTACGCTCTCTCAGAGCTGATCCGGACATTGTCATTTTACCTGCGAACAAGGGCAATGCCACCGTTGTTTTGAACAAACATGACTATGTACAAAAGATGAATTGTTTATTATCTGACTCAGCGTACCGCAGGATCGATGCTGACCCCACGAAAAGCGTTGAGAGGAAGACCAACAACCTCCTGAAGAAAAGTGGTTTGCCACAGGACACTATCAAGAGTCTTAACACCTATAGTGCTGTTCCCCCCAGGTTATATGGCCTTCCGAAACTGCATAAGGAGGGGGTCCCTCTCCGCCCCATAGTCAGCAATATCGGTGCTCCAACATATCGTGTGGCTAAGCACCTTGCTTCAATGTTAAGCCCACAAGTTGGACGTTGTGAACATCATATTAAGAACTCAGCTGACTTCTTACGGCGTTTGGAGGGAATGCAGTTGAATGACTCTGATATGTTAGTAAGTTTTGATGTGGTCTCGCTCTTTACTCGTGTTCCTTTGTCTGATTCGTTGCGGTTAATTGAAGTGAAGTTTGGACTGGAACTAACTAATTTGTTTCGACATGTGTTGACGTCCACGTATTTCTTATTCAATGACCAGTATTACGAGCAGACAGATGGAGTTGCTATGGGTAGCCCGTTATCTCCTGTGATTGCAAATCTGTTCATGGAAGACTTCGAGGAGCGTGCATTGGAGTCGGCGCCATTGAAACCTGCCTGTTTTTTCAGATACGTTGACGATACTTTTGTTGTTTGGCCGCATGGCAGGGAGCATTTGAATGCCTTTTTAGAACATCTAAACTCGATCCACCCCAACATTCGTTTTACCATGGAGGTGGAAGAGGATGGTTGCCTTCCCTTTTGTTGACGTTTTGGTTAGGAGGAAGGTGGATGGATCGTTGGGACATGCGGTTTATAGGAAGCGTACTCACACTGACTTGTATCTGCAGGCGGACAGTTGTCATCATCCGGCCCAACGTGAAGGGGTACTTCGTACCCTGGTACACAGGGCACATGTCATCTCCGACGTTGAGACTTTGCCTGCGGAGCTGGCCCATCTTGAGGCTACCTTCCGCCACAATGGGTATAGTGAAAGACAGATTGAACGGGCGTTGCGATATCAACCAACTGTGCGCCAGGTGACTGATGATAATTCTCAGTTGACTCCTAAATCTATTGCCATTTTGCCCTACATAGGAAGCACTTCAAACAAGATAGGTCGTATTTTACGGAAATACAATGTGAAATGTGTTTTCCGACCTCCATCTAAGATTAAAGCGCTTTTGGGGTCTGTTAAGGATGATCTTGGTTTACGTAAGGCAGGTGTTTATCGCATTCCTTGTAGCTGTGGCATGGCATACATTGGTCAGACCATCAGGACCGTGGAGGACCGGTGTATTGAACATAAACGGCACACGCGACTACAGCAGCCTAGCAAATCTGCTATTGCCGAACATTGTTTGGACACTGGTCACCCCATGTGGTATAATAATACCGAGATATTAGCATGCACGTCCGGCTATTGGGATAGTGTGATTAAGGAGTCTGTTGAAATTAAATTGGCTAGCAACCTTGTGAATAGGGATGGAGGCTTTTGTTTAAACTCGGCCTGGAATCCTGCTCTTTCACTTGTTAAAAAAAACATAGGGACAGAGTTAACGTTTCCTCAACTACCAGTCCATAGTTTCTTACTATCGATAGCTCTGACTTCGTTCATCTTTGGTGGCTTTTGTTTAGGTGTGTGTTATCTATTCTGTTAGACTCGCAGAACCGAGCTCTCGTGTTTTCTGCACTTCGTCTGGTCGTTGCAGTTAAGCCTTGAAAATGGCGGAGTGTGCATCCGCCGAAATATCGGCAGTTGTCGAAAATTCAACCTGGCTGAATGCCCGTAAGTACTTTGAACAAGTACACATTCACTTTTCTTAGTACACATCATTGATTTTTCATGACACAATGAAGTGACTTATTTAAAGTAACGCCAGTGATTCGACCAAGTCAGTCATCAGTTGTCAGGTCAGAAACATAGGATTTTACCTTCTCTGCCTTTCTCTTGCAATGTAAGACAGCAAATGCTAAACATGTAACATGCTTTCATTGCAGAGATTTACTTTTTAAACGGATGGTGTAACTGACGAATAAAGTCAAAGACTACGTCCTAATATAAGAATCTGTTTTGCTGCATTACGATGATAAGTTAAATCCAGAATAAAGGAGGAGGTTTTCAAAAGAGCTGTTGGATAAAAGCGAGAACCAAACAACGTACATTCTTACAGAATTAGTAATTTATATAAAACAGGGTTCACATATCATCAGGTATTTATAATTCCAATGAAGTTTCAGTGTAATCGTGAGAAACGCTGGTGTAACCTTCGCTTTTCCCCGGAGTTTAAGTCGTAGTTTTAAGCTTCGGCGAAATTAATTATGTTGCTTCCAGGTGTGAACGAAAGAGAAAAAAGTATCATGACAGGGTAGTTTCCTCAAATGAGCCACCTATTCTTGCTTTGCAGCGGTGCTTTGAATACTGCTTTTATTTATGCTGCGTCATAAACTTGTGTTCGCTTTCTCGAAGCGCGTATTTCAATCGCCGTCAAGGTGCACATCAGTTCAGCGTGTACCGCTTTGTCTGAAGATGAATTGGTCCCTCCTCCATTTCCCGCTTCACTTCATTTACTAAGAAAATACATTTAAAGAGCACGTCCCCAATGGCGAGAGAGAACTTGAATGTGACTGAACTGGAGCTTTCACTTGGAAAATAAATGGATACAGCGTTCAGTCGCAAACAAAAGCTTGTCGAACTAGAAATCGAAGCTGCTCCGTGACCCGTAATAGATGCTGGAGTAAATCAGTTGTTGAGAGATACGGTGTCCGATGTAACAAATTTTATTTCCTACTCGTTGCCAAACTGACGAGATTTTATTCAACATCATGTAAAGTATTTCAGTAATTCTTGTTATAGATGGTAGATGTATTCTTAAACCATAAAAACTGTAACTTGAAATGTAGTTTGAGCGGTAATTTTCCGTAAAGGCTTACAGTAACAGATACAGAATGCAGTAAACCTCTGTAATACATGTCATAAGACGTTTAGGAACGTAATGTATGTCGCATATTTATCGATAAGTCGTTGACGATTAAAATATTGCGAAAATTCAGCCATCTGCTTCTGGACTTGTAGTTCTACTGTGTGGCTTAAAAGCTCCTTTCGATTTGGTCTTCCCTACCATAGAAACTAAACTGATGGTAACTCTGTTCACTTACTGATATATGTCGGCTTACAGATTGATTTAAGAAATCGGTTTGTAAACGAAGTATGCTGAACAGCTTTTTGTTACTTCCAAACAGAATTCCTCGATACCTGACTTTCTTATGCAGTGCGGAATCAATTGTCTTACATCCATTCAAGACCAGTCACTGGGAAGTATGCCCCAGGCAGTTTCTTCTTTTTCTCGAAGTATTAGAGTCTCATCCCGTTCCAATCACGAAGGGAATACTGGACGGATTATTACTAGTACAGTCCAGCGCGAGATGTCGTTTGTCTAATTTTGTCTTCAAGATATTTACCAAAACTGCGCAGTAAGTAGATGAAGAATATCGATAGAGTTTCCCATGAAAGCTGGTTCAGGGAATTTCATAACAACAAATCATTTCTAAGTAATCATTTTCACAGACATACTGCAGGTTATCAATCATTTACTCGTGAAACAAAGCTTAGTTCTTACACATTAAGTTGAGTTTATTTGGCATGTTTCCTTCATATCTCAACACTGTTACTGCGAAATTGTACATTTGCCGGAAGCACATGTTAAATTTTCGCCCATCGAACCAGATAAAAGTTTCCAGTGGTTTCTCTAAATCGATTAAGGCCTACGTCATTGGGCTTTCTTTGGCAAATACTAGGTCTAATTCCATTGTCATCGTATTTGAGTTTATGTTTTGCCTGTAATTACCTCTTCGTTGAAGATAAAATAAAAGCCTCCTTACTTTTTTATAGCACGTCTTAATTTATTTGTGACGCATTCAACTTGTAACAGAGATTTGTAATTATTGCCATGTTACAGACTAGATCAAGTAAACTAATCAGATCGACAACAGACTTTAGCTCTGTCACCACGCTGTCAGTTAAAATTTAAAAATGGTCACATGGCTCTGAGCACTATGGGACTTAACTTCTGAGGCAATCAGTCCCCTAGAACGTAGAACTACTTAAACCTAACTAACCTAAGCACATCACCCACACCCATGCCTGAGGCAGGATTCGAACCTGCGACTGTAGCTGTCTCGCGGTTCCAGACTGTATCGTCTAGAACCGCTCGGCCACACCGGACGGCAGTTAAAATTAAGCGTACCGTCACTAACATTAGAAAACGTAACATTAATGGAATTCGGTTGTGTGGAGCCCATTTGCACACTTTTCAAATATCACATGCCGCCTATATAGCTGTCTCACTTGGGTCCGAGCCAAGGTTAGCATTAATCGCTTCAGTGTCTCCTCCGTAACAGTCTGCATTAGTGGAGGTGGTAAGTTCCTATGGGACCAAACTGTCATCAGTCCCTAGGCATACACACTACTTAATCTAACTTACGCTAAGGACAACACACACACCCATGCCCGAAGGACGACTCGAATCTCCGACGGGGGCGCCGCTCGAACCATGGAACGGCGCCTCAGACCGCGAGGTTACCCCACCCGTCTCTGCGTCAGTGGGAAACGACATGAGCTATGATCTGCTTTAAACGCATTGTCTGAGCTGACAGTTCTAATCTGTCAGATTTTATTAAGCAGAAACTCTCTTTGTAAGGGAAGTGTTTCTATTTGTCAGACGCAAGTTACGTAAAATAGATTCCCCATTTGGTTTACGCAATACAACAGCAATGACATGTATAACTTATCCTATAAAGAAGTACTTTACCTAGAGTAGCCATGCAACTTTAAGTTAAAACCTAGCATCTCTCTGTAAAATGACGTCTAAAGTGGGGCTAACAGACTGTGTCTCTGCATAGAAAATTGTTTCCAATTTGGGGATCGACGTCTTACTAAGAGTACTGATTGCGTTGATGTGATATTCAGTTTCTCAACTAAATAAGTCCTTCATTTAGCTTGAAGATCATTAATACTAAAAATAGTGTAAACTTGTGGAACCATAAACTGGTATGGCAAGTAGGTAGCAGTAAATTTGTGGACTGAATTCATGCTGAGACTGTATTGTATTTTGGTTGGAAATGGCAAAAGCGTATACAGTCTAATAGGTCAGATAGTAGTTAACTTAAAAAGGAACGTAGCGCACAATGATGTCGGGAACAGAAATCAACACGAATTCAGACGAGGGGGGTGATGAAGTTCGATAGTTGGATGCCTGGAAGCAAGATGCTCAAGAGCCATTTCAAGGAACAGTAGTGTAACGCACATCATATGATCGCTGATTTAGCTACAACTCGAATAAAAAAAATCTGCAGTCACTGAATCGTTTGATATCAACAGCTGACTCAAATATTAGATCACATAAACTCAAACTCCATAGCCAGTAGTTCTAGAATCAAACGAATGAATACTAAAATAAAAAAAGTGCATTTCCAAATGTTTTACCCATCCAAATACGTTGTTCGATCAAGATGGAGGTCCTTTAGGAGGAAACTAATCAAAGGACTGTGCCACAGAAGAAAGTAACTGCGCCCCCCCCCCCCTCCACAAAAAATCTCATTCTGAAGGAAAATAAATAACAAGGGACTGAATGTCTCTTAATAATAGACAGCTCAGAATTGAGGGAACTATGAGCGACACTGCGAAGTAATCATGCACAATTCAGGTTAGATTGACGGGAACACTGATTAATGTAATAAATTTGAAAGTCCGGAGATTATGATGAAACTACAACAAGTAACTGTGACGAAAAGTAAGTTTATGAAAGAGGTCAGCAGTAGTCACAGAATTAATTACACACACTCGGCCAGGTGCCTTTTATTAAAGTACTTATCACTGTTGCTGTTTATGTTGTATATTAATAGCCTGGTAGCCAGTGTTGGTGGTAACGTCATACTCTTTGCAAATAATTCGATTATCCATAGTGAAGTTCTGTCTTTAAAAAAGTTGCATAAGGCTTGATAAGATATAGAAATAATTAATAGATTCGCAACTTGATTTAAATATTCAAACATATAAAACTGTGCACAACACAAAACACGAAAGAATAGTATCTGATGACTGCAGTGTTAGAGGATTACAAGTGTAGCCACTCACCTCTAATAAATTTCAAGATTTAGCAGATTGTCTGTCTCATAACACTAGCTCAGTCGTAGGTAAAACATGTATCAGACTTCTGTTTATTGGTAGAATACTGGAAAACTGAAACAAACTACAGAGGAGATTGCTTATAAGCAGTCGAGCGTCCAATATTAGACAACCGCTCAACCGTATGGAGCCCATACTAAATAAGAGCAAAGAAGGGCAGCCGAAATACACTGGTGTCCAAAATTAAAGCAACAAACCGTTATTTCCCAGTCCCGTGCCTAATTCACGATATAATCGTACAAACCTTCAACAGATGTCCCATAAGATCATATTTTGCAAGGAAGATGGCATTTCGGTCAACCGAAAACCACGTTAACGATGACGTCAGGGAACCTATCAAACGGTGTAGTATTTGCCGGATAGGCCCACATCCACAGTCGCTGCGTACACAGTCACAGACGGCGCAGTATGACACAGAGAAGACGCCTACCAGAGTCTCGGCTTAACGTGAATCGTTCCGTCGTTTCTCGGATGCGGCGACAATTTATAGAGAGCGAACTGTATCCCGAAGACCAGGTCAGGACCGACCACCTGAGACATCAGAAAGAGAGAATCGTTATCTGACTATAAGAGCACGTCGGTACCGCCTTAGCACTTCGCAGCAGCTGACAACTATCCTCGCAGCATCCACTGCCTTTAATGTCGGAGACCAGCTCTATATGTCGCTGGCCGGGGTGGCCGAGTGGTTCTAGGCGCTACAGTATGGAACCGTGCGATTGCTACGGTCGCAGGTTCGAATCCTGCCTCGGGCATGGATGTGTGTGGTGTCCTTAGGTTAGTTAGGTTTAAGTAGTTCTAAGTTCTAGGGGACTGATGACTACAGAAGTTAAGCCCCATAGTGGTCAGAGCCATTTGATTAGCACCAGCTCTATGTGTGTCTCTGACGCGTCTTCACAGAAGAGAAAGTGTAGAGTGGAGTCGTCTATACGTCATCTGGACAGTGCAAAAGTGGGCCAGTATTGTTTTCACATATTAATTCCGATTTGGTCTCGAGAGTGATTCTCGACAGATTCGCAGCTGAACAAAATTTCGAGACCCGAACGTTGTGGAAAGGGACCGATATCTAGGAGGATGGTGTTGGCAGACATTGTGTTGGCCACTCTAACGTCTCTTCATGGAACTATGCAGGTGAATGGGAAAGGTTTAATTTTGTCAGGTATCGTGGTGAGGTCTTGGGACTTCATGTACGGTTGTTACGATGTGCTGTTCGCCCAAACTTCGTATTGGTGGACGATAGTGTATGTCTGGGATACACTAAGGAGACGGGTTGCATCACGCCAACATCCAAGAACCGCTCTCCAAGACTTGCGAGCAGCTCCGCAGGAAGAATGGGTATTATTGGCTCATCATGAGATTAATGGCGTTATTCGCATGCTCCGTTGTTGCCAGACCTGTATTACTGCTTGTGGTGGTCACATACCATAGTGAGCACATTAAGCACTTGTAAGAATGTGTCTGCAAATGTGTTAATTTGGAAAAATGGAAAGAAACATTTTCTTCTAGTATTATGTATGTTGCAGTTGTTTATGTTTTGTATCCTTTAGGCTGTCTCTACTTTGATATCACCTGTTTATACTGTTTTGTGGCAAAATAATCACAACTTTGCAAAATTTCCGTTTTTTCCTTTAACGTCCGACACCAATATAAATCACACCTTTGTTTGACACACTGGAGAGAGTAAAATCGTGTACATCGAGAGTCATTTTACATGTAAAATATGAGGCTCTGTTCTCGTTTAGTCACACATTGAATTTAAAATTGCAGAGTTTCTAAGTATTATTACGAAAAATAACCATTATCATCTTCCTGAAATGCACTGTAATGTAAATTATATACATCGAGTTGACGAAAGACATGGGATACCTCCTAATATCGTGTCAGACTTCTTTTTTCTCGGCGTAGTGCACTAACTTGACGTGGCATGGACTCTACAGGTCACTGGTAGTCCCCTGCGATTATATTGAGCCATGCTGCCTCCATAGCCGTCCATAAGTGCGGAAGTGTTTCCGGTAAAATATTCTGAGCACGAATTCACCTTTAGAATGTGATACATGTCGGGCGATCTGGATTGCCAAATCTTTCGCTCTAACTGTCCAGAATGTTCTTCAAACTAACTGCGAACAATTGTGGCCCGGTGACATGGCGCATTGTCATACATAAAAATTGCATCGCTGCTTGGCCGCAATTGGTCTCCAAGTAGCTGGAAACATTTAAAATAAATGATTGGTACAGTTGGACCAGAGGTCCCCGTTCTTTCCATGTAAACACAGTTCACACAATTATGGAGCCACCACCAGCTTGCACAGTGTCTCGTTGACAACTTACGTGCATGACTTCGTGGGCTGTGTGCCACACTCGAACCTTAACACCAGCGCTTACCATCTGGAATCGGGACACATATGACAAGGCCACGGTTTTCCAATCATCTAGGACACAACCGATATTGTCACGAGTCCAGGTGAGGCGCTGCAGGCGATGTCGTCCTGTTAGAAAAAGCATTCTCGTCGGTTGTCTGTTGCCATAGCGCATTAACGAAAAATTTCGCCCCACTGTCCTAACAGACGCGTTGGTCGTACATCTAAAATTGATTTCCGCGGATATTTCATGAAGTGTTGGTTATCTGTTAGCACTGAAAACTCTACGGTAACTCTCCCGCTCTCGGTCGTTAAGCGAAGAACGTCGGACACTGCGTTTTCCGTGGTGAGAGGTAATGACTGAAATTTGGTATTCTCGGAATTCTCTTGACACTGTGGATCTCGGAATATTGAAGTCCCTTCTGATTTGCGAAACGGACTGTCACTTACGTCTAATTCTAACTTCTACTCCACGCTCAAACTCTGTTAATTACCGTGGTGGGGCCATAATCAGGTCTGAATCCTTTACACGTGAATCACCTGAGTACAAATGGCAGATCCACCAATACATTCCTCTTTTATATCTTGTGTAGCGCCATACTGGCGCCGTCTGTACATGCGCACATGCTATCCCATGATTTTTGTCACCTCCGCTTACAAGTTTAATACGTAAACACACATTACTATAGTAAAATCATTTTCATCAAGTCCATCTACATCCTGAATAACCTCTGGATTAAGTGCTTAAGAATAATCAGATGCTGTTATGGTTAGTTACGTTTCCATGACAGGTTCAGTTTGTGAATTTTCTTTTCACTATTCCACTTCTTAATTCCTCAGGATTACGTGCTATAAAATTTGTCATTGCAGAGTTCTTGTGAAGGTCACCTCCATATTGTTCGTTGTCAGCTTTGTAACAAGCTGAATTTCCAAGATTTCGCTTTTTTCTTTGTTATTGTTCGCCTTGAAAAGTATCATATCTCCGTTGCTCAGATCCTCGTAATGAGAGTTTCAGAGGTCACAGACATTATTTTCGTTGACATTAGTGAATTCAGTCTGCAGTGTCATGTCAAAAATTTCTCTCTCTCCAACCACTAGACACTTCTTTTTTTGGCACATACACAGCATAGGGCTACAATTTCCTCTGTACGCAATTGAAATATTTCCGCAAAAAAAAAAATCTTCTTTGCACGACCAGATACATATCGCTACATTCTGAAGACTCGCACTGGCGTTTAGTTCTGATACGGTTTTGTGGCAGAACAAAGTCTGACTGTGAGGGTTGAGGTACTCTGTTATTTACTTAAATCTACTAAGGCAAATGTTGGAATGTTTCCTTTGAAAGAGCACAGTCGAATTCCATCCCCATCCTTCCCAACCTTCGCTTCTACTTCACCTCTAATGACCTCATCGTCGTCATGACGTTTGACCTTAGCCATCCTTCCTTTCTTTTTTGTCCAACATTGCCTGGTGAATGAAAGGGTTTCACGAAGTTTAAATGGTCGGCATTCATAACATTTGCCAATAACCAGGCAGACCAGAAACGAAAGCTTTAAAAGTGTCCTTCTTCAAAACCCTTTGGTCTCTTTGATTGTAGCAAGTAAACCAAGTCCAGTCGATCCTACTTACAATGGGATATTATTTTCTGATATGATGTTTTCGAATCACTTCCCGCGTAAATGACACGTATGTTTCTTGTTGCCTCTGGTGCCAACTCTTTATTAAATCTAAAGGGAACAAAAGACACAAATGCCAGACTCTTATCCCGTGTCACACTTCATTTTCTAATGCTTAAAGAATGATCTAAATAACCAACAAATGTGCATTATTCTAGAGCACCACAAGGAAAAGTTTTGAACCTCAATTAGTAACTTACACTTGACAAACAGATTTATAGCAAACTTCTTGATGATATACTTTTTTAAGGTTTATTTTGCCCAGGTAGATAACACTCTCCAATTTTGTTCACATCATATGCTACAACAGGAAAGGTCACATTACTCTTGCCTACGCAATTATATGAGACGAAATCCAGTTTAAGAAAAAAAATGATGTGGTCGCTTTCATTTTTTTGCATTTACACTGCATCATATTTACCACTAGTCCATAAAAATATACACACAAGACCTAAAGTACAAAGCCACACTTTCTGCAGGAGACTTAGGGTATTGCCAGTTCTTGCAAATGGTCGTTACTTGAATTCATTTGAGTGTTTACTAAATCACGCCCAATGTATGTATACGGTGGCCGAACCGATTGATAAATGGTGATGTGGACAAAAAAGGAAATGAAGGTTTTGTACAAACTATAAACCACATACAGGAATTGAGACTTCTCATCCAGTGTGCAGCATCTTTCGTTATTAGATAATCAGGAGTCAGCCATACGTGTATTCGGCGATTTCTTCAAATAATTCTATCCTCGTACGCCTACGATGTGGGTTCGATTCATTCTTCAAGTAACCACTTTAAACAAACATGAAAATAGCCTTTCAATCTTTGATAACGGCAGCTGAACAACGTAGATGCGCATATGGTTCCAAATCCATATTAAATGTCCTTTCCTGCCTAGACGAGGAGCGTCGGTGCAAGTTGGGTTACAACTGAGGGGGAAATCACGGCAACTAGAAATTCAGTCACCCGTGAACTTTCTTAGGCCGTATATTTTATTTTATTAACTAACTAATCATCATTAAGCGCTTATTTCTTATCGTATTTCAAACTGATAGTACGAAAATATTGGTTCTGGACTTGGATTCCAACGCAGATCTCCCTTTACTGGGATTTGATCCTGTCTTCACGAAAGGCGAGTGTATGGATCTTAGTCCTAGTCCGGCACAAAAAATTTCATCGTTTCATTTCAAACTGTAGCACGCACACCAAACTACAAGCAACAAATAATTATGTTTTCTTATGTGTCTTCTTACGTCGTGAACAACAACTATAGGTGCCTGTTTCGAGAGGCCGTCGGTGGCCGAGCGGTTCTAGGCGCTTCAGTCTGGAACCGCGCTACCACTACGGTCGCAGGTTCGAATCCTGCCTCGGGCATGGATGTGTGTGATGTCCTTAGGTTAGTTAGGTTTAAATAGTTCTAAGTTCTAGGGGACTGATGACCTCAGATGTTAAGTCCCATAGTGCTCAGAGCCATTTGAGCCATTTTTTGAGCCTGTTTCGACTCCTACTCTGGCAAAGAACTTTTCATGGCATCATCTGGGGTTTAGACATGCCAGTACTAACAACAGGAGTTCAGGGGTCCCGGTCCAGCACAGAATGTTTCGTTGTCTAATTTCAAGGCGAAGCTTGCTTTTTTAAATTCCAATACATTTGAGTTTACAAGCATTAAGGTATTTGCCTTCTCAGTAACGTCTCTGTTTATATTTGCGTTATCGGGGTATTAATTTGCATCTGGTTTCATAGTCATACAGAGCCGTTATCTTTTCTTTTAACAGGCAAAGGACTTTACTGAAAAGAGATTAGGGGACCTACAAGGACGTTACGTCATTTGGATGTCGTACAATCTAGGCGCTACGAAGTTAAGGTCGTTCGGAGGTTTTCGTGTATGACAGTACCAAGTAGAACAGTTCCATAACAGATAACGATAATAGTGTTCGTCTATGGTATACAGCCATTAACTGGAAATTTAATCATAGCCAGAGCCTCACAAACAAACAAACACTTTACGAAGCCAAAATTAGCTTAAAGAGGGCTGTGGATGGAGCGTTCAATAAATGCGAAAATAAAACTCCACCTACCAAGTTGATAGGAAATCCTAAGATTTTCAGGTCTTATCTTAAGACAGGAAATTGATCGAAGCCATCTTCCCAGATACTCTGTGACCCTAATGGCATAGAAACAGTGAATGACACATACATGGCCGAAATACTAAACATATTTTTCCAAAACTGTTCATAGAGGAAGAGCGCACTATAGTTCCTTCATTAAATCGTCGCACCAGAGACAAAAAGGCCGATATTGAAGTAAGTGGCCACTGGGTCTCGGAAGGTACCATTTCGACTCTGCACAGTGTATGCGGTAGAACTTGCCCATATTCCAGCAGCGGTGTACTGTAGGTCTCTAGAGGAGCGAAGTGTTATAAATGTTAGGAAAAAAGGACAGGTCATTCCCATTTTCAAGAAAAGTCGTCGAAAAGTTGGTGGACCGTTTTGTGTCGTCTCGTTGTCACTGTAGGCATAGTGACATAGTCCAGGTGTTGTGGTACAAGCCCTCCATGATAGTCCACGTTAGCCTCACTGCTGCTGACGTACAAGTCCCGCTATGTACACTAATCTGGTCGCTGCGACTGTCTGCGACTGCAAGTGATTGGGCTACGACTGATGACTCGAGTCGTTGACTCACCGGATAACTGACTGGGCCTCCGGTCCGCAGATGTGATCTAAATACTGGCGGCTGAGAGGGCGTTGAAGGCACGTGTCTTGTGTGTCTGCCTTTGGCCTCTATCAAACTTCTCGCAACCTCTTTGCCGCGTGGTGTGCTGGCAACAGCTTATGCTAGTACCGACAGGCGCTGAACAGGACAACAGTAACTGAAATTAAGGGTAGGAAGGAAAAAGTAAAAATGCTGAACGGAGACTTCAAATGAAACTTCCTGGCAGATTAAAAGTGTGTGCCCGACCGAGACTCGAACTCGGGACCTTTGCCATTCGCGGGCAAGTGCTCTACCATCTGAGGTACCGAAGCACGACTCATGCCCGGTACTCACAGCTTTACTTCTGCCAGTATCCGTCTCCTACCTTCCAAACTTTACAGAAGCTCTCCTGCGAACCTTGCAGAACTAGCACTCCTGAAACAAAGGATATTGCGGAGACATGGCTTAGCCACAGCCTGGGGGATGTTTCCAGAATGAGATTTTCACTCTGCAGCCGAGTGTGCGCTGATATCCTTTCTTTCACGAGTGCTAGTTCTGCAAGATTCGCAAGAGAGCTTCTGTAAGGTTTGGAAGGGAGGAGACGAGGTACTGGCGGAAGTAAAGCTGTGAGTACTGGGCGTGAGTCGTGCTTCGGTAGCTCAGTTGGTAGAGCACTTGCCCGCGAAAGGCAAAGGTCCCGAGTTCTAGTCTCGGTCGGGCACACAGTTTTAATCTGCCAGAAAGTTTCATATCAGCGCACACCCCGCTGCATAGTGAAAATCTCATTCTGGAGACTTCAAATGTTCCTGTACAAAGGATTATCCAGAGGTATTGCGCCATCTTAAATCTCGTAGCACTGCCAAGGTGAGTGATATACACATTAGTGTCACTGGAGTTGAAAAAGCGCTGAAATCGTTAAAATAGAACAAATCGCCATTATCCGGAGGAATCCCTATCAGATTGTAAACAGTTTGCAACAAATATAGCCTGTCTCTCAGCCGTAACCTACTGTAGATACACTCCTAGAAATGGAAAAAAGAACACATTGACACCGGTGTGTCAGACCCACCATACTTGCTCCGGACACTGCGAGAGGGCTGTACAAGCAATGATCATATGCACGGCACAGCGGACACACCAGGAACCGCGGTGTTGGCCGTCGAATGGCGCTAGCTGCTCAGCATTTGTGCACCGCCGCCGTCAGTGTCAGCCAGTTTGCCGTGGCATACGGAGCTCCATCGCAGTCTTTAACACTGGTAGCATGGCGCGACAGCGTGGACGTGAACCGTATGTGCAGCTGACGGACTTTGAGCGAGGGCGTATAGTGGGCATGCGGGAGGCCAGGTGGACGTACCGCCGAATTGCTCAACACGTGGGGCGTGAGGTCTCCACAGTACATCGATGTTGTCGCCAGTGGTCGGCGGAAGGTGCACGTGCCCGTCGACCTGGGACCGGACCGCAGCGACGCACGGATGCACGCCAAGACCGTAGGATCCTACGCAGTGCCGTAGGGGACCGCACCGCCACTTCCCAACAAATTAGGGACACTGTTGCTCCTTGGGGTATCGGCGAGGACCATTCGCAACCGTCTCCATGAAGCTGGGCTACGGTCCCGCACACCGTTAGGCCGTCTTCCGCTCACGCCCCAACATCGTGCAGCCCGCCTCCAGTGGTGTCGCGACAGGCGTGAATGGAGGGACGAATGGAGACGTGTCGTCTTCAGCGATGAGAGTCGCTTCTGCCTTGGGGCCAATGATGGTCGTATGCGTGTTTGGCGCCGTGCATGTGAGCGCCACAATCAGGACTGCATACGACCGAGGCATAAAGGGCCAACACCCGGCATCATGGTGTGGGGAGCGATCTCCTACACTGGCCGTACACCTCTGGTGATCGTCGAGGGGACACTGAATAGTGCACGGTACATCCAAACCGTCATCGAACCCATCGTTCTACCATTCCTAGACCTTCAAGGGAACTTGCTCTTCCAACAGGACAATGCACGTCCGCATGTATCCCGTGCCACCCAACGTGCTCTAGAAGGTGTAAGTCAACTACCCTGGCCAGCAAAATCTCCGGATCTGTCCCCCATTGAGCATGTTTGGGACTGGATGAAGCGTCGTCTCACGCGGTCTGCACGTCCAGCACGAACGCTGGTCCAACTGAGGTGCCAGGTGGAAATGGCATGGCAAGCCGTTCCGCAGGACTACATCCAGCATCTCTACGATCGTCTCCATGGGAGAATAGCAGCCTGCATTGCTGCGAAAGGTGGATATACACCGTACTAGTGCCGACATTGTGCATGCTCTGTTGCCTGTGTCTATGTACCTGTGGTTCTGTCATTGTGATCATGTGATGTATCTGATCCCAGGAATGTGTCAACAAAGTTTCCCCTTCCTGGGACTATTAATTCACGGTGTTCTTATTTCAATTTCCAGCAGTGTATGTCGAGCAAAGGAAGTGCCCAGTGGTTGCAAAAAAAAAAAAAAAAAAAAAAAAAAGCCACAGGTCACACTCGTCTACTAAAACTACCGTGCAATATCCTTGACACCCATTTGTGGTAGTATCTTGGAACTATTCTCACCTCAAATGTAATTAGGTATCTTGAACAGGATGACTTCCTCCATGCCAAGCTGCACAAATTTCGAAAACATCGTTAATGTGAAACATAGCGCGCACTTTCACATTTGGCTTGCCGAACGTCCTAGAGCAAGGCAGTCAGATAGATGCACTATTTCCTGATTTCCTAAAAAAATTCACTTAGTACGATGCCTATGCTATTTATGAAAAGTGTGACAGTGTGGGTTATGAAGGGAAATTTGTAGCGGCACTGACGATTTATTGGTATGGAGCACGCAGCATGTCATTTGGGACGGAGTTTCATCGACAGATATGGAAATAACTTTGGGAGCACATCAGTAAAGTGCGTTGGCATACTTGTTGTTCCTATTGTATATCAATGACCTTGCAGACAACTGCTACCTCTGACTTAAAGTGGATTATGTAGTTGTCTATAATGAAGTACTGTATGGGAAAGCCTGCAAAAACATTCAGCCATATCTTAACTAGTTTTCAAAGTAGTGCAAAGGCTGGCAACCTGCTTTAAGTGCTTAGATACATATGTGGTATGGTGCAATTGAAAAAAGTAAAAAAATTAGTTCTTAAGTATTCTGTGGCTTTGGTATCAACGGGTCACTACTGTAATTGGAGAACTTATACAAATGCTTGGGTACAACACTTCAAAACTCGGATATGCAAGGGATACGTCACTAGATCAATTGGGCTCATTCGTAGGTGAAACAGACGGTAGACTTCAGTTCACTGGAAGAATGTTAAGGAAATGCATTCAGCCTAAAAAGGCGACTTCTTACAAATCACCATGCAACCACCCTAAACTGTGGTTAAATTTTTTTGTATCTGTACCGTATAGGACTCACCTGGCATACTGAAGGCATACAGAGAAGGAAAGTACGAATGATCTGAGGTTTATTTGACCTATGAGAGAGTGTAGTGTCACACAGATGGTAAAGAAACTGGACTGAAGAACGCTTGAAGATAGACACAAGCTGTCCGCAAAAAGGAGCCTGCGTACGAAGTTTCAATAACTAGCTGTAAAGAACGGTTCTGCGAATATATTACAACGTCCTGTATATCACGCCCGCAGGGATCCTGAGTACAAGATTAGGCATTTAAACAGTTATTCTTCCCAAGTAAATGTAACGGGAAGAAGCCCTAATAACTGGTAAAATGGAGAGTAGCCTCTGCCATTCACATCACAGTGGCTTGCAGAGTATGGATGTACATGTAGCTGTAGATATAAAGCTTGAAATTAACTCATCTGTAGGTCAGCAAGCCATGAACTTCGGCAATAGTCCTTTCCACTAGCTAATATTCGTTGTAACTTTACTCCTGGACTAATCATCTCGCATTCGATTCATAGAAGCGCCATCTCACTTAATAACGTAATATACTTGCACAGTGTTGATTTTTGATAGCAGTTTTCAAGTAAATCTCACTAAATAAGGAACCTACACCAATAGATGCGCATTGCACAGGCTGCTTTTGCACGCTATTATTGATATAATCTTTCTTTCTATAGCCTGAACATCTCATGAATATGTTCTTGATTTATAAATTTTACAGTTACGTATATTTTACTAACAATAGAAACATTCTTAAATTGTTAACTGCACTTGCAAGTGGCGCGTAAGAATAATTTAGTGTTTTGTATATTACGCAGTGAGGTTATGGGATTTAACGTAGCGTAATAACCTGCTTCAACATTTATAAAATGAACACTATCAATAATTAATGTAATTACACGTAGCGTAATTGACATACAACTGCAGATAGAAATATTATTGCAGTGTTATCATAAAGCCACCATCCTTTTCTTCGACATTGATCAACCATGTACGGTTCCCTGTTATATTATTATAGCTGCTCATCTTTTGTAGTCTTTGAATTTTAACTATAAATCGACTTGAGACGTACGTCTTTGGACTTATGTGTGAAATTGTCAGTGCGAATGGCAGACGATATAGCAAGATGGGTGGGAATTACATTTTACATTGTACTTTTTGGAAAATGACTTTAAAAAAATTTGTAGCCACATTAGTCTCGAAATAGTTTTGTTAGGGCGCGAATGACCGCGCTGTTGAACGTCCTATAGCTACCACCACAACCACAACTTTAAAGATGTGCCTATAGCTATTACATACTGCCCCGCATCGCTTTGAGTTGTTAATTTATAGTAAATATTTGTTAAATAATGGTTTTCCGTCGTTGACGACTAAAATATATCTGTTATCGTAAAAGAAACATCACTCTCCTGAGTGGCGATCAATTGAAACCTTGTTCTACATTTTAGTCGTACCCATGTGTCATTTGTAACAAAAGTACTCGCAAAGGCATCCAGGGAATTTTTCCCGTCCACAACATTTTAATAACGCATGTTTCCACACGATCACAATTTTCCTTTACCCTTCCCTTGGATTTAATTCCATTTATATATTCTCCTTTGTTTTTGGGATATTACTTATGGTATACAGGGTGGATCAGTTTAATCTATAATCGGCATTAAGTCAGGATGGAGATGAGATACAGCAAAATGTTTCGGATAAAAATTGTAGGTAGCAAAGAGAGTCACGTATTGCTACCAATGGCCATGACCTTGAACGTGAATTTCAAGGTGATTTGGAGGTTAAAGGGATTTTAAAATGAAGATCCTAATATCGGATTCATGATTTGAAAAGAACAGCAAATTTCATGCTTAAAAAGATACATTGTTCACGGTCATGGTTAGCTCAGTTAAGGTCAAATATTCAAATATGTTTTTAGTTCTAGTAGGGTATAAATTAGAACAGAAGAGGGATACAGTAAAATACAATGTTACACACAAACTGCAAAGGGCATTCAGAGGAATGAGAGGCGTGGCACAGATTCAGCGACATGTAAATGAATGATCTGCATTTTATTTATATCTGTTCTGTCATACAAATGACACAGTAACATTTATACGTTGTTTTTGCCAGTGAACAAGTTAATTACAGCTTAGAGTTCAAATTCTCTTGACTCTTTCAAATACGACGTCACAAGTACGGGTTTCCATGAAATAAATCCCTGCCTTCGAATAATCTTCGACAAATACCTTTAAAATCATAGTTATGGATAATGATACGTGAACCATTATGTCCCTTCCGATACGCACCTAACGTCGTGTCCCTCCTCTATTCCGAGTTAATCCCTACTAGAACTAAAAACATATTTCCTTATTTGAACTTGACTGAATCTATAACTGGCCTTGAGTAATGTATCATTTTATTTGTAAAGTTTATCACTCTTTACAAATCTTGAATAAAATATTAGGGCTCCCTCTTAAATATAATCAGTTTAACGTCCAAATCCCCTGGAAAAAGAACTTCATGGACACGGGCATTAGCAGCAACTCGTGAGCCTATTTTCCACCTAAAATTTTTACCTAAAACATTTTGCCATATCTCATATCTACCCGATTTATTTACCATTATGGATTAATGTGGTCTATTCTCTATATTCAAATAAAATTTTGTAATAGGTGCACCTTCTCAGAGCCTGGAACGTGATAGTAACCAACTGCCGGATTTCTAAAATCATTAGAGAAATTTAACTTATACTCGTCTGGAGGTAAACAACTAACCGATCACTCTGGTGTCCTCTGACTTACCTCGGTTTCATCGTCCAACATTAACTGTTAGGCAGTGTTGTGATCAAATGTGTCCGGTGACGTATATCTGTAATGTGATGCCCTCAAAATTATAATGGCCAAATGAAATTGCGTGGAGGCGAGAAATATACAAAGGAGAAAAGGAGCGATGTGACGTAGAACTTTTTCGTATTGTACACTGTAGGCAAAGACGACAACAGATGGAAAGAAATAAAATCCGCAACGAGGCATCTTACATCTGAGGGACTGAAAGAAGTCGTTTATATGATTACACGGTTAACGGACTGCCATTATATTCTACGGCAAAAAGTTTTATTTTTGTGGTAACAGAAAAAAGGGTCATAATAACCACTGCTTGTGTCACTTTGACAGAACTTTTGCCTATGTTATGTTTAATTCCATATGAGGAATACCAGCTGCATAAAATTTCGAAAAGAAAAATACGTACATCTACATGACTACTCTGCAATTCACATTTAAGTGCTTGGCAGAGGGTTCATCGAACCACAATCATACTATCTCTCTACTATTCCACTCCCGAACAGCGAGCGGGAAAAACGAACACCTAACCTTTCTGTTCGAGCTCTGATTTCTCTTATTTTATTTTGATGATCATTCCTACCTATGTAGGTTGGGCTCAACAAAATATTTTCGCATTCGGAAGAGAAAGTTGGTGACTGAAATTTCGTAAAAAGGTCTCGCCGCGACGAAAAACGTCTATGCTTTAATGACTTCCATCCCAACTCGTGTATCATATCTGCCACACTCTCTCCCCTATAACGTGATAATACAAAACGAGCTACCCTTTTTTGCACCCTTTCGATGTCCTCCGTCAATCCCACCTGGTAAGGACCCCACACCGCGCAGCAATATTCTAACAGAGGACGAACGAGTGTAGTGTAAGCTGTCTCTTTAGTGGACTTGTTGCATGTTCTAAGTGTCCTGCCAATGAAACGCAACCTTTGGCTCGCCTTCCCGACAATATTATCTATGTGGTCCTTCCAACTGAAGTTGTTCGTAATTTTAACACCCAGGTACTTAGTTGAATTGGCAGCCTTGAGAATTGTACTATTTATCGAGTAATCGAATTCCAACGGATTTCTTTTGGAACTCATGTGGATCATCTCACACTTTTCGTTATTTAGCGTCAACTGCCACCTGACACACCATACAGCAATCTTTTCTAAATCGCTTTGCAACTGATACTGGTCTTCGGATGACCTTACAAGACGGTAAATTACAGCATCATCTGCGAACAGTCTAAGAGAACTGCTCAGATTGTCACCCAGGTCATTTATATAGATCAGGAACAGTAGAGGTCCCAGGACGCTTCCCTGGAAAACACCTGATATCACTTCAGTTTTACTCGATGATTTGCCGTCTATTACTACGAACTGCGACCTTCCTGATAGGAAATCAGCAAAGATGGTGGCAGCGACGTATGCAGTGCTGACTCGTGGTTAGTGGTGGGAAGTGAGTATATCGTGGAGCTCGTCCAGCCACAGGTAAGCGCCGCGCAGCGAGACCTTGAAATGCTAGATCTCATAGCGCAAGCAATGACGAACGCGGTAACGGTGGCAGTCATCGACAATACACCAGAGACGATATTACATCATAATACCTAAATCCGATCAAATAAGGGTATTGGCTGAATACGAAGAAATTGTGTCTCGTTTTACAAAATAGACCGTCCACATTCAGAAATTAACAAGAGCAATAACAAAAAAGAATAGCATGCACGTGTTCATTTGAGTCCGCAGCTCCTGGTCGTGTGGTAGCGTTCTCGCTTCCCGCGCCCGGGCTCCTGGGTTCGATTCCCGGCGGGGTCAGGGATTTTCCCTGCCTCGTGATGACTGGGTGTTGTGTGATGTTCTTAGGTTAGTTAGGTTTAAGTAGTTCTAAGTTCTAGGGGACTGATGACCATAGATGTTAAGTCCCATAGTGCTTAGAGTCATTTGAACCATTTTTGTTCATTTGAATAGTATGATCCCGCTCTTTTCCTGAGGATGCAGTAGTTTCTACCGCTATGTTTTTGCAGTTAAGTTCGTGCACTTCCTAACTTTGTGCCTGTATTTGTCTAAAGTTATTTCCTTGCTATCAGTTTCGTTACAGCTGTTCCTTTTACGTAATTCAACCACATTTTGCTACACGAGCAGTTTATGTCGAAGCAGCTCTGGTCACCTATTGCTCCCCTGTCTTTACATCTGGTGTCCCATATTTTCTAACTGCAGCGGTGTTTCATAAAACTATCAAGCAGTCGGTTCCACTGAGCTCGTGTAATTCCCTTGTCAGAAATTCACGGGGTTAGTGCATTGGGAATCGGAGTACTTTGCCTTGGAATCCTTGGAGCAAACGGATGTGCTTGTCTGCTGTGTTTCCTCACACTACAATGACATTTTCTGACACTGTTCGAATCGGTGCCAGATATAGCGTAACACCTCAGTGTAAGGGCAAATTGGATTGTTGATTGGGTATTTATTGACTAACAGCCAGCATGATTTCAGAAAATATCGTTCTTCTGAAACGCATCTATCTCTTTTTTCTGACGATGTAGTGTCGGCTACTGACAGAGGACGTCAAACTGGTTCAATATTGTCGTATTCCCAGAAAGCTTTTGACACCGACCCTCACAAGCGACTTCTAATCAAATTGCGTGCAGTTGAGATAATGGAGACGAGATTTCCTCTCAGAAACGTCACATTTCGTAACAACTGACGGAAAGTCATTGAGTAACACCGAAATAATATCTGGCGTTCCCAAAAGAAGGGTTATAGGCCCTCTTCTGTTCTTGATCTACATAATGGATTTAGGAGACAAACTGAGCAGCCCTCTTAGAGTGTTAGGAGGTGGTGCTGCCATTTAAAGTCGTCAAATGACCAAAACCAATTGCTAAATGATTGAATCAAGATATCTGTATGGTGTGAAAAGAGGCAATTGACTGTGTGTAATGAAAAGTGTGAAGTCATCCACATGAGTACTGAAAGGAATCAGCTAAATTTCGGTAACACGTTAAATCACACAGATCTAAGGGCTGTCAATTCAATTCAGCTAAAAGCTAAACACTCAGGGATTACAGTTACGAATAACTGAAACTGGAACGATCATATATATATATATATATATATATATATATATATATATATATATATATATATATATATATATATATATACCAGTGTGAAGAAAGCAGACCAAAGACTGTGATTTATTGGCAGACGACTTCAATCGATGTATGTTAAATGTTCAGAGTCAATTGTGGCCAACATTCCGTTACATACAAAAAAAACAAAAAAACAAAAATTCTGATTCCGAAAATATCGGCAGATTTCTCAATTGCGCAGTACGTATCTGTAGGGCCAGCGTTTAGAGAGATACTTCATGAGAAAACATATTCTAATTTTAATTTAGTTCTCTATTTTAGGGACGCATTTAATACACCACGAAGAAATCAAATCAGTTTTCTTTGTTGTTTACGGTGAATTACTGGAAAGCGAAGGTTTTTATGAGAAAACTACATTGTTCAAGTGAAATGGAACGTTTGTTACTTGAAAAGACGGTTGAAAAAATGAGAGTCACCTGAAGACAGATGAAAAACTTCAAGAAACTGCATTGTTGTTTAATCACGGCATTCATTTTGTTGGCCGTCTAGAGTGGGCCATCGGAAGGCGATTTCCTCAACAGTTCTCGGAATTTTCCAGTGGGATATCCTGCACCGACAGAAAGACGAATGATGCCGTCCCTGGGACGATGATGAAGGATGGAGGTGTGTTTTACCTCTGAATATATGGATTCGCGAGTTTCAGTAATAGCTTTTGAGTTAGTTGTCTACATGAAATGGGAAAGTCGCGAGATCGAAAAATAGTCCTGCAAAGATTTCCTCTTCTTCAGCGTTTCCACAGAAATACTACGTTTTAAGTAGCAGAGTGACCACCAATTTTCCTGTCAATAATATTTTGTGATGGAAGAGCTGTTGAACTCGTTGACCACGAATTTCGTTGACTGACTGCTGCCCACAATCAATTAAGTCACCTCACGGAGTAAAGAAATTCAGTCCTTCTTCCTCAATTCTTTCCGTTGCCGTGGAGAAACAGCGATCGCAAGGGAGGGAACTGTGGCCACGGACAGGAAAAAAGTGAACGGTTTTTCTTAGAAACGATTCGCATCCGATAAAGCAGGAAGTAGAAGAACCAAATAATTATTTTTGTTTTGCCAGAAACAGTTAACTGAATACAAATGAAGTTCAGAGAAGTTTTGTATAATTTGATCAATAACATGCATAAAGAAGGAGCTTATCTCAATTTATGATTTTTGTGCTTTTCCCTTGTCATATGCCTAAAATTACCGTGATTAGTTCGTAAGTCGTAGATATTCAAGACACTGAAAGTTACTTGCCTGAGGTAGTGCCCCTGCAGTGGTAGTTTCGGCAGCTGGACGTTTTGCATCAAATCAAAACACAAAGCGAGGATGTGCTTCATCATTTTTTTTTTGTCTTTGGCATTTTGTGCTTCGGTCGCCAACGCATTGTAAAATTTCTTGCTGTTCCTTTTGTGAAAGTTAAAGTGCTGAAGCAGCTGCCCCTCTTACATTTTCAGAAGGATGCGGAGATTTTATTTTCACTTCACGATGTTCACGGGTGCAGTAGACGTCAACTTGTGGTTACCAAAACTTGAAGTTATTATTCTCACGAAAATATGTCAAATAAGATCGTTATCTCCTTTCTCTTCCGGATGAAGGGTTTTGAGCAAGCCGATTACAGTTCTTACGCTTAGCTCAGCATTAAGAAACGTTGAAGTCTTACCACTATACTGTGTCAGTTTGGTGAGAAAGCTAGCAATGTGCTGACGAATTTTCAATTTTGTTTCATCAGGTAATGTGAAACTGACATATGTACCTCGTTTCTCGATGTGAGTTTTCCCTTGAAAGCCTTTTTGTTGGAGTTAGCGGCAATGGATAAAAATGCGTTCAAACATTCCTCTACTCGGGAGTTATCTCGTAATATGTGATAATTCCCCTGATGAGTGTTTTTTCGTGCTCCGACGTCACGCGATCGGCTGTGTATCCATGAGACCTTGGAGATAGACATCTTGTTCGTTCTTGGTTGCAAAGTTTGTGTGAAAACTTTTCAGAATGTTGTTTCACTCATCCCCTTTAAGTCGCCCGAAACAGTATTTCTAGCACCTAAAAATGAAAGAACGTCCCAAATCATTCCAAGTCATTGTCAACTTTGTGTAGCATGAGAAAGAACGGTATTTTTCTGATTGCGTCTTTACTAAAGAGTAAGGAGGTCCTACCGTTTTTTTCTGGTACGAGTTTATTTTTGTGGCTGACACACTCTTCTCCACGTATTATAGCCGTTTTAATTTTTTCCCTAGCGTAAGCATTTGGGTCTGCTTTTTTTCATCCACGAGACGAATCATATAAGAAATCAGTATCACATGTTGTTGTATCACTTTTATTACACAATGTGAAACACGAAGTATCCGAACATTAGTACTTCCTCTGGCGACAGATTCGATTGAACTTAACGTCAAATAACTGTGGTGATGGAGGGGAGAGGATGAGATACATACCAACCAGAGACAAACGAAGTCTGCACAAACATGCAGTGTTCTACGAGGTCATCATCTGGTAAGCTGGAAGGCAACCTCGCCATCTCTCGCATTTCAACGGGGCCATTGTCCAAACCACTGCCCTTTTAACTTGCTGACCTCGGTAATTTGTACTTCTCAGGGGCCTCTACGCCTCCATGAGGTGTGGGACAATGATCCTTTCAGCTTGAAACGACGCGGCTTCCCATGTCGAACCAGAAAATGAAAACAAATGAATATTGAATAAACATGGACTACTGGCCTTTAAACATTCACCAATTCACTTAGAAAATCCGACAGGTCTACTAAAGAAACTGCCAGCATCTCTCTTGTCCGTCCTCTTCTAGAGTATTGCTATGCATTGTGGGATTCGCATTATACAGAATTGACGGAGGCAATCGAAAAAGTTCAAAGAAAGACAGCCCGTTTTATATTATCCCGAAATAGGCAAAAGACTGCCACTGATATGATGGCAGTCATTAAACCAAAGGAGCTTTTCGTTGCGGCACGATCTTTTCATGAAATTACAATCATCAGATTCCTTCTCGGAGTGTGAAAACTCTACATAGGGAGAAGAGATGATCATAATCAAATAAGAGATATCAGAACTTGCAAAAAAAGATTTCAGTGTTCGTTTTTCCACCGCGTTGTTCGAGAGTGGATGGTAGGGAAATAGTTTCACAGTGGTTCGATGAACCTTCTGCCAGGCAATTAAGTGTGAATTGCAGAGTAGTCATGTAGATGTAAATTGGGTAAAGCGTCTGCCGACAGCTAGGTGCTTTACTTCGGAATTCTGGGATATGCTGTCTCCAGCTGAGGTACCAGTACTAAATCACTCTAAAACATTTATCTGTTCGGGACCATGGGATAGGGCCTCCAGTGATCCGCACTTGCTGGAGGTTCACGGATACCCTGCACCATGTGATTATTATTATTATTTCGCTGCGTTAAACCTCAGTCGCCACTTACGATTCAGGCTCCTAACACATTGCATGCCGTTTGCGTGCGGAGACACATCACACAGACTTTTATACATTGCGTTCACAGTGCTTTATCTTCTGCAAATAAAATTACAAATGCTCCGACTTTAGAAGTCTGAAGTATACGGGGAATACAACAGGTGGCCAAGGACAGACGCGGCAGTACTCGCGCTAATATAGGTCTGTCGACATGCAGTCCCCGGCACGGACACTGAACTTTCAGTTTCTTATGTAGGACTCAATGAGAGTGACGTGTGGCGTCACCATCCCTACTACAAGGGGATTTAAAGGGGGCTGTCGTGCCACACGCTGTTAAGGGCTTTGAAGACGTCTGTCTATAAGCGGCGCTAATGAGTACTCCGAAACTGAAGGGCGTTCTTCGCGTCCTCCACAACGTACAGGAGTAGTTTTTGCGTCGGGTACCGATCCCAGAAATCAAACTGCTTCGCTGGTATTACAAGGAAGAAAGATTGTAGATTAACATATCATTAGAGACGGAACACAGACTCGAGTTTACGAAAGGATAGGCCGGCCGGTGTGGCTGTGCGGTTCTGGCGCTTCAGTCTGGAACCGCGTGACCGCTCAGGTCGCAGGTTCGAATCCTGCCTCGGGCGTGGATGTGTGTGATGTCCTTAGGTTAGTTAGGTTTAATTAGTTCTAAGTTCTAGGCGACTGATGACCTCAGAAGTTTAAGTCGCCTAGTACTCAGAGCCAACGAAAATATAGGGAAAGATATCGACCGTATCCTTTCAAAGCAACCATTGCGCATTTGCCAGGAGTGATCTGGGGAATTCACGGAAAACATCAATCTAGAGTTCCTGATGGGGATTTGAAGTGTCCTTCTCTCGAATGCGATTCTCGGCATTTGTATGATCTAAAAGTGTTTTGATGATGATTATGTAAAAAAACGTTTCAAATATCCGTGAGCAGTGCGATCAATCTCCATTTTTGCGACAGTCTCCTGTCTTCCCCTTGTTTGGGAATGAGAACTACCTCCGCATGTTTGCACTCTGTGACAAAGTTGGTAGCCCTTAAAATACAATTAAAAATTTCGGTAATGGATTGGAAGGCACCGGTTTCTAGGCAACACATTTTCAACCAGATCTTAACCTCGAGCCTCCTTGGGGTTTTTTGGTGGAACTGTAAACTTGTCGTGGAGATAAACTACACTGACGTCGATAGATACTATCTAACAGAGGACTCTCGGCAGCAAGTTCCTACAAAATCTAGGCCTATTGTCGTCTCACTTGCAGCATATCGAGAAAGAACGGAAGTGATTTGTAGGAAGCGGGACCTCGAAAATAAGTGGATTACTTTCTGGGAAGATCTCAAGCAACTAAGTCTACAATCGTTAAGCAAAGTCATCTCTCAGTTTGGTTTCCAAAGATCCGTTGTGAATACCATAGAAGGAAGATATTCAGTGCCGAACATATCTGGACTTAAAATATCAAGCGACAACGCACGATTTAAAAAGACTCACATAATAATTTTCTGTTCATTCAATATTTATAAATTCCCCGAATACTGTACTTAGTTGTAATATAAACTGTTAAAGAAATATATTTTTATGTATATTCTTATGCCAGTTTTGTTAGCATCATCTACTATTATAATAACATACTTCAGAATGTACTCCTGAATTCAACGTTTACCATCTACCTTATTTTTTGTACTTCATTAATTGTATTTCACTTAACATAAGATATAAATTCATTCACTTATTGCAAGATAATTTATTTCGTTTGCTTCTGATGGCAGCAGTTTCATTTAAACCTTTCCTTAGCACCTTACGCCAGATGAAAAATCACAGTGGCATTTACCTTCCCCACTTGTGACCAATTACTCCTTGTCACTGAACGGTCTGCTCGTTTCCCATACCGTTTTTTAGTCAGTTTGTCATTCTGCATGCATCCCGGACACCCTTACATCGGTCGAGTCTAAGAATACTGGCCACTGTGACCAGCAGAATACTGCGACGCAGGTCAGCCTCTTGGTGACCTTACTCTGAATCTCTTGTCGCTCAGAGCGACAGCTCTTTTCGGAGAGTTTTACGACTTGTTGAAGCAGCTAAACTTTCATACAACTGAAGGGTCTGTAACGTAAGTATCCCATATCAAATATCTGCAGCTTTCAGGACAGCGAAAAAACGTTGCACCTTGTTGTACGTCGTCTTTTCCGCAATTGCGCTAGTTTCCTCATCAAACAGAAATATTATAACGGAAAAACTTAGAAGTTTTTGAATGCTGAGCTAAGTGCTAAAACGATGTTTGGCTTGATCAAACCACTTCATCCAGAAGTGAAAGGAGATCTTGGTTGGTATGTTTTCGTGAGAATTTCAATTTCAAGTTTGGGCAGCCACAGTTACACATCTACTGCAGTTTTGAACAACTTGAAGTGAAAATAACATCTCCGCATCTTTCTGAGAGTGTAAAAATGTAAATAAGGGTAGCTGCCGCCGAACTTGAACACACACGCACACACACAGACACATACACTCTCTGCAAATTAATGTATTACAGATAAAAAGCTGAAGTTACATCAAAGATACATAGAACCGAACTAGTAATACTTCCATTAGTCATCTCTGCAATTGTCTCCACATTCAGTCATATCGAAGCTCGGTACATCTTATCATCTCTACAGTAAACCAGTGCGTTAAAAATGTTCTGACTTCATTCGTCATGAAAGGAAACAGAGACGTGAAGTCCTGAATTTTTGAATTCTTAATCTTGATTAAATAGTCGTAAACCTCAATGGAACTCTACACTTGTGGAAACTGCATTTTACTTTCAAAGGCAAATGTACACCATTTCCCACACCAATATTTATCTTTCTGGTGCCTCAGCTTTATACACTCTTAATCCTTCACGTTAACTGTTTTCTTCACTTTTTTAATGTTAAATATCAACGAATGGTCTACCTCGCATACATTTAAAGGTGCTGGATGTTGTGTAGACCATGTAAAGACTATGTCCCAGTCATTGGCTACTTTTATAAATTAATTCTGTTTATTAATTGAAATTAATGACAGTTCATTATCGCTGGGTAAAGAGGGAATGCCCTGTTGTAGGAAAACCATAATGTAACAGGTATATGTTATAAATAAACAACTCAGAGCGATACCGGGCAGTATGTAATAGATTATAGACCGAGTTTTAAGGTGGTGATGGGGGTATGTATATGACGCTCAAAAACGTTGTTATTCTGATGATTATTTTCTGGTTTCGCACCGGCATACCATACAAAACGATCATGAACCACATTTTTATTGTGAAGAGTTCTTCCACAGAAAATCAATACTAGACCTCTAGCCAAAAGTTGCCTTTCTTTTTCAAGTAATGAAGCAACAGATTGTTAGCCTCATTCTGCCGCTTTTCGGCAACTCATTTATGATAGTGAACATTACGCCTTCATCCTAGGACAGGACGCGAACACCAACAACATATCGCACAAAAGATCTTAGTTGTTACCTGCGTTAGATAAAGGTTTTACATATCACTAATCCCCGTTGAGTATTCTGCTCAAGATTTCCACTTTTATTAAAAGAACTTTTTCTTCTACTATCAGTCCGAAATAATCACTGACACGATCAACAGATGCCTGTTCCTTTAATGCGTCACAATTATAAAGAGTATCCGACCGATTATATCTAACTGATTCTCTGAAAGTACTGAACTCTTTATACGCCCGCATATCCCTGTGTGTTAAAGCGCCGCTTGCTGGCCGAGGTGAAGCGCCAGCCCCAGATCAATTCCACTCGATCGATTAACGAAGAAGATCTGGGTGCCAGGCAAACGGAATTTGATTTTTAATGCGTTTCCCGCATCCCACTAGGTGAATATAAGGCTGATCCTAAAGTCCCGCTTCAGTCAAACGATTCGCAATCATTAGGAAACTCTCGCTCGCTTTCACATGAAAAACGCTACATGCAGACAGTTGAAGTACACATGGTGGGATAACATTATGGCGACAGGAAGAGCATAATGCGTCCCTTAAATTAAGCATGCCCAATCCCTCAATAACTATGCCGACCCTACGCCAATGCGATGCACGGCAACAAGAAAAAATAAGAAAATATTGAAAACTTTATAGAAGTGTTTGTAAGGCACTTTAATTTGAGACTGCTCGAGAAACTCTTCTTTCATTTTTTTCACAGATTTCAGCCTGTGTACCAGCACGTACAGAACATATATCAGGACAAAAATTGTATTCTGATCATTTCTACCTGAACGCATATGGCTTGAGTTGTAACAAATCCTGTGTTTAACTAGATATATGTGGTCTTCAATAAGGTCTTTGTGCAGCCAAGGCCCTGCACGATACCTACTATTGTGTTTTCCTCTCATATCCTCTGGAAAACTGTTTTCTGAGATTAGAATTACGGTGCGTAGTTGGCTTCCAGAATGCATCAAAAGCTACGAATGTCTGTCTATCGACGGGTACCTCTGGTATACTAGTATCAGCAGTCCGTCGCAGTTTATATTAAAAGCAGGTATCATACAAAATGGATACTTGATAGTGTACTTGCAGTATCATCGCCATTTGCTACTCCATCAAGTTCTGCTTTTTGGGGCTTTAGCTTTTTCAGATTACCAACCTTGGTAAGATCGACCGGATAAGCGTCTTGTGAAATTGTTAAGTACATTCAACTGAGCTCTGAAAAAAGAAGTTCCCTTTGGTTATCCACTGACGACTAAAAGCGCTGAATTCCTCCCAGCATCAGCAGCCAAAGGTAGCGGGTATCATTTCGCCTACACATTTACCTGTCAAGAAGAGCAGATGGGAAACTTTACTGGTGAGAAAAGATAAGGAATGGAAAAAGTACTTACGTTCAGTTATCTGCAACACATTTGGAGGGAAACACATCTACCAACATGATTTGCGTGTTACTTGCTCATCGGCTTCTTCTTCTTTATGACGTTTTAGTTTCTTTTTTGACGATCGAGATTTTTAAGCCACAGAACACCGCCTTCGGAGTTCATTATTAAATCATAGACACTAAATATTAACGCTGGCAAGATGTTAACTGAAAGAACCGACAATTATTAGGAATGTATGCTTTCCTGGTGAGTACTACTGATGAAATCTTCTGGCGAAGATGATGAGAATGACACTCATCGAAACGTCGGGAATTTTTGAGGCAGCTATCCGGATGCAAGCCCGTGATGATTTCATCAATTATTAGGAAGGCACCGTTTCCAGGTGAAGTTTTAAAAATTCCCCCATAACACGCAAAAATTTCCCCTAATTGTGTGATACCACCTCGACAACTTTTCTCCAAATAGCTTAAACCTACCTATTCCCTTAAAATATTCGTTGCTGTCAGTGGTGACAGTTCGAAGAGTTAGGATTTTGTGTTCACGGCCGTAAAATTATCGCGCTCATCAAAAAATTATAGTACAGAAAGTAAAATTTTATCGTGTAAATAACAACAATAGCCTGATCAGAAGAATAGGAAAACCTGCTGCAAGGATGCCACATTTGCTTTCTTCGTGCCATTTGTGGTGTTCTGTTGATTTACCATTGTCGTACCATCTAAAGGTACATCACACATACACCTCTATCCACTACAGAAAGGTGAACACACAAAATCTGTGCCGATAGTTTTTACTTACATCTACTGAATGCTCTTAACCGCTGATAAGTCATTACTTTATGTACTTTATGTTTAATTATAGCAAACTATAGAAATAGCGACACGTTTCCAAGAGAGCCTCAATATCTGAAACAACACATACTCATAGGACATACTCTATCATGCGAAACCGTGAACTATAATCTTCGGCTAAAACGGCGAAATTCAATGTGCCTTCTCCTCAATATCGATACGACCACGAAAGTGGATAGACTTTCCAGACGGTCGAAACTGGGTATGCACACGCCATAGTGATGTCACGGTGAGGTATCACTGTGGTGAGCCTAACGTCCCCTACAAAAGGAAACGTGTATCACGTGATTTGAAGAGAGATTAAAGTTTATTGAGTATCTAGAAAACGAAGTATATGTTGTCTGAACTAAAATGTCATAGACAGCGTTAGTAGTAAGGCTAGACCAATAAAATTCTTCTCCAACTTCTCCACTATCGAAATTTTCTTCTCAAAAAACTTCCCCGCAGCTTCCGTTCACCATGTAAGATATTTTCCGCAAAGTTGTCAAAAAAATCTGAATGCCCTGTAGAAAAGCAGCAATAAACATTCACATCGCATTGTTACCAACTTCCACACAAGAATAATCATTGTCAAATTACCAAGTCTATTTTCGAACAGCAGTAACTCATGCGAAGGACTATTTCTATAATATTTGATTAATGAAAATGGTGCGTCACGGATTATAGCTATCAGACTGTGCTAATACCAAGATATTAAAAACTCGCGAAGCTTCTTTCTGTGAACAACTCTTCAATGCTTTGCTCTGAGACGTATCTCAGACCAAGCAGCGTCCAGATTCATTTAGTATCATAAGTTATACCCTTCTGAGGCTCCATCATGTAACCCTTCAGAATGGCTGACCTGAAGCATCTCGGACTTTAATAGGTGAAAGAAAAAGAGAGCCCTTGTTCCTCGAAATACTTGGATCTGATTCGAAATGTTTCATCAGCGTTATCCACAAACCACACAAAATAGTCGCGAAATCATACTTCCTCATTGATTTGTCCATTTTGGTGTCACACAACGAATATATTCCATGGAAGTCAGAAACCTAGACCTGAAACGAAAATCTCTTTCTCCAGAGAATTTTAGGAGACTGTTTTACTCTAAGGACATGAGTATTACGAGACCTTCACACCCAACGTATGGTCTGGTCAGATATGTAGTAGAATTACTGAAGCTTTTACTGGGGCATCGTGTCCATTGCGCTAAGAACCTATACAGCTGCGTGAAATTGATGAAGGGCATTTGTCTCGTATCGATGTCTCGACTGTGAGCCTCGATTTAACATCGTTGTTCACCCTAGTGTACCTGATATGTCTGTTGAGCCCGCTGCCTAAATTTCGAGCCATATGTGGTGACATTCTCCCACATGCTCTTTATACTACTTACTTTGAGAGAAATGGGCGTTTTTAAGAGTATGTCGATGGTGTGGCTATGGCATCTACTCTGGAGTGAGGAAGAACATTCTGAGCATATTTCTGTAGAGATCGCACGCCTCAAAATCGAACACTTTATAGATACGTCGCAACATCTTCATTGTGTGGCCACGTGGCAAGGAGTACAAGGTGTATTTCCTGGACATATCAACCCACTCCACCACTGAGTTGCTGAAAGATGGCAGTTTAAATTCCTTTAAATCTATGTACAGAGGAAGCAAGATGCTATATTAGAACACACTGTATGCAGGAAACCAACCTACACGGATTTATATTCACGTGCATAAAGCTGCCAATGGTCAACTCACTGCAGCCCTATTTTGAGAACTTTTGTCCACAGTTCCCGGACCGTTCGTTACCACGAAACCTTTCTATGTACGTTACCACAAGACCTGTGTAACGTCTTCTGGACCAATTATTCCAGTGAAGCACAAATTAAAAATGCCATGCGAACAACATGCAGCTCCGAAATAACGCAGGAAAAGACAAACGACTGCCGTTTCTTCCGTAGCTGAGACTATCGACAACCAAGATCTCAAGGATGATAAAGGTAAATGTTAAAATAATCTCCCTACCACCGCCGAAGATTAATGATGTAGTTGGCTCGGCCAAGGGTCCAGTGGGAGGGCGCGTGTCTGGCGTCTACAGTATTTTATATAAGCACAGGCAGTAGTAAATCTGGCAAACACAACTCTGGGTTCTGCAGAGCGGCTTGAAGCCCAACATTTCTTTCACCTGAGGGTGAAAGACAAATCGGTAGTAGAAGACCACAGCGCGTGAGAAAGCCATCTGTTTGACTCTGAAGGAACGAGGGAGCTCTGCATCATACTAAATGAAGCCATAGAAATTTGGACTAGCGATGGACACCTAATCAAGTGTTGGCTACCAAATAAGCTGTGCGTGTGAGCCTCTGCTGGCAACAATACGCTGCGAGCACGGTCATCTAGTAGACATTCAAATGGCATCCAAGGTGGATTGATCACACCATGACTCGAGAGCGGCTTCTTCTCCCACCCCCAGTCACGATGATATAAGGGAGGTGGAAGGTCCACCTCGTTGCATCGTCTATATCGAGGCAACTATCGGAAAGTCGCACACGGGAGGTGGGGAAGATAAGATGGGGGGTGGAGAAAGATTGTAACTTAACCCATTTGAGAGGGTATCTGATGTTATTTCAGTAATTATAAAATCGAGTTAAATTTTCAAAGGACATGCTAGTTAGAGCTTACTTATTAGTATGACGTTGAACCCGCGATGGCCTTATGCATGCACTGATTCGGTGTGGCAGGTGGTCATTAAGACGCTGCATACTCTCCTGGGGCAATCTGTTCCATAAAATTGCAGAACTGCTCCTAGATATCCTGGATACTGGAAGTGGCACGGAACTAAAGTCCAAGTTGGTCCCTCACATGTTCCATGTTGTATTAGGAACGCATCTGGGGGATTTTGTTCGCCACGAGAGTACCACATCAAACTGCCCTATTGAAAAATCCCACCACGATACGATCGCACGAGAGGTAACACATGAGGAAGCAGAATATCTGTGACATATAGATGGTCCACAATGATTTTGCTGAATCACTAGCAGCAGAAACCTGAAATCATATATAATGGAGTACCACGTCATGCCACCAGGAGAAAAACCACTGTGCCTCTCCAGAACATTTTACGAAAGAGACCTCTCCACAGGTCGCCACCATACTCGAACCTGGGACCTTTGACATTCACAGGCAATTACTGTAGCAACTCAGCTAGCTGATCACCACTCACATCCCGTCCTCACAGCCATGTCTCCACAATATCCTTTCTTCAAGGAGTGCTAGTCCACCAAGCTGTGCAGGAGAACTTCTGTGTAGTTTGCAAGTAGCTGATAAAGTACTGATAGAAACATAGCTGTGAGGTCGGGTCGTGAATCATGCTCGGTTAGCTCAGTTGGTAGAACACTAGCCCGTGAAAGGTAAATATCCAGGGCAGTAGCCAAAGTTCAACACACAGTTTTAATCCATCGGAAAGTTCTGAATTGTGAACTATTCGAGAAAGCAGCATAATAGTGGAACATGCTGTACTGCATGTGCACGTGGTGGTTGGTACTACACAGACGTTTAAGATCAACCTGAATAGTCACACAAAAAACACTCGATTACAAAGATTCGAATGCACTGCACAACAGAATTAAATTATCACTGTTTCGAAACCGCATATTTGTCTCCCATGAAGACGTGTTAGTTTGAAATTTGGACAAAGGTGCCTACTACCATCCTCAGTAGTGACCAAATCGTGATGCCCTCCGACATCACTCTCGGGCTTGCCTACACTTTACAAACATCAAGATGTCGACACATGCGAAAAAAATGTCCATAGCTCTGAAGTTCATGTGAGGTGTAACGCAAGTTAATGATGACACTTTGACACTAAACTTGACTGCAATTCTGCCCAATACCACCACGTTCGTGTCACACGATGGGAGGTTAGTCCCATCGCTTCTCATCCACATTTGACACTTTTCTTTTTAAAGCCTCCGAGGTGGAAGATAGACCCGAGGCGTCCAGAGTTAAAATCAAACGATTTTCTTATGTGTAGCAGAGTAGAACATTTCAGACGTACCGCCGCACAGAGTCGACACGAAAAAGCCTCAGAGGGTGTCGGAAAAGGAGTTAATGAAACCTCCCCATCCCCTAAGGCGTTGTTTCCTACACAGTTTGCGGTCGGCAATGACCGTCCACGGAGCGATTACGGACAGGACGATGTTATTGACAATCTTTCACACTGATGACATACCCCAGACGCTTAAACTCTTCTCTAATGACATCATGGACTAGCAACCTTTTGAATGTGATCACAGTGCGAGCGCACGGTTTGCTCTCATGTACGATGTGGAGCCTCAAGGGACCGTTGAAAATCATTCGGCGAAATTTGAAGAAAATCTGAAGCAGTAAAGGATGCTTATGTTTTTCAGCCCTCTTGCTTAGCACCCTCTTGTGTTCTGATCATGGAGGCTTTAGACATTGACACATGAGTGAGTCAAACGGCGAAGGGCCTCTTTAAGGCCCCTCAGCTCGGCAACAATCTCGTTGCTACATGCCCGAGTTTGTTTGGCACTTTGAAAAAGTACCTGTGCTGGGAAAACCTATGACGAGGATCCTAAGAGAATGTAGGTAAGGAACCACAATACACCTCTTCATTCCGGCATGCCAACTAGCAGGTGACCAGGACTCCCTTACGATTATTCTCCGTGCAGGTTCATATTTAAAGTGCTCAACAACCGTGGATGGGTGACAATGACGGTATCACCGGACTGGCTGGGGTTCGAAGACGGTCTCTTTGCCCTTTTGTTCAGAAATATGGCAATGTTGCACTCCTCTGAGATCACATCAGAGGAAGGGGTGAACAAGAGGGCTGGAAAAACATAAGCAACCTTTGCTGCCCCAATGGCATTCAAATTCCGTCGTATAGTTTTGAACGATCCCTTGTGGTTCCACATTTTGTGCAAAAATTGTGGTCGCATTGCTCTCCAAAGGGATGTGATCACGTTCAGTGTGGGTGCTGGCCCATCAAGGTTTTAGACAAGTGTTAAAGCGTTCTTGGTGTGTCACAGTGTCATAGGTTTACAGGACCGTCGCCCTCTTGCTCTTCTCACTGTGAACTGCTGTTTTAGGCTGAAAATGTGTGGGAATCAAAGACTCGTGGAATGGGGCGGTTTCAGTGACGCCCTGTGTGTCACCCTCTGAAGCTTTCTCGTGTCGATTTTGAGCGGTGGTATGTCTGAAATGTTTTCCTCGACCACACATAAGAAATCACATGATATCAATGCAGGACGTTGCGCTTCTAACGTTCATCTCGGAAGCGTCGAAATAAGGCGTGAACTTCCCAACGTATGACACGTCCACTGCGGTGTTGGACAGAGTTGTGTTTAAATTTGGTGCCAATGTGACATCATTTAAAACAGTTTACACCTTTTTTCTCTCTTGTGTCGACATCTTGTTGTTTGAAATGTCGCCGAGCCCGACGGCGACACTGCAGGGCGCAACGCTTTTGCATCGTTACAGAGGACGGTTGTAGCCACTTTCAGCCAAATTTCAGCCTTACGCTTCGGAATGGGAAATGATAACGGGGTTTCGGAAAAGTGATCATTTAATTATGTTGTACAGTGCAGAAAAATAGAGTTACAAATACTACGGTGAATGCTAACAATAAACAGAGTGACTTGAGAAATTTAAACAATAGTTTCTCTGTACAAGGTCACACACATAGATCACATAGAGAATAAAACTGAATATAAGTATTCACTTCCCACAATTCAAGGGTTGTGCTGAATGCCCTGGTTCAGCACCAGACAGCTCACAAATTATGAACTTCAAAGTTAAGGTAAACTGAGAATCTTGTTAAGGCTTTCGTGGCCACTTGTTGACAAACTGCCTATTGGCTTCTGTCTCGGGTTCTTGGACCGACGTTCTTATAATGATCCACCGGCAATGGAGGGTGAAGCTTCGACAATGCAAGCCACTCGTGCTGGCGAAACGTCAGAAAAATCATTATATGAACGTCGGCCGAAGAATCCGAGACAGAAGCCAATAGGCAGTTTGTCAAACTGAGAATCTCCTCGGAATTTAATTATGGCTTTTCCGGAATGAATCTTTTGACTCTTAATTCAAGTAAATGCGGGAATTGTGTGAATTTCAGAAAGAAAATTCAGCTAATTCAGACAAAATGTAAATTTATGGCTACTATTCCGAGTAGAGCACGAGATAACGGCAACGGCCCCAGGAAATATTTTCAAAAAACTTTCTGACAGCCGTTGGCCACCAGGTTTTGCAGCTGACCTCTTTACCAAGTAGGAGACAGCTGGACCAGTCGAAATCTTTGCTAAAAGAGCTGGTGGGAGCTTAGTCACTCGAATGACGATAAGAAAATTCGGGATGATCCTTGCTCTACATCACATCAGGTGACAGGGCATGTTTTACTTTAACTCTAAGGAAAATTTTCAACACTTTGCAGAGAAAATAAATAAGCTGCTCTGATTTCTGTAGATACATATGCACACTCTATTATCCACTCATCTACACAACACATAGCTGATTCATGACATGGATTAAGAAAAAGGATAGAGGATGCTGACGCGAGAGCCAAATAAAGCAAATTGGTCCGTACTACTTCTTTCTCCAAGCATAGGATGGAAAAATGATATAATATAGCATAAAACAAAGGTGCTAGGTTCATTCACAGTAAAGAAAATATAATAAAAGTCATTTGTGTGACTGGAGGTTCAATCTGCCCGCTTTAAACGCTTCTTAGATTAACAGGTCCAACATGTGCAATACCTTTCTAAATATACGAATAGGTCCGCAACCAATAAATCTTAGTGTGGAATTTTGATGACGTTTGTCTGTTACTGGTTTAGAAGATCTTATACCTAATGATTAAGAGCTCCACAATAACAGATACACTGTTGTTGTTGTTGTGGTCTTGAGTCCTGAGACTGGTTTGATGCAGCTCTCTATGCATACAGTAAAGCTGCATGCCCTCGAGGAAAATTACGGCTGTAGTTCCCCCTTACTTTCAGCCGTTCGCAGTACCAGCACAGCAAGGCCGTGTTGGTTATTGTTACAAGGCCAGATCAGTCAATCATCCAGGTTATTGCCCCTGCAAATACTGAAAAGGCTGATGCCTCTCTTCAGGAACCACACGTTTGGCTGGCCTCTCAACAGATACCCCTCCGTTGTGGTTGCACCTTCGGTACGGCCATCTGTATCACTGAGGCACGCAAGCCTCCCCACCAACGGCAAGGTCCATGGTTCATGGGGGGGGGGGGGGGGGGGGGGGACACTATCTGGTCAAAATTGTCTGGAAACCCTTACGTAATGCGTAATTGACCACTGGATGTTACAAGGTAGTCCAGTCAACGAAGCTAAATTAAGAGTAAAATAATGTGATCGCAAACTTTCTACTGTGGCAGGAACGAGTGTCATGAACAACGTACTAAACATGCCGACAGATGGGGTGTGAGCGTATTAGTGAGGGGTTCTTTAACAGTCACTGTTTCAGCCTTTCTTGAATAACTCTAAATGTAATGAAAATGTTTCCCAGTACAAAGCTCAGTTACAATAAATTTCATACAAATAACGTCCCACTCAGTTTTCTTTTGGACTAACAGTGTACGTGTTCCAGGGGATGGAACAATCGCAGTTAAAAAATAAAAAGCAACGTTTTAAGGATACAAAATAATTTTACTGTTAACTGTAGTGGTATAAGCACAAATATTCAAAGTGTCTGCAAACTGAAGAGCTATCAGCTGCTTCTCCACTCTATCTAGCCCATTTCATCACAAGACACAAGAAAAAAAGTGTTTCTCAAAATTGTACCGACCCTCTGGGAACACATTATGGACCATTGGTGACGCAGTCAGCAGACATACCCGGAGGTGTTTCTTTTCCACGAAATGCGTTAACACTACATGGAATAAAGATGTAAGTTACTAATGATACTAACGCAAGAAACGTACACGTAGGTGACAAAAGTCATGGGATACTTCCTATATCTGGCCGGACCTCCTTTTCAACAACTTTTTGCAACAACTCGACATGGCATGGACTCAACAAGTGGTTGGAAATCTTCCGCAGAAATACTGAGCTATGCTGCCTACACAGCCGGCCGTAATTGGGTGGGTGTTGCCAGTTCAGGACTTAGTGCACAAACTGACCTCTCGATTATGTCCCATCAATGTTCGATGGGATTCATGTAGGGCAATCTAATTGGTCAAATCATTGGCTCGAGTTGCTCAAAATATTCTTTAAAGCAACTGTGAACAATTGTGTCCCGCTTACATGGAACATTGTCATTCATAAAAATGCAATCGTTGTTTGGGAACATGAAGTCCATGAATGGCCGCAAATAGTCTATAAGTAGCCGAACATAACCGTTTGCAGTCCATTCCATGTAAACACAGCCTACACAGTTATGGAGCCACCATCAGCTTGCACCATGCCTTGCTGACGATTTAGGTCCATGGCTTCTCACCACAGTCGAACCCTACGATCAGCTCTTCCCAAGAGAAATTGGGACCCATCTGACAGGGTACGATTTTCCAGTCGCCTAGGGTCCAGCCCATATGGTAATGACCCAGGAGAGGCGCTGCAAGCGATGTCGTTCTGTTAGCAAAGACATTATCGTCGGTCCTCTGCTGCCACAACCGATTAGCCGGCCAGAGTGGCCGAGTGAACGAAATAGAATTCCGCGTTTACATCAAGTGTGAATATGCAAAAATCAGCACTTATCTCAACAAGAAGCATTACGGCAACATGCTGAAGATCATTTTTGAAAGAATGGGTGTTGGTTAAATATGTGGAACGAACAGAAGAAAATTGAAAGACACTTGGTTTCTTCTGATTATTTACTATTACCTTGATTCCGGAAATTCTGTTACACGAAAAGTTTTTTTTTCTTTTCTTCAAAACATTTTGTTCAGAATTACTCGTGTTCGACTTCCAAAGTATTTGTGTGATTCAAGAAGAATTGTAAATTTTTTTCAGAGTTCCGTTTCTACTCAGAGAAGAGGTTTCTTTGTCTTTCGTACATCGGAGAATGGGAATTTTGTGTTAAGATTTCTGCACACCTAGTGCTATGACCCAACAGTGAACATGAAAAAAGGGGTGTGACGGGTTTGGGCCTCGACGCCCTGGCAAATGGCTGATTGCTGAAAAAAAGGATAGATAGAGCGTCCGCAAAAAAAAGAAAAAAGTTGGTGGAGCAATTGAAAAAAAATAAAAAAAACAAAAAAAACAACAAAAAAGTGGTTCTAGGCGCTTCAGTCTGGAACCGCGCAACCGCTACGGTCGCAGGTTCGAATCCTGTTTCAGGCATGGATGTGTGTGATGTCCTTAGGTTAGTTAGGTTTAAGTAGTTCTAAGTTCTAGGAGACTGAGGACCTCAGACATTAAGTCCCATAGTGCTCAGAGCCATTTGAACCATTTTTTGAGCCATTTGAACCACAACCGATTAATGTCAAATTTTGCCCCACTGTTCTAACGGATGTGTCCGTCATACGTCGCACACTGATTTCTGTTGCTATTTCCTGCAGTGTTGCTTGTCGGTTAATACTGACAATTCTAAGTCAAACTCTGCATCACTCGGTAGTTAGGTGAAAGCCGTCGACCATTGCGTTGTGCGTGATGAGAGGTAATGATTCAAATTTGGTATTCGCGGCCACTCTTAACGCTGTGTATCTCGGAATTCCCTAAACATTTCCGAAATGGACTATCACATGTGTCTACTTCCAACTACCATTACGTATTCAAAGTCTGTTAAAATCCATGGTGTGCCATGATCACGTTGGGAACATTTCCACATGAATCAGCTGAGTAAAAATAACAGCTCCGCCAATTTACTGGCATTTTATACTCCTTGTGCGCGATGCTACCGCCATCTGTGTGTGTTCCTATGGCTCTACCGTGATTTTTGTCACCTCAGTGTATATGGATAGGATCTACAGGGTGACAGTTATAGAACTATATGAAATAAAATCGTCATAACTTCTGAACACTCTGCATTAGGACGTTCAAACTGCACTGTTGGCCGCGGACATGAGGTGTTTTAGTATGCGCTGTATGGTTTGCTTTAGCGACGAAGCCCATTTTCATTTGGATGGGTTCCTCAATAAGCAAAACTGGTGCGTTTGGGAGACCGAGAATCCGTATTTCGTGATAGAGGTGTCACCGCCAGACACCACACTTGCTACGTGGTAGCCTTTAAATCGGCCGCGGTCCTCTAGTATACGCGGGCCCGCGTGTCGCCACTATCAGTGATTGCAGACCGAGCGCCGCCACACGGCAGGTCTAGAGAGACTTCCTAGCACTCGCCCTAGTTGTACAGCTGACTTTGCTAGCGATGGTTCACTGACAAAATACCCTCTCATTTGCCGAGACGATAATTAGCATAGCCTTCAGCTACGTTATTTGCTACGACCTAGCAAGGCGCCATTATCAGTTACTTTTGATGCTGTGAATCATGTAACGTCAAGACCGACGTTCGTCATTAATGGATTAAAGTTAAGTATTCCACCAGCTACGTCCGTTGTTTCTAAATTCTAATTTCCTGGTCCTGTTCCAGACCTCACACCAGTCTGCGTGAGCTAAATCGCGTGCCTTTCGGCCTCCTCTAGTAACACGGTGTTGGCTCTCCTGCCAACCACAACAGAAGTCTCTTCACCCTGACTGGGTGACTGTGTGGTGTGCAATGTCCAGTCACAGAATAATCGGTGCGATATTACTTGATGGAACAGTGAGTAACGGACGTTAAGTGAAGGTTTTGAAAGATGATTTCATCCCTATTAATCTAAGTGTCCCTGATTTCGACAATACGTGGTTCATGAAAGACGGAACCCGACCCCATCGGAGCAGGAGATTGTTTGATGTCCTGAAAGAGCGCTTTGGAGATCGCAATCTGGCTCTGTGGTGCCCAGAGGCCAGTGGCATGATCGGCGATTGGCCGCCATATTCTCTAGATCTGAACACATTCAACTCTTTTTTGCCGGGCTGTATTAAAGATATAATGTGTCCAGCAATAACCCCAAAACCACTGCTGAGCTGAAAACAGCTACTCGAGGAGTCATCGACAGCATTGATGTTCCGAAACTGCAGCGGGTCATGCAGAATTTCGCTCTTCGTCTGTGCCACATCATCATCAATGATAGCAGGCGTATGAACATGTCATAACTTAAATCCGAATATCTGTAATGACTTTTACACACTGAATAAAGTTAGTGCACTCTACATTTTGTAACTAATTTACGGGTTTTTCATATTGTTCAATAATTGTCACCCTGTACACACTGGTGTACAGTGCTAGAGAGGAAATTCATTCTCGTACATTCTGTAAGTCAGCTGCAGCGTTCTTCCGGGGAAGACAAAAAGACAACCTCCTCCACAAATGGTGAGCAGTTAACGTTGTGTAGAGTGATCGTGCATTCCCAAGATATCCTGTACAGTTGTGTTATGTGAGTAGACAAAATAAGTTCACTGTGCACATGCCCACACTGAAGTTATTTTCTGATTAGTAAATGAATATTTACTGGCGGTGGTTAAGTGATCTCCAATGTAAAATACGTTCCTATGATCAATGGCTGAGAAGTGTAGAATTAGTGTGATGTTGTCAGTGAGTTTCTAACGTTAGTGGAAATGGGATAGCGTTGGTAAAAGTCTCAGTCTGCTGCTGTTTATTGTTGGTAGTATATTGTAAGGCTGTGTAATTATGATTTAATTATTTTATTTGAATTAATGCAATACCAGAAACTCACTGCACGTAACGTCACATTACCTGTGTCCTTGGTAGACTGCAAAAATCTCTTCCATTCAGGAATTGCTAGAATTTATGGAGGGGTTACATTGAACGGTATCACTTGCCACACACCCATGGTAGTCATTAGACATCGCAAGAGAGCAGAATGGGTCTCTGCGCGGAACTCACGGACTTCTAACCTGGTCAGGTGATTGGGTGTCACGGGAGATTACCACACTCATAAACATCCCTAGGTACACTCTTTCCGATGTAATAGTGAAGTGGAAACGTGAAGGGAAACGTACAGACATCTGTTGACTGACAGAGACTACCGACAGTTGACGAGGTTCGTAATGTGTAACAGGCAGACATCTATCCAGACCATCACACAGGAACTCCAAACTACAACAGTATTTGCTGCAGGTACTACGACAGTTGGACGAGAGGTGAGAAAACTAGGATTTCATGATCTAGCGGCTGCTCATAAGCTACACATGAAGCTGGTAAATGCCAAAAGACGCCTAGCTTGGTGTAAGGAACGTAAATATCGGACAATTAAACGGTGAAAAAACGTTATGTGAAGTGACGAATCTCGGTACACAATGTGGCGATCCGATGGCAGGGCGGGGGTACGGCGAGTGCCCGGTGAACGTTATCCGCCTGCCTGTGTAGTGCCAACAGTAAAATTCGGAGGCGGTGGTGTTATAGTGTGGTCGTCTTTTTCTTGAAGGGGGCTTGCACCCCTTGTTGTTTTGCGTGGTGCTATAACAGGACAGTAGATTTGGGAGACGGTGGTCGTGTTTTTCATGGAGGGGGCTTCACCCCTTGTTGTTTTGCGTGGCACTATAACAGCACAGGACTACATTAATGATTAAGCACCTTCTTGCTTCCCACTGTTGAAGAGCAATTCGGGGATGGCGATTGCATCTTTCAACTCTATCGAGCACCTGTTCATAATACACGGCCTGTGGCGGTTTGGTTACACTACAATAACATCCTTGTAATGGACTGGCTGCACAGAGTCCTGACCTGTATCCTATAGAAAACCTTTTGCATGTTTTGGAACAACGACTTGGTGCCAGGACTCAAAGATCGACATCGATATCTATTCTCCTTGATGGACTCCGTGAAGAATGGGCTGCCATTCCCCAAGAGACCTTCCAGCACCTGATTGGACGTATGCCTGCGAGAGTGGAAGCTGCCACCGAGGCTAAGGGTGGGCCAACACCGTATTGAATTCCAGCATTACCGATGGAGGACGCCACGAACTTCTAAGTCATTTTCAGCCAGGTGTCCGGATACATTTGATCACATAGTGTAACTGTCCGATTGGTTTTCCTGATCTGCACAAGCCTGGTCTCTTGCAAGACCTTGATTGATAATAACACAAAATAACTCTGTCTCTGAAAAAGTTATACCATAAGCTGACTGTCATATACACTACCACGTTCTTTTCGTAGCTCAGTCTCAATTTTAGTATCAGTGGCTATGTTAGTATTATGCCGAGGGATCGTAAACAAGGATTCTTTCAGTACATAGAAAAATAATCGTGAGGTTAAGTGGGCATATAATGGTTTCCATTTCAAACTTGTTATGCGCTGGAAAGATTTTATTTGCTTGAAAATAACTTTTGTAAAGCGTGACAACCTTCAGTTAAACCTTGGTACGAAAGAGATCAGTTTTGCTGAAACAGGTGTATTTATAATTAAATTTAATTATTTGACTACAGCTGGTGCCCCTAGTCCTTTTATTTGTATTAACTGCATTTTCAACACGTATGTGTCTCTGTTATAATTAATAAATTCAGTTAACTCTTTGACTGTTGCGAGGGGACTCATATATTTTGCCTCGGGTGCTGAAAACTACAGGACACGCACGTTGTTTTTAATCTTTTTTTTTGTTTTCCGGGCTTTAGATGAACACTGATTGAGGTGATGGTATTTATTTGCAATCTCTACACGGCTTTAATTCGTCTCCGAAGCATTTTTACACACATAAAACACATTTCAAATTTTCGCCTGTTCGTACACCTCTTTCAAAGCAGGCATAACATGCATATTTGCTTCTGACGTTTGAAACACCTACAAGAACGAGGAGCTACATAGAAATTCTCACACCACAACTCTGTTTTCCAAACACAACAGTTTTGCCAAAGTAGACAATTATGGTATGTTTCGCAGTGGTCTGGTAATAGTGTCGATTCGGTGAGTCTTATAAGGCACTCCCGAGGTATGTTATTACCTGTTTTCTTTAGCTCGATCTGGAACATTCAAGGTATTTCTCTACTCATATTCAAATGAAATGATTTGTACATTGCTTTCGTCGCAAGTAGTAGTGAAAATCAGAATAAAAGCATGTATATTTGTAGGCAAAGTAACATTGTTGGTTGGAATAGTTGTGCGCAGTGTATATCCAATAGTAGGAGATCCAGTATAATGACAAATTCAGTCAAATGATGTCGCATTTGACGTCAGCAGTACAGTATAAAAAAGACATCATAGATTCAAGTTATAGAGGTTGGAACTCAGTATACAGACAGTCATCTATCTGCGGTAATATTGTGTGCGTATGAACTTCTACTACAGGTAGAAAACAGACACCATAAGTGACAGAGCATGTTGTGTATGTAAATTAAGACTGTGGCAATGCCACACCACAAAGAGAAAAGTTGTCATGAGATGAGAAAGCTAAAATCGATGCATAGAAGATAACGTGATTCGAGCGTAGAATACGAATTAAGTAGAAAATTATTTGAGGTATAAAACGGTTCCTTTTGGGCCAAGCGAGGGTCACAAACAGATATTCTCCTCACGTTGTTGCTGATTTACAGCTATCAGTAACTGACAGAGGTGTCAAACGACAAACATATTGCATTCAAGAAACGACTGTAGAAACCTGCTCTAACACCCATACATGAACAGGGTACTCGTAGATTAGAGTTTTCTGAAAGACATATATCATGGATATGGGTTAGAATGATCTTCAGCGATGAGAAGAAGTTTAATTTAAGTGCACCGGAAGGTTTCAGTATCACTGGCATGATCTGAGCACAGAGGAACAAGTAAGAATGAGCGGAAATCGTGGTGGTGGAGGTGTCATGATTTGAGCAGCCTTCTGGGCTAATGGCAAATCACGTATTGCTTGGCGGAACACTATAACGGGCCCTAACATGTATACTGAGATGCTAGAGACATAATTGATTAGAATCTATGAGAACGTAGGGAACGAAAGTATAAGGTTTCGAAAAGACAATGCATTTGTGCATGTTTTTACTACAAGAAAAAAGTGGTTTCAAGATAAAAATATCGATGTTTTGTGCTGGCCTGCACGTACCCGGTTATGAATCCCGTGGAAGATTTTTTGGAAATATTTGCAAGGCGCGTTCATCACAATGGAAGGCAATTTTAGGCTGTATGTGAGCTGAAAATTGCGATGAAGTTTTTGATCGCTTTATTCTGTTACTCCTTTTATGAAAGAAACTCTGCAATCCCGCCGTGATTACTTATATCTTAGATGTACCTACTAATTTCGTAATAACTTCGGTACAGTATGCCACACACATTGTACTAATACTGTCGCAGTAACCCTCTGTCTATACTGACTTCCACTACTGTACTTCCCAAACACGCAATGTTTGTTGAGTATCGCCCTATCCAAAATTCAGAGGAATAATTTTCCATACCACCTAGAATATTCCTACTTTTCACCGTTTTGATGCCTAAGTCGCTTAGCCAGACTTATCCCGTTCATTTGTTATTACCAGTTACCACACTACGTTTCAAATTCAGGTCGTCAGTCTTCTAAACTCTTTCCACCGTTGAATTGAAGCTTTTTGTATGTTGACAGTTTCCAAATTTCCTGCTAATCTTGCTGATGGCTTAGCCTCCCTGATTTTCACGATCTGTAATTTATTCCTCCTTCTTCAGTTTCTACTCATTAGCTGCATTTCTTTGCGTGTTCGCCTGAGTATATCGCATGTATTTTCTGCTCTGTCTTACAGCCAGTCTAACAGAACTGGGACTGTATACCAGTTATCGAGAAAACAAAATATGTTCTTCATCCCTATATGTTCCGAGTAATGAGGCAGCTCCCTTTCCAGATTTTCCCTTATCATGTTTACCGATATCGGTTTCTGCACCAACACAAACCCTACAACCTAGTATATAATGTTTCACACACAAAAGTTTCAAAAATTGTAATACCAAATAGACTTTGCCTTTACAGAGTATAACGCTTTTGTTTCTGACGTCGTTTGATGGATATCAGTGATTCGTCTACACAGAGTTTTTTAATAGAAGTAGAGATCTCTGGAAAACCTTTCTGTAATATTCTGCAATAGGTCGGGTTTTCGATAAATGCTCCCCGTTTTGCGGAAAGAAGTTGTTATGTGAGTGCAGCAGACTCAGTAAAAGAAGATATCGATCTGTGAAAAATATTTTGGAATGAACGTGTTTTCAGCTATTGATGGGCTGACCAGTATATAGTTTTTGCTTTTTTCCTTGGCATAAAGAAAGACGAGCAAGAAGAATATATATTTCAGAATCGTTTGTGCCTCTCAATTTGTTTATTCTGGAATATCTCTTTGCGTCAGCACCGACTAATCAGTAGGTACAGTAATTACTTGTTTCTTGGCATTCTTCTTCAAGGAATCCTAAACTTAATAGAAGTCTGGACACTCACTGGCACTTGTCATTTGCCTTTACCTGAGCTCTCGGAATTGATGAGGTTCCATCATCAGGTTATTTCTTGGATTTATATCTACATGTTTCTATTTCATCTGTGATATGTTATTGGCTGCACTGTTTCTTCATACCGGGATTCTGAGCGGTATATGGCTCTAAATAGCAACTTGATCTTCTTGATCACGTACACGTTGCTATAGTAGCAACGCATCGTGAAAACTGAGAATCATAAAGTACGGATCGTATATCGTTCATACTAGATTCTTCTTCCGAATCCGCCTCTGCTGACGAACATGGAGATTCTTCAATGAGAAACACTCCAATCCATAGCTACAGCGGGAGGGCTAGTTCAGAAACCGTAACATATCTTTAGATAATGAAAAGGCAGTTTTTGTGGCACAAGATAGATTTATTTAATCTTTACATATGACGCGTTTCGACTGTTCCAGGCGTCTTCAGAAAATCCAGGGAAAATACAAATTGTTATAAGTATAAATTCCTATTGAAGACAATCACAACTGAATGATTATAAACAACAGAAGAGAGACAAATCCGACTGGACTATAGAGCACAGGACCACATTTTTATTTCGGCGGTGGTTAGGCGTATAAATTTCAACTCTTAACTGAGATTACCGAAGAAAACTCTTGCTGATCGTGAGCGATGCGTCGAACGTAATTAAAAGGTCCATAGAACAGGGAGGTAAAAGCCAGAGAGCCACAATCAGTGCTTCGTTACATCACCGATAAAATTGCCCGTACTCGTAACCGAGACGTTGAACGTGATTAAGGGTTCCAAAGAACTGGGAGGAAACAGCCAGAAAGCCACTGTGAATGCTTCATTACATCACCTAGAAGCAACACGAAAAAAATGTAACGACAGCAGAAAAGAAAGCTGATAATGCGTTGAAGGGGCACCTAACTTATGCAAATAGGCAAATTCAGTGAGCAGAAAAAACTCGAATCAAACATTTTTTTAATATAATGATGCGTGTCTTCAAATAGGGGTTGCCACCTATATTACTTACTGAATATTTTATTTAAGCCCTAGAAATCAGCTAGTTAAGTTTTTAGCGAGCCACCTTGTGGGCGCTTTCTCACTAAGGCTCCACGGAGCCTGGACACTTGCTTGGCAGTCTGGTTACTGGCATGACAGCGCGTGCTCGTAGTGTAATAAACAGACCATATTTGTGTTTACGGGGCGGTTTCTCCATGGGTAAGTTATCAATGTTACAGTCAGTTTCCCGGTTTACCGTTGCTTAGGGTTTTTACTAACATTTATAGCTTTTTATTCTTATTAGCGCCCATTCATTTGTCAAACGTGTATTAGCCTTGCCATTATATGGGCGTATTTTGCACTCGTGGGTTTTTTCTGATCACTGAATTTGCATATTTGCCCAAGTTAGGTACCCCTTGCACGCCTTAGTAGTTATCTTTTTCCTACTGTCTTCACCATTTTTCTTGTTGCTTCTAGGTGATGTGATGAAGCATTCAAAGTGGCTTTCTGGCTGTTTCCTCCCAGCTTCCTCCCACGTTAGACGCCTCGGTTGCGAGTGGGAACAATAGACTGCGGCCGGCCGTTGTGCCCGAGCGGTTCTAGGCGCTTCAGTCTGGAACCACCTGACCGCTTCGGTCGCAGGTTCGAATCCTGCCTCGGGCATGGATGTGTGTGATGTCCTTGGGTTAGTTAGGTTTAAGTAGTTCTAAGTTCTAGGGGACTTGATGACCTCAGATGTTAAGTCCCATAGTACTCAGAGCCATCTGAACCATAGACCGCGGCTATCTGATTGTTACTTCCCGGTTCTATGGGCCTTTTAATTACGTTCGACGCCTCGCTCACGATTAGCAAGAGTTTTTATCGGAAAGCTCAGTTATAATACAGTATTTTATGATTAGAAATTTATACTCCTCACAACCCCTGGAACATAATTGTGGTCCTGTCTTCCACAGTCCAGCCGATGTTTGTCTCCATTCTGTTATTTTTAATTCATACAGTTATTACTGTATTTAATAGGAATTTATCCTTTTACCAATTTGTAATTTCCCCAAATTTTCTGACGATGCCTAGAACTGGGCAAACGCGTCACATGTGAAGATCAAATAAATCTGTCTTGTGCAACTAAGACTGTTTTTTCTGTCTCTATAGAGATTCTTCAGAATCCCTCAACATCGGATCTCTGGAGCTTTTTACGCACCATGAAAATTTAGATGTGGAATGCAAATCAAATGAATTTCTTATTCCACTACATCTAAGCAATGAACACGAATATGTCTGAAATCCTGTAGAGAAGTCGAACTCATCGAGTGCAGTTCTGTACTGAACTGCTGCAGCAGTCAGCGACACTCTGGACGCGGCGCAGTTCCGCTGCAGTGGCACACTTCCGTAGCCGCTGGTTAACATAAATCACTTTTTCAATTTAAGTAACATAAAACTGTCCGTCACCACACAAATATCTGCCCAGCATGGGTCCAATAACTTCACTGTCCAAAACGACAAGTCTTTATCAAAGACAATGGTATCGTCTGATGTGCTCCCGGAAGTCTGATAGGACCCCTATTAATCTCAGTATAAATAAGTGATTTGAGCGCACGGTGCGCGGCAATCTGCGTCTGAATGTCGATTACGATGTGGTGTACTTGAAGGTGTCGTCATTGAGTGAATGTTGGAACACACAAAACGACTTAGACAAAATTTATGGTTGGTATGAAGGATGGCTTTAAATGCGGAAAAATGTAAGTTACTGCAGATAAATAGGGAAAACAATCCTGTAATACTTTAATACAGCATCAGTAGCGTGCTGCTCCTCGGAGGCGCAACGTTGCAAAGTGACTTGAAATGGAACTAGTGCATGAGGACATTAGTAAGTAAATTTAATGGTCTACTTCGGTTTACTGGGAACATTTAAGGAAAGTGTAGCTCATCTATAATGGAGAGCGTGTATGAAACACCAGTGGGACCTGTTCTTAAGTCCTGCTCGAGTTTTTGGGACCCCCATCAGGTCGGACTGAAGGAAGACATCGAAGCAATTCAGAGGCTTGTTGTTCGATTTCTTGCCAATAGATTTGATAAGCACGCAACTATTACGGAGACTCTTCGGGAAATAAAATGGAATCCCTGGAGGGATGAGGACGTTCATTTCGCGAAACCTTACCGGGAAAGTTTCCAGGACGTAGCTGAATGAAGCTGAATGAAGAAAGATTCTACTACAGTGTGAGGACCACAAAGATAAGATAATAGAAATTACGGCTCCTGTGGTGGCATATAGACGAGCGTTTCTTCCTCACTCCCTTTGCAAGTGGAATATTAAAGGGAATGACGAGTGGTGGTACAGTGATATTTTTATAAAGGCAATTCACTGATTTTGCAGAAATTCCTCTCCCGCCGTTGGACAAGCAGCTGCCAGCAGCAAGTCGTATACTCCTAGCTCACTTATTTGTTACATAGTTTAACTCTTAATTTCTTTGCGTGTTTTTGGGTACTTGCATTGTTTAATTCATAAATTTCGGGCGTATTATAGTATTTAAGAGTTGTAGCATCTCCTTTTAGTACCTGAATAGTGTAAATTCACGTAGTCGTTTGTCTTCAGTTTTTGTTTTGAACGGCCTGTGTCGGTTGGTCACAGCCAGTGTGCTCCCTGCCGCCATTGAAAAGCAGCTGCCAGCAGCAAGTCGTGTACTCCTGGCTCACGTATTTGTTGCATAGTTTCGTATAGGAGGTGTAATTTCGAGTTTTAGTTACTGTAATCGTAAATTGAGGCAGATTGTAGGGAAGTCGTTAGGCATTTGTGCAGGTTAGTTCATACATTCTTTGCGTGTTTCCCTTGCGTTATCTAGGGTAACTGTTGTTCGACATCGATTAGAATGGACAGGGATTGTGATTGCTGTGTTCGGATGAGGGCTGAGTTGGCATCCCTTCGCTCAGAGCTGCAGGCGGTGCTGACTTCGGTCGTGCAGCTTGAGGCTGTTGCTAATGGGCACCACTGTAGGGAGCCGGACTTGGGTATCACGGGGATTTCAACCTCGTCCCGTCTGTCCCCAGATCGGTCTGCCGCTGTGGTTGCCCCGGTTGCTGCCCACAGTGGTGCTGAGCCCTCGCCTGTGATTGATTGGGACGTCGTTCCAAGGCGTGGCAGGCAACGAAAGACCTCCCCGGAGGCTGATCAGAAAGCGACCCCGGTGCGTCTGACAAAAAGGTTTCAGGTACTGTCTCTGGCTGAGCCAGATGCAGGTGCCTGCCCAGTTTCAGAGGTTGATTCTCAGCCTTCAGGGTCTGGGCAAACGCAGAGGGTGGGCTTATTGGTAGTTGGGAGCTCCAATGTTCGGCGCGTAATGGGGCCCCTTAGGGATATGGCGGCTAAGGAGGGGAAGAAATCCAGTATGCACTCCGTGTGCATTCTGGGTGGAGTCATTCCTGATGTGGAAAGGGCCTTTCCGGATGCCATGAAGAGCACAGGGTGCAGCCAGCTGCCGATGATGGCACATGTCGGCACTTTTGACGTGTGTCTCTTTGAATCTGAGGAATTTCTCTCTGGATTCCAGCGGCTATCTGATTTGGTGAAGGCTCCCGGTCTTGCTTACGAGATGAAGGCAGAGCTCACCATCTGCAGCATCGTTGACAGAACCGACTGCGGACCTTTGGTGCAGAGCCGGGTGGAGGGTCTTCATCAGAGGCTCAGACGGTTTTGCGACCGTGTTAGCAGCAGATTCCTTGACTTGCGCCACAGGGTGGTGGGGTTTCGGGTTCCGCTGAACAGGCCACGAGTTCACTACACTCAGCTGGCGGCTACACGGGTAGCGGAGGCTGTGTGGCGTGGACTGGGCGGTTTTTTAGGTTAGAAGGCCTCGGGAAAGTATGGGGTGGGTTGCAATCTCAAAGGGTGCATGGCAAATACAGGGGTTGCTTGGATCACGGAACAGTCGGAATTGTAGTTGTAAATTGTTGTAGTTGTGCTGGGAAAATCCCTGAGCTTCAAGCGCTAATAGAAAGCACAGAAGCTGAAATCGTTATAGGTATAGAAAGCTGGCTAAAGCCTGAAATAAGTTCTGCATTAATTTTTACGAAGTCTCAGATGGTGTTCAGGAAAGATTGATTAAGCAGAATTGGTGGTGGAGTGTTTGTGTCTGTCAGTAGTGGTGTATCTTGTAGTGAAGTGCGAATTGGTATGGGTGGAGGTTATACTTAACAGCCGAACGAAGTTAATAATTCGCTCCTTCTACCGACCCCCAGACTCCGGTGATATAGTTGCTGAACAGTTCAGAGAAAGTTTGAGTCTCGTAACAAATAAATACCCCACTCACACGCTTATAGTTGGTGGGGACTTCAACCTTCCCTCGATATGATGGCAAAAATACTTGTTCAAAACCGGTGGTAGGCAGAAAACATCTTCCGAGATTGTCCTAAATGCTTTCTCCGAAAATTATTTCGAGCAGTTAGTAGACAAACCCACCCGAATTGCAAACGGTTGGGAAAACACACTTGACCTCTTAGGCACAAACAATCCAGAGCTAATAGAGAGCATCATTACTGATACAGGGATTAGTAATCACAAGGTCGTAGTTGCTAGGATCAATACCGTTTCTTCCAAATCCACCAGAAACAAACGCAAAATAATTTTATTTAAATAAGCGGATAAAGTGTCACTAGAAGCCTTCCTAAGAGACAATCTTCGCTCCTATCGGTCTGACTATGCAAATGTAGAGGAGATGTGGCTCAAATTCAAAGATATTGTAGCAACAGCAATTGAGAGATTCATACCTCATAAATTGGTAAGGGATGGAACTGATCCCTCATGGTGCACAAAACAGGTCCGAACGCTGTTGCAGAGGCAACGGAAAAAGCATGCGAAGTTAAGAAGAACGCGAAATCCCGAAGATTGGCTAAAGTTTACAGACGCGTGAAATTTGGCACGGACTTCAATGCGAGATGCCTTCCACAACGAAACATTGTCTCAAATTTGGTAGAAAATCCGAAGAAATTGTGGTCGTATATAAAGTACACAAGCAGCAAGACGCAGTCAATACCTTCGCTGCGCAGTGCTGATGGTACTGTTACTGACGACTGCGCCGCTAAAGCGGAGTTATTGAACACAGTTTTCCGAAAGTCCATCACCAGGGAAGACGAATGGAATATTCCGGAATTTGAAACACGAACAGGTGCTAGCATGAGTTTCTTAGAAATAGATACCTTAGGAGTTGCGAAGCAACTCAAATCGCTTGATACGGGAAAGTCTTAAGGTCCAGATTGTATACCGATTAGGTTCCTTTCAGATTACGTTGATACAATAGATCCCTACTTATCAATCATATACAACCGCTCGCTCACCGATAGATCTGTAAATGCAGATTGGAAAATTGCGTAGGTCGCACCAGTGTTTAAGAAGGGTAGTAGGAGTAATCCATCGAGCTACAGACTTATATCATTGATGTCGGTTTGCGGTAGGGTTTTGGAGCTTATACTGTATTCAAACATTATGAATCACCTCGACGAGAACAATCTATTGATAAGTAATCAGCATGGCTTCAGAAAACATCGTTCTTGTGCACGAAGTAATGGCCGCTTTCGACAGGGGATCTCAAGTTGATTCCGTATTTCTAGATTTCCGGAAAGCTTTTGACACCGTTCCTCACAACCGACTTCTAATCAAGCTGCAGGCCTATGGGGTATCGTCTCAGTTGTGCGATTGGATTCGTGATTCCCTGTCAGGAAAGTCGTAGTTCGTTGTATTAGACGGCAAATCATCGAGTAAAACTCAAGTGATATCAGGTATCCACCAGAGAAGCGTCCTGGGACCTCTGCTGTTCCTGATATATATAAATGACCTGGGTGACAATCTGAGCAGTTGTCTTAGGTTGTTCGCAGATGATGCTGTAATTTACCGTCTAGTAAGGACATCCGAAGACCAGTATCAGTTGCAAAGTGATTTAGAAAAGATTACTGTATGGTGTGGCAGGTGGCAATTGACGATAAATAACGAAAAGTGTGAGGTGATCCACATAAGTTCCAAAAGAAATCCGTTGGAATTCGATTACTCGATAAATAGTACAATTCTCAAGGCTGTCAATTCAACTAAGTACCTGGGTGTAAAAATTACGAACAACTTCAGTTGGAAAAACCACATAGATGATATTGTGGGGTGACGAGCCAAAGGTTGCGTTTCATGGGCAGGACACTTAGAAGATGCAACAAGTCCACTAAAGAGACAGCTTACACTACACTCGTTCGACCTCGTTAGAATATTGCTGCGCGGTGTGGTATCCTTACCACGTGGGATTGACGGAGGACATCAAAAGGGTGCAAAAAAGGGCAGCTGGTTTTGTATTGTCAAGTAATAGGGGAGAGAGTGTGGCAGATATGATACGCGAGATGGGATGGAAGTCATTAAAGCAAAGAAGTTTTTTGTCGCTGCGAGATGTATTTGCGAAATTTCACTCACCAACTTTCTCTTCCGAATGCGAAAATATTTTGTTGAGCCCAACCTACATACGTAGGAATGATCTTCAAAATAAAATAAGAGAAATCAGAGCACGAGCAGAAAGGTTTAGGTGTTCGTTTTCCCGCGGGCTGTTCGGGAGTGGAATGGTAGGGAGATAGTATGATTGTGGTTCGATGAACCCTCTGCCAACCACTTAAAAGTGAATTGCAGAGTAATCATGTAGATGTATATGTAGATGTAGACGGATATTGCGTTTTCAGAATACAAGCATTCCACTGAATGTTCGTTACCTACAATACAAGAGGTAAAGCTGACGCAAAAGTTTCGGATAGATTACAACCTTGAAGCAAACGGCATAATTGATTTTTACCGCAAACCTTTACTTGCTCTACCATCAACAGACAATAAATTAGTTTAATATGAACTTATAACAAATTCTGCAACGCAACTAATCATTCCTTGGACAAACTAATCAGACTCTGAGCGTGGCGCTCTAATATTTTCCCCCAGAGTTAGCACCATAATTCTGATCCTTTGGTTAAAGTGAGGAAAAAAAAACACATTAGCTGGAATGGGTTACAATAATTCTCAGACTTGTTACAGGTTACCCGATAAGGCTATACTCCTTGTATGAATTTTAGCGTATTGAAACTGTAACAAGAGTTCCAGGTAGGAGACGAGGTACTGCCGGAATTAAAGCTGTGAGGACGGGTCGTGAGTCGTTCTTGGATAGCTCAGATGGCAGAGCATTTGCGCTCGAAAGGCATAGGTCTCGAGTTCGAATCTACATCTACATCCATACTCCGTAAGCCACCTGACTGTGTGTGGCGGAGGTCTGGCACACAGTTGTAATCTGCCAGGAAGTTTCAGTGACAAGAGATATGGCGCCTAGGTAATTTACGTAACAGATTACAAAATATTTGTTGCATGTGCTTCCACTAATCAGTTGGGAACACTGAGACAAAAGTAATGGAATAGCACCTTGTGGTTTCACACATGTGATATTGTGTCATGATATTGTGTCATTGATCAGAAGACAGTACACAGGTACTTAAACTTAATTTCCTTACGTTCTGCGCTACCAGATAAATTATTTACGTTATAACAGTGCCAGTTTTTTACGTTATATCCATCACTTTAACAACAAGTAAATTTAGAATATCCATTATTCCATCGAATCACAAACAACAAATTCGTTTGTTTTGCAAGACTAAAGATAATTGCTGATAACATGGGAAACATGTCTCCAAATACTGAACAACGCAGCACCTGTCGTGGCGCCTTAGCTCCGTCTACAAAGTGGAACAACAGAGTCGCTCGTTGGGGCGGAAGCAACTGTGGGAAATTCGTCCCATCAGCCAGCTGCACCAAATCCCACGTTCCGCCTAAGCTCATGCTTTATGAGGAACGTCGACGACGGCAACTAGAGCGCTACCTTGGCAGGAGGAGCACAAATAGCATTGTACCCAGAAAATCACCAGTGACCACAATATCGGTCAGCCTAGTTTGCTTGATGCCTGAACTTGTTGCCGTGGGGTGGCATATACTGAAAATACTACTTACTTTTACGTACAGCAGCAAGAATTATTTTATTCAACGGGATTCGCGTCTTAGCGTTCGTATGAAACGACGTCAATTAAATTGAAAACGTTTTCCTAGACAAACAGTTTTCTTTAATTCTGCGAGTAATGAAAGCTTTACCACATCCATTCAAAATTATAATCATTGTTAAAGTTCCGGTGCGTGTAACTTAACTATCCATGAAGCAGCAGTCACATAGCTGCAGAAAATTGTCATACAAAATAAATGACTTGCAGATCACTGCGAAAATAAAAGGCAGGTGTGTGCATTCAAGTATCGTTAATCTCATTCCAGTACATGCTATTCTGACGCCACGTTGTGTGAATGGCTAGAGAATATTTATTATAAACAATATTTTATAATAAGGAGGTTTACGATAATTTTCTCATGTTCACGGTTAGGAATTTTGCGCAAATTTCAGATGGAAAAAGGATGGTGAAAGGTGCTAAATTATGGTAAAAAGAGACTAGATGGTGCTGGTTTACTCAGCTAATCCAATAAATTCTCCTTTTCCTATTTCATTGTATTAAGCTACAAACAAGTACACCAAACCATCACTCATCAGACGAAGAAAATAACATAAGGCTATTGTACTTTAAGACATCTCTACACTTTTAAAAATAAGTTTGTTCCTTTTGTTCCTATTAGGTGATAGAATGCCTTTGTAGACGCTAAAGCTTCTTTCAGCATCCACAGAAACCAATGCGGCACACTTTCTATTTACTCTGGAAGGCAAATCTACAAATGTGGCAAATTCCTCAACAACTGCATTATTTTGATGGCAAGACTCGAGTTTGTCTTAGGCAAAGCACTCTAATTGCTCCCTCTCGGAAGTAAAAATATCCCATGGTTTTTCCTTTTCGAGACAGTACAGTGAGTTACTTGCAACTACGGACACCAGACAGTTTTGTCTGCAGATAATGTACTTTCTCCGGTAGTAGAGGTTACTGTGTCTTTGAAATTATACTTTCGTTGGCTGGAACCACAGAAGGCATAGACCATTCCATCTCATAAAAAATCTCGCACGACTTGGTAGCAGATTCAGTCCAAAATCCCCAGCCAGTAACGACCAGAAAATTTGGAAGGGGCAGGCCACTTAAGAACCCTGTAAGAGCGGCAATACGACTGGGAGCTTTCAGTAGACTCGTCTTCAGGACAGAGAAAAATTGGTAAGCGATTTTGCTTTCATTCCTTATGTATTCACAACCCCTGCGATGGACCTAGATCAAGCATGTCACATTCTTCAAATTAGGAAACAAAGGTTTCAGTTTTTTATCAGCTGAAGTCTGTATAGTAACACCTCTGGAAGTGGAATACGTCTACCGGTACTGTTGTTACTAAGACTGTACGGTAGAAAACATTCAGAGGTAGAAGTATTGAGAAAAAAAGAAAAAATCGAATAAAATGCATACCTTAGAGCTGTGAGTACTGCTCATCTTCGCACCTATGAAACACATCGCTTTCATTGAACAAGCGCCCATAGCTCTGAAGGTATCCTTTTAGAGACCAAACTGAATGGGCATTTTTTCTTGTTTTAGTTCATACTATCTCTGCCCAGGGTATGGAAACCAACGAGTAGAACAGATGTCATTCACAGTATTAGAGATGGACACATGCTCATATATCTTAAGGTATGCATTTTAAAGCCCTTGTTTACTAGACATTTTTGTTGTTTTTGACCATACTGCTAACAACTCTGAAAGTTCCCTAATGCACAAGCTTCGCCACAACAGTACCAGTACACATCGTCCACTGTCAGAGGTATCAAAACGATTTTAGCTTATAACCAACCTTCAACTCGGTGGTTTCGAGGCCAGTGTACCTTACGTCAAACTGATAAATTTACCCTTCTCCAATATTCTTGAATGTTTATAACATCCTCACCGAAACACTCCATACACGCAGTCACTATTCAACATATCGGATAGCTATCAACAATGCATTCACGCAGCTCCTTCTTTGAAGAAATGAGAATTGTCTGCTGTCATGTCCTTTACCAATAAATGTATATTTTTTTCTGCCATAAATTTCTTTTCTTTGAGTTTGGAACTAAGCAGCAGAGAAATTTCGTTAAACACAGTTCTCTAAATGTATCTTTTGGCTGGGTTGGGTAAAAGAGTTATGTTTCAAAATAGTTCAAAATACATTGCAACTTGTCATTATCTTGTTAATCTGTTTCAAACTTTTTATCATCAAAAATATCCAGGATAATCATCAAAATTTCTAGACCATGGCTCACTGGCCGAACGTTAGACGGAGAATTATGTTACGTTATTGCTTACTTACTTTCTGAATTGTAACCAACAACATCAGTGGTGCATGAGCACCACGATCCACGAAAGTTTCTTGTCTTCCTCCACCCTCCATACCATTGGAATAACAAATGTAAAGGCTTGTTTTTCTCAATTTGATGGTTTTATGAGATCTTGAATACAAAGCATGCGACGATTACAAGTGTCTCCGAGGGCGTATTTGTACTGCGGTATTGTGGAACCAACAGACGCAACCCTATCGTGTTCGGTACACGCGGTAGTCAGAAACAGACTGGAAAGTCTGCAAGGTTGTTGCAGGGGAGGCTGTGCTGCAAAGTAACTGTTCAGATAAAAATTCGATACGTTGCCCCATTTCCGAGATATTTAGCATTCAAGTTAGTTAGTCAGGTCGCTGCACGCGCAAATTCAAGCAGCCTGCCCGTGGCGCTGGTGCCAAATGTGCTCTTCGTTTGGTTCCCTCAAAGCGAACAAACGTAGCTTTTCTCGCCGTGTATTAGTTTATCACTTTTGGAAACAGAGCAATTGTGTACTTTATATCACTCCTCCCTCTACTTTTAAGAGTGTAGCGTTAGAAAAGCAGTCTGCGATAATAAAAATTAGTCTCCCCCTCTATCTTCTTCCACTTCCATACCCCTTCTTCATCCAACCGCAACACAGTAATAAATATCCCACGATTTTTGAGATAGACCAATTGTGTGGTTCATAGCCCTCGGCCCTCTACATCTCCAACAAATCAGAGCTTAGAATGAAAACGGTGCACAAAAATGGTGTGAAATTACATTACTTCTGTACACAATAGATCAGGCTTTTCTCCAGCAAATCAAAGCGCAGTATTAAAAATGAAAGAGGTGACGGAAACAGACCAGTTGTAAGTGCTTTATACCTCATCCCCGTCCTCTTTTTCCAGCCAGTCAGAGCATAGTATTGGTCTCATTATTAAATGTCATCTCTGTGTGATAAATTCTCTGCTCCATCCAAGCACGTAATGTCTCTGTATTTCTTAAGTCAAATACTATACTTCTTCAACATCTCTCTGAGTTTAAGTAATCTCTCCTCTTTGTATTTTATATATTAGAAGTAATGTGTACAAATGCGGTCCCTCTAATGCAAAGTAATCATTCTCAGTTTGAAGCACACACGCACACACACATATACATCACTGCATTTCATATGTCAAACACGATATACTTACATACTCCTTAAACATAATATGTGATCAGTAAACAAATTCTGTCGGTTTTATCATAAGTTGCAACATATTGCCCATGAATAAGCACTGTTTTTTCTCATTTTAAATTGCTCATTAAATCTCATCTCACATATGTGTTTGTGCACATCTTCAACGCTGTCTCGTTAGTAAGTCATCTCTCACAACGCTTTTACAAAACGTATAAACTCTCCGAGTCTCAAGCTTTTACTTCAGTCACTCACAAACACGCAAACAGTACACATGTAATGGAACGACGGTACACGTCTCCTGAGGACAGACAGGGACGTCGAGTGCAGAGAAAGGGGAGACATCTCTACACGTCACAGCTATCTTGATAAGCTGCAGTACAGCTGAGACACATTTGCAAACACTGTGTGGAAACGGACTACAGAGGGGATGGAAGGGTAATTCGAACAGAAACCAGAAACAAAATTCTACACGTAAAGTTCTTTATAAAAATCAACTTTACGTACAATGATTATATAGAAAGTTTTTCATGTATTAACATTTTTATAATATTCACATTACAGTTTTTTCACTTTTAAGTTAAAAATATCTGTATTACTACCGTGAAAGACGCATGCCTCTGGTTTCATATTAAAGTGAAGGCGAGGTCAATGTTATGTACAGTCTTAGAAGGGAATGGTCGAATAAGACATGTCGAAACCTACCCTGAAATTTTTTACACGGGAAGAAGACAATGAAGAAAAACCCTGTCAAAATTTTAGCTGGTAAGAAACGCTACAAGCTTTAAAAATAGCTTAAAATGGCCAAATTCGTTGCATGCCAGGCGGCGGTGTAAATGTACACACTCGTGGCGCTGTTGGAACAGTGCATGCGCAACTAGGCACACACAAACACACACACACACACACACACACACACACACACAGAGAGAGAGAGAGAGAGAGAGAGAGAGAGAGAGAGAGAGAGAAACACAGAGAGAGAGAGACGAGGTAGGCGGTACATTTGTATACAGGAAAAATGACACAAAAAAAAAATGCTTCAAATGGCTCTCAGCACTATGGGACCTAACCTCTGAGGTCATCAGTCGCCTAGAACTCAGAACTACTTAAATCTAATTAACCTAAGGACATCACACACATCCATGCCCGAGGCAGGATTCGAACCTGCGACCGTAGCGGTTGCGCAGTACCAGACTGAAGAGCCTAGAACCGCTCGGCCACACCGGCCGGCCAACCTGACACACCCTGATCGTAATTTGTAAAGAACTACCGAGCGAGGTCGCGCAGTGGCTGATACACTGGACTCGCATTCGCGAGGGCGACGAGTCAATCCCGCGTCTGGCCATCCTGATTTAGGTTTTCCGTGATTTCCCTAAATAGCTCCAGGGAAATGCCGCGATGGTTCCTGGGAAAGGGCACGGCCGACTTCCTTCCCCGTCCTGATCTAATCTGATGAGACCAATGACCTCGCTGTCTGGTCTCCTCCCACAAACAACCCATTCCGCACTGTAAAGTACGTTTCAGATTACCGTTCGTTCGTAGTGTCTCTGACACTACAGCACACAGTTACTATTCGCTCGAATTAGCCACTCAAGAGCAGTTTTGTACCCAACTTGGGTCCCCCCTCACTAAATACCCTATAAAACTTTAATTTTTATTGAATAAATTTGTGTTCCTCCTACCAGCAGTAAAAGGTCTTCTGTTTAAGTGTGCTGCGGGAGCACCAGACGCACAGTATACAATGGTTACATTCAAAATGCAACCAACGTTCTGAAGCAGTCTTCAGAAAGTTGGTTGCACTTTTGAGGTGAGTTTGGCTCTGGCTCTGAGCACTATGGGACTTAACATCTATCGTCATCAGTCCCCTAGAACTTAGAACTACTTAAACCGAACTAACCTAAGGACATCACACAACACCCAGTCATCACGAGGCAGAGAAAATCCCTGACCCCGCCGGGAATCGAACCCGGGAACCTGGGCGCGTTAAGCGAGGGGAGTTTCCATAAAAGTACATCCTTCAATTCTTCATCACTCTAGTGTGCCTGCTTTCACAGTAATGATGAAATATGCGTGGTCATATCGAAGTTGACCGCAGTAATAACAATGTTTGGAATTTAAATAAACTATGTTTCCCTGTGTCACTTCTGAAAAATCCGTGTGCCTGGAATGCAGTAACTTTCATTAAGTGTGCGTGGTGCACTATGAATTTATGTTTCAGTTGCTTCTATGGTAAATACCTTAAGTAATTTTGTTTCAGTTCTGCAAGCGATAGTGAGTAAGATATTTCTGTAATCCATTCCGTAACAAACGGAATACACATCTGAAGAGAATCTGCTATAACGATTGATTTATCAATGAAATTACTACGTCTAAAATGACTATTTCTGAGTAATTTTGCATGATATATAATATTTAATGATAGTCTGTGCGATTAAATTGGAAAAAGTAATCTGGCAGGTCTTGAACCTGTACCGTCTGCATGTTGACCTTAAAATATAGCCGCTGCGCTTCTCTCAGTTGCTAAGCACAGAGATCTCGCTACTGGCATAGGCGGTACGCAGAATACTTATACTAAAAGCCATTGGATTAAATGCCGCTAGCCAGGTAGTCAGAACACATTCCTCTCCAACATATCTAAGACTCATCAAAATCTGTGATTAACAGGTCCGATGGGGTCCTTGCCAATTAGATACAACATCGTTTGATATGATTCAGCCAGTCTCTCTCAGCCGGCCGCGGTGGTCTAGCGGTTCTAGGCGCTTAGTCCGGAACCGCGCGACTGCTACGGTCGCAGGTTCGAATCCTGCGTCGGGCATGGATGTGTGTGATGTCCTTAGGTTAGTTAGGTTTAAGTAGTTCTAAGTTCTAGGGGACTGATGACCACAGATGTTAAGTCCCATAGTGCTCAGAGCCATTTGAACCATTTTTGAAGTCTCTCTCAATCTGGCTATCTGGTTACTATTCTCATCACATTCGGGACATGGTAAAACAAGCTCGAATCGGATTATTTAACTTACAGTATACCTCTCAGCTATGACTGGACTTGAAGTCTCAGACACTATAAGAAACGTTAATACAGTGTTTAAATTACAGATCTGCTATTCATACATAAATAGATGAAACAAGCAGATAATTATTTATTTACGGGATCACAGCCCCATCCATCAAAGCAGAGCCGTTCAAGAATGGTTTCACGACCAAGACAGAATAAAATTAATGGCGTTCATTCCACGGTCAGCGGACTTAGACGTAGACGGAGATATCGAGGTCATTGCCAGTTGGATCTAGAAGTGACAGTGACCTTTGGGAGAACATACAAAATATGTGTAGGGAAATAAACAATCACGAAACATTGTCAAGGCAATTATTTGAATCAGTTCCAAGACGCCTTGGAGAAATCGAACGAAATGATAGTGGATGGGTTGACTGCTAGAAGCGCACTCTTCCGTAAAAGCCATGCAGTCACTGCTCTCATAATAAGTCAAGCGTTGCTTGAAAGCAGCCCATTGTCATAAAAGTCCATTATATTCCAACCTATCTCACTCAGTTTCCTCCACTTCCAGGAATAGGAGAAATATTTCCTAGTTGACGGCAACCAAGGATTGAATTGTAGCGTATGTTGTCGGGCAGTCGTTTAGTCTCTCTCTCACACTGGACGTGATGTGTGTGTGTGTTTGTGTGTTGTGTGTGTGTGTGTGTGTGTGTGTGTGAGTTATGTGTGTTGTGTGTGTCTGCCTGTCTGTCTGTGATTAAAAGACGACCAACAATAAAAATTACATTAACACGTTCGCTGTCAGCGGCGCACCAGCACGCCCGGCCGATACTGTTGATACTGGTGCACATGCCGTGGACGCGCCTGCGCGACGAGAGACTCAGCTGTTGCGAGGCACCACGGTTTAGTCGGGCACAGCCATTCGGTGTGGTTTATTGTGCAGGCACTCGAAGAACGTATTGTTTTCATTTTTTACGGGTGCGGTTCTCGTTTTTTCCCTACAGTTTTTCTCTGTTGTGGGATAGAAAATGGAAAACAATCGTGACACTTCGGGCCCATCAGAACTTAAGAAACGTAGAATACGGGACACAATAAACGTACAAAAACTAACGGATTTGGGATTATTACGAGTATTCGAAGAAAGCGATTCGGAAACGGAGTTGTCCAGTGGGGAGGACGGGTGGGAATCCAGCGAAGAGTCTGATGGAGCCGAGTTTGCTTTAGATGAGACTGTAGAAATGACTGTGAATCCAAGCGACAAGGAAAGGGCAGAAGGAGTGGTAATGTAGCTGATACAGCTGTTGCATGGTAAAGCGAGCCAGTTGGAATGGTTAACTGCCCGTTTACAAAAAATGAAGGACTGCTAATTCAACCAACGGGAAACACTCCCTTAGATTATTTTCGTCTTTTGCTGAAGGACGAATTTCTATTGAAAGTTGTAGAAGTAACAAATCGAAACGCAATTAAATTATTCCTTTCTGTTGGAGCCAGAGAACAATCACGAATAAATTGTTGGAAAGATGTGAAACTTGGCGAATTATTAGTGTCCTCGGGAGTTTTCCTGCACATGGGAAATGTAATGATGAGGAAGTTGCAGGACTGTTGGAAAAAGGACCCCTTATTTCACGTGAAAGGAACCGCCGATAGTGTTTCACGAAATCGTTTGCTTCTAATACTACGTGCATTGCATTTTTCTGAAAATCCAAAACAGTGCGAACTAAAACCATCCGACAGGTTGTATAAAATACGTCAAGTGATCGATTTTATGAATGAATGGATGTGCCAATTGTACTACCCTGGACGTGAACTGACGAATCAATGATCCTTTGGCGTCGAAGATTACTTTACCGCCAATACATCAAAAGTAAAATGCACAAATATGTCATAAAGATATATATTTTGACAACTCCCACTGGAATAATCTTAAAATTCGCGGCATATACTGGCCTGTCGGACAATAGGAGGACGAGGCCCTGCTCAAAAAATTGTTCCTCAATTACTGGATGAAAAGTTGAATGCTGGTCACCACGTGTACGTGGACAAACACTGTAATAGCTTCGCATTGGCTAAGTTGCTCCTGACATGAAGACTCACTGCACGTGAACTCTGAGGATGAATAGGAAGGATACACCCAAGGAAATACAGAAGGCAAAATTACGAGAAGGTGAAGCCGTTGCCAGATTTGCGGAAGGAGAATTGATAGTTAAGTGGCGTGATAAGAGGGAGGTTTGTTACATTTCTAATGCATTTACAAATGAAATGCTTGAGGTTGAAAACAAAAGAAATGAGAAGAAATGTAAGCCCTTGGCCATTGTACACCACAATAAATTTATGTCGGGAGTTGATCGGACTATCAGATGTTATCATATTACCTCTCGGAACGAAAAACAAATGGTTCAAATGGCTCTGAGCACTATGGGACTCAACTTCTGTGGTCATTAGTCCCCTAGAACTTAGAACTACTTAATCCTAACTAACCTAAGGACATCACACACATCCATGCCCCAGGATTCGAACCTGCGACCGCAGCAGTCGCACGGTTCCGGACTGCGCGCTTAGAACCGCGAGACCACCGCGGCCGGCGAACGAAAAACCATACACTGGTACATTGGAACCTTTTTTTTTATCCAAGTTATGGAAATGATGCTGACAAACGCACATGCCCTACACAACTTTTTATCCACGGTATGGAAATGATGCTGCTAAACGCACATGCCCTACACAATAAATATTCTCGGACAAAAATGCCCCTCCAAGAATTCAGACTCAGTATTATAAGAGCCCTATTGCCACAAAATCAGGTAGAACGGCCAGTCAGATATTCCCAAGCGAGAATGAACTGGAAAATAAAAAATATGATGAAAAAAGTGCAGATCATGCAACAACCGAGAACAACGAACAGACACGATTTACGAGTGCCCAGATTGCCCAAACAAAGCAGGGTATGGTTTTAATTGTTGTGCTACTCACCACCTCTAAAGGCAGATAGCACTTTCGTTGTTCATTCATTTTGCGACAGTTATGTGTAGGTACTGTTCTTCAACTTTGTATTTATTTTATTTGTTTGAGTGTAATTGGAAAGTTCTTGAATGTATCTTTTCTGAGATTTGACATACATTGTACTTCAAAAGTTTCTTCAAGATTTGGTGTTTGTTTTTGAATGTTGTTCCTTACTATATTTTTTATTCAATAAAAATGTCGTTTGCCAGTAGGATGTTTTGTTTTATTTTTGAATATAAAAATACAATGTAGTGCTCTAAAGTGCCACAATTTTCAGGAAAAATTAACGAGACGCCCTAGCGCGTCCATGGGCACCCACTATAGAATGTGGCCTGATATGACACTGAGGCCTTAGTGCGCCCCAAAAATAGTTGATTCACGAGAGTAAATTTAACCCTTTACTTATAAAATAAATACATTTTATATTGCTTTTAGATATATAGTATGAGATTGTATTAAAAAAATAATTGGTTACGTGGCAATGCAGAGCCTATTACAGTGGTAACGGACGTTAATTTCGTTTTGAATGTATTACGTCTCTAATATATTTAACAAATACATTGCGCTCTGGATATCACGTCTCGCAACAAGTGCAGCGATAAATACTGCTCAATGCATCTCTGTTAACTGACCGACGGATACTCCAGCACACGTTAAGATACAAACAGGAAGACATCGCCTTGGCTCTGAACACAGTTTGCCGACATCGCTGTCTGCACAATCCTCGCTTCACGAAAGTAAGACGAGGTGACATCGAAAATTACACACACATACACGAGGAACTAAGGAGCTTTACAGCACTCGATAGTAGTAGACAAGTAAATAGCTCTTCTGAGAAATATATACTTCATTTCCTTCTCTCACATCGAAGCATTTGTTTCGGTGCGATTTATGAATTTGCTGACATCGAGTTTTTCTTGTGACTGAACCTTGTCTTACTTTACTCGGTATGGTATGGGGACATATAAGGATGGAGGGTAGCCCTTCCCCAACCCGTCCACTTACTGCAGCGTATATCTCTGCACCTGTGTACATTCTGCAGTTGCCATAATACTATTGAGGGCCAAACGTCAGCGGACACAGTCTGCATTGTTGAAAATGTATCGAAAATGGCGGCCACCTTCCTTCCCCTCCTGGTGGGTGGTAGATGTGGCAACATCGCTGTCCAGTTGATATCAAATTAATTGCATGATTAATTAAACTGATAGGAAAATTAATTAAGTTAATTCAATTGAAAATAGTGGGAATTTCAAAAAATGGCGAGAATTTCAAATTTTTTTGCCCTAGTTTACAATACCAACACCAGAGATCACTGTCAGCCTCCCCTTCTCCACTTCCCCACCTGTATATGGGCGGGAAAAAAGACTCAGTGTTTGCTGAGCTGCTGGGAGGTAGGTACTATCCTTATTTGTTTATTTATTTTTTCGGGATATATGTTGTTGGTGGTATTATGCGGCTGTTGGATTCTCCTACAGCTGCCGCCACACGCCACCGCCCCTACATCCCCCCCCCCCCCCCCCTGCCCAAATTTCTCGCCTGTGTGTACGTTCGCTTCAAAGTCTGGACACCGGCTGCTCTAGTCCACAATACGGCCACCACAGCATACCCGTCCCCACTTGTGAATGAGCAGGAATCTGGCTTTAGTGGATGGTATTATCTTTATTTTTAACGGGTATTCAAACGACGAGATGTTAGTGTTGAACAGAGAGGAGTTTAATAAGTCTACTACACGAGGAACGTAAAGAGATGATAATGGACCAGTGTAAGAGGGACACTTTTCATCAAATAATGTTGATGCAGTGGGACGAACTGAAGATGCATTTCACAACTCACAGAGACTATTGCCTGTGCTGGAGCTGTTCGTGTTTCTGAAATGGCGGTCAGTGCACAGGGCAAGAGATGACTTCGTGCCCTGGTGATCGAAATTCAAATAAACGGTGCTGTCATTATTTCTTGATAACTTCGTCATATTCTTTGACCCCCGAGAGGTCACCTTAGTATAGCTACTGAGGAACGTGTACACTGACACTTGGTAAGAAGGGACAGGGCAGCAAACTATCGCTGAAGTGTGGTTAGGCCAATGCGCGCTATCACAACTGATGGAAAATGATTCACTGCTCTAATTACACATGGAAATTATCGTGAAAAACCAGCACTCATAGAAAACAGGTCACAAAGCAACACACAGATTGTGAACAGAAAAAATCATTGTAACAACACAACTATCCCAAAAACCGACCCCAAAATATCACGACAGAAGAGTAGTGTCACCTGCACTTGTGTTCAGCGGGATGTGCGGTCATGGACTAACCATCTCAGAACCAGTCTTACCTTCTCTGCTACCTCCACTCACCCGCGTCTCCTCCCTGTAGGTACGGATGTGGGTTTTCCAGGCCTGTTCTATCCTGTCGGTGATTGTACAGAAAGAGATCCATTTGCTGGCACAGATATACTGTTTCCGGTCTGCAGAAATCAGTGACAGGTGGACAAAAGACTCAGACACTTCGCTGTTGTATAGCGAAGTATCTGACTATCTGTCACAGACGAAGAACTGAACATTTCAACAGCGCCGTGCTTTCAAACGTTCTGACTTTGCTGGCACTCAGATAAGTAAAATGAGGATCATGTAGGAAAAACATTGGAATAATATAGCTTCCTTAAATGATATACGCATGGATCTTTATACTAGTAATGCACCACGCACCGTTCCGCCCGCTCTGCCCCCTTACAGGTGGAAAGCCGTGTACACCGCTGCATTTCTTTATAACCCGTCATTGCTCACACTTATTCTACCTCTTCATGTAAACCGTACGAAGGCCGTGTGGTAGAGGTATCAGACGCTCCACTGTACTGAAAAACAGCCTCTCGTATGCGTCTATGTGTTCTTTGTGTTTTTATATACTGTGGAAGAATGAGATATCCCGCTCGCCTCATCACAGAATGTCGCCTTTAGGAACATCCACGTAAGTTCAAATGGCTCTGAGCACTATGGAACTTAATTTCTATGGTCATCAGTCCCCTAGAACTTAGAACTACTTAATCCTCACTGACCTAAGGACATCATACACATCCATGCCCGAGGCAGGATTCAATCCTGCGACCGTAGCGGTCACACGATTCCAGACGGTAGTACCTAGAACCGCTCGGCCACCTCGGCCGACCATCTACCTAAGTAGAAAGCTTGTTGCCAACACTGCTCTGCTCTGCTCTGGAAAGAATACGCACACACGACCACTGGGGGATGTTACTGAAAGAGCGGCATTCCTGTTGTACAGACGGTACATGAAGAGAAGATGGAGGAATTTTATACAATTCACTTGCTCCTAGTGAAGTAACATACTGCGTGTCTACCTACATTGTTGCTGTTGTTAACAGCTCAACTTGTGTAATGTCAGCTAATTTACATTAAAAATAGGTAACGCGAACACTCATATGTTGCATAAAGTATTACCATCGAATATCCTGCAGGTGGGATTCTTATGCCTGCTACAATGAATATCATACCCACAGATCTCACCTCGCATCGTGTAAAGTTTGTAGTGTTAAGCTTTTAAAATGAATACTGTGATGGCAACAATGGAAAAAGCGAATATAGTACTAAAATCAATGAAATCTCTTGCTAAGTAACTGTGAATTCACTCTCGTGGTGTGAACAAATGCTTGCTACAATGAATATTGGACCGAGACCATTGAATCTTGCCTTGAATACACTACAAAATAAGCATTTAACGCAATCCAACAGTCCTTAAACGTACATTCAGCTAGTAGGTTCCACACACTATGGTGGATAGGAAACTTCGCCAATAAAGCAGTGCTGGTAGTACCAAACAGTAACACAATAACGAACACTGAGTGAACATTCCGGAATGGATAGACGTACTTCTGATTGGTAACAGTGCGTCTTAGGAGGAGAGAGACGTAATCCTCAAAAGAAACAGTATAGAAATTTCTATGTTACGCTGCATGTTCACACCAGCCTTGATGCCATAGGAAAACGAAACAAAAAAGTAGATGTGAGTATCGCTGTATCAGTTTTCATGTTGAAAATGTACGTGATTTTAGAAATCATGGTTGTAAATGTAGTATTGAGGTACCGTACCACCTCCTATGATTCATTAAAAAAACTCGATCTTCCGCTTCCAGCTACAAAAGCCTCATTGCACGTTGATGGTGACCCCATTAATCACGTATTATCCATTCGCTCGGATGAGCAGGATTGTGCCACCAGAAAGCAGGACGCCACGTGGTGTAAGGTCATAATTAAAATCATCCACTTTACCGAATTTATAAAGTGATGATATGAACACAGCGTTGTAAGTCACGGATAATAATGCTGGATGGAGAAAGATCATGGACAACAGATTCTGTGCTATGTGATGAATTACTGAAAATGCAGCGCTAGTTTGGACATGAGACTGAGGTCGTGAGAAAAGCGCAAATTTCTACGACTAATACCATGGTTAAGGAGTGCTCTTCAAATGACAGTTACATGCATGAATATCGGTGTGTGTCTGCGCGCGCGCGCGCGCGCGCGCGCGTGTGTGTGTGTGTGTGTGTGTGTGTGTGTGTGTGTGTGTCTGAGAGTGGATTGTGATGAATATCTGACATTCACTGAAAAATGTTAAAGCTCGGTTTACCAGCTGTGATTGCAACGAGCACACGCATCTACTGCATCTGTCCGATACTTCATTACATCAACATGTCACTGCACACTTAGTGAAATAGGAAGAGCGAACTTATTGAGACTGACAATGGTGTCATCTCCTGAACTGGAGAGGCACCCAGTGTCTAAAAATTAAATGACAGATGAGATTTTCGAAGCAAGATCCGATGGTTGCCATACTTTCAGCTACCTGTTTCTGATACTTTTCAGACTGTAAATATGCAGTTGAATTCTCTCTCTGGTTACAATGCAGATCAGCTGGTGAAGTGAACTTCTTGCTACGGCAGAAGATCTATTACAACCCAAGTACACACAATTATAGTGAGGGAGATATTGCTGTTGCCATAGCAGGCAATCAGCAGACGTCGGGAGTTGCGGATGCCATTACTTGCCTTTTCGTCTTCAGTGCCGGGGCCCATTTAGTCCTCCATCGGTCTCTGGGCGACCTAAACAACGATGACTATTTATTCTGGTCAGCTATGTAGAATCTCAGGTAGACGTCTCTAGCATAACCTGACGCCAGACGAACACTGTGTTCCTCGTGCGAGGCAGCAGTCATCTCGTCAGTGGACAAGCAAAGCGGTGAGCTGTTTGTTTGTGTAACAGTTGGTAGCCTTAGCTACACGGGCGGAGGGAGGGGGTGGGGGACCGGGACGGGGGAAGGTACCAACCACTCTTTCTCTTGTAGTAGCGTCGTTTCTCAGGTTGTCTGTAGTTGGCGAGGCGCTGTGTGTATGCTTGTGCACCGATTTGGGTTGATTTTCACCACACACACACACACACACACACACACACACACACACAAGCTGCGTCTTGGAGTTTATATGCATACATTAAACCTCAGCGAAATGATCTACGAAAAGAAATTTTCTTTAGAAACTCGGTATTGAGATTAGTACATGCATAAGTACACACTTAATCACTGGTGAATTACACAGTTATCGCTGTTGATCAACACCATTCTCACTGCTTCTGGAAATTACCAGCATTTTCATCGAGTCAATTAAATTGTTATGGAGCGCTCCTCACTTAAAAGTCTTAGGTTAGCCACTCAGTACATATTCTGGTAGATGAGAAAGCCCCATCCACAGCTAGTCGGGTAATTCCAGCTCCGACCATCCAGTGGGGATGTATTCGTCCTACAACTACACCCCCAGCTGAATCAATTACACACGTTGTCGTCTAGCAGTTCACATCATGGCTCGGAGGATTTGCTGTAAGTCTCTTGTTCTCTGTAATTATCCACTTAGCAGCAAAGCTGTGCGTTTATTCGTCTACATACATATGTAATTTGAAAGATTTTTGTGTGTGATTCGTTCGTCTTCTTTTCGAGCATGCTTCGATGTATAAGTAGCACCCCTTCACATTTTTATAGAGGAACAGGTGGGTGAGGAGGATGGAATATCAAATGCGGACTGATGTAATGTAAAGTTTCATTGCTATCTGTAGGCACGAACGAAATATTACCAGGGTCATCTCAAAAGTAAGGTCTCCTATTTTTTTTTAAGTACAGGTCTCTGTTTGTGTGGCACTTGGTCAGACTGTTATGAAGAGTGCTTCACGCGCTGTGTGTTAACATGCGCACGCCGCGCTGAGGCGCTCAGTCTTGGCTTGGCAGCCGTTGAGAATGGAGCTGCCGTTAGATGTTACCACGAAGTGCGAATTTCTCGCAGTTATTCGGTTTTTGGACGCAAAGGGCCGATTGAAATCCATCGTCAATTGACGGAAATGTGTGGTGAGTTGTGTATGGATGTCAATGTTCGTAAGTGGTGAAGAGAGTTTGCAGCTGGTCGGACCGAAATTCACGACAAACAAAGGAGCGGGAGACCGTCAATTTCTGAGGAGACAGCGTTGAAAGTTGAGCAATGGATCCATGAAGATCGGCGGATCACCCTGGAAGATCTCTGAACGAAGCACCCCTCACAGAATTTTAACGAAACATTGAACTACCGGAAGGTGTGGGCAAGATGGGTGCCACGCATGCTGACTAAGGAACCTCACGCGGCAACGAATTGATGCTTCCCGTGCTTTTCTTCACCGCCTTACTGCCGAAGAGGACAACTTTCTGAACTCAATTGTCACGGGAACGAAACCTGGGCATACCACTTTACACCCGAGACCAAGCAACAATCACGCCGATGGCCGGAGTGGCCGTGTGGTTCTGCGCGCTACAGTCTGGAGCCGAGCGACAGCTACGGTCGCAGGTTCGAATCCTGCCTCGGGTATGGATGTGTGTGATGTCCTTAGGTTAGTTACTTTTAATTAGTTCTAAGTTCTAGGCGACTGATGACCTCCGAAATTAAGTCGTATAATGCTCGGAGCCATTTGAACCATTTTTGAACAATCACGCCAGTGGCGGCGTCCTTCTTCGCCAAAGCCGCGGAAATACAAACAAACACAGTCTACCGGCAAAGTCATGACAACCGTCTTTTGGGATCGGAGAGGGGTATTGTTGGTCACCTTTATGCTGACAGGTACTGTGAGACTCTGAAAAATCTCAAACGGGCAATTGAGAACCGGAGAAGAGGAATGTTGAGCAAGGGCGTACACATTCTCCATGGCAACGCTCGCCCACACATCGCTCGGCAAACTGTTGCTCTCCTGCAACCGTTTCAGTGGAACATAATCACCCACCCACTCTATAGTCTTGACTTGACGCCCAGTGACTATCGCCTGTTCCCTAGGTTAAAAGAACATTTGGTTGAAAAGCGATTCAGCTCCGACGACGAGGTGAAAGAAGTGGTTCATAACTTTCTGAACAGCATGGCGGCGAGCTGGTATGACATGGGCATACAAAAACTGCCACAGCGTCTACAAAAATGCATCGACAGAAATGGTGATTATGTCGAAAAATAGCTAGATGTTCAAGCTGTAAACTGATGTAAACCACTGTAGAAATAAACAGGTCTATGTGCTTACAAAAAAATGGGAGACCTTACTTTTGGGATTACCCTCGTAGATGTCGTGGGTGAGATGGGAGATAAAGAGGAGGAGGATGATGAGGAGGACAAGAAAATGGTAGGAGGTGAGATACCACAGAGTGAGTACTTGATCGTGTTTACTAACGCATTCATTAAAGCTCTCCTTGTACTCGTTTGACACATATCCAGCAGTCTATCACTGAGGTGTCTGGGTTGACGTCGCTCCTATGCTGTCTCACAGGTTCGAAACACTTATTAAAATATCAGACCTTAAATTAATTTCAGACACAGTCCAGTACCTGGAAGGCCAGAGCTTATTAGAAGAGCAGAAGTGCCTTTTACAGTCTAGTCGATTCTGCCATGTCATCTCATAACCACCGAAGTGGGTAGTGAGATTGGGTTTGAGCCATGTTTAATTCAAAGTAGTTATGAAATTACGATTTTAGGGAAGTTCTCTTTGAAAAAGATGGAACGAGCATTCTTCTACTGAACATTAGTGCTCATTGTAGCTGCTTATAAAAGCACCAGTAATGCTTCGTTACTTGTAAACTTCTGAATGATGAATCCAGTGATTCTTTGTTCTGCTCATATACTACGTTTTCATAGCTCTTGCCACAGGCATCTAGCGGTAGTAGAGATCTAGTATCTGAAGTTCGGATCACTTTCAAATCCTTCATTTACGCACACACAGCGGATATGTGTACTCCACAGCATATGGCTACAACATGGTGACAGGTGTACTAGTAGTGGTTAGTGGACATGATGAGTACGCGCAATTTTCGGTGACCCTAGATATGGTAGGAAAACGACCGTAGACACAGGGGTTGCAATGGAGTGGTGTAATCTATTTGTGTGTTGCGAATTGGTTCGAAATGGCTCTGAGCACTATGCGACTTAACTTCTGAGGTCATCAGTCGCCTAGAACTTAGAACTAATTAAACCTAACTAACCTAAACATATCACACACATCCATGCCCGAGGCAGGATTCGAACCTGCGACCGCAGCGGTCGCTCGTTTCCAGACTGTAGCGCCTAGAACCGCACGGCCACTCCGGCCGACTGTTGCGAATTCTATAGATCTTTGATATCTTATTGGCTTAGGATTAAAAAAAAAAACCATTGAGATAATGATGTTTCTGGTTTCGGTCACTAGATATTCCACAGATCGATGTTTGATGACGCCTGCTACATGTTAGCTATCGATTCGGAAATACTGCAGGTGACGTGCACTGCGTAACATATACATTAAAGTATAGCAGTTGTGACGGCGATTATTGTTTTACACGTTCGGTAATGGCGAAATCAACAAGTCGTGATAGCCTGAAAGGGAATGGATACATGACGTTATGTTTTCAACTCTATCCTCCATCTCAGCTCAACATACCTACAATGCTGATTCGATTTCTTTATTTACTTATTTTATTATGAGCCATCCAGCGTAGTGCAAATGACAGACTGTTCATGTTGCTATATTTGGTGAATGATGAACATGGAATCACAGCTGACAGATCTGATCAAACTTTTACATTGCTCTGTAAAAACACAGTTCACGGTTATGACATCTACGTCCGTTAGATGTTGTACTCTACATACATCCCATCTCTCACACACTAATTGTGAAGCATGTGTTAAGAATCGGTGTCAGCAGTTCGTTATATAGGAATGAGGATGTAGAATACCCACGTTCATACATATACATTCGAAATTTGACGGCTATCATTAAGAGTGCTCATCCTCAAACCATAATCAGTTATAATTGTGTTTCTGCAGAACAAGGTTCTATAGTAGCTCTGAAGTTCGTGGGATCGACCACAGTTTCTCAGCCTACTGCAGCATTCTGATATCAGAATCTTTTGATGGTTGACGATATTATTCTTCGCCTGTAACTTATCTCCGCCATTGCATTTTTAAACGATGTTAAACCATCTCTCACGTCAACTGTAAGTGTTTTGCGTTATAGATAAGACATTATAGCGGGTTCTCTTCACCATCCCATTTTACGGGTAGGAAAGATGTGACTATAAGTTACTCTCCATTATACACATCAAACTTCACACACACACACACACAGCACCCCGCAAATTTGTGAGGCTCTCAGATATATTGAATGATGGATATAGGACACCTTGATGATCCCGCCTCCATAACAATGCATTCGATGTCCTAAGCAGAACCGTCGTTATGAGGTCTGTTCGTCAAGTGCCTGTATTTATGCTCCTTATGATGACCACGTAAAAGCTGAATCAGTACGGTACTAAATAGATCCTTGTTTTGATTCTAAGTCAGTGGCAGGGGCGTCAGTAAGTTGGTATGTTAGAGACAGGTTGTAGCGATCTAGTATTAGTCTGGTAAAATCATAGCAGATTCCGAGGAACGATAGTAAATGCAGTTATGTCCGGTGTTTTCTTGTATGTGTGTGTGTGTGTGTGTGTTGTGTGTGTGTGTGTGTGTGTGTGTGTGTGTGTGTGTGTGTGAGTGTGTAATCCGTAAAGCAAATTTCAGGTTATTATTATTTGCATTGGAGACTACACTCCGGCAGTAGTACCTCCTACTTGAGAAGTATATTGAGGCTATGGATATTGCATGAGAAGAGGACGGCGACATTGATTATCTGTGAATTAATAAATATAAAACAAAGATCTGTTTGTTGAAAAAAAAGATGTTTCTATTTGTTACTCTCTCTATAGATGGATTTCTTATATTCCAACACTGCCTCAGATTTTTCGCAAATGATGTTGTTATGTACAGCAAAGTACAGCCTGAACGAAGCTTCATATGAATATTCAGTCACACCTTTAGACTAATTTATGTTTTCCTTATACGTGCTGGAGACATTGTTTGACAAGCAGACCTATTAAAATTGTCGAATATGTTTATCTAAGATCGTTCCGCAGTTAATATTCTGAAAGTGAGTAATACTAGCTCCGAAGGAACTGATCGTGACGTCTGTCTGCTCATAACTCCTAAAATTCGAATTCATCTTATATTTTTTAGCTGGATCTGTATATGTTATGGAAGACCAGGTTTAACTGATTATTGGGTCAAGGTATGATGCAAAACCTTGATACTCTACTTAAAAAAGCCAGTCAGGACCTATAGTAGCTTATATAAACAAGTATACCTTCAGTTTGAATCGATGACGCATGTAACCTATATTGGTAGCGGAACTTATGGTAGAATTCTGAGTTACTCAGCCACATGACTGAAATCATCTCATCTGCCCACGGTACTTACTATGGACTCAAGACTGGGAGGCTAGCTTTTTATGCACTCTCAGCTATTGTCTTGCCAGATGTGTCTCGGTTCTACTACACAGTGATAATGCCCTACGTTGGTAGGTACGACTGGTCTTCGAATCAATAATTATTTATGACGAACATGTTTATGATTACTGTGGCGTGTTACGACAAAATACGGAATTTCATCAGCAGTCTAAGACCCTTACCAGCCTGGTTTAATGGCTATAGGCTACAATTATCACAAGAGCTACTTACATCATAGTCTACTTTTTACCAGTATTCCACTGCTTACATACGTATAATTCTGAAGAAATATTAGACATAGGAGAAGTCATCCACTTAGTAACGAGTGTGTTACAGCGCCAAATCGTATTGATAGGAAGTTAGTCAGCACATTTATAAAAAACATTAATTGATCATAGCTCTCTTTTTCTTCTTCCAAGGAAACACTGTATGAGTTTGTCTTGCGATACATCGATGAACCAAGTTTCTGCATGTCTCTCTCACATTTATTTCTCCTGGTACAATCGACTTTGTAAAATATCGCTGTGTAGATAGATTCTGCAACCATTCCTGTCAGAGATATTAGGCCCCGGTATTACATGATCTCTGGTTGTCATCGACAACATTTGTTGTTGGAACTTTTACGACGTATGAGAAGCGTATTTGAGGTAGAATCTTAACGTCCTACATCTGCTGATATTTTTGTGATGAGTAGAAGTATGGAGTGATTTTTTCTACTAAATAATTTCTTTTGTTAACAACACTGTAGTCAGCATCATCTAGTTTCACCTCCAACCCCCCCGCCCCTCCACCCTCCCCCAACCACTATACTTACACGTTTAAGCTAAAAGTTCTTCAGTTAGAATATTCCCTGTGTACAATAAGACGAGCCCGGGGTATATAGGGGCATGTCATTCCCAAACCTATTGCTTTGCTGGGTAGGATGTGGCCAGTATGGAGTTAGGTTAAACCAAGTCCGCCGGTTTGCAGTCGGCCTTTAAAGTATATTACCAGATGACAGTAAAATGGTAAAAGAATATTGCAGCTTGAATTCTTCATTTTGAAACGAGTGATACTATAATTACTATAGTTACGTTCTAGTACCTCTGCTTTAGTTTTATATATGTATATATATATTGAGATACTGCACTTCGTTTTCTTGAGTATCGCGTCCCAAGACAACCCAGGTGCCATGTAATAAAAGGCAGGGTCCAGAGAATATGTGATCATATGGGTAGTATTCTGAATTCAAGTAGAATCTGGCGTTAGTTAACGTGCAGTGGTCAAATTCAGTTGAGTCCTTTGATACATTAGCACGACTTTGAGTTTGAAATGCGAGTATGATGAATCGAGGTGCTTCCAACTGCACTGACGTTTTAATAGCCCAAGTACGTGTGGACGCTGTAGGTAGGACAGGGTATTCAAAAAGCTCCCTGGATCGAGAAGTTAGTGGTAGCTATGTGCCAGCATTCAGAACTGTTAAGAGGTTCAAGTGCTCCTCGTCGGTAACGGTGATGTGAGGCATTTTCCATGATACGCTATTAATCTTGATTTGAACATTCTCTGCAGCTGTTTGAGAGAATGAATTCGCGTCACTTGCACTTCTCACCAAAATAAGTTCCCGTTTAGCGTTGATAATTATTCGCTGCATATCCTCTAAATAACCCATTAGCATTTTTAGTGGCACGCACGCGGTAAATCAGCTTTGTCCACCCTCCCCATCTATGAACCACCCAGCATTTTCCAAAGGTTTGAATCAGAGAGTGAGGCTGAAACGTACGTCTTAATGGCTGATGAACACTGCGTGTACGGTCTATTTCATTTCCGCTGAGTTCACAGTGTATCTCTTGAAACAGAAATGCTACGGCATTTCGAGTGAGCTTCGAGAGCGCTACGGCAGCCCCGTCAGCTTTCTTAAATGTGTAGTCCAGATAGAGGAAGCTCTTGCTAGGCAGTGTTACCGCGTCCTGATTCTTGATAACAATCCTAATTCCATCATTTTTGTTAAATGTGCTTGAAGCGTAGGGTTTGTGTGAGTGGTATTCATGACGAATAATTCGGTCATCATACTCTACTGACTGAGTTACGTTAAGCGACGTCATTCTGAGGTTTTAAGCCTGCTGAAATGAGGAATTCGTAATTAAGGCGTGTTATCACCTTGCCCTTCCGCGTTGCATTGATGGGTTGTGAGCCTGGTGTGCTAGCTTTATAAATTATTCCCATCTCGCCTTGCTGCAGGCGTACAATGATCTCTTCTCCTCTAAAGTTAACAAGCTGATTATGCTGGTCCACAATACGCAGTTCAAGGTAGTCCAGTGTCTGAACAGTCACCGGGAGATATATAGCGTTTGTGGGGGCTTGAACTATTTTATACCCTCTGCCGACTGTAGGGAAGAATCCGTAAATTGAGTGAATCAATTTATCGTTCAGGTATGAGTTTGTGGCAATATTACACTCAACGTGGATTGTACTCACTAAGAGTATATTTACAGCATGATCTGATGAGTAAAACTTACTTCCGTCCTTCACCAAAACAGGATACTTCGCAAAACCTAGCAGTGGACCAACTGAATGTCTCTGTGTAAAGTCGATCGTAGCACTCTCTGTCCGTATTTCAGATTTAAGGGTATTAACGTTTGCCCATAGTTCAGTACCTTTTCCTAACTGTTTTAAGAGTTTGTTTAACTCATCAGTATCGTAGGCACCAGGTTCTATTTGTAGAATCTCCTTCCGGCCGTCAATTTCAAGATGTAGTTTACTGTTGCTCTGTGTGATATTTGGGATGCTGTTATATGTCTCTAGACCAATCAGTGCAATACTCCAGTCCCCTGAACTTAAATCAATCGGCGGAAAGTAATTTGGGCGTAACACTGATCCTCGCTCTTTTAAAGTCAGAGTGTACGACATTGCATCTAAACATCAAATGATGGTCATGTGTTCAATGACAGCTGTTTTATATATCGCGCGCATGATCTGACGATGACGCATTGTGGAACATAACGCAGAGATGACCACACAGATAAGTGTTAAAGTCCTGATATCAGTGGAAATTGTAGTGTAGAAGACGCGTATTTTGTTGGTGAAGTAGCGTTGTAATTCTTCAGGCGGCTGTAAATCGCCAAATGAATCGAAATACTGAACTGTATTTGGACTTTTCTTAACATACGCAACTCAATGGGTCCCTGGAACGCCAGCAACATATTTACAATTCCGAACTCATTAGTCCACCACCTGGTCTTCGGTAATGTATTCCGCATAAAGACGAGGCGGAATCCACGAATGTGAAGTTTTTCTTTAAGAATTTTAACTAGATATTTATTCGTGAGCGCTCGGTCGTGTAGGATAACTAACGGACTTTTTTTTTAATTTATGAAGAGACCTAGTCCTTCCCTGTATGGTTTCAAGTAGAGGCCTTTTACGATAGCTGCTGCCTCCATAGCGCGATTACGTCTTCTGGCTTCCTCTAGTTGGGCTTGTGCATTCTGTGCATTTTTGACCGTTTTGGCGACAGCTGCGGCCCTGCCTGTGAGTGAACCTACAGCGGACAGGGCTATAAGGGCTGGAACGAGGAACCGGATAATTCCGCCTGAAGTCTTTGGTAGTGGTAGGACGCTAGGTGGTTTAATTGAAGTCGTGTTTTTCTTCTTGTTCCCACCATTTAACACATGTTTAGCTGCAGAAATCGAAGTGAGAAGACAGGTTTTCAAAAAACCTGTTCGTTTTTCTTCTTCCTGTTCCTCTTCGCTCGCAAAGCTGTTCGCGCTGCTTTCGTAATTCGTTAGAAATTCATCACACCCAAGCCCAACTTAATTTTTCCACGCATGGTTTTATCAACCACAAATGCAGCAACGCGTTGGCCTATTCCGAGATCTTTTTTTCGCCTTATTTGCTTGGCTTTATCTGCTAATATCCGGTCGGCGACGTGGAGTGCTGGTAGATCCTTATTTGCTGCAAATGCGAGGTCGTGCTCAAGGCAGGCTTCGTCTAGTAGGTTAAAACCTTTATCACCTCGTGGCAGGCGCTTCTGAAGCTTTGTTCCAGGCCCACAGAAGTTATATCCGGGAACGTGCAATTCAACAGGCAACTTGTCGAGAACACCACCTCAACCCCTTATTATGATGTGCCTCCTATAGTGCGCGGTACGCTACTGAGGAGATAGAGGTCTGCTCTCCCTGTTATATACTAACTTGTCAGCTTTGATCCAACTGTTTCTAATAATGGAAATCCTATCCATTTAACCAGCGCTCTATTCCCACGACGTCTTATCACGCGCTCGATGAGAAATACATCTGGTTCAGAGCTCTTCTGCAATTCCTCCGTGTAAGAGGAACCTGCAAATTTCTTCGCCCTTGCCGTCCTTTCAGATATATGTCCTAGGGTTGGTTCACTGCACTTTGGATACTATGAATATCTCAGCCGACAAATTTGGTAAGTACGATTTCTCGAACGCTGTCTTGTGTTTTGAAATACGTACTAAGTCGCCTATATTGTACCTCTGTTAGCGAGGGTCGAGTATTTTAATCCGGAAATATACTGTGCCCATGAGTGAATTATCGCGAACATCGATCGGTCCCATTTTTATTGTACTATGTTTGGTTAGATTATACAATGCAATTATCTGTGGGAGGATATCTACCCACATGTACGAACCGCGAAGATTAAACTTCATCCACATTTAAGCTTTGACTGTTCTGTTCAACAGCTCGACGACACTAGGTTTATGGTGGGTAAACGTGGAGTAGTGGTGTACGCCATACCGCTTCATCACAGTCTTGAAATGTTCATTGTAAAACTCTCCACCGTGATCGGTTTGAAGATTGGCCGGGCATCGATTCGTTCCTGTTTGCAGCAAACGCTGCGACACCACAGCAACATCTCTACCGGTTTTCGTTTTCACAGGTAATGCCCATGCGAATTTAGAGTATGTATCAATAACCATTAAAATGTATTTGAATCCATTATTGTGAGGTGTATATCGATTCATATCTACAAGATCAGCTTGCCACAGGTAATCCAGCCCTTTAATCATGACATGCCTACGAGGGTATGTTGCGTGCTGGCTTGTGCATTTCTCGAACCACCGTCTCCAAACTCCTTCTATGATACCTCTCTCTCGAAGCTCGGAAATTATGGATACAACTTCATTCGAATGAGCTATATTGCCCGTAGCAGCCGAAGCCATCGACAGTCTAAGACTGTCTATTAGTTCATCTGGGTCATCGTAATATATATTCTGCGGGACTTAATTGCTCACTCCTTTATGCTGAAAGTCTACACCCACACCGACGCTTTTAGCTTACTCAATGAGTAAAGGTTGTATAATGGTAGTGTATTTAGAGTTATCAGGCTTTTTCGGTGTTCCGTCGGGAATTTTATACAGATCAGTCAAATTAAGTATTTCCCGATAGAATTTGAATCATCGGCAGAGTACTTTAAGTTTTTTGGTGGCCTTAGGAAGATTAGGTTCATTAAGCCAGGTGTTCTTTTAAACTCTGTATCCCCGATGCGTATTGTGCTATCGGATAAAGTTATAGTTTGAGAGCCTAGCATGTACGGTCTCGCCCTGCTGACACCAAATGTTCTATCTATCTTAACGGTCGGATACTGGTTGGTGAATTCTGCGCTTGGGTCATTATTATGGAAAGCTGTCTTGACGACAGTTTCGGTAACAGGTTTTAAAGTTTCGTTTAGCGTTTGGTCGCGATCTGTATGTCCCAACTTCTGCAAACGTAATTTCTCTCGAACTGCTTTGCGCGCCTGAATGACTTTTTGCTTTGTCGACATCTCGAAGGATACTAATCAGAGCTCTGAATATCACGTGGTTTTATATATGCTTTGTTGTACTTCTTCTCCTTTTTTCCTACACCACCATCTTCAAGAACAACGGCCTCGGCTTCTATCTTGCCCTCAACTGCGCTAATTCTGTTGGTTAATGGCAAAAAGTTTATGGGTGTCCTTTAATTCCCTTGCAAATTTAACTAGTCTGGACTCAAGATTTTAAAATTTGATATCGGTGTACATTAGGGCATTCTGTCTTTGAACACCTACTCTCTCAGACTGAGGGTCCGCAATGCGTACGAATTTGTCCATGGTGAAGTGTTAACTGATGGGATAAGGTATTTTCGTACGTTTATATATGGGGAAAGTCTTGGAAGTTCCGGCTATACCTACCGTCATTCAGTTTAAGTATTTTATCAATAACGAGAAAGCCGTATTGTGAGTGGTTCCAGCAATCAGCACATACATTTACAAATTCATTGTATGACATGTCGGTCCCTACGTGAGCATAGTAAATGTGCTTTAAACTGAGGTTGTCTTGTTTGAATGCTATAATGAGATTTGCGTTGTCCCTCACCAGCTGTTTTGGGATCCTGGAATACGTCTGACTCAGATAAAATACATCAACACCCATATGACGGCCAAAGCACAAATATTTATGGATTTGATCTTGCTTTTCAACAGCGACATCGTCAAATATGAAGCCAGTGTTAGGCTTTACCTCTTCAGGTGGGGGGACACCGTCGCTTGCACTAAAGGCTCTGTACGTTGCACCGTCTACTCCATCTAATATTTTCTTCAGTAACTGGTACTTGGGCTGAAAGAGTGTTTTGGAGAAGACGAAAAGGTGCTCGAAGCGGACTCCGTCTATGTGCGTTAACAGAGCGATGAGGACATTTGTCTTACCGCAGCTGGATGGACCTACAATTATAGCTCGCATGCTGTCAGGAAAGAGTCGTCCATTCTTGTTGGTCTTCTGGTCTTGGTCATCATCACAGGACCAGTCACCTACAACAAAGTCCTTGAGGCGAGTGTGTTTCACCCAGCCCGTCATGATACCTACTGTGGTAGGTCAAGGTGTGGAATACCCTTTTATATGATTAAAAATATGTGTTTGTGTGTAGCCACTATAGCGCAGTCACCTTACCAACTGAGCTACAACGGCTATACAATAGAACGAACTCCAGGTGGCATATTTAAAGGGAAGGCTGTCATATAGATTAATGTAGGTGACATTTTGTCTTGAAAAATAAAAAAAACACGCAATCACAAATTTAATATTATAAAATAATATATTTATTTATTAAAATATTCACAAAATGATCAGCAGGAGAAAAAACCAGTATATTCTTTTTTAAGCGATATAGCAGAAGTACAGTATTTGGAAAATAGCTGCTTATTGTATGCTTGAAATTCAGCACGTATATCTGGTAAAGGTGAATTACAATAGTCCGGTTTTCCATTAGTAAATCTGAGTGCGACATTTTCAACACTTATTCGAGGAATAGCACAAGACTTGGGCACTGGTGTAATACACAAACTAAATCAGTGCTCTATATCATCTTTGTGGATGCTACATGTGTGAAGCCAGTTAATGATGTCGTTGTACACTGTCTGAACAAATGGGCGCCATCTAGTAGGTACCTCTATCGTACTAGTTAGAGCCATGTCTAAATTCAACAAGTTATCAACAGTGGGGTGATGCATGAAAATACTATAACCATCAGCACTTTTAGTTTTTAGCGTAGCATCACCATACAGTGATAGAACACTCGCAGTTAGACTTCCACAGTACATATCCTGGTTGGAGTGGGATGGATAATATTCGGTAGTCATATGATTCTTGATGTGTCTTTTTAAACGACACATTTCATCCCACTCACATTCAGAAAATTTCACTTTAATATTTTTTAGCACATTTTCGAGACTAACACAGTTCAGAGGCTACCATATTGTGAAGCTTCAAGTCCTACATGGATACGTTTTGAACCGATAACTGTTAACACAAAGCTTGAGGCGAATAGTAAAGGTTGAGGTGAAGCGGCGGTCGGTATCTTCTCATCGACGACATCCGCACCAGCGCTGTTAGCCTGCTGTTCTTGCACTGATGGTGGGATGCCCCTTGTGAGATTATGATCAGTGACCGGTGCGTACGAAGGAGCCCAGTACTATGAAGCCCCATCAAGCGCAGCCTCTGGCACCGACAATAACACCTGGCTATCCTGCTCCGGCATGCTGAGAAGCTGAGCTACAGGATCCTGTGTGGACGAGTCCGAGGCCTTCACGTGCGTGGACCGGGACATGCTGGGACCTTCTGATGCTGGCATCATAGGCTGAACTGCTGGAGGACCAAGGCGATTATTCATAAGAAACGATATGATGTTGGTAGGGAAATAATAATAACAGCAATAATAATAATAATAATAATAATAATAATAATAATAATTTGTTGACTTACTTTTCTGCTGCTGCTTGATCCTCCTCCTACTCTGCTGTGCTGGTGACTGACGCTTCATCTTGACCGACTGGAACAGAGATGGAGGAGCTGCTGAGTGCTCCTTATATAGAAGGCAACTACGTCATCATGATGCTGTGCTGCTATTGGTTGAATGAAGTGAACACGTCACCTATGGAAGTGCCCTCTAGTGGAGAACTCGTGAACTAGATCAGTTCGTCGCTCTGCTGGATCGGAGGCAGTCGTCTCTTGTGGGCTGGGAGCTTATATGTGGGCTTTCGGAAAGGTAGACAGTTCCAACAGTAGCAGAGGTTTCCAAGAGATGGGTAATGTATTTTTAAAGCCTTTCGTTGGAGGGTATTTATTTGGAAGACTGTGTTCTTGTTCTTACTTATATGTTCCAGGATTAATGCACGTTTCCATTCAGCATGTAGGAGGCTATGGGGGCAGTCCTCGGTTGTATGCTTCCAAACTACACTGCTGTTAAACTCACGGTGAAACATCAATAACTCAGCGATTGATCACATTCTGCAGGATGGTCTTCAATGGTATATACATTGCATACGAATATGCTTACGCTGAAGCGAGTTGGTGTCAACTGAACGTCTCTTTCGTTTTGGAAGAGTGAATGTTTGATGGTAAATAAGCCTGCAGTTTGCGCATGCGCATGAGCATATGCTGGTTACCAGATGCATCCTGGCTCCATCCCTCTGCATTGCCGAAACCTGCTGAACAGATTTCTTGTGCTTATTGCTCCGACACTCCTCCATTGTCATACGCTTCCACACCTCGTGTAGTGAACTGTGGTTACAGTCCTCCCTCGAATGTCTACATGAAATGCAGTTGTTGAAGGCTGCTCCATCACCCATATTCATCTCTACGATCGCACACAAGGCAACGACGGCTCATCAAAGACTGAAAGTGCAGGAGAACGGTAACGGTAATTCAGTGGAGGTAGCAAAATTGGCTTTCTTTGCGTCAAAATCAACCATCTTGAATGACATCACAGTGGCGCTCTCACAGTTGGACTGCATACACATGTGCATGATATAAATAATAATAAATGATAGTGAATGTTAATAAATGATAATCAATAATAGTGAATAATAATAAGACAAGTACAGTTTTGCATGCATTATCCTCTTGGAATTCAAATCTCCCTCCATTTTTTCTTCTGGAGGCTCAGATTAGTGGACGTAGTTGAATTGGTCTATTTTCCCGCCAAAATTCAAAATTCCCGCCATATTTCCTCGAGGGTTAAGTTAGTGGGCATAGCCCAATTGGCCTACTTTCCCGCCAAGATCCGCCATCTTGGATGACGTCTTGCGCTGTTGCCAAGTCTACATGCCGCCATCTTTAATAAATTTTGCAAGAATGGAAAGTAGGGTGGTACAAACCTTGCCCTACTACTGAAGCTGTCAACCGGCTTCCCATGACATTAGTGTTGGTGCACTTCATCAAGCGCTGACTACTTAAACTAATATAGCGTGTTGTTGTCTTCCCTTCTTGTAACAAGCACCTGTTATGAGCCTCTGCTTATATCATCCTGCTCCACAAGCTATGCACTGCCGTGTGATTATGAACACCTTCGCTAACATACCGCCTCACGTTTCCATCAACAACAAGCAGAGAATGGAAACAAAAACTCTTAACGTTTGAAGGGAAACCCTGTTAATCTGCTCAGTCGAATATACGAAGCACCTATCTCATTGGTACTAAGAAGACACAGAATTAATTCTTATGGTAACTACATTAATCCCTATAGACAGCTGCTTAGGCAAATGACTGTCTGCTACGAAACTGAAATGACAATCATTACACCGGTTCTGTATGTGACAGTCAAATGGTTCAAATGGCTCTGAGCACTATGGGAATTAACATCTGAGGTCATCAGCCCCTAGAAAGTAGAACTACTGTAACCTAACTAACCTAAGCACATCACACACACCAATGCCCGAGGCAGGATTCGAACCTGTGACCGTAGAAGCCGCGTGGTTCCAGACTGAAGAGCCTAGAACCGCCCGGTAATCATGGCCGGCTATGTTACAGTCAGTTAAGCACTCAATTTGCTGCGGTATTGCATCCAATCTTAAGAAATATACTGCCCATTAGGTAATTGTAACAATACACGTTTTACTTCGAGTCACAAGTACTTGACACGTTTTAGAAGGATGTCGTCAAAGTCCCATTAATGTATTGTCTCAAAAACAGTTATTCATAAAATGCCATCTCAACAATGTTCGGCAACCTAATGATAGTCGACGGACTTTCAGGACTGGAGCTGAACTTCCATAGTTTATCAGATACTTGTTTGGAATTTTGATACCGTAATAATTCGTGCATCATAAGGAATAGCGCGCTGGAAGTTAATGTTTACGACTAGTTTACAAGGTGGTCATTTTAGGAGTAAATTATAATGTCTCTCGTAATTTTCTCTATTGAAAACCTCCTCTTTTCTTAATTAACTATTACCATGCAGGGTAATTTTAAGGACCGCGGCTGTGTGGAATAATTACGCCCAAATCAGTGTCAAATTAAGAAGTGGTGTAGTGTCATGTCATACACCACTCATTCAGTGTGCCTTGTATGTGTAAGAAGCGTGCGATGCCAAAAATGTAAGTGAACATCTGACATAAAACGTGTATCACACGATAAGGCACCAACACAGCCGAAGAAATAGTATCCGCAAATTTGCACAGGCCGTGATGTCAATCAGGACAAACGACGAAACACGGCTCCAAGCCAGCGGAAGGCACCGCTGTCGACCAGTTTATGGCCACGCACTTGCACCCCTTCCCCTCAAATACTCAACAGCCACTCAATCGGCGAACAGTGAACAAAACAATTCTATGCTAAGACTAATTATCTCTGAGTAACAATCTTAAGATTACAATCTTCAGTGTGCATAAACGTCTGATGATAAGCAAAACATGCTGGAAATGGGTTACAATATTTTAAATTAGACATTAAAAAACAATTATAACAGATAATGTCTACCTTAGCTGGTACTAAAGCAATGAGAGAATGTTCGCATTTTCGAACCTATTTCAGTAGCTGTGTTCTGCTGCAACCGTAGCCATACATTTATGTCGCAACTGCAAACGAATGTTAAAAACCAGATTTTTTTTCCTTCCGCTATTTTAGTTGAAAACGATCGAATCCAAATGAGTTCGTAATTGTCAGATGACTGATGGAGTTTGCCACACTTTGCCTGTTACTGTGTAATAGCCGGCCGGGGTGGCTGAGCGGTTCTAGGCGCTACAGTCAGGAACCGCGCGACCGCTACGGTCGCTGGTTCGAGTTCTGCCTCGGGCATGGAAGTGTGTGCTGTCCTTAGGTTACTAAGGTTTAAGTAGTTCTACGTTCTAGGGGACTGACGACCTCAGCTATTGAGTCCCATAGTGCTCAGAGCCATTTGAACCATTTGAACCGCTGTAATACTGTTTATCAATCATAAGTGGATTTATGTCGCTCATTTTCACTGCATTCTGAATGGTAAAGCTGGAGGAATGGAGACATTAGATGTTGACCACAACAAAATATTATTTAGAGGGTGATCATAATTAAACTTGAACTTTCAAAACGCTATAGAAATAACACCATTGGTCAGATTGACGTCAAATGACAACGGAGTGTTATCGGAGAAGGGGGAAAACGTATGGCAGAAGAAAAAAGAAATGGATTGAGAATTGATCAATAGATAGCGCTGTATGTGTGAGCATAATTAAATGAAAGCACCTGTCATTCGCAAGGCCCACAAAAGTTGGTATAAACACGCCGGATACGCGGCTTTTCCTCCTTTCGAGTCTGTTACGTTCGCCATGACAGTCTCAATGCAGGATCGCGCTCTGCTTGTAAAGCTGTATTACAAGAATGAGGACTGTACACACGTCGCTCTGCAATGTTTCGGACACTGAAGGGTTTGAATAAGGGCGCTGGACCGATGACTGTCGTGGGTCTGGAGAAAATGATTCAGAAATTCTCAAAGACGGTTTATTTTGGTGTGCAACCTGGTAGAGGGAGGAAACGAATTGATTCGACGTCAGTGGAAGCAGTGGCCACAGCAGTGAAGGAGGAGACGAATGGTGGTGTGCAAAGGTGTAGCACACGGAGAATTGCCCGAACATTGGACATACCCGTAAGCATGGTGCGTAAAACCCTAAGAAACATCTTTCTTAGCTATCCATTCAAAATTACCCATGTGCACGAATTGCTTCCTGTTGACCTGTCAGCAAGAAAGACATTTGCTTTAGAAATTCTTGCTCGGATGGAAGTGTACCATGACTGGCCGTGGAGGATTTTGTGGACAGACGAAGCCCACTTCGATCTGACAGGATATATCAATGCACAGAGTTGTCGAATATGGGCAACGGAAAATCCACACACACATCAGCGTTATGAGTGTCTTTTGCGCAACCACCTCGTTCCAGCTCTCCGACAGCGCGGATGTGTGGATGGAATCATTTTTATGCAAAATGACGCACCTCCGCACATTGCAAATCTAGTTAAGCAGCTGCTGAAGGGCCATTTCCGAACTGCGAGAATTATCAGCCGCCTTTTCTCTGCAGCCTGGCCGTTCCGATCACCTGATCTTAATCCGTGTGACTTCTGGCTGTGGGGCTATCTGAAAGATGGTGTGTCAGTGTGCCGATTGCAAACTTACCTACATTGAAGGCACGCATTGCGCAACATATTGTGAACGTGACTCCGGAAACACTTCGATCAGTTGTCGAACATGCTGTTTCTCGAGTTCAACTTGTTGCAGAAAACGGTGGATCAAACACCGACGTGTTTAGATGAACACAAATGAAAGTACAGCTCCGCTTTCATTGTGAAAAGTCAATGTCCAATGAGAGGCTTCGTAAGCTAAAAATAAAATTCCGTTCCAAACCCAGAATTATCAGAAAAAGCAGGTTCTAAAACTGTGTAAAAACAGACACCAGAGAATATGATCAGTGTCAGTTCCATTCGAACTGCTTCTGACGGAAATGAGAAGCAGTTGTCATCAGGACAAGCAATGAGAAACGAAAAATACAGACAGTAATGTCTGGAATAAATCACCCTTAAGCAAAACTCTCATTACGCCTATAAATACGGAAAGAATGAAAAGTAGCTACTCATGATGATTACAGTATAACCACTGCAGATTTTTTGTTAGTAAAAACGAAGGGCATCTATGCAGAAGAGCTCTTTTACTTGCATTATGCTTAAGACACAAATATGCCAATGTATTAATACGTTCACCATGTTGAGCGTTGTGCTTATTTTCTATGTAGCACTTCACAGTCGGGTGCACGGTGTTATTAACTGAGTCGCTGGTGGTATCATTTATAAACGACGCCTCTATCCTGTCACTCACAACACTGAGATGAGAATTATCAGGGTCTAATATGATGACACAGGTGAGTAGACAATTATAATACTTGCGGGACTCTCTATGCACAGCTGATACATGACGCTAAGCTACTACTGCTTCGGATTGTAGCTCAGTATTATTTTCTGTTCATCAACGAGATGCACAGCAGCGGGTGAATAGCATCTACACGCATAACATAAACCAATACTATGCCAGTTAATCAAACGAAATGCTATATGCTAGCGTATTTCTGGCAGCGCGTTTTTTTTCCTTTTCTTTCTTGTTTCTTCTCCTTCTGTAGACTCTCACCTCATAATAGAAGCGATAAACAGTTATTACAGTCTACCACACCATAATTCACACCCTCCCCCTTTCTGCTCAATCTCGACAACAACGTTGGATGTTTCTGAAAATAAGGCACTGGCTGCAGTTTCATAACCCCTTATCGCCTTGTTGTTGTCAGCTTTTTTGAGTGGTTATTCTGCTGTTACTCTGAAGATGCATACTTGAAGTCCAGGGTGATTACAAATAAAGTTAAACTTTTAAACCGCTGTAGAAATAACACCACTGGTCAGAATGATGTAAAATTTCAACGGAATATTATCGGGGAAGGGGGAAACGTATGTCAGACGAAAAATAAATAGTCCCAAAATGTAGCAATAGATGGTGCTGTAAGCATCACAATTTAATAGTGGTCGACTACAGATGACAAATAAATCATACAACAATGCCTAAAGTGTACGTCTGACGTTAAACAAACTGTACTACTCAGTGTGCATGGGTGTACAGGTGTGATCCTGTTTGTTACATAAGCCCATCTGATGAAAAAATCGGGTTTTAATTGTCCTGAGGCCGAAAACAGCATAAAAAGCATGAATCTTAACCAAATCGGATTATTAATTTCCATGTGACCAGCACAAAACGTGTTCACGGTGGACAGTTACGCTTATTTCGTGAGTTATTTGGCCCGGTGACTATCAATGGACCACCCTATATATATATATATATATATATATATATATATATATATATATATGTCACCGGATAGTTACGTTATTTAAGTAAATAGGAAGTGTTCCGCCACGTGTGAAACGTCAACAACTACCTGCAACAAATGATAATGGAGCACCCTTTATAGTTCGCATATATACGAGACGAACTATAAAGGGTGGTGCATTGATCGTGACCGGGCCAAATATCTCATGAAATAAGCGTCAAACGAAAAAACTACAAAGAAACAAAGAACGAAACTTGTCTAGCTAGAGGGGGAAAGCAGATGGCGCTATGGCTGGCCCGCTAGATGGCGCTGCCATAGGTTAAACGGATATAAACTGCGTTTTTTTAAATTAGGAATCCCCATTTTTATTACATATTCGTGTAGTACGTAAACAAATGTGAATGTTTTAGTTGGACGACTTGTTTCGCTTTGTGTTAGATGGCGCTGTAATAGTCGCAAACGTATAAGTACTTGGTATCACATAACATTCCGACAGTGCGGACGGTGTGTGAATAGCATAGTGGTCAAATGGCTCTGAGCACTAGGGGACTTAACAGCTATGGTCATCAGTCCCCTAGAAATTAGAACTACTAAAACCTAACTAACATAAAGACATCACACACATCCATGCCCAAGGCAGGATTCGAATCTGCGACCGTAGCAGTCGCGCGGTTCCGGACTGCGCGCCTAGAACCGCGAGACCACCGCGGCCGGCCGGATGGTATTTGCTTCGTAATACATTACCAGTGTTAAAATGGACCGTTTACCAATTGCGAAAAGGTCGATATCGTGTTGATGTATGGCTATTGTGATCAAAATGCCCAAAGGCGTGTGCTATGTATGCTGCTCGGTATCCTGGACGACATCATCCAAGTGTCCGGACCGTTCACCGGATAGTTACGTTATTTAAGTAAACAGGAAGTGTTCCGTCACATGTGAAACGTCAACCACTACCTGCAACAAATGATAATGCCCAAGTAGGTGTTTTAACTGCTGTCGCGGCTAATCCGCACATCAGTAGCGAATCTCAGAAACTTCTGTGTTGAGAATGCTACATCGCTTGCACCCGTACCATATTTCTATGCACCAGGAATTGCATGGCGACGACTTTGAACGACGGGTACAGCTCTGCCATTGGGCACAAGAGAAATTGCGGGACGATGACAGATTTTTTGCATGCGTTCTATCTAGCGACGAAGCGTCATTCACCAACAGCAGTAACGTAAACCGGCATAATATGCACTATTGGGCGACGGAAAATCCACGATGGCTAAGACAAGTGAAACATCAGCAGCCCTGGCGGGTTAATGTATGGTGCGGCATTATGGGAGGAAGGATAATTGGCCCCCATTTTATCGATGGCAGTCTAAATGCCCACATCTCGTGATCGTGCGGTAGCGTTCTCGCTTTACGCGCCCGGGTTCCCGGGTTCGATTCCCGGCAGGGTCAGGGATTTTCTCTGCCTCGTGATGGCTGTGTGTTGTGTGTTGTCCTTAGGTTAGTTCGGTTTAAGTAGTTATAAGTTCTAGGGGACTGATGACCATAGATTTTACGTTCCATAGTGCTCAGAACCATTTTGAGCAGTCTAAATGGTGCAATGTATGCTAATTTCCTACGTAATGTTCTACCGATGTTACTACAAGATGTTTCACTGCGTGATAATGGCGGTGTACTTCCAGCATGATGGATGTCCGGGGCTTAGCTCGCGTGCAGTTGAAGCGGTATTGAATAGCATATTTCATGACAAGTGGATTGGTCGTCGAAGCACCATACCATGGCCCGCATGTTCAACGGATCTGACGTCCCCGTATTTCTTTCTGTGGGGAAAGTTGAAGGATATTTGCTGTCGTGATCCACCGATAACCCCTGGCAACATGCGTCAGCGCGTTGTCGATGAATGTGCGAACATTACGGAAGGCGAACTACTCGCTGTTGAGAGGAATGTCGTTATATGTATTGCCAAATGCAAGACATCATTTTGAGCATTTATTGCATTTGTGGTATTTACAGGCCAAATGCATTGAGGTTTACGGACATCATTTTGAGCATTTGTTGCATTAATGTCGTATTTACAGGTAATCACGCTGTAACAGCATGCGTTCTCAGAAATGATAAGTTCACAAAGGTACATGTATCACATTGGAACAACCGAAATAAAAATGTTCAAAGGTACCTACGTTCTATATTTTAATTTAGAAAACCTACCTGTTACCATCTGTTCGTCTATAATTGTGAGCCATGTGCTTGTGACTATTACAGTGCCATCTATCACAAAGCGAAAAAAGTGGTCTTACTAAAACACTCACGTTTCCTTACGCACTACACGGTTATGTGATAAAAAATGGGTGTTCCTATTTAAAAAAACGCAGTTGATATCCGTTTGACCTATGGTAGCGCCATCTAGCAGGCCAACAATAGCACCATCTGGTTTCCCCCTTGAAGCTAGACAAGTTTCGTTCTATGTAGTTTTTTCGTTTGACGCTTCTTTCGTGAGATATTTGGCCCGGTCACGGTCAATGGACCGCCCTATATATATATATATATATATATATATATATATATATATATATATATATATATATATATATATATATTGTGTGTTTAGAGTGAGTCACTATCTACTGGCACCAACAATAACCCCGAAAGTATGATAGTAGCTGAAAAGTTTGTTCGACAAAAGTTGGATGGGACAACAGGGGTCATAATATGACGTTGGTTCTTTGTTGCTAAGTGGGGTCGCTTCAAAGATATAATGGTCAACTTTGTTTTTTTAAATGTCATGCTATAGTTTGGTACATATTTTCTTATAGTGGCTATCAAGACAAATCCAGTGATGTGTAACAGTAAGGTCTTTGAAGGTCAACGAAGGTCACAAAGGTGGCATGAATGTCCATTTACCTATGGTCGCAGGTTCGAATCCTGCCTCGGGCATGGATGTGTGTGATGTCCTTAGGTTAGTAAGGTTTAAGTAGTTCTAGGGGATTGATGACCTAACATGTTAAGTCCCATGGTGCTCAGAGTCATTTGAACCATTTGTCCATTTACAGAAGATGTTTGAAGTGATGACCACTGTTATCAAGGCAGTGCTGCAATCTTCTTATCATGGATTGAGTGGTATTCCTTTTCACATCAACTCTTATCGAAGCAAATGGTCTGACAATTCTCTTTTACATACCTTCGGGTGTAGTTGGAACGTCGTAATAAACAAGTTCTTGTACGAATCCCAACAAGAAAAAAGTAGAGAGGCGTCAAGTCTGGCGAATGAGCCGGTCACCACACACTTCCTCCGCATCCTATCCAACGATTTGGGAGTTGTCTCTTCAACTCATTTCTAGCCATCAGCGAAAAATGTGCCGGGCCCCCACCGTGTTGATATCACATTTTGTTCCTTGTTCCTACAGACATTTCTTCCAATAACGGACCTAATACGAGGGTCAGTCAAAAAGTAATGCCTCCTATTTTTTTTCTACGTTTAATTGTCAGGAAATTTAAATGCAATTACATAGGTTGAAAACCACAACATTGAGGATCATTTTGTCATTTTTCAATGTAATCTCCGCCCATCTCTACAGTTTTGGTCCATCTTTGAACAAGGGCATGTATCCCAGCACGGTAAAAATCACAGCTCTGCTTCCTAAGCCATTGACGCACGGATGTTTTGACGGCCTCCTCATCTTCAAAATGAATCCCACGAGGAGCTTCTTTTAGTGGCCCGAACAGATGGAAGTCTGATGGTGCCAGGTCAGGGCTGTATGGGGGATGAGGCAAAACTTCCCATCCAATTTTGACAATCTCGTCAGAGGTGTGACGACTGGTGTGTGGTCTTGCATTGTCATGCAAAAGAAGAACATCTGCCATTGATTTTGTTGGGCGAACTCGCTGAAGACGTGCTTTGAGTTTTTTGAGGGTTGTGACGTATTGAACAGAATTTCTCGTATTGTGCATCCCTGCTCCAAAAAATCAACCAGAATCACACCCTCTGTATCCCAGAAAACTGTTGCCATAACTTTCCCTGCCGATCGCACAGTTTTGAATTTTTTCTTCCTCGGCGAGCTTGTGTGACGCCACTCCATTGACTGCCTCTTTGATCGGGTTCAAAAAAATGCACCCATGTTTCGTCCCCGGTCACAATTTTTTTCAGAAACTCATCTCCCTCCAAACGGAAGCGCTGCAAGTGTTGGGAGGCTATTGTTTTCCTTGCCTCTTTATTCTGATCGGTTAACATTCTTGGAACCCACCGTGCACAAACTTTTGAGTACCCCAATTGTTTAATAATCGTGATCACACTGCCTTTACTAAGAGAAATAATGCGACACACTTCATCTGCAGTCACCCGACGGTCACCACGAATGATGTCATCAACTTGCTGAATGTTGTGTGGAGTCACTGCACTCACCGGCCTGCCGCTCCGCTTTTCGTCAGTCAACGGTGTTTGCCCTTCAGCTTCCTTACAACGACGAACCCATCGTCTAACAGTGCTGACATCCACTGTCACAACACCATACACCTTCTTCAGTCTTTCATGAATGCGTATGGGCGTTTCACCTTCTGCATTCAAGAATTCAATCACACAACGCTGTCTCAAACGAACATCGATGTCGGCCATCTTACAAACTTCTGCTGTGCTGCCACCTGTTGACACAGAAAGTTACTACTGCAGTGGATTGCAGAAGAAGGTTTGAGGAATGGCGCCAAATTCAAATTTTTCACTTAACTTAATTTTTTTAAGTAGAAAAAAAACGGGAGGCATTACTTTTTGACCGACCCTCGTACTTCTTGCAGAAATGTGGTGTACTTGTAACTTTAATATTTCCTTAAATGAACTAGGGGACTGTAATTCTATCCTCCAGAATACCACATCACACATTCACGGACCACGATTTTTGGTGTGCAACTTACCGCATCCAAGATGGATTTTCAGTTGCTCAATAATGTTATGCAAATTAACATTTCCACGGTTAGTGAATGTAGCCTCATCACTAAATAAAATAAAATTAATAAATGTATCATCTCTCTGAATCTGAAGTTGAGCCCATCTGCAGATTTCAGTGCGACGCATACAATCAGTACCAGTCAATTCTTGGTGGAAAACGATGTGGTAAGAATGATATTTGTGGCGATGCAACACATGAACAACACTACTCTGGCTCATGTCAGATTCCCTTGCGATCTGACGCGTACTAACACGCGGATCTCGAACCACAGTGGCTTTAGTACTAATTTCCGTTTCCTCCTTAGTAACTTTCCTTTTCCGGATATGTTTCCGATGCATTAAAGATCCATTTGTTGTCAGTTTATCATACACATATTTAAATGTGCGACGTGTATGTTGAGCACGTTGAGGATATCTTTGTAGCTCTAACTGAATTTCACTGGCATTCGCCATAAATGAGAAGCATATCGACTCGGTTTAAGAAGGAATAATACTCCACATTTGCTTCATTCGACGATACTAGTCTAACCGTTCTTATTTGCGCTGTATCACGAAACCGTGGGATAGTATTTACATGTCAATGTCATGTTAGATGGATACGCCGTATTCGGCGAATATTTAATATTTGCACGATATACGAGCGAGAATTGTCAGAGTGTGTGCTTCGATAAGTGCCGAAGTGATAAGCAATACAATTCAATCCATGATAAGAAGATTGCAGCACTACCTTGATATCAACGGTCATCACTTCGAACACCTTCTGTAAATGGACGTTCAAGCCAGCTTTGTGACCTTCGTTGATCTTCAAAGACCTTACTGTTACACATCAATGGATTCGTCTCGATAGCCACTATCAGAAAATAAGTACCACATTATAGCATCCCATTAAAAAGAAGGAAAGAAAGAAAGACACAGATTTGACCTTCATATCTCTGACGCGACTCCATCTACAAACAAAAAACCAGCGTTATATTATGGTCCCCGTTGTCCCATGCAACGTATGACCCAAAAACGTTTCAGCATCTATCATATTGTCCGTGTTATTCTAGGTGGCAATAGTTAGTGACAATTAATGTAAGGACGGCCAATGTTCTCTTCAAGGCGGATCTACAACGGGCTCGGAGTAATGAGGATAATGAGCAATGGGGACTATAAAAGTAGTGTGGGGATAAATGTATAACTTGGGTCTGATGGGAGGCGTGCAAGGGTAGTCCGTGTAGTTGCGACGACCGCTGTGTGTGAATAGCATAGTGGACAAATGGTTCAAATGACTCTGAGCACTATGGGACTTAACTAGTGAGGTCATCAGTCCCCTAGGACGTAGAACTACTTAAACCTAACTAACCTATGGACATAACACACAACCATGCCTGAGGCAGGATTCGAACCTGTGACCGCAGCGGTCGCGCGCCTAGAACCGCTCCGCCACTCCTGCCGGCTAAAGTGGTCAGATCTTCTGCCTAACCACTAGGAGACCCGGTTTCGAATTCAGGTCCGGCACAAATTTTCAACATTGCCCATTGATTTAAAGACGCCCTCTACAAGCCAACGCCTGTAATTCCTTTGCATCTGAATTACCCACCACTCACCTTAAAGTCAAAGATGTGACCAATATATCCGCGACTGTCACATACCTGCTGCTTAATATTAAGGTGAAGTCAACGTTATGCACTATTTCTCTACATTTACATACCTCTGGCGCAACATTCTAATGATTCCAAGATTAAAGATACGCGTTATATATGTACACACACACATATCTCTGTATTTAATAGATCAAGTGTTGTGATCTCTCTGTTAATCATACGCTGTCTGTCTCTCTCGCTTCCTTTGCCTCACACACATTGCTTTGCATTACATACGGAAAATATACTGCGAACTTTAAATGCACACCTTATTATAAATCCATTCCTGTCAATTTTCCCAGAAATTGCGACGAATTCTCTCCATGGAATTACGACCTGTTCAGTCTAGTTATATAAATCTTACATTAAATCTCATCTCACGTAAGTGTTTGTGTACTTCTGTCGCGTCATTAAATTCCATCTTATATTTTTTTGTGAAAAAGTATAAACACTACATTTTTCGTCAGTAATTCACAGTACAGTTTTGCTGTGGCTTTTTTCCGCATGTATCGACACCTAGCTGTCTGAAGCCTCGCCGACCTCGAGGGTGACGTCGGAGGACACCACGCTATTCCACCATCACAGAGGAAGGTTGTAGGCATATTTGAGTTAAATTTCGAACTTATGCGTTGCAGTGGGAGACGATTATTGTGTTTCAAAATGTGATCCAGCTGGACTTTTTTTCTAAATGCATGTAATTGTTTCACGTTTTACGATAGGTCCCAGTCTTTTATCTGCTTCATTATACATTTGAAACTGGTAACGGCTGTGTGCGGGTGGGATGTGAGCTATACTCCTAGAAACTTCACAACTAGGATTTCTGTAAGTTGGTCGTTGGTAGTGCAAGGCTATGCCAGCGCAGATGGTCGCATTTCTAAATTTCCTACAGTTTAACTTAGCTTCTGAAGCAGTTTCATACTGCCGTATTACCCGCAATGTGGTCTCCACGTCATTGACACTCTTTACTAAGAAAGCAACTTCATCAGCGAACGCTCGACGTAGAAGTTTTGTGTTTATTTATTTCCTAATCTTCCAACTACTTCGTTAGCATCAAGTATGCTACACTCACTGCGAGAATGCTGTCACCTTTCTCACCTTATGTTACTACTCGTACTCTTTAATGTTGTCACATTTTGTCACCTCTTTAATTAATTGTCACCTTTTTCAATCTCTTTTGTTCTATAGAAAAGAAATTGAGTTCTTTAATTTTGGTTCAAACTTTCTGCATTCATGTTCGTTCGTTTAAAGTTTTGGAATGTTCCAATGATGAAGGTAGATAAAATCTCACTTTAGGTGCTTCTGAAATTTGAATTTTATTTTTCCATTTTCATTGTTTAGTGTTTTTTCATATTTTGCGCAACTGTTATTGATGTTAAATATTCCTCTGTTACAGCTGCTTCTACTTTTATTAGAAAATCTCAATTTTCTGTGGCAAAAATCTGCTGCTGAGATGCTCTGTCCAGTTTGGAAAATCAACTTTTCGATATGGGTGGTTCCGATAAAAATATCCAACGCATTCATATTGTTCACCAGTGTCTTACGTATCTGGCCGATGCGGACGGGCACTCATCTTATGAACCACACTTAACCAACTGAGTACATTCTCGTATCTCTAGAACGAAATATTCCTGTCAGCCCTAATACTGAGTACATAGTCGCAGGAAGACTTCCGCATAAATTAATTGAAACGATGGTTGGTATCCAAATGCACCAACCAGTAAAATAACACCAAGAATTTGCGAATATTCACTGACAGTCATTCGGAAATACCAATAAGATTTGGTGCTGCGAACATGCAATACCATTCTCCATATAAATCATTGAAATTCAGCGTCGTATGACATGTGATGAAGCTCAGTTTGCATAAATGAAAATATTGTCAGTGGTACTATGCAAATTTCGAACATGGAGTATTCGTTAAGTGTACCTCAACAACGTCAAACCTTTTGAGAGGAGAAACTTAAAGAAAATGAGTTGGACAATCCAGGAATCAGCCACCGGTGAACGTAGAAGTTGGCAAAATACAGAGCTGGAGCAGCTATGCAATGAACCAAACATTGCGGGATAGATGAATGCTAGAAGCCTGAAACTAAGTGACCATATAAGAAAAGTGAGGGATGAAAAGTAGTCGATAATGTCAATGGATATGGTATCACATCGGAAGAGAAGAGTAGACAGCCCAAGATAGAGGCCGGTGGAAGGAGTTACACAGGACCTGCGCCGGATGAGGATATTGGAGGGCTGGAAAATTCATTCAAAGTAGTTAAAAATGAATTAACCTTAGTGTGAACGTCATAGGACATCATTTGGGCAACTGGCCGTAGTTGTATAATGTAAAGGAAGTTGTGTAGCATATGGACATCGTGAATATTGCCATTTAATACATCTGATGGAATGTGAAACTAGATAAAGGAATTGTCTTACCAATAGATCCCCTTATGCTAGAAGTGCTGTGGCATCTGAGTGTAATGAGGGATGGAGTAACAATTAATTTTGTCCCCTGAATAGCACTAACTCAGGCACAGAAGTTAGTAATACATCATAGCAGCTGAAGAAAGGCGGCTAATGGAAGATGAGAACTGAGTGAACTGAATATTCTATAGTAACGCAGTTTAGTAGCTACGACTACCTCTGATGATGATGTACTATAAAATGAGTTATTTTGACACTCCTGCGACTTTCATCACAGGAGCATGACAGATCTGGTTAGAGACCTCTGCAAATGAAATAGAGGGACGTTGCAGGATTATGTCAAGTACTGTCACATGGTTTAAAATTTTGGTCGTTCACATAAAATGTTTCCGAGGATTCTGTAAAATTTAAGGATGAAATATATTCTGAAATGAAAGTATCTATTAAGTTTTTAGAAATAGGCTGCAGAATATAAGTGCCGAACTTTCAGGTAAAAATGCAGTCAAATAAAGAAAGTAATGTGAAAATCATAAATCTGCACGAGGAAAAAAAAATCAATTAAGATATCCGTACAGTCAAGTAAAAGGAAAAAGAAAATGAACCAGAGGGCTTACGAGGTGTTTGGGATGAAGGTGAAATTCAGCGACGGGTGTAATGAATACAAATAAGACACAATTCTAGTTTTACAGTAAAACTGATAGTTTTCAAGAACATTGTAATGTAATAATGGATACTGTTCTCTTGAGTAGGCGATATTCAGGTTGAAGTTAGAGGATAATCTGTCAACGAAACATATCTACAGCTGAACGTCTTACGATATTAAAGGTACAGGTTCACTTGAAAAAAATTTAAATTAGTTCCAACCGGGAAAAAGATGAATTCCTAAAGTACGACATGAACTTTTACCATAACAGCAATCTATAGGAAAAATGTAATGTTTGAAACACAGTTGTGCACCAATAATTGTTTAATGATGTGGAGATTTCAAATTTAGCAACTAGCTGATGTTAAATGAAATGAAACACTGGTCTGAGGTCATTAAATAGTTTGTTTTAGCGAACATTCAGCTATCAGTAAGTGAGCAGAGAACTCCTGGAAGTGTGGAACATTACTCATTAAACAGCACAAAATGGCCGTCCTGCCGTTAATCAATGTCGATCAGCTACGGTGAAAGGGCATTTAAGTGTAGAACGACTATTGTCAACATGCTGTTCAATAACAGTGATGAAAAATAAGAACAACGATTCAGGCTTTTTTAACAATCTGTAAAATTATGTTCTAATGCCAGATGTGGAAAATTGACGTTTGAAAGCCTTTTAGTAATCTCAGTATCATTACGTCATGTTAATTCTCTTGTATATATTCTGATTTGTAATTCGTTTGTAGCGTTTTATTAAGTTATTTTTAGGATGTATCAGTCCAGACGGGAAACAAACGTTGGGCATCGTGTTTGTGGGAACTGGAGGAGAGCAAAGCACAGCTGGTAGAGGTCATAGATAGAAATATAACATCTTACGTCGACCCATCCTCTAATTATGGTTTAACTACTTGCACTTGGCAGTGAGAAAAATGCCCAAAACGAAATTCGCTCTTCGTAATGTGCAGCTACTGTCATTAAATACTTTTATTTATTTGGTTATATAGTCACCTAATAAATCTGCTGCAGTGAAGTCACTTATTTAAGAACGAAATGCTTGTAATCTGTCCCTGTTTTAACACAGTATCTAACATGTTAATCAATGAAACTGTTGCAGTGCGCCGTGACCTACGTTAACATTAAAAGGCAATCGATATCCGAAGACACAGTGAGACATTGAACCATGGGCGTTACTCAACATCGCTTCCAACGTTCTTGTTTTCGTCTATCGTCCCGCACCTACATTTACACCTATATGATTACCAGCAGTTCATAATTTAGTGCCTGGCAGAGGGTTCATCGAACAAAAATTAAGCAACTTGTCTACCGTTCCACTCTCGAGTATCTCGCAGGAAAAACGAACAGATAAACTTTTCAGTGCGAGCTATGACTCCTCTTATTTTATTGTGATGATCAATTATTCCTATGTAGGTTGGCGCCAACAAAATATTTCCACACTCTGAAGAGAGAGTTAGTGGGTAAAATGTCATGAAAAGGTCCTGCTTCAGCGGAAAACGTCTTCGCTTTAATGAGTACCACCTCAAATCGAGTATCATATCACTGGCAGTCTCCATTATTTCGCGATAATGCAAGACGAGCTGCTCTTTTTTGAACGTTTTCGATGTCCTCCGTCAATCCTATCAATGTGGATCCGACACAGTACAGCAGTACTGCAGAAGAGGGTGGGCAAGCGTAGATCTGCTACATTTTCTAAGTGTTCTGCCAATAAATAGCTGTCTTTGATTTGCTTTGCTGAAAACATTATCTATGTTATCGTTCTAATTCACGTTAGTCTGATTCAAATTTAGTAGATTCGTTTTAGTGTTTATGTTGAGGTCTTCGTACTTTTCATGATATCGAGTCAATTGCCACTTTTTTCACTATACAGATATCATGGCTGTATCATTTAAATGACGTTAAATGCCATATTTATCTGCAGACAATCTAAGAGGGCTGCTCAGATTGTCTCCTAATTCGTTTATGTAAATCAGGAGCAACAGAGGGCCTATAACTCTACCTTGGGGAAGGTCAATATTAATTTTGCTTTACTCGATGACTTTCCGTCTGTCCACAGGCACGTAAATTAATAGGAATTCGCCTGTGAGGAATGGTGTCAAAAGCCTTCTGTAAATCTAAAAGTATGGAATGTATTTGACTTCCCTTGTCGATACACTCTTTACTTGGTGAGAATGAGGAGCTAGTTGTGTTTCACAAGACCGATATTTGCTAAATTAATGTTGGCTGTTTCTCAAGAAATCCTGTTCTTCGAGGTGATTCATAATGTTCGAGGACAATGCATGTTCCAAAATATCCTACATCAAATAGACGTTAGCGATATGGGTGTGCCACTCAGTGGATTACTCATATTTCCTTTCTTGGAAATTGGTGTGACTTGTGCCACTTTCCAGTCCTTGGGTATGGATCTTTCTACGAGAGAGCTGTCGTATATGATTGCTAATTATGGAGCTATTGTATCCGCATATTGTGAAACGAATCTTACAGGTGTACAATCTGGACCGGAAGTCTTGCCTTTCTCAAGTGTGTTAAGCTGCTTCGTAACAACGTCAGTACAGTTTGTGGCAGTGTAGTACAAACAGACTAAGCTCGAAACTAGTACTAACCGTTAGACAAGCGGTCCGTGAGTTTACAATTTTAGCAATGATATGTAAGATTTGTATTCTGTACAGAATCTTAGTGATGATCGAATAAATTAAGTTTGAAGCATCAGATTTATTCTATTTTTCAACAAGGTTGAACTGATGTTCTTATTCATGTATCTGGAGTCAAAACTTACCCACTTCACTTACGGACATGTCCGAAAGAACAGATACCTTCGGTGACCAAGCAACTTGTTAGAATGAAATTACAATGGAATGAACAACTTTAGCTGCTTACAGGCGTTAACGTACGTCAGCGGGGACAGATGAAAATGTGTGCCCCGACCGGGACTCGAACCTGGGATCTCCTGCTTACATGGCCCCGTTGATGTATATCAACGCCTGTCAGCAGCTAAAGGTGTTCATTTCATTGTAATTTCATTCTAACGAGCTCACCGATGGTATCTGTTCTTTCGGACATGTCCGAAAGGACAGATACCATCTTAGTAAATATATATAGTTAAGGCTCACCGGCCACTTGACCATATTCTTCTTCTGTGCAAATGCACAAACAGTGCCCGAACTCTTACGGGAATCGGCAACGCGCCGCGAGTAATGAGTGTCATGGCGGGGGCACTACGAATGTAGTGCGGGACATTACGTTGAGAATGTGAGTTTCGCGGGAGGCGTGGCAGAGATAAATCCCTGCAGTCGCGCTATCCTCTGTGTCTTCTGTGGCTCAGATGGATAGAGCGTCTGCCACGTAAGCAGGAGATCCCGGGTTGCAGTTCCGGCCGGGGTACACATTTCAATCTGTCCCCGTTGACGTACGTCAACGCCTGTAAGCAGTTAAGGTTGTTCATTTCATTGTAATTTCACTGCGTAACTAAATGAACTTTGTGAGGAAACCTAAAACAGTTCAGCTAATAACAATGGTAAGGATTGTGTGAACTTCGAAGTGTCTATTTGCATTAACTTAGTAAGAAAGCCGAACAATTGCACTCCATGTCAACGTTAATGATCCATGCACTTTTATACTGTAGTTTTTCAGTGAACTTTGACAGAGTGAAATTTAGTACACATGCTACAGTCAGAATTGGTCGTAATTGCACTTGAAGAGATTCTTTCTACTTCAATAAGCTGAACCAAAATTATTAACATAATGCTTAACTACACGCTTCTAATATTTAATCTGTCCCAAGTTTACGTTAGAAGGTACCCTTTTTAACTACTCACATTTGCGTTTGTAACTGTTAAGCCGCACAGGTAATCTATTATTTTTATTAACGAAACAATTACTCGAAGTGCGCCAACGCTACTTCCACATAAACACTTAAATGAAATTACTATTCCGACAGCTGCACGTAGTACAAACCAACCATACAATGTCGATAATTGCAGTTCAGAGCAAGGAGCATCCACATTTTATCTGCTCTTATATTCTTCTTGCCTTCGGCGCAGGATAACCACAGGCTCACATATGCACATGACACTTTTCTTTGCCAACACAAATGACTGACTACTAAGATTTTTCGCGGGATGGCTACGTTACCCCATACTTTCACGTCATCAGTGGTTTCCGGTTCTAAAGATGTATAAATAATCATCCTAATCTGGGTGATATTCAACATAATTTCGCAACATTAACTTCGCTGATGTATTTCCACATAGTTAGACTACGAGATATTTATGTGAAATAAAACACAATAAGATATAACGCTACAAGAATTTCAGGGTGACAATTACTGAATTATCTGAAGTAAAACCATCATAAGTTCTGAAAGGTTTGCATTAGGTCGTTCAAACAGCACGGTTGGTCGCGAGGCATGATGGAGATTAGTATGTGCTGTATGCTTTGGTTTATCCGCGAAGACCACTTTAATTTGAATGGGTTACTCAATAAGCAAAATTGGCCCACTGGGGGCTGAGAATCCGCATTTCACCATCGCGAGGTCTCTTCGCTCTCAACGGGTGACTGTGTGGTGTGCGATGTCCAGTCACCGAATAATCGGTGCGATATTCCTTGATAGCACGGTGACCACCGATCGGAACGTGAAGGTTTTGGAAGGTGATTTCATCCCCATTATCCAAGGTGACACTGATTTCGGTAAGATATGGTTCTTACAACACGGAGCTTGACTCTATCGAAGCAGGAGAGTATTTGATGTCCAGCAATAGTACTCTGGGGACCACATCCTCATTGCAGGCATATCGAACACGTCATGACCTGAATCCGAATATTTGAAGTGACGTTTACATGTTGAAAAAACTTTGTGCACGCCATAGTTTGTAACTAATTTACATCTTTTTCGTATAGTGGTCAACGGCCTTGACCCGTGGTAACACCGGTTCCCATCAGATCACCGAAGTTAAGCGCTTTCGGGCTGGGATAGCACTTGGATGGGTGACCATTCTGTGTGCCAAGCGCTGTTGGCAAGCGGGATGGACTCAGCCCTTGCGAGGTAGACTGAGGAGCTACTTGATTAGAAGTATCGGCTCCGGTCTCGTAAACTGACATACGAACGGGAGAGCGGTATGCTCACCGTATGCCCCGCCATAACCACGTCCCGTGACGCCTGTGGGTTGACGATGACACGGCGGCCGTTGGGCCTTCCAAGGCCTGTTAGGACCGAGTTTAGTTTTCATATAATTCAATAACGGTCACTCTATACATTATTCAACAAATACCTTAAAAATTTTTAGCAGAGTTCTCTGAAACGACACATGACAAAACAAATACAGAAGCAATAACGAAAAAAGATCGCAACACCATGATGAAGTTGTGCGACATAAACGAAAGTTGTTAGGCGTATTTCTACAACTGAATGCCGATGTTTACTCAGATTTCTCGCCAGTCGCGTAAGAGTAATGCTAATAGCGCCACTACAACGATGCAAATCCATTTTTCTTTAAATACACGCTGTAGCGGTCGAGAGCGCTAGTACTCGTACTATTTGACATTGGACTTGGTGAGTTGATGTTGGTCAACAACACCTTTAAGGCGATAAACGTGCCATCATCAAAACTCTTGAGTCCCTCCTGCTTGGCCGAGCTCGTTAGCCGGCACGGTAACTCAGCTGTTCACTCTGACGGTTGGTTCCTATCTGCGATGGAAACAACTGAGTGAACGGATGAAAGAATAACATGAACAGGTGTAATCGGACGTCCACCCCGAACAAATTCAACTAACTACACTACTGGCCATTAAAATTGCTACACCACGAAGATGACGTGCTACAGACATGTAATTTAACCTACAGGAAGAAGATGCTGTGATATGCAAATGATTAGTTTTTCACAGTATTCACACATGGTTGGCGCCGGTGGCGACACCTACAACGTACTGACATGAGGAAAGTTTCAACCGATTTCTCATACACAAACAGTAGTTGACCAGCGTTGCCTGGTGAAACGTTTTTGTAATGCCTCGTGTAAGAAGGAGATATGCGTACCATCACGTTTCCGACTTTGATAAAGGTCGGATTGTAGCCTATCACGATTGCGGTTTATCGTATGGCGACATTGCTGCTCGCGATGGTCGAAATCCAATAACTGTTAGCAGAATATAGAATCGGTGAGTTTAGGAGAGTAATACGTAACGCCGTGCTGGATCCCAACGGCCTCGTATCACTAGCAGTCGAGATGACAGGCATCTTATCCGCTTGACTGTAACGGATCGTGCAGCCACGTCTCGGTCCCTGAGTCAACAGACGGGGACGTCTGCAAGACAAGAACCATCTGCACGAACAATTCGACGACGTTTGCAGTAGCATGGACAATCAGCTCGGAGACCATGGCTGTGGTTACTCTTGCCGCTGCATCACAGACAGGTTAGCTTGCGATGGAGTACTCAACGACGAACCTGTGTGCACGAATGGCAAAACGTCATTTTTTCGGATGAATCCAGGTTCTGCTTACAGCATCATGATGGTCGCATCCGTGTTTGGTGACATCGCAGTGAACCTACATTGGAAGTGTGTATTCGTCATCGCGTATCACCTGGCGTGATGGTATGGGGTGCCATTGGTTACACGTGTCGGTCGCCTCTTGGTCGCATTGACGGCACTTTGGACAGTGGTCGTTACATTTAAGATGTGTTACCACCCGTGGCTCTACCTTTTCTTCGATCCCTGCGAAACCCTACATTTCAACAGGATAATGCACGACCGCATGTTGCAGATCCTGTACGATTCTTTCTGGATACAGAAAATGTTCGACTGCTACCCTGGCCAGCACATTCTCCAGCTCTCTCACCAATTGAAAACGTCTGGTCAATGGTGGCCGAAAAACTGGCTCATCACAATACGCCAGTCACTACTCTTGATGAACTGTGGTATCGTGTTGAAGCTGTATGGGCAGCTGTACCTGTACACGCCATCAAAACTCCGTTTAACTCAATCCCCAGACGTTTCAAGGCCGTTATTAGGGCCATAGGTGGTTGTTGCGGGTACTGATTTCTCAGGATCTATGCACCCAAATTGCGTGAAAATGAAATCACATACCAGTTCTAGTATAATATATTTATCCAATGAATATCCGTTTATCATCTGCATTTCTTCTTTTTGTAGCAATTTTAATGGCGAGTAGTGTATATAGAGCAAACTGAGATCAACAAAGAAAGTGTCGTTATCGCACGGCCGTGAGATGGCCTTCGATCAAGGTGTAAGTCGGTTCGAATCCTGCTGGGGACAAAAATTTTCAGTGCCTGTATTCGGTCGGCGAGGGGATGAGAGATAGTGGCGTAAGGTTCCTGTTCACTATATTTTGGACAAATGGCCTGATTTAAATATCAAACGCCTCCGCCAGTGCGTCAGGAGGGGAGGGTATGAGACACTGTTGATGGTGTTCCGCCCGTCAGATGGGAAAGTTAATCTTGGCGGCTGCCTTGGTGCCATTCGCGAAGTGTAGTGTATGTGCCGGACCGGGTTTGACCCTCTCCCTTTGGTCATCATTATCGTCATAAGGAACATCAAAACACACACACACACAAACAAAGAAACAAACGCACTCCACTCTGTTTGAACGAGGTAGTGTAATATGGTTACGAGAGGCTGCACGTTGCTTCTGGAGTATTACAGAAAGTCTTGGCAGGAATGTTGCTACTATACATATTGCTGGCAGTGGTGTTCACGGGAACTACGGTCGAAAGAACACCGGCCTCCGGACGGTCACTTGGGATTACCGAGAGTGAAGGCGTCTGACTCTGACTTCTCTTTCACCATGGCTTCCTCCGACTCACATGTGCGGTCGTCGGTAATGAAATGTGTGGCTGCCGGCTCTGGCTGGTCGAATTTGTATTTTTAGGGAGCTGTGGACCTAGAAACGACGTCAAGGCTTCATCCTCGCTGTGGGCCGCAGTGGTACAGAGCCCCACAACAGGCTACAGTAGTCCACTTACCCCACCGCTGCCCCATAGCAAACGCAGGACTAATGTGCGGTTCGGCCTCCAGCAGACCACACCCTCCCCCCCCCCTCCCCCCTCCACTTGAGAACGTCTAACACCAGACGATTGTAGCCCCAGTGTTTGTCTGGTAGAATAATTATGATGTACGTGTACTTGCAGAAGTGTTTGCGTAGCAATCGCTGACATAGTGTAACTGAGGCGAAATATAGGTAACCAGGCCGCATTCGCCGAGGCAGATGGAAAACCGCCTTAAAAACAATCCAGAGACTGGCGGGCACACTGGACCTCGACACTAATCGGCAGGGCGTATTCGTTCCCGGTGGAAAAGCAGTGCGTTAACCTTGCGGGCTCGGGCAGGTTGGTGACAGCAACGAGGTTTCTCGTCAGCGACCGTCCCGGCTCGAGAATGAGGAAGCATAGCTGTTTGGTGGAGCAGTGGCTGCCTCGCATCGCGGGGAAGATGTGCCGTCCTGCCCTTACTACAGTTTGCCCACAAATGCTAAGTCGATCGCAAAAAGAGCAGGTGAGGCCTGTCCACTATATGAAAATCCGTATACCACCATCGGACAGATTTGATGGTTTATGAGTCTTCAAGTCAATTCCAACACTCCTAACACCGCTGTGTACTTGGTAGATGAAAGGAGACGACCACTTTTCATTAGTGACGCTGGGGACGGTCCCATAGGCATGTAGTCATCGTGACATATCATCACTCGAAAATTCGAAAGGCAGACTGAATTTGTGTACATTACGGACCACATAGAGGCATGCACAAGTTCTGCATCACTAATCGTGGAGAATACTCAATATTGTAGAACACTCACTATAATGTCGTTTATTGAAACTAAACTACACTTCTCGAACAATCAATATATACACACAAAGAAAAAAAATAACATGTAGACGACCATTCATCAAGAAAGTCGGTGAGGTCCATCGGAGCTGGTCCTAGCTCGCCGAGGAACTGGCTGTACTGCTGCTGCGCTTTTCTTATAAAGCCTGCGGAGGTCGGCGGAGTACTCCAACATTCCCTGTGTCTGTGAGGCGACCTATGGAGAAAAAGGTTCGCATTAGTCTCTAGCAAGTTCTGTTTATTTTTAAGAATTGTTTTCCTCTCGGTTGCTCCTGCAAGTGTTTGTGTATTTTATATGGTACACAGGGGTGTGCCTGGCACGGTCCGTCTATGGCAGACGTAACAAACTGAGCCATCAACTTGTATAATTATCGATTGCGACCAGTGGAAGTTACAACAGTTTCACATAATTCAGAAGTTTTCAGTTTTTTAAAGAAGGTCCAAAATGAAATCCAATTGATAAAGTTCCTCGCGTATCCATTCATGGATGTGTAAAACAGTAGGACGTGCCGCGTTCCGATCGAAGATACACTGGATGCAATCTGTTCTATTTAAGTTCGACATGTTACTTGCAGAACGTTGTTACGGCACACACGAAATCACGAACCTCACGCGAGACGCAAACACACACAGCGGACGCGCCATTCGACCTCTAAGGCGACCACTAGCGATAAGCGGGAAATCCGGATTCGAGCCCCAATCGGGCACAAATTTTCATCATTGTCACTCCATTATACAGCTGATATATGCTAATATATTTCATGTACTTTATAAAGGCTGTAGTAGCCGCCGTACCTATTCTTTCAGACACGGATGCATATCCAAAGGAACACTGCATTGTAATTCGAAATAACACAGGCACTTCTATACCCCCTATTATATTTCCTTCATTATTTCCAGTGATGTTTCTGTACAGTAACGTCTATGAGTAACGTCCAGCAGCAATCAGACAATATGGCGTCAACAATTTTCAATGATCTCGCTTTTTGTTTTGAGGAGTGTTATGGATTTACCAATCGCCATGTGCGTTCGGTATCCGGAGAAGAAATATCTGATTGGTCAAGACGCGTACATTAAGTACATGTTAGATGGCATACATGAGTAGGACCTTCTCAGAAGAAAATGAGGGATATCGCACTAGGTCTCCGCCACATGGTGAGGAAACTATCCTGTTGACATGTTGGTGTACCGACGTGCCCTTCTTTCAACATCATCAGCAAGTCAAGGAAACTTTCACAACTGTTTGATATGCAAATGTTCTTCCCTTTATATCTGCTTCACTACTGATTTGTATTTTCTCTCGCTAGTACATCAATTCATTTGTCGTTTGTTCCACATCTTTCACTAAGTTTCTAGTGAGACCCAATTCAGCGTATAGGTAGACACACAAGAAGAGTATTTATCGTCTCAGTGGTATACAGAACATATCACAATTAATAGTGTAAACGGAAAATTTTTGGAAATTTATGGTAAGTTCCTATGGGACCAAACTGTTGAGGGCATGAGTCCCTAGGCTTACACACCACTAAAACTCACAATTGGAAACGTCTTGATTGTGTTGTTGTGTCCGACGATGCGCCTAGCAGCTATGAAAAAATCCGGCTCCCTCAATTAACTGGTTAATTACCTGCTAGTTTCCAATGCGGGTATTATTCTAATCTCATGACTGCCTGATATAAGGACCATTCTAGTCTTCATAGCTCCGATTTGATGCCAATATGAAATTTTTTCTAGGACAACTAATGTTTTAGTTCGAGAAATACAACTGCAACTTTTATGGTTAACAGATAATTCGATGATTTCTGTCATGATTGCTATTATTATCCTCATTATGCTGCTACTACACATGTGATGGAAGGAAAGGCTTATGCTCTTTATGCCCAAATATAGTAATTATGTAGTTCCTTCCTTGTATAGGGAATACTTTTCGATTTAATGTCGGAAGTCTCCAAATCTTCGTTAATCACATTAAAATTAAATTAATTTCTGAAACCTTTATTTGAGAGCAGAAATCGTGTTGCTTTCCTTTATTTATTTGCGCTTAGCAAAGATGCTTGTAAATGCGAAATCTGTACGTAAAACATTATTCAAAATGCAGGGATGTTAATTTCTGCCGTTAAATGTCAAGTGTATGCTTTACAGATGACTTGGTCAGACTGTTGTGAATCATATGGGTGTTACATTGCTGCAGATTAATATCTCCCTCATTTTTGTGTGTCGTGTTCAATAAACTACCGAAAAGACCGTTGCAGTAAACAGGTTAGGTTAGGTTAGTGTTTTCTAACGTCCCGTCAACAACGAGGTTATTAGAGACGGAGCACAAGCTCGGGTTAGGGAAGGATGGGGAAGAAAATCGGCCGTGCCCTTTAAAAGGAACCATCCCGGCATTTGCTGTACGATTTATGGAAATCACGGAAAACCTAAATCAGGATGGCTGGAGACAGGATTGAACCGTCGTCCTTCCAAATGCGAGTCCAGTGTGCTAACCACTGCGCCACCTCGCTCTGTGCAGTAAATAATATCGTAAAAAAAACTGATTACAAGTTATCATGATAACGGTACAGAAAAGTCTGTCTTCTTAAGGCAAAATACCCCAGATCATTCCGAATTAGCAAGAGAAAGTAAAAAAGAAAAATAGTTCAGTGCCACACTTAGGTCAATATTATTGACAGAAGCAGAAAAAAGGGATTAACATGTGAGCAATTCTGTAAATGTTGTGTCTTTACATCCACGGACTAGAGAATTCAGGCAGCGATATAATGGCGGAGAGATTTTCATTCGATGCTTTTACTGATTGTTGATCTGCCTTCGAGATTGTATTTTACAGAGGAGGAGAAAGTATTGTCGCCACTAGTATCTGAAACAACAGCAAGCGCAATTTGGAATTTTATGTTCAAACACTTGATCCCTACGCTAGCAGCCATCTGAAACAAACCTTCCCTCTTTCTTTCCTCAATCGTAGATTCTTCAGCTAAACAGGGACGCAAATAGCGAAACCAGCTGCAGTTTTCGTTGAAACGAGCTTCCTGGAATCAAAATTATTCGTTTGATACCTTCCATATCATCCTCTAAGAGAGAATCATTCAGGATATTTAATGAGAATGAAAAGATATTAGTGAGTGAATTTAGAAGGAAACGTGTGCACCAGTCCAGGAAGTGATTCGAAGGCCACATTGCTGCCAAATGTATGCTGCAATGTTGGCAAGTCTCCATTAGTCTGGTGACAGGTAGAAGACGCCTGCTAACGCGAGTAGTCTCTTCAGCTTGTAGACATAGGACAAGCTCACGACACACAGACGTGGCCGGGCCGGTTGCAACCACTTTGACAGGGGCCTGAATTAACAAACGTAAAGGCCAATAAGCTACCAACTGCAGCTTGAAAATCATATATAAATATCGGGGAAATAGTTTCCGGGGTCCTCCTTTTAAGAAGCTGTCGTAGCAATTTTTTTTATTATGTGTTATAAGCACTGCAAACCAAAAAAATATTCTCCAGCAGATATTAGGTTCTGTAGCATCACCTGACGCCATTAACAGAATGAGTAAATAATATTCCTTTTGCTACTAAATAATTTTTATTACGTAGGATTTCTTTGGCACTACCGCTGACACATAATCAAACAGATGAAATCACAACAGTCCGCATCTCGTGGTCGGGTGGTAGCGTTTTCGCTTCCTGCGCCCGGGTTCTCGGGTTCGGTTCTCGGCTGGGTCAGGGATTTTCTGTGCCTCGTAATGACTGGGTGTTGTGTGATGTCCTTCGGTTAGTTAGGTTTAAGTAGTTCTAAGCTCTAGGGGACTGATGACCTTAGTGTTAAGTCCCATAGTGCTCAAAGGCATTTTTTGAAACCACAACATGACACTGATTACAAAACGCGAACGTCAACAAAGACACTTCATAAACTGCGAATAACTCATTATTTCATCTACATCTATATTCCACAAGCCACATTAAGGTGTGTGATAAGGGGAGTATATATACCACTATCATTTCCCCATTTGTTTATTCCAGGTGCGAATATTTCGTAGGAAGAACGATTGCTAGTAAACCTCTGTGTGCGCCAGAATCTCTCTAATTCTATCCCCATGGTCTTCCTGCGTAATGTAAGTTGGAGGATCCATATATTAGCTGACTATTCATGTGTCGTAAGCTCTCGGTGATATAGAGTCGTGCATACCGCCATGTCGGATCCCTCTGTTGCAGCGTCTGCAACTAAAAGTGACTAAGCATCTCTCAGAAGCCTTAGTGCTTACTAAATAAAATACTTCGAACAGTCTTAGAGTCTTATTAGTACAGACATTGCCAGCCGGAGTGGCCAGGCGGTTCTAGGCGCTGCAGCCTGGAACCGCACGACCGCTACGGTCGTAGGTTGGAATGCTGCCTCGGGCATGGATATGTGTGATGTCCTTAGGTTAGTTACGTTTAAGTTGTTCTAAGTTCTAGGGGACTGATGGCCTCAGATGTTAAGTCCCATAGTGTTCTGAACCATTTGAACCGGTCCAGACATTGTTTCAGAATATCTTGTTCATGCAAACATAACTTTGTTTAAGTACTGCTACATAGTTTATGTGCCATTGTCAGTTGTTTCAGATTGTAATGAGATAGTAACGCTTTTGAAAATCATTGTATCCTGTACAAGAATTAGGGGCTAACTTATCTCTAATGGCGGGTTTTTCTAGTTTTCGCAGTATCATGATGTGATGTTACATCGCACTGACTGCCTTAAAAAACAGTATTGTCTCGTGGTCTTTCGTGGTATCCATTTTGTATGGTCGAACGACTGTACCGCAAAGCGATTAGAGGACCCACTAGACAGCTGTGTTATGTTGGTAGCATGCAAATCAGACGGTTCACAATTCTGGTCGTTCGGATACTTTCGCACATGATGGTACATGTGACCCCCAAAGCGACACGTAACCATTCATCTTGCAGTACTACTACTTTTCGGTGACAGAAGTGGGACTGTCAAAGATGCACAGTAGTCAGCAGTGCAAGTAAATGGTAACATGTGTCGATTATATCCGTTGATGGGCTCTTCGTTGACGTTTTTCTTCGTCTTGTGTTTGTCTTCTTTTTCCGTTGTGGTTTAGAATGCGTCAGGAATGAAGTCAAGTGTATATTGAGTTTAGGGCAACGGCCTTTCCGCAGTACATACACCGTTTCCCGTCAGATAACCGACGTTAGGCGCCAACGGTCGTGGCCTGCACTTGGGTGGGTGACCGTCCCGGCCGCCATGCGCTGTTGCCATTTTTCGGGGAGAACTCAGCCTCGTGATGCGAAATGAGGAGCTACTCCACCGAATAGTAGCGGCTCCAGTCAAAGAAAACCATCATAACGACCGGGAGAGCGGTGTGCTGACCACACGTCCCTCCTATCCGCATCCTGAATTGAGGATGGACCACTTGTGGCCTGAAGATGGAGTGCACATGGGGTTTGGTTAATGAAGTGTAAGTCGGTTGTATAAATAGTAGGTGAGTGTTATTGTCGTTTATTTTTGTCATCAGTCTCATAAGATTAAGAGTATACCAAGGATCTACACTAGAAGGCATGAGGCTTGAGGTTCACAGAGTGCCTGAGTTGTATTGGACGTTTTCGTTTTCTTCTTTCGTTTCTGTACCACACTCCTACTGCTCATTCTAATTTCTGGTAATGGAATGGTAAACTGTACGACAGTGCTAACCAAGTTAAATTGAGATCGTTGTTGCAAAAGTATCTTATCACAAGGTGTTTTGCTTTTGCATTATGTGGCATTCATTCAAAGTAGAAATATGCTGAAGACGCCTCATAGATGCAAGACAAGTCATTCGCCCTGACATCAACAATTAAACCGTTCCATGTTTGCTCAGAAACAATGCACATGATACTTTTAGGAGTAAGAACCAGAGTAAGGGAGAACGTATTGGGCACTAGAAAATTTTGTGAAGTATCATAGTTGTACTAAGAGGCACATGCATTAGCTAGGAGGGCTTCTGTGGATAAATACTTCAGAGGAATCGCAGAGCATATGAAGCAAATCACACGCGCGAGCTTTCAGTAATGGAATGAAAGCATGTGGCTCTCAACTATGTACCCTCAGACTCAAAGTTAAAATATAAAAATTTTGGCTGGTTTCGTTGTCTAGGGGCTGGCATACGTAGTTGCCGCATTGCAGGTCAAATACTGCTGAGTCTATAGAATACGATAACAATACACACATGATTCGGACGGTCGAAAGTTTATATCACTCGGAAATTGAGAATTATGAAAGTAACATATAAATTTATAAATGAAAGATTGCAATTAAATAAAATCAGCAAGTACTATCTTAACGACTTTAAACTATGAGTAAGATAGTAGAAGTACTTTTGAGAATGCGTTATTTTTCAGAAAAACACTTATTGGTGTCGATGGTCCAGCAAAATAAATAAATATACGTTGAATAACAGGGAAACAACAGATTCCTGCAGCACATAATTACTTATGAACAACAACACAGCTCACGATATATTCACTTCCAAACGCCCACTACGTCTTCACTAATGAAGCAATGGAAATCACACACGTGCAAAAGTCGGTACTCCGAAATATTTCTATCACCCGCAACCACGGGCAAACCGCTCCACTCTCCAAGTCTTTCTGTGCGTCCGTCGCGCCAGTCCTTCCCGTGTCCTGTGAGACTGTCCCTCGCGCCGCACTCTTCTGAACTGCCCCCTTGTCTTCTCTCGAAACGATCCTCCTCCCCCACTTCCATACAGTCTCACCATTAACGTGTGCTGTGATTGGCTAGAACGCTCCCCCCCCCCCCCCCATGTCTCTAGCCAACGCACACTCAAAAACATAATGAAACATATTCAAAATACGGGATTTACATGTAAATACTTTAAATTAAATAAATATTCCTACGGCTGGACCATAAACACTCTCTAACACACATAATAGATTAAAAGAAAAGAAGCAAAAAGTGGGCCAGAAGATTAACGTCTCTGTTTCTTCATGAGTAGCATATATCCGATATTAACAAAGACATATATATATATATATATATATATATATATATATATATATATATATATATATATATATATAAGCATGCTGCTACCGTTTTTTCGTGGTAGACGCGATCGATAGTAATCGGCCACTTTGACTTCCAATAACTTGTGTACTATTTAAGTTACATACCTGTAAGTCATACCAATTTAGGTTTACACTTATAGCTTTCTAAAGACACGGCGAGCGACAAAATCCAACAAAGCGTTTATGTTTTGGAAATTCGTTGCTTGGTGTTACTTGTGTAACTTACCGTCAGATACTAAACTTTAGACAAATAAAGGTATTGAAAATCTGATTACACCATCAGAATCGTTGTGCAAATAATAGTAATGTACATGTTTCTTTTTGAGGTATCATGATTCATCTGGCAACTATTAATTTCTATACGAACTGTGAAATGTCTGCCATTAAGGTTTTACAAAGTCCTCCATCTTTGGGACTCCCGGCATCGACACAAAGCACCGTCCTCTTCACAGCGGAATTCCCAACCTCGCGGCGGGACCATGCACCCGACCGGCTAACGTTTGGCACCACGTGTTTGCTGCCGAGGCACGGTTGGCAGAGCGGCCAGTGCGGCCACACCGACTTACAATATTTTCAGGGCGCCACAATTCGCCCCTTACCTCACACACTGGACACCACTCTTGGGGTGAGAGATAGAATGTAAGGTTTAAGTGATAGTTATCGTGTTCTTACGTACATATATCTGCCATTGTAGTGACTCTACCACGTATTACCTACATATAGTAAGGAGTTCACGTTAATATCCTCTTTTGATCATCAGTCTGTATGTGTTACAGGTATGTCTGTATTTGAATGCATTTAGGAATGCCGAGATTCAGATCAAAGAAGGTACTGCATTTATGCAAGAGGTTTGTATACTAAGATAAACAATATATTTTGGTTTAGGTAACTGTGTGATTAGGTAAATGTGAAAGGAACTTGTAGGTAAGAATTCTGTTACTAGAAATGTGTAATATTGTGACATGTATAATGGACCTTAGCGTGCCTAATTAAGTGTGGTGGGGAAGCATTGATGTTATGCATTGCAACACGTTGATCATTTTGCGGAGTGTGATGACTGGATTATCATAAGTACAGGTTTTTAAGGTTAGGTATAACAATCAAGCAGGATACCACCTAAGAAAGAATGGGCAAATAGCTTTGCAATATTGAAAGATGACTCCCAGAATTCCAAAACCCTACCTTTACTCTATGGCTTATCACTGCTGTTGAATGCACAAGTGGATGTTTTCTATTGTCAGTGTTTATGGACCAGCTTTATCAAGAATTCAACGACATATCATCGATATGGGCTTTCGGAGCTCAAGCCCCTGTCGTGTACCCTTGATGACAGCATGACACAAATTTTGCACTGACATTAGACTGTTGATGACTGGAAACATGTTGCTGGGTCGGACGAATCTCGTTTCAAATTGTGTCGAGCGGATCGACGTGTACGGGTATGGAGACAAACTCATGAATCCATGGACTCTGCATGTCCGCAGGGGACTCTTCAAGCTGGTGGAGGCACTGTAATGGTGTGGGGCGTGTGCAGTTGGAGTGATAGCATCTTATCTGACCACCTGCATCCATTCGTGTCCATATTTCATTCCGACGGACTTGGGCAATTCCAGCAGGACAATGCGACACCACACACGTCCATAGTTGCTATAGAGTGCCTCCAGGAACTCTCTTTTGAGTTGAAACATCTCCGCAGGCCACCAAACTTCCCAGGCATGAACATTATGCCTTGCAGCGTGCTGTTCAGAAGAGATCTCCACCGTCCCCTAATCTTAAGGATTTATGGACAGTACTCCAGGATTCATGGTGTCAGTTCCCTCCAGCACTGCTTCAGATATTAGTCGAGTCCATTCCACGTCGTGTTGTACCACTTCTACATGCTCGAGGGGGCCCTACGCAATGTTCGGCAGGAGAAGCAGTTTCTTTGGCTCTTCAGTGAAAAAAAAATTACAAATGATACTCATTGTCAGTACTAGGTTCCACAACCTTCTGGGAAAAAATCCCTGTTTTAGTGGCTGCAGGAGTGGGATATTTTGTGTTTTCTCCGTGGCTAAGGACAATGGGAAATGGGTGCGGAATTGTGTCACAAGTAGCTGACATTGGGTAAGTTGTTTTGTGTTACAAGATTACCCTATGCCTCCTGCAGAACGGAATAACGGATACCAGCACGTGTAGGAATTAGACAGCGTTAAGATCGCGACATACGATAAAGTGGGTTATCGCTTCACCATACTGCTGCTTTCGTTGAGTGGAATTCCACGACTGTCATGCTAAGATGGAACCGACTGGTTCAGCAGAGTCGTCCGCAGCGCCATGCAGGAGCTCAAGAGCCTCACTTGTCTAGCGTACGATCCACTCACATGTGCAGCGTCGTACAGCCACATCACACAATACTGACTCTTAATTGGGTTGTTTGCAGCATGACGCTGACAGTGTGGTGACTTGTGGAGTACTACCAACTGTGAGAAGGGCACCCATTGTTTGTGGCTTCCTTCACGCGGCGAAGAAGAGTCGCACCGAAAGTGACCAAACTGTGCACACGAATGGCACCACGCTGTCTTCCAGACGTGTCCCGTTATGCGTACAGCATCACGATGTACATATGAGTGTGTGATGATTGAGCGAAGAACGTCCGCAGATCGTGGTCACGCGGTAGCGTTCTCTATTCCCGCGCCCGGGTTCCCGGGTTCGATTACCGGCGGGGGTCACGGATTTTCTGTGCGTCATGATGACTGGGTGTTGTGTAATGTCCCTAGGTTGGTTAGGTTTAAGTAGTTATAAGTTCTGGGGGACTGATGACCATAGATGTTAAGTCCCATAGTGCTCAGAGCCATTTGAACCATTTTTTGAGCGAAGAACGACTGTTGCCAGTGTGAATTCGTCATCATCATAGAGGAGCAGAGTTACGATATGTGTACGAAACTTTAATCACCAACGATTAATATAACCGGTAATGTCGATCCTAAGAGCTACATTTGTACCTTGTCACGGCCACTGGTTATGCCTTATCTTCGAGGTCCCCGTGACGTTAATTTCCAACAAGGTAATGCGCACATCGCATGTTACCTGTGCTGCCTTGAGGTGTGTGGACTTAGAGGGTGTTCCACTGTACAGTGGGTAGCTCGTTCTTCACTTGATTTGTTCATGGAAATAAATGATGACGGGTTGCTAAGAGACAGATACGGCACCTCTCGTCAGCCTCTACTGTTGGCGAACTGTGGTGTACAGCTGAAGCATCACGTACGAGAGGTGTTCAAAAAGTAATGCTACAATTTTTTCTCTGCCAGTTTCTCTAGAAAAAATGCAGAATTTGTTGCGGGACATCGGCAGACATTCCCGCTTCAGCCCCTATAGTTTCATGAAGTCCCGATTTGTGGTGGCGCTACACGTACCCTACAAATTGGCGTCTGTAACAGGGGTGCGTTCCAAGCAGAGAGCTTATATAGTTTCTTTCGGCGGGTAACCAGAGCATCGCAGATATCCATAAGCGCTTGCAGAAAGTGTACTGAGACTTGGTAGTGAAGAAAAGCACGTGAGTCGTTAGACGAGATTTCTATCATCCCCATAAGGTCTGTCCGACAGAATAAAATTTATGAAGTATTCAGTTCACTCGTATGCCGGTTCCTCGTTTGAAGAAGCGAGTAAGGTTACGCAGGTGTTGCTTCACTTACCTCGTGTTCTGGAGCAGCGAAGGTAAGATCAGTGACTAGCAGTTTGATTTTAGGTTATAATGGTTTTCCTTAATGATAACTGACGAGTACGTTTCAGTGAGTTAAGGAGGGTTGATATGGGGGTGATGTGCTTATGTACAGCTGCCTAATTTGTAGCGTAACTTTCACGTACACTGTTATTCTATATATGTATAAATGTGTGGCAGAAATGATCTACGTTAGTGGAAATATATTTTACAGTTTTTCTAGATTTTATATGAAGTGTTACACAACCTGTTCACATTATTGGAAGAGATCTCTTCTGTTGCGGATCGCCTTATTTGCGTAGTGCTTCTCTGTTATCGTGCTGAACTCCCTGTTATGTCCTTAATTGAATTTTCCGTCGATGCCTGCCAGAACATGATAACATAAAATTAAAAAGGAAATGCTTTCTGGTATTCCGCCAAATTATACTTATTTGGTCACAAACCATCTTTTGGTGCGTTAGTTGTTTTCTGAAATGACGTAGAAAGTGAAGATTTACGTTCTGTATAGGTATCTAAAATGATGATCCTACTGGAAATACTGGAAATCAAGAAACATCTGACAAAAAATGCCAGCTTCGTGTTAAATTATCAGGCTCAGTTTCCTTTTTCCCTTCTTCCAAATTAAGTTTTAGTTACAAATAATAATTTGAAGTCGTAGGTTCGAAACTTTTCCGTCAGTTGTTAAATGTACATGTAAAAAAATGTTCCCTTTTTAGTGAAAGTAATTATTTCTGAGTGACGAAAAAATAATGCTTCCGTATGGAAACCCTGTAAATGTTATCATTTTTGTTTCTTCTGTGAAAATAATATCCATATTAAATCGCACGTCATTGTATGTGTTCCTGGAGTTGTCACCTGAGAATGGCTTAAGAAGCTGAAAGTTGGTTCGTGACCAAATAACTAAAATTTTGCTGAATATCAGGCTATTTTTCGTATTTAACATTATCATTACGTTTTTCTTTGCATCTCACTGAACTATGTTACGCCTGGTTTAGTATACAGTAAGACACATATATCATTATTATCACAGTTTCGAACAGTGTTCTGCTTCTCATAGTGTGTCTCAAATTTCCAGATCGTTTAGCCCGCATAGGTCGCAACACATAGAGTACGTTGTGATGGACGGTTTTAAATGTGAAATATTACCCCAATGACAGATAATTTTAGCAATATGTCATCTGAAGTCTTTTCTATACATAAATGTATTGATAAATCTAGTGTAGTGGTTTGCCTACAAATTAAGGTATGAATCATTCTCGTGGAACACATTTTTATTCCTCAGTACTCCTTCATTCTTTTCAAGTGTTCAGCCTTCTGCAAATTTTTTACAATCGATTAATATATGACAACAGTGGAAATGAGGAATGAATATCCTTACTAAGGTGTGCTGCTGTTTCGGATATTATTAAACAAAATCCCAATCCGAGAGTGATCGGGAGAACCAAAATCGTTATAGTATCTAGCCGCTGAATGTAACTGCTGAATATTGCTATATTTATCTAGTTTAAGCACTTGAGGTTGTCACGTAACTCTCTGTTTTGCAGATAATGTTAGCTGTATGTAAATTATTTCTGTGCAGAGCAAATAGACTGAAAAGTAAACAAGGAGGCTTTGGTCGGTTAGACCATTTAAAACTGGTCAGGCCACCTATTCCCAGACTCTTCGTGTTATTTGTTCCAGTTGAAATTCCTTACAACGCTAGCAGCTTAGCCGTCAAAAACGTTGTGTTACTTCTTTATTCCTCAACGACGTCTGCGTTCGGAATATAAATGGCGTCTCCACCCCTTCCGCCGTAACGTTTCACCAAAGGACTTTATCCCTTCCTTCCCTGCTTCTGTCTCTTCTCTGTAGTTTCGGGCTACGCTCTGCCTTTGTTTTCCGAATGTTGCTTTGTGCATACATTTACGTATGGTCGGATATCAGGCCCGTACTGCTGTCCACATAATCACTGTGTTTAGATCGAGCGTGTGTAGCGTCCACCCGTCGTCTCTGATGGAGTCGAGGCGCACTGGCAGTAACAGATAAATGAAATACTGCACTGTTTATAGCATACGATGTACTTAAAAATACAAACCCCGAAACTAGTTAGGGAAACTCGTCTGAGTAAAACTCTTATTGAGCACCTACACGTCGAGGCTCGAGGCGCACTGGCAATAATAGGTACATGAAATACAAAGTACGTTTGTGCACTCATTATAGCAGATCGTGTTCTTAAAAATACAAACACCGAACCTAGTTAGGAAAACTCGTCTGGGTAAAATTCTTATTGAGCACCTACTGTTAGAGGCAGGCAGCTATTTCATTGTAATATGTGTCTTTTAATTTATCCTACAAAATGAGAACTCAATCTTTGGGTATTTATTCGTCTTTAATGAAGTGATTTGGGATCACAATACTGTCAACGAGCGTTATTCAGTAGAGGTGATAGTACTTGGCACTTGAATTATTAATATACTTATTTTCTTCATTGATTTATTTCTGTATCTGTTTTACCTGGTAAGCATTGGTCGCAATTTCTTCACCTACAAGATGTGACGTATAAAATGAAAAGTGGTTGTAGAAAGTAATAATAGCAACAGATAAGGCAAACAATAACAATAATAGCCATAATAATCTAAATAATAGTAGTAATAGTGGAATAAAAATCTTCGACTGCGTTTTTCACTTGTAATAACAATGGGCGTGAGGGGATACCACGACGGGAGAGACAAATTATTATATAGATGATGAGAAAAGAAAGAATATATTAATATCGGAAACACGAATTTAAAAGATACATGAGCGTCCAATGAAGTAAAAAATGAAGAACGAAAGTAACCAGAGGGACTAGGTGGATACAATCAAAGTGCAGATACTTACACAGGTTCAGTGTGTGCGATAATTCTTTTATTGGGGTGAAACTTGGGAAATATTGTAATGTACTAATGCGGAACCGACTTAGGATGAAAAAAATTTACTCATATTTTGGTCGCCATGAGCAACTCTGGTGCGGTGAATGCAAAATAGACGTATAGAAACTTTTCCGTATCTAAGCAAGATCGTAAGAGATGGAAAAGAGCCACCGTGGTACAACAACCGAGTTAGAAAACTGCTGCGGAAGCAAAGGGAACTTCACAGCAAACATAAACATAGCCAAAGCCTTGCAGACAAACAAAAATTACGCGAAGCGAAATGTAGTGTGAGGAGGGCTATGCAAGAGGCTTTCAATGAATTCGAAAGTAAAGTTCTATGTACTGACTTGGCAGAAAATCGTAAGAAATTTTGGTCCTATGTCAAAGCGGTAGGTGGATCAAAACAAAATGTCCATACACTCTGTGACCAAAATGGTACTGAAACAGAGGTGACAGACTAAAGGCCGAAATACTAAATGTCTTCTTCCAAAGCTGTTTCACAGAGGAAGACTGCACTGTGCTTCCTTCTCTAGATTGTCGCACAGTTGACAAAATGGTAGATATCGAAGTGGACGACAGAGGGATAGAGAAACAATTAAAATCGCTCAAAAGAGGAAAGGCCGCTGGTCCTGATGGGATACCAGTTCGATTTTACACAGAGTACGCGAAGGAACTTGCCCCCCTTCTTGCAGCGGTGTACCGTAGGTCTCTAGAAGAGCGAAGCGTTCCAAAGGATTGGAAAAGGGCACAGGTTATCCCCGTTCTCAAGAAGGGACGTCGAACAGATGTGCAGAACTATAGACCTATATCTCTAACGTCGATCAGTTGTAGAATTTTGGAACACGTAGTATGTTCGAGTATAATGTCTTTTCTGGAGACTAGAAATCTACTCTGTAGGAATCAGCATGGGTTTCGAAAAAGACGATCGTGTGAAACCCAGCTCGCGCTATTCGTCCACGAGACTCAGAGGGCCTTAGACACGGGTTCACAGGTAGATGCCGTGTTTCTTGACTTCCGCAAGGCGTTTGACACAGTTCCCCACAGTCGTTTAATGAACAAAGTAAGAGCATACGGACTATCAGATCAATTGTGTGATTGGATTGAGGAGTTCCTAGATAACAGAACGCAGCACGTCATTCTCAATGGAGAGAAGTCTTCCGAAGTAAGAGTGATTTCAGGTGTGCCGCAGGGGAGTGTCATAGGACCGTTGCTATTCACAATATACATAAATGACCTGGTGGATGACATCGGAAGTTCACTGAGGCTTTTTGCAGATGATGCTGTGGTGTATCGAGAGGTTGCAACAATGGAAAATTGTACTGAAATGCAGGAGGATCTGCAGCGAATTGACGCATGGTGCACGGAATACGGACTATCAGATCAATTGTGTGATTGGATTGAGGTGTTCCTAGATAACAGAACGCAGCACGTCATTCTCAATGGAGAGAAGTCTTCCGAAGTAAGAGTGATTTCAGGTGTGCCGCAGGGGAGTGTCATAGGACCGTTGCTATTCACAATATACATAAATGACCTGGTGGATGACATCGGAAGTTCACTGAGGCTTTTTGCAGATGATGCTGTGGTGTATCGAGAGGTTGCAACAATGGAAAATTGTACTGAAATGCAGGAGGATCTGCAGCGAATTGACGCATGGTGCACGGAATGGCAATTGAATCTCAATGTAGCGAAGTGTAATGTGATGCGAATACATAGAAAGATAGGTCCCTTATCATTTAGCTACAAAATAGCAGGTCAGCAACTGGAAGCAGTTAATTCCATAAATTATCTGGGAGTACTTATTAGGAGTGATTTAAAATGGAATGATCATATAAAGTTGATCGTCAGTAAAGCAGATGCCAGACTGAGATTCATTGGAAGAATCCTAAGGAAATGCAATCCGACAACAAAGGAAGTAGGTTACAGTACGCTTGTTCGCCCAATGCTTGAATACTGCTCAGCAGTGTGGGATTCGCACCAGGTAGGGTTGATAGAACAGATAGAGAAGATCCAACGGAGAGCAGCGCGCTTCGTTACAGGATCATTTAGTAATTGCGAAAGCGTTACGGAGATGATAGACAAACTCCAGTGGAAGACTCTGCAGGAGAGACGCTCAGTAGCTCGGTACGGGCTTTTGGTGAAGTTTCGAGAACATACCTTCACCGAAGAGTCAAGCAGTATATTGCTCCCTCCTACGTACATCTCGCGAAGAGACCACAAGGATAAAATCAGAGAGATTAGAGCCCACACAGAAGCATACCGACAATCCTTCTTTCCACGTACAATACGAGACTGGAATAGAAGGGAGAACCGATAGAGGTACTCAGGGTACCCTCCGCCACACACCGTCAGGTGGCTTGCGGAGTACGGATGTAGATGTAGATGTAGATGTAATGGATTAGGAACGACACCTCGGAAAGAAAGGTCAAACAAGTGAGAAAGAAAAAATTTTGTCTGCCTCCGCGTACACAATTTGTTCAATATGAAAAACTCACACGTCGACGAGATGCTGTATAGCGCCAGATTTGCACCTGGTGATCTTAATTGAAACTTTTTTCATCGGTAATCCGATCCACATTAACGCATTACATATCTACCAAGTATCGCTGCCATACGATAATTACAGCTCATACTTGACCTCCATGAGTAGCTGCGCTTTAATTGTAACCGTCCGGTACACATGGGACCTAATTTCACGATTTTACCAGAGACGAACCACATTTCTATCATCATCATCATCATCATTTAAGACTGATTATGCCTTTCAGCGTTCAGTCTGGAGCATAATCCCTCTTATAAAATTCCTCCGTGATCCCCTATTCAGTGCTAACATTAGTGCCTCTTCTGATGTTAAACCTATTACTTCAAAATCATTCTTAACCGAATCCAGGTACCTTGGTCTGCCCCGACTCCTCCTACCATCTACTGATGAACCCATGAGTCTCTTGGGTAACCTTGCTTCTCCCATGCGTGTAACATGACCCCTCCATCTAAGCCTGTTCGCCCTGACTGCTACATCTATCGAGTTCATTCCCAGTTTTTCTTTGATTTCCTCATTGTGGACACCCTCCTGCCATTGTTCCCATTTACTAGTACGTGCAATCATCCTAGCTACTTTCATATCCGTAACCTCAACCTTGTTGATAAGGTAACCTGAATCCACCAGCTTTAGCTACCATACAACAAAGTTGGTCGAAAGATTGAACGGTGCATAGATAACTTAGTCTTGGTACTGACTTCCTTCTTGCACAAGAGAGTAGATCGTAGCTGAGCACTCACTGCATTAGCTTTGCTACACCATTTTTATCATCATCACAGAAAAATTGATCAAAAAAGATTTTCCGTATTTATAATATACAGGTGTCTACGCTGGTACTGCGAAAATAAAACAACAAAAGTAACATAAAAAGTACATTGTATTAAAAGATAGATAATAGGAAACTAATTCCACTGATGAAATTAGAAGTAAATATTAATTACCCATCAAAATACAGAATCAGGTGCAGTAGGATTGTATGGTGGATGATGAAACCATGTTTGCAGGGGTCAGTTCAATGCCTTGGGCGTAGTGGCTATGAAGAGGTGAGTGGAGGCATAGTAGTCGTAAAATGTATAGTCATGAAAACATCATTGGTAAAACATTTAATGATCGTTGATCACCTACAATAACCAAGACGATACACAGAGTGCCCAATATCCCCTCGATATAAGCAGTAAGCAGCTTGCAAACACTAGCGGCCAGCGTGTAGTGTCGAACAACCGGTGAAGTGATGATGCCAGCAACTGAGCAAGGCCTGTGACAACAGGAACGGGCAACCGCCCCAAGCGCAAACTAGACGCTCCCCCGCTGCAAAGGATAGGGCGGACTGAGGTGCGCAGTGGACCTAGTGTGGATAAGATGGCTTACAGCAGCTGTAATGCCTGCCCATAGGAGCCCACGAAGGCAGCAAGGAGTTAGACCTGACAAGCTAGCCGAGTGATTGCACCGCCCCGAACTAAAGCTGTGGCCGGCCGGATGCAGGTCCCTAATTCCACAATACTGGTCAAAGTGCGAGCAGCCGTGACGCAGCTAGCAGTGGGAGAGTCAGAGGTTGGGACTTGTTCATCCATGTAGACTTGTAGACTACCGTAGGCCTGCCCTTGGGGCTGGTGCCTGGATCACTGCAGACCCTCTGACAAGAAACATTCAGTATATATATGGACTTGGCTCGTTCTACTTATGCTTAAGTAAGCCATAACAAAACCATGTCTCCGACAGGAAGCTGCCAGGTGACCCATGCAGTAGCAGCTCTTCCCTTTCTTTCTGCTGTGTCAGTATTACACTCCAAGAAAGCTAAACAAAACAAAAAAAAAAGCTCCAAGGAGAAATTATCGGAATGGAACGGAATTCGGTAGATGTGTTCTACTCATACAAACAAAAATATGAATAATATTTTAAAAAAGTTGATGATTCAACCATAGAAAAAGCTTCACAGATTGAGCAGCTCATAACACGTTGGTGCACCTCTGGCTCTTATGCAAGCAGTTACTCGGCTTGGCATTGACTTACAACGTTTTTGGATGTTCTCCTGAGGGATATCGTGTTAAATTATGTCCTATTACCACGTTACATCGTCAAACTCTAGAGATGGTTGGAAGGCCCTGCCCATGATGTTGCAAACGTTCTCATTTGGGGAGGAATCCGGCGACCTTGCTGACCAAGGTAGGGATCTGGCAAGTGCAGAGACAAGAGCCGTGTGTGGGTGTTCATTACCTTGCTGAAATGTAAGCCCAGGATAGGTTGCAATGCAGAACAATCAAATGGTGCGTAAAGTATCTTCAGCGTACCACTGTGAAGTAATGTAGCCGCGGTTGACAACCAAAGTGGTCCTACCATGATATGAAATGGCACCCAATACTGTAAGTCCTTGTTGTCACGCCATCACTTGGGTGACAGTGATGTTTGTTCCCCAGTCCAGGGCGTCTCCAGACTCTTTTTCGCCTATTATCGGCGTTCACTTCGAAGCGGAAATCATCCCTGAAGCCGGTTCCGTTCCAGTTAACGAGATTCCAGGCAGAAGACGTGGCTGGAAACGCCTTGGAGAGAGGTGGGATGCCGGCCAGATTGTCGCCGAGTATACGGTCTGACAGTGAGCAGTGATGCTCTATCGAGCCATTTCATAGCAGGACCCCTTTCGTTTTCGTCTGCGGAACACTTACAGTAAAGCAAATGATTGACGATAGTCTCTGCATTGTTTCTTCGCACTTTTTTGTGAGCGATTCTGGGCTTACATTTCAACAAGATAATGCTCACCGACAAATGATTAGAGTTTCTAATGCTTGTCTTCGTGCTTGCCAAACCCTACCTTGGCCACAAAAGTCGCCACATCTATCCTCAACTGAGAAGATGTGGAGCATTACAAGCAGAGTCCTGCAACCAGCTAGGAATGTTGGCCATCTAATGCTGGAATTGGACAGAATTTCGAACGATTTCTATTGGGAGGACATCCAACGACTCTTTCAATCAATACCAAGCCGAATAATTGCTTAGATAAGGGCCGGATGTTGACCCACATGTAATTGACTTACTCAGTTTCTGAAGCCCTTTGTCTTGAATATATTGTGTATATGGGTTGGGTTGTTTTGGGGAAGGAGACCAGACAGCCAGGTCATCGCTCTCATTGGATTAGGGAAGGACGGGGACGGAAATAGGCCGTGTCCTTTCAAAGGAACCACCCCGGCATTTGGCTGGAGCGATTTAGGGAAATCACGGAAAACCTAAATCAGGATGGCCGGACGCGGGATTGAACCGTCGTCCTCCCGAATGCGAGTCCAGTGTCTAACTACTGCGCCACCTCGCTCGGTATATTGTGTATGACTTCGTACATAATGGTAAGGAGAGATGACAACAAAGTGGTGCAGTAACTGTCATCGTAGGAAAGGTGAACAGGAACAAAAATGATTATCGAACAATTTAACAAACAGAAGACTTACTTAACTAGTATATCTCCAAGCCCACAAAGACTGATTACAAATAATGCAGCAAGAAATAGTGTATGGTTTCTAGTGTCAACAAGGATGAAGCTTTATGAAATAAAGCACGAACGATGGTGTTGCAGCTGCGACTATGCAGCGTGTGTGTGGCGTCGCACAGCGAGAAGGCTGTAAGTGCCATTGGGCTGTGTCGTTGCCGCCAGCCGTCCTATATTGTAGCAGCAAAAGGTAGCTTGTGGTTCAGAGGCGTGGCTCTGCAGGTGGGCACCATTGGGTCCACAAGATTACCCGCAACTGCTATAGGCATCTGACGGAAATTTATAATTCTAATGCCATCTTTGACGTCTCTGAGGTGGTATCAATACATGACACCACAGAATTAATCTCCCAATTTTTCTGGAGATTCCTTTGTCTGTACATGTGCTATCACTCTCAAATGTATGCGAACTACCTGAACTACGTTTCACCTGATTTGCATGCAGCCCACATAACGTTACTGCCTTTTATGTCCTCTAATACAGTTTTGGTAAAGTCGCTTTACTGTACAAAATGTTAACCACACGTGACCACTTCAAAAGATTGCTCCGTATGGCTGTTAATTCCAGATGTAAATTAATACCAGGGTACTACAAGTATCAACGAACACCTCAGAAATCCTTAACGCTTATAAACACAAGCTTGTTACATGAAGTGACATTTGTAAGATGTTACCACTCTCATTAGTAACTGACGCAAATAATGACAATAAATCTAATACATTAGGCATTCTTGCATTTTCCTTCTCTAAAAGGCTTTCCAACCATCTATAAAACATTTTTGACCTGGCCAGTACTTTTTCATAGACTGACGAATGAACTTATCACTTAGAAAAACTATGATTAACAGCGTCAAGCGCTCTATCGAAACCTCACCGTCAACAACGTGTCACTAGTAATTTCACTATCTTGATGATAGCATGTAGATCTACATACAGTCTAAAAACCACTTATCTCAATTGTCATCTGACACAAAGTGACGTTAAAAATTATCATGTAATGAGAGTCGACCATAACAGTAATCGTCACTTTCATTTAGATGACGAAAATTTCTGTACTGTATCGGGACAACTAACCAGTAACTGTTGTCCCAGTTAACAAACCACAACAGATGTTAAAAATGGTTTCATTCTAAAGTCACAAAGTTGAAGTGAGGAAATGTATGTACTGGTTGGTGATTCGAGCATCATACCTAATCCAATTGTTATGTAAGCACAGACAGAGGTTAGATGTCTGATTTTCTCAACAGTAGTGAGATGTTTGGAACTGCAGTGACGACAAAATTAATAATTTCTGTCCTCCCAGGATTTGAGTAGGGAACCCATCTCTGTTGCTTTCTAGCCATGAATGGACATTACGTATAGATTTCTTTCACCAGATGAGAGATGTGTTAGTGTTTGAACTTGAAGTGACGTGACGAAAAGATCTGCGTCTTTCTGGAAGTCGGAACATCTCATATTGTTGTTGACAACGAATGAAAATATGTTAAAAATCGAAAACAACTTCCATCAATAGTTACGTCGGTTCCTGCTAAAGCCTGAAAGTACATTACAAAATATTTGTGCCGAGCTGGGATTTGAACCCTGACGCGCTCGTTAAGTGGAGAACTTCAGGAGTTTTGAACTTTGAGGAAACAACGAATTGATGGCACTATGACGTCATGAAGGGCTCAAATTCCTTGAAACCAGATACATTATCTTCAATAACTCAAGCTAAAATTAAAGATAATATAAGTGCTTTGTGACCTTACATGGCGTTTGGTTCTTTAACTAAAATAAAATCATTGTTGTAAGATAGATTACTGGTGATAGAGTTTATACATGCTGCCACTTACACCTCTGTCATGACCCAACCTAATATTTAGTCGGTAGTGGAGTAACATTATATTTAATGTGGATCTGGAAGCACATTCATTTGGTGTATTCAGGGTTCAATAGGCTATACCACTGCTTATTAAGGACTTCCTCCTGAAGTGCGAATCAAACCTTGACCCTACCAATACCAAACTAGCATCAAGCCCCAAGACCACTTAACTCCTCATACGGCAGTGTCATGATTTTGTCGTAGCACTTGTGCCAGAGACCTCTGTGAATTCTATGTTCCTGACTCTCTGGATTTGATTGCAGTCTGTTAAGTGCAGTCATTTCATCCTCGACAGAATCGCCATTAAGCAGCTGCGTCAGCTACCCAGGGTGTACATTCAACTTGATTTTGTAATCAATGACATAAAATCACATGATGGATATCCACACACTGTAGGATGCAAAAGTTTCGAAAGCAAATGTTGCTTTCACTTAAGGTACTCTCCATGGTAACGTCGCGCAGTACAGAAAGAAAGCTGAGTTATTGAACCCGATTCTTCCGTAACTTAGTAAACTACAATTCCTCGGTCATGTGACAATATCGGTCTCTTGGGAGCTCAGAAATAATTTAATTCTTTTTAAAACCCTGCAGTAACAGCAAATGCTCAGGAAAACGTTTCCATGAAGAACTCGTGGCTGCCTGTTCTGAAAAGAACAATATCTGCCCCGCTGTCCTACGGCTGCTGGACGCTACCCTGCGTCAGCCCAGGAAATCGCAACAGATGAACCTATGATCCACAGCGACCGTTTGTACACTCTCAGTGGCAAACATAAGGTTATTTAATATGGTAATTTCGTCTTCAGCGTGAAGTATTTTCTACAAACTGCGTGTACACAGTGCAGTAGCAACAACGTAGGAACCAGTATTCTCACAGCACATAACGCGAGGTAAACTAAGCATCTATAGAGAATCTAAGGAATACTAAGTATCTGCGTGCAAAAATTACGACGAAAAAAGAGATTGGCGCATAGGTTTGTGGCGATTTTAGATTTAATACAAGAGGGAAGGCAGGAAGCTCGAAGATCCGTGCCCTGTACGTGCTGAGTGTTATCGAAGAAATGAAGTCAAATAATAGCTTTCTCGTGTCATTTGAGATAATTTGAACGTGAATTATTAATCAGTAGGCTGTGCCGCTGTATTTCTGCCACAGAAGACTTAAAATATTAATCCTCTTAGAGATTAGAACATAGAACTAACGTAACTTTCTTTTCGGTAGGCGCCGTCGTTTTCACTGGCCTAGCGGACTACCTTAATGCTTATTGCCCCTCATAGTGCTAGTGATAGCTATGAAACTTAATTCGCAATCTACACGAAATTAGTTGTATTTTCTAGGTGGGATGACCCTCCTGGACCAAAAACATACGTTACATCGTTAAATGACATCGTAAGTGAAAATAGTTCAGTATACGTAACTGAAATAAGTACATAATAACAAGTGAATTTAGGAGGATACTTCTGTGTCACTTTAGGAAGTATCTCGACTATTACAGGGTTGTCAGACTTACTCTACGATGTTGCCAAGTTCTCATTATGCTCGTAATAGGAAGGAGTACGTTTGCACAGCCGATGAGTATCTTCATAAGGCTGGCTACACGGAAGTAAATCTTTCGCCTCAATGACGCAGTGGAGGCATCTCGCTAACTGACAAATACCTGAAATATGTGTAAGCAAATCTGTGTAACTCATTAGAAACAACATATATTAAGAGCAAGGAAAATGAAATGGATGTCCTCCCTCCTCATAGCTGTTATTAATTTATTTCTGTTTTAGTCTGTAGGTTACCAGAACATTCATGAGAATTATTGAGGAGTGATTGTTTGAATCGACTTCATTGTCACATTTAGACAGGAAAAAACTAGTGTTATTTATAATAAAATACTCAATGACAGGAAGCCCTTAAATGAAGTGTGTCCGCAGCTCGTGGTCGTGCGGTAGCGTTCTCGCTTCGAACGCCCGGGTTCCCGGGTTGGATTCCCGGCGGGGTCAGGGATTTTCTCTGCCTCGTGATGGCTGGGTGTTGCGTGCTTTCCTTAGGTTAGTTAGGTTTAAGTAGTTCTAAGTGCTAGGGGACTGATGACCATAGATGTTAAGTCCCATAGTGCTCAGAGCCATTTTTTAAATGAAATGAAATTGAAAATAAGGAGTCTGATGTGGCCTTTACAGTTAGCGTCCCTTATCAATTTCTGTGAATACAATGCGACGCTATAGAGGTCAGAAGTTGTCACAATGTGTACAGATTATAGAGAGTCAGTAGTTATATTATGTTAAGGTACTACCTTTAACAGTGTTCATTGTCAACCAGATTGTTATTCAGACATCCTCAACACTGTGTGAACACCATGGACTCACCATATTTTCATTTTAGAATCTGTTTTCACTGCTTTATTAGGTAGGTAATGACAACGGTTTACTTATTGTTAAAAATCTTTTTGTATTCGCGTTTCCGGCGTAACCCGTCATCACATCATTTAAAAGAACTTCATACATAGCTTTTGTTCTGATGACGGCAGTAGCCGAAGAGAGGTGATGAATGACAATACGTAGGAGGGAGATTCAATAATTAAAGAGAAAAACTGGTGTAGGAGTGAAAAATTTGAACGCACTTTTTACTTTCATACTTTCAATTTTCATCACTAGGATTATCTGAGAATATCTGACGGATAAAAACGGTGTTGTTCATAACTCAGCAACTTAATATTGCATTTAACGGTCACCTGCGTGCTTAAACTCTATCCGCACTAGTTGAACAATGTTCAGTGATCGACATTGTTCATATCGTTATTAATAACAAGCTCAAGTTCAGCAAAACAAGTGCAAGGCGGCCCCCAAAGAGTTAATGTAATAACAAAAGGAATCAAGACTCAAAGTGTGGAAGAGTATGTGACCCTTTTCTAAACAAGATTTTAGCGTGTGATGAAACTTCGACTCACCATTTTGAACAAAAGTCGAAAAGACAAAGCATGGAACAATGACTTGTGGGAGGGTCGCACAAACAACAATAAAAATACTTCTTTGCATCAGGTACACAAAGAAATAGTTCACTGTTGGGAGAAGTGTAGTAATGTTGGTGGAGATCATGTTGAGAACCACCAAAAGTCTAGTTTTGTAAAAATGCACAGTTTTTTCGCATCAATATGTAACTTCAGTTATTGAATTCCGTCGTATTAAATGATCTAGACGTTGTAATCGCAATAGATTCGTGTCACGTCATTTTAATCGTAACTGGGCAGCAATATTAAGACTGTCATCATATGGCAGGGCACTGTGTAATGAGTCCATTTATGTGACGTTTTGACTGTGGGCTGTGCCCGATAAGCGTAAACAAATAAATATTTGACAAGTTGACAAGTTGTTAGAGACTGAATAAAATAGAGAGCAGGTAATTTTCAGTATTTACATACCAGCGGCTGGATTCCTGCCCGACTATATGTCACAGCTGATGCTCACGCTTGTTGATCACAGCAGTATGCCGTACGCTTACATATTTCAGCACGTGATTTAATATCTTCCATAGCAGTTCGTTGTGGAGGTCATAAGAGTAGCAGGTTATCACATTACTAAAAAAATGGCTTTGAGCACTATGGGACTTAACTTCTTAGGTCATCAGTCCCCTAGAACTTAGAACTACTTTAACCTAACTAACCTAAGGACATTACACACATCCACTCCCGAGGCAGGATTCGAACCTGCGACCGCAGCGGTCGCGCGATTCCAGACTGCATCGCCTAGAACCGCTCGGCCACTCAAGCCGGCTATCACATTACTGTGCACCCCCACCACTGCCTTCTGCACTTCGACTGTTGATTTCTCGTAAATTATAATTCTGAACGCAAAATCATGTTCTGTTATGTGAATGTATTCACGCGTTTTAGTTTTTGGTGAAGAGATGTTGTAAAAAAGGCTTGTCACTGGTAGATAAACAAATCTACTTGATCTCAACCCATGAAGTGTTACATGTGTCTAAAACCAGTAAAAAAAGTCAGTGAATGTTATTATTGATCAGACCTTTTTTAACTGAAAAAATGGGGGTCACACCAATACAGAAAAACCATAACGGTAAACAGACTTGCCAAATAATGTCAACAGAGCCCCTTGGTCTCGTTTGGAGTCTTATTTTGGAAGCTTAAAGTCGCGGTCGCGAGCATTCATGAAGTTGTGGTGTATATGTGGTCCCACTGGGGCACGTCAGACGACAGTCCAGGTGCTGCCCGACATTGTTGCCACACATCCAAAACATTTTAAAAGTAGTTGCTGTTCAGTTATAATTAAGCACGTTCTGTGCAACATAGCCTGCGTAGAGACAACTTTTACCTCACGAGTATTATATTCCAAATAAATAATGCCCAGTTTGCGAATTCTACGTAAAAAATAATAATTTTGCAAAATTAATTACAAAATTAATTATTGCTCACACTGGAATTAAGTCTTTTAACGCTGTTTTCAAAGTACCACAAAAGGTGAATTTCAAAGGTGAATTTGAAGGTAGCATAGAATTGAATAATCTAACATACCGATCGTAAATCTCTATTCTTATACTGTAGTTGCGATTAAAATTACAACAGAATTCATTTCTGTGTAAGTATATGAAATCTAGTGTTGTTATCTTCTTTACTACAGAATTTTATTAGCCAAGATCACAAGGAAGGCCACATAGATTTCTAGTTTCAATCAATAAAAAGGCCATCTTCAGTCACATAATACAGTATGACAGTTATTGAACCATATGAAAGAAACGTAAATTAGTTAAAAACTACGGAGTGCACACACTTCATTCAACATGTGAAAGTCACTTTAGATATTCTTATTTAGGTTATGATATGTTCGATATGCCTACCATCAATGGCATTGACGTTGCAGACGGTAGCGAAATTTTGCATGACCCGCTGAAGTGTCGGAATATCGATGCTGTCGGTGACCTGCTGAACGGCTGTTTTCACGTCAGCAATGGTTTTGGGGTTATTTCCCCGCAAAAAGGTGTCCCATGTGTTCAGATGCGGAGAATGCAGCGACCAGTCGAGGCCCAAGCCAGTGGCCCTGAGCACCCCATAGCCAGAATGCGATTCCGAAAGGGCTCCTCCACGACATCAAACTCTCTCCTGCTTAAATTGGAGTCGAGCTCCGTCTTGCATGAACCACATCTAGTGGAAATCAGGGTCACTTTGGACAATGGGGATCGAATCATCTTTCGGAACCTTCACATACCGATTGGTAGTCACCGTACCATCAAGGAATATCTCACCGATTTAGGTGAAGAATCGTAGGTTAAGGGTTCGATTCAAACTTCAGGTCAATCTTCAGGTGAATGTTTTCAACTGGCACTACACCAAATAAAGAACATGGGGTTCGATCGTAGTTCTAGATCGACATTAAATGTGAAATTACTTTGCTGCCGACTTCACATTACGTTGGCCATAATAGAGGCGCAAGTGGCAGCGTTTAGAAACTCTGTAACCAGTAATCTACCTTAGAATAGTGTTTTTATCTTAGTTAAAGGAAAGAAACGCCACGTAAGGTCACGTAGCACTTATTCTATGTTTTATTTCAATTTGAGATGTTGAAGATATTGGATTTGGTTTCACGGGATTTGACCCCTTCATGACGTCATAGTGCCATTAGTCTGTTATTAGCTCAAGGCTCCAAACACCTCTCCACGTTCGGAACCTTTTCTAATGTCCTTTCAAGCTTTAGCATGAATACACCTAACTGTTGATGGAAGTTGATTTCAATTTTAACACCTCTTAATTCATTATAACGATATGTGATGGCTTAGACTTCCAGAGAGACGCAAATCTTTTCGTCACATCATTTCAAGTTCACACATACCACTCCTGGGTTCTTGTGTAGTCAACGACGATGTTTGCGGTGTTAGATTCTCAGTCATCACTATTGTCTTCGTCGTGTCACTTTAAGTTCAAACGTACGCACATCTCGCTTCTCGTGAAAGAAACCTATATCTAGTATCCATTGGTGGCTAGAAAGCTATAGCGACAGTTGCCCTGTTCGAATCCCGGGAAGAGCGAAATTATTAATTTTCTCGTTACTGCAGTTCCACACTTCTCGCTATTGCTGAGAAAATTGGGTATCTGGCATAACAACTGGATTATATGCGGCGTTAGAATCGCAATTAAATACATACATTTCCACATTTCAAGTTTGTTACTCTGGAATGAAGCCATATGCAACATCCTTCATGGTTCGTTAAATGGGACAGCAGTTTTTGGATAGTTGACCCGATACATTACAGAAAATTCGCCATGTAAATTAAAGTTCAGATTTGCTAACTACTACTGGCTATGAATGTATTACATCACGTCTCTTTGTGGCTAGTCAGCATGACGATTACTATTGTGGTCGAGTCTCATAACGTATGAGTATCTTACATATTTAATGCCACTTTGTGTTAGATAACTATTACGATAAGCGGTTTTCAAACTGCACATAGTTAAGGTGGCATCATGAAGGTAGTGAAATTACTAGTGATACATTGTCGACGGTGAGGATTCAATAGACCGCTTGACGCTGTTAATGATGGTTTTTCTAAGTGTTAATTTCATTAATCAGACTCGACAAGTGAACGACGGTTAATAGATCGTCGGAAAATCTTTTAGAGGAGAAGAATTCAAGAATGACTGTTGTGTTAGATTTACGGGCATTATTTGTGTCAGGTCCTAATGAGAGTGGTAACACTTTACAAATGCCACTTCATGTTATAAATTTGTGTTTATAAGCGTTAAGGACTGTCTGAGGTATTCCATGATATTTTTAGTACCGTTGTATTAATTTAAACCTGGATATAACTGCCATACAGAGCGGTGTTTTGTACTGGTCACATGTGGTAACCGTTTTGTGTAGTCAAGCGCCTGTACCAAAACGAGATTACATTAGAAAACCTGCAAGACAGTAACGTTATGTGGGCTACCTGTACATGCAAATTAGGCGAAATGCAATTCATATATACTTATATGGATATGAACGGACACCATTGATGACCTGCAACCGTCTAGGACGAAATTAGAATTATATATTAATACCTTCAGCTGCTGATGGGCGTTGATATATATCAACGGGGACAGGTGAAAATGTGTGTCCCGACCGTGACTTGAACCCGGCATCTCCTGCTTACATGGCAGATGGTCTATTGTTCTGAGCCACCGAGGGCAGAGAGGATAGTACCACTGCAGGGTCTATCTCGCGCACGCCTCCCGCGAGACCCACATTCTCACCTTATATGACCACACACTACGAATATAGTGTGTGGACATATAAGGTGAGAATGTGGGTCTCGCAGGGGGCGTGCGCGAGATAATCACTGCAGTCGTACTATTCTCTGTGCCCTCGGTGGCTCAGATCAGTAGGCTTTCAGCAGAGCTGCGGCGAGGATGTCTTGTATACGTCCCGTATGAACGGTCGCGTGTGACCGTAGTTGTTTACTACTTCGTCGTCGCTAGTTTAGAGTCCATCACTACCGACGGAATATTGCACGTTCATGCAAGCAAAGCATCATCAAGATCAGTTTTCAACCCGATCACGCACGACAGCCAGCTTTTAAAGTGGAACGATTTCTACGTGATTACGTTAAAATGGAACCGTGGAACATAATTGGTATCCATCTCTCTATCACGAGTAGTGTTGTCTACGTCAAGTTAGTAAGTGAGGAAGTGCGCAAATGCGAACGATCTTAAATTCAAACATTTTGATGGCAATATTGGGGCGGTCTCTATTGATCACGCGGGGCTTGGCCTCCGTACGATACGCGTCTTCGAACTCCCTTTCGAAGTACCACCAGACTTAGTCACCTTGGCTTTCGAGCCTTACGGCAGAGCGGTCAGCTATATGGCCGAAAAATGGACCACCTTTACAACGTACCCGGATCTTAATGCGGTACGACAGATCAAAATTGAACTTTCTAAACATGTAGCATCCTATCTTGTCATCGGCGGATGTAGGGCGATCACTATGTATGACGGTCAGCCACGCACTTGCTCAGGTTGTGGCCAAGAAGGGCACGTCCGGTCGGATTGTCTCCGACGACGGCTTACTCACATCCCGACAGGTGAATCTATGCCTCCTTCTACGGTGACGACCCTTCCTCTAAATTATACCGAGGTTGCACGGGCAGCACCCCTTTCCGATACTGACCACATTCGTCCGATAGCCGCCCCCTATAGCGAGACCATGATGGACTGTGCGATACCGGATCCGGCCTCTACTGATGACTGGGTGTTGTGTGATGTCCTTAGGTTAGTTAGATTTAAGTAGTTCTAAGTTCTAGGGGGCTGCCGGCCGCGGTGGTCTCGCGGTTCTAGGCGCGCAGTCCGGAACTGTGCGACTGCTACGGTAGCAGGTTCGAATCCTGCCTCGGGCATGGATGTGGGTGATGTCCTTAGGTTAGTTAGGTTTAAGTACTTCTAAGTTCTAGGAGATTGATGACCACAGCTGTTGAGTCCCATAGTGCTCAGAGCCATTTGAACCATTTCAACCATCTAGGGGGCTGATGACCATGGATGTTAAGTCCCATAGTGCTCAGAGACATTTTGAACTGGCCTCTACAACGGCGCCCACACCTGAAGATAATCACCGACTGACCTTGCAAGAAATCATGGATGCCAGGATGGACATTGACCCACGGGTTGTGCCGACAGCGGGTTTTCTTCCAGACACCGGAGCAGCTGAAGAAATCCACCCACTGAAACACACGTCCGTAATCAGCATTCCCCGCGGAAACACAAGAGAAGGGGGCGTGCTCCATCGGACGAGTGTTTGCAGCGATCGTCTGATATGGGCTTTGGACACTCTGACGATAGTACTGACGGTACAGAGGCCGCAGTAACATCCCACCCAACTGATCGCCATGGTGAAGGCTTCTGTCCGTCCGACCCCACAGAACAGCATGCTCACAAGCAGACAGCCACTGCCGATTCTTAGCCAGTAGAGCTGATGGTGTCAGCGCTGAGTGCCGCAGCAGCCACAAACAACCACCAACAGCTAATGGTATTTCATGGCCACTGGGCGGAAGACAGTAAGGAAAACTCTGAGGGAATTACCGTCAAACCTCCTTGCCTAGGGACGCCAGATGAAAGTTGATGTCGTCAAGCCCTGAATGAAAATTGTGCAACGGATATCTGGGGAGGGGAGCTTGAGAGCGCTACCTGGAGAGCGTGCCCTTTCTGTATGATACTAGCCAAGGGGCTGGAGGGCTCACACATTGATGTGTGGGTCCCTGCATTCTATATCTTTTATTTTAATGAATTCCTTTAACTTGAATTCTTCGTGATTTTAAGGTATGTTAAAGATTGATGACAGTTGATTAGCTATTTACTTTAAGCATCATCACTCGATTTTATAGCAATTGCAGCAATTGTTCCAGTTTACAGATATCACAATTGAAAACGTATAGCTCGTGTATACTATATATTAATCCGCACGCACATTTCTACTGGAAAGACGGAATTGCGTTGACTAAATGTATACCACCAAAGTCCCCCAATATTTTACATAGGACATCCACTACGTGAGTAAGAAAAAATGGCTCTGAGCTCTATGGGAACTTAGAACTACTTAAACCTAACTAACCTAAGGACATCACACACATCCATGGCCGAGGCAGGATTCGAACCTGCGACCGTAGCAGTCGCGCGGTTCCGGACTGAGCGCCTAGAACCGCTAGACCACTGCGGACGGCTACGTGAGTAGGATAACGGGCAAACTGGGGACCAGATACATTAACACAGGGGGTCAAATTTCCGAAATTAAACGAGAACATTCATTTCCTTACACAATGTGAAGCTGGAAATAAAAGAATTAGTACAAATATTGAGATACGTATCTTCCATGCTTGAACATTGAGACAGACGCACTGAGGTCACGTCTGCTCACTTACCCGTCTTCTGTAACAGTCTTCGAATATGGCGGGCACCCGGAGGTCTTCCTGGGCCCTGGTAGAGGGGATGGTCGAACCACTTGGCCGTGACCAACCACTCCTCCCCAAATCTTGTGACACTGGAACGTCTTTGGCTTTCACCAGCCTGTGATGTCTCTCTGATCCCCTACCCAGGAGTGAGGTTGGCACTACTATTCTACACAACCACTTCCCAACTAAGATTTGGCCACGCTTTACGGAAAGGTGTGAGGAGGATTAGGGAAGTTAATGTGCAGATTCACATTCACGTACAAGAAATGCATGATGGACGCCACATATAAATACGTACTATGAAGCCTGACGCATTTCTTTCCACCCGTCCACATGGGGTCTATTGCACCCGCGGCCGGCCGCGTCGTGCAATAAAATTAGCGGCAGAGCCGCCTCTGTATTTCTCGGTGTGAGCGAGCAGCGAAACCTGCTGCTCATAGAGCGGAAACTACTGTAACTTGCCCATCGTGTCGGATGACACGCGGGGGAATTTACCCACCAGTGTTGATCCTTTCCCGCCATCAGATACAGCGACGAGACAGCCTTACAAGGGCATTGATGGCCAACACGGGTACTATGGATAGACCTCAAACTTATCGCGTTGCGACTTAAACATCAACACTATAATGACCCACGCTAAGTTATCCTTTCATCAGGATATGTTGAATTCTGTCTCCATTGATATAGCCCTTCTCCAAGAAGTGTACGTAGACGACTTCCCAGGCATGTACGGTTACGATGCTTGCGTCTCTCCAGCTTCCCCCACAGGCAACGGTGTCGCTGTACTTTTCTGGAACGGATAGTGGCGGAGGATATTCTCTTTCTGCCTGGGGCAAGAGGAATGGCATTCACAGTACTAGGTGTCCGCCGTATCAATATCTACGCACCTTCTGGGACAGACAAGCGTCGCGAATGTTCACGATTCTTTGCGGAATACTTAGCCCCGCTCTTTCAAGGCCGCCACGACCATCTGGTGTTTGGAGGTGACTACAATTGCGTACTGGCACCCAGAGACCAACTCCCACGACATAATCCGTGCCCGGAACTCGAGATGCTAATTCGAGACCTGCAGATGGTGGACAATGGGGAACATTTTCACGGCCGCCGACGGGGATTCACACACTGCGCGAGTCATTCTTCCAGTCGCATCGACCGGATTTATGTCTCACGCTCTATCGCCGCTGGAACACAGTATGCGGAACTTTGGAGTGCAGCTTTCTCGGACCACACAGCTTACATTTGTGCCATCACCCTGCTGCTGCAAGTGTGGGGAAGCCGTAGCCCGTGGAAATTAAATATTGCTCACCTTTCGTACCCGGATTGCCGCAAAGCCGTTGAGGATACGTGGCATACGTGTGAAAATCACCTCCTTGCATATCTCACAACATTCCGCTGGTGGTTGGACTGCTCCAAAACAGGATTGTAGCGAACGTTGATAACCTACGGTGGCGACCACGCTGTTTGGCGTAAACATACAATCGATTTTTACTTCAGGGTACTGCCCTACTGCGATGGTATGGCGCCGTTTCCGGAACGACATACGGCGTTCCACCGTGCTAAGGCTCAGATCCTCGCTAATATGCGACGCCACCTAGAGGGAGTGGTCATCCTCTCGAGGACGCAGGATCGGATACCGAGCGAACGCCCGTCTATGTTCCACTTAATTCGTGAACGTAAACGACGCCAACGACCTCTAATACGCTTCATCGACACGGAGGACGGTTGTCGCCTCACCATGCAACAAGACATAAACACAGCGTTCTACGATCATTATTCCCAGCTCTATTCCTCTCAGACCCCTGATCCGACAGCATTGGAGGACGTCTCTCAGACGATTTACGGCACCGTCACCCCGGCAATGGAAGTGGCCTTGATGGAAGAAATTACAGAAGAAGAAGTGATCGATGCCATTAGAATAGGAGCTGTTAACAGATCTCCGGGTCCTTATGGCCTCCCCTTGGAATTTTAGCGGACTTTTCAATATTTATTAGCCACCCGATAGACGGACATCTGTCGCGAACTACTATCACCGGATGTGCCGCTCCCTGCGGCCATTTTGGAAGGGATGATTATTCCTACTCACAATCCGCCCGGTGGCTCACGACTGCAGGACTACCACCCGTTGACGCTATTGAACGGCGACATTAAGATCTTTTCTTGAGTGTTGGCAGCGCGGATACATCAGACCTTACGAAACGTCATCTCGCCCGATCAGACGTCGTTAGGAGGTGATAATAACATTCAAACTTCACTCAGTGAATCTCGTGACTTGATCTCACTGGTGAGGGCATGTTGTATGAAGGGTGCACTGGCGGCAATCGATTTCAGTCAAGCTTTCGACCGAGTGGACCACGACTATTGGGAAGCGGTCCTCCAACATATGCGGTATCCACAGCCATTCGTCAATGTCGTCTTGCGACTACGTCGTGGCCCGACATCCTAGGTGATCGTCAATGGCCGACTTACGCAGCCCCTGACCATTTCTCGATCGATACGCCAAGGCTGTCCTCTGTCCACTTTACTTTACGCTGTGGCCATGGAACCACTGCTATGCTGCCTGCGCATACGACTAACGGCTATGACGTTACGAAGCAACACATCCCGATGTAAAGCGTTCGCTGACGACCTGGTGATTGTCATCCGCAACGGCGACGACACCGGTAGCGCACTGAATTCAATAGCGTCATATAGCAAGGCCACTGGTAGTCGTATCGTTGGCGACGAACATCGGGGTCGGATTGTCTGAGGACAGCGTCTCCCCCTTACACCTCAGAGATGCTTTGAAATGTCTCGGCATTGATTTTACAGACGATATACGACGCACCGCTCCTTACAGCTTTCGACAGCTTTTACGAAATGTTCAGACTGGGATAGCCAACAACCACCTACAAGCCCTGGACATCGTCCAACGGACCCAGTATATCAACACACATTTAACGTCACGCATTCCGCACATCGCCCAGATACTACCTACCCCGGTGATGTTAGCTTGCCGTATACTGACAGCTTTTGGGTCCTTCGTGAGTTCAGGAATGCATTTCAAGATCAAATATAAGAATCTCACCCTTCCCCCTGATCGGGGAGAGCTTGACCTTTATCACGTTTGTGACAGATCGTTCGCCCTGTTTGTGAGCACGTTAGTCAAACTATGGCAATGCTGTCCGGACAACCTGGCGAGTTTGTTAATAGAAGAACTAGCACCGCCCTCCCTGTTGCCACCTGTGCCGATACACCACGCCCCCTCCTCGGTCTTCTACATCGGTGTCTTTTACCTCGAACTCAGTTACGTTCGACTTACCTTACCTGCGACACAACTGGCGACGGCAACGACGGGTTATCGGGTCCTGCAACGTCGACGACCCGATAACGTCGTGGAGAGGAAGCACCCGAACGTCAACTGGCGAGTAGTGTGGAGGTCAATTCACCACGTAACACTAGGCACTGACGTCACGGCGATGTGGTATATCACTGTCAACGGTAAGCAGGTGACCAGATCAAGTCTACATATGGTAGCCTCACACACGTGCACGATCTGTGGCGTTCAAGACAACGACGAACACCGTCTTGGGCGTGGCGAGTCTACGGCAGTGTGGCACTTAGTGAAGTAAATGTCAGAATGCTTCCTTCGAGTGACGCCGAATCATATCGACACCATAACTATATTATTCACAGATGAGACCTATTATCCACGCACGACTTCTCTGGCCTGAATTATTCCACTGATTTATGTCGGGGTGGTGACAGCAAGCCGCTATATTCTTTCCTTAGGCAAGGTGTGCGAATCCTCCGGCAATTTCCTTTATATTCAGGATACTGGCACTCAGACGGTGTTGATGCCCGATCTGATTCCACACATGCTCTATGGAAGAAAGTTCTGGCAATATACACTGTGGTTCAAATGACTCCAAGCCCTATGGGACTTAACATCTGAGGTCATCAGGCCCCTAGATTTAGAGCTACTTAAACCAAACTAACCTAAGAACATGACACACATCGCCGGCCGGAGTGGCCGAGCGGTTCTAGGCGCTACAGTCTGGAACCACGTGACCGCTACGGTCGCAGGTTCGAATCCTGCCTCTGGCATGGATGTGTGTGATGTCCTTAGGTTAGTTAGGTTTAAGTAGTTCTAATTTCTAGGGGACTGATGACCTCAGCAGTGCTCGGAGCCATTTCAACCATACCTGGATGATGCAGCAGATGGAGAATTTCATCGGGACGCCTCGCACTCTATACCAGTATTTGCCCCATTTCCTCTTTTTGTCCCCGGTGCAGAAAGGTCTTCGCTGTTTTTGTTTCCCATTCGGTGCAAGATGTAGCATCGGTTAATAATGTTATGGATTCCACCCTTAGGTTTTGTTTCATGGCTTCCTTAGCCCCACACTTTGCTCTCCTTCTTTATGCCCTTTGCTGCAACTATGAGCATGATTTTTAGTTATGTGCGTCCCTAGCTTGACGCAACGAGTGTAGTTACTAGTTTCATTTACTTATTATTAAAAAAACAAAAATTAGGAAAATTACAAAAATGAAAAATAAATAAATAAATAAAATAACAAAAAAACATTCACAATAATACACCCATTGCATCCTTTGTACCACATCGTGGCCAGGCCTCGGGTTCGACCCCTGCCCACCTTGCTTCAACCACCCCACTACCTGATAAATTTCCCACAATAAAAAGAAGGGCACACATTTTCACTTGTCCCCGTTAATATATATCAACGCCTGTCAGCAGCTGAATGTATTAATATACAATAATAAATGCAATTTAGCTCACTCGCATACTTCCGTGCATGATAGTACATCACATTTACTAATTTTCGTCCTATTAAGATAATTCCTTCATGACGTGACAGGTTTTTTTCCCTTGAAGTATATTATGTCCCTGATTCCCCTGCTTAGAAGTAGCCAGTGTTAACTGTCTCGACACTCTGGAGGCAGTACCTATCATATCATCCGGTATCCCCTGATGAAACTTCTCCTGGTTGACCCCAACTGGGCTGCTACCACGTCTTGTTGCATTAGTCCTGGGTCTCAATTTTCATGTTCCGTATCCAGTAAGTGATTTGCAGTGCAACAATGACAAGCCGTAGAATGCAAAGTCAAAAAATTAGTTTCGGAGTAAGTGCAAAATGGGTAAACAGCAATGACTAGAGAACAAATGAACGCTGTAGTATCAAGTTCAAGTAGAGGAAAGATCGATTCCTCCTACAGGATGATTAAAGAGACTACCAGAGACAAGAGAGGAAACCATATGAATGTTATTAGCCAACATACCAACCTAACACTGGTCAAAGAAGGTAAAGCTGAAACGTTGAACTCTCAAATAAAGGGACTGTACAAGGTAAATGAACTTGTGAGCTTTGTTATAGAAAGGGAAGAGGAAGTACACGAAGACGGGATGAGAGAGATGATACTACGATGGAAACTGGAAGATCATTGAAAGAGGTAAGTCGAAACAAGGGCGCTGAAGCAGATTACATTCTCTCAGAATTACGGAAACCTTGGGAGAGTCTGCCATGACAAAACAATTCCACCTGGTGTGCAAGACGTATGAGACAAGTGAAGTAACCTCATATTTGAAGAAGAACCTGGTAATTCCACTTCAAAAGAAAACTTCTGTGGAAGTTACAGAACTATTTCTTTAATTGCTCATGGTTGCAAATTAACAACATAGATTATTTTTAGATGGGAGACCCAATGCTATTCAGTCAGTGCATTAGGCAATCGTTGAGGGAAATATACCCATAATTTGGAGAATGAATTTAAGTAGGGGGAAGCGGCGTCAGAATTTTTAGGTTTGCCGACATTATAGTTCTGTCACAGACAACAAAGGACTTGGAAGAGCATTTGCAAAAAGAATATCTATATAATAAAGCAAGGGAGAACGAAGTAGTGGGATTAAATCAGGTACTGCTTAGTGAATTAGATTAGGAAACGAGACTCCAAAACTAGTAGATCAGTTCTTCAATTTTGGCAGAAAAATAACTCATGAAGGTCGAAGTAGTTATAGGGTATACATTCAGACCAGTAACACGAAGAAAAGTATTTCTAAAGAAAGAGAAATTTGTAAACATCTAAACAAATTTAGGTCATAGGAGGTCTTTTCGGAAGATCTGGTCTAAAGAGTTCGTCGTGTACAGATATGAGAAGTAGACAACAAAAAGTTCTGGAAAGAAGAAAACAGGAGATTTTTAAATATTGTGTATAGAAGACTGTAGAAGATTATGTAATTAGATCTCAGAACTAGTCAGGAGGTACTGAACCAGATTTGAGAGAAGAGAATTTTGTGGCACACATTGATTAAAAGAAGGGATACGTTTAGAAGACATAGTCTGCGGGATGAAGGAATGGTCTGTTTGAAATTTGTGGTAAGTTTGACGGGGATGTGGGGGTAAGGGAAGATTGTGCAGGGAGACTTAGGGATGAATACAGTAAGCAGGTTGAAATGGACGTAACTTGCAGCAGTTATTCAGAGGTGAAGATGCACAGAATAAGTCAGCGTGTAGAGCCGCAGGAAACCAGTCTTCGGATTGAAGACAACAACACAATGGTTTTGTATGAGATACACATTTAATCAGTGGGTCAATGGACAGATATTTCGTCATACCTATTATATGTTCGTGGAATGAGTACTTCGAGTCTGTTATTGTGATCTATTCTCTCGTGTTGTGTAAATACTTCTATTCGCTATTGCCCGATCCAAAAGATGTCATTTTTAACCTTGTAAACATACGTAAGAGTGTGGAAATATTGATAACCAGCGCAGCAAAAAAGCTGAGAGGGGACTGCACAACACAAAATTTGAGTTAAATTCAGTAACTCACATTATGGAGAAAAATAAGGTGGAGCAAGAATACCTCGACTATGTCGAAACATCGTTATTACGTACATAAAAGACAACCTATCGTGTGATTATTTATTTATCAGAATATCAATCGGATGATATGCTCCATCTCAGTACCGATCATTCGTTTGTTAAAGGCTAGTGGAGGAACATTGACGGCAGGGAGAATAACATATTCCTGGCTAACGACACTCTGTGACAGAGAGTGACCGGCAGCACATTGAAGCCAGACGAGAAGCGTTCGCTCTCAGAGACTTGAGAGAGCTCGACACAGGTAAAGTTACTCCGTCCATCTGACGTAGTTATCGTAATATACCGTCTCCGGGAACTCCGAGGCTATTCATGAACAACAAAAGGATGACGTTCGTTACCTGCAAAATGTTACGTTCTCTTTGAAAGTCTGCGGTATCCGAACGACTGCTTTATCGGAAAATTCACATAGGAGGACCTTCCACCGCTGCAAGATAGAATGGGGTCGTGTGACCATTGGGGGCACTGCTTTAAGGAAGTTTGCGGGAAAACTAAAACGACAAGACGTCCAGAAATGTATCATACTTCGGGGACAGGTGAGAAGAATGGGCTGTCGGTGTAGGGCACGTGTGAGCGACCAGCGTGTAGAAGACGAAGAGAACGGTAATAGATTCAGTGCGTAGGCACGAAGAAGGAAGAGGTCGACAGCTGCACAGCGACGGACAAGAGGAGAGACGCCATATTTGCAGTGCGATGTAGAGTACCGAAAAGAACTGTCCGTTTTTAATTTACGGGGGGGAGGGAAGATTACCGTTCGGCAGAAGATTGGAGCATCCGCAGTTATCTTTTACGGTGACTTGTTTCAAGTACAGGCTGTGATACTTTAAGGAAGCGGAGGAGGTGAGAATAGGGATGGTCAAACTCACATAAGTATTATAAAAGAAATGTAGACACAAGTTAAAAGAGATGAAAAAAGAATTTCTTATTTAATTTACACTCCTGGAAATTGAAATAAGAACACCGTGAATTCATTGTCCCAGGAAGGGGAAACTTTATTGACACATTCCTGGGGTCAGATACATCACATGATCACACTGACAGAACCACAGGCACATAGACACAGGCAACAGAGCATGCACAATGTCGGCACTAGTACAGTGTATATCCACCTTTCGCAGCAATGTAGGCTGCTATTCTCCCATGGAGACGATCGTAGAGATGCTGGATGTAGTCCTGTGGATCGGCTTGTCATGCCATTTCCACCTGGCGCCTCAGTTGGACCAGCGTTCGTGCTGGACGTGCAGACCGCGTGAGACGACGCTTCATCCAGTCCCAAACATGCTCAATGGGGGACAGATACGGAGATCTTTCTGGCCAGGGTAGTTGACTTACACCTCCTAGAGCACGTTGGGTGGCACGGGATACATGCGGACGTGCATTGTCCTGTTGGAACAGCAAGTTCCCTTGCCGGTCTAGGAATGGTAGAACGATGGGTTCGATGACGGTTTGGATGTACCGTGCACTATTCAGTGTCCCCTCGACGATCACCAGAGGTGTACGGCCACTGTAGAAGATCGCTCCCCACACCATGATGCCGGGTGTTGGCCCTGTGTGCCTCGGTCGTATGCAGTCCTGATTGTGGCGCTCACCTGCACGGCGCCGAACACGCATACGACCATCACTGGCACCAAGGCAGAAGCGACTCTCATCGCTGAAGACGACACGTCTCCATTCGTCGCTCCATTCACGCCTGTCGCGACACCACTGGAGGCGGGTTGCACGATGTTGGGGCGTGAGCGGAAGACGGCCTAACGGTGAGCGGGACCGTAGCCCAGCTTCATTGAGACGGTTGCGAATGGTCCTCGCCGATACCCCAGGAGCCACAGTGTCCCTAATTTGCTGGGAAGTGGCGGTGCGGTCCCCTACGGCACTGCGTAGGATCCTACGGTCTTGGTGTGCGTCCGTGCGTCGCTGCGGTCCGGTCCCAGGTCGACGGGGACGTGCACCTTCCGCAGACCACTGGCGACAACATCGTTGTACTGTGGAGACCTCACGCCCCACGTGTTGTGCAATTCGGCGGTACGTCCACCCGGCCTCCCGCATGCCCACTATACGCCCTCGCTCAGAGTCCGTCAACTGCACATACGGTTCACGTCCACGCTGTCGCGGCATGCTACCAGTGTTAAAGACTGCTATGGAGCTCCGTATGCCACGGCAAACTGGCTGACACTGACGGCGGCGGTGCACAAATGCTGCGCAGCTAGCGCCATTCGACGGCCAACACCGCGGTTCCTGGTGTGTCCGCTGTGCCGTGCGTGTGATCATTGCTTGTACAGCCCTCTCGCAGTGTCCGGAGCAAGTATGGTGGGTCTGACACACCGGTGTCAATGTGTTCTTTTTTCCATTTCCAGGAGTGTATATAGGTGAGTCCTTCTTAGTACTCAATCTTTTCCTTTTTAAGTGTTTTCAGGTGGTTTGCGTTGTGATTGCATTCATGTGCCGCCATAACCTTTTTTCTGTGGTAGATGAAAATGAAATGAAGCTACCTGTATAACACCGGAGAAAACACAGTTTTCTCCCTATCGTAAACCAACGGAGGATGGTATACAGCGAAGGAAGACAATGATTGTCCAATAATCAAAGTTTGAATTTTTTCTAATGTTGCAGTTAAAAAGAAATAAATTTTTGAACTCGTCTTGCAGAATCCACTGGTAGAATTAGGAGAGTGAATTTTTCAAGGACACCTGAGATAATCCTTGTGGGGTCAGTTGGGGCAGTCCTCGCTTTTGTTCAGAAACGAAACTGCAATTACAAGAAAAAATGGTTCAAACGGCTCTGAGCACTATGCGACTCAACTTCTGAGGTCATCAGTGGCCTAGAACTTAGAGCTAATTACACCTAACTAACCTAAGGACATCACACACATCCATGCCCGGGGTAGGATTCGAACCTGCGACCGTAGCAGTCGCACGGCTCCGGACTGCGCGCCTAGAACCGCCAGACCACCGCGGCCGGCGCAATTACAAGAGTCGAACGGAAAAAGTGTTTGAAAAGGTGTGAGACAAGGCTATAGAATATCCCAGAACCTGTACACGGAACAAGCAGTTACAGAAGACAAAGAAATATTTGGACAAGGAATTAAAGCTGACAAAGAAGAGATAAAAAATGAGGTTTTCCGATGACATTGTAATTCTATCAGAGACAGCAAAGGGCTTGGAAGAGCAGTTGAACGGAATGGACAGTGTCTTCAGAGGATTATATAAGATGATCATCAACAACAACAGCAGAATGTAGTCGAATTAAGGCAGGCGGCCGCGCGGGGTAGCAGAGCGGTCTTGGGCGCCTTGCCACGGTCCGTGCGGCTCCTCTCGTCGGAGGTTCGAGTCCTCCCTCGGGCATGGATGTGTGTTGTCCATGGTGTAAGTTAGTTTAAGTTAGATTAAGTAGTGTGTAGCCTTAGGGGCCGATGACCTCTGTAGTTTGGTCCCATAAGAACTTACTACAATTTTCCAAATTTTTGAGGCAGGCGATGCTGTGGGAATTATATTAGGAAATATGTTGGTTTCGCAGTTGATGAGCTTCTCTATTTGAGGAGCCAAATATTTGATTCTGGCCGAAGTAGGGAGAATATAAGATGTAGATTAATAATGGCAAGATAACAACAGCTTCTGAAGAAGATAATTCTGTTAACTTCACAAATAAATTTAAATATTAGGAGGACTGTTATGGAGGTATTTTTCTCGAGTATAGCTATCTATCGAAGTGAAACTTGGACCATAAGAAGTTCAGACAGGAAGAAAACAGAATATTGGCTTCAGAAGATTGCTGAAGATTAGTTGGGTAAATCACGCATCTATTGACGAGGTATTGAACAGAACTGAGGAGCAAAGAAAGTCGTGGAAAAACATGACTGAAAAAAGCATCTGTTGATGGTTAACATTCCGAGGCATCGAAAAATCATCAGTTTAGTACTATAAGGAAGTGTATGTGTGTGTATGTGGGGTGGGGGGAGGGGTGGTCGAAGGACAAAAATTTTAAAGGCAGATCAAGAGATGAATACATAATGCAGGTTCAAATTGAAGAAGGTTGCGGTAGTCACTCTCGGATGAAGAGACTTGTGCAGGACAGAGTAGCTTGGAGAGCTACATTACAACCATCTTACAACTAAAGACCACAACATGATAGTTTGCCTTTTCTATAGGTAAACCTGCTATGTTGCTCCACCTAGGATGGCACACAAATCACCACACAGTATGACGTTCCATGATTCGAGTGGAGGGAATGGACGCTGGAGAATTAAAAAAAATTGGGTTGGTGGACTAATGATTTCTTTGTATACCGAAGGTACGTGTTTGATTCTCCCCTCAGACGATAATGTTCCACACGCACAAAAAGTACATTTCTTTCAATAACAAATGAAAAACGCCTAGCTGCCCCACAGTTCGGAATCCACGAAAAATGTGTCCCCTGGCTAAAGATTCGTGTAGATCTGATTTAGGATAGGCCGTGACATAGGTGAAGTCACGGCATGTAGGTACTGTATCATTAGTAAGGGTTGCTACACCAGGAATTACGTTTTGCTTTTTGGACCGACCATCATATAATGCTTATTTGAAGTGAACATTATGAAACAGTTTGCCGTTTTGGGATGTGAATTCAGACTTCCCCATTTATGGTATTTGTCCCTCCTGTGACGATACAGTTCCACGATATAACTGTTTTCCCGTATATTCCAGACACCTGAAGGTCTCCAGAAGGCGTGCGTCTGGGTTCGACATCTGATCCGGTATGGTAATTGTCATCATGTCTAGTGTCAATTTATATGAAGTCAACTACGAATATATGCGCTTGATTTGGGTTCTAGTAAGACACAGATATTTTCATTGGTTAATTGCAGCTTTTAAAACGTACACCTTTCACTATGGCATATCATCTCTTCATGTTTAGATATCACCTCTTGGTAAAAACCAGTAATTATTTATGACTAATGTGTGACTCTGCTAATTTAAAAATATGATGAGGTGAAGGGCTCAAATCCCTGTTCGGAATAAAATTTTATATCATGCCATTTCAAGATAAAATTGCATGCATTCCGTTACTTTTGCATAAAACCGTACTTTACATCCCTTAGTGTTTAGTTGACCGGCAGAATCGTGCTGGATATGTATCGCAGCGGAGCACAAAAAACATTGTTACCTAATTTATAGTTCAGAGTAGGCAACATTTCTATATAGATGAAAAGTTCGGTATTCCAAGCCTGTTTATGTCTAACTATTAATGACAATACTTGCTGTGTTTAAGTCATGATCGCACACGAAAGCTCCCATCACGTGGTATTTTCAAGTTTAAACATGTTCAAACATCACTAATGATGAAAACGTTGTGCATTAAACGTCTCTTTTGAGAAGGAACATTCATCGGTAAATAGAAAACTGGAGAAGAAGTTCAGGTGGGCGAGGATTTGCTGCTGTGCCCACTGACACGATTCTGGAAATCATTCTCATGCAATTGTTGATGTAGGTGTACATGATAAGGATGGAGCCGGTGACGTATAAGAATACGACGTACACTGCCAATCTCGTCTTCCAGCTGTCGCGGGCTCACATGTGGATTCATAGCAATGGATGCGAGAACAGTAATTTCAGCAACTTCGCCTGTGCGGGTGCTGCGATGATTGCGCTGTCGTGGGTTGATACTTCCCGTTTCCTGAAGCGTCGCAAGACGAGAAAACTTCCGTCGGGAAGGTGGGTTCTTGTCAGGATATTGCTCTCCGTACAGTTCCGCTGCCTGTGTAGCATTTCGCCTACCATAATCAACAACAAAAGCAACAACAATAAGAGCAACGTTATGTGGATGCAGTTTGCAGGAAAGACAAAAAATGGGCTCTGAGCACTATGGGACTTAACATCTGAGGTCATCAGTCCCCTAGACTTAGAACTACTTAAACCTAACTAACCTAAGGATATCACACACATCCATGCCCGAGGCAGGATTCGAACCTGCGACCGTAGCGGTCGCGAGGTTGCAGACTGTAGCGCCAAGAACCGCTCGGCCACCCCGGCCGGCTAGGAAGGACAGCCTTTACTGTATGCCTACTCCACACAACAGTATTTAAAACGACTAAACTACTCTTCTAAATCCACCTGTACACAAAGAAACAGTATTGGATTTACTGTTCTGCTAACTTACATTCCCCACAGATGATTACCCCGAGTACCTGCACTAAGCGCTGGGAGAGTCAACGTCAATGTTGTGTTATGTAATTAATAAGGTTGTGTATAAGTGAATGGTACATTGTGATACATTTTTGAATAGGTTTTTAGGAGAGGAAATGAATTACCGAACGAAAAATACAGGGTGGCATTTAAAAAAAGTCATAGCGCTGTTCATATCTTTGTAAAAAAAAAAAAAAAAAAAAAAGCTACAACGAAGGCAGTCGTGCTTACTGATGCCCCCTGCCGGTTAAAGAACATTTGCTTGAAACATTCTGTACTTTGCATCTGGACAAACAGTTATTTAGGGTGGTCAGGATAAATGGGACACCCTGTATAGCTACATCAATTTAGCAAATATTCACTCATAGCTGACGAATAGATTAACGTTCACGTTGCTGTTTCAACTGCTATGCCGGTCAACACTGTCTCTCGAATATATCCCACATCAGCTCATCCTTCCAAAATTTGCAATGCCGAATGAAAGTTAATTAGAACAAGAAGTGGACCAGACACACACAAACATCTACCAAATGTAAAAAGAGGCTGAAAAGGGAAGCACCATATTATACAAAAGTGCACTAGAAACTGAATTCACTTATCGCACTTCACGAACTAAATCAAAATCGTTATCAAAACGTCTCCACTTTCTTCTGAACAATTCATAATTTACCACCCGACGAATCATTTGAGAAAATAAAATTTCACATTTTCCCGCATGTGTGAAGTTCTAACGTCATCATGACCAAATTTGTAACTGAAGAACTCATCAGATTCTGAACAAGAAGAAATGAACTTATTTTATTCATTCTTTTAGACTTGATCTGTATTTATATAATACACCGCGATTCAACATTGTTGAAGTATTTACATGTTCTGATTAATTATAAATTTATGTCTGAGCACAGTCACAGGGGAAATACTACTACTACTAATAGTTATAGTTATAATAATGACTATACCCTGAAGCGCCAAGGAAACTGGTATACCTTTCGTGTTGAAGTGTCACTTGTTTCAGATACTGTTCTAATGGTAAATAAAGCAGCATTTAGTTTCTGAACAAGATCCTGGACATGGGCTTTCCACAACAGCTTACTATCTATCCGAACGCCTAGGAACTTGAACTGTTCCGTCTCAGTTTACGAGGTGCATTCAAGTTCTAAGGCCTCCGATTTTTTTCTAATTAACTACTCACCCGAAATCGATGAAACTGGCGTTACTTGTCGACGTAATAGCCCTGCAGACTTACACATTTTTCACAACGCAGACGCCATGAGTCCATGGCAGCGGCGAAGGCTTCTTTAGGAGTCTGTTTTGACCACTAGAAAATCGCTGAGGCAACAGCAGCACGGCTGGTGAATGTGCGGCCACGGAGAGTGTCTTTCATTGTTGGAAAAAGCCAAAAGTCACTAGGAGCCAGGTCAGGTGAGAAGGGAGCATGAGGAATCACTTCAAAGTTGTTATCACGAAGATACTGTTGCGTAACGTTAGCTCGATGTGCGGGTGCGTAGTCTTGGTGAAACAGCACACGTGCAGCCCTTCCCGGCCGTTTTTGTTGCGGTGCAGGAAGGAATTTGATCTTCAGAACATTTTCGTAGGATGCAGCTGTTACCGCAGTACCCTTTGGAACGCAATGGGTAAGGATTACGCCCTCGCTGTCCCAGAACATGGACACCATCATTTTTTCAGCACTGGCGGTTACCCGAAAGCTTTTTGGTGGCGGTGAATGTGTGTGCTTCCATGCAAGATGGAGCCCGGACACATCGCACGGCCGACCTCTTTAATTTATTGAATGAATATTTCGATGATCGTGTGATTGCTTTGGGCTATCTGAAACATACAGGAGGCGGCGTGGATTGGCCTCCCTATTCGCCAGACATGAACCCCTGTGACTTCTTTCTGTGGGGACCATTGAAAGACCAGCTGTACCGCCAGAATCCAGAAACAATTAAACAGCTGAAGCAGTACATCTCATCTGCATGTGAAGCCATTCCGACAGACACGTTGTCAAAGGTTTCGGGTAATTTCATTCAGAGACTATGCCATATTATTGCTAGGCATGGTGGATATGTGGAAAATATCGTACTATAGAGATTCCCAGACCGCAGCGCCATCTGTTGTTGACAATTGTAACTACTGTAATTTCGAAAGTTTGTCCTCCTGAAAATGTACTGTTGTCCCAAGCATATTGCAACAAACGGTGTATTTCTATCGCTGCTCGTTTAGTTTGTATTGCCGTTTCAAATATACCGGTCATTTTTGAAACACCCTGTATGTGTGTGTCACTACAGTGCAGTAAAACTAACACATCATATCACACCCAAATGTCCACATCCGTTGCTGAGTTGGCGGCGTAGGTGGCTGCCAAGCGGAGGACTTTGGTGCGAGTCCCGGTACTGCCTAGGATTTTTCCTCCGCGCAATGAATGATACGAGACTCGTGGTGTCAATTTAAGAGTTATTTGGCCAATTAGTAGTGGATCCATGGTCTGTAATGTCTGAAAAACGACCGGGAGAACTGTAAGTCGATCACATGCCCCTCTATACCCTATCCGCAAAAAGCCGCAAGGAAGAGAATGACACGGCAGCTAGTAGACATCTCTTGGCCTTCACGGCCTGGTTAAGAGCTCGTTTTCATATTCACAAGTGCCGCAGACCACTTTCTTGATTCCGTCGATGTGAATATAGTGAACCTGAACAACTTTACGACGTAAAGTGGAGCGCCGGCAGGGCAGTCGAGAAAGACAAAGCAGCGAAGGCTGCGGCACGCTGACCGACCTCCCTTCCAGGACGACAACGCGACTGAAGCGGCCCATAGGTGAAGAGGACATAAGCGCCGCGGCCGATTGGTGGTGGCCCAGTTCAACAGCAGCTTCAAGATTAGTTACGTGGATAGCAGCGTCAACGATAGCGACTTGGATTGCCGTTCAGTACTGACTTTTGTCAGTTATAGATCAACAGTCACTGCAAAGACTGATTATTTCGTATGTTGCCCTTTGTTTGTGACACATCGGTGTAGTGGCCAAAGTTAAGTATTGTATATTGTATTTGATTAATTGTAATAGAACTCAATAATACTAGCTGTTTGATTGTTTGTCTAGGGAACCGAGTAAGCAAGATCCCTAGATACAGCAAATAGTTGTCAAAGTGGTGGGTTATTTCAATCCAATAACCTAGGAGTTCTGGTCTTACTTAAAGTGTTGGAAAGTCATAATCACCTGTCCATAATCTCTTCGACAATTCTTGCACCACAACGAAGTTTCACAGACAGAAGCCGGTTATACTTGATTCTGCATTGCGGAATTGTTTGATTGATGTATTTAGTAGTACAGTTATTTTCATCTTCACACAAATGCTGAAATGGCACATGTAGATAAATGTAATAACAGAAATGAAAATCCGTATAAAGTCACTTAACAGATAAAAGGCAAGAAGTGGTTCTCATGATATACGTGGTCAATACTATATAGGCTACATCAAAGATATCACTCTTTTGCTAGCAAGTGTTCATTGTATGTCATTGGAGTGACTAATAGTGTTAAGGAAGTGGACTCTTTTCCAAGTGGCACCACCCAGATTGCATACCTGTACAACTATGTTGTTGATCTGAGCCTGTTGAATAAGAGCGAAATATATTTTGCGGTTGCGGTTGCGTAATATGACCATCTGATGTAGTGAACTACATGGATTCCCAAAGCTGCGAACATGTGAAACTCAAAACATCCGTAATTTTCAAACATACCAGTTAGTGAAACTCAGGATGATAACGTGTCACTTGCTTTCTCAAAGGTATTCAGGACCAATCCGCACTTTACAGTATAAAACTAAATGTGATCTTACCAAATATCTGTTTGTACTGAAAACTTCTCAGCACAAAGAACTCATTTTATCCATTTTTGCTAGAGAACAGCGCAGCTATTTACGTTCGTTGTACGGTAGAAAATAATGCAACTAACCATTTGTGGATGGTTGCATTATTTCCTACAGTGTAACAAAGAACTTATTTTATCGTCCTAACTAGGGAGAAATTGTAATAAAGAAACCTACTTGGGTGTGGACTAAAATACGGAAACACCAAACTCACAACTCTTTGCCATACGTAATACGGTGTAGGGAGCCTGCTCGCCGGTATATCTGCCACGTTTGCAATAAATACTGTGTCGGGGTGGGGGGTGGTTAAAGTAACTGCCTAGTAAGCAGGAGATCCCGGTTTTGAGTTCAACTCCGGCAGGCATTTTCAGTAGTCGACACTGATTCCCCATGAAGTACCGACGCAGCTGATGTCATTATTTCCTTCCTTTCCTTTCCTTTCTGCCCTTCACTTTCATTTTATATAATACTGTGTTTAACTTAGCTCATAGCACGTTTGTCATGTCAAGGAAGCATTCATCGCCCCGCATGTTAACCTGTGCCGCACGCACACCACTATTTCTAGTGTCAGTTGTCTATTGCATCAAACAGATTGTCATGTGTCCATGGCGAGTGTGTACAGTGCATGACGCGTAGTTGAAGATGGAACGTTACTCGTCACAAGAGTTGTTAGACATGCATTAAATGTACAAGTGAGGGCGTGAATTCCTAAGGGACGAAACTGCTGAGGTCATCGGTCCCCAGAATTACACACTACTTGAAGTAACTTATGCTAGGAACAACACACACACACTCATGCCCGAGGGAGAACTCGAAAGGGGCCGCGCATCCTTAACATGGCGCCTCAAACCACGGGGACACTTCACGTGGCATTAAATGTACAGTGTGGCCGGATGTAGCGTCCGTAAAGCAGCATGAATTTACAGACACCACTTTCCCAACAGCCGTCACATTAATTGAAAGAAGTTTATTTCCGTGGATACCAACTTACGAGAGACGGGGTGGTTCAAACCACAAAGAGTCGGCCAAGGTTCACGCCAAAGACATGTCTGAACTTAGAGGAGATCGTGTTGGATAGTGAGGCGACCACACAGCAATAAGCACTTTTCAACTTTACCATGAAATGCACAGTTCGAAGGACATAGTGTGGAGAGTATTGGTGGAACAAGTATTTTGCCCCTATCATGAAGAACATGGGCAAACACTGGGACCGACGGATTCTCAGCCCAGCGTTAACCTCTCTCAATGTGTTATCCACCACAGAGGTGCAGTGTCTAACTTCGTACAGTTTGTATTGTTCACGGATGAGTCTCCCATGATAGTTTTTTCAACAGCCGCAACAGCCAAATCTGGAGTTAGGACAGTCCCTACGGTACCCACATCGATGGCCACCAGCAACGATTCCCTGTATACATGTTAGCGAGCATTATCCAAGATCACCTTACAGGACCTTATCTGTTATCTTCCAGTTCGATTGGTGCACTTTACATGGTGAGCCTGCGAGATGTGCTGCTACAGTCCTTTTTGTCAGTGAAACGACGGAATACCAGCCCACATTAAAGTTAATGTCTGAATAAAACGTATCCTAATAGTTGGATTTGAAGGGGAGGACCTGTTCCATTGCGAGCGCGATCACAGGGTCTCAAACCTCTGGGCTTCTCCCTCTGGGGCTATGTCAAGACGTTGGTGTATGAAACCCCGTAGAAACGGATGAAGACCTACTAGCTAGGGTCGCAATGGTCTGTCTACTTGTACAAAAGACCCCAGGGGTCATTGAGAGAGTGCGACAGAACTCCATGCATGCACTTAGGGTGCTGGTGGTCACATAAAAAAATTACTATGAGTGGCGTCGTTACGCGGAGTGCGGAATGTACACTCCTGGAAATGGAAAAAAGAACACATTGACACCGGTGTGTCAGACCCACCATACTTGCTCCGGACACTGCGAGAGGGCTGTACAAGCAATGATCACACGCACGGCACAGTGGACACACCAGGAACCGCGGTGTTGGCCGACGAATGGCGCTAGCTGCGCAGCATTTGTGCACCGCCGCCGTCAGTGTCAGCCAGTTTGCCGTGGCATACGGAGCTCCATCGCAGTCTTTAACACTGGTAGCATGCCGCGACAGAGTGGACGTGAACCGTATGTGAGCGAGGGCGTATAGTGGGCATGCGGGAGGCCGGATGGACGTACCGCCAAATTGCTCAACACGTGGGGCGTGAGGTCTCCACAGTACATCGATGTTGTCGCCTGTGGTCGGCGGAAGGTGCACGTGCCCGTCGACCTGGGACCGGACTGCAGCGACGCACGGATGCAAGCCAAGACCGTAGGATCCTACGCAGTGCCGTAGGGGACCGCACCGCCTCTTCCCAGCAAATTAGGGACACTGTTGCTCCTGGGGTATCGGCGAGGACCATTCGCAACCGTCTCCATGAAGCTGGGCTACGGTCCCGCACACCGTTAGGCCGTCTTCCGCTCACGCCCCAACATCGTGCAGCCCGCCTCCAGTGGTGTCGCGACAGGCGTGAATGGAGGGACGAATGGAGACGTGTCGTCTTCAGTGATGAGCGTCGCTTCTGCCTTGGTGCCAATGATGGTCGTATGCGTGTTTGGCGCCGTGCAGGTGAGCGCCACAATCAGGACTGCATACGACCGAGGCACACAGGGCCAACACCCGGCATCATGGTGTGGGGAGCGATCTCCTACAGTGGCCGTACACCTCTGGTGATCGCCGAGGGGACACGGAATAGTGCACGGTACATCCAAACCGTCATCGAACCCATCGTTCTACCATTCCTAGACCGGCAAGGGAACTTGCTGTTCCAACAGGACAATGCACGTCCGCATGTATCCCGTGCCACCCAACGTGCTCTAGAAGGTGTAAGTCAACTACCCTGGCCTGAAAGATCTCCGGATCTGTCCCCCATTGAGCATGTTTGAGACTGGATGAAGCGTCGTCTCACGCGGTCTGCACGTCCAGCACGAACGCTGGTCCAACTGAGGCGCCAGGTGGAAATGGCATGACAAGCCGTTCCACAGGACTACATCCAGCATCTCTACGATCGTCTCCATGGAAGAATAGCAGCCAGTATTTCTGTGAAAGTTGGATATACACTGTACTAGTGCCGACATTGTGCATGCTCTGTTGCCTGTGTCTATGTGCCTGCGGTTCCGTCAGTGTGATCATGTGATGTATCTGACCCCAGGAATGTGTCAATAAAGTTTCCCCTTCCTGGGACAATGAATTCACGGTGTTCTTATTTCAGTTTCCAGCAGTGTATGTCCATAACACAATAAATGTGCATTTCCAAACACCGGTTCCCTATGTCAGAATAATCGATCGTAGACTCACTATCACCTATTAAAATTTGACCCAAAAATTATGATACACCCTGTGTAGAGAATAGTAATACAAGGGAAATGAAACTGTAGATAAAACTATAGAGGATAAAGAGGAATATTATGAAGAAAATATGCACGGTATGAGGAAAACTGACGGGCACTGACGTAGCGAGGTCAAAACAAGGTGACCAACAGCATATGGTATTCTATCGGAATTACCGAGATCTGCAAACCTATTCTACTTGGAATGTACGATATACGGCATGGTCGTAAACAGTCGGATAAGTCAGTGACTTCGTCTAGCGCTAACATTCAAGCATCCTGTCAGAGGTGGTGTTTGTTACTAAACGTGTGCTTCTTTTGGTTTGCTGAAACCCAACAAAAAACCACTAGGAATAATTGGACGCTATCTAGGATCGAACCCGCAGCCAGTCACCCTGCTAGGTCTCGTTTGTGAGTAATATACGGAAAAAAGTTTCAGATAATCTCGTGCTTTATAATAAGAATACTCTAGAGAGTGCTGGTGGTCAAGGCTCGATGTACACGAGCGAGTAACAGCGGCGCGGGCTCGCAGCGAGATTGCGGCGTCAGAAATCGTTTCAGTGCACACAGGCGCCCTCACAGTGATAGTCGCACGGCAGTGCTAGATTCGAAGCAAACAAGTACGCACGTAGGCAGAAGAAAGCAGACAGTGCTTGCTTATTTCATTCATGAATACATTAAGATACACAAGAGGTGGATTCGGAGTCACCCAGTGGTTAGTTCACGGCTGCCGAAAGGAGCGCATGACACTTTTTATAGATTCAAGAGAAGATGAAATTAATTTATTTATTTCCAAATGAATGTACAATCGTCTATTGAATTAACCGTGAAGCAACAGCTGTAATGTAAACTGCTCACCTTTTCCAGATGTTTGGTTAGCTGCAGCCCAACTGATATGCATAATGAATACAGAATAGGCTACACAACACTTTGTAAAGTAGAAACGAAACCACAATTATAGAAGTGTTTCGGGCTGTTCCCCGTGAAAATAGCCTCCGTATATGGGGACGAAACGTTGCCTTTAAATGTGAAATCCATTTGACCATGGCATAATAGCACGGTAAATTTTATTAATTGTGACATTTAAGGCCGTGACAGTGCACATTTTACACATGGTAACGAAAGATCATAAAGCTGTGTGGGAAGTCTTGCATAAAGAGTGTATACCGTAAATCACACAAGAAGGGTGCCTGAAATATTAAATTAATTTTTAATCAATAGCTTTCGAGACATGCCTATGCAGGCGTCTCAATAGCGGAACGTCAATTGTGACGATACGTACTTGCGGGCAATACAACACCCAGTCAACGAGTGGATAAAATCTCCAACCTGGCTTGGAATTTAATCTAGAATCCTACGGTTAGCGATCCCCACGCTTACCGCACAGCTATGCCAGTGGGATTCCAAAGCGACGTATGTGATCTGTACAAGAACTCCCGTCAACCCATGGAGGTACTTCACTGAACATTAGAAGAAATGGTTTCACTGATTATTTTATAGACAGTACCGGCAAAGTACCATGGCAAGACAAATGGATCTAAATCTGGTCGGTAACAACTGTAGTGAACACTGAATCGATTTATTACCGCAAGTGAGAGACTTCAATTTGTATCACTTACAAAGCGTGTTAAATTATGTATTTTGTGGCTGCAGTAGAATTAAGCATTGGTTGCAGTGAACCGGATGAGGTAACAGAATTTATTTAAACTGTTATTGTTTACTCATTCGGAGCCAGGGAGCCTCATCACGGCGAGATCGCTGCTATACAGCATTGGTTGGCGACCAGACTGCCCTCGCCGCGTTCTCGCGGCTACTACGCAGCTCACTGCCGTAGCTTGCGCGGCTCCCTTGACTCACATATACTGCTGAAACGCGAGACAAAATAATGCGGAGAGCTCGAGATAATAAATCGCTCTTGTGCATGCGTAGAAGATTGGGTTTTGAATCTAGTCGGATAATTGGAAACTTTTATTTGTAATTCGTTATCGAAATGGCATTGCGCATTATTTTTATGCAATTAATTGCTTTAAACGCACTTTTTTTGTTAATGCTTCTTTTTAAGGTCACTTTAATCGTCACAGTAACGTTTCATTTGTCTTCGTTTTTTCTTACTACCAGAGTTTTAACTGTTCGAATCTACGTGCAAATAATAAGGAATATTTTTATTCGTCTACCACAGCACTGAAACATTTGAAATAGTCAATCTATCGCTTAAAAACCAAAACGCAAGATAATCAATTTATACTTATTGTACAATGGTCGGTTGACTTGGGAGAGGGGACCAAACAGCGAGGTCATCAGGCTCATCGGATTAGGGAAGCTTTCAAAGCAGCCATCCCGGTATTTTCCTCAAGCGATTTAGGGAAATCACGGGAAACTAAGTCTGGACGGCCGGACCGTCGTCCTCCGAATGCGTGTCCAGTATGCTAATCACTGCGCTACCTCGCTCAGTCTGTACAGTGAAGCAAAAAATGTACATTTCGTGACAAGATGTGGATGTTGTGAATGATAATCGTCATACAAACTGTTAAAACATAAATGCCTGTTACACCATGGAAAAAAATAACGAAGATAAACGTGTAAAGGAAATAAGGGATAATAAGTAAAACTGAATTTCAGGCACAGCGAGGAATGGAAATACTGAATGCAGAAACATGGATCAAATCATACGATTGTCAAATCGACGTTAACCCATAAAAATAATCAGAACCACAAGAACAAAGATTGCAAATGAAAAACGAATGATAGAATGTAACAACGAGAGCATGTGAGAGAGTGCTTACGATGATTACAATGACGTGACAAAGGAATAGAAGTAAAAATTACATTTAAGCTACATAATAGAACTAACGTGATAAACAAAGTACACTCCTGGAAATTGAAAGAACACTGTGAATTCATTGTCCCAGGAAGGGGAAACTTTATTGACACATTCCTGGGGTCAGATACATCACATGATCACATGATCACACTGACAGAACCACAGGCACATAGACACAGGCAACAGAGCATGCACAATGTCGGCACTAGTACAGTGTATGTCCACCTTTCGCAGCAATGCAGGCTGCTATTCTCCCATGGAGACGATCGTAGAGATGCTGGAGTAGTCCTGTGGAACGGCTTGCCATGCCATTTCCACCTGGCGCCTCAGTTGGATCAGCGTTCATGCTGGACGTGCAGACCGCGTGAGGCGACGCTTCATCCAGTCCCAAACATGCTCAATGGGGGACAGATCCGGAGATCTTGCTGGCCAGGGTAGTTGACTTACACCTCCTAGAGCACGTTGGGTGGCACGGGATACATGCGGACGTGCATTGTCCTGTTGGAACAGCAAGTTCCCTTGCCGGTCTAGGAACGGTAGAACGATGGGTTCGATGACGGTTTGGATGTACCGTGCACTATTCAGTGTCCCCTCGACGATCACCAGAGGTTTACGGCCACTGTAGGAGATCGCTCCCCACACCATGATGCCGGGTGTTGGCCCTGTGTGCCTCGGTCGTATGCAGTCCTGATTGTGGCGCTCACCTGCACGGCGCCAAACACGCATACGACCATCATTGGCACCAAGGCAGAAGCGACTCTCATCGCTGAAGACGACACGTCTCCATTCGTCCCTCCATTCACGCCTGTCGCGACACCACTGGAGGCGGGCTGCACGATGTTGGGGCGTGAGCGGAAGACGGCCTAACGGTGTGCGGGACCGTAGCCCAGCTTCATGGAGACGGTTGCGAATGGTCCTCGCCGATACCCCAGGAGCAACAGTGTCCCTAATTTGCCGGGAAGTGGCGGTGCGGTCCCTACGGCACTGCGTAGGATCCTACGGTTTTGGCATGCATCCGTGCGTCGCTGCGGTCCGGTCCCAGGTCGACGGGCACGTGCACCTTCCGCCGACCACTAGCGACACCATCGATGTACTGTGGAGACCTCACGCCCCACGTGTTGAGCAATTCGGCGGTACGTCCACCTGGCCTCCCGCATGCCCACTATACGCCCTCGCTCAAAGTCCGTCAACTGCACATACGGTTCACGTCCACGCTGTCGCGGCATGCTACCAGTGTTAAAGACTGCGATGGAGCTCCGTATGCCACGGCAAACTGGCTGACACTGACGGCGGCGGTGCACAAATGCTGCGCAGCTAGCGCCATTCGACGGCCAACACCGCGGTTCCTGGTGTGTCCGCTGTGCCGTGCGTGTGATCATTGCTTGTACAGCCCTCTCGCACTGTCCGGAGCAAGTATGGTGGATCTGACACACCGGTGTCAATGTGTTCTTTTTTCCATTTCCAGGAGTGTAGTTTCGATATTGATAAAAAAATAAATAATTGGAAAATACCAAGTGAGGCTCAATCACACAACATTTACCACATAAACAATATCGCTTCACCACTTCACTGCTCCACTAATATTTGCAGCGCTATTATGTTTAACGCACTTGGTTACTAGGCGGTTTCAAAATCAGGATCACGCGGCTGGGGACCCTTCTTTATAGTCAGCAGGCAGAAATGTAACAAAAACAGGGAAAAAGTGATAATGATGAAGCAATAAATACGTTTTCTTAAGTCGTCCGTTTAAACGAGGAGGAAATAGGAAGGCACCCAACAAACTTTGCCTACCATACCTGCTCAAACGTTCGCACCAAACTGATATGACTTCACAAAGTTCCACGCGTACTTTCGTCGTTCCGGATGTGGCTTTTTTATTTAGATTTAGATAGAGAATAAAATGTCTTACCTGTAAACAACACCCTCGTTTCGAAATTTCGAGTTTAGATGCACTGATTTCAAGTATCGCAGGGAATACCATTCCGATAACAATAGTCCGCTTCCACCAAATCTTGCACTCCCTGTAGGAGGTACGGAAATACGTTTTCGTCGTGTAGGATATTTAATAGTACAGCGTACGTAAACTATAGGGACAAGCAAACTGATACATTTTACCATGTCATGTTTTCAAACTAAGTTGAAGAACGTCGGATAAACTTTACTTACCCCCTATGAATTGCCATTGGCCCTCGAAATGGTTGTAGGATTTTCAACAACCATATGAAGAATGTTTTCTTCAAATTGAACGGTCGGCACTTAGCGTTGTCGTCCCGTATCAACTCTGTTCACCTCAAAACTTTCGGTCTTCATTCAACGCGTATCAGCCGCTACAATCGTGTTCGCGCGGGGAATAACGCGGCTCAGAAATCTGGCGTTGCAAATTGTGCGGGCGTCCGGTGCATTTAAACCCGCAATGCCGTATGCTAAATGCATATCGTCGAAGTAATACTGATAACGCGCCATGGTACCGTTACGTTCACCGCTGTGAAAGTGTGTCCACGCCAAACCTGCCTCCCTCGTTGACCCATCGCACTTCTTTACTGGTACTTCCGCAGGTAAACGAACACTTCCGAAAACCATAGACTGCGTCAATACGATTTCCAAAGATGATCGAATAATTAGCATGTAAAAGTCTGCTACACAAACTGTTCCACGCAATATCACTTGTTCTCATAGCGTATATGGTATCGTACGAGACGTCTGATTCATAGGCTTGGGTTGGAATACCATGCTTCCGGTATGTGTTTTAAGTTTTATATTGCTCTCTTGTTCAGTTTGAGGAAAACCAACGACGAACACGAGAGGCAACACTACCTCTGATAGGCTCTTTGAATCTGAACGTGCAACGACCTGATGAGCTACCTTGGAAACGGCGCAACGTATCGAACTTTTTAAACAATTATTTCTCAGCACAACCTCCCATGCAACACCCTTAGAAGCATTTCTGTCTGTGTCTGACCAACCTTTATGAGACCTAAATGTATAGGATTAGTGGATTTAGAGAGAGCTCCTGACTATGTTTGCTGGAATAGACTGTTTGAAATTCTGACGCTGAGGATATAAAATACACGGAGGGTCAAGATATCGACAGCTTGTGTGGAAACAAGACTGGAGTTATGAGAGCCGTAGGATACGAATGGAAAGAAATAGTTTGAAAGGGAGTGAGGTAGATTTCTAGAAATTCCTGATGCTATTCACTTACTCCGCTGAACAAGTTGTAAAGGACACCCATTACACATTTGGAGTATGTACTAAATGTTAGGATAAAGAAGTTAAAATCTCGAAGTTTACCAACGACACCATAATTATGTCAGATTCGTCATAGGCCTTGGAACATCAGTTGAAGGAACGGATACTATCTCTAAAGCAGGTTAGAAAACACCAACAAAAATAAAATTCGGTGGTGGGACATAGTCGAATTAAAACCAGCCGACGCTGCGGCAATTACAATAGGAAACGGCACACCAAACGTAGTAGATCCGTTCTGCCAAAGTAGAGAGACTGTATCATGCCGAATGACAATTTCGAGCAAAGAAATTCAGGAAAATGGTAAGTTTACTAAGATCTAATATATATTAAAGCGTTAGAAAGACTGTAGTGCTGAAGATTAACTTTACAAATCTGATAACTAGTGACAACGGCTGAATAGAAAAGGGAAAAAAATACATGTGGCAGAACATGATAACAGAAGGGGCCAGACGATGGGGGAAATCCAGAGGCATGAAGGAAATAGTGGGAGTTTTAGGGATGGGAGGATACAATGTAGAGACAGACAAAGACTAGACTACAGTAAGCAGTTAAAATGTGTGTAGATAGCAGTAGCTAAGCAGAGATAGAAAGACTGTTTATATACAGCTCTCCAAGTTATTCAAGTTACTGGCCTATTGAGCGCAACAATAGAAAGGCAGACACGTTATTAAAGTATACTGGAAGATTTCTGACAGTAAGTAATTCATCAGCGAAACCTCAGCTCACCCAATCTTAGTTACACATAGTCTTGGGTATTATTCGTCATTTTCGTTCCATCACCGTACACGCCAATAGAAGACACGAAGAATAATCGAGAAAGAGCTGGGTGTTTAGTCCGTTATACATCTAGTGAGAATGGCAGCGTCACGGTGATATTTTTTGGTGACGTCGGACGAGCGCTCGTTCTAACAAGAAGGCGGCAACTTATTACTCCTTCCCATAATGTTCCCTCCAAGTGGCCAAAATTTCTAATTTAAGATATTGTAGTTAATACAATATTTTGACGTTCGCATTTAGAGACCTGAACTAGTCGCGGATAGTGGTAGTGGTGCACTATGTACCATTCGTGACAGGTTTCGGTGAGTTTCAGAGTGCAAATTTAGATAAAACCTCCCGCGAGTACAAAGCGATTCAAATTCATTGTGGGTGGATTACGGAGGAGGGTATATTTACCGTGACGAAGCGGCTAAGTACTGTATTTAAGCAGGTGGGTGGCGTGTGCGGCAGCAGCCACGGGCGCAGGTGGCGCTACTGACGGCGTCGCTGCCCGCGGCGTTCTCTTCGGCTGGGCTCGGCAACTCGCCGGCTCTCCGGCTCGGGGAACCGGCGACAGAGGGGCAGCGGCGCCGGCGCGTTGCCCACCGAGGGGGTGAGCGCGCTGCGGGGGCGGCGCGGGGGGTGGGAGAGCGTCTGCGGGGGCGGGGAGGGGCGGGGGCCTGCTGGGAGAGCCGCAGTCGGCGTGGGCGGGAGTGGCGGAGAAGGCCCGGGCCCAACCGGCATGGCACTGCGCGAGCGGCGGCTGAGCGCGCATTCACCACGTGCTGCTCCGGAGATGTCGTCAGTCGCTCAGTGACGCTCCGACAGGACAGTTGGGAACCGACCAGCAATGGAGAAGGGACCAGGTGCTGTGCTCTCTGCCTCACTGGTGCTGATGCTGGTGGGCTCCGGCGATGCCTCCCTGCTCCTGCCGAGTGCAGGCGTGGGCCCGCGTCTTCGCTTGGCGCAGCCTCCGGAAGCGCAGCCGGCGGCGGCGACCGGCGACTCGGCGGCCGCAGCGGTGCCCATCGGCGTCGGCACCGCGGCCGAGCGCTGGCTGCCGCTGCCGTGGTCCAAGCGGCAGGCCGCCGAGCCGCACCAGCACCCCGACATCCCCACCGCGCTCACCGAGCACCTCATCATCCGGTCGCAGCGCGGGAACCGCCAGTACGACGTCCCGCAGATCGGTGAGTGTCGGCGCGCCACATGGCGCTCAGTCCCGACGACGCCGTTTCCTCGCAACGCACTCCTCATCCCCTTCCCGCTGCCGACTGTGGCGTCCTCCCCTCTAGTAGATATATCTCTCTATTCTCTGTCGCTTGTTTTATAAATATTTTATATCTTTCTCTTAAATGGTCGAGAGCTTCATTGTATATGACAGCGTTAGGCTCGTCACTCTTACGTAAATAATATTTCATTTGTCGTCACTGAATTAGTGTCGTTATTCTGGTGTCAGTTACCTATGATCTTACAAAAAAAAAAAAAAAAAAGGACTGCATTGGCTTTCTCATCAACCTTAGTCGCACGCTTAACTGTTAACATTTCTGATGATTTAGTGTTTCAGTGAGTGGAATAGACGCTCTTAGGACTTTTATAACTCGCTGTGTCTTTTATACTGGTGACTTGACGAGCCTCAGTTAATGTTCGTCTTTGCGGTGATTAGGCCCCTATTGCTACGTATAAGCTCTCCATTGGCTCGCCGTGTCAAATTTCAATGAACAACAAGTGACATATTGCCTCATACGATGAAGCGACCATCCCCAATTATCTTACTTTCACTAAAACTTCTGTATCACTTGCTTTACTGTTTTTCTTAAAATTTATCTACTGCACGTGTATAGTTAGCCTCACCTTTCGAGCACTCTCCTCTTCTGTACAAAATAACTTCTATCAGTTTCTCTAAATCCCACACTTCCTATATTCATTTCTTCAGCATAAGATTCGTACTTTTAAGTAGCTTAAATTTTAGATATAGATATAAATATATTTATATATAAATTGATACTGTCTTTATTATTAAGCAATGACATACTAATTTGTTGTAAGTTTTCATAACGTCCGGACACTTGTTGAACAGATATCAGCACATTCAAATTAAGTAATTGGTAAGAAACGGAGACAGCGTAAAGCACGACATACAAGATAGCATGGGCCGTTGCTAACGTTGTTTTCTGTTTCTGTGTGCACTATTCGTCTACCCTTTGTCATCAAATGCATGATAGTTTCACCAAATAAAATTTGTCTGTGTAATTATGTACATTAATTTGCCAGAAATTGGGCTATACACATCCATAAGTATCCTGCGGCAGCAACAGGCTGTACCAGCCATTCCCAGAAATATCTTCCTACCATTTTACATCCTTTTCTTGATAAATTTCAGAAAATAAGTCGTTGAGCATATATTCCGCACAAGAAATGAAGATAGTGGAGTACATAAAAGGTAACTACGACCAGTGTCATAATATATGGAAGTGTTGAGACACCTGTTTTTCACATATATTCACTCCATAATGACAAATAGTTCTAAGTCATTTTGAAGAAATTTTGAATGATAATCACGAAGAACTAAATTCAGCTCTAATAAACATTGTCGAGAAACAAACGTGAAAAAGAACAAACGAATACAAGTCCAATAGGGGAAAAAACAATGTCCACGTCTGAGGAGAAACTGCCTGTGGCGCACAGTACCTCAAAAACTGCCACGTATATCGGTCTCCTTACAGATTAAGAAGCAATGTTTAAAGTTTAACCTCTTAGAATTCCCAAAATTATATTATGTCTGTGAACAAATTGACGAGTGAACTTGAGTGACTGCTGAAATTCAGCTTTGTTCATTCCCTCTTTAACTCCCTTGCTGGCATCATTAGAAACTCATTAGATTATACTAAGGGTATAGTTTGTTAAATAACCTTGAACACAAAGTAATTTTTTTGAGGAAGCTGACTTGCAACATTAGATACCTTGAACACTACTTCGAAACATCGAAGCGTAGGTTCCAGGATATACGCATTAATGGCGAGAATACGATGTCATGCATCCCTTGAGTTTGTTAAATTCACATATCACAAAAACTCTTCTTTGAGTACTGATGATATCAGGTCTTCATTCTACACGAAGTGGATTAGGGATACAGCCTGAAAGATGTTCCCAAGTATCGCGTAATAACTGACTTTGCGTGGACCTGAGTACAAGCCTGCACTATTGGTTCGGCTCCAGCCCGCTCACTTGTTAACAACCGAAGATGTCTGTACAACCTTAGGGCCAATTTTCAGTGTTAAGTCCTTTAAAGTGTTACAATTACAAGCAAAAATTATCTGCGGTATTTAAAAGTGGATGAGGAGATTGTGTAAGTCAAATTACACAGAGATTTTTTATAATAGTAAATCTACCTACCCCAAGCACGCAAATAGTTCCGGAACGATACTGAGAAAGTTACTTCGGAATTTATAAGTAAATATAATATTGAAAATGGCTCTAAGCACTATGGGACTTAACATCTGAGGTCATCAGTTCCCTAGAATTAGAATTACTTAAACCTAACTATCCTAAGGACATCACACACATCCACGCCCGAGGCAGGACTCGAACCTGCGACCGTAGCAGCAGCGTGATTCCGGATTGAAGCGCCTAGAACCGCTCGGCCGCAACGGTCAGCATATATAATGTTAAAACCAGAAATACTCTATGCAATTCAGATTTTCGTGTGACAGTTATTTCTTGGTGACGAGGATTTCCAAGTTCCTCGTAGTCTATAAAAATCTCCGTTCTTGTATGGAAGACGTGTAAAGCACGTTGATTGACTATGTTTTACGTGTTCCATGATGAATAGAGAAGATCTTTCATTGTTTAAAAAACTTAAACAGGCTGCTTTCGGGTATCGTTAAAATCGGTTATCGCCGCTGTGAGATAATTCGCTAAACTGTACGATTGGTGTAATGCTTTATTATAAGTTAAACTTTCGCGATTCAGTAAATAATAAAGACGAGAAAATTTATAGACCTTCAATTTCAGTTCGCCTATATGTTCGTGGCGTGGCAGCCGACGCGATATAATTTTTACTCTCGAAATTCTCCTTGTCCGTTTAGCCGGATTTACTACAACCACGTAGACTCAAAATATATTTGTAAATAAGATCATTGCTGTAGAATTTCAGAGAAATAACTTTAAAAACCTTACATATTTCATGAAACTATTTTACTATTCATTCGTTAGCGGTTTACTTACGTTCGACAACATTTAATATGTACGTTGACTCTTTGACTCTGAATTCAAATGAAGATGTAAATTGTTTAAATGGGCGGTAAAATATATGAAATAAAGACATCTCATGTTCATAGTATCAAACTGTGCACAGACTACCCAACAATATGACCTTCCTATAATTCCTGTACCACCTGCGGATGACCATGGGCTAAGGCATGCTGTAGTAATAGCAGTAACCGATAAATATACCATGTCTTACAGATCGTCGAAACCTTTCTAACTAATTTGTGTAATATTTACCGAGAAAAAGATAGATTGTGTAGGTATGGGGATAATAGTAGAAGACGTAGAAGCTGGAGAATGAGTTAAAGATTTAAAAAAACTGGATGGTCATAGGTAGATAATGAAAGGAAGAGTTTATCTGACGCAGCGGACTAACTTATGCTGCCATTAATATCTAATAGTTCCAAAACACTTTTGTCACAGTAGTACTACTATGTAAAATGCCCTACATCACAGTTTTAACTTTCACAGACTGAAGGTTTAAAATGGATTCTAAGTTGCTTGTTCCAACGTGTAATAAAAATCGCTAACTCCTACACCAATTAGTTCCCCCATAAAATTGATCAATGTTATCCTGTGGGTCCGTGAAAAAGTACAAACCATTAGTACCACGGAAAGAGAATGACGAAAATGTCTTATTACACAGCATATGCGTCGTATATATGGATGTGAAGATCTTAAGGACGAAATTAAATGTGACATGTTGCGTAACTGTGAATGAAATGTGAACCATACATAGAAAGAACTGCTATAGTGTAGTACAGAAGATAACTCAAGCATAGACGTAATGAGACGAACAGAAATGACACTTTTATTCGGACACAATAATTAATATGATTCGTAATTTTCCCCTGGATAACATACGGCGGGCAAAACGTGCTCTGCAATATGCTCCCATGATGGTCACAAGGTTGGTAAAGAGTTGTTGTGGTAGGGCCTTCTTTTCCTTCAACTGAGAGGTTGTCAGTACCTGAATAGTCGTTGGTGCATGTGGACGTACTGCATTACGTCTGCCAAACAGGTCCCACACGTCCTCAAACGGATTAAATCGGCCAACGGGCAGGACACTACATTCGTCTAATACCATTTCGTTCCCAGATCTCTTCGACCTGCACTGTTCGATGTTGTGCGTGTTGTCATCCCTAAAAATTAGGTCAGGACCGACTGATCACCTGCGTAAACGAAGGTGGAGAAGAAGTGCTGTGTCATATCAACGTTGACCGGAGACTGAATCGTGTTCAAACATTTGGAGTCAGTAAGAAAATGAAACATTTTGCCTTCGTACTCCGTGCCAAATGGACCTCAAAATGATCGTGTTCGACACTGTTCCTGGGTACATTACGTATTACCATGTCTCACCATATGAGAGTACGTCCTACATTTTCGAACATGATCGTTTTGGTTGTCCAAGGGCTATGGTGTAAAGAGGCGTAATTCTGCATAGACGTACTGACCTCCAAATATTTGAAGACGGTACAATCACCGATCACCGTTACTATGGCGCTGTATTATTTTCCAGTGGGCGTCTTTCAGGGGTGCTTTGGGCCCTGACTTACCTTTTATGGAAGACAATGCACGCGGGCATCAAACAGCGTAGGTGGAGGATCCCTTGGAAAGAGAGAATATTCGGCGCCCGTCTCTCCCCTCCTTCCCCCCGCCAGCATGGGCCCTATTTGCAGAGAATGATGGCCGTCCGTGGTGATCAGATAGCCTGTTAAGAACTATGTCCCCACTTTTGAAACGTCCAGAGGGCATCATCGATCGCGATGACTTCAGTGTGATTATTAGTTTTGACTAAAACTGTCGTTTCCTTGCGTCTCATTTCGTATTTCTTTCAAATACGTTCTGTACTACACTGTAGCAGTCCTTTCTAAGTATAATCCAAGTTTTGTAGAGCTATGGTACTTAGCAGGGACACATCATGCCACAGTTACTCTCATCCTTAAGTTCTGTCCTCCAGTGTATTAGCAGATTGTATGTATGAGTGAGATTGTTCTGAGTTATTACAACGCTTCATGTACATTATAAAATGAGACGATGACTGACAAATTTGAAAATTCGGACACCATCTTCAGAACAATTGAGAAAGACTTATAAGGGAACAATTGGTTGTCGTTCTTGTGTTAAACTGATTCACAAAGTGCTAAATCGTTTTGTTCAGAAAAAGCGCATATGGGAAACGTACCAGAGAGCAGCACTGTGTTACAGTTGATGTGGTTCATTTATTCGAAGAGCACTATTACAAACAAGAAGATGAAATTTACAGCCCACACAACTGCAGATTTCTGTAGTTTGTGATGATTAATAGCTTTAACCAACTAGGGATACCCCGTGTTAAATTAGTCCCTGTGGAGACAGAGTTAATATTGTCTCAAATGTATTTCCTTCATGAAATGAAGTCATGTCTTAAATGAAATGCAGGTCACAAATGATGACTACACAACTATCCTAAAGAGAACATAGCTCACTCTTTTCAGAACAAGGTTCTTTGCTGTCGAGTTTTGTACTCTCGTAAACGGCACACATGGGTGCTACTCGGTCCCATTAGCATGATTGTGAGCAGAGTTTAACACTGCATGCTCGAAACAACACCTGAAATGTGATTCTCAGTATATTCATCTTAATTACATTCTTCTCCACAAGTTTAAAACTTATTCAGTAATGAAGGCATTCAATAAAAACTGATAATTAAAAACGAAAACAATTTTCTGGGGAAATGGTAGTTTCTGAGGTTGGCGATTCACTATAATCATGACGCCCGTAAGCCTCGGACCGTGGCCGATGAGCTATGAATAATTTGCAAAATATGTTACAGAATGTAAGCCAAATTTACTGCGGTAATGGCAAATACTATTTGCGTAGAAGGCTCTGCTGCTATTGAGAAAAGGGAGACACAAACGTCAGAAGTCTGTTTACACATATTGTTAAATGACAAAGGAATGGGCTTTGTTTAATTTTTCTACTAACAAACCGAAGCCTCTACTGAGTAATTAGAACAGAAATAATATTCTGAAATTGAACTTACATAGAACTGAATCATAATTTTAGCGATATGCTGTGAAGTGAATATACAAGCGACATAGTCCCTCTCATGATGCTATGGCTCACCAAGGGAAAGAAAGCCATCACATCTACCGTTAACAGTACGTAATGGTCTTTTGAATATTTTGGGAAATTTAACATTCAACAAATGAATGATTACATAATTTTGTCAAGGATTATTAAAACTGAAGTATAAAATATTCACTAGTAGGTTTATCCAGTTGGCTTCTAAGAGCGGGAGACAGTATTTATTGCACTGCTCAAGTAAAATAACTCTCGAAATATATCAGCTGGTAGCCCACAGGTACTACTCGCTAAACAACTGCTAGAAAACATCGTATTAGCATAAATGTGGGGACTTCATTTTATGCCGCCTTCTGATGTTGCGCCGCATGCTTTTACGTTGCTCCTACATATTTTCTACCCACCTTCCATGAGGCCATCGTCTGAGTCTTTTTCTTCATCATGAATCCTGCAATTACGAGAGAGATTATATTTTCAACCTCCTACTGGTCGCAAAATTAAAATCACAGTGAAAATCCGACGATGTTTTGCGCAAATGTGTTGCGCAGGGTCTCAAGTATGCCTGTCGATTGCGTCAGAAGACACTTCTCAGTTCTGAACACACCCTGAGCAAATAAAGATGCCTAGAGAAATCATACGCTGTCTTTCGCTGAGGTTTTCCGTCTTTCATGGCGTTCACATAAAGTAACTGTTATTTGTAACAGCAAAGTGCGGCAGTACTGCATAAACTCACTGCAGCGGCAACCATGACGCTCTTGCAGCATTTTCGATGGGAAGTGTTTGAACACTCGCCGTGTAGCCCGGACATAGTCCCCTTAATTTTCGTGTCTTTGCTCATATGAACCTCTAGCTATAAGGAAAGCACTTTGACACAGACAGGAAACTGCAGACCACTGTAAGGAAATGGCGGAAAACACACGCACTGGCTTCTATGACGAGTGTATTGGAAAGTTGTCGCAATGCTACGACAGATGTCTGCATCGGAGCGGCGATTATGTAGACAAATAGCTGGAAGGTGTAGCTAAATATTGCAATTATAACATTTTTAATTTTCACTGTTGCTTTAATCTCGTGACACATGGAAAATTGAAAAGATAATCGTCCTCGTATCTGGAATTCAAAATAAAGGAAAAGACAGAACCTCATGTATGGCAGCTAAATACATGTAGGAGCAACGTAAATACATGCTTCGAATCATCAGGAGGTGGCATGTAATAAAGACTCCATATTTAGGCTAATATTATTTTTTTCTAGCAGTTGCTTAATTAGTCTTACCTGCGGGCTACCAGCTAAGAAGTGCAGTAAATACTGTTTTCTGCTCGTTGAAGCGAACTGCATAAATCTTCTAGTGAATATTTTCTACTTCAGTTTTTTGTGGTACGCTCTCATGGGACCAAACTGCTGAGGTTATCGGTCCCTAGGCTTACACACTACTTAATCTAACTTAAACTAACTTACGTTAAGGACAACACACACACCCCTGCCCCAGGGAGAACTCGAACCTCCGACGGGGACAGCTGCACGAACCGTGGCTAGCCGCTCTAGACCCCGCGGCTACTCAACGTGTCTACTTCAGTTTTAATTATCCTTAACGCAGTAATGCATTCATTCATTTGTTGTATGTTAAGTTGTCTAACATACTCAAAAGATTACTAAGTACTGTTAACGCAGATGTGATTGCTGTATTTTGATTGGTAAGCCAAAGCGTCATGAGAGAGATTGTTTCACTTGTGACCTGTATCACTTGGCAGCAGATCTCTAAAATTATGGTTGAATTCTATGTAACTTCCATTTTGAGAATATTATTTCTGCTCTAATTACTAAGAAGAGGATATTATCTGTCAATAGAATAACTAAATCAAGCCCTTTCCCTTGTCATTTGACGAACATTGACCGCCATGGGTATAGCCTAACGTCAACTTCAGGTAGTACCATTATTCTCAGAAAAACATATTCACTTTCAGCATTAGTTTTTATTCAGAGCATCATTCCATTACTGGTTCAGTCCTAAACTTGTAAACAAGAATGTAAGTAACATTAACATACTGAGAATAACATTTCAGGTGCAGTTTCGGTAATGTTATGTTAAAATCTGCCCACACATACGCCAATGAAGTCGAGTAGGATCCAAATGTGTTGCTTAAGAGAGCACAGAACCCAGCAGCAAGGAAACCGCTTCTAAAAACAGTGAGCTATTTCCTAACAATGAGGTCGAGATTTGAAAAATTTTAATAATGTAATGATAATTTTATGTTATTTCTAAACAGTATTAACATCAGTAACAAGAAACTTGCTTCTACGTGAACATTATAAATTAATGTTAATGAGTACACAGTAGTTCATCAGTGAATCTGGTGTCACGTGAACTATAAAAATGGTCCATTTAACGTGGAGCCAACTTTTAACACTAAATATGCTCTTCGGCAGACCCCTTGGACACTCAGGAAAACCACGTAGCCCACTGACTTCAGTTAATTAAAATAGTTTACTTTAATCTGAATAGCTTATACTGAACGTTATAGCCGCGCGGGATTAGCCGAGCGGTCTCGGGCTTGCAGTCATGGACTGTGCGGCTGGTCCCGGTGGAGGTTCGAGTCCTCCCTAGGGCATGGGTGTGTGTGTTTGTCCTTAGGATAATTTAGGTTCAGTAGTGTGGAAACTTAGGGGCTGATGACCTTAGCAGTTAAGTCTCATAAGATTTCATACACATTTTGAACAACTCAACGTTATTTTTATTCAGGTGGTTAAACACTGCTTCCAGGATTAGACGAAAGAACAAATGACCCTCATGAAGCAGAAGCATGACTTTATTTAGTTACAATTCTAAATGGACCGGCCGGAGTGGTCGAGCCGTTCTAGGCAGAACATTCTGGAACCGCGCTACCGCTGCGGTCGCAGGTGCGAATCCTGCCTCGGGCATGGATGTGTGTAATGTCCTTAGGTTAGGTAGGTTTAAGTAGTTATAACTTCTAGGGGACTGATGACCTCAGAAGTTAAGTCCCATAGTGCTCATAGCCATTTGATCTACTGGAATATGAGAGAATTGTTTTTGATCTCTCATCATCGAGCCTTATTAATAAATAAAACGGTCACTAATAGACAACTATTATTTGGCTTTGTGTCACATTAACATTACAGAGTGGTTCGTTGGTGAATAATTAACCGAAAGAGCAATTTTACCGAAATGAAACGAATAACGTAAGTTGCTAGATGATGAAATTTTCCGTAAGAACACTTATAAGACCATTCGTTATTATATAGTATGACGCTGTTGTCAAACTCCCGAATCTCATGCTCTGTAAACATTTTCCTAACAAATATCGACAACGTACAACCGACGAAGGAAAGAAAAATATGGCATATTACAATTGAAAAGTTGCGTCTTTTAATTTTTTAAACGTTCTGAGATCCTTGTCTCATTTTACAATGTACACGTACGCATTATAATAACTCAGAACAATCTCACTCAGACAAAAAATTTGCTAATACCTCTGAGTACAAAATTTAAGGAGGAGAGTAACTGTGGCATGATGTGTTCCTGCCAAGTAACATAGCTCGACGAAGCTTGGACCATAAGTAGAATGGACTGCTACAGTATAGTACGATCGGACGCAGAAAAAAAAGAAGACGATAGATACGGCCCTCGTAATTTCGATATTGCAGCTGCTATCTATCCGCTTGGTTGGATATTCCACTCTCCGGTATTACCTATTCAATAGGGTTATTACTACGACCTCCATACCAATGTGTTTGTTTATCCACATACAGGGTGTCCCACAAGGAATGGTCATTAATAAGGAATGTAACAGCAATGACCATTCGAAGCAGAAACCTCTAGAAGACATGGGCTCTAAAATGCGTACCTTAAGAGCTATGAGCACTTCATTGCTGTGAACATATCTTCCACTGGTGTGTTCGTAGCCCTCAAGGTGTACATTTTAGGGCCCGTGTTCACTAGACAATTTCTTCTTGTTTTTGTCAATATTATTTCTTCGCAAAATATGGAAAGTAAAGACCTTGCCGTGTAAGAGACGTGTTTCTCAGTATCGAATATAAAGATTTGCTCATTGCTCTTATGATGTGCATTTTAGAACACATGTGTACCAGATATTTTTGTTCAGAATGGTCGTCCTTGTCATATCCCTGAATATTAACTTTCCTCCTATGATACCCCGTATATTGTCTGGTGACAAGGTACGAAGCCTTATGAGGCTGTTTTCAGATGAGGTAGTTGCAAACGTGAAGATTCCCTCTTTAGGCAAATGTTACGTAAATCGCGTAAATAGTTGAAATGATCGTATCACTATGTGGTTGCCCGCCCCCGGTAGCTGAGTGGTCAGCGCAACGGGACGTCATACGTAACGGCCCGCGCTCGATTCCCGGGTGGGTCGGAGATTTTTCTCCGCTCAGGGACTGGGTGTTGTGTTTCCCTTATCATCATCATTTCATCCTTACGGACACGCAAGTTGCCGAAGTGGCGTCAACTCGGAAGACATGCACCAGGCGGACTGTCTACCGGCGGCAGGCCCTAGCGACAAGGCATTTCCATTTTTACTATGTGATTGATGGTCTCTTTCTGGAATCGATCGAAACTATCACGTATCTAGGAATATCTATATGGATCAATTTCCCTTTCCCAGGTACCGAGAAGTGTACTTCCCACCAACTGTATTACTTAATAGCGTTCGTAGTAATACGTTGTAGCACCTCTTTACGCTCCTAACACCTATTGGTAGTTTACTACACTATCTGCGGTTCGTGTTTGTTGTGGAATATAGATTTCAGTTGCCTTAAAATGTGTCTTGTGCTGTACAGGGACGCTCGAAGTACATAGATCGCCAAACAATGTTGTATATGGGCCAGTCGTTTATATGCACACTAACAAAGTATTTTTTCCGAGAGGAATTTGAAGTATATTTGACACAAAATTAATATTGCTTTTGTGGAAAGCAGGGAGCATACTTTCTTCCAAATTAATTATTTTTCTACGCTCATCAAATAATGTCGTGCCACTTTTGTATGTGGTAGTACCATGAACTGGGTGTATAAGAACTGCTTGCCTGACATCTTTTGGTAGTACGCTGTATTATGTGTATAAAAACTGCTAAACTTTCAGTTCCTGTTTGCCGAAAGATGGTTACTTTAGCCACTTGTGAAGAGTACATCCATATCTACACATACACTCCACAAGCTACCGTATTGTATACGGCGGAGAGTGCCATGTACTTTTACTAGCCATTTTGTTTCCTATTCCTTTCGCAAACGGAGCTAGAGGAAAACGATTATCAGTATGTCTCTGTACGAGCCCTAATATCTCTTACCTTGTTTTCGCGGTATTTACGTGAAATGTCCTTTGGCAGCAGTAGAATCGTTCTGTAGATATCGGCAGTGCTTGTTATGTGAATTTCCCCAACTCTCTTTTGCGGAGAGAACGTTTCTTCCTCACAGGGATTCCCATTTGATTGAATGAAGCATGTCTTAAACACTCGCGTATTACTCAATCCTGCCGGTAACAAATCTAGCAGCCCTCCCCTGAATGGCTTCGCTGCCTATTCTTAATCCGACGTGGTAGGGGTGACAAACACTTGTAACACTGAAGAATGGATCACAAGAGTGTTCTATATGTGGGCTACTTTACATGGGAATTTAATTTTGTTAAAATTCTCTCAGCAAACCGAAGTCAAAAATTCGCCGCCGGTACTATCGTCGTTATATCTTCATTCCATTTCATACCTCTTTGTAACGTTATGCCTCGATATTTAATCGATATGACTGTGTCCAGCAGTACACAACTTATACTGCATTTGAACGTTACAGTGTTGTTTTTCCCACCTACCTGCATTAACTTACATTTTTATACATTGAGAGAAATTTGCCATTCATCAAATTAACAGAATTTCTGTGTAAATTTTCAAATGGGTTCAAATGGCTCTGAGCAATATGGGACTTAATTTCTGAGGTCATCAGTCGCCTAGAACTTAGTCCTACTTAAAATTAACTAACCTAAGGACATCACACACATCCATGCCCTAGGCAGGATTCGAATCTGCGGCCGTAGCGGTCGTGCGGTTCCAGACTGAAACGCCTACAACCGCTCGGCCACTCCGGCAGAATTTATTTTCTGCACATTTAAATAAAAATAACAAAAATTGGGCCGCACTTCTACCGAAAAGCGTATACGGGTATGGTGTAAGAAGTCAACATACTGTTCATTATTTCTGTCTATCTTGTTCTGTGCAGAGACAGCACTATAATACCGGCGAATCTTGGAGGGGATACCGCAATGATCAACCATATTAATTGTGCCTCCGATTTCTGTTGGTTTTGAATGTACTGCTTCTAGCGAAGTTTCAGAGAATTCCTAAGAGATTAAAAATGGTACATAGACTTTATTATAAAATAACTTGCATCTTGAAGCAATATTCTCAGTCACAGAAGTGAAATGTGAAACAAAATACTGGTAATAACAAAACGTTGTTGAAACTGAGATTAGGTTCAGTCTTACTTTGTGGAGGACAAGTAATATGGGAGACGATATAATCGTTCTTTATCAGTGAAGGATGCCAATAAAGAAATAACAGCTGTGAAAGGTGTGTCAGCAGGTGTGTACGTTGTATCTGAAGTTGAGAATGTAGAAACTGCATTGTTTTTAAATTTATTATAACTGCGTTCCTTGTCTTCGGCTGACAATAATTATACGTTTGTGTGGTAGCAAATAATTCTTAAACATCACGAAAATTGTAAAGTGTGACCGACTATAAAAACTTCATATGAATCGTAAGCCACTACATACACAATTCCATGTTTTCTGACATCATTACTTTTAGACTTTTAAAGGGATGTTCGCTGCAAACGCTCCATTGCCCTTCATACTGAACTGCAAGCCTCATGTCATATTTATTACATGATCGCATGTCATTCACATACATAATACAGAATTAACATGATCCTATACTGAGTATTCAAATGCGATTCCCGAAGGCCAGAAGCTGATACGTTGACTAACAATCTTAAATTTGCGTGCGTTCTATTACCGAACCATTTATGCTGTTACGTAATTAAGTTTCCGTGATGCACTACTGAAGAGACCTTTCCAAGTATATTGGTTTTCTTGGTACATCTCAACGTTCGCCGTTTCATGTATCTGTTAACAGATGCAGCTGCGGTTCATTAAGCGTTCAAACGACAATGTGATAGAAATGGTGCCCATCTCGGTAGGCGGATGAAAAGTTCATACAGGAAAGTGAAATATGTAGAACGAAAGTTTTGAGTTCATTGATCTATTCCCAAAAGTCGTGACTGAGAAACTTGCCTCTAGATTGGATTGGATTGCTTGGGGGAAGAGACCAAACAGCGAGGTCATCGGTCTCATCGGATTAGGGAAGGATGGGGAAGGAAGTCGGCCGTGCACTTTCAAAGGAACCATTCCGGCATTTGCCTGGAGCGATTTAGGGAAATCACGGAATACCTAAATCAGGATGGCCGGACGCGGGATTGAACCGTCGTCCTCCAGAATGCGAGTCCAGTGTCTAACCACTGCGCCACCTCGGTCGGTGACTCTATGTACAATGATATCACTCGGAGATGCTCCAGGAAACAACGCACGACCAGTGCCATGAAATAGGACTCAGTGGCACAGGTCTCTGAACTAACTGACTGCTAACCACAGAATTCTGTAGAATGAGTAAAAATTCACAAGGATTGTCACTGTGGTGTAAATAGCCTTACCCCAAATCTATACAGATGGCGGACTCTGTGGTTTCATTTTCTATGAAATAAATCGCTGCCATGGAAAAAAACATATAATTTTTAAGAAGTATTACGTTTCGTGATTTATGTGGTGCCCTCGTCGTCATTTGCTTTCTCTCTTTTTCTGGTTTCGTCTCAGTTCCATAAGGACAGCCAGTTATTTCCTTCATATGTCCTTTAGGGGCATTGGCATTCGCACATCTTTTGACGGTCCCAAATGTCACTCTCGGCATACCATGAAACGACACTTCTACACGCATCGTGCCATTTTGAAGTTCATCGCATTGAGACCTCATTCGACCTCGTAAGAGTTGAGACCATCGTCGACCTGCGCACAGTAGTTTTCCTCACACATCGTAGTAATTAGAGCTTGACATCATCGATTCTCATACGTGTTGGCTTCTAAAATGTCTTTCCGATGATAAACTACCCTTCGTGATGAAATGCAAGGCAAGGCGTTGCTCGATTGCTTAACCTGACATCGAAAAGTTATTTAATTATCCTCAGACTCATGCAAATTTTAGTGTTTGAATATTTCCATTAAATGTGTGGATCACTACATCACAATTTAAACAGATTTTATACACAAACTGTTTAATGGGATTTTGCGTTTACATTTGGCGGTTACTTCATAATATCTAATTTAAAATTTAAAAAAATTATGGCCTGCGGGATTAACTGGATCTTTTCTTGGGTTAGTAATTTCTGCTCTTAATAAATAATATCACGGAGACCATAAAATTTAAGGTCATATATCGTTACGTAATATGTAGGTTAATTTTCCAATTTTTACATAGGTACTCTTATTTCGTCGGTAGCATCATTAGGGAGAACTTAGTCATTTTGAAAAAAACCATTTCAGCCTTCAAATCACTCGTATAAGATTCGACTGCGTTCATCGCTGATAATATTCCGTGTCGGAAACTTTCATAATATGACGCACGCAGTTACACTATATCAAGTCGTACCTGCGATGTTGGCTAACAGTTAGGTTTCAGTAATGCTATGTTCATATCTCATACGGTTATTCATCGATCTACTTCACCAGTCGCGTGAATATTTTCTTAGTTCTGGTTATGAGATTGTTCGTTATATCTCTTCTACACAAACCCAGCTCAGATTAGAATTCGAGGTATTATAGAAACACACTGTGGTTGACATTGTTTCAGACTACGTAAAGGAGGGTCACACAGAGAAATCATAAACTAAAGAAACGTAAAAGTTATATGCATTATGGATCTCAAATATTCTGTTTCACTCGTAAGTGTGTAAAGCACTTGCGGCCTGCAATAATTACGTAGACAGCCTCTACTGCAGTTAAATGAAGAGTCACTTAATCGAAGTTGCACCTGACAAAGATTGTTTGTTCTAGTGAGAATAATGTTTAGCACAAGGCTACGTATTTTAGTAAAGAATTTAGTCCAATAGTTTTGTACCACATAACTCTTTCTTGAACTTAATAAGACTAGGTTTGCACACAAAGTAATTTGTAGCAAAGTGAGAAGCGTCATCACACTCCCACCCTAATATTTAAATGTCAAACTGGACAGTCAGAAAAATACTAAGATGGCGAAACGAGTGAACTGAATGAATGTAGAAATGTAACAGATTTATTTTCTTGGCACCACTTTTACGTGTGTGAAGAATATGTGAGATAAGAGAAGTAGAAGATATATTCGTCTACGTGCATGTATAGTGTCTACAACTCTAACATTAAAGGATTTAATAACATCACAAAGTCTTCAAGCACGATATGTTTATACAACTTTTCTGGTATCCAACTCTCTGGAAATAAAGTTCAGTTCTCAGTTACTCCATAGCCATGCATGTGCTGCAGGGTACCGAGTTCTTCCAGTCGCTGAATGTTTGGCACCTGCGTTTTTTAAATGCCTTCTCATTTGTTCTCAAATTTTATGACAGTCGATATTTTCGGGGTATGAACGTGATTACAATATTAATGGCATTTTTATTTCAGCGCTGGGTAGCTATGAGCTGTCAAGTAGTGACTGGGTAACATGTGAATACTGTTACCCGTGTATATTTAAATAGCAGTGTTTCATCGCACCACTGAAATTATTAGTTATTATTGAGAATAACGTTCGACTGGAAGAAGTTTCATGGCGGCTGAATTTCCGCTGTGTCGCTGGCTGTTCTGCTCGACTCGTTACCGATCCACCGTGGCAGACCTCTAATGAGCATTATGTTCTTTAATTCTTTACACGGTAGTGTTCGGCGTCGTTGCGCTGCATGCGACTCGCTCGGAACACGTTGGTGTAATCGTAACTACCATGTACATCACACTCCATAGGTTGTTTGTAGCAATGATTGGATTAATCTGCTTAAGAGGCCAATTAGGATTCTACAGCCGAGTAATTTCCTCTGGCACTACAAATGGGACGTGTTCTGCACTAACGTAAACTACAAGAACAATTTAAAAGCAACATAAATCTGATTATTCAATAACAATGAACTGTTTTGGTTCAAAGCGTTACAGTACAATATAAAACACTCTCTCTTCTCGTATTTCTGTGAGGCCATTGATTATAACTATTCAGTTCTTTGTTCAACAGCAGGTACCTCATTTCGTATCATGCGCGATATCTACACTTCGAATAATTTAACTCCGGAGCGTGCGATTTAGGGTCGCTACAGCGACTTCCTAGCCAATTACTCGCCTTATGATTACCATGTTTTGTTTATAAACAATCAGAGCCTGCGTGCATAAAACCCTTTCCAAAAACAAAAACGTTCAGAGCATTACCCTCCAGTTGACAAATTACTTTTCAATCGACATTTACTTTACACAGCCTAGTCCAAAGGAAATCCCAAGTATGACAAAGACTGTAAAAACTAAATCATATAATTAGCAGCTACTGCTAAACAAACAGAAAATCGTTCGTAAAAAGTGAAAAAAATACAAAACTACGGAATTGCAATGGTATTTATCGCCGTCAGATTTTGTTGTACTATGGCAGTATCATATAAAATTGAATGATTAATAGGGGAATGGAGGGTAGATGACGAATCATTAATTCCATGGGACTGCTTTGAGAGAATGACTTGCTGGTGGGTAGCACTGTACGTCTGCTACAATATGACCTACGCCTAACCGCCAGGATTTAGCCATGAGGCAGCACAATTTGTGTTTACAGGAACGTTCCCTGTAATTTTTCAGTGCGTCTAAATAGAATTTGGATCATGTGTAGTAAGTTTTAGCAACATGGATTCAAGCTTTTCGCAAACTACAAGCTATGCCGTTTCTTTAGCGCTTGTAGTAATCTACAAAGAGAATTTAATGAAGTGTCGTTCCTACATTTACATTACAAATGGCCGCTTCGGCTAAGTTGACTAATTTACTGAGCGGACAAGACGATGGACTCGTCACCTTACCCTAACAACTCGTAAATCATTTTAGTGATCTTTTCAGTTTAATCTGCTGTATTCAACATGGGTAACAAGTATAAAATAAAGACCAACAGGCAGAAATGGCCAAGGGAATCGATGACTGTAGCTGTGGAGGAGGCAAAGTATGGTGCGGCGGTGTATGCAGCTTTAAAAAGTACAATCTTCCAGAAGCTACGTTACAGCGTTACGCCAAGAAGTACACAGAATAAGTAAGTATGTTTAAATACACCTCAGGTTGTAAGCACCGTATGAACAAAATATCATGACTTATAATTAATGTGTTATGTTTAAACTAATGAAAATTTTATTATTTTTCAGACTTTATCGGCAAACACTAGACGGTTTCGATGTAGATTCACTAACGAACAGCTGCAAAACCTCAAGAAATATTTCCAGGACTTGGACGTAAGAGCTATCCGTTTAAAAAGGGAACCGTTCCCAAAAATGGCCTTTGTCTATGTCGAAGTCCTGAATGTACAACATCGCGTCAACGAAGAAAGAAAGAATGTGGGTAAAACACCATACACATTCTTATGGACGCACTCAACTTATCTCTCAAAAAACAAGGAGTGACAGCTGCTGCGAGACTGATTGCTTTTAAAAAAACAGACGATGAAGCATTCTTAATCTGTACTCAAGATTTTAGCTGAAGAAAAGTATGAGACTCATCAGATTTACAGTGTAGGTGAGATTGGCTGCTCAACTGTTTACACTAAAAATTAGGATGTCTTCAGCCCTAAAAGAATTCACAGGGTTTTCAAATTATCTTCTTCTGAAAGGGTGTAAAAGTCAAAGTAACATTCAGCTTCAATGTTGTTGGCCATTACGTTCAACCTTTCATCAGTTTCCTAGGTTGGAGATGCAGCACTTTATGAACAATGCTACTCCCTGTTTCCTACATTTGTGAAATGAAAGTAGGCAGATGAACGCTGAAGCCTTTAACCAGTGGTTAGAACATTCCATAAAAAATGTAAGGCCTAGCAAGGGAAACCCAACTGTTTTGTTCACAGATAACCACATATCACATGTTTCACTCAAATCTGTCTATATATGTCAAGAAGAAAACATTAATTTGCTAGGTTTTACTTCGCATACCAGCCATCGTATGCAACCGCTGGATGTGACTTTCTGTGGCCCATTTAAAACTGCCTAGAGCTGAGCTTGTGCTGATAACTTAATGAAACACACAGGACAAATGATAACTCTTAAAGATGTCGCTCTGTTATTTAACGTAGCATACAGCAAGACAGCTACAGTAAACAACGCCTTAGAAGGCTTTAGAGAAACTAGGTAAGTTCCACTTTATTCAGTGATTCTGACTTTGAGCCATTGATGACAACAGAGAGACAACATAATGCCTCAGTGGTCATTCTGGATGAAAAAAAAAAATTGGATAATGTGAAGCCTCAGGAGGTGACGCAGATGACACCGAAGTAAGCCTAGATGGATCATCCTGTGCTCCTGACGTTAACGCTGATCAAACTGCAGTACCTTGGCATCATGTGCTGAATTACCCTACTCTGCCCTAGCTCCTTTACCTAATGCTACTCCAGAGGAAAGGAAACAGAGGAAAAAGTTGCCGTCATTGCAGTTCACAACCACATCTGTCAAATGAGCTTTATAAAATAAACATACTGAGATGAAATGCAAAGAGAAGAAGGAAGAAGAACACCAAAAGAGAAGAGCTGAAAAGCGGAATGCCAAACAACGGGATAAGAGGAAAAAGAACTTGATAAGGAACACTCTTTAGAAGATTCTTCAGATTCCCCTGATCAGTCAACTACACTGAAGACGCTGATGATCATGATATCCCTGGAGAAGAATTTCGTGAAATCTGGAATGACTGTGATAAATCAGAGACTTGGTATGCTTATGCTCGCTATCATAAATGGGCTCATGCTCCTTGTACCGAACTCAGTGCGGCAGAAGCGCAGTGCAACGCACATTATGCGACTTCTGTGCTTAAAATAACATGATTTTTTATATTTATTCAATTTTGTTTTCCTTCACCAACTTCTCCTTCTACTTACGTCAACCTACTTGCAAACTAGCGTAAGATAACGAAGTTTACATCATTTGAAAAAAGTTAAAGAAATCCCCGCTAATGGTACATTTAGAAAAACTACGAAATCAGTAGATGGAAGGCAGTTGTTCTGAGGTATCTGTATGGGCATCAGGTCAAAAACATGAGGATAAAAAAGGTCGAAAGCCTACTGTCGCCATCTTACTCTCCCTTCCCCTAAATATGAAGGCGAAACAGATGGCTGAAACTAAAATGATGTGGAACGCTACTATAAACAAAGTGAAGAACTCACTGGATTGAAAAGAATCTGCAAAGTCGTTTTTAAGAGTTTCAAAAATATCACAGTACACATCTTATCTAGCGATTTTTTAAACTTCAGTAGCCACTCGAATATCGGTAGAGTCAATGCTAATATAATCATTTAGTTTGGTTTGCTTGTTCGGATTGCTTATGTCAAGTAGTGTGCGAATGTCTCCGTTGAATGAATCAATGAGCTGATGAAAACATTTTTGAAGTCTGTGTCTCACTGAATGCCACTTTATTCACGGTTATTCCTGTATCTTTGGACGCAATAAGAAATACATTTTATGATGCGTCCATAGATGATGGTACCTCGTGGATTATGAATTATTAAAATAGTTAATTAAAATAAAACGTTTGCAGCACGGTATTCTTTGGTCTTAGGGAGCTTCCCACATTAAGCTAAAGCTGTTTGTTCACATATGAGTCAATGACAGCTGTTATCGCATGTCATTCCTCTGATAATAAATTCGTATTAAAAAAATTTACCTGCGGCAAACTCAAGGAAGACATGGTGTATAGCTACTATAACGGAACATTTTGCGTATCTTTGAAATAATATTAAATTACCTTATTGTGCTACTATGACGCGTGGCTTCTTTCCTGCTGCATCTTAGATAAGGCTGGGACAATCACATGAGTTAAGATGGTATGCCCACTTCTGGCAGTTCTAAAGCAGCAGTCCTGGAAAGACTATAACCATGAAGTAAAGGGAACATTGTGAAATTCTTTTTGTGTACGTAGTTGCAGCGTTAAGTGACTAGATCAAACGTGGGTATTCAACATTCTTTGGCCTCTAATGCAAACGATGATTACGGTGTTCAGTGTACAACATATACGATAAACATGTTCTCAGGAATCACGGAATTTGTGAACTGCACATAAAAAATGCTATCTTGTTAGAAGGCATCTGAGAGGATGTGTAAACGCCTCGCACGTTTGGAAGAGAGCTTCTAAAACACAAGCAAAAACCAGTAACAGAGTTTTAATCAGTTACATAAGAAATCAGGATCAGGATCAGTTTGGATTTCGTAGAAATGTTGGAACACGTGAGGCAATACTGACCGTACGACTTATCTTAGAAGAAAGATTAAGAAAAGGCAAACCTACGTTTCTAGCATTTGTAGACTTAGAGAAACCTTTTGACAATGTTGACTGGAATACTCTTTTTCAGATTCTAAAGGTGGTAGGGGTAAAATACAGGGAGTGAAAGACTATTTACAATTTGTACAGAAACCAGATGGCAGTTATAAGAGTCGAGGGGCATGAAAGGGAAGCAGTGGTTGGGAAAGGAGTGAGACAGGGTTCTAGCCTCTCCCCGATGTTATTCAATCTGTATATTGAGCAAGCTGTAAAGGAAACAAAAGAAAAATTTGTAGTAGGTATTAAAATTCATGGAGAAGAAGTAAAAACTTTGAGGTTCGCCGATGACATTGTAATTCTGTCAGAGACAGCAAAGGACTAGGAAGAGCAGTTGAACGGAATGGACAGTGTCTTGAAAGAAGGATATAAAATGAACATCAACAAAAGCAAAACGAAGATAATGGAATTTTGTCGAATTTAATTGGGTGATGCTGAGTGAATTAGATTAGGAAATGAGACACTTAAAGTAGTAAAGGAGTTTTGCTATTTAGGAAGTAAAATAACTGATGATGGTCGAAGTAGAGAGGATATAAAATGTAGACTGGCAATGGCAAGGAAAGCGTTTCTGAAGAAGAGAAATTTGTTAACATCGAATATAGATTTATGTATCAGGAAGTCGTTTCTGAAAGTATTTGTTTGGAGTGTAGCCATGTTGGAAGTGAAACATGGACGATAACTAGTTTGGACAAGAAGAGAATAGAAGCTTTCGAAATGTGGTGCTACAGAAGAATACCGAAGATAAGGTCGATAGATCACGTAACTAATGAGGAGGTATTGAATAGGATTGGGGAGAAGAGAAGTTTGTGGCACAACTTGACTAGAAGAAGGGATCGGTTGGTAGGACATGTTTTGAGGCATCAAAGGATCACAAATTTAACATTGGAGGGCAGCGTGGAGGGTAAAAATCGTAGAGGGAGACCGAGAGATGAGTACACTAAGCAGATTCAGAAGGATGTAGGTTGCAGTAGGTACTGGGAGATGAAGCAGCTTGCACAGGATAGAGTAGCATGGAGAGCTGCATCAAACCAGTCTCAGGACTGAAGACAACAACAACAACAACAACAACAACAACAACAACAGTATAAGAAATCGCAGTGACAGCTGCCTTGATTTACTTCCTTCGCACCCTTAGTACCCTCCCGTGTTTCCCAGCATCTTAACGGATTAAGACAAATCGTTTAAAACTCTTTGCAGGAGATAATGCCATGGATGTAAATACTCGTATATCATAGTGATATCCCGTTTGGTTTTGTCCACTTGAAATAGTCAGTGAATGAAGTGATTCCTTCTTCTGCAGGTCTGATGAGCATGTCCGGAGGGTTGGCGAAGTACGCGTGGGTTCTCTAGTATACAACAGTAAATGCACGACTATGAGCCTGCCACAAGCGTAAAGAGACCTACATTGTAAACCAGGTACTTTGTCGTCAGCTCCATTGTTATGTAATATGATATCAAGGCATGTGGGTGAGGTCGTGCTGCTCTGAATGGAATTAGGATAAATCAGGTTACAGTTGCCCCACTATACACTGCTTATCTGTAATGTCTAGAAAGTAAACTAGTATCTTTACGAAGTGGTGCATATTGAGTGTGTTTCCGAAAACTATGTAGGTAATTATTTAAAACACATGAAATACTATAAAAGTATGGATGGATAGAAAATAACAAAGGAGAAGGCACGGATTGCCATGCTCAAGTTGCAGTCTAAATAAAATATCACCCAGGCCACAGTAAATACGGAAGAACATGAACTTTGACATCTTTGAAAATCGTATACCCCGCAGGCAGTTGCAGTTCCACTGATTTAACAGATGCGAAGGCTACGCCTGCGTTCTGTGTATGTCCCTTTTAATTCATTACTTCTGTGTTTATTTAACTAACAATTTCTTTCCATCTTTAATAGTATAAAATAAAATACTGACACCCATTTTCGTACCAAGTACATAACATGACAGTTACAATTAAAACGTACCGGAGAAAATGTACTGATACAAAACGAATTCAAGCAAAGTATTTTTGTTTGCTACAAAATCACAGTAGGTAAGAAATGAATTGTTAATACGTCACTTCACTGAAGAAAAGTATGAGAAACATTATCAGATTCTTCTTATATTCTGATTATAATATAAAGCAATGTGTTCCATGAAATGCAATTACAGATGAAAAATCTCCATATTGCTAAGAGAAGAAGACTGTTTCGCGATCAGTGCATGAAGTCTTCATTAATAAACAGTCATCATTGTCACTGTGATCTGCAAAAATGGGAAGTAATACAAACATAATCTTATCATGGACGATTACAATTTAGTTGCAGTTTTTTACTGCAGGCAATAAAGTTAAATTCAAAACAGACACAAAAAGCTTGGAAAAAGTCTTTCTAAATACAGATATAAAAGTTACTATATACGAGTAACACAGTAACACGCTACTGGAACGTTAACTCGTCTAATGTTTTGTTGGCAGTGACATAACTGTGGAAAAACACTACTTACGGACAACACATTTAAATGAAGAAACCCAAAAATTAGTGGAAGAGGAAGTAATGTATTACCGGAATTATTTAAATTGGTTTTGAAACTTTTCTGATGGCCTAAGATAGGAGCGCAAATAACTACAGAACGCAATCACGTGATAAACGATTACCTTATTACTTCGTTTCAAGTAAAAAGGATAGATATCAGTTTAATTTTGTCCATTATATTCGATGTTTTCGAAAAGCCTGCAATTGTGTCATTCACGATTTAAGTGGTGAGGAATAGCAGCAGTTACTTATTTTTTAATGCTTAGCATTCCGTGTTTCGAGAATTTATTCTCATTTTGAAGTGAATTTGCTTACATTAATTCTTTTGGTGATGTTTGTGTAAGTGATTTTCTGCCTCTCTTGCACTGCAGGTATCTTTTTGCGGTTACGAGGCATTTTCGCTCCTCCATTACACAAAATGACACCCGGATGAAAAATCATATCTTACACTCTTTGTGTTAGTAATCAGATCATTCTACAAAGATCTTTGTAGCACATTTTGATAATTAAAACAAATAGTCTAAATGATTATTTGCATGTGTCGCATTTTGTGTAATGGAGGAGGCACAATCCCTTATAAATTCAAAAAGACATCAACAATGTAAGTGAGGTGGAAAATGGCACAGGTAAACATCACAGAAGTTATTAATGTGAACAAATGTACTTGAAAATCAGAATACACGTTGTGCTAAGCATAAGAAGATAAGTGAATGGTACAATTTTTTTAGTTATTTAAATCAGGATACATGTAGTTCAGATGCAACGTTTACAAATTAGTAACCTTTGAGCTTTGTCAATTCCTAGATTTTAGCCATTAGTCGGTAAAGTCTATACTCCAACGCCTCGTCAGCAGTGACCGACACCCTTACTCATTAATGCATATAAAGTGGTAGAAATGAGTACAGCAACATAGAGACTGGACTAAGGAACAGTGGAAACCAGAAACATCACCAGTTCAGGCACACTGGCATTACATAACATTTGCTGTTGTAGAGTTGGTCATTTTACTATAGGGGAACGTCTGACCGGTACGTAACACCTTAAGAAAAGCAGAGGGCAGTGGCGGGGAAGCAGTAAATATTGAAGGGATTATTACTGACACATCAGAACCTGTTGTTGTTGTTGTGGTCTTCAGTCCAGAGACTGGTTTGATGCAGCGCTCCATGGTTCTATCCTGTGCAAGCTTCTTCACCACCCAATACCAACTGCAACCTACATCCTTCTGAATCTGCTAAGTCTATTCATCTCTTGGTCTCCATCTACGATTTTTACCCTCCTCGCTGCTCTGCAGTACTAAATTGGTGATCCCTTGATGTCTCAGTACATGTCCTACCAACAGATCCTCTCTTAAGTCCAGTTGTGCCACATGTATCACTTCCATACATGGCTACATTCCACTCCAGTACTTTCGGTAACGACGTCCTGACACTTAAATCTATACTCGATGTTAACAAATATCTCTTCTTAAGAAACGCTTTCCTTGCCTTTGCCTCTCTACTTCGACCATCAACAGTTATTTTGTTCCCCAAATAGCAGAACTCATCTACTACTTTAAGTGTATCATTTCCTAATCTAATTTCCTCAGCATCACCCAATTAAATTCGACAAAATTCCATTATCTTCGTTTTGCTTTTGTTGATGTTCATTTTATATCCTTCTTTCAAGACACTGTCCATTCCGTTCACCAGCTCTTCCAGGTCCGTTGCTGTCTCTGACAGATTTACAATGTCATCGGCAAACCGCAAACTTTTTATTTCTTCTCCATGGATTTTAATACCTACTCCAAATTTTTCTTTTGTTTCCTTTACTGCTTGGTAAACATATACATAGAATAACATCGGGGATAGGCTACAATCCTGTCTCACTCCCTTCCCAACCACAGCTTCCCTTTCATACCACTCGACTCTTGTAACTGCTATCTGGTTTCTGTACAAATTGGAAATAACTTTTCGCTCCCTGTATTTGACCCCTGCCACCTTCTATAAATTCTGGAAACGTAGGTTGGCGTTTCCTTAATCTATCTTCTAAGATACGTCGTGGGGTCAGTATTGCCTCACGTGTTCCAACATCTCTACGGGATCCAAACTTATCTTCTACCAGTTTTTCCGTTCGTCTGTGGAGAATTCGTGTTAGAATTTTGCAGCCGTGACTTATTAAACTGATAGTCCGGTAATTTTCACATCTGTCAACATCTGCTTTTTTTGGGATTGGAATTATTATATTCTTCTTGAAGTCCGAGGGTATTTCGCCTGTCTCATACATCTTGCGCACCAGATGGTAGAGTTTTGTCAGGGCTGGCTCTTCTAAGGCTATCAGTACTTCTAATGGAATGTTTTCTACCCCTGGGGCCTTGTTTCGACTGAGGTCCTTCTGTGTTCTATCAAACCCTTCACGCAATATCATATCTCCCTTTTCATCTTCATCTACACCCTCTTCCATTTAGATAATATATTCCTCAAGTACATCGCCCTTGTATAAACCCTCTATATAATCCTTCCACCATCTTGCTTTTCCTTCTTTGCTTACAAGTGGGTTTCCATCTGAGCTCTTGATATTCATGCAAGTGGTTCTCTTTTCGCCAAAGTTCTCTTTAATTTTCCTGTAGGTAGTATCTGTCCTTCCCCTTAGTGATATATGCCTCTACATCCTTACATTTGTCCTCTAGCAATCCCTGCTTAGCCATTTGGCAGTTCCTGTCGATCTCATTTTTGAGAGATCAGCAGCGACGAGCTGCTGATGTCCTCTAACAGATACCAGAAGACAGAACTATCCAGGGAGGAAATAAAAATTACATGTATTCGTGCACGACGAATAAGATTCAGTAGGCAACGTCGCCAAAAGCAACTTGTGATGGCTACAAATTGTCTGTACATAAATGGAAGGGTGAGTAGGATTTAAGTAATGAGACCTTCGGACCTGGAGCAAAAGCTCGGATTTGTGAAGGATTTGATAGGAAATCTGGAGAGTATTTTAAGTGGGACCATCCTGATATTAATTTTATGAGATTTGGAGAAACTAATGGAAACATAATTCTCGATGATCGTAAGGGGATTCGAATCTAGCGCGCTTACCGCGTGCAAACTCGTTCTGTCCCACACAGAAATGCAAGTCGTCGAAGACTACTGGAAGACCGTTTGTGTAAACAATTTCCCCGCGTGTATAGACAGCAACATGTCGAATGGACGAGTACGCCTGGCAAAGGGTGTTGCTATTCTTGAACAGTCCGAGCAGCGTGGTGCAGCTAATTATTCTATTGTCATATATAATCAGAACCGTGTTGTAAGTTAGGTACTATGTCAAGAGGTAAATGTGATGAACGTTGAACTGAAGGAAACGTAAGGAAAATTTCAAAATTTTAAACTTTGAATCACGCATTAGCTTTCAAATCGTTCGTCTTATTACCAAATCTGTTTTTCTCCCTGCGAGGCAGCTTTTTAAGTAATGAATGATAAGAGAACCGTCTAACTAACGCAAGTGAGCCTAAGGGTTTGTATCTTACGTTTATAGCTCCACAAATATATTTTCTTTTAACGTTTTATTATGCCTCCGACGAAATCCACAAGAGATTGTCGCACTTGGAGTTTGTTTTATAAATTAATGGTTCGAAATACACATGAGATACCGCTATTCAATCGCGTAATGATGTAGAGTTACTTGTTCCTTGAATCAGGTTTGCACTTACTTGTTTGTAATTCCAAGCCGCTTTGCACGAGTTTCATATGACGTTAAAACGAAACAAAATTACGCTTTAAAAGTGGTTGTAATTTCTGGAATCACTATCTCATTCAGGAGCTAAATAAGAGGACAGTCTCAGTAACCAGATTCCTTGATTGTGTACTAGAAAAATAGAAGCCCCCACAATTGGATAGCTACAATATGCGTTTGAGATGCCGTGCCCTCCTCCCTACTGATAAAACCCAGTGTTTGGTGTATGATTTCCGCTATTCGCTGTTCTGATTTCCATTTTCTAGGGTGGTAATCCATTTTCGGCCTACAGAGTTTTCGTTATAATCTGAACGTAAATGTTACTGTTACATGTTCAGTTATTTGAGACAGAGTATTATCATATTCCAGTAACCTCTTTATTATGTAATCAACTGGCTTCAACAATTTACAGGTATGAAAATACTGAGTTTGTTCCGTATCCTGAACGTTTTGCATATTCTTATTCCTCTGTCCACTGTTTGTGATTTCTGAACTTCTGTAAAAGCTATCAGAGTCGTTAAATTCATATTTTCTGTAATTCCAAAATAACTTATGCCTAGAGTGCTATCTTGTATAACACTGAAGATGTCATTTCATTGCATATAGTCGAAGTTTTAGAAAACTGATGTGATGAATTGATGGGCGATATTTTATGTTCTATACCTAGAACAGAACAGCTATATTAAGTATGGCTGATAGAAAGGTGACTTGCACGTTGATTAAAAATATTTCCTAAAATGTTCACAATACCGGCCACATTATTCTCTCTAAAATAAGTAGTTATCAGTGTCATTCTTACTTGACATCATTTAGATTTCACGACCCGGAACTGTTCTTGAAAATGCAGGATTATTCGTAAATCAAAAAAGTCTTACAAATGTGTTAGTAAGGAGTATAATACACTTCCGCTAATGTGGTGTCACTCAGAGCTGCTGCAGCCGTATTAAATCCTTTTGGCAACAGAACATTTATCCATTACTTTTGAGACTGGAGATAAAGTGATGGTGTAAAGTTCCTTCTCACCAGACTTTCATATACTGTAACTCGTTTTTTCTGTGACACGCTGAGTGTGGGAATGAAGCACTGTGGATAGTTTCCCATACATGGCGGAAATTGCAAACCCTTACGGTTTCTCGACAGGTTTACCCTTTATGATGACACTGAACTTTATTTTATCCTTGTCTCAGGAATGAGGAAGCACTGTGATAAGACACTGGATTGGCATTCGTATGGACGCTACTTCGATTCACCTTCCCCCAACCCAGACCCGCCAGGCTACAGGTTTAGTTTTCTCCTAAATCACTTGAGGCGAATTCCGGAATCTTTTTCTGAAAAGAACACCTTCATTCCATCTTCATAGTTGATGGCTCCACTTTTAATGACTTTTCGTCATTGAAACCTTAAACTCTGATCGGCCTTTCTTTCATACTCATCTGTAACATTCTTCCTATCTTATTGTGCCATAGAGTGCTCAATAGGTGTTGGGAACGGACATTTTTTGCAGAGGTATAATAATTCATTTCACCTCTAACGATAGGAAACCGTTAGGTGTGGGAAGTCTCTGAGCTTCAACGAAATCCACTGAACGCAACGTAATTTGGTACTGGTGCGAATCGCCGTGTCCGACCTGGCTGTGCGCTACCGGTCCTAGACTAATCAGCGCTAGTGCTGCCATTGCCCCTTTTCATTAGCCTTTCAACTGATTACTCGCAGCAATATACACAGATTAGGAGAGAAATTAAAATCAGAGAGATCTAAATGGTGTTAATTTTCTGCTATTAATTTTTTTGTGAGTCCATACAACACTTATCAGAACAACTTTACTGAATCTTATTTTCTGCTATAAATTTTTTTGTGAGTCCATACAACACTTATCAGAACAACTTTACTGAATCTTGCATACACTAAACTTTTAACATTTACGACGTATAGTACACTTCATGAAAACTGGAACACCTAGGAAAAAATGACTAGGATGCGTTCAGACGGTGAATATTTGTATAACAATAACACCAAAAGAACGTCATGCAAAAGTAATTCCAGCAGTGTACAAAACAGAAGAAGTTAACACAGCATAAAACGGCAAGGCTACTACGGACAATACAATTTTCTTCATATTGTGTAGACCTTCCTACATCCACTGTTCGACGAGTGCTATGGGCTGGAATTGTTGGCCGCTGCGATAACGTTGACTGCTATTGTCCTAAGCTACCACAGAGAGCATTGGCGACGTGACCGCTGTGGCTGGTCGTGGTTTGTTCTACAGTGGTGACTGCATTTTCACTAGCAGGTAACTTGAAGAATACTATCTGGCAGCCTGCATTGTGGACCGACATGATGTGAAGATGCCATGACTAGTAGTGTGGTGCATCGTCAAATTTTGCTATATGCTACATTTTTGGTAACGTTTATAAGGCTATAGTAATACGGTAATTTCCTTCGAAACCAGTCGAGTCATTTACATCACCTGTCTGTGGTCGTCATTCGAAATGTGATGCAGAAGGACGTGTCATGCGTCACGGCTGCCTACCCTGCTCTGAACTGCACTGGTGAGTCAGTTAATTTCGTGGTCCACTGATAATGGAACGAGACGTTTTACATCCACATCGCAAATTAATAAGATTTTTAAAATACATATACGCGAGTTACGAATTCCTTCCCACTATCTTATATACACTACAAAAATAGAAAATATTCTTTGAAATAGAAGGAGCTGTCAAAGGGAAATTTTTCAGTTTGTTTTCATATTTTTCTTTTTGCATTGTGCACACCTTTTCGTTCTAAATAAAACCTTAATATGAAGTAATGAATGTCATTTTCAGTGCCATTAGGTAGCACTATTGCAAAGCTGAGTTCCTTCCATGTGCTTCACGCTATGATAAGAGAAACGACGAATATCTGTTATGAAGTTTCAGTTTGCAGGAAAGATAAATCTTAATCGCTAGAAAATACGATCAGTAGGCCTATTCAGATACCCCTTAATCTTCTTCATATAACATTAAGAAATTATGCGTTTAACCCCATCGGAGGTTCGAGTCCTCCCTTAGGCATGGGTGTGTGTGTTGTCCTTGGCGTAAGATGGTTTAGGTCAGATTGAGTCGTGTGTAAGCCTAGGGACCGATGACCTCAGCAGTTTGGTCCCATAGAACCTACCACAATTTAGTAGTTTCCATTGGTGCATTTAAAAAACAATTTCGGACCAGTTTCTCTTTTCTTCTTACTTTTTTCCCTCCTTAGTACACGATTTCAAGGAAATTTAAAATTTCCTGTGGACCCACTATATGAAAGATGAGGACCATACTTGTTGGCTACGTTTATTAGACATCCGGTAGTGCAAGTGATTGGCTCTAAGGGTTTTGTTGTCCTTACGGAAGATTTCATTAGCATTGCTCCACTTACAAGGAAATCTAGTGCTGTGTGGTAGACCGCTGAGCCTAAAATATTTACGGGAGTACTATATATAGATCGCTGCTACATCTACAGCGAAATGTCACAGGCGTTATAGATTACTGAAGGGATCGTTTCCACATGATGTAATCCAGTGCACATACAAAATATGCCCGTTCGTATTAGCCTGTGATCCTGAATAAAGTTTAATGAACTTGCGCTGATACTACAGTCATAATGGCGACGAGATGTTTCGTGCAACTACTATAGCCATTTTTATTATGGAGAAATATGAGCGAAAATTACAACAGAAAGGACAAAAATGATTGGAATACTATTTGTATTACAATTTAGGTACTTGATAATACGTACTTTATAAGGAAAACAGGATTGTAAACGATTGTCGCTGACTTAGTGCATTCAGTTTGTTAGAAACACCCTATGTACGGGAGTTACTATTCTTAATGACTGGAAGATTGCTGTGTAGTGAATACTAGCTGTCTGCCTAACTAATCAAACACCATTCCCAATGTTTGAGAACTAAAATACATACTTTAAGAACTACGAGCACTCTTTCGTCTTCACCAATGTGAAACTCAAGTCGTGCACTTTTCAGAAAAAATATACTACTCACATACGAGGCCAATTTCACGCGAGATGGGATTGTTTGTTTTCATTACCAACGTGTGTGGGCTGATTCAAAACCACACGCAGCAGTAGAAGGAAGTCATCAGCGTCGATTTTCAATTAATGTATTGGCAGGAATTATTGACGAAAGAATAAGAGAACCTCACATTCTGGCAAGCAGGTTGGCTGGTGCACGGTATTTTCAGGTCCTATCAAACGACTTGGCTGTCCTTCTTAAGGAGGTTAAATTCCAACAACGGCTGAAAACGTTCTCGCTTGATGGAGCACTAGTCCGTTACCTGAAAAATGTCCGGGAACCCTTCTCACAGACATTTAGTGGCAACTGGATTGATCAGGGAGGACCAGCAGGCCCGAAATTGGCCAGCCCGTTCCATTAACTTAATACCTTGGATTTTCGATTGTGGGGACACTTGGAGTATAACCCCATTAACGATGTAAGAGTACGATAGGAACGCGTCGCCAATGCCATTCAGCCCATCCGCGGTCAACCTTCAGACTTTCAGAGAGAGTTTGATTCCCTAAGACGTAGGACTGAAGCACACCTCACTACGAATGATCATCATATTGAGCATCTTCTTTAGTGATGGCTCGCAAATACAGATAGTATATAATGGCAAGCAGTTCTTTTTTTTTAATTTGATTACTGCATTCCGTAGGTCGTTCGTAATAGCAAAGAGCCTGAAGTAGAAAAGATGTGTTACACAGTAGCGAAGATGAATAAATACTCGCAGCTCTTAAGATATGCATTTTAGAGCCCAAGTTTACTGTACATTCTTCCTTGTTTTTCTCCACTCTACCACTTCTCAATATATGTAATACTTTTATTACACCCTGTATAGACACATGCTAATTTGTCCTGTGCAGAATGCCGTATATTGTACGTCGAATGATGAGTCATAGGTGCTGATCAACGAAAGAGAAAAACGTGCTCCTCGCTGCATAGAGATTTCGCGTGAAAAAGATATATTACGGTACCAGATATCACTAAAAATATTCTTTCACTTTATTTTCATTTCACACAAGTAGGCTTGAAAAATTTAGTGATTCATTCTTAATAATAAAAAAAGGGTGTGATGGACTCATGAATACACGTGGTGACAAAGAAGAACCAAAGATTCAACAAAACATTGCAACTAAATAAGTTATTAAATAAGTGCTGAAGGCACAAATAGTACATATTTACTCGAAAAGTAACCGTTTGTATCTTATTCAGTAGCACGTGGAAATATGATAAACATGGAAAATGTTTTTAACGTGGTACAGTTCGAACCAAATTAGATGGAGGTGAGAGAACCAAATATTCTGAACAATTTTGCACCTTTAAATATATGAATACTCTGCAATTCACACTTAAGTGCCTAGCAGAGGTTTCATCTAATCACTTTCACAATATTTCTCTACCTTTCCAGGCTCTAACAGCACACGAGAAAAACGAACACAAATGTTTCCGCGGAATCTCTAATTTCTCTTATTTTATTGCAATTATCATTTCTCCACACGTAGGCGAGCGTCGAAAAAATATTTCCTCATTCTGGGACCACTTTGGAGATTGAAACTTCGTGAAATGATCCGTCCGCAAAGGAAAACGCCATTGTCTTAATGATTGACAGCCAAACTCGTGTATCCTATCCGTGACATTCTCTCCCCTAATTCGCTATAATATAAAACGAGGTTCCCTTCTTTTAATTTTTTCGATGCTCTCCGTCATTTCTATCTGGCATGAATATCATACTGCACAGCCGTATTCTAGCAGAGGACGGACAAACGTAGTATAGGCAGTTCCTCTATCAGACCTGTTGCATCTTCTAAGTGTTCTGCCAGCATAATGCAGTCATTAGTTCTCCATCCCCAAAACATTATCTATATGATCGTTCTACTTTAAGTTGTTCGTAATTGCAATTTCTAGGTATTTAGTTCTGACATCCTTTAGATCTGTGTGATTCATTAAGTAACCGAAATTTGGTGGATTTCTTTTGGTACTCACACGGACCAACTCACACTTTTCATTATTCAGTTGCGAATTTTCGCATCATACAGATATCTTGCCAAGGTTTTCATTTTATGATTATTTTACTAGAAGGTAAATGACAGTAACACCTGAAAACGATATAAGATGGCCGCTCAGATTAAAACAAATATCAATATAATCACTAGCATGGAATTTTATTACACAGATCTAACGCAAATATATAGGCCACGTGCGAGATAGAAATACAGAGCCAGCTACACCTACGAGAGGCGTTCAATAAGTAATGCAACACTCATTCTCGGAAGATTTCGGTTGAAAAAAAGCGAAATTGGTTCAAGGGCATCTTTGAACATTCCCGCTTCATCCGCTGTAGTTTCGTGAAGTTCCGATAGGTGGCGGCGCTATACGTAGCCTTCAAAATGGCGTCTATAATGGAGGTGCGTTCAAAGTAGAGAGCTGGCACTGAGTTTCTTACACCGGAAAATTAGGACATATCAGATATTCTTAGGCACTTGTAGAATGTCTGCCAAGACCTGTCAGTGAACAAAAAGCACAGTGGTTCATTGGGCGAGGCGTCTGTCGTCATCGCAACAAGGTCGCACATACCTGTCCGATTCCCGCGTGCTTCCTGTACGTACAGTATGCTGTTTTTTATGTTGGAATAATGTGTGCACGTAATGTTTAAATGGTAGCACAAACAAATGTGCTTCAGTGATAAATGGAAGTTTCGTTATGTTTCCTTTCAAATTGTTTCCTAATAACTTTGCGGCGTGACGGATAATGAAATTCCTCAGGCAGAAGTGTATGAGTTAAGCATCAGAATCGAAACAGTAGTAGAATGGAAACGGTACTTTTGTGGACATGGGCTCTTGTTCAAAATATTATGTACTCATTCGTCTTTACAAATCCTAGAAGTTTGTAATGGCGATTTCCGAACACAGTATATATTTTGGACCTGGCTCGTGAAACGTATTCTTATCGGGTATGGAAAGACTACGTAAACCGTGATTCTTGAAATTTTCCCGGCGTAAAGTGTATTCCATGATATTTCGGGATTGCAGCCTGATGACGTCAACTTATTGCCACGATATTCCGGCTGACAACTATTCAGCATCCAGCTTCCTCAGATGAGTGTTTTGCATTGGGGATTGCTACTTCACATCACTAACTTTATACTAAAAGTTGTCGCGAAGACGCATGCGCTGAGGCAGCCGCTACTTCAGCGACTTCTATCGAGTTTCGCGCCCTCATCGAATATTGCTCCATCTGTGACAAGCAGGCGCATGCGTAGTGGTGATACTAAGTGCGCGCTCTCTGTCGGAATGCGGGCCCGTGGATTTAAAATACGCATGTCGGATTAATAACGTTATTGTCGCTACACGTGCCGCTATTCATAAAACATTTTCTGTCCTTAGATGTTAAAGAAGTCACCGGGTTCCACGCCTTATCCAGCACAGCACTAGTAAAGTAAATACAAAGAAAATAACCGACGCTTATTTTTTATGTGTCAGTAAACATGGCAACAAAAGAGCGTCAGTGGCGTGCTCGAGTATTGACACGGGGTAGGGGCTAATGCAGTCCCATTTGTAGCGTGCCGTGTTTGGCGGCGAGGTAGCTATTTCCGACCACAGGGCCCAGGTTCCCCATTGATCCCTGCGGCGACTCCCTGCTACAAACATTTAATACCCATTCTTCTTGTTGGAGAGCAACAGGCGTTCTGGGAAAAGCAGGCCTGTGCGCCGGGCGCGCGCGCGCGACCGCACCTCTCGACCTCCAGCCACGACACGTTAACGCGTGCCGACACGGACGCTGGAATGAGCAGTGGGAAATGAGCTCTTCGCCTTTCTTATCGTCGATGCCGTATCTGTCAACATTTTCCTTCCTTCCAAGACGTGTTTGCGCATTATTTTGCAGACGTTCATTTGCATTATATTACTGAATGCAGATCAGTCCGCCTTCCGGGTTTAAAATTTCTTCAGTTTGCCTCTATACGTGATAATAGCATCTAATAAATTCGGAAAAGTTTCTGGAAAATGTATAAAGAAGACAGATTCATGTGACAGAAATGAACTCACATATCTGATGATACGCAAATGGTCTCCAGCACTGAAAATTTGGTGTCTTGAGAACCCTGCCATTCGTTGAAATTATAGCCTCTTATGGGCGCGACACGATAAAACTTGTTATGTCCCTTATCCACTTTGTTTGCGAGTCTACAAAGCGTCATCCGTCGTTTTTAGAGGACTGTGACGAACTCAGACACAGTCAACCACATTCCAGATGTTTTCGACAGGTGATGTTCCAAGAGAACACGTAGCCTGGGAAATCTTAGAAAATAGCGAGTCTGGTCTTTAGTTTTCCATGAATAGCGTATCATTAAAATATCATGTAGGTACTTTGATGTCTGAGGCTGTCACGGCGTGATTGATTAATGCTGCTCTTGCGGATGCTCAGCAGAATTGTTGTTTACATTTTATGCAGAGTATTTTGACCACCGACTGGATAGGCCTTGGAAATATTTTGCTTAGTACGGGAACAAAAACTTAGCAGTACACTGTTTTACGTATTGATAAATTTTGGTTTATTGAGGACGCTTTTATACGAAACGAAATACTGATTATGTTAGTTAGCTGCGGGTCTCTTTCTCTTCAACGTTGTTTAATGAGCTTAACTGGTATACGGTAAGTACTTAAAGGTGTTTTATTCTTTAGCTTGCTGCCAGGATTTTTAACATACTTATAATCACAGGATAAAGAACACGCTATTTCCATACTGGAGAATTTTCACATCATTTTGATTACAGAGATTTTTAATCACATATGGTTCTACATTTACATAATGTTCAATAAATATTTTAGAAATCCGCGTAAGGTTTTCGGTAGCTTTCCTTTCACATTTTTTGTTGGATATATTGTTACCTCCTTTTTTCCTGCTCACGTTATTTTAAACTGAGTTCCATATTGTTACTTCTTTGTTTAATAGTTGAAACATTTGATACCACTTCGGATGATGCTGAAGTATTCCTGTGTACCTTTTTGTAGGTTACTGGATATGAATTCAAAGTTGCATTTACCTTCGCTGCTATAGTAAACTCTATGTGAGTTTCAAACTAATTTCTATGCTCTGTATTATTTATCTATCTGACTTTCTCTTAACTTCAAACTTCATTACAAGAAATTCTACACGAAAGCAAAATGCGCTTTTCACATTACCGTGGGACAACGTTTTCTAATTATCATTTTCTAGTATATAAATTCAAAAGAAGGTCCTTGTCTACATATATGACACACCATCTAGCTTAGTTCTCGCTTACCTTACAGTTAATACTTTGAGGTTTTTATGCACAAATTAAATTCCTTAATGACCTGAAAAACTAATGTATTTGACCACAACTTCATATTTACTTGGTTGCATTTAAGTACCTACTCTACAGACGACTCAGCCTCATGTTATTATTTGGTCGTTTCTTCTCGTTCTGTGGACGGATTAGCAGGTTAATCAGGTGACCCCTCTCATGAACTGCAATTCTCATGTTTAAATTGAAGTTTAAATTGAAGTCCTGTGCGCAACTGTATATTTTGACTAAAGATATATTTCATTTAAAAGGATTTCCACTTTCTTTACATCCATGAATAATTAATTCTTTGTGATATCTACACACACAAATGGTCCTCCTCCGTTTGTGCGCTCAGACGTATTACTCAAAGTCGCTTCCAATGCATGTCCCACATTTTCGTTCTGTGCCCTTTAATCTACAGACATTTCCAGCAAAATCACATAATCCATCACATCTATACGTTTGCTTGCAGAAGTACGAAATCATTTCCGAATCAGTAATTATTGTAATGCATATCTGTGTTTCCATATCCAATGCTAATTGATGCGCAGCTCTGACACGTGATTAATATAATCATCAAAGAACCATTCAATTTGTTCTGCTTTGCTACTTGGATCTTCTAAATTCTGGTACAGCAGTCGTAAAGAATATATGTAGTACATATTTCTTACATTGTTTAACTCAGTAATTATCTATCCTATTTTGGACCAGAACGTCTTTCGAATCTAGCGGCAGTGCTGTTTGCTGGTTTGACGGTTGCTTGGGTGCAACCGTTTCTGCTGGTGGTTATCTTTAGTCCGTCTGTTTTGATGCGGATGTATTGCGGATGTTGTTTATTCGGCTATTGTTAATCTCTATTTTTATCCGTAAAACCTCTGACTCTTATTACATCACTGTCTTCGCGCTGGCTATTGAACATGGACGCAGCGCAACTGAAGCGTGAAAATAAGGAAAGTTTAACTTAAATAAATACGCCTCGAAATTTAATATGTTGTGGGATATTAATAGAAACAGCACAAAAGAAATGTCATTTAAAAAGGGTGTACAAATGCTATGCAATAAATCTTGAATTTTATGTGATGAATATACAAGCTGAGTTACTGATGTCGGTAAACTATAAGTAACGACTAATTATGCAGTATGGAATAGAGAGTAAGCGTAAGCACCATTTGATACTGGGATCATGTTAAGAGTCAAACTTAGTTAAGTAGAAACTGATCATTAATTTAATTAGAATAACAAACAATGATAAAAAACCTCAAATTAGAATTTACTACATGAAATGCTAACCCCAAGAAAATGATGGTGTACTCAACGTTACATCAGAATACTAAAATTATGCAATTGTTTCATGTAGGTACGTTTTCATTTACGCAAACGTCAGGTGATTTTTAACGAAATAGTAGTCGGTGATTAAAATATTGTATATCCTGTTCTTGTCCACACTGTAGGCCACGACAACACTGCTTTATTTTCCTGTGTGGAATTCTTACATGTAGCACCTATGTCATTAGTCACATTGCTGAGTCCTGCACTGAACTTGGAGATACAGGGGACGTTAAACACTAGCATGGTACTTAAAATTTCCTGTAAATAAAGCTTACAACTTACCCTCGGCTTCTAGATAACAATCGCAGCATCATATTGTCAACAGTTCTATATTTTTTTACACCATTCATTGATATTCGCTACCCATAAAGCAAATTTTTCACTGTGTCACAAGATACATTCAGGTAACATGCATAGTAACCACAATTTAATATCTTCTCAGTTTTCCCTTCTTTTTTCGGTGGAGATTGGACAGCACCAAACACAAACACTGGCCAGGTGCTGTGACGCGATTGATTATAAGTCTGTATTACCAACAAATTTGCTGAGACAGTTCTTGCGTGCGATATGCGTCTGGTCGATAAAATAGGTTTTATGTTTCAAGGCGAAACCATTATAAAAAGCTCTGTTAAGCTGTTTTTATCATCAGACCTGGCAAAGATTGCGATGTACGTTTGAAAAGGGATTCAAAGCTCGGTTCGGTCCTCTGGAGTAGAAAGTAGAAGCACCCCCCCCCCCCCCCCCCCCGCGCGCGACAAGAGCAGCGCATGGTGATCTCTCCACCTCAGAGTTGACCTTTTGACACTTCAAATCTGCCTGACACCGAATACAGGCGTAAATATTTAGGCTGATACTGATACCTCTTATATCTTTCCAAACGGTCGTTGCAGTATCGAGAGCTATGGCTTCCAAGTAAGCAGTCAAATGTCCGTGTGGCAACGGTACTCACACGAAAAGACACGATATCGTAGATTCGATTATCAGCAAGTAGCAAAGTGAAACACCTTGTGCACGAATGATAGTGAAACAATATCAGCCAGCTATGTGACAAGATATAAAAAGACGCTTTCGTTGCAGTAACGTACTTGAAATTGCTACTTCGGAAGTCAAGCATGAATCAAAGCATTAAAAGTCCTATTACGAAATGCTGAACCGCATACATATGGACCTGGAATATCGTCGCTGGATGAAGTAAATGGTTCTGCTGTGCGACGACCAAACGTAGACAAATGCACCAAATTTGGTTTTGTTACGAATTGTAATTCGAGCGTTTTTACCGTTTCCTAATGTAAAATAAAAAAATGTAACTTTGCGATTTACTTCTCATTTATGAGAATGGGCATTCTTCTACCACACCACAAAAATATGGATTAATGTGAGCAGAACACCATCTAAATGCGGCCCTTGTTATTCTTTAACGTTTAGAAGAAGGGAGACTTACGCATTGCCCAGCCATCGACGATAGTCGTTAGGGATGAAGCATAAGTTCGTATTTCAAAATGATAAAAAATATCCGTGACCTCTTCAAAGGAACCGTTCTGGCATTAGCCTAAACTATTTACAGAAAAAAACAGAATACCCAAACCAAAATTGTTACTCATTGATCTGAACACTGCTCACAATGAATGAGTGTAGTGCTTTACTGCAGCGCCACTACCCTTGAATATAAGGAAATGTTGACTTTATAAATGTAGGTCCTGTAACGTCAGTATTAATGCATCGATTTGGGCATCTCGGGTACCACTATTTTATATTTTCTATGAAACAGAATTACATAGTTCTCGTTACCGAGCTGTTGTGTATGCACACATGTGTTACAATAAATAATTTGATCCAGCTGTTGGCACTTGTCACTAAAATTCCTAGTGAAGTATATTATTTCTTAACGATACTCTTATACGTATGTGTGGTAGGTCATACATCAGAAATGACACGTAACTTGACCTGTGCAAGCCATTGGCGTATGAAATGGCTGAGACTTACTTGAAATCGGTAACTGACTCCTCAGTCTACTAATCTATTCAGGTTAGCGAACGGGCATATGATCAACAGCTTTTACAAATTACCCTCAGAAACTAAGTACTTTGTCTTGCAGTCTAAGCACCAGTAACATTCTTTCATTCAGTAGTCTCTTCGAACATTCCATCTGTTTTACATTGTGGCCGCGATTATCACAGGAAACTCTGAATGAATTGTAATTCACTCGCAGTCATCATTGTGGCTAGTAAGGAATTAACAGCTCATGGTAAATATTTTGCTGCAGAAAAAAAGGAACTGTGTTACGGTATAGCTCTAAAAAAATAATTGTTGGAAATGATCTCCTCAATGATAATCTCCTTTAGCACCTGCAGCAGTGCTTTGTATATTAACGTGACGTGATGTAAACGGTTGTAAACATTTTCACGGTGAAATAAAAATATGTGAAGGAAATCAAGAAGCAGTGTATCCTAATTATGATCAGTATAATGTTTTAGCTAACACGAAGAACAATTCAGTTGGTGAACTGTAAGCAGTATTAATCACAACAGCATTTGGAAGAAAAAAAATTAATTGCTCGTCTTTCCTTCATATATTACTCACCTTATGGCTGTAGCCCTTTCTTGTGCACAAAAATACCATTTTATAAGTTATATGCTACAAATTGTGTTAGCAAGGCATAATGTCCCTGATACTTGTTTACATGTTAGTGACAATAGCGTTAAGCATTTTTTGCGTGTTTTGACTAGGTAAAAGCCAAAGTTTTCATAGTGTCGACGATGAGGTTATTACAGACGTAGTGAGCTGTCTATATTGTAAGTAAATTTATCGTGTGGTTTAACAGTGGTATTGCTTTTAGATGAAAATTGCATGTAACACAAAACAATCTTTAAACCAAGTTCGTAAATATTTATTTACAGTAGCGAAAGAAAGGGTAAAGAAGAAGAGTTGACTATCCATCTACAACGATAAATGCCAAAGATGGCGGAGAAAGAAACACGGGACGAAATAGTGAAGGTAAACGAGTGAGGCAGGCTTTGCAGTAACACGAGCACATCAGAGACAGTACAGCGTGTCAAGTGTCGAAACAAAACGAAGTAAGCAATGCGGCAAAGTGAAATACGACCTGTGTTCGCCTGGAGGCTTCATGGGGCTTTTTCACGCCATGGAGCCGTCGATGTTTCTCCATTAAGTCTCCACTCAGCAGGAGTAATCCGGATTGACTCACTCAAAACGCTACGAAGACATACCGGAATGAAAGCCAAAGCCAGGTTCTGCAGCGACCTTTTGTTACGCCTGGCGGCAGAGGCTTAGCAGGGATAACAGTGAAATCGCAGCTGTCCACAATTCCGACGGATAATAGCGGTAATGCATTAAGAGAACGTAACCAGAACCCTCTCTCGCTGCTAGCACTAGTTCCCTTTTTATGCTGCAATATCCTATCTAATTGAACGACTGAATTATCGTCCAGCGTTTGACCTACGAATATAACGTTCGCAAGATGTTAAAACAAGTGTGACAGAAAACTTCTTACTACTTCTCAATAAGGAAAAGGCATGTTCAATCTTTGTCAAAGCCACCCAGACAAGATGACGAGTACAAGGCACATTAATGTTTGTCCCAACGAAATTAACATTGACTGTAGATTATTTTAGAGGCACCTACATTTTTAAAAACTGATAGTTAAATCTTAGGTGACCACGCAGGACAGGAATTTTTGATAATTTCATAAACTGATTGAGATAAATGTTGGCAAATTTCACATGCTGAAATATTTTCGATGTAGATTCATTCTTAATTTGATATTCCATTACTTCAGTCTTAATTACTGCGATAAGTTTCACAATAACTTTTTTAACTGCGAAGGAACCAGCATTCTCCAGTTTAACGGAGCCAGTGTCGTTGAGAAAAGTAACATCCTTCATTATCACATTGCATCTACGTACTGTTGTGTTACTCGTATTTAACCTTCAAAGTACCTTCAGACTTTTCTCGTACGCTCTACAGAATGTGCCTCAAGGGGATTACAGGAATCTGTGAGAAGGACTACTAGAAATTTAGTTGGACTGAAATTCACGACGAATCACAAATTTTAGATATTCTTAAAGATATCTATAAAACGATAATCCAAGACGTGGGTGGTCCCCTGAGATACTGATATTTTGGTATCTTATTCTTCGATCTCTTCCATGCGGCTATAGATTCCATATTATGATGCACTGTCTCTTTATTTTTGTGACTTCGATAGCTTGACAAATTGAGTAACGCTTCCCGCGTGAGTGAAATTCGATAAGCAACACATGCCTCTCCGGTCTTGGCAGATAACGAGCACATTAGAAAATCAATAATTTTCTGAAAACGGGTTTGAAGAACACAATGCTCTGAGTAGAGAACTGTTGAGCGACGCCAGTCCTCTGTAACCGTAGGTTTCGTGGTGTATGTTTCAGTAACCAATGGCGTGGCTGTTTGAGGTTGTGTGTCGCAAGGAGTGCGAACCTTCCTTAACCACCCGGATCATGAATCATCCGGAAGGTACACCTCCCCCCCCCCCCTCTTCCATCCCGTCACACTATTTTTCTATCTCTCTCCCTCTGTCAAAATTTTGTATCGGGAAATATGCCGCATCTCACTTGTATGCGGCTTGCCTAGGTAAGTGGAGCTACGCTTCTCTCGACGTGAATATCCATAGCTCCTCGTACAATATTTCCACCAGCGTCGGTGGACCACCAGAAATTATACGCTGAAGAGAGCTCAACAGAGAAACTACGTGATCATACTTCAAAAGTAATAGATGCAGACAGTAGTGAGAAGTCACCATTGTGTTATAATCCGTTTGTAGTCATGAAGAGAGAAGACGGTAAATTTAAATAGATTTCTCCATTCAGTACTCAAAACTGCTTAGAGAGCCGTTAAGTACTCAGAAAATTGTGGAAAGAATGTGTGCTGGTGGCATTCTGATAAACACTTCCACAGCATAGCACACAGCAAAATTAGTGACAGTATTAGGGTCTTAGAACATATGATTTACCTCAAAGGAAACGATCTATTGACACACAGTCAACATGGGTTTAGAAAACATCGTTCCTGTAAAACACAACTAGCTCTTTAGTCACATGAAGTTTTGAGTGCCATTGACAAGGGATTTCAGATCGATTCCGTATTTATGGATTTCCGAAAGGCTTTTGACTCTGTACCGCACAAGCGGCTCGTAGTGAAATTGCGTGCTTATGGAATGTCGTCTCAGTTATGTGACTGTATCTGTGAGTTCCTGTCAGAGAGGTCACAGTTCGTAGTAATTGACGGAAAGTCATCGAGTAAAACAGAAGTGATTTCTGGCGTTCCCCAAGGTAGTGTTATATGACATTGGCTGTTCCATATTTATATAAACGATTTGGGAGACAATCTGAGCAGTCGTCTTCGGTTGTTTGCAAATGACGCTGTCGTTTATTGACTAATAAAATTATCAAAAGATCAAAATAAACTGCAAAACGATTTAGAAGGAATATCGAAATGGTGCGAAATGTGGCAGTTGACCCTAAATAACGAAAAGTGTGAGGTCTTCCACATGAATGCTAAAAGGAACTCGTTAAACTTCGATTAGACGATAAATCAGTCTATTCTAAAAGCCGTAAATTCAACTAAATACCTAGGTATTACAATTACGAACAACTTAAATTGGAAGGAACACATAGAAAATGTTGTGGGGAATGCTAACCAAAGACTGCGTTTTATTGGCAAGACATTAGAAAATGAAACAGACGTACTAAGGAGACTGCCTACACAACGCTTGTTCGTCCTCTTTTAGAATACTGCTGCGTGATGTGGGATCCTTACCAGATAGGACTGACGGAGTACATCGAAAAAGTTCAAAGAAGTGCAACACGTTTTGTATTACCGCGAAATATGGGAGAGAGTGTCGCAGAAATGATATAGGATTTGATCTGGAAATCATTAAAAGAAAGGTGTTTTTCGTTGCGACGGAATTCCAATCACCAACTTTCTCCTCCAAATGCGAAAATACTTTGTTGACACCGACCTACATAGGGAGGAACGATCACCATGATAAAATAAGGAAAATCAGAGCTCGCACCGAAAGATATAGGTGTTCATTCTTTCGGCGCCCTTTACGAGATAGGAATAATAGAGAATTGTGAATGTGGTTCGATGAACCCTTAAATGTGATTGGAAGAGTATCCATGTAGATGTAGATGTAGAAAGAAACTAGATAATAGCTCCATCGCTTGTGAAATACAAAACACATAAAATTTTGGGAAATACGTTTCTGCTTGACACAACAACAAGGACATCGAGGCGAAAGAGTAACAAGAAGAGTTTTCATAGTTGAGAGAAACTGAAGAATCAGATAAAATGAAGAAAGTAGGCGACGTGCCGGAAAGAACTTCAACTTCCATTTTAATTTTATATAGAGGTGTATAAATTTTAAAAGAAGATCAGTTTTGCCAAATCCAGTCTGGAGTTTCAAATAGCAGACGTTTGGGTGAACCATAGCTCATTTAATGGCAAACCTACTTATGGATCATACGGACAAGTTGGTCTGGAGCCAGTATCGTTGTGTACATCATTTTCAATGTGCGCTAATATAGTGAGTGGCCATCTAGTGTCTACCACAGAAAGCAATGTCTTCGGCGAAGAGTGGTAAGAGAAAGAGCTTAAAGTACTCCGTAAAACCTTATATGGTGATGCATAAAAAGTGTTCAAGTCATGAAACCTCGAAACATTACGATCTCATTTTCAGAAGCAGCGGCAACAGCTCAAGGAACTGGAGAGAAATCAGCAGGAAATGTGAAGAAGAAGTAATGGTAGTCTCCGTAAAGCCGTCAGATCGCAGAGCACTCTTGCTCCTAGAAAGCGAAAACAGCTTTCTAGATGTCGATACTTATATAAGCAAACGAAAACCCATCTACCACTTGCCCTCACGTCCGGTGCACTTCAGCATAGTAGAATGAGCAGGAAAAGAAAATCCACACCGTAAAATGGCCTCATACTTTAGTGGATTATGAAACGTCTCATAACTAACTAAAGAAGCTGAAGATGTTACCACAGGACTAACCAATACAAATATGCCTACAAGACATCCATTTTAAAGCTCCTATCGCTCCATTGTATTAAGCTATACCTTCTACAGGCAGAACAACCGTTTTGGTGAGAGAGGCTTTGATAGTCAGTGATACTCGCCACTCCAGCCCTCTCTCCCTCCCCAACTACTTATTGTAAGTCTCTGCGGTTATTCATGTGTCCCGTTATATCACCGAAATATCACCAATTCTCGGTGTAGCTACCATCATAAAGCTCACTTGACACGGACGCTCTTAAAGAGTTCCATTATGTACTTCTTTTCCCTTTCCTCGTCCTCAGCTATTTTAATGTCCAGTAGATACCCGGCTTCCACAAGCACCTGCCGCAGAGGCCTAGAACCAGAAATTCTCATCTTATCAGAAGAAATATACCCTTTGGATAATTATTTTAACCAATACTGTTAAGCACTGGTTTTCTGTATGCCATATATGGATTGGAAGAATTAATTTGACTAAAGATAAAACGATGTACCTCACTCACCTCGGCAACAGAGTCCAGCGTGGGTGCTCAGTAGGGTAAACTAAGCTCTGTATAGTAAACTGGCGGTATTTGAACACCAAGACACCATTCAAGACTGGATTGAACACATTACAAGCGTGACACGTTGTGCAGCTGATGCATCTATCCCACAGTTCTCAGAAGACTAAAAATTGCAGTCTGTCTCCTGATGAATTGAAGAATGTTGCTCAACGGCAAGAAACAGGTAGGCAGCACTGTTAACGTTCAAGTCGAGACTACTAGGGGAGCTCACAGTAATCTACGGAAAGCATGAACGAAGCCTAAATAGATCATTATACTCTTCTGGAGTATTGCTCCACAGCCGCGCGGGATAAGCCGAGCGGTCTCAGACGTTGCAGTCATGGAATGTGCGGCTGGTCCCGGCGGAGGCTCGAGTCCGCCCTCGGGCAAGGGTGTGTGTATTTGTCCTTAGGATAATTTACGTTAAGTAGTGTGTAAGCTTAGGGACTAATGCCCTTAGCAGTTAAGTCCCATAAGATTTCACACACATTTGGACGTTTATTGCTGCACAGAATGGGATCCGCATCAGATAGCATTGACGGAGGACATCGAATAGTTTTAAAAAGGACATTTCGGTTTGTATTATCGTGAAATAGGAGAGGGAGTGCCACGAACACGATACGTGAATTGGGGTAGCAATCATTAAAACAAAGACACTTTTCGTTATTTAGGGTCAACTGCCACATTTCGCACCATTCCGATATTTCTTCTAAATCGTTTTGCAGTTTGTTTTGATCTTCTGACAACTTAATTAGTCAATAAACGACAGCGTCATCTGCACCTACCGACAGGGATAGGGAACTATGCCTACTGCAGTACCAAGGCCAGCTGCATTAGGTTTCTCGATTGAGGATCCTTGGAGCGAACAGCCCGCTCGCCCTGGTCCCATAGTTCCTCGATTGGGCTTCAAGCTGGGGAGTTTGTTTGTCGGAGGAGTACAGCAAACTCATTTTGGTGCTCTTCAAAAAACGCACGTACAAAGCTAACTGTGTGGCGCGTTGTGCTGCTCGCAAATGCCACCGTGCTGAGGAACAACAAACTGCATGTATGGATGGACATGTTCCCAAGAATACACGCATACTTGTCTTGAGTCATTGTGCCATCCTGAATGACGCGACAACACAGATGCCAAGAAAACATTCTCCACACCATAACGGTCTCTGCTCCGGCCTTGACCTTTTGCTTTCAGACTTTCCACGCCGTACACGCCAACGCCCATGTGTCCGATGAAGGGTAAAATATGATTCACCTAAAAATGCCAGCTGTTATCACTCAGTGGACGTCTGGTTGTGGTACTGGGGGGCAAATTATAGCCATCGTCGCCGATGGACAGCAGTCAGCACAGACGCACGAACCAGGTGCCTGCTGCGGATGCCCATATTCAGCAATGTTCGCTGAACGAACGTTGAGGAGACACTGTTGGTAGTCCCTTGGTTCAGCTGGGCGTTCAGTTGCTCAGCAGTTCCACATCTGATTGCCAGTACACACCTCCGCAACCATCATTCACCCGTGTCATCTATGTTCCATGGTGTACTACAGTTGCCTTGGCTCCACTTCTAGATAGCGCCTTTCTGCCATACACGGTGTACTTTAACCACGGCGGCAGGCGAACAGTTTAAGAACTTAGCCGTTTTGGGCAATGCTTCTACTCTTGGCCCAAAAGCCAATCATCAATCCCTGTAGGACGTCAAACAAATCGTTTCGTTTCCGCTGTACGACAACTATTGCATAATGATCCGCGTCATCCGACACGCTTCATGTACCCTCCACTGGTAGTGCTGCCAGCTCCCGCCTGTGGCTGGTTACTACACGTTGACGTATAAAGTAAGCTTTGGTGACAGTAATGTTTCTGGACCGTGTCCACCCCAATAGCTGTGTGGTCAGCGTGACGGACTGCCGTCCTACTGGCCCGGGTTCGATTCCCGGCTGGGTCGGGGATCTTCACTCAGGGACTAGGCGTCGTTCTTTCTTCGTCATCATTTCATCCCCATCTGGCGCACAGGTCGCGCAATGTGGTGTCGAATGTCACAAGACCTGCACCAAGGCGGCCGGACCTGCCCCGCCAGGGGCCTGCCGGCCAATGACGCCAAACGCTTATTTCCATTTTTTTCTGGACCGTGTATAGTGGCTGCTAAATAATTAACTAGTGCAAGAAGACTTAATCATAAGCGTACTGAAATGGTATCTTGAAGTCTGTTTGAAAGACGGAAATACGACAGTGGTCCTTTTTGGTTCTTCTGCAACTCTATGAAGTGAAGTTAATCAGCGTATTAGCAGGAAGTAATCCATTTCAGACAAAGTCTTTCGTTATGCCTTTGTCTAGTAGTACCGTCCCATTTATTTCACTCCTGCCAGTCTCCCTCATTTTCAACCTCTCATTGTGACATTATGTACATAGAGAATGTTTTGCTTTTATTTCATCCTGTTGTTATTCTGAATGAGATACTAATTTTGACAACAGAATGTTAATGACCTTGTAGGTGATCTATCGCACAATAAAACCATAAGAAAGATCAAATTTAGTACCCACTCGAGAAACTGAATGACTGAAGTATCTTGCGTCAAATTTTATACACTACAGGTTTCCCTTACAATAACGTGTCTGTTGGTATCGTCAGTACGCAAGGAAACTGCTGCTAAGACTTTCCCTTTAATGTATAAAAATGACTTACTGTATGAACGTGCCAAGGGCCTTTTCTTAACTTAATACTCGCTCCCACGTATATCCATTTATAAATGTGACTGGTGCCATTTACTAGAATCGGTTATATTTTAAAAATTGGGACTTCGTCTTATGCGACAGTTGAGGTACGAAGATCGCTCTGTGAATCTCCTCCTAAGGATTGGGGATTTAACTGAAAGATAACATTGTTCAAATCTTCAGATATGTACAGCCTATGTTAAGATGAATCAGCTTTTCTGATTACTTCCTGTGACCAGTGCAGGTTCGTTTAGTTTCATGAATGAAAACCAGTTTCTTTTCATTGACTACAGCATTAATTAACGCATAGTTAGTCCTAATACATCCGTCGACCAGTGACGCAAGAACTTAAAGGGAACGAATTTCTTTGGAAAAGAAAATGTGATAGAGATTTTTGTGGAGTAAAATCTAGGAAGGTGGCAAGAAAGAGATCTGCACACTTATTTGACGGATCGATGCTCGGCTGGCTGCAGATACGTCCCTGAAAATTGCGCTGACGTCACAGAAACAAGAGTTAAGTCCCTCCCCGGTGTGAATGAGCTTATCTCGTAGCCGAAATAAGAAAGGAAAGTCGGCGAGGTCAGGAGACTGACACACTGCAGAGGAGGCTGCAGGCTAGCCAAGCAAAAGCCACGAGTGCTACATAGAATAGTGTATAGGAAGTATCATTTTCCTCAAAAGTATTAACCTCTAGTATGAGTCTAGCACAAACGAAGTACATTGCGAAAAATTGCATATTTTCATATAGTGAAAGTGTTTATAATGGCATACCTCTTCTGCTTGTTGGATCTCCTACAACAACGCAGGGTTATTAAAGTACTTGCTATGCGTTTACTTTCTTTCTTTGGACTATAGTACAACTAACCTTAATTTCTAGGATGTAACAAGCTTCTCACGTGTTATTAATGTCAATGCGATGAAGTTCTAGGGAGCCTGTTCAGTTTCCATTACAAACCGTAATATTCTGCTGCACTGCTCCATCATTCATTTGTAAGTTGTCCTGTATGTCCTAATAATGCTGAAGAAGCAACTCTCCACTGCTCGCTAAGCAACTTTCAGATTCCAAGGGTTTTCGGCTCGAAGTCAGCGTCTCATTGCCGTATGGCAGTCCTGTTCTGCACACTGACAGTAAACTATACTTAACTGAGAACACTATATTTAACTTACCAAAAGCGTTCCAGGTAGTATTAATCCTTGTAGAAAATTTTTTATAGCGTCCATTCAGTCGCTGTCTTTAATTGTACTACGAATGAAATGCAAAGACGTTCTCCTCTCCCTTCCAGATCAGCCCCCTGTTTCCTACGCCTGAACAGAAATATTGTACACACGTTCAATGCTTCCATTGGAAATCTGTACCATTTTCTGTCCCACTTGTTGTTTACTTCAGCACTCCTCGAGTGTTCAGGACCCCTACCAGGTAGGATTGCAGGAAGAGATCGAAGCAACTCAGAGATGGTCTGCTAGATTTGTCACATTTGTCACCTGTAGTTTCGATCAACACGCGAGTATTATGGAGATGTTTCCTGAACTTAAGTGGGAGTCCCTGGAGGGATGCCAACATTCTTTTTGCCGAACACTATTGAGAAAATATAGACAACAGCTGACTGTAGAACGATTCTTCTGCCTCCAACCTAATTTCCATGTAAGGCCCACGAAGATAAGCTAAGAGAAATTAGAGCTCGTACGGAGGCGGATAGGCAGTCATTTCTCCTTCTCTGTTTGTGGAGAGGATAGGAGAGGAAATGGCTAGTAGCGGTACAATGTATCCTCCGCCACACACCATACAGTCTCTTGCGGAGAATGTGTGTGGCTGTACAAGTAGATAAGTTACTTTAGTCTGATTGTAATTGATCTCAAGGCCTAACTTTAGACTTGCAATATAGGCAAACAAATAGAAAACATCATAAAAGGAATGTGTGATACTAAGCAGCAGTATTATAACGTATAGTCAAATGAAAACGGGACAAATGGACAAAAAGTTAGTAAACTGTTTATTATTTCAAAAAAAAAACCATAACTAATAATGCATTTACCCCACTGTGAGATAAGACGGTCAGTGCCTTGATGGAAAAATTTTCGCAGTTGTCTGCAGAACCATGATTGTATCGAGGCGTGCACCCCTTCGTCCGAAGCCACGGCCACGAATGTCTTTCTTCAGGGATTGAAACATTTTTATATCACATGGGGAGAGATCGGGACTGTATGTAAGATATGTGACGGCTTCGCAGCGTCGTTGCAACAACTTTGACAACATGTTAGCGGTCATTATCAGGCAACTGAAGGAAGCCGCCCGTCAATATTCCTAGACGTTTGGAATTGCCAGCGCGCTTGTTTTGCAGAGTGTCCCCGTGGAAGCGTTACACATCCTTCATACAGTCTCGATCTGTCACCATTCCATAGCCATACTTTGGATGCTTGAAGTAGGACATCGATGGACGTTGACTTGCTTCGGACGAAGAATTGCACTTCTGGACACAACCATGGTTCCGTGGGCAACAGCAGGCATTTTCACATTAATATATCGACCGTCTTGTCGCACAGTGGGATAAATGTGTTCAGAGTTATGGGGACTGATTTCCATATAATAAACAGTTTACTTACTTTTTGCCCGCATCTCGTGGTCGTGCGGTAGCGTTCTCGCTTCCCACGCCCGGGTTCCCGGGTTCGATTCCCGGCGGGGTCAGGGATTTTCTCTGCCTCGTGATGGCTGGGTGTTGTGTGATGTCCTTAGGTTAGTTAGACTTAAGTAGTTCTAAGTTCTAGGGGACTGATGACCATAGCTGTTAAGTCCCATAGTGCTCAGAGCCATTTGAACCATTTGAACTTACTTTTCCTCGTCTATCTCGTTTTCATTTGGCTGCCTCGCAGAGTTCCCCATAAATTGGCCTGTAACGATCGTCTGTGGGTAGAAGAGTAGAAAGGAAGGAAAAGACGAACTTTCAAAACTAGAACAGTATCTTTACCGGGGAAAGAAAACCAAACAATAATCGTAATAACGACTGTATGCACCGAATTCAACATCTTGGCTCTTCAGTGAAACTAAAATATGCTGATGGGTAACAGTCACTAACGTGTTCCTCCAATGTACTGTTACAGGATCGTTTCCACCTTATCTGATCTTCACACAGTGATTTAGAGAAACGGCTGCTCAGTTCTCACTGTTCGACGGCACCCTCTTCAGCTTACGCACTGTGTGGAAAGGTTCCTACGAAGGCATACAAGTTGCTACAGGTCCCACCCATCCTCTGTAGAATGAAATTGTTAAGGATTTCATGACCACTTGTTGATGTACTGCATTTTGGCTTCTGTCTTGAGCTCTACGACGCACGGTTGTTTAACGATATTCCTGACGTTGCGCTATCATCAGTAGCTGGCATCGTTAAATGGTCAAAATTTCACCCTCCGTTACTGGTGGCGGGCTGGAATCGATCCCGCAGTTGGAGATTATATGCACCTGTCGCCCTACATCTAAGGCCTTTTCCCTATTCATTACCGTAGAAGTTCTTCTCTCGCTACCTGAAGCGGTCGTCCGCCACTTCGCAAGGATCCAGATTTGGTTTACTTTGATCCTTTTTCATTATTGTTGAAATAATTTTCATGTTTGTGATTTTCTGTGGCTGCCACTGGCAAGCGAGCGCGTTATATCTTTCCCACAGCGAGAGTCTCCGTGTTGGCGAATTTTCTATATGGTCGGTCTCACAGAGCAATGCTCCACTACGGCCGATTTCTCCACCTAGCCCGACCTGCAACACCGTTGTTATTCGATAATTACTACAACATTGACTTCCCCAATACAGACGGTGTGCAATGCATTCCCGACAGTGTGAATAGGTCCGTTCTGCACTTTGCGCATCTGAGACACCGTTTGATCTTTTCAGACGCTTTGCAAATAGTCTTTATCACGTGTTTTCAGGGAAGACGCATAAATCTACTAATATGACGATATATTCAATAAGATAGAAGAAGGCCTCAAGGTAAAGGAACCCTTATTCCCGTTATGCAGCAAACGAGCTTTACAGGTAGTAAGGGGAGAACCACTACGGTAACGAGAAGGGAAAAGCCTAAGACTTTAGCGCGACAGTTTCATATAATCTCTGGCAGCTGTCTTGACTGCAGTCCGCCACCAACAATGGAGGGCGAAACTTTGACAATACCAGTCAATCATGCTAGTGAAATGTCTGGAAAATCGTTACACAAACGTCGGCCGAAGATACCGAGACAATCATTATGAATAGCTTTCACTTTACCATTTACGGCAGCTCAATGTCTTGCTTTGGCTCCTGTCTTGTGGAGACAGAAGTTCACGTCGTGCGCGCGACGAGTTTGTCTATTATCGTCTTGTAATCTCAACCCATTGCCGATACTGCGCAGCCCACGACTTACTACGGTAGCGATAAGAGACGTCACATATCGATATATAGTAGCATCACTAACCTATCTCCCTCTTCATCCCATGGCATACATACCTGAGACATTAATTAGGAGCTGAACACATAGACACTCCTTTGCAACGATCATCACGCGTCAGACAAATTCTGCATTCGTCGGTTTAGGAAAATGCATGAAACTCATCTTAAATTCCATTATAGGCACCCTCTTACTCAACTGCGTTACGCACCACGCATGCGTATCTTCTATGCTGAACCATGCCTCTCAGTTGCCTCCAATAATGCAGAGCACGATTTTGTAGCGTTTTCCGTGGGGTACCTCTCTTATAGGTAGCGGTCAACAGATACTGAAGTTGACCGTGGGCGACCATCACGAAGGAGATTTTCAGTGTTACGTGTCTCATGATGGTGACTAAATATTAGAACATCAAAAAGATGTACGCCAATTCGGCGATCAGCCTCCGCGTTGAAAACCCAGCTTCTAGGAAATTCGCAATGCTTCCTCAGTCTTTTCTTTTGGCATGTTGACAGACTAAAGAATGTTCACATACTGCATTATACTTCTCAAGACTGGACACAGAGCGAGCCCTGCTAAACGGCGCAGAAAATGCAAGTTAACCTCGATAACACAGGTGTCGTTGCGTTGCGATATCCAGTGGTCCAAGGAGTATTCAGATAAAATACCACTTTTTGAGCTCCGTCTCTCATTGTTTGCTTCAGTACATTTGTTAACAAATTGCTCATTTATTCTGTGTTCGTATAATCTGCATTTTAATCATACACATACCACTTAATTTAAGCGGCTGTTCTTAACAAGTCCTATATAAATTCCCGTAATACACATGGCCCCTTTTCAACATGACGAGATAGCAATGAGAGTATTTCTTGTTCATTTGTGTCTATTTTTCCTTTTTATGGTTGTAGTATGGATAGAAAAACAGTTAAGCTCCGAATTCAGGCCCTAATAGGCCAGCCGGCTCCGTCAGGTGCCGTGTCATGCGCTGCCAACGGCGTGACTGACTACGGCATGGAATGGTGTGGGGTGATCTCAACGCTCTCCCAGCCATTGTCAATTTTCTTGTGCTAGGACCGTTAGTCTCTCTCAGTAGCACCTCAGTGAGCATCACGAGGCTTACTGTAGCCCGTTCCATTCGACCCACCAGGGAAAAATCCCTGGCAGTGTTGCTAATGGAACCGAAGTCCTCCACTTAGAAGCCATAGTTGCGCTACGAGATATCCGGTACATTCTTAGTTCCATTTGGTTGATTCCAAGCCCATTTTCTATTCTATTTTTTCTGAAAGAATTTGTTGAAGACAAATATGTTTTACTCGTCTGATTCTATTAATTCATTACCTCTATCATTTCAAGTGTCCCACTAAAAATCAGTTTCTAATAATTTTGATCGACTAAAGTCAGACTATGCTACTAACAGAAAAAGCAAGAAATGGTGGATGGGATTGTTTTTTCACTTTTTAGACTGCAGTGTGACAAACGTGTTCATTCTGCACAAAGAAATGGAAATGGAGCAGTTCTCCAATAAAGACTTCCGTCTAGAGGTGTACAAAAAGTCTTGTTGGCTAATAAAATAGTTTCAGTGGCAGCCAATTTTGCTTCTGTATCCCAAAGTAGTATAGCAAGATAGATCAGATCAGACAAACCATACGTAGACGAAAGTATTCGCCACGAAAGCAGTAAACATCAACTAATTCACTCATCATCTAGAAGATGCGCAGTTTGCAGTTCAAAGAAAAATCCAGTGCGAACAGTATGGATGTGTTCAGTGTGCAAAGTACATTTGTGTCTGAGAGTAGGCAAGAACTGTTTCAAGATATACCACGAAAATTAAAAACTAGTTATTTCAAAGTTCAACCACCAAATATCGAATTTCTATACTCTAATGGGGTGGTGGTTACCTGTAGTGGCCACATTTAATGTTCATATTTAGTTGTTGTTTAAGTGAATTTTTACAAATTCATTATATGAAACATGTCAAGAGAATAAAATAACTGTGTTACAAGTAAAAGAAATTTGAAATTTGCAAACCATTTTTCTTGCCCCACAAGGGTAAATTTTAGTGGTGTTTACCTGCCGCTCAAAGAGTTAAACATTTGAATTGAAACCGCCGTAGAACGGAAACAGTAAGTTCTCGGGCATGGGTTCCTGTTCAAAATGTTATGTACTCGCTCCCCTCTACAAGTCGTCGAAGCTTTCTAATGAGAATTTCCGAACAACCTGTACTCCAATGTATCCGAACTTCCACAATTCATTACGGCGAACTTTTTTTTGTGTCATCTGTTTCTGTTTCGTAAGCTCCCTCATCAGCTCTGAAACTACTGCAGCTCTAAATTGTAATGGGAAAACTTAGAGTTTGTACTAATTGAAGTGCGGAACATTTGTGTAATCATTACAGTTGCGGAGGAGCGCAGTCTTCTGCCGCAGGTGCAGCACCCGACAGCTTCCCAAGTTCCGTCTACTGAGCTAAACTTCTCGAGTCTTTAAGTTGTACAGCCACTAACCAGAACTTAAAATAGGTACCATGATGACTGCTTCGTCTGTAGCACACACACGTCAGTGGTCTATCAACCGCTAGGTGAGTTACACACGTGTTTCTCATCACTTCAAAGGCGTGGGTTTTCAGCTGGGATCTGTTCCATAGAAAGAAATTATAAAGCAGTGGTCGGCCCGTAAGCTTGTTTGAGCACCTCAGTGAGTCACTGGATATGATTCGATTGAAGTTTGCGCATCTTAATTTCACTTTTCCTAAAAATCCGATAATTTACAGTGTAATGTGGAAACTCAACTACGTTGGGAAATGACATTTTTCTCATAGCTACACATTGTACTCCTAGAATTTAATCGTTGTTAAGTACTCGAGTAAACACTAGGAATATTCGAGCTCAGTCACATTTTCCAAGTCCTCCCACCCGTTCCCTTTTCCCCTTTTCGTAGCTCGAGGTGTTCATTTGCGTAAGTTGTTAAAATAATAGAAATCAGTGGTTCTGAAATTTCAATAAATTATGACTGAACACAGATGTGAAATGAAAATATAGATAATTCCATCATTAGACAGGAACAGCATTTATTTAGTTACTATTTTAGGTTCCGAGGCATCTTGTGAGAAAGAGCTTCTCGCTCATCGAACGACTACATAAGTAATTCAAAGATAAACACTAAAATTATTAACAACTAAAAAACTAAAAAAGTAAATCGACAAAAATATCTCTCAAATATTATTTACAAATTAGTTATACATTACTGCGATGAATTCTTCTATAGAATAAAACGAGTCTGTCCTTAGGGAGCCTTTCAAACTGTGTCTGAGAACCGGGAGTGCTCTCTCCTTTTTGTCTGTTCTGTAGGGAAAATTAAACTTGCAATATAGATTCAACTTTGTGAATAATTGTTATGGCAGTGTTTAGCAAGTACAAATCGTGTTGATGTTGAGCGTTCATTGAATGAATGATGCAGTACATTTACAATGAGTCTTTATTGTTAACCACAAACTCCGTAAGAGACTACACGCAGAGAGACGACAAGGATACAAAACAACGGCTTGTTCCATGAAAGGTTCTAACGGTCCTTTACTGGGCTAAGACCTTTCCCTGCAAATTTCTAGACTTATTGCAAAAAAGGTTCCCAGAGGAAATGATAGTGTGCGTGTAAACAAATCTAACAACCTGCCTCATTATTGAGAGCTAGGATAGCAGCATTCAGTTTTTGCCTAAGTTTCCGACTGTAATGAGTATCACATCTCTCTTCAATAATCAAAATTTAAATTCTTAAATTAGGGAAGTTTTAGATTACTATGAGACAGAAATATGTCGCTTCTTAATATATGGTGTCAATATTAAAAATTTTGTATTGGGCACCAGTTAAGCTTTACAAGCTCTGTCTTTCATTTTCCTCGTGCATAGGAGATGATGAAACCCTATTCCTCTTAATTGATGTCAACGTCTATATTATATTAAATCCTAAACACAGGACCTGTGTCCAATTTCATAACTCTTTTAATCACCATGAAATAAATTTAATAAATAAAATAGTAAAGATTTTCTATTAATATTTTTGACGGCAATCTGTCTGAGTTAAATTCAAGTAGCATGGTGTAGCGACTTTCCTCGACTATCGTACACTTAATTAATATGTCCGACTTATAAGAGTCTACCGAATCTTAAATTTTAATACTTTGTAAACATTAATCTCTGTTACAGCGTTGTGTAGATGGAGCTGTTCCGTGTCACACACCTGTTGACGTATTAGGGCAAATTTCATACCTTACCATTTATAAAAGTTAACATCCTATATGGTTCAGGTTTCTTCTTTATACTCGTTGTGATGTCTTTCAGTGATGTATTTACTATTCGTCTAATTTGGTGAATGTAACTGTTATTCTATTCTCAAATATAATCTTGTTACTTAATCTGGACGCAAGTTTTACGCACTCATTGTCACCCTCATGAAAACTCTTCCGAATATATAGATAAGTCTACACATTGTTTCATAGATTAACATATGTCCAGGGGCCCCTTCAAAACTGATAGAATTAATGGTCGATAAGAAAGACAGACCTAAGAATTCAAGAAACTTATATCGAGAAATTAAGGGATCTCTTTTGGCTACTTAACTCACTATGACAAAAATATCAGTAGTTACGTTAGCTACCTTGGCTAATATAGCAAGGAGTTTCAGATAGAATAAAGTCTTTCTCCGAGAGCTTTGGCTGCCAATGCACTGTTGGAATTCGTATACCATATGAATTGCTGCAAACACTACATGATTATTAAGCACATTTCTATAGGTATCATTAATATTTAAAATACAAAAATAGCAGCTAACAACGAAGTTCTGTGAATTCCTTCCCTTCATGGGCACATTAAATTTCAATCACTAACATGTTTATATCGTATCTCATACATGGTGATTTCATTCCTGCAAGTGTGTAGAATAGTTTCCATAACCATAGCCCTCATTCTGATGCTTCCAAAGCACTTACGTCAACAGCGCACTGCTTCTCTCTAGTTTTCTTCAGTTCAATCGATTTATGTGCCAGCTTCTGTACTCTCCCAAAATCATCCTCTGAGGATTTAAATGCTTAAAGTATCCAGATATAGCCGAGAGGAGTAATGGGTTTCCTTATTATACAGAAGTTTTTATTTTGAACAGAATCTACTAATATCTAACGGCGACTAGACGAACTGAGTATCACGTAAATCGTAGCGCAATCCATGTTCCTTAGTAGGTTGTTATTTTTTCTTCGTAATATTTTTTCCATTATTTCATTTCGATATTCATTTTGTTCGTATGTGTAGATTCATGTGTCTCTTTTTTTCCTTCTTGTCTTTTAACACTTTGAATGTTTAGTTATAGACCTTATTTCAAGGTGATTAGGATGTCTACACCAGATATTTCAAGAATTTTCGGTTTCCATTTATCCGCTTTCCTGCGATTTTATTTGTTGTTTATCAGATGGAAGCTGCATGTATTTCAGCTTGCACAATTCTAAAAACGGCCTTGGCTTCTCTGGCTTATGTGTTTCCTATAGTTCAACTGAGCAGAGTGCTTGTGGCATTATTACTAAAATTTTGAGTAATGTTTTTATCGATAAATTTTTACTCTATCAGTCGACCCACTTAGTTATGGTTTTGTGTGAGGTAGATCCTGAACACCTCTTCGCTGATCGAGTTTTACCATATGCTCTCTCGCACATTTTAATTCACTGACCTCCGTATATATAAAGCTCTGATTTGTGTTTTGGCCGATGCTATGATTAGTTTAGACTCCCTTATCTGAAGAAGATACCTTTGAGTCTATTACTAACATTATTTAAGGAAAATAAGTAATTGGTACTACAGAGTAAAAATTATATGTAGCATTAAGTACGTTATTTAGCAGCATAGAAACTCAGGAACAAAATAATATATAAAGATAACAAAGTGGATTCAGTGCTTATAGATTACCTAAAAATATCTATTCAGTATCATTCTGACTATTCTTATATAACTAATTTGTATTGGCTTATTTGTGTTACACTGATGTTGGTAGGTAAGCATAACTACAAATTTTTTGTGGGAGAATAATTACTCACATACACAAACGTGTTCCCATTATTTGTTTCAGGGCCACAACTTCTTGCGTTATACATTACACACTTAGAGGAAGTTACTGTTAGTAATTTCATTCATTTCAAAAGCTGCCAAAAAAAGAATGCTGCAAACAACCTGACAGATCACCACCAAAAATAAACTTAGTGCAAATAATATAGAGAAATGTAATGTTTTACTTATCATAAAACGTAAGACTGGCTGTTTTTGACCTCTAATACAGAAACCTGAATGATTTAATGAATGAGGGTGTCATTACATACTCTCAGTTTTAGATCATGGAAATATAAGGATTCAGTTCCTTCATATCATATTTAGGAAAATGCTGTACTTCTCCGACCCAGGTAACATATAAAACATTCATGGGCCCACGACATAAAAACTGACGCACATAATTATTAAGGACTAACGGATAATATCGAGAGGGTATAAACCTGCCAAATGGGGCTCTTGGATGTCAAGAGAGTATTAACATGTTAAAACATGTATATTTAACTTGAAAGAAAGCATTTGCTTGAGGAAAAACTATGAAAACTCTTAACCCCTTTTATATAGCTCCTTTTGTGAGTGTGATGAAAAATGTAAGACGAGCAACAGACCAAATTGTGACACTCATTCCTCCCAGTTTACATATATAATTATAAAACTAAGGAACCTTAATGTAAGGTACAAGAACAGTGTACCTTATAACTAATTTCATATTGTTTTGCAAAGTATGTCGTAGACGTGGGTATTCATGTACAAACTTAGAGTAAAAATCTTAAAACTTTCAAACTTCTGTTGACCACTGTTTTTTGGATCATTGTAAAACATTTTTTAGATATTTCTGTTTCCCAAAAGACAGCTAACATGACTGCTACGTGCTGTGTCTAGTGAAGGTATTGCTGTTTCTAGGATCAAATAATAGGATCCTGCATGTTAAGTAATTCTGTCTAGAGAAAGGAATATTCCTTGTAGGATTACGTAATAGAGTCGTACAAGTTACATATTGTGTTTCTGCTTTTAAGGATCTAAACAACAGTTAAAAGCTTTTCTAAGTGAACTGCGTCAAGTAAAGTTGAGCTGCACCGCCAAGTTGGGAATCAGATCATTGTTGAACGGCGTGGTTCCCATACGTAACGCTATTTACGCGCATATAGTTTCACTTCGGACGGGAGTCACTGCAATAGCGTTAGTCGCAGATATGCCGGTCCCACAAGAGAGGGGGTGATAGGGGGCAATGACGTGTATCAGAGTGTTTACAATGATCAATGATGCTACAACGTTCACTAATAAACGGAGATCTCACTTCGAACCTTGGAGATTGTAATAGCTTTATTGTTCTACGAAAGTGTCATATCGGTATTCAGGCTAGTACTGAATGAAAACCCACTCACTGTACGAGTGTTTCAAACGACCTGCAGGAATGGTATCTTGTTTGAAAGCGAGCTGATCAATCGATAAAGGGGCACAAATATAACGGGAAGTAACACGGTGATCACAGGCGAAGCTAAAGGCCACGCTCCTATATCTGTGAACAGAAAGGCAGTCGAATGAGCTGCTTGAAACCGCTAAGCACAGGAGGGCTATGTTAATTCTGACTACCGACATTTGCCGGTAACAGGAATATATGACTATTCTAAGCATTCAGGTCACTGCGTTCATTCATTGCCACTACATTATATTATGATTTAATATACCGCTAATTCTGAAGTGCACTGCATTTTTAGCACTAGATCAGTCAATAAGAAAAAGTAAGCGATTTGCAGTACCTGTCATGAATTAATTATACAGGCATTGGCGCCAAGATATTTAGTGACCATTGTACAATCGTGAGTGGCATCGGAATGATATGTCCTTCATGTTCTCCAGGTTGCATGAATCAGCTGTCATTATCACTCGTCATCAGATTTGGTTGTAATATCATCGGATATTATCGATCAGCAGAATGGAAACTAAAGACGAGAACCAAAGGTTGAAGGTTATATTCTGCTTCCAGGATTGTGAAAACATACATGTGCAGTTTAAGCAAATTACAATGATGGAGTGAGCGACATACCCTAAACAAATGCGTTACAAAAGTAACAGCTAAATTGTCGCTAATTGCTGCAACTTCAGTTAAAACTTTCGGCATTATCGCGCTATCCGTACTGCAGATCGTGTCTTCTACCCAACCATCAGGTCAATATCCACTTTATTCTATTAACGCTAAAGTCAAAAACGGATGCTTCACAATCACACTAACACCCCATTCTACGCTCATTTCCGTCGCGGAAAGCTCTCCACTGAACTCATATCCGAATATGGTTTAACACATAAAAATCCGTTAAATATTTATAAATTTTAAAATGTTATCTTTTATAATAAAAGCTTTATCACCGACGATAACTTTCACTCCGTAAGATAATAAAAGAAGAACAGATAATTTTCAAATGATTCCCTGCTTTTAAACTACAGAGTAGAACTGAAGTTTTCATCTCGTTGACATCGTGTCAATAGAGATAGGAATTATCACAATTCGCTACAGATCCGGGGCAAGGTCAGCAGTGTCATACTGAATGAAATCAGTCACGTTCTCGTTTCCTTTGTTTAGAGAAACCAATATCAAACATACATCTAGATGTGATAGTTCACAGTGCAAACAATTATGTTAACCCCTTTACCACCTTACTCGGTTTTCGAGAGGGGATTCTTAAAATTACTAAATTAAACCTTTATTTTCACCACCTTGCTCGTACAGTAAACCAAAACATTTTTTTTCTTATTGACATGTAATGGCAAAAAGAACGGTAGAGCACTATGCAGCTGAATATCACCATAATTAGTGCCTCTGTGTTGCCACGGATGTCATCTATCTGTTCCCAGTTGTAATGCGAATGCAGTACATGTGTCGAGCCTGTTGGCACCCTGTCGTATCGGAGCGGCAGAGTGAGTTTCTATAGCCATCTACCAATATGATGTGTTAGAAAGAAGTCCTTGAACCTGTGCAGAAGTAGAACTCAGGTCACGAATCCATTGTTCTTCATGTGAGGCTGTGAAATTTGCTAGTAACGTAAATGGCGGGACGGTTCCTTGGGAAATGGCACGGACGATGCCTGTCCCTATCCTCCTTCTACATCTACATCTTCGTGATTATTCTGCTATTCACAATAAAGTGCCAGGCAGGAGGGTTCTATGAACCACCTTCAAGCTGTGTCTCTACCGTTCCACTCTCGAACGGCGCACTGGAAAAAGGAGCGTTTACATTTTTCTGTGCGAGACCTGATTTCTCTTGTTTTATCGTGATGATCATTTCTCCGTATGTAGGTGGGTGCCAACACAAGGTTTTCGCAATCGGAGGAGAAAACTGATGATTGAAATTTCGTGGGAAGATCCCGTCGCAACGAAAAAGGCTTAGTGATTGCCACTCCAATTTACGTATCATGGCTGTGGCACTATCTCCACTTTTTCGCGATAATACAAAAATAGCTGACCTTCTTTGAGCTTTTTCGATGTCATCCGTCAGTCCCACTTTATGCGTATCCCACGCCGCACAGCAATACTCCAGGACAGAGCGCACAAGCGTGGTGTAAGAAGTCTATTGCACCCTCTGAGTGTTCTGCTAATGAATCGCAATCTTTGGTTTTCTGTACCCACAACATTATGTATGTGATCGTTATTTATAATTGTAATCCCTAAGTCTTTAGTTGAATTTATAGCCTTCAGATTTGTGTGACTTATCGTGTAATCGAAATTAAGCTGCTTTCTTTTAGTAATCATGTGAATAAGTTCACACTTTTCTTTATTCAGAGTCAATTCCCACTTCTCGCACCATACAGATATCTTATCTTAATCATTTTGCAATTCGTTTAGGTCATCTGATGACTGTACAAGACGGTAAATGACAGCAACATCTGCAAATAACATAAGACGGATACTTTGTATCCTATGTCGTTTATATAGATCAGGAACAATAAAGGGCCTATAACGCTTCCTTGGGCAACGCTGGGTATTACATCTGTTTTACTTGACGACTTTCCGTCTATTACTACGAACTGTGACCTTTCCGACAGGAGATCATGAATCCAGTGCCGCAACTGAGGCGATATTGCATACGTACGCCGTTTGGTTAGACGGCGCTTGCGAAGGACGGTGTCGAAAGCCTGCTGGAAATCTAAAACTATGGCATCAATTTGACATCCCCTGTCGATAGCACTCATTAATTCATGAGTATAAAAACATACTTGTGTTCCACAAGAATGATATTTTCTGAATCCGTGCTGACTATGTCTTACTGCAATTCGATGTTAGTGATATTGGCCAGCCCGCCGGTGTGGCCGTGCGGTCCTAGGCGCTTCAGTCTGGAACCGCGTGACTGCTACGGTCGCAGGTTCGAATCCTGCCTCGGGCATGGATGTGTGTGATGTGCTTAAATTAGTTAGGTTTAAGTAGTTCTAAGTTCTAAAGGACTGATGACCACAGATGTTAAGTCCCATAGTGCTCAGAGCCATTCGAACCATTTGAACCATTCGAACCATTCGATATTGGCCTGTAATTTAGCGGATTGGGTATTGGTGTGAATTCAGCAATTTTCCAGTCTTTAGGTATGGACCTTTCTATGAGGGACCGGTTGTATATTATTGATAAATATGACCTATTTTATCAGTATACTGTGATCATTTCGTAAGCAAAACTTGTGTTCAGTATTTAATGACCGCACTGCCGACGAGAAGTTAAAATCTAAATCTTCCTTCCTCCCTGCCTTCCTTGATATTTACGCCAGATGAAGACGCGAGCTCGGATTATTTATTGAGTTGTATGCTTTGCACGGGTCCAGATGGTGAATACTGAAATAGACGGCTAATTCTTAAGTAAACTTCAGTGGACATTAAGGACATCAGCTAAGGTACTTCATGGCGTCCAGTCCAGAAGTTTGCGTCGCGCAGAAGTGCCACGGGCCAAAATTATCATGTTTTGCTGTTTGGAGATCAAATATGAATGAACTGTTTGTTAATCAGACCAGCAAACAACGACATCAGTCGCCGTCCGCTGTGACTGAGCGGTTCTAGGCGCTTCAGTCCGGTATCGCGAGATTGCTACGGTCGCAGGTTCGAATCCTGCCTCGGGCATGGATGTGAGTGATGGCCTTAGGTTAGTTACACTTAAGTAGTGCTAAGGTCTAGAGGATTGGTGACCTCGGATGTTAAGTCCCATAGTGCTCAGATCCATTTGAACCATTTGAACAAACTCTGTCAATGTGTACTACGTACGCTATTAGGGTGACTTAAAGATTTAATGACTGTTGGTTCAGAAGCAGTCTATAATGTGCTGAGACTGCTGTGAACATAATGCCTTCACCTGTCTCATCAAACGATTCGGAACACATCTAGCTAGTGTATATTAGGTACTACATGCCAGTTACAGCGATGTCTGTCTTTCAGCCGGAATGAAGAAATATTGGGAGCAGTTTACTGAAGGAACTCAGGCAATGGCTTAGGGTTAAAGGCCACCTTCTGCTTTTGTCTTTTGTCCCAGTGCTTCACACGCAAATTTTTCCTAAATAGTATCTTGGACTTTAGACACTCACGTTCTTCAATTAATTTTTACTTATGGACAGTAATTTAATGACATCTGGACCATAAAAAATATAATTGGATGTGATAGGGAAGCTAAGTGATATCAAGGGGGACATTTTACGGTTATCATACTGTCGTGAACCAATATATAAATACAATATAAATCGGGTCATTTGGGTTAATACCGATAAGGTGAGCAGGAAAGAAATTCTGGCATAGTATGTGATACAACAAGAACATTATAATACTGCTATACAATTTGAAGGAATGAAGACACAATATTAAGATTTGTTTTACAGTTAAAGAGATATTTCATGGAAATCATTAGATTCGATGCATTAATTAACTCATATTCTAACTATGGGGCCCAAGATACACATGAACAGCTAAGGAAGTTGATAAATGAATGCAAATCGCACTACAGGAAAGTAATTTGATATTATAATACCAAAAAGCACCAATATTTATGAACTATTCTTCATTCAGATGCTTCATATAAGGTATCAGGACCGGCCAAGTTCACACGTTCGGAGAATTCGCCAAAAAGGAAAATATGTTTTTCCTTCACCCAGTCTTGCGAATGTCAGCTGCAATGAACATATATTAATAGTCACGTCTTTGGCGTTTTCAGTCAGTCCTGAAGCTATAAATGCACTCAGGGCATAGCAACATTGGCGTTTGTCCACTGAAGTTGGCTACGTGCATGTGCAGCATCAGGACTGATTGAAAATCTCAAGGAAACGACAATAACGGCTGTGCACTGCAGTGGAAAAGTCCACCACAAGGCTAATAGTTTTTCATACAGCAAAACAACTACAAAATGTAGTTAACAAGCATTAACTGGTACAAAAGCTGAAACTGACTACCTTTTATAAAATGAAAATAAAATTTACAAAATTATGGTAAGGAATAATTTTCGGATTCCAAGAGCTATAGATTCTGTAAGATGCAGACCACAAAATATAAATAAATCTAGAAAGACACACACACTCATCAGACTGGAATTGAGGTAAGTATAATGTCAGACTTCATGTAAGAGAAGAGAGCTACTGCAGATTGAAATAACAATTTCAGAATATTCTGATGAGAAGGTTATGCAGAATAAAGCTAAGGCGCAAGAGATAATGATTTAACAAAGGAAGTTAAGCAACCTGCAAAATATATGTAGATGGCGCTATTAAACAAATGGCGAGAATTTCAACTCAACGACAATTGAGGTGGGATAGAATTTACTGAAATAAAGAAATCTATTCTGAAAAGTCTTCGGGAGAATATAAAGAGGTGGAATGAAAATATTAAATTACTGAAAACAATGAAACTATGAAGGAGAGACAAGTATATCTTGAGCTGGGTATACACAATATTTCATTACTTAAGATGGCGAACAGATACACAGTAGTGGCAAGAGGCTTGCAACATTACTTTAAAAATACACATATGAAGTGAATATCTGAGATGCTTGAGTTCATGCTGCACAACGGCCAGGTGTGAAAACCCGCCACCAGAGGGACGGGCCATTTAAAAACAGCAGCGTTTGACACGCGGCCGCGGCCTGCTGACGTCATCGCTCCTGGCAGCCACTTAATCGTTGTTTTCTTCGAACGCTGGCGAGGAAGCATACAGCCCCTGCCGCCGGCGCCTCATATTCGGCTGAAAATGTTGCTCCAACACGAGTAAAAAGTCCTTATGCTTGAATAAGAATTACTACGCTGTTTACATTTGGACTAATATGCCAGCCTGCACACCACACCGGATGATTCAATCGGAATATTGGCAGCATAGTAAGTTTACCACTGACTGTATTAGCAAGTTTTAATAGTGGCATACTTTTATGTAACTTAATGATGATCGGTTGATATAAACGGGTAGTAAATGAAGGTTTATTCCATCAGCAGCTCCTGTTAGTTACCAAATATGACTTCCTTCAAATATTTATGAGCTGTGGGACTCCGCCTGTCCAAAGGAAGCAGTTGCGTTAGTCTTTCATAAAACGTGTCGCTGTTTAAAAGCAGCTCAGTGCTTCTCAACCTTTCTTAGACAATGACCCCTGAGTGAAATAAGATATTTTCTAGTAATTGCCCCATCCCATCACCACTCCCACTTCTCAACCGCTTTCCCCCGCCGCCATCACATCATTACGTTAACGCCTAACTGAAATAAAAAAAAGTGAGGAAGAATTTTCAATGAAAACTTTTGTTTTTAAAATGATTAAAGGTGAATGATATTTAGTTTGTGTGTGTATGCGTGCTATAATGAATGATGAAGCAAATCCTGGTGTATAACGAGTGCTACCTATAACACAGTCATGAGAGCTAACTATCCACACTTGCTACAAAACGTTCTTTCTCGGCGCTGGTCATCTACCTAACGACATTTGCTTCACCGACACCCTGCATCCCCATTTGAAATCAAGCTACTTAAAATGTGTGCACTATATTGTTGTCTGAAAATCACTTGACTGCTGGGCTCCTTACTTCTTAGTGGCAGACATTGCAAGACCTCAAACTCATAACGCTTTGTGACTGATCGCTCTAATAACAACCATAATGATGGTAATTCTGTATACAGAAATATAATGTTGTCCCGGCAATTAGTTCATATATCTGTTTCAACGTAAGTAATGAAACAATTTCTAGTGTATCAGGAACTATCTACAACTTGCAGAAGGCATTTTCATGAGACATTTAGAGTTTTTACGTAGGCCATCCTTTTAATTTCACAGATGTACAGTTCTATGTACAAAGTACGTGTGGAATGGGTGTCTGCGTGAGGTGCCTGTGACCACCACTGCATGGTGTTATGCTGTAATGCTAGTAACTGAGGAAAAAGTAACTATTGACAACTTGCATGATCAGTATTAAAGACTTACAAATTGGTGATAACACTAATGATGTTTTAAAAATAATTTAATTTCGTGACTGAAACAAAGTATACCCTTTTGGTTATGTACACCTTAGAAAGACTCATATTAGTCGTGAGAGGGTAATTACCCAGAGGTTGTGAACCACTGTATAGCTCAAAAAAGAGGGATTCAGCAATAAAGCATATAGCAACATCAGTAGAGAAATTACGAGCGTAAAATCCTAAAAACACCCCGAAGGTCACTGGAAGCCTGCCGGCACGACGTCGTTCAAGCTCTAATGCCCTGCATTTACACATTGTTGGAATCAAAGCAGTAATGTGCCAACAAACTTCTGCTTTCAGTTTAGCACATTTTTCTACATATTTACGAACATTTCGTTACGATATTAATATGTGATTTACCTTCTTTTAGGAACTGCTGACAGCCAGTAAATACACTGTAGTTACATCCGAGTAGTGCATTAACAGAGCTACTGGTGGTAAGGATACTCAGTGCGTATGATAGTGTTAAGGTAACGTCCTACCATCTTACTTACTTAAAATCCCCCATACTCTCTACTCTCTCCACCCACCAACACCCCCCCCCCCCCCCCCCCCGTCAGAAAATTAAATTTTAATATTTAAGAGACTAATCGTTGCTATCTCAACTCACTCAAATTAAAATAGAAGCTTCTACGCTCACGCGGGGATATCCATCTACAAGGTCATGGTATTAAGATCTGGCAGTGGTATTTTTTTTTTACAATTTTCCAGAATTTACACTCTTGCACGGTGGCTTTATTACTTCTACACATTTTGGCTGATTCACCAGTCACTCCAATGGTGACAAGGTTTTGCTGTATTTTCTATCTCCGTAGTTCACTTGAATTTTACTAGCTTGTCATTGGTTATACCTTGCGCCATAAGGTTCAAGATATTATGTTTTTCTACGCAATAGAAGAAGAGCTTCAGTCCACAAACTGTTTTGTCTCATAGTGTAGCACCTTACCGACGTTCGTCTCAAAGGTACCACCATACCGTTCCCTGACAGTGTCAGTCGTTCCAAATTTCGTACTTGCCATTCGCGTCGGATTTCATGCTCCCAGAAGGCCAGTTTGATATTTGCGTGATTTAAACAACCAAATAAGCGATTGTCCTAGATTCGTGACGTGTCCTGGGAAAATTGCAGCAACGGAGAGACTGTTCCTGACACTTTATATTTGTCAGTCACTCTCTCCTAAGGTATGGTATTATTTCTCTATTCTTTATTACGCATGTCAACTATGAGATATGGCAGACAACCCTTATTGGGTTTATATCTCAGTAATTTAAGTTCATTGAGAGGACAGTGGATACGCATTAATTCTATCCCGGCATTTCATCAAGCAAGTTTTACTCCTTTTTTTATTCTTTTCACGTATTTTCTTATCAGCAACAACTTTCCGAACATCAGTTCGACTCCTAGAAATCAGGAGTATTATGCAAGTTCATCACTGCTTTGAGACCGCAAGCTCATTAGTTATCTAACATGTATGTCCCTATTTTCATATCATGTGTGAGTATACCATTAGTCCTGTAGTATCATCTGTGGAAGTTACAACTTAAGGAAATGGAGACCATTTTGTTCGTGATTCTTTATAGACGTGAAATAACGTCTTCTCCAGCGGCGTTTACGATCGTGGTGGCATGCTTCTGAGGGGATGTAATGCAGTCTAAAGATACATGTAACGATCTAGACTTCCACACACAATGGTATCTTATTAACAGTACACGTCTTCATCTCCCTATATCCGTTCTAACTACTATAGGTGTTGTCACTCTTTACACATTTTCCTAGTCGGATTCTCATAACTTTCTTTCTCTGAGACCCATCGTCTCCTTTAAATCAGAGTTTTAGTTTACAGTGAGACTCGTTTTCCTATTCTTATCTTCCTGATGTCTTTGCCGGCCGCGATGGCCAAGCGGTTCTAGGCGCTTCAGTCCGAAACAGCTCGAGTGCTGCGGTCGTAGGTTCAAATCCTGCCTCGGGCATGGATGTGTGTGATATCCTTAGGTTAGTTAGGTTTAAGTAGTTCTAAGTTCTAGGGGACTGATGACCCTAGGTGTTAAGTCCCATAGCGCTCAGAGCCATTTGAACCATTTGAACCTGATGTCTTTATCGCGACCCTGTCAGTGTCGTAGAATTTCAACACTATTACTTCTTGACCTTCCGGAATCATATCTTGATTTTCTAGTTGTGTTGTCTTGCTGCTCACATTCTCATGCTGGTCCGTTAGACTCTGCTGCTCCACTGAGTATTGGCCACTGCTACTCGCATTGTTCGCAGTCTGCTGGCTCTCCAGGATTTTGGGCGCTGCTACAAATAAGGAGGTCTTCTTCTTGCGGTGAGGCTTAGTGATACAGTTGCTTTCTTTCTATTCTCCTACCATCAACATCCCCATTACGCATCTCACAACAATTTTCTAAGACTGCAACGCTTGGAAACAAATTTCTATGTCTATGTCTATGTCTTACATCAAAATGGACTCAGAGTGACCTGCGCTACGCATTCAGGACGTTAACGACAATGTGGGTTTAGCTTTATTTTTCTCAACATTTATAGTAGAGAAAAGAGGGAGCATATCTCCTTGTCTGCAGAAATTAGCTTACAGAACGTTGGCAACTCTCATGGAGTTGGCAGGAATGGTTTCCTAAAATAGCTGGTTGTTACTCATTCTCTAACAAATTTATTCGTTTAACAAACTTACTTTTTTTAGTGAGGCGCGGGACGTGTACCTCTTACCAGAATGTGAGGTACTCTCAATAATAACGACAAATGATGTGTATCAGAGACGAGTGATTGCGCTGTCACTCGAACTGCTAACTACTGGCTACTCGAGCATCAGCCATTGAAGTGATTCACTTGGCCTACCATCCAGTAGACAAGTACAAAGCTGTAACTTATTCCTACTATTCACTAAAATTCTTCTGTTCTAACTCTTTGACACGGATACAGGCAGTTTCTGTTCAGCACTATTAGAATGAACAATCTCTAACGCTACTTATCTTGCAGTTGCTGTGTTTCCCCGTCTATCACCGTCTTATCATTGTTGAAGTGCCTGTTACTCCATTAGGTGCTGCTGTGGGGAGTCACTGCCTTTTGATGCTTGGTACTGAAACTGACTACAGACTAACGGCCAACCTTTTATTTCGTTCTTAATTGACTGTGCGTGCAAATGATGATGTGAACTATATACAAGAGTTGTCCAGAAAGTGAAATGGAAACCACACCGAAAACCAGAAACGTTTCATTTGCAAGAATAAGGTACACCTTCCACCTAGTTCTCTACATAGTCGCCGCTCGAACTTCGTTTTTTGTCGTAGTGTTGTATCAACTTTCCAATATCCCCATCATAGAAAGCAGCCACCTGGGCTTTCGGCCAGTTACCTGCACTGGTCTGCAGTTCGTTGTCTGGGGAAAAAAATTTTCTTCATAGCCAGCGGTTCTTGTGAACAGAGATGAGACTCGGGGGGAGCCCATTAGGGACTGCAATCTGGGTGATCAAACATTTCTCAAAGGAAACGCAGCAGGAGTATCTTTATTGCCACTGCACTGTGCGGCCTAGAATTGGTATGAAGAAGGAACTGTTCGACAGTTGTGTTATGCAGGCTGCATGACATAGGCGAAATCTCTAATCACGCCCTCCTACTTGGCGGGAGACGTTATTCCCTACGCATCTTTACGTGCTCACTGTTCACTCAAAACTGAAAAGAGCGACGCGATACGATCGACGGGCATACTAGAGACACTTCCCAACACACCTGTGCAAAGCTTCAAGGGATTTTACCGGTGGTTTACATTTCGTGTCCAATTGGAACTTACTGTCTAAACAATCCTCGTATCTGGAACGTCCTTTGGACCCTTCTCTGAATATGCGACAGCCTTAATGTTTAATTATCGTTCCATATTCCACTCATTATTCTCCCATTACGCGTGTTGTATTGTTTCCCCTTATTCCATTGTCCTCAACCTTTGATGTCTCTGACGATGTCTTAAGTGTAAAGTTTAGTGATGCATTTGTAGAAAGAAACAGTGTCCAAGCACTTTGTTTAGCGTTGTCTTCTCTCGATATCGTGTTTGCGATCCATTTGTCTCGTATATAGGTCGGCTTGTCTGGGGAACCCTGTGCATTCTTCTCTTTATGATTTGACATGTAGCCGGCCGCGGTGGTCTGGCGGTTCTAGCCGCGCAGTCCGGAACCGTGCGACTGCTACGGTCGCAGGTTCGAATCCTGCCTCGGGCATGGATGTGTGTGATGTCCTTAGGTTAGTTAGGTTTAAGTAGTTCTAAGTTCTAGGGGACTGATGACCACAGCTGTTAAGTCCCATAGTGCTCAGATCCATTTGAACCATTTGACATGTAATTACAATTATTGAAATTTTCTGAGATGATACCGCCTCTCCCCAAAAGTATATTAATGTGCATTATTCAAAGTGCTGTTGATAGATTCAGAATACACCTACAAAGTTTTACATAAATTTTCTTTACACTACACCCGAAAGAAAACTTCTTAGCGTCTATTTGATATTACCACTCTGTTATCCGCGTTTCTCGGATGTCTTTTATATACGACCATTTCCTTGTTTCTGTCTGGTGATACCATGTGTATTCTATTTATTTTGGGTGTAGGCATTAATGTAATAGTGTCAGTTTTACACTAACAGATCAACAGCAACTCCCATCTCCAGACTCATCAAACAAACTTTTCTAGAAATACTTACAACGGCGTTTTGCACAGCATAGAAATACAGTAACAAAAACAATTAATGTATTCGTTACCCCGCTACTTTTAAGTCACCTAGGTGATACGCTTCAGAGGTAATTCAAATTGTATTTTGGATGTATTGATTTTCGTATACATTTCATCAGAGCAATATTAGTTCATATCTGCATTTGTTATTATGTCTCTTTCTTTGTCTGATTGAGTATCTACGTTTGATCATATCCCTTACAGTTTTACTAAAATTTAATTTTTCATATTTCATTCCTTTTAATATTCTTAAATCGATACTCGTTACATAAAACGATCATGTCGTTCTCCTTAGGTATTACTACTCATTAGTGCTTAAACTCACCAATACACTTCTTTCTAACGAAGCATTTTCTTGACACAGTTACTAGGTATGTGTCAGTCTTATAAAAATTTCACTTCATAGTCCTTTTCGCTGTACAATGTAATGCACCCAAATGTTAGTCGGCATATACTTCGTTGTTTGGTTATTCCTTTATAATGTAACTGATCAGGTGACAGCATAGCACATAGTTTCTTGTAGCTTTCTCTCAACAAATATTATTTCTCTGATATTGTGTAAGCATTAAAATTCTTATTCTCCATTAGTGCAATACTAATTACAGAACTTAAAACATCGCTAGTTACAAATACATCAAGGTCCATAAAATTTAAAACTGTATTCATGTACGCTTCCGTATGAATTAATGGAAACTTTACTTCTCATAATTAATTTTGAATCAGCGTCAACTATGCGTCATTTTGAATGGGATTTTCAATGTGATGGATAGGACAGCCTTACATGTTAATAATTACATTTACTGTTTGTTCATAATCCATACTTAATTTACTAAGTAAAATTTGTTTTGGAAGACTTGCTCTTTGCTTGTCATGAATGTGGTAGTCCTCCTTAGATTATGATTTGTAGTCCTCAGAGAGTATGCACATGACTGTTCCAGTTTATTCATTCTATTTTTGTGCCATTACTCACTTGTGGTGATTGAATCTACGATTCTTTTCAAATCTGACAGTGTGGTTCAGGCTACAGCCTCTTGACCTTTGGGTAATTTCAACAATTATTCTGATCTAGACCCCTTACATTTTAGACATCATCTTAGTAATAAGGCTTCAATCTACGGATATTCACTTTGAGTTACTGCTTCCTAGGCGTCTTTATTACTGCATCAAGCAGTACAATTCTTACTACCTCATATGAGTCCCTGAACTGGGAATCCAACTTGTTTGATCTCCTGTGCCCTACTTTCTCATTGTCCAGTAACACATTGTGCCTTACCTTAAGTGTTCTGTAATGTTTTATTAAGTCGTAATGTACCTTGCTCGCTTTTTTGGCCTTTCTGTTCTTTCTCTTCCTGCTTGATGCGCTTCTTGCCTCCTAGCTTCAAAATGATAATTTTGTTCTATTCTGGGTGCCTCCTTTTGTGACACTCCTAGCAATGTCACTGTTCTTTGGAACAGTAATTCAGTAGGTGAATATCTTCTGCTGCTGTGTGGTGTATCGAATCAAAAATGCTCTCGGAAACCCACTTATCAGAGCTGAAATTATCTACATTTATAAAATTGTTGAAATAATTCACTGGCATCCGATGCATTCCTCCTAATGCTCCATTTATCTGAGGGTGAACAGCAGTTTCCTGTATCTTCTTTTTTCTTGATAACTTGCATACTCTCTTAAACACTCGTCTTAAAAACTTTGAACATTCGTCTGCAAATAATATCAAATGAATACTATACCTTAATATAACTTCTTCAATGAACCTTCCCGCTACGGTGGCCAAATCTTGTCTGTCGAATATGACTGCTACGGTACACTTGCTCAAATCGTCCTCAAACCTTGATATATATCTGTTGCTATTGGAGCGACTTCTGTCGATATAACATTGACCAAAAACGGCCTGAGCCGTGTTCATAATAGCTAATGGCATTTTGGTCCTATGCTCAGTAAATTTACATCATTGACTTTTTTCACACATTTTGAAACTATTCCTCAATATCTCTTTTCATTCCTTTCCATAGGCATTATCTCTGTAAGTGATTAAGAGTTCAACGAATCGTTTGGTGTCCACCCAACGGATTGCCATGCACTTCCTTCATAATTTTGTTCTTCTGCTCCCCACTTACCTATTCTGTGTCTTCACGTAACGCATTAACTTCTGTTATCCGTCTTTTGGGCTCTTTACTGTCCCTCATTTGTGAATCCTAATCATTTTGTCGTATTCTACTTAATGCAACTGCAATGGTGTTGAGTTCTTCTGTGGATGTTTTTCTAGTTTGAGCCTCCAAATCAAGAACGGTGAAAGTGGGCCTTTTACACTAAACATCCACGATACTAGCTTCTGTTTGCTTATAATTGGGAATCTCTGTACACTTATGGTAGAAATAGTTTCTTTGCCAGTGCTAATGCTAAACACTCCAGCTTGGTGGCTGAATGGTTTATGTCTGCTTTATTCAGTGACCTAGACAGATATGCTATTCATTCGTTGCTCTCGATCTTTGCTTGTGATAAGACTGAAGCGAGTGCTTCACTATATTAATCTATCGCAATGATGAAAGAACTTTCAAAGTCAGGGTACTGTGGTGTTGGCGAACTGATTAACTTCTTTTCTAATTCTTCGAATACCTCTTGCTCTTGGCTCCCCTTTTCGTAACTGTTGTTGGCCTTCTGTAACTTATGCAAAGGGGCTAAGTTTTACTGAAATCTATTAGAAAGTTTCTGTAGTACCCTCTTAAACAAAAGCACCTTTTAACTGTGTCTTTTCCTTTGAAGTTGGGGATATCTTCACCTTCTGAACATTCCGCTCATCAGGCCATTCTTATTCATTATTTTATGTCCCAAAAATATTACTTCCTTCCGTAAAAATTTACTCTAGTCTAGCTGCAACTTCAGCCGGTATGCCCTACGTCAGTGGAAAATCTCTCATAGTTTATTATTATTTTCTCTTAAAAAAAATTTTCTAGCAGATAATTTCATCTAGATATACTAAGCACTTTGTTCCTCGTAATCCTGACTGTGCATCGTTCAGCAGTCTTTGAAACTTATTAGGTTCACCTTTAAATCGCATTGGCATCCTCTTGTACTCACACTGCTGTTAATTGGCAGTAAATTCTGTTTTCTTCCTGTCTTGGGGGTCCATTAATATTTGGTGGCACCCACTGACCAAATGCAATGTTCAAAAATACTTACCTTCTTCCAACTGATCCAGAATTTCTGATATGTTCGGGATTGCAAAGGTCTCCCCTACCGAAATCTCATTTAATTTACGATATTCAGTCACCATTCTATATTTTAGTTGCACACTGGCATCTATTTCCTTCGGAATTAGTAATACTGGCGCATTCCCTACTATAATTTAGTCATCCATCACTTTTTCTATGTGTTCGCGTAATACATTCCTCTTTTATTCTGATATGGGCTGACATTTATAATCTCGCCTGAATGTTCAGGCAATAGTAGAATCTATGTTTTACTGTCTCTTTAAATGAAAATCTGTCCTATTTTAGATGAAAGACGTCATAATAATATCTACCGATATTTGTACTTGATGTTTGTCTTGCTTCCTTTCTCGTGACCCTGTCTGTATCAGAGAGTTTCGGGGCTCCCTCCACCCCGGTTACACGTACGTCCTTACACCATACTGTCAACAACTAAATGTCATAGTAGTTCACAGTTATTCGTGTTTATGGACAACGATGGAGCTCTAATTTTGTAGGGAATCCCTACTGTACTGCAGATTATACGGTACATCTTCTCCCTTTCTTAAAACATGGATTATATGTTTGCCTAGCATGTTCCTGTCTATTCTGAAATTTAGTGCCACTGTGCCCAGTGTGTTCATAATAACATGCGTTACCCCTTTTAACCTCTGTACCTCTCGCTTACTTTCTGGTGATCTGTGGTTATCGCATCTTCGTTGAGTAAAGAGATATGGGTTCCTATATCTATGAAAATATTTAATTACTTGCCGAAATCTCTGCAATAAGCCGTCATTACATCATTTTTAGTCTCACAGCCTACTGCCCTCACCTTGGGCGATTTAACACTGGCTACACGTGAATTCCATCAATACCACCTGTTTCGTTTCCATCCTTTCCCCCAGAATTTTTCGAGCTTTTCTCTATATAGGATCCCAGTGTGCCCCTATTTAGTATCTCTGTAACACTTAGGAGCTCGAAAGGCTCTGTCAGCACACTTTTGGCATTTATCTCACATAATTACCTTGTCACATTACACATCTGTATGTCATGGGTCACCACAATGGTACTACTAATAATGAAACTTCCTTACTTTCTCTGGCCTGTGGGCTATCTGTTCCCATCTTATTTTGGCACAGTTGTGGCAGTGTTTGGCTACATGTCCCATTTTGCCAAAGGTGTAACATTTCACATGATTGTGTCGCTGCGTACTATTATTCTGCCAAATTATTCCCCTTCAAGCTTGATTATCCTCTCTCATTGAGATGATTACTCTCTCTTCTAGTTGGGTTTTTATCTCGGCCTAGCTTAAGTTAATGATTTTGCCTCTGTGCAATAATCTGTATTCACTCAGTGGCTAAATCTTCAATAAAATATGTATGGCTAGGGCATAACTTATTCTATTGCACCCTTTAACCGTTCCGTCTCTGTTACTCACGTCTCAAAGACCAAGAATAATCTAGATACCTCATCTACCATATTTCTACAGGAAGTAGTTGTTTTCCCCGGATATTTTCTTTTTGAAATAACTACACAAATTAAAATCTATGGTTCTTTAGCCGGAATAGTGCTCCTCTACAATATTTCTCAATTCTGGCCAATTATTTGTATTATCTCTTAGAAATAATTTTTCGCTAGCATTCCTATTAATTTTAGATTTCACATACTGAAATAATAATTTTTCATCCCCTTGGTTCATTATTTCAAAAGCAGAATTCAAGTTTTCAATCAATTCTTGCAGTTTCCTTTTGTTAACAACAAATGCCTTCGGAACTGCAGCTAACGCATCCATTGCATTTATACCTAATCTATAATTGCTGAAGGACGTCACTGTGTTACAGTCGAAGAGAAATGCTTCTTAATTCGTCGCCCTGATTTGCCTATTCTGTTCTCTTGCTGCTCACATTTATCCGCAAACTTGCTGGTCCACTGAGTCTTGGTCCATACAAATGGCACTGTTCTCAGTCTGCTGGGCCCTCAGCAATCTTAGGCGCTGCCACTCGTAAGGAAGTCTTCTTCGTGCGGCAAGATTCAGTAATACAAATATTAACATTTGTTCTCCTCTTTCCTATGCTTCTATAATTATTATCTTCATTACCCACTTTACAATAATTTGCTAACACCGCACACACTGGCACCAGATTATTATGTCGTGTTCTGGAACAGATACATCTCATCAAATTGGAATCAGTGTGACCTTCGTTACGCAATCAGGGCGTTAACGACAATGAGTGTTTAGTTTTTGTCAGCCTTATAGTAGAGATGAGAGGGAGTAGATCTCCTTGGTTTCAGGGGACCATGTTACAAGAGGTTTGTAACTCTCTTGTAGTAGGCAGGAGTCGTCTTCTGAAGTGGCAAGTTATTACTCTTTCTTTAATAGATTCGTTGTTCTATCAAACACACTTATTTAGTGAGGTGTCGAACCAGAGCCGCCTATCAGAATGTTATATGTACTCAATAATAATGAGAAAGGATCTCTGTCAGCGACAGTTGCTTGTATTTTCACTCGGTCTGTTAAATGCTAGCCATTCATCCTTACTAATCAATCATCACCACTTTGAAACAACTCATTAGTACCCATGGGCCACTTGGCCTACCGTATAAGAGACAAGGGACTTGTTTTTGCTATTCACCAAAATTCCTCTCCTTAGACTCTATGAGAAGGAGATAGGCAGTCTCTGTTCAGGAATATTCCAGTAAACGATGTCGAATAGTACTTTGCTTGCTGTTGTCGTGTGCCCACCAGAGTCTATGACCATATTGCTGTAGTTGAAGTGTCAATTGCTCCATTAATTACTGATGAGGAGCGTCTGTGTCTTCTGAATGCTAAGTGCTGAAACTGTCTACTGACTACCAGCTAACCTTTATTTCGTTCGTAATTGATTGTGGGTGAACATGGTAATCTGCACTATCTGTCTGGATAATGCCCTTGAATATTCCCTCGACATGTGATCGTCTTGATGTTTGATTATCATTCTAGATTCCACGTCCAATTCTTTCGTTGGGCGTTTTGCAACATTTCCTCCTTTTTCACTGACCTCAACCCTTGGAGCTTTTGGGCGATATGTCACTTGTAGTGCTTACTGAAGTAGATTACCAGTCTCTTAGAAAGAAATAGTGTCCAGTTGCTTCGGGTTTCATTATCAGCTCCAGATACAGTTTCTTTCTTCCATTTGTCATGTACGTCCCCTCTAGTCGTCTTTATTACTACATTAGGCCACTCTATTTTTATTACCTCATATGGGCGTCTGAACTGGGAATACTGGTATTTTGATCTACCACATCTTACTACCACATCACGCGGTTACGCTATGTCGCCTACCTGAAATGTTCTGTATTGTCCGTTTAGACATAATAGACCTTGCTCTTTCCTTTGTCTACTTTAATTTTATCTCTCCCTATTCGATGCTATTCTTGCATCCTAGTTTTGAACTAATAAATATAATCATCATAATTACTTCGTATTCTGGCTGCCTCCTATTGTAACACTCTTGGTAATTTAACTGTTCTTCCAAACATTATTTGAAAAGGGTTTTACCCTGTGCTGCTATGTGGTACGATATTGAAAACCGAAATACTCTGGGAAATCTACTTATCGCATTTGCTGTGATTTACATCTATAAAATGACTGAAATATTCCACTAGCAACCTGTGTCCTTTCTAATGTTCCATTTAGCTGGTGATGAAAAGCAACTGCCTGTGTCTTGCTTATTCTAAATAATCTGAATACTCCCTTAAAAACTTGTCTTAAGAAATTTGAACCTTTGTCTGATAACAATATCGAAAGAATACCATACCTTAAGAAAACTACTTCTATGAACTCTACTGTTACTGTGTCTACGTCTTGACTGTCCAACGGCACTGCTACTGCTACATCTACTGGACTGAGTGTATCCATAAAAGGCTGGATAAATACGGTTTCTGCCGTTATTTCGTTGGAATTCGTCGCACATTCTGAATGTCTTTTCAATCCCTTACATCAAACATACCTCTTTAAACGATCCAGTGCTCAGTGAATCTTTTGATGACCACCTAATGGGTTATAGAGCACTTCTGTCATAATTTGGGCCTTCTGTTTCTCACTTAGCTCTACCACGTCTTCACTTAACTCACTGCGGGCTCTCTTTTTTCCCTTACATGTGCCTCTTCTTACTTTGTCACATTCTACTTAATGCAAATAATTGACATTCAAACCGATCGGCTTCTATATAATCTCAAAAGAATACTCTACCAGTTTAAGTCTCCATTTTCGTAAAAGCTATAATGGGTCTTTTACACTAAAGATTCATGTTAATCTCTTCTGATCGATTATTATTATGGATCCCCTTACACTTATAGCAAAAATTTTTTCGGTCCCATTACTAATTCTAAACACTCCAACTTAGTGGCTAAGTAGTTTCTGCCTGCTTTATTCAGTGACGTAGACACGTTGACTATAAGTAGGTCGCTTTTAACATCGTCTTGATATCACAATAAACCAACGGCCTCACCAGCTGCATCTGTCGTAATAATAAAAGTCTTCTCAGAGTCAGGATACAGCAGTATGGTGGGATAGATTAACTTCTCTTTCAATTTTTCGAACGCTTCTACTCGTAGCTGTTGACTTATCCACTTATTATTATTTTGTTGACCTTTAGCAACTTATGACAGGGGGCTGCAACTTTTCTGATTTTTAAGGAATTTTGTATAGTTTCCTACTAAAAGCATGTATCTTTTTAATTGTTTTTCTGTGTTTGGTAATGGGAATATCTTAATCATCTCTACCTTCCGCTTATCTGATCGTACTCGGGTATCGGTTATTTTATGTCCCAAAAACCTTGTCACAGTCCACATCTTTATATCCTGGCTCATCACAATGGTACGAATAATTCTTTAACTTCCTTGCTTCCTCTGCCCCTATGGGAGTCTACAAACATCTTACTTTAGTACTGCTGCGACAGTGCTTGGCCACATGACCAGTATCACAACAGTTACGACATTTCACATGTCTGGGTTTTTGCTTACTACCAATTAGGCAAATTATTCCCCTTGAAACTTGATTCTTCTCTTTCATTGATATGATCAGGCTATTTCCACGGATTAGCTTCAGCTGATCTTTTCTCCTTAACTGTCTACCATTGTCTGTACTCCCTCAATGAATAAAACGTGTACAGCCTAGAGCATAACCTGTTTCCACAGTTAACTATTTCCTATACGTTACTCGTGTCACACCAAACCCGAACGATTTGGATAGCTCAGCTGTCTTATTTCCCGAGGAGGCAATTGATTATCCCAGACGTTTTCTGTCTCGAAATATCCTAGATGCATAAGTATCAATGGCTTTTCCTCAGAGTAGTTTATCCTCCAACATGTTTCTCACTTCCGGCCAATTATTCGTGTTATATTATACAAGAGATTTTGCTCTAGCATTCTGGGTATTTTGGAGTTTACATGCTGAGTTAATAGTTTAACGGTTTCAGTGTTCACTAACTCAAAATTAGCATTCACGTTTTCAATAAATGCTAGTAATACCGTATTCTTCTGTTAGCAGTAAATGTCCTCGGAACTACAGCTGATGCATCCATAGCACTTACACTACAGCTATAGCTGCTGGACGACGTCACTGTGTTTCAATCAGAGAGATCTTCTTCTTAATTCGTCGCCCTGATTTGCCTATTCTGTTATCCTGCTGCTCGCATTATTTCGCTGGTCCGTTGGGCCACTGAGTCTTGGGCACTGCAAATTGCACTGTTCGCCTTCTTCTAGGCTCTCCGGAATATTAGGTGCTGCCACTCGTAAGGAAGTCTTCTTCGTGATCCGAGATTCAGTCATACAAATATTAACATTTGTTCTCCTCTTTCCTATTCTTTCATCACTATTATCCTCATTAACCACCTTACATCAATTTTCTAACAGCGCACACACACTAGCACTAAATTATTATGTCACGCTACGGAACAGGTTCAACAAATCAAACTGGACTCAGTTTGATGTGCGTTACGCATTCGAACGTTAACGACAATGCATGTTTAGTTTTACTTTTTGTCAGTCTTTATAGTGGAGATGAGAGGGTATAAATCGCCTTGGTTTTAGAAGACCAGGTTACACAACATTGGTAAAATTCACGTAGTGGGCAGGAATCGTTTGGTGAAGTAATACGTTATTACTCTTTCTTTAATAAATTCATTGTTCTAACAAATACCCTTGTTTAGTGAGGTGTCGGACCTGAGCCCCTTATCAGGAAGGATCTCTATCAGAGGCAGTTGCTTGTACTGCTAAATACTAGCCATTCATCCTACCTGATCAATCATCAGCAGTTAGAAATAAGTCATTAGTACTCATGGGCCACTTGGCCTACCGTATAAGAGACAAGGGTCTTGTTCCCGCTATTCACTAAAATTCCTCTCCTCTAACTCTCTGAGAAGGAGGCAGACAGTCACTTTTCAGAACTATTCCAGTACGTATTATCAAATTCTACGTAACTTGCAGTTGTTGTGTGTCCACCTGAGTCTATCACCGTTTTGTTGTACGTGAAGCGTCAGTGACTAGTTGGTGCTGCCGAGCGTCACTGCCTTCTGGAATCTTGGTTCTGAAACTGACTGGTGGCTATTGACTAATGGACAACCTTTTATTCAGTTCTTAATTGGTTCTGGGTACATAAGGCCTTTTGCACTACCTGCTTGTAATATCCCCTGGATCTTTCGCTCGATATGTGACCGTCTTAATGTTTGATTAACGTTATAATGCTCCTGACGATTATTCCACCAAGCGCTTTGGGATGTTTCGTCTTATTCCATTGATCTGCAGCCTCGGCTCCTTTGGCGAGGAGTCTGGTGTAATGCTTACTGGTGTGTTTGACCAGCCCCTTAGAAAAAAAAAATAGCGTTCAGCTGCTTCGTTAGACGTTATCTTCTCCCGATAACCAGTTTGTCCCCACCTGTAACGTACGTCGATCATCTTGATTATGGAACATTTTGTGCTCTTTTCGTTATAATCTGACAGATAACTAAAATTATTAAAATTTTCCAAGGTCCAAACACATTCAAAAATTCGATGAAATAATTTAATTTATACTGAGGTGACAAAAGTCACGGGATAGCGATATGCACATATGCAGATGGCGGCAGTATCGCTTACATAAGGTATAAAAGGGCACTGCGTTCGGAGAGCTGATATTTACACTCAGGAGATTCGTGTGGAATGGCTTCCGACGTAATTATGGCCGCACTCGTGGAACTGAGAATTTGAATACGGGACGACAGTTGGAGCTATACACATCGTACATCACATTTCGTAAATCGTTAGGGAATTCAACATTCCGAGATCCATAATGCCAAGTATGTGCGGAGAGTACCAAATTTCATGTCTTATCTCTAACGGCGGAGAAGACGTCGGCCGACGACTTTCACATAACGACCGAGAGCAGCGGCGTTTGCGTAGACTTATCTGTGTTCACAAGCAAGCTAAACTGCACGGTATAACCCCAGAAATCAATCTTGGACGTAGCGACGAACGTAGCTGTTAGGACAGTGCGATGAAGTTGGGTGATAGTGGGCTATGGCAGCAGACGATTGACGTGAGTGCCTTCGCTGACAGCACGCCAGTGGCTGCAGCACCCGTCCTGTGCTCATGACCATATCCGTTGGACCCTAGTCGACTGGAAAATGAGGGCCTGGTCAGATGAGATCCGATTTCGATTGGTAAGAGATGATGGTAGGTAGGGTTTGAGTGTGACGCAGACCCCAGGAAGCCATAGAATCAGGATGTTGACAAGGCTCTACAATGTTGTAGGCTGTATTTACACATTCCTCGTACATGGAATGGACTGGGAACACTGGTCCAATTGAACTTATTATTGACAGGAAATGGTTATATTCGGCTACCTGGAGGCAAGTTGCAGCCGTTCATGGACTTCATTTTCCCAAACAACAATGGAATATAGTGGATAACAAAGCGGCATGTCACTAGGCCACAACTGTTCGCAATTGGTTTGAAGAATACTCTGGGTAATTCGAGCGAAGCACTTGGTCACCCAGTTCGCCCGACGTGAATCTCATCAGTCACTTATGGGACATAATCGACTCGCCATTTCATACAAAAAAATCATGCACTGACTTTCGCAGTTATGGATGGTTATAGAGGCAGCATGGCTCAATATTTCAGCAGGGGACTTCCAGCGACTTCTTGATATGGGCTCGTCGTCGTGGCCGAGCGGTTCTAGACGCTACAGTCTGGAACTGCACGACCGCTATGGTCGCTGGTTTGAATCCTGCCACGGGCATGGATGTGTGTGATGTCCTTAGGTTAGTTAGGTTTTAGTAGTTCTAAGTTATATGGGACTGATGACCTCAGATGTTAAGTCCCATAGTTCTCAGAGCCATTTGAACCATTTTTTCTTCATATGGGAGCTGCTGCAGTACGCCAGATAGAAGGGGGTCCGACATGACATTAGGAGGTGTCCCATTACTTTTGTCACCTCAGTGTATTACTTGATTAGTTTTTACAGTCATATAATACTGGAGACACTTTTATTCCTTCAAATGTGGTCGTTCATTTACGACGAAAGACTTAGCAACCATCGCCCACACAGAGATTATTATAAAATGGAGACTATTTGTTGCTATGTATCTCTGTGGGCTCTGAAGCAGTTTGAAATATTATCTCTGAGAATACGAATAAAATCGTCATTTGGGCACAACTATTGACCACAGACAGGGTAACGGTCCGTGTGGTTTGAAATTAGAACTACAAGCGCTATTCAGCTTGCTTACTGACACAGGAAGTATAGAATAGCTTCACTGATTTAGTGTTACAGCTTCATTGGAGCTAGAATTACGATCAGATCTAAAATAAATGAGTGGAGACTACTTACAACGACGATGGATGAGTGCGTATTGTGAGTTGTCAAGTGAGTGTGTGTGTGTGTGTGTGTGTGTGTGTGTGTGTGTGTGTGTGTGTGTATGTGTGTGTGTGAAATCTGAACAGAATCCATACATATTACAATACACATTGTGACGTTACACTTTAAGGATCAGACTCGAGAAAGATTTCCAGAGGCCATTTAAAGCAGAAAAAGTAATACTCTATTGTGCTTCTACATCAGTGTACAACTACAGGAAAGACATATCTGTTTCGGAGGGTGCAGTTCATCTCACACTTTCGCTTATTCCTTTACGTGTGCCCTTCTTTCAGCTCCTAGAGAAATTGCAGTGGGAACTTATGACGTGTATCTTTGAATTGGGCCCTTGCTTAATATTGTCACCACAGAAAATTTGTATTTCATTGGGGGAATTCGTAATAAGTAGGTAAAGAAAGTAACATTTGCAACAGTAGATCGTAGAAAGAAATTGTTAAGACACTGTTAGTTAACAGCAGAAGCGCACTCGCAACGGTAGCAGAACTAGTCTCGTATATAAACGGTAATAATGCCCACATAGTGAAACGGGCGGGATTCTGTCTCAAATAGGAATGTAAAGCAATAAAAATTTAAACTCTTATTGGAATTGTATCAAATATTTTGTCTGAAAGGCGGCCATTGTGACCGAGAGGTTCTAGGCGCTTCAATCCGGAACCGCGAGGTTGCTTCGGTCGCAGGTTCGTGTCCTGCCTCTGGCATGGATGTGTGTGATGTCCTTATGTTACTTAGTTTTAAGTAGTTCTAAGTTTTAGGGGACTGATGACCTCAGATGTTAAGTCCCATAGTGCTCAGAGCCATTTGAACCATTTGTTGTCTGACCGCCGGTATATGAATGTGGGTTTACTGCTGTAAAGAACACAATAATATGTCATGAGATTTTTACAAAATAAGAATCTGAAACAACTTGAGTAAAAATATGTGATATAGCTGGATGAAATATGGTAACCGGGTGCTTTTGTAGAGCCCGTGCCTGAAGACCGGTCCTGGCGGAACATTTGAGGGATAATATGGAGAAGGTGGCGCGTGAGTTTCCTGGTCACGTTACAGTAAACAGTAGGGAGAGGTTACATCTTACCCTTCACGATCTGGATGTCTCCAGTTATTGGGGCGTGTAGTGAGGCCATGGAGTAATGTTAAAATGTTTCAAATACCTTATCCAAAAATTGTCTTGAACAGTGAATTAGAGAACCGACTCGTGATGGTCTCCTGGTTACAGACAGGCCTGAACATTTTTACTCAGTCACCGTAGAACAGGGAATTAGTGTTCATAAGGGTGTTAGATCTCAATGATTATGGTCGTAAATAAGGGAACGGTAGGAAGCTACTTCAGCTTAGCATGTGCGACTAGAAACAGTTTTCAGATTACTTAATTAGTCAACAAGCCAAAGCCTCATAGACAAATCAAGGCTGAACGAGGTCGAATTTAGCGTAAGGACAATCATTCGTGAGGAGTTTAAAAAAATTCTAAGGTAAGCGTCTATCTAACGATCTGACAGAAAATCCTGAGGAGTTTTAGTTTCTTGTTAAATCAGTAAAAAGATCAAAGCCATCTATGACAATAATTGCGTCGAAATTCAGGATGACCGGGGACTTGCTGATGAACCAGATTTCTTTTTCCTAAATTGTTTCACTGGGAAAGATCGTACCGCGACTCTTCTATCGCCGCACGAACGTTAAAATAACAGATATGGAAATCAGTGTCCGCCAAATAACTTTAATCGCTCAGCAGACTAAATACGACTGGAGCTGGTGGGTTCCTAAGCGATTCTAGATGGAATATACGAAAGAACTTGCTCCTCTTCCTGCTGCTGTGTGTCGCAGGCCGCTGGAGAAGCAAAGCGTTCCCATTAGATAACCTGATTGCCTTGAGGAAATAAATACAGGGTTTATATACCGTTGTATAATCGTGGACAAGTTATTGCTTCCTCATTGTATGAGGACTTATGCAGAGGTTTGAAATTTATCCCGTTGTAGTGAAGTACAGTCTAGCGACGAATATATTATCTAACATCACCGGCCACTCGTTGGTCAAGTGCTACCGCCTTATCGCGATGTAGCGACCTCGCCGTCAGAAGCGGGCACTGCCTGAATGAGCGACATACGAAAGGGCACAAACCGATTAAAAAAATCGTCACTCCGGCTCTGTTAGGCATGCAATAACTTTTGTAAACATACGAAATAATATGTATCATTTGCATTGTATGAAGTGAGTGGAATAAAGAGCATAATGTTATTGCATCACAATACATAAATGTAACTCATAACGTAGCTGTACATGAGAGTCTTCAGAGTTCCATTAGCGTCATTAACTATTATTAAAATTGAGTAAATGCTTGTGACTAGCTAGATAATACTTGCTCAAGACGATAGACGTCATAATAGTCTCCAGTAAATGTAGTGTTTACCTGTCCTCCAGATTTCTGGAGTTGATTTTTATTTGCTGGCTAGGAATCAGTTAGTTTCTAGTTTACTACTGGAGTGGAAGCCCATTTCTGTGGTCACTTGCGTAAGATATGATGGCCATTTCAGGAACCTTAATCTAGTATACGGAATAGTAACACGATTTCATTAATACGTCCCATACCAGCATGCACAAAATAACTTCAATGTTGATCTCAGCATAAAATTTTCTCACTAACAGACAACATTATTTTATAATCACCTCATTTTTCCTCCATTTCCACTAATCAGCTACTTATTTTATCATCAGCACCTATTCAAGTCACTGAATTTCAACTCAAGTGGTAGTGTTATCTACCCTTCTAAGATACATCCATACACATTATAAAAATGGATGTTCGTATGTGTCTATACAGAGTGTCTCAAACCTTTTGGGTCACTCTGAAACAGATGATAGTAGGTTCACAACTGATAATATTGAGACATAGAACCAATGGTCAGACACGCTTATTTATTGCGTTATGGAAATACATAGCGTCCACCGCATAACGGCAACGTAGCTCGTAGTAACTCTTCAAAGTGACTGCCAGTCTCAATGCATGGACTCCTGAATATGTATGTATTTACGTTCCACATCTTCACCTAAAGCACTGACCAATATCAACCAATAGCTAGACACACATCACTTAGTGTTTGGAAATTATCGCTGTGGGAGAAATAACCCTCTTCTTATAATGGCCTGGCGGTGGAGGAAAAAATTCAGTCTAACCCACGACGCGCTAATATCAATACTTTATTCATCCATTGTTTGAGAATCGGAGCATTTAGTAACTTGGAACAGACATTTTATATAATTTCAAACTCTTACGAAACATTTTCTCACTAACAACCGCCACAAAGTGATGACAGCAAAAAAGTATATCTCATACTACATTTTCACTGTTCATGCAGTAAAACTGCCGCTCAAGTATGACGTTTTAATCTATTACTTCTTTACTACCTACTGTATTCGCAACACATTTCGCAGATAGTATCCACATATGCCGCTGGATGTGCATATAAAAGTATAGTAGGACACATAGTTCAGGAAACACAACATTAAAATTTTCATATTTGTGATAATGAAACTGCTGGGAGAAATTCGCTAGTGATACAGGTGAAATATATATGCTAATACGTTTGAAATATTTAAAATATATCTGAAATATATTTGACATGCGCGTATGTGAGCAAAGCCACAAATAAAACGCTCATCCTGAACCTCGAGAACGGTTTAAGTCAAATCAATTTTATACACATATTAGTCACGATATGAAAGGAAATACTATTGAGTACCACCAGTGACAATTTGGATAGGGAAGGACGAAGGAGGACATGGACGTGATAAGAGGGGGAAGGAGGAGATGGACAGGTAGAAAAATGTAAATGTCGTGTGAATAGGGCCTCCCGTCGGATAGACCGTCCGCCGGGTGCAAGTCTTTCTATTTGAAGCCAATTCGGCGACTTGCGCGTCGATGGGAATGAAATGATGATGATGATGATCAGAAAAACAAAACACCCAGTTTCTGTGAAGAGAAAATCTCCAGCCGGAAATCGAACCCGGGCCCCTAGGATTGATATCCTGTCGCGTTGACCACACAGCTACCGGTGACGGACGACAAGTAGAAGATTGGATTAAATATATACCTGAACAACGTCAGGTACTCAGGTGGTTGTCTCAGTATAGTGCCGTTGAGGTGACTTCCGTGATTTACAGCACTGCTTAAGGTTTCAAGTTATTTAACTGTTTTATCACATGCCCCACCGAAGATCATGCACGGGGATCTATCTGAAAAACTCTCTTTGGCAGTCTCTCTATGAAATAAATGGAAGTATGATTCCATGCTTCCTACTCAGAAGCCCAGAACACAGCTTCCATAATTGAGAATTGCCTCTTTCTTTCACGATCGCAAAAAAAATAGGAAGTACTTAAGTACTGAGATAAGGTTGAGATATTCCTCTGCAAGGACGTGCCAGAGTAGATATCACGATAATGAGATGTGGTGTTGTTATCGTAACTTCATCTAAGAAACCTGAAGCAAACAGGAACGAGGGGATTGTATACTTGAAGGTCACCCCCCCCCCCCTTCCCGGCGGAGGTTCGAGTCCTCCCTGGGGCATGGGTGTATGTGTTGTCCTTCGCGTAAGTTAGTTTAATTAGTGTGTAAGCCAAGGGACAGATGACCTCAGCAGTTTGGTCCCTTAGTCCTTACCACAAATTTCCAAAATATTTTCCTCACTGTTAGTATCTACAGTGTCGTAGTCTTTGAGGTTCTATACCTGGTTCCGATCAGTTACTATGTCAGTGAATGTGTTGCTTCATAATATGACATTTCATCACGTTTCTGCACAATTAATTGTTGTTTGCATTGCGCTCACCACTTAACGGCATAGGGCTCGTAAGGCACTCATTATCCATAGGTCGGACAAGTGCCAGGCTACTCTTGACGCTCAACAGACGCTCGAAAGGTTGAATGTTTACATATGAAGATAGTCTCTTCCTAGCTCAATTTTAACTATATGTGTCCCTTTTATTAACACTGAAAAAGTGGTTATTCCGTCATTTGACATTAGTGATTTGGAGAACTTAAACGAATCGTGACAGGGGCTCTGTAAATGCAACAGTATGTATTGGAAAAGGTAGATTTGTTCGCAATCCAGACTCTACTTGCGAGAACAAAACTCTGGTAATTTACCGGTGCAACTAATGAATTTTGTGGATCCGTACAATTCTTGCCTGACATATACCGCATTCGCGAGGAAGTCACGCTGCATCCCAAACAGTTCATTTTGCTGTAATCGTACGACATTTCAATTTCATATACCATGTGGAGAAAGCGAATTTCAGGGTGTTTCCTCGAACGACTGTAAATGCTGCGTTGCGCTGTACTGCCAGTTTATGTAGACCCTCCGGCAACCCGCGCTGCCGCTCGCAGCCTGCAGGTCAACAAGCAGAGCGCTGCTCCAGCCGTCAGTGCTAGAAGAGCGACAGGAACGGAGTAGCTATCGAGGAACAACTTACGACTCACCTTAAGCTTTACTTCTACCAATCTCTCTTCCATGTTCTCCGAACTTGTTATGCTCTACCTGGAAGCTTTACATTAGAACACGCTTCTCTCTAACGTGGCAATAAATTCCAGGTCTTCCCTTCTGATAACTTTTCCTTCGTAACTTGGTTATCTACAGGTTCTGAAAACTTCGTACATCGAAGATGCCACTGGTTAGTACTCATAAACAGCATTTGGCTCCACATAACACTGTACCGTTGGAGAGGAAAACTGCACACTAAATTGTGTCTGACAAATACATTTTACGAGTCGTGCAATAACTAAGAACATGGTATTACACAGAGTAAGCATGATAAGAATAGGAATACAGGCACTTACAGCTGTGAACAAGTGATCTAGAATAACGATAACAGGATCTTCAAAAAATGGTTCAAATGGCTCTGGCACTATGGGACTTAACTTCTGAGGTCATCAGTCCCCTAGAACATAGAACTACTTAAACCTAACTGACCTAAGGACATCACACACATCCATGCCCGAGGCAGGATTCGAGCCTGCGACCGTAGCGGTCGCGCGATTCCAGACGGTAGCGCGTAGAACCGCTTGGCCACTTCAGCCGGCGATAACAGGATCTTATACTGCCTATTTAGATTTCTGTTGTTACTCTTCAGTTCTGCAACGGTGCCTACTGATGGTCATAGAGGTGTTGGATGCCATCTTGCGGGATGATATTTCATACTATTTATGCTTTTTGACAAAATTATTCGAGGAATGTTACCAGGAATGCAGACTGGAGCAGAAACTGTAAGATCAATTCATACACATCTCATTAGGAGAGAAGGGTGCATAACTGATCATCACCATGTGTAGATGCCCCATCGAACAATATAGTCATATCGTGGCACAAAAGTAAGAGAAGTATATGCAGTGGCACTGTCTTTCTACAGAACACATAGTTCTGATGTTGTAGGAAAGATAAGAAAATAGGCTAGATTAACTTCTTTGTTAAGCTTTTCAAAGTTCCCCCAGGCACCATTATACTTGTACTCTCATTCCAAGCTGCTGCCTTCCAACGGGGACAGCGATATGCACGGGCGCTGTGGTGCACCGTCTTACGAGTTGCAGTGAAAGTCCTCAGCGCGGAGCGAATTACTATTTGAGACCAATGTACGAGGTGCATTCAAGTTCTAAAGCCTCCGATTTTTTTTCTCCGGACTGGAAAGAGATAGAAACATGCGTATTGTTTTAAAATGAGGCCGCGTTCATTGTCAATACGTCCCAGAGATGGCAGCACCGTACCTCAAATGGAATTTTACCGCCAGTGGTGAGAATGAGAACTGTTTTAAATACTTAAAATGGCGACGTTTTCCTTACTTGAACAGCGTGCAATCATTCGTTTTCTGAATTTGCGTGGTGTGAAACTAATTGAAATTCATCGACAGTTGAAGGAGACATGTGGTGATGGAGTTATGGATGTGTAGAAAGTGCGTTCGTGGGTGCGACAGTTTAATGAAGGCAGAACATCGTGTGACAACAAACCGAAACAACCTCGGGCTCGCACAAGCCGGTCTGACGACATGATAGAGAAAGTGGAGAGAATTGTTTTGGGGGATCGCCGAATGACTGTTGAACAGATCGCCTCCACAGTTGGCATTTCTGTGGGTTTTGTGAACACAATCCAGCATGACGACCTGAAAATGCGAAAAGTGTCATCCATGTGGTTGCCACGAATGCTGACGGACGACCACATGACTGTCCGTGCGGCATGTTGCCAAGCAATGTTAACGCGCAACGACAGCATGAATGGGACATTCTTTTCGTCGGTTGTGACAATGGATGAGACTTGGATGCCATTTTTCAATCCAGAAACAAAGCGCCAGTCAGATCAATGGAAGCACACAGATTCACCGCCACCAAAAAGAATTCGGGTAACCGCCAGTGCTGAAAAAATGATGGTGTCCATGTTCTGGGACAACGAGGGCATAATCCTTAACCATTGCGTTCCAAAGGGCACTACGGTAACAGGTGGATCCTACGAAAATGTTTGGAAGAACAAATTCCTTCCTGCATTGCAGCATAAACGTCCGGGAAGGGCTGTGCGTGTGCTGTTTCACCAAGAAAACGCACCCGCACGTCGAGCTAACGTTGCGCAACAGTTTCTTCGTGATAACAACTTTGAAGTGATTCCTCATGGTCCTTACTCACCTGACCTGGCTCCTAATGACTTTTGGCTTTTTCCAACAATGAAAGACACTCTCCGTGGCCGCACATTCACCAGACGTGTTGTTATTGCCTCAGCGATTTTCCAGTGGTCGGTCAAAACAGACTCCTAAAGAAGCCTTCGCCGCTGCCGTGTTATTATGGCGTCAGCGTTGTGAAAAATGTGTACGTCTGCAAGGCGATTACGTCAAGAAGTAACACCAGTTTCATCGATTTCGGGAGAGGAGTTAATTAGAAAAAAAAGCGAAGGCCATAGAACTTGAATGCGCCTCGTAATGCTTCGTAGCCGCGCTATTAAACAGACGCACGCTCTCGATAACGTATGAGAAAGTTGAGGACTGTAGTGGGCACCGTTCCAGGGAGGTACTGATTTCCCGCCTTAGCACCGTAGTAGCCGAGCGCTCGCGACGTATGTCAAACAAGGCATTTGGTATGACATCGCAAGTTCGCAGCAGGGCCCGTAATTTTCATAGGCCCCAATTTTCCTACAATGACGTCATTACGTTATAGTATCTCTGATTGCTGCTGTTATCCTGCTTCATCCCGTAGTTGCGAACAACCGGCAGTGGCCACCAGGAAGGAGTCTAAACACATTTTAGAACCCTTTACTTCTGCTGTTAGTTCTTTCACTATATACACAGAGGTGGCCTACGCGTTGAGGAATTGAGAGAGGCCGCCTAGTCTTCTATCTCAGATCCTACTAGCTCCCACATAATAAATCATGGCTATAGATTTTCGAATACAGTTGTTATGAATTCAGGGTTTTCATGCAGAGAGCGATATTTCTAGTTTGTTCATTACTGAAGCATTTAACGATGCCCCTTATTGTCTTGTAACAGTATCCCATGCAAATATAATCCTTTGGCATCGCGTCTTAAGAGAATCCCACATTCAATATTTAGTGATGTATTTTTCAGTGCCAGTTCTACAAGCCGATATTTTTTAGTTGTTTGGAACTCTCGTGAGAAGATACTCAGCTAGTACTAGGATAAAATGTAATATCATCCATACAGATGAAACATCCCGATACACTATTAAAACATCTACGTCATCCTCGGAAAAGCCAGAGGTAGCTATAATCATAGTCATAATGATTTTACTGCGTTCTGAAGCTCATAAAACTACAACTGTAGTTTTAGGAAACCATTTGTTGTTTTCAAATTAGAATAAAAGACAGTTTTACATATTAGAAAACTACTTTGCCTGACAGCAGCCTATCGCCTAGCAAGAAACATACGGATATGCTATCTATTTGACAAGTTAAAACTGTGTGTGACACTTGGACTGACCGAAAGACATTCGAGTTCCTGATCAACCAGATAGTTTTAAATATTTGTAAAGTGTGGCCAACTTACTAAACGTGCTTATGACGAAAAAGTCGAGTAAAATTGTCAGCACACAGTAAAATCGTGCGTTTGTAGTGTTGCTAAGTGAGATGCTACTTGTTCATGACATTCTTCTCCTTGTAGGGACTTGAAGCGTGACATAATTCCCTGAAGAACAGAAGAAACTGTTACACCTGCCTAATATCGTGTATGGCCCCCGCGAGCAGGCAGAAATGCAAGAACACGACGTGTCATGGGCTCGACTGATGTCTGAAGTAGTGCTGGAGGGAATTCACTCCATGAATCCTGCAGGGCTGTCCATAAATCCGTAAGAATACAAGGGGGTGAAGATCCGTTCTCAACAGCACTTTCCAAATCATCCCAGATATACTCAATAATGTTCATGTCTGCGGAGTTTGGCGGCCAGCGGGAGTGTTTAAACAAAGAAGAGTGCTCCTGGAGCCACTCTGTAGCAATTCTGGACGTCTGGGGTGTCGCATTGTCCTGCTGGAACTGCCCACGTCAGTTTGAATGCACAATGGACATGAATTGTTGCAGGTGGTCAGACAGGATGCTTACGTACTTGTCACCTGTCAGAGTCGTATCTATACATATCAGGAGTCACATATCACTCCAACTGCACACGCCCCAAACAATTACAGAGCCTTCAAATGGCTCTGAGCATTATGGGACTTAACATCTGAGGTAATCAGTCGCCTTGAACTTAGAACCACTTAAACCTAACAAACCTACGGACATCACACACATCCATGCCCGAGGCAGGATTCGAACCTGCGACCGTAGCAGTCGCGCGGTTGCGGACTGAAGCGCCTAGAACCGCTCGGCCATCGCAGCCGGCTACAGAGCCTTCACCAGCTTTAACAGTACCCATCTGACATGCAGGGTCCATGGCTTCATGATGCTGTCTCCACACACGTACATGTCCATCCGCTCGAAACAATTTGAACCGGGACTCGTCTGACCAGACAACATGTTTCCAGTATCGACAGTCCAATGTCGGCTCTGACGGCCCCAGGCAAGACGTAAAGCTCTATGTCGACAGTCATCAAGGGTACACGAGTGGGGCTTCAGCTCCGAAAGCCCATATCGATGATGTTTCTTTGAATGGTTCGCACGCTGTCACTTGTTGGTGGTCCACAACTGAGGTCTGCAGTAATTTGCGAGAGGGCTGCACTTCTGTCACGTTAAAGGATTCTATTCAGTTGTTGCTGGCCCCATTCTTGCAGGATCTTTTTCCGGCAGCTGCGATGGCGGAGATTTCTTGTTTTACCGTATTCCTCATATTCACGGTACAGTCGTGAACTGGTAGTACGGGAAAATTCCCACTTCATCGCTGTGTTGGAAATGCTGTGTCCCATTGCTTGTGCGCCGATTATAATACTATGTTCAAACTCCTTATATCTTGATAACCATCTATTGAAGCAATAGTAACCGATCTAACAACTGAGCCAGACACCTGTTATCTTATACATGCGTTATCGACCGCAGCGTCGTATTCTGCTTGTTTTCTGTCTTCTGTATTTGAATAGGCATGCCTATACCAGTTCCTTTGGCGCTTCAGTGTATATAAAGTTGGCAATGGAGAGCAAGCGTTTAGCTCCGAAGAACTCCAGGCTGACGGCTGTAAAGCGAAGGGACGAAATAACAATATTTTCTTTTGGTCCTTCGTTTACTTTGACTTTTCAAATCATTTACTGAGAAAATGTTTTTCACATAATTTATCATTCTATGACTATTGATAATTGATTGTACAGATCTAGGTCGTTGCATTAGAACAATATTCTAGATTTGTTGGCTGAGAGTGACCTCTGTCGTCGGGGTGACACTTCCTTACGTATATTCTTACGAATTCCAGTGTAGGATCTCACTTGCCTTGGTTAAATTCATATGGTAGTTCCACATTCACTCACTCTGGACTGCAACTGACAGTACATTAATTGTTTAACTGATCCAAGTACCACGATCACCGAACACATAATCGAACGTTATCTGGATATTTTGCCCATTTTATGTGCATTCCATTACAATAATTAACGTTCCACATCAGCTGACAGGCTGTGTAGCCCGCCAGTCGTCTGAATGTAGTTCCGGACTTTGGCATGGTTTTATAATAACAAAAGCTTCCTCACATCATTGCTTTACTAAAATCAGATTCAGAGTATCACAGCCTATGACTATCAGACGATGAAACGTGAACAACAAAGATCCTATGACGCATTTTTGACTCACGCAGAATGCAAGAGTCTGTTCTGTCGGTATACTATTTAACATCACTTGGCTAGAGAGTCTCCAGTGCCGGCCGCGGTGGTCTCGTGGTTCTAGGCGCACAGTCCGGAGCCGCGCGACTGCTACGGTCGCAGGTTCGAATCCTGCCTCGGGCATGGATGTGAGTGATGTCCTTAGGTTAGTTAGGTTTAAGTAGTTCTAAGTTCTAGGGGACTGATGACCACAGATGTTAAGTCCCATAATGCTCAGAGAGAGAGAGTCTCCAGTGCAATCGATCTTCCAGATATTTTGCAAGTACATATTTCGCATACTAGCCGACGGTGCGTAACTACATCGAAAACATTTTGGAACTTAAGAATCACATAAATGTAGAAATCTTTAACGAGAGTGTTCTGCGTGTTGTGAACGAACAGAGCTCGAGCTGCGGGTAAGGTATCGGTCACATTGATTTGTGTTGAGGATACACACAGACCGACTGAGTTAGTCTACAGGTTGAGATTCTGGGCTGAAATTTACAAAAAGTAGGATCTTGGTTGACACTAGGTTTACGTCATGTTAGTCCGAAACTACGAAGTGCACAGATAACCTCAGTACGTTTACTTACCTTCAAATACGTTCTACTTTGGCGACTAAAATTGTATTGCTGATAATAGTCAACAAAAAATGTAATACCGACCTCAAAAATTCCTTCTTCCACCGCAAACAAATGACGCCCTTTCTTACGCCAGATGATATACTTTTCTTCTAATTCCATCCCAATATTTCAGCAATCTACTGGATCGTACATTAATTTTTGCTTCATGTTTCAGGACATGGAAGTCCTGTGGCTTACGACTAGTTTAAAATACGTATTTATATTTTCACGAGTTCTGACGTAATTTTGGCTTCGTGTCTCGTCCCTTCTTCACGTGATGTCTTTGTACTGCAGTTGTATGTTAAGATACTCCTGGATTCGTGTATTCTCTTACTTTAACTATTATTAACTAAAATTTATGCACTTCAGTTAAATTTTCCACAAAATACACGACTGTAAAAAGAGAACTCACTCCCATCTGTTAAATGAGAAAACGTCATTTATTTTTTGAGTTCATGAATACGAAAAATTACACATGTATTATCCACATTGTTGGTATGTGGATCACACCCAAAAGTTCCCCCCGGTTCGCCTACCAGTGTTTATCTTGTGTGCAAGAGAAAGTATTCCGTTGTGTATCCCGTGAATCGTGTGCGGTGTAGGCTACACGCACGAAGGCACGCAAGATACCGACAAGCCGGGCATACACGCGAGACCAGCTCCGGCACGCGAGAAACGGATATACGTATAGCCGGCCGGCCGCAGTTCTCAGCAGTACATAAATAGAAGCCGAGACGCAATGAGAACAGCCACTGATACACATTTACAAGTACGACACATGGAGTAAAGAGATATCCATGTGGAGATTATAATAAAGTGCGGCAGAAATACGGAGAATCGCTGAATTAGAATTGAGTGCCTAATTCAGCAACGCTGTCGCGTCGTTTACTCTGTCCCATACTTAATACACTCTTACTCTTTGGCTTTAAGTATGTGTTAATAGAACTACGTACGAAAGCGAAAACAAACTATGGAAACTGTGTGGAGTGCAATCACCGCTCTACGGAAATTTAGGTAAGTTGACATAATTATTAGAACGCAGAACGGACACAGTTGCACAAGCGGTCACTGACCAATAGTGTGAGTTTCGTCCATCGAAATCTAAGTTATTTTATTTTCATATCGATTAATACAAAAAAGCCAGTTGGACTGTGCCAAGTGTAATGGCGATATTTAATTTTTGGTGCACATCGTAGAGGATCCATTACAAAGTCAGTGTCTACATCTCTATACCATGCATGAAAAGATGTTGATGTTTAGGTCTACAGTACAGTTACTTTCTGACATAACCGCATTTCGCTCAACGTGTTTACGCCAACTCGTTTTTTAGCTGATACGTACCACACTTGAAGTGCGGATTGCGACAGCCTACAAGATTTTGTACAACCATCCTCTGCAATGCTCGATGGTCCCTTTCTCCCAATACATTAGGTGTGCTGTTCCTGGTTTTGGTGTGGTTCTTCATTCACGTTTACTAAAATCAAATGATGGAGAAACACATAAATTAGCTTTGGAAAAGTGGCGTAATACTGTCGAAATAAATGAAAGTTTTATCAAAATTGTTTTCATCAAAGTCAGCTGTTACTGACCAAATGTGTCACAAGTCACGGGCGAAGACAATCTTTTGATTGATACAAGAAAAAAAGAATTAAAGAATGAAAGATAACAGCACAAGAGCAATATATCATATAAGCAACAACATCAAAGGAACTCAAGCTTTTCTTCTTACGTATTATAAAACTCATGACAGCCAGTCCTACTGGACCATCTGCTGATAAATACTGACATTATCCGTTATAAATCTAAGTTGTTTATTTATTAGGACGACCAAAGGCTTACGATTCTAGTAAAGATCATAGAAAGGTTATGTTCTGTTGATGCTTATGCAATTTACTGTGATTGTAAAATTTCTTCCAGTTTCAAATTTTTAGTTACTGTATAAGGTCTGAAAAAGAGCTTCGCTCAACACTTGAAACCTGGTTTCCAGTATGAAGTAACTGTGACTAAAAAAGTAAATATTACATAAATAGTCCTCTAAACTGGAGTCCACACAACCCAGTACTAATTACGTTATCTCCACAGCATAGGGCTTAACAAATAAGCCTCTAAATAAATAACTCTGCAACGGGGAATTATGCGAAGTGCATTAAATACTCACATAGTGTGGCTCTCAACGTTGAGCTCTGTATGTTAATAATTTGCCTATATCGTTTCGCTTCGAAACGTAAGTCATGAATAATGAAAGTTCAGTTTGAATCTAAGAGCGGCCGTATCAGGGTATCCAGCACTATATGCTTGCATGTATTAGACACTTGCAAAATGTATAAACTCACATCTTCCCATATAATTAAAACATATACTAATATCCACAAAGTAAAAGAATGAAATTTACGAAGCCGTTGGATCGTTGAACGATACGAAATAGGGAAAGCATTCCAAGGCGCTGGCCTGTGTGGCCGTGCGGTTCTAGGCGAGTCAGTCTGGAACCGCGTGACCGCTACGATCGCAGGTTCGAATCCTGCCTCGGGCATGGATGTGTGTGATGTCCTTAGGTTAGTTAGGTTTAAGTAGTTCTAAGTTCCAGGGGACTGATGACCACAGATTTTGAGTCCCATAGTGCTCAGTGCCATTTGAACCATTATAAGGCGCGTAACCACAGCTCCGATAGAATGAAACGAATACAAAGGATAGACTCAAAATAATAGTGATCGTCTTAATATTGCTATTAACAAGAAACATATTTGTACGTACAGGTGAAGGTCAACACAAAATGTAAAGCTCTGCACAGACCGAGCTGACAATAGAACAAGCGAAGAAGGACAAGGTGTTGGTGTGGTTGGTGGAACATTAACTAACTGATGTAAACAAAATTTTCAATACATAATGGATCAAAAGTGAAATGTAGAAATTTTTAGAAGAGATATTGAGAAATGACGCAAATGTCAGATAAATGTCGATAATACACACATAATTGAAGTCAATAAATAGATACAGAACACAAATATACTCATGCAGCTGGAGGTCACTGACAGGGTTATTGTTGTATCTCCATTTGGCACTAGGATAATGAAGGTTTGTGCGAATAGTAACAGCACTGTATCAGAATGGAAATGCGAGATAGTTAGTAGAGGTAACAACATGTTCAATGCTATTTCCAGAGTGAGTATAACAATTAAAAGGAAACTTACTAGCACAGGTATATGTGCGGAGAAGAGCAGGGATTTACGAAAGTGATCCATCGAGATCACCGGAACGAAAATGCGAGGTATAATTGAATTAGTGATGAATTATTGGAAATATTGCTTCCAAATTGCCAAAGGACCTTGTTTAATAGAGGTAAAAGAGGCATCAGAAGAAAATAATATAGATGAACCTAGTTTGTAACAGAGCGTTGTGGAGAGGCACCGGCAACCTTTGGATAATCAAGTGATAACTATCGGTCATTGAATGCACATAACTCAGGACTGAGGTATTTGGAAGAAAAACCTCGGTGAGAGGAATGGGTAATCCAACGTCAGCAATCATTGTAAAGTGAGAACATTCACAGTAAATAAATTTCAATAATGCCAGGAAAAAATACTCACTTCAGCTGTACTACTGAAAAGGGACACTTTCTCAAATTCCCTTTGTCAGATATTTGAATTTATGCCTGTGATGAGACCACATTTGGTTTGTGAATGCCGATGCAAGAATTCGGCAGGATTTTGTTTTACTTCAGTAGATGAGATGTGGCAAATGTTAAGTCACTTCAAGGTAGCCACTGTCAAAAAACTATTGATTGTGTTATACATTAAAGTAATGAGAATGTACATACATCATGTTATGCACACCTCATATATTAGTATTTATTGATTAAAAATTTCTCACTCGGCTATATTACCTAATTTAGAACGATTTAATGGAAATTGCTTTACTAATCAGCATTATTTACAAAAAAAATGCAATCACTGGAAAAATATACATAAAAGTAACTGTTATGGGATGAGTTGATACCCGAACAGCGAACAAATGTGGGCTTGCCTAACAGTGTAGTAAACAGTTTACGTCTAGCAACACAGCCATAGCCTCCTGAAATCAAGAATATAAAGCCAAAATTAAATTTTTTCACTCTTCAGCGAAGCGTGCGTTGATATGAATCTTCTTGGCATATTAAAACTCTGTGCCGGCCTTGGATTCTAGCTCGTGACCTTCGTGTTTCATGGACATGTGCTCTGCCAACATTTCTTTTCTTTTTTTGTGATGGGCCTCCTTCGTCCTATACAGACCCTCTTTTCACTCAATGATTTCTACTTCTTTGACGTCGGATTATCCTACTATGACACTGCATTGCTTCTTCTTACTAACTAAGATCCTTCTTATTCTTAAAGTCACGTCTGTTTCTCTCTTCACGTAACCTTACAGTTTAAAAATTTAGTTATATGTAAATACTTCTTCTTGATTAAAGGAAAACAATTAATAAACCAATAAATAAAGGCATATGTACGTAGAAAAGGGAAAGATCTGTTCAACCTTCAAATGGTTAATATTCTGTAATGAAGTTACTGAAAAATAACTTCCAAATACCTAATTCTTAAACCCTCTCATTCTCTGCTTCCATATTGTTAGATAATGAAGGAAATGCTTCAATTCTTTGTCACTATCACTTTCACTTATCATGTACTGAACAAAGTTTCGTATCAGCCATAGTACAGCATTTTTATTTTGTTTTGTTGTTGGCAGACAATGTCTCTTCTCAGGTTCAAAAATTTCTGTTACCTATATATTATCTTTGATCTGTTCTACTGATTAAGGCAAGTTAAATTTTTGTCCAAAGGCTTATCTGCTTATATCTGACGCACAGAAATATGTGGTTCAGAATGTCTTTTTCTTCACAATACGAACATCTGGAATTTTCACAAAGTTTAATTGCGTTAAGCTTTTCATTTGTGACTGTGTTTCACTCACCACACGATACCACTTTGACTGAATTGAGCAGTGAAATAGTTTGTTGGATATGTTTTCCAACACTGCAGTCCAGCTTTTACAGCTTATTTTCCTTCCATCCAATTCACGTTGAGTTTATGGAGTGTGTCCTTATACGCGTCTACAGATTTTATGGAAGTCTTGTGTCTTATCTGGTCCAGAATTTTATTTTATTTTACAGCTCTAGCTCCGTAGAACTAAATTCAGGAGCAAATCTCCGTGTCATGGAACGTGTCAGTACATCAGATTACAACAGGAAAGTAATAATAGATCAAAGAAAATGTATATGAATCCTAAAAAGAACATAAGCTATAAGTTTACATAAACGTAATTAACAGTGCAACATGGGAATTAGCTTAATTTTTCAAGGAACTCCTCGACAGAATATAAGGAATGACCCATGATGAATCTCTTCAGGTTGGATTTGAAACAGTGTGGATTACAGCTAACATTTTTGAATTCTCGTTGTAGCTTATTGAAATGGATGCTGCAGAATACTGCTGAGTGTAAGCTGTGGCAAACGCCAGATTACTGAGACTAATTAACAGGGGATGACAAGAGTTTCTCGAACTTACACCATTCACTGCCCGAACCGCTCGTTTCTGAGCCAAAAATCTTTTGAGAACGGGAAGAGTTATCCCAAAACAAAATACCATCCGTCATAAGCGAATGAACATAAGCAACGTAGACTACTTTTCGTGACGAACTATTACTTATTTCAGATTTTGTTCCAATAGTAAAAATGGCAGCATTAAGTATTTGAACAATATCCTGAAGATGGAATTTCCACGACAGTTTACTATCTATCTACGTAATAATCTGAAATATTGCGTCTCACTAATAACATGCCAATTATGATTAATTAGAATGTCAGGTTCCGTTGAATTGTGTGTTATAAACCGTAGAAACTGAGTTTTGCTGTGATTTAGAATTAGTTTATTTTCTACCATCCATGATCTTATGGCTTGAACCGCACTATTTCAGACAGTACCAAATTTGCACAAAACGTCCTTTACTACCGAGCTACTTCCACCAGCAAAGAGAAATATTTTAGAATCACTGGTAATACTAGAAGATATATAATTTATATAAATAAGGAACATGATCGGCCCCAGTACTGATCCGTGAACAGCCCCCATTTAACCGTGCCCAACTCGGACACCCAAATAATAGCCGTTCTCTGTACTGTGGAGAATGACCTTTTGTTTTCTGCTCACAAAGTGAGAGGAGAACCAATTGTGAGTTACTCCCAGTATTCCACAGTTATTCTACTTCTGGAGATATATTTAGTGATCGACACAATCAAACGCCTTGGTTAAATAAAAAAGTATGCCTATCGCTCGAAACCTCACTGTATTCTATGTAGTATGACCTAATTCAGTCCAAGTTGTGACCGATGTGAGATATACTCACTCTTAGGGTTCAGGCTTTGTGGTCGCATCTGTTTCAAAATTCGTTTTGTTAAACCATTCGGTAGCGCTTTTGTTATCTTCCGCAGTTTGTACAAAATAAATGAAAGACGTAGCCTTTTAAGATCCCACAGTCTCAACCCTCCTTCACTCTACGGTATAGATAAAGTTGGCGTTTGACCTTGAAGATATTATACCGCCAAATAAACGAAATGGACATCCTTGTTTTACGGATCGATTTATGTGTATTAAATCTACCAGATATCCATTTATAAAATTTCTCGAGCAGGACGAACTGTATCGTCTTTTAACGAGGTTTCCGACTTCTTGAATTCATACTGTAACGGTACTTGTGCTTATTCTATCAAATATTATCAAGAAGTCAACTGAGAGTATGACTGCACTCACTTTTGTGGTTGGCGTTGAAACATCTGGTTTTTATAATCAGTTACTGCATTCATTATAGATTTGCCTGGAACTGCGTTTGTCTGATTGTCTGACATGGTTTTCTTCATCACCTGCGTCCACCTAATCTTTAGTGCTCTATTTCATATCTTATAATCATAGTTCAAAAGGTAGATGGTCTAGAAGGTAGATAAACGTTTCACCTGCATAAACAACAGGTGGTGTACTTCGATTTGAAAGAGTTTTGCTCTCTTTGTTTGGTTATCTGATCCAGAAGGGGCATGCATATTCGCCATTAGGGTGTCAAAAAGAAGTCCAGATATTCCACATCCTGATTCCAATTGTTCTATTTCAGAAAAATGATTTCTTTCTCTCACTAGTATACCTGTCACGCTACAACCAGTTCTGGCTGGATTTCATATGTACAGACTTATTGTAACAATGCTAGGTCCACAGCATAGCAATAACGAAAATTAGGAAATAATGAAGTTTTTAAGTTACCCGTTAGCTTATTTACATTTATTGTGGCAATATATAGTTCTGCTCAATTAATTCCTAGTGTGTTTGGGATGCACAGAGAAGAAGAATTAAAAATCTCTCGCTGAGTTGGGAGGTTCATACGCCCAGGATCCATACCTCTGAAAGCCACAGCTTTGGCTGATACGCCTATTCGATCGATGTTTTCAACTTTATGTTTCTTTTTACTAACTCCTGTAGTGTCAGTGTCGTTTCTCATAGTCTTTTCTCGTTTCTTCGTGGATTATTCGCCTGTTAATCATTTGTTACGCAGTAGTCGTTTCTATAATTTCCTTCCCCTTTCCGGTATTCATTGATGACGCACTGATTTCGTGATCAGGGGTACCTGTCCACTTCCAGGATTCGTTGCTGAGATTCTTCAGTTTGTTCCACGCTACTCGATTTTGGTTTTGTTCAAGCTCATTCTAATTTCCTGGACTGTGTTGACTATATTATTTTAGCCAGTTTGTTCTATATCCAGTTCTAGTATGGTCACTATTTGAATTATATTTGTGTTCGTCGCGCTATTCGTTTCTTCAACGCGCTCCACTTGACTCTCTTGAGTGATTGCAAAGCAATGATTTCATTTCACCTACGTATGTGCCAGGAGCCCGCGTCACTAGGAAAGTGTACAGGCCTTCTGTGGTCACAAGAATCTCTCAGAGGCTCAGTTTGTATTGTATTGTATGTTGATCGGGGGCCTAGAAACGACGGAGAGGCTCCGTCCCCGCCGCAGCTGCAGTGGTCCACAACCCCACGACGACTACCGCAGTCCACTTCACCCCTCCGCCGTCCCACATCGCACCGCTCTTTCAGGAACGCTCAGTTTAGTTGCACGCTGAACAAGTACGCTAGGTCACTGTCTGCCAATCTCTTCACACTTTTCAAAAATGGTTTAAATGGTTGTAAACACTATGGCACTTAACATCTGAGGTCATCAGTCCCCTAGACTTAGAACTACTTAAGCCTAACTAACCTAAAGACATCACACACAGCCATGCCCGAGGCAGGATTCGAACCTGCGACCGGAGCAGCGGCGCGAAAAACATGCCAGAACGAAAATTTTCACTCTGCATAGCAGTGTGCGCTGATATGAAACTTTCTGTTATATTACAACTGTGTGCCAGGATGGAAGTCGAACCAGGGACTTTTGCTTTGGAGGAAGTGCTCTACCGAGTGAACTGCTCAAGCTTGAAAGGAAGGAGATCAGGTACTCGCGGAAGGAAAGCTGTAAGGATGGGTCGTGAGTCGTGCTTGTGGGCTCAGTTATTCGCAGTCCGCTGTCGGCGGTGGTGGTATGCGGCTCCATTGCCGTTGATGCTGATGATAGCTGACAGGTGCAATTTGTGAGTACTGACTTTACAATCACACTATGGACAAGAAGTACAGGAAGTTTTACTAAAAGTATTCCTTTTCTTGTGGGAAGTGTTCCAAATTGTCAATTGCTCTTGCAATAACGATGGTTTCAAAGATTAATTCATTGTCTGCAAAGCTAATAAATGGCAAGCACACAAATGGGAAGCATACAAACACTTTAATGTTGACATTGGAGTCGGTAATGTTAAGATCAATGTAATGAAACTTGCGCCTTTCTCTCTCACGATTCGAGGCTTCATGGATCCTGTGGTGTACAATGGGCAACTGCGGACTTGCTTCACTTGCGGCTCCATAGGACATCAAAAAGGCGGACACCCATTCACGGATACTCGCGTATCGAATCGCAACGTAACTGCCGATTCAGTAAAGCAGGAAGAATAAGGCAAATGCTTGTAGATCCGCCGTTGCCAGGAGCAGTGATACCAGGTTCGAGTACAATGGGGCCATCCGCACTCGGCGAGGCGGTAAACAGCACAGCACAAACGCTCGAGCTGGCTGCCTCTAAGGAAAATCCAAGTAGACATACGGAGCACTCCGACAAACAGCAACTTCACAATGAAGACCCAGGAGACAGGCCTGCAATAGACTGGGGGAGGAGCGCCGAGCAGACGGACGTTTATCGTAGTCTGATCAATAGTGCCTTTCAGACATTGAGTATTCATGCGAAAACGGCGGCAGCAATCTCATCAGGTATAGTCGTCGGCCCCTAAGAAGATGGCAAAGCGACTGTAAACGATGATATGTCAATAGGACTGCCGACAACTGATAAAAACCGTCATAGCAAGCAGCCTGCGATTGCCAAACGTAACCGGAAGCAGAGAATCGATAAAACAAGAATCAGAGAAGAAACTGGACCGCACTAAGATTATCCTTAAGAAAAACAGCACAGAAATTTTCGACGTGGAAAATGTCGGAAAAGGCAACACCACATCAGTATCGACGATGTAAATATAACCGTGAAAGATGAGATAGAGGAACCCATTGATAGAAGACACCAATGTTCCCCAGGCGTGCGGTGGTCTAGGGCGTCTCGTTACGGATGGCGCGGCTCCCCCCGTCGGAGGTTCGAGTCCTTCCTCGGGCATGGGTGTGTGTATTGTCGTTAGCGTAAGTTAATTTAGTTAGATTAAGTAGTGCATAAGCCAATGGACCGACGACCTCAGCAGTTTGGTCCCATAGTCCTTACCACAAATTTCCAAAAGAAGTTCCAGAAAGTACGACTGCGTGGACCCACGACACCTCTCAAGAATAAACGCTGCACATTCGAGCAAGCATATAAGACAGCTACTATTAATATTAACGAAACTGAATCCGACGAAAGGGTGAAATGCCCTCGTGATCATTTATATGCAGCTGATGCAGACGCAGCTATGCTTCAAGAGGTGGTCACAAATAGTATCACCAACATCTCTGGATACGATGTTATCATGAATATGGGACAGGAATACTGTATAAGGTGGGTGTACCAAGCCAACCCCAATCTATACTTGATACTGGCAGAGAGATTGCGGTAAATATACACGGCTTAGGTGGTCACAAATAGTATCACCAACATCTCTGGATACGATGTCATCATGAATATGGGACAGGAATACTGTATAAGGTGGGTATACCAAGCCAACCCCAATCTATACTTGATACTGGCAGAGAGATTCCGGTAAATATACACGGCTTGTTCTTAGTAAATATTTATGTCCCGACGGCTCAGCAAGCAAAAGTGGCAGACGCTCTTTGATTCGTGACGGAATAGTGGATCTAGTAAGGGAAATTTGAATTAGTGTAATTTTATGAGAAGATGTGTTTTGCGTCTGAACGATCAATGATCTAATTTTAATTTCTGTGAAGAGTTCAGTGTCTTAACGACGGGATTATACTTAAAGACACGTGCATCCACCTGCACCCCCGGCTCTGTAGGTTATACATATCTCAATAGCACCACCACAAGTAGACTAGACAAGATCTACGACACTAAAGATATTCTACAGACCATAGTTGACCACGAGATACATCCAATACAATTTTTCGGACCATTGTGTTTACAAAATCACGGTTCACTACACCAAACCGCAATGCGATATAGCGGTGGTGGTAAGTTCTTATGGTACCAAACTGCTGAGGTCATCTGCCCCTAGGCTTGCACACTACTTAATCTAACTTAAACTAACTTACTCTAAGGACAACACACACACCCATGCCGGAGGGAGGACTCGAACCTCCAACGTAGGAAGCCGCGCGACCCGTGGCAGGGCGCACTAGACTGCGCGGCTACCCAGCACTGCCTTCCGTATTAAGAAGAACGAGGCATTGTTCTTCTTAACATCACAGGTACTGTAATATTGTATTTATCTGCCGGTAACAGACACCGACTTTCAATTACAATGTCTGTACGATAATTACGAGAATTAGATAATGGTTGTTCGAGTACTGGTTTGCAACGCAAGACATGAGGAAGTTTTGGTCTCGTTGTGGATCGTGCACTGTTAGCCATACCTGTTACGGTGACCGCTCTCGTAAAGCGGGAGATCCGGCTCTGTGTCCCGGTCCAGCAGAAAATTTCATTGCCGTCATTCCCTTATACAGCTGATGGTTGTTCGTATTCGCAACTGCGAATACATTTCTTCTACAAACAGTAAAGCTTCCTGGGGCGAGGAGTGACAACTAAACCTTTCGCCCCTTGATGACTAGGAATTGCACCAACCAACCACAGAGACATGGACACGACCACGCCGGAGCCAGCCAAAATATTCTGGGAGTATTACCTGTATGATTCAGACTGTAAAACCACAAATAAGAAAATTTATTATTCGGTTTGCCCGAATAGAAGCCTACTACCTACGAGACGTCTACGTTGAACTAACGAATATGGCAGCAAACAGTCATAGGATAAAATGCACAACAACGAGAATTACTTCTTTGGTACGGCAGTCTTTGGAGGACATAAAAGTGCGAGCTCACCTTACACCTGATATAAGTCAAGAAAATATTTTCGTATGCCGTATGACAAGAGAAGCCAACAGAGCAACCAGAAAATCCTTCAACACCTTCACAGTGAACAAGGAAATAGCAACAATGACCGAAGTGCAACTAAGCAGCATATTGTAAGCTACTACAGGGATATTTATTTTGAATCAGTGTTCGCCGCCTATGAAGGAAGTTTGCCTCTCCAATATACGACCACCAGTAATTCCATGAAAGGCTTTTCGGAGGAAGAAGTAAAAACAATAATTACATAATCTTCACGGAACAAAGCAGCCACAGCACATGGCTTACCAGCAAAGCAATATGCAATTCTTTCGTAATAATGTATGGCGAACTGTTGGCAGACAATGGCTTTCCGGCGGAAGTCACTAAACAAGTGGTCGTGCTCTCATGCCAAAAAATTCACAAAGCATCACGATGTGTGACTTTCGACCGATTACTCTGCTTAACTCTGATTTCTAAATTTTAACAAGTATGATGATTACCGGAATGAAACTACTCCTTGAGAAGATACCTGGGCCGCACCAAACGAGAGCTGGCACAGGTACATCAATTACACACATTTTATGCGAATATAGAGATATTTTACATTTAATATGGTCATGCAAGTGTCATATTGCAGTGATGATTTGAGATTTTAACAAAGCTTTTTGCATGATTAACCACAAAGTCTTATTAAGTGTGATACGTAGAGTGGTTTTGACTTTCGGTACTCACATTTGGTACGAAAGTGCCTAGTGAGAACACTGTTCAAAATAAAGATAAATCGTCAGTTAAGAAACATCGTGCCGGTCAATCAATCTGTTCGACAAGGCTGCCCTTTATCTACTACTCTGAACGGCATAGTCCCAACCACCACTCTTATATCGGCTATTAAATCTAATGGAATAAAAAGTTTTCAACATCAAAGCCGACTGCCATGCACGCGGAGCTGACGTCAGCGTTCTTGTCAACACAAGCCAAGTTATAGAAACAATTCAAGGGATTAATAAAGCTTATGCCAACGCCTGCGGTGCGAAGTCAAATGAACACAAGCCAAGATTTTGCCCATAGGACACACCAGCGGCCATATGGAAGCATATTGGCTACACAGAGAGTGAACCGGTGAGGAACGACCTTGACACCGAATCTGCATTACATACTTAAGTTCAATTGGGGGCAATAGATCATTGCGTTAAGAGCCACGCTGAAAGACAAGGTAAACCGGTCACTAACTCGATTTCAGAGTGTGCTATTTATCAGTACTTTCTCAGCAAGACGCACTACACGGTAGGTGTGCTGCCATTTCCCTCTAATATGGCATACAAAATTTCGAAAGGTATATACTGGTATCTAGGGAGAGGCAGCATATACAGAGTCCCACTGTTTTCAATGAGTTCGGCTCGCACTGATGGCGGTTTAGGTCGAGTATAGCCGTTCACAGTGTGCTGTGATGTTTGTAAAACAAACTTCTAAAATGTTGCAGAGAAACCAGAACGGCTTGGCCAAATACATGTTCACTAGCTTATCATCGAAAGAAGACATGCGCCAGTAAACGTGGGACACATTAACTGACAACTGTCGATTGTTCGTAAATATGATACGAAATTGAGTTAACTTGAGAAGCCCCTTATCGGTATGTCACTTACCAGTCATACATCTCACTGACTACGGTACACATACAAAACCCTACACAGATGATATATCGAACAAATAACTTTAAAAAATCTCTGGAGGAAAATAAACAACAATATCCTCATGTCTGATGTGAAGTCTTTATGATATGATATTGTCAATGAGAAAATTTTACGGGGGAAAAACTGTACAAGATTAATCTAAAGCCTGACCCACATTCTGATCGCTGCCATCTGGTAGACACGCTAGCCCATACCTTTGTTTGCAGAGATCACACTGAGATCTGGAACAGCACAAGAAAGAAACTGGCAGTTATAAACAGGACGGTCCGCAGGTAGCGTTCTCACTCCCTGAGCACGAGGTCCCTGGTTCGATTTCTGGCGTGGTCAGGTATTCTCACCTGCATTGTGATGACTGGGTGTTGTTATGTCGTCTTCATCATCATCATCATTCATTCCCATTATGATCGGAAGAAGGCAATGGCAAACCACCTCCACCAGAACGTTGACTAGAACGGCATCGTTCCACTACGCTCTGTCAAGAAGTATGAGACTTCATCATCATCATAAACAGGACAGCGGGATCCGGATTTTTACACAGGAGGTGTTCTATACGGACTGGAGTTTATACTTCAGCACGAAACACTACAGTTACGCTCAGCTGCTTGGAAATGTTGCGACCTATACAAGGAGGAGGAGATTAGTTTTTAAGTCCCGTCGACAACGAGATAATTAGAGACGGAGCTCAAGCTCGGATAAGGAAAGGATGGGGAAGGAAATCGGCTGTGCCCTTTTAGAGGAAACATCCCGGCATTTGCGAACTATGTCATTAGAAACTAAATTGCAGCGTTAGAAGATTTTGTGATCTTTTTGGCAGAAGACCACTTTCCTATCTTCGTCTGAACAAACCTCGTTAGGCTCATCGGTACTTATCCAGCCTCGTGCCATCCTCAGCCGATGGCTACGGGTAAGGAGCGGCACATGGTCAGCACATCGCTCTCCCAGCTTTCATGACACGAGCCGCTAGTTCTCAGACGTGTAGTTCCTGGGCAGACCCGGACGGTCACCCAGTCAAACTGCTAGCCAAACAGAAAAGCTATCTGAGGGTAAATACAAACAGTGTTTTCAAAATTTCCTTGTTTACACTTTGACATAATGATGTGAATAAGTTGCAATGACTTGGGACAACAGAAACGTATTAAGCTTGTATTCAGAAGTTTTATTTTAGTAATACCGTCACCTGCTCTCTCCATGAACATAGGAAGACACTTCCGACGAAAATGCACAATATTGTACTTCATTAATTTGCTTAATAAGAAATTAATTACGTGCAAATAGATTATTTCAGTGCATCCCAAGCAGTTTACCACTTCTTGCCACGTGTGTATGAAGCAACAGCATAAGCTCTTCAGGTAACACAAAATTAAAAAAAAATAGACTCAAAATATAAAAAAAAATCACAGAGATCAGTTCACTCATAAATTACACTTCAGAAAGGACATAAGTTTTAGTTCATATTTCATTTCCAGAATAATAGTTTTGTAAATTCGATAAATTAAGTATGCTTGTGAAAGAAGCTAACCGAAGGAGGCATAATAAGGCGAGCGTGAGGACGGACTGTAGGGGTCGGCAGAGGCCCAGTTACGAGATGAGAAAAGAAAACGAATCCTGTTAGAGCACTTTGCCGCGAAACCCAGTGTTCTTCTTTCGGTCCGGCGGCACACAGTTTTAATCTGCCAGGAAGTTTCAAGAATAACAGGGATTTCTAACAACGTTCTCACATTTGTGACAGAATCAGTTTAACTGAGGAAGTGCTAATTATTATATAGTACAAGCAATTTCATAACGTATACCAATTCGAGGCGCATGCACAAATGAGACGGCGTACGAGAAAGAAATAACTAAGTGTTTATATTTAAACACACACACACGTGTACACTATGAGACTTAACTTCTGAGGTCATCAGTCCCCTAGAATTTAGACCTACTTAAACCTAACTAACCTTACACACGTCCATGCCCGAGGCAGGATTCGAGCTTGCGACCGTAGCGGTCGCGCGGTTCCAGACTGTAGCGCCTAGAACCACTCGGCCACTCCGGCCGGCTCTTAGTGAATCATATTTTTATAGTTGATTTTACTGAGTTATCCGAAAATACAGAACATAACACCAATATACATGGTTATGTGTGAATAGCGTACTCCTCTTTCACATGCTATTATTTTTATAATTTATCAAAAGCGACGGATGTGGTCAAATATAGCATAATAATCGTATTAAGACTCTTACCACTGTAAAAGTGTTTAATTTCAGAGATTTCCACCAGCAACATACCTTGTTAAAAACTGAAATGGACTCCAACATAAATTTATTTGTCAATGTTCACATTAATGCTAAATTATTAGTTTTCCCCTATTCGGAGGGTGCTGATTTCGCAGGTCTATGTTCACGTAATGAAAAGGCGCTCCCGCTGCTAATAAGAACTTCATTAAGTCCACGTCCAGGTTCGGCCTTTGCATAAGGCTCATTTCACGTTGCTTCTCTACAGCACAGTTTTTAGAACCGCTTGGAAATGGCCTAATGTAATGGCCGATACCAGTTGTGAACTTAATAAAGGTATTAATAAGAACTGGACCGGCTCTTGACTAATTAATGCGAAGTTCCAAAATATCTTTTAACACTCACAGGAATCTCTTTCTGTCCCTATTTTTGTAACGTCGGCCTGTACCGTTATCAGACAAAGAAATATTAGCATTTCTTAAATCCAAATATATTTCCGTAATTTTACGGGACGTGGCAATAATATTCTACACACAAGTGAAGATATTATTTGAAGTGGGCGATACAGCTCAGTTTTCGAAGACATGCATCGTATAATGGCTTTTGGTTCTTAAACTCTAGATTATTAACTATTTAATCCACGCATATTCGACTCGTAAATGGAAAATCGGCACAAATGCATTGAAGGCTACTTCTCCTATCTGCGTAATGAGTTAATTTAATGGAGTTCCATTACAGATCAGCCATTATTAACAGCTGAATCTTATAACCGAATGCTGAGTTTTATTAAAGTATGTTAACAGAGCAATAAATCACTGCCAGACTGTAACACTACTCTGATAGCATATTTTCACTCTAAACTGACGATGTTCATACCATTAATCTGGTCACAATATCTTACGTTGGCTTTTGCCTTGCATAAGGACTTATACCTCTCGTTCATACTAAGCATTGAAACGTAATGATAGCATTTCATTCGAGTACCAGCCTGAGTTAATAACGTGCATTATTCAGATGACAACTTTGAGATTTTGGAAGTTGGAATGTATTATTCTTCAGATTAACATTGAGTATTATACTGTAATAATTGATTTTCAGCTTTTAGATGAATTCAACGATACGAAATATCTGTTCTCTTAGTATTATACTCGTAAGTAATCTTATACTTTTTGGAAAGTAATAGCACTAGCAGTAGTAGTGGTTGTAGTAACAGTAATACCTTAACAAGCATCGTGAGTACAAGAATGTCAATAATATTTAGGCATTTGTTTTCTTGGTTTCGAATAACTAAGTAGTTTGGAATATCCTGCATTTATACTGGATACTATTTTAGCTTATCAGTTCTCACTACTCGTGAGTTCCGAGACGCAATTCCTGTACTGGTCAGAACCTGTTACAGGCGAGTGTATGCTAACAGATTCGCTGACACATGTAAATTTTGCTGAATCAGAGCACAGATAAAAGAGTGGTGCATAGTCCTTACTAAGTTCTATCCAGAGCTGAGTCTGTAATAGATTGTTATTTTCTGTCACACAACAACAGAGCTCCGCAAACTCTTTTCTCTCGTAGAGCACATGCCATTTTAATCTCTTTTGGGCAGACCACCTGCCTCTCACACTTTGAACTATTACAAATTCTTCAACTTAAAATGTGTTTTTGATAGCTGATACAGAGCTGCTAACTTTGATAGGTATAACTGTAGAGCGTAAACGAAAAACTGAAAAAAAAACGTGTTAAGTTTTAAATATTTATTTTTTGAAGCAATAAAAATGCTAATCTAGTATAATTAATACATAGATGCTTTTAATGAGAGAGATAATCTTGATGCCTTATCAGCTAATTTTCAATATTTAGCTTCAATTTAGTTCGGTTTAATCTTAACTCCTAGGACGATGGATTAGCACCACACCACGGTGCAACGGTTGTTCGCCGAAATATCGTGGACCTCCGACAGCTGGATAAGACAGTTCGCCAGAGAACCTTGTAAGCTGCATATGCGCCAGGAATGTCTCAGATCACACATTCAAAACTAATTTCAAAGTCTGTGCGAAGGACATTTAAATGGTGAACATAGAACGAGACGATATCATACTTGCAGATTATCTGTGACGAATTGGGAAACTGGTAAAATTCGTCCCGTCCATTGTTTTGATTCATTGATCCAATTTTCACAAGAACGGATCATAAAATTTAATCAATAAATCTGTTAAATAAGGAAAATGTGGTTTCCTCTCGATTAAACTTTGTTTAAAATCGCATTTTTAGCGCACAAAAGCTCTGCAGCAGTTTCAAAAAGTAAGAAGGACCTCATCAAACTAACAAATTTTAACAGCAGCGCCTTTCAGTGTGAAGGAATAACCGATCATGTCTCTCGTCATTTTCTTCACATAGCCATGCAAATAACATACAATTTAGCGCACTGCTTCTAGTTTTGTTTACTGCGTTAATGACATATTGCATAGATTGAAGCAATCGACCGCCCAGAATAGTGTCAGCTAAATCTGATGGATAGACGAGGCTGTGTACTGCAAACACCTCGGCTACATTTTGTTTTAAATGGCTTACATATCCAATATAGCACCCAAACATGGTAGGTGCACCATCTGCTGCCCCTGGTTTTATGTTTGATAAAGATATTGCATTTTCCATGAAATAATCTTTCAGTAGCACTGTAATATACTGATATAACTCCAGCGATTGTTGTCAAAGTTCTAGCGAGGAGAAGTTGTTCATAGATTTCTTCGTCCAAAACAAAACTCTTATGTGATAGTGATAGTTAGTCAAGTAAAGTTGACTCATTTGGTTTTATAGGGGAAGTCGTCGTTTGCCGATGATTATAGAAGATGGTTTCATTGTCATAACTCAATTCATAATCACGTCTTTCAGCTGTGTTGTTGGTCAGAGGAATTCTTTTGAGTGTATCATAAGCAGGTTTCTGTATAAGAGTGTTCAAAACCTATTCAATTGCAGGCAAAATAAGTATACCCTGATAGTATGTGTTTTTCCAGAACTTGTTACAAGTAGTCACATATTGTAAGTCGCCCGCAAACCATTATCATCTGTTTGTGACGTCAAAGTGAACATAGTGGTCCATCACACAGGCACTTCTACCCGCGTGATTTAGGGCAAGCCACACAGATCTGCGCGCAAGAATATCCGTTTTAACGCAGTGTCGTTGACGCGGCAGATGTGCAGTTAGGCTGCCGGTCAGATGCGTTCGTACCTGTCCGCCAGCGAATTTAGACTTACCGGTACAGGAGTCAGGTACTTCCTACGTGGAAAGTATTCCGAAATTGATTGTGTTTTGATATGTTGTTTGTGGGTACAAAATAAGTAAATAATTACGTTCAATGGGGCATACCACAATGAATTATTACAAAGCAGAGCAGTCGTCAAATATCAGTTAGGAACGGTGAAAATTTAACAGATGACAAATACAGTACTAACCTCGTTTGGTCAGACTCCAGTCCCAAGCATATGGTAATCTGTGTAGGCGCTCTTCGCTCCCTACCCACGTCCGAACTAGCAAGTATGTCCTGTAGGAGTGGTACATGGCGGCATCGCTTGTGGGTGGCAGTTGAAATATCAGTTTTACGACAACGTTGGGTGAGAGTACTCGGTATCGTGGCTCCTCCAAACTATTTGCATCGATGGTTCCATTTTACAGTTTCAGCAGAAACTTCTCTCCTGTCTCAGGAATCTCACATGATGTTGCTTCAAGGTCTTTGAAAACACAAACTATTTCTGAGAGCCAAGTGTTTTTCTCATAAACTTGTGCTACTTTCTTCTTCCCAATTGCGAAGAGTGTTGAAGTGGGGCACACGCAGACTGCATGACGGAAGAGCACACCTTCTCTGTCGGGTGAAGCAGAGGTGATTATGTTGTCTTTATACTTCTCTTCCAGATTCCTTTTCACTGTTTTAAAACGTGGAGGAGAATTATCAGGGACCTCATTAATCGACTGTCCAAGGGAAAGGGCCACTTGTAACTGTTTCCTGTTCATCTACGTTGAGAGTAGGTTGTCCCGGCTTATTTGTGAACACATGCAAATACTTTTTAGAAATTATGAACATACTTTTGATGATATTCCGCGTTAATCACGGTTAAATCTATGTCCATATCAGCCATCGTGCTCATACAGTCTTACGTTTTTTGACCCTATTCATCGCATCGCAGTCTTGCATGTCACAAAATTGTGCTTACTACCTCAGGGAGCAATACATTGATCACGGGATTGCACTTTCAATTTGGTAAATTGGTCTGTCTTCGTCTGTACTTTTCAGTAACCTCTTTCCCACATAAGAGGAACTCTTTCTTCAAACCAAACGATAATGACGTCTTACCTGAGCAGATTTGTTTGGGGGCCGTGGTAGCCATGTCATTTTCCCGACGTACTGAGGCCAAAATCAGTTTCTCGTTGTCGCAATTTTTTTTACAAACCGTGTAAACTGTAATTTCTTCCACTGTTGCCAGGAACTGTTGATGTTCAGGCTTTTTGCGTTTGACACTGGAAGCTAGACGCATAGCAACTCCTCCTTTTTTATCTACAACAACTTCATGTACTTCCAGACGTTAATCTTATATGAAACACCATTCTAACATTACTGAAGATGTCATATTAGCTTAGCACCACAACTAAAATATTGGATTTGGAGCAAAACCGAGAAAATCGCTTTCTAATATCAAGAAAAGGGCGTTGTAATGACACTCAATAAAGTAGTCACCAACAAACATTCACATCGAGCAGGTACAACGAAACTTACATGAATTGAAAACAATCCCTGCTTTAAGAACGTACTTTGCGCCTAACACAGTTGATATTGAAATGCTGACAAATCAAAGTTATAAGGCAGAGGACATGGGTTTTGTTGCTATTTTTCTAAATCTGAGAAATTTATTGTATTTTTGAACCACTGTATCTCTGTAACGATTGGCTAAAAAAATACTTTTGGACAGGGAGATATAAAGGAAATTTAATGCCCTTCAAACTTGCGTATTTTCCGCGCTAAAGTATATGGTTTAGGAGTTATAATGCGAAATAATGAAAAAGGATGAAAATTCCGAGGTCTTTTGCCTCTCCCGTCCCCCGCCACCACTAAATTAGCATAATTGAAAACTGAAGCTTCTGATAAACCATTTGGTTTTAGCGTACCAGTTTTTCTCGAAGTTGAATCGTGATAATGTTTCAAAAATATACAGGGCTTACGGGACTCATTTGAAAAGGAACTGAAAATATTTTGACAGTAACCATAGCGGCAGATCTCTCGATTACAGTTATGTTCCAACTTAGAATTACTACGACTTGCCTTTATTTATTGTTGAGCAATAGTTGCCAAGGTTTGCTGTAAGCTCTAGCTACAGACACTGATTTGTCAGACAGTAATAAAGTGGTGTTACCAGTACCATGCCATGGTACTTCATCTCATTTTACATGTGCAGGCTGCCACACTTCTGTTCCAGATCAAGTCACTACTTCCGTTAACGCATTTTACGACCAACAGAGTAGTAACAGTGTCAAGTCGTCTGGTGCGTAAGCAGTGATGACGCAAAAAAATGTACTTGGTGTCTGTTTGAGCTTTCTTCCACGTAATTTTCAGTAATTTCGTAGGCAAAAGATATTAATACAATAACTAATATAAGGGGCAGTGAAATGAAAATGATACATACGTAAAATAAGTAAGTAAACTGTATATTATTTCAACAGTAATATCCAGTAATGTCCACATGGACACTACGCAGAAATCGATGGTCGCCAACAAGTCCAAACACACAGGAATGTTGAAGGACGGCATTAGTTAGTTGCACGATAATGACAGCCTATATGTTTCCATGTTTTTTTCCGACTACGCTGCAGAAGTTTCGCTGGGAAGGCTTTACCCACCCTCCACAATCTCGATCTCTCCCAATGCGATTTCCAAACTTTTGGAACCCTGAAGAAGACAGTCGTGGCCATCGATTTATTTCTGACAAACAGGTGCATGCCTGGGTACAATCATTGTTCCGTAGGAAACGGCTAGAATTTTTCCATGAAAGCATTGACTGTCTTGTCTCTTAGTAGGATAAAAGTTTTAACAGTTATGGCGATTACTTTTGAAATAATAAACAACCGACTCACTTTTCTTACATCTGCCGCGTTTCCATTCGACCGCCCCTTGTACTTTAAATTGTTAGCCTTCATGACCTCTAACCGTACTGCATCATAAAGCGCTTAGCTCCTCTTTCGAATTGTGTTAGGTAGCGACGAAGTGGCTATTCCTGTGGCAAATTTTAAATCTTCAAGGGAGTGACCTGTAGCTGGAAATCTAATCGTAGCTGAATGTCATACTTCTGCAGAAACACTCTTCCTCATTATTGAGACATTCCACCCAATTTTTCCCTGAAAATGTATCAATTGTTTCACTGTCTATTCCTAAATAGTTCCGATGGTCTTCTGGGTAAATGTCTCGCAATGTTTTTGATCAGAGAATTATGGCTGTTACGTAATTGTCCTCCTCTACACAAGTGCCGCGTTTTGTTTGAGTTATGTCCATGTTCGTGTTCGTAGTTGCAACACCTAATGCTGTAGTAGCGATAATAGTGCATTTTCGGTCCGTTTTCACACGGAACATGGCTGCAAATAACGTACTCGCCGCGTTCGCGCTACGAAGGACTTAGAACTGACGAAACTTCACACGATACGGTTTCTTGCGCACCTGCGCGCGGGCTTCACCAATTAAACGCAAACGCTTGCGCGTGGCACTCCTAAACGCCGACTTGCACACGGATAGGAACGTGCCCCTAAACTTTACTCCACGCACCTGCACGCCACAGTTCTGAGAGCGTTCAGGCGTGCCCACAGATGCGCCCCCCTCAGAAGTGCGGTTAAAATCGTACGTCTGAGGGCCCCTATAATGTTCAATGTACATCAATTTTGAAGATTTCTTCGGGTATTTGAAAATATTTCAAGGCAGACTGTGGCCTGAAGGCCATCCAACGATTTCCCTAGTGTCACGCCTATACTATCTAGTCTTTGCGGGAACTATTAGTGCTATATCACTACTGAATGATCGACTAACGTGAATGATCAACCATGATAATCACAACGTTAACGGCATATTCTTTCGTGTGATTTATAAAGATGCAATCTCTTGCAATGATAAACTTCAAACAATTCTCTTGTATTGAATGACGTATAATGTCAAGGAAACAACCGTGTATGTTTGCAGTAACGTGTACTCCACTGAAATGTACATGGGGGCAAAGTATGCTCTCACACGTAGGTGTGGCTGACATATAAGTAGGTATTGTCATTCCTATGTCCATCGGAAGTGTTCTTTTCCTCAATGATGCTACTTGAGGATTATGAGGGCAAATGGCACGGCTTGTATTTCATTCATTATGATGATGAATGATTCAGTAACTTGTAACTCACTGAATGTTGAAACACTGTCTGTTATGTCTTGTAGGTAAACATAGGCCCAACAGTCCTTTCTAGCAGTATAAGATCTGACTTTCTGCAGGTGTTTGACCTATGTGAGTCACTTATCGCGCATGTTATACTAGAATGATGATTGTAGACACATTATAACTGAGTACAAAGTCAAGAAAGGAATTTTAATCATACATGATAGCAAAAAGATATTGTTAATGTGAGTTTAAGGATTAAACTCCGCTCTTGCGTGGAGCGGCGATATGTTAATCTTAAATTACATAGTTCTCGTTCCCTGGAGTCCATTATAGCCTAATCATCAGATGAGTATTTACGCTGAACGATGTCTCTGAGTTTCATAAATGTATAGTGTTTCAATCTATCTTTGATGGCTGACATGAAGCTAGTATTATATATGACTCTCGTTTGTAATATTTTTTTAGATTAGCTCATTTTACAGGAGCTTATTTCTATTATTGTGAATCATGGATTGGCCGGCTGCAGTGGCCGAGCGGTTCTAGGCTCTTCACTCTGGAATTGCGCGACTGCCACGGTCACAAGTTAGAATCCTGCCTCGGGCACGGATGTGTGTGATGTCCTTAGGTTAGTAAGGTTTAAGTAGTTCTAGGGGACTGATGACCTCAGTTGCAAGTCCCATAGTGCTCAGAGCCATTTCAACCGTTTGAATCATGGATTATACGATACCACACAAACTACTCAGTGTATATTTAGCATATAATGACTTCTAGCTCAGCTTTGACAAGGCACTAAAACTTACACAGTCTGAAAAATATGAAGTTCCCACAATACTTGGTCAGATGTAACTGTAACTTTGTACATGTACATATAATCGGCGAGTATGAAAGTAAGATTTGCAATTCTCTGTTTCTGGTAGAACAGCCAAAAGAGTGCATGAGTGTAGTTCGTGCTTAGCATTTTTACCGGGCCTGGTAGAGTACAATAGGCGTATGATCAGCGTTAGATGTTGAGTGATCACTGTGTAGAACATGGAGATGCCGCATACTTGTGTAAAAGAGCGTTATCAGTACTTTACAGATTTTGAAAAAGATCTCATTGTACGTCTGCATTTGGATGGTTGCTCAATTCGCGCAATTTTCAGCTGTGTGGGTTATTTTGATGTGACAGTGGCACGACGTAGGGCAGCATGGGAACTTGAAGCCAGGTGCTTTCGTCTTCAAGGTTCCAGTCAATCACGTGTGACCAACACAAGCGAGGTTCGCCGCATTTTCCCCACAAGTACGCACATCCTGGTGCGTTATGTGCCAGCCTGCAGGGCTGGTCGGAGACTAGCAATAGCCCGACTAAGGAACTGGCTGCCATTAACATAACGACTCAAACGACTGCGTTTTGAGTGGTTTGGACTGATGATGAGTGGTGTCACAGTATGATCAGCACTGAGTCTCTGTTCTGTACTACACTTGATGATCATCACCAGCACCTAAGGGAGATGTCCCTCTCTTCCAATAATAACTTGAATAGGCACAGAGCTGTCCAGGCCTTATGGTGTGGCGTGACATCAGGAATGACTTCAGGTCACGGCGGGTAGTGAACGTGGGAACTCTGAGCCACAACAGTATCTCACGGACATCCGGCGTCGTCATGTGTTACCTGTTATGTGACAGTATCCTAAATCCATTTCTCAACTGGACAGTGCTCGTTCACACACGGCATGTATATCTGTGCATGCGTAATGTTGATGTAGCCCATTACCGAGGATCGATCGAAAGTATCCGGACACCTGGCTGAAAATGACATACAAGTTCGTGGCACCCTCCATCGGTAATGTTGGAATTCAGTATGGTGTTGGCACACCCTTAGCCTTGATGACAGCTTCCACTCTCGCAGGTATACGTTCAATCAGGGGCTGGAAGGATTTTTGGGGAATGGCAGCTCATTCTTCACGGATTGCTGCACTGAGGAGAGGTGTCAATGTCTGTCGGTGAGGCGTGGCACGAAGTCGGCGTTCCAAAACATCCCAAAGGTGTTCTATAGGATTCAAGTCAGGACTCTGTGCAGGACAGTCTATTACAGATATGTTATTGTCGTGCAACCACTCCACCACAGGCCGTGCATTATGAAAAGTGCTGCAACGTGCTGAATGATGCAATAGCCATCTCTTGCTCTTCAGTAGAAGGTGCTTAAAACATCAGTGTGGGCCTGTGCTGTGATAGTGCCAAGCAAAACAAGAAGGGATGCAAGCCCCCTCTATGACAAACACGACCGTACAATAGCACCAACGCTTCCGAATGTCACTGTAGGCACTACACACGCTGGCAGATGACACTCACTAAGCATTCACCATACCCGCACCCTGCCATCGGATCGCCACATTGTGTACCGTGATTCGTCACTCCACAAAATGTTTTTCGCTGTTCAGTCGTCCAATGCTTACGCTCCTTACACCAAGCGAGGCGTCGTTTGGCATTTACAGGCCTGATGTGTGGCTTATGAGCAGCTGCTCGACCATCAAATCCAAGTTTTCTCACCTTACGCCTAACTGTCATAGTGCTTGCAGTAGATCCTGATGCAGTTTACAATTCCTGTGTGATGGTCTGGATAGATGTCTGGTTATTACAAAATACAACCCTCTTCAACTGTCGGCGGTCTCTGTCAGTCAACAGACGAGGTCGGGCTTGCACGCTTTTGTGCTGTACGTGTCCCTTCACGTTTCAACTCCACTATCACATCGGAAACAGTGGACCTAGGGATATTTGGGAGTGTGGAAATCTCGCGTAAAGACGTATGAAACAAGCGACACACAATCATCTGACCACGTTCGAAGTCCGTGACTTCCGCGGAGCGCCCCGCCCTGCTCTCTCACAATGTCTAATGACTGTTGAGGTTGCTGAGTAACTGGCAGTAGGTGGCAGCACAATGCACCTACTATGAAAAACGTATGTTTTGGGGTCTGTCCGGATAATTTCGATCACCGTGTATATTGGCGGCCACTTTGGCCGAATAGTTCTAGGCGCTTCATTCCGGAGCCGCGCTGCTGCTACGGGCGCAGAATCGAATATTGCCTCGGGCATGGATGTGTGTCAAATGGTTCATATGGCATTGAGCACTATGGGACTTAACGTCTGAGGTCATCTGTCCCCTAGAAATTAGAACTATTTAAACCTAACTAACCTAAGGACAGCACACACGTCCATGCCCGAGGTAGGATTCGAACCTGCGACCGTAGCGGTCGCGCGGTTCCAGACTGTAGCCCCTAGAACCGCTCGGCCACTCTGGCCGGCGATGTGTGTCATGTTCTTAGGTTAGTTAGGTTTAAGTAGTTCTAAATCTAGGGGCCTGATGACCTCAGATGTTAAGTCCCATAGTGCTAGGAGCCATTTTAACCACAGTTTATATTGCCAGAACTTTCTTCAATAGGGCATGTGTGGGATCAGCTCGGGCATCAACGCCGTCTCAGTGCCAGTATCCCGAATACAAAGGAATTACAAGAGGATTCGTACAGCTTGTCTAAGGAAAGAATATAGCGGCTTGCTGTCACCATCCCGACAAAAATCTGTGGAATCATTTAGGCCAGAGAAGTTGTAGCGTAATACTGATAAGTGGGCGAATATTGTCTAGTTCTATGGAAACTTGAATCAAATTGTAATCAGTGCAATAACATCATATATCCTCCCAACACATAAAGATCCATTACGGTTCCTCATTCCCATATGGATGATTCACTTTTATTATCAAGCCCTGTATTTTGAAAAGCACTCGTCCTTTTTACACACCATAAAATCGTCAAAGGTGTCAATTTTTGATCGGATATAGTTCTCACTACATGACACAAAGTTTACAATATAAATTGCGCATCCACAGAATGTGATGAACATTTAAACAGTTGCCTTCATTTCTATGCAAACAGAGTATAAATGGGCCGAATGTGCGCATTTCCAGTAGGCTTCAACCACGTATCTGACACGTTATCGGATATGTGCTATGCCTGGATACGTTTAATAGCAGTCAGTTACAAACATTGTACCACCGTATAGCTCCTTTAAAGAACTTCCGAATTTCCTTACCAAACGTACACACAGATAATTTCGATGTGTAGGAGATGTTGCACTAATATGCGCACTGCAAAATTACAGTCCCTCGATTTACTATGACATGCCACTAACATTTTTCTGAAGTTCTCTATGTTTTATGAAATCACAGTAGTTGCCATCTTATGTGAGATGCTCAGTGTAATCGTGTAAATAGTGTGAGACCGAATTATTGAACGAGCATATTGAATTATAATTAGGTGTAACGAGGAACCTTGAAGTTAAATGATGATAGCCGCTGCTGATAATATGCAGCGGCTGAAACATTCTTGCATGAACGGTTTGTGCGTAGGCTGTAGAATATATCGACGTTTACCCTTGGGGTTTTCGGAGTAGCTAATATTAAGTATATCTCATTTTGCAAAAGCCGCTTATGAGTCGCGACGCGAAAGCAGTGCACGCAGCTGCGATAGAAGGGGCGGGTTGGTGGGAAGGGACAGGGGTTGGGGGGTGTGGAGGGGAGACCGCGTTAAGGTGATGCTGTCACACTGTATTGTTAATGGGTGTGGCCTCATGGCGCAGGCCACACGCTCCCTTTACATACCACCCTCCCTCAAGCACCAATTTTGGATGCGCTGTTCACCGATACATTAACAAAACACTGCTTTTCTTGTATTACTTCTCTCTTCAGAATTACCTACAATCATATTAGATCATAGCTCTTACATTAATTTTAGTACTGTAACAGCTTCATTTGTCATATTTCGGCATATGTGTGGAAGACTGAACGATGATACCAAACAACTAGCCCAAAGTAGGATGATGCACTTAGTCGCACAGCGATAGGTCGTTTAATGTTTTTCCTAAGAGATGTCAGCTTAAATAAAACACGTATTAGCAGCATACACAAACTGGTAACGATATGAAAACTGTGTGACACGAAGAAGCTAGAAAATATTACAGGGTGATAGTTATTGAATTATTTGAAATAAAATCGTCATAATTCCTGAACGGTTTGCTTTCGGAGGTTGAAATTGCAGGGTTGGCCACGGGGCATGATGGGAATTTGTATGCGCATTGTTGTGTTGTTTAGCGACGAAGCTCTCTTTCATGTTAGCGAATCGTCAATAAGCAAAATTGGAACTTTTGGGGGGCTAGGATCGCGCATTTCGCGATCGAGAAGACTCTTCACAATAAACGGGTGACTTTGTGGTATGCAATGTCCAGTCAGGGAATAATCGGTGCGATATTCCTTAATGGCACAGTGACTACCGAACCTTCCGTGGAGATTTTGGAAGGTGGTTTCATCCCCATTATCCGTAGGGGTGCTGCTTTCGAGAAGATGTGGTTCAAGCAAGACGAAGCTCTACCCCGTTGAAGCAGGAGAATGTTTAATGTCCTGGACGAGCACTTTGGGGACCGCATTTTGGGTCTGGGGCACCCAGATGCCACTGGCATGAGCCTCGATTGGCCGCAATATTCTCCGGATCAGAACTCATACGACTCCTTTTTGTGGGGCTGTATTAAAAACAAGGTGTACAGCAATAATCCTAAAACCATCGCTGAGATGAAGAGAGTAATTCAGGAAGTCATCCACAGCATCGATGTTCCAACACTTTTGCGGGTCATGCAGAATTTCGCTATTCACCTGCGCCACATCATCGCCAATGATGGCAGGCATATCGAACATGTCATAACCTAAATCCGAACATCTTTAATGATATTTACGTGCTCAATAAAATGTTTACACCCCGTAGTTTGTAGCTAATTTACGGGTTTTTTTCGTACAGTTCAATAATTGTCACCCTTTATGAACTTGCGACATGGTGCATGATATTTGTTACAGCAAACCACTAGAATTTTTCAAGCAACAAAATCTCGTGAAGTACTGAAGTAAACAAAGATCATTTTTAATCATTCCCATTATCTAAAACAGCAAGAAGAAGAAAAACACTAAACTGAAGCATATTAATTCCAAAAACAATGGAGTTCTTCATTAACAGCGATCATGGAACCCATTGTTCTGGCATCCATACAATAATATCACTATTCGTATTACCCATTAGACAGGAAAATTATGATATTAATGCCTACTCTTGCTTAGTGGTTTTCTAGCTACAAAAGAGAAACGGCGCAGTTGACACTAAATTATAACCTTTAAATGTTGTTACACGTTTATTTCCCATTACAAAATATTTTCTAAAGTAATAATTTGACCGGCATTTTGTAACTGCCGTACCCAGATATTGGATTACTCATCAGACCTGACCATATATTTCATTAAAAAGCAGCTCTGCCTTTCGTACGTGGGAAAGCAAATTCCGTCCCATCTCTTAGCCTCTAGATATCTGGATTACTAGCTGCAGATGACTCCAGTAACGAAAACCAAGAAGTATACAGTTTCGAAGAATCCGGTAGAGACTTTGGGATTGTAAATGTTCAGCACAATGTCAGTTTCAAAATCCCGTAACAAGAATGAGCGGTAGAGTAAAGATATGGTGCTTTCTCTACAGAATGACGCATAATATCAAATGTTACTTTCTTGCACGAGGTCATCAAATACGCTTTGAGTTGCCGTAGTACACGAGTCCCAGCCAATATAAGTTCACACAAATACACCGCCGATATACACAACATTAACTGGTAGTTCTGCAGCATTTCTCCACTTATAGCTTTGGTGTTACATAAATGTCTCTATGACCCAAGAGACAAAGTGAAGTAGGTACAACTCCTAATCTGCTGCCATGAGCAATATTACGACCTGACTGCTATTCAGAAAACCCCTCAGATCCGGCCACTGGACGGGAAGCCCTTCCACAAAAAGACCGTGGAACTTTTGGCAGGTATGGTCAGCAACATCGTATATCAGATAATCACAGTGTAAGCAGTCAGTAATTTTAATTCCCAGTATTTAGTCAAATCTACAGTCTTTATATTTGTTTGGTTCACCGTGTAACTGAAATTTGACGAGATCCTTTCAGTGGTAATGTGAACGATCTACCAGTTTTCATTATTTATAGAGATTTGCCAATTTCCGCACAATGCAAATATCTTTCATAAAGAAGACGACGTACAGCTATACGATAATCCTTAATGCGATATAACCCAGTTTTGTAGACGATACCCACATCTTCAGGTATACACCTAAACAGAGAAACAGTGAATGAATATCCATGTGGTCCAGTGGATTGATTTGGTTATCCATCGGAGCTCTAACCACCCTCTTGCATGTTACATGGAGGCTTTCTATTCAGTGCTGCGTAGACTCCACAATGTTCCCCCGCCCAAGGAAGTCCTTGATAGAGAGTATCAAGTTATCTTCCATGTCCTAGATGTCCTCAAAGTAGTGAAGCTACTTAAATCACTTTAAAAAAAAAAAACAAGTCTTCCGGTCCATACTTCATGCCAATTGGGTTATTTTCAGAGTATGATGACGCAAATAGATCCATACATAACAATCATATACCACCGCCAGCTCGATGAAATATCTGGACCAAAATACTAGAAAGTAGCACGGGTCACACAAATGTTCAAGAAGGCTGTAGGAATAATTAACTAAATCAGAGGCCAATGTCACTAACAACGACAGGCAGAAGGGCTTTGGAACATATATTGTGTTCGTACATTATGAATTACGTCAAAGAAAACAGTCTATTGACACACAGTCAACACGGATGTTGAAAATGTCGTTCTTGCGAAACACAAGCTCTTTACACACACGAAGTGTTGAGTGGTATTAACAAGATACATCAAATTACTTTCTTCTTTATAGACTTCCAGAAGGTTTTTGACACTTAAACACACAAGCGGCTTGTAGTGGAATTGCGTGCTTATGGAATATCACCTCAGTTATGTTCCTGGATTCGTGATTTCCTGTCAAAGAGGTCACAGTTCATAGTAATGACGGAAAGTCATAGAGCAAACTAATGTGATTTCTGGTGTTCTTCAATGTAGTATTACAGGCCATCTGCTGTTCCTTATTTATATAATTGATTTGGGAGACAATCTGAGCAGCCGTTTTAGGTTGTTTGCAGATGATGATACCGTTTATCGTCTAGTAAAGTTATTCGAGAAGCAAAATGTGTTGCATAACGATTTAGAAAATATATTTGTATGGTGCGAAATTGGCAACTGAGCCTAAGTAATTAAGGTCATCCGCATGAGTACTAAAAGGAAGCCGTTGAACCTCGATTACATGATAAATCAGACAAATCTAAAGGCCGTAAATTCAGCTAAATACCTAGGAATTACAATTACGAATAACTTAAATTGAAAAGAACACAAAGAAAATGTTATGGTGAAGGAAAACCAAAGACAGCGCTCTACTGGCAGGCCATTTAGAAAATGTAGCAGACCTACTAAGGAGCCAGCCTACATTGCCCTTGACCGTCCTCTTTTGCTGGGCGGTCTGGGATCCTTGCCAGATACGATTACTGGAGTACATCGAGAAAGTTCAAAGAAGGGCAGCACGTTCTGTATTATCTCGAAATGGGGGAGAGAGCGTCACTGACGTGATACAGGATTGGGAGTGGACATCATTATCACAATGGTGTCTTTCTTTACTGCGGAATCTTTTCACTAAATTTGAATCAGCAACTTTCTCCTACGAATGCGAAAATATTTTGTTAACGCCGATTACATCGAGAGAAACGGTCATAATAATAAAATAAGAGCTCGCACGGAAAGATATAGTTGTTATTTTCTTCCACGTGCTGTTCGAGTTTCGAATAACAGAGAATTATTGTGAAGCTGGTTCGATGAGTCTTCTACCAGACAATTAGATGTGATTTGCAATGTATCCATGTAGATGTAGATGTAGATTTCCGATGTAAATAGAAACCACAAGAACTTCGTAAACAATATTAATAATGCCATATTAAAGAAAAAAGAGGGGTTTTGTATGTTGCAGGGAGATGTTGGTGACGTTATTACGTTACAGAGGGCAGACGAATCGAAAAAAATGAGTACAATGGCTATCACAGAATTCGTACTTTTGTAGGATCTCTGAAAAAGTGGGAAACAGCTCAGAACAAAAATATAAGATCGGAATTTTTCATACCTGGGTAGTCGGGAAAAAGTTACGTATAGAGATGAGACTTGCTGTCAAAAGTATCGCGTCACGGGTTTGTACCGCGTTTCTTGAGATAATTGTCCGACACGATATGTGGGGCATATTGGCCGTGGCGTCGCTGTTATGCTTAGTGATTATTTAAATTTGACTAATTCTAGGTCTTTATTGAGTACTTATTTACCTTGAGCAAAGCTGTTAATTAACCATCATGTCGAACAACCTAAAAATTCTGCACAGAGAGGGTATGAGACAGACCCTCAGTGTCATTGATTGATTGATGAGGTTATTGGATGTATTCTTGAGAGCTATTGTGCCAGATTCTGCCCAGTTGACACACTGGATCGCCAGAATCGCGAGCTAGTTCGAGGGCCCTGCCCATAACGCTTCAAACGTTCTGAGTTGGGGAGACATCCCGCGATCTTGCACGCCAAAATGTTATTTGGCAAGCACGAAGCCAGCTGTAGAGTATCTCTCTATGTGTCTGCGGGCATTATCTTGCTGAAATCTAAGTCCAAGATAACTTATCATGAAGAGCAAAGGAACGGAGCGTAAAATATCGTTGACGTATCGCCGTGCTTTAGGGGTGCCGCGGATAACAAGCAAAAGAGTCCTGCTATAAAATGAAATGACACCCTGGACGATCACTGCTGGTTGTCGAGTCGTACGGTGGGAGGTTGTCGGGTTCGAACTCCTCCGCTTTCCGCTGCGTCTCCAGACACGCCTTCGCTGGCCGTCGGGGCTCATTTCGAAGCGGGACTCGACACCGAAGTCAGTTCTATTCCACGTAACATTGCAGGCTGAATACGTAGCTGGAGAGACCAAGGACTTCGGTGGCATTCCAGCCTCACTGTCTCCTACCATGCGGCCCGACAACCAAGAGTGATCGTCTGGGATGCCATTTCTTTCCATAGCAGGACGCTTTTGATTGTCATCCGCTGCCCTTTACACCACAGCGGTACGTCTACGATATACAATGAACCGTTTTGTTACCTTACATGGCCAGCCATCCTGGGCTCACATTTGAGCAGGATAGTGGCCGTCCGCATTCGTCTAGAATTTCTACTGCTTGTCCTCGTGCCTGTCACACCCTACATTGGCCGGCAGGGTCGCCGGATCTCTCATCAGTTGAGAATGTTTGAGCATTGAGGGCAGGGACCTCCTAGCGTTTCGGACATTTGACAAACTAACGTCCCTACAGGTCTGTCAAACAATGCCATGCCACATAAATGCTTTCATAAGGGCTATAGGAGGACCAACGCGTTATTGAGCTGCTTATAATTTGTGAAGCTCTTTCTCTAGTATAAGTCATCCAATTTTTCGGAAACTGTAATTATTCGTTGGTCTGTAAATGTACAACACATCTACTGCTTTCTGTCCATTTTTTCCTTTCTGTTTTGTTTTGTTTCTTGTTTTCGTTTTCACTTAGAGTGTACGTTGACATGTTGTCTATGATGTCATCCTACCTATAATGAAAAAGGGGAGAGGGTGTGTGATGTATATCATTTTTGGAGGGGGATATCTTTCTATGCCCTTGTGTCCGGGGCCGTATGTGTTCTAGTGAGCAAACTGTAAAGTTTTTGCTGTGGTTGGTAACGTTCGTTGCTCCGTTGTAACAGGGGATTTTGGGGAGGGGGGGGGGGGTGTCAAGCTTTGCTCGGTGCGTACAAGTACGTGGGATGCTATGTTTCCAAGTCGTGGTAGCCCTGTCATCGCCAGTCGCCAGCCGCAACGCAAGAGGTATTCTCTGAGTATCAATGGTTTGTTACGTGCTCATTGTGGCTGGTGTGTTGTTACCGTTCGCGGGGGGCTATCAGTAAGAAGTGTCGATAATCTGTAAGTACTCAGTCTGTTGGTTTGCAGAGGGCTATGGTCCAGAATTTCTCCATTCCAAATTTCTTATAATTGGTAGTAAATTATTCCTCGCTTCCATGGAGGATGATATACAAAATGTTCGGCCCATTTTATAACAGGCTATATGCATTTGTCTGGAAAATTCGTTTTACCAGTGAAGGATGGAAGGCTGGGTCTTCTCCTTTCCTACGTCGATGTCTTTAATTACTGAAAGTATTGTATCTTTAGTGATTATTATTATATAGATTTGCGACTGTAATGTTATGACGTGACTCCGGTCCACCATATGGATGGTCATTTAGTTTCTTTTCTGTTTAGATGTTCACCTAAGAATGTATCTATAGGCTACGAAACCGATCGTGTCCCGTTGAAGATTATCATACAGTTGTAGTAATGTTCTTTTTGCAAGCTGTATTGGCAAACTGTGGCTGCCCGAAGCACACAGTTATTTTTAATTTTGCAACTGGCTTTGAATATATGACGACTTTGCTGGAAGGTAAACGGCAGCGTCATCTACATCACTTATGTGCAGTTCACACTTAAGCGCCTGTCAGAGGGTTCATCGGCCCACTTTCCCACTATTTCTCTAGCGTTCCATTCTCGAACAGCTCGCGAGATAAACGAACATTTAAATCCTTCTGGGAGAGCTCTGATTAATCTAATTTTGTTACAGTGATCTTTTCGCCCTATGTATATGCGTGTCAACAAAATATTTGCGCATACGGAAGACAATGTTGAAGATAGAAATTTCGTGAAAAGATATCGCCGCAACGAAAAACGGCCTTTTTTTGTTTTCTTTGCCTGTCCCACAACTTTCTCAATGTGGTCGTTCGAACTCAAGTTGTTCTTAACTGTAATCCCTAGGTATTTAGTTGAATTGACAGCTATTAGATTTGTCTGATTTATCGAATAACTGTAATTTATGGGATTCCTTTCGTTACTCATGTGCGTTACCACACATTTCTCATTATTTAGGGTCATTTGCCACTTTTTGCAACCGTGACTATATTATTTTCAATTGTTTTTACCTTCTGATGACTTTTATTAATGGTAAATGACAGCATCATCTGCAAACAGTGTAACAGGGCTGCTCAGATTATCTCCTCAAACGTTTACACAGATTAGGACCCGCAGAGGACCAATAACACTTCCTTGATGAACGCCATCTATCACTTTTATTTTACTCGATCACTTACCTACAACAGCTGCGAACTGTGACCTTTCTGACAGGAAATTACGAATCCAGTCTTGGAACTGAAGTGAAACGCCATAGTCACGCAACTCTATTAAAAACCGCTTGTGAGGAATTGTGTCAAAGTATGTCTGGAAATCTGTATCTATGGAATCAATTTGAGATCCGCTGCTCGCAGCACTCATTACTTCTTGAGAGTAAAGAGCTAGTTGTGTTTCACAAGAACGATATTTCCTGAATTAGTGCTGCCTCTTTGTCAACATATCGTTTTCCTCGAGGTAGTTCATAACATTCGAACACAGTATATATCCGAAAATCATACTGCAAATCGATTTCAGTGTTACAGATCTGTAATTAGTCGGCCTACTCCTACTTCCTTTTTTCAGTAATGGTGTGACCTGTGCCCATTCTCAGTCTTGAGCTAAGGATCTTTCGTCGAGAGAGAGGCAGTATATGATTTTTAAGTATGGAGCTGTTATATGAGCATACGCTGAATCCAATCGGCATACAGTCTGGAATGGAGGACTTGTTTTTATTAAGTGATTGAAGCTACCTTGCTGCACCGAGGATATCTACTTCTAAATTACCCATGTTGCCGAAGGTCTTGGTTCGAATTCTGGAATATATGCTTCGTGTTCTTTGGAGAAGGAATTTCAAAAACCGTAATTAGTAACTCCGATTTAGTGATAACATTACGGCCTCTATACCGCAGTAACGGTATTGTATCTTGCCGCTAGTGTACTTCTCACACGAACAGAATGTCTATGGATTTCCTACCAGATTTAGAGACACAGTTTCTTTGTGGAAACCATTAAAAGCATCTCACATTGAGGTACGCACTAAATTTCAAGTTTGTCAAATTTTCGCCAATCCTGAGGTGTTTGCATTTTTTAAATTTGGCATACTTTTTTCCATTGCTTCTGCAACAGTGTCCTTACCTGTTTTGTATAACATGGATAAGATCAGTCTATTATTGATTTTTCTGGTATAAATCTGTCCTCTGCTACCGATATTAATTCTTTGAACTTAAGCCACATTTCATGTACACTTTCAAAGTTATTTCGGAAGCAATGAAGGCTGTGTCCTAGGAAAGAGTCAAACGAATATCCATCTGCTTTAATAACTAGATATTATTTGCGTTTATTTTTGGTACGTTTTTATGTCACGGTTTTCAGCTTCGATACAACGACCTTGGGGTCACTAATCCGTGTATCCGTCATGATGCTCCCTATCTCCTCGGGATTATTTGTTGCCTAAGGGCCTACTCCATTTTCGCATCCATATATATTTCGAGTGACCTACTGGAGTAATAGTTCAAAATTATTTTCGGAGAAAACATTTAGTACGATTTCGGACGACGTTTTGTGCCTACCACAGACCTGACACACGAATTTTCGCTAACATATAAAGGGGAGAGTGAAGTAACAAGCAACTATAAGTCTGTGAGTTGGGAACCAATTTAAAAATGACCAAAGTCCTCAGCAACTGTTTAATTTAGGTCGGGAGGTCGCTAAAAGGAATGAAATATTGATTTATTCTGTTTGCCAAGTACAAACTGTACCCACACTAACTAACAGGAACTATCTAATTCAGTTTGATTACAAGGTAAACTAGTGCTAACAGAAGTAAACATGCTACCACCAACTGTATTTAATTTCCCTTTGGGAACACCCTTCGGCCCTTTGCAAAACTTTCGGCTGAAATGATCTCCATCTTCAGCCAGATCTGTAGCGATTTGCGTTGGAATGCATTATACTAGCGCCTGGAGCTCAGGTTCTTACCGGCACAGCTACGACAGTTTACTACGATAATACCTGTGATTTATAGGTTGTCGATTGTCCTTTTTATCAGCTGCACATTTAGAGGTTAAAACCTTCCCTGTTCTTGCTCAAGAGTCTCTGAACCAAAAAACCGCCAATTCTACTACACATAACCACCGCTACTCGTGTAGCCGTCACCAGTGAGCGGTGGACAGATGTCTCTAAGGGGCCCCATTATGAGCCTAACGTTGGAGCTCCCGGCCACCAGTAATCCCATCCTTGGGACAAATTCCCACACGACGAAAGGTGAGGGGTCAGCCTCAGAGCGGACAGTAACAGGGGCATCAACAGCAGTGGCCCGATCGGCAGCATGTGAGACGTGCTGGACCTCCCTTGCATCCACACGTCCCGTTCCCCACAATGATACCCATTGGCAACAGCACCAGCCAGGGTGTGTGACTGAATCTACAAACTGTCTAAGAGGGCTGCTCTGGTTGTCTACTAAATCGTTTAGAAGCAACAGAGGGCCTACATAATTTCTTTGGAGAACACCAGATGTCACTTTTGGTTCATTCGATAACTATCTGTCGGTTACTATGAACTGTGATACTTCTGGCAGGAAATTACGAATTCACTCTCACAAGTGAGACGATACTCTGTTCACACGCAATCTGATTAGACGAGTTCTACGACTGGAGTGTCCGCAGAAAGTTTGAAATGAGATATCGTATTACAATCTTCTGCAGTGATACAACTCAGAATTCAGTTTTTCGGCGTCCTTTCTGTCGTCTCCACTTCTTGTGCCAGTGTGGTGATTGAGCAAATGAATGTATGACTCCGAGCCGCTTACTAACTTAACGTAAGACCAAAAGTACTTTAGGTCAGATCGCTTAGCCAAATTCTGCCTTCTAATTCCTTGAACGAAATGGTTCAAATGGCTTTGAGCACTACGGGACTTAACATCTTAGGCCATCAGTCCCCTAGAACTTAGTACTACTTAAACCTAACTAACCTAAGGACATCACACACATCCATACCTGAGGCAGGATTCGAATCTGCGACCGTAGCAATCCCACGGTTCCGGACTGCAGCGCCTAGAACCGCACGGCCACCGCGGCCGGCTTCCTTGGACGATTCTTGTATTATTCTCCTCAGACTCATCTGTACTTCTTTCAACTTTTCCGTCTGAAGATGACGTTGGAATCTGTTAATATTTCGCAGAAAATTCTTTACGTGGCTGTTGAACTACTTTGGGTCTTTCACACCCCTATCTGTCTTGCCACGCACATAAGGACGCAAGGCAATTGTGCAACTCTGTCGAATTTACGTACGCATGTTCGATGTCTACGTCCCCAGAGCTGACTGTTTGATGTTGACTGCCCGAGTAATTTACAGTTTGTTATGTCTCTCTTGTGAAGCAAAATTATATCCCTACATTCCTTTGTGAAACTTGTAGTTATTTTTGTCATAACAGCTTTTGGTCACTAATTCCTCCTCTGCGTCAACTTGTTTGGAGAACGTTCACTGCTGTGTGATCGTAGGACATATATGACATTTCCCTGACTTGACGGTTTTGTAACAAACTAGAATTTTCAGAAGAAAACGTTCAAAATAGTCTCACATGAAACCAGTCTCAGCCATCAGTATTCGTCATCACTCTTCGAGTCTGCTGCTGGCAAATTGAAGTCTTCTATTACAATAGCATGATAAGGAAACGTACCCGCAATATTTTCCAACCTTCCTCTGAAACGTTCTGCCACTACAAATCGTGAGAAAGGTGGTCTCTAAAATCAGACTGTTACCATGTTTCACAGACAATTTCACATTTATAATCCGTAATAATCTCACTATAGTTGAATATTTCGTCCAAAAAGGACGGCATCATGAGGACTGCAACTGTTGATAAAAGTAGATAAAATAGTTTTCTGCGTCAGTCATTTTCTTATTTTGCCACTACGCTTTTCGATAGTTCACACCATGATCGTCAGATAGCAAACTGTTTAGTTACATAAAATTGAAAAACAAAAACATTTATATACACAACCATTTAGTATAATTACTGAATTGTGGTATACAGCAATGAAAGCGAAGTTCGACGAGTTACACATTTCAATTAACTCCATACTGAATGTAAGCAAGAATATCTCTTACATTTTGGATGTTAAATTGTAAACAAATGAACAATTGAGAGCACGTGACACAATCAGGAGTATGCAGCCTTTTTTCGTCTCAAATTAGCTTATAAGTGTAATATACTCTCACAAATTCTACATTTTTTAAAACATAAACGGTGTCTTTTCTAAAAACCCAATTTTATCACCAGCAAAAGACGCATCGTAACCTGTCTTACACTGCGACTGCTGCTGCGGGAAGGTGTTTGTTCTGCACACTAACAGCAGCTGTGGTACTGAACAGTTGTCCACCTGAAGATGATAGTGTGAACCATTAAAGTGCGCAGTAGGAAAATAAATGACTGAAGTAGAAAATCGTTTTACTGGTGCTCGCTAGAGTTCCTTACGGCCATAAATACGTCTCGACAATTGGCTCCTAGTCAGTTCGACCAATACAGATTCCAATCTGCTATTATGGTACGCTGCTACTCCCAGTTAGAGATATATTTTGGTTCCAAATATTAGGTTAGCATTATTCCATTTAATAAGCAAAACAACTTATGAAAACTTACTGTGGATAAGCCTGCAGTTTGGTAATACCACATTTATTTTTTCCGATTTATGTTAGGCTGAATATCCTCTTCCGACACCCCTCTGAAAGTTTTCGAGGCTGGTCTTTCGTAGATTTCGGCACGTAACTCAACAGTAATCCAACGGACGATCTCCTCTATCCCCATATGGACATCGCATGTACACTGCCACCCGAGTGTCCAGTTTCTATGTGTAGTGCATACCTAACCTATTTAGGGTTCGAAGGGTTACAGTTCTCCATCCTGTAGGGAAAGTCGAAAAGTTCGCATCTGATATCATCTGAGTCTGTGATTCGTATGAAACGATGTATTATTCTAGACACAAAAATGGTACATTAAACAAACACATTTACATTTACAAAAGGAGTTTTAAGTGAATACTTCCACCTTCCGGGCATCCTCTGAGGTTTTTCCACACATTGCCATGATCTGTGGAAAACTTATGGTGTTTGTGGCTTCAAATGTCGTGTGGCTAGGGCCTCTCGTCGAGTCGACCGGTCGCCAGGAGCAAGTCTTCTTAATTGACGCCACTTCGGTGACTTGCGTGTCGATGAGAATGAGATAATGATGATGAAGACAACACAACACCCTAGCGGAGAAAATCTACCACCCACGGGGGATCGGACCCGGGCTTCTCGCATGGTTGTCTGCCCCACTGACCCATCAGCTATGGAGGTGAACTTCAGAGTAATAGTGTTTAACGACGCTCACTTAGTAGAAATCAATTCAAAATATTAACATTAATAAAATTTTAGTTACGCATTTGCAGTGCCTCCGAAAACATTAAGAACTGAAACGGACTGTTTTCAGTTTAATTTACTAAAGTTCGTCAAGTCGTGTGAAGCAAATAATATTGCAAGTATTGGAGTACAGTAATTAACAACTTCGTATGAGTGGTTCTGATTATTAATTGTCGTTGGTAAGAGATTAGCTGCCAAAATAAAATCTGTTTACAAATTTCTGGTATGTTGGTGCATATAAATTGAGGGAACTGCGAAATATGTACTTTTTCCCAGAGCCTTTTCTGCTACGTAAGGCCTCCATGTGTTGCGCATTAGTAAGAAAGAAGCCAAGTGAAGACAATTATTCACAAGTCACAGAACGTCACCAAGTTTACATGACAGTCTCCATGATTCCACTAGCGAAAATTTGATTATGACGAAGGCTTTCCTTTGTGTTGCATTTTATGGTGCTTTCCGCAAAATATTTTGTTCGGAAAATGTAGCATTCGTAACACACGAGATATAAACGCTTGTTTTCGTCGGTTACGGGAGTGTTTCCGTAGTAAATATGAATTAATCAGTTTCCATGAATTGCATGTTTACAGAGGTAGAACAAACAAGAGGGTGGTAGCACAGACACGTTTACACGTGCTATTTTCTTTTCTCATTCGAAATTCACGCGTCAAATTCAGTAATTTTGCTCACGCTTGTCGAGTTAAGAGAATCTATCAAATGCTTCACAGCTCTTATGTCCAGCGTTCCAAACAGAATGAAAATTGAATACACATAAGGTAAAACGTCGCCAGTCAGTCGGCGTAAACGTGAACAGCGAACATGTTTAGGACTGATGACCTCAGATGTTGAGTCCCATAGTGCTTAGAGCCATTTGAACCATATTTATTGAGTGTTCCTGTTCCAATTTTCTAGACGTCAGCTTATTAGCGGATCTGAGAGTGGTGTTACGCAGGACAGTGCTAGTGCTTCGACTGTAATGAACGTACTAGAGACTATATGTTAAACACTAACCATCGTTTAAGCCTCTTTATTGATACGAACTTATTTAACTGCGCCGTAGGACTCAAAACAGTAGATCAGTCCAGTTGTGGTGCACGAGTAGTTCACTACAGAGGTGTACAACAACAGATACAAAAGTAAACGAGCCTGGCGTCGCCGATTTGAGTAAATGCAATTTATGTTAAATCAACTCTATTTTAGTTCAACGTAGAACCCGTTTGAGTTCTTTTCATAGTTCTGTTAGTTCTTTCCACTGTTGAGAATATTTCAGTATATAGTTTTCCGCCAAGTTGTGCCAGAACACCCCCGCTTTTTTCTACCGATTCAGTCTAATAAGAAGCTTCTTGTAAACTGCCAGTCCATAGCACAGATTAAACCACCTTTTGTCAAATTTATGACAGTGTAGGGGCACAGTTCATGACCAAAATCTGTTTCCTAATTATGGAAGCAATCTCTTTTCTGTTTGAAGATTGTATTTTTGGACATATACGATCCACTGTACTTGTACTGTAATCAAGGCCCTCCCAACACTCCTACAACATTGTATTAAATTATAGAAATGGTCGATGTTTCCTAACGTAAGCTTTGATCATATTACATTATTATGAACCGCTTCTTGGTTAATTTACACTGAGTTGCAGCGTTTCTGCGAAACGTGGATTCGACTTGTACTTCGTAGGTTTCAGAAAGTGCGTGGCACCGGATGTCTACGTACATTCACACAGTTCCCGAAAATTACTGGCTGGTCGTTTTCGGACGCGGAGTTGACGACCAATGGCGTCCCAAATGTGTTCCATCGCGTCCAGATAAGGCAATTTTGGACGCCAAAAAACGAACTTAATGATCTTCGAACCATTGTAGCAGAGTTCTGTCCTTGTATTAAGAACAGTTATCTTCTAGGACGATGCTATCGTCGTCAGGGAAGTCATCAAACATGAAGGGATGCAGGTTGTCCACTGTTACGTTCAAGTAGTCGACAGCTGTCATGGTGCCTTCGATTGCTACCAGAGATGCCATGGAATCCGAAGTGAACATCCCGTATCGCGTAACACGGCACCATGACGACCAGTCCAGCCATGACAATCCCCCTGGTGTGACATGGAATGTGTGTCACCCGTCAGATGTCACATTTCCACTGATCCACCATCCAGTCCTGATGATTCCATATCCACAGCACCCGTAATTGTCGATGTTGTCTGGTCAACGTGGTAACTCGCAGAGGTCGTCTTCACCGGAGCCAGTGTTCAACTACTTGCGCTGAAAAGATTACTCCGAAAATACTTTTGCTTGCACCAGTATTGTATTCTTTTGCTTGCACCGTTATTGTATTCTGTCACCATATGTGCCACGCATCTCTGACTATCTTGTTCTTCATAGCGGATAAGACTTCGATGAGTCATGAACGTCCTACACTTTGCCATCTACTAGTGGATTATCCGACCTTTAACCACTTTTCATTAATGCAACGACAGTAGTACGCGAACAGCCGACCATCTTCACCGGTTAGAAACTTCTCGTTCCCAGGTGCCGGGCCAAAGAATATGCCCTTTCCTAAAGTCGTTTATGTAAGTGTATTTCCTCATTTGCAAGGCGTAATATCACTTTGATGCACTTATATTCTCTTATATAGGGAGTCCCAGGAGGAATGATCAATCTACAGGGATATGACAGGAAGTATCATTTGAAGCAAAGTCTTCATATGGTCATGTGCTCCATTCCGAATCGTTCCAGAGATAAAACACATTTAATGTACACTCTCATTTGTTATCCGTGTAATTCAATACATCGTCACGTATACACATGTATACACATGCAACAGTTAGAAAATATTGCAAAGTGGTTTTCACAAATTATCAGTTGAAAAGTACAGTCGCTGTACAGTTCACAACAGATGTTCGGATAACCCACATGGAGAGAGATCGGAACTGTATGGAGGATGTGTAAGGCTTTCGTAGCAACACTTGTGCAGCGTACTCGAAAAAATGTTGTCAAAATGTGGGCGGACCAGTGAAGGGGAAATAATTAAGTCACTTAACACAAGATTAATGTGACAAACCAGTATCATTGCTGTGAATGTCATACGTCTTAGAGGAAGAGAGGACGGAAATCTTGATGGCCAATTAACTGTACTACCACTACGATTAGGTTAAGTACGGCTGAACCCAAAAACAAATGTATAATGGGCAGTCAAATGAAAACGAGACAGATGGAGTAAAAATAAGTAACCAGTTCATCATTTCTAAACTAAAGGCATAACTCTTACCACATTTATGCCATTGTGATTCAAGGCGTTCAATACCTTCACAGAAAAATGTTTGCGGTAGCCCATGGAACCATAATTGCACCCAGGCGTACACCTCTTTGTCCGACGCAAATTAGACGCCACGAATGTCTTTCTTCAGGTTCTTAAAATAAGGAAATGAGATGGAGAGAGATCGGGACTATATTGAGAATGTGTAAAGGCTTCCCAGTGTAACTTCTGCAACGTACTCGAAAGAACGTTGTCAACATGTGGGCGGCCCAGTGAAGGTGAAATAATTAAGGCACTTACCACAAGGTTAATGTGACAGAAACGTATCATTTTCGTGAATGTCGTACGAATTAGAGAAAGAGAGAACTGAAATAAAATACTGTAACATATTCGATAACAGTACAAGAAATGTATTCGTTTAAAATTCTGCTCATGAAAAAATTGCTATCTTTTGGTATTCTCACTTACTTTGGGTGAAATAAAATGAATGTGTTTACAAGAAGTATCATTGTCTGAAAAGTGCACGAACTTTTGCAGTTGCAGCGGTGGTGGCGTCTCAACAACAGATTGCGGGTCATTGAACACCATCTTCTTTTTTGGTTCGTCTATCTTTAGCAACGTAACAAGTGGCTGCTTCATCGATTGCGGGAACTCCTGGCTGCCGCAGGTTAAGAATGTGTTCATTGTGAAAGCGGCCGGTAGAGGCAGCAGCGTGCCACAGCTCGCACGCTCCGTGTCGCAATTTTGAGTCACCGACAACGATCTGCATATGTTGCCTGGCAACATTACGTAGCGGCGATATTTATAGAGGCTAAACGAGTGGAATACACCTCTGGTTGTCATTACAGTGTCGACTACACGAGCCTGTTGACGCCTAAGGCCAGCTCCATTGTGCTGTCCAACACAACAGAGACAACATAAATAAATTTTCGAGAGTCTACATTAGAGGCAAGTCTCCACACCTTTCGCACTGATGATAGTATTGACACATGCTGACACTTCTTCATGAGACACCACATGACTAATTAACCACCTCTCATACCTCATGCTGTTTGATTGACACTGTCCCCAAAAGCATGCACATCTCACCATATTGCGTCATGACTGAATTCAGACAATCAAGAGCGCTTCTCAAACAATGATGACAGTTAAGGAACAATGAGGTGGTTCACTATCTTGCTTAAGATATAGGTCGATCAAGAACAACTATAGGTGAAAGTGGATTTATATGTTTTCCGCCGGGCAGTGGCGATGGCAGACGTGTCACGTGTCCGGTTTCGGTCCATGTAAACAAAACCAACAAGACTGTATCTCCACTAACTGTCTCATTGGTGTCATGTGGATAAACAGGATGCATCGCCTCACGTGTTCATCAATATTCCCATATCCTTCAATCGGTATATGCCAACGTATATAGTGTCTCATCAGTCAGGGCTTCGAGCTTCCCTGGTAACCTCAGTGTCCTGTGACGTACAGTGACCAGTGGTACAACTGTACGGCGCTGGTTTCTGTATCCTATAGCGAGGAAGCTGCTCTGAAGGGTATGGATGCATTGCAGTGTTGCTCATTTGTCTAATCTTAAAATTCGTGATAGTCGACAGGGAATCAATGTTTTGAAAAAGGCTCAATTTCGGGATCACTGAAGGTTATAGAGCATCAGTGAGCTGTCCGAGATAATCTGAGCTAATGTCTAGCATCTTGGTCATCCTGCACTCCACTGTCGGTGGCCTTCACTGAGTGGCAAACACCTTCGCCGAATAGTTCCATTGAGCTTAATGATTGGAACATTCCATCTCCATCTCAGCAACTGAGTCTAATTCAACTGCTCATTACTGTACATGATATCTTTGGTTATCATCCGCTCAATGAAACACATTATCGTGTACGACACTATGTGCATAGATGTGAGAGACAAATTCGTGATTAAACGTCCGATACAACTTCTTCAGTCCTATATTATAAAGGATAAATGATTGTGCGAATATTTTGTGTAAGCTATGATTTCAAATATAGCTTTGTTCATTAACTCTGTCCAAATAGGCCTCGGGAGGCCCAACGATACCGACCGACCACAGTGTCGTCCTCAGCTGTTAGGCGACACTGGATGTGGATATGGAGGTGCGTGTGGTCAGCACACCGCTCTACCGACCGTTGTCAGTTTTCGCTTCGGGAGTCGCTACTTCTCAATCCAGTAGGCTCTCAATTGGCCTCACAAGGACTGAGTGCAACCTGCTTGCCAACAGCAATCGGCAGACCCGGACGGTGATCAATCTCAGTGCTAGCAAAGCCCAACAGCGCTCAACTTCAGTGATCAGGCGGAAATCGGTGTTACCACAGAGGCAAGGCTGCTAGCTTTTATTCATTAGGTACAAACTAAACAAAGTGTCAGTGGATTTTCATTTATTGTTTAAATAAAAACTGATTTGTCCTAATTCTATTCTTAATCGAGAGGGACTTTCGTTCATTCATTCATGAAAGATGATCACCGGAATTCGAAAGATTAAGTATCTTGTATTTCCTCCCTGTGCGTTCATCACAAACTGACACTCACATAGCGTGCTGCATACAGCGCCGGAAAAAAATGTAATAACCTCACGGACTGTGTTTAGTGGCACCAGGTATCTGCACGCTGAGGTGTTGTAGTGTTAGTGATTAATTGGTTCCGGTCGCCGACGATCAGATGGCGCTCAAAAGGCCTGTCTCTGCACCATCCGTTTCGACTGTGCAGGCAGTAACTGCGCTGAATGTAGAAGTGACCATTGTTTGTAACATTCATTCTAGGGTACGACCATGTGCCATAGACGAATACTTACTCCTCTTGAACAGCTTCACCATTTGAACGGGGTCGTCGCATTGTGAGCCTGTGGGAAGCTGGGATGGGCGTGTCGAAGGATTGCTACATAAATCGGGAACAATGTGTCGGTGATATGTCGCTGCTTTCAACGGTGGTCTATTGAATATCCCCACACCTGTAGACAAGTTACTGAATCTGCACGCAGTACATGCGCAAGTAAGAAGGGCGCAGTGTGGGAGGAGCGGCGGACGACCGAACATAATCCAGGGAAGAACTCAGAGAACATGTTGCACCTACTGTGTCACCAGGGGCTTCCGTAATGAGACTACGTTTTGTATGTGTGGACGTAATGGACGTACAGGTATATGACACAGACCTGGTGAGCTGCTTGTTCCAGAGTGCATACGCTCACGAAATGTAGGACCCATTTCAGGTTTCATGCTGTGGGGTGGCATCAGGTACAAATAGCAGTGACATCTGTTGTTTTTGCAAAGTAAAGTAATCAGTGGACGGTACATTGCACAGGCTGATTACCTCATGCACCAGCTGTGTCTTTTCAGCAGGACAATGAATGTCCACATACGACTGCTGCGATGCAACGACCTCTTCTTTGAGTGTAACAACTGCCCTGGGCAGTAGAATCACCAGATGTATCGCCTACTGAACGTGTGTGGGACAAGATGAAGCAGGAATTTATTCGTTCACCAGGGCCTGTAAGAAAAATTGCAGAACTGCAACAAAAGGAGCAAGATACTTGGGAAAATTATCGTAGGATACCATTCGTTACCATATTGACAGTTTGCATGCGAGAATACAAGCCAGTGTGGCGCCCATAGAGAGGTAAACAGTGTATGGATGCAACTGTTTGATCACCCTTCACTGCGACAAGTGTATTTCATTTGATCTGAATTTATCATGTACTCCTGCAATGATGAAGTACGTGTCACGTCACCTGCAGTAAAATGACGGGGTCCTGGGTGTTGAATTTTGTATCCCAGCAGTGAGTAAGCCTACGGTGTCAGTTCCACTTCCTGATTCCTGTGAGAGTTCTTTGATAATAGTATGTGGAACGTAACGATGAGAAACTCATGTGTCAAACAAGTTTTAATTAATGTCAACGATACTGGTGTCAGAACTCTTCGGAACCCATACCTTCACTTGAACGTCCAATCCTTGCTGGACGTCACTGATTATGGCAGACTCAGCATTAAATGAAGCACACGGCAGTTTCCTAATTTACCCTTCGGCCATAAGGTTATCACAGACATCTTTAATATCGAAGCCTTTGCACAACACCACCCAATATAGTCCGGGTTATCGACATCTTTGGCAACAATCAGTATGCACATTTTTTCTTAGGAGTAACGCATCCTACATTCTGTATAACCACAAAGATTACAAAGCGGGTTTCTCATTTATGTATCGCATTTTAATGTTAGTTTTTGTCACAAGGTGGAGTTATAGCTCCTGTAGGACGAAGAGGTGTCAATCAACTCGTGTCGGTAATTGACAGCAGCATTATCGTGTTACATCGCACCGTTGGTTAGTTCCACAGATACTGCTGCCGGCTGTATCGTAAATATGGAATCGATTAGTTCAGGAGTACCACACCCAAAGTAATGCAGGATCTTAGTGGCCTCAAGTGACTCACACCCGAGGAGGCAGACACATTGTTTGCTCGTCCGTATAGGATACCACAGGCTCGTGATGTAGCTTGAGTCAGGAAATTGGCTTGTTTGCAGCAATACGAGCACGTACACGAACACACGTTTGGTGCACCATGGCCTGTCAGCATGACGACCATTGTTGCAGCATCTCATGACAATGCTTGTCTGCCATGTTGGTGAACTGTGTTCGATTCCCCGCCGACACAAAGTTTTGAACAATGTTACATGTTCAACGAGCATTTCTGTGATGCGTAAAATGCATAAATATGAATAAAATCGGCCGATCACAAAACTCTTGAAGTCTCGTTTTGATGATTATTTATTTGGTCCTTTGCCGTTCAGTACAGTTTCAATATCTCAAAAAAAAAATTTAAAAAAATGGTTTACTGGCTCAATGGCTCTGAGCGCTATGGGACTCAACATTCGAGGTCATCAGTCAACTAGAATTTAGAACTACTTAAACCCAACTAACCTAAGGACATCACAGACATCCATGCCCGAGGCAGGATTCGAACTTGCGACCGTAGCCGTAGCGCTGTTCCAGACTGAAGCGCCTAGAACCGCTCGCCCACATCGGCCGGCTTAAATATCTCATTCATCAAATATACTTTAATTAACACATTTCTTATTGTCATCTTTATAAAAATTGCACGTCTTGTTTTTTGTAATTACATATGACACACAAAATTTAGTTTTCATTACCAATATAAATTCATTAATACTCATCATTTACGAAAGGTTGTTCATAACTTTTTCTCCATTAAAATTATTACAAATTAAATTTCTTACCTTTATTTATTTTATCCTTTGCGAAAAATTAATAGTTGTGGGAGTGTGCTGCCAGTAGTCTCTCAAACGTACTCAGTGAGCTGGACGTGAGGTCAGCGCGACTATAGCGCTGAATGAGGCTGGTCCCACAACAAGAGGCAGTTCAAGGAACTAGAAAAGACAGTATTTCAGTCAGCGAGCGGTTGAGGTGCGCTGAGGTGGTGTTATTAATTATAAAATGGTCCGGAGACAACATTTGGATTACTTGAGACGGGGAAGAATCATCGGAAAATTGGAAGGATGAAGCACTCCGACTGTAGCGCACTAGTTTCTATTGCTCATAGCCTTCCGAACCACAGGTACTGTTGCCTGAAGGAGAGAAGGTTGTCAAACTACAGCAGCAGACAACCGCTACATGGTGCAACAGGCAAGAAGAGACCCACGTCTAACAGCGGGTGCAGCTGCAGTCACATTTGACGGGTCTGCAAGGCACGAAATCTCACGCTCTGTAGACGCACGACGATTACACTGGGACAGTCTCTCTGCCCGACGACCAGTAAGTAGTGTTCCATTGACACCCACACATCCGCGGAACCATTTCCAATGGTGCCAAGAACGTAGGAACTGGACTGACGAAGAGTGTGGTCGCGTACTGTACTCAGATGATAGGTGATAGTGTGAGTAGTGATTCTGGGTGTACCCTTACATGAGTTGGGAACACGTAGAGTACCTCGGAACGATGTTGAACACGATCGTTTTGTTGGTTTACATAGAGTGCGGAGGCATAATGTGGCCATGACCTCTGAGTTTTTGAACACTATATTCTCCTCGGTCAACGTTATTCTCACGATTGTACTCCTTCCCCGTGACCGTCTTTTCAGGGGTGCGTTCGGGTCTGGCTTCATTTTTAATGGTGATAATACGCGGCCGCTTCGAGCAGCGCTAGTAGAGGAGCACTTGGAAATAGAGAATATTCGGCAAATGGACCTGCATGCCCGTTTTGCCGACTTCAATCCCATTGAGGATGTGTGGGATGCGTTGAAGAGACGTACTGCAGCCATCCAGCCAATTGAAACCGAGCTGGTGGAAGAATATAATGCCCTACTGCAAGAACTCCTTACTAAACTTGTAGCCAGTAGGGTTGGTGGGTGGAGGGGTTAAGGGGGAGGGGCTCCTTGCAAAGCATACATTGGCCGACTGTGGTGACCACACACCATATTAAGAATCATGTCCCGCCTTTTTTAATGTCCAAGTGGACAATTATAAATCGTGGTGACTTCGGTGTAATTACTGTCTTTGAACAGGAGTGTCATTTTTGTTCATGCCATTGAGTATTACTCTCAGTTACACTCTGTTCTATACTCTACTATAACCTGCCCCGTTGGCCGTGCGGTCTAACGCACCGCTTACCGGGCGGGAAGGAGCACCTGGTGCCCGGAACGAATCCTCCCGGTGGATTTGTGTCGAGGTCCGGTGAACCGGCCAGTCTGAGGTTGGTTTTTAGGCGGTTTTCCATCTGCCTCGGCGATTGCAGCCTGGTTCTCCTTATTCCGCCTCAGTTACACTGTGTCGGCGATTGCTGCGCAAAAAAGTTCTCCACGTACGCGTACACCACCGTTACTCTATCACGCAAACATATGGGTTACACTCGTCTGGTGTGAGACGTTCTCTGGGAGGTCCACCGTGGGCGGAGTCGCACAATAACACTGGGTTCGGTGTGGGGCGGCGGAGGGCTGAAGTGGACTGCGGTAGTCGTGGGGTTGTGGACCACTGCGGCTGCGGCAGGGACGGAGCCTCTCCGTCATTTCTAGGTCCCCGGTTAACTTAAAATACAATACAATACTATACTATACTATGGCAGGTTTTTCTACGTGTGGTCCCGGTATCATCAAGTTACTTGGCACTGACACAGCATGCTAAGGTTTCTTTCGTTCTTAAGTTTTGCACACAACACTCAGTGTTCAGCCATGTGACAGCTACTGTTGCTGCCAGATGTGGCAGTTCTGCGTAATAAATTTCACATCCTATACATTTAATCACGGATACAGGTAAAGTAACAGTTTTCAGCCTCAGACGCTTATTTTTTATATTTTTTATCACAGCCCGTTTCGGCACCATGCTGAACTCCTCAGGAGCCTAACTGCTATTTGTTCCTCAATTATTATTTACAAATTCCTGTAAAAAGCGAGAAGACTTTTCGCTGTCCTCTCCCTCCCCCCTCCCCCCCCCCCCCCGCCCCCACAACCCTCCGGCTCCAGCGCCGCAGCCGGCGATGGACGAGGATGTCTGCTGGCGTGTCGAGAATGCTTCATCGTCATCTTCAGTTGTCGTGAAGGGAGCGTATCTCCACGTAGACTCCAAATGTGCCCTGGTCATGGTCATGACTGGGTCCCTGGTCTTGCTTAATTCACGTCAGCTGTCCTAAATTTATTAGTTTATCATGCAGTCGGATCTCTACAGCTTGTTGGAGAATACAGCCCCCGAAGGTGACGGACGTTGCAACGTTGGTGTCGTCGTATTCATGTTACGTCCGTAGGTGCTCTGCCAAAGCAGACTTTGTCTGCTGAACGTTGTCTGCGTGGCGTTTATGCTCAGCGCATCTCTCCTTCGATGTCCGGATGTTTGGCCTACATACATTTTCTCACAGTGGCAATGGATGCAATAGACTCTCGGTTTCCGTGGTCCTAATTCATCGATGACTGATCCTAATAAGGTTTTCGTCTTGGTCGATAGGTGGAACACGCACTTGGCGTTGTGTTTCGGGATTATTCTTCTGATCTTTTCTGATGTGTTCCCGGTATTTGGAATAATCGCCGTCGCTATCGCCTTGTCTTTGTCTTCAGCAAGCTGTGGTCTCGGCTTCGGTTTTCAGGCACGTTGTATCTGGCGGTTGCTGTAATCGCTCGTAAGGAACGCGACCTGCAAGTGCTGCAATTCATCTGTTAAATTGTCACATTAACACACTGACCACCATTCGTGACAGAGGGCTGCCTATCGCTACTCCGTCTGTTTGTAAGTAATAATTCCCGTCAGACAGAAAGTTGGTGCAGTCTGGAACCGCGAGACTGCTACGGTCGCAGCTTCGAGTCCTGCCTCGAGCATGGATGTGTGTGTTGTCCTTTGCTTAGTTAAGTTTAGCTTGTTCTAAGTTCTAGGGGACTAATGACCTCAGAAGTTGAGTCCCATAGTGGTCAGAGCTATTTGATCCATTTGAACCAGAAAGTTGGTTGACGTAAGCAAGAATTCAAACAGCTTTTATGTAAACTGAAGGTTGAGCGCGGAGAAAGGATATGAAAGGAAGGGAACTACTGCCGTCAGCTGCAGCGGAACTTTATGCGGAATCGGGAGTGACGAGTGAAAACGTGTGCCGGTTTCAGAATTCGAACCCAGAATCTTCTGCTTATTACGCATTTGCTTTAACTTTTGAGCCACCGACACACAGTGTTGACTGCAATTGCACAAAATACCTCGGTACGCCCCTGGCCCACCCACATTCCCACCTTGCGCCACCTATCAGCAGTTCCCGTCCATTTACTCCATGCTCCCTCTTTACAGATTCCCTCAAGAAGTCTAACGTGATTGTGCATCCACGCTGAATGTGGTGTATTCATTACCCATCGAGTCAAATCACTTATATGAATGATTGGTTTCTGTCCTTTTGGACATGTCCGAAAGAACGGACACCACGCATTCGTATAATCAAAAAGCTTTGTTAGCGCTGGCACAAACATTTCTCCTTTGAGGCTTAGGGATTCTCTTAGATGCAATCCTGTGAGGAGAGTTACCATGTCAAAACTCAGCACATGAGGACTTCTTGGCTCATTCGAAAGTTGTGGAGCTGCTGAATGAAATGCGCCGAATTTGGTGTGTGGTGCTGGCATTTGCTCACAAAGGGCTTTGGATCGCTGTCAGGTATTTCACAAATTCATACTTTGTTGCGCCAGTGTTTCTAACAATTGGATAAAATGACACTTCTTGCTTGTGGACATCAGATAGTCGGTGAAGTCTAGATGGCGCAGCTGCTTGTGGATTAAGTTTTTTCACTGTCTCCTTGTTTGGGAATATGTGTTGGTGAAGCACAATGGCCTTCGTCTTCACTCGGTCGGTAGGCTAGTGTTCAGTTCTGCTGTATGTGTCGTCTTCTAATAAGTCAGCAGGGCGAAGTGGCCGCGCTGTTAGAGGCGCAATATCACTGACTGCGCGGCTGCTTCCGCCTGAGGTTCGAGTCCTCTCTAGGGCATGGGTGTCTATGTTGTTCTTAGCATAAGTTAGTTGAAGTTAGTTTAAATAGTGTGTAAGTGTAGGGATCGATGACAGCAGTTTGATCCCTTTGGGATTCACACACACACATCTAATAAGTCATATAGTTTTTGTTTGTGAACATGGCTTGGTAGGAGGACCATACAGTATCCTTTGTCTGCTGAGGGGATGACTGTTGCAGAAGATTCTCGCAGCCACCTAACTAATTTTCTCTATTCCTTCAAGATGTTCGGCTTCGGTGTAGCCGCCCTGGTAAATGTACGGCATGTTTGAAGTCGTATTTCCTCTGCAGATTCCCGTGGAAGCGCAGTCGCAATCTGTTCAATTCTCCGATAAATTGTCGTGTTTCTATAGCCGTTGTTGTTGGTGAGAAATTTAGCCAGTTTCCTAGTAATGAAAAGATAATATCGTCAGTTATTTTCTAGGTGCAGTTAACGATTATTTTCTGCGGTTTTTCCTGCAATGGTTTAGGCGCAAGGCGTTCGTATTTAGCAGTTTGTCCGCAGATGGTTGAGTGCCATACTTTGTTGGCTTGAGTCCAGCTAACGTCGTTTGCCCACTTCCACGAGTCAGGGTAGACCATCAACAACAATTACAGGTGGAACGATAAGAGTTTTCTTGAGGTCTCGTCGAGTCTGCGTTGAGTGTCCCGCATCCTCTCCCTGACTAGGGCCAGGTTGGCTCTTCTGATGATCCAGTTGGCAGCGGGAATTCTGATGTCATGAAACACCTTCGCAAAAGATTGTATGATCGGTATTTTCCGCATCTCAGCAGAAACACAAGGGCGGCCGAAAGGCGCTCATTCCTGTTGTTGTGGTGCTGACAAAGTTAGCCAATGGGGCATGCAGTTCTGTTGTGTCATGTGTAGCTGTTGCCTTCTTATTTTTTGCCACAGTCCTTCTTAGGTGAGCATCTGGGACGCTTACTGGATACTACCTTTCGTCTGCGTTATTACTTAGCACATGATGTTCTGCACCTCTGTCTGTATCTGGCACAGTTCTTGGAGACGGTGCCTCTTGAAGCACCAAACACTGCAGCTCCCTTGTTTATGGAGGCACCCACTATACGAACATCAGCAATTTGCTCAAATCCGAATTCACTTAGCCCCGACATAATATACAGTCAAGAACACAGAACACTGTTTAGCCACTGCTAACCCCTTAGACGTATTGAGGACATTTCATGGATGTCGTTGGTGGTCAAATACAACAGCGCAACCTGCAGATCTGGCTAGCACCAGCATATTTGTTCTCACGGTGATTGCATTGTTTTGTCCAACCCCTGTAAGTAGCCCAACTAAGAAGGCAGGTTATAAACTGCATGCCTAAAGACATCTTCCAAACGCGCCGATTGCACGCAATGGCCTGTGCATCCCAAAATATCCGCTATCCGGAACTGAATGATCGGCGCGTAAACACGAGTCAGCGCTGGCGCAACAGCCCATTATCACCGGCGCGGGCTGCCGCCGTCGCCGCCAATCGATTTCTTGCGGCGCCTCGCGCGACGCGGAATTTAGTTTCTGCCTTCTTGCTAAAGGCTCCGGTTCAGATTATACGCTTGATGGGGAGCATGCAGTCCCCTCCCAAATCCCTCCGGTAATCCCTATGAAGGTTATCCTCGCTCAGGAGTCATCACAGGAAGAGTGAAGCTCGAACTGGAGCTCTGAAATGCACAATGGCTATTTCCTAAATTTGCGTTAAGTTTACACTGCCACGGCCTCGCAGAAATGTGAAAGAAAGCTGTATAACTCGAAGTTCAGTTTAAATCATTGAGTAACAAAGCAAACAGATATAGTCGCACCGAGTGAGTGCCAAAATGGCAGACGTAGCGTACATAGCTCGACCGTTCATCTTCCATCAGGAAAGTTGTTAGAGGAACAGTGATGTTAACCGATCCATATGGCACTGAGTTCATGTAAGGGTAGTCATGCATTTGTGTTTAAGAGCAGCTGAGTTGAGTCCCTTGTCTAGCTATCCAATTTAACGGTTCTCATTATTGCTCTACGCTACTTAAGGTCAATATCATTATGATTCCGTCACGAAGAGTAGGGTCTTTTTCTTCGTCTGTTCTACTTCAACTGAAGTGAAGTTGGCTATGAGCACTATGGGACTCAACATCTTAGGTCATCAGTCCCCTAGAACTTATAGCTGCTTAAACATAACTAACCTAAGGACATCACACACATCCATGCCCAAAGCAGGATTCGAACCTGCGACCGTAGCAGTCACGCGGTTCCGTACTGAATTGCCTAGAACCGCACGGCCACCGTGGCCGGCAACTGAAGTGAAGCTTCACTTCAAACGACAGTAGTGCTCTCAACTGGACTCAAGCTTAGTAATCCAACAAAAAAGAGATTCTGGTCTGCTGCGCTTATCAAGCCAACATCCGTAAGAGTGGCAGCAGTGGTGGCATTTCAGTGGGTTCAACCTAAAATGACAAATCTTATGTTAAGCAACCCTTTGAATTTTTTATGGGACGTGTACAATGGTCCAAATTTAACTATCATACCCACACATAAACTAGTAAATTAATTATACACATGATTTTCTAATGCATGTAAAGGCAGAGCAAAAAGAAAAGTCTCGTTTTTGTGTCCTCTCTGTTCCTATCGACTTTTTCTGCGAAACTGTGCTCTATCATGCCGGATTAGATCGGAATTATTAACAGAATGCGTGACTGCCTTGGGGTTTTCGTTGATCTCTGGTTGTATTCCATTCCCATTTTTGGGGGAAGGAATGACAGAAGAAATCGTACGTTGACGAACAGATATTTCTTGAACATTCGTTCACTCCATTTGGTACTATGTGTTATGATTTTACAGTTCAAACAAAGTAACGATCATATCACTTTCAATTATGTAAGTTCCTAAGTTGTAGTTCTGAACAGCCGTTTAGCAACAGTAGTAGTAGTTGTAGTGGCAGTAGTAATTTACCCTGCTATTAGTTTTAAACCGATAATGGTTGTGTCATGGTATTACAGTTTAACAATAAATATATAATTCATACATGCAGTCATTTATATACGCTGAAAAGCCAAAGTAACTGGTAAACCTGCATAAAATCGTCTAGGACCCCCGCTAGCAAGTGCAACACGACGTGGCATGGACTCTGAAAATGTCTGAAGTAGTGCTGGAGGGAGCTGACACCATAAATCCTGCAGGACTGTCCATAAGTGCGTAATAGTACGAGGGGAGGGACATCTCTTTTAAAGGCTCGTGGATAGCCATCCCAGATAGGCCCAATAATTTCCGCAATTAGCGGAATAGTTGCACTTCATTTCATTATGCAAGCAGTTCCGAAGCCAAATCTACGAGAATCTTTATTTGGCTTCTCTGTAAGAAATAAAAAATACACATTACACCGTTCTTAGAAACGTAACCCCTGACGGGATGAAAGAGGATGAGAGATATTTTATGAAATGTTTATTATGGCGACTGCATTTTAATTTCTTTTTTTTAAACTGGTATTTGGCTTCTCGGTTAGATATTTTTAAAAAATCCCTTTTTCGCTGTTTGTGCCAATTCAGCCTCCAAGGGGGTGAAGTAAGTGATGAAAACTTTTATGAAATTACTCATTATGAAAGCCTTTTCAAAGCTAAAACTATGAAAAGGCTGTATTTCTTAATTGTGTTAGAAATAAAAAGAAAATGCATTTTTAACTGTTTCTGGAAATGCAACAACCAAGGGGATGAAACAGGGCATACAAATTTTTAAGAAAATATTTCTATCTTTTAAAAAAAAGTAAAATCCATGAAAACTGTTCCACGTCTCGATTGCATATAAAGAAATACACTCCTGGAAATTGAAATAAGAACACCGTGAATTCATTGTCCCAGGAAGGGGAAACTTTATTGACACATTCCTGGGGTCAGATACATCACATGATCACACTGACATAACCACAGGCACATAGACACAGGCAACAGAGCATGCACAATGTCGGCAATAGTACAGTATATATCCACCTTTCGCAGCAATGCAGGCTGCTATTCTCCCATGGAGACGATCGTAGAGATGCTGGATGTAGTCCTGTGGATCGGCTTGCCATGCCATTTCCACCTGGCGCCTCAGTTGGACCAGCGTTCGTGCTGGACGTGCAGACCGCGTGAGACGACGCTTCATCCAGTCCCAAACATGCTCAATGGGGGACAGATCCGGAGATCTTGCTGGCCAGGGTAGTTGACTTACACCTTCTAGAGCACGTTGGGTGGCACGGGATACATGCGGACGTGCATTGTCCTGTTGGAACAGCAAGTTCCCTTGCCGGTCTAGGAATGGTAGAACGATGGGTTCGATGACGGTTTGGATGTACCGTGCACTATTCAGTGTCCCCTCGACGATCACCAGAGGTGTACGGCCTGTGTAGGAGATCGCTCCCCACACCATATTGCCGGGTGTTGGCCCTGTGTGCCTCGGTCGTATGCAGTCCTGACTGTGGCGCTCACCTGCACGGCGCCAAACACGCATACGACCATCATTGGCACCAAGGCAGAAGCGACTCTCATCGCTGAAGACGACACGTCTCCATTCGTCCCTCCATTCCCGCCTGTCGCGACACCACTGGAGGCGGGCTGCACGATGTTGGGGCGTGAGCGAAATACGGCCTAACGGTGTGCGGGACCGTAGCCCAGCTTCATGGAGACGGTTGCGAATGGTCCTCGCCGATACCACAGGAGCAACAGTGTCCCTAATTTGCTGGGAAGTGGCGGTGCGGTCCCCTACGGCAGTGCGTAGGATCCTACGGTCTTGGCGTGCATCCGTGCGTCGCTGCGGTCTGGTCCCAGGTCGACGGGCACGTGCACCTTCCGCCGACCACTGGCGACAACATCGATGTACTGTGGAGACCTCACGCCCCACGTGTTGAGCAATTCGGCGGTACGTCCACCCGGCCTCCCGCATGCCCACTATACGCCCTCGCTCAAAGTCCGTCAACTGCACATACGGTTCACGTCCACGCTGTCGCGGCATGCTACCAGTGTTAAAGACTGCGATGGAGCTCCGTATGCCACGGCAAACTGGCTGACACTGTCGGCGGCGGTGCACAAATGCTGCGCAGCTAGCGCCATTCGACGGCCAACACCGCGGTTCCTCGTGTGTCCGCTGTGTCGTGCGTGTGATCATTGCTTGTACAGCCCTCTCGCAGTGTCCAGAGCAAGTATGGTGGGTCTAACACACCGGTGTCAATGTGTTCTTTTTTCCATTTCCAGGAGTGTATGTGTTAGACCCAGGGGATGAAAGTTTCTACGGAAATTTCACCTCAAGACTGCAAAATGCATTATTAAAAAGAACCTTGGACTCCAGCTACCAGACTCGCGTTTTGGTCTGAAGCACATTCGGAAAAGACCATGCTTTAGAAGCCTTAATTTGCGTGAAAAGTTTAGAAGGTGTTACAGTTTGTGAATTACGTCAAAGAAAGCTATTTAACTGACATCACGACATAGTAACTGTTAGAAGCGCATAAACTGCTCAATACTACATTAATTTTTCAGTAGACGAAATGTATGGTTTATTTTTATTATAATTAATACGCAAATGCGAGCGAATTAGCGGTCGTTAAGCTATTCATTAATAAATTCAGGGGATCTAGAAGTTGTATCAGTAAGTAATATTGAATTCATTCCCTTATTTTACACCACAGAAAAAGGAGTATAAATGCTGCACCGATTCTTTCTGTTGGCTAATATGGCTACGGAAGACGATCGTTAGTCGTATATTCACAGAATACAAATAGACACGTGAAAACAAACGCCAAGACAATAATTTCAAGAAAGTACAACATTTTCACAAAGAAGCTATGTATCGTCACAGAATGATAGTCATTCCCAGCAATTGTCACTGCGCACAGGCGGCGAGTAATTAAATAAATGTGCAGTGACGTAGTTGGCAGCTGGCGTGGTTATCATCATATTAGCGGTGTATCAGAATAAGTGTGATCGATGCTGGGCGTGAGAGGATAGGCCGGCGTTAATTGCGGCACTGCCTAATGAAGCGGCAGCGGCCAGCGGCCACTTCCTGGCGCGCCGCTCCATTCAATTAACACTGCTACTCCCTACTCGCTACTCGCTACTCGCTATTCGCCGCTGTCAGTTCCCCATTCGCCCTCAGCTCCCTTTCTGAGACCGGGCGGTCAATTGACGTTGGTCGTGCTTTACACTCTGTACGGGAGCTGTTGATATTCCAGGGCAGCTGCTTGTTCTCCGTTATCGCGAATGTACAATGTAGACAAATACAGCAAGCATTCTCGCATGAATTCTTCATTTTAGGAAACTTTTCTGTGACACTTCTGTCGCGAACAGAAGTATTTATTTTTGTCTTTGAACAACGACATCTGACGAAATCTTTAGAGCCATCAGTAGTTCTGTGAACGTGGTGATGTGATGCTAAGACGGCCAAAGAAGACAACATATCAGTACCTGCATATGGTGCACTACTGGCCACAGTAAATAACTTTTAGGGTAGTCTACAACCACCACATCGGCGTCAATGTCCAGTGAGTATAATCTGGAAAATGTAAGGCGCGAAAAGAAAGACAATAAATCCCTGTATTCTACCATCAACAGTGGTTAGCACACTGGACTCGCATTCGGGAGGACGACGGTTCAATTCCGCGTCCGGCCATCCCGATTTAGGTTTCCCGTGATTTCCCTAAATCGCTCCAGGCAAATGCTGGGATGGTTCCTCTGAAAGGGCACGGCCGACTTCCTTTCCTAATCCGATGAGACCGATGACCTCACTGTTTGGTCTCTTCCCCCCTAACAACCCCAACCCTCTACCATCAAGAATTTCCAATAATTAATATTCACAGCAGCAAATATTTTATAATTTAAAGATAAAATAAAGCATTCGTCTATCCAACGCAGACGAGTGCCGACCCTAGTTCGATTACGATCAGCGGATTAATAATATTGGCCGGTGTGCCGACCAGGAGGCACGTGGTTGTCCACCTTCGTCGGTGTCTTTGGCTACTATGCGATGCACCCTATTTCGATTCCTGATCTTGCTTAGGTATTTTCCTTCGTTGAAGGACTGCAGCTAAGTGCACTCAGCCTCGTGTGGCCTAATGAGGGGCTACTTCATTGAGAGTTAGAGCCTCAACGTCAAGAAATCACACAACGACTGGTAGGGCGGAGGGCTGATCCCATGTCCCTTCATGCCACATCCAAATGACGCCATTGGCAGAGGACGACATGACAGTCGATATGTCCATACTGATCCTCCTAGGTCAGAAAGCGGAACGTTATATGCTTGCTCGATAAATGTAGAGTGTCTCTGCCTTCAGGTACATTTCCAAAAGTATCGGAAACGCTAAACTGACGTTAACACACTGACGACGACTATGGTTAATCCAAAGTAGTAATCATATGTATTAGCAAAAATTTTTCGTGGCTACCAATTGCTACAATCTAGTCCCACACTAGGTTTAATTTGTTTTTAATCACGAATTGCGCAATACCATCAGCCGCCAAGTTGTAGCTATGACTTTACAACAGAAATTTTTCTTGAAAAGAAAACAAAAGCTTTGAATTTTTGTTTGTTGTCACTTTGTCTGACATTTCAGTCTTTTTATGTCAGAGTAATTTTACAAAGAAAACATTACTTACCTTTCATGTTTCATTTTGAGTGTGTATTAATGGATGGGGACTGGTTTCGCCTCTTTCATAGTCACTTGCGATTTGAATAACTCTCGAGGTGTATTTCGTCTCCTATGTTCGTCAACTATGAATGGTTATGTCAGTTTTAGAACAGGTATTTGAGTTTATTCACGATTACCATCACACTGCCCGTAATATATTTAGCGAACAGCCATATTTACTCATAAACAATTATATTGTTTACGTTCGTTGTTCTTCTGATATTGAGAACAATGTCTTTCAGACTATGAAGAAATGCTTTTCGACATTACTAATCAGAAACATACTCTCATTATTCGTTATCCATAGTATTAATAAGCGTAGTAACACCCATTTCTCCTTTCGCTGAAAATCAAGTTACATTCCATTTCTTGAGGTATATATCATCAATGTCCTGAAACATAAAAGTAGTGACGGTTGATACTGCCTTGCACGCAACACAAGAACACTTAAATTACTTGCACTAAGAATACGTTACTAATAACGTGTAATAACTGCTTTTAGTTTAATACTGTCATGGAGACATATACGAGTACAACGTATTCATTATCATTATAACCATTCGACTGTCACTGCTGGTTTCATGCTTCCATGTTGCTTCTGTACGTCTTACAATGTCATCTAATAGCCTTTTATCATGTCGTTATCTTCGTCTTTCCGTATGTCCGTGAATCCAGCTTGAGCCTTGCTCCATTCGCCTGGCTCCATGTCCCCTCACCGCTATTTAGTGTTCCTGTTGTTTTTACTCTTCCCTGATGCATTTCTTTGTTTTCCTGCCTTTCCTAGTCTTTTCAACATGTGTCCCTCCAATGCTCTCTAAGACGACCACCGTATCTAAATGATGCTCCAGTAAATTATTTCTCTTACTCTGACATTCTGTTGACAGAAATGTGGTCTATTTACCGCGATTTATTTCGTTGGCGGAAATAAACAGGTGTACTATTTTCGAATGTATGTTGATGGTAGTTATACCTAATAATTGTAAGCTTTCCGAATCACTCACATCGGCAAATTAATTGCGAAAATTCTGTTATGTTCAGAAAAGGTCTTCCAAGCCACACCCATTGAGTTACAAAAATTAATCAACTGGATTTATGACTTATTTTTAATTTGTTCTAATATCTTTTTGATTTTTGGGCTATACATTACTTTCCTCTTTCTGGAACTGATGTTGAGGCTACTTACGAAAGCGTTCTGCTACGGTATTTTGTATTAGCGCTTACAATTCTAAGCAAATACCGCTGCTCTCGGTCGTTAAGTGAAGGTTGTCGGCCACTGCGTTTTCGATGGTTGAGAGGTAATCCCTGAAATTTGGTATTCTCGGCACATTTTGACATTGTGGATTTAGGAATACTGAATTCTCAAACGTTTTCTGGAATGGAATGTTCCGTGCGTCTAGCACCACTAACAGTCAGCGTTCAAAGTCTGCCAATTCCCGTCGTGCGGACATAATCACATTGGAAACCTTTTTACATGAATCACCTGAGAATCAGTGACAGCTGTGTTAGAAAACTTTGCTACATATGATTTCGGAGCGTAATCGAATAGTTACAGAAATCTAAATTGACTATGGCGCCCTCATTTGTTGCTTGTACAGTGATCCACAGCTATTATGGGTATATCGAGTAGCCCCTTGATTTACAACGAAAATATTGACGATCCTATCACTTCAACGCAGCACTATCATCGTGAAAAACAAGCTACTCCCGTATTACATGTACTTTATTATTGGATATTTTGTAAATCGTAATTACGCAGCTATGAAAGAGAGATGACTGACATTTCAATACAGATACTGTAGTACAGAAATTAGTCAAACTGAAAAGTTTTACTAAGTTTTAAGCTGAAATTTTAACGTGTCTATGTATAATCAGGATGGAATTGGTATGAAGTAGTTTCACTTACTCCCATGATCCAGGAATACTCTGCACCGTATAACAGACAACTATTTATATTTCAAAGAAATATAAAGTAAATGGTCCAGTAAATTATTTCTCTTACTCTGGCATTCTTTGACAGAAATTTAGTCTATTTACCACGATTTATTTCGTTGGGGGAAATAAACAGGTGTAGTATTTTCGAATGTAAATCATAACAAATTTTCATTTGAACTTCGCTGGAAGTTTGAAATGGAGCAAGCGAAGCAGGAATTAAGACTTTTATACGTCAATTGTCGACACGGATCTAAGAAATGTACTAAAACCATAACGGAATAACGTCAAAGCACTACTCTCTCACACAAAACTGGTTACTAAATTATTGGTATTGTAGATATAGCTGGCTCAGTGCTCTAACATGTCCTGTCGTTCCACATAATTTCGTAACAGCGACTTCATAACCAGAAGTGCCTTATTGAAATTTTGAGATCATGGAAACTTCTTTCATTGGCCGCTACCCTATTTGCTAAAAACTGTGAGTGAAACCTCATGTTGCCTTGAGAGATAGAAATGATATACAGGTATAAGACTACTATTCATTAACAGAGTCTAACTAAATGGTTTGTTCACGTTTAACTGTTTGGCTGTACAGCGTAGGAAGGTTGGACTACCTCAGTTTAATGCTTGTCGAAGGTCGATACATACGATTATTATATTGAAATCTTAGGCCATATATTAAAGTTTTAAGAATTTAATTGTGGTTACTTATTCAGCAACAGTGATCTGATAATCGTCGCTAGCCAGCCATCCTGCCTTATAGTTAATGGTTTCCCAAAATCCCTTTCACTTCGTTACAGGCATTATTTACACTGATCCAAAAAGAGCATTCACTGAACAGTCGTATAGTGACACTGATGCAGATTAATAAGCCGTATATGTACATTGGAAACGCTAGAGTTTATATTACACTTAATTGGCACAATCCTATAACAATTTCGTTTCTGACTATAATTAGTTACCCTGTATAGTGTACTGTGTTCAGCTAGTCAGGTATTACCCAACTTAATCTCACATTTGCGAAGGTAGTAGGTGCTATTGTGACCGAACAAGGTGGTTCAGTGGTTAGCACACGGGCTCAAATCCGCATCCGATCATCCTGCTCTTCGCTTTCCACGATATCTCTAAGACGCCCCAGGCACGTGTCGGGATGGTTCCTCTGAAAGGTCACAACCGATTTTCTTTTCCATCTTTAAAACAGTGCGAGCTTTTGCTCCGTCTGGTAGCCTCGCTATCCATGGGACGATAACGTTAACCTTCCCTCCTTCCTTACTTCCTGCCATATTAGCTCATCTTAAACAATAGTAGACGGTATGGCACAGCATCAGATACCTTTCAGAAATCTAGGAAGACGGAATCTACGTGCTTAGTTCATCTTTTATAGTGAAATTTTAGTAGTCTCTATTTTTGTAATATTCTCCGAACGATACCACCTATGCCAAGTGGGACGTCGCTGCCTCTTACTACTTTGACTAGTATGATTTTGTCTACAGCGCTGTTTATGACGTGTGTTAATTTTTATCCACAACTATTCTTCGTCTGCTGGATTCGAATGAAGTCCTCCGTTCGTCTCTTAAGGGTGTTCTTATTTACTGTCTTTCAGTTCTACCAAGTAGTTTTCTCGGTCACCATTTTACATATGATAACCATCTTCACTGTACCTGCTTCGTGATCGGTAATTCCCCTCACACTGGCTACCCTCTAGACTAAATCAGATCTGTATGCATCTAAGGGGTCTAAATATATCATCGACATGCACGTTGCTCGATCACTTGCTCGAGTTTGCAGACAATTTAGTCAGTATTATTTTGTAAGCGTTTAGTCCTTGTTGCCGATGACATAAGGTAATTTTCCCAGTCAATACCTGCCAGGTTAATGTCACCACCAACTGCTATCGGATGCTCGGTGTATTTCCGGCCTATTGAGTTTAAGCTATCTTTGAATGGCTCTAAGATCGATGTCTCTGAATTTGATGGTCGGTGGAAACATGTGATTACTAATCTAAGTCTACTTATCCGGCTAACTCTTGCCCCAATTATTTAGGACGTTATTTATTTAGGACGTTACCACAACTAATGTTCTGCTTATTCCTGAAAACCGTCTTTCCCGTCGGTACTCCGATCTGTCTTTCTGATATATGTACACCATGTTGCTGAAAATTTTCTTACTGCCGCATTACTAGCTGCGGTTACCCTGTGAGTTAGAAACTGTTATAAGAATTTCACTTTGAGCATTTAGTACCAAGTCTGTTATAATACTTACTTTCTCTGATACTGATTTTTCTGTTGCAATCTAATGGCCACAGCCTAAAAAAGAGGTGCTCTTTCCGCACGTACTGTGCCATCAGTGTGGCCGTTAGTGAATTCCTGACCATTCTAAGGCGCTTTTACACTTTTTCACTGTATAACGTACGTCGAAGAATCTGCAGCCTACATCATTACAAAACGAACGAACCATCTGATTTAGAACCTGCAATCGGCTCCGAGCCAGACAGCCATTACCAGTCCTAGGAAAGATGCTGCAAATCAACAGCTGTTGACAGACCTCACGAGTGAAGTCATTTGCCTTTACCAATTCCGGTATTCTCAGGAAAGCTCAATAGCTGCCATCAAGTGACTATTATTGGAATAGCCTGTAACTAACAGTTCCTTCTTCCCCTCCGTGGGTTACTGGATGGTTCAAATGGCTGTAAGCACTATGGGACTTAACATGTGAGGTCGGCAGTCCCATAGAACTTAGAACTACTTAAACACAACTAACGTAACGACATCACACACATCCATGCCCGAGGCAGGATTCGAACCTGCGACCGTAGCGGTCACGCGGTTCCATACTGAAGCTCCTAGAACCGCTCGGCTACACCGGCCGGCTGGGTGACTGTATTTTGACAGAGTTACTACAGCTAGAGCAATCGAGTCTACCATCGTTGCTAATGAGTAAATATTATCGGGATGCATACTCCCGTATCCACTCGTTTGAAGTCACATACTAATACACGCGGCGAAACACCTCTAGATCAGAACATGATACGCTGGTCACCATTGGGTGAATGTTTGTACCTGAAATGGTTTCTCTGAAAATGACGTTGACATCAGTAGTACCTGGGAAGCTATTCGATGATTTCGCAAGAGGATACCTGGTCACCAGGACAATTCACAGCAGCAATATGAACAGGGGCGTAATTGCAAATATACCTTCCAGCCGTTCGCGAACATCAACTTAACACCCCGATCCCACAATGGCTACAATCTCTAGCGCTATGTACACTGGAACCGCGCTCTTCAATAACAGAAATAACTAAACTAAACATAATGCACGAACTGTAACTCCGGTTTGCAGCAAGGCCCGCTGTATTTTGTGCTGAATCATTGTTGAGAATAATGCAAGCAAAGAATTTCGTGGCGAGTCAGTGCTACAATATTAACCTCTCGCATTTCTCGGTGAATCAGTTCCTAGTGTATCCGCGACAGATCAAACGGCATATTCTTTCCTTTCATCTTATGTAGGAGTGTCAGTGTCTCAGACTTCATTTCCTTACAGATGATGAACCTGAACTCAACTGACAAAATTTTTATGTTGTTTCCGAACATTTTCGAAGCACTGTGGAACAAAGGACTCTTAGTATTAGGTCGCTCGCTACAGAATAATTGTATTTCGTTTGATTGTTTACCCCCACCTCCCATGTGCTGTTTTATCTGTACTGCAATAATAATACCTGCACAATAATGCAAATGTCCACAGTATGCTCTGTGTGTCTTGTTTGGAAAAAAAAATCTTGTTTCGTACCCTCACGCTAGTCGCTGTCGACAACAGTAATTCCCACTTTATTCTTCGCCCACAAGCTTGCACTTCGTGTGTTGATTCACTGAATGCAATCAGAGCGTGACACAACGACGCTATGCTGAGTTATTCCCGCGGCCGCGGCAACCACATCACAGCACGTATTTCATACGACGGTTATTGAATTTCTGCTTCTTTTTGTATTTTACTTTTTTCTGATTATATGTTACAAGTTATCGCTATACACAGTGCAACACCACTCTTCACTAGTCCATACCACACGATTAGGTCACCATTCCAAAAGCAGCAGTTTGTGATCATGGTGGCCTAAGTGCGGTTCACGCTCTGTAAGATGCTGACATCGCTCTTTCACAAGTGTAGTCTGTATCTCTCTCTCCTTCACAGCGATCACTGAGCAACCGACGCTGTTCGCGCCTTTTCTATAGCCTTCCAGATCTGGTAACGAAATTAAGAAGAGCGACACAGGAGCACACAGGTCGCCGTTCTACCTGTCTCGAAGAACTGCAGCTCTGTTCTTTTACAGCCATTCCGATAGTGTGTTTGATCAGGAAGTTACCTTGACATCCAACCATGTGGTGTGGGTGTTTATATTTTTCAGAATGTGTTTTTTTGGCTTTTACTGGCAGAGTACTACCAAAAGATATCGTCTTTACTGAAGAAACTGCTTGAACAGTTGTATAAGTGGTGGTAAAATTACGCGTTGTTGATTATCTTAAATATTTTAAAATAACTTACAGCAATTTTATACAAATTACGATTGCAATATGCAGTTTTATGTCTTGGTAAAATTGTGCAAAACTTTCATTGTCATCCAATTATTGTTGGAGGTCTACTAAATGTTCCCCTAATCAATAATTTTGCGTACTCCTATCCCTGAGATAAGAGTATGTAGTGCGTATTTTTACCCCAAGAACAACTGTAAATTCGAGTAACTTTGACGTAGGTGCAGCGAAGCAGCTTAATTCACTTGATAAAGGCTAGGCCTTCAGTCACGACTGTATAACAGAAAAGTTTCTTTCAGAGTGTTCTGATATAATAGGTCCAAATCTAACAATCATACACAAACGCTCGGTCACCGAAAGGTCTGTGCCGATAGAATGGAAAGTTGCACTGGTCACAGCGATACCCTAGAAAGGAAATCCGAGTAATCCGCTGAATTACCCACCCCTTTCACTAACGTCGATTTTCAACAGGATTATGAAACAAATATTGTGCTGCCTCATCCTCCGTACTCTCCAGACCTGGCCCTTGCGAACTTTTTATTATTTCCAAAGTTGAAAATCATGTTGAAAGGACGAAAACCTGCGTTCGTAGACGAAATAAAACAAAATTTGAAGACAGCGCTTCGCGCGATCTAGCTAAAGACGTATGAAGTCCGCTTCCGGTAGTGGAAACGTCGTGTATCAATCGTGGAGGAGAGTATTTCGAGACCATGCAGAATAAGCAGAAGGTAGGCGTAGAAAATTTCTGTGGACAAAGTTCCGAAATTTGTGAAAGAGCCTGGTGCTGTGCTGAACATAATGAATTACCTCGAAAGAAACGATTTACAGAAATACAGTCATTACAGAGTCAGATAATGACGTTCTTGTGAAACATAATTAGTTCTTTATTCTCATGAAGTAGTGAGTTCTATCGACAGAGGATCTCAAACTGATTCGATATTTTTAGATTTCCAGAAGGTTTTTGATACCGTTCCGCACAAAATACTTCTAATCAAATTGCGTGGCTACAGGGTATCGTCTAATGTGCGACTATATTCATGATATCCGGTCAAGAAGGTCACAGCTCATAAGAACTGAAGGAAAGTCATCGAATAAAACAGAAATTATGTCTGTCGTTTTCCACGGACGTGTTACAGGCCTTCTGCTTTCACTGATCCTTATAAGAGATTTAGGAGACAATCTGATAAGCCCCTTTAGATTGCTTGCAGATGATGCTGTCGATTACAGTCTCGTAAAATCATTAGACGATAAAAAACCAGCTGCAAAATAATTTAGACGAGAAATATATATGGTGCAAAAACTTGCAATTGACTGTCAACAATAAAACGTTTAATGTAATCTATGTGAATACTACAAGGAGCCCAAATACACAATAAATCGCACAAATGCAAATGTTGTGAATTCATCTAAGTAATTAGGGATTTCAATTACGAATATCTTAATCTACACGAAAAAACAGAAAAAAGTTAGGGGAAACGAACCAAATGTTTATTACGTGTATGTTTCCAAAACACGCAGAGAATGAAACAGATCTACTAAAGAGACTGTCTGCACTACGCTTGTCCGTCGTCTTTTGGAGTACTGCTCATTGATGTGGGATCCCCTACAGATAGGATTGACGGAGAACATCGAAAAAGTTTAAAGAACTTTAGACTGCTTTTCAAGCTAGAAACCTGTGCACTCATGAACTATACCCGCTTATTACCATCCTTTCTCCACAACACTCCTACAAATCTTACAGTCAACTACACCTGCGCCAGCACCTTTCGCGCGACTACCAATGTGCCCCAGGGTTCTGCCCTGTCGACACTCCTTTACAGTTTGTATACTGCGGACTTATCTTTCCAGGCTTAGTCAACAAAGCTTTACCTCAACCCATTCTTCAATTTCCTCCCTCCTCCATTCCCGTCTTCAAAAACTGCTGGCTGCTTTCTGCAGCGTCATGGGGCCTTATTGTAGGGATGACGTATCCACTTCCACCATAAAGTATTCATAAGCTACCAGCACCATCAACATCTGTGATTCTATTTCAACTTTGATGCAATTCCTCGTTTTTAAAAAAAATAATTAAATTTTCCACCCATATGTGTACATTTCTAGAAAATGAATTAATCTCATATATTTCAAATAATTAAACTTTTAGCTTGAACATATGAAGCCTTTGACTGACTGGCCGTTATATCCTCTGACAGCCCACCAATTGCAAGGAACACAAAGTTAAGAAAAGTGGATTGGAATTTTGCAGCAAGATGGAGGAAACGCCATGGGCATATTGATAATTTACAGCACGAAACCTGAGAACAATCAGTCATATTAAGTGTTATTTAACAGTCACTGGTTCAAGCTGCATCAGGCAAACAGTGACGTATGTGGTGACGTACAAATACAAAGTCATACACACGTGAGCCTAGCTCTGTTAAACACAGTAACAAGTGTTGAAATTAAAAGACACTATTAAGGCAAAAACTATTCACTGCTTTCTTTTTAGTAGAAAAACTTAGGAAAACAAAACAAAGCGAACAATGCGCAAGGCACAAACATTAGCTGAGACAGTTGCAAGGATCGCTGTATCGTGTGCTTATTTTTACGAAATTTAAATACTGAACAGTGGGATATATTATCTTTAATAACCTTCTCCTTAATTAAAAATTTACATGATCGATACATAATCGGACCTGTGTGTCTTTCGATAGAAAGTTAAACCTTCATCGATGTACCATTGTTGTCGATAATATCATTAGTGGCTCAGAATTATTCAGTATTTAGTGTAGCGCGTTTTCTAATAATGTCTTACTATAATAACTCGCATCACAACTTACATTATATAGATTTTCATACAGTACGTAATACAGAGTACTCAAAGAATACTGTTCATCATTTTCAGAAAAATTTCAACTCGACAGTAGAGCTCGTTATTCATAAGCTTACAATTTTATTATCAATACGTTAGTAGTCCTCTCATATAAAGGAAATCTAGGCTTGTATAAATTTCCACCCTCAAAACCAACTTAAAGAAAGCATTAGCTGTTAATTGGAGAAGTTAGTTGGTAACTATTACGTAGAGGGCGTCTTTCTTCTGATTTTACTATTTCCTCAGAAAAATTTATATGAACGTATAAGGACTTTGAAATTCAACTCGTTCACTCTGTGTCATCGTTGGGGAAATTGATGGTAGACAATACGGAGTAGACTGCTCATAAAAAATTGCTGGAGAGTTCACAGTTAAGGAACGTTCGTCATTTTCCCAATACATGATTCAATTTGGGCTTCCAGTTCCTCTTCCTTCGCTACTTCTCTTATTAATTAAAAGGAAAGGGCATCTCAGTTATAAAATTTTGGGGAGCTGTTATGCCGTAGTCTACTCTATTTCACTTTAAAACACTACGATTCGTCCCCATCTGCGGAGGAAATTTTCCAGGGAGATCGTAGCTCGTTTGAATGTCCGATTCACTTCCTGGCGCACTACTGACTACAGCGAATTCCGCTTCCGCGTGATTACGCGAAGTGGCGTGACGTCAAGTGTTTTGAATGCGAGGGCGCAGTTGGTTCAAAATGGTTCAAATGGCCCTGGCCACTATAGGACTTAACATCTGAGGTCATCAGTCCCCTAGAACTTAGAACTACTTAAACATAACTAACCGAACCACATCACACACATCCATGCCCGAGGCAGGATTTGAACCTGCGACAGTAGCAGTTGCGCGGTTCCAGACTGAAACGCCGAGAACCGCTCGGCCACCGCGGCCGGCGGCGCAGTTGGCGGTTGTCCCCTGCGATCGTCCGCTGCTGCTATTACGCCGTGGAGGAAGGCTGATATATATCTTTTTCAGAACCGTAATCCAGATGTCGTTCAGTTTCACGCGCTCCTCTTTCTTATTGAAATTCTTGGGGTGTTTCACAATCTATATGGCCTCTCTGTGTAACTATTCATGGTATCCGCTTATGACAATTAGTACTTGAGTCCTATCAAAATGAATGTGATGGCCTCCTGCTTGCCAATCAACAGCTGATCTGCCAATCTCCCCTCTTCTGCAATTGTCCTTGTGCTCTTCTAGACGTTTTTTCACCGTTATTTTTTTAGTACCCTCGTACACCTCCGAACAACTACATGGAATCCTACAAGTTACTGCTTTTTCAGCGGTTGGCAAGCATCCTTGTTCGATTTTAGGTTATCTTGTATCTTTCGGGTGGGCTTGTAGATTATCGCGATCTTCCGCTTTTTTAAGATTTTTTTTTCTATGCAGTCAGTAACGTCCTTATGGAAGGTCAGGAATATGTTCGATTTCACCGGTACTTGAGCATCACTATGCTTTCTACGCGGAGGTGTTCACACTCTCTTCACCTCAGCGAACGAATAACCATTCTCGAGCAGTGCGCTGGTGAGATGTTTTAATTCTGCGTCAAGCAGCTCCGGTTCGCGGATTTTCGTTGCTCTATTAACCAACGTTTTTATGATGCCTCGCTTTTGTTGTGGGTGTTGGTTGTAATTCCGGCTTAGGTAACGGCCTTTGGTAATGGGTTTTCAGTAAAGTGTGTAGCCCAACCTACCATCTTCTTTCTCGAAAACTAGCACATCAAGAGAATTCAATCTTCTGCCTCCCTCCTCGTCCATGATAAACTGAATCTTCGGACTGATTCCGTTGAGATGCTAGAAATGCAGAGAATGGTGTGCCGCAGTGCATATCAAACATAATATATGATGAGAGGTCGATGGACATATAATATCCCCTTGTGAAGATGTGTCGCCGTGAGTAATAACGCCAAGGGGAAATAGAGGGCGAGTGCTATGTACCTCACTATAAGTGTTCAGCTTAAACTTCTGATACATTTAATATGGCTGCCAAACAATCAGTAAATGTTTGAGAAAGTTTGAGCTAAATATTTCCTTAATAACATCATTAATGGTAATGAATTATTCGTTGAAAAGGAGTTCCATAAACAAAGGTCAACAAATCTGGAGGTGACAAAAATGGATGTATAAGACTGAAGACATCTTTTGAATGGACTTCGAGATAAATGCTGCTAGATATATGGTATGATTACGAACCTTTATTTTTTGTTTCTTCTGTTCTATAGTAGATATTGTAATTTACTTTGTATGTTACAAATTTACCACAGATCCTAATGCATTTACAATAGTTCACTGATTTCCGTAGACAACAATTAATTTTCAACAATTCACATCTTCTGAGCTGCCCACAGGAAAGCCTCAGAAAGATCGTCTTAAGATTTGATTTGCGTACTACAAGAAGAATAGACTGCATTCATTGCTCAGCGTATCCTAAAATTGCTGTATGTGGGCAGCAACTTACACCGAGGGACCTCGCAAGTCACCTTCCTTGTGTATTCATTAACCCCATAACTGAAATTTTATAATGGTTCAGAGAAACTTACAGTATTTTTTGCGCCAGCTTGCGCAGTGAAGCAAAGCAATCAGATAGTACAACGTGGTACATTCAAGAACGATCGAATCCATACTGTAGCAACAAACAATATAAAACTCCAATTTCAGCTGCATGACTACACATCAGCAAGTATATTCAGCGCACAAACTTTGAGGGCGAAGATGACAGGCAGCGGAGATGGAAAGAACGCCAGTATAGAAAAGAGTAACTAACATGAAATGTGTTCCATCTCAGAAACCATTTAGTTTTGTTTCATATATGTAACAAGTTTGTTCCAAATGCCTATTTCTCTCAAGCCCAGAAATACTATCTACTCATCCTCTGTGTATTCGCCATTCGCAGCAGAAACCTGCAGCCTTCTGATATGAACTTCCTACAGGAAATTCGTTCTCATATCTTAGCGTATGTATGCGTAAAAGTTCACTTTCATGCATAACATAAGTCTGACCAACTATAGCATTCTTTACCTTAGCGGATGGCAGTGCAATTTATTCCAAGTGAACACAAAAGTATTAAGGTAAAGAGGAACAGCGATACATACCTGCATTTACTGTAAACCAACACATAATCGTAAAACATCATTCACCATGCTAAGTGTACAGACATGAGCACATCATTCGTGTTAGCGTAATAGAGAGTTTTTCCTTCATCTATATATTATGTTCAGAATTTTATGAGGTCATACATTTTATCAGCTGATAAACAGTACACTGTTTTCGTCCTAGATTCTAAGGCAAAATGAGATACGACCATAAAAGGATGTTTGAGATTGCGCTGAAAAGGTATTTCATTTACATTTCATTTGCATTTCGGAATGACCCCTTTCTTATTTAGGTCATACGATATCAACTGGGAGATCCTGTTATGTGGAAAACTTAATCAAATCAAAATAGAAGTAAAATTTCTCATAAATTTCGCTCATATTAATCATGATTTTACCTTGTTTCTGCAGCATTAAATCTTTTTCCAGAATGTTTCAAACTTTGACAACTGTCCATTTCATATGTTCTATATTTGTGTAACTGTCATATTTCATTTAGGAACACATTCAATGTTCACTGAAACTTATTGACTGTCTGATTATAAATGTATTGCAGAAACTGGAAGAAGAATGGCTTTATCCGCTCTGCAATAAATATCGAGAATATGAATGTAAACCTCGTCTATCGCTAAATGCACGTACATCACGTTTTCATATGCATGTGAATAAACCTGAAGGAGACTCATACTAAAGCTAAGATTACGTCAACTACCTAATAGACTTGACATTCAGTGTAAATCACACTCAACCTATTTAATATGATTAATGTCAAGATCGGCTTATATAATTTTATACAAATTCTGTAACGCATCCATGGTGTTTTAGACAGAGCAGTGAGGTACACGGCAGCAGAACATGTCATTCATTTGGAAGTTGGCAGATGCCGAACTGTCGTGTAAGAAAGATAAGGGTTGAGTCTAAAATAATGACTACAAATAATACTCGTATGCTTTTAAGATAGTAAACTAGACGATAAACTTGAACTTTTACGAGACAGATTTTCATTTACAACATAAACCAGAAGCCAGTAGCACAAATCTCTTACAAGATAGTCCACTCGAATGACAGCTAAATCTGTAAATCTTATCTTCATAGCTTAGAAAATTCTTGTTTTTCCTACTCACAAGGCCAACCGCTTTCGTATTACATTATCAGTGGCACTAGAGGTTAATGAGTCAGGAAGCACAATGTCAGGTTCTTCGGTGTTTTAGTAAATTCAGTAGGCAAAAATCTAAGACATAAATCTTTAACACAGTTATATGTCTTGCAGTCTCATTTTACGACGTGGTATTAACATTCTACAGTGCCGCTTTCCTTTAAAATTTTGCGTAATATTTCAGAAACTAGATTCTGTCATTAGGCCCATCTAGATAGGCTGAGTAGTATTATTAGATATGAGTGTAATTTTAAAGCACTTTCTTTCCTTGGGTCACCCAAATATCAGGAACCAACAAGGCGTAGCTTCGTTTTCAAGGATTTTTAGGATAATTTTCTTGTCATAAACTTATTATACCATTCTGGATTAGCGGGTCGCGGTGGCCGTGCGGTTCTGGCGCTACAGTCCGGAACCGCGGGACTGCTATGGTCGCAGGTTCGAATCCTGCCTCGATCAGGGGTGTGTGTGATGTCCTTAGGTTAGTTAGGTTTAAGTAGTTCTAAGTTCTAGGGGACTTATGACCTGAAGATGTTGAGTCCCATAGTGCTCAGAGCCATTCTGGATTTGTTAAAATATACGGCGCGTTAGAGTCGTTAAAATATTAAAAGATGCAACACTGTTGTTCACTTCTTCCCTAAAATTGCGCTTTAAGAAAGTATCTCTCAGTAAAAATTTGACTGAAAGCGTAAAGATTGAAGTTTCACAACTGTGCGCTGAATACCAAATTTGTTTCCGTTTCTGGCCACTAAATTTTATGCTGAATTTAATACTGCACAATAAGCATTGTGAAAGGTCTATAGATCGCTCCTTGCGTTTCACGTAGTCTAACTTGAAATAGGTACCATCCATTACCAGTAGCCCCGCCTACTTTCTAATTCTGTGTTTCTCGTTCCAAAGCAATTTCCGGCCAACCGAGGAGATTTTGTAGCACTGGCTGTACGTTACATTCGTTATCAAGTTACGTACAACGATTTTAACGTAGTATGTTAATGTGAGTGTACAATATTTTTACATGATACTTTTCATCAGTGGAAAGCTGGTCAAATACCCATTGCACAATCCTGATTTAATCTGACTCTGATTTGCCTCAATAACGGATGTCTAATGCTGGATATTTCCTTCTACACTGAACTTTATTCTATCAAGAATGTGTGAGAATAAGAGTGTACTAGGTTCTGTGATTAATGACAGCGATGACTACAAAAATTATAAATAAATAGAAAAAATAACCTTTTTTTGCGTATTCCCTCGATTTTTCAGGCGAATATTTTATTATGGTTTGAACTAGTTTGAAGTAAATGGTCAATGAGTAAACCTTTTCTGATGAGATAAATATCCGTCAACATATATATATCACGCCTTTCATCTTTCTACCGAATATCAAATAGGAAAATTTCGCATTAATTTCATGGTAGTTCTTGTTTCCTTTTACTGATATCACCACGGAAAAGCCATTAGAATGAGAATCTGAGACACTGCAAATTTAGTCCATTATCACTTGCGTATACTTCGTTTTCATCAGAATGTACTGCATAATGACACTTTGGCCATAGTGTTAAATATTCACATTTGATTTAATTAAATTATTTCAGTCCGTAGATCAAAACATGCATAAAAAATTTGAAAGAGTTTGGCCACAAACACGCTTTACGCCGGGTTGCAAATAGACAGAGTGAAGGAACGCAGGGCGAATGGTAATAAGAGACCACTGAAGTATCGCCTACAGGCCATTCATTTCGCATAAAATCTAGATTTATCACTATTAGGCTATAACCTGGAAGAAGGAGATTTGTTACAAGCGAGAAACAGTCAAGAACATGGTCCGCATAATAACGAGGCAATGGACGTCAGGCTCGCTTCTCGGTGTAAGACTTCTGTACCGAAAGCCTAAGAGGGGTAACAATAAATTTCTCCTAAAAACAGTCTTGCGAACTTAAAAATAGAGCATATTAATAGCATAAATGACGATACTTCAGGTACAAATTCGATTAAGGACAACAGAATGTACTTGATCTTTTCTATGGTCCAAAGATTATGTCCATTAACTGTATGGCTATCAGGAAGCGTTGATAAAATTGTCAGGAAACTGATGTATATCTTTACCTTTTGATAACACTACCAATATTCTGAATATCCACCAGCATTTACGTACAATGAATTGGCCTTACTGTTTTGCCCTCTGCTTCTACATGGAATGTATATTTCTTCTGATGACATCTGGCTGTATACGTTGTACACGATAACGTTTCTCTGCAATAACTTGCAAGAATGGCTGACACTTGTTTGTAGAGTACACGTTAACAATTAATCACATACACACAGCACAGCTATAATTGTATTCACTGCTCTGAGGCTTCTATTTCATTATAACTTCATTAACAATCAACTTGAAAACATGTAAGGTATTGAACCCTATCTAAGAAGAAGACAAAACCTGTGGGCACACGTGATTACAACCCTTTATATTTCACTTTTCATTTAAATCCCCACTGTTACAGCATTTATGAAATAATTTTTAAAACGTAATCTCTGTACATACAATAACATAGTCTTACGTCAGCAGCCAAAATCACGAAGAGCGCGTTCTAGTAGGGTGTCAGTGAATTAACGGCCATGCGATGTATGTACTGCCTCATACCTTGCAAAGTAACAGTCTATCTTCCATTGTGAATTTATTGCTGTAATTGTAAATTTGTCTAACAGAAGGTCATCTAACAACATCCTTCACTTGTTTTACATTTCTCGTCTGCACTGCTTCGGAATTAATAGCTACTTACATACGGCATTACGGAATCGATGGCAAACATTTAGTCTTATGTAAATTTCAACTGACTGTATTTAATTTTACACCCTGTCCACTTCGAGGTCAGTAGAAAAAGTCTTTTAGCCACGATTGACAAATTCATTGAAGAAATCTTCCGTATATTCATCAAACAGAGCAATATCGAAAATCCAGGACTGTATAGCTTAACAAGAAGCTAAACCGTCGTCTGGGTGGACAAGTGTCCGGCGCCTTCTCCATATTGCCACCGCAGCTGTAGGCAAAAGGAATGACTTTGCCGAAGCGTCCGTGTCTATACTAACTTCCACTGACTTTCAGAAACCGCGACAATGTGAAATGCGATTATTGAACAGAATCTCCTCACAGATTTGTGTTTTGCAAAGTAAAGAACTATGGTTAGCACTTTAGGACTGTACGCCTTCGGATGCGGAGATCATTACTATAAAGCGTATGCAGTCTTCAATGTAAGAGTCCGGAATCGAGGTCACTAACCCACCGACTTGGGCCGTCGCTTGTCCTGCAGGCTACTGGTTCTTGTGGGAAGGTTCTAAAGTGCATTTAGTTTTCACTTGGGTTATTTTCTAAGTCTCACCATAATCTAATACGGTGAAAGGAAGTGGGACTGGTGGTTTATATCCGTATGTCGGATGAGTATATTAATTTCGGCTGTCCATCAGGTGCAATTCAAAATGTGCCATCAGTGGCTATTCAGCCTTTCGTTTCCCCCCGGAGCAAAAGATTATGTCGTGGTGACATTTTATCGAAAGGTGTTCAATTTGCATTCAAATCTATCATCTTAATTCACATTCAGCCATATTTCATCGTTTTATGACTGTGCAGCTCAAGATTTCCGTCCATTCAGAATGCTTGTTTATACATGGATAGAAATATCGAAAATGGCGGAAAAAGTATGAACATTTCGCAGTAACATCCTGCATTCTAAATACCATAAATTCTCTTTTCTTTAAGCCAACTGAGTATCTGTAGCAATATCTCACTCTTCGCTGTCGTTCAGTGAATTCGTCATCAAACCCTTTTCAAGACCGGTGGCAAGCGCTGCTGACAGCGTGGCTCAAAATGCAAGTAAAGGTCTATCAGTGCCTGAGTCACAGGTGGATCTTACTTGTGCGTGTGTGACATACTAAAAATTCCTCTTCGTGATAACCGGTGGTTGTAATTTGGTTGCCCGGTATCTTAAATGTCTTACACGAAACTATACCATTAAATACACAGATGTATACAGTGTGATGAGTAGTTTACAGCAACACAATCAAAGTCTGTCTTATCAAATACACTCTGGTTTACTGTTAGCTATATCAGAAGTTACAAAATTCCGTATGACCAGTAAGGTTACATTTACACGTATCTAATCAGTTACAGAGTGCACCCCACTCTTAAGGGTGACAGGTTCCAGTCAATCGGCGACTTACTACAGTGCTTCAGTCCCAACGATCGCAAACTTGTACCACAATATAACTGGCATGTAGAGAAGTTGGACAAACATGTGGAAACACCGCGACAAATTTATGCCTGAACATAAGTACAGACACTGGCCAAGCCTGAAGGTTGCGTTGTTGTAACTGACCACGAATTTCACCTGTGCAATGTCCTCAATACGTTACAAGCGTCAGCCATGGTCATAACAGCGTTCTGTGGAGTTGGTTCAAATGGCTCTGAGCACTATGCGACTTAACTTCTGAGGACATCAGTCGCCTAGAACTTAGAACTAATTAAACCTAACTAACCTAAGGACATCACACACATCCATGCCCGAGACAGGATTCGAACCTGCGACCGTAGCGGTCGTTCGGCTCCAGACTGTAGCGCCTAGAACCGCACGGCCACTCCGGCCGTCGTTCTGTGGAGTGGTGAGTGCATTATAGCGGAGCTAAGTGAATAAGAATGTGGGAAAAATTTTGGTGGTCGTATGGTGGGTGCTTCTGTAGCCAAAGGATCGGAATTGTTTGTTGTTCCAAGAGGCACCGTCTCCAAGAATTGTGCCACATGGAGAGAAGGCGGCAAAAACATCATGTGCTACGTAAAAGCGAGGGCGAGGGCGAGTGTTGAGTGATCGTGACAGACTATCTCCTGAAGAGGATTGTAACGAAAAATAAGAGGGCTGCAGAACTGAGTTTCACACTCGCTAACCCTGTCAGCACGAAAACAAAACAAAAGGAGCTCAATGAATTGAGAACGTCAAGGTGAGCTGGAATTTCAAACTCACGCATCAGAGATGGAATGCGTTATGCCGAAGCCATAAATCATGGACTATATACCAAAAGAGGAAAGTCATTTGGTCAGTTAAGTCGTTTCTCACACTGTTTCCACCTTCGACCGAGTTCACGTCCCAAGAGTGAAACACGGCGGGGGTTCGGTTATGTTACAGCCACTTATTACAATTCCGTGGGTCCCAGAGATACTCCGCAAGTCCGTGTTACTGACAAGGTTTATGTAACTAGTTTTGGCAGATGAGGTCCAGCCTATGGTATAATGTTTGTTGCTAGGACACAGGGACCCTGGTCACGCAGCCCGCAACATCCAGAACTGGTTTAGTGAGCACGGCGATGAACTGTCGCAGCTCCCCTGGTGAGCACATTCACTTGATCTCTATGTTACTGAGCATTTGTGGCTTACTTTCGAGAGAAGGGTGCAAGAAGAATGATATAATATGTCCTTTAAAACTATGCAGCACCTGCATGTATCCAGTCCGAGACGACTGGAAGCTGTTATGAATGGCAACACGTTTCCTACATCGTATTAGGCTTCTTAATGTGTTTTGTTTTTGGTTTTTCCATATTTTTATCGGACTCTGTATCTTACTTTGTCTTTAGTTACGAAATTTACTCTTACAAAAGTACTTTAATAGTGTGTGTTTCGTTTTTTTTATGTTTTAATTTTGTGTGTTTTCGTTGAATAGGATACTTTAATACCGTGTGTTTTCGTTAACAAGTATACTTTAGTTTTGTGTTTGCGTTATTTACTGTTTTTGACATAATCTATTTCGTAAATTTGAATTAACACTGTAATAGAACATGCATGTGCATAATACGAGAGATGAGTGCTCGACTTGACATTTCTCATGCAGTATAACGCTCAAGATTCTGACTGGGTTGACGGTATCTTTGTTTTCCATTTCTGGTTTCGAAACCGCAAGTGTCTCTTGTGGACGGTATTCAGTTGTTTCCTGACAATGGCTAAATAAGCCAACGACTCGTTCGAAAGAAAGAAATATTCGTGAAACAAAAACTCGGTTTGATGTATAATCTTACTCATGAAATTATTCTTCCAAAATGTGACAGAGAAACCTGTATATATGAATACAGTAGACTGCAGTAGAGTTCTTTCGCTGTTCCCTAAGGAGCACTGTGATTGGTTGATTCTGACATAAATATTTTCATAGTTGCATGTAGGGGAGTGGATTAAGCGTTTCTTCTAGAACTGCGCAAGTATAACACTTAGTGTCCAAACAATTCTAACATGTTTTATGAATTTCAATAAGAGTCTCTATTGACATTAGAGAGGGTGTTTCACAATTCCCATTACAGTCTTTTTGGGAACTTAGAGGGGACACGGTAGATAAAGTTAAAAGGACATACAGTTTTAATATGGGTTTCATGCCCGGAAATGTACCGTTTGTATATAAAATAAATTTACTGTCTAGAGCTCTAAAATATCCCGCTTCACGGTAACCGTACAAACCAAGAAGAGGCTAACGTCGGCAGTCCCTGTGGGGCTTATGCCATCACGTAGCGTTTTCGTCCAGTAACGGCTGCGATTAAATGGTACGTTCGCAACTAGGAGGGTGACTATTGTGTTTCATGGACGCCCCGCGCTCTCGACTTTGAATAGGACGTTCTTCGTCCCATAGAAGAAAACCGGAGCAGAAATACTTGAAATATGAGCCATGCAATGGGCACCAGTTGAGAACACAGGTCACGGATCATTGTCTTAGCTCTATGCGTAACTTGAAACGGGAGATTAGAAAGTGTTTCGGCCTTCAGTATTATTTTACATTCAAACGGGAGATTAGTGGACATGGTTTCCTTAGCAAAGATATATCTACTACATCCCCTCTACAACCCCTAGAAGCCTGTAACAGGACTTGCGAAAAACCATTATGTTAAATATTTCTTACCCAGTTGTTTATAGAATTATTCAGAAATGGTTCAAATGGCTCTAAGCACTATGAGACTTAACTTCTGAGACTATCAGTCCCCTAGAACTAAGATCTACTTAGACCTAACTAATCTAAGGACGACACACACATCCATGCCCGAGGCTGGATTCGAACGTGCGACCGTAGCGGTCGCGCGTTCCAGACTGTAGCGCCTAGAACCGCTCGGCCACCCCGGCTGGCAGAGTTATTAACATTTTTATGTTATTAATATAGTGTTAACCAGTGTTAAAAAAGAGAAACATTGAACTAAGTGTTAATATCACTAGCGATAGGCTGTGCTCTAAGTTTTTGGTGACAGTAATGTGTTAATATTATATTCTTAACAGCTAGAAAAAAATTATTTCGAAACATGATCGTATTTGATTCGCTTTCTGATATGATAGTGTACATACAACACCCTTTCTCAATTACTTAAAGGTGTTATCCAAATACCTAACATAGGTGACTAATACTTTTGAAACGTTTCCTTCGCCTTCATTTCTTCTCGGCGATTTATACTATTCTGGACATGTGGAACAAGCAACAGCCAGATGAACCACGTAAATTCAAAGCTGACACAGCGCAGCACCACTGTCAGAAACTATTAAGATATTGATAGTAATATTCCATGACTCTTTCTCATATACCTATACTCTTCTTGAAGAGCCGTTTACGCGAAGTATACCAAGCTGTATTCCCTACGGGTCCCTAACCTGAAAAGCACTGGCTGATTTCTTTTCAGATATCAAAATTTGTGTGCAATGGGTCGTTTTGGTGGCCGCAGACATTTGCTACGCTGTACTAAGCGTATACACTTCTTCAATGTAATCTGGAAATAAAAATAATACCATATAGCACCGGTTATCAGAACATCTGGCATAATTAAGTCTAACACAATGAGTCTCGTGTGTGAGAAATTATCCTCGGCCATCTTTGTGATGATACAACATTTGTGCGTTTTGTGTGTCAAATCGATATTCGGGGGTGTTGCCACAAACAGTATAAGGCCACGCCCGCGAGGCGCGTCGCCGGGCAAAAAAACACCAGGCTCATCTACGCTCAGTCTGGCCGGTGCTACGTAGTTATCTGACTCTTTATACAGTACCTTTTTTTTGTGCGTGAAATACAGTTCGTTCCGGAATTTACAAAACTGATCAAAGTTACATTCCGGAAAGAAATCTACTAGTCGCGTTAGATGTATTTTACTCTACGCAAGGTGAAGCGCGTTGGTTTGTAACTGTGCGCTGCAGCGAAGCTATATCGTGTAACCTTACCAAATGTGCAAGTACCGGGTTAGATTCCAGTTCGGTACACAGTTTCAGTCTGTCAGCAAGGTTGTAAGAAGCGCACAGCAGACAGCTATTTTCGGAATGAGAGATGGATTCTGCGTACGTCGATAAAGTTTTCTTTATAACCATGTCTCAGTGCAAGCGAAGAAAAGTGTAGCAAAACATAGAACCATAAGAAATACGTAAAACGATAATTGTCTTGTGACGAAGGAGGTGGCTGACTCTGCAACCAGTATCCTAAACTATTCTCGAAACACAGGCCACCAAAACGATGTACAGATTGACGTCGTGAATTCTGTGCAAATTTCAGCAGCTATCATATTAGCGAAAAGTGCATTGCTGATGGTGTTATTCTAAATAATTTACCAGAGGAAGGATATGTAATAAACTGAGTTTAAATTTTAAGCACAAAAAATATTTTTCTAAGGTATTAATAACAAATTACATCTAGGAAACAGGAACATAGAATAACTCTAAAGTAGTACCATTGTGATCAGTGTTTTTCCGGATGCACTTTGTATAACAGTTGAACCCAGCTAGAGTAACAGTTCTCCCCGTCGTTGGGTAAATTGTTACACTTCGCAAACAGATATGATTTATAGCAACTGTTATTCTTGGTAGCGGAAAATAATCAGTATAACACACAGTATTTGCGCTAAATTATACTGCTGAGTCACTTGCAGATTCTCTAGAAATTCCTTTTTAAAAAGAATTTTAACCACCAGCTCTTCCCTACTATACATCATCCCGATCACATCTGCATATGACTTCAGTATCACAGGTACGCTGCTGTACCCTCTTGATTTACAAGTGGCCTATGATGGAATTAGAAAATGGGCTTCTTTCCCTTAAACGAATTTCGCGGTAACTACCTGTTTAAGTTGTAACAACGCAGCTAAAAACAAAATATTTTCCTAAGTAAATGGACCGTCCATAATGTAGACACTGAATATAATGGGTACACTTGATTTGCTGACTTTAATAAATCCATTTAGAATTTATTTGCAATGTGCTATGATTATTATGAACTGGGCTGGGGGGATGATTTCGAGTAATTCATGAAGTTGACCGCAAATAACTTCAGGATATTTATGTAGTGTCCAATAAAAATTTTTACTGTAAAAGAGTTTCGACTTACTTATTCCTGAATCTTGTTTGTTCTACACGAAGTTTACTTTTCATCTGATACTACTGTCCCTAGAACAGAATGTCTGATAAAGCTTTGCCGCAAACTAGCAGACAATTTATTGTTAGCCCTCGTGGTCACTGAAATAGCGTTTGTTTGGTATTATGACGAACACCCTTCGCCTCTTGTTCACTATTGTACATATAAATTTCCAATATGTGTTCAGCGGGGAATTAAACTAATACAGTTATCCGTCTTTACTGTGCATCAGCAACTCGCCAGGAACGCTATTTAGGCATTTTAAATTTGAACTAGTGAGTGTAATTTTCTTCAGGATTTCAATATTTAGTTTTCTGCGATGGGATCGGAGAGGAAGTGCTGAATCGATTTTAGAGGTACCATATTATCAATCAGTAGCGAAACTGTTCAAGAAACCTTTCAGTCGTAAGGCTCATATTTTGAGTAATCACGAAAGATACGAATAGTCTCCTACCGTCTTTGTCTGACAAAAATTAAAATATTTTTAAACACGGCCGTCTCTAATCAGAGAATATCGCCCCAAAGATCGGTTATGTTAGTGTTCTAACATTTTAAGTATTTATTTGATGACAGTATAAGTAGAAGAATTTTAATAGCACCGTCATCTGACACTGGAAGCCTAAATATTTCCATAGCAAGACCGTTCTCAATGCAGACAGTTGCCATATGGATACTTGCCGCCGTTTCTGAAAGATCTGTTAATTCATAAATAAGGTTCTGAATAAATGAGAGCCGCGCGGAGTGGCCGCACGGTCTGGTGAGCCGTGTCACGGATTGCGCGGCCCTCCCACCGGAGGTGCGAGTCCTCCCTCGGGCATGGGTGTGTGTGTTGTTCTTAGCATAAGTTAGATAAAGTACTGTGTAAGTGTAGGGACCGATGACCTCAGCAGCTTGGTCCTTTAGGACTTCACACACATTTGAACATTTGAATAAATGACATATCAAATTGAGTCGCCATCGTAGTTTTAGTGGGACCTGTGTCGCCGTAGTACTTATCGGAACACGCTGAAAATTTAATTTACTCACTAAATCTTTTTCATCATTGAACTAGATGATTCAATTGCTAAGCTGTTCAAGAGAGATCGGATCCTAACTTCTAGACGGAATATAGATTCCTTTTGTAAATTTCTCGAACTGCATGCCGGAAAGTTTCTCATTTTAAAGTCCTCAATTGTGCGTTCCCTCATTTTTAAGTCTATCATTCGTTCCTTGCCTTGAGCCCCAAGTGACCTGTCACAAATTTTGCTTTCCACAATCGCAAGCCAACGAGTTAAAAAAAGATCAGTCAGGATCTATGTTCAGACTTTAAGGCAACAGTTTCCAGTTGTAGAATTTCTGTTGGTAATGCTGTCTTACAACAATGTACGGAAACTGTGGTGGCAGCCTACAGCTTTGAGTTGGTTTGCCGGGGATACATGGGTAGCTTATCGGTAGTTCATTGCCCGGTAAGGACAAAGATGTGATTCGTGTCCCAGTCAACTGTACAGTTTTAATTTGCGGCGACGTTTTAATCAACACGGTTGATAAACTCGCCTCAGCTGTGACGCGAAACCGGCGAGCATTCTCAGGCGGCAGTATTGTGGGATGCCGGCGCTGTGGCTCTATTAGCTGGCACTAAATTGGCCGGCGCTGTCGCTTTCCGCGCTGCCGCACAATGAACTCTGCCGCCTCCAGCGTCGTCTTTCATCGCCAGGCGCCGCTACATCGCTCTTTAAACTAACATCGTTGGAACTCGCGACTCCCTTATTACAGAATTCCACTATCTGCCCTGTACGAGTAACCGATTGCCATAGTGTTCAACTTGTTTTTAAATATTAGAAATGGTTAACGCATTCCACACGCACTGGACCACAATCGAAGTTATTCAAACGCAAAACTGACCTTGGTCTTTTTCTTTAGTTGTCTCAGCAGTTGTGTACTTTTATTATGGGAGAAATGTCCTATAATAGCATCTGTTTTGTTGTAGGCTTCCACAGATTATAAATAAGAGATAACCTAAATATCTGCTATGAATTGCATTTCCTTTACATTGTTACTCAGTTTTACCGAAGAAAAGCATTTCGAAGCATAAGTTTCATTGTCTGGCATTTATTAGCATTGGCATTAACGAATCACAATTTGAATGATACGTTTAAGCCATCGTAAAATATTCGGATTACATGGAAATGGGTAACACATACAGCTTTTGGAAATGGTAGTGAATATTAAAATGTATATTAGTCCAAAAGAGCTACTTGATTTCTGGAAGAACTTCATTGATGAAATCCTCCGGAGTTACAAGCTCATAACACAACGTCGCTATCCGACTGATAAACTTTTAACATTATATCAGTAATACACTTTGCTTCTGAAAACAGGTACATTTAGTTGCACATGAGACAAATGGCACCTTCTTACGTCTCGCTTTGATACTGAACATCGAAATAGCACCAATAAATTAAACATCAAAAACCAAATTATTTAAAAATGCAATGTCATGTTATAGTATTTATCTTAAACATTGTAATTAGGGAACGAATCATCAGTATTTTGCTGCGGCAAATTCAGTCAAATTTTGTTTATGAAAGGAGTAAAGTGAGACACCAAAAAACAATAAATTCTCTAATTACAGACGTGTGATGAGCGATTGGAATTCTGTGTGCCGCCTTGATGAAATATTGTCTCTCTGAGTAAACAAATATTTCCTCTACAAACACAAGAAAGTAATTATTATGGTGCTTTATGTTTACATGAACGTATTGTATTAAGAAAACAATTATCTCAATATCTGGACAAGACCTCCTTCAGCATTCATCACTGATACATCAGTTTATGATAAATTTAAAGCATGATATTAAAACGTCGTATGTACCGCATAGACGTTGAAGATTTGATAACGAAATCGGATTATCTCTCTAAATTCATAATACATGGATCTATTTCGAAAATGACATAAATTGATTTGACTGATTTTTGTAACCACACCAAACAGAGTAAACACTTTCAAAGAGATAGAATGAATGGAAGAACGCATTGTTTCTCTGCGTGGCAAGCTGATGCAGAAACCACAGCTAACATCGGATCACATTATCCAACCATGTTACTGTATCGGTGTGTTATACGGTCATGCTCACTTCGTAAACTTCAAAAACTATCTCTTCGACTAATTAAAAGGTATTACTTCTAATCTGTACTTTAAAACATCGTCCTTGGTGTGCGATCATAGTCCAGGGGCGTAGGTGGCCTATAAAAGCTCTCTCTGAAACTCTCACTCCTCACAACAATTGGATACAGCCTAGGTCAGAAAATTTTTTTATAATTCTTCGAGCATCTGCTTCAGTGACCACTTCGCTATAATCTAAACCATCAGAGACTGTTCATGAAAATGTAGTTAAATGCAAGAGAAGAGCGTGCTTATCACTCTAGAGAGCCTTCATAGGGTGCTGAGCAAATATGAATGACACATATAAATCCTGGTCTCTGCTGCTACGATGTCATGTGTGGTACATGTTAATGTTGCAGAAATATATGAAAAAAGTTAACCTCAAACTGTGTACGTACGGGTCTAATCATCCTCATCGAAGTGTCCAGATAGACAGAACACAATGTATACAGTGTGGAATTCCATTAAAAGATGTATCAAGTTTACTGCCACGTAAGAAAGGAAACGGTACAGCCCCTCCTCTTGGTACCATCTATTGCAGCACAAACTACTTCTGGGTTGTACGCACTTACTGGTTTGAAAATAAAGTTCAGGATTTAGTCAATATCCTAAAGACGATATTTCGTTTCACTGTTTAGCGGGTTTGAGATAGGAAACACATTTAAATATTCACGTGTACAACGACTACTCTGCATATGAAATGTTAAAATCTCAAGCAATCCAGGACTTTTATATCTGACTTATACCATTCACCCCCTACGACAAGCTGAATGCCTTAGTGGCTCGAATCGAAAGTCAGGAATACATTTTGCCAGTTACTTTTATTCATTATCTTATGGAGATTCCAGCAGTCTTCTAAAATTGTCTAAGATATGCATTCATACAACTCCTACTGGAACAACCATTATTCGTAGTTAATAATAGTTTGCGAAAGAGATCATTCACAAAACCAGTGGGATTAGGATCGTGAAATGAATTCCTTGACGTTCAGTCACCCAAACATCAAGACACTATCCAGTAACTCTGAAAGCTAAAATAAATAATCTAAATAATAACGTTGTAGAGGACCGTAGGTGGTTACGAATCTACTGAAGTTTATGCACTTGTTAGCATACTGCACAGTCTTACGCTTATCCGTTAATGTGTACTGAACTTTCCTTCTGCTTCATAGTTTTTATGTAGCTACTCCGTAAAACGTTTAAACGTGAACCAAGTAATCCTATTTCCGCGAACAGCAACACACGAGAATACGGACGGCATATGACGCACTTTGTTTATGAAACGCAACGTGATACATCCACTGAGTGAGTACGAGCCCTGTTAGAGGGAAAGTTACGCTAATACTTGTAAGTCGTAAGGTTTTCCATGAAGTGATGAGCCGAGAAACTTGATCTGAGGTATATGCTGAACCTGCCGCCGCAATCTGCTCACACGGCTGTAGCTGGAGCCCTTCAAAACTCACAATGCCGCTGTTTCTGAATACTGTAATACATATAGCCCTACATGTTGTTAATTCCAGCACTTATCGGCCGCTGACACTGCCTTCTCAGAAGGCTGGAGATAGGTGCTAGCTCTAAATGAGAAATGTCCTTCTGCCGGAACTTCACCTCACGCAACATAAAATTAAGGATTCCAGAAGGACTATCAAACCATTTAAGTTAAACACCAGGTGTATGACCGCTGGAAAAAGTAAGACAGCACTTGCTTCTCGGGTAGGGCGATAGTACCTGAAGCGGAAACTGTGCGTCATTCACTTTTTGGGTTTGATATTTCTTTATAAATAAATTTATTCACGGGAAATTGCATTTTACTTACAAACACTGTGTAATTGTGTAGTAAACCTATAAGTGTGTATTCATGAAATAATTTATGCTCTCACATTACTGAAATGCACAGTACACTGATTATTTAACTTTCTGCAGTACGTATACAGATCCCTTGGCTATTTTTTCTATATTTATTCCAATTCCATTGATATTTCCTGTTGTGAAGCTCCTGTAAACATCGAGATGCCTTCATTTAGCTCGAACTGAGACAGTTCTGGATCGTTCGCCGGTTGTCATGGATATGGACCAGCTTTTTATCTCGACATCTATTGGTAGGTTTTCCGGCAAAAGTGGCAGAACATCGGGCTCTCAGAGCTGATAATTCTTTCCTGCTCGGATTTTTTAAATATTTCTTTAATGTCATTAAATCATCAAAACTGTCCTACTTGCACTGACAAGTGGATAAGGAAAGAAACTGAATTAGAGTTATATATAGTTAACTCATGCAATCTAATTGGCTTAATATACAGGATGGTTAAAATTAAACCGTCGCTACTTCAGTCTGCGAACGCGGAAAACTCTTTACCGTGTGTCTGCATCTACATATACATCATAATCCGCAGCCCCAAACGGTGTATGGTGGGGGTACTTCTAATACCACTAACTGATCTCCTCTACCCTGTTACACACGAGAATGGTGCCTGGGAAGAATGATTATCTGTTGGCCTCTGTATTAGATCTAATTTCTCGAATTTTCTCGCCGTGGTCATATCACAAGATGTCCGATTCTTCCTGGAAAGTGCTGTCTCGAAGTTTCAGTAGTGAACCTCACCGTGATATGCAACGCCTCTCTTGCATCGACTGCTACTAGAGTTTGTTGAGCATATCTGTCTCGCACCGACTAAACGATCCCATGACAGAACACGCCGCTCTTCGTTTGATCTTATCTTTTTATTCTATTAATCCTACCTGATAATGATCTCATATTTACGGATAATACTCAATAATCAGTCGAACAAGCGCCTTGTAAGTCAGTTCCTACGTGTATGAGTTACATTTCCTTAATATTCTTCCAATGAATCTCAGTCTAGGATCTGCTTTTTCTACAATTTGTTTTATGTGGTCATTCCACTTAAGGTCTCTCTGGATATTATACGGAAGATACTGGTTCCAGCAATTTTTCATCAGTTGTGTAGTTATAAAGCAGTGGCTTCCTTTTCCTTTGTAAACTAATTTGTTACGTTCAGAGTGTACTGCGAGAGCCTGCTCCGTTGAGCAGTCCTTTGCAGGTCGTTCTGCAAACCGATACAGTCTCCTGGTGTTGATACTTTGTTACAGACAATTGCGCCACATGTGAACAGTCTTAAAGAGCCTCCGACGCTTTAAAGTTCACCATTTAAATGCATTGTAAATACTAACGGCATTGGAGTACTCCGGAAATTACCATTACATCTGTCCAATCTGTTCCATTAAGGGCAACGTGTTGAGTTCTATCTGTAAGAATGTCTTGAATCCAGTCACAAATCTAGTCCGATACTCGATAAGCTCGTGTTTTGTTCATTAAGTGGCAGCGCAGGAGGGTGTCAAATTGCGTCCTTAAGTCAAGGAATACGGCATCGTTTCTGAGCGCCATTATTTATAGCACTATGGGTCTCTTGCAGCAACAGAGCGAACAAAGTTTCTAAAGATGCCTGTTTGCAGAATCCATGTTGAGTTTCTTTGAGGAGACTTTCGTTCTCCGTAAACGTAATTTCAGCTTTACAGGACTGATGTTCAGACTATGGGCTGCGTGATTTGCATACTGTAATGACTTGCTGTTAGGCGTCCTTTCCGGTACGGCGACGTAGGGTTGAAACACAAGCATCAGTGTGCATTACAGTCTCATATAGTCAACAAGAGTCCAGAAAAGTCGAGCAGGGCTTTACTCACAAACCTGTTTTGTCAAAACAACAGCAACAGTGCTGCAGCTCTTCGTGAAAAACTGACGCATCAAAGGAATACGGAAAGTACATTTTTACGCGCCGGGGGAGAAGAACATGATTCAGAAGTTGGAATAAGCTGGCGATTTTGGAACTGTTTCTGGGAGAGACCGACGGCCCCTTGCGCCACAAATTGTTGAAGAAGTCAAGGCTGAGAATGATGGAGGCAATGTGAGATCTTCAAGAAGTGCAGTAGCTGTGTCTCGGCAGCTGAAAATTCCATTATCCACCGTTCAAAATATGATGCGAGCAATTGTAAAATGATATCTCTAGTCCGTTTCCACGCTGCCTTGGGTGCAGATCGTCGTCTCATTAAGCAACGTTTGTAACCTGGATCGTAAACATGGTACGCAATTAACAAATGGTTCCCTCTCATGTCGAAATTAAAATGTGTTTCTTTCTATGGTTTCTTCGTTATTTCGCTTTCAGGTGCAGTTACAAATGTTTCCACATAGTTTAATTGTTCTGTGATCACTCGTTTTTCATGGCTGCCCTGTTAAGTAGCGAAAGTGGATTACAACCACCCTGTACTAAGAAACCTTCTGGGCCGAAAACACGAGATATGCGACAAGGAGTCTATGATTTAACAGTACTTCTTTTTTACCATGATCTCTCCTGATATTCTCAAGTTATCTTCTTTTCTTCAAGTTTCCAGATTTAGTTCTTACTTATTGTAAAACCTATTTTCTTCTTTCGGTGATTCTCCATAGGTTGGTTTCATTAAGTTCTCCATTCGTCTATTTCCAAGTATCCCTTTATATCGACCTACCTGATGCATCCTACGTAATCGATGATATACTTTGTAATGCCTATATTTAGGCCTTTCCCTGGAAGTCTTCATTCCGTCCATCGCCTCATCAACGGTTTCCAGGAGTGATTCACGTCGTAATGTGTTCTCAGACATTCTGTTTCTTCTTATCATGATGTTTTCTATCAGACACTTCTTTCTCATTGTCTCGATGTAGGATGTTTTCATTGTTTCCTTGACCAGTCCACATGACGTTCAACATACTTTAGTTACATCAAGTTCTAAATTCTTCCGATCGTTCCAGTTCTGTCTTACTTATTGATGAAGTTTCACATCTTGTATTCCAAATTTACCTTTTGTAAACCTTTCTCTCCAATGAAGGCTAATATTTTTATTTTACTATTGTTTCTTTCCACAGGCTGCTCATTTGCCTCGTGAAATCTTTGCTACTATGTCTGCATTTAATCTTCATTCTTTACTTATTATGCTTCCTAGACATAAATTTTTCTTCATCTTCCATGACCTCCTCTACATGTTTAAAACTAAACCATCCAGCACACCCGCGTGGAATGTGTTCCCTTGTCTCTGTCTTCGATTTCTTTATACGTCTGTTATGGCTATCACCTAACACTCGTTCAATTTCATAAGGCACCTTACCTAGGTCCACCTAACTTTCAGCGATTAATGATATATCATGACCCTGTCACGTTAACGTCAGACCTGAATGGCCAAGACGAAACCTACACTCGTTAGTGAAAAGAACCCGACGTCACTGATCCACATTCTAAGTCAGGTGATCACTTGCACACTTTCACCGCACACCAACTTACTTTGTTACTTAGAATTGACAATAAAGACCTAAATGAATGTGTGGAGTAGGTTGCGTAGTGTGTAGGTCGACGAAAACCCTTCCATTTGGCTGCCAGGCTCATTTCCTTTGCAGTTTTCTCGGTTTCCGTAAGAGCCAATCAGCTTGTGATGTTAGCCGCTATGCGACAGTTCTGAAATGTTTTGTGACTCAGGATCGCAGTTAAATGTACGGCAGACTTGACTGTGGTTTTCGGTAATCCAGCTGTTAGCTTTACGTTCTGACTATCGTTTTTACAGTAAAGAGACAATGCGCGCAGTGGCTAAGGTAGAAACGAGCCTTCGACGCATTTTGAGAGACTGGACAACGTACGGAAGCCGCGTTAAGGTTTGAGGGCAATTTTCCTAGGGTCAATAAAGTATCGATAAATAGCCTTAAGATAGTTAGATACACCATATACAAGTCATAGGATGTTGCAAAACATTTTTGTGAAGTTCGTAAATTTCAGACACAATACTGTGTACGTTCTAGTTCATATTTGAATATTATCAATGGCGGGCTCAGTACGAAGAAAAATAGAATAGACTCACAAACTTCACTTCTAAGTGATAAATTTGAGTGGCAAATTGACTGAAACTTTTTGCCCATACTCAGTAAGAACTAGGAGCATTTAATTTAACTCCACAGAATGGTTTGCTTTTTTTCATTTACATCGTAGTTTGCTCTTTTCGGAGCATGTAAAATTTTAGCCACGTGAAAGGAATGAAATAATTCCTCTACAGATGCTGCTACTGCATACGACGTTTTTCCTCTTATTTTATGTCTCTTTATCATGAGATCGGCTAGGCATAGATTGCATCAGAGCTACGTTGCTGTCTGTAGGTGAACGCTTTGCGTGCCTGCTGCATGCGCGCGTTTTCGGAGGCATCAACGATGGTGAGCTAAAAGTGGACTAGAACGCCGAATTTAGCCGCACAAGAGCCCGAAATGGTGGCGACTCGGCAAAATTACAGTTGCTCATGGTAGCTGACAATCATAGGGTATTATCCGAGGTAACATTATGACAATCCAACTGTTCAGCGAGTGCATTACGTCTCCCTGTGAGGACTGGGATTTAACATGTCTGCAGGGTGAAATAGAACTCCACAGACAAACATCGAGAGGTGGTAGTACGGATTAAACACAGGAAAAAATGTTTACTAAATGCGGACTCTAAAACGCATTCCTTGACAAATATGAGCACTTGTTCAGTAGAAGAGATGTTTTTTTCTGTAACGAATACGAACAAGCGCTCATAGCTGTTAAGGTATGCACTTTAAAGCCCATGTTTATGGGACATTTTTCTTTTGTTTCGGTCCATACCACCACCTCGAAAAATATGGAAAGCAAAGAGCTTCCAGTAGAAGTAATGTGTTTCTCAGTAGCGAAGACGAGTAAGTGCTCCTAGTCTTTGAAGTATGCCCTTTAGAGCCCGTATTTACTAGACATGTTTTTTAGTTTTAGTCCATACTAACACCTCTCTAAAAATAGAAAGCAAAGAGCTTACACCAGAATAGATGTGTCTGACAGTAGTGAGGATGAAAAGTACTTATAGCTCAGAAGACATGCATCTTGAGGCCTATGTTTACTAGTCATTTTTTTTCTTTTTTCGTACATACTACAACATCTGAAAGTTTGACAGTGGAGTTCAGGTTCATCCTGTACAGACGACAGGTAAGCAGAATTATTTAAAATTAATGATCAGTAATGAGGAACGAAAGATACATAGCCAAAAATGCAAGCTGTTTTAGGATATTGTGGCCCGAAAATGAATCGTGTCTGACCGTCATATTGTTAAACACACTACACCTAACCACATCAGCCGTACACGTCAACTGACTTACACATACCAACAGCTTAAATTAGAAATTCTAGTATAGGCAGTGTTAGATAATTGGGCTAGATAACTGTAGTACGCTAGTTGAGAATGAAAAGAGGACTCACTGACCCATTGTCCTACACTTGTTATGACGTGAGGCTTATAGGCACAGGGGCAGACTGTGTTTGATCACTATTTCACTAGCTCGTATCACTGCCGTATCTATAAGGCAATCTTCTAATAATGCGCAGCGATACTCATAGAAGCCGACTGCACAGCGAGGAAGTACTGAACGTAATATTGGGCGCTCCAACTATCTGTTAGTCCATACTTACCAATCAATTCGTGACGAACGAAGCTGACAGTCCATATATAACGATCAGCCTATTTTGTTCTGCAGTCGCCAGTCGATATTCTGTGCCTGTCTTCTGATGAGTCCGTCAATCATGAAATTATTTGCCACCGCTATCCGATACTTGGATAACGAGAATGTTTTCGTTTTTCATCCATGGACACTGTAAGTTATAAGCATGTAGCGTCTAGCAGGTCGTTTATATATCCTGCAAGTACAGAGATCGTCGACGGCGTGCTGGCTTGCCTACAACGCCTAATAATCCACTAATTTGCATGAATAAACACTTTCAGTAAGATTAAGTTTGTGGTTATACATTCACCATTTCAACGTACAGGAGGTGCTTCTTACTTCGGAAACAATACTACACATTTTGCTACCATCTGTCAATATAATTAAAATGAAACGAATACCCCTGGTTGCATACAGGCGTTGATATAAGTCAACGGGGACAGTTGGAAATGTGTGCCCCGACCGGGACTCGAATCCGGGATCTCCGGCTTACATGGCAGACGCTCTATCCATCTGAGACACCGAGGACACGGAGGATAGTTCAACTGCAGGGACGTATCTCTGGCACGCCTCCCGTGAGACCCACATTCGCAACTTATTGTCCCGCACTATATTCATAGTGCCCCTGCCCATTATACTCATTACACGCGGCTTTACCGCCGATTCACGTAAGAGTTCGGGCACTGTTTGTGCATCTGCACAGAAGAAGATGGTCAAATGGCCGCTGAGCCTTAACTATATAGAGGGTGGTCCATTGATAGTGACCGGGCCAAATATATCACGAAATAGGCGTCAAAAGAAAAAAACTACAAAGAACGAAATTCGTCTAACTTGAAGGGGGAAACCAGATGGCGCTATGGTTGGCCTGCTAGATGGCGCTGCCATAGGTGAAACGGATATAAACTGCGTTATTTTAAATAGGAACCCCCATTTTATTACATATTCGTGTAGTACATATGGAAATATGAATGTTTTCGTTGAACCACCTTTTTCGCTTTGTGATAGATGGCGCCATAATAGTCACAAAGGCGTAAGTGCGTGGTACTACGTCACATTCCGCCAGTGCGGACGGTGGTTGCTTCGTGATACATTACCCGTGTTAAAATGGACCGTTTACCAATTGCGGAAAAGGTCGATATCGTGTTGATGTACGGCTATTGTGATCAAAATGCCCAACGGGCGTGTGCTATGTACGCTGCACGGTATCCTGGACGACATCATGCAAGTGTCCGGACCGTTAGCCGGATAGTTACGTAATTTAAGGAAACAGGAAGTGTTTAGATACATGTGAAACGTCAACCACGACCTGCAACAAATGATAATGCTGCTGTCGCGGCTAATCCGCACGTCAGTATCAGATAAACTGGGCGAGAATCGGGAATCTCAAAAACGTCGCCGTTGAGAATGCTACATCAACATCGATAACACCTGTACCATATTTCTATGTACCAGGAACTGCATGGCGACGACTTTGAATGTCGTGCACAGTTCTGCCACTGGGCACAAGAGAAATTACCGGACGATGACAGATTTTTTGCACGCGTTCTATTTAGCGACGAAGCGTCATTCACCAACAGCAGTAACGTAAACCGGCGTAATATCCACTATTCGGCAACGGAAAATCCACGATGGCTGCGACAAGTGGAACATCAGCGACCTTGGCGGGTTAATGTATGGTGCGGCATTATGGGATGAAGGATAATTGGCCCACATTTTATCGATGGCAATGTAAATGGTGCGATGTATGCTGATTTCCAACGTAATGTTCTATTGACGTTACTACAAGATGTTTCACTGCATGACGGAATGACAATGTACTTCCAACATGATGGATATCTGGCACATAGATCGCTTGCAGTTGAAGCGGTACTGAATAGCATATTTCATGACAGTTGGATTGGTCGTCGAAGCATCATACCATGGCCCTCACGGTCACCGGATCTGACGTCCCCGGATTTCTTTCTGTGGGGAAAGTTGAAGGATATTTGTTATCGTGATCCACCGACAACGCCTGACACGGCGCATTGTCAATGCATGTGGGAACTACTCGCTGTTGAGAGGAATGTCGTTACACGTATTGATAAATGCACTGAGGTTGACGGACATCAATTTGAGCATTTATTGCATTAATGTGGTATTTACCGATAATAACGCTGTAACAGCATGCGTTCTCAGAAATGATAAGTTCACAAAAGTACACGTATCACATTGGAACAATCGAAATAAGATGTTCAAACGTACCTTAGTTCTGTATTTTAATTTAAAAACCTACCTGTTACCAACCGTTCGTCTAAAATTGTGAGTCATATGTTTGTGGCTATTACAGCGCCATCTATCACAAAGCGAAAAAAGTGGTCCAACTAAAACATTCATATATCTTTACGCACTACATGAATATGTAATAAAAATGGGAGTTCCTATTTTAAAACAGCGCAGTTGATATCCGTTTGACCTATGGCAGCGCCATCTAGTGGGCCAACCATAGCGCCATCTGGTTCCCCCCTTCGAGCTAGACAAGTTTCGTTCTTTGTAGATTTTTCGTTTTACACTTATTCCGTGAGACATTTAGCCCGGTCACGATCAATGGACCACCCTGTATATATGAAGATTGTATCTGTACTTTCGGACCTTTCCTAAAAAACAGATACTATATTCATATATATCTATCAATGTGCCATGGAAAAATGGTGTTTCTGAACACAATACTTAATTTGTTCCTTATCAAATGGTATAGTTCAAGTGGCTCCCGGTGCCACAGAATGGTGTAAATGAGGTACTGTTCAAATTATATATGCAGGCAAACGAACTCGAAACCTTAAAATTCAGTCAAGTTCTACATGAAATTAAAAAAAATAACATTAGGGCCTGCCACTGCAATTCATACTCGAAAATATATGTACGGAAATTAGTTCACATTGTTACAGTTAATTCTCTTTCCATACGTTTTCTGGGGTCGACGTCTTCCTAGCAACTATGAATTTATACATCGTAACATTATTTAAGGCAACATGTCTGTGCAGTTAATAGAACTCGTCCGTAGCGATATAGGACCTGAAAGTTTGGTATTAACAGTATCAAAACCGATCCGTAGGCTTTCAGTTATATGTGAAAACTTAGATGACAACTTAGAAATGATTTCTCTAGCTCTTAGCTATTTCATTATCTGTGCCAATATGAATTTTTCTAATTTAGAAGCTTCAAACATTTGGTATTAGAAGGACGGTAGTGGTGGAAACTGATCATCTGTCGACGACGAGGTCACTGAAATTGCAGTAAATGCTTTGTTTCGACTAAAGTGAGAAATCAGCCGTTGTCTGTTCGAAGGTACCTTCCCAATATTAGCTTGAGAGATAAAGAAAGGGCGGGGGAAGGGAGTAAGGGGGAAGAGAGCAAAAAATCTAAGATTCAGAACACGAGTCCATAGCTGTGATCACTTTTTCTCCTCATTCGATGAAGCCTTCGATTTATTATCTCTCGTAATGGTGCAAAATTAGTACACAACCATCGATTTATTTCCTGAATTGCGGAAGCACAAATTCAGTTGCATTTCTGAAAGTTATTGTTTATTCTATAGCAGGCAAAATCATTGAGACCTTGTTAGCCACTCGGTTATTGCACTACCACCAGTGCGTTCATTTCAAAAGCGCACCTATAATGTTCAGCGGACACACAGTTGCGTAAACCACACTTTGTGTTAAACACATCGTATGCCTGCGCATAAACAAGGATACAAACTAAGCTTATGATTTATACATACCAAGATGAAGCACATTTCTGCTGTCCTTTATTGACCGTATTGAAAGTGCAGACTCACATCACGGCATAATACAAAAAGCCCTGAAGATGAGTTTTTCTTACATATGGCAAAAGATCTGGAGAATAAAAACTGAGAATAAAGCGTGACTGGGCCAGATTCAGAGGTTCTCGGAACAAAACTGTAGGTCATGGTAATATGTCTATAGATGTGGGCTCTCTACGGGCACCACAAGGAAATGAACCCGGTGCTGTAAGAATTCAGTCATTGCAATGAGTTCGACAGGATACAGAAATGTTTGAAAGAATCGCCACCATAAAATAATATTCATTATTGTTCGTCTCACTTATAGACAGCAACTGAATGACCCAACGTGAATTTGCAATTGAATACAGCTGTCATTCCTGATGAGACCAATTTTGCCGGACTACTGGAAAACGGAATTGGTTTCAATGAAACCGCATCACATACCACGCCTCCTAATTCCACCGCCCGCACATTGAGATTCTTGTACCTCCTCATTTAAGCGTAAAACAATTATTCTCTATTATCCGTCACACTCTTTGGTTCTTGTACTTACAAAATTCCTTTTGATTCTTCACCTCAAGCGACTCTTGGAAGACATACATTCTGCAGGCATACTAGATATTTAAAGGGAAGTGACATCTTCCCTTCGATCAGTTGCAAAAGTGGTATTCGCTTATAGTTTCCCGCAGGTTCAATAATTTTTACAGCAATAGATGACGACCAATGGAGAATGCGTTTTTATTTTGTCTCACAAAAGGATAAACATTTTTTTAACTCCACTTTGAATTTACAAATGTATATCGACAGTTCTTTAAGAGAAAACTTATTCCACAGAATGGCACAGAGTGGAAGAGAAAATAATATTATTGATCATATTTAATTATTGTAGGAACTGTGTCTTGTAAATCTCTCCATTTGCTTTTGCTAAATTACTTTCTGAAAACTTTTTTGTAATTATAAGGACAAAGTTATACAGAACCGGTTAACTCAGAATGTGGCTATTACGTATGAAGCTTCATTAGTGATTCTTTGTTGTTCCATAAAAATAATGATTGACTGGGTCGATTTTTGCCTCACTACCTATTTCAAATAACGACTATGAGTACTGCGCAAAAACGACAATACCCTAATTCCTAATTTGGCGATCCCTGGAGCAATTAAGTAAGCAAACTAATCAGCGAAATTAAGAACAACTTGGTAGACAGACATAATATGTGTTGAACGACGGTGTGTTGCGTCAGCGCTTTCGATTAGAGCTGAGTAAGTACATTAATCGATTCCAGCTCGCCCTTACAAAAACCTTATTACACACCTATGCATTAGCGTCGGTGGAAGATCTTATCAATTATCAGTGCATATACTGATCGAAATCATTACTCTTCACTGATCAACGACGAAGATTTACTAAGCCTACAGTAGTCACACTGTAAAGCGTCAAATGAAAGAAGAAACACTAGACATTAACAGCAAGTTGCGACCCTGAGGTTTGTATTATAATTTGGCTGCTGTTACCCACTAAGGTGAACTCATTTGTAATGAGTGCTGGACTATATTCCGACACAATTTCCTGCTGTATGGTTACTCAGTTAATCCCGGAAAATATAGAATAAACTCTAATTTATGTCAATGTTCTATAACTTTAAACGCTGCAAAAAGGAAGCGCTATTAGCGGTTAATACCTTTTCTAAGACGAGATTGTTTGAGACGGAGCAATATCCTTTGAATAGGCAAGAAAGGGGAAGAACATCACCCGAGTCTATTTTGAAAGGAACCATACAAGCATTAGCTTTAAGAAATTTTGGGAATCACTGCATGCTTATGTCTGGATTTCCAGAGGACTAGACTCCTCCAAATGCGAAACGTGTGTTTTAAAAGTATCTCGGCTCTGCCAGTCCCAAATATTATAATTTTATGTGTGGTATTGCCCAGAGAGCGCGATGCCACTTCAAAGCCGGCAACGTATATCGATACCACAGGCGTTAACGTTGTTTCGCTGCAATCCGCAACAAGAATGGGAGAGGCAGAAGAAAATACGTCCCCTCTCTAAGCCTAGCAGCGCCCTTGCACAGAGGCCAATATAGAGCTGAAGTTGGAAACGCCCTGCCCATGCGTAAGCAAAGCTCAAGCAGTTTCTATCACTGAGTACGGTTAAAGAATTATTCAAGTCTCAGGTGGAAATGTACTTTTGTAAATGTTAAAAACTGAACGTCAGGAGAAGTGTTTGTTAATTAGTCCATCAAGTGATGCTTTAATAGTCAATGATAGTTGTAAATTATCCAGCCCTCTTGTAACAAAATACTGTATGAAGTTAAGTAAATCTTTTGTGTTATACATGTAATAATGCGAACTAATATTACATATGTTGTAGTTCTGATGAGTCTTCTCCCAGAGCAATCAAACAACTCACAATTACATCTTGGCGATTGTAGTTTCACCTGCCGTAATATTGACAGTTGTTAACCTGTGACTTGATAAACGTCTTTTTAAGTTCCAACTTCAATACTGTGTCCTGAAAGGTAATTCTTATTAATTTCGGCCACCATTTTCTTTTCTTAAACTTGATCTTTTATCCTGAGGTGCAGAATATTCAGCCAACAGAAGGGAATAGTCGGTGAACGTGTTGATACCGGCCGATATTTCGACAGACGAACACACCGTAATTTTCAGGACACAAATGAAGCGAGAAATCGCTGTGCATGGCAACTTAAACCCTCAGCTGACAGCACTACACCAACCGGGAACCAAAATATGGCGTATATGGCAAGACATCAGACACCATAAATAATAGCGCCACCTCACAAGCAAATGAAACCAACGTTAGACGTTGTAGAAAGTAACATTTTAGTTAAGATTGGATGGATGAGTAGTTCTAATTGTTCCCTCTGCGCCATGACCAAGGGGAGGATAGAGTACTAGGAACAGAGTAAGCAGACATTTCCGTCTGTGTTGGTTGATTAGGACACACCTCACGCCATGTTTCCTCTAAATAGTACCAGTCTCGTTGGAAATACTTTCTGCATTAGGGATCGAGGATTTAAGCTGCAATGCACAGCAATCTCTCGTTTCATTTTTGGATTGAAAGTGACTGGATGTTCACTTTTCCATATACTGGTGCTTGTCTAGGACGTTAACCGGCTCCATTCCCCCTAAGTTGTTTAATCTTTTATTTGTTACCTTTCCGGACATTATATCATTAGGGTACTACACTAAACCTAAACTGCGACAGACAGTCTCTTATACGGTCACCTATTTTCGTATCTCCATAATCTACTAAAAATATTTTAGCACGTCGCACCTTAAAAATCTCATCGCTTTCTGTAGTCTGTTACGCTTCCTTCATGTTCTGAATCAAAGACTGCCTTACGTGGTGCTTGTTATTCTTCACAAAAATGTATACTGTCCTACTATTTATAATGCTAGATTCTCACATATATGTTGACAACATCCAACAATTTTTAATACTAGCCCTAGGAATATCGCATCGGCCACATTATTCATAAACAATGACTTTTGTATAGTTCAGGGTCTCTTTGGACTCAAGACAATGTTTTTAAATTAATCTCAAAAACGCCATAGGTGATATATTGCGGTGGAAGTACATAAGTGAACATTATCGAATGGCTTTCCTTTCAGTACTCCCGGATGGTACCAAACTACCATATAAAAATATTAAAAGTTAGTGTCATAGTCCTGGATGAGCACATAAATTAGGCACAATAAACTATCGCTGCATGGATATTCCTTAGTACTGCTCTGGATAGTCTCTCCAAATGCCCAATACCCGTCACCATTCAGTAACATAAGTAAAATATTTAGTAAGTCCATACATTGGCTATGTGTATGTATTACTATAAGTGATTCCCCAATCTCTTTCTCCCATTCATCCACACATATGTGGAAAAAAATACCAAATAAGGTGCATCCGATCCAAAAATCTCCCTACGTTTTAGATAAGACTAGAGGTATTTCTGTTGGAATAGATGAAGCTTCCCCATCGAAAAACCACAGATGAAGTCTTCTCCAATTACGAAAGTGCATCTCATTCACATTATCATAACTTCGGCAAATTTTCTCATTATTGTTTACTTCTGTTTCTTACATTCTTCTCTCGAATGGTTTCTCTTTCATTAGCCCAACTTCTAACATTTACTATACTTTGTTGGATTCTCTTACACTGTTTCTATGCCGTTTCATTTGTACATCGCTACTCTCACCGCACAGGAACGTCATATTATTAGCAATTTACTGCAAACAATGCTAAAAGGGTGGTCGTTAGCGTTACTATTACGTTCATTACAATATTATTATTATTATTATTATTATTATTGTTAGTATATGAAATTCCTGAACTATGCGTAGTGCAAAGTTCGGTATCAGGAAATGCAAATGAGCGCATGGCGTCAATGGCCGGGAGTTCGCGGGCGGGAAGTTCTTCTGCCAAGGGCAGATCTTACTGAGTGCGACACCACATATGGGATGAAATGATGATGGCAGCACAACACCCAGTCCCTGAGTGGAGGAAAATCTCCTTCCCCAGCCAGGAATCAAACCTAGGCCCCCGTGTGTGGCGATCCAGCGCGCTGACCGTTCAGCTAATGGGTCGGACAAGTACCAGGAGAATGTCCCAGAATGTACAGATAGGCATGAGAGGGTGCCTGAGGACTCTAATGTGGTCACTTAAAATAAACACACAAACAGAGTAAAGAAGTAGATCATGTTGCACCTAAATTTTAAATTAATTTCTGCAGTTATGCTATGTTATTATATTATAATGTTTCCTGTTGCTTCTAGTGCTAACACAGGCTAACGGTTTTGACATATTCTGTGCAGCGAACGCACATTTCACCTTGTTAAGTTCTATAGGAAGGGTGGGCAAATAGCGACCCACTGAAGATATTTGTGCGCCCTCAGAAGACAGAAAAATCCTTCTTGAATAGAATTTCCTCCCCGCGCGCGAGCGAAGATTCCTATTAGGTAAGCTGCCTCGTACACATGCGCATTGTAAATTCTATTCGCGCAAACTAAGTTGACATTCGGTGCGGCGGCAGACGGAAACGACCGTAACAGCATTTCCCTTTTACAGTTGCTCCCATCAGCCACCACGTCGAGTGTCACCGTTTGAGCGAATAGCGCGATGCGTAGTGCTTTTCTGATTGATCTGGTTTACTTCTATTTGGTCTATGCAACAGTAAATCTATAAATTCCCAACTTTAGTGAAACCATGAGCCTACCGAAAAAGTGTAAAATCATTGATGAGTATCATGTGTGTAATAAACAGTGGAGAAACACTTATTTCTTTATTAATACAGGAAGTGACTCTCTGTGTTCATTTTGTGATGAAACGATAACCATATTTAGGATGCCCGAAGACATTACGAAATAAAACGTTGCTAATATGGCTGTAAACTTTCCAAGGAAGAACGCAAAATAAAAGCTGCTGAGTTTGTGAAAAAAAAAGCTGTGAAGAAGTAACAAACATTATTTAGAAAGCAATCAACAGTTCAACATAGCGCTGCTGAAGCAGGCTGCATAGTAACCTATGACCCTGTTAAACACATCAAATCTTTTTCGGGTGACGAATTCATTAAGCATTGTATGCTAGAGTGTAATGGCACATTGTTTCATGATTTTAGAAGCAAATTTGAAATCATTCCACCGTTAAGAACGACTAAAGTGCTGCGCATTGCCTCAGTGACGAAGTGACTAACTCATACAACAGCTGAAGACTGCATGAAAGATTTTCTTTTGTATCCTTTGGCAATAGCCGTCAACACAGATCACGAATAAACAGCACAATTACTCATCTTTATCCGTCGAATTAATGAAAATTTCGTCACCACAGAGGAAGTACTTGGCCTAGAATCAATGAAAGAGACAACCGCTGGTCAGGATATGCTTAGTGTGCTGCGATTTATGTGGATAAAAGTAGCCTGTCCTTAAACAAAAAGGCAGGAATTACAACAGATTGGACAAGAGTTGTTAGTGGGAATAATGTAACCTTTAAACAACAAGTTACAAACACAAAACACAGACAGTTAAATACTCGCTTTTCGTTGCATTTTGTGTCAGAGGAGCCTTTGTAAAGATACACTGGTCTTAAAGCATGTGGTATACCCTGCTGTTGCTATGGTGAACACAAGAAGAGCAACGTCACTCCGCCATACACTGTCCAAATCGTTTCTTGTCGAAGTAGAGTATAAAAACGTAATTTGCCACAACAGTGAGGTGCGGTAGAGCTCTCGCAAGGTTTTCGAATGCTTTTTGGCACTGTAGAATGAAAGCCTCTTATTTATGGACACGAGGGAGATATCTCATGATTTCATCACAAAAATAGTATGTGAGGAGTGGAGATATGAGATCACGTTTGCAGCTAATATGTTTAGGAAACTAACTTAACTGAATTTGACATTGCAGGTAAAGGATTTGTTTATACATGAAATGGTGAAGCATGTAAAACTACTCAAAGCAAAACTAAATCTGTTTCCAAGGTTATTAAGTGAAGATAATTTCCGTCATTTCCATATGTTAGGAAAACAGAACGTGCCTCAAAGTGCATCTGTTAAGAGTATGAATCGTCTGCAGTGTCTGGAGGACGAGGTCACAGGAAGCCAGGAATTTAAGAAAACTGAGTCTCAGTTTAACATGCTCTCTCATCCTGTCATTGATTGTATTGACTCAGCACCTAAGGATCTGGAACTTGAACTTACGGAAATGCAGTCAGACTACACTGTAAAAGAAGTGTTTGTCTTTTACAAATCTTTGTAGGCTGAAAAATTTCCGTGTATGAAACAATTTTCTGGGAGAATGCTCTCTATATTTGGGTTTACATATATTTGTAAGCTATGTTTTTCTTGCGTGTACCTCAATACTTTTGGATATAGAAGCTCTATGACAAAAATTAAGTTGCAGGTTGTGATTAAGTTCTAAACAAGCAGTATGATCCTAGATTTTTTAAAAAAAAGTATCTTTGGTAAGAGAGATAGGAAACGATTGTCTCATTAAACTGATTGAAAATTGAATGTTATTGCAGCTATAGACGATTAGAAGTTAGCACAAGAAATGAATTGAGTAAAGGTGTTATAATTTTATTTTATTTATGTTCGTTAATTTTTATGACACAATTTATGTCTTTTCAGAAATGCAGAGTTACCAAATGAATGTAATCATTTTAAAAGGTGTGGCCCTCCACTAAACTCCGTGTCCACAAAGTGGCTTCTGAGCCAAGAAATTGCCCACTCCTGTTCTAGATAAGATTCGTTTCAGTTCAATGGAATACATATCTACTCTTTGGTGCTTCTTCACTCTGAACATAATTTCTTCTTTGTGTAGTTTCCAATACGCGAATGGCTTCAGCCCACTGGGGATTATAGAGAGCTGGTGATTAAAATTGCAACACCATGAATATGGCATTCAACTAACGTCAGAACGGCAGGAAAATTTACTAGATTCTTGTTTATACAGATGGTTAGCATCTCAGTACAATCGTAATATGTAGACAGGATTGACTCTACCTGTATTTGGGGAAATGTTGGTTGTTCGTCAAAAGATCGTTCTATACCTAGTTTATGAAGGAGAAACATTTAACGTCACCTGTCGGAATTCAACAGCCACCAAATCTTAGCTTATTGAGATTACGGTATAGCATTTCGCAATATTGCTTCTCGCTTTCGCAAGACTGTTAATTCCATATGAAATCGATGGGTTCAGGGGAACGATAATCAACGTCGTGTATGAGACTAGCACCCAAGAGTATGCAGAAACTGTTTCCTCAGCCATACAGTATAACACAGCCTCGCCACGTAACTTGAATCAGGAAGTGGGTTTGTTTGCAGCAAGACAGTACAACGAAGCCTGGAGCACTGCTGACTCTCGACTGCTACTGTCACAGGTTCGAATCCTACCTCGGGCATGGATGTGTGTGATGTCCTTAGGTTGGTTAGGTTTAAGTAGTTCTAAGTTCTAGAGGACTGGTGACCTCAGATGTTAAGTCCCATAGTGCTCAGAGCCATTTGAACCACTGCTGACTGTCAGGACGATAACCGTTGTTGTAGATCCTCTTGACACGGCCGCCAAGAGAGACGCGTAGATGGTCGTGCACCCAACCACAACACTGGACGCTCAACACGTCGGCTTTTCAGATGGGTCCCTATTGCGTGAATAAGATCACTATAGACATATCCGTGTAATAAGTTCAATACAGACATGGATAAAATCAGTACTAATCTGCAACGTTTTAATGTAATACGTATGATTCATCTGTTTCAACCGGATGGCAGTAGTGTAAATGAAAACTGGTAGGCCATATACATTGCAGAAGTTGTGGATGGGTCGTGATGGGTGACTGATAATATTGCTCAGAAAACCTATGCACATTTTCGTAACAGATACATTGGTGAAGTTGTGTTTAAAATCATCTACTTAGTTCGTAACCTAGTCCGCTGGATGATTAAGGTAGCAAACTTCATCATTGCATGGGTGAAAGAAATATATATTCTACTTCAGGGAAAAAGTGTTCTCTTCACATTAGTTAATTTCTGTTACTCATTTACAATGAGTAACGAGAGAAATCGTGAAGTCGTACTAATTCTGTGCTTGCAGTAGTGAAGTAAGGTGTCTTCCATTCAAAATTCCACGGCCGCCAGGGACGACTATGTGTACATTAACTATATGTGAGTGGTGCTATTCATGTGGAAGTGGGCGAAAAATTTATATATGTTATCGAATCGGAAACTCAGACTGAGAGGGTACCAGCATGGTAATTCCCTAATGAGATGTGGGAAACCGCCTGAAAACTACATCCGGGCTGGCTGGCACACCAAGCCTCGTTGTTAATCCGCCAAAAGGCACATCGTTCTATGAATCGCGGGGAAATACTGACTGTTGTTGTCCATTTTTGAACTATTGGTTACTATAAGAACCACGATTTCATAACGTGAACATACAACTTGAGGTAGCTAAGACAGGCAGCCCCAAATATAGCCAGAATGAATAATTAAATGGAGATGCATTTTCGCCAAGGTGGCGAATTCTCGTAGATTGACAAGTAATTTTTATCATCAATAGTTGTCAAATTATCGTACGGAGCATTTTTATTTATGAAAATATAGAACTTTTTCCATGGAATTAGAGAGAATCTTCTAAGAGAACTTCAGTGACGTAACATGTATGGGACTCGATCAAAAAGTATCAAGATAACAGCTCCACAAATCAGTGTTCCGTCGTCAGAAGAGGTGATTTCTTAAACGTCGGCCCTATTACACCAAATGTAAGCAAACAAGAAACTCAGGTACGGTTGGTGCGTTTATTACCATGGCTGTCACACCAAATCCTCAAAATTTTGATCTTGAACATATCTACACCCTACGAAGTGATTCTGAAAAATAATACTGCACGTCGAATTTTATCTAGTGTTAACGGCAGCACAGACCCGTATTATAAACCATTTCATGCCTTTGGGAGTTTTGGGTATGTCCTACTACAACTATTGTTTTAATTTTCGCCACAGCTTTTGGTGGGTGTGCAGACGATTTGCGTTACCCGAACGACCGTTCCAATGCTCTACAAATGCTCTCTTAATGTGATCTGCCATTCGTTAAGCGGGATGGGAGGGCCATCCGTCATGTTGGCAGTAAGTCGAGATATTTGCGAGCATTTAGATTTCCATCTATAAAACAAGACCAGCGATTGAGATCTTCAAAACGCACATCAAACATTGATAGACGAACGTTGTTTTTATTCACTTCTTTAAGTCAGTGTGGATTTTCCACTGATAATAGTGAATACTCCGAAGACTGACTTGCCAATGATCCTTCCTCAAACAAAATTTTACATGTCTGTGCCATATCACTTCGTATTTTTCACAGATAACATTCGAAGAACTGTAACAAATTTCGGAAGTCTTTGCTATGATGCTGCAGTTTCAGCGAAATGTAATGGAATGTAGTGTTCGCCAATTGCTCGTTTGGTTGATTTCTCTGATGCTTCCGAGATCTCTCTTAGTGACATTTTCATTGTGTGTCACTGCCGCTCAAATGTTAGTTTCATTTCTTTCAACAACTGCTCTTTGTTTTCTTTGGCATATTTTATTATCTCCACTTCTAGTTCCTAGAACCTTTTGTAATGTTTGTAAAGAGAGATCGTGAGTGCTTGCCACAATCTATATATTCTTCAGCATGAAACTGTCCGCTGCTCTAAGAGTTTGGCGACATTCGCTATAACTGATATTCACTTTTTCGACTGTCGTATACATCGTGAATATCTGAACAGCTTTCCGAGCAAGTTAACTGACTGCTAAAAGAGCAGGACACAGACAGACGGTTCTTAAGAGCACGGTAAACTCAGGAACCATACCTGACTGCAGGTTTTCCTTGAATTTGGTGTGATATGGAAAACGTATGTGTAACCTCTTCTCCTGACGGCGGGACAGTTGTTTGCCACACTCTTATCTTGACACTATTTGATCGAGTCCCATACATTGAATGTTGTTGAAGTTCTCGTATAAGCTGCTTCCAAATTACGTAAAATAAAGGTAGAGGGGGTAGAAAGGAAAGAAACTATTGATGTGAGCTGCATCGAGACTTTAGGTGGAATCAGCGGTGTCGAGTGAAAATGAATGTCGAATCAAGATTCGAACCTGGGGTCTCCTGCTTATTAAATAGTTCCGTTAAGCACTGCGCCACAGTTGCGGCTGGGCTATTGTAATTCTGGCTGGTCGCAATGTCCTTAAATATGGCATTTAAGAGTGATATATCAAGCTGGAATGGATGTACCGAAGAAATGAAGATGCTTTTGGTGGCGGCAAACACTCCAGTTCGTTGAGGATGAGATCTTGAACTAAGGACTTCAGATAAATCAGCTTCCGAGGTACGTGGTGCCGGCGAGGCAATCAGAGCGGCTGTCTGCCAGCAACGATACCAACAGGTGGCCCTGGCTGCAACCTGTGAAGCCTCTGGCGGTTGACGTGTGGGAGAAACGGAGGACTGCTGTCGTGTCACACCTCAGTAGTGGAGGAGTCACAGGAAGCAGCACTCGACCTCAGCAGAGCACAGGCTGCGTCAGTGGGGCCCAACAAAGGCGCCCTCTCTGCAGCTGAGGCAGGTGATACCTCAGTTACCACACAATTGCAGTCGAGAAAAGGGAAGCACTAGCATCATTGAAGACAGTGAGATCTTCGAGAAGAGAGAAGCTCCTAAAGGGGATTCAGATTAATTTCTGGACCAGTGCATAAAAAATTACAGTCAAATGGAATTGAAAATTTTGTTCGTTATCACAACTCACTTTCACCAACTGTACTTATATGCCACTGTTTGACTCAGAAGCAGCTACCAGTCAGTACCCATAGATTTGTCGGACGCTATGTAAGCACCTATAAGGAATGACAGTGACGAAAACCTAGGCCTCATTTTCACCTCCTCCTCCCCCCTCCCTTAGCCTTCTCACCAGGCCAAGTTGTACTGATTACACCAGCAGTTGCCTAATTTCACCGGACTGTTATCGACCTCTTGGTGTGGTTACCCACATCGGAAAGTGGAACTAAATGGTTCGTAATGTGACCTAGTGCGGCTCTGTGGCACAGTGGTCAGCTGCCAGACTCGAAATATCGATCTCTAATCTACAACCAATGTGGCCTTGCATGGATTTTTACACCTGTCCTGATAGTCGGGCTATCAAAAAAAAAAAAAAAAAAAAAAAAAAGGATTAGCTAATTTGGTCCGTATAAAATCCTACATCGCTCGCTGGTCATTGTCTACGAAATTGACGATGATGACCTACATCGAGGTGACAAAAGCGTAGAGACGTCGTCAGTATTTTTAGAATAAACCCCCAACACAATCCTGAGGCGCTGACTGCCGATAGTAGCTTTCGATATGAGGAACATGAAGACCTGAACGATAACCGCGGTAACTACCCGGAAGTAAGAACATTTGGATGCCAAGGTGACCATGAGGACATGAACCCGTGGATCCTCAATAATCATCGATTCGATCGAAATCCAAGAATCTTTAATCCACATTGAAACAGCAGGTCACTGCTCTGCGATGGAGGAGAAAAGTGCGAAATGGTGTGATTCGTCTGTCGTGGTGCAGCTTTGACCCAGGTTGGCTGGGTTCCCCTGTATGATTCCCGCTTCCTGCAGTTATTTATTATAAAACATTCGTGAGATGTTTCTGGGAGACACATATTAGTGGAATATTCAAATTTTCTGGAAATTATGTGTATTTTTATGTATAAACACTCTCTCCTGGGCTGGCAGATCACTTCCGTTTATACTTTAGAATTCACGCAATAAAGTACTTTCTGTGGGAGCTGTGAGTTCATTTTCAAATTCCGGCGATCGTAAGTTGCTCGATTTTGGAATCTACGTTAAAATACTTAGTTGAACCAATGAATTAATAAAACGTCCACGACACAGAGATATTATGGACTATACTTTTGCGTGGCTTATAGGAAGGAGGAGAATGGTACATTCACTGGTTTCATTATGACGTTTCAGAGTTCATATTGACACACCTGTGGTACATACATCCATAATTGAAGCCAGTATTCATCTCATTTTATTTTATTAATAGCTGATAAAACTGGAATACTGCTGACAACACAGGAAACATGTCACAGTCCAACTACAATTATTCGCAAAATGAATACGTTAGGAAACAAGTTGACATAATTTTGTGATGAAATGTAATCACAATTAGCAGAATTTCAGGCTACAAATTTGTACGCAAAAGTGTGCGTATTAGTTAAGAAGTGTGAATTTAGATTAAGTGTAATGTAAACATAAATTCGTGTATTCCTTCATGATCGCAGGTAGTAATGAACTTTGAATGAGAATGAGTTATCTCTGTAAAACGAATGTAATTTCACTTCATTTTAGTTTTTGATCCATAAACAAAAAATTGAAATTTTCCCATAAATATGAACAACGCATCCGCTGCAGACGTCTTAACACGTTCGTGAGTTAGTATACACATATGAATTTTTTCGTTATAGTTGGGAACCTGTTAAGATAGATAACGATCACTGTCATTGAATATACCTCACGTAACCTTGGAAAAGATCATAAATCACGTTTGAAATTTTCTACGCTCTACGCCACATTTCTGTGATTTTATTGAAGACTCAACAACTAACAGAACCATGAACATAATCAGTTAACTCAATATTTATAAGTAAGCTCAACTTGGTTCTGTAGGCGATCGTTACATTTAAATATGTCAGAACAATCGGAACAAATCGTTAATTATGATTGCATTAGCTAATTCGCCTGGTTTACTGACAATAGTGGTAACATGTATACCTGACTCATATGCCATAGGAGCTACGAGTAGTTTCTCTGCAAATCTGAAAAATTGTTCTGCGATGAAGCGTTTAGTATCATATACATTGCTGTAAAATTTCGTACAGAAGTGTTAACTTTACGACCGAATAGAAAATATATCTTCTTGAAAAATCCATCTGCTCCAAGAACCAGTTTCATTTAGAAAATCGCAGAAAACATACTGGAAAATGTTACATACATCTTTGTGTTACTAGCTCTGTTCCAAAGATGTAATTTGTTTGTAATCCTGTAACATATTTACAGTAATAAGATATGATACTGAAACCGCTTTCAAGCTGAATCATGTATTTAAACGTGAATGAGCAATGTATACTTTTACATACACGATTATATTACTAATGTATAAAAGTGCCTATTTAACATTAATATATATTCGAGGAACCTGGATACGAACTAACTGTAGATTTGCAACATGGAAACAAGATTACAAACAGATCCCTGCTTCTCATCAAAAAGTTCTCAAAACCAATCTCTCAAATGTTATAGTTGACTTTCCAAACAGGCAACACCGACCATTTATTTACAAAATGGGTAGATAGATTCCGGTTACTCAATCTATTGCTAGACGAGGATGGAACTTTCAAAGGGAAAACTGGCAAACATTCCCGAAAGAACTTGATAAAACTATCAGACGGATTCCTGCTTCACTTGAAAATTATGACAGATTTATTGGTGCCGTAATCTCTACTGCAAAGAAATGTGTGCCAAAGGGTTAAGTAAGGAATATATTCCAGGGTGGAGCCATGAATGCGAAGAACTCTGTGAGTCATATATGGTGAATTGTTATCCTGATCTAGCTCATAAACTGATTCAAAAACTGAACGCATCCAGAAAAGAGAAGTGGATAGAAATAGTAACCAAGTTGGATTTTGAGTAATCAAGTCGCCAATCCTGGAGCTTCCTGAAGACGTTCGGTGGAACTAACCTGCCAATTCGGGTAGATCACTCAGTGACGCCAGACCAAATAGCAAACAGAATTATTTGATTTTCGAAAGCCCCACGAAACTAAACCACAATAAAAATAAAAATGGAGCTTGGTAACATTCGTCAAATAACACCTGTTGGTACACAATTCTCTCAGGACTTCACATTGAAGGAACTAAAAACGTTTCTCCAGGGTGTAAGGACAAGCAAGTCATCTGCTTTTGACGAGATACAGCCTGCGTTTCTAACATGCTGTAGGAAGAGACTAGGCTTCGGCTGACAAAACTTTGTACCAGTTCCAAAATCAGGATGTCTACCAAACTGTTTCAAATGTATCACTGCCCGGAAACCGAATAAACATTTAGTAGAAAGTTATAGCCCAATAGCACTTCACAGTTGTTATTAGAAACTTTTGGAGAGACTTATATTAAGGCGTAAAAATACCGGGAAACATGCCTGTAGAACAAGCAGGTTTCAGACCAATCACGAGGCTCACAGATCACCTTCTAAACTTAACAACACACATCGAAACGGGATTTCAGATGCAAATGAAGACATCTACAGTTTTCGTCGACTTAACTTCCGCTGACGATACAGTGTAGAAAGAAGGGCTCTGATATAAGCTGATCATAGTATTTCTCTGCCAAACCGTATTGACAAAAATCAATAAAATGCTCTCAGACAGGCACTTACGTGTAGTTTAGGGTAATCTCATATGCAAAAAAAGACAATTAAATAATGGGCAACCACATGGGTTAGTAATATCCCATATATTTTCAACCTTTATATTCGTGATTTCCCTGAAACCAGCGCAAAGGAGTTTGGGTATGCTGACGATCTAGCACTTGCGGTTCAGCACACCGAGTCCAAAAGTGCCGAAATTTCTCATAACTGATGATCTCAACAAAATACGTAAATTATTCCTCATGTGGAGACTCAAATTCAGTCTTCCTAAAACCGAAGCAGGTTCAACATAAACAACAAAGCGGCAGATTATGAAATGGAGGTCCGTATGAACTACACGTACCAAAAAAATTTTGCATCACCTCGGTTCCTAGAGTTCCGGAACCTGTACAGAAAGTTGGAATAGATATTAACAAAAAAATCATTTCCGCCCCGTTTTTGGCTCATGAAAACCACGCATTGCACGTTGTACCACCATACGGCGAGACCTTCAGAGGTGGTGGTACACAATGCTGTACACACCGGTATCTCTAATACCCAGTAGAACGTTTTCTTGCATTTATTCATGCATGTATTCGTCGTAGCATACTGGCCACAAGTTCAAGACACTGTTCTCCAGATTGTCCCACTCCTCAGCGGCGATTAGCCGTAGATCCCTCAGAGTGGTTGGTGGGTCACGTCGTCCATAAACAGCCCTTTTCAATCCATACCAGTAATGTCTGGAGAACATACTGGCCACCCTAGTCGAGCGATGTCGTTATCCTGAAGGAAGTCATTAACAAGATGTGCGCGACGGGGGAGCGAATTGTCGCCAATATGCTGCCGATATGGCTGCACTATCGGTGCATGGCATTCACGTATCGTACAGCCGTTACGGCGCCCTCCATGACCGCCAGCGGCTTACGTTGGCCCCACATAATGCCAGCCCAAAACAACAGAGAACACCCACCTTGCTGCACTCGCTGGGCAGTGTGTCTACGGCGTTCAGACTCCAAACACGTCTCCGACGACTGTCTGGTTCGAAGGCATATGCGACACTCATCACGAAGAGAACGTGATGCCAATCCTGATCAGTCCATTCGGCATGTTATTGGACCAATCTGTATCGCGCTGAGTGGTGTCGAGGTTGCAAAGGTGCATGGTTTTTTACATCTGTAAGCGGGTTTAGTGACATCTCGGAACAGTCAAAGGTACTGTGTCTGTAATACAACATCCACAGCCAACGTCTATCTTCAAGAGTCCTGGGAAATGTTGTGATGCAAAACTTTTTTGAGATGTGTACACAGTCCTTCCTTACCAGAGTCCCCCATATTTTCTTGGAATTATTCGTTATAGGACGCTGTCTTCCATGAAGCATCAAGAAAAAACTTCTTGGAAATTAAGAAACGAAACAACCTTAACCGGAAACTCTGCAGTATTAGCTGGGGAGCATGAACAGATACACTTCGAACTTGGGCGCTCAATTTAGTGTTTTCTACAGTTGAATATGGTGCTAGAGGGTGTATAAACTGTCCTCACGTAAATAAGATAGACACTCAGCTCAATACAACCATGAAAATTATAAGAACTACTATCTTATGCTGGTTTCCAACACTCAGTTACATAGCTCCTCATGTGTTAAGAACACAGGAGAACCCGTAGAAAGATTATCCCAAAAGAATAAATAATCTTCAACTTCTCGACCATAAATGTATTCCCAGCTTGATAACAAACCCACTTCGTTTCAGAAATCGACCCTGTAAGCGGTCAAGCAGCTTCTTGATAGAAACTTTACCACTGAAAACAAATGGCATGAAATATGGAATAGAAATAATACACCTGAAGTGCGATATCCTGTACAGAGACCAAAAGCTTCGAACTCCCACGGCAAGAGAGGAAGAGAACAGGACACGGATAGCATGCATACAACCTGCAAAAACTCTGCAAGCTGCCCAGCCCCAGCTGTTGCTGTGGAGCACCGAACCCGACCGTCTGTCACATTGTTGACGAGTGTAAACTGGGAGCTTAACTAGGTGACCCAAACGACTTGGCCACAGCATCAAGTCTTGAATTAATTATGTGACTGGACATTAGAATATAATACCAGTTTTTAATGTACTACTTGTATTTTTGTCTCTTTAATGTTATGTATTCTCGAGTGTATTTCATGTGTACGATAAATCAATAAATAATAACCAAGTAATTTATAATATGTCATAGGGTCTGTATTACACATAAATCGCTGAGAACTATCACGTTCCTCTCTGTGGTTTGTTCTCAATCTAGACAAGACACTGATTTAGTCAGATAGCTGAACGCATTTAGTGGTCACTGTTGCTGTAATAGTTTCTGAAAACATAAGAGTCCCCTGTAGCGTAACGAAGGTTATCTCTACACTCTTCTATCCTAGAATGGAGCATCAGATATTATTTTGTATTTCGTGATGATACAGATGAGATTCCTGAACGGTTACCATTGGTGCACACCATATGTTGAGTTAGACAAATCAATTGTTACGTCAGTTGTCCACAAGGTTCAAGGTTAAAAACAGCAACAGTGTTGAAAAATAACTTTTCTGGGAAACATCGCAAGGAGCAGACGGTAGTCACTGTCATTTTCCGGTGAGTAAGAAGGTTTTACAGTACGGTTCGTCATCATACAGCAGTTGACCAGCTACATTTGACCCCCTTTGAAATGAAAAGAGGATAGTTTTAGCTCAACGTTCCAAGCAATTGGGTCCATTAGAGATCATTAAAATACGCAGTCGGATTGATGGTAAAAATTCTGTGCTGCTTTGTCCTAGAAATTATTCCAGTATTTTCATTACGAGACTTATGGAAACCTAAGTAATACAAGTCGTTAAGGATGGTTTCCTATAATTAGTTGCATTTATTGTTAAAACTACTTTCACTTCGCAGTTATACTTAGTAATTTACTCTACGTCATGCAATATTGTGACTACCATATGGTTTATTTCATTATAGAATCGTTCATAAGCAAAATATTTGATAAAGTACGACAGATTACAGAGAGAATATAGCAACAGGCCCACACGGTGTACATACAAAATTTCGGTGAAAGTTGTGAGACGATAGGTGATTTTTTTTTATTTCCAGTTTCCATTGATGGCCAAATAAACGCAGGTATTATCAACTCACGTTAGTGTTTCCGAAACAGTTGAGACTAAGTTAAAATACAATATTCAACATTCATCTTAAAATGCTCTTCCAGAAAATGTCACCCTCTCAGCATAGTGGTTAGTGAAAACTTTAGTGGCTTTACTAGGCTTCCCTGCTCACATAATCCCAGTCATTTATCCACCAAACTGGACCATCGTTTTCAAGACTCACCAATTTGGCAAAAAATCTGGCTGAATGACGAAGAGAGAAATCGCGTTATCTGAATTAGTAAGTAGTCTAAATACTTTACAGCATGTAAAGTCCTGTAGTAACTGCAAAAGTCAGCCCTAAATATTACTTTCCAGATTGATGACATCTTTATGACGAGGAGCATAGAGTGGTCGCAGGCTTTTGGACAAACAGAGTATCGATGCAACTGAAACCATCACTCTACCGGAGTGGCCAGCAGTTGTCATTCTTCTAGAATTCTTGTAAGAGCTGTTTGATCTCAACAGGGACTAACTTTAGATACATTAAGAGAATAAAAAGAAGAAAGAAAAATTCTGTTATGATCAAATTACCATGGCAGTACTGTAGCAAATGGCTGCATTATTCAAGTGCACATTTCGTCAGTAGTAACCTGAGGGTACTTGTTTACGGTGAGTAGATTCCACGGAGAGTTAACTTACGAAGAGGGAGCCTTACCTGCGATAATTAAGGTCTTCGTCAAACCAATAAACATTGACATAAATTATTGTGAATAGGAGAAGGGCATTTTTATACGGAAAATAACAGCGCAGTTGCTATTAACACGAGGTTTGAAATTCAGTATAACTTGCAAACACAGATTGGCAGATACCCTCTAACTCAATTAGAGTGGACAGATCACCTGAACTTTTAAGTGCAAATATGAAGCAGTCAGTTGCAACATTAGTCACTTATTATGAGGCTCAAGTTGTATGACGAAATGCATTTCAGTGAATGTTAGCATTAAACTAATCACAAGAAATGTTTGAAATTAACTTTATTTTGCTATGCAGTAATCCACGTGTTATATGTTTTCAACAAAACCCACTAATGGCGGTGATTTATCTTTGACACTAGTTTAGGGATCACAAACAATGCGCGCCATATTCGATACTGTCAACTATGTAATTTAACAATGCGCGTCATATTCGATACTGTCAACTACGTAATTTAACTACGTCCTATATCAGGTCTTTGTTAACACATGTGTAAGCAGATGGGACTGTTGCTATTTTGACGACACCAAAAAGTTGCCGCTGATACTACATATTATAGCCTGATGTAACACAAGCCCACTCGGCTTAGTTCTGATGTCGAATACACTTGAACATGCAAGAATATTGCCTCATCAGTAACACGGTAAGGATGAAGCGTAGTTATAATTTATATCTCTTAATGAGTACTATATTAACTGCCAGTTCGTATCCACTGTACATCAGAACTAATACTGTAATTTTTCTTGTCTTCGTAGATTTATTTCTACTGAACTTTAACGCTGTAACGCTGTTTGTGCATGTGAAGCTAGGCTTTTGCCACAAATCTCTTATTACGATCAAGGCTTTGATTCTAAATTGCTTTGAACAATGAAGAACTCACTCATATATATGTTTCCAACTAGTAAGTCCACTCTGTCGCCTTGTTCCTTATAGGTAGAGGCCCTTTACGGAATATCCTTCAGCACACGTGATCGAGTCCTACAATTCTGCACAGACACCTCAACATTACAGACCCACTTCTTTCCTCATGTAGAATATTTACGTAGCTCAAATTAATGAAAATCTTTACCATAATGTTGTCTTAGTAGAAATGCATAAAATACTATGTAGATTCAAATAATGCATTTTAAGCTTTAGCGAGAAATTTATTTATTTTTTCTCTAAGATTAGATTAGAGCTTCTGTACGAAACGCATAATGCTAATGTGATAGTAGCTAACCACATACTATTAGTGCCTATAAGTTTGTGCTAAAACACACTTACCGTAGACAAAGAACGTTTCAGATTTAGATCCTGCTGTAACTTTTACTGCATTCAAAATTATAAATGCTACAGCTATGACAATGAAAGAAAGGCATTTTATTACTTCATGTTAACAGCGAAATTGTATTCTCTCTCTAAATTTTCATTTATCTGGAGTGATGTATGTGATAGAGAAACACTTCCCACATAGGTAGTTAACTATTCGTATTGTTATTAATATTATTAATAATATAAATCTGAGCCCACACTTATCTAGACTGTAATAATAATAATAACAATAATAATAATAATAATAATAGCTATGATAAAGATGCACCTCACATTCTAGTTTACAAAGCATAATACCTTAAGAAAATGTAGATAGTTGTAGATTGTATTCTTTTCCAGACATTAATGGTTCAGGTTTGTATATTTTCTTAATCATTAAGTAGTTTTTACATATTTTTGGAATGAAGAAATATGTATAATAGTTATATCTATCAAAATTTTGTAGAAATAGTTTTAGACATATTTTACTTAATGTAGCGATCATGTTTTGAGCTTGATTTTTTCACTTTTTCGTTTGGTTTTTTCTTTGGTTGCGCCCTGCTCCTGTAGGCGCACGTGAGCTAATGAGCCGGCGACAGACTCGAATTCAGCTTACCCCGTCCGAGCCCGCAAAGTCGTCCCGGAGGGGACGGCTTCCCGCTCGACTACAGATACGTTAGTATTCCGCATGCATCCTCTCTGAGCACTCTATTTAGATTTACTGTATTGTGTAGTAGCTGAATGTTCAGAATGTCCTGTGGAATATGTTAGTTTTCATTTACTCTGAACAAAATATGAACAACAATAAAGGACCAGATTTCGCTTTCCCTTTAACGGAAATAAATTACATTAAAAAAACTTGAGAAATCATATGTTTGTTACGAGCTGTGGCTGTACTGATTTTTTAAATACTTCTTTATAAACAGCTTCAGTCTAACTAAAGACAACAATATTCCCAGTTTCGAAAGGAAGTTAGAGTTCTCTGTGCTGAAGGGATGTTAAGTAATAGAATTGGTACTTCTCTAATATTCGAAACCAACACGAGGAATGAAATAAATAAGCTGCGTAATATCATATTTCTTACACAGTCTTAGAGAGTACATGCTCCAGTTCAAGTATACATAGCCGGCCGCTGTGTCCGAGCGGTTATAGGCGCTTCAGTCTGGAACCACGCTGCTGCTACTGTCGCAGGTTCAAATCCTGCCTCGGGCATGACTGTGTGTGATGTCCTTAGGTTAGTTAGGTTTAAGTCGTTCTATGTCTATGGGACTAATAACCTCAGATGTTAAGTCCCATAGTGCTTAGAGCCATTTAAACCATTTTATGTATACAATGTATCGTGGCAACATCATGGAAAAGGAACTTATTGAACTGTCAGAGAAATAAGATAGTACGAGCAAACAAAAAACAATTTAAGATGAGGGTTAGAGTTCAACGTCTCGTTCCCTTCGAGTCACCAGAGATAGAGAACAAGGTTGTCCGGGAGTGGGAGACGGCTGTTTCCTAGCATTTACTGAAACGGTTCACCTAAGGTTGCCTACACTGTGTTCTAATCATTATTTTGCATATTACTACTCCAGGACCTAAAATTTTACTGAGCATTTTCTATTCCGTTTTCTAATATCACACTTTTAATCCAGTTTTTGCTGTGACTTCGTGATAGTTTGATCTCGAAACTTCCTCTTCCTTCTTCTAGATGTATTCTTTCGAATTTTATCTCTTTGGCTCCTTATCCCACTTTCTCATGATCTTGTCTAAGACCAGATTGAAGAGACTCGGCGAGAGACGATCGCCTTGCCTAAATTCAGTGTTAATTTAGAAGGGTTCGGAAACTTTTATTAGGAGTTCAACTTTTGAAGTTGTGACTAATTGCCTGATGGTTTTGTCGATACCTGCTTCTTCCAATGTTAGGAATACTGTATGTCTGATTACCGAATCGTAGCCTTTTTTGAGATCAACGAATGTAACAACTACGTTAAGGTTCCGCATTGTTCTTATCCTGAGGATTATTTTCTATTTAAATATTTGCTGTGGGCACGATAAACTTTTTCTGAACTCTGCTTGGCAGTCGTCAGTTGTGTGTTCTGCTTGGTCTTCTATATGATTCGGTAGAGCTTTGGATACAGTTTTGTCGGTGAGTGGAAGTAGAGATATACCTCGGTAATGTCTGTCTTGTCGCCTCTCATGTCGCAAATAGATATCGGTTTGTTCCCAGCCTTCCAGTGGTCTTCCTTTCTCCCAAAAATCTTAATAACATCATAAAACACGGTTTCAGAGGCCCGCTCCGCTCCCAGTTTACACGTTTCTGCTATTATCCCATCTCTACTTGGAAACTTTGAAAACTTTGTAGCAGTCTCTGGTATTGTTCTGTTGAAATTTGTAACTATTGTCTTTATTCGTTTTTGTTATATTTCCGTTTGTTTATTCGAATTATTTTGACGTCAGTTTTCTGATCTCCTTGAATGTGTTCCAGTCTTTCTCCTTTTTTCAGAAGATCAATTTTTTCCAAAGCTGTTTGTCGACGATCTATCCCTTGGTCACGTATCCTACTCCACCATCTACATTTGCTTTTGTTGGTGATTGTTCCGATTCATTCACCGTTTGTATCAATGCTTCTCTGACTTCGTCCCAGTTTCCCATCTTCTTTGTGTGAAGCTTTTTAACGAATTTGCTGCTGTTGTCTGACAGCAATTTTGTTTCAATTTTATCGACTTCCTGAAGTTTGGGATTTGGTATTTTAGGTTGAAATTTGGCTTTGATTTAAAAAATAGTCAGAATCTGTGATTAGTCTCCATCTCGCTCTCACGTTCATGATTTATCTACGGTTTTGTTTAGTTATTGTCACATGATATAGCTGATATGGTGCTGTGGGTGTATTGAGGGAAGCTCTGGTTTCTTCCTCTTTGGTAATTTTCTGAAAAAGGTTGACATTAGGTTTAACTCGAATTGTGTGCAGAAGTTGATGAGGCTTCCTCCATTCGTACTGGTGCGTCTGTGTGCAAAAGATTTCCTACTTTTGCCTTGTATTTTTCTTATATGTACGTTGAAGTCTCCTACGAGTAATTTTATATTGTGAGTTCGTAGTTTTGAAGTTTCATTTTCAATTTTTTCCCAAAACTGTTGGACTATTTCTGCCGGTGCTGTCGCTCCTGGAATTCTGGTTATTCTTCGTGTTTTACTGTCGATAAAAAAATCGCACTAGGCTAACCTAGAACCACTCTATCGAACGGGCATGCAAAATTCGGCTTTATAAACAATTTTGTTCTTAACGGGAGACAAACCGACAATTTCCGTCGACACTCAAGAGTCCGCATGAGAGATACGATGAGCAGTATTTGTTTGGGATGACTACAGATATACATAGCAAAAACGAAGTTGATAATATCTTTCGAAACACCAGAAAAAAAACACCTGATGGCTCTTAGGAGAGACCCTAAGTGTAAGATTTTTTGATTCTTCGATGATCTGTTTGTTCAAATATTCATTTAGTAATCAACAGGTGGATATTAATAACAGTAAAATATGTATGGGTACGCATCTGGAGCTCTTTGTAGCGAAGGGACTGCAGAAGCTAATAGCCTGCAAGCTATATGTACGGTACGATTCAGTTGAAGAAGTTGAAGCAATAGTAATTCAGTGGTGAAAGAAACATCCCACAAAATGCTAGGCTACTATCACGAATGATTTAAAAATAATAATCACCAATTTGGAAACCTTCCCGGGGGCTACTAACATAGGGGATGTAAAGAAGAGTGATTCCTTTCTCACAGAGACTCATTTAGCAAGCCCTCAGATGCTCATTCATTGTCAGTGGCAGAAAATGCTAGAACCTCTATCTGCGTTGTGGAGCGAATTAGCACTACAATTCCGAGAATGTACGTTCCAAGAAACAATATTTTATTTCCTCCCATAACTTCACGCGGAATGACTTTAAAAGTAAATTCAGAGAAATTAAAACTCTTCCGGAAAATTTTCGACAGTCTTTCTTCACGCAGCCCGTTCTTGAACGCAGCTTCAGATGGGAGAAATGATACCAGCAACCGACTTACCAAATGTTCAAATCTGTGTGATTCCTAAGAGACCAAACTGCTAAGGTCATCGGTCCCTAGACTTACACACTACTTAAACTAACTTATACTAAGAACAACACACATCTATGCCCGAGGGAGTGCTCGAACTTCCAGCGGGAGGGGCCGTGCAATCCGTGACATGTCACCTCAAACCGCGCGGCCACTCAGCGCGGCCCGACTTATCACCCCATTCTCCTTTGCCTCCCCCGCGTATTCTCGGGCAGCATACATGAAGACATATAGATCATACATGTTTGAGACCTATTTCATTAGAGGTAAAATAATATTTACTCAAGGCATACATAGGCAGATGAAATAAATTTACAGAAGCCAACCAAAAAGCAGATTTTGTTAGAAAGTGAATCTTAACTGACTGTGCCACTAGATAGTGTCTAGTTACCAGTGCCTGAACATGCCAGTAACTGTAAGTTTTTGTTCTCGTGCGCACTTCGTGTTGCTCTGATTCTTTAGGCTATAACTCGTATCGCGGGGACCTCAATCAGGCGACCTACTGATATTTTTGTCTTCATGAACCTGAAATTTGGCCTTAACCACAGTATCCTATATTTCGAAAGGTTAATTTTTATCAATACTTGTTGATGTTCTCGTGTTCTGATTCTATATTCCGTTAAAACATGTTTTACAAAAAATATTTCTGCATGCTAGAGACCGCCCGTGGCCTTCATCTGCCAAATATGCAGCTCCCTTGAATTCAGCAACTGTTTTCAAAGCATTGGTGTTTTCTGCCAGAGCGTACCTCCAATACTTTCTTTATTGTACAAATAAAGATATTTCACAACCTTGCTGTGTCATTAACATGTAAGACTGGTTTTCGCTATATCATCCATACTATATAGCAGGTCTCCGTGTCCTGGTTAACAGACGTCATTTTTATTTTAAGTTTTACGTGAGCTAATGTAATGCAGTTTTAGAAGACACGGGTGGTATTTGGTAGTTATAAGAAAAAGGACGTTAAATTGAAACGATACCGTTGCACAGACAATTTCAAATCTCAAACATCTATGATGTATATAGTCCGTGTAGTCATGCAATGTCACTATGCCAGTGTGGCGTAATGGATAGCTCGTCTGCATAGTGAACAGAAGGTCTGGGTTCGAATCCCGGGCTTGGTACAAAGTTGCATTCGTAGTTTCAGTCTGCATATATACAAGAAGAAGTTGATTAGGCATTTACATCCTGCTGACGACGGGGTTATTTCAGACAAACTACTAGCTCAGGTTGGCTATAGATAGACCAGGAAACTGGCGATGCCATCAACTCAGTAACGCTCCTATCAGATTTAGGGATATCTGATTCTGTAAGGTCATACCTAGACCATGCGTTTTCAGAAATGTTCCTATTAAGTTTGAGAAAAACAAATATGCTGCTCGGATATGAAAATTAGAGAGTAATAAGTTTCCAGAAATATTCCTTGTTCCGTTCATCGGGTTAAGCTAGTTTATTACGGATTAATTCAACAACATTCAAAAAATTGTATCTTTCAACTTAAAAGTCAGGAAAATAACTACAAGTTTTAAACTATTCAACTTGAAAAACAGTGTACAACATGTAAGGCTATGAGCAATCATAAAAATTTCTTTAATACACTCATACCTACCTGACTCTCAAATTAAGACATTATTAGGAAAATATTGTACAGTAAATATCTCTGGAAATGAACTGGCCTAAATATAAATGTCTAAATAAGTACAGTGCATAAACCGGGAACAGCAACGCTCCAACGTGCTATTCGTATATGTATTGCTAAAAACCACTACGAGATACAGGAAATTAAATACTTCAAGGTAAAGACTCACGTGAAATACGTGATTCTCGTTGTAGTGAGATCCAGATATAAGGGGTGTCTGATTGGGTGACATATCTGAGTGCTAAAATACGATTTACATTCAACTACCAAGCAACATTTCTTCATAAATCTCATTATACAACATACAGGGCAGCCCGAAATTCAACGTAGGGAGTTGACTGCTTGCATCTAATAAAATATTTTTGATATATTGTTAAGTTATTAGACAACTCCTTAATCTTTTAAGGCTTCGTCCTTCTTTCTAGCACTGTTTCCATGCGAGATGTATGTTGCATCTACTGACACCGATAAACGGTTAATTCTTAGCCTGTTACTTACAATGTGTCTGCAGAAATATCTCTGAGAATGGAAGTTTTTATTTTGTATAGTAACAAGAGATAATGTTGAATTTATACTGATTTTGGGTGTACAGTATTTTCATTCAAGAGGCTACTATTGCAATTTAAGTGTGTGACTGGAAATAATCTCACCCGAAGTTATTTAATATTGACTAGGTGTTGCAATAATATTTAATGCACATCGCTTACTAAATATAACCTGCAATATTAAAACTTTTCGACAAGTTACATTTAACACCAGAAAATAACTATTAACAGCCGCAGTGGTGATACTTGTAACGAGCAAGTACGTTGTACCGGCTGAGAGAGTAGCTGGAGGTGATAAGTAATTCTTGGTCTATTGATTGTATTAACACCCCACTTACGTAACACAGACAACCAAAGCTTTCTTGGTATTTGACACGCACCGATGAAAGTCGGTAACAAATTTGTGCCTGAATACTCATTCATACGAATTCAGTAAATTCGTTTCGAATATTTGATATTTGCTGTTGTAGAAACTTGTTTGTAAACATTACTTAACTTGGTATTTCGACGTCTCCTTTACAACGAGGAAACCAGATTAAACTCGGAACGTAATTTGGGGACTTGCGCAACTGGTCCAAGGGTTCACAAAGTAGGAGAAACGTTTCAAACTTCAAACAGAAGCCTAACATGAGAAGTTTCGTTGCTTTTTTTTTTCAGGTGCCGTGTTTTTTTCATAGGTATAAAAAAAAGTCAAACATACCACTTTAATGACTAGACATACATTTCATGGGACTCGTATAGTAAATAACTGGGATATAAATGCTTTTACTCGATTCTTTTTAGTACACATTGAATTTAGAACATAGCCAAGTATAGCGTTTAAAATGGTCTCATAAACAAGAAGCAGAGACTGAAACGCATTATTTTTTACTACTAGGTTCCTCCTAATATGCAATTTTTACTGATATACACGTAAGTCGGTTTTCTCATATACAGAATGTATAAATACTTCATACATAAGATTAATAGATAGTACCTTAGACACTTTTTCCTTTTTTTTCGAGGAACATTATATTCGCAGTGTGTATATTAGTACATTTGCGTGTTACAGAATGAATGTTAGCGTTGATGAGCTTCGAATGTCCTTTTCATAAAATGAGTATGTCACTTTTGGAGTATCATACATGACTGCTCTGGGTAGTACAATGTTATAGGTCAAGTCAATTTTATTCTGATTGAAGAACGTAATGTGACTAACAAAACGTTTATTTATCGTTACTATTGGCACTTAATTACCTTCGTCACTCAGGCGCTCATCGACGTAACAGATTTCATTTAAAATAAAGTTGGCAAAACAATATGGCATAGGATTGGTTATTTTCATTAACACTTATCTATTTTAAAACTCTGACAATTACTGTTGTCTAAAGTCATTAACTGTAAATCCGACAACTGTTCGAAAAAAAGAGAGAAATAATATGAAACGCATCAGCTCGCGGAATAAAAAACGGTTTTTCTCAAATGCTAGAATTTTTTCGCAAATGCTAGAATTTATCCTAATATTTCAGAAGAGCTGCAGTACACTATAAAATATACGACATTTGATCGTGTACATGACCAAATTCGCGTGCCGGATTATCGACCATTTGGCACCGGTCCTCGCTGATAATGCAGAATTCCCATGCTTAGGTGTAATGCGATTAGGAGAGAGACAGCACACACTATTGCTGTTCATGTGGTGTGAGCTAATATGTCCTCCTGCTACAGCAATAGGCAAAGAAAAATTCAGAGTCTATCCAAGATTGTAATTTGGGCTGACTACATCTCAGGCTACTATTCGCCTTCCACCTGAAAAATTAACTCTTCTTTAACTATTAGGATTTGCATTTACAACAAGAGACCTTTTTGTAGCTCTCTGCATGTTGCACATTAGTGTAAACTTGCACGTAGTATAAATTTGCTGCATGTCGAAGGTAAAGACGGTCTATGCAAGTTCTGGGCATGAACTGCTATTTCATGCATGCACTGGTATAGAATAAATTAATTTGTGTCTAGTGGTAAAGTGTCTTGTGGACATTTGCCTTTATACCAATTTTTATATCATGGCCGCCAGCTATTTGCTGTTTATTGCAGAAAAACATATTTCAGGTCAGCGCCTTCAGAGATGCCTAGCTCGCCCCGAAACTAGTAAATGTGCATTCCTGTCTATTTGTTATTACTGTGTATCAGGATACAATAATGCTTCAGCTATTATAGCTGCAGATATGGTTTCTCGTTGTGGCAAGAAGTTTAAGAAGCGTTATGTCTCCTGATCGTCTGAATACGCCCATGTTGGCTACTCATTACGTGGTATCTCAAACTTTCTAGCCAGCGCAACATCTCGCAAATTTCCAATATGTTCTTTTCTGGCTTCCTTGACATACATAATTTCGAGGCAAAAATGCCACCTACCCACACGAGATTTTCGATGAAGTGCTTTCATGTTACGAGGCAGATACTTTGGAATTTTATCATTTTTCTCTTCTTAATAAATAACTGAATTCGCTGTGAAATTTACTTGTACTTCTGCCTTTTGAGTGATAAATGTTTCTTAGTAAGTGGTGACTTGTTTTAACATTTTTCTTTCGAGAAACTCCTCTTCTTTCCATTTCTCATTTCTGTGCGTGTCACGATATTTATTTTCTTCTCAGTTATCCGCATAACCCATCTTAAGTACATACTTTTGCCAGTTCAGTAATTAGCATTTTCAGTTGTCCCTCATATTTACTAAACAGGTCAATGAGTTGAATTATGCAGCTGTAATGTTCATCACCTGTAACTCAACTTCCGATCCCTCGTAACAGTTCGTACACTGCATACCTAACATGTATGTTGAAAGTAGTGGTGATATTTCAGAACCCTGTCTGATATTTCACAAAGTCTGCTCTGAAGAATGTGTATAACCTACGTGTTAGTAAACTGTTCTTATTCAAAGCAAACCATTTCCTGCCCACTGACTTTGGTCCCATTGCCTTAAAAAAATAATACACAGCAATCTGAAATATGGCCACCCTGAAATTTATCACTGTTGACTGGTTGGCGCAGATGTAGTATTACTCGTTACAGGAACTTGAAAACACGCATTTAATGTGTGATACAACGTGATACAATGGCCCAGAAGCTGTGGATAGAAATATGTTAACCTTCGTCTTTCAAGCAACATATAGCTGGTCAGGATTCTTGTCAAAGAACTGCACGAAAATGGAAGAATATGAGGAAATTATTTAGGATAATTTGGGAGAAAATTGTCAGATTTCGCATGAAATGCACACCTCCGAGGGTACAGTAAGAAGAGCAGTGATAGAGCAACAATAATGCTCTTGTTACTTAGTATGCAATCAATGAGGTGAAACGGTTTACAACCTAAAATTTGATTGTGTCAATTATCAAGTTAATTTCTACAGGGACGTATATTCTACATTTATTATTGTGTAGAGGTGAAGTACCTGTCAACCTTGATGGTATTTGTAATTATCGCAGTGCCATGCCTGGAGGAACGGAAAGTCATACCCCACCCTCCGCTCCTACCACCGGCAAAGATACTCTGTAAATTTGAGATCTGGAACAGTACAAGATCGACTAATACGATTTGATTTCTCGTCACCCATTTGAATGATGTACTTCATCGAGTGGTCATTCGAGATATTAGTCTTTTTCTCGGCAAGACGACATAGATTCACCATCACGACGCTCCCTTCCACTTCGATGTTAGTTATCCTGAGCAGCTGTACAAAGGGTAGTTTTGAATAGCTGAAGAGCTGATGTCCTTTGGCCAGGGGAACTGGCGGAAAGCACTCTTAGAAATTTAATTCCTATGAGGATAAATGAAGCCTGAAACCTCAGCACAATCTGAAGAGAATCTGGTTGGTGAGATCCTAGTTGTGTGACGTATAGCATTATGTGCTACAGGGGTATTTTGAGTGAATTTTATGCGTCGTGATACTGCATGCAGAGAGACTGGCGGTTGGGACTGCGAGTATCTTCTATTGAACTGAATCTGTTGCTGTAAAATGGAAACTGTCAACAAATAACTAAGCATTCACGTCTGACTACTAGTCTTGTATCAGTTTAGAGCCGCCTGCAAATTTTCTTATTTGACCTTATAGGTTAAAGGCACCCTGTGTATACTGAGACATGGAAGTTCTATATCATTAGGAACCACATATACTGGTCAGCCAGAACGTTATGACCACGTACCTAATAGCCGGTATGACCACCCCTGCCACGAATAACAGCGGGAAAGCGTCGTGGTATGAGTCCTTGGTAGGTCTCCGGAGTGACTTGGCACTTTATCTGCACACACCAGCCACCTAATTCCCATAATGTCCGGGTAGGGGCGATGAGCTCTGACGCCACGTTCAGTCACATCCCAGATGTGTTCGATCGGGTACAAATGTGGCGATTTGGGGGCCCAGCATTACAACTGGAGCTCGCCACTGTGTTCCTTCGACCACTCTATTACAGATCTGGCCTTGTGATTTGGCTCATTATCTTGTTGAAAAGTGCCACTGCCGTCGGGAAGCATGGTAGTCGTGATGGAGTGTACGTGGTCTGCCACCAGTGTACGATTCTCCTTGATCGTCTTGGTGCTTCGCACGAGTTTCACTGGACCCGTGGATGTCCACGTCAGTGTTCCCCAGAGCATAACGGAGCAGCCGCTGGTTGTTATCCGTTACGGCGTATAGGTGTCAAGGAGCTGTTCCCCTGGAAGACGACGGATTCGCTTCCTCCTATCGGCATGATGAAGAAGGTATCGGGATTCATCGGATCATGCAACGCTGTGCCACTACGCCAGCGTCCTGTGCAGATGGTCACGTGCCGATTTCAATCATATGTGCCGATGTCGCACTGTGAACATTGCCACATACATAGGTCGTCGACTGCGGAGGCCCATCATTAAGTTTGTTCAGTGCACTGTTTGTTCAGTCACAATTGTATTCTTCCCAGCATTGAATTCTGATGTTAGTTCCACCACAGTTCGCCGCCTGTCCTCTTTTACTAGACTGCCCGCCCTTCGACGTCCTACATTTCTATTGAGAGGTGGTAGCCCAAGATCACGATGTCTGGTCGTGGCTTCACTTTAGTTTCTGCGTGTGTTGATATACTCACTACAGCACTCCTCGAACACCTGACAAGTCATGCAGTTTTCGACATGGTTGTACCAAGCTTTCGGGCTATGGCAATCTGCCCTCAGTCACACTCAGACAGACCGCGCTCCCTCCCTATTCTGCGCACGTACATCACGCTCACTGATACTACATGCACCTTGCGTGTGTCTGACTAGCAGTCATTCCTCGCCAGGCGACGCTGATATCGCCTGGAGGGGTTTACGTCGATTTTAGGTCGGTGCTCATAATGTTATGGCTGATCAGCTTAAATTCCTTAACTGAAAGAAGGCGGTAATTCAAGTCTGAAAACACTCTAACATTTACGATCTTTTATGAAGGAATATATTTTCGCTTCTGACTGCTAATTTTCGCGCACTACCGAAGTGACAAGTAATTTAAACTCACACTAGCATTTTAAAATCCATGCTGCTATTGACTACACAATGGTTCTTCTGCACATTTAAGAAAATTTTATTGTAACTACACAAAACCTCTCTATTTTTGTAGAATATTAGATCACTGCACCTAGTGGGAAGTAATAGGAAAAACGGATAAAAACTGAAGCACGAAGAGTAGAAACGTATTACGAACGCAGTATTTTCAGCATCACCACTAATATTGCTTTGTAAATGAAAGTGAAACACGGATGTAGCAACATTATCTGTGTTAAAATTTTGGGATACTGTCGGCAAGTTTTGTGGGCACATGCCTGTCTACCTCTAACTAAAATATCAACACCTACCCGAATTTCCTTTGACCACGCCTTCCTCCCCCCCCCCCCCCCCCCCTCCCACTCGAACCATGGACCATGCCGCTGGTGGGGAGGCTTGCGTGCCTCAGCGATAGAGATAGCCGTACAGTAGGTGCTGTCACAACGGAGGGGTATCTGCTGAGAGGCCAGACAAATGTGTGGTTCCTGAAGACGGGAAGCATCGTTTTCAGTAGTTACAGGGGCAACCGTCTTGATGACTGACTGATCTGGCCTTGTAACATTAACGAAAACGACCTTGCTGTGCTGATACTAGGTAAAATATTCCAGAAGTAAAATAGTTCCTCATTCGGATCTCCGGGTGAGGACTACACAGGGAGACGTCGTTATCAGGAGCAACAAAACTGGCTTCCTACGGATCGGAGCGTCGAATGTTTGATGTCTTAATCGCGCATATAGTTTAGAAAATTTAAAAAGGGAAACGGATAGGTTAATGTTAGATACAGTGGGAATTAGTGAAGTTCGGTGGCAGGAGGAACAAAACTTCTGGTCAGGTGAATGCAGGGTTATAATTACAAAATAAAAGAGGGGTAACGCAAGAGTGAGTTTAATAATGAATAAAAAGTAGGAGCGCGGAGAAGCTACTACGAACAGCAGTATAGTAAACGCAGTATTGTAGCCAAGATAGACACGAATCCCACACTCACCACAATAGTAGAAGTTTATATGTCGATTAACTCCGCAGATGGTGCAGAGATTGAAGAAATGTATGATGCGATAAAAGAAATTCTTCATATAGTTAAAGGAGATAAAAAATTAACAGTCGGTGGGGACTGGAACTCGATAGTAGGGAAAAGAAGAGAAGGAAAAGTAGGATGTGAATATGGACTGGGGGTAAGGAATGAAATAGGAAGCCGCCTCGTAGAATTTTGCGCCGAGCATAACTTAATCATAGCTAACACTTGGTTCAAGAATCATGAAAGACGATTGTATACATGGAAGATGCCTTGAGACACTGGAAGATTTTAAATGGATTATATAATGGTAAGACATAGATTTAGTAACGAGGTTTTAAATTGTAAGACATTGCCAGGGGGTAGATGTGGACTTTGACCAGAATTTATGGGTCATGAACTGTAGATTAAAACTGAAGAAACTGCAAGAGGTTAGGAATTTAAAGAGATGGGACCTGGATAAACTGAAAGAACCAGACGTTTTAAAGAGTTTCAGAGAGAGCATTAGGGAACGATATACAAATACAGGGGGAAGGAATATGTTAGAAGGAGAATGAGTAGCTTTGAGAGATGAAATAGTGCAGGCATCAGATGAGCGAGTAGATAAAAAGACGAGGGTTAGTAGAAATTCTTAGGTTACAGAAGAGGTATTAGATAATGAATTTAACAGATGGAAGGAGAAAACATAAAAAGGCGGTAAACGAAGCAGGTGAAAAGGAATACAAACGTCTTAAAAATGAGATAGACAGGAAACGCAAAATGGGTAATCATGGTGGATCAGTTTGATTCAGTAGAAATGTTGGAACATGCGAGGCAATACTGCCCCTAGGACTTATCTTAGAAACAGATTAAGGATGGGCTGACCTACGTTTATAGCACTTGTAGACTTAGAGAAAGCTTTTGACAATGTTGACTACAATATTCTCTTTGATGAAGGGGGCAGTGGTAAAATACAGGGAGTGAATGGATACTTACAATTTGTACAGAAACCAGATGGCAGTTATAAGAGTCGAGGGTCATGAAAGGGAAGCAGTGGTTGAGAAGGGAGCAAGACAGGGTTGCAGCCTATCCCCGTTGTTATTTAGTCTGTATATTGAGCAAGCAGTGAAGGAAACAAAAGAAGAATTTGTAGTACGAATCAAAATACATGAAGAAGAAATAAAAACTTTCAGGTTTGCCGATGACACTGTAATTCTATCAGAGATAGCAAAGGACCTGGGAGAGCAGTTGAGTGGAATGTACAGTGTCTTGAAAGGAGGATATAAGGTGAACATCAACAAAAGCAAAACAAGGACACTGGAATGTAATCAAATTAAATCGCATGATGCTGATGGGATTAGAGAGAAATGAGACACTTAAAGTAGTAGATAAATTTTGCTACTTGGGGAGCAAAATAATTAATGATGGTGGAAGTAGAGAGGATAAAAATGTAGACTGGCTACGGCAAAGGAAAGCGTTTCTGAAGAAGAGAAATTTGTTAACATCGAGTATAGTTTTAAGTGTCAGAAAGTATTTATATGGAGTGTTGGCATGTATGGAAGTGAAACTTGCACTTTACGTAGTTTAGACAAGAAGAGAATAGAAGCTTTCGAAATTTGGTGCTACAGATAAATGCTAAAGATTTGATGGGTAGATCATGTAATTAATGAGGAGGTACTGAGTAACATTGGGGAGAAGAGCAATTTTGTGTCACGACCCGACTAAAAGAAGGGATCGGTTGGTACGGCACGTTCTGAGGCATCAAGGGATTATCAATTTAATACTGGAGGGAAGCGTGGAGGGTAAAAATCAAATATAGGGGGAAAGCGAGACAGGTGGAGAAGATAAAGCTAAATGAAATTAACAACATCTGGAAAGGTTAAGGGGGGGGGGGGGAGAGGAGAGGTGAGAAGTAACAACAGGTTAAAGAAGAAATGGGAATTTGACGTTCTCAGACAGTGTGGTTGGGAATGTGGAAAAACAGGTTTGACCTGGTGACACTGTTGGAAACTGATGGGCTATAAGTAGATGAAGGAGTTTACAGGAGACAAAAACCTTTCAAAAAGAGTTTGAAAGGTAAGAAGTCAGAAAATTTTTTGAAGAAGACGAATGTTCGTTGTTAGGTAGTTCACATGACAGAGGTGTTGGCCAACTGTTGCAGGATGAACTAGTGTCAGGTTATCAGGTCACAAGTTTTTTTTTAAACCTAGTGCTAGTTTGGGTCAGGTGACAGAGGACGTAGGTTCACTTTGCAATAACTTCACAAAGGAAGACACCGTCGTAAAAGTGGATGGGGTGAGCAACAGCAAAGATAGAAACTGAGAGTGACCTGGTAAAGATAGCTTTAGCAACGAGACACACTGGCGATGGGCTTGTGTCTGTTCTGCGGCACCATGACCGGCCTCATTTAAACTCTTCTGTTTGAAGAGTTAATTTAGAGGTGGAATGGCTGCTTGGATCAGTTATGGGGTCTCATATCAGTGTGGTTCCTGTTTAGTCCATCAGCAGGTGGGATTATACTAGACATGGCCTTCACCTCAACAGAAAAATAGCAAACAGTGTACTGGCACAAGTGGTAAAGTACCGGTGATTGCAAGCGAGAGATCAGCAGTTTTTTTAGGGTAGTGAGGGTAGAAGCAGAAGATGTTCAGAGACAGGCTGAAAATGACATTCACACTGATAAAACAGGCAGCCAGAAATCAAATTATAATGTACACATTTCATTCAGACAGCCTCTGATTGAAACTGGAGATACTCAAAAATTGATAGGAAAATTAGTTTCATCCAGTTGTAACTTAGCCAGTGCACAAAATCACTTATCCTTATGGCTTCAGAATTTCTGAGGACTGAGGGGTAAGCTTAATGAGTTGCTTATTTACGTAGAAGAATTAGAGTTGAGCAAACAAGTTGACGTAATCTACCTCTCTGAACGTCTTGTGACCACTGGTATGGATATGGTAAATGTTACAGGATTCAAGTTAGCTCCTTCTTGGTGTAGAGAAAATATGGAGAAAAGAAGAGTTGCCACATTTGTAAAAACTGTTTTCATATTAAGTATATTGATAATAATAAATTTTGCTCAGAACAGCACTTAGAAGCCTGTGCAACCGAAGAACATTTTCATAATAAGCCCTTTACAATTTGGATGCTCTTTTGTCCCTTCTCATGGTAAAAAACAAGGAATTAGTGGATGCTAGTGATTTTAATGTGGATTTATTGAATAGCTCTGGCAGTGAACAATTATTGCAGTCAGTAACACTATCTTTCAATTTAGTTCCTACTGTGAACTTTGCAACTAGGATATGTAAATGCTCTGAGACTGCTATTGGTAATATCTGTGTAGACAAATCTAGGGAATCAGTACCTTTGACTCAAGCGGAATTACAAAGCATCCATTAATAATGTTGCTTCCACTTTTCGAAACTCTTTTCCCCTATAGGTAACTCAAATCGCACAGAAGTAAAAAAAAAAAACCATGGATAATATAAGGAATAAAGATATCACATGGGACAAAATGAGACTATATCTAGTATCTAGGAACTTCTCTGATGTTAGATTGCAATGCACTGCAAAGAATACTGTAAAATATCGTAGCAAGTGATCCAGAAATCGCAGCAGCTTAATTATGTGAAGAAGATAATTACATCAGGCAACAAAATGAAACTGTAGGGGATATAGTGATGACAGAGACAGGTGGGGCCAAAATGGAAGAGGAGCAGATAGCCCCAAAATAAATTGAGACTTTGGTAACAAATGCACGTAGTGTTGAAACCTCTTAACCAAGTACTTCGTTTCTAGTACTGACAGCTTGTGGTTGTGAGGTTCAGTGATCAGTGCAATAGAGTATATGAGACCAGTCTTTAAAAATGGTTTCAGTAGGACGTAAATGGCATTTAAGTCTCTCAAAGAAGCAGCATCCATTATAAAATCCTTAACATGAAAGTATTCCCGTGCGTATAATAACATATCAACAAAGTTAATCAAAGAGTGCCTATGTGAGTTGAGTTCTGTCTTAAGTTATTCATGCAATTAATCTCTTATCAGCGGAATATTTCCAGACTGGCTAAAATATGCTGAAGTTAATCCTCTTTACAAGAAGGGGGATACAGAGATACCATGAAACTATAGACAAATTTCATTTTCGCCGTGTTTCTCAAAAATATTTTGAAAGGTGGTGTTGAAGTGTCTCTTCAAGCATCTAACTGCAAATAATATATTGTCCAAGTCACAGTTTGGTCTTATTAAGGCTGCCGATACAGAGAAACCTACTTACACTTACAGTAAGTATGTTTTTAATTCATTAGATAATAAATTAGAAGCTACTAGCCTTCTCTGTGACCTGTCAAAAGCCTTTTACCATGTCAACCACAGGATTCTCTTAAGTATATTAGGATATTATGGTGTCACCTGCAATGCTGCGAAATGGTTTGAGTCTTACCTATGTAACAGGAAACAAAGGGTGTCGTTGCAAAATACCTGTGCAGTAAGCAGTCTGTCTTCATCTGATTGGGAATTAATTACTTGTAGTGTTCCTCAAGGTCCCATCTTGGGTGCATTGGTTTTTTGTTGTGTACATTAATGCCCTCTCGTCTGTTACACTGCCAGATGCTAAGTTTGTTTGGTTTGCAGGTGATACAAACACTGCAATAAGTAACAAGTCAAGTGACATTAATAAATGGTGTGAAGCTAATTCACTGTCATTAAACTTTGAGAAGACCTCCTATATGCAGTTCGGATCCTGTAAGAGATTTCCTTCCAGCGTTTGTATAACATATGAAGACACGCAGATCTAAGAGGTTGACAGTGCTAAATTTCTAGGATTACAACTCGATAATAAATTCGGTTGGGAAGGACATACCACAGATTTGCTTAAGTGCCTAAACAAGTCTGCATTTTCAGTGAGAATGATACCAGATGCAAGAGATATAAATAAAAATACTTTCATCCTTCGCTTGCATTCATTCTATTATGTCATACGGGATCATATTCTGGGGTAAGTCATCAAATCGAGCAAATGTTTTTAGGGTGCAAAAGCGTGTGATAAGAATCATTTGTGGTGTAAATTCAAGAACATAATGTAGAAATCTGTTCAAGGAACCGCTGCTTTTCAGTATATTTATTCCTTAATGGAATTTGTTGCAAGTAATATACCTCTATTTGCAACCAACAGCTCAATATATAGCATCAGTACTACATAAAGACCTAAAATCACTTACCTTGGTCCAAAAAGGGGTCCAATAATCAGGAACACACATTTTCAATACATTGCCAGCAACTACTAAAAATCTGGTTTCAGATAAAGCACGATTTAAACAGAGTTTGCAAGACTTTTTGACAGGCAACTCCTTCTACTCCATAGATGAATATCTTAACAGAGACTTAAGCAATCTTAAGTAAATATATTTGTTGGATTACAGTTTTGACAGCACTTAGTCGCAACAGTCAAGATTAGGTATTTTATATGATAAATTTATTAATAGTGCATAACCATGTTTCATTCAGATAGTGTGTTAATTCTGTAAATATTAGCTGTTTCACTTCACCGCTTTGTATTCACCTGTTTAAATAATCTCCTGAAAAATGATCAAGGTAGTAAGTACTACATTCAAATGTTTTACTTTTTTATGTTATTCTTCCTGACATGTTCCACATTTTTTTACATTTTTGGGTCTATGGAACGGAAACTGAATCTAATCTAATTTAATCTAGCCTCTCGCACAGGTTTCATAAATGTGGATGCGATTCATGTCGGGCAATCTGGGTGACCAAATCATGTACTCAAGTTGTCCAGAAATTTCTTCAAACCAATTGCGAACAAGTGTGGCTCGGCGACGTAGTGCACTGTCATTCAAAAACATTTCATCGTTGTTAGGGAACATGAAGTCCATGAATGCCTGCAATTGATCTTCAAGTAGCCGAGCATAACCATTCCCAGCCAATGACCGGCTCTCTTGGATCAGAGGACCCAGTCCGATTCCTGTATACACAGTCCACACTATTATGGAGCCACCACCAACTTGTACAGTGACTTGTTAAGAAATTGTGTCCTTGGGATCGTGAGTTCTGCACCACACTCGAACCCTACCGTCAGCTCTTATGAACTGAAATCTGGACTCAACAGACCAGGCCACCGTTTTCTAGGTGTCTAGTGTCCAGCCGATGTGGTCACGAGGCAACAGAGTAGCTGCTGGCGACGTCGTGCTGTTAGCAAACGCTCTCCCGTTGTTCGTCTGCTGCCATAGCCCACTTACGCCAAATTTCGCCGCACTTCCCTAACGGATATGTTCGTCGTACGTTCCACACTGATTTCTGCCGTTCCTTCACACAGTATTGCTTCTCTGTTAGGAGTGACGTCTCTGCGCTGACGCCACTACTCTCGGTCGTTAAATGAAGGTCGTCGGTCACTGCATTGTCCTTGATGAGAGTTAATACCTGAAATTTGGTATTGCTGGCACGATCTTTACTCTGTAGATCTCGGAATATTGAATTAATTAACGACATCCGAAATGGAATGTCGCTTGCTTCTAGCTCCAACTGTCAATCCTCGTCGGAAACCTTTTCACATTAATCACCTGAGAGATTCCTGTCTGCCAATTTACTGCCCTTTTATAGCTTCTGTACGCGATATTAGCGCTATCCGTGTCCGCCATCTGCACGTGAGGGCCTCAAAATAGGCCTGAAATATTCTGTTACCTGGCTCAGACACGAGAAGAATAAAATTAATTAATACTCCGGAACAGTTTACATTGTTACACAAAGTGTCATTCTCCTTGCATTAAGGATTCCTACTGATTGGGATCATTCCCAGTTCTATCCTCTGCAACCCCAATCTTATTTCCGAAATTACTCTAACTTTTTAATGGATAGAGTGAAATTTTTCAGAGACGTATATTTCATATTTCTCATAAATATCGATTGCTGCTATTATCCTTGGACACCATAGGTTTATTACTGTAATACGTAGATGGCTAAAACAACCGTATTAACTATGAAGAAATGAGTCCATAGTCGTGTACGGTAAATTAGGTTGCTGGAAAGTATAACTGGTGTTTGGTGGCCAATTCTCAACTTTGTTACACAGCTCGTGCCTTCTGACATGTCCTTCCTAAAACGGAAGTCCACTGAGTCTTTTCATAGAATTCTCCTCAGGGCAAACTAACGATGCGTAAAATCCCTAATTCAGAAAATCTTCTGCACCGCCGATAAATAATCAAGTACAATTGCTTTAACACCATAACAATATCATGATTTCTAAAACTCAATAAAAGTACCTGTATGAAGGAAGACTGAAGTCAAATTTGGTTCTTGCTACACAGTCTCCTTTCAGGAATTCCCCAACTACGGTTCGGTCAAGCTTAATTTTTTGGTATTTATCTTAATGTAAAAGGGAGCTGGACGGTAAAAAATAAATTTACAACAGTACTCCCAGAGAACCAGGTGTTCAGTACGCAGTGTATTAAAATGGAGCTATTCAAACTTGTAGTCGTGCAACTGTAAGTATTACGAATTACCTAGGTGATAGAAATGCCCGATAGTTGAAAATCTGTTGCTTTCATTCGAACTGAACGCAGGGACGTTTACATAAAATAAAACAACTAAAACAAAAGGAGCTGAATTTGGCTGAAAGTAGAACACGTCCTTTTACACTTTACCTAGAATTAATGTTCCTCATATGTGAAACATGAAAGAAATTTCTCTGATGAGTCATGCTGCCTTAGATTTTTCTAATCAAAAATACAGCTGTTAACCCAAGAACTCGAAGATCGAGTTTCAGACGAGTGTTTTACTTTGAACTGCTATAAAAGAAAAAATTCAAGAACGTGATAAGGCCCTCGTGCAAGTGCGTCTGCTAGATCCCATTTCATCGATCCGTGGATCATTAGACTCAATGTGGATCCAAGTAAGTGGAATACAGATTTAAAAAAAGATAATGGTGGAAAATAGCTACTGCTGGCTAAAATTAAGTTTCATATTGGCCTTGGAATTGGTGAATTGTTCCTCAGAGACGTTTGTAAAGAGAAATTGCAGAATACTGTTCCACAAAAATTGTTCGAATATCAAAAACAATTAACCTTCAATTGACAACTAATAAGTTTGAAGATCTCTTAAATTATGTCAAATTCTGATCCTTTTTTGATCGGAAAACGTAGGACGACTTTGCGATGGACATAAGATATTTATGTACGCCGGATGCAGTACTAGGGAGGAACACGAGAACATTCTACGTAGAGCAGCATATCAAACGCCACAGTCCTGAATTTGTTCCCAGTCTTTGTTGTTCTCAGTACGGCTGTCTTCCTCTCCGAGATCAAAAATTTATTGGAGCAGCTACCAATACACCGCATTAAAACTGGTGCTTGACTGTAAAATATCTGGTAAAAGGTGTAAGTTCCGCACCTATAAAAAATGATTAAGGAGACAGGACGTGAACCATGTTACATCTTACCTTCACTGACAATAAACGAACATAATCTAGCCATTAGCAAGAGTGTTGCCTTATAACTCTATCATTTAATACGCGGTTTAAAATTTCTGTAATCATCAAATGGAGAATGGTGTTTATAATGTATCGGTTTGAGTCTCATCTCTTCACACATATGTCGTCAACACAAAAAAATGACTGTAATATCACTAATGATTTCAACAATCTGCTTTACTCTCACTATTAACAAAGCTGGTTTTCAAAGTATTCTAGCTTTTTCATTACTTGACCATACACGTATATCATTGTCTTCTAAGCGGAACTGTGTACCCAAACGAGCATTATTGTGGTTGGAATTTTATACAACTCAGATTTATGCGCGTGTTGAATTAATGCCATTCGTCCATATAAATGAAAACAGGTATTTTTTTAAAAATAAGTAGCAAACTCGAGTCACTGGAGAATAACTACAGGAGAGAAAGTAGGCAGCGATTCTAGGACACCTTATTGTCACTAGTAGTTTGCTTTACTGAGAAATCGGATAGTGGTTCACCATAGGGCTTTCTATGTTCAATAGGAGGTACTGAATTAAGAGACTTACAGATTTTTAGGTGAAGAATATGGTAATTATTGATCTCCATCCTAGTATCGAGAAACAGTAGATTAATGTAGTTAGAAAGGGTAAGAAAAACATGGGAAACCTAATTTATTTAGTCAAAGTCATCACCAATCCCAGAAAAATTTCTGGTAGCACCAGAACTCAATAGGCAGAAAATATTTGCAACCAACCCATTAGGTCCAACTCACATAGCTACTACTCAGTTTCCAGTTTTTCTATTTTACTAAATTTCGAAGGGCTTAAATTATTTACTTTTGCCGGCCAGTGTGGGCGAGCGGTTCTAGGCGCTTCAGTCTGGAACCACGCGACCACTACGGTCGCAGGTTCGAATCCTGCCTCGGGCATGGATGTGTGTGATGTACGTAGGTTAGTTAGGTTTAAGTAGTTCTAAGTTCTAGGGGACTGATGACCTCAGATGTTAAGTCCCATAGTGCTCAGAGCCATCTGAACCATTTTTTTATTTACTTTTGAACGACAAAAAGCTTACAATACACAATTCAATAATTGACTTACAAACTGCTGGAAGGCAATTTGTTTAGTTGGCGTAACTGTAGGAGGATACAAGCTACAAGATTACTTGACTACATTTATAGTTGGAATGATGAATGGTTGCTAGCTGTAAATGTAGAAAAAAGTAAGTTAATGTAGATGAGTAGGAAAAATAAACCCGTTAAGTTCGAATAAATAGTTAGTAGTGTGCTGCTTCACAGTCAGGACGATTCAGAATCTAGACGTAACGTTGCAAAGGGATATGAAACGGAAGGAGTATCTAAGCATTGTAGATTAAGGCTAGTGCGACCCATTCTTGAGTACTGCAGTAGTGAACTAGTGTTTTGGACCCACACCCGATCGGATCCAAGAAAGACATCGCAGCAATTCAGGGTCAGGCTGCCAGATTTGTTACTGATAGGCTCTATCAGCACGCAGATATTACGGCGACACTTCCAGAACTCAAATGGGAATCCCTGGAACGAAGGCGATATTACTTTCGAGGAGCAGTATTATGAAGAATTGAAAGTGACAGCAAAACAATTCTACTGCCGCCAACGTACATTTGGCCTAAGAACCACAAAGATAAGGGACATTAGGGGTCGTACACAAGCATGTAGACGGTCATTTTCCCTCACTCTATTTGTGAATTGAATAGGAAACGTAATGATTAGTAGCGGTGCAAATTATACTCCGCCACGCATCATACTGTGGCTTGCGCAGTATTTACACAGATGTAGATGTAAATCTCTATTCTATTTAACTTTAAGGAATGAAAATGCGAGAGAGCAGTTGTCATTCTAAAATGACGAAACATTGAGTTTCCTAAGGTATCCTTACCGATGACAGCTAAATTCGAATTACTGATTTTACCTTCAACATTTTGTGTCAGTATATGCTCTTCTGATGCTCACTGTCTGAAATACAGTACAGTCGTTATTAAGCTGTAAGAGAAAGATGGGAACAGTTGCTTGTTAAGTAAGGTACAAGACGCAATAAATGGAGGAGGAATTAGCAGAAACGACGAGCTATGCAAAGCAATGGCAGCACTTCAGTGTAATGGGAAATATCTTTTAAAAGGCATTAGCGGCAGTGATTTTATTGGTATTTCCGTTTAGTCGTCTTTACCCCCAGAAGCTTTTTTGCGAAAAGTAACTTCAGCAAGATAGAACCGAATGGTCAATTATCCATCAGCAGTCAGCATACTGTAAGACTATCTATCAGTACATCACTGACAATATATGTTATTAAGCTATGTTGCTAAGACTACGGTTTACGTCTCTCTAGTGAACGAGGCTATCTTGAAGACTAAGTAGTCGAGGTCAAATTACGGACCTCTTAACTTCATCGGACATCTGACCCCAAGAAGATAAGATAATAACATTCCTGAAACGGTAATTGTCCTTACTTAGAAAAGCACTCCTTCTTCAGGCCACAAGTGGCCCATAGGGACTATCATACCGCCGTGTCATCTGATAGGAGGGGCATGTGGTCAGCAAACCGCTCTCCCGGTCGTTGTGATGGTTTCCTCTGACCGGAGCCGCTACTATTCAGCCGAGTATCTCCTCAATTGGCATCACGAGGCTGAGTGCACCCCGAAAAATGGCAACAACGCATGGCGGCCCGGATGGTCAACCATCCAAGTGCCGGCCACGCCCTACAGCGCTTAAATTCAGTGATCCGATGGGAACCGGTGTATCCAATGCAGCAAGGCCGTTGCCTCCTTCCTTAGAAGGTGTACGTTATTTGTTTATGGAACGGTGTTGGAAAATCATTTAAACAAGATATCGAAAAATAGTATCTCTATCAAGACTCAAACTAGCCCCCACTCGCTGCAGTTTACGTTTGGAAACATGTATGGACGCTGCCAACGGGAACTTGATCTGTAATCATTAGAGTTATTGATGTTACAGATCTTCAGGTGTCTGTAAATATGCGATGTAAATTAATGTGCAGCTCAAATCTAATGGTTGCATGCCATACTCCGAATCTAAGTTGCAGCAACAGGCCTCGGTATTCAAAAACTCGTCTGCAGAAAATATATGTATCTCAGACCAACTTATAATAAATTTCTGCTTATGTTTATTTACATTTGGGCTTTCGTACGTGAGGTAGTTTATGCAGAACAGGTCGGGAACAAGTCTTCCACCGAGCAAAATTTTCACAAGCCGTGGCATTAACGTAGTCATACGTGATGTTTATTCAACATATAACACACAATAAAGCAAAAATACCGTCGCTTGGTTGTGTATTCTATTCTAAATAAGTGCAACGTTTGAGTACAAAACCACTATCTCGAGTCAGTAGACAGATAATAATAAAATTTAAAGCCGTTAGCGCGGCATTTTCTTATCCTAAATCACTAGCACTTGCTGTAAGTGGTCTATCATTACGTTAGTAACGCGGTGCGACTCATGTAACTATTTTTCTGTCGTATATATATCAACTACTCACATGTTTAGTTAGGTACACTTGAACCAACATCACAAGCACCGCAATGGCTTATTCTCTCAGAATTTGTAATAACACAAGACGTTCGCTCCGTTGCTCCCACTCACGTCATTCACTGGCTCCTGCTCTCAGATTTGCCTCAGCTTAGTGCACACGCTTGAAGTAATTGTTACACTGGCATTATTCTGTGTGTGTCTGTAACAAAAGACAGAATGCTGAAGTCGGGTTAGTACGCATCTGTAGCGTCCTGCTTAATCTCGAAACGGATGATCAACACAAGTTTACCGCGACAATATCCGAATACAACGTAGATATTAATCAATAAGAAAGCTCTTGTTGTTTGAGATAGCAGAATTACCCGTGTAAGCAAAGATAGATTATCGTCAAAAGAAACGTGGAACTGCGAGTAAGAGCAGCAGTTCCAGGAAAGATCTAATTGCTCTTCTCCGCTGAGGATGAGATGTGACGTTATGTAATGTTGCTGCCGTCCATGTCTGTTGTGTGTATTAAATCCAAGTGCTTTACTTCGAAATAAATACTCTGCGCGCATCTTTCACCTATAAAAATTTTACTGCTGGTTGCCTATTATTAACAACTTTACCTGGTTGGCAAATAATACATTATGGCATTGTGTACTTGAAATTACCAAGCACGCTTACTTCACGGATTAGTTCTTCGTGTTTACTTTTATTTCTTATCAATACTGTAAATAATACTAGAGCATAAAATATACGCTTTTCATGTGGCCGTCTAAAGATCAGATCTCGTACGAAAAGTTTTACCTTATAATAGATAAAATCTACACTCTAAGACAAATAAAGAAGCGCTACTGAGGAATTATCCGAATGGTTTTGAAATCAGTACATGTGAAGTACATATAATAAATAATTACAATTTCCGAAAAATTGGATTATTTATTTAAGAGGAAGTCTTTCTCAAACTGAGTAAGTCATCCACCCTTGTGCAAGCAAGGCACTGATGGAGAGAGTTCTTGGATGTTCTCCTGAGGGACATCGTGCCAAATTCTGTCCAACTGGCGCCTTATATCGCCAAAATACCAAGATATTTGGAAGGCCCTGCCCACAGTTTTCCAAACGTTCTCAATTGAGGAGATATCTGGTTACCCTGCTGGCATAGGTAGGCTTTGGCAGGCATCAAGACAAGCAGCAGAAACTCTCGCCGTATGTGGGCGGACATTATCTTGCTGAAATGTAAGCCCAGAATGGCTTGTTATGAAGTGGCGTAAAACGGGTCGTAGAATAACGTTGACGTGTCGCTGTGATATAAGTGTGCCGCGGATGACAATCAAAGGTGATGATGATGTTTGGTTTCTGGGGCACTCAACTGCGCGGTTACCAGCGCCCGTACAAATACCCAATCTTTACTCAGTCCGGTCTCACCACTTTCATGAATGGTGATGAAATGATGAAAACAACACAAACACCCAGTCCCCGGGCCGGGAATTGAACCCGAGACCCCGAGATCCAGAGGCAGTGAGGCTAGCCACTGGATCACGAGCTGCTGACGATAACCAAAGAGGTGCCTTTATGAAATGAAATGGTGCTCCAGATCGTTACTCCTGGTTCTGGAGCCATATGGCGGGTAACAGTCAAATTTGTATCCCACCGCTGCCTGGGGTGTCTCCAGACAAGCCTTCACTGGTCATCGGGGCCTGGAGGCTCACTGACTGGAGTACATTTGTCTTCAGCGAAGAGTCACGCTTCGAATTGTGCCCCGACGACCAGCCAAGATTTGTCCGAAGATGTCCCGGACAGCGGTGGGATGAGTGACTGATTCTTTCTATTGAATGTATGTGACTTTCTTACAACCACTCTCCGCCGTACTTGACTACCCTGGCCGCCAGTACATGAGGTCTGCATGGATTTAGTTTAGCTGTGGTTGGTCCTTCGCGTATTCAGTTCACAATAGCATCACAAACTGTCGACTTGGGCAGCTTTTGAAATATCCTGGTTGATCTGTTACTTATGTGACAACAGGTGGTTAGTCCACGTATGAAGTCACTGAGCTCTTCTGACAGAGCTGTTCTGCTGTTGCTGCTTTTCTTACTACACAGTATACCCCAGCTCCTTTCACAGAAGTGGTTTCGTCTTCCTTGACATCTGGGTTTTCACTTCCGCATTACATAAGGGTGTCCGAATACGTTTGACTGTATAGTCTATCTACAGCCTTCTGGGACTTGTTCATGATGATAGCAACCTACTGTTCATATTATTAGTGCTTGTAAAATCAGTTAGTATTCTTACAGAAGAGCCGGCCGCTGTGAGCGAGTGGTTATAGGTGTTTCAGTCCGGAACCACGCTGCTGCTACGATCGCAGGTTCAAATGCTGCCTTGGGCATGGATGTATGTTATGTCCTTAGGTTAGTTAGGTTTAAGTAGTAATAAGTGTAGGGGACTGATGACCTCAGATGTTAAGCCCCATAGTGCGTAGAGCCATTTGAACCATCTTAGAGAGGGGGAGCTGGATGTCCTAAAAGGACATACGTGCACACGATCTATGTTATACAATTTCACGAAGTGGTATCTGTGACATTATTCGAGAAATATCCTCATAAATTTTAAGAATATTGGTAATGCACTCCTATGTCAATATCTTTAACAACATATAGCATTAGTACAGGGTGACCTCCACGGGAAATATAACGTGTTCAATTGGACATCCTGCTGAGATGTAGATGTGCTCTCGAAATCTACCGCGTCCCATCTGAGCCATATACAATGTCATTCAGTTCAGTATGGAACGCTGGCCACTGCAGGTGCGTACTGGGGCAGTGGAGAAGTTCTGTCTTGTGCAGAGCATTGTAGGTCCAACGAACATTGCACAATTGAAGACGCTGTTATTTCCATGTTCCACACAGAAGGGCAATATTCAGGAGGTTAAAACAATGGCGTCCGAAGGTGTTTGTAACCAATGTGAAGCTTAATGGACTGGAAATGTATGTTCGAAATTCGGAAAATATCCGATCAGTTCGTGCGGCTCAGCAGCGAAGCTGGCGGCGGTCAGTTCGTCGTCATTCCGCAACGTTACAGATCCCTCGCACGTTTTTGCAGATGATCGTGAAACAGGACTTACGGTTTCATCATTTTTACGGCCAGGAGATAAAGCGAGGAGGCTCAGCATTACTGGAAATACTTGACCGGGATTATGCGTCTTGTGATGCATGATAAGGCAAATTTCGTCTGAATGAGTTCATAAGTAAACAAACGTTCAGATATTACTCGGACACAAACCCTCATCTCCATCTCATTCATGAAAGGGCCAACCGTAGGCCAAAGGTCATCGTATGGTGTGCTGTTGGACAGTACATCGGACTCATTAGGTCTTTTTTTTTTTTTCAAGACAACAACGGCAGCCCATTGAGTGTCCGATGTGAAGCCATAACACCTTCTTCATTCCACAGGTTTAGGAACAGTGTCATCTAGACGCAATACTGTTTTAGCATGCATGATTCGGCTAGAGCCCATGCGGTCTGTAGTTCAGTGTCGACATTGGGTAGATATTTACCACACCGGTTACTCTCACGATTCGATGACATCCCATGTCCGCTGAGACGACCTAATCTTTCAGCCTCTGATTTAATTCTGTGGAGTCATATAAAGGACACATTTCTTTTTCACTGTGACTCCGCAATAATGACGTGCCGAAAGCCGTAAGCAAGGATGACATTGATGCCTTCCCTCGAGAAATTATCGAGAACGTAGTGCGACCTTCCACGAAGGATTTCAGCAATACGAAAAGTTGTCTATAAGTTATATTGGTATAATTATAAGCTGAAACTACTGATAAAGAAATGAAAACCTACTACTTCCCGTGGGCCACGATGTTTTTAAATAACACGTTATCACATTAAGTGAATAAACTGCGCAACACAATTAAAGGGTCACTTCTTCGAAATCCCGTGTATCTCTGTCACTAAGACACAAAAGTTTTAAATTTGACTCAAAGATGCCTACAATCTTCTTTTGTAATGGAGCAAACTTGTAGGCCCTGCGGCGTCGCCCTCGGGTGCTGCAATATTTCAAACAGCGAGGTGTTGACACACGCAAAGAAAACGCCAGAGCTCATAAGTCCATGTGCGATATAAGGTGGGTTAATGATATCACTTAGAAACTAGCCGTGTGTTTGCTATCGTGAGAGCCTTAAGTGCAAGTTAGGGAGAAGAATCACGATGACATGCAAGTGACGCAAAGTGAGTTTATTTTGAATTAGCACAAATTCAATCTTATAATGACCCAGATATAAATCCTACGTGGTGGGGATAGCCACTTACATAATCTGTTAGTTAAACAAATTGATCGAAGTTCCCCTCCAAAAAAGACGATGGGAAAGAATTGTGGTGAGAGTGGCTCTTTAACAGATAATTGCCATCCTAAAAATTTACAATTACATTTATTCTCTTTAAATGGAACACGAAATTTACCGTGAATTGGTGCAAAGAACAATCATGAAAATTTTTGGAAATTTATGATTAGTTCCTATGGGACCAAACTGCTCAGGTCATCGGTCGCTCGGCTTACACACTACTTAGTGTAGCTCCAACTAACTTACACTAAAGTGAACACACACACCCATGCCCGAGGAAGAATTCGAACCGCCGACGGAGGGAGCCACGCGAACCGAGCAAGCTGGTGGTTACTCGAATCATAATATTAAGTTTTCCAGCGTGAGTGGCTGAGACTGTCAAGAAATTATACCTGCTAATCATGGTCCACCTGTTCATATTCATGACACCAAGGTAGTTACCGCTTAATTCGCGAATAAAGTTTTCTTTGTTGGTTGCCATACACTGAGGTAAAAAGAAGTCATTCGATAGAGGTATTTACATATACATATGGCGGTAGCACCGCGTACAGAAGCAATAAAAAAAGCAGCACATTAGCGGAACTGTCACTTGTATTCAGGTGTTCCATGTGAAGGCGTTTACGACGTGATTATGGCCACACAACGTAAACTGACAGACTTTAAACGCAAAATAGTAGATGGAGCTAGACGCACGAGACATTCCAGCTCGGAAATCGATAGGACATTCAATATTTATAGATCCACAGTGTAAAGATCGTGCTAACAATACCAAATTTCGGGCATTATCTCCCACCACGGACAACGCAGTGGTCAACGGCCTTTACTTAACGACCGAGAGATGCGGCGTTTGCGTAGAGTTATGAGTGCTAACAGAAAAGTAACGCTGTGTGAAATAACCGCAGGGATCATTGTGTGACTTACGACGAATGTATCCGTTAGGACAGTGCGGCGAAGTTTGGCGTTAACGGGCTATGGTAGCAGACGACAGACATGAGTGCCTTTGCTAACAGCACGACATCGCCGGCAGTGCCTCTCCTGGTCTCGTGACGATGTCAGCTGGAGGCTAAACGACTGGAAAATATTAGCCCGGTTAGATGAGTCCCGATTTAAGTTTGTAAGAGCTGAAGGTAGGGGTCGAGTGCGGCCCAGACACCACGAAGCCAGGGATCCGAGTTATCAACAACGTAATGTGCAAGCTGGTGGTGGATTGATAATGGTTTGGGCTGTGCTCACATGGAATGCACTTGGTCCTCTCGCCCAACTGAACCAATCATTGAGTGCAATTGGTTGTGTTCGGACACTTGGAGACCATTTGCAGCCATTCATGGACTTCATGTGCACAAACAACGATGGAAATTTTATGGATGAAAATGCGACTTGTCAGCGGGCCATAGTTGTTCGCAAGTGGTTTGAAGAACGTCCTGGACAATTTGAACGAATGATTTGGCCACCCAAATCACCTGACATGAATCTCATCGGATATTTGTGGGACATAATCGAGAAGTCAGTTCGTGCACGAACTCCTCCACTGGCAACTCTTTGTTGGGTCTACGCCAAGTCGAGCTGTTGCACAACGCCGGAAAAAAGAAGGTGCGACAAAATATTATAAGGTATCCCATGACCATTGTCACCCCAGTATATACGGGCTTCAACGTGAGCCAAAAGTGATCGCCGTCAGTATTGTCTTATTAGCCCAGTACATAAATGCTGAAATATGAGTGAGTGGTAAGTACGTACTTCGTCCTTAAACTGAACAATCACTGTTTGTTACAAATCGGTCTTGGATGAAATATTCGTTACATACATAGTACCTCTCTTTTTCCTCTGTAACTTTATTCTAGTTACTGATAGTTCATTTAGGTTTTTCTGGTAATATATGTCAATGTTTATATATTTCTACGTGTCTCCCTAATCTACCTAGTCAGTGTTACGAAAAGTGTGGAAGTTGTTGATAGGAACTGTTTATATGGGAACGTTGCACTAGAACAATCTGTGGAAGGAGGGAGGAGAGGTGTGTTTAGAGAAGAAGGGCAAGCCAAATACTGCTGGAATAGGTACGCCTCCTGACCCGTTGACCCTCGCTAGTGATCTTGAGGAGCGACCCACGTGGAAGTCACCTGTGCGTGTCGTCTCCAGTAGGTCAGCGACCTCTGGTGGCGCGCGCATCCTCCCCACCAGCGCAGCGCGGCGATCAGCTGGAGGCTCGCGCCCTTCGATCGGCCGCAGTGGGAACTGCGCCCAGCGCCCAGAGCTAACCGCCGCTCCGCCACGACCTCCCCTGCTCCCTGCCGGGCTTTGTAGCCCTTCTCCCCTCCGTGAAAGGTAGCGTCCTCTGATGGGGCCTACGTGTCTCGCATCGCTACTCCATAACCGCGGCGAGCGTCAGCTAGCAGGGAAACTCGTCCCACTCACCTTCGCAAACCCTCAGCTTACATTACATGTGACACCAGACATGGAACAACCCTGCAGCGAATGATGTTCAGTCTGACAGCGAAGGGCAAAATGAGTAAATTTAGCAAGTGGAGGTGGTTGCAACAGTCAAAGGAGAAGTAATGTGGCACTAGAAATTTTGCACACTAGCGAATTGCTTAAGAATTCTCAGATCCGTCCAAGATATATGTTTACTTCCTGTGATGGTAGTGTACTTACTTATACTGGGAAGAGTAAGGTCATCATTTCCTCTCTTACATCCGACAAAACATTCTACAAATTTTACATTACAATCGTTTTGACAGACAAGGTATTACAGGTCTTACACCTAGAAAAAATCTCAACATTTATAAATAATTATGACATTGGGGAAGGAAACAGAAGCAGATGCAGTTAAATAAGGAGAACTTTTTGGAAGAGGATGGTCAGATGTTTTGCGAAAGGGTTTGTCGAAAATTAAGAAATGAAAGAAATTAGGGAAACAGTTGACAAGTCTTTGAATGTAGCTCGCCATCACGTACAGCAGTTGTAGCGCTCATGCATTTTGACATTTATGACGTAAGGAAACCACTGCGGGAAATTCCACTAGGCAAATATCCTCTAGCACTTTTTAATATTCCAAGATTCTAAGTTCAACATCGAACCTTAAATTATCAGTCGGCGCCTGATATGCTGTATATCATTCCGAGCATCGTTCAAAGCGTGCCACATTACATTTAGACAAATACGTTCACAAAATATTTGATATTTTTTCAACTTTTCTATTTGCAAGTATTATATGCAACATATTCAAATGTTGGGCGGTATACTGTTATTATCAAGAGTTTATAGACCGAGAGGAAGCAGAGAAGTTTCCAATTACGCTGTGAGTTTATATTTTTGACATTTCATTTACATAGCCAACAGCAGCTGTTCGAGTAATATTTTAAATTTCTCTTATCGGCATCTACATGGCTACACTACCGATCAAACTTAAGTGTCTGGGAGCGACTCAAATTTCTACTTCAGTGTTTCTTATCATCCCTATTACTTCAAGCAATTACATCGTTTTTTACAAAACTGGACATCACGTTGGGCAAACTGATACCCTGTTTCTCCGTTTCTCACTCTTCGTTTGGCTATGAAAATACGGACAAAAATCCATTGTGTAATATCTAGGCTAGTTTCGTTTTCGCTCCAGTCAAACATTTCACAAAATGGAAAATAATAGGTGGAAGACGGAGAAAAAAAAAGGAACGTGGCAGATAGTAAGTTATGAAGAGAGTGGGGGAAAAATGGCGTGTCTGACTACTAGACGAAAAGAGAAATAATTCCAACTAGGATAATAGGGGCACATCTTCTATACTGTTTGGTTGAGAGAACTGAGTACATATGTTAATATTTTTAGAGGAAAGTTATTGGGTTGACAATAGGAACTACTTCAGGTTTTCTTGAAATGCAACAAGGGTATGTTGCTCCAGAGCCACCTAGAAGCAATAGAGAACAAAATGTTTTTGTGTCATATTTGCGCACTGCTAGGATCCCATTTCAAGGAGACATATTTCTGTGGTTGTAATGATATGACAGGCACTGGATCTCATGTACAACTAGCGGTAACTTCTGGTTATTCTGTAGGGTAAGGTAATCAGTGCGAGCTGCATTACACAGGCTGCTGTCCCCGTGCTACTGCCATTTCTTGATATGCTTTTTCAGCAGGCAAGTACCGGTGCGCATTCGACGTCACGTGCACTTTATGGTGTAAAATAACTGGCTGGCCAGCAACTTCACTAGATCTCTCGTCAATGGAATACATATGATGAAATGGGAACTTACTCATTCACCAGAGCAACAAGCATTTCCGAATTACAACAAACGGTGCAAAATGCTCGGCACAATCTATATCAAGATGCCATTTGGCGCATGCGCGAATAAACTCCTGCGCTCCGGCCCGCAAGGAGGATATGGGGAGAGGGGGGGGGGGGGGGGGGGGAGGCGACGATACTATGTATTGATGCGTGATTTGGACACCCTTCACTGTGACATGTGTGTGCAATTTGGTCTGAATTTGTTAGCATGTACTCCTACGATGAAGACGTATGTGTCACATCATTGTCAATAAAATAACCTTGCCCTTGAAGGTGCTGCATTTCCTTCAGTACGGAACGACGCGGCTGCTACGGTAGCAAGCTCGAATCATGCCTCGGGCTTGGATGAGTGTGATGTGGTTATGTTAGTTAGGTTTAAGTAGTTCTAAGTTCAGGGGACTGATGACCTCAGCTGTTAAGTCCCTTAGTGCTAAGAGCCATTTGGACCATTTTTGGTGCTGCATTTCCCTTTCTGCCAGTGTACATACTGTATGAACCAGAACTCCACTGATCAAATTTCAGAGTTGGTAGTATGAACCAGAAAAGAAAAAAAAATCGGATCGACATGAACTCTGAAATGCATAACTTGAGAGTTATGAGCATTTGTTCATCTTTGCTACAGTGAGACGGAGCTCTTCTACATGAATTCCTTCTTTTCCATGTTTTGAGAGGTAGTAGAATTACGGACCAAATAAAGTAATAAATGTCCAGTTTACATGGCTTCGTAAGTGCATACTGTGACATCAACTTGTTCAAGATCGCTACTTAAATGGTTCACATGGCTTTAAGCGCTATGGGACTTAGCATCTGAGGTCATCAGTATATACTTGGAACTACTTAAGCCGGACTAACCTAAGGACATCACACACAGTCATGCCCAAGGCAGGATTCGAACCTGCAACCATAGCAGCAGCGCGGTTCTGGACTGAAGCGCCTAGAACCGCTCGGCCACTACGGCCAGCAAAGCTTGCTGCTGTGAAACAAATGTCTTCTCCGAAAAACTGCTTTCAGTTCTTGAGGTATATATTTTATATCCCATGTTTACTGGAGATTTTTTTCCTGGTTGGTTGTTTTTTTGGAGTTAAAGGAGCGAAACTGCGAGGTCATCAATCAATTCAGCCTACACGTATTGAACCGGTAATAATTCTCAGGGGAAGCATAAAAAAGGCAAATCACGGGAAGTCCGATTTTAAACACGAAACAATAATACACAGAGAAAAGCAAGGAGAAATAGGAGAGCAGTGAGAGGGCGTAAGGTAGATGAGCCGCTCTCTCTAGACAGCAGCTGGATGTCCTTAGGGCATGACATACTGTGGGAAATGCACCCTATGCATACGACCAATACTACTTCACGCTTGGTCACCCGAAAGAAATGTGCAACAAAGAGAAGATGATAAAATTTTTGAAAGACACAACATTAAAAGCTACAAATATAAAATCATAAAGAGAACAACAAGGTGGTAAGCGTAGGAGCCAGGCTGTATCACCGAATTAGGGCCGTCGAGGTCCCCAGGGCCAGAGCACCCAGAGGGTACCCTTCCAACGCCTCAGGCGGTCAATGAGGCTAAAGTTTCACTCTTCAAAGAGAAGAGTAGAAACCACCTTTGCTGGTGAAACGTAAAACCAGGTCAGCCACTTTTGCGTCGTCTGCTAGCACTAGACATAGCGTGTTAAGCCGCAAACCATGCATATTTGGACAGTATATGTGGGCCACTATCAGGCATGCACCACATTGGCAGTAATGTGAGTGCTCATGAATGAGGATGTGCCCCTAGGTTAGCCAAGTGTGGCTAATTTCGTAGTCAATAAAGGACAGTGGATTCCCTGTGAGAAGTGCGAAGGGAGGTCTACCACATTGTCATGGTCTCCTTTATTGCCCTAAGTTTGTTTGGGGAGGGGTATCGTGTGCTTCATTCTGAAATCCTAATATCCACCAATTGATGGGGCAGTTTCAACTGAAGGTCTAGCTCTGGGACCCCCATTTCCCAAATCGACATCGTGGTAACCAGCTTTGCCAAAAGGTTTACATGTTTATTCCCTAAGATCCCCACATATCCAGCACTCCAGAATAAGACGACCAGCGATCCATCTTCATGGAGGTTGATCCTGGATAGTCGTGACTAATGGGTGACTATAGTTCAGGGAGTAGCTACAAATTATAAGATCTTACCGATGCAAGACTGAGCACGGCAAAGGCCTCGTTTGGTGGCCACCAATTCAGCAGTGGAGACTTTGTAACTACGTGGCAGGGAGTGTGGTTCACTGCAGTTTGTATGTATTTATGCAAAACCAGTTAGCCCATCCACCAGTGAGCTCTCAGTATATACCACTTCCCATCCCGACCATGCATTGAGGAAAGCTAAGAACGGGATGTGTAAAGCCATTGTATCAACGGAAAAAGATAAATACAGAGAGATTCGAGTTCAGGGTACACGTCCCTGTCAAATGGCGAGAGTCGAACTACACTCCTGGAAATTGAAATAAGAACACCGTGAATTCATTGTCCCAGGAAGGGGAAACTTTATTGACACATTGCTGGGGTCAGATACATCACATGATCACACTGACAGAACCACAGGCACATAGACACAGGCAACAAAGCATGCACAATGTCGGCACTAGTACAGTGTATATCCACCTTTCGCAGCAATGTAGGCTGCTATTCTCCCATGGAGACGATCGTAGAGATGCTGGATGTAGTCCTGTGGAACGGCTTGCCATGCCATTTCCACCTGGCGCCTCAGTTGGACCAGCGTTCGTGCTGGACGTGCAGACCGCGTGAGACGACGCTTCATCCAGTCCCAAACATGCTCAATGGGGGACAGATCCGGAGATCTTGCTGGCCAGGGTAGTTGACTTACACCTTGTAGAGCACATTGGGTGGCAAGGGATATGTGCGGACGTGCATTGTCCTGTTGGAACAGCAAGTTCCCATGCCGGTCTAGGAATGGTAGAACGATGGGTTCGATGACGGTTTGGATGTACCGTGCACTATTCAGTGTCCCCTCGACGATCACCAGAGGTGTACGGCCAGTGTAGGAGATCGCTCCCCACACCATGATGCCGGGTGTTGGCCCTGTGTGCCTCGGTCGTATGCAGTCTTGATTGTGGCTCTCACCTGCACGGCGCCCAACACGCATACGACCATCATTGGCACCAAGGCAGAAGCGACTCTCATCGCTGAAGTCGACACGTCTTCATTCGTCCCTCCATTCACGCCTGTCGCGACACCACTGGAGGCGGGCTGCAGCAGCATCCACACTAGACGAGCAACAGCAAAATCAAAAACTGTTGGCATGCAATTAGGGTGATAGTGAATACCGCACAGCTGCTGCTAGACCATTGATGGCCACTCGAAAGAGAGAGACATGCAGTAAAGAGCCCTGCAGGACCCTATTATCTTGGATATGGGAGCTACTGTGGGATGCACCAACTTCAACACAAAAAGTGCTGTGCCACAAGAAGTTCTGTACAAAAATAAGAAGTGGGCCCTGGAGACCCCACTCATGTGTGGTAGCAATGATGGGGTGCCGCCTGATAGAGTCATCAGACTTTTGTAGGTCCATGAAGTCCGCAAGAAGGTGTTGTCGGTGGTCAAAAGCTACCCAGATGGCAGACTCCAGGATAACCTAATTATCAGCAGTGGAACAGCATTGGCGAAAACCGCCCTGGGTCGAAGCCCCAAGACTCAAGAAGCCAATTCCGCTGATGGCTCACCATGCACTCAAGCAACTTACAGAGAACATGGATGAGATTAATTGAGTGATAAATGTCTATCTCTAGAGGGTGCTACCTGCTTTCAATACCAGGACGATAATGCTTTTTCGCCATTGTTATGGGAGCTCACCATCACTCCAGATTTGGTTGAAGACGTTAAGGAGATGACACTGCCGTCCACCATCAGTTTTGTGAGCACTTGGTTTTGGTTGTGGTCTGAAACTGGGTATGGAGTTTCCACTCACTCAATGGAGCAGTGTACGGCACCAGGTGATGTGTAGTAAAATTAAGTGCATTCCCACTACCCACTGTTTGAGGACATGAAAGGCAGGCTGATAGTACTCAGATGCAGGGACTTCAGTGTAACATAGAGCAACATGTTTAATGGTAGTGTCTGGGTCAGTGAAGAGAGCACTGTTCAAGGACATACAAGGTACACCTGCAGGGGACTGGTTTCTGTAGAGGAGTCTGATGTTTGAGCAAACATAAGAAGGACTGGGACAGGTCAAATGGTTGAAATATACTATTAGCATTCTTGCTTCTGTTGTTTTATTATATGGAGGGCCCATGCATGGAACTGTTTAAAGGCAGAAAGATGCTTTATCAAAAGATGATGCTTATGGCACTGGAGAGTCCACCTAAGATCTCTAACGGCCTCAGCGATTTCTGAGGAGCACCAAGGTACTGTAGTCTCATGGGCGATCCTGAAGAATAGGGCATTGTTAAGATGGCTGCTGACAGAATGGCTGCAATCTGGACAGCTGCTGCAGTACCTCTATGTAGTGGGGAGCTAATAACGACAGTGGTCGTGAAAGTGTCACAGTCAACATTGTTGAGAGCCCATATGGGTGAATGTCCAGGCGACTGACGCCGAGAAAGGGACAGGAAAATCGGAAAGTGATCTCTACCACACAAGTCATCGTGGGCTCTGCAGTGGATGGATGGAACAAGACCAGTGCTGCAAATGGAGAGCTCAGTGGCTGATTAAGTTCCATGTGCCACACTGAATTGTGTGGGGGCACAAGTATTCAAGAGACTATGTTAGCGATCTGCCATTAAGTTTTCGATGTCTTCGCCATGGTCAATGATCCTGCTTCCACCCCACAAAGGGCTATGGGCGTTGCAGTGACCTAAGCTTAGGAAAGCTGGGGGGAGCAGAGAAACCACTACAGACAATAGCTCCTGACATTCTTCCTGAAGAACAGCCACAGCCTCCAAAATTGTATTAATCAGCACAAGTACACTATATACAAAGTCCAGAGCATAGGTGCAAACTCCACCCAACATCCTATAATAGTTTGCACGAGTCTTAAAATACCCCAGATAGCCACGAATGGCAGTGATTTACGTCACTGGAAACAAAGGAGGGTGACGAGTTTCTGTCTGGAGGAAAGAGGATCGATATCCATGATGGGTGGGGAGCCATTACTACCAAAGTGGGTGTGAAGAAAGCGGCAGGAGGAAAGACCCCAACCATCATGGGGGCAGGCGTGGGCAAGTGTACCATCGTCATAGAGGCCAACATTGTTATTGCTGTAGCGTAGGTCACTCTCATGAGTGCAGGATGTATCTGCACGTACGTTTTCTTCGCCATTTGGTATGTTAATGTATTAAGAACTTTATATACTTGAATTTTTTTCTCTCTCTGAAGCATGGTGCAGTATGGTGAGAAGGAAGAATGGTGCTCTCTACAGATGAGATAGACAGGGGGAGGTACAAAAGGAACATTCCCATATAAACATCGTCCACAATCCCTACAGACTGGGCTTGCCTTGCAGTGTAAACACATGTGTCCTAGTTTCATGCATTTAAAGCAGTGCATGGGGGTGGGGAGTGGGGAAGAACATACAGTTTTACATCACAATGTAAACCATCACCTTGACCTACTCAGGCAAAGAATCGTCCTATGAGGCCGAGATGAAGGCCCCTGTACCAACGCTATTTTCGTCTGGCTGCCCCCTATGGACATGACAGACAAAGTGTAAACCCTGTCACTCCATTAAATTTCGGGCATGTAGCCATGCAAGTAATATTTCCTCCACTCATATTTCGGTCGCGTATCATTCGGCCATCCTCAGAATGAGTCACAAGACTGACGACAAGATGTTTTTTTTCTGTATTGTAAATCCCTTTGATACAAAGGGGGGGGGGGGTGGGGAGGGGCGGCGGCAGTGGCTTACAGACGCCTCTCAAAAAAAAAAAAAAAAAAATGGTTCAAATGGCTCTGAGCACTATGGGACTCAACTGCTGTGGCCATTAGTCCCCTAGAACTTAGAACTACTTAAACCTAGCTAATCTAAGGACATCACACACATCCATGCCCGAGGCCGGATTCGAACCTGCGACTGTAGCAGTCGCACGGTTCCGGACTGCGCGCCTAGAACCGCGAGACCACCGCGGCCGGCAGACGCCTCTCTTCGGCCTATAGAATAACATAGATCGTATAGGTAGACATAAAAACAGATATGCTCAAATCTTAAAAACAGTTCAAACACATATGAATGTGATGGAGATATTTGGTGGATGGCGCATAACAGGTAAGCAAGGTTGACAGAGCACACAAATGAAGGCAGTCAGTTGTCCACCGAACGAAGATGCACACCGAAGGGAACGCTGTCGCACAATAACGACGAAAAACACTGTTGCACAAAACACTGGCGACAACCTTAGGCTCAGGAACACTGAACACAGGGGGGGGGGGGGGGGGGAAGTGCCACCAGCGGGAGGGGAAAGGCAGGGGGAAGGAGTGGGGGGAAGATGCCAATGGGAGAAAGGGAGGGTGAAGATAGGGGAGGCCCAGGAAGGGCAGAGGGGCAGGGAAGTGGGAAACTGGTGAGGACGGAGAAAGGGAGCCCTGAAGGAAAGGGGGAAGGAAGAGAAGGCGAGGATAGGATCTGATAGAAGGGGTATATGGAGGGAACAAGGACAACATCAGGACAGGGGAGTCGGTGGAAGGCACCTTGGGCAAGAGTGTGTTGAGTGTGAAGATGGAGAGCAGATGGGACGCAAGAGTGCAGACATGGCAGTGGGTTGGTGTGGGAGAGGATGGCAGTGACAAGTGGGTGGGGAGGATCAAGTTTGTGGGAGATGTAAAGGATCCATATCTGTTCGAGGGAAAAGGAGGAGGTGCGAAAAAGGAATCAAGTCGCAAAGGATCCACGTGGGGGCTGGGAGATGGATGCGATAGGTGAGGTGGAGCTCATGGTGTTCAGAGACTTGAAGAGGCTTATAGTAGGTGGGAGGGGCATATGACCAGACGTGGTGGGCATAAAAAAGGATGGGGTGGATGAGGGACTTATACACTCCTGGAAATGGAAAACGGAACACATTGATACCAGTGTGTCAGACCCACCATACTTGCTCCGGACACTGCGAGAGGCCTGTACAAGCAATGATCACACGCACGGCACAGCGGACACACCAGGAACCGCGGTGTTGGCCGTCGAATGGCGCTAGCTGCGCAACATTTGTGCACCGCCGCCGTCAGTGTCAGCCAGTTTGCCGTGGCATACGGAGCTCCATCGCAGTCTTTAACACTGGTAGCATGCTGCGACAGCGTGGACGTGAACCGTATGTGCAGTTGACGGACTTTGAGTGAGGGCGTATAGTGGGCATGTGGGAGGCCGGGTGGACGTACCGCCGAATTGCTCAACACGTGGGGCGTGAGGTCTCCACAGTACATCGATGTTGTCGCCAGTGGTCGGCGGAAGGTGCACGTGCCCGTCGACCTGGGACCGGACCGCAGCGACGCACGGATGCACGCCAAGACCGTAGCATCCTACGCAGTGCCGTAGGGGACCGCACCGCCACTTCCCAGCAAATTAGGGACACTGTTGCTCCTGGGGTATCGGCGAGGACCATTCGCAACCATGAAGCTGGGCTACGGTCTTGCACACCGTTAGGCCGTCTTCCGCTCACGCCCCAACATCGTGCAGCCCGCCTCCAGTGGTGTCGCGACAGGCGTGAATGGAGGGACGAATGGAGACATGTCGTCTTCAGTGATGAGAGTCGCTTCTGCCTTGGTGCCAATGATGGTCGTATGCGTATTTGGCGCCGTGCAGGTGAGCGCCACAATCAGGACTGCATACGACCAAGGCACACAGGGCCAACACCCGGCATCATAGTGTGGGGAGCGATCTCCTACACTGGCCGTACACCTCTGGTGATCGTTGAGGGGACACTGAATAGTGCACGGTACATCCAAACCGTCATCGAACCCATCGTTCTACCATTCCCAGACCGGCATGGGAACTTGCTGTTCCAACAGGACAATGCACGTCCGCACATATCCCTTGCAACCCAATGTGCTCTACAAGGTGTAAGTCAACTACCCTGGCCAGCAAGATCTCCGGATCTGTCCCCCATTGAGCATGTTTGGGACTGGATGAAGCGTCGTCTCACGCGGTCTGCACGTCCAGCACGAACGCTGGTCCAACTGAGGCGCCAGGTGGAAATGGCATGGCAAGCCGTTCCACAGGACTACATCCAGCATCTCTACGATCGTCTCCATGGGAGAATAGCAGCCTACATTTCTGCGAAAGGTGGATATACACTGTACTAGTGCCGACATTGTGCATGCTCTGTTGCCTGTGTCTATGTGCCTGTGGTTCTGCAGTGTGATCAAGTGATGTATCTGACCCCAGGAATGTGTCAATAAAGTTTCCACTTCCTGGGACAATGAATTCACGGTGTTCTTATTTCCATTTCCAGGAGTATATGTGTGGAGGACAGTGGAGGGGTCCAAGCCCTACGTTCGCCCAGAGAGGGGTTTGAGGAGGCAGAGACAGGTTCTTGCCTTGGCTTGGACTGTCCGCAGATGGGAAGTCCAGGAAAGGCGGAGGTCTAAGGTGACGCCAAGTACTTGAGGGTGGGAGTGAGGGCAATGGGACAGCCGTAGATGGTGATGTAAAAATCAAGGAGACGGACGGAAGGGGTGGTGTTGCCTACGATGATTGCCTGGGTTTTGGAAGGATTGACCTTGAGCACCCACTGGTTGCACCAAGTGGTGAACAGGTCAATATGTGGTTGGAGAAGGAGTTGGGAGCGTTGAAGTGTTTGAGCGAGGGCAAGGAAGGCGACGTTATCAGCATATTGGAGCAGGTGGAGGGGGGTGGGAGGTGTTGGGGCGACGGCATGTCCGCCATATAGAGAAGGTGGAGAAGAGGGGAGAAGACGAAACCTTGGGACACTCCGGCGGAGGGGTAGAAAGTATAGCAATCGATATTGTCGACGGTAATATAGGAAAGGCGATGAGAGAGGAAGGAGGCGATCAGACGGACGTAATTGACAGGAAGGGTGAAGGTTTGGAGCTTGAAGAGGTGACCTGAATGCCATACACGGTCGTAAGCACGTTCTAGGTCTAAAGAGAGGAAGATGGCGGTGCGACGGGAATTGAGTTGGCTGGAGAGGGGGTGAGTGAGACGAAGGAGAAGATCATCAGCATAAAAGATGGGTCGGAAGCCACATTGGGTGAGGGGGAGCCGACGACAAGATGCCAAGCGCTGCCTTATATGCTCCACTGCGGCGGTACTATTCATGAGGGACACAGATGCTGGTCGGCGGAAAAGAAATAGGCTTTCACATGTGCCGCCTCTAGCGAAGGCGTACAGACATTCGATTCGCTTATCGATGTATGATTGGCGGCGGTGGCACCACGACGACTTCTCTGCAGTTTAATTACCCCAAGAGCCGGATTTCATGCCTTGTTCGAATTGAAACCATTATCTCTATTTACTAAATTATTAGCTAATCTAATCTCTATAGCTTCCTTGAAGACGGATACATAATAGGAAGATGTGGATGTTAAAATTTTCACATCACTGTAATTCATAGAATGCTCTGTATCAATACAATGTTCGGCCACAACTAACTTCTCTGGCAGTCATAAGCGTGTGTATGTCCGATGCTCCGCACATCTCTCATGCACAATCCGTGTTGTTTGACCTATGTACGACATCTCACAATTTCCGCCAGAAATCTAATTCACACCCGCTTTACGAAGCTGTAAATCGTCCTTTCCAGAGCCGAGTAAAGCTGCAGTCTTGGTGAGGGGCCGGAAGATCACCTTTACTCAGTGTTTCTCAAGAATGTGGCCAATCTTCGAGGAAAGAGCACCCACATAAGGCAAAAACACACTAGATCTGAAAGAATTACTACCTTCATCCCCATCACATACGTGCATTCTAGGTTTTGCATTGAATGCTCTAAGAATTTGTTGTGGAGAAAATCCATTCCATTTAAAAATGCTCTTGAGGTATGCGACCTCTTCTTGCAAATTGGTTTTATCGGATATACAATGCGCGCTATGCACTCAGGTCTTAAGGACACCTATGGTCTGTGAAGGGGGATGAGAGCTACTGGCACGAAGATATAGATTTTTGTCTGTTAGTTTCCGATATACAGCATGTCCTAATGTGCCATCAATTTTACGGCGAACGACAACATCCAAAAAGGGGCGGCAACCGTCTTTTCTATTTCCTAGTAAATTTGATGCTAGCATGGATGGAATACAAATGCTCAAGAAATCAGTGTAATTCATCCATCCCGTGCGGTCATACCACAAATGTGTCCTCCACGTACCTCAAGAAGTGTTGATTTACAACTTGCTGAGCCCAGTGCTTTGTTCTCGAAGACTTCCATGAATAAATTAGCTACTAGAGGGATGAGGGGCTTCCTATAGCAACGCCATCAATCTGCTCGTAAAATTCGCCATTAAACTGAAAATAAGACGATAAAAGCACATGTTCAAATAAAGGTCATAATGTTTATATCAAAATTATGGCTGATATGAGATAAAGAGTCCTTCAAAGGTACCTTGGTGTATAATGATACCACGTCAAAACAAACAAGCACATCCGTACCATTTAGCCTGACATTGATAAGTCTCTGAATAAAATCCATATAATTTGCCGCCGACCAGCATCTGTAACCCGCATGCGCAGTACCGCTGCGGCGGAGCACATAAGGCCGCGCTTCGCATCTTGTGGTCAGTATTGTGACTCACTCCGAGGATGGCCGGACGATACGCGGCTGAAATATCAGTGAAGGAAATGTTATTTGCGCGGCTCCATGCCCGAAATTTAATGTTATATTCATTACGCCGCGAGAAGTTGAAAATGCACATCAGGTACCTCTTAGTGGAGGAGACGGTTTCATGGGTCCGCAGTTTGGACAAACTATGGCACCAGAGAGCAAAACTACTGAGCTCCTTGAGTATCTTACTAAAGTGCCGGGACCATGGAGTTGTCCCAAAATTTGCGAGGATGGTTCACTTAGTTAAGAACGCTGCAGTAAATATAATTTTTCTTAGGGCTTGTTCTGCTGTTTTCGGAGAAAGAATTCGTTTTACTCGTCGGAAGTTGGACATTATTTCTGAACACTTGTATCATCTACATTTGAAAGTAGCAGCTGTTTTATCTCCTGACTCATGTGATTGGATTGGTGGCACGACATGGGCTAAGTCTGACTGGGTTCGCGAAGTGGCCACAAAAAGACAGATTACCAAGTACAACCAAATGGACCAGCCTTCTCAGGTGGACTTTGTTATTAGATGTCCTTTCATAAATTTGACGGGCAAAGATCTGGACGAAGCAACGTTGTATGTCTTAAATAAAGGGCTAAGTTTTGCCCCTACTCCAAAGACTTTGCCGATATTGTCTTTCATCAGCGCCATTGAAGCAGCTGTCCGACCACCATCAGAGGATTCTGCTGAAGAAATCGGTCGAGAAACCTGTTGCGTCGTCCACAAAGAAACAAGGTTTCTAGGGAAGGAAGATATGCGATACGAAAGCAGCGTGGGGATACTGACACGGTCATCCTGCGTGATGATAAAGGCAATGCTACCGTCCTTTTACCTCAGGAAGCGTAGAAGGAAAAGATATGTGGTCTACTTAGTTCTGGTGCATACCGGAAGATTAACAAAGATCCTACTAACAAGGTGACAATAAGGACTGCGGCATTGCTGAACGCTTCATTACTACCGAAGGAGGTCATAAGAAGTTTTTTTTCGGGTGAATTCAAGTTCTGCTTACAGCATCATGAAGGTCGCATCCTTATTTGGCGACAATGCGGTGAACGCTCATTGGAAGCGTGTATTCGTCATCGCCATACTGGCATATCACTCGGCACGATGGAATGGAGTCACCTCTTGTTCGCATTGATGGCACCTTCAACAATGGACGCTACATTTCAGATGTGTTACGACCCGTGGCTCTACCCTTCATTCGATCCCTGCGAAACCGTACATTTCAGCAGGATAATACACGACCACATGTTCCAGGTTCTGTACGGGCCTCTCTCAATACAGAAAATGTTCGACTGCTGCCCTGGCCAGCACATTCTCCAGATCTCTTACCAACTGAAAACGTCTGGTCAATGGTGGCCGAGCAACTGGCTCGTCACAATACGCCAGTCACTACTCTTGATGAACTGTGGTATCGTGTTGAAGCTGCATGGGCAGCTGTACCTGTACACGCCATCCAAGCTGTGTTTGACTCAATGCCCAGGCGTATCAAGGCCGTTATTAAGGCCAGGGGTGGTTGTTCTGGGTCCTGATTTCTCAGGATCTATGTACCTAAACTGCGTGAAAATGTAATCACATGTCAGTACTAGTATAATATATTTGTCCAATGAATACCAGTTCATCATCTGCATTTCTTCTTGGTGTAGCAATTTTAAATGAAAGTAGTGTATTTAGCTTCCTTATTAAAATAATTGGTAGGAAAATGTAGTCACCACATTCGTAATTCTATGGATTTTATTCAGAGACTTAGCACTCTCAGGCTAAATAGTACGGATGTGCTTGTTAGTTTTGACGTGGTATCATTATACACGAAGGTACCTGCAAGGATTCTTTATCTTCTATCGGCCAACAATTTGATAAGAATATTACGGCCTTGTTTGAACATGTGATTTAATCGTCATATTTTCAGTTTAATATTGAATTTTATGAGCTGATTGATGGCGTTGCTATGGGAAGCTCTCTCTACGTGGACGACACATTTCTGGTATGGGACTTAACATCTGAGGTCATCGCAGATTAAAGCTGTGTACTGGACCGAGACTCGAACTCGGAACCTTTGCCTTTCGCGGGCGAGTGCACTATCAACTCAGTTACCCGAGCACAACTCACAACCCGTCCTCACAATGTTAATTCCGCTAGTACCTCGTCTCCTACCTTCCAAAGGTCACAGAAGTTCTCCTACGAAACTTGGCGGCGGTACTTGCGGAAGATTAATTGTGAGTCGTGCTTGGGTAGCTCAGTTGGTAGAGCACTTGCCCGCGAAAGGCAAAGGTCCCATGTTCGAGTCTCGGTCCAACACAGTTTTAATTCTGGCAACTTTTCTAAGTTTCTTGACACACTAAACTCGGTTTGCGTTTCTTTCACCCTCGAATCTAATTTGACTAGGTGCTAAATTTTAGGTAAACAAATTCATTAACTTCTTGCAAACAATTGTCGATGGATGTTATTTGTGTTCCAGGTAGACTACCCACTTGTGCATTATATTTGCTTTGGAAACATTAATCTTAGAGTCAACATTTTCCAACTATATGGTAAATTATATGTAGATGATGATAATTCGGTCATCTCTTTGGCTTTGATTACTATACCGTCAGCATGTCTCAAGTTAGTGAGTCTTCTCCCATTTATTCTAATTCTCCTTACATTCCAATATCAAAAAAAGGGAGAGAAAGGAAATTCAGCACCACCTTTCTGTAAACGACTTTATGTGGGTATGCATGCTGGGTGAAGCAGAATTTAGTAATATTACTGTAGAAATTGAAAACGTGAATAAAACAACGAACGGGAACGATTCATCCGAAGACAAACAGTGAAATTTAATTTTATACTTAATTAACACTAGTGTTACTTCTGTTACATATTTATATTTCAGTTCACAACCAAACAAAAGAGAAAATAAAAACTGCAAAGATTATTATACCTCTGTTTTGTATTAATAGAGTGGTTCTGAAGAAATTGGAAAAATATTAATGGTTCAGGGAAATGGCCAGTCTTTAACGGTAAAGCCGGCCAGTGTGGCCGAGCGGTTCTACGCACATCAGTCTGGAACCGCGCTACCGCTACGGTCGCAAGTTCGAATCCTGCCTCGGGCATGGTTGTGTGTGATGTCCTTCGGTGAGTTAGGTTTAAGTAGTTCTAGGGGACTGGTGACCTCAGTCCCATAGTGCGCAGAACCATTTGAACCATTTAACGGTAAACTTAGGGGCTACTTCTGCGATGACTCTGCTCACAACTGCGGGTCCTTGTGCTTCAGAAGGAAATAAGATATTTGCTTTGATACCACGATCTTAGGAATGAGACGAATATCTACACATAAAAAAGGCAGCGTCTCGATTTTGTACCGTTCGATGGACTGGGTGACTATTGAGACGATACAGTAGTCAGTGGCAAACTCTCGGACACCTCTTCCTCCACTTGTATAAACACTGGCCATTTCCTCAGTGACAAATACGAAAAACAACGCAATACACACACTCATGGAGTCACTTGCACAAGACAGTTACACGTAAGGAACCTAAGATACAAGCTGCCGAACTGGTAGCAATTTCAAATAGTTATATCAGACCGCAAACCTATGTGAGTTGTAAGTTAACCACTAGATACATTGACAACGCTCTTAGTGACCAGATCGCATTGTAACTGATTGCTTAAGACGAACTCCAACTCACTAAATCTCTCACCTTAAAGGCATAGCAGTCTCGGATATTACACGAAGAACAAAGGGAGAGATTGAGAAGAAAGAAAGGAAACAAGATAATGATTCTCGGCATCCCATATCTAGGAGTGGAGTATCATGTTCTAGTCTGAAGTAAAGAAAGAGCTTTCTTCAAGAAAGACTTTTCTTCAAACAACTGATTTCATTACATCATCACCCTCTGCTCACCGAATACAGCTGTAGCGAAACAAAGCAACTGGAAGTAATAACCATAATGGAAAGGAAGAGCCCGCAGCTGGTTTCCAAATACCTTATCAGATGTGGAAGACTTGCAACCTGTGGATATGGAGAACTTCAAGATGCTGAAATCCGCTTCGTCTGACCAAGTTGCCTGAAGCCTGCACTCTGGTAGACCTGGTTTCAGCAAACGTTCAAACACCAGGTAATGCCGAATTTGGGTCTCAGAAGCGATTTGACGTGTACAAAGTCTATTCTACATATTGTAGATATGTTTAGATTTTGTAAATAACTGTGCTATCCTGTCCTGGATACGAAAATAATAATAATACAATCACTAAACTGTCCACCACGAGATTTCGAAAGCAGAATAATTAATCCTAAACACAATAAAGTCAAGTAGTAGTTCGACATGTTCGCACCATAATCTGTTTATTATAATCGAGAAAAGAAGGTTTAGAAGAAACAGTAAGCACCTTTAACGCACTTAGCATAATGGCACCCTAGTTACTGTGATAGAAGAGCAGGCTACAAAGAATTTACGATCGATTCGTGTAGGTGTATGTCTGACTGAATCTGAACTTGATAAAACCAACAGTGAAATTAAATTTTATACTTAATTAACACTAATGTTACTTTCGTTTCTTAAACATATTTATATTTTAGTCCACAACCAAACAAAAGAGAAAATAAGAACTGCAAAGATTATTATACCTCTATTTTATGTAAATAGAGTGGTTCTGAAGAAATTGTAGATATCACGGCAATGTCCGGGAAAAAATTCATGAAATGAGGGTTGGTACACGTGTAACGTAATTCCAGAATATTATTAAAATCTAAAATCGAGTCGTTGGTGATATTCTTCTAGTTTGTATCCAGTCGTATATCCCTTTTCAAACGTCTGATACTCAGTTACACAAAGCTGTATGCAATGGGGAAGCTATGTGCTGCATGTGAGGATTGTAAAGCCTTTAAAGCAAATGTACAGCACCCCATAAGAATGTCAACTATAAAGCGGAAATCACTATACGGAATAATGAGTGTCATGTACGAGTATTCATCAACGAAAGAGAAATTCGATAATTAGAGGTTAGTAAAAATTTTGAAGATGCCATCGTGGTTACACATGAACCTAGCTTAGCTTCTCCTTATGCTGCTGAAACCGTTAAATAATGTTGCATTTAAAGTAATGCGCTAACTTAGTTACTGGTCATTGAGAATGGAGTCAATATCCTCACCTGTGCATGAGACTGTCTGGGAGCAGGGCTCGTGTATGTGTAACTGCTTCCAAAGTGTTGGTTAATGCAAATGTTGGTCGGTGTGTTACTATTGCAAAACAGAGGAAAAGGACAAAGGAGTTTTAGAAAACGAAGGAATCAATAATGCAACTAAAAAAGCAAAATGTGATTCTCAATTAACACACTGTTGCAAAACTACCATCATTCTCACAAAACGTGAAGGGCATTACGAGACGAGACCTGTGAAACTCGCGTTATATTAACCGTAACATATGGCTTTCCATTTTCCCTAAGTGTTTAATGAAGACTTTAATTCTTAACCCACCTGTTGGAAACAACATTCACATCGAAGGAATGACACAGAGGAAAAACAAACCTGTGACAGGAATAATATGGCTTCCACACTCCGGCAAAACCTCAGTGGGTTTGTGAGGAGGAACTGAGATTAACAGCACGCATAATCCCTTTTTGAAAAGAGACCCATGTAAAAGACGCCGTTGCCCCTGTGTTAAGAAATTCTAGCTACCAAGAACGTGACCATTTTAGTTTTAATAGATCTAAAGGCAGGCCGGCCGGTGTGGCCGAGCGTTTCTAGGCGCTTCAGTCTGGAACCGCGCGACCGCTACGGTCGCAGTTTCGAATCCTGCTTTGGGTATCGATGTGTGTGATGTCCTTAGGTTACTTACGTTTAAGTATTTCTAAGTGCTCAGAGTCATTTTTGAATTTAGATCTAACGGCAGTGGAATGATATTCCTCAATGGAATGTATCACTACTCGTCCCTTCCACAGAATGTTAACTTACAAGCATATGTTACATTAGGAGATCAAGTGACTGTTCCTACGTCATGAATACATCAACACACACAATGTACAACGCCGCGCAATGTGTAAACTTGTCTTCTAGCCACTGGATAGGGCACGTACGTCAGCCGGCTAGAGGCTCCATGGTCCAAAACCTTGCTGACTCTATGGAGTCGAGTCGACAACAGTGTCATTACGGACAGAGCCCAAGCATGACTTATGAATGAATAGGGAAGGCAGTCGCCCTTGTTCTTTTCATCGTACCATCCTGGAGTTTGTCATTTATGCAACATCGTTCCTTTCTGGATCCATCTAGCATATCACTGCCCGGGACGAGGTTATCAAAATGGGTGCACATAACGGCCAAGATTGAGAAATTATCGTTACCACTGTGATTCGCCTAGCCACTAATGCACTTATTCTGAATTTCTCACTACAGTTAAGGATGATTTTCTGTCCTTTGTTGGAGGAAAAGTTGCCACTCAGAAATCAAGGATAGGCAAGTAGTCCTTGTACCAAACGTTTGAAGGTACTGGAGATAATAAGACGGCTCTTACGCTAGTTTCTTACGTAATGGTAGAAGGTATGCTACTTTTGCTGTACTGCCGAATGGTCCTCTCCAGACCAGAAGGAATGAAATTAACATAGAATGTTTGTGTATTTGACTCAGTTACTGCCACTGGCAGCTAATATCCAGCTTTCTATAACTCACGATTATTGCTAAGAGAAGTGGTTTAAACTTCAGTTCCCTCGACGATGAACAATATGCTCGCACTTCCTCAGTGTGGAACTGAACTCGACATTGTCCGCAACAAGCAGCACGTTTCCCGGTGGCGACAAAATCTATAATAGTATGTTCCATAACCTCACTGCGCATGCTACAGAAATCCCCCTAGTTCAAATATTTATATACACTGAGGTGATGAAAGACATGGGATGTCTCCTAAAATCGTGTCTGACCTCCTTATTCCCGACAAAGTTCAACAATTCGACGCGGGATCGACTCAACAAGTCGCTGGAGGTCCCCTACAGAAATACACTCCTGGATATTGAAATAAGAACACCGTGAATTCATTGTCCCAGGAAGGGGAAATTTTATTGACACATTCCTGGGGTCAGATACATCACATGATCACACTGACAGAACCACAGGCACATAGACACAGGCAACAGAGCATGCACTATGTCGGCCCTAGTAAAGTGTATATCCACCTTTCGCAGCAATGCAGGCTGCTATTCTCCCATGGAGACGATCGTAGAGATGCTGGATGTAGTCCTGTGGAACGGCTTGCCATGCCATTTCCACCTGGCGCCTCAGTTGGACCAGCGTTCGTGCTGGACGTGCAGACCGCGTGAGACGACGCTTCATCCAGTCCCAAACATGCTCAATGGGGGACAGATCCGGAGATCTTGCTGGCCAGGGTAGTTGACTTGCACCTTCTAGAGCACGTTGGGTGGAAAGGGATACATGCTGACGTGCATTGTCTGGTTGGAGCAGCAAGTTCCCTTGCCGGTCTAGGAATGGTAGAACGATATGTTAGATGACGGTTTGGATGTACCGTGCACTATTCCGTGTCCCCTCGACGATCACCAGAGGTGTACGGCCATTGTAGGAGTTCGCTCCCCACACCATGATGCCGGGTGTTGGCCCTGTGTGCCTTGGTCGTATGCAGTCCTGATTGTGGCGCTCACCTGCACGGCGCCAAATACGCATACGACCATCATTGGCACCAAGGCAGAAGCGACTCTCATCACTGAAGACGACATGTCTCCATTCGTCCCTCCATTCACGCCTGTCGCGACACCACTGGAGGCGGGCTGCACGATGTTGGGGCGTGAGCGGAAGACGGCCTAACGGTGTGCAAGACCGTAGCCCAGCTTCATGGAGACGGTTGCGAATGGTCCTCGCCGATACCCCAGGAGCAACAGTGTCCCTAATTTGCTGGGAAGTGGCGGTGCGGTGCCCTACGGCACTGCGTAGGATCCTACGGTCTTTGCGTGCATCCGTGCGTCGCTGCAGTCCGGTCCCAGGTCGACGGGCACGTGCACCTTCCGCCGACCACTGGCGACAACATCGATGTACTGTGGAGACCTCACGCCCCACGTGTTGAGCAATTCGGCGGTACGTCCACCCGGCCTCCCGCATGCCCACTATACGCCCTCGCTCAAAGTCCGTCAACTGCACATACGGTTCACGTCCACGCTGTCGCGGCATGCTACCAGTGTTAAAGACTGCGATGGAGCTCCGTATGCCACGGCAAACTGGCTGACACTGACGGCGTCGGTGCACAAATGCTGCGCACCTAGCGCCATTCGACGGCCAATACCGCGGTTCCTGGTGTGTCCGCTGTGCCGTGCGTGTGATCATTGCTTGTACAGCCCTCTCGCAGTGTCCGGAGCAAGTATGGTGGGTCTGACACACCGGTGTCAATGTGTTCTTTTTTCCATTTCCAGGAGTGTATTAAGCTACGTTACCTCTATGACAATCCATAATTGCGAAGGTATTGCTGGTGCAGAATTTTTTGGATAAACTGTCCCCTCGAATATGTCCCAAAATGTTCTACGGGATTCATGTCGGGAAATCTGGTTGGCCGAACCATTTGCTCAAATAATCCAGAATGTTCTTCAAACAAATCGTAAACGTCTGTTGGCCGGTGACATGGTACACTGTAATCCCTAAAAATTCCATCATTGTTTGTGAATATGAAGTCTATGAATGGCTGAAAATTTTCTCCAAGTAGCCGAACATAACTATTTCCATTCAGTGACACATGTAAACATAGTCCACACCATTATGGGGCCACCACCAGCTTGCATAGGGCCTTGTTGGCAGCTTGGGTCCTTGACTTCGTGGGGTCTATGTCACAGTCGAACACCACCATGAGCTCTTACCAACTGAAATCGGGACGAATCTGATCAGTCCATGGTTTTCCACTCCGCTGGGTTTTAACTGGTATGGTCAAGAGCCCAGGAGCGTCACTGCAGGCGATTTCATGCTGTTAGAAAAGGCACTCAAGTCGCACGTTTGCTGTCACAGCCAATTCAGGCCAACTTTCGTCTCACTGTCCTAACGGATAGGTTTGCCGTTCTTATTCCATTAATTTCTGCGTTTCTCTCAGTCAGTTCTGCTTGTTTGTTACCTCTGACGAATCTATGCAAACGCCACCACTCTCGGTCATCAAATGAAGGTCATCGCCACTGTGTTGTCCGCAGTGAGAGGCGAGGATTGGAGTTTGGTATTCTCGGCACACTCTTGCGAATGAGAATCTCGGAAGATCGAATTTCCTAATATTTTCCGAAATGGAATGTCCCATGCCTCTAGCTGCAACTAGTATTATGCGTTCAAAGTCTGCCAGTTCACGTTGTGTGGCCATGTTGTTTTTGTTGTTGTTGTTGTTGAGATCTTCAGTCCTGAGACTGGTTTGATGCAGCTATCCATGCTACTCTATCTTGTGCAAGCTTCTTCATCTCCCAGTACCTACTGCGGCCATAATCACCTTGGAAATCTTTTCACATGAATCACCTGAGTACAAACGACAGCTGCGCCAATGCACTGCCATTTTACACCTTTTTTACGTGATTCTACAGTCATCTGTATATATACATATCGCTATCCCGTGACTTTTGTCACACAGTGTGTAAGGGGCAGCCAAATTAAAAAGAGACAGATGAAAAAAAAGTCAATCGTTTACTATTTGAAAAATAGTAGTCATATATGTAAAATACATTTATACCTCTGTGAGACAAACCGGTCAATGCCTTCACGGAAAAATGTGTGTAGTTGTCTACGAAACCATGATTGTACCCAAGGGTGCATATCTTCGCTGAAGCAAATGACGGCCACGAATGTCTTTCTTCAGGGCTCCAAAAGCATGGAAATCGCACAGGGAGAGGTTGGGACGGTATGGAGGATGCGTAAGTGAAACTTCTGCAGCGCAGTCGAAACAACTCGCTTAAAAATGCCGGCCGACTTGTTGTCCATGCAGTTTCCTCTTCTATGCGGAAGTGTCGCTGGGAAGCTCTTATGCATCCTCCATACAGTCCCGTTCTCTTCTGATACGATTTCCATATTTTTCTAGATCTGAAGAAAGACATTAGCGGCGTTCGATTAACTCCGTACAAAGAGTTTCATGGGAGAGTGCTAACACAAACATTTTCCCATGAACCTTTGACCGTCTTTCTCACGTTGAGATAAATTTATGAACAACTGTGAGAATTACTTTTGAAATAAATAAATAACTTACTGTTTTCCATATGTCTCGTTTCAGTTGACTGCCCCTTATAGCATACAGGAAAAATCTCGACATGGTGAATAAAGCTGTTTCATACACTGACCTCTTGTGGATCTCTTCACGACTTGCATACTGAGTTCAAGTCGTCATCGTTGTTTACAAGTGAATTGGGTCTAGGAAGATAGTTATTAAATATAAAACGTTTTTAATAACTATTAACAGTACAAAGCTTTTGGTAAGAAGCCCTATTCCTTGACGCTTATTTGCAGGCAAATTTTCAGAGTGCTTGCCAGTTGTCAGCTGTCCTCTCGATCACACAATATGGGCATCTCACAATTAAGAGGATTTAAAAATAGTAAGAAACTACAGTTTTTTAATTATCAGCGAACAAATTTGTACATGTTTCTTTATTAGATCGACCGTGAGTTTGCCCTTCCGGAAATTAGGTAGAAGGAACAACATTACAGAATTTAAAATATCTTCGATATAGATACCACAACTGTCGTATTTGGAAGCACACTCTCGCAAAGCACTCGACAGTCTTTTTCCTCGGGGATTGTTAATAAACGCACTCAATAATTAACTTTTTCTGTGCCGAAGCTGACATGTGTACTATGCACTGTGTCAGCAGTTGGAAGAGTAGTTGTATGAACAAACCAATTGGGAGGAAGTATACGTTTTCCAGTTATTCTTCACAGAGCGAAAAGTACGAACTGAGACCAAGAAACTACGTAGTCTGTGGAAAAGTACTTGATTGTGTGAGACCTGAGTTTCTCCCGATATACACCATTTTCAGGTGACTGACAGGGCCGGCCAGAGTCGCCGAGCGGTTCTAGGGGCTACAGTCTGGAGCCGCGCGACCACTTCTGACGCAGGTTCGAATCCTGTCTCGGGCATGGATGTGTGTGATGTCCTCAGGTTATTTAGGTTTAAGTAGTGGTAAATTCTAGGGGACTGATGACCTCAGCAGTTAAGTTCCATAGTGCTCAGACCCATTTGAACCTTTTTTTTTTTTTTGTCTGACAGGAATGCATCTGGGTAACGTGGAGACAACTGTCGATATTTTGGCATGTTACCACTCTGTCACTATCAAGACAAAACCGCAACAAATAAGCACTGTGCAAGTGAATCTAAAACCTAGGTTTTCAGAGTAATTCCGGAAAGATAACACATGCACACACGTTCATAGACACACACACACACACACACACACACACACACACACACACACTGTAATCACAAGCACCTTCACACAACCACAAATGACTGACGCCTGATATGATCGATAGTGGGAATTACTAAATAATGGGTGAGGTAGCATTAACTCTGTGCGTCTGTCTTTCAAGAGGGAGAAGGCAGGAAGAATCTGACCAATGTATGACATGTAAAAACTACACGGAATATAAAACAGCAGTCTTTCGCAAAACAGGATCATCCTTAACGCAACCTAAAAGGACCGGGATCCTAGATGGAGGTCGGAAAACCCATTTCCCATTATATTTCCGCCAACTACGAGTAAGGAGGAAGGCCAAGAGTCTGGAATAAAATGTTAGACCATTGCAAAAATGTGTATTAAAAGATCTTGTGAATGGTTCACCATATATGGTTCATGAAGGAGGTGGAGTTATTACGACTTTCCGCCAGCAAATTCTTTAAGAACGATGTACATGTGCTGGAGAAGTATCTAACTCAGTAACCTATTATCTATCCAATATTTGCCTAACGTCAATATAGAAGTACAAACAGAGAGAAAGCAATTCTACGTTCAGGTAAATTTCCTCTGAATTGTGATTAATATTATCGCCTTTTTATTTGCCATTTATATTGTCAAAGAAAATCTAAAACCAATAGTAGCCACTTGTCTGACAGTTCGGACACTGTAAACCGTTAAATGTGCAAGAAGAAAATTAAATATTTAGGAATTCATTCCATTTCCATTTTCCTTAAATCACGGTGTACAAAGGGCAATTTTCAGTGAAAGCCGAATATTTCATCCATAACGGAAAATACCGCCTGCGAATGGCGCGAAGTGTTACGAACAAAAAAGGAAATTTATAATGGTTTCAATATCCCCGGAATGATTGCCATCTCAATGTTTGACATACGGCAGTAGGTATCTCGAACCATAATTGGTCTCCCCTCTCTCTTTATTTACAAATGAAAAGCGGAAAAATCGATATCCCGCTATCTGTAAACGCACATTAATTCCTGTAATTTCAACACAGTAGTCGTTGGACGACATTCCTGCAGGCATAGACTAATTTGTTCGTAGACACATCCCGATTTATTGTTTCCCAAAAAATCAGAAGCATTGTCTAAGAGGAACATGTCACTTTTGTTCTTTAAAAGCTAACGACATACACTAATCCTACCCAAACTGTTTACGAACATCATAGTCTTCCTCAAACTTACCCACTTTTTCCTGTCTTTTCAACTTGCTTAAAATATATAAAACTGGGCTATTTTAACTACAAGGTGTTAATGTTCTCTTCCCCTTATATTACTTGTAACCATTACTTCCAGTACGTATGTTTGTTAGATTGTATTCGTCTGAATGTACATTCGTACACATAGAGTCGACACTATATTGCACCGACACTGACGGTATGTAGGAAATATATAACTTATTGCTATGTTTTTTATAAAACTTTCTGGCAGATTAAAACTGTGTGCCGGACCGAGACCTCGGGACCTTTGCCTTTCGCGGGCAAGTGCTCTACCAACTGAGCTACCTAAGCACGACTCACGCCCCTTCCTCACAGCTTCACTTCTGCCTGTAACTCGTCTCCTACCTTCCAAACTTTAAAGAAGCTCTCCTGCGAACCTTGCAGAACTAGCACTCCTGAAAGAACGGTTATTGCGGAGACATGCCGACCGTTCGCCTCCCAGAAACTATCACCCACGATCAAATATAAGCCGATACGACAGGCTGTATACCGTGATGCAAAATCCAAGTGTCTAGAATTGCAACATTGAACTCTTCATTCAAGAAGTCCATGAATCCACTTACTCCAACAGTATTCCAATACAGTCCACTTTTCCACTGCCTGAAACCCACCCCACCAATAATATATCGTTCGTAAGTTCTACAGTCATGATCTGACTTAACTTGACCACATTCCACCCTAAACTAATATTTTATAACAATGTTGGAATAGAGAAATATTATAAGCATTCAGTCACACTCAGATCAATTACAATTATTAAAAATAAAAATGTATTCCTTAATAAATAAGGTAGTGCTCTTGTGCAAGTGCACTCACATTAAAAGGCAACGAATTGTCGTTAAAATTTATTTAAACAATTCTTTATGCCTCGTTGGCGTGAGTGTTCTTCGGTCCTCTTTTCAATGGTGTTGTCCACTATCATAAGTGAATGGACACTTTTAAATTGGCACAGTATCTTAAGGCCACTTGCAATCAACATTTAAACAAATTTACTCACAAAATAATAAACCATCCATTAAATAACTACATAGGCATGTTAGGATATGAGGTATTCATGCTGCATTCATATAATGTGTAATTGTGAAGAATATGACGTTCTGACAAACAGTTGCATACCAAAAAGTTATAAAAGGCACCATAAGTCAATAAATAAAATAGATACAGATGAATATCTCTCTGGTATGATAGCTATCATGTAAAGCTATCATATAAGATATCGTTTGTTGAAATCACATAACATGGTTAAAAGTTGTTATATTCTGAGATTCGTTGTGAAAATGCTTAGTCACTGTGATATATCAACTTCTGTAGTTTTGAAGATATTGAAAATATTGTTACGTCATCGGATATGCCTCATTTCTGTGATATTGCAAATATATTCAGATTTGCTTTAATGTTTCAAAACAATGGTTCAAATGGCTCTGAGCACTGTGGGACTTAACTTCTGAGGTTATCAGGCCCCTAGAACTAAGACCTACTTAAACCTAACTAACATAAGGGCATCACACACATCCATGCCCGAGGCAGGATTCGAACCTGCGACCGTAGCGGTCGCGCGGTTCCAGACTGTAGCCCCTAGAGCTGCTCAGCCGCACTGGCCGGCCTTTAATGCTTCACTATAAATTATTATAGATTCTTAAACAACCGAAAGAATCTAGCTTTCCGTTTCTCTGACACTCCGCCATTTTGGGTACATCTCCTGCACACAGACCAAGCGACCAACAGCCGTGCAGATTCGAAGCTCTGAAATTTATCAGTTTCCGGCGACGCTGTTCGTCTATGTATCTTGACTCGCCCGTCCCCGTCACCTAGTCGGACCTGCCGCGTTGCGCTCTGAGCCTTCAGCCCGCTAGTGCTCAGCCATACAACAATTTCACCTCCACTCATACCACCTCCACACGGTCAAATCGCTCGCCTACATACACGTAACCTTACAACATCTCCAGAACAGCCAAGTGATCTGCTGAGGTTATGTATTAAATTTCATATCAGACTGTGGAATCACCATTAACAGTGTTGCACTCTGCTGCATACTACAGCGACACTACCTAGCAGAATCTGTTCATCTCCTTTCCGGGAAATTATGGCGATGGCCTCCAGAATACATAAACCATGTTTTGTTTTAGAGGTGACTTGTTTATTTCTCTGCTTCATATACTTATATTTACAAGTCTACAATGATAATATATTACATTTAGTTAGAACATTTTCTGATGGAAGACCGTCAAGTGCGAACTCTAAGTTTGACACCAAAATCAGTCCTGTTTAGGGCGATTGGTCAGCTTTAAATGTTAAACGTTGTTCTGATCATACTATAGATGAAAGATTATCCCAAAAGGAAATGGAATTCGGTAAATCCAAGACAAACAGGTGGATCATGTACAAATCTGTATCAGACTATTTTATTTAAGGAAAATAGGATCAGCAGATTCAATGGACAGGCTACGATATCGAGAAAGAGGAAATTCTCTTTTGAAAATGCTTCGGTGTTAACTTTGTTCGAATCCTCTGCCTTAATATAAACATGGCTTACCTGAAAAAGAGTCGGGTAAGACGCTTGCCTTTTCACAGTGCCTTTCGGCTTAGCATTGCAGTTCCAGGTGATTTAGGAGCACGTCTTTCTCTGCTTTAAAGAGTGGACGTTTAACTGTGGTGCTGAAGGTAATTATTAATAGCACGAATGATAAGTCACGCATGACATATGGTAAGGATTTGCAACAAAATATATCAATATTGAAATATTGTTCTCATTTGTTCTGAATTATGGCACTAAGCAACTTTTATAGCCAAAAGATATTGATTGAGTAGCTTTAAATAGACAAATATTCACGCTTAGCAATGTTCAAACATAAATTTGTGTTTCCTTCATGTACTGGTTAACCAGCTTTATGCACTATACTCTGTAGATGACGTGGAATACACAGTTCTGTTGTTTTTACATACATACTTATCGCTTAAAGAATGTTAACGAATAATTAACAAAATCACAATTTATTCCTATCACGGCCCTGACAACTGAATAAATGTACAGGGTATTGTAAAACTCTAGCGTAACTGCATTATTTGTGCTTGATCTCACACAAGTGAATGTACAGAACCACAAAACGTTTGTTACTTGTACGAGTTTATAGTAGTACGTAAAGGGCTATTTTGATCATGAAACACAGCTCATTGGTGTTGGCCTACAAATGCTATGTTTGGTAGCGTTACGAGTGTTCACAATAAATGCTCCCGTGAAATTAACTAGTTAACTACATTGGTAACTATTGCGTTGGCTATGATCCTTAAAAATGAGGTTTCGTGATGTGACAGCCTTTTTGTAATACTGAGTTACAACGAACTGTCAAAGAAAAGTTATTTCACTTAGCTTGCATGAAGCTGTAATTAAGAACTGAATATCACAGTAAGAGACCTCTCTCTGTCAGCCCCTAGTTATCACTCATTTAGTGTCTCGACATGGGGATTTCTAAAGGAAAGGTATTGGATTTGTGGCGGCTCAGTTTTTGTGGTCATTTGCACAAAACCTAGCAGCTTCAAGCTAGGAATAAGTTCCTTGTTCGCGAATGATATCCGTTTTTGATTAGGAACCTTCTGCGAGTATCTTTTTGCCTTGAGTTTCATTGCACCGAGATAAAGAAAATATTGTGGTTTAGTATCGTTGGTGATCTCATTTGAAGTAAAACCTGATCTGTCCCTCAAGAGAAACCCGAAGTTCAGTTTTTCCAACATTAATTCTCCTACGCAGTAGATCAGATGTTACCTCAGATGTTTTCACTGGTATATACATGGTGTCCAAAGCATTTAGGATTCAAACTAAACAAAAGGGACATTACACTCAGAGGTTTAAGTAAGACTCCAAAGATAGGAAATGAGATATCTGGGTATACGAAATCTCTGTTTAACAGTGAATGAATGTGAGTCACTCATTGTAAGTTTTTATGCTTCATAAGAAACAACTACAGAGTGGAACTGTCAAGCATTTTTAAGTGTCTAAACTCAGATTTGTTACAAGGGTCACTAAACAAACTAGCTCATTTTATACATAACATATTTGTGTCCAAAAGTATTGAGAACGTATTCTGATAGCACAGAATTATGCTGTTCACCTCATCACTGCCAATAATAATGAGACAAATTGTAAAGTAAATAATTATAAAATATGTTCTATGTACCATAGCAAGGAACCAACTGGTTCGATGTACCAATAAGAAAGTTTTTGTTTGAAGTGCCATTAGTGCTGTGACACTACGTTTTATCTGTGATAATGCAAGTACAGAAAGATTGTAGTAGGAACTAATCTCTCAATACTGACTTCTGTTTCTTACGCCACTGCATCCTTGCGAACAGGTTCTGTACAGTCTGCGGTAGAAGTCACTGTGCTCCTGAGGAAGAAATGGCCACATCGTCAATAGGATTTTCTGTTTTGCAACTGACAGACATGACTGGTGTTTCAGACACTAAGTATGGCATCACATACAACAGCCATGGTCTTTCCTGTTCAGATTGCATTGAAAATTGTCCATATTTCTGTTTAAGACTAAGAATTACTAGTGGTTATTCGAGATGCATGCCTATGAGACGCTGACCATATTGCATTCCTACATTTTACACGCCAACATTGAGTTGCAGTAGCATCTGTAAAATCAAAGAAATCTGTCTGTATGCATTCTAATTAAATGGTATTGGTAAAACAGTGTCGAATTACCATTCGGTTGCGTCTTTCACGGAAGGAGAATACCGCAGTCGTGATTCAAGTGCAGCAGTAGCGATGCCTAGAGTGGTGAAAATCCTCACATCACTCTGCTTTGTGAACACCAGCAGCGATTCTCTGTTAACTTGCTGGCTGGAACTGTGTAATAAAATTACAATGAAGACCCAAAGAAAATAGTACACCTATCTAATATCGTCTACAGCTCCAGAAAGCACGTAGAAGTGCCGTAACACGACGTGGCTTGGACTCGACTAATGACTGAAGGAGTGCTGGAGGGAACTGACACCATGAACCCTGCAGGGCTGTTCATAAATCTGGAAGAGAACGGAGGTGGTGGAGATTTCTCCTGAACACCACGTTGCAAGATATCCCAGATATGCCCAAGAAAGTTAACGTCTGGGGAATTTGGTGGCCAGTGGAAGTGTTTCAAGTCAGAAGAGTCTTCCTGGAGCCACTCTGTAGCAATTCTGAAGGTTTGGGGTGTCGTATTGTATTACTGGAATTGCCCAAGTCCGTCGGAATGCGCAAGAGACATGAATGGATGCATATGGTTATACAGGATGCTTACGTACGTTTTACCTGTCAGAATCGTAGCAGGGGTCCCACGTCACTCCAACTGCACACGCCCCACACTATCAAAGAGCCTCCACCAGCTTTAACAGTTCCCTGCTAACATGTAGGTTCCAAAGTTTCATGATGTTGTCTCCATACCCGTACATGTCCATCCTCTCGATACAATCTGAAACGAGAATCGTCCGACCAGGCAACATGCTTCCGGTCATCAACAGTCCAATGTCGGTGTTGACGAGCCCAGAAGAGGGGTAAGACTTCGTGTCGTGCACTCATGAAGGGGACACGAGTGGGTCTTCGGCTCCGAAAGCCATATCGATGATGTTTCGTTGAATGGCTTGCACGCTGTTGATGATCCAGTACTGAAACACAACAAAGAAGCTAAATTTTAATGTTCGATAGTGAGTATCATATTTAAAAAAAACTATTTTTTAGTTTTCTACAGTGACCTCCCTTATTTCAAATAACTAATTTTATGAATATCTATGATCTGTTACAGTTATTCAGCTGAAGGCTTTAGGACTAGTTGATCAGTAGTGTCATAAAGGAGTCTACATCAATTCAGAATTTCAGTATTAGTTGTGATATCACAACATGTGATAGCAAGTTTACTAACACTGACTGTTCGTAGGTTGTTCATATTACATGCTATGACCATCACTACGAAATTCACCTAGTCCTTAAACAGTGCTATTCTACATCGGACATAATAAGCATGTTTAATACAAAGGGGATGAGGAACACATAAACATCAGATTCCAAAAGAAATTTACCACCAAGTAAGCTACAAATCAAATGAGAAAATAATGTATTAGTTATTGTAAATGAGAATTTCTTTCAGTAATCATAGTTGCCCTTCTGTGACGGTGGTAAATCCTCTTCAGTCTAGGTAGGTCCCGTTCTTGCAGGACCTTTCTCCGGCCACAGACATGTCAGAGATTTGATGCCTTCCTTGATTTCTGATATCCACGGTTCACTCGTGAAATGGTCGAACGAGAAAATCCCCACTTCATCGCAGTGCCGGAGATGCAGTGTTCCATCGCTAGTGCGCCGACTATAACACCACGTTTAAAGACACTTAAATCTTGATAACCTTCCACTGTAGCAGCATTAACCGATCCAACAACTGCGCCACACACTTGTTGTCTTCTATAGGCGTTGCCGGCCGCAGCGCCGTATTCTGTCTGTTTACATCTCTCTGTATTTGAATATTATACCAGGTTCTTCGGCGCTTCAGTGCAATAAGGCTTTACTTGCTGGCACCACATGTGAGTCAAAGACGCTAGTGGTTACATTTGTTTCCTGCCTAAGAATATATCTTCAGCATGACGGAGCGTCTTGCCAATTCGATATTACTGGCCGGGATAGCATTAAAAACCAATGTCTTCATCGTTGGATTTGCAAAGTGGGAAGTGGGAGGTGCCCCACGACCTGCGTGATCGCAGTATGTATTTGGGATGGATTTATGTAATCATAAACGTTACATGGCGATGTAAATGCGTAAGGATCCTAAACAACAAGCCAAATATTACATTATAAAGAAATACGAGAACAGCATAGTAGCCAAAAATCCGGAAAAAGGATCGGTTTTTCCTCGATGAAAGTAAGCATCTGACACTTCATCCATTCAACGTTCCTTAAAGGTCCTTATCATATGTTAGTTAACAGGAATTAAAATTTCCATTGAGTGACTGTCGATGAAACACTCATAGAAATATTTTTAAATATCTTTCTTATATCTCACCTCCGGGTTGTTCCAGATAGCTTCCAGCACAGTTTACATATTACACTGTTCCGTGAACAGCAACATTTCATGCCCCGTAGTAGCGTACACGTCTATGAGCCTCTCCCACTTCAGTAGTCAACATCAGGTCCTTCTTCTTGGGCTCACAGCAGAAAGCCGTTCTCGGCTACGTCTGTGGGTAGCGACAATGGCATGCCCCTATACCCTTCTTGGAGCTACATCGTGGTCTAAAGCCACGCATCGTAGGTCGCCGTAGATGCTCCCTGCATTTCTATAATGCGCTGGGAATCTTCGTACAGAGCTGCGGCATGAATCTATGCGTTGCGTATTCCAACAATCATGTGTGCTCTGGCTTGCTTCTGCTGGAGCCTGCTTATCACGCCTAGTGCAGTGCTGCTCGGATCGGTTTCACAGCATCCACGGTGGCGTGAAATAGCTGCTCACCAAGCCCCTCCGCAGTTCTCAGCCGTCCGTTCGTCACCTCACAGTGCTGATCGCATACAGCCTCTGGCTGCCAGCGTCATGTCTTCTTATCTTGCTCCAACGCCAGCCGCGCCCCTACCTGTTCTATTGTATTCCCCTCAGCCTGCCTTTGACGCTTCTCTCCGTGGTCCGGTCCACGGTTTTGTTGTGCGATGGTGCACTGCTGAATACAAGTTGACGGACAACTGGCCTTCGGCTACAGTGGCTTCAGTGTACCCGTTCAGCCGCCGGCGCTACCACATGCTCCGTCGTCCGTTTTCCACTCCCGTTCTGATGACTTTCCGTTATTCACAACCTATAAAATTCCACTCTAAACTCTCTACTGATCAGTGTGTAACCTGTGTTATTAAGAAGGGCGATGCAATGTTCCCTCGCACATGCGTGCATATCCGAAGTAACCAGCACTGCGGCGACTATAGCCGCTATGAAATATATGCAATATATTCGCCATTGCGAATACGTACAACCAGCAATTATATAAGGGAAAGCCGACAACTAAAAATTTGTGTCGGATAAGGAATCGAACCCGTATTTCCCGCTCTACGCAAGCGATCGCCTTAACGGCTTGGGCTATCCGTGCACGACTCACGTCCAGATCCAAACTTCCATATGTCGTTCTTCATGCGTCACAACGTGCATTCTTACACTTACTGTAATCCCAACATAATGGAGGACATTTTAATTGACAGTCGCTGCCACGTATTGACGTATAGGTACGATACTGCAGTGGATGTGTTATTAAGACATTTCCGAAGGATCATTGCATCGCTCTTCTTAAAATTACAGACACTGCAATATCGTACTCATCCGCCGGTACCAGGCAGCGACTTCCAGATATATATGTTGTCCTTCCAGTAAGTGAATTAAAAGAAGTGTAAGGGTGCAGATTGTGACGCAGGAACGACGACATATGGAAGTCTGGATCTGACCGTGAGCCTTGGACGGATAGCCAAAGTGGGTAATGTGACCACTCGTAAATGTGGAGAATTCAATGCACATATAGGCAAAGATGGTTCAAAAAAAATGGTTCAAATGGCTCTGAGCACTATGGGACTCAACTGCTGTGGTCATCAGTCCCCTAGAACTTAGAACTACTTAAACCTAACTAACCTAAGGACATCACACACATCCATGCCCGAGGCAGGATTCGAACCAGCGACCGTAGCAGTCGCACGGTTCCGGACTTCGCGCCTAAAACCGCGAGACCACCGCGGACGGCTATAGGCAAAGACAAGAAGTACAAACAAATCAAAGGCCCATACACGACACGCAAACGCACGAACATTGCGTACATCACTGACAAAATTGTAACTTAAAAATTATGTCAACGCAATTTCATATGCCAAGAGGAAAATTAAAATCGTGGAAAACGCTCAAAAACATATCGAGAGAATGCGAAATAGATCACGTAGCCAAAACAGACAAAATTCTCAACGTGATAAGACGTAAAGAATTCTTCGAGTCCGGCCATCACTTGTTACAGCTAGAGATTAAGCCATCCCCAAGAAACAGAAAGACAACACATACAAAAGTATAAGACCATATCCAGAGTATCTGAAAATAAAGAAAAACAAATTTATTCAAGAAGTCAATCAAAATACAACAGAAAACTGGGCAGACTTTGCGCAGACAGTTCAGAAGGGAATGCATCGGTGACAGTCTCCTAGGAAACGGAAACACAGATGGTGGAACGCAGCTCGAAATTATGCGGACACGGAAGAACTGTATCAGAAACCCAACAACAGAAACGTGACAGGATTTCCACAAAATCCAGAAACAATCCCTGACACATATTGGAAGAGTGAAAAGGACATACGAAAAATGTAGGTTAAATGACATCGAGAAAGATTTCAAGAGAAATAACATGAGACATTTCTATAGGATATTCAAGAAAAATATAATTTTTTAATCAGCTCCCAAATATTTTCATCAGAAGAAAAGACGGATCTGTGCCAACAAATTCCAAAGAAAACTGCAAAATTTTAACAATAAAACCACTTTAGTAATCTCCTCGACTGCGAAATTCTTAAGGAAAAAATTACACTAAACGAACATAATACTACATCTAGATTTGATACCGCCTACAGTCCCAGAGATAGAGGACATAATAAAAAAACTGGAAAGCATTAGAACACCAAATGAAGATCACATTTTCTCCGAGATCTGGGAACTCAAAGACGTATGTATCACAAAAAAATTCATAAAATTCTCACAGCAATATGTTTTACAGAGATTACTCCAGAGGAATGTAAATGTGCATCTATTCACGTACTCTACAAAAGGGGCAAAAAGACAGAACCCAATAACTGCAGAGGGATCTCTTTATTTCTGGTCACTTATAAAATTATTTCCAAGGTATTACTCAACAGGCTAGAGCCGCAAAGGTCATACAAAGATAGGTGAGTACCAAGCATCCTTAAGAAAAGGAAGATCCTATACATTTGGAACCTGCGAATGCTATCGAAGATCAGACAGACGAACAACACTGTAGTCACAATTCGTGGGCTTGAAGAAGGCCTACGACTCCACAAACAAACAGACACTCTTTGACAGAACAGAAAAGTATAGATCAGACAGAAAAGCTAGGAAACTCATAAAACAGACACTCACAGACACCACATCCAAAATAACTACTATGGGGAATCTCAGTACCATTCGAGATGCAGGGGATCATAAAAGGGGACGTTCTCTTGCCTCTTTTATTGAAAGTGGCCTTGGACGAAATTGTCAAACAATGGGAAGAAAAAGTAAAAGGGACTCAGCAAGGAATAACATGTGCAAACAAAACAGTCACAAAGTGCCTGACATTTGCAGATGACTTGGCGATACTTAGTAACAATGAACAAGGCGAACAAAAATCAATGGAACACTTACATGAAGTCTCTGCTATAACGGGTATGCAGATAACATATGATAAAACGCAGTATATGGAAAGAAAGAACAACATATAAGCCATGCACACAAAGTGTAGAAAGCTTAACAGAGTAGAAAAATAAATATGTTGGAGACTATATGTACAAATAGGAGGATCACACATGGCATCCAACATACAAAGAACAAAACAGCTTTAGAAAGCGTACAAACTAATATGAAAGCACTGCAATAAAAGAAACATTTCAAGACAGTCCAAAATCAGGAAGTACACTACAGCTCTACTACCAGAAGCACTTTACACATCAGAAACGACTAACATTATATGGACACGTACATAGAATGAACAACAACATACTCATTAACAGAATTTGTGATGTAAGCAGCTCAATCAAGAATCCAACTGGTTTCAAGAAATTAAAAAAAAAAAAACAGAAAACAAGTAGGAACCAGTAGTGAAATGATAAATGGAGGGAGCAGATTCAGAAACAAAATTATGAACATGAAATACGCCGCCAAAGGAAGGAAGAAAATAGGAAAAATATGGACACAGCAATGGCAAGAGAAACACAGTCAAAGAATGAGGAGGATTTTGGGGAGGTCAAATGAAGAACGAATCAAGAAAAAATTGAATAAATGTGAAGCATTTACGTTATCCACTGTCTAAAGGGCATACATGTGTAATAATAATAATAATAATAATAATAATAATAGTAATAATAATAAAGCTGGGCGGAAGCTAACGGTACACACTAAGCTTGAATAATATTGAACATACCGGTTAAACCGAAAACACATTGAAAATTGAAACTGAACTGCGAACAGCCACTCTGTTTACGTACCTCATCTCGTTGCGGAGCACATTTAACGACCCTGTCCCAGTACTGCGTCGTTAAATCTACTGTCTTCTCACAGCCGCCTTCTTTTTTTCCTCTTCTCTCATCATCGATAATCGCTAGTAAAGCAAGAGCAGCCATTTTTAGCCTGTTCATTTCGGAAACACGTGTTTATTATTTGGGTCACGCGCCTCACCTGTAGTCGTGAATTTCCGCTGGAGGGTGCTGCGGTCGCATAAGACTACGTTCAGATATGCGTACCATGCGTATGCCCAAGTCGCATCGTTTCTGAGTTCAGCAGCACGATGAACTCGGCAGCCTCAACGCTCAATATTCGAATGCACAATGTGTGTGCCGACAGTTTCACAACACCATTTGTTACTCGTCGTTACATCATTTACGTAAGACACATCATGTCTAAAATATCGTCGACTCATGTTTCTTCACGCGTAGTGATAAATACCATTAGTATCTGCCCTATCCAGTCTTATTAATGTGACGACCTGATAAAAACCTGAATAACCACCTACACCAGGGCACCCCACTGCGAGACGTGTACGAAGAGAATCAGTGAGGTTCTGGAAGATAGCGTCGGATATGTGGAGCCATGTCGACTCCAGTGCCGTGGTCAGCTCCGCTAGGTTTCTCGGTTGAGGATCCAAGGCGCGAACACCGAGAACGAGGTGGTCCCACGGCTTCTCTATTGGGTTGAAAGCCAGGGTGTCTCGTGACCACGTGGGTGCGGCAAACTTAAGCCCGCCCGGCTAGACACGCGGTCTAACGCGTTGCTTCCCAAGCGGAAAGGCGTGCCGGTCCCCAGTGGTAATCCGCCCGGCGGGTTGGTGTCTTGCTCCGGTGTGCCGGCCAGCCTGCGGATGATTTCATAGGCGCTTTTCCATCTGCCTCGGCGAATGCGGACTGGTTCCCCTTATTCTGCCTCAGCTACACTATGTTGGCGATTGCTGCGCAAACACTGTCTCCATGTACGTGTACACCATAATTATTCTACAGGCAAACCTTTGGGGTTATACTTATGTTGGTCCACTCTGCCTACCAGAATGTCGAAATGACCCCGGGAAATGCCACTAAAACATTCCTCAGACCATAACGCTCCCTCCTTCTGACGATTGTTACAGGGTGTTTGCCTTCAGGCATTTCACGCCGTACACGCCAATGGTGGGATTCATCTGAAAAGGCCACCAATCGCCACTCACTGGGCGTGCAGTTGCGGTGTTGGCTTGCAACTGCCAGCTTTCGTCGTCGATCTACATCTACATCCATACTCCGCAAGCCACCTGACGGTGTGTGGCGGAGGGTACCTTGAGTACCTCTATCTGTTCTCCCTTCTATTCCAGTCTCGTATTGTTCGTGGAAAGAAGGATTGTCGCTATGCCTCTGTGTGAGCTCTAATATCTCTGATTTTATTCTCATGGTCTCTTCGCGAGATATACGTAGGAGGGACAAATGTACTGCTTGACTCCTCGGTGAAGGTATGTTCTCGAAACTTTAACAAAAGCCGTATCGTCTCCTGCAGAGTCTTCCACTGCAGTTTACCTATCATCTCCGTAACGCTTTCGTGATTACTAAATGATCCTGTAACGAAGCGCGCTGCTCTCCGTTGGATCTTCTCTATCTCTGCTATCAACCCTATCTGGTATGGATCCCACACTGCTGAGCAGTATTCAAGCAGTGGGCGAACAAGCGTACTGTATCCTACTTCCTTTGTCTTCGGATTGTATTTCCTTAGGATTCTTCCAATGAATCTCAGTCTGGCATCTACTTTACCGTCGATCAACTTTATACGATCATTCGATGAACGCAGTCAGCATGGATGCTTGAACCAGACGTCTGTTGCGGACTGCCATAAGCAGCAACTTTGGATTGACGGTCGCTGATGAGATACTGTTCGTAGCCCCTTGGTCCATCTGGACTGCCAGTTGTTCAACAGCTGTACACATATCCGCAGTCGTTCAGCCCCTTCATGTATGGCCCGTGGTGCACCACAGTTGCCGGTTTTGGATAGCGCCGTTTCACCATGCACTGTACAATTTAACCACTACGGTACTCCATCATTTTACATACTTATATGTTTCAGAAATGCTTCCACCTTTGGCCCGAAAGCCAATGATGGTACCTTTTTGACGTCAGATAAATCGCTCCGTTTCCTCGTTACGGTAAGGTCTTCACTCTTTTCCATATCACCCCCCCCCCCCCCCCAAGACACGTTAGTGCTGCCAACTGCCGCCTGTGGATGGTAATTGCACGCCGACGCCGATGATAGGCGATGGTCACATTAATGTGACTGCATCGTGTATTTCTTTTTTAAAAAAAAAACGTTTCCACTTCTAAATCCCTTTAAGTTTTTATATGAGAATAATTTTTCCAAATTGGCCAAACCAAGTATTTTTGGGAATTTCAAAACCCTTAGAACTTTGTATTGTTGATATCAATTACATATAATTTATAGACCTGTATGGTTAAACACAAAGTATTTCATGTCATCAACGATGTTTTTCGTTATATGTACTGCCACAATGTGAATGGAACCATTAATAAGAGAATGATGTTATTCTGTGTTTGTTATTAGGAGAACAAGTTTATTTTGGGGTCCGTGTGTGAAATGAAAAGAAAACTTTCGAATCTGATCATCATCCTGAGAGAGACACATGTTAAGTCTCACATTAGCCACTCGAATGCAAAACGATATCAGTAGTAGTGTGAGAAAACAGAATAAAATATTCGGTAAATGTTTTGCTGCTGGGAAATCCGAAGAGGTATCTGAATATTTCCTTTGAAACTTCTTTGATACCCGAGAGAATTTCTAGCTGTGAATGCGCTGTTACCTAACTCTTAACGTTTATGTGGTAACAGACTTTTCAATGCATAGTTCGCACATCTTAAAGCAATACTTACTTGTACAGGATCTTAAGATGATGTGCATTACTTTTCATTAATAAATTAATGCAGAGGGGTATATTCGGTACATCTTCTAAGAATGGAAACGAATGGCATGTTAAGAAAAGATATTTAGTGAAGAAATGATTTCTCTTTAAGGTTTTAGATTTTCATGCTTACCATAGAAGAGTAGTTGTGATCGTGTATTTGCGTAAGTTTCGGTATATGTCGTAAAGTACAAGCAGTGATTAAACTTAAGAAATGTAATTTAACGCTAACAGAAAAGCTCATTATAGGCATGCAATAAGGCCGTGAACCAAGGAGAAGCTGCAGGTTTACTGTATAACTTCAGATAATCGTGAATAAGAGTAAAGCATTTGGAACAAGCAGTGAAAAAGCAGTCATATTGATCCCAACAAAATCAGGGGCTAAAATGAAATCGTAGATCACTGTAAGTACAGAACTATTTTATTAAAATTAGGAGGAAAATGGTTGAAGCTAGACCCCTGGGGTCAAGCTAGAAAAGACCACACTGAATTCATTTCCTCATAAACTTTTTCTTGTAAACATAAAACTATGGGCGTCGTATTTTCATGAAAGTACCAAAATTTTTTTAAAAATAAAGGGTATTGGTTTTCAAATAATAGTTGAAAATAAGGAAATTTTAGAGCTGACAGTGAAAATAGTTAATATAAGGGTCGATATAAACATTTCATTTGAAAGCCTTGTACTGCTGAATCGGTTTAACAATCGGGCAAACTCTCCGTTACCATTTAGATAATCATCCCAGGCTGAAGTACCCATTTGATGAACCACCGTATCCTGCTGCATAAAGAAGTTAGTAACTGCCTGCTGCCCCCTGTAATAACGACTTTAAAATACACATTCTTCCACTTTCAAAACTCGTGCAGCCGGAGATTAGATTCTTACGCTGGTGGTAATAATCTTAGGTCACTCTGATCATCAATGAATCTAAATAATTATTTCTCATTAAACCTCTCTATAAAAGTAATTTTAAACTGCATTCCATCTATCAATGACGATATATCAACGGGACAGTGAGGTGACATGATGAATCACTGTGACATTAAATGAAGATATCTTGAACTCATTTCCCAATACTCACAAAAGAACATGCGGTGGATTGTGACGATGTCACGGAACGGTTGTTGCGGGTATCCATGGAAACAGTTGGGTTTGCTGAGTTTGTTTGAGATTGCAACTGCTTTGTGTGTCGTTTTAGCCTCCAGCAATGGAAAACCAAACGTTGGGCATAGAAACATGTCTTGGACCGCTTGCTAATACCCATGAAACTAAAATCACCAAGGATGAAAATATATGCCGTGAAATGCTGCATTGTATGATTAGACATAAATTGGCAAAGATACCTACAAGAGTTTAGCAACGCGGCAGCAACCAGTTGGCGGACTCCTTGCTCCGCTGTATCGAGCGGATGGGATGAATTACAACAGCTCATGACATGTTACAGCCCAGGAAATATCGATTTCTCACCGAAATGTCATTTCAGTGAGTGCCTCCACAGTGCTAAAGGATTCTTGTTATTAACGGAACTATTATCTGTCCCTGAAATAAACTTTATAATATTCATTTCACTAGAACTTCAAGCAAACAAAGACGCTCGCTGTTATGAATAGTGAAACGATATTACACACAAAATGTCCGCCTCCGTAGAAGCACCTTGTGTCGTGGTCTAGCTGTCACAGTTTCGCTCTCGGCGACGTACGGGCAGTATGTGGCTCACTTCCGCTTCACCACAGCGCTAGGAGTATCGCAAAATTGATATATAGGTGACGTTTTGGTCCTTGTGAGTGTATACACTACGTCGAATTCGTCGTTGTTCTTTTAAGTGTGTTCTTCGTAGCAGCGCTATCCGCTTCTTTTTTCCCACGGTGTACAGGTCTACTCTACGCAAAGGTACAGTGAGGTTTTCTTGTCATGAGTCGACCTGTCATGTGCAGCACAGTTCTCTGGAAACCACGATTGCCTGGTACTGACTTTCGGTTTGATTCCGGATCAGGTACACGCAGCATATTTTGACATCAACTTCTATGATTTCTTCGCTGAATTTGTGAATCCCTTAGACGCCGAAAAATTACTGCTTCAACGTAGTTCTCAAGTTCATTTGCATATCACAGATGACTCAATTACTACAGTCGTCTTAGCGAAAACTTTCGCTGAATACACAAATATTTGTGTGTCCAGCCTGTCTCCTAGGGTAGGTAATGTTTAATTTAAAGACGCTTTACTTACGTACAGTGAGGTCAAAACGTTCGCCTCAAACGATGATCGAGCCTGCACAGACTTCAGTTTTGCAGAGGGATTCGTCTCATAGAAAAACCGGTGAAACAGAATATTCCGTCTCATTTACAAGTATGTGGTAACCGTATCGTTATATACAATGACCAGTTGGGGACGTGCTTCTTGTGTGACAAGAGTGGTCGGTCATTTTCATAGCAATTGTCCGCGAAGGGTTTTCGTTTTGCTATTTGCTCTTCAACAGCGGCCTTAGTTTACGGTGACGGACCATATCTCCAATGGCAATGACTCAGAGCTCGGGCAGCCTTCTGCTAGTGAGACCCACCGAACGGTATTGAATTGCGCTTCGGTTGACTATCCGCCATTACGACTGAAGACGGGTTCTGATGTGAATGGTCTTGCACAGATGCTCGAGTGATCCAAAATAAGAGGCATCGTACACAGAACGGAGGATACGGCTGATATTATTCCCCCTGTCCTGCCTCTCCCTCCCTGGACCTGGTGGGTGGTGGATATGGAGTCAGGACTAATAAATTGGGAGATGCAGTGGAGGGCTCTGGTGGTCCTTCGATTTACACAGGTGTTTCCACTGAACCTCTCAAACTCTCGGAACACTTGGTGTCGGTTTCCCTTGTCTAGTTCACCTGACAGCGCCTCTAACTCGTTACTCTTAGAGAAGCGTGACTCGGGGTAGATTCACATGATCTATGTCCTGTGTCGCCCGGTCTGCTGTCTGATGGCCTTTTTTTACGTGTGTCGGTAGCTTTTGTGGGGCTTCCTCCTGTACAGACAGTATCCGATTCGGGCGCGACAATAGTTTACTTGTATGTGGTGAGCGATCCTCCCACCTCACAGGCGACGGAGGATTACTTGTCAAACAGCCGGCGGAAACAACGAATCCAGTCGGATTGTGCTATTGAAAGGAAAAGACAGAAACATAAAGGTTCACCAGGACGCGGCAATAGACCCCCTGTCTCAGATTTGTCAATTGATGCGGCGATGGATTGTGACGGTAAAGTGGTGAAATAAGTTGCATTTCTTTGTCGCCGTTCTCACCTCTCTCTTATTATGATTGATGATTCGAGCTTACCTCTATATTTCCCTAAATGTTAATAAAACCAGATTTGCGTCTTGATTCCTTACGTGAGTTTATTTATGATTTTTGTGCTGATATTGCACTTTTAGAGGAAGCTTTGTTTAGCAGTTTTGCTCTCCCTATATTTCAGACCGTTCTCAATGTGGCCCCTGAATGTGCGACGGATATCACCCTTTTTTATCTTGAAGAAATTACCAATGCTGATATTGAAATACTTGGTTCTGATGGGAGGAGAGAGTGTCGTCTTTTTGACCTCACCTTGGTTGTTTTATACGCATCGTTTGGTTCGGGTCATTCGGTGGCGCATTCGCGGTTTTACAAAGAGTAGGTTGTCTGTCTTTTGCGCAGGAATTCTCGGTATCTGTTGCTAGGCTGCCGTCGAGTGGGAGCGTTGTCTCCGCTGCGCTGTGCATTACTGTTCGCTGTTGGATTGGTGGATGAATTTGGTGAAGCAGACGCTTACTTAATATCATACTGTGTTGCACGAACGAGGGGCTTTAGGAAGACTTACGAACTGTATCACACTCTATTACGTGACCTGTATTAAAATGCTGGTGACGGCCCTCTAAGGATCCAAGACGTTCACTGTGCTAAAGCAAAGCTGATGCATCTCAGACCGCATCAGATGGAGGGTTACTGGTCAAATCCTAACCTCAGTCGCTTGTTAAAGGGGAACTGACATCCTTGTATATTGCTGCTTCTCCCTCCCTTAAATCACCATAGCGACACTTAACAGGTAAATTGTAGCTGTCAAAATCCAGTGGGCCATAATGAAATGAAAACGGCGCCAAGTTACAGTTCTCAAAAACTTTCCCACTTTGGATAGCTATTTGTTGTCTACGTAATGTTACGTAGCCCAGTTGTCCCTGCTCCCTGCAATGATGGCAAAAAATTGCAGAAGTTGTCTGGGTGGTTTTTATGGAAATGTTACATATTTCTGTTGCGCTATGTGATCATGACTAACTGCGGTGTTAGCGTGTTTGGGCCCCTCTGACATCAAGACCAAGGTTTCTGCTGTATACATTCAGCTCACTGTTTGTCGTAATTTCACGTCTCGACTGTTCACACTAGTGCGTCCACCGGGGCTTCCTCTAAAGTGTTGACTCTGGTTACCCTAATTTTAAACTACACCATGTCAGATAAGTTTATCTTGCCGTGGTCTGATTAGGTGCCGATGTACTGCAGTGGTCTGTACTTACAAGCCGGCCTTTGCTCGCACGCTGACAGTGGTTGTCTATCCCAGTCCCATAGAACTACTGTCGTCGCGTGTCCCCTAGAAGACAGTGAGAAACAATGTTAGTGTCCCAGTTCATTCCATGGTAGTCGCCCATCTTGGTATACTTTCGCAGATAATTTGTTCCTAGTAATGACCGTTGCCTTCATATTGGGTTAAGCGACACTGATAAATGTAGTAAGTGTTCACTTTTAGATAACAAACAGCATCGATTTACCTGTTGTGAACATTTGGCGAAAAGGTATTGGCTCCAGAAACAGTTGGCTTTCCTTACCAGATCTGTTGACACGGCCTTCACCTCGACGCTACTCACCAGGATTGTTCGTTAAGCAAATTTTTTCCCGAGAACGAAGAATAATACATTAATGTGGCTGCTGCATGATTTTATACGCTTTGTGGTCGCTGGCGATGGGGGAGCCGATCACTTGACGTTTCACACGCTTTCAGGTCACTGTTGCCAATGTGCTCAGCCTTGTGTTTTACTGGTGAGCCATTGGTTTAGGCCAGATGTGATTGCATGTTCAGTTTCACAACTGCGTAAGAACACTTATGTGATAGAGACTCGATTTACAGTGATGGATGGGTACTGGGAACGTAACTGTACAGATCCAATTTGTATAAGAAGGTCGGTGAAGTACATGCCTGCAAATCGAGAGAATAAAGGCGTTGAGATGTCCGGCTAGTAACTGGAAAACAGTAAAAAATTAGGAGCTGAGTGGTCAGAGTAGAAGACTCCCATGTGGAGGACCTGGTATCCATTCCAGCAAATGCTAAGGACTTTTTTTCAGTGGGCAGACTTGTATGGGGCACACTCTGCCTCGTGACACCAGTTGAGGAGTACTTGATCGAGTGGGATCGTCTTCACGGTCTGTAAAGTCTTCAAGCTGGGCAGCAGATCAGTGTACTGACCACATGCCCCTCCATACCACATTCGCATGACACCGCAAGGCACAGGATGACATGGTGGCCGGTAGACATCCTTTGGAGCACAACAGCTGGACGAGGAGTTCGATGTTCTTCTTTTGTTGCACTTACTCGTGTACTCCAATATATACTGTTATAATCCGAAACAATTGACTCTCATGTGACAAAAAAATGTGAAGAAATTCCAATTTCTCACCGAAATTCCGTGAAAGCTCGACCATGAGGTTGGAAATTAAGTTCCGTCCCATAGCTTACTTTACTCCACCACATTGTGAGCAACATTTTCTTGTGGCAGTAGTGCAGTCTTCTTCTAGAACGTCCAGTGTGAAACAAATGAACCTGTTGGTATCTTAATTATACCAATTTATGGTTATGTAGCACCATGATTACGTATTTACATGCAGCCACACATTATTGTGACCTGTAAGAGAATTAAAGAGGGGAGTGTCTAAGAATTTTCCTCGTCTCTTCTATCTGAAACTTGAACATTCCATACGTGTTATTTTCTACGCAGCTAGTGATAGGGATATCTCTGTAGGTAGTGTAATACGTGTGGTACTTAAAAATTTCACATTCAGCACTATTGTCTTTAGACTAGACTTTGGCCATCCGGTTTTGAGACACTTATGAGGGCTGAGCGCAACACTTCGGTAGTTTTATGACAGTCTCGTTAAGAGAGAACCTCATGGCTAATGCCTGGTGGATTCTTTGTTTGTATTTATTTGCCTATGCAGCTCACTACGTTGGGAACACACAAACGTATTATTTCATGTTCTTTGGATTAGGTGACTATCCTTTTCTTTAACTTGAATGTAGCTGGGAATACTCCTTTCAGATCGTAATATTGTAGGCGCCCCAGTGGACCCAGTCACTTAGGGTGGACTGGAGGCCGAGCAGTGACCTCTCCAGTTGTCAGGATGCTAGGAAATGACTGTGGACGTCTCAGAAACACCAAAGAATTATTAATTCGTAACACCTTTATTCCTGCCGAGTACAATGTGGCCGCACACAGGCTGGCTGAGCTTGGTGATATCAATGACCTTCCCCGAGTCCTCGCTGACTCATAGCGATGACACCAACTCCGGGCCACACCAGTCTTGCTAGCGCAGCGCCGCGTGCTGTGACGTAGCGGAGGAATGTCCTTACTTCGTACTTCGGCCGCGCGTGGCTGGAGGCACCCGGCTGGCCGGCTGGCTCGGCGGCGGAAAGGAGGCTCCGGGTGGGAGTCCCGGCGCTGTCGGCACGAGAGGCGTTCTCGTAGTGCGGAGTGTACTCTATCCCACCCCGTCTTCTTCCCTGCTGCTCCTGGTGGCTCGTCCACAGTGGACGGGCAGAACAGGCTGCTGTCCCCCAGCGTCGTTGGCTCACCCAGTTGTGACGGCGGATGCACAGGGCCTAGGCCCTGCACGACCTCGACGACGGCTCACTGATGTGGTCAGCATTGGCGGCGAGCGAGTCTGCCGCGATGTCTGCTAATCCTCGGTTGATGATTGACAGCTGCAGCAGAGAGGACCAGAGCTGGTACTGTCCCCTCACATCTGCTGCTGGATGGGCAGCCCTCACTGCAACATCTCCTTAATAATGATTAACATGTCGATCACCGAGCTGAGCACTACGCAGCGACCCAGTACACATCTCACTGCAAGTCTAACTGCAAGTCCATTGTTGCTATCAAAGCTGGCCTATTTAAAGGAAGCACGAGCGACGCCCTGACATCATGCTCTTTTGTAGTGAATGCATTCGTTCCACGTATACTGCTGATTTATCTGTCGTACTCCCCCCTTATGTGTTCTTGTAACAGAGTTACGTGTTGTTACGGCAGAGTTGCGTGAAGTTGTGAAACGCAGTTCAGCTGATGCTGTACCTCTGGCCCGAAAGTCTCCGTCCAACACAAACCCGCATGCTAAGCAATTCTCTCTCGCCTGTTGTGTGTAACCAGGCCATTGTTCCTGCATGGCGACACATTCCGATATATGTGCAATCCTCTTACCTCTTGGCTAACCTACTGCCTCTGGCTCTCGGCATAGGAACGAAACTTTGACAATATTCCACGTTTCCAACTCTTTACTATTCCGTGACACTACAATATATTACACAGAAAATTTACGTATTTGTTAACACCTGTAGAATTATTCATAAGGATGGACGAATGGATTGATTTTATTTTGGGCCCTAAACAGCGATGGTTTAAGCGCTCATTTTTCAAAACAACTTGACAAGCGTAATTAAAATATGTGAAGTTCGTAAAGTTGTTAGGTTATCTACACAGCATCTCGTTAAAAGTAACATTTGCATTCACCAGCGCCTCTGAGTTTACTGTTGCCAAAGTGAACAAATATATTTACAATTATGCTAAGACAAATAAGCATATGCATGTTGCTGGTATAGTGCGCAACTGGAAGGTTGAATAATTTACCCCAAAATACATTAAAACATCCTCCCAGTGTAACAGGTACACTAATACATTAAATTGTTAATGATGTTATAACTATTTTTTTTACTTATTTACGATATCCCACGATATCAACCTTAAGATCAGAAACTTCTATGGCATCAAATTTCTGTAGTTACTCCCATAGACCAGTGGTCTCCAACCTTTCTTAGACCATTACGCCTGAGTGCAATTAGGCATTAGCTAGTACCCCCGCCCCCCCAGCCCCCTACCGTCTGTCGCCCCCCCCCCCCCTTTCCACGCCCACATTATCACGAATCTTAGCACATAACTAAAACCATAGAATGAACGACTTTTCTTGGCACACTTTTATTTTTAAAATGGTGGAAGATGAATGATATTTAGTATCGGTGTGTGTTATGGGGAGTGTGTGTGTGTGCGGGGGGGGGGGGGGGAGGCGTTGAATGAATGAGAATTGAATTCGTGTGCATCGCCAGTGCTGCTCACAACTCCTCAGACAAGGAAGCTAACTATCCAGGGTGAGGGTAGACACTTGTTAGAAAACATACTTCCCGGCATTTCCCCACTTCATCGTGACACTTGCTGGACCTGCATCTTGTAACCCCCTTTTAAAATCAACCGAGTTGAAACGTGTGCACTATGCTTACGAAAAGTGGAAGACTTTAGGCCCTTAATGCTTTGTGCCTGACCACACCCACTAATAGTAATAATAATAATAATAATAATAATAATAATAATAATAATAGTAATAAATTGGAAAGCACTATATCAGCCCTTATGAACTTACTTATGTGTCGTTCTGCCAATTAATTCATTTCTCTGTTTCGAAGCGAGTAATGAAGCATTTCTGGAGTGTTGCAGGTGCTATTTACAACTTGGGAAACATATTTTTTTGAGATATTTAGCATCTGTTACTGATATATTTATGTTCTATCATCAGCGACGTATGGAACAAAGCACAACATCGTTACGTCGTGGGTGGACTATTTGATGAGCCCGTAACATCCACAGTATTAATGCTACTAACTGAGAAAAAGTTATTATTGATAACTTATTTAGTCAGTATTAGAGCCTTACAAAACTATGACAGTAGTAATGACCTTTTGAAAATAATTTAGTTTCCGGGAATGAAACAGAATGGAATAGTTTAGTTTTTATCCCTCAGGAAATTACCTCCAGGTTGGGAACCACTGTCGTAGACGAATGGAAAATAGCTATCCTGCTTGACAGTGCTCACAAAACATTGGTACTGAAGGCAGGAGACTCAGCAATATACTAAAATGTGTATTACCATGACAATGTGAAATGTAAATAACTTTGTGGCACTTAATTTGAGAGTTAATTGTGCCTTGCACCAGTAATAATGTCTTGTAGCCGAATAGGCGATAAGGATTTGTGTTCACGTCATACTCACGCATGCGCTTCGTTCCAGGTAGTTAGTAGCGTGTGTTTTCCACTTGACAGTGGGCGCATTACAACTTTACTTTTGACTATGACGGATCAGGTGGATCCCTCTGCCAAGTTTTTAATACTGTTTGAGCAGATGCAGAGTACTCATGAACTCCCTATCGAGTGTCTAGTGGCTATATCCACGTCACCTCAGGACGGTCATACATTGATGTCAGTCCTGAGGTGGTTTGTGGAGCTGTAGGGGGCGCATCCAGTGAGCTGGCTGTTAGCTATAGTTGAAATGGCCTGGCGCTGTTTGGAGTGGAGACAGTGGGTGGGTAAATCTTGGGAACAAAAGAGAGGGGTCGGTTCTTGGTGTCAGCAGAAGGATCACATAAAGGAAATAATTGCTTGACATGTTTGCGGCACAGATTGCCGCCCTGAAGTGTTACCCAGTCATGCTCAATTTGGAAATTGCTGCTAGAAACTAATGTTGGTGTCTGTTGGTAAAAACAAGAACACGAACTGGGTCTTTAAGTGAACAACGGTGGTAGTTAGACCACCTAGTAGGGAAATGCCAATTGTATGTTTAAGGGTAGAAAGTTGTGACCACCGAGATCGACCAGTATGTTTCTCAGCAGGAGACGAGTTGTCCTGTGGGACTGACCTTTAGGAGGCCAGAAAAAGAGTGAGAGCCTGGTGCAGAGCATGGTGACAGTGAAGTGCAGGCGTTTGTGTTTTAAAAGTGCTAACGAAACATTCTGCTAGTCCATTAGAGGCAGAAGGCAAGCGTGCTGTGTGAACTAGGGTGAAGAGAGCGGAAAATTTCATAGATATAATTTGGGGACCACTGCTGTGACAATGGTGTCAGGAGGTTCTTGTTTGGAAACAATTAGAGAAAAGGTATCAGTAGATTGTCTACTTAATGTCGTAGATATGTGGGAAACATATGGGAACCTGCGGCCTCTGTGTATTTCAATGAGCCAAGGGTGGTCTGATAAAGGTTATGGAAAATGTAAATGGAGCTTGGACCAAGGACTGGAAAGTCCATATCGTGCCAAGAGACACGCTGTGGGCCAGACGTTTAGTGAGCACATTGCACTTTGTCCTGCATAAAAAAAATGAAGTTATCGAGTGGCATTGTTGGCCGGGAGGCCCCGTCCAGGTAAGTTCGGCCGCCGGATGCAAGTCATGTTTCAGGCGACGCCATATTGGGCGACTTGTGCGTTGGTCATGATGAGGATAGCACATGATTAGGATTACACAACATCCGTTCCACGGGGCCGGTCGGTGTGGTGGAGAGGTTCTAGGCGCTACAGTTTGGAACAGCGCGACCGCTACGGTCGCAGGTTCGAATCCTGCCTCGGGAATGGTTGTGTGTGATGTCCTTAGGTTAATTAGGTTTAAGTAGTTCTAAGTTCTAGGGGACTGATGACCACAGAAGTTAAGTCCCATAGTGCTCAGAGCCATTTGAACCATTTTTTTCGTTCCACGGTCGGAGAAGGTCTCTAACCCTGCTGGGAATCGAACCTTGGCCTGCTGCATGCGAGGCGAGCACCTTACGATGCATCTAATCAGGCGGACATTGCCCAAGTGCCCAACGTGGAGAAGCGACAAAATGCGCGGCTGGATAGTTGCAGAAATGGCCACTCAGGTGCGGCCATATTCTCCTAGGAGCAGCAGGATGTCGGTCAGTGTGGAGAGTTCACTCCAATAGTGCCAGTAGGCATGGACGTGTGGCTGCAGTATCTGTTAGTGATCTGGTGGCCTATCGCAGCGTATCAGGTAGAGGATATCGTAGCCCTGTGGTGTAACGTTCGATCAGCGTTGTGCCCAGTGTAATATTGGACATGGCTTCTTCTGCAGGGGATCCAGGTGGAAACACACTTAGGGATCCTTTTCAAACACTAGGTCCTGAACCAGCGATAGGCACGAAAAGGGATCAGTATGTTGTGTGGTACGTCGATATTGAATATCAACATTATAATCGATATGAACATATCCTACTGTTGCAGGAAGCATGCAGGTTTGTCGGGATTGTTGGCTGAAGCCTTGAAAAGGAGTGAGCACGATTTCCAACAGTGACGACAGATATGACCCATTAGCTGTTTGGGACATTAATGAGGATGCCCTCATCTTGTAGGCGCTATAATTGCCCCCGAAGCTTATCCCTGGGCACTAAAGGAACATTTCCATCCTTACAAAATTTTTAGCATCGCCAATTTAAGGAGAGCCGCGTAAGGTTCAGAGTCGCTAACATCCAAAGAAGGTTGTGTATATACACAGCTTAATTTCGTAAAAAAGTCTTTGATGTAAGTGTTTGTACCCAGGGGGTTGCCTGTGGGGACAGAGTCGTGAATATCTAACACCAGTGCATTAAACTTGTCCATGACTAAGAGACTGACTGCTCCTGGAGCGTCCACCACAAAATCCTGGCTGTGACGTTGTGTGACCGATACTGTAATTGTGACTTGAATTGTCGATTCAGTTTTGTAACGTCATTGATGTAACTTCGCATTTGGGTAGAAACGGGTTGGAGGGGAGGCGCCCCAATGCTGTAGCATGATTTACAATAGAATGGTCTCGGTGGACCGTGTATCTATCTACAACGTGATGCGTACATTATTGATTTTGACAATTGCAGAGAGATTTTCCTTGCAGTATGGAAGTATTGACTGAATATATGCTATGTCTACCCCAATGTCCGATGGTTCACGTGGGTGCAGTCCACTGACATCTTCAAAGGTGATTGATACACTTTGGCCTCATGTTCCGATTTCCAGAACAGGTGCACTTTGCTGGTTGGTAATGGCACTGGTGTCGTTGATGACTGATGAAACACTGACTGCAGGAAGGAAACAGTTGGAAAGGGTACTGAGTCTTTGACTGAAATTTGTAGTTCAGAATCGGCAGGTATCCGTTACTGAGTTTGAGGCTTACATGTTGTCTGAGATGCAAACACTATACTTTAGCCGAGGACTGAAGAGATAGCTAGACTGCCTTATGATAGGAAACCAAATTTCTGGAGATGGGTCCTTGACATTAAAGACATCACTTCTAAGTCTGTAATCCGGTGCATACATTAAAATCGCATCTCCAACCGAGGAAGCAGCATATTATTGCTTGCACTCCGGGTTAGTGCACTGAACATGGCAGTCACGGGATAAATCCCAGAGGCAGGCAGTCCACTCTCTCTATGACTGTCCTTGGAAAATGCTGCTCTATGAGTGCTACATAGTTTGCTCATGGCTCGACCATTCTGCCAAACAGCTAAAAAGCTGATGGGCCGATCTGAAATCCCTGACCATGTAGCCGACGTCGGAGGGATGGCAGCTGATTTCCGGAAACTTGTGGACTTGGAGAATTATTACTTATGAACTTTAAACTGGCTACAAACGTAAATTTCATTAATTCAGTTTCTACTTTAACAGTGAGCATGCTGCTGTCCGGGGATATTATTTTGTACAAGTGTTTTTCTGTTATTGAACATTAATACAGACAATATAGAAGCGGAAGTAACATTGTGACGCCTCATTTGAGTCCACGGTCGTGTTTTAGGCATCAAGTATGCCTTAATTTCTAAGCTACAACAGTAGTGTCAGTAAAGTTAGCCACACGTGTTAAATATTCTTACAGAGCCACAATACAGACAATATAGAGATGGAAATAACATTTTGCAACTTAATTGGAAGGTCCATTGTCTCTTGGACCAAGTGGAGGACGAAAATATGATGATTGGCTCTACATGGCAACTGGTGGATACTATTTAGCCATTTCGTTTTTAAAAGCTGTCAAAGTACTGGCTTGCGATTGAGAAGGCAAAATGTGTGTGTATATGTGTGTGTGTGTGTGTGTGTGTGTGTGTGAGAAAGAGAGAGAGAGAGAGAGAGAGAGGGAAAGACAATTGAGTAGACCCTCTGATTCTTGTGTTTCTCATAAAAGATGTTTGGTTTCGGAAGGAGTTGCAAAATGTGACTGGGACAGATGTGACTTAAAAAAATGCATGTGCCTTCAGCTGTTACTCACCCCACCCATCGTCAGCCCCTGCATACAGGTAAAGTACACAAGTTCATATATAGTGGGCCAGAAACACCATACATTAACTTTTACTTTTATCTTCTCTCTTTTATTGTATCAACATTTTTGAAAGGTTTCAGAATAATAATCACTTTTTAGAGTTTGCATCTCAGTACAGAGGTAAGTTAAATGGGCATATTAAGGGCAGTTTTAGCTGAGAAGGTAATTTACGCTTGTTCAGCAAATTAAGCAACATTCTAAATAACATCGCCTTCAGTCACAATTACTTCATTACTTCACATAAACACACCCACATAGACTCACAACTAACACACACACACACACACACACACACACACATATATATATATATATATATATATATATATATATATATATATATGGAGTGGAGATAGTGGGTGGGTAAATCTTGGGAACAAAAGAGAGGGGTCGGTTCTTGGTGTCAGCAGAAGGATCACATAAAGGAAATAATTGCTTGACATGTTTGCGGCACAGATTGCCGCCCTGAAGTGTTACCCAGCCATGCCCAATTTGGAAATCGCTGCTAGAAACTAATATATATATATATATATATATATATATATATATATATATATATATATATATAGAGAGAGAGAGAGAGAGAGAGAGAGAGAGAGAGAGAGAGAGAGAGGAGGGAGGGAGGGAGAGAGATGAAGGAAACAAGCGAGCAGGAGTGGGAAGGGAGAGAAGGAAGAAGGGTGGGACATGGAGGGCTGAAGGCGAAGTTGGAGAAAGAAAAGGAGTAAGAAAAAGGAAGAGGAGGGTGAGAGAGAAATATCATTATCTAGCCAACTAAATTTAATGTATTCAAAATATTCCTAATCATTGCACACAAAAAATATGTGTGTGAAATCTTATGGGACTTAAGTGCTAAGGTCATTAGTCCCTAAGCCTACACACTACGTCATCTAAATTATCCTAAGGACAAACACACACACCCACGCCCGAGGGAGGACTCGAACCTCCGCCGGGACCAGCCGCACAGTCCATGACGGCAGCGCCGAGACCGCTCGGCTAATCCCGTGGGGCCATTGCAAGCTAAGGCAATGTTTGTTACATTCTGAAAGTCACCAGTATTGGTATTGTTACGATTTTTAATTGTTAGTCACAGTACGTAGTGTCATGTTCCATGACCACGTGAGAGCCCAGGTTTGACCTATGGAGTAAATACATGATAACGTACGTAACTGAGCACGTCGAGTACATACAATCTGGGAGAATGCAATAAGTGAATTGTCTCCCTGGCTATCAATACGGTATAAATGAAATTCGATAATAATTTGTTGGTGAAAGACGTGTAATATCTCACGAAAGGCTAGTTCGTAATATCGAGAACTGCATTTTAGAGTAATACTTTCTATTATTCTTAGTACTCTAGCATACCATTCTCGTTATACCATAAAAATAAAATCAGGCTACGGAGAGGGTGGTTAAATGAACGAACAGTGTCATATTTAAGACTTAAGTGAAGACTCATAGTAAGACGCTGGGCGTGCATAAAAATGGTACCAAAGATCACAAAAATGGTTCAAATGGCTGCAAGCACTATGGGACTTACATCTGAGGTCATCAGCCACTAGACTTAGAACTACTTAAAACTAACTAACCTTAGGTCATCACACACATCCATCCCCGAGGCAGGATTCGCACGTGCGACCGTAGCAGCCGCGTGGTTCCGGACTGAAGCGCCTAGAACCGCTCGGCCACACCGAAGATCACAAATGTGGATACAAGGAAATACAATAGTTGGCGTGACAGTTACTGCTACGAAATTGAAGTGTAGATGATTTGGGCGCCGACCTGAGTGGCCGTGCAGTTCTAGACGCTACAGTCTGGAACCGAGCGACCGCTACGGTCGCAGGTTCGAATCCTGCCTCGGGCATGGATGTGTGTGATGTCCTTAGGTCAGTTAGGTTTAATTAGTTCTAAGTTCTAGGCGAGTGGTGACTTCAGCAGTTAAGTCGCATAGTGCTCAGAGCCATGGTTTGGACACATAGTTACACGACACAACGGCAACTGGACGAAGGACTTTCTCTGTGGGATACCTCGTAAGGGAGACTGACCGAGGGAGCGACCTAATGAAAAATGATTTGGCGAATTAAAGAAACAAGAAAGAAAATGGCTCTGAGCACTATGCGACTTAACTTCTGAGGTCATAGAATTAATTAAACCTAACAAACCTAAGGACATCACACACACCCATGCCCGAGGCAGGATTCAAACCTGCGACCGTAGCGGTCGCTCGGTTCCAAACTGTAGCGCCTAGAACCGCACGGCCACTCTGGCCGGCAAGAATGATAAACTCGTATGTGATAGCTTGAATTTCCTAATGTACGGGGAAGTCGGAAAAAAAACCTACATACATCCGTGGATTATAAATTACTGGTAACAAGGAAACTCTTCATATAAAGCCTCAATAAAGTTATTCTTTGCACGAACGTTACAAGTCACTTGCCGAGTGGAGTTTTCGATCTATATGTATTCCATTTTAGCATCTGTATTACTTTCCTCAACAGAAAATAAAAAGAAACCATCTAATCCCAGGTCCTCCTGTCTGTATTTCGGAATAATTCTACCCCTGAAGAAGGCTCACCACATTCCGTCTTAAGACATGTGATCTGCAGGTCGTTGCGTCGCACAAGCGTGCGTGAGCGGGGATGTTCGCAGTCTAGCCGTGTACACACATCGTGCGTGTGTCCTCGCGCGCCCGTGCACGGACGCACTCCCCCTCGCACCTAGACACGCATCGCGATGGAACACAAGAGTGGGTCGAATGTAGAGTACACAAAAGAAGCCTGCGGCTGAATTGCAAAATCGATCAGACCTCAATTCAGTTGTGTACCAGCGTCAGGCCGCGCTCGTCGCAGGATTCGAACATTCTATCATGGGGCCCGCAACGTGTATTATTTGTTAAGTCTTGATTGATTGCACCGTTACTGTCCCCTGGAGCTCTCATTATTTTCTTACCACAGTTGCCTCGATCAATGAAGTTCTTACCCGTGATAGATTAATCTTCGTAAGCGTTTTCAGTTACTTCCTGTGTGTACATTTTGTTACACAGATATAAAGATTGAGGACACCTTCTACGGTTATTTACATTTTCCCTTGATTCATTATCAGTACTCCTAAATTTACCTTTTTAAAATGGATATGTTTCCGACACCATGAGCGATTGATTCTAGCTGTAGACCTGCTGGATACGATATCCAAGAACAGCGCGGTATGGCCTTTTTTCATGAGAACGCCCAAGCCGATCGGTATCTCTGTATAATGTAATCACAGAACGCTCATCGTCTCTAATGACGTCGCCGATGTTTGTAACACAGATCGTAATTAATATAAAAAGGAGAAATATTCTCTGCATCATCAAAAGACTAAATTTTATTTGCTATACGGCGTCAAAAGATGAAGAACTTTCAGATCCTTGACTAGAATGCGATTCCTTCTTAAGAAATGATGTTCCGTGGTAATGCCAGTTCCAGCATTTAGTTATTGATTGATATTACATCTGCTTCAGAGATTTGAATATCCGAAGATATTTCCTGAGAAATTAGCAATAACTATCTTAAGCGATACTAAATACTCTCTTTTGAGACTGCGGCGATTCACTTCACAATATTACGAATCATTAGACATTTCCTTCGTCTGCTACACGTTGTAAACTATATTCGATTTATTTCTGTTTTTTTTTCTGGAGTCTAAGAAGAAAAGTGTGAAGAATCTGGTGAATTAACTTTTCATTGTGCAGCAGTGTCTGCCCTTATCTGTGCCTGTCTGATTGAAACTGTCTCTGATGCAAAAATAAAACTGGATATTTGTCCATGAAAGGGAACAACCGGATATGAGTCCCTGAGTGGCACATAGTTCTGTGAAGAACGGACAGCTTAAGATTTCCCAAAAATGGGTTTATAGAACTTCTGCTTACAGCATTGAAACGCTAAGGTGCATAACTATCTGTTACTATTCCCGTTCACCTGATTGATCTGAGAGTATTCCAGCACCCTGTCTGAAAGACACAGTCAGAATGTGTGAACGTACCACTGACTCTTTGAATACAGTCACACGAAAGTCTTCACACTCACTCAGAAGAGAGCCCGTCCCATAGTGGAATGTAGATTCCCGCTCTTTGATCATGAACAGACGGGTGGTACTGCGAAATTTAAGTACTGGCTAACAGCGGAAGCCTTTCTGCAATTTGGTTTGCTTGAACGAAAGCAAATACAAATTATTTATCAAAGTAAGAAAGATGACTGCTGGAGTTCCTGAACTCAACTAAGTGAACTGCGGGTATAACTGAAAGGTGGGAGGCTATCAGTACGAATTCAAATACGTCATCCAGATCGCTGTACTGACCAGTGGGAGCCTACACACAACCAATGCAGGTATTACTTAGGCAGTAGTAGAATATTATGTTAGTTCGAATGGCGTGCATACTTAACAGCTAGACATCATGCTCTGCAAAGAGTTCGTAGGGGTGGGTAGTTGAAATTGCATTTTCAACATTGAACAAGCGTGCAATTAACGCTTATCCACATAGATGATGGAGTACAATTAGTCGAAAGCTCTGGAAAATGCTCGTAGTAGGAAATGAACTCTGTAAAAAATGTTGTGACCATTTAATAGGTCAAGGGATGCTCGGATTACCTGAAGGATAGTACATTTTTCACATTCTTTCTGAAATGAGGGTAGAACCGTACTTTAAGAATCAGGTAGCTCAGTATCCCATTTAATGGTTTGCGTGATCAACAATGGAGTCCTTGGCGAATTGGTGACTAACATGTATTTTCTTTAGGCTCTTCCATTAAGAACTACATGTATATCATTGGACAACTGATAACACAATCCTACTGTAGACCATCGTAGGCCATCGTAAGCAATAATAACTTGTGGGTGCCTTCTTCAGTGTTGTAGAAGCATACAATATTAGTAGGAAGTTTAATGTCTGACGAGCACTCCACAAGTGTGGATGACATATACGATTACTCATATTCAAAAAGCCCTCTGTGCCTAAATGGAACTTCGGCCACCACACTGACCACCTCCTGTCTGATCTGAGCAGGAAAATGGTCTCCTCTTACATTCTTTTAAGCATCACGTTCTACCGATTAACGGAACAACGAACACATGAAGAAGACCCTCACACTTCTCTCTGTTCTTGAATGATTATGAACGATACGCTCAACATCTTGCCACACAAACACCTCACTTCAGTTGCCCATCACTATTGGGAGGCTGGAGAAGTAGGCATGTTTTCTTACGAGAAAACAATTTGCGTTCGTTATAAATATTTTTGAAGATATTTTTCTGTCTAGCTACTAGATTTTAAGAATTCGATGTGGTGTGGGGGACCATATTATATTATGGGTTACTGTGGTTTCTATACAAGACGTACCTTAAAGAAAGGGCCTAAGGGCACTGAATATATCTAAGCATTGTAGTTACAGGTCATAGAAAATAAATATGTTCGCTCTCCTTGAGTTCTGTAATGCACCTGTGTAGGTAGAGTTCCATTATTGGTGTACCGCTGAAGGATACGAAAGATATGCATACTATAAAATCACTTACTTTGTGCACAGTTATATGTTTAGGTTGAAGGAAGCCTTCGCGCTGATACAGGTAAGCTGCGAGTCACTATATGGAGCATCCTCTGTATCAAGTACGTCTCTGTGTAATTTTTTGAGTAATTCAGAGGAGCAAACGTGTTTAATGACTATTTGAATGAAACACAAAATGGAGCTCATGATGAAACAGAGCATGTTCGTTGTCGGGTGCTATTCATGGAAAACGTGTGAAAGACTGTTTACGGAAGAGTTTAAGAGCGTAATCGCTATGGTAAAATCTAGAGCAACGTCTGCAAAGCAGAACATAGTGGTGAAATGGCGCGAAACGGGCTCTGTAGCAAATAGATCCAGTAACTATCCGTAGAGGGTTTGAACACCAGAACCTTATATATTTACGGGTTTGCATATTTTAAAGTACCCAGACGAAATTTCACCTGCTGCGTTGTGTCGGTAGTTTCTGAGTGGAGTGGAATCATTACTTTTGGATCCCCACTTTCTGTTCCTTTCGATGAGGCATGTTTCAGTCTGAAAGATATGCTTACGCACAGAATATGTGCCAAAGCCCACTCAGTACACTGAAGAGTCGTTGCATAATCACAAGGTTAGTGCCTGATGCGAAATGTCTGATGCGATTCCCCTTAAGCTTTTAATGATAACCGGTATGTCCACAAAAAAACTCACAGAAGATGTACGACTGTAAGGATAATTTCATCAAGACGAGGAACAACACACACCGCCTCGACGAGCACGTTACAAGTGCGTGAGGTGTCCTGGTGCTGAAACGACAGTTAGCAGACAATGAAATCTCCTGACCAGCTCGATCTCCTTATGTCTTACCCTGTGATTTTTACCTGTGGGGTGAATCCAGGGGTCAGGTGTACTCACACACTGGAACAGCTATTGCATAACGCTGAAAACGCTATGGTTGGTATTCCTCAGGCAGAACAGCTATGAGTGCCTCACACATTGATAAATCGACCGTAGAGCTGCATCGTCTTCTGCAGAGGCCACTTTCAGCATCTTTTGTGATGTTTATTGACAAAGACAATCCCGTGACTCAACATTTCACACATACGAGAAACATCTACTACACTTTCTTCTTCATCATCATCCTGACCTTCAACCGATTCACTACTCTCAGCACCAATAATGTCTTTCTCATCTATGACCTCTAAAATCGGGTCGTGGCAGACGACTGTCAGGCGGTTTAAGCATTCAAGATCAATATTACACTGCAGAACATCGCGTGCAGACTGTATGTAACTGCTGTTGAAACCTGTGTCACTATATTATTCATCTATTACGTTTTCTTCAATGGCACACTAGTTCCAGCAATTCGTAATAGTGATCAGATAGTAGCATTGTCACGCAAGAGCTACTGAACGCTGACAATCAGCAGATTTACATATCTGAACAACATTTTCGTTTCGACATGTGAATTTGCTGTTGAAGCCAGCCGTCTACAATAGTAGTGAACGTTAAATGCCTGGATGATGGCATGATCCAGCGGCTGCATTGATGCCTTTGTGATTTCAGGCAAAAAAATATTTCAACGTTTCTATCTTCTAACTGCAACACATCAGAAAGAGAATGAACTGGACAATGGTCAAGAATTAGTCGAGCTTCTTCTTTCAGCTGAAGTGATCGCAGCTGCTTTCTCACTAGCGGGAACATTTCTTCGTGAAACTACTTTATCAAGACGTCGCATGTCATCTAAGAATTCTGTGAATGCATGTAGTTAACTGTGAAGATGATATGTCTATATGCTTGAAACATCTCGGGCTATTTTTCTTGTCCATAAAAAGGGAGTTCAGAGAACTGCCTCCCGATTTGTTTGCTCCAAAGAGGGTGGTAATTAAGTCTTTCTTCCTTTTGTAACGCGCTATTATTCCAGAATTCCTTATATTGAGATATCTTGTAGGACGTAGTCGATAATAAAGTTCCATTTAATCACAGTTATATACTAGACAATTATTAAAATTTTCATATTGACTAAAATTAGTTTGCAGACTATTTCAAGAAACGGTGAAGCAGAATCAACACCAGAGGACGTTTTCTTTCTTTCAACGTTCGTTTTAATAATTCGTCACGAAAATCACAACTTGCTAACCAATCGTCAAAAGCAAAGTAGTGTTGGTTCCATAGAAGTCAAAGTAACGTTTGGCAGCTTGATCTTTAATATTATCCCGCAAAGCGGCAAACGTCCACTTCACTTTATTAACAACTGCCATATTTATTCAGTTCATTCTTTTTGTAGTTTCGTCCTTTATCTGTCCGTTTCCATATTACTTTCAACTGCGTTGACTAAATTTCTAGCCGGCCGCGGTGGTCTCTTGGTTCTAAGCGCGCAGTCCGGAACAATGCGACTGCTACGGTCGCAGGTTCGAATCCTGCCTCGGGCATGGATGTGTGTGATGTCCTTAGGTTAGTTAGGTTTAAGTAGTTCTAAGTTCGAGGGGACTAATGACCACAGCAGTTGAGTCCCATAGTGCTCAGAGCCATTTGATCCATTTGAACTAAATTTCTAAATTCAGACTTTTCTTTCTTCCATACCTTGATTGTTCCTTCAGATAGATCTACACCATACTAACGTTATAAACTTGCTTTTGTATCCCCATACTTCACGCGATCAATAATATTTAGTTTAACATTCACAGAAGACGATTTTCATGTTTATCTGATACTTCATAACAAACTGAATAGTGCGTTGTGCAAATTGTGGTCGTGTTTGCTTATTTTATTGTCAAATACCAATACGCCACCACAGTGCTAATTGCGTCACAATGTATTCAGGTTTTTGTCCCTCGACGCTGCTGATTTAAAACTCACCGAAGTTTGAGATTTGTTGTCCATACCCGTTTCTGTTACCTTCAGGCATTATTTTCAGTCTTACGGGTTGCAGGGATAAATTATGATACAGAAAGCTACGTGCAGGTTGTGTAAGATTTTTAAACCGTGTCGTATCCTATTCCACCCATCTCCGTAGCAGAGTGAAAAGCGCGTCTGACTATTATGCGTAGGGTGCGGTTCCATTTCCAGGCATAACATACTGTCTGGTAATTCTCTTTTGTGGGAGGGCTGGAACAGGCTCGTGATGCCAATTGAGAGGCAACATGAATGAGAAGTTGGTCTGCAAAGCCGACACCGGCCGGCGGTATACTGTGCTGACCTTATGCCTCTCCACAGTGGCGCCAGTGGCACAGCATGACACAGCTCCCGGTCGCCAGCGTACGGACCTCTAGAACTGATCGTGGAGTGTTGCGTCTCCTTTTTGTGTTGTTCCCTGAATACGCGAAAACATGGGTTTACATGCGAAACACAAATTAATGCCATGTACGGGAATATGACAGAATAATCTTTCTTATATAAAATATTCCAAATGCCCATCGTTAGCATTGAAACATGGATCAATAGCATTTTTTCTCAAGTGCGCTTATGTAGACATGAGGAATTGTATACGGTTTCTAAGCCGTTCAAATTTATGGCACGGTTCTCTGCATCTTGTATTGGACTTCAGTGTGCTTGCAAATGCGCCAACAAATAACACTGTAGAATGGACAAAATGGAAGTTTGGGAATTGGTTCAGCTCTTAATTCCTATCTATGGGGTAGGACCACAAAACACTAGTGGTGAGTCTAAGAACTACAACGGATGCAGACCAAGCCAAGAAGGTGCGTCGAACATTTCATGCAATAATACGTTCCATGTGTTAACGTGGTATGAAACGTTGTAGAACTTGAGTCATATGATGGAAACGATTTTGGATCCATATCCATAAAACTTACTCATTAAAGTGGGAGAAAGAACACCTGAAACTCTGTATATTATACAGTACTAAAGGTAACCCTGTAGAGAGAATTAAGATTAATGGCAAGTAATGTTCTTCAAGGCAACGGAGAATCTGCAAGATTACTGGCCGGTCGGAAAATGGTGTTCCCGCAATTGAGCAAGTGAAAGAGGAGCCGCACAACAACCGCTGGTAGAAGGGAGACAGTCGCGAGCAAAGACCTCTCTCGCTAGTAAGCACTAGAAACAAACCAGAGGAAACTGTTGCTGGTGATGCCCAATACAGCGCAGCAATTGAGAGCACACTTGATTAAGAGATATCAGCTTAATAAATAGGGAGAAGAATTACGAACAACTTAAATTGTAATAACAACGTAGATAATGTTGCGGATAACGTGAACCAGAGACTGCGTTTTATTGACAGAACACTCAGAAGATGCAACAAATCCACCAAAGAGGCTACCCACACGACACTTGTGCGTCCTCTTCTAAAGTATTGCTGTGCTGTATGGATTCGTTACCAGACAGGATTGACAGAGGTCATCGAAAAAGTTCAATGTTCCGTTGGCTTCAGCAATAGTGGTTAATTTAATTAACGACATTATGCAAGTTGAAATTTCACTTTCTGTTTTAACTCCAAACAAAAAAAAATGGCTCTGAGCTCTATGGGACTCAACTGCTGTGGTCACCAGTCCCCTAGAACTTAGAACTACTTAAACCTAACTAACCTAAGGACACCACACACAGCCAAGCCCGAGGCAGGATTCGAACCTGCGACCGTAGCAGTCGCACGGTTCCGGACTGCGCGCCTAGAACCACGAGACCACCGCGGCCGGCTAACTCCAAACAATTAAATGAAATATGTACTTGGTATCAGTTTAACCTTTTCATAATTATATCTTTGATATGCAGACATGCCTTTCAGTTTTTATGTCGTGTTAATTATTAAAAATGTATATCACAGGGTGCAAATGTAAAGCCAGAATTAGTTGCATATTTTATGTGTACCTGGCGTCTCAGGAAAGAGTTATTTATAAACCTTTTTTAGAGTTATTTACAAATTAGTTTGGGAAATTTGTAGGTGATGTGAGCCTTGAGAACCATTACCCATCACGTGTTTCATAGGATGTCAAGAGCCAAAGGAATAAGTAAGTGATATTCTCTTTCTAAACGAAGAGATTTTTAAAATTATATTTTATGGGCCCATTCAATGTAGCAGCCCAAAAATTAGTGCTATTGGGTATTAAGTTAACGATATATAGAGACAAAAAACACGAAGAATAACCGAGATAAGGAGTGATTGTGTCGCCGTGCTACATGGCCGTAGCAAACAGACAGCGTGGTGCCGGCTGCCACGTAATTTGAGGAAAGTCAGGTGAGAATGACGTGGTGAGCAAATGTTTACCAATATTTCGTTCTCTAAAGGTTTATTTTTTTATTATTAAATTCTTATTGGCATTCGGAACGTGCCTATACAGACACCTCAACAGTGGAGAGTCAATTATGACAATACGAATTTAAAGTCAGCACGACACTAGGATCCAGTGTGGAGAACATCCAGCCGGGAATCAAACCTGGGCTCTTTCGCTTAGCAACCCGTCGTGTTGACCGCGCAGTTACCGAGGCGGACAATTTGTGGTTTTTATCGACTGCATTAGATAGTAGTCGAAAATAAGCCACGTAAGCACAGTACACAAGAGACAGTACAGTATCTGTTTTAAGATCAGAAATTTGGCCGAAGTGTTCGATAACCGTAGGTGAAACAGCAGAGTCAATAAAATATTCAGTCATGCTTTGAAGCAAACACAAATGCCCTTTTGTATTAAGTAACTGTTTGAAATAAGCAGGATATCTAGGTGCGATTCCCTCTTTGGCGCAAAATTTCAGTTGACTCTCCATAAATATTACGTTGCGGGTTCTCCATTTTTGGCATTTATGTCTTCCATATAACTATGTCTGTATTAATTTCATCATTTCAGTACGTTGAAGGATTTCACACTTTCCGGAGTACACTCTAAAGTACAAAATGCATGTCACACCTGAATTCCAATGTATAGCCCTCACCTGACTCTTTGGAACCGACGTAACAGATCTGCGTTGTAGGTCCTCTAAACACTCTACAGTACAGTCGACTGATTCAATCGGTACCACAAGAGACTACTACAGTACACTGCCCCTTATGGCAGTCAGTTCCAATGAAAACCTTACCGTCATACAACAAATATTAGAAAACACGTTATTGCAAAAGAGACACTCCTTAACAGTTGTAAATTAAACTTCGTCACAAAAATGACATAGAAGAAGTATTATGACACTCATTAAATGACATGACGAGTTCTTGTTCGTGATCTGAATTTGAACCCACTGTTAAACAAACAAAGCTTGCGTGTCTGACCGAGACTCGACTAGGCATAAGACACATAAAATATCGAAGTTTTCACAAGTATCAGTTTACAAGGCCGAATGTCTGACCCTCGAAACAAATGAAGATAGGTTTAGCACTGCACTGGATACAATATGAAGCTTGTATTGCTCCTGACACGTAATAAAGTGCAGCGCACAGGTGCGATACTCCATGAGATAAAGCTGCGCTGATTAACACGGAATAGAACCCACTCCCCACACGAATTATTAACTAAACACAGTCAGATGTATTATATTAATTATGTTCACCAACGGCATGATAATGGAACATGAAACGACGATCCAAATGTGTTTTCCCTGGCAGGGACTCGAATTCGACAACTTTCGCTATTTTCTTATAGCTACGAATAGAGATGAAATATTAATTACTTCTTTACCAGTATCGAAATGTGCACATGTTCGGCAAGAGGTAACGCAACAAATAGATCTGTGCTGCCTGGGACTCCAACCCCCTCATATACTGACCCCACACGAAGGGATCTCAACTATCAAATCTCCTTTCACTAGCAGTTAGGTTCGCGCTGTTCTTGGAGATCTGGTGGACTTTGGTATTATGAGCAAACAACGAAACGATGGGACGGTATCATCTCAGAAGGTTCAAATCCATAGAAAAACTGGAATCGGAGGTCGGATACCAACCCAGTCACTTGAAACAAGAAATTAATGTTCTATGACGTTATGTGACGATTGGTTTGTGAGCTAAAATAGCGTTATTAGTGCAAGACAGGTTACTAGAGACCGAGCAGCTAAAAGCAGGGACTTGCACCTCTAACTAATCAAACTTCGTTAAAGACAGTAGGGATTGGAAGTGTTTTATGTTGATTTGGAACTACGACACAGTCCTACGTTCTGTATTTGGCATTACAGGAAGGGAATAGGGTGCGTTTGTGGCTGTTTGAACTTGTATAATCAGCGGGAATCAAACCCACACCTTAGCTTCAACAAGTTAGCCTCAGTTCAACCAACGACAGAATTTATCAAGAGTTAACATCATGTTTTGGTCAGAATGGGGTACACAGCACATGGTACAAGGAGTGTTGCCTTCTACTTAAGCTGTCGCTGTGAATAACCTATTCGTGGTCTTGTAGTCTGTGACATGACGTGTGAACACGAAAACCTTAATATCAAACCCACCCTTTTCTGTACCATTTAAGCCATTTTCGGACTGTCTGCTGAGAGTGTCAGTCTGGTACAAGGTCAGAGATACACTAATACAACTGGTGCGTCATCTTAATACCATACAACAAATGGTTATTTTAATTAAACGTGAAGTCTCTTCACATACTCAAGTAGCTTTACAGCACTACAACGTAAATACGACAAGGCGGTTGTAAGATCAGTTGCTGAATGAAACACTGTTAACAGTGTATCCATTGATACGATTTCATTACCAGAAATGTGTATTTTCAACAGCAGATCCTGAGTATTTTATGTTTCATAGCTCTATATCTGCTGGTTACTGAATACAGCAAGACGTCTCATGATGGCAGAATTTCTAGACACGTCGTTCTGAATTCGATAAGGCTGTTTGCAGATCTGTCATGGAGGAGGTAAAATGTTACTCTCGCGCCAGTTTGGAACTGAAAGATACTACATCTTACTCTTTATAGAGCATCGGCGTTTTCATGGAGCAAGCGATCAACTGCAGCGTCCATGGCCTCCTCATCGTCCTTGTGTTGTCTGCCACAGGTAGTTCATTATGCGGACAAGAAGATTGATAGTAGCTGATATCTGATAAGTCGAAGGCCCACCAAAGTGGAATTCATTCAGGATCTTTGATTGGTATACCCTGAGTATAGCAAGTGAATACTGAAATATAGCTCTCTGTTATTCCATGAAATTACGAAATCATCACGGCGCCGCCGTGCATGTTCTGCCATGTTGTCATGAACCTATCACATTCATTGCAGGACGATTATGTTTCTACTGGAAATGTCTTTCGTGAGTGGACTAAAAAAGTAGAAGTGTATGTTGTGCATCAGTCATACAGCGGCTGAATTACTTTTCCCACCGTATCATTTGAGGTATTATAGTGTTTATGGTGAGGAAGAAGAGTGGAAAGTTTCCATCGCAATACATACGAATGGAAATAAACGTAATCTACTGAGCTACAGATAGATTTCATTGACATCCACATGCAGCAGTATGTGTGAACAAACACGTTGATCCAACTTAGCGAAATACCTCGAAATATATTACCAATTGACATCAAACCCTCATGGATTCGGAAAGAATAATTCTTTTGTGACACAGCCGGCACTATTTTCACATTATGTACCGCATACAGTGACTGTCAAATTGATTCCGCATTTATAGAGCGCCAAAAAGGCATTTGATATCATTTCCCATAAGCGTCTTCCAACCCTATTGTTTTCTTATGGACTATCGTCTCAAATGTGCGACTGGATTCTTGATTCACTGTCTTAAAGGCCGCAGTTCGAAGTAACTGATGAAATGCCACCAAGTGAAACGGAAGTGATGAACGTTATTCCACGAGTAAAGTGACGTAGGACTACTGCTGTTTCTAATACACATAACCTCTTTGCAGGCAATCAGAAAATTTCTCTTAGATTTATGGCAGATAATGCCGCCATGAAACTCCTCAGAAGAGCAAAGCGAATTGAAAAATAATGTTGAAAATATATCTTCTCGGAGCAGAACGTGGCAACTGACCTTAAACGATAAAATGTGCGAGGTTCTCTCTACATGAATACCAAATTAATTCCGTTAATGTTCGCTTACACGATAAATCAGTCATATTTAAATGTTGTAGATTCAACTAAATATCTAGGATCTACTATCACAAACTACTTAAATTGTAATCGTCATATGGAAAGTATTGTGGGGAAGGGAACCCAAGGACCGCGTATTATTAGCAGAATCCGCAGAAGATGCAAAAAAATTAAAGTGACCGTCTACAACATACTTGTCCATCCTCTTCGCGAGTATTCTGGCTCAGTACGGAGTCGCTACGAGGTAGGAATGGCGTAAGACTTCGAAAAAAATCAAAGAACGGCAGCTCGTTTTGTATTATCACGAAACAGGTGAGCTTGTGCCACAGATATAGTTATTTTTGTTAACGATTTATGATGGAAATCTTCGAAAATTAGGCGTTTCATATTGTGAAAAGATGTTTTCACTAAATTTCAATCGCCAAACTCCTCCGCTGAATGCCACGATATTTTGTATTCCCCTATCTTGCATAGGAGACATGACCATTGTGATAAGAGACATCAATGCTTGCACGGAAAGGTTTAGTTGTTCATGATTTCCACGCGCCTTTTAAGAGTGGAACAGTAGAGAAATAATGTGATAGTGGTTGAAAGAACCCCCTGCCAAGCACTTAACTCTGAATTGTAGACTATTAATGTAAAAGAGGCGGGTGGGAGTGAGAGAGAGAATGAAGGAGAAATTAACAATGAATAAGTGTAAGACGTAGTCGTTTGCTTAAGTTTTGGAGGACGGAGAGAGTATTAATGGAAGGAGGGGAAGTGAGAGTCTAAATTGATTACTTAGTAAATATCTATACAGGGTACAGATGAAATAAAAATAGAATATATAACAAACAGTATATTCAAAAAAAATCACTTCAGTTACATGGGCCACTCAAAGGGAAACTAACTCAATTTTGCCAAGCGATCTTCCACTGGCTCTTAGAGAGGAAAAACGAAGGAACAGACGACATAACAAAACGTTTAAAGGACTCTATTACTCTATCTAGAATCACACATTATCTTTTACTTGTGTCATGCGTCTTGGCATACAATCTGTAAACGGTCGGATGTAACAGCCTGGAAAAGCAACTTTCTCCCCGGCCTCAAGAACGCAGTCCTGAAGAACGTCAGCTGCAGTTGGCTGGTTTTGTGACCAGTTCTCTAAACATTTTAGGGACCTCAGAACACATGTTTTCCATAGGGTTCTTGTTAGCAGCCCATGTCTGCCAGTCCGTGACGTTGACCCCAAACAGCGAAGCTGCTGCTGAACGAAAGCAGTCTAGCGAACCGGGGAATGGCCCTCTTGCCATGTGAAGTCCCCTTCTCCATACAGCATTCGCACTTACTGAAGCATCACATTTTCCAGTGCCAGGGTATGTTGCTCGCTGTCGAGATTTCCTTCTATCCTTATATACATCAGCAGCAGGTAACAGATAGCCACCCACTTCTTCTCGTCGTGGTTACATATTCATGCCAATGGAGAGTCCCTTGCGGCCTGTAAACGACTCTTCTACCGTCGTTACCGGTGGAAAACACCTTCCGATCAGTGAAAATTACGTTTTCCCACGACCCACTCAGATGGAGCTCTGCAAATGCCAGCCGGTACAAAACACTGGCTTCGCTGAGACGGCAGAGCATCGTGCCTGCAGTCCAGCGTCCCTCAGACTTCGGCGGTGTCACTGGAGCCGGGGAACGTGGTCCTTCGCCACAGCTGCTTCGGTTCACAAAGGAATTTTCTCTGTTCTTAGACATTAGCTACCTCTCCTCCTGCTGTGAGTCCACTCTCTACCTGCCTGAGCCACGAGCTCTGTTTTTGGGGGGTGGTAGTTCCACCACCATCTCGTTGCAGTAGCACGTCGACCGCCTTACCTTCTGCCAGCATCGCTGATGAGGCATCCACCTTCTTCAATAAGAGCGATGAGTATCTTGAGTTGACCTCTCCCAATGAGTCATTCCAACAGACGGCCTGACGTGTATTTCTGCTTGGCGCTCTTACACTGACAGCAGGAGGGGAAGTAAACATATTTACCTCAAATGGAGGGGCAGAGGCAGAGTCATCCGCTGCGCCCGTCCTGGCCCGCCCCTGGCGAGGGGGCTGTTTCCCTGCCACCGAAGGCTCGCTCGCTTTGGTCTCGCCTCAGCACCAGGCTGTAGCTTGCCGGCCAGCCCGTCAGCTGTCCAGCCTGGCTGGCCTGTTGCTCGCGAGCCGCAGCTGGTGCAGACCAAAGCCGCAAAGCCACGCTCAGCCTCTGAAGGATCAAATGTTTCATACACCCTACCCACGTCTGACGTGTAAACTAACACAGATTAAGTTAAAGAATACACTCATGATAAACGTAGCTACCACAAAAGTTTTCAACTAGCTAGCCATCGCATGACGCAGAAAACAATTCTTTCTAGTGGGCGCTCTGCATTAGATCACGCCTTAAGAAATTACGTATTTTACCAACATAACTAAATGGATTTTAAAAGTAAACACTTCTGGTGGCAATCTTGCAAAATAACTGTGTATACATTGTTCATCATTCACGTTTTGAGCACTTGTAACGTGTACTCACAGTCTCTGAAACAATAAGTGCAGCATGGCGATAATTAGGTTTTGCTGATGCACTTCATTTACATGGTAATGATACACTATTATTCTGTAATTCACAGTTACGTGTTTCGTAAAGGGTTCACAGAGTCGTTTCAGCCTCTCGATCGTTCCATTAATGTACAAAGCTCGAGGAAAACGAACATCAAAATCTTGATGCGCGAATTCTAATTTCTTTTGTGTCAATTCAGTTGCAGTAACATCCTTTGTACGGTAGTGGTAACAAGAACTGTTTACATTCGGAGGAGAAAGGTGACGGTTGAAATATCGTGGAAATAACGTGACGCAGTGAAATATCGTTCGTTTTAATATTGCGTCCCCAACTCGTCTCCCTAACGCCTTACTCCTCCAATCTCAAGGAAAAATAAAGAGAAGTATTTTCGACACTCTCTCACCTACGTCCCAAAACTAGAAAGTCAACTGTCTTCTTTCAAAGTTTTCGATATCCTCCATTAATCGTGTCAGGTGCTCAGCAGTACTCCAGGAGGGGTCGAACAACCGTGATGCTCCTTAGTAGACCTCTTGGCTCTTCAAAGGGTTGTGTCAATAACCCAACATTTGTTTCACCTTCGCCACGACGTGTGATGTTTCCCAGTTACGTTGGTTATATTAATAACCGCCAGGAACGTTACTAGATCTATAACCTTCAAAATTGCTTTCTTTATCAAATTCTCGAAGCTTGAAGAAACCTTCCTCGCAATCATTTGGATAAAATCACACAACTTTATTTAGGGAAGGAATGATATAAAAAGCCTTTTTGGAACTCAATAAATACTGAGGAAATTTGAGAGCCACTGTATCTGCAAATAAAGTCCAGCTGTGTCGCAAAACACTTACTCTTTCCAAATACATCCTGGTTTGATGTCAATAGGTAATATATTTTGAGGTATTTCATAAAGTATTCGAAAAGTAAGTTCTGATCAGCCGCAAAATGCAAACCACAGTGAAAACCAAATACGTTTTATTGGCAACAGTCAGCTACACGTGTCAGCTACTTGACTGCATAGTCAGCGTTCCTACTTAGAAATAAACATAGAAGGCAGCCATCTGTGCTTTCCTCCAACACTCTACATTGGCCTGCAGCTCGTTGACTGTGCCAGCCGGCCGGTGTGGCCGTGCGGTTCTAGGCGCTTCAGTCTGGAACCGCGTGACCGCTACGGTCGCAGGTTCTAACCCTGCCTCGGCATGGATCTGTGTGATGTCCTTAGGTTAGTTAGGTTAAAGTAGTTCTAGGGGACTGATGACCACATATGTTAAGTCCCATAGTGCTCAGAGCCATTTGAACCATTTGACTGTGTCAAAATGTTGCCTTCAAGCTAACGGTTCATGTGAGCAGAGATGAAACTCAGGATCAGCTAGTTTTCTGTGCGTGTCTTACACTTCCCATTGAAAAGACCGTAGGAGCATCTTCATTGCCCCTGTAGAGTGGGGCTGTGAACTGTCTTGAAGAAAGAACCGATTGGCAGTTGCGTTATGGGGCCTGCATGACGTCAGGCGAAATCTCTCACTAGGCCCTCATACTTGGTGAGGGACATGGTTTTCTATGCATCTTTACGTAGTCACTGTGAGCTCAGAAATGCCTGGAAAATTATGAAAATATCTTAGAAGGTAATGAAACTGTGTTAGATGTTTGTAAAGTAAATTGCTTTGTGTATCTGTATACTATTCCATTTTTTATTACCAAACGGAACTTAGTTTCCGAACTACTCTCGTATATGTACAAATGCAGTGCTACATGTCTATGTCAAGGAAATGGGTCTGCAATTTAGTGGATAACATTGATTTTCTTTCACATGTATTGCTATGGCAACTTTCCATTCTTCTCCTTCACCATACATACTAGAACACTCCTAATGATGTCACATAAACAGTAAATAAGCAGCTCCATCGTTGACCCATAAGATGCACTCCTAAATTCTCAGCCCATTGAAGAAAGACATTGCCTGTAGAAACATTATTGTCCGGCTACGGATATGATAGGGTCATGATAACCTGGCAGAACACGTCTGGTGATGCTTTCTTCTTGGAATGACAGAAAATTATCTTGCTAGATTCACATGCTATATTCAGCGTATGCCACTCAAAGATCCGGAATGAATTACACTTTGGTGTGCCATCGACTCATCAAATATATGTTGACGTAAAGGAGAGGTTACTTTCACGCTGCAAATACAATTAATCGTCTTGCCCACATTGAGAATTATCTGCTTCAGCCACCACAAGGGCGTTGAGGAGACGATGAACGCTGCAGTTGGTCGCTTGCTCCATGAAAATGTCGAAGCTCTATAAGAAGTAAGAGGCAGTAGCTTGCAGTTCCAAACTGGCGCGAGAGTAATATTTTACCTCTAATGTGACAGAGCTACAAACAGCTTTATCGCATTCAGGTCGACGTATTTAAAATTATGTCATCATGAGACGTCTTGCCATATTCAGTAACCAGCAGATCTAGAGCTAAAAGACATAAAATACTACGCAATTACTGCTGAAAATACACAAATCTGATAATGAAATCTTATCACTGGATACTCTGTTAACTAGTTTCATTCATCAACTGCTCTCACAGCAACATTGCCGTACTTACATTGTAGTTACATAAAGCTAGACGAGTATGGCAAGAGACTTCACGTTTAATTAAAATAACCATTCGTTGTATGGTATTATGATGACTCACCACTTGTATTAGTGGAGGGCACATTAATGGCGTTTCCTGATAGGTTACTGAACAAAATAGACAGAAATATCAGTGAAATTGTCAACTATATACTCCACCTCGTTAAAAAAGCCGTCTGGTGATGCGTAAATGGCTTTCTGTTCCCATGTATGTAGTGACTTGCGTTTAAACCGCAACATTCAATCAAAACAAACAAAGAAAACCAAAATTAACTTTCTTGGTGGTTCAGCGATAATGGGCGAGAAAGGTAAACACATGCGTGTGTAACATTAGAAGACGTGCAGCAGGCGTGTTTGCCAGCCAACCTCTTTCATGCTGCCTTCCAGGTCGTTCTGCGACTATAGTACATAAAATTAGTTGGTAAAAAATATCAGCTGCAAAGGACACATTTCTGTGAAGTAGTTTGTAGCACAAAACATTTTTTTTTATGCCACAAGATGTATATCAATAGCAATACATTTTGTGGGCGTATACAGACCACCGTTTGAGATAGTTGTTGTCATGGCTTACCCACTATTCTCTCCTTATGCAATTACCGTACGGTACTTCAAACCGCCATCAGGTAGCACTGATTTAGGTTTATGGTGGTCACCTGAAAACTTTTGTGGAAATCGCCAGGATCAATCCTTTGAAATGGCATAGACGACTTAGTTCCCCTTCCTTCTCACTTAAGAGTTTCTACTTTATGTGTAATCTCGTTTTTCGTTGAGACTTTGTAACACGATCCACTTCCTTTCTTTTAACCTCAATGTGACTACTGGTGGCAAGTGTAACATGAACGTTAACTGGTCATCACTCTTGCCAGTTATCGGATACACCGTCATTGATCACAGTAGTATATCGCAGAAACGTCCTCCATCAACGCGTTTGTCTTCCTGTATGTGGTGATTAATTTATCTCAAAACAATCTTACGTGAAACGATATAACCTGACTTTCTCGATAGCACACACTCCATGCAGGCACAGGAGTTTCAAACTGCTTCCACTGTTTCAACCCATTTATTAAATACAAAAACAGCAAGTCAGTAATGTTAAACTTTACTTCGTTGTAGACTCCGTTTTCTAATACATAAACGACGTTCCCTATATAGTCAAAGATGAGAAATATTCAAATTTTAATGGCAAGGGCTATATTAGAAACTTAAATAAAGTAAGACTACAGCAAATACGTATATAGCAACATGCCATAGAAAATCGCCACCAAGGCTGCTGATGCATGGTATTTATCATCCGCGACGTTAGATGATGTTATACTTGCTAATTCGAGGGCAGAAAAGTCCACTGGAGATCACAGCTATGAGCCCAATGGGTCCACACCGGTCTGCGTAAAGAGGTCACTGGCTGATGGTGCCAAATTAGATTTACCATGATAGACACATACGAGCCCCTTCGCAAATATGTTTCTGAAATGTTTTTCTATTAATGGCTGGTTAGAAAGTGAGCGAAAGTGTCTCTGAATTTCTGTCAGACTGGTTCTCTCAGCAGACAGTCGAAATATGGCTTAAAAAGGATGGAAAATGGTGGGTTTGATATCACAGTTTTTGCTTTCACACTGCATGACGTTGACAACAGTTCGAGTGGAAGTCAACACTCCTTGTAACAAGTGCTGCGTACCCCATTATGATAAAAACATGATCCTAACACATGTTATATTCTATGGTTGGTTGGATTGAGGCTAGCCTGTAAAGACTAAGCTGAGTGTTCGATGCCCGGTGTTGGTACAAGTTTAAACAGCCACAAACGTAGCCTCGTCATCTTAAGTAACGCCAAATACAGAAAGCAGGATTGTGCTGAGCTTACAAATCAACATTAAACAACCATTCGGTACTGACTGGAACAGAGTTGGATTAGTTATGGCTGTTAAGGCGGAAGTCGCTCATTGCAGAATCTCTCTCTTTAGTATATGTCCTTACACTAGTAATGTTATTTTAGATCACAAACCAATCGTTACGTACGGTCATCGATCCTTAATTTCTTGTTTCAAGTGACCTTGAGATTTTGATTGTATAGGACTATGGTTCGAGTTCCGATTCCAAATTTTCTCTGGATTTAAACCGTCTGAGATGATGCTGTCCCATTATCGTGTTGTTTCATCACGTTGCTAAATCCCTCCAGGTCTCTAAGAAATGCGCGATCCTAACTTCTAGTGAAAGGTAATTTGATAGTTGACACCTCTTTCTTTGGTTTCAACAACGACGATATGAGGGGGTTATTGTCCCAGGCAGCAGAGAACTCTTCGTTGCGTTACCTCTTGGCGAAAATGTGCATATTTCGCTACTGGTGAAGAAGTAATTAATATTTCATAACTGTTCGAAGCTATAAGACATTAGCAAAAGCTGCCGAATTCGAATCCCTGCCAGACAAAAGTCATTTGGTTCGTCGTTCGGTTTTCAATATCATGCTATTAGTGAACGTATTTAATATCTTACTTGTGATTGTGCTTAGTTAACAATTGGTATGGGTAACGCGTTCTATTTCGTGTCCATCACCACAGCTTTACCTCATGGAGTTTCGCACTTGTGCGCTGCACTTAATAAGATACATTTCGTCGTTATTTGTCAAGGACAATATAAGCTTCATGGGGTTTCTAGTGCAGTGCCAAACGTATCGTTATTTATTTTCAGGCTTGGACATTCGGCCTTGTAAACTGATACTGTAGAAAACTTCGATATATTAGGTCCCTTTATGCTTAGGCGAGTCTCGATCAGAGACGCAAACTTTGTCTGGTTAACAATAGGTTCAAATTCAAATCACGAACCAGGACTCGTCATTTCACTTAATGAGAGTGAGAAGACTTCTGAATCGTCTGTTAGTATAATCAAGTTTAATTTACAATCGCGATTTAGAAAAGATTGCTGTATGGTGTGTCAGGTGGCAGTTGACGCTAAATAACGAAAAGTGTGAGATGATCCACATGAGTTCCAAAAGAAATCCGTTGGAATTCGATTACTCGATAAATAGTACAATTCTCAAGGCTGTCAGTTCAACCAAGTACCTGGGTGTTAAAATTACGAAGAACTTCAGTTGGAATGACCACATAGATAATATTGTCGGGAAGGCGAGCCAAAGGTTGCGTTTCATTGGCAGGACACTTAGATGATGCTACAAGTCCACTAAAGAGACAGCTTACACTACACTCGTTCGTCCTCTGTTAGAATATTGCTGCGCGGTGTGGGATCCTTACCAGGTGGGATTGACGGAGAACATCAAAAGGGTGCAAAAAAGGGCAGCTCGTTTTGTATTATCACGTTATAGGGGAGAGAGTGTGGCAGATATGATACACGAGTTGGGATGGAAGTCATTACGGTATAGACGTTTCTCGTCGCGGCGAAACCTTTTTACGAAATTTCAGTCACCAACTTTCTCTTCCGAATGCGAAAAGATTTTGTTGAGCCCAACCTGCATAGGTAGGAATGATCATCAAAATAAAAGAAGAGATATCAGAGCTCGAACAGAAGGTGTGTGATTATAGTGTTCAACAAAAAATGATTTTCGGGTGCAGAGTTGAAACATGGTGAAAGTAATTAATTTTGACCTGCTGCCTCTGAAAATATAGTTAGTTTCCACCATCAGCCCCCAATCTCAAGTTATAGAGATTTTAAGGTACCTATGTCTAAAAGCTGGCACTACAGTGGTCTATATAACTTCTACACTAAATCTGTATAACATACTTCATGTCATTAAACCAAGTTTCAGTGGTGTCGTCGGTCTAATGCCCATTTTTACAAACAAATATGCAACATTCCTTTCCTGGATGATTTGCTGGATAATTGCGTCCTTCAGATGGCAATTTCCTTCTGTGTGTTGTAGATCCTTCAAAGCAATCACTGATGATTGTATAGTTCTGTCTACGTTTGTAGCGGACTTCCATCCGAACTATGTCCTGATGGAGTCCTTCTTTTTTCTCGTCACTGACCGATCCCAGATTGGCCGGGAAGAAATCTAAATGCAAATGAAGGAAGTGCATTCTTAGATACATTCCGTATGCAAGGACTATTTAATCTTCTATAAGATTTTCCACTAATACATGACAGTTTTCTTCTCAACGACATTGTTAAAAGGACACAAAGGTGCAACCTCTGGCTGATTTCATTTTTCTTCAAACTTTTAATCGCTCAGGAACATCCTAACCTATAGCCCAATAAAATCATTTAATTCAGGGAAGGCTTCGCGTATATGTATGAAACTGTTACCATTCTTGCCCAGCCCCTTAACAAAGATCTTGATAAGCCAGAGTTTCATATACAGCGGAAGAGGAAGACATTTTGCGAGCCCATCAAAGACATGAATTTCGCATTTTGTTTCCCTGGGCCCTGTATAATGTTTATTTGTTGCACGGTTGTTTTAAAGACAAAGGAATGATCAATATATGGCGAAACCACTCTGGAGACTAGTAAAGAAACCAGTCAACACACAAAATTTCTAGTTGTCTTCTTTATACGTAGCAGATCCAAGTACGTCTAATAAATATTTACGTATAGATGGAAATGTATTGCCATTATGTAATAGTACAGCCTTCAGGTTGGTCTTGGAACCGTCTACAAACAAGTGCCACGCTACAGCCAGATGTGGTATGTTTAAATGTTTCATTAAACCTATCACATCTTTACAGTGGTATATGTTATATTTAAACAATAGTTCACATTAGAGATAAGAACAAAAATGTAACTGCGCTTATTTTTCCACACGAAGAAGTTAAAAATTGTACAGTTAATCACCCAGCTGTTGTTCGCTTCCATCCTATAGCTTTTAATTCTGAAATCATGTACACATTCTGGTTTCACCTTTGATATTGCATTACGGTAAGGAGATAGGTTTAACGTACACTTTGTATCAAAACCACTGTTGACCATTGTTGCCTCTGAGGAATAGGTGCGACATCTATGATGTAGCTTCAAACATGGATATCCGTTTGTCCAATGGGGTTCTTTACGATAACACTGGCAGCGTATCTTTTAAGAACTATCGGTACTAGTGACTGTTTTGAGACCCGTCCAGAAAACAAGGATTAGTAAAATAATTTTTTTAAATCCCGCCCCACACATTATCAGACCAAGGTTGTTGTTTATCTAGCTTTCTTAGTGAGCGTGGCTTACCAACTGACCACAAAATGTTGATTTTTCCGTGGTTTGTAAACGATGCTTCATGAGTAAGCAAAATCTTGCATATATACGGAGCATTTCCTTGCAGTTTTCGTTGATAACATTCAGATAATTATGAACTATTCTAAAAGTCATCATCATTAAGCTATTGATGGTACGAACTATTGAAAGTATGAAAAGCTTTGGCGGGTAGTACCCGAAAACTCTTCTTTGGCAGATCCCATTCGCCCATAAAATCTTCCTCATAGTGGCTGGTGGATTGTGTGTTATCGCAGGTACAAGGTTATTTGCAATTGTCTCCTCTGCATCTGTTCTTTTTCTTAGGCATATTTCATTCCTCACATTTACAAGGTCCACGAATATTTTGTGTTTACTAACACAGATCGTAAGAGCTCGGCACTTTGTCTAATTGTAAGAACATAAAACTAAGCAGTTTGTACAGAAAATGATCACATTAGAAACATTTAATGGCGTTGCTTTAAATAATGATGGAAGTCGGTCGCAATTTACAAATAACGTTTCAGCAATGAACCTGGTGAAAGAGAGTCGTGACTTTTGAAACACAAATCTTCCTGCGGGCTCCGTTGTTAGTATGTGGGCGCCAGTTCAACCTCAGGCTGTGTTCGAAGCACGTTACTATAAACAAAAGCTTTGACTCTAATTAGTGACTGAACTAACGGTGGGTCCCCGGGTTCGATTCCCGGCGGGGTCAGGGATTTTCTCTGCCTCGTGATGACTGGGTGTTGTGTGCTGTCCTTAGGTTAGTTCGGTTTAAGTAGTTCTAAGTTCTAGGGGACTGATGACCATCGATGTTAAGTCCCATAGTGCTCAGAGCCATTTGAACCATTTTTTTTAACTAACGGACAAACAAAATACATTATATGCATATTCTGTTCTTTCAGCGGTCCCCGTTTCTTTTTAGAAACTCGCGGAATAAAACTAATGTTCATTCACAGACGCTGTATCACTAAGGCCTCTAGCCTTCGTAATGGTCTGAATTCGATTAACATGAGAACGCAATGGTCCAGCTGAAAGTATATCTCAACTCAGCCATCGATTATAACATCCCGTAGAACTATCATATTGTTCCGTTTTGCAAACTGTGCCCAAAAGTGCAAAATATTGTCCATGGGATACGCAACAGTAAATTTAACTGTCGATTCGAGGCACGTTAGCGTGTTTTGAGTATTCGTTCGAAAAGGAAGGTAAACAATAATAATTTATTTGCAAACGTATTGGCGGATATGTATGTTATAAATGGGAGGCTGGTAGTACTATGTTGAAACAGATTACGGGAAAGCAGCCGGATGCCGTCTTAGATAAAGGCCGACATTTCGACAGTTTCACAAACTGTCATTTTCAAGGTATAAATGTAACAAGAGATTGCCGTGCAAAGAAATTTAAAAACTCGAGTTGCAGGGCATATACCGAAAGACAAGGTAGAAGTAAATATCCTCAGAGTAGTTTTTTTTTTTTTGTTATCAGTCTACTGAATGGTTTGATGCGGCCCGCCACGAATTCCTTTCCTGTGCTAACCTCTTCATCTCAGAGTAGCACTTGCAACCTACGTCCCCAATTATTTGCTTGACGTATTCAAATCTCTTTCTTCCTCTACAGTTTTTGCCCTCTACAGCTCCCTCTAGTACCATGGAAGTAATTCCCTCATGTCTTAGCAGATGTCCTATCATCCCGTCCCTTCTCCTTATCAGTGTTTTCCACATATTCCTTTCCTCTCCGATTCTGCGTAGAACCTCCTCATTACTTACCTTATCAGTCCACCTAATTTTCAACCTTCGTCTATAGCATCACATTTCAAATCCTTCGATTCGCTTCTGTTCTGGTTTTCCCACAGTTCATGTTTCACTACCACACAATGCTGTACTCCAGACGTACATCCTCAGAAATTTCTTCCTCAAATTAAGGCCGGTATTTGATATTAGTAGACTTCTCTTGGCCAGAAATGCCTTTTTTGCCATAGCGAGTCTGCTTTTGATGTCCTCCTTGCTCCGTCCGTCATTGGTTATTTTACTGCCTAGGTAGCAGAATTCCTTAACTTCATTGACTTCGTGACCATCAATCCTGATGTTAAGTTTCTTGCTGTTCTCATTTCTACTACTTCTCATTACCTTCGTCTTTCTCCGATTTACTCTCAAACCATACTGTGTACTCATTAGACTCTTCGTTCCGTTCAGTAGATCATTTAATTCTTCTTCACTTTCACTCAGGATAGCAATGTCATCAGCGAATTGTATCATTGATATCCTTTGACCTTGTATTTTAATTCCACTCCTGAACGTTTCTTTTATTTCCATCATTGCTTCCTCGACGTACAGATTGAAGAGTAGGGGCGAAAGGCTACAGCCTTGTCTTACTCCCTTCTTAATGCGAGCACTTCGTTCCTGATTGTCCACTCTTATTATTCCCTCTTGGTTGTTGTACATATTGTATATGACCCGTCTCTTCCTATAGCTTACCCCTACTTTTTTCAGAATCTTGAACAACTTGCACCATTTTATATTGTCGAACTCTTTTTCCAGGTCGACAAATCCTTCCATTAGTAGCCGTAACGTCAGAATTGCCTCTCTCGTGCCTTTACTTTTCCTAAAGCCAAACTGATCGTCACCTAGCACATTCTCAATTTTCTTTTCCATTCTTCTGTATATTATTCTTGTAAGCAGCTTCGATGCATGAGCTGTTAAGCTGATTGTGCGATAATTCTCGCACTGATCGTCACCTAGCACATTCTCAATTTTCTTTTCCATTCTTCTGTATATTATTCTTGTAAGCAGCTTCGATGCATGAGCTGTTAAGCTGATTGTGCGATAATTCTCGCACTTGTCAGCTCTTGCCGTCTTCGAAATTGGGTGGATGACGCTTTTCCGAAAGTTAGATGGTATGTCGCCAGACTCATAGATTCTACACACCAACGTGAATAGTCGTTTTGTTGCCACTTCCCCTAATGATTTTAGAAATTGTGATGGAATGTTATCTATCCCTTCTGCCTTATTTGATCTTAAGTCCTCCAAAGCTCTTTTAAATTCCGATTCTAATACTGGACCCCTATCTCTTCTAAATCTACTCCTGTTTCTTCTTCTATCACATCAGACAAATCTTCACCCTCATAGAGGCTTTCAATGTATTCTTTCCACCTATCTGCTCCCTCCTCTGCATTTAACAGTGGAATTCCCGTAGCCCTCTTAATGTTACCACCGTTGCTTTTAATGTCACCAAAGGTTGTTTTGACTTTCCTGTATGCTGAGTCTGTCCTTCCGACAATCATACCTTTTTCGATGTCTTCACATTATTCCTGCAGCCAATTCGTCTTAGCTTCCCTGCACTTCCTATTTATTTCAATCCTCAGCGACTTGTATTTCTGTATTCCTGATTTTCCCGGAACATGTTTGTACTTCCTCCTTTCATCAATCAACTGAAGTATTTCTTCTGTTACCCATGGTTTCTTCGCAGCTACCTTCTTTGTACCTATGTTTTCCTTCCCAACTTCTGTGATGGCCCTTTTTAGAGACGTCCATTCCTCTTAAACTGTGTTGCCTACTGCGCTATTCCTTATTGCTGTATCTATAGCGTTAGAGAACTTCAAACGTATCTCGTCATTCCTTAGAACTTCCGTTTCCCACTTCTTAGCGCCTTGATTCTTCCTGACTAATGTCTTTAACTTCAGCCTACTGTCAGAGTAGTAAAGCAATCTAAATCACTTAATAAAAGAATGTCTTCTGGTAAGCAATGTATACCAACCAGCTTAGTTTCCGATCATGCTGATGCAATAGCTGCATACTCAACAATCATATACAACCGTTCGCCCCACGAAAGAGCCTTACCCAAAGACAGGAAAGTTGCACAGGACACATCAATATTCCAGAAAGGTAGTAGGAGTAATCGACTTAAATCCAGGCCCATATTATTAACGTCGATATGCAGCAGGATTTTGGAAGATATATTGTGTTCGAACATTATGACATGACAGAAATGTAAGGGGTACGGCAGACAACCGACTTATGAAAACCATGATCTTATCTGAATCTATATACATGCTCCGCAAGCCACCGTATGTCGTGTGGCCAAGGGTACGTTGTACTACTACTAATAATTTTCTTCCTATTCCACTCTCAAACAGAGCGAGGGAAAATCTGTACGTCTCCGTACGAAACCTAATTTCTTTTATCTTATGTTCGTGGCCTTTACGCAAAATGTATGTTGGTGGCAGTAGGATCGTTCTGCAGTCAGCTTCATATGCCCGTTCTCTAAATTTTCTCAATAGCGTTCTTCTAAAAGAACGTCACCTTTCTTCTAGGGATTCGCATTTGAGTTTCCAAAGTATCTCGTTAATACCTGCGTGTTGGTCGAACCTCCCAGAAACAAATGTTGCAGCCCGCGCTGAATTGTTTCTATATTCTGCCTGACTTCTACTTGGTGGGGATTCCACACATTCGGGCAGTGCTCAAGAATGGGTCACAATAGTATTCTGTTTGCGGCCACCTTCACAGATAAACCACACTTCCCTAAGACTTTCCAATACAGCGAAGTCGACCATTCGTCTTCCCTACTACAATCCTTACGTTCTCGTTATGTCTGTTATCACATTGCAGCTGTAGGTCTCGACATCAAATCGATCTGACTATTTCAAATATCACACTACTAAAGCTGTATTCGAACTATATACGGGATGGATTCTCCTAATCATCTGCATTAATTTACAGATTTCTACATTTAGAGCTAGCTGCCAGTTATCACACCAACAAGACATTTTCTAGAATTCATCTTGTAGTTCTCTACAGTCACTGAACGACGACACATTCCCGCACGCCACACCATCATCAGAACACAGCCGCAGATTGCTACTCACCCTACCCATCGGATCACTGATGTATACAGAGAACTGTAGCGGTCCTATCACAATTCCCTCTATCACAGCTGACGATGCTCTGATCTCTGATGAACACTCGCTATCGAGCACAACTGGGTACTGTTACTTACTGTTTCCGAGCCACTCACATATCTAGGAACATATTCCGTTTGCTCGTACCTTCATTAACAGTCTGCAGTGGGCCATCGTGACAAACTATTTCCGGAAGTCAAGGGATATGGAATACTCTTGCTGCCTTTCATCCATAGTTCGCAGGATATCATGTGAGTATCGGGCAAGCCGAGTATTACACGAGCGATGCTTCCTCAAACAGTGTTCATTTGTGGACAGAATTTTTTCCGTCTCAAGGAACTTCATAATATTGAATCTGAGAATATTTTAAAGAGTTCTGCAGCAAACCAGTGTTAAATATATTGCTCTGTCATGTTGTGGGTCAGTTACTTTTCCCTCATTATATACAGGGGTCATATGCGCTTTATTCCAGTCTCTTAGGTCTTTGCTCTGACGAGAGATTCGCGGTAAATGGGACCTAAGTAAAGGGCCAGTACCTGTGTCTTCCGAAAACAAAAAACACGGCAGAAGTCTGAATGCCACTATTTACGGCCCCTCGGATCTTATGAAAGAACACAGCACTCTGAGTTTCCCAATTTCTAGTTTGCAGAATCCAGGATGATACACCATAAACACGTTAGCATAAAACTGCTACATAATTTTGCCACAGGATTAACTGCAACTTTTCTCCAGTCGCTTGGAACCTCAAGTTGTTCCAGCGACCTACGACAAATTTCTGCTAGAAGAGGACGACGTTCTTCCCTTCATTATCTAAAGTGTTGTATCTGTTGCTTAACCTAATGACATATAACTCTCTACTTTCAAATATATTTCTATAATCTATGTGTCTAACTTTGACCTATTTCTAGTTTTGTACCTAATTTCACTCTAAATCGTACGGCACTATCACCATCGGAAATTCCGAAGTGATTTAGTACCACCGTATGCTCTACAATTCTTTATTGTTGAAAAAAGTGTAATTAAATAGTTTTTTCCTCAACTTTGTCCTTGTTTAGTCTACTTTCTATTTGCGTGCCCTCTCGAAGTTTGTGTGGAGGACGAATATGTTATTTTTCCCAGTTAATGCTACTAAACTATGACATCTGTCATTTCTGCTATGATTAGCTTTGGAATCCCTCTCTATCATTTTGCAGAGCTAGTTGCTATCATTTAACATCTTCTGTGACTCTTTGTGGAAGTCTGCTACTGTTTCATCAGCAAGTGTGCGTAGACTTGAATGATTTCCATTGAAAATCTTTTTTTTTTTTTAGTTTTGAAGATAGTTTTCCTATTGTGAGTGACATTTCTTCAGTATCCCCGACAATGTTTGTAAACTTAAAGTTTACAATAAAGCTACTGCTCGATTCCCTCCCCGGCTATAGTCAAATTAATGACTTAGAATTCAATTCAGATATGTCTTAGTTGTTTAGCTATACTTGTGTTAGCACTGATCCATCTAATTCGATTTCATATATCTCGTCTCATGAATGCAGGAACCTTTCTTTCTATCCCAGGTAGTCCAAAATACTGTCCCTGAATGAAAGTAGACGCAGTCGCTTTTCTAACTGGCATATTAATGTCTGTTCAGCCGCAGTTGAGTACAATGAGATGTTAGGAATTCAATAGGGCTTGTGACAATCTCACCCATGGTGCGCTAGCCTGGCAGGATCTGTAAAGTTGGGCAAGACCCGTAAATAGTGCAGAACGTCGGAAGTAGCACGCACACAGCAGTCTCCGATCACAACCGAGTGCTTCTGAAACTCAAAGCTTGTGAGCAATAAGACCAGTTCGCATATTACTCACGTGCCAAGAAAGCCCTCAGGTCTCTAGCTATTATTATCAGTAATCGCTAATTTAATCTGTACATTTTAACTATGTTTCAGAAAGAACTTAATCTCTCGGGTTTCTCCCAGTGATACGTAGGCAGAGCACTTTCTACTACAAATTCAGGACACTCATAGAATTTTACAATGAAGACTTTAACGGCCGGTTACTTTAGTTGCTGGTGAATTTGCAAGGTTCTATGACCGTAGTCCATGAGACATTTTGTACCTAAGATTCCGTCCACAGGTACTTTCATCATTTTTGGAGGGTTCCTGGTGCCGTTGAGTCCAGCCGACTGAATTTACCGAAGATGAAACGGACAATTTTGTTTAGCGAACACCTTGTCCAAGCTTTTCACACAATGCACAGTCACTACCCATTAGTATGGTATGACTGAAATTATGATTTGGAAAACATCTCTTCGTGTTAGGTATGCGTATCGCAAATATAAGGTGGTAACATATGTTGAAACAATCGGTGTGTGGAATATACACAAAGACGCTGTTGCCTTCTGAAATTCGTTCTTCACTTTATGTTTTTAAACGCCATTGATACTAGATGAGTCCCTTACATCTACATTTGCTCTTAGGAACATCTGAGATGGGCCTGTGGAGATAGCTAGCTTTGTGCCAGAGAGGACACATGCGTTTTTTGTGCTCGTAAAGATGAGTGCAAATGTTTGTTAGTCTCTGTTACTAGCCTTCTATTAATGGTTTCTCATTCTTATTTTTCACTTCTTTCTTGAAACTTTTCCCGCAACGGCGCAGACTCGGCATGTTTACGAGGGTTGTAACTTAAACAGTGGCAACTATTTATTCACAACCGATACAAAAGAGTTGCATGTTTGCAACTGTTACTGTCCTTCAGAGTAGCCACCAGCGTTGTGTAGAACCCGTTGCCAGCAATGTGAAATGCTTAGTATACCGTTAGCGGAGCCTATTCTGTTGATGGTGCGAATGCAGCGGTCTAAAGTTAAGGTGATTCTCGTGTACGCATTGCGTTTCTCCACGGCAGACCATCAGTGCACAGTAGTACTGTTCGCTTTTGGAGCATCATCTGCGAACAGCTTTGTGAAAGAAGCGGCGACACTTTCTGCGCAACCCACCCATCATTTTGCACGACAATGCGCGAGCGTATACAGCGCAAGCTGTGGCTGCTCTGTTTGGTCGATGGGACTGGGAAGTACTGTACCATCCACCATACTCCACGGCCTTAAGTCCTTGTGACTCTGATTTTGATTCCGAAGATGAAGGAACCACTTCGTGGCATTCGCTTCAGAACTGTACCAGAGATTCGACAGGCAGTAGACCGCTCCATACGCACCATCAATAGAACAGGCTCTGATAGCGCTATACTACGTCTTAGATATCGCTGGCCACGGTTTCTACACAACACTGGTGACTACTCTGAAGGACAGTTACAGGTGCAAACAAGTAACACTTTTGTATCGGTTGTGAATAAATAGTTGCCACTTTTTAAGTTACAACCCTCGGATTTTCAGATTTGACGTGGTTAATTTTAGGGGAGGCCGGATGCTCTTCCTGTCGGCACCGTGTAGCCTCCTATTAATTTTTCGCTTTCCTTTATCTATTACTACTTTAGAACCCGGCGTTGCCCAGATATATATTTATTCCATTCTTCCCCCTGTTACTCCGTCCATCAGCTCCTCCCGGCTCCCCTTCTACATTTTCTCCTCCATCTCTCTCTGTCCATCTGATTCACTTTCCTTTCTCTGCTACCTCTTCTTTCCCCCTCCCCCTCTTCCTGCCCATCTCCTCCTCTTTCCCCACTCTGTCCTTTTCCCCATTCCCCTCTCTGTCTGTTTCCTCCTACACCTCTGTCTCTCACTGTGTATCACCTCCAACCCGCTCGGTCCACTTCCTCGTTACTCCTTTTTTTGTCCATCTCATCCTCCACTCTCTCTCTCGGTCCACCTCCTTCTCTTACCTTCCTCTGCCGTTTCTCCCTCCCCCTCCCTGTCCACCACATATGTACCAATTTCCTCCTTCCCCATATCGCTCTGTCCATTGCCCCTAACCCCATCTCTCTTCACGTTATAACCCCAAACCAAACAGGAGGCTGCTGGTTCTTAACTCCGCGGTATTTCTTTCTTTCCAAACTGTAAGTAATATGTGTACCAACTTCGGCTGAAATCGATATAGGGGTTTAGGTAGAAAACCTGTGGCTTTGCCCACGTACGCTCTTGTCACATACGCTTCAGATATATTTAACATACTTCTCTCATATCAGTACACGCATTTCACCTGTATCTCTACGAAATTTCACCTGCGGGTTCTTTTTCACGCTGTTAGTTGTTTTTGACTTCATATATCCTTGATTATGTGTCATACAAAGATGTAATTCTGCAGGTACATTCATAGGTATAGTTGAATACTGTCTGCAAAATGTGTTGCGAGTAGAATTAGTGGTAAAGATGTAATAAAAATTCCTAGTGTATTAAAATTGTGTGCTGGACCGAGGCTGGAGCTCGGGACCTTTCCCTTTTCTTCGCAAGTGCTCTGCCACACAGTACACTATAGAGTGAAAATCTCATTCGGCAAAAAAGTAGTAAAATTAATTAAAATTTCATGTCTGATGCAGTATTTTTAGTGTATGAAAAGTGAAAATGTGGTAAACGATAAAAAAAATTCCTCTCGGAAAATTTGTGATGAGTGTCAGCAAGAATATGTCTCGTAAAGGTTTGAAATTATGTATAAAGTTTGTCGCCAGTCACTAAATGCTCTCGTTTTCAAATACTTGATGAATACAGTCTGTCTGCTTGCACGTCGTGAGCTACTACACTTTTCCACCCCCACATCCAGCCTTTTGAACGCCTTGTGGTTCTTACCCTCATAGTGGTTCTTTCCAGACAGTAAGTGATATGCACAGGAAGCTTAGCTGACATTGATTCAGTGGCTTAGAAGGAGATGTGGAACACATCTGTTCTTGTGTTTTCTTCATTCTCTTTCCTTCTTTCTTTTTGACGCTCGTTTAGTCAACATGTTCAAAAGTGGGTATTAGTCCTTTATCTCGTTGACGTAGTAAACACCACCCAGTTTCAGTTTTACAAGTTTTTAGGCCATTTACACGTGCGATCTGAAATATATTGTTCAGACGTTTCCTGCACTTCTCTCCATGTCATCTAAAATCATTGTCAGTTTATTTTTTCTTCTGAAGTTGCTTCCAAGAAAGTAAGATAGTTAAATTAGTTGTAAACTTAGGAAGAAGGAATAATGTAGCAATTCTTTCTTCCACAATGCTACATACCTCGCTACAAGACTCGCACTTTCATTACCGTTAGCTTCACTACTCGTGATTTATAAATAAAAACAGGAAGAATCTGTGAAAATGAGGGCAATTTGAGTATAGGTGTTTGATATTCCCCCGTCCCTGTAGAAATAAATTGCGTTAGCAATATGCAACTCATGGGGCTCACTAACATAGAATGTGGACTAGTCATAGGCTACCACCTAAGTAACGAATCACTCAGGATTATTTAAAGTCTTCTAAAGCTGCCCATGTCGGCAGTTGATTATGTCATTGTGAACCGTAACTGCGAAGGAACAACAACAGCTAAACCGAAGTCAGACATCATGTACTACAAAGACGGACCGCCAAGAATTGTAGGGGATAGTCGTAACAATGGCATGAAATCAGCCAAAAAAAAAAAAAAAAAAAAAAAACACGTGAGGGCCTTAGTGCTAGCAGCAGTTTATCTTGCACAATGGCAGTGAGTAGAAGTTAAAAGAAATAGGTTACAATGGTCGAGCTGATCTTCGTGAGCTGCACATTTCACTCGGCAGTGCTAAATGATACTTGAGGTGGTGTAAAGAGAGACGAGACTGGACGGTGGATGACTCCAAACTAGTAATCTGGGGAATGTATAGCTCTGTATTCGGTTACAATCCAGTGGAAGCGTCTTAGTGTGGAGAATGCCTGGAGAAAGTAACTTGCTTTAATATGTAGTTTCAATAGTGAATCAAGGAGGGCGTGGTGTTATGGTACCGGGCTGTTTTTCGTGGATGGGGTGTGGTTCCCTTATTGTGCTTACGAAAATCCTAAATACAGAAGAACACGAACACATTTTAAAGCACTGTGTATTGAGTACAGTAAGGCAAACTTTCGGTGACAATAACTGTTTATATCAGCATGACAATGCATGCTTTCAGAAAGTAGTATGTGTGAGGCAATGGGCTGAGGGCAATAACATTTGTGAAAGGACTGACCTGCCCAGAAGTCCCACCTGAACCCAATGGAACACCTTTGGGTTGAGTTAGAACGTCAACCTCGTTGTAGACGCAAGCAACCGACGTTATTACCATCTCTGGCTTCGGATCCTGAGGAAAAATTAGCTACCACTCCTCCATAGATATTCAGATACTTCATAGACAGAGACAACAGCTGCAGAATTCAAGCAGGCATACATGCAAGTCCGCTAAATGTGCCTTGATACTTTTCATCGCGTGTATAGTCATGTCGTAACCACACTCAACTCGAAATCCAAATGCAGGAAACTCATTGGAACACAGAACGTAGTACTGAAAGCAAGTTTATTACGAAATACAACGTACAGCCACAATAGAACTGAATCCTCGACGGAGTTTGCAGCTACTTACGTAAACATCGAATATTTCAGAACTTACGCACATATCAAATATTCGAGAATATACAAACATCACAAACATAAGACATTTGAAGATATTTCCAGAAATTATAAACACTTAGTAATTACTGGTGGCCCAAATTCGAGCTGGCATCCCGCAGCACGTCATCCAGCGACGCCAACCACTACAGCAGACTACATGCAGTAAAGCTCATGGGCTTATACAGGCTGGTAAGAAACATTCTGAAAAGCTTCTAAGAGTGCTGCAGGGTAGGTTGTGCTGGGAAGTAATTGTTAAGAAAAAAATTCAATACATTGAGGCGTTTCCGAGTTAATTAGCACTGAAGTTAGCCAATCAGGCCATTGCGTGCGCATATTCAAGCAACCTGCCAGAGACGTAGTCGCCAAAGGTGTTCTTCGTTTGTTTTCCCTAAACCGAGCAGGAGAGAAATACAAAAATTGATCGTCGCATGGTAGTAAGAATTGAACTCAAGCCAAAGAATGAGAAATTTCATGAGCTATCACTTACGCTATGAGAATAACTGACTAACTCTGTCTGGCATATGGTTGGAATTGGGCGCGCAATGGGCTGATTGGTTAACTTCATTCCAATTAAATCGGAAACTGTTATATTAATACCCAGCATACAGACGATTTGAGCTACCAAATAGATTCTTACGTCGGAGCACCAATCTCCTGAAAGTAAGATTGGAAACATGAATCTACGTCACATGGGAGTCATTTCTGGCATGGCGATTTACTGTAGCAAGTTTGTGTCAAATATCGTACAGTTAGCGTAAAAATTAATTACAGTTTAACGTATAGAAATACTGCGAAACTATTGCACACGTGACAAGCTCATGATGTGTTGAGACGTGTGTTAATTTAAAAATAAAACCCATCGCTTAACACAGTGGACGTAATATTTTACGTATACAGTTCCTGCGTGATTGTGTACTCAATGATCGCATCTGAACATGGCGACCAGATGAATCGCCGAAATATCGTACAGTGAAGACGATCATGTTCGGCAGCATAACAGTGAATAGCATAAACGTATAAGACGCGGGGAAAATCTGCGGATTCACAATATTTTACGTAGCTTCCGCTGGTGAACATGGCTATCAAATATTTCAAACAATAGTTAGAGAAATTTTTAATGTGCCACGCAGGAATATTGTGTGTTGTGATTATCTCTGGCTATGGAGCGACTGCTAACGCAAACTGTGGAAGGAAAATGCGTTATATCCTATGAGCTATCGACCCCGTCTAGACTGAGGTCAGAGTAGTTCCGACGCCATGACGACAAAACCGGCTGTAACCAGATCTGGAGCACTTACTTGTATCACTTCGCCACTCTGTCAACAAGTCGACAGCCGTTTGCAGACATCTATGTCGTTGGAAATTCGATGAACGCGATCAGATCTGCGTGGATGTAGCGAAGTGGCTACGGCGTAGGAGAAGTAGCAAGGAGGCGCCGCTGTGCTGCTAAAATAAGAATATCTGGAAAAAAATACTGCAGTAAGTACATGCTGGTCACAAGGTGAACTATATTAATCACAAAGTTCATCACTTTCTGCCTCCTCCTTGTAGATGTAGGAAGGGGGGCGGGGGAGGAAGGAATTGTAGCTGGCTTACATGGCGTTCACTGCCAAGCAAGCTAGTCATAATCAGCCATGGGCACATATATTTGCTCATGGCTTTGTCTATTAATACCCTTTAATATACACAGACAAAAGGTAATTGAAACTAATGCATGTATCTGTTACCAACAGAAAAAGGTTTTCTGCTGGTGAACTTTTTATTATGCATTTCCAGTGCATTTCCAGTGCATTTCCAGTGCAGTGTCTATATTTCCTAAAGTTACAGCCATAGACTTATTGCTACTTTTTCCGTAAGCACGAGTTCTGTTTCGAACAAAGCGTAGAACAACATGTTGATGCCAGTTATCCTTCAGCGTTGACCTTCTATTATATTTTGATCTGCAAAAATTTAAATAATTTATTTATCTGTTTATTTATTCTTTCATTCACCGTGAAACATGGAGAGCAGGTGCTGCTGGAATTTGGCGGATCATGTTTTGTACACTCTATTTTTGAAAATTATGTTTATTACCAACTGGTAGGGGATTTGACCAGCTCATTTCAACTAAGTTCTCTTTCTAACGTCGTAATTATCGTGCTCATATGACTATCACAGAATCTGAAGCGACACAGTGACAGATACGAGCCAAAACCAAGAAGAAGACACGCATAACTTGTAACTATATCTATGTAATATAATAGGCTGCAGAATGTACAGAAGTAGAAAGAATCTTCAGGTTCTACTGACATCTGTTTCTGAGAAATAAATAGCGTGGACATTTCAAAGGTAACTGTAACATGAATTTAGATGTACTAGAAATCAATTATGTTTGTTGATAGTAAGAACAGAATTTATGCTCGGGTGAGTACAGAGTTACTACCACAAAATCAGTTGTCAAACGGTAGGCTGAAGAAGAAATAAGACAACAGAGATATCTGTGAACTACTATCAACAGCACCGAGAGCAGGTTGTTGCACCCGAGATAGATATTAATACTAAAACCTTCACAGTATTATTTGTGTATATGACGATTAGATCTGCAGATGAAGTTTCTGGAAGATTGTGTGAAGAAGTAATACGCCATCTGAGTCACAACATTTTATGTGACTGTTTGAGTCCAACGCATTTCGGAGGTACAACTCCATTCCGAAGGACTACAATGAGGTTTCTGTGGACATTACGTCTCCTTCAACACTTCCGCATCTGATACCAGAACAATATCATCTGCGTATCTGCGTAATGCGGGATGTATGTCCTCTGTCCATTAATTTTGATCCCCATCTCAGCTGTTTCTTGATCTTGGTTTATAGCTTCCGGGATATAACCATTGCATGTAAGAGGGGAGAGAGCGCATCCCTGTCTCACACGTTTTCTAAATTTTGCTTCTTCTTCATTAACAAAATTCCTAATCACAGCTAGTTCTTTCTTATAGAATCTGAGCATAACCAGCATTTCCTTGTATTTTGCACCTGCTTTCTTCAGATCTCAGAATATATCTTGGCAGATAACATTGTCAAATGTCTTTTCCAGGTCTATAAAGACCACATGGACTTACTTTTAAATAATAAGCCCCAGTGAAGTAATCGCCTCTCTTGTTCCTAATCCTCTCCCGATTCAAACAGGTTTTCGCTCAGAATATTCTCCATCTTCTCTTCAACTCTCCTCAGAATTACATGTATGAGAATTTTTTTTGCTTGTGATATTAGGCTTAAGGTTCTGTACCTTCACATTTTCTTTAGCTGCTGCCTTATTCGTTAAGGGAACCACGCTACATTTCTGAAAGTCAGTTGGTATCTCTCCTGTGATATAATTGCACCTAATTGGTTTCAGCACCATCATTTCCATTCTGACGCCATCATTCTTGATTGTTTCTGCAGAAATATCATAAATCTTAATGGCTTTGCTCTCTCGCTGGTCTTTAGGAGCATCCTCAAATTCTTCTTACAGAAAATCGTCTCCTTCCTTTGTCATCTTCGTCTGTCTCTTCTTCTTTTCCTTTTACACCCTGCGATAAAGGTGCTCCACCACACAGTCCCTCAATGTGCTCTTTCCCTCTCTTTACAATGCCTTCCAGAAGGAACTTTCCCTCATTGTTTTCCACAGCACCTGAGATTTTTGGTTTGATTTGGTTAAAAAACATGTTTGCTGTTCTGTAGGCCATATCAAGATTTCTATGTGGGATATTTCCTTCCAATTCTCTGGTCATTCCATAAGAAAACTTTCTTTTACACTCCTAGGTTTCCGTTGACTACGTTCTTCTGTCTTCTGTATTGCGTTGTATCTTGCTTTTCATTGCGTTCCTGTACGGTCCTCTTTCTTCAATAACCTCCTGCTCTCGGGCCCCTATGTGGGTGGCTTCGTCATCAGTATACGCTTGGAAAACACTCCATATTCTCTTATTCTTCGATTTAGTTTCTCGAACTATGCTTTGGTTGGTTGGGTGATTTGTGGATTGTGACCAAAGACAAGTTTTCCTGCTTCTTTGTATTTACCAGATTTAATTTTTTCCTGGCCGTCTCTTGTTCTAACATGTTGAACATTTTTAGCCAGGTGGTCTGTTTCCTGCGCCTAATGCCTTGCCAGCCCAATGGTTTTCAAGTTTTTTATTTCGGGTTTCTGTTTTACAGTCTTTTTTCCATACATTTGAATATGAATGAGCTTTTCATCAGATCAGTTTGTAGGCACTACCTGCTTCTGCCGATAGGTTCTCCAGTTTTCTTAAAACTGGATTTTAAAACTGGTAAAATCTACCTGTTGCCTGCATAAGAAAAATGTGTTGGTAACAAATAATTGGTTTGGGATTACATTAGATTAGATCTACTTCTCAATTCAATACACCCATCTGCCAGGAAGTTTCAAATCAGCGCACACACCGCTGCAGAGTGAAAATTTCATTCTGAAGACAAGTGGCTGGCGCAGTTGCTATATCGCTTACAGCTTGTACAATGGTAGGTTATCAAGATTTAAGTGAGTTTGAACGTGGTACTACCGTCAGCGCACAAGCGATAGGACGCAACATCTCCGATGTAATGATGAAGTGGAGATTTTCCTGTACGACCATTTAACAAGTGTACCGTGAATATTAGCATCCCGGTAAAACATCAAATGTCCGACATCGCTGTGGCCGGGAAAAGATCCTGCAAGAACAGGACCAACGGCGACTGCAGAGAATCATTCCACTTGAGAAAAGTGAAACTCTTCCGCAGATTGCTGCAGATTTCAATTCTGGGCGATGAACACATGTCAGCTTGCGAACCATTTAATGAAACATCATCGATATGGGCTTTCGGAGCCCAAGGCCCACTCGTGCACCTTTCATGACTGCACGACACAAAGCTTTACGCCTCGCCTGGGCCCGTCAATACCGGCATCGGACTATCGATGACTGGAAACATGTTGGCTGGTCGGACGAGTCTCGTTTCAAACTGTATCGATCGGACGGGCGTGTACCGGTATGAAGAGAACCTCATGAATCCTTGGACCCTGCATGTCAGCAGGGAACTGTTGAAGCTGCTGGAGGCTCTGTAATGGGGTGGGGGGTGTGGAGTTGGAGTGATATGGGACCTTTGATACGTCTAGATACGACTCTGACATGTACGTCAGCATCTTTCCCGATCACATTATCCGTTCAAGTCCATTGTGCATTCCGAAGCAATTTGTCAATTCGAGCAGAACAGTGGGACACTCCACATGTCCAAAATTGCTACAGAGTTGCTCCAGGAACACTCTTCTGTGTTTAACACTTCCGCTGGCCACGAAACCCCTTAGACATGAACATTATTGAGCATATCTTGGATGCCTTTGATGTGCATAACGTAGTAGGAACCTATCATACACATCCTGTAAAATGTGTCGAGCTTCCCTGAAACGCTCAAACACCAGTTTTTGTAACAAGCGCTTACTTTTCCTTAAGCACTACACAGTCATATTGCCGTGGACTTATTCGAAATCTGTTGGTAATTGGTTTTCTATTATATTGCGGTTCTTTTTCCACGTACGTAATTACGTTTAGTACCTGCTCCTTGACATCGATTGCCCTTTACTACGCTTAACTGGAGACGGGAAATTAGCCTCCCTGTCTGACAGGGATGATGATCTACATGACTCGACACTTGATTCAAAGTAACTTTCACATGTTAACACGTATCACCACAATTTGACTCCTTATGTAGATTGCCCGCACAGTCATGCGCATACCACTGATTCATCTTCCAGAAACGTTAATATTTCGTCTGCCACCTCTCTATCACTCTGCGAATTTCGTTAGGTTCCTATCTGACGAAATGTAAACTTAAGTAACTGTTGTTGTGGATATAATTCAACGTCTGCTTTGTTTATCGTTGCCATTACCCTGCTTTTTTTCAGCATCACTAACAGTGTAGCACTGTTGAGAATTACTCGTGGACTAAGCTGTTCAGTTACGCTCCGCAGTCTCATGCTGTGCTCACCATTCTATACCTCCAGTCCCACGCCTTGCTGCAATTAGCGGCCACTATAGTGGCTGCATGACAGACAATGTTTGGTGCGTCAAATGCCGTAATCATCATTGTTTTTTGCGACGTCGCAGTCAAGGAGTTCCTTGCTAGGCTATAGTGATATCTCGGCAGAGCAGATTTTAGAGTTTGTTTGTTCTCTTTGTTTGCCTGTTGTGTACATTCCAACATCAGGATCGCCACTGTCGAGTAATTATCTCTTTTGTGGGGATCTACTTGCATTTCCAGTTAATCCTGACTGATTTGTTGGTATTTCTTTGAGATCTTATTTTTTGTTATTGTTATTACTTTTTACGCAATATAATATGGTTAGGGACTGGGCTTATTATGAGAAGACAAAAGGAAATTTTGATGCTGCCCATAAACAGCTGGAAGCTGCATTGGCCATAGTCTACAGGCTGTTGGCTCTGCTAAAAGCTGCGGCGACACAAAGGTGTCACAGGTCTTCTCACTGGTTCCCCTGTGACACCTTCACTGCTGCTGTAATCCCCTACTGCCCTCGTTTCTGGTGCGTCTTCCAGTATGCAACATCTGATCCGTCCCTCTTCACTCGGTAGTAAGTGGCGAACATTCGTTTGTTCGTGTGTCATTGGGCAGAAGGCGAAAGAAGGAACGAGCCGCACGTCTGGTTGTTTACGCATTAGCTGTAGGTACGATCTGCTGATAATACTTCTGAACCAGCGCAGGTTGCGATTCGTGCTGGGCCAGCGGCCGATTTTCCTTCCCATTGCGAACATGCACTGAATGTCGGGGTGCTAATCGTTTGGCACCTACAAATTTAGGTAAGTAATGGAGTCTTTCCGGGAAATAGCATGCTTTCTGAGAAAGAATGCCAGTGTCCACTCTGTATCTTTGTCGTGTGGGTCTCTTTCGAGGCGTGGAGGAGGCTTCACCAGCACACTGTGTTCAACCGGCTACAAAGGGTGGCACATGCCGGCATAAGTAACTCTTGCCGCTTAGATTCGGAGGCAAATCTCGGTTCCTTTCCGCGGATTACTGATTCGCTGAAGGCAGTTGCCGACACAAATAGGGTGCAAGCTACAGTATGTTCACTATTTGTGAAATCGTTCCCAGGGTCGATCACAGTCCTGTGGTTTCCAGCAGAGTGGAAGGTCTCAAGCAGACGCTCAGACAATTCAGTAACCGCAATGGATGCGAATTTCTCGACCTCCGCTATCGGCTGGAGAACTGTAGAGCTCCGCTTGTTGGTTTCGGCGTGCATTAGATGCAGGAAGCGACTACAAGGGAAGTGGTGTATGTGGGGCATGCACATGGGTTTATTACGTTTGAGGGACCCTTAGCCTCCAGGGGCCAATAGCATGCTAAAATCGAAGATACAGCAGGCATATTATTTCCAGAGGACGCCCGTCCTTGTAGATCGGTTACAGTAAAGGTTAATATATTAGTAAACCGCAGAAGCATTCAGACATATGTCATAGAACTTGTATCAGTTACTGGAGATTATAATGCCCAGATAGTATTAGGAACAGAAAGTTTGTTGAAAACTGTGATAGCAACTATGCCTGAGAATATTAAAAGAAACGTAATCAATCGTACGAAACTATATTCTCTTATCAAGGATGACAGGATACAGGCTTCAGAGTATCTGAGTACTCAACATTAGTTATTCAGTGCTAAGTGAGAATATGTGGAGCATAAATGGGAAAAATTCAAAAGCGTCGTTAAATACGTCTTAGACAAGTATGTTCGGAGCAAGGTCTTAAGGGATGAGAAAACCCACCGTAGTTATGAAATTGCTCTGTAAACAAAGAAATAGCTTGGTCACAGATGTAAGAGAAGTCAAAACCCAGCTGCCAAACAAAAGCTGAACTAAGTGAAAATCAGAGTAAGGAAATTAGTGAGAGACGCGTTCATTGACGTTGAAAATAAAATTTTGTGAACAGACGTGACTAAAAACCCTTAAAAATTTAGTCTTACGTAAAATCAGTCAGGGTTTCGAGAGCACCCAATCAGTCATGAGTGACAAAACTGGTACGGAAATTAAAGATATCCGAGAGAAGACAGAAACACTCAATTCAATCTTACGGAAAATCGTAATATGGTGCCTCGTTTCAATCATCGTATGAACATCTAACTGGCTGATACTGAGATAACTGACCGTGGAAGGGAAAAGCAACTACAATCGCTTAGTAGTGGAAAGCCTTCAGCATCAGATGAGATTCCTGTAAGATCCTACGAAGATAATGCGGAAGACCGTTTGCTTCTCTTCTAGCAGCAGTTTATCGTAGATTGTTGGAGCCACGAAGAGTAACTTGTAACTTGAAAAAAGCGCAGGTCATTATCGTTTTCAAGAAGAGTCGTAGGACAGATGCACACAATTGTAGACCTGTACCGTTGGTGTCAATCTGTTGTAGAATTAAGGAACATGTTTTATGCTCAAGAATTATCACGCTTCGGTAGAAAGAAAAATTCCTGCATAAAAGTCACAATGGATTCCTGCTCCTCCATGAGATACATAGTTCTGTAGGTAACGGCGGTTACGATGATGCCATGTTCCTTGACTTCAGGAAGGCATTTGACATCGTCCTGCTCTGCCTTCTAGTGGAAAATATACGAGCTTACTGAGTATTGGATCGGATAGGTGATAGATTCAAGACTTCTTTGCAGATAGAACTCAACACGTTGCTCTTAACGAAATAAAATCGAGAGACGTAAATGTAGTTTCCAGAGTACTGCAAGAAAGCACGAAACGGCCGTTACTGTTTAAAATGTACCTAAATGAAGTAGAAAGCGCCAGAAGCTCCTTAAGACTGTTTGTAGATGATGAGATTCCTATAAGAAAGCTGCAACGGCAGAAAACAGTAACAGTTTGCAGAAGACCTACCAATGCCTAATGTATGGTTCAGCCTCTGGCAGTTGACCTTGAACGTAAATAAATGTAACATATTGCGCATTGGAAAAAGAAATCCACTACTGTACAACTACACTAATGACGACAAACTCATGGAAACTTTATTTACCGTAATATATCTGGGAGTATCGTATCAGACCGTCCTTAAGTTCAATGGCCACATAAAACAAGAAGTGGAAAGATTAGGTGCCAGGCAGAAATTCATAGAATGAGTCTTAAGAAAATGCGAGTCATTCAAGAAGGAAGTGACTTATTAGGCGCTTCTTTCACCGATTCTTTGAGTTCTGTTCATCAATATGGGATCCTTACGAGGTAGGATTGATAGAAGAGGTAGAAAATGTCCAAAGAAGAGCGGCACGTTACGTCAAGGGATTGTTTGTCGACGCGAGAGCTACAGACATGCTTAATAAACTCCGGCGGCAGATGGTGCAAAAGAGGCTTCGTGCATCACGCAGAGGGTAACTACTGAAGTTTCAAGATTTTACTTTCCGGGAAGAATCGCACAGCGTATTATTTCCTACCACATACATCTCGCGAAATGACTACGACTGGAAAAATCGAGAAATAAGAGCCAATACAGATGCTTACCAAAAATCATTCCTTTCACGAAGCTTTCGCGAATGGAAAGGGAAACAGGGATTGAGTTAGTGATACCAGAAGAGCCCTCCGCCAGACACTGTCAGGTGGCTTGCAGGATCTTGACATAGATTTCGTACATTACAATTAGATGCATATTTGAGAACATTCCTTAATTGGGTTAAAAACGTCCCGGCACCAGTGAGGATTACAGCCTGAACACACGAGAGCATGCTGAAAAGTAATGCCTCCGATTTTTATGTGAAAACTTTTCAGGATATTTTAGTGAAACAAACGTTATTAACAGTTTAAGTCTTTATTCTTCATGCCTACATATTCGCAACCCTCTGCCGCTAGAGGATTCCGAATCGTTGCGTGTAGCATGGCGATGTGTAGCGTATCTATGTCGCTGCGTGAGAAATAGCGTACTGTAATGGATTTTAGAGTTCTAATAGTTCGCCCACACATGGAGCATCCTCTCCTTCAGCATGCCGGTGCCAGACCATACACAACAACTGCGACGTCTGCAAAGTTCCGCCAACTTGCTTTCAGTGTCATCGATCATTCTCCATTCTTCCCGACTTGGCCCATCCGTTTCCTAAACTTAAAAAGCAACTTAGAGGATTTCAATTCGTACTTATGAAGGGGTGTAGGCAGAGGTCTGGCTGTAGCTCTGTCATTAAAATCATCCGTTCGTCTCCCAGGTGACTATCTTGAGAAATAAATATGTAGACATAAAAAATAAATATGTAGAATGTTTACAACGTTTCTTTACTTTGAAAAGCTTTAAGAGCTTTCAGGTAAGAAATTCACAAAATATATTCGAAGACACTTTTCAGCACGCCCTCGTATTATTTGTAGTGATCTTATAGGTATCTTTTTCATTATGCTGTTTGCACTCGTCAGACTAGCTGCGATGCTTGGGTCTGTACTGCTTTCGTTGAAAGATGAAAATGGTTATTTTTAAACAAATCCCGGAATCAAAGAGAAGGGTTTCGTACATTTATTTTTCACCTCACTCACGCCAGAGAAAGCTACTTATGTAGTAAACAGTGAAAAATAGCAGCCATCGACCGCCGGGACAGCGCCAGACCTCCTAAGAGCGTAGCGCCAGCGGTACTGTTGCCGTAAGTAGACACAAAACTCCTAGTTCCTAACAGTAAGTCTTTGCGTTGGCCAAACTCTGAAAAAGACATACAACACTCTGAATGTGTTCTTGTAACATCGCTGTATGTCAAGCTGCCAACTAATTCTTAATTTCCAAATGTATCACTATACAAGTTACGTACACAGAATTCTTGATTATTATTCATGGATTCGATAAGCAGTCTTTCACGAGATTTAGTGCCTCTCAAGTGAGAGAACGAGAGCCTGTTTCACTATCTATCGTTTACCAGAGTCACAACAAACTTGAGATCTTAAGAGGCGGTCGAGTATCGAGGACGAACATTGATATAATAATTAGCTGGAACCATTGTCATCATGCACCTTAAATACAAATAAGCGAAATGAAGATATATGGAGGACAACTGGATTCAAATGTCACCCAAATCTTGATGGAGTTTTACCTCGTTGAGTATGAATCCGAAACAAAAACAATCAAACATAATGATTTTATGGTGCAGTTGCTATACTGTGTTACACAGAGGGACAAGAGGCAGCTGACTGATTACACAGGTTATAAAAAAAATTAAGTTGTTTGAAATTTGATAACTGACTTTTATGTACTTTTCAGCGTTGATTTCAAAAATGCAATCCATTTTTTTTCTACCACGCCAGGGTTTCTCACAAAAAGGGAATATTTTTGGGTATAATAACAAAATTTAAGCAATTTATCACATTTTTTCCAACGTTATAAAATTTTATTTTATTTATAAATCATGTTCTGGGCTTCATTTCTGCTAGGTCGTTGAGTTAATAGAGGTGGAAGGTAACTTATGCAGTTACTAACAAAGAAGTCAAAGTGTGAAAACGCTGCAAATTCCAACAACGTAAGCTGATAAGTTCTTATAATAACGCTTTTGCATTCTTTCGAAGCTCCTTTTACTGCTTTTCCGGCTGTGGACTCTTTGAGGATCATCTCTTTTTATCATCCAGGAGTAGTCCGCTATCATGTTCATGTTCCATCTTCCTTTATATCTTCTTTCCATTTCTTTTATGTCTCGATGGAATCATTCACCCCGCCCTTCGCTTACATCACCAAGGTTTGCAGGGAAGTAGTCAAGATTTTAATGGAGAAAATAAACTTTAATGCTCATGGTACAGTCTAGCTTCTTAAAACTATCAATATGTCTGTGACGATGGTCTTGTAGTTTGTATCTCTTTTGTTTCCTAGGAAACTGGTAACAACTAATTTAAAAGATTTTCATGGTGCATTTTCTTTTGTTTCCATTTTGTCCACAAAGTTGGGATCTGTCATTAGTTTTCTAATGTCTGGTCCGACAAAGACTCCTTCCTTTAGCTCTGCCTCGGATAAACCAGGGAACTGTCCACAGAGATATCTGAAACACGCACCTTCTTTTGGCAATGCCTTAACAAATTGTTTCATCAGCCCCAACTTAATGTGAAGTGGTTTTGGAATCCACAAGACTTTTCCTCTCAACATTTTCAACTCCTAACTGTAAGGTTTTCTCAAGGGCCAACTTTTTTTATGTAGTATAGCCTTCTGTCTCTACTGTACCATTCACAGAGAAAGCAAGAGAACTTTGTCTAGCCACTTTGTTGACCAAGCAGCATTGAAATCACTTTTAAAACTCCACATTCTGTCCATTTGTGGTCTGAATAGCAGAGTTTGCTTAAAACAAATTCAAGGTATTCGTAACACTCTTTTAAGTGAAGCGGGTGTCCAACTGGTATAGAAGCATACTTATTGCCATTGTGTAGAAGTACTGGTTTAAACCTACTTTTTGACAAATCAATAAAAAGTCTCCACTTATCAGGAGCATGTTCTGTTTTGAAATGTGTCATAAATCCAAAAACATCACTGCAAAACACCAGGTCACATTCTTGAGAGAAGGAAGACACAAGCCGGCTTCGGTGGCCGAGCGGTTCTAGGCGCTTTAGTGGGGAATCGCGCGACTGCTACGGTCGCAGGTTCGAATCCTGCCTCGGGCATGGACGTGTGTGATGACGTTAGGTTAGTTAGGTTTAGGTCGTTATAAGTTCTAAGGGACTGATGACCTCAAGTGTTAAGTCCCACAGTGCTCAGAGCCATTTGAACCATTTGAAAGATACAAACACTGTATCCCTCGATCGATACCAAGAAAATGGTTTCGTACATTTATTTTTCTACGGCGTAGATTACTCAGAGTAGTTGGTGGGTCACGTCATCCATAAACAGCCCTTTTCAACCTATCCCAGGCGTGTTCGATAGGATACATGTCTGGAGAACATGCTGGCCACTGTAGTCGAGCGAATGGCTGATTGAATGTTAGGGTAAGAAATATCCTTTTTGTTTTTCAAATTGAAACCCAGTAGATTGCAAGAACAAAAACAGCAGTCATCACTATGATTTTTGGGCTCCCTCCAAACCGTTGGAATTCCAAAACATAACGACTGCTTTTTACGTTGAAACCATTGCCTTAGTTCTTCAACACGCACTGAACAAACTTGGGTGGGGCGCAAGGCTTACCTTGATCACCTAACTTTATACCAAAATAGGAGAAACATACTTTTCAACCAAATCGGAAATGTTTCTTTGCTGCTTTTTAACTTTGTATTTACCGCAAATGTAGCAGAAGGAATCTGGCGAGTTTATACATCCTCTGGTAGTCATTTTCCATTGTCCATAAAACAACTTTACAACATAAGAAAACAGTAACTGCTTTAAAGCACTAGTAACAACAACACGTGAACATCACAGGGTGAAGAGGAGCTGTGAACTGAAGGACAATAGCAGAAGCTCACTGATTGGTGACGGTGGTGGAAGGTGCAGCGCGACGGACAGGCACTGACATGAAAATATTGCTGGTTTATCCCAATTACTTTTTTATTTTGCGTATAACTAGTATAAAAGCGGCTAAATAACAGTTTATGGAGAGCCTAAAAACCAAAATTCAAACTCACTACAGTGCTGAAATATCGTAGAAAGCTAAAACTAGACAAGCAGTTTGTGAAGTAACTGTATGTCATGGACTTTCTTCACTATTTTTCCCGAAATCAGCGTTGAAAACACTATTAAAATAACTTAATAAATCTGAAACAATTTTTATGTCGCAGACCTGTGTTATGAGTCTCATTTAAAGAATGTCGTACCAGAACTACTTGTACACAACTGTATTGCAACATATTGATACTGCATCGTTAGATCAAATTAGGTGCTACATTCTGAAGCACATTTACCGATTTAGGACGTTTTTGGAAGACACAATTAACAGCTGGGAACAGGTCGTTGAGTTAATAGAGTTGGAAGGTAATTTACGCATTTGCTAATAAAGAATTAAAAGTGTGAAAACGATATCGTCTTCCGTTACGCTTCAAATTCATACAACAAAAGAAAGGTAAATTTTTAACAAGGCGAACATAAGGAGCTATCAAAAATTTTCCATCAGAGGGCGTTGCTACACCATGTATGCCACGTATTTCAACTCTGATGCGGGTGTATAAGCATGTAGACAGAGTATTAGTGTGGCATTTGTGTCTTTCTGAGATGCGTGCGATAAATGCGGAAACGTGACCTATGGCAACATGATTTCCAAATGCAGCCAAACAGGACCTACGTCCTGTTATTCTTTTCTTGGCTGCCGAAAGACAAACACCGGTAGATATCTATCGGAGAATGATGAATGTGTGTGAGGCAACAAGTCCGTCGAAAATCGCCGTTGTGGAATGGTTGTTGTTTCATAATAGCGCATGTCCCCAAATCGCATATGTTGTAACGCAAGAATGGGACACACACGAGTACGCGCCCTATAGTTCTGACCTCTCCCCAAGCGGTCACTTCAAAAAAGCCTTGAAGAGTCCAATCCTGTTGCTGGAAGTGGATTTGCAGCAGGCAGTTACAGAGTTATTCCCGCTGTAGCACACGGTCTATCACCAAACTGACATCTTCATCCCGATACGTCGTTGACATTATTGCCTGAATGCCCATGGCGATTTTTCCCGACTGTCATACCGAATCTGGACTGTACGGTCCTCGAACGTGCACTTTTCTTATAGCTCTACATAGTTAAGCCGAAAAGCTAACTGTAATTTCTTAAACTCCGATTACTGTTGCTTGTGATTATCAATGACAATTTCAATTTCTCTGAAACAATTCTACAGTTCCAACAGTGGGCAGTGAAGTATGTTGCGTGACAGCATTTACTTAGTTGCCTACCGTTGCATAAGCTGTTTCTTCGGTCCCAGACCAAGCTGTTCCAATCAGAAGCACTTTTCTCGTGTACAAACAATTTCCAACGTTTGTTAAAAGATGGTTTACTCTGAATAGAAATAGAACTAGCTTTAATATCACAAAGATGAGACTGAAAATTCGAAATAAAGTTTTTTCTATTTACAATTAGTGGAGAGTGTTATACTTGAAGAATTGTGTATCTAGTAACACCTGATGTCCCATCGTCGGTGTTTCAGTCTAGTGACGATTTTAAGATCGCATGACGGTAAGCACACTAGAGACAGCCATAAGCAGTTTACGGCATTTTCTGCTGTTTGATGTGGTATTTGAGGATGTCTTTCGTGCGGATTTTGTAAATACACACATTAAAAAAAGTTTTCGATTACCTCGGTCCCGAGAGTTCCCGGACGTGTACAAAAAAATTGGTACAGAGATAAACATAAACACAATTTCCGCACTTCTTATTGCTCATGAATACCACATATTGCATGTTATACCACCATACAGTGAGACCTTCAGAGGTGGTGGTCCAGATTGCTCTACACACCGGTACCTGCAATGTCCAGTACCACATCCTTTGGCACTGATGCATGCCTGTACTCGTCGTGGCATATTGTCCATAAGTTCACCAAGGCCCTGTTGGTCCAGATTGTTCCACTCCTCAACTGTGATTCGGCGTAGATTACTGGTGGGTCACGTCATCAATAAACAGCCCTTTTCAACCTATCCCAGACGTGTTCGATAGGGTTCATGTCTGGAGAACATGCTGGCCACTCTAGTCGAACGATTCCGTTATCCTGAACGAAGTCACTCACGAGATGTGCATGATGGGGGCGCAAATTGTCGTCCATGAAGACGATTGCCTCGCCAATATGCTACCGATATGCTTGCACTATCTGTTGGAGGATGGTAGTCACGTATTGTACAGCCGTTACGGCACCTTCCATGACCATGAATGGCGTACGTCGGCTCTACATAATGCCACCCCAAAACAGCAGGGAAACTCCATCTTGCTGCACTCGCTGAACAGTGTGTCTAGGGCGTTTAGCCTGACCTGGTTGCTTCCAAACACATCTCCGACGAATGTCAGGTTAAAGGTGTTGTGGTTGGCAGGAGAGCCAACACCGTGTTACTAAAGGAGGCCGAAAGGCACGCGATTTAGCTCACGCAGGCTGGCGTGAGGTCTGGAACAGGACAAGGAAATTAGAATGTAGAAACAACGGACGTAGCTGGTGGAATACTTAACTTTAATCCATTAAGGATGAACGTCGCTCTTGACGGTACATTTTTTACAATATCAATGGTAACTAATAATGGCTGCTTGTTAGGTCGTAGCACCTGACGTAGCTGAAGGCTATGCTAAACCGTCTTCTCGGCAAACGAGACCGTAAGTAGGCAGTGAACCATCGCTAGCAAAGTCGGCTGTACAACTGGGGCTAGTGCTAGGAAGTCTCTCTAGACCTGCCGTGTGGCGGCGCTCAGTATGCAATCACTGATAGTGGCGACACGCAGGTCCGACCTATACTACGGGACCGCGGCCGATTTAAAGGCTACCAACTAGCAAGTGTGGCGTCTGGCGGTGACACCACAGAAGGCATATGCGACACTCGTCGGTGAAGAGAACGTGATGCCAATCCTGAGCGGTCCTTTCGGCATGTTGTTGGGCTCATCTGTATCGCACTGCATGGTATCGTGGTTGCAAAAATGGAACTCGCCATGGACGTCGGGAGTGAAGTTTCGCATCATGCAGCCTACTGCGCACAGTTAGAGCCGTAACACGACTCGTGTCGCTGCACGAAAAGCATTATTCAACGTGTTGGCGTTGCTGTCAGGGTTCCTCCAAGCCATAATCCGCAGGTAGAGGTCAACCACTGCAATAGTAGCCCTTGGGCTACTATACGCTTCTGTGCTGTGAGTAACCCCTCAAGTTTCCACTTCACTATCACACCGGAAGCCCTGTACTTAGGGATGTTTACGAGTGTATAAATCTCACGTACGTATGACACAAGTGACACCCAATCACCTGACCACATACGAAGTCCGTGAGTTCCGCGGAACACCCCATTCTGCTCTCTCACGATGTCTTATGATCAATGAGGCCACTGATATGGAGCACGTGGCAGTAGATGGCAGTACAATGTACCTAATATGAGAAACGTATGTATTTGGAAGTGTCCGTATACTTTTGATCACGTAGTGTACGTTTTTGTAACACTTCTACGTAATTTTGTTACACTTACTAATTGTTGGGATGCTGTAGAGTAATAATATGACACATAAATCACTAAATGTATTACCCACAATATCTTCTCGACTGCAACACCATTAAATTGATACAGATTATTTTTTGTTTGGAGAATGACCATGTAGCACTTAGGAACACTCCTCTGGAGTAATTTTTGCAATTTCAGAACAAGACTGCGGAAAACCAAACGTGAATGCTGTTATTGAAAAGTAAAATAAGAAAATATATTGACGTTGTACTGGAAATCTCGCTATAGGTGAGAATCTGACATATGTGCCAAGATACAAACTCTCCCTTACTAATAAGGATGAGTCCCCGTCCGGCACAAATTTTCATTCCAAAGGAACATAGGATCGTTCTTCTTAACAGCACAGACATTCCAATATCGTAGATACCAGTCGAGTCGGTAACACCGTTGTTCCTTGGCAGCATTTCAGAAGATAAAGCGATTAGTGAGGACTCCCTTGAAAAAGGAAGGCAGTCCTCTTAACAACATCGAGACTAAATTCTGTAAGACCTAGTTCAACTTCGCTACTAAGAGAAGAACCTGAGGTATCCGATGATGCGCTGTACACGTACAAACATTGATATATATATATATATATATATATATATATATATATATATATATATATATATATATATATATATCCTCTAGGAAATGGAAAAAAGAACACATTGACACCGGTGTGACAGACCCACCATACTTGCTCCGGACACCACTGCGAGAGGACTGTACAAGCAATGATCACACGCACGGCACAGCGGACACACCACGAACTGCGGTGTTGGCTATCGAATGGCGCCAGCTGCGCAGCATTTGTGCACCGCCGCCGTCAGTGTCAGCCAGTTTGCCGTGGCATACGGAGCTCCATCGCAGTCTTTAACACTGGTAGCATGCCGCGACAGCGTGGACGTGAACCGTATGTGCAGTTGACGGACTTTGAGCGAGGGCGTATAGTGGGCATGCGGGAGGCCGGGTGGACGTACCGCCGAATTGCTCAACACGTGCGGCGTCAGGTCTCCACAGCACATCGATGTTGTCGCCAGTGGTCGGCGGAAGGTGCACGTGCCCGTCGACCTGGGACCGGACCGCAGCGACGAACGGATGCACGCCAAGACCGTAGGATCCTACGCAGTGCCGTAGGGGACTGCACCGCCACTTCCCAGCAAATTAGGGACACTGTTGCTCCTGGGGTATCGGCGAGGACCATTCGCAACAGTCTCCATGATGCTGGGCTACGGTCCCTCACACCGTTAGGCCGTCTTCCGCTCACGCCCCAAAATCGTGCAGCCCGCCTCCAGTGGTGTCGCAACAGGCGTGAATGGAGGGACGAATGGAGACGTGTCGTCTTCAGCTATGAGAGTCGCTTCTGCCTTGGTGCCAATGATGGTCGTATGCGTGTTTGGCGCCGTGCAGGTGAGCGTCACGTTCAGGACTGCATACGTCCGAGGCACACAGGGCCAACACCCGGCATCATGGTGTGGGTAGCGATCTCCTACACTGGCCGTACACCTCTGGTGATCGTCGAGGGGACACTGAATAGTGCACGGTACATCCAAACCGTCATCGAACCCATCGCTCTACCATTCCTAGCCCGGCAAGGGAACTTGCTGTTCCAACAGGACAATGCACGTCCGCATGTATCCCGTGCCACCCAACGTGCTCTAGAATGTGTAAGTCAACTAGCCTGGCCAGCAAGATCTCCGGATCTGTCCCCCATTGAGCATGTTTGGGACTGGATGAAGCGTCGTCTCACGCGGTCTGCACGTCCAGCACGAACGCTGGTCCAACTGAGGCGCCAGGTGGAAATGGCATGGCAAGCCGTTCCACAGGACTACATCCAGCATCTCTACGATCGTCTCCATGGGAGAATAGCACCCTAAATTGCTGCGAAAGGTGGATATACACTGTACTAGTGCCGACATTGTGCATGCTCCGTTGCCTGTGTCTATGTGCCTGTGGTTCTGTCAGTGTGATCATGTGATTTATCTGACCCCAGGAATGTGTCAATAAAGTTTCCCCTTCCTGGGACAATGAATTCACGGTGTTCTTATTTCAATTTCCAGGAGTGTATATACAGGGTGTTACAAAAAGGCACGGCCCAACTTTCAGGAAACATTCCTCACACACAAATAAACAAAAGATGTTATGTGGACATATGTCCGGAAACGCTTAATTTCCATGTTAGAGCTCATTTTAGTTTCGTCAGTATGTTCTCCCACCTACGCTCAATGGAGCACGTTATCACGATTTCATACGGGATACTCTACTTGTGCTGCTAGAACATGGGCCTTGTTCCACCTTTCTTTCTCATAATCACACTCCGTACTGGATATCCTATCGCAGTCACTTCCCATTTACAGTCACTGTTTACGTCCTATGGGATCTTGGGAAACGTAAATTCCATGGTACAGAAATCCCGTCTCTGACAAATACGTCGCAGCACAGAGTACATGCACCACTGGTACGAGTTGCGAGTAATTTGTCTGCTAACTGTTGGGCGCTCGAAGGAACAACGACTTGGAGCAGCACGGCCGTCAAATGTTTCTAGAGCGCTTTGCGTCTGTCGGAGAGTAGTAATAATTTGTGAGCACAAACACTACTTCGTACAGATGCAGTTACCGCAGGAAACGGAAGAAAAGTCTTAAGGGACATTAAGTCTTTTTTTTTTTCAGGGAACGCCTCATTAACTGCAGTGAACCACGGACTCACGTTTCGGGCACCAAATTTGCTTAACATGAACTCGATGGTACACATCTCTGACAATACTGGGTACCAGCTACGAGCCTACAAACGACCGCCCCGTAATTTACAGGATTTACGTGACCTATGCGTAGGAATCTAGTGTCATATCCCATCGAAGGCCCAGCAAGGACTTAGCGAATCCATGACACGCAGAATCGCGGCTGTACTGCGTTCCAACACGTCATAATGTTTTGGCTCATCAGTGCGTATCATTTTTAAGTACTCTATAGTTGATCACATGACAAAAAGCAACATCATAATATGGTGAAAAAATTTGTGTAATATTCGTATGCTGTGCTGACAACGTGCTGACAAGATTTATTATCGATGTATTTGTATGAACAGCGTCACCAGGACAGCAAGCATGTACACAAAAGACTTCGTATTGAGCAACCGGGTCCCAGTACAAGAAGTACTGGGTACTTACAGGTGCACCGATATAATATGTGAATTATAATTATCACCTTTATGTGTCCGCCCCCGGTAGCTGAGTGGTGCCGGCACGGTAGCTCAGCGAGTTCGGTCAGAGGGTTAACTGCCCTCTGCAATAAAAAAACTGAGTTAACCGATCAACAACGAGCTTAAAGGGATGTCTTGCGACGTCCGGCCCGAGCAGATGCAACGAACAACAGAGAACAAAATGAGATTTAAAAAAAAAAGGTGGTTAACGCGATGCAATGTCAATCCTAAGGACCCGAGTTCGATTCCCGGCTGGGTCGGATCTTTTGTCCGCTCAGGGACTGAGTGTTGTGTTGCCCTCATCATTATCATTTCATCCTCATGCACGCGCGAGTCGCCGAAGTCGCGTCAAATAGAAAGACTTCCACCCGGCGAACGGTCTACCCGACGGGAGGCCCTAGTCACACGACACGACCTTTAAGTGAGACTATATATTTACCTTACGCCACTGAAGGCGTCTCAATTAATTAAGACGGGACCCTTTTGGCGAAACTATATGTCCACTTGCTCATTTGTACGTAGACGGGCATAATCTAAACATTGTTCACGTAACAATTAGGATACTGTGTTGATGACACGACTCAATAGACACGCTGAAGTGTACATGAAGTACTATGAAATGTATGAGAGAATGTGTTTTAACTTGTCTAGATAAATGATACTGCCTAATAGTATTAGATAAAAGATGCAATCCTGCTTGAACAATAACATGTACTAGTTGAGGAAAGTGCTTTCTAGGCTGAAAAAAGGCTACAATCATACTTAGTATAGGAGGAACTAAACGTAATGCGTTATGTTTGTGGGACCGTAGAATTTAACACTTTGGCAAAATGTAGGTTGAGAAGCGCATTTGTAACAAAATAAAACGGTCTACTGGATCAGGACCGGAAGGAGGATACCGGTGTTTCGAAGGACTGCATAGCCAGGTGCACCGTCCTGTCACGCCTCAGGGATCAATACAATTCTTTAACTTTCCCTCAAATGTTTAAAGGCACAGAATAAAACTGCCTGGACCCCTAAGAAAATTTCCTAGATTAGTGCAGGAAACTAAATATGCAGGCGAGTAGTTGTCACAGCAGATAAATAAAGCGTGTGTAGGAACTAGTGATAAGTTGTAGCTTTGAGACAAAATAAGAATACTTGCTGAAGAAAACAAGTAATCACCTAAAATATTTAAACTGTAATATTTTTCAGGCGATACGTAAAAATAAAGTACCTACCGGTTTATAATGACATACTAATTCGCTTCTTTATTCCGTTTAAAAGTGGAGCTCAGCGTTACAGCGTAGCTGCAGTACAGCTGTCTAAGACTGTGCCACACTAACAGTTCATAGGCTGCAGAACCCACAGTAAATGAGCGAAGTTGCTCTCGAGGAAGTTGGAGACATGGTAGTGCAGGTGCCGCAGCCCTGCGCTGCAGGCCCTCGCACTGCGTGCGAATTTGCGTATACGCAGCGCATGAGCCGGCGGCGAGGCGAGAGGACCGAGCTCTCCCCTTCCGCCGCTTCCCGACGTGAAGTGGACGGCCCGCCCCGCCCGCGCTCCGCCGTCTCGACACCCTCATTCGGCGCCAACCACCTCTCCGCGTCTTCTCGCGCCCACATCCCTCTAACGCTTTGCATTACTGGCTCCCTTGGGGCCTGCGTACTCCTACACAGTGTGAAAGAGTAGCTCGCTGACGGTGAAATGTAATTTTCCAGACAAATTTTTGATGTTGCCTACCACCGGACATTCGTTGACACCTGAGTTTGGAAAAAATCGATGTGCTCAGGTGAGAGCAATTAATACGAACATCTTCTCCATATACAGGGTGTTACAAAAAGGTACGGCCACACTTTCAGGAAACATTCCTCACACACAAATAAAGATAAGATATTATGTGGACATGTGTCCGGAAACGCTTAATTTCCATGATAGAGCTCATTTTAGTTTCGTCAGTATGTACTGTACTTCCTCGATTCACCGCCAGTTGGCCTAATTGAAGGAAGGTAATGACTTCAGTGCTTGTGCTGACATGGGACTCGTTGCTCAACAGTACTATAATCAACCACATCAGTACGTAGCATCAACAGGTTAGTGTTCATCAGGGACGTGGTTTTGCAGTCAGTGCAGTGACAGGGCAATAGCCGTGGCGCGGTACGTTTGTGTCGAGACAGATTTCCAGAACGAATGTGTCCCGACAGGAAGACGTTCGAAGCAATTGATCGGCGTCTTAGGGAGCACGGAACATTCCAGCCTGTGACTCGCGACTGGGGAAGACTTAGAACGACGAGGACACCTGCAATGGGCGAGGCAATTCTTCTTGCAGTTGACGATAACCCTAATGTCGAGGTCAGAGAAGTTGCTGCTGTACAAGGTAATGTTGACCACGTCACTGTATGGAGAGTGCTACGGGAGAACCAGTTGTTTCCGTACCGTGTACAGCGTGTGCAGGCACTATCAGCAGCTGATTGGCCTCCAAGGGGACACTTCTGCGAATGGTTCATCCAACAATGTGTCAATCCTCATTTCAGTGCAAATGTTCTCTTTACCGATGAGGCTTCATTCCAACGGGATCAAATAGTAAATTTTCACAATCAACATGTGTGGGCTGACGAGAATCCGCACGCCATTGTGCAATCACGTCATCAACACAGATTTTCTGTGAACGATTGGGCAGGCATTGTTGGTGATGTCTTGATTGGGCCCTATGTTCCTCCACCTATGCTCAATGGAGCACGTTATCATGATTTCATACGGGATACTCTACCTGTGCTGCTAGAACATGTGCCTTTACAAGTACGACACAACATGTGGTTCATGCACGATGGAGCTCTTGCACATTTCAGTCGAATTGTTCGTACGCTTCTCAATATTCGGTGACCGATGGATTGGTAGAGGCGGACCAATTCCGTGACCTCCACGCTCTCCTGACCTCAACCCTCTTGACTTTCATTTATGGGGGCAATTGAAAGCTCTTTTCTGCGTAACCCCGGTACCAAATGCTGAGACTCTTCGTGCTCGTATTGTGGACGGCTATGATACACTACGCCATTCTCCAGGGCTGCATCAGCGCATCAGGGATTCCATGCGACGGAGGGTGGATCCATGTATCCTCGCTAACGGAGGACATTTTGAACATTTCCTGTAGCAAAGTGTTTGAGGTCACGCTGGTAAATTCTGTTGGTGTGTGTTTCCATTCCATGATTAATGTGATTTGAAGAGAAGTAATAAAATGATCTCCAACATGGAAAGTAAGCGTTTCCGGACACATGTCCGCATAGCATATTTTCTTTCTTTGTGTGTGAAGAATGTTTCCTGAAAGTTTGGCCGTACCTTTTTGTAACACCCTGTATATATGGGTTTCTGAATGGCTTACCAGTGACGGACCATAGAAGGGATACTTTCGGTTATATTTGACTTCCCATAAATATATGTCATTTGACATTTATTGTACTGCACAACCTCTAGTCTATGGTCCTCATATTCGTCATTACGGAGATTATTTGGATTGACATTCATTGTAACATCACCCTGTATGAGGTTAATCGTGAAGTTTTAGACGCCACATCGAAAAATTGATCTGTGACTGTGAAGTTGGGCGATAGTGTTAGTACATACGTGTATTTACCATTCAGGTTGTAGCATTTTTCTCCACGATGGATAATTTCTATATCTACATGAGTACTCTACCGTTCAACCTCATTGTCGTGATATAGAGATCGTACAAGATTTTGATTACAGAGATCTGAAATTTTGGAGTTCAGAAGACGTGCTAAACCGAAAATCAGCTCTTAATCTATCGGTTAATGCCTGCCACACAATGGATTCTTCACCTGAGGAAAGACAAACATGTCACAGAGCACCAGAACAGCAGAATAAGGGGAGTGAAGCAAAATTTGATAGGGCAAAGAGCAGCATGTGTGACGTCCTGTGCTGCTGTGGCGAAGCTTGGTAGTGGAGCCGGAAAGTTGGAAAGTTGTGGTAAGGAGTATGGGACGAAACTGCTGAGGTCATCGTTCCCTAAGCTTACGCACTGCTTAAACGAAGTTAAACTAACTAGCGTTAAGGACAGTACAAACACCCATGCCCAAGGGATGACTCGAACCTCCGACGGGGGGAGCTGCGTGAACCGTGCAAGAATTCTGAGACCGCTCGGCTAACCCGCGCGGCCAGTGGAGAAGGAAACACCCGACTGAACAGCTTCAAACGACTCTCCGCCTCGACAACTTCCTGCAACCCTGGCAAGGGATTTCATTTGTATGATCCTGTGACAATTTGCTCCTTACGACTACAGTATGTTAGCACCAAGTCACTAGAGTCCTTCACTCACAAGAAACACCATGAGTGGGAGGTCGAAAATCCAGTTTTAGTATGCCTCATCAGTAAGTGATCCGTTAACAATTATGACAACATAAATGTTAGTTGCAAATGACTCACCATGTCTATCAGGAGGCCGACCGAACATGAGTGTCCAGGAAATGCAGAGATTAACCTCGTATGGGATGTATGTTTTACACTTCTCAAAATGGACATCATCGACATTCAAGAAATGTGGAAAACTAACCATTAACTCGCACTGTGAGCATCGAATGAAAAATGGCACATCACTGTGATCGCAAAGGTTCAGACCATCAAAATCGAATGCCAGCTCCTTCGCAGCTACAAACCGTGCAGGACATTGAGTTAGGTATTCATTCTTAACAAATGCATATAGAATCATATTGACGTAAAGGGATGTTGAGAACTGATGGAATGTGATGGCTTGCAACCTAATGCGAAACTGTCTTTCGTGGAGCTTATTGTGAAACTGGCTGTCCTTTAAGGCGTAGCTGCAGACAGGGAATAATAAAATTTTTCTTATGCGTTACAGTGACATATTGCTTTTCATATGTTTTTTTATTACTATGCTGCGGATGATCTCCCCTGAATGTAATTATATTTAGTACCCGTTCCTTAGACATTATCTGTGGTCCCTGTCGGCCAAGGATTATGACCCATATTACTCCACACCTTTATCAGCATCACTTTCACTTGTTCAGCACGTATCGTCATCATTGTACTCCTCACGTACATTGTCTGCACAGTGGAGCGTACACGACACCACACATTCCACTGACTCATCTTGCAGAGATGCTAATATTTCATCTGCCACTTCTCTCCCAATCTGCGAATTTCCTTGAGTTCCTTTCCGACAAAATGTCAACTTCAGCAACTGTTCTTGGAAATAGAAAGCAATGTTTGCTTTATTTATCGTTGCCAGTACTCTGTTTTGTATCAACACCCCTAGTAGTATAGCACTGCTGTGAGTTACTAGTCGGCTAAGCATTTCAGCTACTCTCAGTAGCCTCATGCTGCTCTCACCATTGGATTCCTTTGTTACTCTCCCTGTTGCTATTAGCAGCCAGTATTATGGTTGCATGGTAGGCGTCGAATTCCGTAAACATTACTGGTCTTTTGCGAACTCTCACTCAAGGGCTTTATTTTCAGTATCACATTCCCAGGTAACGGTTGGACCTTCGCTTCTCTCGGCGGTGGTGAACCCACGTTTTACCACGGCTTGTTTTGCTCGTTTGTCTCGATGTCGTAGCATTGTAACGAGCATTCGCTCGTTGTGAGCAGGTGGCTGATGATGTTATCTGGATAGCTCTGACACAACTGCAGAATTTTCGATGCTAATTCAGCGTTTACAATGGGTGTGAGAAGTCGTGGAATCCAGTGGGAGGTGACTTGTGCCGTTCAAAATGTCAGCGTTTTTCCCCTTCAAATGCTGGAAACAAACTAACATGCGATAATCCAATTGAATTGCGGTATTTTGTTTTGGCTCCGCCTGCGATTTCAATGTCTAACAAGACTACGGACATGCACCAGCAAACAAACAAAAATTAGTGATGGAACTTTATTTTTTCGTGGTTATAATTAAAGGTACATGACTCAACCTAATTGTTCCGGGCCACCCATAGCAAAAAACGTCGACGCAGAGGCATACGACAGTTGAAAAAGTGTACATAACTGATGGCAAGGTCACAAAAATTCACTATGATTTTCCGCCAAAAATATTTGTCCCTATTACACCACAGTACTGTTTGGGTCAGCGGGAGTAACGACAAAAAGTTATATAAAAAGTACCGTGGAGCAAACATAGAGTAGGGTCATAACCTTCAACTGATAAGATTTCTTCTGAGACTGACAAAACGAATAGTGAAACAGCACTCAGGCAAACGAGGTAAAAACAAATCTAAAGAAGGCACTTGTTGTAGAACAAACTTGGACAAAAAACTGGCAACAAGATCGAGCGAAGCATTAATCTACATGACGAATTACAAAACCATGCATTATATTTAAGATGTAAGTTATCAATGTCGCAAACAGCACTTTTGAGTTCAAACGATAAACGTATATATAAACCTGCATTCAAAGTGAAGTGATAAATCTCATGAACGAAATAATGTTGGTTGTCTAAGACACTAGAAGAACTGGAGAACAGCTAACGTGAACTTGACGTCATCATTTACTGACGTCAGAGAGGGCAGTAGATTTGATCTGAATGTCCGCTGTACTAACTCACTGAAAAGACGAAGACAAAACGGGCGAAAAATAGAAATGACGATGAAGTTTACGTTATAATTTTTTGCCATATATTGTCACAGATAACTAAGCCTGCTACTATTACTTTTATGTTTGCTGCTGTAGGCCACCACTACCGTGACAATACTTATCTGTCTGCGTTACGTTTTGACGTGCATCGAAGACATTCCGTCATCAACGCTTTCATTAGAAAAAGAACGAAGATTATAATTTAGTGTTCCGTCAAATCGAGGACATAACAGGCGGTGCATTGTTTGCGTAACAAAATTGTAGTCGACGGTTTTCAGCTACATTATAAAGCTTCCAAAACCGTTTTGTAGTCATTGGAGATCCTTTTTAAGGTAAATAACGTAACTGCTTTGCGTAATCCTTTCTCTGCTGTTTTACGACACTCTTCAACGTACTTATTACACCCATGCTTTATTCATACCTGGCAATTGTGGAGGCCGACGTTCATGAAATACCTCTTCGATCTATTCACCCGTCAGACTAGGAAAGTTATTGGGAACAATAGTGACGGCACAGAGTTAACTGGGCCTAACAGAATGGTTACATTCAACTAACCAATTGCCTTAACTTTCAATATTCGCATCCACTATAACTTGTAAAATTTTGGTATGATTTCACTGACTCATCCTATATATGGACGCTCGATTAATTAATGAACATGTTTTGCGCACCACTTCCATTCGTGAAAGTACTTTAATTCTCGATCGCTTCAAAGGCGTCAGCCAAATATGTTGTTACGTGAAAAAGCTTTTTAAAACTAGTACATCGTGTATTTCCCGTTCGTGGCTTTCCACCAACTTTCCAAGGACTGAAAGGACTGAATTCCATTTCCTGTTATATGTATTTTGACGTCACTCTAGTAGCAGTCGTAATTATATTGAGCAAATAGATTTGGAACGCAATCAACGCCATAATCCATACCCATATTATACAACACGGTTCAGATCTGGGGTTTGAGCATTCCTGTTCAGGTCCTCTGCTTAATATTCTTCGGACAACGATGGAATGGTGATTATTTATTGAATCGGAAGGTTAACTTTATGACACATGAAAGGTACCTTATACTCTCCGATTTGTAACATGATATGAAATTTAGATAGTTGAATGATATTTCTGTGCACCATTCGGCATAGAGCGTATCCTCTTGAGTTCACGCACGGCGATTAACTATACGATCTCTACCACCTACTTCGTAGATATCATCAGTATCAGTAATACTACCGAGCCAGGTAGCGCAGTGGTTAGCACACTGGACTCACATTCGGCAGGACGACAGTTCAAACCAGCGTCCTGCCATCCTGTTTTTGGATGTCCGTGATTTTCCTATGTCACTTAAGGCAAATTCCAGGATGGTTCCTTTGAAAGGGCACGGCAGACTTCCTCTCCGTCCACCCCTACCCCCATGGGACCGATGACCTCGCTGTTTGCTACCCTCCCCCAAACCTACCAACCAACTAGTCATACCGCTATAACGCCAGCGCTGAAAAATCGTCAACCAAACGCGTTGTCATTGAAAATGTGGAGATCAGTGTCACCGCAAATGTCAGCTGTTTATCATGTAGACCCTACTATAGCAAGGAGGAAAAAGATTAGTTGCATATATTGATATATAGTCCGTACCAAGCGGTAATGTGTCCTATAACTGTGACCAATTTTAGTTATTGTCGATGTTCGTATCACATTCCAGAAAATACTAGACTATTAACTAACCACTGTCAAGCTGGAGTGAAACAGATGGCCGGTCGCAGTGACTGAGCGCTTCTAGGCGCTTGAGTCCGGAACCACGCGACCACTACGGTCGCAGGTTCGAATCCTGCCTACGGCATGGATGTGTGTGATTTCCATAGATTAGTTAGATTTAAGTTCTAGGGGACTGATGACCTCAGATGTTAAGTCTCGTAGTGCTCAGAGCCATTTGAACCATTTAAAATAGATGTCCCTCACTAGTTCCAATTTACGAAATTCTTTCCCAAGGGATCCACTGCTACTAAATAGTGCTTTTCTGTACATCCTTCACCGTCAAGTTGTTTAGCAATATGTGTAATCCATTTTCATAATAATTACAATTTCAGTACGAACTTCTTTACTTCAGCATAAGAGCGTAACTGTTTCTTTGAATCAATAAAATTTTTCGTCAAACTACTTTTCCTTCCATATGCCCCCATTTTACATGTCAGGACACTGCTGTACCATCTTCAGTGTCCTAATAAATGAGCTATTAGTGAACTATATCCTTTCTCTGACATCTCACTTAACTGATTATTTCTCTTTTCCGCTTCTCAACACATCTTTATTTATTGATTTTACAGTACCAGATTATCTTAGTGCACGCGATTTGATTCATGTTTTGTAAGTCTTATATTATTTTTACCATCTTCTACTCTGCAATCCATGTGATTCTACTTTTAGAATTTAGTTTCTGATGTATTGCTTTTTAATGTCAACAGGAGTAATTATGGATATATCTTCATCTTGATGTGACATGTCTTATTGTTGCTTTAGCAACCTTGCTTTTTTATGAAATGTGGGAACAGAACACTTTCATGTCAGCTAAATTTAGATCTCTTACTCAAACATTTCAATCTTCTTCTCCGTCTATAGAATCTCTTACAAGTTTTGACTTAAAATGCCGGAAAAAATATGCAACACTCTCAAGTATTAAGCTCGGAGTGGCACCATGTTATATACACTGAAGCGGCAAAGAAACTGGTATAGGCACATATATTAAAATACAGAGATATGTAAATAGGCAGAATACGGAACTGCGGTCGCCAACGCCTATATACGACAAGAAGTGTCTGATGCAGTTGTTAGATCGGTTACTGCTGCTACAATGGCAGGTTATCAGGATTTAAGTGACTCTGAACGTAGTGTTATAGTCAGCTCACGAGCGATGGGACACAGCATCTACATCTACATCTACATCCATACTCCGCAAGCCACCTGACGGTGTATGGCGGAGGGTACCCTGAGTACCTCTATCGGTTCTCCCTTCTATTCCAGTCTCGTATTGTACGTGGAGGTAGCGATGAAATAGGCATTTTCCCATACAACCTTTTCACAAGTGTACCGTGAATGTCAGGAATCCGTTAAAACATAAAATTTCCGATATCTCTAAGGCCAGAAAAAGGTCCTGCAAGAACGAGACTAACTGTGACTAATGAGAATCGTTCAACATGACAGTAGTGCAACCCATCCGCAAATTTCCGCATGTTTCAATGCTGGGCCATCAAGTGTCAGCGTGCGAACCATTCAACGAAAACATTATCGATATGGGCTTTCGGAGCCGAAGGTCCACTCTTGCACCCTTGATGACTGGACGACAAAAAGCTTTACGCCTCACCTGGGTCCGTCAACAGGGAGATTGGGCTGTTGGTGACTGGAAACATGTTGCCTAGTCGAACGAGTCTCGTTTCAAATTGTATTGAGAGGATAGATATGTACGGATATGGAGACAATCTCATAAATCCATAGACCCTGCATTTCAGCAGGGGACTGCTCAAGCTGGTGGAAGCTCTGTAATGGTTTGGGACTTGTGCAGTTGGAGTGATATGGAACCCCTGGTACGTCTAGATACAACATCGACAGATGACACGTACGTAAGAAACTTGTCTGATCACCTACATCCATTCATGCCTATTGTGCATTCCGAAGGCTTGGGCAATTCCAGCAGGTCAGTTAGACACCCAACTCCTCCAGAATTGCTACAGAGTAGCTCCAGGAACACTGCTTTGAGTTTAAACTCTTCCGCGGGCCACGAAACTTCCTAGTCATGAACATTATTGATCATAGTTGGGATGCCTTGCAACGTGCTGTTCCGAAGTGATTTCCACCCTCTCGTGCTCTTACGGATTTATGGATAACCCTGGAGGATTCAACGTGTCAGTTCCCTCCAGCACTACTTCAGGCATTAATCGAGTCCACTATTGCGTGCTCGCGGGGTACCTACATGACATTAGACAGGTGTACCAGTTTCTTTGTTTTTCACTGTACTATGTGGATACTAAGGGCTGTAGTATGGTTCTTTTGTACTGGCCATTGGGAATCAGTGGGTGCCCAGGAGCCCTGCCATTACACGCTGTACTTTGACACTCCAGGCAATAAATGTGCTGAGTTAAGAGGTGAGGTGTTTTTGTAATATTCATTCTAGGAGAAAACCACGTATCACCAGCGAGGACGTACTCCTTTTGAAGAGCTTCAGCCATTAGAAAGTGATCGCAATGTGGTCTTTCGGGAAAATGGATGGACATATCGACGAATTGGTGCACATGTTGGACACTTTGTGCTGGTGGTGTGTCGCTGCTTTCAGCAGCGTTCTGTAAGTCCGTCCACAGACACATTCCAAGATCGACGCATTGTGCGAGCAGCACTCGCCGACCATAATCATGCAGTCAAGAAAATCGGTAACATGTTGCACCTGCTGTGTCACTGAGGACCGTTGGGAACAGTGTGCTTGCAGCAGCAAGCAGATATCGTTTGCGTCTGGCTAGTTCACTTTTGACACCGCGGCACCACCAAGCACGGTCACTTTAGTGTCGTGAAAGAGTCGACTGGAGAACGGGATGACGCTCTGTTGTCTTCAGTGATGCGACTAGAGTCTGTCTGCACGCGAGTGATGTATGCACACTTTTACGGCGTAGACATGTTGAGAGGCCTATTCTGGGGAGCATCCGCCCATAACACACAGGTTCCCCCTAAGGCTTCAGGGTGTGGTTACTTGCCAATGCTCTTTGCATTGCGTACGTTGTTATCCCTATGCTACCGTCATTTCTTTGACAGGAAGGTAATGGGCTTTTTTAGGAAGACAATACACGTGCAGATATGGCTGCTGCAAAGCGCCGGCCGGGGTGGCCGAGCGGTTCTAGGCGCTACAGTCTGAACAGCGCGATCGCTACGGTCGCAGGTTCGAATCCTGCCTCGGGCGTGGATGTTTGTGATGCCCTTAGGTTAGTTAGTTTCAAGTAGTTCTAAGTTCTAAGGGACTAACGACCTCAGAAGTTAAGTCCCATAGTGCTCAGAGCCAACGGACCCAACTCTCTGCGGTAGAGGGCCATAGGAAGAAAGGGAGCAGGACAATCGCAATCACATGTGGTCCGACAGCTTGACGTGAATCGTTCTGTCGTTTCTCGGATGTGGTGACAATTTATAGAGACCGGAACTGTATCACAGTTGGTGGGCCGACAACATGTGACATCAGAATGAGAGGACCGTTATCTGTCTGCAAGGACATGACAGTACCGCCTTATTACTGAGCAGCAATTCGCATCTGACCTCACAGCATCCTGTGTACGTGTTGTATCGAGGCAACGGTGTAGAGAAGGCTTCGACAGTGTGGTCTTTATTGTCGCAGACATGCTGCATGTGTGCCTCTGACGCGTATTCGCAGAAGGGAATATCTAGAGTGCAATTGTCACCTGCCACCTGGACAGTCGAAAATTGGGCCAATCTTCTTTCCATAGATGATTTCCGATTTGGTCTGGAGAGTGGTTTTTGACGGATTCGCATCTGAAGGGAACGTGGAACACGATTTCGGGACCCGAACATGGTGGTAAGGGACCTATATCGAGAACGTTTGCTAATGGTGTGTGCACGGATTATATTGATCACTCGATCATCTCTTCTGAAATTATATGGGTGAATAGGAAAGGTTTAATTGCTGTCAAGTATCGAGACAAGGTCTTGGGATCTAATGTCTGGTTGTTGCGAGGTTCTGTGTGTCCAGACTTCGTACTGATGGACGATAATGCTCCACTTCATAGATCACGAGTGGTTGACGTTTTCTTGGAACGGAAGACATTGCAGCCATGACGTGGTCTGCTTACTCTCCCGATTTGAATCCCATAGGGAGACGAGCTGCATCACCTCAGCATCCACCAATCACTCTCCAATACTTGCGAGCAAATCCGCAGAAAGAATGGGCGTTATATGCACAGCATTACTTTGGTGGCGTTATTCACAGCAGGATCCGTCGTTGTCAGGCCTGTATTGCTACCAGAGGTGGTCACATAGCCAGCACATTAACCACTTGCGGCAACGTGGAAAAAAAATGAACATTTTCGTCTGCCGTTATGGATGTTGCTGTTGTTTAGGTTCTGTGTTCCTTCAGTTGTTTCTACTTTTCTATCACCTGTATGTACAGATGTGTGGCAAAATAAACGCAACCTTGCAAAACTTCCGTTCGGTGCTTTAATTTTGGACACCACTGTAATTTTAATGCCTAATTGCAGCCGAGTCAGAAATCACTTATTTCACTCAGGATCATGAATGGTGTCTGTTCTTTCCGACATGTCTGAATAAACAGATATCACACATGTATAAAACTATAAAGTATTGTAGAGTATGACTTTAATTTCAGTGCTGTTTTTATTCTTTGCCTTTAGTTCTTTGATACACTGCTGAAAGTTAATGTTTAGAAACGTCATTATGTTGCACACTTTAACTACTTTTTACTTTTAGTGTTTGTTCTTTTGGTGTTGGTTTTTATTGGCATGAAACTGTTCAGTGGTCTCGACGGACTGTTCTCAGACTTTAGAAAGTTTAGCTGCAGCATCCCAATTACTAGATTGAAAGCTTTCTCGATATCTGTAAATGAGACGACCAATGATTACAGCGAAGTCAAACCTTTTTCCGTTGATAATCTAAACCCCAATACAACTTCCAGGCTGTGGCAGTCTCTAAGAAATCTAAACTAATATTATAGGTGATTTTACCCACTTTTTGTAATCTTAAGATGGAATACTATTAGGCTTAATATTTTGGAGGCGTCAGATGTCCGTCTTAATGTCATATGATAGTGGCACATCCGCTATACGTTCTTCTTTGAAACTGAAAAAAATGGTTCAAATGGCTCTGAGGACTATGGGACTTAGCATCTGAGGTCATCAGTCCCCTAGAACGTAGAAATACTTAAACCTAACTTACACACATCCATGCGCGAGGCAGGATTCGAACCTGCGACCGTAGCAGTCGCGCCGTTCCGGACTCAAGCGCCTACAACCTCTCTGCCACCGCGGCCGGCTTCTTTGAAACTGATATTGAGATTCTAAGATTTTTGGTTCAACATCAGTCATGAACTGTTTGTTAATTACATTAAAATAGCTTTTCTTATTTTTTCTACCATTGATTATAATAGTCTGCCTAACAAGGCGCTTCCTCTGACGTCAAGTCCTTGACTGCTTGTTCAAATTCGGTTTTCATTGTGGGTTGTACAATATCACCCCTTCTGTACCTCGCCTTCCTCAGAAACTCCTTGGATTATATTCATGGGCATTTATTTTTCACTTTCAGCTATTTCCCTCTTTAATCACACAAGTCATGTCGATTTCCCTACTCTCTTATATTGGTCTATCTTGATTTTCAAGTGTTAAATAATTTACGAGCAGTCTTTCTCTGCATTACCCGTATTCATACTTTCTTATCCACCTTTTGAATACATTCTTTTGCGAATATTTTTCTGTCACTGTTAATTTTAATATTTTATTTCATTTCATTTTTGTAGCTCTCCTTTTGCGTTTCACTTCACTTTAAATGCAGGTTTGTATATGTACATTTTCGTTTTAACTCAAAAATGCTGTTTGCGACATTGACAACTTACATTCTTACTTATAATGCATTGCTTTGTAATTCATCATGTAGATTAATGCTTCGATGTGTCTTGTAGCCAGTTTCTTCTCGAAGTTTGTTATACTGTCAGTGCCTTCTTTAGATCTGTTTTTACCTCGTTTGCCTGAGCGATATTTTACTATTTGTTTTCACAGTCTCTGAGGAAATCTCATCAGCTGAAGATTATGGCCGTATTCTATATTTGTTCCACGGCAGCTTTCATAGAATTTCACTTGACTTCGAAACTGTTCTCTCACTAACATGGAATCCATCTGGTTTCATGTACCATGTCCAGGCATCATCCACTATATCTTCTTGCCCTTTATTGGGGGTTTAAGTTAGTTAATAACACCAGTATTTAGTCTTTGAAAAATACAACATGTTCTCTCCTCTTTACGTTACGTAAGCTACGACCATTCGTCAAAGGTATATTCACGAGTCTTGCTGTCAGCCACCTTACAAACACGTACACTCGTTCGCGAGCCAACGTTTTGAAAGACATTTCATGAAGCGGGTAACGACGATGTCTGCTTCAATTGGAACGTTAAGTACTTTGATGACATGTTACCCAAACGATGGCTGATCTGGCATTAAAAGTTGTAGTCCGGATTTAGTGTAAGACCCAATTTCATATGCAGCACAATGGTCACACAGGCGTAGATAATGAATGTATTTGCCACTTTTACAGTTTTGTCGTTCTGACATCACCGGAAGAACAATATTGCGGTACCAAGGGTGCGATATTTCAATAATTTCTGGCACATTTGCAAAAAGTAACTTTCATTACCATGTGCACGAGGACGCAATATAATTTAAAACTCTCGATTGCATTAATACACTGAGGTGACAAAAGTCACGTGAAAGCGATATGCAAAAGTACATATGACGGTAGTATCGCGTACACAAAGTATAAGAGGGTAGTGCATTGTCGGACCTGTCATTTGTACTCAGGTGGTTCATGTCAAACGATTTCTGACATGATTATGGCAGTAAGACGGGAATTAACAGACTTTCAATGAGGAATGGTACTTGGAGCTAGACATACGGGACATTCCATTTCCGTAATCTTTAGGGAATTCAATATTCCAAAATTGAAAATGTCAAGAGTGTGCCGAGAATACTCAATTTCAGGCATTACCTCTGACAACGGACAACGTAGTGGCCGACAGCCTTCAAGTAACGACTGATAGCAGCGGAGTTTGCTTATCGTTGTCAGTGCTAACAGAAAAACAACATTCCGTGAAATAACTGCAAATATCAGTGTGGGATGTACGATGAACATATCTGTTAGTACAGCACGGCGAAATTTGGTGTTAATGGGCTATGGCATCCGAATAGCACGACATCGCCTGCAACGCCTGTCCTGAGCTCTTGACAATATCGGTTGCATCGTAAACAACTGGAAAATCGTGGCCTGATCAGATGGGTCCAAATTTCAGTTGGTAAGAACTGACGGTATGATCTTAATGTCTCGCAGACCTCACGAGTCCACGGACACAAGTTCCTGACAAGGCACTGCGCATGCTGCTGGTGCTTCCATAATGCTGTGGGTTGTATTTACGTGGAATGGATAGTTTCCTCTGGTCCAACAGAACAGATAATTGACTGGAAATGGTTACATTTTGTTTCATGGAGACCATTTGCAGCCATTCATGGACTTCATCTTCCCAAAACTATTTTGGATCACATCGTTCCACGTCACCGGGCCAAAATACACTCCTGGAAATGGAAAAAAGAACACATTGACACCGGTGTGTCAGACCCACCATACTTGCTCCGGACACTGCGAGAGGGCTGTACAAGCAATGATCACACGCACGGCACAGCGGACACACCAGGAACCGCGGTGTTGGCCGTCGAATGGCGCTAGCTGCGCAGCATTTGTGCACCGCCGCCGTCAGTGTCAGCCAGTTTGCCGTGGCATACGGAGCTCCATCGCAGTCTTTAACACCGGTAGCATGCCGCGACAGCGTGGACGTGAACCGTATGTGCAGTTGACGGACTTTGAGCGAGGGCGTATAGTGGGCATGCGGGAGGCCGGGTGGACGTACCGCCGAATTGCTCAACACGTGGGGCGTGAGGTCTCCACAGTACATCGATGTTGTCGCCAGTGGTCGGCGGAAGGTGCACGTGCCCGTCGACCTGGGACCGGACCGCAGCGACGCACGGATGCACGCCAAGACCGTAGGATCCTACGCAGTGCCGTAGGGGACCGCACCGCCACTTCCCAGCAAATTAGGGACACTGTTGCTCCTGGGGTATCGGCGAGGACCATTCGCAACCGTCTCCATGAAGCTGGGATACGGTCCCGCACACCGTTTGGCCGTCTTCCGCTCACGCCCCAACATCGTGCAGCCCGCCTCCAGTGGTGTCGCGACAGGCGTGAATGGAGGGACGAATGGAGACGTGTCGTCTTCATCGATGAGAGTCGCTTCTGCCTTGGTGCCAATGATGGTCGTATGCGTGTTTGGCGCCGTGCAGGTGAGCGCCACAATCAGGACTGCATACGACCGAGGCACACAGGCCAACACCCGGCATCATGGTGTGGGGAGCGATCTCCTACACTGGCCGTACACCTCTGGTGATCGTCGAGGGGACACTGAATAGTGCACGGTACATCCAAACCGTCATCGAACCCATCGTTCTACCATTCCTAGACCGGCAAGGGAAATTGCTGTTCCAACAGGACAATGCACGTCCGCATGTATCCCGTGCCATCCAACGTGCTCTAGAAGGTGTAAGTCAACTACCCTGGCCAGCAAGATCTCCGGATCTGTCCCCCATTGAGCATGTTTGGGACTGGATGAATCGTCGTCTCACGCGGTCTGCACGTCCAGCACGAACGCTGGTCCAACTGAGGCGCCAGGTGGAAATGGCATGGCAAGCCGTTCCACAGGACTACATCCAGCATCTCTACGATCGTCTGCCTGGGAGAATAGCAGCCTGAATTGCTGCGAAAGGTGGATATACACTGTACTAGTGCCGACATTGTGCATGCTCTGTTGCCTGTGTCTATGTGCCTGTGGTTCTGTCAGTGTGATCATGTGATGTATCTGACCCCAGGAATGTGTCAATAAAGTTTCCCGTTCCTGGGACAATGAAATCACGGTGTTCTTATTTCAATTTCCAGGAGTGTAGTTCGCGACTGGTTTGAAGAACATTCTGAACAATTCGGGCTAATTATTTGGCCACCCAAATGCACTACCGGAATCCCATCGAATATATAAGGGATATACTCGAGAGGTCTTTTTTTCACGAACTCCTGCGCCGCAACACTTTCGCAATTATGCTCGGCTGTGGAGGCAACATGGCTCAGTATTTCTGTAGTGAACTTCCAGCGACTTGTTGTTTCCATGCCACGTCAAGCTACTGCACTACGCGGGCAAAAGGAGGTCCGACTCGATATCAGGAAATATACACTCCTGGAAATTGAAATAAGAACACCGTGAATTCATTGTCCCAGGAAGGGGAAACTTTATTGACACATTCCTGGGGTCAGATACATCACATGATCACACTGACAGAACCACAGGCACATAGACACAGGCAACAGAGCATGCACAATGTCGGCAATAGTACAGTATATATCCACCTTTCGCAGCAATGCAGGCTGCTATTCTCCCATGGAGACGATCCTAGAGATGCTGGATGTAGTCCTGTGGATCGGCTTGCCATGCCATTTCCACCTGGCGCCTCAGTTGGACCAGCGTTCGTGCTGGACATGCAGACCGCGTGAGACGACGCTTCATCCAGTCCCAAACATGCTCAATGGGGGACAGATCCGGAGATCTTACTGGCCAGGGTAGTTGACTTGCACCTTCTAGAGCACGTTGGGTGGCACGGGATACATGCGGACGTGCATTGTCCTGTTGGAACAGCAAGTTCCCTTGCCGGTCTAGGAATGGTAGAACGATGGGCTCGATGACGGTTTGGATGTACCGTGCACTATTCAGTGTCCCCTCGACGATCACCAGAGGTGTACGGCCAATGTAGGAGATCGCTCCCCACACCATGATGCCGGGTGTTGGCCCTGTGTGCCTCGGTCGTATGCAGTCTCGATTGTGGCGCTCACCTGCACGGCGCCAAACACGCATACGACCATCATTGGCACCAAGGCAGAAGCGAATCTCATCGCTGAAGACGACACGTCTACATTCGTCCCTCCATTCACGCCTGTCGCGACACAACTGGAGGCGGGCTGCACGATGTTGGGGCGTGAGCGGAAGACGGCCTAACGGTGTGAGGGACCGTAGCCCAGCTTCATGGAGACGGTTGAGAATGTTCCTCGCCGATACCCCAGGAGCAACAGTGTCCCTAATTTGCTGGGAAGTGGCGGTGCGGTCACCTACGGCACTGCGTAGGATCCTACGGTCTTGGCCTGCATCCGTGCGTCGCTGCGGTCCGGTCCCAGGTCGACGGGCACGTGCACCTTCCGCCGACCACTGGCGACAACATCGATGTACTGTGGAGACCTCACGCCCCACGTGTTGAGCAATTGGGCGGTACGTCCACCCGGCCTCCCGCATGCCCACTATACGCCCTCGCTCAAAGTCCGTCAACTGCACATACGGTTCACGTCCATGCTCTCGCGGCATGCTACCCGTGTTAAAGAGTGCGATGGAGCTCCGTAAGCCACGGTAAACTGGCTGACACTGACGGCGGCGGTGCACAAATGCTGCGCAGCTAGCGCCATTCGACGGCCAACACCGCAGTTCCTGGTGTGTCCGCTGTGCCGTGCGTGTGATCATTGCTTGTACAGCCCTCTCGCAGTGTCCGGAGCAAGTATGGTGGGTCTGACACACCGGTGTCAATGTGTTCTTTTTTCCATTTCCAGGAGTATAGTATTACTTTTTTGGCCTTAGCGTATAACTCTAAGAAAAACAGAGTTTATTTTCGAAGTTTCGTCTAAAGGTTTTCTGAATTAATTTGCAAATACATGTCTCAAATTGTTTAAAAAGATTAAATTTCAGTTCATCGTACGCTTAATCAAACAATGAAGTTCGTAATTGTGCCAAGTGGCAACTGACGAAGGTCTATAAAGCCGAATGCTGGTTAGTACTCAAATAAATAGTATGTGAAAATCATCAGGAAAGCCTTTTATTTTTACGGTTACTCTTTTACTCTGGACTAAAGAAAGTTATTCACACACAATTTCTAAAACCTTCCGCCTCCGTCGCCGGGCGGTAATTGTAAATGGCTACCATGCAGAGGAACTGAGGTCGTTTTCTGGCATTGTCAGGTATTTTTCCTCGGAAAAAGGAATAGACAGAAGTCCACTCAGTCTCGTGATGCCAGTCTTGAGGCTCCTTGACGGAGGGTCCAGATCTGCTAACGCGACAACGGTCGGGAGAGCGGTGTGCTGACCATATGCCCCTCCATACATTGTCAAGTGATGCCATTGGCTCATGAGTAACACGGCGATCGTAGGGCCGTTTCACCGGTGCGCCGCCGGAACGGCGGAGAGTTATTTCTAAAACCCATTATGTCTGCCGCACATTACCCTCTGAGATGACATTAAATGCCATCCTAAAGTAAAATTTTACTTCCACTCTAGATAACTATTGACTCATTTCGATTATTTCACGAGAGTCACAAAAAAATTGTGACAACGTCTCGTTCGAACCGAGTTTTATGATGATTTGTACGTTGCAACTAAACTGAGATATTCGGACATTTACAGTGAAGAGCTCGATGATGGATCAATAGTTTCAGCTAAAATTAATCGCCCGATGTTGCCGTCGAGGGAGAGACGACCCAGATTAATTTGTTATCTGACATTAATGGCTAATTTGGAACTAATTTCTTAATTTCCGTACTTTTGTTACAGAATGTCCCCCTGCGGAAGACGGGATGGAGAGATTCGCGTGCCCAACACCGGATCGCATGGGCCGCTACCGGTGCATCGATGACCACGTCCTCTGCGACGGATTCATCGACTGTCCCAGCGGGGAGGACGAAGACCGCCAGGCGTGCATGTTCTACAAGACGGTTAGTAAAACTCAGTGCTTCTTTTTCTCCGCAGAGAGCAGCAGATTTAATTTAGCGCAAAGTTTAACTCCTTCATATTTCTTTTATATGCCTTCGTTTCTTCAAAACTACCGACGCCACGTCGCATTTAGTTTGAATTTAGAGTATGCGGATAGAATACGACGCTCACAGCAATTCATCATCTTTTATTCATTACGGTTGCCTGCAGAAAAGAATTGTACTTGTCCATTCCATGTTCGCTGCAACACTAATACCCTCATGAGTTTGACTAAGAATTGTTTGCCACAGCCACGTTAAAATTACCGCGAAAGTAGCATAACACGTCGGACGTTCAATTGTGCCAGCATTGTTGTGGAAAGGACAACATTTGACACCTGGACTGTTATTTAAGCTATTTATTTACCATGATAGCAATTTCAGCCTATTATGCCCAAATTCAAGTGACGGTTCACAATGAAATTCGTCAGCGCATCTTTAATTTTAAGTGTAGACTGTTCTCTCGTCAACTGTGTTTATCTACTGCATGTGTATAATAATATTAGCGTCATCGTAATTATACAAGGCGTTCTCAAGTTACAGGACATATCGAGGGGACTGAGTATATAACATTCTGAATTGGAACTCATGTTGAGAAAAGTATCGTTTTCGTGCTATAACCATTCAAATACATGTTGCCTGGAGCGATTTAGGGAAATCACAGAAAATCTAAATCAGGATGGCTGGAGGCTGGATTGAACCGTCGCCCTCCCGAATGCGAGTCCCGCCACCTCGCTCGGTAACTAGGTGTTGCAATACTTATACGGAAAAGAAGACTGAGTAATTTCAGAGTACAACACTGAATATACATCGATATTGATTCGTGGAAGTATAAGAAGAATATGATCATCGTGTAAATCGAAGTGTAACTCGCGTTAGAAAATCCAGTCTTGTAGGAAACATCACTTTGGTTTTTTCAGCGAGGTCGTCCGCACGTCGATTATGGTGTCCCTACGAGTGATTGTTCCACAATGCGCCGCTCTCTGACAATTCATAGCCTTCAACAATTCCTACACGCATCGCACCTAGCCTGCTCTGAATACCGACTGTACTAATATGCGTTATTCTAGTGATAATATTACCCTTGTTGCAGAATTTCGCTGACTGAAAGTGACTGTAAAATTTTTTACATTGATACATTACACGATGTAATATTGTTTGATACTGAAAGTCCTTTAACAACATTAATAAAATAACTTCATTATGGAGATACTTTAAATATTTTAACAGCTGCGAAATGCCAGTTTCACATAATTACAAAAATACTATAACGTTCTGAGGTCCATAAAGATAAATTTTCCTTGACGTCGCGCGTCCTCAGTCGACGTGTAACAACCAACGGGCACATATGAGATGTCATGACGCTGTGGCACAATTCACAAACCATTTCCTTGTAATGTTTATGAACCTCGAATAATACCCGCCACCATCACTGAATTCCAGTTTTGATCCATTAAATTTCGGGAGCGCAGCTGCTTAAATTAGGATTCTTCTTGGAATATTTCGACTACATACCGTTCAACTTCCTTCTGAATAAGGCGAATGAATGATGCTACACCACACGCTGTGTCCTTTGTAACCCACGGACCGCGCCAGTGAGCGTGCGGTCAAAGATACACAGGCGCCAGAGGCGTTGCTCGGTGGCAACCATGGAGATACAATAAGGAGAGGAGAGGCTACAGACTTATTGTGCATTATTTTGAAACCGGCGCTGCCCTGTTAGATGCCCCAAAACATTAGCAGACGATTGATTCTTGTTCGTTATTTCTGTCGTGTACGCGCAACGGTTTCGTGAATTACACAGGAAGGCGTTTTCAGACACTTCCGGCCTTATGTGCATACTTAATTTAGTAATAAGACCCATGTCGCGTCGTTTTTGTTATACGCTTCGAATACCCTCAATGAGAAGTATGTAACACTACAACGAGTGAAATTGAAAATGAACTGGAATTCCTTTACACACTACAGTCACAATGATTAGTGCACCCGTGAACGACGCAATTTGGCTTTTTTTTTATCAAAACCCGAATGAATGTTTGTGGCAAATAGCATGGCGTATATCGGCTTAAATTTTGTGACGCTATGTCTACTCCCTGTCATGTATGTCCATGGCGGCAAGGAAGTACACTTAGGCCCGGGATAGATCTGTGACTAGGCGATCGATCGAATCTGGAAAGTCGATGTATCACGGTGAGTTGCAACGTGGCGATGTCTTTGCAGGTTTATTAAAGAAAGCGCCGGATGACATGACTTACCCAAAGTGTAACCATATTCTCAAGTAATTAAATTCGTCGTCAAACTAACTTCATCAACTTCTTTCACCAACTAGTCCCCAAAAGATGAAGTCGACCCCAGACTTCCGACGTTTTCGTGAAACATAGAGAGACCAGTATTAATACAGCGCTCTTCCACAGACGATTTATTGTGCTGTAAGAGCCGAGTGTACCTACGGTATTCTGTGCATCTTTCATGGACCGTCCTAGTCATCCGTCCGATGTAAGGAAGGCCAAACTTGCAGAAGATCTTAGAAACCTCAGATTTCCTTACCATCAAATGATCTTTAAAGCAGTGATGCTGTCTTCGGGAGAGGGCAAAAAATCACCTTTATTTTGTGGTTGCAGAGAATGTGCCCTTTTCTTAACGATAAGCTTACCGTGTGTGGCAGGAAAGTTTGAATTCAAACCTTTCTGTGTCTTCTTCTGTGTTCCGTACGCCCACCTTCGATTTCATTCATAGCGCCTTACTTATCTGCTGTGGAGAATATCCGTTAGCTTTAAAAGATCGCTTTAAGTGCAGTAGCTCGTCCTGCAGACTGATGTCGTCAGCTCTGTGAACCAAAGTTCTGAGAACACACATCGTCTTTATTGATTGTGGCAGCTATTTACACGTAAATATAAACTTGTATGCGTCGGTTTTAAATGTAATGAGTATTCCAAAGAGACATCCCATCTTTGCCGAAGTAAAACATCCTAGAATGAAAGGTATTCCTATTTTTAGATATCCATTGTAAACTGGATTTATCTGTGAATATAATAAGATGGTTTAAAAATTCTTGTAATGAATCTTCACCATGGGACCACACTAAAAACCTGTCGTCAACAGAAGCCCTCTCTGAAGATTCCTGAACGGTAAATACCCGAAAAAATAAGCTTAATATATCCGGGAGTAGGCCCGAAATACGAGGGGCGTTCAATAATTAATGCAACACGTTTTTCCCTTGGCCAGTTTCGGTTGAAGAAATGTGGAATTTGTTGTGGGACGTCGTGGAATATTCTCGCTTCAGCTCCCATAGTTGCATAAAGTTACGATTGTTGCTGAGACTATACGTAGCAAACAAAATGTCCTCTGTAGCAGACGTGTGTTCCAAGCAGGCCGCTGTGACTGAGTTTCTTTTGGCGGAAAACTAAAGCATCCCAGATATTCACAGGCGCTTCCAGAATGTCTATGGAGACCTGGCAGTGAACAAAGCCACGGTGAGTCCTAGGCGGGGCGTCTGTCATCATCGCAACAAGACCACGTAAATCTCCAGTGTGCTGGCCGGCTACACACCGCAGTGCCTCCTGCAATGTTGGAACGTGCGGACACTCATATTCGAGGTGTCGACGGAGCACAATCAACCACCGCGCTTGAACTGAATTTCTCTGTTGATAATATTGACTTACTAGTGCATCAGCTGGGCTACTCAAAGGCATGTGCTCGCTGCGACCGTCACCACCTTTGTATGCAAACACGGACCAGTGGAAGACAAAAATGGCTCTAGGCACTATGGGAATGAACATCTGAGGTCATCAGTCACCTAGACTAAGAACTACTTAAACCTAAGTAACCTAAGGACATTAGACACATCCATGCCCGAGGCAGGATTTGAACCAGCAACGCGGTTCCGGACTGAAGCGCCTAGAACCGCTCGCCCACAGCGGCCGGCCCCAGTGGAAGAGTCTCAAGATAAAAAATGTATGGGTTCATCAGTTCGAATCGGAGAAAAACGGCAATCTATGGAGTGGCGCCACACCACTTGTCCTAAGCCGCACCCTCAGCCGGTAAAGTTATGGCGACGACTTTCTGGGCTATTAAGGTGTTATTCTGTGTGCTACCCTCAGGAATCTGAAGAACCAACGTGAACGTGTTCGTTGGTACAAAAATGCAAACGAACTTCTCCTTGACAAAGTAAGACCTTATACAAGTCTGCACACCCGAGAGGAACCACAGAACTTCATTGGATTGTTCTTCCTCATCCATCCTGCAGTCTGCATGTCACACCTTCCGACTTTCATCTGTCTGGTCCACCGAAGGTTGTACTCTGCGGGAAGCAGTCTGTGGTTGATGGGGAAGTTATTGATGTAGTAAGACATTGGCTCCGACTGGTACCATTTGAGTGATACCATGAGAGCATACAGGCCCTCCCTGGAAGGTCGCGTAAGGCCGTCACATTGAACGGATATTACGTTGAAAAATATCATTTTGTAACTGAAAGTGTGTGGAATAATACGGTGTATTGGAATCCTGAATAAAACCAACCTGCTTACACAAAAAAGTGTTTCGTTACATATTGAACGCCTCTCGTATAATGGAGCAGTCATTACGCTTCGAAAACATGAAAATGATTCCAGTTTTCTTAGGTAACACATATGGCGTTTTATGTGCGGTATAGCTGGTATATTTTTTTCATAACATTGACAATGATAAAAATTACAAGTGTGTTTGCCATGTTTCACAATGAAGTACCGACACAATCAGACTACTGTTTTACCGACATAACCTTCCAAGACTCGCATATTTAAAGTCTGCTGCACTCAACCATTCGCACCAATTAGCACATCGAAATACAGTCAAATATTTCTAGACCGTTTCGCAAGGTTTGCAGTGTCAGTGAAAGTACTGTATGAAATCAAGAGGCATGAATTAACGGATGATTAGCAACGCATACGGATTCCTATTTCCTTGCGTATATCGCTTAATATCACGGGCACCTACCTGCTAGGAAGGGACACACTTACGTACTGCAGCAAATTTATGGAAATGAAGGTGGAAGTACAATATGAAATTAAAAGGAACGAATTAACGGGTGATTAGCAACAAGTATAGATTTCTGTTTGCTTGCATACATCAACAAATTTCATGAGTATTTACCTATTTTAAGAACCCACACCTACATGTTGCATTTAAATTTATGGTAAGCAAGACTAGTTTTACTATAAAACGTACCCAAACATATTCGGCAAAAGTGGTAATAAATGTTTTTCTCGACAAGTCCACATAAGAAGTAGAGAGGGTTGTGAGAATTTGAAGCATAAAATATGATCCATTAACCACAACATCTTAGCAAAATGAATTATGACAATGGAGCACAGCTGCATTCCGTTTTTAAACGAATAAACAATGTAGAAGATAAAGAATTCAAGAAGTCATCTTCCTACTATAGTCTCTCTATACAAATGTGTTTCACATGTCAGCCCTAACAATTCTTTCTAACCATTAACTGGAAAGCGCTCCTTTTACGATTTAATACTGGAAACGCATTACAATGTTCAGTTGAAATATTCCTATTCCACTTAAGGTGACTTTGTTTGCACACAACTCCACAGGTGGTTTCGTTTTAATAATAAAAAGTTAAAACAAGGATATACTACAGAACTCTTACTTGAAGTATTCACTCCCAGGTCAGTTCTGAACTCTGGAACAATGTTAGTAACAGTGTGAGCTACAGTAACTAATCTCTTGAGCTCTGCAAGTAAGCCATTGCCTATAACGTTATGGGAGCTATTCCTTTTCAAGGATATAATTCTTCTGTCGAAATACATATAGGAGAACTCTGATTAGCTACTTCTCACCATCATAACATCTTGCGTAAACGTCATTCCAATCAGGACAAACGTTACTTCAGCTGGTTCCCAAATACTCATATCGGAATTCAGTAACTGTCCTAATTGAACATGAATATGAAGATATCAGCGCTAATTTTTAGTAGTATTTTTAAAAATTTGTCATGGATTAAAGTACAACTGACAGAATGTACACCTTACATTTTACTTACCTCCGATAGTTGGCTAAAACTAGTAGCTCACAAAATAAAGACCTTCATGACAAATCTAAGGGTTCCCGGAAAAAAGGGCCCATGAAATGAGAGGTGCTATACTTTCGGCAAGAGATAAGAATTTTAAATAATTTAAGGTAGAAACTGAGTCCGTATGGGGCATGGTTTCAGCACGAATGACGATCGTGAGCTGAAAATTATTATTGGATCATTCTCTCGATCACCAGATTCAACAGCGTATTTCAGGGAAAACCCCCATACTCCATTTAGGCAACTTAGTATTGCCGAGTGAACATGTGGTGATATAAGGGTGTACAGTTCAAGTTTACAGTTGACAGGTATTCATAATGGCGCTTAAACTTAAAAACAATGTAAATATTAACGTTAGATCAAATCTATGTGTACGTCCAGCACAAATATGCTAAAACATATGTATATATTTGCTAAAAGCATTAAAACAAACCTCTCTGTATATCTAGCACAACAGATTAAAACTTGTGTAAACATTTATTATTCATAAAACTATTTGACATGACAGATTTACTACGGAGCATGCAAAATCATTAAAAAAATCAGTACTAGACAGCGTACAGTCCAGAGTTTCGTACAAACAAAGTGCATCATTTTTTAATAATGAAATTCCATAAAATTCTTTTAGATGATGGATCGTCTAGTGTATATGAGTCACAATCGTTCATTTAAAGTAGAATGTCACGTAATAACGTATGAATTACGATAATTTGCATATTTACGGCCTACGCAATATCCCGGATGGTAAGACAAGAAGTTGTCACAGTATCAAGAACAACTTGACACAAAATCCAATGGAAAGCGACATATTAAGAAAAAATAGCATGCATATCGAACACTGCGAATATTGACAACTAACTGGTAGCTAAGAATGAAATATATGATTGGTTTCATTTATATCCCTGAAGAGGTTTGCATTACCACAGTGAACTAAAAAACAAGGAACTCAAATCCTACTAAACCAGGGCGAGTCCATAAAGTTCATGGCTGAATACTTCTTACAATATCATTTGTAGTATAAAGCATTCCTAACACGATCTATGTATAGATGTCAAACCATCTAAATACTAAGACTAACAAGTTGTGTAGTGACATGGTAAGTGGATAGAGAAACGAATAAAAGGTGAATGAGTATGCGAATTCCACTATATTTTCGAAGTTGAAGCCCATAAAAGCAGTACCATCTATGTTAAAAAATATATCGGCACAACCACTCGTTTATAGTGTAAAACACTAAGTCCTCTCATCCAGTATGGATGAAATCCAAACAATCATAACCACCAACTCTTATCCAGTATCGATAAAATCAAAGTACCATCTATCTCTATGAATACCAAAAGCCATCAATAGTAAAAATGTCATTGGAACGTCTCTAAACTGTATGGAGGACACGCTGATAAACTAACCGGATACTTATCCTACTCGTCAGGTGTGGTCGAGACATACCGAATTCCCACAAGTTAATTGGGACTGTGTCAATTTGGATGTAAAAGGCCCAGGAAACACTAAATATTTCGTTGTCCTAAGTGTGAAACGATCGTAAAAGATACTAATGACCTAAAACATGATAACTGTTAAATGCTGTCTTTCATGGTAGTAGACTGCTATAAAACAGATACGAAGAGTTGCAAAAAGCAAGATCTACGAGTTCATATGAGAGTTAGATAGTAAGCTTCAGGTAAACAATTAGAGCGTTATAGAAAGGCTGAAAAATTAAATTCTTGCTAAAAAAACTTGGATAACAATACATGTAGGAAAGGAACTGTATAATGTCGGAAACAATGGTGCAACATATAAGGGCTTAAATAATGTAGAAGTACATAAATATTGCTAAGTGGAAGTTACACCTATCATCAAAAGAAAAGTCCCCAAAACAACAACATGAATTTACTACAATAAGCCCCAATAATTACGCACGACTGTACCTTGACGTGGCAGTATCAGTTGGGGTTATTCTAGCCGAAACGATACTAAAGTTATGACAGAGAGCGTCCCACTCGAATTTAGTGAGTCGCTACCAAACTATATGTCTCACTCAACGGTCCGAATATATCACGGTGAACATCTTTGAAAACCCCGTATCGGTGAACATGTTTCGTCAAAGAAATGATGGCAGAAATAACAATGACCAATATCTTGGTATACGCAACCAAAATTACGACCTCGCTGTGCCCTGTTATCAGTCACATCGATCTCTCATATGACAAGCAGTTACGTAATACAGTCCCACTGGACTACTGATAGGAATATATACTAACCAATGGCTGTAAAATACTTAACAAAGACCTATTATACCTCAAGCTCAGATTACTTCAATATAGGAATAAGGTAGTTCTATTTAGGCCAATATGTACTGCTGCATTATAAACAATAAAAAAAATGATTCACTATTAGTAAAGTGGAGCCAGGAAAATTATATAAACCTCGAAATACGGCAAAACTGCTGCTGGTACCGAAAACAGAATGGAAGATTTGTAAATGCTAACGATAGCACTTCAGCTGTCAACTATACCATTTGCCGGGAGTTGAAATACCAATGGCAACAAGTGCTACATGTAGATAACTTGATCTCTATGAAAAGAAAATGAACGAGCGTATGTAAATACACTACAGGTCATTAAAATTGCTACACCAAGAAGAAATGCAGATGATAAACGGGTATTCACTGGACAAATATATTGTACTAGAACTGACATGTGATTACATTTTCATGCAATTTGGGTGCATAGATCCCGAGAAATCAGCACACAGAACAACCACCTCTGGCCACACTAACGGCCTTGATACGCCTGGACATTGAGCCAAACAGAGCTCGGATGGGGTCTACAGGTACAGCTGCGCATACAGCTTCAACACGATACCACAGTTCATCAAGGGTAGTGATTGGCGTATTGTGACGACCCAGTTGCTCGGCCACCATTGACCAGACGTATTCAAATGGTGAGAGATCTGGAGAATGTGCTGCCCAGGTCAGCATCGAATATTATCTGTACCCATAAACGCCCGTACAGGATTTGCTACATGCGGTCGTGCATTATCCTGCTGAAATGTAGGGTTTCGCAGTGGTCGAATGAAGGGTAGCGGCACGGTTCTTACCTCATCTGACATGTAACGTCCACTGTTCAAAGTGCCATCAATGTGAACAAGAGGTGACCGATACGTGTAACGAATGGCACCCCATACCATCACGCCGGGTGATACGCAAGTATGGCGATGACGAATACACGCTTCCAATGTGCGTTCACCGCGATGTCGCCAAACACGGATGCGACCATCCTGATGCTGTAAACAGAACCTGGATTCATCCGAAAAAATTACGTTTTGCCATTAGTGCACCCATGTCCGCCGTGGAGTATACCATCGCTGGCGCTCCTGTCTGTGATACAGCGTCAAGGGTAACCGCAGCCGCGAGCTCCGAGCTGATAGTCCATGCTGCTGCAAACGCAGTCGAACTGTTCCTGCAGATGGTTGTTGTCCTGAAAACGTCTCCATCTGTTGACTCAGGGATCGAGACGTGGCTGCACGATCTGTTACAGCCATGCGTATAAGTGGCCTGTCATATCGACTGCTAGTGATACGAGGCCATTGGAATCCAGCACGGAGTTCCATATTACCCTCCTGGACACACCAACTCCATATTCTACTAACAGTCATTGGATCTCAACCAACTCGAGCAGCAATATCGCGATACAATAAACCGCAATTGCGGTAGGCTACAATCCGACCTTTATCAAAGTCGGAAACGAATACGAGGCATCACAACAACGTTTCACCAGGCAACGCCGGTAAACTGCTGATTGTGTATGAGAAATCGGTTGGAAGCTTTCCTCATGTCAGCACATTGTATGTGTCGCCACCGGCGCCAACCTTGTGTGAATGCTGTGATAAGCTAATCATTTGCATATAACAGTATCTTCTTCCTTTCGGTTAAATTTCGCGTCTGTAGCACGTCATCTTCGTGGTGTAGCAATATTAATGGCCTGTAGTGTATTACCTCACACATCTACCTAATATAAGCAGTAGGGACATGAAGCAGTAAAAATACAGTAAACATTCTACAAAAAGCTGTATCAAGTAACGTATCATAAAATAATCTTACCTGTATCTAGACGTGTACACTAATGATATTAGTGCAAGGCCTGAACCTAACCATAACCATCAAATGAGGCTACATTGGTGCAACGCTACTAAAATCCCATTATCTAATTCATCATATCAATGGGTACTACAGAGTAAAAATTACTGACCACACGGTATTATAGTACTAACGATGTTACCGAATGGTGCCATAAAACTGGAATCCTAAATCCTATCTAAAGACACAAAGCATTAAAAATAATCGTGAAGGTTCAAGAAGACATCAATTAAGTACGTATTGCATGCCAACTTAACGTTATGCAAGAGATTCCTGTAAACGGTTGACATTGACTGAGCCTGCTCACAGGTCACAGGTAGTGCTACTAAGTCAAAGGTTAAAAGAAGACAGTAAACGGTAATGGCCAATACAACGTAAAATCGTTGGTATGTAGAACGCTTGCAATACAGAATCACAACGCGTAACAAACTATGGGAAGACCTAACAAGCGCAGATGATATCAATACACCATTCTTTCCATATATCAGGCTTCAATTCGCTATAGTTCGTGAAAATTTTCGAAAATAATTTATTCTTTGATTCAGTTTGATCATTGAAAAGATTTCCATGTTCGTTCCCCGCATGGATGTAGATTTCCATATCTTCAAATGACATCCAATGTCTCACCTTTATCAATGATGTGCTCTATCTCTAGATTGTCATTAATACTCATAATCTTATGTTTGGCTATAAACCAAAACTTACGGCTGTTGGTAAAGTTTTTAAATCAAGAAATACGTACCAGCAGACGTCCCCCAGGCCATAATTGACCATCAGAGATAAACAAAAGGTGGTAGGCGTGTTTCTACATCTGAAAGACGATGTCTGTTCAGATTTCGTGCCAGTCGCCAACAGCGCCACTATGAGGATGTAACAGATATGCCTTAAATTCACACTATAACGATCATGAGCGTTAGTTACCTTTGTGATTCTAAGTGGCGAGTTGATGTCAGTCAGAAGTGCCTTTAAGGTGACAAAGACGGCGTTATCACTGAGTCTGAAAGAGGTCGCGACTGATGGTTGTATGTCCAGTCACAATTCTGAGTTGCAGGCAAAAGGCAATGAAAATTAGACGGGTTACAGCAGTTAGAGATTTATAAGGACGCTGGTAGGTTATGACAACTAAACGATATGTGTGGTTTTAGTGGAACTAAAATTCTCTTCCAAGGATGATAGTCAAAGTAATTCGCGATAATGCTACCTTCAACATCGTATATCTCTTATACAGACTAGGGGATTAAGATCTGGGCGTGTTCGTACAAATAGTATTGTGCTGTCACACCCACGTATTATAGAAAACAGATACTAGAGCGCCAGCGACACGCTACTTAAGCTACGGAGCACACTACATTACAGTTAGCTAGGCAACAGATGTGCAATACATTACATTGTAGAAGATCTATAGTACTTGATGCACAGAATTATGACAACCAACTAATAAGTGTGTGTGTGTGTGTTTTTTTTTTGTATATCAGAAATGGAAGAAGGTACCTCTGAAAATCTTTCACCCAGGCCGCTGTACAGTCCATGGTGATGGGTCCATACTACCAGTATTATCGCCAAAGGTCTTTCTGAAAATTGTTACTGCCTTCTTATAGACAACTGAGGACCGATGAGCCCAGTGTCGTGTGTATATGCGGCACACAAACACACTCATGGAGCACTTTATTCATGTCATGAGCGCGCGCACACACACACACACGCGCACACACATACTAACGAACGCGCACACACACACACACACACACACACACACACACACACACAGAATTGCACCTGGACAATTATTTAGGGTGGCCAAGATAAATGCGACACCCTGTATATGCGAAGCTTCAAGAGCCGTGGTTGAGTGAAGGTCTTGAATTTCACAATAAGAAGATAGGAAGAGTACTTCCTAGCATTTCACTAAGTAAAAAGTGCACACTCTGTATTTTTACATACAGGCGTTTACCTGTACTGCAAATTTAAAGACAAAATAACAATACCCCATGAGATTTGATCGAGAACTTCGGTGGTATAATCGTCGTATTATTCTACGGCACCTCCCTAGGTAATGGCTGTAAGGCGCTGCCATTTATCTTCGAGTGACATGTCTGAACAGAGAAATTAAATTTATATTATGAGGAAAAAGAAAGAAGAATCTGGTAGCTACACAGCGCTTATATCTGTGTTTCAAACATACTTAGGTACGACTGATTTTACTTTTTGAGTACGGAAATTTCACACTAGATTTGTGTTTTGCTTGGAGAGTTCCTAGCACATAGCACATTGGTCTTAACATATAGGTATGAAAAACACACACTGATCCAGAGGAACGTTTTTTCTCTGTGGTAAATCAACGTTAAGATTATGGAAAGTCATAGTCTCCATGCCAGTATATCTTATAATACTAGAGAATTTGTGGGAGTGATGCGGTACACAGGCGGATGGTTGAAACATTTGTATTGTAAGTTGATCTCTTGATCATTAACTTGAAATTTCATAGACGGATCTGCTCACTCGCACATAACTTTGCGTGCATACTTTCCGTTTTGGACACCTTGCATCTGTGCCTGCATTACGCCACGTTTTTGATTATAACGTATCACACCGGCACGTCAAGGTGAGGTGTGGTATTTTGTTTGCCTTAGTTATCACCATTAACGGAGCACCACCGTTCTAAGGCTTTCAGAATTATCTAAACGGGTGGACAATTTGCTATAATCTTCCCCGATATCGACTTAGCATTTTTTCAAGAAGAATCAAACCGAGATTTTGAGTATGCATTGAGACGTACCAAGCACTAAATGTTTTAATATAACATTTGTGATCAGCTACATAGCTTCTCTGACGCCATACCACATCGTGAAGTAAGAAGAGCTTGGTTTAGTGTATATAGAATCCCTGTCCACTCCGATGCAGACCGGTGGAATACATCTATTGCTTAACGAGAAGAACTTGCGATTGATTCACATACACCACTGGCCATTAAAATTGCTACACCACGAAGATGACGTGCTACAGACACCTACAACGTGCTGACATAAGGAAAGTTACCAACCAATTTCTCATACACAAACAGCAGTTGACCGGCGTTGCCTGGTGAAACGTTGTTGTGATGCCTCGTGTAAGGAGGAGAAATGCGTACCATCGCGTTTCCGACTTTGGATAAAGGTCGGATTGTAGCCTATCGCGATTGCGGTTTATTGTATCGCGATACTGCTGCTCGCGTTGGTCGAGATCCAATGACTGTCAGCAGAATATGGAATCGATGGCTTCAGGAGGGTAATACAAAACGCCGTGCAGGAGCCCAACGGCCTCGTACCACTAGCAGTAGAGATGACAGGCATCGTATCGGTGTGGCTGTAACGGATGGTGCAGTCACGTCTCGATCCCTGAGTCAACAGATGGAGACGTTTTCAAGACAACAACCATCTGCACGAACAGTTCGACGACGTTTGCAGCAGCATGGTCTATCAGCTCGGAGACCATGGCTGCGGTTACCCTTGACGCTGTATCACAGACAGTAACGCCTGCGATGGTGTACTGAACTACGAACCTGGATGCACGAATGGTAAAAACGTCATTTTTCCGGATGAAACCAGGTTCTATTTACAGCATCATGATGGTCGCATCCGTGTTTGCCGACATCGCGGAGAACGCACATTGGAAGCATTTATTCGTCATCGCCATACTGGCGTATCACTCGGCGTGATGGTATTGGGTGCCATTGGTTACACGTATCGGTCACCTCTTGTTCGCATTGACGGTACTTTGAACAGAAGACGTTACGTTTCAGATGTGTTGCGACCCGTGGCTCTAACCTTCATTCGATCCCAGCTGAACCGTACATTTCAGCAGGGTAATGGACGACCACATGTTGCAGGTCCTGTACGGGCCTTTCTGGATACAGAAAATGTTCGACTGCTGCCCTGGCCAACACATTATCCAGATCTCTCACCAACTGGAAACATCTGGTCAATAGTGGCCGAGCAACTGGCTCGTCACAATACGCCAGTCACTACTCGTGATGAACTGTGGTATCATGTTGAAACTGCATGGGCAGCCGGATCTCTACACGCCATCCAAGCTCTGTTTGACTCAATGCCCAGGCGTATCAAGGCCGTTATTATGGCCAGAGGTGGTTGTTCTGGGTACTGATTTCTCAGGATCTATGCACCCAAATTATGTGAAAATATAATCACTTGTCAGTTCTAGTATAATATATTTGTCCAGTGAATACGCGTTTATCATCTGCATTTCTTCTTGGTGTAGCATTTTTAATGGACAGTAGTGTAGACTACTGGGAAAGAATGTAGTACACCTGAAGAGACGATGTCGATTTTGATCCGATGACGGCATATGTCACCTGGAGGACGGTAGAGGTTCTGATAATGGGGTTAAAGTCGTTCGCCAACAGATAGCGTAGCAGCAGAGCTACCAGAGCGCCACCTGCGTTTCCCCTGTAATACGGAATGCTCACAGTCAGTACGCACAGTGTGGTGCAGTTGTGCGAAGCAAGCAGGCAACCTTGCCCCGTAGACGCATACATACTTCCTACAGCCAAATGAGCGAGTTTGAAATGGGTCAAACTGTAGCCTTTCCAGTGGCGGGATGGTCCTTTCGGAGAATTGCCACACAAGTGCTGCGTTAGTCGTGTAACGAAGCTGGTATCACCGATCTTGTGAACATTGTCATACCCGTAGACAAGGCTCTGGATGTTCACGCCGTACAAACGCCCCGCCTTCGCCTTTCCGTTAAGGCAGCTGTGGCAGGTCGTACTGCTACCATAGCACAGATAAAATGGCTTCTGAGTCTACACGTGTCAACACTAGCTGTTGCGAACCGGTTATTGGTAGTGTGACTACGGGAATGCACATCTTTAGCCCGTCTTCCACTCACTTCACAGCATCGATTTGCACGGGTCGACTGGTGCAGTCAGATGATAAATTGGAAGGTGGAAGGATACACCATAGTCTTGAGCGATGAAAGCAGATTCTGCCTGCACAGAAGTGATGGTCGTTTGCGACGTAGACATGGAGAGCGTTCGTCCGAGACACACTTGCCACACCGCAGGGCTTATGATCTGGGGTGCGATAAGCTACAACTTTCGTTCACCTCTGGTTTTTCTGGAGTGGATGCTAACCAGCGTTCGATGCGTGCAGAGTGCTGTTATGCTGTTTCTTTTGCCTTTCGTCCACAAGAAGGCGATGTGTTCCTCCAACAGGATAATATTCGATCGCACACTGTCTGTAAAACTCAATGTCCTCTGCAAGGCACAGCTGTTTCCTGGCCACCACGATTTCCGGACTTGTCTCCAATTGAGCACGTGTGGGATATCACGGGCACTCTGTCTGCAGGCCACGAGTGGCCTACGAGGACCATCCGACCGCCGTGTTATCCTCAGATGAGGATGCGGATAGGAGGGGCGTGTGGTCAGCACACCGCTCTCCCACTCGTTATGATGGTATTCTTGACCGAAGCCCTACTATTTGGTCCAGTAGCTCCTCGACTGGCATCATGAGGCTTAGTGCACCCCGAAAAATGGCAACAGCGCATTGTGGCCCGGATGGTCACCCATCCAAGCGCCGACCCCGCCCGACAGCGCATAACTTCGGTGATCTCTCGCGAACCGGTGTATCCACTGCGTCAAGGCCGTGGCCCGGGATATGACGAGGCGAGATGTGAACTGTGTGACTCGTCAACTAACAACAACGCGAACGACGCGAACAGGTCGTGCAGGCGTGGCGTAACGTATCCCCGGACAGTTTTTGCCATCTGTACGGTTGACTGGGTACCAGAGTCAGCGCCTGCACTGGCGCCAGTGAAGGCTTCCCCACACACTAATACAGGTGTACCTCAGAACCGTTTGTGCTATTCATCTGTAATCATTTCATGTATTCCACAAACTCTGTTGCAACAATAAATCTTGAATAAACTGGCTGTACTAACTTGTTTTAGCGGCAGTGTATATCATACTGAAGTCAGTAGCAGCTCGTAAACACACACTGATAATTATATCGCGAACTGCTCGCTTGTGTACGCAAGTTTGCTGTACTGTTTTTCTACTGTTATCATATGCTTTTCTCTCTCATCAGTTTTTGGTTTTAATTTTGATTTACGCTATATATACACTGTAACTGACAAATTTCGCCCTGCTAGTACCATGAAGTTGCTTGCTTTGACAAATATACTGTTAACTGTAATATGATGGTCGGAATGATGAACTGCTCTGAACAACAACGAAGGAAAATTTAGACTCTTTATTTGATTTAAGTGCCGTCCACACATTCGTACAAACCTTTTTAGGGAATCCATCAGTAACCTGTCTTAGGAACTGACGAGGGTTTTACGCTGTTCGTCTTAAAACAGAGAAAAGCCTGCGGTTATTGCAGCGTCATATCGCTCGATTATTGTAACGTCAGTTTTTGCCGTAGTTAGTGCGGTGTCGATAGCAGAGCATAGCATATTGACTGGGCCCAACAGATGATTCTTAGGGATAAGCATTGCCTAGTCTTGTCGAATCTCGGTGTACAACAGATTGGTGGAGAAAGTTCAACGGAACCTTTTTTACAGCAATTATACTTACCAAATGCTGACAGTCATGTTCTTTTCTTCAGCTGATACCGTGTCTTAAAAAGCCTCATGTGCACTGATTGATGTCTCCGTCCACAATTCCAATCGAAGTCGGTGTAATGAGAGAGCTGGTGATCTTCGTTCCAGGCAGGACTGGCACTTTTTCCTGAGGAGCATCTAGGTATATGTAGAAGAAATCATAAAAGGAGCCAATGTTAAGCAATCGTCAGACATTAACTATGTTGCGACCTTGTAGTGAATTAAGACTAAGCAAGTGGTTATTCCTCAATTAGAGAGTTAAAAATTAAAATTTCACCTTTGCTAGGTGTAAAAGCTCTTCGTACAGTACAAGAAGATTTCGTCGGTTGCACATATCTAATAACTTACTGCGTTAAGCGACAGTACTGATGTGTTACAGAAATGAATGAGAATTCCTTATTTATTGAAGATCGACATTTACCATAATTGGTTTACTTATAATATGTGTAATGTGAACGCAAATCTTAGTAATTTTTATTTCTCTTTGTTTCAGACTAAGGCTCATCTAGACGTCTTGGCGGACGCGCTGTTACGGTGGGCACGAGGTCGCTAAACAGCGACGTTCTGTCCAGAAACAAATCAAATTCAATTATTTCGTCTGTTACAATACCTCACGTGGTTCCAAGAGCGAGATCCCAATCCTAAACGCATTGCACTGTGCTGTTTCAATGTTTTGGGCGCTTCATAGCTTTCATCCTAATGTCCCGACCCTTGTAGACGAGATGAAATATTTCTATCTGAATGTATAAAAAGTTTACGTGTCTGTTACATACTTTTTGTTGAAAGGTTGTAGAGGCGTTCATAGTCTGAGGCATGTCGACTTAAAAATATATATGTTTCTAGCTGAACTAATTTAAATATTCAATAAAGACATTTAGGATAGTGCTGTCTTCTTTTGTTACATTATTATAATTTTATGAGACTGGTATCAGACGTCACGGAAAAACCGATGGACACGGTTCTTTAAGTTCACAGAAGACCAATATATAGCCTAACAATCTCTTACTGTTGAGTTTGTTCAATTTTGAGATGGCTCACTAGAAGTGGAAAACGGTATTTTTATTCTCCTCGAGCAGAAATGTTCTTGTCCGTCTGGGCTGTACCTACTTACCCTTCAGAAATACGAGATGTAAAAACTGCCTTGTATTTTCTCCCTTTATGAAATAAATTATCAAGTATTTTATGAAAGCAAAGAGTGCCATCTAATTCTGTATTCTATTAAAACTTCGTTATCCATTTGGTTTATTGTCAGCCGCCTGCCCAGAGCCTCAGCAGGGTGCCATACAATCAGTATCTCCTTTATGTAGTAATTACTTCATGTGATAACCATACTGTAGTTACTGATATAATATGTGATAATAAATTACGTGATTTCTCATCGAGAGGGAGATAACTAGTAGAAGTTGCTTATGTATATGAATTGCTGTAATGTATGTAGGCGCTATTGTGATGTCAACGGGCTACTGAATATTTATTTGTTACCTGGCAATATATTGCGTCAAATGTATTGTAATAGTAATCAATGTAAGCTGTAGTGTAGTAGATAATCCACATTCACATGTATTCTCTGTTAGTGCACGCAGTGAAATTAAATTTTGCTTTCGTAGAGCAAATCGATGGCAGCAGTCTCGCTTTCTTAAGAATGCGTTGTCCAGTAACGCTTCAGAGCAGTGCCAAAAATTTCAAGATATGTTTTCTACGTTGTAAAATAAATACAAGAACCTGGTGAATAAACATCATCAACAACTGGTTGTGTAAAATCAGTTACATGCACTTGTTCTTACTGGGTTATTAGAATATGTGTCTGTACATAACGGTAGTGTCTCTTTATTTTCCATGACTTATGATTTATGAAATGATAATGTAAAGGCTGAGGACTGCTATACTGGTCTCAGTTTGTTAATGCAACAATGTAAGTGGAAGGCCACTTATTTTGCACACATCACTGGAGCCATCTTAAGAATGAACAGTGCACTATGAAACAAAAATGAATCTCAAGTAGTGTGAAACAAGAAAAAATTATCAAAAAGAAACACATTTTATTTAAACACTGTCAGCTCTGGAAGACATATATTACTACGTGAAAGAAGGGCAAAACTGCATCGTCAGTCATTACTGTATACGACACAGTATGACTTCAGACGCGGTTTGGTGCAAAATAGAAGCCGTAATATTCCTCATGGGAATCTACGTGAGCAAAATGGTGCAACGGATGCTGCTTTGAGATAAGTGGTAAAGTACAGAAAACGTTTATATAATACTAAATAATCAACTTTCAGATTACTTAAGCTGCTGAAATTAATTTCTAATACACCTTCTATCGATCCTCGAAGTCGAAGAATACATTCCTGTGTTTAACTTATATGCACTTAAGCGGAATTGTGCCTCATTCCTCTAATATAATCTAAATGCCTTACAGAAATCAAGGATATATGGTGCTGGATTTACTATCATTGTGATACCTCACTTCAAATGTTCAAACATTTTTACCCTTAGTTTTTTTTAAAAAAAGTACATCATATTTTGACTGAAAGTACGTCTGAAAGTTGGAAGTTTCAGTCGGTACTCAGAGTCACATCTTTACTCAAACCAAAAGTGAGTACTATGCTACATACATGAATTTACTAGCATAAATATAATATTTTAATCTATAGCTGCTACAGAAACAATTGTTTCAACACAATACACTCGGTAAATCATTATCTTAACAGATCTTCACAAGGACTAGTTACGAATACTACCGAAACAAAAGTAACTTCTACATTCCAAACCTGTGTATCAATAATCCAGAAGTAATTTTGAAAAGCAGGTATGGCTTTGAACATAAATGTCGTCAGAAACGTCCAATATACTTTAAGTTTCGCATCTATGTAACATGTATCAGGTTGATCAAACGAGCTTTTGTATGTTCTAGATGAAGATGTCATCTCCTGAAGCTATCTGAACATGACTAGAAAACTATTGTGAAATAACGGTCCTAATAAAAAGAGAATAGCAAGAATAGATCTCTATTTTGGTCATAATTCCACCCCACCCTACCCCACAAATACAGATATGTGAACCTCACTCTAAATTCTCGCTAAGCTATAGAAACTAGGAAAAAACATGACTGAAAAAATACCGTGTAGCTTTTTCGAGGATATTTTTCTTAAATTCTCCAACATTCATAGTCTACAAATATTTACGTAATATATGCAGATGGTGCAAAGAGGAAATTAGTTTATAAAGTCAGCAAATATAGTGACATTTGGATTAGGTGTATTTGCACAATAATGAAGCAATATGCCCTCAAAACTACTCGTAGTCCTGCACGTACTAAATATATGTGACCTATAGCACTTTTACAAAAAAATCTATTCTTATGGAAACTCAGTTGTGAATATTTCATATAACAAAGACATATTAGAACTCAAAGTTGTGTATTAGTAAAATATTCCTTTTAAATAAATGTGTTTCTAGGAATTTTTGTTTGTAAACAAATGTGTAACTGTTTTACATTGATTAATGTTGTTCAATTTCTTGTGTACTTTATTTTAACATTCCAATTAATAATTTATTTCACTTTTTAACAGCACAATTTAGCTACTTATTCAGACACGTCGAATTTCTAAAGCACTGCAACATTGTGATACGAGATTGATCCTGCCACATTTGTTGTTACTCGTATTTTATAGTAGTTATGAAGCACATTGCACTATATTAATTGTTTTAACTGAAACGTTGATGCAACCAGTAAGGCATGGAAGATATATGTGTTCGTGACGAATAATGTCGCAGATAGTTAATAAATGTTCGATTAAATGTTAAATGAAGACGATAATTTTAAGTTTTTATGTTTATGAGATGTTCCATAGGTTATGGAAGATTACTATCTATCGTAATAATCTTAATAATAACTGCTCATGCGAATGTGCAGTATGAAGTTCCAACCATAATAAGGTTTCAGCTTTATGTGTACTTTTTGCGTGCAAAAATCCTTTTTGTAAATACTCACTTCATTGATGTATCTACAAAGCTTTGATATCATATGAGCAGAGAATGATTATTATATTAATTATTTCACAAACTGAAACATTTATGAAGAGTTATTTACAGAGGAATATTTATATGAGCAACTGTGTTGATTAGTGGAGAATTAACTGAAGAAAGTTTAAATTTTCCTACATGTCACAATATTTATTCTTAAATGTACTACATCTAAATTATACCATCACTGCAAAATATTCAAGGTGACAGCAAAACACTTGAGGCACGACACAGAAAAGGTCTTTGCAACATTCGTTCCGAAATCTTTTATTGAACATATTGATAGGACCCACACATATTATGAAATATGTACAACCATAAAAATATTTCTTCTGCTACAGATAATGAACTTACTTTATCAGTATCTTGTGATATAATGAATATGTGATTCACAACATTAACTAACGACGCAAGGCACTGGATCACAAGGAAGGAACAATTACCATACATTCCACACTAAGGTACTTTAAATTGAAGGGGAGCAGTTCCTTATTGTAGAGTATCAGTTGTTACGAAATTATGTGTTAATAATACAGATGCACTGGTTTGATGTATAAAAATAAAATACAATGAATAAAAACAATGAGATTGTCTCAGTGGTTATTAACTGAAGCATCAATGTACCTCGGGCCAATGAGCGACATTGTGTTTCCTGCAGACTGCATTGTAGAGTGTGACGATAGTTTACAGTTCATTAAATAATATTCTTATCATAAAACTTTTGTGGAATTGTTTATTACCCAGTATACCTCAGAATTTAAATAACCAGTTCTTCCTTCATTATTGTTATTGTTTAAATGTACTTTATCGTTGTAGTAATTCAATAGTATTTGTTTTAATATGTGTGAAATTGATGTGTGTGTGTGTGTGTGTGTGTGTGTGTGTGTGTGTGTGTGTGTGTGTGCCCATGTGCATACATTTCATGTGGCTGTATCTGTACATGTCTGTGTGTATTTGTGACCATGTGTGTGTCCAACTTTAAGGTTAAGGAAAACGCTTCTACTTCTTTTCTGAAAGTACTGCCAAAAATATTTTTGAAGTTTGTAAGAATACATTTTAGTATTCATCAAGTAGGGAGTACGATAGCTAGGACCTGACATCTTATTTACAGATAATCTCTTTTACTGTTCAAAAAAGTATTTTTATCATTTTTTTCGATGTATCAGACTTCTATTATGTTACCTGCTATTACATTTAGTAAGTGGCCTTAGCTGTACCTGCTGAAATATTTTTTCTGCGAATTGTGAAAGTATTAAATGATGATGATGATGATGTCTTGTGGAATTTGTAATTTTTATGTTGTTATCCCATTTCAGACTGCAATAAATGTTGATATAATACACTTCAAGGGAAAATGTATGGCTATTTTTGTTTAAGTTGTTCTTTGAAGTATTTGAAAAGCAAGCTCTTTTTAATATTTAATATTATAATATTTCCTTTTTCATATTTTTTAATAGACTTCCTTTATTACTGAATGAATACAGTGACTAAAAGAACACTTTTAATGAAAACTAAACATTGATTTGTAATATCTGAAAATTTCGCTCCTAACTCCTTGGGCAACACGTCATGTAGACACGTCATGTAGACAAAGGATGTTACGACATAAGGAGAAAAGAGTACCAGAAAAAAATCACTAATTTAAGTAATCTGAGGTTTATATTATGGTGAGAAAAGGGGAAAAAGGTTCTGAAATTACGTAGAAAACGGTGCTAATGAATTTACTTTATCTGGGTTTAAGGCAGCTACATTAACTTTCATTGTCCGATTTACAGGGTTCTCTTACACTGGATTACACAAATCATTTCAGTTTTGTTGAAAATAAGTCGTGGCGCTCTGAACTGAATAGCTTGTAATATACTGAGAAACTCGACCCGACACCTATAGAAACCAATGGAGCATATCTCGTTAGCAATCATAAAGGAAATTCAGTCAAAATTGCAAGGGCTTCCGCATATGTATAGATTTTCAAATTTAGTTCGAGTTTGTCTTTTACAAATTAATTAAGGATATCCATAACACTCATTACCTTCTTCCACTTTTCCTCCTTCTCCATACCGTCTTCTTCCAAACGCTGAATAACATATACTACAAATAGTTTCAAATCCAGGCCTTTGTTGTTGATTGATTGTTTTCACCGCTGTGTCCATTGCGTTTAGCGCACATATGAGGTGATTCATTTTATCAGAGAAGTCTCAGAAGAGAACTGCACGTTTTGTCCAAGTACCCCACCTCACGATGACAGGAACTGTGTGAGGTGGATCCTCGTCATTTCTTGATATAAAACATAATGAGTGGGAACCTTTACCAGAATCTTCTTCGGAGCAGCAATTAAGCCATTTACTCTACAGTAATTCTTGCTAAAACTTCCGAAAACATGGTGCAGACCGTGTGCAATACATGTCACATGGTTGAGGTTGGGGCACATGCCCTTCTTCAGTTGTTGAAAAGCCGAGTGCACGTAGCGTGTTTGATCAGTGACCACAAGCCTGAAGTTTTCGTGTTGTATGCACCTTGCCAATTGTTGAACGACTGTGTTATAGTGCAGACATTTGTCTTCTTGAGTTCGTACCCTTTAAAAAGCAAAAGGTTTTACCCACTCAACAGATAATGGAAAAAGCAACACATTCAGAAGACATCTTTGCAGCTCACCAACAGTTTCATATGGATCTAATCCCGCTTCTTGTTTGCCGACCACCTCTATAGTTTCTGTAAAATGTTATCATAATTTGGCTGTTTGTAACTTTTCTCAGAGTGCTCTTATCGGGTATTGACCTTTGTGTGTATCCGTCAATAAATGATTTGAACGCACGATTGTTTACCTTGTTGATTGGAATTCCTGACTTGATTAGTGCTATGGAAAAACTCGCGATAAACTCACTCAGTATGGGTACTTTTCAGATCCTGAGCTGAAAGTGTGTACCAGGTTTCGACTTTCAGAGTTCTATGTCCTTTATATATATGGTGTTCTGGATGTGCTGGTTTATTCTGCTTGTATGATGCTTGTCATCAATTGCAATATTACTTCGCAGAAGCCACATCGCAGAATGATTTCATCAGTTTCGATAAATTGAGTCTTGAAGTCTTCTGAAGTACAACTTCTCCTTCTTAACCTTCGGCGTGATTTTGTTGTAAAATTCCGTTCTGGTAAAACACTAACGTGGCCAACAAGACAGTACACAGTCGATAGCTAGGAACAGTTAAATTCATGCCAGCAGTGACTGACTTTAAGTTTCAGCTGTTGCAGCAACATTGTTTAAATTTTATTTGTTTTCACAGTTTCGGAAAGACCTTGTTACTAAGGTTCAATATTGTTGTTGAGGTGGGCTATTATTGCTGATGGTATGATGATTTACTGGTGTTTTCCGTAAAGTCCGTTTTAATATTTTTCTGCTCTTATTGACTTTTAAACAAAATCAAGAAGAAAAAAATCTGTCTAACCTATTAAAATCACACATAGAAATGAGCGAAAAGGTGCTTAAGCATGTAATAGAATAGGAAAGGAGTGAAATGTATTAGTGTTACAAAAAGGAACAGAAAGGCGCAAGAAGCTCATTGCAATTCTCTTCGTCTGTTAAGACAACAACACCTTTTATAGTTGGAATTTGTAAGTCAGTAGTTTTTGTGCTGTAAAGCATATTGTGGAGCCTCATAATTTACAGTAAATGTAGTTATCACGACCTGGAATATAAATGCCAGAGGTTACAGCAAAGCCTCGTGTTGAGGAGGACGACACAGTATTACGTGTAAATGGTATCTGCAGTGTTGTCGGTAGTTTGTGGGGGTATTGTTTTGTTACCATTTTATTAAGCATACCGAAAGAATATCATTTACGAACAGAAACATAATGTTGTGCATGGTGTAATATTCCATTTCAATACAAATGCAGGCAACTGCGACCAGTCATTCTTTGGAAAATTTGTTTGTTCCATCAACTTGTTTTGAACCTTTTTAGGCTCATGTTCAGATGGTTCACATGGAAGTTACCTGTTTATTTCCAGAGTACGGTGTTGGGTACTGGCTACGTGACAAGAAAACCGATAAAAAGACTCAACTGCGTCATCATTAGTAATGTTTATTGAAAAGTGTGTTCTGGTAATTACCGCGACAGTAGTGGCGGCTCTGTATAATTTGCCTTCAGAAAGAAACCAACGGGGGGCTAATAAATTAAAACCACTGAAGTAATCTTAATGCCATGCCCTACGGAAGAAGGTGAGGCCCCTACAGAAACAGTTTGCTTCAATATCACTGCCAGAGAAATATGGCTGCAGAGCCACGTGACGACAGAGTGATCACGTGTAGCGTAGACTGTCCGCTGCACACAGTTGTGCTGAAAACGGTGAAATGTAGACTTCAAAAGAAGACCAAAGGGACGCATTGTGTATCAAGACAGAGAAGGAGTGCTGGGAGTATAAAATGACCAGAGAATGGCACTGGCGTACTAAGAAGACTACAAGCCCGATGTAGCGTCCAGGCGAGGCACAAGCATTTCAGGAAGTAGGTCGTTGGTCGATGGTGCACGATTTGAATGCCGTCGGTAAACATGATCGTCATGAAGTTGTGTACGTGGTTTTGCAAACAGAGTACGTTATACCATGGGGCATTCCATGAGCTTTACTGGACCCATCGATGCCCGCGTGGATGTTCCTCAGAACATAATGGAGCCACCGGCAGCTTTACTCCATCCCGAAGTATAGGTGTCAAGGAGCTCTTCCCCTGGAAGAAGATGGATTCGCGCCCTCCCATCGTCATGATGAAGAAGGTATCGGGTTTCATCAGACCATGCAACGCTCTGACACTGCGCCAACGTCCAGTGCCGAATGTCACGTGCTTTTTCAGTCATAATTGCCGATGCCGCGGTTTTAACATTGGCACATGCATGGGTCATCGGCTGATGAGGCCGATAAGTAAGAGTGTTCGGTGCACAGTATTTTCAACTACACTTGTACTCTGCCCAGCCTTAAGGTCTGATGTCAGTTCCTCTACAGTACGACACCTGTCCTGTTTTACCACTCTGCCCAGCCTACGACGTACGACAACTGTAATGAGGGGTGGTCGCCCAATCCGACGACGTCTGGACGTGGTTTCACCTCGGATGCTCGTGCCGAGCCTACCGACCATCACCATCTGCCCTCGGTCAAACATAGATATATCGTGCGCCTTTCCCTTTCTACACACGGACAGCACGCTCACTGATACTACATGCACCGTGCATGAGTGTAACTAGCAGTCATTCCTCGCCAGGTGACGCTGCTGTCACATGGACGGGTTTGTATTGATAGTAGGTCAGTGGTCATAAAGTCCTGGCTAATCAGTGTATGCAAATCCCTGAACTCAACGAGAAATACCAAGAGCGAATACACAGCGGGTGGGTGAAAGTCAGCCAGGCATCGTAGCCTCCCAGAAACATGGTAATTGTTTAAAAGAAAATAAAACAGCGGAATGGTGAATGGCGTGCTTGCTTACTTATGAAAGAAGTCGGCGCGGATTCCCGACGTGTTTCAAATAGAAATAAGACGTAGGATAAATAGAACAGATTATTTTAAGTGTAAATTGCCACATGGCGCTCCATGGTCAATAGTATTAATTACAGAGAGATCTCTTCTTTTCTGAAAGATCGTCATGAAATGGAAAAGCTGAAAACAGGATCATAAATTTATTTCATAGACGGAAGAGCAAAACAGAAGTTCCACATTATTTGAACTGTCAGATTCGTTAAATACATGTCAAGTATTTCACGAAAATCTTAGAATAGGAACCGAAAATACTTTTTCCAAGAAAAAACAAAACAAAACAAAAACGTTTCCTCGATCCGTTGCTTCATAGTGGCCTACAGCTTCGTATACCTGGTTGTAAGTCTTTATATGGCTACGCTGCTGGATCTTTGTGTGTTGATGAAGTTGTTACGTCCTCGTAGTCGCTGCTACGTTCCAATGAAGTCCGACGTGGCATTAAGAAATGCTAGGCTCGGTTCAGGAAACCAAGACAAGGCAGTGTATTTTCTGCCTGCGGCAGCCACTGCTACACTCGATCAGACAGACGCCACAAATTCAAAGACTGAAAGCATGCAAGCCAAGCTTAGTAGCACGCTTATCTAAGGACAAGACATACGCAAAGCAAATACAGATTCGTCTAATAGAGCTACTGATCTGAAAAAGAAACGAGATTAGAATCGAGAAAATGTAGACAGGAAACAATGTATTAATAACTGAAAATGGAACGGTATAGGACAGCAGTAAGTTGACACAAAATTCTACATCTACATCTACATCCATACTCCGCAAGCCACGTGACGGTGTGTGGCGGATGGTACCCTGAGTACCTCTATCGGTTCTCCCTTCTATTCCAGTCTCGTGTCGTTCGTGGAAAGAAGGATTGTCGGTATGCCTCTGTGTGGGCTCTAATCTCTCTGATTTTTCCTCGTGGTGTCTTCGCGAGATATACGTAGGAGGGAGCAATATACTGCTTGACTCCTCGGTGAAGGTATGTTCTCGAAACTTCACCAAAAGCCCGTACCGAGCTACTGAGCGTCTCTCCTGCAGAGTCTTCCACTGGAGTTTATCTATCATCTCCGTAACGCTAAGGCGATTACTAAATGATCCAGTAACGAAGCGCTCTGCTCTCCGTTGGATCTTCTCTATCTCTTCTATCAACCCTAAATGGTACGGTACCACACTGCTGAACAGTATTCAAGTAGTGGGCGAACAAGCGTACTGTAACCTACTTCCTTTGTTTTCGGATTGCATTTCCTTAGGATTCTTCCAATGAATCTCAGTCTGGCATCCGCTTTACCGACGATCAACTTTATATGATCATTCCATTTTAAATCATTCCTAATGCGTAATCCCAAATAATTTATGGAATTAACTGCTTCCAGTTGCTGACGTGCTATAATGTAGCTAAATGATAAGGGATCTTTCTTTCTGTGTATTCGCAGCACATTACACTTGTCTACATTGAGATTCAATTGCCATTCCCTGCACCATACGTCAATTCACTGCAGCTCCGCCTGCATTTCAGTACAATTTTCCATTGCTACAACCTCTCGATATACCACAGCATCATCCGCAAAAAGCCTCAGAGAACTTCTGATGTCATCCACAAGGTCATTTATGTATATTGTGAATAGCAACGGTCCTACGACGCTCCCCTGCGGCACACCTGAAATCACTCTTACTTCGGAAGACTTCTCTCCATTGAGAATGTCATGCTGCGTTCTGTTATCTAGGAACTCTTCAATCCAATCACACAATTGGTCTGATAGTCCATATGCTCTTACTTTGTTCATTGAACGATTGTGGGGAACTGTATCGAACGCCTTGCGCAAGTCGGAAGTCGGAGCTAAATGAAAAAATGATGTACGAGCCACCAAGGAAACGGAGACCGAAGACGATATTCTATGACCTCATAGTGACCTCGCCAAAAAGTGAATTAATTGAGTCAATGTATGAAGCGAACCCCCCCCCCCCCTTCCCGGATGAAACATGGACCTTTCCGTTGGGGTGGTGGATTGCTTGCCTCCATGACACAGACAGCAGGACCGTAGGTGCAGCCGTAGCAGAGGAATATATATCGAGAGGCTAGACAAAAGTTTGATCCTGCAGAGGGGCAACAGCCTTTTCACTAGGTGCAGGACAACAGTATAGATGACTGACTTATATTTCCTTGCAACATCATCCAAAACGGCGTTGCTAAGCTGATACTGTGAATCGCTGAAAGCAAGGGGAAACTACAGCCGTAGCTTTTTTCGAGGCATGCAGCTTTACCGTATCCTTAAATGATTATGGTACCCTCTGAGTAAAATATTTTGGAGATAAAATAGTCTCCTATTCGGATCTCTGGATATAAACCACTCAGGAAGTGGTCGTCTTCAGCAGAAATTAGACTGGTGTTCTATAGGGATCGGAGCATAGCACGTTAGATCCCCTAATCGTGTATCTAGGTTACATGACTTAACAACGAAGATACATAGGTTGAAGTTGAAGATAGTTGGGATTAGTAAATTTCGAAGACTGCAGGAACAGGACGACTGATCTGGTGAATAAAGGGTTATAAGTACAGTATCAAATAGTTTAAATAGGAATATTGGAGGAGTAGCTTTGACAGTCAATAGGAAAATAGGAATGCGGGTAAGCTACTATGAACAGCATAGCGAACGCATTATCGTAGCCAAGATATACACAATGTTACTAAACTTGGACGGCCCAACGGTACCGACCGGCCGCCGTGTCATCCTCAACCCACAGGCGTCAATGGAGGCGGATATGGAGGGGCATGTGGTCAGAACACCGCTGTCCCGGCCGTATGTCAGTTTACGAACCGGAGGCGCCACTTCTCAACGAAGTAGCTCCTCAGTTTGCCTCACTAGGGCTGTGTGCACCCCGTTTGCCAACAGCGCTCGGCAGACCGGATGGTCACCCATCTAAGTGTTAGTCCAACCCGACAGCGCTTAACTTCAGTGACCTGACGGGAAACGGTGTTACCACTGCGGCAGGGCCTTTGGCTACACAGTGTCACACCTACTTCAATATCACAAGTTTACACGTCAACTGACTCTACAAATGATGAATAGTTTCATGTCTGATGAGATAAAAGGAATTATTCAGATTGTTAAGTAACATGAAAGTTTAATTATGATAGAGAACTGTAATTTGATAGTAGGAAAGGGAAGAGAACGAAAAGTAGTAGGTGAATATGGAGTGCGGGAAAGAAGTGAAACAGGAAGCTGCCTGGTAGAATTTCGTACAGATCACAGTTTAACCACAGCTAACACTTCCTTTAAGAATCACGAAAGAAGGTTGTATAAGGTTGCAAACGTAGAAGGGACCTGTAGATACCGGGAGGTGTCAGACTGATTATACTATGGTAAGCCAGAGATTCGGAACTAGATTTTAAATTGTAAGACATTTCCAGAGCATCTGTGGATTCTGACCACAATTTACACGTCATGAATTGTAGATTAAAACTAAAGGAATTGCAAAATGATGGAAGATATTAGCTGGGTAAATTGAGAGAACGAGAGGCTGTTGAGAGTTTCATAGGGAGCTTTCGGCATCAGTTGACTAGAACAGGAGAAAAGCATACGGAGGACGACGAATGGGTAGCTTTGAGAGACGAAATAGTGGAGCCTATGGAGTAAAGAGTAGCAGGTGTGTGAATATCAAGAGCTCAGATCGTAAGAAAAGAAGGGAAGGTGGAATGAGTATATAGAGATTTTATACAAGAGATATGAACTTGAAGGCAATATTATAGAAATGGAAGAGGAAGTATATGAACATGAGATGAGATATATTACATTGCAAGAAGAATTTAACAGAGCACTGAAAGACTTAAGTTGAAGCGAGACCACGACAGTAGATGAAATTCCGTCAGAGCTACTGATAGCCTTAGGAATCCAGTCATCATAAAATCCTTTCAAGTGAGAAAGACATAAGAGACATTTGAAATTACCTGAGGCTTCAGGATCAATATAATAATTAGAATTTAAAAGAAAGCAGAAACTCTAAAGCGTGAATATTACAGAATTTATGGTTTAGTAAGTCGTGGTTACCAAATACTAAGACGAATTGCTTACAGAAGAATGGAGAAAATGGTAGACGCCGACCTCAAGGGAGGTCAATTTAGTTTCCAGAACAATTTAGGAATACACCAAGAACTATCGACCCTACAGCTTATTTTAGAAGATAGGTTAAGGAAATGGAAACGTACGTTTGTAGTATTTGTAGAGAGGTTTCCTTTTGACAGTGTTGACTGCAGTACTCTCTGAAATTCGTGAGGTCTGAAAGGGAAGTAGTGATTGAGAAGCGAGTGAGACAAGGTTGTAATATGTCGTCGATGTCACTCGGTCTGTACACTGAGCAAACAGAAAAGGGAACCAATGAAAAATTTAGAGTAGAAATTAAAGTTCAAGGAGAAGAAATAAAGAATTTTGAGGTTTGTCGATGACACTGTATTTCCAACAGAGACAGCAAAAAACTTCGTTAGCCAGTTGATTGGAATGACTGTGTTTCGAAAGGAGAATCAAGCCAGTCTTCGGACGGAAGATCACAACAACACCAACACATGAACTGAACTTGGAGGTAACTACAGTTAGGAAGCAGTTGTTATACCAACTAAAGGTCACATTTTAAACACGTCGATGAGGGAAGCAGACAGTAAATTATATGAAACTGAGAGTAGGTTATGTTACTCAGAACAGAACATACACTGGATTTCCAGCAACCATTGTATAGGACCATGTTGAATCGTCTAGATGCTGTAACGACATGACTATTGACACGTTACGAAGTACCGTAAGGAGAAAAAGCAGACCCGGTCTCATTGTGAAGAATCTGCCCTTCTAAAAGAGGGCTGTACAAATAGCAAGTGAGCTCTAGTGTGCATACCATGTGTGAAAAGCCAAAGAGGCAGAAATTGTGTGGTGTACCAAAGGTTCTTAGAGTGCGAAATTCAAACAACGGAATACGGATTTTGAACCGTTCAGTAACCTGCTAAGGCGCATTAGACGAAACAGCAGAGTAACAATGTGCGTAACAAATATTAAGTCGACAGTTGAAGAAGATCAAATACTGTACAGGAAGAAAACTATTAAACCAAACCCCTTTGACTAAATGGACTACAAAATTATCTGTCATTCTTATAGCAAACGGAAACCTCTGTCGAAAAGATAGCAGGATGCAGAAATCGGCAAATGATTCTGGTCCAATGAGAAAGGTAGAAAGAGAAGAGACATGGCCACAAATACGAAAAACGTGACTGACCATACATACAAGAGACACGATGACATGAGTAACAAAAAACTGATAATTGTATTAGAGAGAAGGATTGAAGTTTCTGGAAGAGGCAAAGAAGAAAGGAAAGTAAGAAATGTACATTATGCATACCTGCAGAAAAAGGAAGATTTAAAGACCAATACACTCTTAAATCCGAAACTAGTTAAAAGTGTAAAGAACGCAGAGTGTTACAGTACGCAAGAAATTATAGTAGCGCAATGTGACAGCGTGCAACACTATTCAGAAAAAGATTTTGAATAGAAACAGATCACTGGAGAATCTACAGATGGCAATAGGGATTAAAAAAAGAAAATTAATGGTGATGGACCTAGCATGAGAATTTGAAGATGTTTCTATTCTGTTCCGCGGCCTGTGTACGAAATGTGTGAACAGCAATGAGATTACATTAGAGATACACACGTGTTAACCATAGCAGAAAGTCGTGACCAGCTTACCAACTGGAAGGTCTGCGGCGGATAATAATCTTATTTATTTCATAATTACGGATGCAGGTAATGGCTTAGATTCTAACAGCCAGCACGGGCCAATAGACTGTCTATGCAAAGTGAATTGTGAACTTCTTAAAGCAGAATTCAACATATAACCACAGTAAGGAAGCGGAGTTGATGTTGATACAAAAGCTAACAAAGTGGTGCTAGCGCTGCAGACGACGAAAGGCCAGGCTATCCCGACACTTGTTCGGAAGTGAAAATGGTTGAAGATTTCCAGAAGCCCTGCCTATTCCCTTCAAGACGCCGAGCCAGGTAGGAGAGAAGATAGTCTCAGAGATCCTAAAGGGAAACATAATAACAGAGAATGGTGAGTTTCTATCGATCAGTCAAACAGAAATACAAACAACCTGTTACACCAAACAAAAGTAGAAAAATGATAGGCATACGACAAGGATTAAATGGTAACGGATACTTCTGGTTTCCCACAGTTTCAATCATCGACGCTATTATCAACATTGGGATGATGCGATGGCACGATGACGGCAGACTGGGAGATATGAGTGCAGAACCTACAGCAGGTACCTTTGCTGTATCTTCGCTCTCAATTACTAGAGCATCATGGGAATAACAGAAGTGTGATTCCATTTTTCCAGCAAGACGGATGGTTTTCGATAATGAAGATACAGCAGAAGAAAGCACCTGGACCACGTATAATTATGCCACAACTGTTCCATATCTAACAATATTACCAAACGAATGTCTTTTGTAGATGTGGATGCCCAGAATCCGGAAAGTCTTAAATCATTATACTAAAAAAGGGCGAAGTAAAAGGGCCAGGACAACGGAAATCTTACAGGCCGATTTGTTTGGTAAATGTCCAAGAAAAAGCACACCATAAGCTTTTCTGTCTCCACATGAGGGATCAGAGACATGTAATTGGTGAGGCTCCTTCAGTACGCTTTCAGGAAAGGGAACTTCTCCAGTGATGCTGTAAATCACGCAATGCAGATTGTGAACACCTCAGATGAATAGTAAATTACAGGAATAACGACTGATGTAGTTGGGGCGTATGGTAGCATGTCCTGTTCTAAAGACTAAAGCAGATGGTCTCTTCGAGATGTCTACATAAAAGCTTAAGAGTTTCCTACGTAGACAGGAAGGTAAAACCGGAAGCTCCAGAAACAAAATTTTTAAAAACATCACCAAAGGCAGCCTGCTGGTCTTTTATGTGGCCCAGAGTCCTGGAATGTTGGCCTACAAAATACGACTAGCACTAGAGGTGTCACACCCTACGCAGATCTGCTAGTTATAGTAGCTACCAACACACGTGGTAAATTAGAAGAAATTCATAGGGGAGGTCTTTATAAACCTCAGACATTTGGACGCAGAAAATAAATTAACGATAGCAGCACACAAGGCAGTTTATATGGTACTAAAAGAAACATTACCCAAGTTTACAATCACAACAGTCAGATAAATAACCAAACTACGAAGAGAAAAAAAAGTTTGCAGGTACCTAGGTAAACACATCGACGAGAATAAAAATTTCCATTGAAATGTGCAAATCGTTTACGAGAGAGGCACTAAAATCGTGATCAAAATAGCAACAAATTGCCAAAGAAGCTTCCAGCTGCAACAGGTTGAGCGTACGGGCTTATAAAGGCATAAAGATAAAGGCAGCACAGGCTCTTCGTCAAAGAGACTTGTACTCCTGCGCGTGACAGGTACTCGCAGCATAACACCGAATGAGGTGATGTGGCGATATTAGTCTTACTACGATTGGATAGCGGTAATGAAAAGGGCTGCCAAATATTTGCTGAAGAAAGGCGAATATGATAAGCGAATGGTGACACTGGTGACAAGAGAGGCTTCATATAATGAAATAAAAGCGTGCAATGATACAGAATGAAGAAATGTACGAGAGGGCAGTAACGTGGAGGGGAGCCTACCAGATATTTCCTTGAATTTAAGGAGGAGAACGTCATACATCCTTCACGTCAAGTACGCCATGTACTAATTATCGGGGCATAGTCCTTATTCCAGCTACTTACTGAAAATACGACAGTGTATCTCAGAGACTTGTGAACGTCAACAGTCAGCGACCTGGAGCCCAAAGTCCGGGCATATGCCATTAAAGAAAACGTGTTACAGACCAGGACAGGAACGTCTTTGGCAATACTCCTACACGGAATGAAGTGCTATGGCTCAAGCTGAACTTGCTGACAGTCAAAATATCAGCTTACGAGCTGCAAGCGTACATGTCTAGGAGACAACCTAGAAGATACCGTACATCATGATAACGAGATGCACCGCGGGCGAACATCTATAGAGGAACATTCTGGACGCCATGAAGGGTCTCCTCAGACACTTGAGAGCCATCTACCAATCACTTCAATCAAAGGTAGCACGGCAGCATAGCGCCTGTGAATTCAGAGTAGTGCTTCAGATAGTTGGAGGCCAACTATTCAACCAAACAGTGAAATCTGAGACTCACAAACGACCTCCCACCTTTCCCCTGTCAGGCAGAGACAGTGCTCACCTGCTGATGTACTGCCGTTAGCCGTGTAGGCTGTCGGATTCGTCTCCTACTGGCATGAGGTACGGTTGTCCACACTCCGATTACAACTGTTTTGTTTCTGACAGATTGCAGTAGCGGGTGACGGTGTTATCGGCGTGCATCTTCACAAGGCGCTTCACATACGAACGGAACTGCCAAAACGGCGATCACGTGGCGCTCGAGAAAGATCCACGATTGGATGGCGTGTGGCCCCTACTACTCGGCTCTCTGAATAGTCAGTTACAAAATAATTTCAGTCAGAGTAGAAGCTTTGAATGGAGTTATAGAAAGCGTCATAGAAAAACTACCAAAAGTGAGAGGCCAATTCAAAAGTTAATTCGAAAATATTTTCATACGAAAGAAAAACACAATTTGAGGTAGCCTGTTACAAAAGCTGTGACGGTATTCATTATAAACATTAACGTAATCTGCGAGCTTCAATCTTGCTGTACACCAGGAATTGTACAAGAGAAATACACGCGAATTTCAAGGAAGCACTAACAGTGAGAACTAATTCATAGAGAGAGATAGAGAGAGCGATAATGACTGAGAGGGTTCTGCCTCCATCATAGTAATAGGAAAGCACGGGAATTCAAGTGCGAAAGCAGGATCAGACGCGGCGCGATGTGACTTAGAACTTCATTGCTGATGTATTCGTTGTTTTAGAACGGAGCGTCGCACTTCATGTAATTGCGCTTTACCAACAATTGGATTTTCTGCACGATCCAGATTAGTATTCGTGATATCATATGGCAATTAGATGCTGCGCAAGGCTGCCTCCCAAGTGATGAAAAGATATTTTTGACTAAGTGGCGGCCACTTTCCCTTGCTGCTACCTATGAAGACAACTGGGATGGAGATAGCTTCTCAGGCCCTTTGCTACCACGACCACTTTCCCACAGTGCACTTCCATGATACACATAAAGGTGTCAGATGCCAGCATAACTGGAGGGTGTGGAGCCAACGTTTCCAGTGTTCCGGTCTGGAGGCATGGCTTGGCGTTCGAAGATCCGGTTGCTGGACCTGTTTGGGCACAAGACCTCTGAGGCCTACAACGAATTGGTGTCTCTGCGTGGTCAATTGCCATCTGGACATATACGAAGGTAAGTGATACAAATTTCAAGACTACTGACCGTATTGATAGATTTTAACATTATTTAACTTCTAACCAGGGAAAACAGTAAGCCCCTCCACCCGAGAGTGGAACATCTGATATCGGTGTGGTATGAAGGTTGGAATAATGAAACCCTGGAGACTTTCATGCTCCCAAGTCTGACTATGCTACGTCAGGTGCGTTCACGTCTTCTCTGGATTGGGAGGGCCTAACTTTCCTTTTCCTTTCTAACGGGGACCACTGCTTACTCACAACACACAGGTAGGTCGTGTGCTTGGCCGTCATGAATCAGTCAGCTGTGTTGCCTCCGCAGAGGCCGAGAAGTGATCCAACAGGTTTTTGCTGCAGCCCAGACACTGGACTGGGGCAGGTCATCAGTCTTCAAGCTACAGATGGGGTCCACATGTGTGACTCAATGGCTGCTACTGTCTTGCAAGTATGTTCACTGTATGTGGTTAAACAGGGGCTCACTGTCAATGCTGTGTCCAATGAAACACATCCCTCACATCCCTTTTGTTCCTCATCATACTATCTGCTCTTCATGTGTGGCCTGGGAGGCATCAAACAATTGCCATCACCTGTTGTCGTCTGAAGTGACATGAGGTAGTCACTGCCTCAGTCAGGCAAATAACTTTGACTGATTCAGGGAATCTCAGGATGGGACCCTTTTAATATACAGCTATGAAGGCTGAGCTGCAAACCAGCCTTGTTCAGAACCCAAGTTTATTTATATGTTCATTCACTTTATTTTTAGGAATATGTTTTCTCCTTCTTTACCTGCAGTCGACTTCTCTCTCACAGGGACTCTGCCTCAGTTAGCATCTGGTTGTCGCGTTCGTCCCCTTTTTCAACACAATGAGCTGTGTATACGTTAGAGTATAAATTTCCCTCCACTTTGACTTATCTGCTAATGCTTAATTATCTACTGTATAGTTCCATAAATTCTGCACACTGGTAACTGTTGTTTCTAAGAAAGTACGATGTTCCTTCGTCAGGGTGACATATCATTTGAAATAATGTAAATTCCTGAATGAGAGTACGATGGACAAAGTGTCTACGAAGTAAAAGGCTGGTTTCCATTATCATGTAACTCGTTTGTTTTTCCTTCTGAAATGTGCCATTAGTTGCTGTCCTAATAGGTAGCTGCAGCTGATACCTCTGGTCTGTGCTGACGGTGTGTCCACTTGTGTGTAGTGCAGTAATGTCGCATTTTCAAACTAGCCTTAGGACGTAGCAATGTCTCATACTCTTATTTGATTAATCGCTACTTCTGCTTACTTCTGTCTCTTTCTGTAAGGTCCTGCCCACTCGTAGCTTATAGGGTCAAAGGAGGGGCACTTATATTCTCTTCTTGTAGAGGCCGTTCCTGTAGTGGTGCTGTCCTGATCAGCGCACCATTGGCTGACGTCGTCTCGCCGCCTTCTCTTCTCTTACGTTCTTCATCATCGTTCCGGCACTTTAATTGAAACTTTTACTGTCGAGCTGACACAGATTCCATCGGCCCGGTTGCTTACAGTTTTGTTCTTTCAGTTTACCTCGTCTTCCTTGTCCCCATTGTCGTACATTATAGATATATTCACAACAACAGCAAAATAATAATAAAGACTCAATTCAAATACATTACTGATTGTACCTGATGAATATCCGTATCTGAGAGTGTGATTTAGCGGGTGGGCTACTATCTACTGGCGCTATGTGAAATGAAAATGCTTACCAAGTGGTGAGGGTATGAGGATTGAAAAAAAAATAGCTGATAGAATCGACCTGTCTATGAAAAGCATCAGTGTAGGAGGTGATCTGTGCACCGCTCGTATACCAGACACAGATAGAAGGCCTTCCTCAAGGCGCTTCATCCTTAACGGGAACAGAGTCACACTGTTAGCACCTCTGTAACCTCTGTACCCACTGCGGTACATATGACCATACGGATGTACTCCCACTCTCCCTGAAATGAGCCACTCTTTTCCTACTTCTGAGATCGCCTACGTTGTACCTTTCTCTCGATATGCAGTGCCGGACAGTTCCTTCCGATTTACATTACTCTCTTGAGTTGATAAGAAGAAAATTACACTCTGCATACCGTAGACACATTATTAAAAGTATGAGCACTCAGACTTATACTCACTCTTTCTCCTTTAGTTCCTTTCCCACATCAATATGAAGATATTTGTTCGGTTTGCAAGTGTAAAAAATACAATGTTCTACTTTCTTTGAGAACATGACTTAATTTATAAGAGCGAAGCCTCTAGCCGGCAAACACTTTAATACTGCTAATCGCCTCTTTATTTTCCTGTATCTTGGTCAACGACTAAGTGTGAGTGATCACCGAATATATTTTTAACTCATCTTACAATACATAAGACTTGACAATCCTTTTGTCAATATCTTTCCCGTTAGTGGATTTCATGGTAGGTCCATCACGTTTTGCCTTCCTTTCTTCTAACTTTTCTCAATGCCACTACTAGTTTAGTTAGGAGATCCTCTTCTGGATAATGGAGTGGTCCCACGATGGATCCAATGAGTCTAAGTACTGATCTACACTCCTGGAAATTGAAATAAGAACACCGTGAATTCATTGTCCCAGGAAGGGGAAACTTTATTGACACATTCCTGGGGTCAGATACATCACATGATCACACTGACGGAACCACAGGCACATAGACACAGGCAACAGAGCATGCACAATGTCGGCACTAGTACAGTGTATATCCACCTTTCGCAGCAATGCAGGCTGCTATTCTCCCATGGAGACGATCATAGAGATGCTGGATGTAGTCCTGTGGAACGGCTTGCCATGCCATTTCCACCTGGCGCCTCAGTTGAACCAGCGTTCGTGCTGGACGTGCAGACCGCGTGAGACGACGCTTCATCCAGTCCCAAACATGCTCAATGGGGGACAGATCCGGAGATCTTGCTGGCCAGGGTAGTTGACTTACACCTTCTAGAGCACGTTGGGTGGCACGGGATACATGCGGACGTGCATTGTCCTGTTGGAACAGCAAGTTCCCTTGCCGGTCTAGGAATGGTAGAACTATGGGTTCGATGACGGTTTGGATGTACCGTGCACTATTCAGTGTCCCCTCGACGATCACCAGAGGTGTACGGCCAGTGTAGGAGATCGCTCCCCACACCATTATGCCGGGTGTTGGCCCTGTGTGCCTCGGTCGTATGCAGTCCTGATTGTGGCGCTCACCTACACGGCGCCAAACACGCATACGACCATAATTGGAAACAAGGCAGAAGCGACTCTCATCGCTGAAGACGACACGTCTCCATTCGTCCCTCCATTCACGCCTGTCGCGACACCACTGGAGGCGGGCTGCACGATGTTGGGGCGTGAGCGGAAGACGGCCTAACGGTGTGCGGGACCGTAGCCCAGCTTCATGGAGACGGTTGCGAATGGTCCTCGCCGATACCCCAGGAGCAACAGTGTCCCTAATTTGCTGGGAAGTGGCGGTGCGGTCCCCTACGGCACTGCGTAGGATCCTACGGTCTTGGCGTGCATCCGTGCGTCGCTGCGGTCCGGTCCCAGGTCGACGGGCACGTGCACCTTCCGCCGACCACTGACGACAACATCGATGTACTGTGGAGACCTCACGCCCCACGTGTTGAGCAATTCGGCGGTACGTCCACCCGGCCTCCCGCATGCCCACTATACGCCCTCGCTCAAAGTCCGTCAACTGCACATATGGTTCACGTCCACGCTGTCGCGGCATGCTACCAGTGTTAAAGACTGCGATGGAGCTCCGTATGCCACGGCAAACTGACTGACACTGACGGCGGCGGTGCACAAATGCTGCGCAGCTAGCGCCATTTGACGGCCAACACCGCGGTTCCTGGTGTGTCCGCTGTGCCGTGCGTGTGATCATTGCTTGTACAGCCCTCTCGCAGTGTCCGGAGCAAGTATGGTGGGTCTGATACACCGGTGTCAATGTGTTCTTTTTTCCATTTCCAGGAGTGTATATGGCATCGGGTCGGCTGAGGTATTGCCGGTAGATTGGGAAATCAACTTATGCTTTGTCTTCCAGAATTTAGGTATGTGTTAGACCCAAAGCCATATTTTGGACGAACAGTATAATCAGACCAGGTTTCAAACTACTTTGAAGCAACGTTCCGTGGAGTTTTCTGCCGCATGTTACACACTCGTCCAGAGTCTGGCTACTCCTCGTTCCCGCATCTCTGTGACCCAAGCGTAAGAGTAACAGATATGTGACACCTGGTTTTCATTTGCGATCTCAATGATGACAGTACCAATTACTGGTGGCACAACTGCGCCATTGTTCTGTGAAAGCCCATGTCTCCACTTGTTTTCTTTGCACTTCCTTCGTCTACTATTCGTGGACTGTACCGACATGTCATTCTTCTTTTTCTGTTTTGTCAGCTGGTTGTTCCCACCTTGATTTTGTCCTGGCTAATCACTTGCTCTCCTTGACCTGTTCTGGTTATGAACGTTGCTCATTTGTGACAGATTATTTTTTTCTGTTTACGCTTCATGGCCACGCAGTCGATGATTCCGTTCTTCCTGAAATCCATCCAAAGCCGACCAGAACTCGAGTGACTGCTCGATAGTAACAACAGGAACAGTCAATAGGTGTTTCCGTGCCTGCTCCACCATTTGACGATAGATTAAAGACACAATTTCCTCAGTGTCTGGGGAAGGCTGCAGGTGGTGCACTTGAAACAAGAAAAAGCTCATGTAGTGTCCCAACACAAGGTCTTCTAATTTTTCTCAAAGCCACTACTTGTTTAGGGTGGACAGACAAAGAAAAAAAATCGTTCGTTGACATGCCAGTTTCAGTACTTGGCCAAAAACTCCCTGTTCTGTTGCGCGATGTCAGCGTGGTAGCATCCCATATTAGCCACGACAGACTGGCCTTGGAGGCAACATGCTGACCAAACGCTCGCATAAACTGACGGTGGCTGATATTTACTGATTCATACCAGGACTGAAAGTTCAGTAGAAAGCTTACCAGATGAAGTTTCGAACTTAAACGCCTTACAGTAAACTGTCCGCAATGTGGGGTGAAACTTGTATACGAAGAGGACAAGACTGTAAACTATTTGTGGATGCAATATTTATTATCTCTCCTTTGACTAAGGTTTGTGAAAAAGTTCTCAATGGAACCGTTGCTGCCCTTTCTGGTGAGGAGAATGAATTTATTCGAGTTCCCCCCTATCGATGTCGGTAGTGAGGACACAATTAACTGGCCACACAAGACCAGATCTCTGCGACAGACCAGAATCGTGGGGTAGTACTGCGGCCATCTGTGACGGATCTGAGGCCCCTCGTTTCCCACTAACTTGCTGACCCCGGCTGTTCTCCGATCTGCTCCAGAGCTTTCTCCTTTCGTGTGTGGGGGTAAATCGGCGGATGTGTACATGTACATGATTACATGTATACATGGACCAGGCCTGCGGTGCGTGCTCGAAAGGCCAGTGACCATGGGGGACGGATTTCAGGAATTGCGACTCCACCTCACCACACGTACGTTTTTCAAAACGACGTTTTATAGGTATTTTATATATTGTACTATATTTTCACTGTTTGACACTAGTTTATATCTTTCAGAGAAAGTATAAAAAATGTTAGGAAGAAAACTGTGGCAGTCGTCAGTTGTTTTTACGATACTTGCTCATATAACTTCTCGAAAGAAAAATCACATAATATAGGTCAAAAAATTGAGTGAAGAATGGCAACTTTCCAGACATTGGTCATTGCTCTGCGAATCATTAAGATAGATTATATTAGGTAGGGGGCTTTCTCGAGTCTCTATGAAGTCTAGTAATTCTTGACACCAGCAAAATAATGAGCTTAACACAGGTATGGCTAAAAGCGTACGGTAATGAACATAATATAAACAACACTTTTATTCGTGCTCACTATGGTGTTGGTTGTTACAGTTGACCGCCCCTCCCCCTCCACCTTTCACGCTTCTTTTAAGAGGCCAACGCCTTTCTCCTATTAGTCCCGAAATAACTGAAGTTATTGTATATTTGTCTTTTCAACTGCAATAAAATGCGTATTTTAGTCAGCAAATCCGTTCCGTTTTATTGAAATTAAGCATCATGAGTGGACTATAATCTGGTTTGCTTTCCACATCTGAAAACAGTTCGTTACAAAATATGTTAATCTTGTAATTCTTCATGCTTTCCCGGCGATCTATCGACATCTTGGATATTCGGCATCCAGTCGGATGTTCGCGTCGTCCTCGCACGATATTTTTGCAGCGTGCTTCGGTGTCTTCTTCAGGTGCTATCTGAGACTGGTCCTTAGGTCGATCGAGTGCAGTATTTATGCCTAGAAGGAGCTGGGCGCTCCATAATCGGTCCGGGCCGCGTCGTATGTTCCGTCTGCGGTCCGCGCTCGCCAGACTCGGCTACATTGGCCCTCTCTGGTCGCCGTTGTTCCTACCGCCGTCCGCGCCGGCCTGGCCGTCATCTGAAGTCGAGCTCATGATCCGGGGTGTGTCAAGTCCGGTCTCTAATGTCGGACACCTTGTCTCACGGCTGTTCTCTCGGTCTCCACCTCTATTTCTTGTAGAATCTCGGAGTGTCCTGCGTTGAGTTTTCACATGCTCAAGTGCTGGATTCCAGGCAGTGCTGATTTGGTATCCTGAGTCACGGTTGATTAGATTATCTGTGACCTTAATCTCAATGGATTCTTTAATGAAACTGTCCCAAAATCTTGAGGTCTGTGTCACAATCTTGGTATCAGTGTAATCCATTGAATGACTAAGTTCCAGACAATGTTGTACTATGGCTGATTTAGTTGCTTATCTGAATCTGGTATGTCCACAGTTCTGGTGGTCTGGCCAATATATGACATCCAACACTGGCATGGTATGTTGTAAATACCTGACTTGCGTAGTCCCACGTCGTGGTTTACATGCCACAGCATAGCCCCAATTTTGGTGGGTGGGCAAAATATGCTCTTGACGTCAAGTTCATGGAGATTCCTGCTGATTTTGGCAGAGATAGGTCCGGGGTATGGCAAGTATGTCACCTTCTTTGCCTCTTCTGGATCCTTTGGCTGATTGGCAGGTTGAAGTGCCTTTTGGATATCTCTAGAGGAGTACCCATTCCTGCTGAACACTTATCGTAAGTGTTCTATTTCTGTGGCCAAACTATCAGGATCTGACCAGTGTTTTGAGCACTCCATTCTTCTGAGTCGGATGGTGGCAACTGCTGGCTTGTAGGTATAAGTAAGTGTGCGTAGGTTTGCGGTACACACTGTGTCCAAATGTGCCATCTGCCTTTCTCTTCACTAAAACATCCAAGAACGGAAGTAGTCCGTCCTTCTCCATTTCCATTGTGAACTGTAATGTTACTTACGATGTATTATGTCCGATTATCGATCATATCAGGAAATGACGTCGGCTTGCACGTTTTGTAGTTATATCTTCGTTTGGCACTTCCTTGTTTGAGTAATATTCATGTGTCATTTTTCACAAGCAAGGTATTTCACGACATCAAAATAAACGTGTAATTTCTGCACTTATCTTGTGGCAACCCCACACTAATACTCATTTCACCAGATACCGATGAATCTTAAAAAAATACATCGTTCCATTGCAAAAGTCGGCAGTAACTCGTATATCACTGTAGAGAAGAAAGGTCTGCCTGTTAACCATATGCTCCTTATTGAGTGCTATATTTTGCCAAAATCTTGTTTCTATATATCGTACCATTTTTGAGATTTGAGGTAAGTGGTGAATATTTCACTCTTAAGCACACGCGAGCTGAAGCGAACGCACTATATACGATCCTTTTCCTTGAGATTGGCGTTGTATGCTGATCTCCTCTCAAGTACGCCTATAAAACAAATTCAGCATGTACCTAAATTCCATACAAAACAATATATATGCACCAAACGCTTCAGACTGGCCCATATTTTCCATTGCAATGCATTCGAATTTCACGCAGTGTGTTTCTTATATGCAAAATATTGTAACAACTATGACCATCAACTAAATAGTAAGTACTTTATCATGAAACTGATGTATGAAGCCATAACTAAAGATAAAATTATTTTTTTAATCTATAGTTCCTTTTAAATCGTGTGAAAATGATTTCAGGGTATCCAGCATGAGCGCTCCATGCTCCCAATGTAGCACATCAGCCACCGGCTTCCCGAAAACTCATGGACTTTCTGAAGGAGGCCCATCTCAGAGATTCCCATGCCTCTGTATCAGGCGAGAGGCCAGATTGCCAGTATCGCGAACTGCAGATGAGGTCGGAAGGTTATGTCTCCACTGACGCACAGGTGGGCGTAGCAGGTTCTTCAGAATCCGTCGGAAACATCCGTGGCCTGCCGCTAAAATCCGCTGGTGTGTAGCCAGCAATCCAAAGACGTTGACGCAAGTGCGAGAGAAAGGTAACTTGGACATGCACTAGTATCCGACAAGGAGGCCGCCTGTGGTGACGCCGTTTCCTGCACAACGCCGGCCTGAGTAATTTCGCTGTCTGAAAAAGTGGCCACTAGAGGTGCGGAGACCACTCCAGCTGAGAATCCTCAACATGAGATGCGGAGTATTATCAGCTAAGGTGGTCGCTGCACCTTATGTGGCCACTTCAGAGTGACCTGAAAGGATGACTTCAGTTTCCTCTAATTTCTCCCTCAACGACTCCATTTATGTACTCTGACCCTCTCTTTGAATGGGAGCATTTTTCAAATCTTTCTCTATGGCCACATCTTTTCCATCCAGCTTCGTTTTTAAATTTGCCCACTCTTCTCTATTATATGTAAACACTATGCCTAGAACATCTCTCTGATCCTGAAGGTAGAGAGCCTGAGCATTCAAATGGTGATTTACAGATTCTGGAGCTCGGGTCTGCTGAATGAGCTTGGTATTATGTTAATTCATTACTTTACTCATCTAATTTCGCATCAGATACCTTACCTATGTAGATTAAAACTGAAGAAATTGCAAAAAGGTGGGAATTTAAGGAGATTGGATCTGGATAAACTGACTAAACCAGAGGTTGTACAGAGTTTCAGGGAGAGCATAACGGAGCAATTGACAGGAATGGGGGAAAGAAATAAAGTAGAAGAACAATGGGTAGCTCTGAGGGATGAAGTAGTGAAGGCAGCTGAGGACCTAGTAGGTAAAAAGACGAGGGCTAGTAGGAATCCTTGGGTAACAGAAGAAATACTGCATTTAATTGATGAAAGGAGAAAATATAAAAATGCAGTAAATGAAGCAGGCAAAAAGGAATACAAACGTCTCAAAAACGAGATCGACAGGAAGTGCAAAATGTTTAAGCAGGGATGGATAGAGGACAAATGTAAGGATGTAGAGGGTTATCTCACTAGGGGTAAGATAGATACTGCCTACAGGGAAATTAAAGAGACCTTTGGAGAAAGGAGAACCACTTGTATGAATATCAAGAGCTCAGATGGAAACCCAGTTCTAAGCAAAGAAGGGAAAGCAAAAAGGTGGAAGGAGTATATAGAGGGTCTATACAAGAGCGATGTACTTGAGGACAATATAATGAAAATGGAAGAGGATGTAGATGAAGATGAAATGGGAGATACGATACTGAGAGAAGATTTTGACAGAGCACTGAAAGACCGGAGTCGAAACAAGGCCCCGGGAGTAGAAAACATTCAATTAGAACTACTGACGGCCTTGGGAGAGCCAGTCCTGACAAAACTCTACCATCTAGTGAGCAAGTAGATGAGACAGGCGAAATACCCTCAGACTTCCAGAAGAATATAATAATTCCGATCCGAAACAAAGCAGGTGCTGACAGATGTGAAAGTTACCGAACAATCAGTTTATTAAGTCACGGGTGCAAAATACTAACGCGTATTCTCTACAGACGAATGGAAAAAACTGCCAGAAGCTGACCTCGGAGAAGATCAGTTTGGATTCCGTAGAAATATTGGAACACGTGAGGCCATACCGACCCTATGACTTATCTTAGAAGCTAGATTAAGGAAAGGCAAACCTACGTTTCTAGCATTTGTAGACTAAGCGAAAGCTTTTGACAATGTTTACTGGAATACCCTCTTTCAAATTCTGAAGGTAGCAGGGATAAAATACAGGGAGCGAAGGGCTATTTACAATTTGTACAGAAACTAGATGGCAGTTACGAGAGTCGAGGGGCACGTAAGGGAAGCAGTGGTTGCGAAGGGAGTGTGACAGGGTTGTAGCCTATCCCCGATGTTATTCAATCTGTATATTGAGCAAGCAGTGAAGGAAACAAAAGAAAAATTCGGAGTAGATATTAAAATCCATGGAGAAGAAATAAGAACTTCGAGGTTCGCCGATGACATTGTAATTCTGTCGGAGACAGCAAAGGACTTGGAAGAGCAGTTGACCGGAATGGACAGTGTCATGAAAGGAGGGTATAAGATGAACATCAACGAAAGCAAAACGGGGATAATGGAATGTAGTCGAATTAAGTCGGGTGATGCTGAGGGAATTAAATTAGGAAATGAGACACTTAAAGTAGTAAAGGAGTTTTGCTATTTGGTGAGCAAAATAACTGATGATGGTCGATGTAGAGAGGATATAAAATGTAGACTGGCAATGGCAAGGAAATCCTTTCAGAAGAAGAGAAATTTGTTAACATCGAGTATTTATTTAAGTGTCAGGAAGTCGTTTCTGAGAGTATTTGTCTGGGGTGTAGCCGTGTATGAAAGTGAAACATGCTCGATAAATAGTTTAGACAAGAAGAGCATAGAAGCTTTCGAAATGTGGTGCTACAGAAGAATGTTGAAGAGTAGATGGGTAGATCATACAACTAGTGAGGAGGTATTGAATAGGATTGGGGAGAAGAGAAGTTTGTGGCACAACTTGACCAGAAGAAGGGATCGGTTGGTAGGACACGTTCTGAGGCATCAAGGGATCACCAATTTAGTATTGGAGGGCAGCGTGAAGGGTAAAAATCGTAAAGGGAGACCTAGAGATGAATACACTAAGCAGATTCAGAAGGATGTAGGTTGCAGTAGGTACTGGGAGATGAAGAAGCTTCCACAGGATAGAGTAGCATTGAGAGCTGCATGAAACCAGTCTCAGGACTGAAGACCACAACAACAACACCTTATCTATAGATGCTTTTAACTCAGCATTCTGAGAAACAAATCAGACGTCTACGACGGCCAGTAATTGATCCAAAACAGTTTTCAAGTCAGAAAGGACAACAGCCACCTGTGATGTGGTACTTGACTTGCCTGTCGTTGTTTCTGCAAGTGACAGCGACAACGAAAGCGTGTCAGTTCCCTCGACGTCTGCAGCCTATGATGTAGTTATAGCGGTCGCAGAGATGGCGGTGTCATCGTCTACAGCAGCGACAGATGTGTCATCCATGTTCGACTGTGTTTGGTGCAACGAGCAGCCGCCAGCCGTAGGTTGTGCAGTAACAGTGCCATGACCTGATGGGACGTTGGAGCTGTCTGCTGGCTCCCCTGCGCAGGCCGTTGTCCTCGCCACGATAAAGGTTCCAGTCTCAACGATAGAGTCGTCTGCTGCAAAGACCGAGGCTTGGTACGGCTCGCCGCAACGGGCGTCGTCACCCATGCCGCCTGCTCTGCTTCGCCACCTCCCCCTCGTATCTGCAGTTTGCGAATAAATATGGAAGAAAGGAGAAACTCTCTCCAGTTGGCTTCAGTTAATTGGAAAGGTAAGGCTATCGGATGCAGTATGGTTAGTGGGTTAGTGGGAAGTGGACTGGTCTTCCAGCAATGCTATTGGTTCAGTAAATTACGCAAAAAACTGAATTTTCTTTAAAAGTGACAGATCGCACATGAATAATACTGCCCGGTAGTGTTAACACAAAAGAATGTTAGACATCTTTTGCGTTTACGTCCATGCTTGTCGTGTGCTGTAATGGTTGGAGATTTTAGGTTTATCCACTCGTTCGTATCAGGGTGTCGGAATGATCAAAGCTGTCAACTCTACTGCGACGACTGAGATTTCACATTCATAAATAATGTAGCACGTTCTTCCTATAAGGCAGACAGTCCCGCACCAGCTGATGTACTACCCGTTGTAGGCTGCCAGATCCTTCTCCTACTGGTGGGGATATTTCTCTCTACACTCCAGTTTATATTTGTTTGTGACTGACAGACTCCAGTTGCAGATGGTTCAAATGGCTCTGAGCACTATGGGACTTAACATCTTAGGTCATCAGTCCCCTAGAACTTAGAACTACTTAAACCTAACTAACCTAAGGACATCACACAACACCCAGCCATCACGAGGCAGAGAAAATCCCTGACCCCGCCGGGAATCGAACCCGGGAACCCGGGTGTGGGAAGCGAGAACGCTACCGCACGACCACGAGATGCGGTCCCAGTTGCAGATGAAGCGTCGCCAGAACGCAGTTTCACAAGGAGCTGCTTATAGTAACAACACTGGCCGAATTGCTGGTCCATGGCACACTAGAATGTATTATGACCGGATGGCAGCTGGAACCAACTAGTTGAGTTACTGAAGCGATAGTAATATTATCTGGTGCTGAATGAAATTAATACAAAGCTACTGAAAATAAGAGGCCCTATTAGACGCTTATTGGAAAAAATATTGTTACTAAAGAAAATTACAATTCGAAATGATACTGGTACTATAGTTTGGACATTGTTAACCACTAATATTAACGTAAGTATCAATCTTACCTTCTGTTTGAGATGTGGCATTATACTGTTCTAATGCTAATGCTGAGGCTGGTAGGTAACAAATTATAGATTTAAGAATTGAAGTTCAGAAACGTAATTAGTAACAAATCCTGTATATAGGATTTTATGACTAAAAAATACATTTTGATGAATCCATCAGCGAACGCAGTTGGAAGTTACACATTTTAATGTGGCTCACAGTAGAGAATACTTCCTATTCATAAAGGAAAATGGTTTAGAGTTTCAAATCCATGATCGTAAATTATAGAGTATGATGTAATTATAGGCAGAGTGAATATTTATTAAACGTTGGCTTTTGACGTCACTGTTCCATAGAATTGTGAGCAGTGTGGGACACAAGTCAATATTAGAGGATAAGCGACTCATTGGTTGATTGGGACGATCGTGCGACCTGTGATACTTCGTTTCGATGGCGCAATAAGCGTTGTTTACACACATACCATTCTAGTAAGCGACGTCACGGAAGCAGTGAACAATCTGCTGGTGATAAACTACGAAGACGTAGACATGAATAGCTCATCTATAAAGTTTAAGGCATCTGCTATTTAGTACTCCTGTGTGTGAAGGGTGGTGAACTGGCGAGCTCTTCTCGACTCAAGTGTTGTCCTATTGTGATCGACGATGATTCTCTGGTCACGACTCGGACTTTCTGCTATTTGTTTGCTAGGGTAATGTCGGATTATTTATTCACAGCCTTTCTAACTATCTTTGCAAGGTCTTGGAAATCTCACATGGTAAAAATAATTAGTTACCTCGTTCCAACATAAATTACCTGGATTTTGGTGTTTATAAAACATAAAATCTTACCACTGTAAATTGATACCTACTGTGACTGTGCCTTGTGAAGAAGAGTTTGTCATTCCATGTTCTCTCTGAATCAGCCAATGTACGAGGGCTACCCAGAAAGTAAGTTACGATCGGTTGCAATAAGGCTGAGTGCACCGTAAAGGTCGGTTTCAAAATGGTGTATACAGATGCATACCACTGCTAATGAAACACTTGCAACAAAGCAGGCTCTGTGAACTCTGATAGGAGCTGTTTTTGAATTTGTTTCAGTGTACTGCTGAATGTACAGCCACTTTGAGGTCACTAGGCTACCATGGTGTAGTTCAAGACTCTCACAGTTAGTTTCCTTTTATTGGTAGTTGTATTTAAAATCCCGAAGCGTGGCTGTGTTGAACAATGCGTTACGCAGACTTTGTAAGTCAGCGCAGTGTGCGGAAACAGCACTAAAGGTACATTCAGATTAGTTTTACGGGTTGGAGCACTCTGGCTGACTAATATGGACGCAATATTGTCAAGTAGGTCAATACTAACATAGAACCACGCACCCCTATAAACTGCCACCTACCTTGAGTGTACCTTGTGAAGAAGGATTTGTCATTCCATGTTCTCTGAGAATCACCCAATGTAATTTTGTTTTACTCAGCAGCAGGACACGTGTTAAAAAATTAAACTGCCTGCTACAGAATATTTGAAATTTTACAAAATTTTCCATGAGCGTCTAGGAAACGGTTTGGAATAAGGCTGAGCGAACTGTAAAAGTCCGTTTTAAAATGGTGTATACATATGAATAAAATAAGCAGGAGAGCTTACGCAATAATTAATAACACGGTATGTTTGTTTTGTAAGGTCTACTCCAAGTGTAAAATCGGAGGAAGCAATGCTTTAATGAAACAATTGTGTTGGAGACACGCCTTGCTTTCGGCACACCAATAGAGTGTTTTTGCGCCAACAGCAATTTACCAGCACAGATAATATATACGATTGGCCGAAAAATCTCGGCCGCAGACAGCGACACTGCAACCAGGGATCAGATGGCGAGGGTGGCAGGTGTCCAGGCAGCCGAGCAGCCGAGTCAGCACACCACTGCGGAACAACTGGCTGAGCAACAGCACCAGCAGGCGATGCACCAACAACGGCGACAACAGCTAAGCTCCCATATTCAATACCGATTGTTGGAACGTTATTAATTTTTGAATACAAAAGTAATATGAAATTAAAGACCCAGAAGATACCGAATTACAAGTTATGGAATAGCTGCTATGATACTAATAAGAGAGAATTAAGCAATGCAGACGATTTTAGTACAAATGTGTATGCCATAAGGGAATTGTTTTACGAGATGATGACAGAAAATCCTCGATGTATTCTACAGGTAACGCAAGTGAATGTGGAACAATTCGACATAAATGGCAGGCATAGATGATACTCAAGTAATGATGGACGATGTGCCCAAGGATTTGGCCCCAGAAATAAAGCTTGCTGAGCAGAACATAGTGTTCTTCGCACTAATTGCTACATTTGTTACTTTACAGACGGAATTAACTACAGCAATCATGAAAGTAAATGACAATGCTCGAGCAGTAAATTCGCATGTGTCTTGAGAAAAGACGAGATTTAAAGCATAAGTAAAGTGGAAGATTGGAACACAGTTTACAGAGTATTATTTGGTGTCAGAACACCACCTAGAGATCCAACTGGAAAAGATCTTTACTAGGATAGATTCTGATATGGTGGCAGTATGCAGTAATTGTGACAAACGCTACAGACTACAGTAACAAAAATCTTTCAAATGGTGGAAGGATGAGACTCGATGTCACACCTTTCAGGAGGAGATGTGGTTAGGGCAGAGTTTGAAACTAATATTTAGTAATATTTATGATGTGTGGACTAGCGCAAGTAATAGCCTAAGTTTGCATCAGGATAATTATTTTAAAGGGCGTTAGACAGAGATGAATGAAGCTCTAGCTGCAGAGCAAACTGAACGTGAATCGTTTCAAAGCGAACATGTTATGTATAATTCAGTAGTGGGTGCACAACTGATTGAAGATAAAAAAGCAATATCTAAGTTGTCATCAATGGATGGCTTGGTTTCGTCTTTTACTTCAGCCAAGACAGCTTTTATTCGTTGTAAAAAATTAATGATTTCCTTCGGTATGCAAATATGTACCCAAAATTGTGCATACAGAGTTCTTAGATGTATTCCTTGTATCCTAGGATATTGTTTTGTGATTTGGTGTTCATGAGGGGATGATTTTAAATGTGCCAATGGTGTGTCTACGCCTTGTATCGATGCATCAGAATTTAAGGTCAAGTTTTTAAGGGTTTATTGGACCGCTGAAATGCAAATGTAGTTTTTAGTGGATTTCTGGAGTAGTAGCGAATATCAAGCAGACAGAAGAACTATGAAAGAATTTTGCCTATTTTGGTGGAAGGGAATACAATTGCTTGACTCTGGTATGGCTGTTTAATTCTTTGCTGCAGACATAGAACAAAAATTGCTGATTTATCTTCGTCAGGAATTGGTAGCGGTAGCTAGGGACAATTTGGTGAGGTATGTGAGGTTCATAGAATGAGTTGAACATCTGTTTGTCAGCTATCGCGCACAGCAGAAAGTGCCGCTTCGGTGAGGAGACGTTCTGCTTCTATGGATTATGCACAGCTGCAGGCAGTTGCGTAACACACGTACTGGTCAACAGAAGATGGTACAGTGGGAGGAACGTTCAGAGTATGGTAACCAATCTGTCCCTGATGACCTATTCATCTAAGCTGTGCCTCAGTATGTGATTGGCCAGAGGAACGGAATACGGGAGTCAACTGGTTAACGGAAATTTGGAATCGGTATGAAAGCTGAGAACTCACAGGTTAGCCAGCAGTAGCTGCACGTGAAACTGGCATCAAGGATAGTTGTAGTGTCAGTTGAGAGCACGGAACCTTGGTTATATGGCTGCGTGAGCGAACGTGATAAAGAAATGGGGAGAGGCAGCCTTGACATGTGTTGTCAAGATACAAAAGAAAAGAGGGTGCAAAGTGACAGAAACAATGGCCAATACAGGATGTGCACACAACTATAATCTGAAACTCTGGAGGAGGGGATGTATTCAGAATCACAAGGCTGTTTGAAGAGCAAATACCAATGGCAATGGAAACAGGAAACGATAAAGTTTCACTGAGTAAGCAAGTATGGGGCTTGTGCCATTAAAATCAGATATCCAAACTGGCAGGAACGAAAAACTCACAATCGACAAATGAGATAATTCACATGTTGCAGCACAGTGTGCCGATGACTGCACTAAAGGTACGATCAGGTGAGTTTCAAAGGCTGGAGCAGTGCAGCTGGAAGGGGTGAACGTGGTAATGGCAGGAAGGTCAGTACTAACACAGTTCCACACACGCCTGTAAAATTATGGTAACAGTGAGTTATATGTCACCGAACTTTGTCAAATGGTTTGTCATTATATGTTCTTTCAGCGCTGCCTGATGAAATGTTGTTGTATTCGACAGCAAACCAGCTGTCACATTCACCGTAATCTGATCTGACCATGAGAGATGAGAGGGTACAGGAAATGTTTCAAAATGGTGACTGGGCGTCTGTGAAACGGTTGAGAAGAAGGTTGTATAAAAAGTACAATGGTGTATAAAGATACAACAAATATGAAGGAAAATTTATGGAATAAGTAACAACAAGAATATACGTTTGGTAAGCTATTCTCCACTTGTGAGATAGGAAGAAGCAATAATTTAGTAAAAGAGCTTTGTTGGAGAGACGCCCTGCTTTCAGTACACAGATGGAGTGTTGTGGCGCCTGAAGCACCTTTCGGGAATAGATACGATATACAACTGGTCATAAGATCTCGACAGTGGTCGGCGCACTACAGCTGGTGGCCTTCAGTGCAGACTTCGGGCGGTAAGTATGGCAGGTGCCCAGGAAGCTGCGAACCACGTTCAACACACCACGTCGAAACAGCTGGCAGAGCAGCAGCAGCTGCAGGAGACGAAACTGAACTCTCATATTATTTACCGACTGTTGGGGTATTAATAACTCTTGAACGCAAAATATCAGGTGAAATTAAAGACCAGTTAGGTATTCAGTTACAAGATAATGGCTGGTTGCTTATAGATACTATTAAGAGTGAATTAAGTATACGTTGTTTTGACAGTAAATTGTTAGTAGACAGCAGTTCTCAGTTATCGGACATTGCAAGACAGTATTTTTCTGGTTTTCCAAGTAAACATGACAGGGCTGTTTGACCAGTATCCAACCGGAAAATTTTCGAGACTAATGGAAAGATACACAAGGCTAAAAGTGACATTACCTATGACAGCTACGATTGATGTAGGGCATTACATATCCTTAATAATTACCGTGCTGAATGTAAACCTGATGGTTATCATCAATGTTCTCAATGTGTATTGCTGTGAGGTAAATTTTAAACTGTGTTCCATGAAAATTTAAAGCAAGGATTAGTCGGTAGTGGTAACGTTCTTAGAGAAAAAGGAGCCAGATGAAAAAGCGTTTGGAGGGGTACAGCAGGTCCGAAAGTAATATTGAAAAGCAAATGTGAGGTATAAAGCTGTACAGCTTGAGAATTCAAAGAGCAGCAGGAAAGGTATATAGTAGACGTTATCGCACAGAAAGCGGATTGGAGAAAGATGAAGGTGAAGCAGATGCATGGAGAACAGGGATCATATGATATCCTTACGGAAAAAAGCACGAAGCCTCTCACTCTTTGCAAGATTTCTCAACATTTCAACTGTGTGCTCCTCACCTCGCTAGAGCCATTCTTACTTTCTGGTTCTGGTCTGTTCTCTTGTCTATTTCCTGCCTTTTAAACTTAGAAGTGTGAGCAGATTCTCACTTTGTAATATACACTGACGGAAAAAACAGCAATACCAAAAAATAATTAACAGATAGTAATGAAATTTCGGGAGTACATTTGAGTAAGTAATATTTAAGTGATTAAAACTGCACCATCATAGATTAATGTAAGCAAGAGATAAGCCATTTCAAATGTGAAATGCTGGTTCATTAAAAGGCATTGTAGCCACCAGAACGTTCAATGTAAGCATGAAAACATATATTAATTATGTTGTACAAGTGCTAGATGTCAGTTTTTGGGATGGAGTTCCATGCCAGTGCACTTGGTCGCTCAATTAAAGAACAGTTAATGTTCTTTGTAAATGAAGGTGGACTTGTCATCCGATGATATCCCATGTGTGCTCGATTGAAGACAGATCTAGTGATCGAGCAGGTCAAGGCAATTTGTCAACACTTTGTAGAGCATGTTGGGTTACTACAGCAATATGTGGGGAAGTCCTATCCTGTTGGAAAACAGCCTCTGGAATTCTGTTCATGAATGGCAGCACAAAAGGTCGAATCATCAGATGCACATACAAATTTTTAGTAGGGTGCCCAGGAAAACCACGAGAATGCCCCTGGATCGTACACCACACCATAACTCGAGGTGTTATTATAGTGTGTCCAGGATAGAGACAGGTTGGTGACAGTCCTTCAACTGCCATCCTTGTAACGAACACGTGGTCATCGGTGGCACCAGCTTTCATCAGGAAACACAACAGATTTCCACCCAGCTTTCCAATGAGTCTCGCTTGACTGCACTGAAGTCGTGGTTCGCAGTTAGCCTTGAAGCAACTGATTTATAACAGTTCAGTGATAATGGAGTTCTGTCATCTTAAAGCCATTCTTGACTAACATCAACTCGCCACATCCAATTTCAACGGTAACTAATGTTCACTACCACCACAGTGTGTATTTAAATAAAAAATTTGTATTCTCCAAGTGGCACCACTAGCGCCGCTCTTACGTGAATGGCGCGAAATTTTAATAAACGTTATCTTTACTATGTAGAAACACGCCTACCAACCTTTTTCTATTTCGCACAACCCTTTTTAGGGGATGCGGTATTTTTCCTGACAGCGTATTCTGACTTGAGACAGAAATGTGAGAAAAGGGTGATGTGAGTCAAGTTGATCATCCAAAGGCAGATGTTCAAATATGAGAAGTACATTTAACGAGAAAGGTAAAAGGAACGGTTGACTGAGTCGAAATGTTACAGCACTGGAGAATAAATGCAGATAAACCAGTATATGACTGGCACAGGCAGAAGAGGTGAAAGTGGAAATAAGTTCAGGAGTATGTTTTACAATTAGATGGTTGATAATTTTGCTACGAGATGAGAAATGTCTGAAAGCTGAAGTATGGGATGAATTACTGCGAAAGTGCACGCCACATTTGTTTCGAATATAGTGGTAAAATGTGAAAAAGCTGTATGATTTAGAATTTGTGCTTAGCCTGAAGCAAAGTGGGTAGCAATGGCTGGGCCTGACAATGGGGAAGCCTATATCAGAATATGTAGCTGAATAAAAACCTATGCCATTTGGAATGATGTGTCTTGAGCTTCAGAGTAGTGTTATTTTGAGAATTCAGAGGAGCAGGCCTCTAGGCATATGATATGTATGCTAATATAGAAAATGTAGATACTTGTATTCAGATATAGTGGCGAGAAAAGCCATATGGTCCAAGCACACGTGATATACAGGAATTAAATGGGCTATCATAACAAACTAAAGTAACAATTTCGTAGGAAGGAAATATTTAAAATTTTCTGTGGAGGTAACAAGAACGACATACAGAAAACATTCAAACGATTTCAAGATTAGAAAGGGTGAGCATTAAGCCTCAGGATGCAAAATAAATTTAGGGTCAGTTACAGGGTGAATATTACTGAACATATCAAATGATTAAGATGATGGGTGGTGATGCGAAAAAATAGCAAATTGTATTTCGACATTGTAATTACCGCAATTGGGATGTAGGGCTAACATATAGTAATCAGCATGCAGAACTACTGAGGGTGGAATGAGTCTACAGCCTCACACTTATGTGGCGATCACCGTCGTACTCTCAAATTGCCTGATTCTGGTAGGCACGAAAGATTACAAATAGACTACCTTTCCAAATATGTCCACAGTGTAAAGTGATGAAGCGTGTGAGAAACCGATTAGAGGTGGAGGATAGGAAATGATGATTGCAAAATGTATTTTCTCAGCAAAACACACACGTGACAGAATGAAGCAACACAATCCGAAAGTCATGTACCATCAGTAGATTTAGAAGAAAGTTGGACGATAACAGCCAGAGAATTGGCCATAATACCTGAGTGTTTTTAACTCGATGTTGAGCAATAATGTCCACACGTAATGGTGAAATGGAAGCAGAATTCGTATATATGGTGAAAAAGCAGAGATCCATGGCGAAAAGGTTGTGAAACATAAAGTTAAGGACAGAAAGAGTGGTGAAATTATTACCGCCTTTTATCCTAAGGATCAGAAATATAGTTGTAGCACCTTTGTGTTAAACTCATGGTAAGTATGAAAACAATGGATATGGGATGCAACGTGGTAGTGTCCTGTCCTTTAACTGTCATGCTCAAGCTGATAAGTGAAATATTGAACAATTATGAATAAGATTTAGAAACGTAATGATGGAGGATATTCTTTCAGTGAAAACAGTAAAACCAGCACAATGACTGGAACATGTACAGTGAAACTACACTCCTGGAAATTGAAATAAGAACACCGTGAATTCATTGTCCCAGGAAAGGGAAACTTTATTGACACATTCCTGGGGTCAGATACATCACATGATCACACTGACAGAACCACAGGCACATAGACACAGACAACAGAGCATGCACAATGTCGGCACTAGTACAGTGTATATCCACCTTTCGCAGCAATGCAGGCTGCTATTCTCCCATGGAGACGATCGTAGAGATGCTGGATGTAGTCCTGTGGAACGGAATGCCATGCCATTTCCACCTGGCGCCTCAGTTGGACCAGCGTTCGTGCTGGACGTGCAGGCCGCGTGAGACGACGCTTCATCCAGTCCAAAACATGCTCAATGGGGGACAGATCCGGAGATCTTGCTGGCCAGGGTAGTTGACTTACACCTTCTAGAGCACGTTGGGTGGCACGGGATACATGCGGACGTACATTGTCCTGTTGGAACAGCAAGTTCCCTTGCCGGTCTAGGAATGGTAGAACGATGGGTTCGATGACGGTTTGGATGTACCGTGCACTATTCAGTGTCCCCTCGACGATCACCAGAAGTGTACGGCCAGTGTAGGAGATCGCTCCCCACACCATGATGCCGGGTGTTGGCCCTGTGTGCCTCGGTCGTATGCAGGCCTGATTGTGGCGCTCACCTGCACGGCGCCAAACACGCATACGACCATCATTGGCACCAAGGCAGAAGCGACTCTCATCGCTGAAGACGACACGTCTCCATTCGTCCCTCCATTCACGCCTGTCGCGACACCACTGGAGGCGGGCTGCACGATGTTGGGGCGTGAGCGGAAGACGGCCTAACGGTGTGCGGGACCGTAGCCCAGCTTCATGGAGACGGTTGCGAATGGTCCTCGCCGATACCCCAGGAGCAACAGTGTCCCTAATTTGCTGGGAAGTGGCGGTGCGGTCCCCTACGGTACTGCGTAGGATCCTACGGTCTTGGCGTGCATCCGTGCGTCGCTGCGGTCCGGTCCCAGGCCGACGGGCACGTGCACCTTCCGCCGACCACTGGCGACAACATCGATGTACTGTGGAGACCTCACGCCCCACGTGTTGAGCAATTCGGCGGTACGTCCACCCGGCCTCCCGCATGCCCGCTATACGCCCTCGCTCAAAGTCCGTCAACTGCATATACGGTTCACGTCCACGCTGTCGCGGCATGCTACCAGTGTTAAAGACTGCGATGGAGCTCCGTATGCCACGGCAAACTGGCTGACACTGACGGCGGCGGTGCACAAATGCTGCGGAGCTAGCACCATTCAACGGCCAACACCGCGGTTCCTGGTGTGTCCGCTGTGCCGTGCGTGTGATCATTGCTTGTACAGCCCTCTCGCAGTGTCTGGAGCAAGTGTGGTGGGTCTGACACACCGGTGTCAATGTGTTCTTTTTTCCATTTCCAGGAGTGTATTTAACTTTTAATCAAGAAAGCCAACCAAAATTGATGCATTGGTGGCTGGGGTGCTGGTACTCGAGGCAGCGCCTTTGGAGACAGACAAGAGCCAATTGTGCACTTTATTGTGGCAGACAGTGGATAATTCTCCATGTTAATAAATACATTAGAGTTTGTCTCCATGTAGTACGTCATATAGCAATATGTAATTACAGGCAGAGTGAATACTTGTTAACCCTTGGGGTCTGACATCGCAGCCCCAAGAATCCTGAGCATCTTAGGACACAGCATTGTTTGAAGAAAAACTGCAAGGCATTTTAATGCTGTAGACGTGAGGTGTGTGACGCTTCATCCTAATGGTACAATAAGCTTTGTTTGTGCACATAAACTGCTAGTAGCGTAATCTACTTGAAGCCACACAGCAGTGCAACGCGGTTCTCCCATGTGTGAAGGTAGGTGAGTGTGATGTACTGCTAGCTATTCCCTTCTGAAGCCTTGTCCTATTGACTTTGACTATGATTCTTCGGTCGCGACTTATAATTTGTGATACTTTCTTACTTATAGAATGTGAGACTATTTATTTACTGCCTTTTTAAGATTCTTTGGAAGATGTGAGAAGTCCCACATGTCAGTGAGCATTATTACGTCTTTCCAACATAGATTACATATGTTGTAGTATTTACGAAACATAAATTCTTACACGAGTGAACTCTATGGTGTGACATTTGTAACGTTGGTAACAGCACACTCGCATTTTAGCAGACTCTGTGAATTATGAAAGGCGTAATTTCTGAATTTGTTTCGATAGACTGATGAATTTACAACCATTTAATATGATGACACTGGGCCACTACAGTACAGTTCAAGTCTACATGAATTCGATTCCCTTTACTGGAAGCTGTATTTAAAATCCTCAGGTGTGCACAAGTTCAAGCAAAATGTTCGGGTAACTGAGCTATAGATAAGTTTCACAGGTTGCAGCAATGCAGTTGGGTGACATGGACACAACTGTGTCATGTAGATCAGTATTAACATCGTACCACGCACCCATGCAAAATGCCGCCTACTCTAACAGTGACTTACATCCAACCGTACATTGTCATACAGGGTTTTTCATTCGATGTTGTCTCAGAGACGGCAGATGTAATTTGTTTGAGTTCATCACCAACACAGATGTCAGATTCACAGTGAAACCTAAACTGACGACATGAGGATATTTGAAATGTTGCAGAATGGTGGACGAGCGTCCAGGTATCGGTTTGTTGTCAGACCGAACAAACAGTAACCGTTTTTTTTTTCAGAATAGTATACACAAGTGCACATAATGTGTAGGAATACAGTGTGTTGGTTTCGTAAGGCATCCTCTAAGTGTGAGATAGGAGAAAGCAATGTTTAAATAAAACAGCTGTGTTGGAAGCAGATCATGCTTTTGGCACATGGATGGAGGGTTGTGGCATCCGAAGTACTGTACATGTGCAGATAAGATATACGGTTGGTCGTAAAATCTTGACGGTGATCTGCGACACCACAACCGGGCATCAAGTGGCCAGACTTCAGATGGTGAGATGGTGAGCGTGTCAGGTGTCCAGACAGCCGGGCAACAGATTCAACATACTGCGACGGAACAGCTGACTTAACGGCAGCAGTAATGGATGCACCTACAACGGCGACAACAGCTAAGCTCTCATATTTCTTACTGACTGTTGGAACGTTAGTAACTCTTGATTACAAAAGTCAGATGAAAATAAAGGCTCAGTAGATACCCAGGTAAAAGTGATGAGCTAGTTACCGTGGAGAGTGTTAATAGAGAATTAAGCAGTGCAGCTGATTGTAGTCCAAATATGTATTCAACAAGACATTGCTTTGCTAGGCGATGAAAGTAGAACCTCCAAACATTGCAGAGGTAACAGAAGTGAAAGTGGAAAGACTGGGAATAAATTCGAGGTATTCAGTGCTGGCAGGCACAAATTAATATTGACCAATGAAGTGGCGAAGCATCTGGCCCCAGAAACAAAGCTTAGTGGGGAAAATGTTGTGTTGTCACTAACTGCCACATTAGGTAATCTCCAGACAGAATTAACGACAGCAATAAACAAAATAAATGACAATGTACACCTGTTAAATTCGCATGTGTCCCTGGAAATGAGGAACTAAAATATAGATGTAATATATGACGTTAGTGAATACTTTACGAAGTTTATTTTGTGAACAGTTACAAAATTTTGTATCCTATTGGAACACGATGCAAAGACCCCTTCATGGTGGAGATTGAGTTAAGGTATAGTTTGAAATTGACATTAATGATGAGTTGACTAGACTATGTAGTAGCATAAGTTTTGAAGCAAGTAATTAGGTTATAGGACATTTCACAGGGGCGAATCAGGCTCGGGCTCCAGAGCGAATTGAGTGTGCATCGCTTTAAAGAAAACAAGATCTGCATAATCGATCAGTGGATGCACAAATGATTAAAAAAAAAAACATTCTCAGAGTTGTCAAGAATAAGTGCGCTGGTTTCGTCTGATACTTCAGCAGACGCAGCCCTCATTCACTGAAGAAAATTAAATTACTTCGATCCGCACGATAATGTGCATCCAAAGTTGTTAATGGAGGAATTCCTGGATGTGTTACCGGGATCTTGGTCAGAGCAAGAACAGATTTATTATGTGGCAGGACATTCAAAAGGGGTGATGTTACATAGGCTAAAGAGATGTCTAGATCTCGTATCATTCTATCAGAAGTTAAGGTCTAGCTTAGAAAAGAGTATTGTTAAACTAAAATTCAAAGGCAGTTTCTAATGGATTTCTGGAGCGGTAACCAATATCAAGCAAATAGTGGAACTATGAAGGAATTCAGAGTATATAGATGGAATGGAATAAAATATCTTGACTCTCGTATGACTACTGAATAGTCCGCTGCCGGCTTAGAACGAATATTGCTCTTCTATATTCGAAAGGATTTGGTAGCGACGCGTAGGGACAATTACGAGGTCTTGATGAAAAAGACCACGTCAGCTGTACAACAAATTTGTGTTTATGATCCATTTAGTTTCGTGATATTAGAGCCACACATTCAGGGATATATATTTATTTCATATTTTTTTCAAACAATAACCAGTAGATGATCCAACATTCATTGTTGGTAGACGGCAGGATATATTTACGTAGTTCTGTTCTGAATTCGTTTTTGAAGGTCACAACGCACGAGTTCACAAAGTTATTCTGTTTGTGGACACAGAATTTTGGATCATCTACTGGTTATAGTTCGAAATAAATTACGAAATAAATATGTGTCCCTGATATGTCTCTAACGCTGTAAAATTGGTTGGATCCTATATATAACGACTTATAATACAGCTAAAGCAGTCTTTTTTACCATCGTGCTATTCTACAACTGTGGAAGCCCACAATAGAAAGTTTGCTACAGGTAAGAGATGTAGTTGAGGTTCCGGGAACGGGTGGGACATCTGCATGTCAGAGACGGTGAAGCAGTAAAACATCTCTGCCCGACGAGGAAAGTGCTGCCAGTACGGACTCTGCACTCTGCACAGCAGACGGCACTTGCATAACATACTCATCGGTTAATAGAAGTTGGTGCCATGGAAGGAAGGGTCGCAATACGGCAATTGCAACGTGGGATCGGCCAGAGGCAGATTATTAGACGGTCCATTGTGTAATGGAAATTTGGCAAGGTGAGTGTTCACAGTTTAGCCAGCAGCAGCTACAAGTGACCTTGACATTGAAGTGCAGATGTTGTTAGGGGTAGTAATGACTGCTGTAACATGCCAGAGCAGTTAGAAAGCCGTGCACGTGACCTTGATAAAGGAGATAAAGAAATGACTATTGGTAGCCTTGGCATGTTATGCCACCAAACTAAAGAAAGAAAGCGCAAAGTGGTAGAAGGTGTGGCCAACAAAGGACTTTTGCAGAATCACAGTCTAGTGTTCTGGAGGCGTTGATATATTCAGAACCATGAGTCTGTTTGAAGAGCAAACAGCAGTGGCAGTGGAAAAAGGAATCGATAAAATTTCACTGAGTTAGCAAGGAACAAACGAGTCAATTTCTACGAGCAGCAAACGTAGATAGCATAGCAGAAGGCGCCAAACGTAAAGTTAAGGCGAAGATCTTGGGGAGTGATTTACCCTTCACATCAGTCCCTGAGGATGAGTCCAACAGTGAACACTGAGGAAAGGACAAATAGTCCACCGTACGTTTTATTGTCGCCCAATGTATACAGTGCACTGTATTTATAAAAGCACTGATTAGCGTTTTTCTCCATGTACGTAAATAATAAAAGACGTTTATTTGTTAGTTGGTGAGTTCTGAGGTCACTGTCACGAAGAATCGTGAGCAGTGAAAGACCCCTCATTGTTAAAGGAGAGGCGGCGCGACGACTGAATGGAGAGGACCTGTGGCAAGTGATGCTCCATCTTGGTGGCAGTATGAGTTTTGTTTGGGTACGTACTGTGCTAGTAACGACATCCAAGTAAAGTCACGCAGGCAGTTAATTCTGATAAAGTGTTTCAAGTTCGTTTCTGCTGACTACCAACTACTGAGGCTTAGACGTAAACAATTCATAACCAAAGTTCATGGCGTTTGCGACGCAGTACTTCGTGGGTGAAGGTAGGTAAGCCTGGTGTACTGGCGACCTACTCTTTACTCAAATGTTGTCTTACCCCCGCACTAAGTGATACCACATGACTTTCACAGGTTGTAGAATCGTGGCCGGCAGGCATCGACGCAGTTCTGGCAGGTAGATCAGACATAAAGTAGTGCCATGCACCTCTCTAAAACTCCGCTTACAGTGGCAGTGTGTTACGTCCATCGCATGGTGTCAAGTAGGGTTTGTCATTCCATTCAGAATGGTGCACTGTTGTCCGAGAAACAGTTTTCAATAAGATTGAATAAACAGGAAAAGTCTGTTTTAGAATAGTGTATACAGATGCTGCAAATCAGCAGGAAAACTTACTGAATTACTAACAACAGGGCAAGTAGGTTTTGAAAGACATTCTCCTCGTGTAACATAGACGAAGCCATGCTTGAGTAAAACAGCTATATTGGAAGCACGCTCTGCTTTCCGCACACGCATGGATTATTGTGGAGCGCGAAGCACTTTACGGGCACACATAAGTCAGATGGTTGGTCGTAAAATCTCGACGGCGGTCGCCGACACTGCAGGCGGGGACCAGACCTCCAGACATCAGGCGGCGAGCGTGGCAGGTGTCCAGGCAGGAGATCAGCAGCTTCAACACACCACGGCAAGACAGCTGGCTCAGAAGCAGCAGCAGACAACGGCAACGAAATCTAAGCCCTCATACTCTTTACTTAAGGTTTGAGACATTAGTAACTCTCGAACACAAAAATCTAATGAAATTCGAGACACAGTATATACCCAGCTATAAGTGGTGAAATAGTTCCTATGGATACTATTAAGAGAGAATTCAGCAGTGAAGACGATTCTAGTCCAAATATATATTCAACAAGAGTATTGTTTTACAGGGTGGGAAAAGTAAAATTTCCACCTATTTTGGAGGTAACACAAGTGAAAGTGGAACCACTGGACACAAAATCGGCCGATCCTGTGCAGGTAGGCATTGACTACACTCAAGTAACGCCTGATGAAGTGGCGAAGCGTTTGGCCCCAGAAATATAACTTGATGAGCAAAATGTAGTGGCGTTTCCACTAATTTGAACATTAGATTATCTACAGGTAGAACTGACGACAGTAATCAACAAAATAAATGACAGTGTGCAAGTGGTTAACCGCATGTGCTTTCGGCCACGACAAGATTATAAAAAGAAGTAACGCATGACACTGGCAAATAACTCACAAAATAAAATATGGAATTAGAACATTACGCGGAGATTCAATTAGAAAAGATTTTTACCAAGATATATAGTGATATGGTGGTATGCAGTAATTGTGACAAAAGCCACAGACATTCAGTATCAAAAATTCTTTAAAATGTTGGAAGGCTGAGACTGGTAATCGCATACTGATATGAAGAGCTAACTTGCGTAAGCAGCAGCATAATTTTGTAACAGGTAATTATTTTTAAGGGAATTTGGAAGAATGAAGCTGTGGCCACAGAGTGAACTGAGCGTGAATCGTTTCAAAGAGAACAGGTTGTTCAGAATCCGTCAATGGTTCCATTACCGATTGAAACTGGAAAAATAATCTCGAAGTTGTCTAGAACGGGTGTGCCGTTTTCGTTTGGTACGTCAGCAGACAGAGTATTCATTCGTTGCAGTAAACTTAATTACTTAATTTGTTCACACAAGAATTCCTGGATGTGTTGCCAATATCCTGCTCATATCAAGAATAGATTTCTTTGGTAGTAGGACACCAACGAGGGATGGTGTTAGATGAGCTAATGAGATGTCTGGGACTTGTACAGTATTTAACATCAAGTTTTTAAAAGCTTATTATTTCATTGAAATTCGAAGTTGATTTCAGGTGAATTACTGGGACGGTAAAAAATTCAAGTAGATCACGAGATTATGAAGGAGTTATGCGAATTTGACGGAAGAGAACAAAACATCTTGACTCTGTTACGTCTACTGAATTGTTCGCCACGGGCATAGAACAAATGTTGCTTTTCTGTATTCGTCAAGAATTATCAGCGCACAGGGAGAAAAGCAAGAGGTATGTGAGTTTGCTGGAACGTGTGGAACATCTGAATGTCAGAGACGGTATGCAGTAAAACATGCCACCCTTACAAGAAAACATACAAACTATATGGATTATGCATTGCAGCAAGCGATCGCGTAACACACGTATCTGTAGACATAAGTAGGTATCGCTGGAGGAAGAGTCGGAATATTGTAACCAGCCTGTTCTTGATGACACGTTAAGGTAAGCCTATGGCTCAGTGTGGAATCAGCCAGAGGTGGAAAAGTTCGGAAATCCAACTGTGTAACGGAAATTTAGCAAGTGGTCAAATGGTTCAAATGCCTCTAAGCACTATGCGACTTAACATCAGAGGTCATCAGTCGCCTAGACTTAGAACTACTTAAACCTAACTAACCTAAGGATATCACACACATCCATGCCCGAGGCAGGAGTCGAGCCTGCGACCGTAGCAGCAGCGCGGTTCCGGACTGAAGCGCCTAGAGCCGCTCGGCCAAACAAGTGGTCAGTACGAACAGCGAGTGTTCACAGGTTAGCCAGCAGCAGCTGCACATTACCTTGGCGACGAAACACAGACGTTGGTGGTGGTGATAGAACTCCCATCTGAAAACTTACTGAAGCAGTTACCAGCCATGGGAGCGTATTTGAAGAAGAAAATGGGCGTACATAGACGAGATGCTGTGATAGTTCTAGTAATTCAAAGAAAGTCTATGGACGATAGGCTGTAAGAACCCCAATAATGCCACCCTAGTTGGAGGCTACTTTAACCTACGAGTGTAGACTGACACGTCCGTGTATTGCCGGCAGGAGTGGCCGAGCGGTTTTAGGCGCTACAGTCTGGAACCGCGTGACCGTTACGGTCGCAGGTTCGAATCCGGCCTCTGGCATGGATGTGTGTGCTGTCCTTAGGCTAGATAGTTTTAAGTAGTTCTACGTTCTAGGGGACTGAAGACCTCAGAAATTAAGTCCTATAGTGCTCTGAGCCATTAGAACAATTTTTTTGTCCATGGATTCACTGAGGGCGATACAGACAGACCTTTATGCGAGATACTTTAAAACGCGTTTTCTGAGAAGTTTCTTGAGCAGATAGCTCGGCAGCTCACACGCAGTGAAAATATCTTACACCATGTATCTACAAATAGGCCGGACAATGTCAGTGCAGAAACGGGGATTAGCGATCATGATGTCATTATAGCAACTGTGACAACGAAAGTTAATGATCAGACAACAAGACTAGGAGAGTGTTTCTGCTACACAGAGAAGATAGGCAATTATTAGCGTCTCACTTAGACAGTAAATTGGCATCACTTACTTCCAGTAAGAGGGATATAGAGAAATTATGGACGAAGTTTAGGCAGATTGTAAATCATGATCTGGAGAGTTATGTACCAATAAGTGGATAAGGCATGAAATAGACATACCATGGTTTAACAATGACATTAGGAGGATGCTGAGGCAGGAGAGGCTGTTGCACTCTCTGTTCTGTTCAAAGGGGATCGCACAAATGACGGCAAGCGAAGGTTGATAGAGATCAGGGCGTCTGTGAAAAGACCTATGTGCGAAACATACAACTCCACCGTCACACTTTAGCAAAGAAACTGGCAGCGAACACGTGGAAAATGTGGCCTGCGAAATATAGATGGAGTGCTACAGGCACTCAATAGATTTTCGGAAAGCATTTGACATGGTGCACCATTACAGCCTGTTAACGGAGGTACGAGCAAACGGAATCAAATGGAATAAGTTCACAGATATGTGAGTGGCTCGAAGACTTCTTACCTAATAGAACCCATGTTGTCCTCGACGAAGAGTGGTCTTCAGACACAAAGGAACCGTCAGGAGTGCCCGAGGGAAGTGTGATAGAAATGCTCTTGTTCTCTATAAACAATGAAGAGCCAAAGAAACTGGTACACCTGGTTAATATCATGTAGGGCCCCGCGAGCAAGCAGCAGTGCCGCTACAAGACGTGGCATGGACGCGACTAAAATCTGAAGTAGTGCAGAAGAGAACTGACATCATGAAGCCTGCCAGGCTGTTCATAAATCCTTAAGAATATGAGGGTTGGCGACCTCTTCTGAACAGGACAATGCAAGGCATCCCAGATTTGCTCAATAATGTTGATGTTTGTGGAGTTTAGCGGGCAAAGGAAATGTTTAAACTCAGAAGAGTCTTCCTGGAACCACTCTGTAGCAATTGGGGACGTGTGTGGTGCCGCATTGTCCTGCTGGAATTGCCCAGGTCCGTCGGAAAGCTCAATGGACGTTAATGGATGCAGGTGATCAGACAGGATGATAACGTACGTGTCACTTACCAGAGTCGTATCAAGACGTATCAGGGGTCACATATCACTCCAACTGCACACGCCCCACACCATTATAGAGCCCCCACCAGCTTGAACAGTCCCCTTCAGACATGCAGGGTCCATGCATTCATGAGGGTGTCTCCATACCCGTACACGTCCATTCGCTTCATAAAATCTGAAACGAGATTCGTCCGACCAGGCAACATGTTTCCAGTCATCAGCAGTCAAATGTCGGAGTTGACGGGAGCAGGTGAGGCGTAAAGCTTTGTGTCGTGCAGTCATCAAGGGTACACGAGGCTTCGTAAGCCCGTGTAGATGATGTTACGAAGAATGGTTCGCGCGATGGCACCTGTTAATGGCCCAGCACTGATATCTGCAGCAGTTTGCGGAAGGGTTGCACCTCTGTTACGTTGAACGATTCTCTTCAGCCGTCGCTGGTATCGTTCTTGCAGGAAGTTTTTCCGGCCGCAGCGTTGTCGGAGATTTGATATTTTGATGGATTCCTGATATTCACGGTACACTCGTGAAATGGTCTTACGGGATAATCCTAACTTCAGCACTACCTCGGAGATAATGTGTCCCATCACTCGTGCGCCGATTGTAACACCACGTTCAATGTCACTGCTCCAGACTCTTGTCTTATATAGGCGATGCCGACTGCAGCGCCATATTCTGCCTGTTTACATATCTATGTATTTGAATATGCATTCCTATGCCTTTTCTTTGGCGCTTTAGTCTATGCCGACCGCAGCGCCATATTCTGCCTGTTTACATATCTATGTATTAGAATACGCATTCCTATGCCTTTTCTTTGGCGCTTTAGTCCTTATAAAAAATTTGGCGGACAGTGTGAATAGCAATCTGCTGTTGTTTGCTGGTGATGCTGTGTTGTGTGTTACGGTGTGGATGTTGAGTGACTGTAGGAAGATACAAGACAAAATTTTCAGTCTTTATGATGAATGGCAGCTAGTCCTAATTGTGGGAAAGTGTAAGTTCATGAGGATGAGTAGTAAGATTAAACCTGTAATGTTCGGATACAGTTTTACTAGTATCCAACTTGACACAGTCACGTCGTTTAAATATCTGTGCGTATCATTCCAAAGTGATATGAGATGGAACGTGCATGTGGGAACTGTGTGGTTGACCTGTAAAGCATTCCGCATATAAGACGCTGGTGCGACCTATTCTTGAGTACTGCTTGGATGTTTGTGATCCGTACCAGGTCGGATTGAGGGAAGACAGCGAAGCAGCTCAGAGGCAGGCTGCTAGTTTTGTTAGCGGTAGGTTCCAACAACACGTAAGTGTTACGGAGATGCTTCATGAATTCAAATTGAAATTCCTGGAGGGAAATCGACGTTCTTTTCGAGAAACAGTTTTGAGAAAATTTAGAGAGCCGGCATTTGAAGGTGACTGCCGCATGATTCTACTGAAGCTAATATACATTGCGCTTAAGACCACTAAGTTAAGATGAGAGTAATTAGTGCTCATATGGAAGCACTATTTGCTAGTAGAACAGGAAAGGTAATGACTAGCAGTGCTAGAAGGTACCCTCCGCCACGCACCGTACAGTGGCTTGCTGACTGTCTACGTACATATCGATGTAGATGTGTGCAAAACTGGAATCCAAAATTTTGGAAGACATGATTTGTTCGGAATCGCGAGACTGTGTGAAGAGCAAATAACAATATCTATGGAAACATGAAACAATATAGGTTCACTAAGTCAGCAAGTGTGGGATTTATGGCGCTCAGTACCGTATATTTAGACTGGCAGGAACGAAATTTCTTACAAGAAATATAAAAGTGAGTTGATACCAGCACCATTAATGAAAAACGCTAAAGCGCCAATTGGAGAAAGCGACATTATCTCCAGGTTCGTGTTTGAGAAAAATTCTGAATATGAACGGTCCTTAATGTTAAATAACGAGGAAATTGTGCTTTTGCAAACGCAGAGAGAGTAGGAGGAGGATCCTATTGTTGCCTTAAGTATAGGTGCTTTTGATAGTAAATTATTATAAGATAGCTTTTTTGAGTTTTTGGACATTACTCTTGTTAGCTACTTTGTTTTACAGTACTCTTTCTTCGTCAGATAGGTTTAGCACAGGGCTGGCCACGGCGAGCCAAACCTTGACGCGTGCAGCGTGTGCTGACTACGTGCAGGCCAAACTCCTGCCTGTCACCCGTCTTTGCTCGGCTTTTCTCGGAAGTACTCGGAACAACGTAATACCGCATTTAGCATTGCGGTGAGGCATTTTGCGATCGGCTCAGCTCTCTGAGTTCGTCAAAATAGTGATGTCAGTGCTGTTTACGATTCGCTATTTCTTCGTGGTATGAAGGGCGTTCACAGGTCCAGTGCTGTGTTTGCACAAAAAGAGGCAGTCTAGCTGTCTGTCGTCACAATTATCTAGAATGAATGGGAATGACAAGAGAGGGATGAGAATTCTTAATTTGCACAAGCGGAGAGTACTGCTACTTTCCTCCGAAACGAAAGTATAGTACCATGCAGAAAGAATTTCAACACTTAGATGGCTATGAAAGAGCAAAAAATTACACTAATTGACTGACTGGATTCATTATTCCCTACATCAACAAGTACTTTGTGTCAAATTTGCAGGCATGAAGACCGCGCGACTGCTACGGTCGCAGGTTCGAATCCTGCTTCGGGCATGGATGCGTGTGATGTCCTTAAATTAGTTAGGTTTAAATAGTTCTAAGTTCTAGGGGACTGATGACCACAGATGTTAAGTGCCACAGTGCTCAGAGCCATTTGAACCATTTCTGCAGGCATGAAACACTTGAAGAAATTGCTGGTATGAATAGCAAAATGGTTCAAATGGCTCTGAGCACTATGGGACTAAACATCTAAGGTCATCAGTCCCCTAGAACTTAGAACTACTTAAGCCTAACTAACCTAAACACATCAGACACATCCATGTCAGAGGCAGGATTCGAACCTGCTACCGTAGTAGTCGTGCGGTTTCGGAATGAAGCGGCTAGAACCGCTCGATCACCACGGCCTATGAACAGCAATCCGAAAACAAAGGAAGTAGGTTACAGTTCGCTTGTTCTCCCACTGCTTGAATACTGCTCACCGTTGTGGGATCCGTAGCAGATGGGGTTGATAGAAGTGATAGAGAAGATCCAACGGAGAGGAGCGCGCTTCGTTACAGGATCATTTAGTAATCACGAAAGTGTTACGGAGATGATAGATAAACTCCAGTGGAAGATTCTCCGTAGCTCGCTACGGGCTTTTGTTGAAGTTTCGAGAACATACCTTCACCGAAGAGTCTCTCCTACGTATATCTCGCCAAGAGACCATGATGATAAAATCAGAGATATTAGAGCCGACACAGAACCATACCGACAATCCTTCTTTCCACTAACAATACGAGACTGGAATAGAAACGAGAACCGGTAAGGGCACTCAAGGTACTCTCCGCCACTCATCGTCAGGTGGCTTGCGGAGTATGGATGTAGATGTAGAAGTCGTATCCAATATTTCATTTTCCGTTGCATCAGTATCCAGTGGAAAAGGACGAAGAGCGTGGAGACTTCATATATTACGGCAAAGTTCGTTGGTTAAGTCAAGGGGCAGGCCTGGAAAAATTTTTCTATTTCAATCTCGCTCTTGTTGAATTTCTGAAGGAGAAAGGGGTGCTGTAGCGATGGTTAGAACATCCAGAATAGAATGCTCACTTGGCACTTGAAGTGGACCTGACTTCACACTGGCCACGGTGAGATACTGCAAGATAACTTCTTCCTGGTATGATGCGGCTGTATTTAGAAAGAAAATAGCGTTGTGGAAAGGACACATTCGGACAATAATAATGCAGTTCTCAAACCTTACTGACGTTAAATAAAGAGTTAGGTCTCAAGAATTTATTGTGGCCTTGCAAGAATTACAACGATAGTCTTATAGAGGTTTTGAGGAAACTATCAATCTTAGAACTGGTTATTAGATATTTTCAAGAACGATTGCCGCTTTAATCCTGTGCATGTACAGATGTAACTGATTGACATGCAAGATGAAAAAGCTTTTATCAGAAAGCTTTTTACGTTATAACTGTCCAGGACGTCTCAAGTAGATTTTCCAAGTCTCTATAACGAGGATCAAAAAGTGTTACAATATTTCGATCGACATACACTCCTGGAAAAGGAAAAAAGAACACATTGACACCGGTGTATCAGACCCACTATACTTGCTCCAGACACTGCGAGAGGGCTGTACAAGCAATGATCACACGCACGGCACAGCGGACACACCAGGAACCGCGGTGTTGGCCGTCGAATGGCGCTAGCTGCGCAGCATTTGTGCACCGCCGCCGTCAGTGTCAGCCAGTTTGCCGTGGTATACGGAGCTCCATCGCAGTCTTTAACACTGGTAGCATGCCGCGACAGCGTGGACGTGAACCGTATGTGCAGTTGACGGACTTTGAGCGAGGGCGTATAGTGGGCATGCGGGAGGCCGGGTGGACGTATCGCCGAATTGCTCAACACGTGCGGCGTGAGGTCTCCACAGTACATCGATGTTGTCGCTAGTGGTCGGCGGAAGGTGCACGTGCCCGTCGACCTGGGACCGGACCGCAGCAACGCACGGATGCACGCCAAGACCGTAGGATCCTACGCAGTGCCGTAGGGGACCGTACCGCCACTTCCCAGCAAATCAGGCACACTGTTGGTCCTGGGGTATCGGCGAGGACCATTCGCAACCGTCTCCATGAAGCTGGGCTACGGTCCCGCACACCGTTAGGCCGTCTTCCACTCACGCCCCAACATCGTGCAGCCCGCCTCCAGTGGTGTCGCGACAGGCGTGAATGGAGGGACGAATGGAGACGTGTCGTCTTCAGCGATGAGAGTCGCTTCTGCCTTGGTGCCAATGATGGTCGTATGCGTGTTTGGCGCCGTGCAGGTGAGCGCCACAATCAGGCCTGCATACGACCGAGGCACACAGGGCCAACACCCGGCATCATGGTGTGGGGAGCGATCTCCTACACTGGCCGTACACTTCTGGTGATCGTCGAGGGGACACTGAATAGTGCACGGTACATCCAAACCGTCATCGAACCCATCGTTCTACCATTCCTAGACCGGCAAGGGAACTTGCTGTTCCAACAGGACAATGCACGTCCGCATGTATCCCGTGCCACCCAACGTGCTCTAAAGGTGTAAGTCAACTACCATGGCCAGCAAGATCTCCGGATCTATCCCCCATTGAGCATGTTTGGGACTGGATGAAGCGTCGTTTCACGCGGTCTGCATGTCCATCACGAACGTTGGTCCAACTGAGGCGCCAGGTGGAAATGGCATGGCAAGCCGTTCCACAGGACTACATCCAGCATCTCTACGATTGTCTCCATGGGAGAATAGCAGCCTGCATTGCTGCGAAAGGTGGATATACACTGTACTAGTGCCGACATTGTGCATGCTCTGTTGCCTGTGTCTATGTGCCTGTGGTTCTGTCAGTGTGATCATGTGATGTATCTGACCCCAGGAATGTGTCAATAAAGTTTCCCTTTCCTGGGATAATGAATTTACGGTGTTCTTATTTCAATTTCCAAGAGTGTATTTGTGTGAAACATCTTTTTTCGTTTATGAAACTAAATAAGTTAGAACTACGGGGAAACTTGGACACGAGACTCTGTGAAATTGTCTGCGTCTGTCCATATACCGACAGTTTGTACCAGATGAAAACTAAAGTATGTCTTCAGCCGACAACAATAATTGATTTAAAACTGGAGATTTGTTTTGTTGCAGAGAAATGGGAAATATAAAATCAAGCCATATGAAGTACGATTGTAATGCCATCTGTGTGCAGCGCTTTCACTGTTTTCCGCTCTCCCCCCTGCTTCGCTCTCAGACTATATGGCGCGGCGAAGAGGAAAATGTGAAACGAGGAAGTGGACTTTGGCACTCGGGCCCAAACTAGATCTGCGAGCCAGAGTCTTGCCTACTCCAGATTCAACACTTTTTACCGTAAATTCACAACAATTGCGGTGCGCTCCTGTAGCGACACTTCATATCAAACTTCAGATATCACACATTTCTCACCACATTACAACACCATCAAGCATCTGACTTTAAAACTTACTCCCAAACTTATTTACCTTATATTCCCTTCTGTATATGCTACTTATGTAATTGTCTACCAAGATTTATTCCCCCGTTCTTTTACGTTTTGAAGCAAACGTTAATTCCTTATACTTTTCCTATTAAATTTATCTGTCCAATTATCACATCAGTCTTTGGACCACAAGCTTGACTTGCATCGCACTTTTCTCATACATTGCCCTAAGGCAAAAACCGATTACGAAGTGAGTATCTCTCACTTCGGCTGACTCTGGGAGACCTTAGAGTGGAGAAATACACTCCTTTCCCAATTATATTCATTGTATAAAGTGATGGATCATGTTACAAAATAAATAGAGATGGAGTTAGTAAATTAAGAGTTCAAATTGCAACGGCTGAACAAGGCACACACAAGGCAGGGTGAAACGGAACTATCCAAAAGTGATGTATTAAAAATAGATGTAGAGTAGACGACAACAGCCAGAGAATTCTTCAGATTAAATAAACTCCCAATAAATAATTAGTACAGCCCGTTGCAACAGTGCATATGGAGTACATGAGATGATTACATTTACAGATAAATACCCCAAGCAGTTCTGAGGTACCCGGCATCGACATACGCTGAAACAACCATATCATTACGTGGTGTAGCCTTCACTGGTAGCAATACAGACGATGACTCTAGCATCCAGTCGATCGAAGAGATGGCGATTACTCTCCTGGGATACAATATTCCACACCTGCTCGACATGTTCGCGTAGTTTCATATGTGTTGTTGGCTACTGAGTCGCACGAGCCACTTCTCGGCCCATCATATCCCACACGTGATCGACTGAAAACAAGTCCGAAGATCATGCTGGCCAGGGACGTTGCTGCACATCTTGCAGAGCACATTCAGTTTTGCGGGCAGCGTGCGGGTCAGCATTATCCTGTTGGAACAACACATCACCGTCTTGTCGCAAGATCGGCAAAAGAACGGGTCTAACAACATTTTGCAGGGAACGAGCGCTGGTTAGCACTCCCTCCATAAACACCAAAGGCAAATGGGAGTTGTAGTAAATGGCACACCAGACCTTAAGGTCAGAGTGTCTTGGACGAATGCACTCTACGAGACAGCGCTCACCAGATGTACGTTGTATGCTCACTTGCGGACAGGCAGAATCTGCTTTCATAGCTGAAGACCGTGGCGGACCATTCCATCTTCCTGGTGAACCTCTGACGCCACCCTTCAAACTGTGCACATCTATGCTGTGGTGTGGCCCGCATTTCGTGGTCGTGCGGTAGCGTTCTCGCTTCCCACGCCCGGGTTCCCGGGTTCGATTCCCCGCGGGGTTAGGGGTTTTCTCTGCCTCGTGATGGCTGGGTGTTGTGTGACGTCCTTAGGTTAGTTAGGTTTAAGTAGTTCTAAGTTCTAGGGGACTGATGACTTCAGAAGTTAAGTCCCATAGTGCTCAGAGCCATTTGAACCATTTGAACACTCTAGCGCATATCCATCTGACACAGTTCGATCATTCACAATCTCATCGCGAAATACAAGTAATCTACGCGAAAAGTTAGAGTTCACACCAGGCGCGCCGCTGCTCAACGCTCAGAGATAAGGTCCCGCGATACAACACAACGCGAAATTTTCTAAGTTGTTTCACTTCCTAGCTGCCTAAAAACCAATTTTCCGCTTTCGCGTCTCAATCCGAACTGTCCCCTTTGGTGTCTCGACCAGGACTGCCCTCTGCTCGTATCCGACAGCGTTTCCCGCTCGTCGAACATCTTCGCTCAACTGACTTGCGCAGTTCCCTTTCCTGAAGTCATCCATATGACTGGCTACAGCTTATTCTACATTAGTTTACATTTTAACATATTTAAATAACCAAAGCTTGACGACTTTCATGTTATAAATAAAGTAACAATAATATCCATTACGTAATTTACGTTAAGTTATTTTACATAAAACCAATAAAGTTACCTTCTTAATTTTGAATGTCACGGCTAGTAGACTTGCACCAATGTGCTTTGTGAAAAATAAATAAAGAACAAAAGTAACTACTATGCACAAAACTTTACAGCAAATATTGTATTATCTATTGATTCAGCAAGGTGTCATGCTGTCATGATTCAATGTGTTTTGTGTAGAGGAAATGATGATCTGATGCTTAAGTGAAAATAATGATAATTTAAATTTACTATATCTTTTAAACAATTAAAGTTACGGAGTTGATACTAACAATGTCGGTTATTTTAATGATGATCTTCTATATGAATTGTTGATCGTTAAGATAGACCAAAGCGTTCAGATTTTAGCATTCAGGGCTTCACTTGTTAAGTTCACTTTAATAGTAAATCCTAAATTAATATAGATATCATCAGTATTCAAGTTTTATTGGGATCACCACGAAAATTTATGGAAGATAGCAGATTAAAATTACTGTGGCTTCATTCGCTGCAATACTACAGAATTAAATAGTTTCCATAAAGGTTTCCCTTTATGCCCGACCTTAGGTCCACCATGTTTAACACTGGCCACAAACGCCTTCTACTGGGTTTCCCTACGACGTAAGTTCTCGTCTGTCTCACTCGCACAATACAGCGCTTGGGCCTCAATAGACAATAGACGTCTGTGAGTTTCCCCATCTCATGGTGAAACTCGATTCTTTGTGGCACACGGTCCTGGACAACCAGGTTCTTTTCACAATTCCTGTAGGCTGACTCTTTCGGCCATATATTTAAATGAGAGCGCAATGTCCGTTAACTCACACTATAGAGCATGATCTTTCATTACACTACATGCCGTTTTTATTTTCTTATCGACAGAGGTTCCTAATATTGAATAAATTGAAAGAACGATCTATATTTAACTTGAAAAACTTTTTATAGCCGGGATCGCATTAATTAATATTTATTACTGAAGACCGGTTTCGACAGTTGAAATTTTCATCTTCTGATCTTCAAACAAATTTGTTTATAATGGAACACGATGTATAACCGAAGAAATGAAGATCAAAATACGGCAGTTTCAACTGACGAACCTGGTCGACAATAACAAATGTTAATGAATGCAATCCTGGCTATAAAAAGTGTTGTCAGAATTTTCCTATCCTCAACGGTTTTCACTTGTTGAGCAATCCCTGTTTCGATCTGTCCAGTGACCTGCACAATTCTCCTTTCAATTATCCTCTTCGTCAGTTTATTTATGCCGTCGAATACTTCTTGTTCATCTACATCTACATTTATACTCCGTACGCCACCCAATGGTGTGTGACGGAGGGCACTTTACGTGCCACTGTCATTACTTCCCTTTCCTGTTCCAGTCGCGTGTGGTTCGCGGAAAGAACGACTGCTGGAAAGCCTCCGTACGCGCTCGAATCTCTCTAATTTTACATTCGTGATCTCCTCGGGAGGTACAAGTGGGGGGAAGCAATATATTCGATACCTCATCAAGAAACGCACTCTCCCGACACCTGGATAGCAAGCTACACCGCGATGCAGAGCGCCTGTCTTGCAGAGTTTGCCTCTTAAGTTTGCTAAACATCTCTGTAACGTTACCACACTTACCAAATAACCCTGTGACGAAACGCGCCGCTCTTCTTTGGATCTTCTTTGTTTCCTCTGTCAACCCGACCTGGTCCGGATCCCACACTGATGAGCAATACTCAAGTATACGTCGAACGAGTGTTTTGTAAGCCATCTCCTTTCTTGATGGAGTGCATTTTCTAAGGTCTCTCCCAATGAATCTCAACCTGGCACCCGCTTTACCAACAATTAATTTTATATGGTCATTCCACTTCAAATCGTTCCGTGCACATACTCCCAGATATTTTACAGAAGTAAACAGTGTTTGTTCTGCTGTCATATGATCATACAAAAAAAGGATCCTTCTTTCTATGTATTCGCAATACATTACATTTGTCTATGTTAAGGGTCAGTTGCCACTCCCTGCACCAAGTGCCTATACGCTGCAGATCTTCCTGCATTTCGCTGCAATTTTCTAATGCTGCAACTTCTCTGTATACTACAGCATCATCCGCGAAAACCCGAATGGAACTTCCGACACTATCTACTAGGTCATTTAGATATATTGTGAAAAGAATGGTCCCATAACACTCCCCTGTGGCACGCCAGATGCTACTTTAACGCCTGTAGACGTCTCTCCATTGAGAAAACATGCTGTGTTCTGTTGGCTAAAAACTCATCAATCCAGCCACACAGCTGGTCTGATATTTCGTAGGCTCTTACTTTGTTGATCAGGCGACAGTGCGGAACTGTATCGAACGCCTTCCGGAAGTTAAGGTAAATGTCATCTACCTGGGAGCATGTATCTAATATTTTCTGGGTTTCATGAACAAATATAGCGTGTTGGGTCTCACACGATGGCTGTTTCCGGAATCGATGTTGATTCCTACAGAGTAGATTCTGGCTTTCCACAAATGACATGATATGCAAGCAAAAAACATGTTCTAAAATTCTACAACAGATCGATGTCAGAGATATGGGCATATAGTTTTGCACATCTGATCGACGACCTTTCTTGAAAACTGGAACTACCTGTGTTCTTTTCCAATCATTTGGAACCTTCCGTTCCTCTAGAGACTTGCGGTACACGGCTGTTAGAAAGGGGGCCAGTTCTTTAGCGTACTATGTGTAGAATCGAATTGGTATCCCGTCAGGTCCAGTGGACTTCCCTCTGTTGAGCGATTTCAGTTGCTTTTCTGTTTCTTGGACACTTATTTCCATGTGAGCCATTTTTTGCGTTCGTGCGAGTATTTAGAGAAGGAACTGCAGTGCGGTTTTCCTCGGTGAAACAGCTTTGGAAAACGGTGTTAAATATTTCAGCTTTATGCTTGTGATCCTCTGTTTCATTGCCATTATCATCCCGGAGTGTCTGGATATGCTGTTACTGGTTTAACGTAAGACCATAACTTCCTAGGATTTCCTGTCTAGTCGGTACATAGAATTTTCCTTTCGAATTCACTGAACGCTCCACACATTGCCCTCCTTACGCTAACTTTGACATTGTGTAGCTTCTGTTTGTCTGAGAGGTTTTGGCTGCGTTTGAATTTGCATTGAAGATCTCTTTGCTTTCTCAGTAGTTTTCTAAATTTGTTGTTCAACCACGGTGGGTTTTTCCCGTCCCTCACAGTTTTACTCGGCACGTTGTTATACGGTTTTGAGTACATTCTTCAATTTTGATTCCACTTCGGTAATGGCTCCTTCAAACTTAGTTGGCCACGTTCTTAGGTCGGTCTGGTGCACTCTTATCTTCTTTTGTGTTTTATTTTGACTTGTCTCCGTTTTCGCTGTCATTTTTTTCGTCACAATTAATAATTTGTAGAACACTATTTTAGTACTTTTGGCTCCTTCTGAGTTGGCTTCTACTGTATTGTTAGTAACTACTGGTTGAACTCAAGGTCCTCTTGTTCTGCTGCCCTCTCCTCATCTTGTACAGTGCTACTTCGTACAACGTGTTCAATGGTTTGGTCAATGTATGTCATCTTCATGGCTTTCAATAAAGCTTGGGTTCAAGTAAGTGCAGACAATCACATAACCAATCCGAAGACTGTTGTACTGATCCAAACGACTGCTGTCAAATATGATAATAACAGCAGTCCACCACATAAAACAGCCCTAAATACTTCACCTGTTGACTGTAATTACCACGAATGTATCTGTATAGGGCAAGGCAGTCCTACGAAGGTTTTGCAGAGCCTGTATAAAAAAGCTGATGTGCTCCATAGTAGGTCCGATTGTAATTAACAATTAATGGAAAAACTCTATCCTCCTAACTCTATACTTACACATTTGACCGCCAGACCGCACTACACTGTCTTGGCTACGTAGTATCTCAGTAAACAAACATGTCACCACAACCGCCATCTGAGTGAATAAACTTGATGCGACTTGTCCCTTTGTGATATGTTTCGATAATTGACAAATACGCCTGTGGAATCTTCCGATGGTCAGTGGTCAATGTAGTACCCAGACTCATCCAAATTTTTCTAAGGAGAGAGTATACACAATGAAGCACACAAATAGATAAAAGGCACAAATAATATAGGCACGTCAGTATCAATGATTGCTTTCAGTAAACTGTCTGCTGCAGAACATACATGCGTCGGCGGGTACTCAAAACCTTTATGTAAATTTGATGCCCAAAGTAAATGAACATGATAGTTGTAATGATGTGTGTTGACAGTTCAGTGTAGTACAAGCTTAGATCGATCGTTATAACATGTGTTAAATAATGTATGTACCACAAGCATGTTACTCTTTGAACTATGGCTTCAGTCAAATACTTCGTGATCTTCAGTAGTCCTTGAATGCAAATGTTTTTACAATAACACTTCGGTATAAAGTCTCAATTTAAAGTATCTGTGAGCTGAATGCAATGTACTATTATTGTTTTATGACAGACTCTACTTCTAAATTTGTAAGTTCAGGTAAATCAATATCGTCTTTAATACAATTTACTAATTATCTGTCGTCTATTTTTTTTTTCTGTGTGACACAGCTATGAGATGGCGGCTCAGAGCTGTTAAATGAATCATAGATTCTTATAGCTCCAGATGAACTGCGCTGTGGTGGATTCTCTCTGCGTCGACGAGATGATACTGTCTCCGGAAGACCGCAAGACCTCAGCAAGATAAAAGTGTCTGTTTGATAATTAAATGAAGAACACCAAGCTGAAATAATAAAGTGTAAAGTCAAATTGACCCATATACTGCTTTGTTCCTTCATGAGCTGCTACGCTAGCTGTTTGTCTGGTAGAATGTGCGTGCACATTTTTACGAATACGATATTTTTCTTAATGGGTCGAAGCTGTCAGAACAGAAATCTGGCGGAAAATCCAAAGAGATTCTGGTAGTATGTAAAGTACGCCAGCGGCAAGCCACAATCAGTACCTTCTCTGCGCGATAGCAATGGAAATACTAGCTACGACTGTGTTTCCAAAGCCGTTACGAAACACAGCCTTCCGAGATTCCTTCACCAAAGGAGACGAACTAAATATTCCATAATTAGAATCACGAATAGATGCCAACGTGAGTAACTTCGAAGCAGATATCTTCGGAGTAGTGAAGCAACTTAAATCACTCGAGAAAAGAAAGTCTTCCCGTCCACACTATATACCAATTCGGTTCCTTTCAGACTACGCTGATACCACAGCTCTATACTTAACATTCAAATGCAACCACTTGCTCGACGAAAGACCCGTACCCATTGATTGGAAATTTGCACAAGTCACTGCACTATTCCAGAAAAGTGGTAGGAATAATCCACTAAATTACAGTCCCATATCATTAAGGTCCACATTTAGCAGTATTTTGGAGCATATGTTGTATTCGAAAGTTATGAATTACCTGGGAGACTGCGGTCTATTGACATACAGGCAACACGGATTTAGAAAACGTCGTTCTTGTGAAACATAATTAGCTCTATATACACACGAAGTGTTGAGTGCTATTGACAATGGATTTCCAATTCATTCGTTATATTTCCAAGAGGCTTTGGCGTGACATTGTACCACAGAAGCTAGTTTAGTTAGAATCCATAATGAGATTTTCACTTTGCAGTGGAGTGTGCACTGATATGATACTTCCTGGCAGGTTAAAACTGTGCCGGACCGAGACTCGAACTCGGAACCTTTGGCTTTCGTAGGCAAGTGCTCTACCAACTGAGGTACCCAAGCACGACTCACGCCCAGTCCTGACAGCTTCACTTCCAGCAGTACCTCGTCTCCTACTTTCCAAACTTTACAGAAGCTGAAACTTCCTGGCAGATTAAAACTGTGTGCCCGACCGAGACTATCGTCTCAGTGATGTGAGTGGATTCTCTTTACAGAAGCTTTCCTGCAAACCTTACAGAACTAACACTCCTGAAAGAAAGGATATTGCAGAGACATGGCATAGTCACAGCATGGGGGATGTTTCCAGTTTGGAAAGGTAGGGGACAAAGGACTGCCAGAAGTGAAGCTGTGAGGACGAGGCGTGAGTCGTGCTTGAGTAGCTTAGTTGGAAGAGCACTTTCCCGCGAAACGCAAAGGTCTCGAATTTGAGCCTCGGTCGGGCACACAGTTTTAATCTGACAGGAATTTTCACATCAGCACACACTCCGCTCATTCTGGAAACATCCCCCAGCCTGTGGCTAAGCCATGTCTCCGCAACATCCTTTCTTTCAGGAGTGCTAGTTCTGCAAGGTTCGTAGAAGAGCTTCTTCAAAGTTTGGAAGGTACGAGACGAGGTACTGACATAAGTGGTGAGGACGGGGCGTGAGTCGTGCTCGGGTAGCTCAGTTGGTAGAGCACTTGCCCGATTTTGAGTCTCGGTCCGGCAGACAGTTTTAATCTGCCAGGAAGTTTCATTGTAGTGAAATTGTTTGTTTATGGAATATCGTCTCAGTGATGTGAGTGGATTCGTGGTTTCCTGTCAGCGAGGTCACAGTTCGTAGTAATTGTCAGAAAGCTATCGAGTAAACCACAAATGATTTCTGGCGTTCCCCAAGGTAGTGCTATAGGCCCTCTGCTGTTCCTTATACAGGTCCATTTACACAATTTAGGAGACAATTTGAGCAGGAATCTTGTTTTTGCAGATTATGCTGTCGTTTATCGTATAGTAAAGTCAACAGAAGTTCCAAGAAATTGTTAAACGATTTAGAAAACATAGATGTATGGTGCGAAAATTGGCAATCGACCATTTGTAACGAAAAGTGTGAGGTCATTGACATGAGTACTAAAAGGAATCAGTTAAACTTCAGTTTCACGACAAATCAGTCAAATATAATGACTGTAAATTCAACTAATTACGAACAACTTAAATTGGAAACAACTTATAGAAAATGGTGTGGGGAAGGCAAACCGAACACTGCGTTTTATTGCCAAACACTCAGAAAATGTAACAGATCTTGTCCGTCCTCTTCTAGAGTACTGCAGCGCGGTGTGGAATCCATACCATGTAAGATTAACAGAGTACATCGAGGAAGTTCACAGAATAGCGGCCCTTTTTGTATTATCGAGAAGTAGGGGAGAGAGTGTCACTGGCATGATACATCATTTATGGTGGACAACGTTAAAACAAAGGCGTTTTTCGATGCGGCGTAATCTTCTCACGAATTTTCAATCATCAACTTTCTCCTCCGGATTCTATTATATTTTTTTGACGTCGTCCTGCACAGAGAGAAACTATCATCATAATATGACAAATAAGAGCTCACGCGGAAATATATAGGTGTTAGTTTCTTCAGCGCGCTGCTCGAGATTGGAATAATACACAATTGTGAAGGTGGTTCGATGAACCCTCATCCAAGCCCTTAAGTGCGATTTGCAGAGTATCCACGTAGATGTAGGTTTAGAAATTTACATTCACACGCTGAAATGATGTTACGAATCAAGTAACAGTGTTAGTTGACGTAACAATTTCTTGTTACATATTTATACAAGGAAAATCACAAAATAAATGAATAAGTTGAAAGATAGAAAATAAATATATTGTTTACAGTTTTGTAATGTTTCCTTCTAGATATTGAATTAGTGGAGAGGCTGTTATATAAAGACCACTGGGGACTATTCACACTATGTTATCAAAAGTATTCGGACACGTCTAAAAACATACGTTTTTCATATTAGGTGCATTGTGCTGCCAAATACTGCCAGGTTCACCATATCAGCGACCTCAGTAGTCATTACATATCGCAAGAGAGCAGAATGGATCGCTCCGCGGAACTCACTACCTTCGCACGTGGTCACGCGATTTGGTGTCACCTTTCTCATGTGCGCGAGATTTCCATACTCCTAAACATCCCTAGGTCCACTGTTTCCGATCTGATAGAGAAGTTGAAACGTGAAGTGACATGTACAGCACAAAAGCGGACAGGCCGACCTCGTCTATTGACTTACAGAGACCGCCGAATGTTGGAGAGGGTCGTAATGTGTAATAGGCAGACATCTCTCCAGACCATCACACAGGAATTCCAAACTACATCAGGATCCACTGCAGGTACTATGATAGTTAGGTGGGAGATAAGAAAACTTGGATTTCATAATCTAGCGCCTGCTTATAAGGTACACATCAGGCTGGTAATGCCGAACGACGCTTCGCTTGGTGTAAGGAATGTAAACATTGGGCGACTGAACAGTGGACAAAAGTTGTGTGGAGTGATGAACCACGGTACACAATGTGGCTATCCGGGTAAGGCGAATGCCCGGTGAACGTCATCTGCCAGCGTGTGTAGTGCCAACAGTAAAATTCGGAGGAGGTGGTCTGATAGTGTGGTCGTGTTTCTCATGGAGGGGGTGTGCACCTCTTGTTGTTTTGCGTGGCACGCAGCACAGATCTACAATGATGTTTTAAGCACCTTCTTGCATCCCACTGTTGAAGAGCAATTCGAGGATGGCGACTGCATCTTTCAACACAATCGAGCAGCTGTTCATAATGCGTGGCCTGTGGCGGTGTGGTTACATGACAGGAACGTCCCAGTAATGTACTGACCTGCAGAGGGTCCCAACCTGAGTCCTATAGAACATCTTTGTGATGTTTTGGAACCCCGGCTTCGTGTCAGGTTTTACAGACCGAAATCGATACTACTCCTAAGTGCAGCACTCTGTGAAGAATGGGCTGCAATTCCCCAAGAAACCTCCCAGCACCTAATTGAACGTATACCTGCAAGAGTGGAAGGTGTCATCAAGGCTAAGGGTGGGCCGAAACCATATTGAATTCCATCATTACCGATGGAGCGCGCCACGAACTTGTAAGTCACTTTCAGCCATGTGTCCGGATACTTTTGATCACATAGCGTATGTCCATCTCAATGGCATGAATGTTGACTTTGCGTTCAGGTTGGTGCGCATAAGAGCGAGAGCCTTTGCGTAGCCTTATTAGGGCCACAGCGACATCGGTGTCCAAGACACACATAAAACCGAATTAAGTATCACTTACGTTAAGAGAGTCGCCCAATTGAACTCAAATTCCTCACTTAATGAACATTTACTATGCACTATGCCATAGCTGTTTTCAGTTGAACGAAATAGTATTAAATGCTCAGAGACTAACCAATTCAATAACTTTTTATGCACCGCTGATTCTCGTCAGTGATTAAAAAACTCTCCTAGAAAACTTAAAAACCCTTGTTTCAAAAAACAGGGAAGCTATTCTTCGAAACACAGAGAAACTTCTCTTTGAGAATTGTTTACTCTTTGGCGAGAAACATTTGACCTCCTCTTCAAAACAGTTGAACGCTTCTTTGAAAATAGTTCATTTTTGTTCGAAGACAAAAATTATCTCTTCTTTGATAAAGGATAACTCTTTTTGCAAAATGTAACGTTCTCCTTCGAGAAATTTAAAAGTATTCTTTAAAAATTATAAGTTATACTGAAAAGGTACATTCTCCTACAAAAAAACGATTGTTCTTTGAAAGAGAAAACGATAACATTTTCAAGTTACCTCCAAAAAAAATTAGAATCCACTTACAAGTACTGTATTTCTTGCGAAAAATTTAAAAATAACGATTTTTTGTGAAGAAAGAGAAGCTCTTCTTCAACGAAAATAAAACGTTTCTTTGAAAGAAGACAATACTGAAATCTCTTTCGTTCGATATATAAAGACACCAGTGCCATGCCAGGAAATCGGAAAATATTTCTTATTTGCACCGCTATCCGATTCAAAGTCACTAGTGATTGCATTTACAGAATTCAGGCACTGTTGATGAATTATCTGTATGCTGACGTCATGTTCATAATCATGTGTCACAGTCTGTAACCCTCTAATAATTAGCACCGCCGGCCTGGGTGGCTGAGCGGTTCTAGGCGCTTCAGTCTACCACTGCGGTCGCAGGTTCGAATCCTCTCTCGGGCATGGATGTATGTGATGCTATTTGAACCATTTAATTAGCACCGACAATCTGCAGTGTAGCTTCCACAGCAGCACATATGCGCTAACCCTGTCTAGATGCTGTTCTTAATATTATTTGCGGTGATGAAATTTTCAGCGTGTGATACCGCAGTAGGGATGGCGGTTTTTCTGTCTCTCGTTCAACCTGACTGTGGAAACCGCTCAAAATAACCAGTTTCAGAAACAACAGATTTTCTGTTTCTTATTGATATTATTTCCTAGTAATAACCGGAAACTCCAAAAGCCATTGACAAGTTGTAATGGAGGTGAATGAGTCGATGATATGGATCAATATGGTGTTGCGACTGTGGCGGAAATCGGTGTCATTGTCTTCGGCAAAGTTGGCGAAGGTGGAGGAGACGGGTGTGACGACGGCGAAAGTGAAAGAACAGTGGTTGACGACTACCGCGCATCGTCACTTTTTGGATGATATCAATTTCTCGTCCAAAAGCAATCATAAAATTAAGGATTCAGCATGTCAATAAAACTATACCTAGGTATGATACCACTCTGCAGTAAAACCGATGTCCAAAGAGATAAACAGTGAGAAATTGCTGTACAGACCATATGGGGGCAAGTCTTGCACCTCACACACAGGTCAAACAGTCCACTCCACTTGGCCGTAAGTACATCATTGTCCCTAGAACGCTGTACCGAATCTAACGTTCTTATTGCTGCTTCGTAACTGTAGTCGTTATTGTTAAAAGAGCACTGATCGTTTTTCCCAACATTTTAGAACAATGGAGATTTTACGATTAAACATTACAGGATTTTAAACAGATCTTACTGAAAACGGTTTCCACTGCTGCTACGCCAAACTGATATGCCATTTTTATCGTTTATTTGGAACTCAAATACCGGCAGCAGTTTTAACCGGTCGATCTCTCCCTTTCCTATACTGCGGTGGACACTGACATGCTGTTCGCCGTCAGACATTACAACTTGCCATATACGAGGTGCCCATAATTACAGTTCCAGTTTAGGAGCTTTGTAGGAAGAGAACTATTGCTCAAAATGACGTCAAATTTTAACAGCACATTATTAGCTCAACGGGAAATGTGAAGGGACAAAAACAAATTTAACGAGGGTATTATCAGTTAATGGCACTGTAAGCGTTTTAACGTGAATGGGTTTGGGTACAAATGACAGATGAATTGCTGTTCTACAGCTTTGGTTTGAGGTGCACGTTACAGCATTGATAGTGTTCAATGTACATGAATGCACATTCAATAGTTATGGTACTGTTACTTAGGTAAGCTCACACGCCACATCAAAATTGTACCATATCGGATAGGAAAAATTGATTGTTGACTGTCCTGATGCCAAAAATCACATAAAAACAAAATTAAACCCGTTTCTAATTGTCCAGGGCCAAAAAAAAAAAACGCATAATATGCAAGCTGGGATTGGTTTATAATTGCCGTGAGAGTGGTGCGAGACATGTTCAATAATCTGTCCACAGTTTTCTGCCACAAGTTGAACTCGAGTGAAAGCATCTTCAATAAGATATAGGAGGGTCACGGGTTACTCATTCAGAAAACGTTGCGAAATGCATGCCTTCAGCTTGTAAATAGTGCACCGAACACTTGATCTTTTAGATAACGTCACAGCCGAAAGTCACATCGATTAAGATCATGTGATCTGGTCGACCGCGTTGTAGGAGAATGGCGGCTGATAATTCTAGCATTTCCGAAATGCCCATGTACCAGCCGATTCATTGACTGTGCAATGAGCAGAGGTGCATCATCTGGCATAAAAATGATGCTGCTTACACTTCTTCGCTGCTGAATGGTTGGAATAATGGTGCATAAAAACCTCACGTAGTGTTTACTAGTGACGTTACAAGCAACAGGATCCGCAAGGCGCATCTCATCGAAAATTACAACCGTACAATAAAGGACGCCGTCAACCAGCATCACCCAGTCACATTTTCGGAATAAAGTGGTACTGGCTGATGGACGTGCAGATTTTATGTAGCCCAAATTCAGCAATTACTGGTGTTGACATGCCCTTGGAGATGGAAATGGGCTTCGTCTGAAATTTACAGGGCGACTGATAGTCCACATCCATGCGAACAAGAAATTCCAGTGCGAACATTCTTCCTGTTGTTTGGTCAGCAGGAAGCAACTTCTGAACATGTGGGATATTGTATGGATAGCGATGCAGGATGTTTCGTAGGATTTTATGCACGGTGTTTGTTTGCATATCTAATGCTTAGGCTATTCCTTGTTCACTGTATGTTTCAACAGCACCGCTCGACCCCTCTTGTAATGCAGTGGCCACATATTCAACAGACGTCGGATCAACTGCTTCCGTCCCTCGGCCACATTGCGTTTAAAACGAATCGTCTTTTCTAACTCTGTAATAACTTCCTCTAGACCCTCAGCAGACATAGACCAATGCCTTTTTAATACCATTGAGCGTACAAAATTTCTGCAGGGGTGTTGTCACCATTCTTATAAAAGATCATTACGAGCAGTGTGCGACCCTTCATGTTGGGCGTCGCGGAAACAAACTGAGGTATAACGGTGTGCAGCGTGACTGTTGATGTGCATAACTTTAGTAACTAAGAAGAGCACAAAAGGGATTATACAAAAAACTGAATGATCGTGGAATAAATGATGAAAATTATAAACATTCACAGCTAGTTTGGGAAAAATTTTAATGTAAAAAGTCTTAGTGATTATCATGATTTGAATTTTAGAAAAGATGATTTTTATTAGCTGTTCTTTTTGAAAGCTGTAGGAAAACATGTGTAAAAGCGTATAATTTAGATCCATCATGGTATTATTCAGCACACACAGTATGTTTTGATGGGATTTTAAGAGTGAATGATCAATTAATTGAAGTATTACACAACTATGAGATGATTTCAATGGCTGGAAAAAGGAATAAGGGGTGGTATAGCACAATTTTACAAAAAGATATGTTAATGAAAGATTTTGACAAAGATATTATATCGAATTTCTAGTACATTCAGATGCAAATAACTTATGTGGCTGTGTTATGAACCAATATTTACCATTTGGCGCATCTGAATATACCGAACCGAACAATTTCGATACTAAAAAAAGTATTTGAGACACCTGTAGAACTGACTAAGTTTTTGAAGTAGAGTTAGAATACCCGAAATATTTACATGATTTATATTACGATGTAGCCCTTCATCCTGAAAATAAAGCCTTTTGTGAGGCTAATGAAAAAAATTAACTATTTTCGATGATACATATAAATATGTTGTTCTTTTTAAAAATCTGGAATTATATTTATCCTTAGGAATGAAAAAAACGAAAGTACACAAAGTCTTAAAACTAGAACAATCCAACTGGATAAAAAGGTATACAGACCTAAAGTCAGAAATGAGGACCTAAACAAAAAATGTTTTTAAAACAAATTTCTACAAATTCGCGAATAATTTAATATATGGAAAAACAAAGAAAAACATAAGAACCTAGAGTGATATAAAATTAATCTCAGATCCATAATAATGTGATAAATTAACAGCTAAACCAAGTTTTTGAAACAGAACAATATTTCATGAAAATATCGTTGCTGTCCATATGAATAAACCAAATATTTTGTTTAATAAACCTATGTATATTAGTATGGCAATAATCGATTTTTGGAAAGCATTAGTATATTGTTTTCACTGCAGTGTTATGAAACAGAAATATGGAGAAAATATCTGACTTTGTTGTCAGGATAATGATACTTAAATCTATAGTATAAAAACTTAAGTTTTTTCATGAAGAGAAGAAGAAAAGATATATAAATTTGAAACTAGGGACTATCCAGACAATAATATTTATAATATAAATAAAACAAATGAAAAAGTATAAAGAATAATGAAAGATGAATGAAATGTTAAAATAATGTCAGAATTTTGTGGGTAAAGAGCGGAAATGTATGGTTATAAAAATGGTGATAGAGAGGCGAAAAAATCAAAAGGAGTGAAGAAATAAGTTGTTAAAAATAAAAAAAAAGATTTACAAGGTTACAAAGATGGTTTATTTGACAATAAAGTGTATACAGAACTACAAAATTAACACAGAGTGAGAAATATGAAATTTTTTCAATGAAAATCGATTAGAACGTACGGAGTATAATTATTAATAAGTGATACATTTATAAAATAAAATGGTTACACTGCTGCAAGACCATTGCTTAGTTAAAAATTTACAATTTTTTAAATTTATAAATTTGTTTAATTTAAAAATTTACAGCTGATTTTTATAGAAATGAATCATGAACATAAACTGTTAAACAGAAAATCATTTTCGGTCTCTAAAATGTAAATGAATTAGTGAAACACATCATCGAAATTGAATAACAAAAAAAAATGAAAAACAAAGAACTGATGCATTTTGTTCAATATGTGAAACTATAGAACGCAAATTTGTCAAAAAATGCTAGGTTTAGGAACACAGTCTAAAAATAATTGTCTAGAAAAAATTATTGGTCGATTACATAAACCTGGTAGAAAACATTTAAAAGAAAATATGTTATTTCTTTTGTATGGATTATTTATAGCAAGCAGATTTTGTAGAAATGGATTCCAATAAATTAAAAGCAATTTCAAAAATAAATAAATGATATAAATATTTCTTCCCATAATTGATGCTATTTCAAACTTTGCTTGGGCTATTCCAATTGAGGATAAAACTAGTACGAACATTTCAGAAGCTTTTCGAAAAATTTAAAACAAAGATATCCAAGATACTTATAAATAGATAATGGATAATTTTATAATACAGGTTTTCAAGAACTTACGAAAAAATATAAAATTGATCACTGTTGTTGTTGTTGTGATCTTCAGTCCTGAGACTGGTTTGGCACAGCTCTCCATGCTACTCTATCCTATGCCAGCTTCTTCATCTCCCAGTACCTACCACAACCTACATCCTTCTGAATCTGATAAGTGTATTCATCTATTGGTCTCCCTCTACGATTTTAACCCTCCACACTGCCCTCCAATACTAAATTGGTGATCTCTTGATGCCTCAGAACATGTCCTACCAACCTATCCCTTCTTCTTGTCAAGTGGTGCCACAAATTCCTCTTCTCCCCAATCCTATTCCATACCTCCTCATTAGTTGTATGATCCATCCATCTAATCTTCAGCATTCTGTTGTAGCACCACATTTCGAAAGCTTCTATGCTCTTCTTGTCCAAACTGGTTATCGTCCATGTTTCACTTCCATACATGGCTACGCTCCATAGAAATACTTCCAGAAACGACTTCCTGACATATAAATCTATACTCGATGATAACAAATTTCTCTTCTTCAGAAACGCTTTCCTTGTCATTGCCAGTCTACATTTTATATCCTCTCTACTTCGACACTTATCAGTTATTTTGCTCCCCAAGTAGCAAAACTCCTTAACTACTTTAAGTGTCTCATTCCCTAATCTAATTCCCTCAGCATCACCCGATTTAATTCGACTACATTCCATTATCCCCGTTTTGCTTTTGTTGATGTTCATCTTATACCCTCCTTTCAAGACACTGTCCATTCTGTTCAACTGCTCTTCCAAGTCCTTTGCTGTCTCTGACAGAAACACAATGTCATCGGCGAACCTCGAAGTTCTTATTTCTTCTCCATGGATTTTAATATCTACTCCGAATTTTTCTTTTGTTTCCTTCACTGCTTGCTCAATATACAGATTGAATAACATCGGGGATAGGCTACAACCCTGTTTCACTCCCTTCCCAACCACTGCTTCCCTTTCATGTCCCTCGACTCTTATAACTGCCATCTGGTTTCTGTACAAATTGTAAATAGCCTTTCGCTCCCTGTATTTTAACCCTGCCACCTTCAGAATTTGAAAGAGAGTATTCAAGTCAACATTGTCAAAAGCTTTCTCTAAGTCTACAAATGCTAGAAACGTAGGTTTGCCTTTCGTTAATCTAGCTTCTAAGATAAGTTTTAGGGTCAGTATTGCCTCACGTGTTCCCATGTTTCTACAGAATCCAAACTGGTCACTATTCAACTTATATAGAAATAAAAGCCTCTGTTTTTGATAGATTTATTAGAACTTTAAAATAATTTCTTTTTGAAAATATGCACTCTAAAGGGTAATTAGAAATTGATTGGTTTAGTTTCTAAATTAAATAATGTTTATGATAATAATGCAAACATCCAAGAAAGAAATGAACCTGAGAGCTATAAACAATGAAAGGGATAAAATTTTATTGCAGCCTTTCTCTACAACAAATTTTGAAGATACTAAACCTTAGTATAAAATAGGTGATAAAATAAGATTGAGTAAATTAAAAGGAATTTTTGAGAAAGGCTATTCAGCTAGCTGCTCAACAGAAACTTTCGACATTGAAAATGTAATTATTTATCTTCTAACCACATATAAGTTAAGATATTTTAATGGATCAGAAGTGAATCAAAATTCTATAAACAAGAAATACAGAACTTTAATCACCTAGATTCATATACTGTTGAAAAAGTTATAAGAATAGAAAGTGATAAATATTTTGTTAAGTCACTTCGTGTTCAAAAGTCTCCTATTAGTTAGGTAAAACAAATGATTTTCCAATATAAACTAAAAAGATTATTTTACATCAATGAATGTTAAAAAGAATTGTTCTCTTTTTTTCTGATAAATTTTTTCTATACAAATGGAAGACTTCAAGTAACCACTAAAGTAGTTTTCAGACTGCATCCAATCTAAGATTTTTAAGAACTGTGAGGTTGAAAAATCAATCAGTTGCAGTAGTTCACAAAACTATAGGCAAGATGGTTAAAGAAGAATGCTTATACCTTTTTTAAATGAATGAGGAAATGTGTCTTGTACTCGAATCACACAGCATCCTAAAGAGTATGGCGTGTTTCGTAATTTTAGACGGAATGTAAAGTTTAAGATTTAACCGTCCACGCCATGGTATCATTCATTCATCAATTGAGATGTTTTGACTCAGATTAAACGTTTCCTTAAACTATTTGGAAAAATAATCAGTTGCAAATTGCACGTTGACAAGCCCGTCGGCATTATCCGGTTTGTTGTTACTGTTGGAATATGTAAAAATGTTAATATTTGTCTGAATCGGTTGTGGAACATCGTTTTGCGAAATATCGGGGTGTCTACCAACGAATTCGTGGACCAATAATCATCGATCATGGCTTTCTTTACAATTCCCATAAGGATGGCAAGCCAAAACCATTCTCTAAGTTCGGATCCCGTAACGACGACAAATTTGGCATTTTTAAAAATCCAGTTTCCTTCTGTTGCAATTTTGACTGTAGTATTTGTTGGTCTCATTGCTAATATATTCAAATAGATCGTTCCCAATATATAATTCTACAGTATCCTCGACGCTCTGTGTATCTGTGGGAAATATGTTTGGACCGGGGATCCTTCAAGTTTATTATTGGTCTTCGGTTAATCAAAGTCTGACCACTCTGCACTGTTTTCCTCGTCTGATTCAGCCGAATTAGTTGGCAACCGTAGTGTTCTCAGAATTCTTCTTGGACGTATTTCACTACCTTCCTACGTTTCTGCTTCAGTTTCATCTTTTTTTCTTTTTCCCAATCGGCCGAGTCGTCCAGAACGTCAGACAAGACGTCCACGCATTCATCTTAAATAATCCTCGTGTCTCTTTTGTCCGCCATGATGAAATGGCACAAGTACTTATAAAAACAAAACACTTGTTGACATGTGTAACTTATTGCTACCTAAAAAAAACCACCAACACAATGCAAAAGATACTAAAGTTCTGTCACAGGCCACTGCGCAATACTATGCTCACGACACCACTGTGGTGGCGCCGGACGGCATAATGTTAATACAAGATCGTCAGACTGAAAGAGGAAGTATATAATGCAGAAAACCCAAGTTACCATTGATAAGGACAGACGGCTAAGATTCGAAGGAAGGAATAGAAGTGTTCTTCAACGTCAGTCATCTTACCTATTTTACTATATGTTGTATGGATATACTATATTAATTGTTCTATGTTAGTTCAAATGTCTGGTTGATTTCGATGCGTAACCAAAAACCTGCATTAAAATACAGCACCAAGAGTCCTTTGACATATACTGACTCTTCTACATGCGTAGAGGGCAAACAAAAATAAGTTACGCCTTCAGAGTGGTGCACACGTTTATTGACGTTTTGGCAGATGGATAAATTTCCTTACAGAGACCAAATATAAAGCAGTTACTGAATAACGTGTCTTCGGCAGTGCGTCATCCCTAGGGCATCGAGTGCTATTCCTGGGCGATATTTCTCGTTCAGTCATGGAATGAAATTTTGACCTCAGACGTGATTTTATGTCACAGAGTTCCCCATGCACGCACAGCCCACGTTTCCTTATTAAGAAAAATTTGCGAAGTGCCCCGATTTAACCCTAACTCTATCGCTGAGGACGGCCTGCGTAAATTGAATCGACACCGGTGTAACTCTGTTTGCTCGTAGAGAACATTTCTGTCTTCAGTAGTCAGTGCTCCGCTCTCTGCCGTGTTAGCTCCCACTCCTCAGTTTGCGTCACTTTCTGCCTTTACGTAGCTTCTGTATTAAAACATTTATCTTAATGTAGATATTAAATTTTCCATACGATTTACTCCTGCAGTCGCTTATCAGTCTTGGAGACGACCTATTAAATAACCAACAATCGGCTTTTTAACAAAAAAATTTGATCTAGAAGAAAGCGACAGATTCTTACACACAAAAACGTGTTCCAGAGAATGAGCATGAACACACATTTGTCAGATTTTAATTCCTTCTATTTATCTCAATTTTTGATAAACTTTCGTTTTTAGCTTCTTTCAAATAAACTTCATGGCGAAAAATTGCATTCTCAAATTTTCCTAGCTATTTTTCCAGCGAAGAAGTCTCTTTTGCAGTACCGCTATTTCACAATTAGTGAATATTTCCGTAAGACAATAACAGTCACCACAAGTAAACGATTTCCAGTAATGTGCGAATTTCACCATCCACAGGATATTATAACAGGGAGTATTCCATGATAGCAAGGCATAAATTAATGACGAGCTGATAAAATAATCCGAGAGTGGTAGACAGTTTCCACAGATAATGGCTGACGTGAAAAGTGAAGAGACAGTGATAGCCGTCTTCTCAATACGGATGCGTTTATTGGCGTGGCAATAGTTCGGATTTGACAAGGACAAAGAAGGAATCATCAGTTACAGTTTTGACGAAACAAATGTAGGAATCGCATAGCCTGATTCAGAAAGTCTCAGAAACAAGCACGAATAATTTGAAGAAATCATACACTCAGGAAAGAGTGCATGATGAGATGAAACATTGGAAAGTAAAAGGCACATGCTGACTGTAACTGTGATTCGTCACATGCAGAATTTTTACACTCATTAGTAATTGAGCTGAAAACTGCTCCGGTTGCCACAGGAAAATAATTTGACATTTCACGTGGTAGAATGTTGCCTACCCATCTAATGGCAGTGGACGTGATGGATAACAGAGGTCTGTACTATCTGTGCCTTTGATCACGGCCGGATTTTGAAGGTCTAACCAGAGAGACACTCCGCCTTTATGGTTGGGCTGTCGCTAATAGTTTCACTTTACTCCGCCTCCTTCCCTTGATATAAGGGATGTTGTTAACTAACGCGGTTTGTAACAGCTGATAATCTTGGAACAGTACATTAACTCATTCAGCAAGTCAATGTTTAACAACACAATCCTGTGTGCAGCCACATTTTTCACAAATACGTGGGTTTCTCAAGGTGTCTCTTATAACTCCGATTATGGAACGTCGCAGTGTACAGCGATTAATATGAGTACAAAAACACGGCCATTCGGACAAGAGTTTCAGCAGGTTGGTCAGGAGTGGTAGTGGTGTGGGAGACGTCATCTAAGGGCCACAAAGTCCAGCTTATTATGCACCTAGGTGATAAAAGTCATAGAAACATCCTAATATCTTGTCGGACGTCATTCTGCACGGCACAATGTAGAATTTAGATGTGCCATGGACTAAACAAGTCGTTGGAAATTCCTTGAAGAAATATTCAGCCATGTTGCTTCTATAGCCATCCATAATTGTGAAAGTATGCACGATTTTTGACCCGAACTGATTTCTCGATTATGTCCCAGAAGTGGGATTAGTGTCAGGCGATCTGGGTGGCCAAATCATTCACTCGAAATGTTCAGAATGTCCTTCAAACCAATCGCTAACAATTGTGGCCCGCGAAATGGCCCATTGTCATCCATAAAAATTCCGAGATTGTTTGGGAACATGAAACCCATGTATGGCGGCAAATGGTCTCCAAGTAGCCGAACATCAACATTTGCGTTCAACGATTGGTTCTGTTGGAACCGAGGACCCTGTCTAAGCCATGTAAACACGCCCCATCCGTTATGGAGCCACCAGCAGCTTGCAAAATTCTTGTTGATAACTTGGATCCAGGCCTTTGTGGGATATGTTCCACTCTCGAACTTTACCGTCAACTCTTACCAACTGAAATTGGGACTAATCTGACCGGGCTACGGTTTTCCAGTCGTCCATGGTACAACCGATATGTTCACGAGTATACAGCTGACTGCAGTTTCGGGAAACTTTCTGTTTAATCTAATAATGGTTGAGGATAAAGAGTATTCCTGTTAAAGACAGAAAACGTGTTATACTGAGTGAAATAAAGAGCTGCTGACTGCAAAGTGAATTCTTAATCATAGGGATATTAGAATATTAAAGCAGTGACAAGGGGTAGAGATAAAACCTCAGAATAATTGGTTAAGAAAATATATTTGCGTTTAAATAATAATTTTTCTCATAATCACTCAAACAACGTTTGTGTCTGGGAAATGTACTACAAAAAAATTACCAAAAATTAAAAATTTGTACGAAAAGGATTCCATACGCATTAGTAATTGTTAGAAGCAGCTCATTAAACGAGGATATCATGAATTCAGCTCATTAAACGAGGATATCATGAATTCAAGTGTCTAAGTATTCTTACGGACTTATATAAATCTGGTTGCATCCATGCTTTGAAAACGGTCTATCTGAAAAGAAAGGTTGTATACTTTGAACATAACAAGATAACAAGTGTTCTTTAAAGATCTAAAAAGCTGTGTATGCGACTACACCAAGGCTTGTATTACAAGTCAGAACTTAGGCAAATATTTATAATACGAGAACAGCAGAACAATAGAAACTGATTCCAGTGGTGCGCCAAACTTAAGGTGGAAAGTAATTTTCGTATAATTTATCACTGCTAATGCGTAATGTTACTTCATCTAGCTAGTCTTTAAGTTTTGTTTAGCACTGTTTATTACTCGATCATAGCAGCTTCTCCGCACATCAGCGCATGCAGACTGGGATTCCAAGAGAGAGAGCGTCTAACTAGAACCTTCCCCCTTGTTCCTTTAAACTAAACGCTGCCCAGTGAACTACGTGGCATTCTCTCCCTTTATTGGCCGTCGTAAGCGCTCACCGGAGTGTATTCTCATATACTCCTACTGAGTTTTTCAAAGGCAGTTGCGCTTACGGAGATCGATTACTAGGTGCAGAAAGGAACTTGCAGAGTACCATGTAGAAAATGCAAAAGGGAAATCGGTTCTGAAAGTTGCAGTTTTGAGAAACAGCATTCAAATATTCGACTCCCATACTCAAAGGTGGTCGCTGATGGACCCTCAAAACTTGTGGTTGCAGGTAACTGGGGTCGTTGGGCAGCACCCAACTTGGGAATCCTTGGTTTTACCAACATTCAGAATTTCATTGAGACGTCTCAAGTATCACTTGTTATTTATCATAAGTTACGGATGCAGTAAACAGTTCCGCAAATCACATACACCCCACGCCAATTGCAACAGTGCACCGCTGAGACAGGCCGTACACACATTCTCATACTCAATGTCTCCCGGAGATGTAGATAAAATCTTCTCAGCCTTCCAGACATGTCAACTGGCTATACGCAGAAGAGCTTTCGGACGAGTACTCTTTGGTCATCGTCAGGACAAACACTCGGCCTTAAGCACGTACATCTGTAATCACTTGACGCGGCTGGAAGATGGGAAAGAATTTATTTATTTACACGAGATATTTATTAAACACAACTGTCCAATGATGTCCATCTTTTTTCCGACTCTGTGACTTCAAAAGACGACCTGTAATTTCATCAAAGCAATGCATAGCCCAGTTCTATTGAGAATATCTGAGACGTCGTAATCTGGGAGATGTTCACCCCATGGGTCCAGATTCGATCAGTTTTCAGTAGATGTGTAACTGTTGTATGCTACGTCTCCAGAAATGTCCCAAAGAACTGAGGGATTTCATACAGCCTGCCAGACCATCATAGCCCAATTCTTTTAAGAATATCTTGGACATAGTAATCTGGGTGACGTTCGCCCCATGTATCCAGGTTCGATCAGTTTTCAGCAGATGTGTAATTGTAGGACAGTCACGGACTAGGATGGCCTCCAAGTACATTCAGTGTTTTACGGAGAGGCTTATCCGACGCATCGCCATTGTCATCAGATGTCCACCCCTGCCTTACACAAACATCTGGAGTCTGGTTTTTCTGTACATGAGCAGTTACATGGCACTAGCAGTTACATAATTTAGATCAGACATTCTCTACTGGTGGATCCCGCGATCCATAGAGGTGTCAAAGGCAGTGTATGCGGGAAGGAAAGGGATGGGGGATCGCCTGGGTCCTTTAAACGTTACGTTAATTTTCTGATTAATAATTAAATTTAATAATTTAATAAGCCATAAATGAATAGTAGAAATAAAATATATAAGGAAGATTTCATTTCATTTTGTAACAATCATTAAAGTTGGTGTGAAATTTCACAATGTTCAATTTCAACGATGTAGTTCTATAATGTCTGGTTCAAATCTGTCAGAACACACATAATAAATGCACATGAAGTTTATAAGAAACTTTTTACTTGTTTTGTAACTGCCACTCAGTATGAAGCTTGACACTGTTTTTCTTAATTGCTTTTGTAATGTCCAGCTCAAGTCGTGTAGCACACAAAATCTGATCGTTTTCAGAAGACAACTATTCCTTCATTTTGTTTTTATGTTCATCATTCAAGAAAATCCGAGCTCAAAGGGGTACGAAATAGCGAAAGAGTAAGTATTTTTGAAACTGTTGATACTAATCCAGAACCTTTATTTGTTTTTTGTAGCCGTAAAGTGTAGATTTTTTTCGCTGCTGAATTGTAGTTTTAAGCATTTGTCAGCAGATAACTAGATCAGCTTGTCGTGAACTTGTGAATTTACGTCTGCCTTTTCCACAGCTTGGTCGCAAAAAGGATTTAGAATCAGTCTTAACCTATATTTTATTTGCAAGAAGAATAATCATTAACCTGATTACGAAGTGGTTTCAAATGAAAAAATACCATCTTCGACACTGATCTTACTTCAAGAGTGTCGTTTTGAAGTCTAGTATCGAAGTTACAAAACGTATAAGTCAGTGTCAAGTTTTCATAATCTCCATTTCTAACCCAAACGTTGCGTTTTCTGACAAAAGCATTTGATTTTTTGAAAAGTATCGTTTCTTCACGCTCCTTGTAAACTAATATTTAGTTTATTGAGATGTGTAAAGATGTCAGAAAAATATGGCAGCTGAAACAACCATTCCTGTGGGATGAACAATTCGGCAAGTTCATTGTTATTAGTTTGTAAAATTAATAACATCCCTGACCTGAATTCAAACAGTCTATTTCAAACTCTCCCGCGAGAAAGCCCCCTCACTTCAGTATGAAAAAAGGGTGATTTGTGAAAAACATCCAATTATTCGCACACCTTGCTAAATATATCTGATTCCAAACGGATGAAATATAAAAATTGGGCACGGTGTAACGCAACAACAGATTCATCAGCCTCAATAGAAAACTGTTCAGTGGTATTTATTGTTATTGTTATTTGTTCCTGAAAGTTATCAGACATATAATCAATAAGCCCAGCTGCGATATTATTAGGCAAGGGGATTGTTTTCAATTTCGCTGCAGATTCAGCACTGAACACAACTTGAAATGATACATAAAGAGCCTTTTAGTTACAATTACCTATTTTTACAATGCTTACCTGTTAATTCAGAAGTGCCGACACTGAGTTGAAAAAGTCAAAACGTTTATTTGTTGCAGTTTCATATTTTGCTTCTAAATGGCGAATTATTTGAGGAGGCTTTGCATTTTCAGCAGATAACAATTCACAACCCACAACGTACTGCAACTGGTTTCCACATACAGTAAATCGGAGTTTGAAACAGAAATGATTAAATACTGACGGAGAACAAAATCGCAGCAGCTAGAAGAAGTTGTAGGACATAAAACAAAGTTGGTAGACGCGTTTCTAAGTCTAAAAGACGATGTCTATCCAAATTTCGCATCGGTCGCATAAGAATGGCGCCAGTAGCGCCACTAAGATGAAACAAATCAGGTAAGATTTAAATACACGGGGTTAGTGTCGTGAGCGTTTCCTTTGAGAATAGACGAAGTGAACTGAAATTAGTAAAGAATGGATTTAAGGTGACGAGGACGCCATTATCAACACCTCATTGAGTTTGAACGAGGTCGTGCAACAGAGCTACTAGAAACTGGTCGTTCCTTCAGCAATATTGCAGAAAGGCTGGGAGGAATGCAGCCACCGAACATTACTGCTGGCCGCGGTAGTCACGAGAATGTACGGTCGCAAGAAGACCGGACTCCCCGCGCCCACGTAGCACTAGCGAGAGGGTGTCTGGCTGTGGCTTATCGTTCTGCGTCTGCAGCAGCAGTTTGGGCAGTAGACACCACAGTGTCACAACCGTTAAAAATCGTTTACCTCAAGGACAGCACCGAACCTGACGTCCTGTTGCGCGCAAATCACTGACTATACACCAAAGTAGTTTGTGATTTCAGTGGCGTAAAGCGAGAGCTCATTGGAGAGCATTGTGGATGTCTGTTGTGATGATGATAATGATGATATCTGGTTTCTTGGGCCTCTCGACTGCGTAGTTACCAGCACCTGTAGAAATTCCCAATCCTTTCACCGAACAGTCTCCCCACTTTCCCGAATGATTATGAAATGATGAGGACAATGCAAACACCCAGTCCCCGGGCGGTGAAAATGTCAGACCCGGCCGGAAATCTAAACCGGGATTCCGTTATCGAAAGGCAGCAACGCTAGACATTAGACCACGAGCTGCGGACTTTTCTGATGAAAGTTGGTTCTGCGTCGTTGCCATCTTGGTTAGATGGGTTGGAAGGAGGCCAGTTAAAGGCCTACAACCAACCACTGTATGTGCTAGACACACTGGACCTGTACCTCGAGCTACGGTTTGAGATGCGATTTAGTATGAGAGAAGGAGCATTCTCGTGGTTAACTCACTCATCGTGAATGCAAAACTGTCCGTCAGTCTGGTGATTTGGCCTTTTGTGCTACCTTTCGTCAACATTATTCCACGAGATGTTTTCTCACAGGATAACGCTCAACCACGTAACACTGTTGTAAGCAAACGTGCTCTACCGACTGTCGACATACTGCTCGATTATCGGATCTGCTTTCAGTCGAGCACATCTGGGACATCATCGGACGACGCCTAGAGTGTCATCCACAAACAGCATTAACCATCCCTGTACTGACTGACGAAGTGAAACAGGCATGGAATTCACTCTCAGAAACTGCGATCCGGCATCTGTACAACACAGCACATGCACGTTTGCATGTTTGCATTCAACATTTTAGCGGTTGCACTGGTTGTTGTGTACCAACAACTCACATATGAAATGGGTTTTCTCTGGCTTACATTACACTGTCATCTTGCAATGTTAATCACTTAAACACGTTACCTAGACAAATGTATGCCACAAATTTCATTACTCTACATTAACTATTTTTGGTGATATGAATTTCTCCGTCAGTGTATTTTATACCCTTTTTGTTTTTCACTGTTCAGCTTCTTTAAACGTAGATGGAACTGTTCTTTCCTTATACTTATGCATGTTGAAACCAGATTAGAAGAAGTACACATAAGTTTCAGAAAGTAAGTTTCAATAACTTACGATTTTAAAAACTTTCGACTCACGGCTTCGCCTATTGCAGCAGTTCCCCATTTAGGTGTTTGAAATAAATTACCAATTGAGGCGTAGCACCTAATACCACTCGTGTCTAGAGCCTGTGTATCGGCAGAATGACTAATGCGTGCACAGTGACAGATGGTCTGAAGTGGGTTCAGACGAGTAAGTAGTTCTAATTTTCATCTGCTAGAGGACAGAAGTGCACAGAGACATTCAAGAAACAGCTAGAGAGAATGTTTTCGTATATTGTTATATTTATTTCTTGAAGGCTTTTTTGTTTATTTTGTTTGTACAGTTTATATGTGCTTTTAGTAGTGTGAATGATGCGTGAATATGGTCAAAAGTAAATAAATAGATCATTATTCTACTGACTAATGCTGTATGAACTAGCGCGACAAATTTTTAAGGCAGTGTGAATACAGACGACGGGGAATTTTGTATTATAATATGTTCAGTAAGTTTGTGGTAAATGGAAAGCTAATCCGAGGGCAGATGAAAGTAGTTAGTAACGTAAGGTATAAACAACGTATCAGAATGTTAAATATTTATTTCGGGAAAAAGTACAGTTCGAAAGTTTGTTATTTGTTGATTGGATAGTCATGAAACATGCCTCCACCTTTTGCAAGATACGAAACAATAAAAAAAGTAATGTCTGATGCTGTATGCGATACTGCCAAAGTTTCTATGAAGAAGGCAGTGGAGGAATTGATATAAATAAACGAAAAAGAAATAGATCCTGGGGTAGATAAACGAGACAGTGTATGTTCTACAAATGATACTGACCTGTGTGTATCTGCAGATGGGATCTGGAGGAAAACGAGTCAAACATCTCTACATGGAGTATTGGTATTGACTCTTGTTCAGTTTTAGATGAAGAAATTATGTCTAAATACTCACATCAGTCTGCAACAAGGAAAATGTCCAACAACGAAGACAGTGAGAAACTGTGACAAGAAAAGTATGCAGTAGCATGTTCTAAAAATTATAATGGCTCAAATGTGCACATTTACTTAGAAACTTACTACAGCCATATTTATTACTGTGTAAATCTAACATTTTGCATTTGTAAAGCAAAAGAGGTGCGTTTTAACGGAGGAATATAATAAGATATGCAGGATTAGTGTTTGGCCAGAAACTTGAATTTTTAATTTTTTTATTGCTTTTCTATAAAAAGTCACAAATCAAATTCTAATCATTCAATTATTCTGAAAATTTCATTGTAGTATCCTGAGGAGTTTATAAGAACACTGAACTACAGTTATTAATTTATGGTACAAATTGTATCATTAACAGAGTTTTCAATTTTGCACGTGCAATATAAACATTTTTCCTACATACAATCATCTAAAAATCAGAATGTAATTGCGGGATCTTTTATTTTTTAGTTTCAAGGAGACAGCAACACGTTGCGAACAGTTCCTGATTTTCATAGCATTAACGCATATAGTTTTTGTGACAAGGCTTCTAATAAAGTAAAAAATGAAAAACAGAGAAAATGAGGTTTAAAGATTTTCTTTTCATACTTCTACATGTAATAAGCTTAAGTCAATTTTAAAATCCTCCATACTGATACTCCTCATCCTCCTGGTTCCTCTTCTCTCCTGTACGAATGTGCTGGGCCTGTATTTGCAGCTAAGACACTGATATATTAGCTTTCTTCGCCCTGCTCTCGTCGATGGTGTAAAACGCAATTGTTGTAAGCGCATCAGAATCTATACCAACTCTCTTCAGCACTTCAATTCTGCCTTTATTTCCATTACTGTAACATAAAACCGCATCAAATACACATATTTTGAGTACTTAAAGCCCAAAGAACGCCCTTTTTGAGCATCTAATCCAAATTAAATTATTGAGGCTTTCATTTGCGTTTTGTGTTTCTCCGTGAAGACACTCCCTCAATAAATCAGGGTTTTCAAGAAACCAAGATATGAGATTTATTGCATTCATAGCAGGTTCTGGTAATGAGTGTTTATTTGAATACGTCTCATTTCTGTTGTTGAACTTACACTAATCGTCTTTCGGACACAGATTGTGCTTTGATGTTAGGTCAGTATAGTTTGTGTGAAAAAATTGCCCTCACAGCACTCTCATTGCCTCTAAATTATGTATGTTTTATCTGGTAGCTGTCTCATAAAATAACCGAAGAGAATCAATTTCTTTCAGAGTAAACCTGCCTTTTCTTCCTAGTGGCTTTCCATCCTCAAGAACTTCACCTTTCTTCTCTTTCAGCAAGCGACAAAGCTTGTGGCCAACACATTCCAACTTTCCTATTGTTGTATTGTACGGATTTTTATCTGTTACGGCTTTGACAGAAGAGGAGTCCCCATCACCAAGGTATATAGCATACCTAACACCATACTAGTCCTAAGATCTGGAGAACATCCTCACAACTGCAGCAGCTTCCATGCCCCCATTTGAGCCACTATAATTTTTAGAGCAGGCTACTGCATACTTTTCTTGTCACAGTTTCTCACTGTCTTCATTGTTGGCCATTTTCCTTGTTGCAGACTGATGTATTTAGACATAATTTCTACATCTAAAACTGAACATGAGTCAATACCAATAGGAGATGCTACTCCATGCAGAGGTGTGTGACTCGTTTTCCTCCAAATCCCATCTGCAGACACACACAGGTCAGTAACATTTGTAGAACATACACTGTCACCTTTATCTACCCCAGGATCTATTTCTTTTTCGTTTATTTATATCAATTCCTGCACTGCTTTGTTCATAGAAACTTCGGCAGTATCGCATACAGAATCAGACTTTTTTTCGTATATTGCAAAAGGTGGAAGCATGTTCAGAAATGCACACAATAAATTACATCCTTTCCTGCCCTGTCCAAGCTATCTCAGTGCATATGCTACCCTAAAATTGCTTTCATAGGTACCAGTGTCAGCTTTTTGGAGGAGAAAATTGCAAATTCATAGCCACAAGAACTACAAATTAATTTAAAATTATAAGCTATTCCCACTCTTCTTTCTTCAACAACAATCACGCATTCCGCATTTTTACAGCTAACACATGACCATGAAACTTCTTAGCCTGGCATTTTATATCTGAATCACGTGGAATCCATAACAGCATCATTCACTCACCTGTACAATTCGCCTGTCGCAAGTTTCGATGCTGAAGTTGAGAGCTTATCTTCATTTCGAGATACTTCCATTTTTTTGTGGGTAAAAATATTTCCATGAAACCTCCGTTTCCTAAACACCGTTTTTCCACCACCCATTAAGCATTAATCTTGACTTCCACGTAAAAGTTTTTGAATTCAACCTTCCACCTGCTAATATGTGTTAGCATTGTAAAAACGCAAATAAAACGCATGCAAGGAAGTTTTCAGGCAAATATATAGATATCAGCCAGAGATATAGATGTCAGTCAAAGATAGCTAAAGAAAATAGCCTTCAGACTGACAAAAATTCCGCTTAAGCAAGCAGTTTCCCAAATGGCTGAGAAAGTGGGAGTGAGCACCAGTGCAGAGTTATACAGTTTAACAATTTAAAGGCATTTGTAGAGCTGCCACCACGATAAAACTCACACACAACAGAGATTAAATTGTGATCAAGAAAATAATATTTTCGTAAAGTCGATTTTTAGGACCAAAATCCATTACATCCCCCCTTAAGTTGAACGAAAAGTGGTAGTTGGGTTTAAAATGGTTAAGAAACGTTGCTTTACATACTTTTTATTGAAAATCACTTGACTACATACAATACGCATTAATTATTCCCTGAAATACAATGTGTTCGTTGCATTAGTTCTCTGAAATGGAAATATTAGACATTTTCCGGTATTTTCCTAAGAATTCCATGTAAAGCTCCTATGCTTTGTAAAATCTGCAAAGTGCCCCTCATTAGTGTTTAAAAGTGAACAATAATTGTAATTTCGTGATGACTGCAGCCCATAGCAGCCCTAGACACCCAAGATAATGTATGCACGCATTGGAAGACTTCATAGGTGAAAGACATAAATTTGAGTAATGTAAGTACGCTTGAAAACCAACCTCCGACAGCGTGTAATAATTTCACACCAGTGCCTAAGCTCTGCAGTGGTGAGACAGAGTTTAGTTGAGAGCACATTCCGCTGTTACAACCTTTCGTCCGTTCTGTCGTACTTCATTTTGGACACTTTTTATAATTGTTTCCGGTTATCATCAGTTATAGGGTAGTTAACTTACATGTAGTATATGAAAGTGCAACTTTAGCTTTGTGGTGGTTGTCACATTTATTACCACAGTTATTACCTAAACGTTGTTTAGGAAACGAAGGTTTCGTAGAAATCGGATTATCCTCAAAAAAGGAAGCATCTCGAAATGAAGAACATGATAATACTCTCCCTGAGTTTTCAAAGTGTCCTAGCAGATAGTTCGTATCTAAACCGAATAGCAACTTTCACAGATTATCGTACAGTCTGGTAGGTGACTACGATTTCTTGCGATCAGTCATTTTCGAATTGAAGCGATCGTCAATCCCAGTATAAACGTGTCACATACGCCACGTCTTCTGCGGAAGACTGTTTTTCCAAACCTTTACAAGGCAGTGAGCTCTTGAAAATTTAAACTCTGGGAATTGAATATAGTTTATATAATTTCCAGTTCTCCCATACTGATTGTAAAACTGAGCTTACCAATAGTTTAGAGTGTAGTTTTACAGACTATACGATTACTTTTGAAAACTATACTACTATCCATGCAGATTTCTTATTTACTTTGGTGAAAGAAACAGTTGGTCAACAAGGCTGAAACTGCACCTCAGTAGCATAAAATCTACGGCAAACAAGTACATGTAAACACTCAGTAACGAAAAGATTCCAGTACCTGCGGTTTCGCCAGTGGTTTTTTTCAGTGATTCTATCGTGACGGTTAACGTTAATTTAAGTCTGTACTTCCATTTAACACTTTACTACAAAAAGGTGAAATGAAACTAGGTCTTTACTAAATATATTTGACTGATAATGTTTTCTAAATACTTCTGTGTAACTAAGGTCCCCAATGAAGTAACTACTTGCTTCATAAAATACAGAGGAGCGACCACATCGACATTGGCCACTACACCAAACTTATTCATTTTATAGAGGACTTACACTTGCGGCACTGGGCACTGCTGTGGAACACAGTGATTTTCTTTTCCTGTATCAGTCCAGCACATACAGCTACTGAAATGACTGTACCGAAGCGAAACAGGATTCGCAAACTAACTTTAGCGATCAAGAATTAGTTGCACACTTTAAGTTCCAAAAGGCAGTTAAAAATTCAAAGAAATATGTTCTTGTTTGTTATGCACTTTAACAATAAATCTTTATTACTAAACTGAATGGTGGGTTTCACATTTCTTTCCGTTCTGAATAGCGAAGTAAAGGCGGTGAGAAGGCAAGAGGTTTAACCACAGCAACAATATCTACTCTAACGCTCTATCCTCATTCGGACATTCGGATTTCACCTTGAAATTATAGAACAAAGTAGCACTTTAGCCGAAAAACGGTATAATCCCGTATGTTCATGGAATCGAACTCACGCGTATAAAACTGCTCCAAACGTCAGATTCCTTTACAAATGAGTTAATGGGTTAAATACTTGACGTTACGCAAAAATGCAAGAAAAAAATTATGTAAGTTTTTCGATTATCTTTAAAGTTTGTTGGATGTTGCTAAGTGCTCTCATTACGGAACACTGGATGAATGTGAACCAGGAAATTAGGGCTCGATTTTAAATTTTCCATCCATCTCTGTGTTTACCTCCTGAAATATGTGTTGTACAATGGCATAATTTTGCAGGTACATTCAGTGATTTATGTAAACACTGTCTGCGAACTGAGTTGTGAGTGGATTAGTTACTGATGGCAGAATAAATTAAAACGTCATATCCGATGATGAATATTTCTTGCATGAACGGCTAAAATGTAGAAAGCGCTAAACTTTTTTTCGTTTCAACATTTTGCGGGGATTGTCAGCTATAAAAAACTTCACAACGGTTCACAACTATGTGCAAAATTTTTTGAAGCTCGCTAAGTGGTCTCATGGCCAAATACTGGATGAATAAATTCCGGGTATTTGTACGACGTCAGTTACACTGCCGCAAGACAAACTCATAATTTAAACCGCAATACCTTTCTTTCAGTGTCAAACATTTAAGTTACAATTCTCCCTTTTAATGAGTGGATAATGTCAGGATTCTAAATTTTTAAATTCGGCCTGTAATTACGTGAAATACTGGAAATCAAATTTTTGTTGCCCCCTGGATCCGTTAGACAACCTGTTACAGGAACGATGTTCCGGATTCCAAATTACAGAATAGTCGCTTAGCAAAATAGATGAGAACTCTGACAGTTGCCTTAACTTCAAGATGATCTCTTCATGCACATGCACCATTCATTCCATTCGACGAACAACACTATTGTGTTCTTTGTCTTACGAACTGATAGGAGAATGATAAGACGACCTTTTCTGAGATGTCTGCTATCCCTCAGTGTACTTTGTGCATTACTGTTATTCAGATATCTTGTAGGGCGTATGGTAGCCATAAACTTGCTGTTCTAATGAAGTTTTTCAATATTTATTATTTATCAGTGAATTCTTACTTTCCATACATTTATATATTTCGATAGCAATCTAAATTTTTGAAAAAATATCACATTACAGTTTCCACCTATCAGCTACAGGCACTTGATTTATTAAACATCTATTTGCTAATGGCGTCGATTTCTGAACTGATCTCAGCACCCTCCTCGACTATTCCTCGTTTAATTGCGTTACCGAAGTATCAATACGTTCATTATGCTCCCTCGTAAGTATGTTACGTTCATTGCATGTTGGTGCTATTTTCGAATTTCAAGGTCCCAGGTCCTATTTCAAAGATCCGGTTGGCGCTTTCAAGGACCAGGTGCTCTTCCCCAAAGGTTTGTGGATATATTCAAGGAATCTAGACCTTTAAAATTTTCATGGACTTAATTAGATCTGTTGTAACGAATATGCGTGATTTAATTTGATGAGCTTCAAAAAGCAGATTTCAGGTAGTTAATTTTTCCCATTACAACATACATCAAAATTGAAATAATATAGGACGTAACAGTGTCTACAAATGTTTATTAGGTGGCATAACGTAAAAAAACCCATTCCGAACCAGTTTTTGATCGTTGATTCTTCGACAGAATTACATATTCTTCTTCATTTGTGACTGTGAGTTAAAGCTTGGTGAGCACGGGCCTAAAAACGTAACACTGATCCTGAAGTGTGAGAAAATAACAGTGACTTAAGTTTTCATATCACATGGAAAAATTGTTCCATACTACAAATATCCAGAATAGTATTTCCAAAAACAATTAAATTAAAGTTAATAAAATTCGTAACTTAAATTCAGAGAATATTTCCACAAATCAGATGTTAAGAAAATGAAATTTATGAGTGTTGTAAATTCTATGTAGGTGACAGTGACAGGCGTTAAAGCATATGATACCAGTAACACATCTATGTTGTCAGGCTAATGAACTTAAATAGTTCTACTTTTGGAGCATACATGGCCCAACATGGACACAAAGATAACTCTGAGATATTACATTTTGAGAGGGAAGAAACTTACGTGCTGTTGTTGGAAGAATGGAAAGTATCTAACCATGGCCACAGCAGCTTTGACCACATATTGAATGGTTAATTTGAAATAAAACACTATATGTAAATGCCAAATTTTATTCAATTTTTATTTTTTAATATTAACAGAGAATATACATATTCTGTACTATCGTAGCTCAGCAATACTAATTAGTCAACAAGAAATACAATATAGTATCCTGTAAAATAATATATATAGTATTCACATTGCTACTACCTTTAAAAAAGTATTAAGCTATATTTAAAATCTGGGGTAATATTAACAGTATCTACTTTGTACGGTAAGAAACATAATGACTGTGAAGGTATTTCCCCACCATATTCTATGCTCTAACGAACCAAATCAATTTGCTGGCATGATTTCAGAAGTAAATAGAACAGACATGAAGACGTTATCCACCCTGTTGTCCTGAGCGTGGCCCATCGTGAAACTTGGCACTGACAGGTAAGGCAAACTTCATGGTTTAATGCGGAAACTAAAATTCCTCTCTGTTAAATAAAATATTCAAATGGTTGAAATGCCTCTGAGCACTGTGAGACTTAACTTCTGAGGTCAGAAGTCGCCTAGAACTTAAAACTAATTAAACCGAACTAACCTAAAGACAACACACACATCCATGCCCGAGGCAGGATTCGAACCTGCGACCGTAGCTGTTCCAGACTGTAGCGCGTAGAACCGCACGACCACTCCGGCTGGAAAATAAAATGTAACATTGTTTATAGTGTACTGCGAAATGACATATAGTATTTTAGAACATGGCGGCCGATTTATCCTTGCTAATGTGTGACTGCTGATGACAGCAGACAGGAAGACTAGATGATGACAGAAGTGTGTGCACAGAAATTTGCGGTGCCTGAGCCGCATGAGGTGTGCAATATCAGACTCTCAAGTGAGAGTGACTTGTTTGTGGGCTAGGGGGGCAACCGTCGAGCACTAACTGAAGGCCTTCAGCGGAGCGATAGTCGCTTCATTGATATATCTAATCGAGGCAGGTATATGGAGTACTAGCCAACCCGGATACGCTTTGCAATTGCTAAATATGTCTGAGCATTGGATGTAAGACCTAATTTCCTTCTCCTTCCTCTCTTTGTCCATCACCTCTTTCCCCTTTCTCTGTCCCTCTCTCCTCCTCCCTGTATCTCTCCATCGCCTCCTCGTCCTCTCTGTCATTCTCTTCATCTCTGTCTATCTCCTCCTTACCCCTTTCTATGTACTTTTCCTCGCGCTCCCAGTCCCCACTCCATATACACCTGCTCTTTTCCGCTCTCTCAGGTCTGGAGTCCCGGTTACTGTTATGGCCAATGGAAACTCTGTTTGGTTCTGAAGTTGCTTAAAGTAAATGCATAAATCAGTTGGGATCATTGGTAACAAGACGTAAGAGACATCTCCTGATGGAGGATCTCTGAACCGAGAGGGGTAGCGCAGGCGTTAGCACAATAGACATGCATTCGTGTTATGCTCCATTGGACAGTTTCTTCTATGAGAACACCTACCGCATGTATCACTCCCGCTGAAGTAAACTTTGTATTCTATAGATATTTGGTCAGATTTCGCATGGTCTGAACATAACGATAACGACTGCCGTATGAAAAGAGTCTTACACTTTGCATGCTGCTTCGTTTGTTCGGCGGGAATGATCGTCTTTCGTCTCTAATTGAGCTCTGTAAGTTCCAAACCTGTCTCACAGTTATCTCAACACGGTCGTCACTTTCTGTGAAACATTTTAAAAAAAATTTTAATCCTACAGCTAGTCGAGTCGGACATGTTGGCATCAGGCGTTCGTTGAATTCACGGATTCGGATTCGTCTCGATGATATCAGATAGTAGCCCAACGTCTGTGTAAGTTTTTACAGATGCCAGCATTAAATCTCAGACGTATTTCACAGTTACTAAGACATCCCACAATGGGTCCAAGATTCGTGAAACCTCTTCTAGTGCAAAATTAAATAACCTTTACCACTGTGAGTCACGTGTTCTATAATTCATTTTGTACCGCAGGAGCCAATCAAGTGTCGCAGCGCTCCAGGTAGGTCTTGAGTTCTGCTACGTCGTCATTCTTCTCAGAGCTTGCCAAGAAAACGCATGACCTTGAGTGACTGGTAGCAAAATGTACAGCGGTTCTAGCTGTCTTCTGATCGATCAACAGATGATGTTGACTAGGCGATCACAGGTCCCCCATTTTCACGTTACTGGATAATTGTAACACACGCTTAATGAAAAAGATTCTTCTCAGCTATTATGAGATTTTCTGTAGCTTTTTCCAATTGCAAAAGCTATCGTTCTGTGGTTTTCTACCACTCATTCTATAGTTAGAGAAGATGTAGAAGGAGTTATTAGACGTTTAACAGTGTTTGACAGACAGTAGCTTCAAAAGCGCGATATTATGATTCAGTCATAAACAAAAATCGCTGTCAACCAAAATACAAATGGCATATGTACTGACCTGTACCATGTACCATACGAGTAATCTCTAGCGCTGAGTCTGCATGTAGGTCAAGTAAATCTGTATTTTTTTTTCTTTCGGGGGGGGGGGGGGGGCAGAGAAAATATCTCACTGACTCTCCCGCACAGACTTTGATGTAGGGGGCGAGTGCACATCCTGCTAACGCACTTAACTACCTACCACCATATCTTATTTCAGTCTATACATTTCCCTTTTAAATTCTCCAACTAACAACCCGATTAAATAATCTCACATTCGTAATCCAACCCGTACAACGTAAGTTTTGTTTCTCCTGATGATGACAAGCTGTTGAGTGGTCCACGCCCTGAGATGCGAATCGGAAACTATTTCAAACTGTGTTATATTTTTGCCAAGACAATGCCATCATCATTAAGGCATTAATAGAGTTGCATCTCCTCGGGCATAAGAATTACGATTAGAGCTTCTCCTCGCTTTTAGCCATTTACAGTACCAGGACAGGAAGTCGATGTTGGCTAGTATTAAAAGGACAGATCAAACAATCTTTGAAACTGTTCCTCCTGCAACTACTGGAAATGTTGTGGTCCATCTCCAGAAATTACGTATTTGCCCCACCTCTGCACAGTTATTCCACCTTCCGAATGCACCTACAGTACGGTTTTCCATATCGTTGAACCACGCAACCAACCCCATCTCAGCGTGGTCCATGGTTCATAAATGAGTTTTCTAAAACATTGCTTATAGTATAACAAGTAGAAAAGCACAGCCTAGCATGGGGAGCAGTCCGCAGCTCGTTGTCTCTGGATCCCGCGTGACCGCTAAGGTCGCAGGTTAGAATCCTGCCTCGGGCATGGATGTGTGTGATGTCCTTAGGTTAATACGGTTTAAGCAGTTCTCAGTTCTAGGGGACTGATGACCTCAGACGTTAAGTCCAATAGTGCTCAGAGCCATTTGAACCGTTTTTGTCTCTGGATCACGGGGTCCCGCGTTCGATTCCCGGCAGGGTTGAGGATTTTCTCTGCCTGGGGACTGGGTGTTTGTATTGTTATCATTTCATCAGCATCATCATCTTCATCATCATCATCATTCGTGGTAGTGGTTAGACTGGACTGTGTACAAAAGTTGGGCTGTGTAAAACTTGTGACTTTGTACGGGCGCTGATGACCCCTCAGTTGCGCGCCCCACAAACCAAACATCATCATCATAGCTTGGGGGGTACTACATATCTATGTTCTGACCATTTGTCTGACATGGTGGCAATTTTGTTGTTGGGTAGCTGTGTAAAGTTATGATAAAATTCTGAGGACAATGTTGGATACCTTCATGTCTTCACTTTCATTTAATATGCACGATTTCAGCATCCCAAGCCAGGCATAGGCGTCTGCACGGCGTTTCAAGACGAGGTATCAGGGACCACTTGCCCTCCAACTCCACAGAAATCGAGAGTACAAACATCTTATTTATTACATAATTCTCACATACATCTGGACCTGATTACGCTTGATTCTGCAAAAAATCACGTTTAGCGAATTGTAGAATTATGTAGTTATTGACAATGAGACAACAGTATGGCAGTTACCATACCCTGCTTAGAAAGTGTAACACCACACCCTCGATTATGGAGTACGACCTTCATTCGTTTGTGAGTCGTTCTCGCTTCCATAATAATGAGCGAAACGATTTACCTCGGACCAGGCGAATGCGAAAAAAAGCCGCAGTTGTTTGCATACGCCGACCGCCTTAATTGACTTCTTCCATGTAATCTTGTTCAGTTAGCTACGAAGCGCGTATCTCAGCGGTAGTAGATTCAAATTCTCATCTTAGTCTTCTTTACACAGTGATGATCAAACTGCGGACAGTGCGCTGCATGCTGCCCGAATCAGGAATTCATGCGGCCAGCAGTTTTCACCCATATTTTATAATAATAGGCCTATGTATCTAGCAACTATCAGCCGAACGTAAAAATGACATCCTACGTTAAGAGTTTCTTAAGAGTGTTATATTCTGCGCAGTAACAAATAAGATTTCTTGAAGAGACAATAATATTATCAGGACATGGCGTCCTATTTGAAAGAATATTTTGAAGATATAAAAAACATATTTGCAAACGTTACTATACGAGGGCGTTTCCTCCTCATAGCAAATCCAGCGTGATAATCCCAAATAATTATGTCAATCTGGGGTTCATAAAACTCATTTGATAAGTGAAATATTCCAGGTACGACACGACTGCTAGCTTAAAGCTCAAATTAGAAAATATCGTGAAATGCAGGTGTACAATGAATTTTGGAGACGGATGCACAGCAATTTTTAGAAACTTTAGAAGCTATGCGCTGTTTATTTAAACACGGTTTCCTTCAACTTTTCTCTGAGAAACTTCGTTTTCAAAAATGAACTATTTGAAAAATAAATGTCAAAATTGGTTTTCCTGTCATTTAGGAAAGCACAGCATTCAGTACAAACGACGCAAACACAAACGACGACGATGATGATGTATGGTTCGTGGGACGTTTAATTGCGCGGTAATCAGCGCCCTACAACGACCCAATTTTCACAGTCCAGTTTTTTACGCAGTCCAATCTAGCCACTATCACGAATAATGATGATGATGAAATGATGACGACCACACAAATACCCAGCCCCTGGCCAGAGAAAATCCCCAACATTGCCGGGAATCGAAGCTTGGACCAGGATTCAGGGGCAGCAACTCTAGTCACTACATCACGACCTGTGGACTAACACAGACGAGACAGCAGAAAAAAACTACATCATTACCCATATTATTTAATATCCTTATATTTGTAATTACGTTTGCTTTGCCATTAGAATGAAAAGAAATTCACTTTCAAGAACAAACCTATAGCATTTTTACATAGCTTTGGCATGTGAAGAGTATCGAAAACAAAGGGGTTCATCAGTTATTTGTCATTTTGAAAGTTTGCCATAAATGGCAGTTGAATTAAGTTTATGTGGTCACTTGAATAACGTGACATACTTTTTAATGATACATCTGGCTGTTCTTTGGAGAAGTGCTCTGAACACAATTTTGGGGACAAAATGCACTGACCTCAAACTGAATATTGACAGCGACGCAAAATGACCGAATTACTAATGAACCCCAGGATTACCTGCAACCTTCCCACGCATCTGTCAAGCGTCATGCACATTACACACTATGCGACCAAAAGAATCCGGATACCCCAAAAAATACGTTTTTGATATTAGGTGCATTGTTCCACCACCTACTGCCAGGTACTCCATATCAGTGACCTCAGTAGTCATTAAACACAGTGAGAGAGCAGAATGGGGCGCTCCGCGGAACTCACGGACTGCGAACGTGGTCAGGTGACTAAGTGTCACTTGTGTCATACGTTTGTACGTGAGATTTCCACACTCCTAAACATCCCTAGGTCCACAGTTTCTGAAGTGATAGTGAAGTGGAAACGTGAAGGGACACGTACAGCACAAAAGAGTTTTTGAGTGACAGAGAACGCGACAGTTGAAGAAGGTCGTAATGTGTAATAGGCAGACATCTATATAGACCATCACAGAACAATTACAAACTGCATCAGGACCCACTGCAAGTACTATGACAGTTAGGCGGGAGGTGAGAAAACATGGATTTCATGGCCGAGAATCTGCTTATAAGCCACACATCACCCCGGTTATCTCCTACTACGCCTAGATTGGTGTAAAGAGCGTAAACATTGGACGACTGAAAGGTGGAAAAACGTTGTGTGGAACAACGAATGACGGTACGCAATGTGGCGATCCGACGGCAGGGTGTGATTATGGTGAATGCCCGGTTAACGTCTTCTGCCAGTGTGTGTAGAACCAACAGTAAAATTCAAGAGGCGTTGGTGTTACGGTGTGGTCGTGTTCATGGGGTGGGGGGCTGCATCTTTTCAACCAACACAGTCGAGCACCTATTCATAATGCACGGCCTGTGGCGGAGTGGTTACAGGACAGTAACATCCCTGTAATGGACTGAGTTGCACAGAGTCCTGACCGGAATCCTACAGAACACCGTTCGGATGTTTTGGAACGCCGATTTCGTGTCAGGCCGCACCGACTGACATCGATACCTCTGCTCAGTGCCGCACTCCGTGAAGAATGGGCTGTCATTCCCCAGCACCTGACTGACCAGAATCTCATGCGAGAGAGGAAGCTGCCATCAAGGTTAAGGGTGGGCCTGCACCATATTGAATTCCAGCAATACCAGTGGCAGGCGCCACGGACTTGTAAGTCTTTCGCGACCAGGTTTCCGGATACTTTTGATCACATAGTGTAAGACTATGCAAGACAGGCGCTCTATTTTCAAGGGATAAGGTGACCGGGGTTGAATCAGACAGGCGCACTGTCTTCTTTCTTTTCGTTTTCTGAAATCTAATCATCATCACTTTGTGCCATTTTGTACGTTCGCAAACGTAGCAGCAGCCTAATGCATTCGCAAACATAGCCGCAGCGACTCCGTAACATTGTGTGAGTGTGGAATCGTATTATTTGTCTGTCTCTGGCTGGAGTTTTCTAGTTTGCTCCAACACTCGGCTAACCCTAATATACTTCACTAAAAATCTGATTGTTGTCATAATACACTCCTGGAAATGGAAAAAAGAACACATTGACACCGGTGTGTCAGACCCACCATACTTGCTCCAGACACTGCGAGAGGGCTGTACAAGCAATGATCACACGCACGGCACAGCGGACACACCAGGAACCGCGGTGTTGGCCGTCGAATGGCGCAAGCTGCGCAGCATTTGTGCACCGCCGCCGTCAGTGTCAGCCAGTTTTGCCGTGGCATACGGAGCTCCATCGCAGTCTTTAACACTGGTAGCATGCCGCGACAGCGTGGACGTGAACCGTATGTGCAGTTGACGGACTTTGAGCGAGGGCGTATAGTGGGCATGCGGGAGGCCGGGTGGACGTACCGCCGAATTGCTCAACACGTGGGGCGTGAGGTCTCCACAGTACATCGATGTTGTCGCCAGTGGTCGGCGGAAGGTGCACGTGCCCGTCGACCTGGGACCGGACCGCAGCGACGCACGGATGCACGCCAAGACCGTAGGATCCTACGCAGTGCCGTAGGGGACCGCACCGCCACTTCCCAGCAAATTAGGGACACTGTTGCTCCTGGGGTATCGGCGAGGACCATTTGCAACCGTCTCCATGAAGCTGGGCTACGGTCCCGCACAGCGTTAGGCCGTCTTCCTCTCACGCCCCAACATCGTGCAGCCCGCCTCCAGTGGTGTGAATGGAGGGACGAATGGAGACGTGTCGTCTTCAGCGATGAGAGTCGCTTCAGCCTTGGTGCCAATGATGGTCGTATGCGTGTTTGGCGCCGTGCAGGTGAGCGCCACAATCAGGACTGCATACAACCGAGGCACACAGGGCCAACACCCGGCATCATGGTGTGGGGAGCGATCTCCTACACTGACCGTACACCTCTGGTGATCGTCGAGGGGACACTGAATAGTGCACGGTACATCCAAACCGTCATCGAACCCATCGTTCTACCATTCCTAGACCGGCAAGGGAACTTGCTGTTGTAACAGGACAATGCACGTCCGCATGTATCCCATGCCACCCAGCGTGCTCTAGAAGGTGTAAGTCAACTACCCTGGCCAGCAAGATCTCCGGATCTGTCGCCCATTGAGCATGTTTGGGACTGGATGAAGCGTCGTCTCACGCGGTCTGCACGTCCAGCACGAACGCTGGTCCAACTGAGGCGCCAGGTGCAAATGGCATGGCAAGCCGTTCCACAGGACTACATCCAGCATCCCTACGATCGTCTCCATGGGAGAATAGCAGCCTGCATTGCTGCGAAAGGTGGATATACACTGTACTAGTGCCGACATTGTGCATGCTCTGTTGCCTGTGTCTATGTGCCTGTGGTTCTGTCAGTGTGAGCATGTGATGTATCTGACCCCAGGAATGTGTCAATAAAGTTTCCCCTTCCTGGGACAATGAATTCACGGTATTCTTATTTCAATTTCCAGGAGTGTAGTTCAGGGAAATGTATGAATTTTATCCGCTGTCGTGGATGATTTTAATATCACAAACATGGCTGATCATTCTCATGAACTGCAAAATAATTTTACTAGACGAAGGAGTGAAGTACAGTACTTAGTTAAAATGGTAAGGATTCAGTCTTCACCGGTTTCGAGTATATGTTTCCATTTATAAGAAGTATTAATGGCTTACAGGTTCTGAAGAAGGATTACTTTTGTACATCCGAAACTAGTAATGAATAAATAATTACCATTTGTAACTGTTGACTGAACCTGCCATCCATGTCGAATCAAAAATATACTGGAGAAATTACAATAGATACGATGAAAACTTGCGGAATGGGTATAGGTGCTGATACGTTTGTCGTTGCGTGATGAGGGTACGTGAAATGGGGAATTTGTTGATATTTGTCCTCCACAGCTAACAACTCATTGCCGTGTGTGCCTCATATCGATCAGCTGCTATGGCATAACTTTAATCGGAAGTAACACGGATTCTTGAATGCACGTTGTAGAGACGGTCATCTTTTAATGTATACCTTTTTACACCGAAAAATATGAAATTAAATTAAGGCTGTTGTATTACACCCAGGTGAAGAAAAACAACGATATGCAAATGTGCAGATGGCACTAAAATCGCATAGACAAGGTATAAAAATGTTGTGCATTGGCGGAGTTGTCATTTGTAATCAGGTGATTCGTGTGAAAAGGTTTCCGATGTGATTATGGCCGCACGACGGGAATTAACAGCCTTTGAAAGCGGAATGATAGTGGGAGCTAGACGCATGACACTCCATGTCGCAAATCGTTGCGAAATTTAATATTCCGAGATCCTCATTGTCAAGAATGTGCCAAGAATACCAGATTCCCGGCATAACCACTCACCAAGGACAAAGCAGTCGGTGACGTCCTCCACTTAACGACAGACTGCAGCGGCGTTTGCATAGAGTTGTCACAGCTCCAGACAAGCAACACTGCATGAAATAACCACATAAATCAATGTGGGACGTACGACGAACGTATCCCGTATGACAGTGCGGCGAAATTTGGTGTTAATTGGCCTATGGCAGTAAACTACCGACGCGAATGCCTTTGCTAACAGCACGACATCGCTTGCAGCGCCTCTCCTGGGTTGGTGACCATATCGGTAGGACCCTAGAAGACAGGAAAACCTTACCGTCGTCTCATGACACCCAATTTCAGTTGATTTGACGGATGGCAAGGGTGGAGTGTGGCGTAGACACCAGGATGCCAAGGACTCAAGTTCAAGCTGGTGGTGGCCCATAATGGTGTGGACTGTGTTGACAAGGGAAAGGACTGGTTCTTCTACCCGATCTGAACCACTCACTAACGAGAAATGGCTACTTTTGGCTACTTGGAGAGTATTTGCCGCCTGTCATGGCCTTCATCTTCTCAAACAACGATGGAATTTTTGTAGATGACAATGCTCCATGTGACTGAGCCCCAGTTGTTCATGATTGGTTTAAAGATCATTTTGGACAATTAGAGTGAATGATTTGGCCACCCAGATCGTCCGACATGAATCCCATGGAACATTTATGAGTTGTCATCGAGAAGTAAGTTCGCATAAAAAATCCAGCATAAGCAAAACTTTCGCAATTATGGATGGCTATAGAGGCAGCACTGCTCGATAGTTCAGCAGGTGACCTCCAACGACTTTTTGAGTCCATGCCACGTCGAGTTACTGCACTACGCCAGGCAAAAGACTGTCAGGAGGTATTTCAGCCGGCCGGTGTTGCCGTGCGGTTCTAGGCGGTTTAGTCGGGAAACGCGTGGCCGCTACGGTGTCAGGTTCGAATCCTGCCTAGGGCATGGATGTGTGTGATGTCCTTAGGTTATTTAGGTTTAAGTAGTTCTACGTTCCAGGGGACTGATAACCATAGATGTTAAGTCCCATAGTGCTCAGAGACATTTGAACAATTTTGAGGTACATCATGACTTTTGTCACCTACGTGTACAATGCAATGGCTGAAAAAAAATTACAGTGGAAACTGTTAGTAAACATTTTAACCGTATCTCATATTGCATAGTACTTTTAAATAGAAGTATACTTAGTGTTATTAATTAATTAAACATTCGCTTACACGGGATTCGCGCAACGCTTCGTCGTGCAGTTTCAGTGTCACAACTTTGGGGTCTTTGCGGGTGGCAGCAATACGAAAGAATACAACCGACAAAAAGTTTTACAAATGGCCCCGACTTTTAATGATCAGTACTTAGAGGCTGGCGTCCAACTTATCGCACACTTACTATAGGTAGTCTGTCGGGAGCTCATTAGGGCCTGTTTTAAGCGCAAGCGACATAAGCCGCCCGTTGTGGCCTAAAGCTGAGAGGGGCAGCAGGAGCCACACAATAGATTCTGTATAGGACCTATCACAATTGTTAGTGGTGCCACTTGGCGTGCCAAATGCAAGATCTGTACATAGTGCGAGTCACAGTAGCGAAGACTGACACTGGAGGACGTGTACGAGGAGAAAGGGGAAATGTGGCAGGGAGCGTCTAATGATATGTTGCTTGAGTGGAAAACGTTCTGGAACCGGTCCTGGGACTCATATCATATTAATCTATATTGGTTACCAATTAATAATGACATCGGTATAAATTCGACTCGAGCTGCTGCCTTACAGTGTCAGCATTGGCTCTTAGCAATAAAGTTTAACTATCACTGAATCTAAGAAAATGAACAGTAGCTAAAAGCAGCGCTTTTCGAACATTATTGGGCTTCACAGAACGACACGTACTCTACCCTGTGCACTGCGCTATGCTTGAGCAGTAGTTTAGTTGCCTTCAGTGTGCTGAGGACATTACGTCATTCTATAGTGCTGAAAGAAGGTATAGCCTGTGTGGCGAATTTCGTGAGTTAGTTTAGTGCGTTATACAGTACTTATTTAAAAAGGGAGCGCCTCTGTCAGGCCCAGACATTCAGACTCCCAATGAGGCTTTACCCGTGGACTTAAGTTGGCTAAGCCCAGAAACAAGGCTCATGTGTATTTTTCAGGCTTGTATGGCCAGGTGGGAGTCAGCGACAGTTGAGTGAAACTGTAAACAGTGCGTCACAAGTCGTCCGCTGACTCTATTTCTAAGTTATTCTGACTTAGGATGGAAACAATATATGCCTCCAGCATAAGAAGGTGGAAGAACAGTTAGCTTTACACTCGCCAGACACTTCTCCAGTAGTCCTTTCTCACCTGCAAAACCATCCACCTCCGACACCAATCTTCCGGTATTCTCGACTTGGTTTCGGGTAACGAAGGCTATATAGGTAGCTGCCAATTCTGTAAGTTGTGTTTTACGGATTCTGTCTGATTACAATACTTATTAGGTTCACTCTGCAATTTCCTACCCGTATCTCACACAAGCATGTGCACTGAGTGGCTACCAGTATTTCTCTTGTCAAAACTACACACAAGATAATTCGTATGCAGTGGCATAATATGTGCCTGATAATTTAAAACGCCAAACTAAGTGTTACCTGAAGCAGATCGGTTCAAAATAGTATAATATTCTTAGCTTTTGATCACAAACGACACTGTGGCATGAATTTTGGCCAATGAGATCAGACATACCTACAAATCTATCGGTCAGTGATATTAGTGATAAACACGAAGAGTGATTCCTTGCCATAAAAAGGGCTGTTTTAACTGCTCTTGTTTTACTTGTAATTACATGCACAATTGAATGATCCTTCAGTGCTCTACGGAGAATGGAATTGTGCCCTTGACCTGTGAGTGCAATGAGTAAACCATGTTCTGTGGGTCATGCATTCTACATTTTCACAAACGAAATGTGTTTGAAAACCCTGATTTTACTAATTTATTCTCTGAAAAATTTGTGCAACAACTTCGACGATTGTTATCCCCCTTCAGAGAGGAACAAGAGTAACATTGCACAATTTCGTACCCCATGTGGCTCTTCACGGATATTTTATTCTTTATCGATTCTTCTTAAGAAAACAGGGATTTATTACTTCGAATTGTAATTTGTAAGTTTGCTTTTGATAAGACTGACATTACGTTTTTTTAAGGTGATTAGATGTAATTCTTACAAGCAAAGTTATAGATAACAATGTATAAGTGTTTTAAAAATTTGTTCCCTGAATTTACACTTTCGATGAAAAGTAGTCAAAGGTTCTGCATGAGTAATTATTTTTGTTTATAAACAACAGTGTTCTCAATTCTGATGTTTTCCGTAATTCGGGATTAACATTTAGTGTCAACTGAACATTACCGGTACAAAAGAGAACAATTTCCTTCCTAAATATTTTACTGCTTTATATCATAAGTTATTGAGCACTTTGTGGGATATATGTGAGATTTAATCATAGAAGGCTTAAATTTAGACCACCCATTTCAAAAATGTGCTACGTCCATAATAATTTCTATAATAGAAAACGGTTTACTTTGAAGATAGTATAACAAATATTGAGCGGATAACCATCAGTTCACTAGGATTTTTCGTGAGAAGTAACAAAAATATAGTAGAAGTGTTGTATGTATATGTACGGCTCCTTGTAAATAGTTTGTAAAAGCCGTAATAAAATTTAGAGGTAAGTTTCTATTCACTATGAATGCAGGTACTAATACGTAAAATGATATTTTAGCAAACACAAGTTGTGTATGAAAAGTTCACAAATGAAATTATCGATAGCCAACGCTATCGTAGAGTTCGTAAAGTCCATTGGGCTTTGCTATATCATACGCCGTATACTTGTTAACTGAGGTAACCGGTGCACTGAAAGGCAGCAGTTTTCACTTGCGGCAGATGTGGTCGATGTAACCACTACAGGAAATGAGCTCTCAGATAAATGGCCGGTAGTATGCAGAAACGAAACAGTGAATCAGCTGTTGACGATTGTGAAGTAAGATGTGGACCTGAAGTACGAATAATGAATTATCTTTTGTTTTAAAACTACTTTGTGGCAGCTGCAGCTTTAGAGCAGTGGATCATTGATTTTTTCCCCTCGTTTGTGAACTAAATACAATTGTGTGTTCTGAACCTCATAGGCTATATTCAAAGCAACTGCTTATCTCACCTAGTCAAACACCCATTCGCTATATGACTTAAATAGAGGCGATGGAAGCTTGCACTTGAAGGCTCAATGTCAAATGTAATAGACAAAAGACAAGTGGTTAATAGAAGGGTGGAAATATTTAATCCACAATGAGACAGTACTACAGCCACGAACTGTGTTTCTGTTTGGCGCCTTAGAGCCTAAACGTTACCACGGGGATCAGTGCACACGCACACGCCAACCGTTCCATTCGTCGATCGACCACAACTGCTATGTTCTCCATTTTCCTCGTCGTCTCGGCCCGCTACCTCGTAGCAGAACGGCCATGAGCCGTTGCCTCAGATGTCCAGATCCGTTTCTGAACATGTTTATTAAATAGCCTATGTGATTCATGCTCGTCATAATTTCTGTCTTTACATGGAGGTCTTGCATTCTTGTACATTCTCTTTGTTTTTAATGTTGCTCGTAGATTCACTTACGCTAAGGGCGCCGTGTTTCGAAAACAATGCGACGGATTAAAAAAATAGAGACAGGAGAATTTTTACACTGACGGTATTCCATGGTTCACTTTTCAAATTCCTTTCTTCACCGTAAACATTTAATCCGTTCAACACCAGTGAAGCAGGTACAGCCAGTTTTCCATGTCGTAAATGGATGTGTCTATTACAGCAGGCTCCCAGCATTTTTAACATCATTTGATACTATGCAAATTTCCCCAACTCGTAGAAGGACTCTATTTTAAACGCGCTCTTGAAACCGTGGAAGGACCGCACATGCCGCATAGTTATCGTACTGTTGCCCTCACTTGCTTTGTTGAGAAGAACTTGGAGAAAATGGTGAACCGTTGCCTTGACTGGTTCTTACAATATTGACAGTCTCTTAATTACTTTCAGTGTGCTCCCAAGAGGTATCTCTACATCTTTGATAACTGAGCACTCCAAGTAGCTTTCGTACAACAGACGTTGCTTCTCAGGCATAACTTAATAGTTATATATTTTTACATCGTAAAGGACTATGATATTACTTGAGAATATATCTTCGATCATCTCTAAAAATGGGGATTTCGATGACGTCTACCAGTCTTTACATGATCCTTCCCATATACACGTCATTTCAAATGCCGTGCTGGTGAAGTTCTCCTTGACAGCTTACATCACAAGAACAGTGTCCTTCAACGAAGTGTTTTAAGTGTAATTGTATTTTCACAGCCATTACTAGCATCATTACATTAGTAAGAAGACATGACCTGTGTCTGTTGTTATTGGATGGCTACTCCGCTTTTGGTTCTCCTCCAACCTTGCATCTACAGCCCGTTGAAATCAACTGTAAATTTGAAGCCTGGAGGAATAGGCGGAGGAGGAATGTTTTATTTTTTTGATCAAGCAGTCTATATCTGTTTCTTTCACTGTCTAAATTATGTTGTTAAAATTGCTGAGATAAGGATAATAAAAGCTGTTATTCATTTTAAAAGAAGAGTGAGGTTTTTCTGCTTGACATTTGATTTGAAACTTAACTGGTTGCCATACTTCAGGGGCGTGAAACGGCATCACTAAAACCAGTAAATATTTTAAAACTTGTTAACCATAGCTAATGGGGAGCAGACCTGTATACTCCATTTTCGCAGGGCTTTCGTGCGATCCCGGCTTGTTTAAGGGCGCAGGGTGTATGGATCTCATGGATCCCATGATATAAACCTGTGTGATACCTTACACCATGAAGGCTTTAGGCTGCCCATCAGGACATTTACTCTACTGGACATTAAAATTGCTACACCACGAAGGTGACATGCTACAGACGCGAAATTTAACCGACAGGAAGGAGATGCTGTGATATGCAAATGATTAGCTTTTCAGAGCATTCACCCAAGGTTTGCGCCGGTGGCGACACCTACAACCTGCTGACACGAGGAAAGTTTCCAACCGTTTTCTCATACACAAACAGCAGTTTACCGGCGTTGCCTGGTGAAACGTTGTTGTGATGCCTCGTGTAAGGAGGAGAAATATGTACCATCACGTTTCTGACTTCCATAAAGGTCGGATTGTAGCCTATCGCGATTGCATGTTATCGTATCGCAACACTGCTGCTCGCGTTGGCCGATCCTATGATTGTTAGCAGAATATGGAATCGATGGGTTCATGAGGGCAATACGGAACACCGTGCTGGATCCCAACGGCCTCGTATCACTAGCAGTCGAGATGACAGGCATCTTATCTGCATGGCTGTAACGGATCGTGCAGCCACGTCCCGATCCCTGAGTCAACAGAAGGGGACGTTTGCAAGACAACAACCATCTGCACGAACAGTTCGACGACGTTTGCAGCAGCATGGACTATCAGCTCGGAGACCATGGCTTAGGTTACCCTTGACGCTGCATCACAGACAGGAGCGCCTGCGATGGTGTACTCAACGACGAACCTGGTTGCACGAATGGCAAAACGTCATTTTATCGGATGAATCCAGGTTCTGCTTACAGCATCATGATGGTCGCATCCGTGTTTGGCGACATCGCGGTGAACGCACATTGGAAGCGTGTATTCGTCATCGCCATACTGGCATATCACCTGGCGTGACGGTATGGGGTGCCGTTGGTTACACGTCTCGGTCAACTCTTGTTCGCATTGACGGCACTTTGAACAGTGAACGTTACATTTCAGATGTGTTAAGACCCGTGACCCTACCCTTCATTCGATCCCTGCGAAACCCTGCATTTCAGCAGGATAATGCACGAACACATCTTGCAATTCCTGCACGGGCCTTTCTGGATACTGAAAATGTTCGACTGCTGTCCTGGCCAGCACATTCTCCAGATCCGTCACCAATTGAAAACGTCTGGCCAACTGTGGCCAAGCAACTGGCTCGTCACAATACGCCAGTCACTTCTTCTCTTGATGAACTGAGGTATCGTGTTGAAGCTGCATGGGCAGCTGTACCTATACACGCCATCCAATCTCTGATTGACTCAATGCCTCGGCGTATCAAGGCCGTTATTACGGCCAGAGGTGGTTGTTCTGGGTACTGACTTCTCACGATCTCTGCACCCAAATTGCGTGAAAATGTAATCACATGTCAGTCCTAGTATAATATATTTGTCCCATGAATACCCGTTTAACATTTGCTTTTGTTCTTGGTGCAGCAATTTTAATGGCCAGTAGTGTAGAATCTATCCGTACCAAGCTACTGTGTTGAGGCTGGTTAGTCGAACATCAAATCGTGACCATTCGTGTTGCAACTGCTTGTGAGACAGTATTTACGGCTTAGATGCCTGCATACTGAAGTTACCTGCTTAATATCGAGTCCCAAGTTGGGTGCCAAGGACTGGTCATTCGAGTGCGAGCTCTGTTCTGGGTACCAAAAATGTGGTAGATCGCCCAATATCAAGCCCATGTTAGGTGCTAAAACGCTATGAATGAAGAAATTTTTCCTGGAATTTAGAGAAAAAAACCCTGATTTTATGTTAAGCGGTTGCCAGGCTTGAGTAACATTCATCAGGTCCGATGTTAAGTCTTCACTGGATATGTGTAAAACATGGGAATCACTCACTGAAGGGGTGAACACAAGTATTAATTTGAAAACAATTTATTAAAACAACAAAAAACAATAAATATCATTAAGAACAGGGCCTCGCGGTCTTGGACTGGACAGACAAGGCAGGGCACAAATTGCTTCTCTGGAAAGCAGGCTTGTCTTTTGGGTCTAATCAAAGATTTCAACCGGAAGTCTGCGGTACTGATCAGTACTTGAACTAGACAGCATAAATAGCATCGGATGAGAAATGAGAGGCGACTCGGGTTGATCTCTCGCTATACCATAAACAACTGAAAATTAAACTATCTAGCGTTCGTAGTTCTTGAGTCGTTTGAAGAAAACCTCAAAAATTTCCTTTTAGCTGGTTTATTGTCTCTAAAGCAAGGAAAATGGCTGTAAATCCGTTTTTAGTATCCCGACATCAATGATGCAATGTTACTGACTGTCTCCGTTACAAGTTCACACCAAAAAGCGGGCAGAGAATATTTAGTTCGATCCCCGACTACTTGCGAGTCAACATTCAGTCGTTCAGTAGGCTTGTTGTGAAGAACTGCTCGCCATAATATATCGTAATTTGCACGAAACACGCCACACGGAGTTTATTTACGACATAAAATGTTCTCACGGGAATATCTCCTAACATAAAACACTCACAAAGCTGAACACCGTAGTCACTTTTCGTCAATGGCACGATAACTGATCAAACATGAGAATTTCTTCATTTTGATAGAAATTTGATCAGTGCTTTTGAACATATGTGTTTATCAGAAGACAGTTCCCGAGAAACTCTTTCGACTCCTCGATCTGAATCACAAAGCGCTTCTCAAACGCGTGGGAAGTACTGAATTCATGTTGATTAGTATGTTAAGCAGCCAATCAGATCATCTCGAGCACTTCTATGCTTGCCTTATTTATAATGCCAGCCAATCAGAACACCACAAATAATTTAGAGTAGAAATATCGTAATCCCTAAAGTAAATAAAATTTGATGAAAAAAAAACTTAGTGATAAGATTAATAGTCCGCGCCCCTTCTAACTGCCATTTACAAAATCAAGCTCACTCGGATGTACGTCAAAAATTACCCTAATGCACAACAATTTTGTCATAGTTTTAATAAAATACCACATTCTCACTTTACATATGTCCTCCATTCACTCTCACATCATCGTCAAAACATTCACACGACCAGAACATAATTGAATAATAATTTTCGGAAATCCTTTTAACAACGTCAGCAATTCGAAGTAATGAAACTGAAGAAAATTCCAGAAAATTAGATAGTATGATTCTACCCTCTTGGTAGTAGTTTATGTTGATGCTATAGATGAATACATTATAATCCCGAACGCCGTGTCACAATGCCAGCACGATTATTTTGTGTTTTAGGTAAAAATTATATCTCGGAAAGTACTGATTACTGCTTTTTAATTTTAACAGTATGGTTGTGTCATTCATAGAATGTGGTATACAGCCGGCCGCTCTGGCCGAGCGGTTCTAGGCGCTTCAGTCCGTAACCACGAGCCTGCTATAGTCGCAGGTTCAAATCCTGCCTAGGTCATGGATGTGTGTGGTGTCCTTAGGTTAGTTAGGTCTAAGTAGTTCTAAGTCTAGGGAACTGATGACCTCAGATGTTGAGTCCCATAGTGCCTATACCGAGTGAGGTGGCGCAGAGGCTAGACTCTGGACTCGCATTCGGGAGGGTGACGGTTCAATCCCGCGTCCGGCCATCCTGATTTAGGTTTTCCGTGATTTCCCTAACTCGCTCCAGGCAAATTCTGGGATGGTTCCTTTGGAATGGCACGGCCGACATCCTTCCCCATCCTTCCCTAATCCGATGGGACCGATGACCTCGCTGTCTGGTCTCCTTCCCCAAAACAACCCCAACCCAACCATAGTGCCTAGAGCCACTTGAACGATTTGATATACTAAGTGTGAGACAGACAGACTGATGTTTAATACTACTTCTTCAGATTCATGTAGACTATGTGCAACGTATTACACGCAGTAATAGTCAAGTACACTGCTCGCTCGACTCAGTGGCCAGCGTCAGCCGTGACAGCGGAGAACCAAGACCTGCTCTCCCCGCGGCACCGCGGCAAGCTACGCTTCCAATGCAAGATGATAGCTCGTAATAATTTGCTACGTTACAGAGGGAAGACTGATTTTAGAAAAGAAAACAATACTGAATCCTTCAGATGGAGCATCAGTCATTCATAGAATCTCGTATACTGCCGGCCGCTGTGGCCAAGCGGCTCTAGGCGCTTCAGTCCAGAACCTGCTACGGTTGCAGTTTCGAATCCTGCCTCGGGGATGGATGTTTGTGGTGTCCTTAGGTTAGTTAGTGATGGCTGAAATGGAAATCAGAAGAACATGGAGTAGACTGGAGCTACCACGTAATCGGATGAGACCACGGGCAGGTACAGACTAAGCCCTGACTACCAAGTCTTAAGGTGAGGTCCCAAGTCTCTTGAAAGACTTGTCACCAAGTCTCACTGCTCACGGAGTGCCTCAACAGAAAAATTTCCCCGAATTTCATCCCTGAATCTCATCACTCTACTGAAAAAACCCTACTCTCCACACACCGGTTTTTATCTAAATCTTGTCCCCCCTGCACCTGCAAAGTGCTGAAGTTTTGTCGTCACATCCTGTCATAGGCTTACGATATATCTATGCTGGCCAATAGACTATTCCTCCAAGGGAACATTTCTCCTCGAGATTGTATTGTTCCAGGGTGCAAATTTTCACGTCCAGTAAATGTTCTCACAATCTTTACCCTCAGCATGACGGGTTGTGGCATGTCGCAGATAAGTATATCGATTTGAGTAGCATTCAGCTGGCTCCAGAAAAGTCACATAGGCACAGGAAAGCTAGCACTCCAATAAATTTTCGCCCGGAGGAGCAGGATTGGCGAATGATTTTTTTTTCGGAGACTGGTAATCATGAACGTTCCACCATGAGACCTCTTCAGTGGTTAAACGGTGCTCTCCTCCGTGCGTACGCGTTGTCCATCGCTTGAGTTTCCAAGGAGAGTCGCCAGAGACTAGCAACAAGCACTTAGCTATTCCTTTTGTGTGTATAGCCGGTGCATCTTAGTCACGCACTGTCTGTAATACTTTAGCAGTCACTACAATAGCATACCGATGTTCACGCCCAATGAAAAGCGTTTCAATAATCGTGGTTTTTAAGATAGTGTACACTTCTGGTTCCGTCGTATTCTCCTACAGCTTTTTCAGGTTTCACTTTCCCAATTAATTCATCGAAGTTGCTACAGACCTACGTGAAATTCTTAAGGCTCTGAAGAATGTGAAGTGTTTTCGAAGAAAAAAGTTTATCATCTTCTCTGAACCCATTTTCACCCTACTGGCATTGCAACCAGTACACCCAATTGAGAAAATAATGCATACTGTAATTGACACTATAACTGACACACTTCCCCTTCTTCAAAACGAATGGTAACTTGCATCATTCAACCGGCTGCCAGGGCAGTAAAGGAATGCGGGGAAACGAGCAGGCACACCAAGCAGCGGGGGAGATATGAAGCGGTCGTGACAAAAGACATGTCCTAGCCGCATGCCGGCATGTTCCCATTTCGTTGTTGAGTCAGCCTTCCTAGCAACTATGGGAGAATTGTTCGCAGTTAGGGTCAATAAACTACGACTGGTGGCTGTGATGGGATGAAGCAACCCCTACCCGCCTCGGAATGGGGTACTGTCTTCAAACACAAGGTTTTCTGTTGGCTCCAACAAAGCATGAACTATAAACAGATCTAGACTCTTCATTAGCTGCGCGCTGAACGCAAACCAACAGCGAAAACTAGACAGCTCAAAATCAAAGCAAGGTCGATGTATGAGTAATGGTATGACGATTGACTGTAATTGGACAGAACTAGGGCCGACGTTGTTCGCGCGACAGCTTATATCCCCTTTAACGGCAGCCGCCATGCAACGCGCCTGTCCCGACTTTGGCGGGGCAGGTGCGGGGACATTCCTGCTCGAAACATGCAGCGATTCTACGTCACCATTGCTATCGATATCCGCTGTAGAACGGGATACTAATCGAGGATTCATACTATTGGGAGAGGAGAATCTAGTCAGGTCACAACTAGTGACATTTTTTGTGAGGTATCTGAGAGGAGCGAAAACAAGTCTGCATGTAAATCACACAATGGAAATTTCCGAATTTTCATAGCGAAACAAAGAGTGGTAAATCAACCAATAGGGAATGAACGTGACCAACGTGAGTCCCAGTTTTGCAGAAAAGTATTTAACTGCTTGAAAATAATACGGATGATTAAGAAACACTTAACGAGTAATTTCAAGGAAAATTATAATATTTGAAGAACAGCTTATAGCCACGTAAATAACTCTCAAAAAGTGCATATCTTTACGGCCTAGCAACTTTACGCATAAAAAGTTGCATTGATGTGATATTTGACTGTCAAAATGGTCTCCTTCGAATCAAGTAGTAAATAGGAGATATTTCGAGAACAGAAAAGACTGGGAACGCAAATGAGGTGTTGATAAGATGAAGATCAAGACTTCCAAACGAAACTTGAACGCAGAACAAATTAAAAAACCAGGGAAATGGTTTTTTTAATCTGAGTACAGTTTACCAGGGTGAGTCAAATGAAAACCTTAAATATTTTTTAAATGTTATTTATTGTGCAGAAGTGGTACAAAGCTGTATGACTTTTCAACATAATCTTCCCCACGCTTAATGTAAGTCCTCCAGCGCTTACAAAGTGCATAAATTCCTTTACAAAAAATTCTTTTGTTAGTCCACGCAACCACTCATGCACCGCGTGGCTTACCTCTTCATCAGAACGGAGCTTCTATCCTCCCATTGCGGCCTTGAGTGGTCCAAACGTATGGAAATCACTCGGGGGCAGGTCTGGTGACGAGGAATGGCGCCATTCCTTGCTCGCTTTCTTCGTTTCCGGTTGGTGGAAGTGAACCCAGGTTTCGTCCCCAGTAACGATTCTTGCAAGGAAGCCATCACCTTCTCATTCAAAGCGCCGAATAAGTTCTTCACAATCATCAACAGGTCCTTCTCTGATGTCAAGAGTCAGCTGCTGTGGCACCTATCTTGCAGACACTTTGTGAAACTGGATTACATTATACACAAAGTGGTGTGCTTTCCCATGACTAATCTGTAAACATGCTGCAGTGTCATTCAGTGTCCCTCGGCGGTTTTCCATCACTATGGCTTCGAGTGCTGCAAAGTTCTGCAGTCACAACTCGTTAGGACTGACCTGGACGAGAAGCATCTTCCACTTAAGTCACACCATTTGCGAACTCCCTACTCCATTCATAGACTTGCTGCTGTGACAAACATGCATCACCGTACTGAACCTTCATTCATCGGCGAATTTCAATAGGTTTCACGCCTTCACTACGCAAAAACAGAATAGCAGAACGCTATTCTTCCCTGGTGCAAGTCACAAGTGGGGCGTTTATCTTCATACTGATACTGCGACGGTATGTGTGCATCTGCACTAAGCTGCCACCTACAGGCCATTCTGCACGCTGTTTGTATCACGCTTACCAACTTACAGGGTAACGGCAAGAAATTTTGATTTGTTATTACAAATGTGAGGTTTTCTTTTGGCTCACCCTCGTACAATTGTTGAGAGGGCAGTCGTAAATATAGGTCATCTCCTCATTACCTTTGCTGGTAACTGCACGAGTGAAGTACAACTTTCAAAATTTTAGAGCCGACTGTATGTACAATATATACATTTTGTTTAACAGTACGTATATCTGTGTGTGTGTGTGTGTGTGTGTGTGTGTGTGTGTGTGTGTCTGTGTGTGTGTGTGTGTGTGTGTGTATGTGTGTGTTTGTGTGTGAAAGCCTGCCAGTGTGGCCGAGCGATTCTAGGCGCTTCAGTCTGGAACCGCGCGACCGCTACGGTCGCAGGCTCTAATCCTCCCTCGGGCATGAATGTGTGTGATGTCCTTAGGTTAGTTAGGTTTAAGTAGTTCTAAGTTCTAGGGGCTGATGACCTCAGATGTTAAGTCCTATGGTGCTCAGAGACATTCAAACAATTTTTTTGTGTGTGTAATGTGTAATGGAGGGTGTTTATGTTAGTGAAGGTGGGTGGATGGCGTGGTGAGTGGGTGGGTGCCCTAAGCAAACATATTTCCTTTATTCGTCACTTTCGTGATACAGTTCCTGAAAGTGTTGTCTTATATGTAGCGTCGGCATAAAGTCATGCCCTGGCTACCAAAAAAAATATTATTTCTAAGTAACTATCCTAGATACAACTATGCATTTTTTTGCAAATAGTGACTTAACTCACGAAATTTATACTGGTTCACTTCCTCAAGCCTATGCAGTTATTTTCCTGCAAATAGTGGCTCAATGGTCAAAGTTTTTACAGAGACACTTTTTCATGTGATCAGTTACCACAGTTATAGGGACTTTAGAAGTGGATAGAATTTCAACAAGATGACGCATTGCCACACTTGGGGTTATTTGTTCGCCAGTTCTTGGATGAAAGCTTTGCGGACTAATTGATTGATAGAGACGACCTAGCATCATGTTCACAACATTCATCAAACATAACGTTAAGAATAAAGTATTTACTTCACCAGCTCGCATTGTGCAAACTCTTTCTGCACAAACAGGACATGATTTGAAGCGGTTGCAGAAAATATATTGATAAAAGCGTGAGTGAAATTGAGTATCGCCTAGACGTTCTCCGGGCAGCAAAAGGAGTACACTTGGATGCGTATCCATAAAAAGAACCATATGAGTTAAGCTACCATTAGTAATCAGTCGCATAGCCGTAACTAGCGCTATTACTTTATGCTCATCCTATGTCACACCAAGAGCGCCAGTTACTACAAACAACTGGAACTCTATACACTTTGTAACTCTCAAATATTGAGTAGTTTATTCAATAACTTTTTCCTAGAGTACGTAAGTTATGGATCTGAATTGAGAGGAGGACAATATACTTTACTTTAATTCGCAGTTGAGATCGAAGTTCATTTGCAACGAGTATCTATTTGTTACAGTTTCTAATATGGAAAATGTGATCATTTGCTTCTTATTTGTCGACCCGTGTGATAGCGAAGGAAAAGTAAGGCATTGCCAGTGGAAGGCAGGGACTGATGTCGAACGCACAATTGTAACTCGTCGCATATAATAAACGCAAAAGTAATACATTAATACGTTTCTTTCACATTGGTTATTGGAAATTTTTGGTGCCATCTTTGCATTACAAAGGAAAATCTTGCGATCTGAAGAAACAGAACACTCTCATAGTTCGTATGAACAATGTTATCATTATGTACATTAAAGATGCATATTGTACGAGTTTAGTGTATCAAATATCCTTAAATGTAGGTTGTAATTTCTGAGACAAGTGAGATGTTTACTGTTGTTGCTTCCCGGGTTCGATTCCCGGCGGGGTCAGGGATTTTCTCTGCCTCGTGATGGTTGGTTGTTGTGTGATGCCCTTAGGTTAGTTAGGTTTAAGTAGTTCTAAGTTCTAGGGGGACTGATGACCATAGATGTTAAGTCCCATAGTGCTCAGAGCCATTTCAACCATTACTGTTGTTGCAGCTTGGTACTGTTTCTTTTGTAGCATTTGCCTATGACATAAAGGACCACAGTTCCTTTTCTTTCATCTTTCTCTATGTCGTTAACAAAAACTGAGGGACGGTGCTGCTATTTCAGACGCATTATTTGCTACACCCTCATCCAGTACGTGAAGCTTTCTTTAACTCACATAGAAGATATTTCACAGAACAAAAAATATATCTCATCAAGCGTAAAGCACGCCTTCTATGAATTCAGAAGATATAAGCGTCGACTGAGAAAATTCAAAGCGTTGAGGTCTTTCATCATACAACTTTTCAATAGCGTCTGCAGAGACGTTGCACATATTTTCCTGAAACTACGCTAGCAGACCTTGCAACATTCGTTAGGCAGGCAAGTGACGATAATTGAATATTTTATGACATTATAAATTTCTTGATATCAAGAGCCTTGATGACTTTTTCAATACTGAAATATTTTCAAAACGTCGGGCAACTACTAGCACGTTGATCTGCTGTTGCTCTAAGTATGTATTGCTGTCATTCGTTATATATGACCACGTTTATAGCTAGTAGCATGAGAAATTGAAACAATCATTCTTTATGCCAAACAAAATTATTTATTCTAACCCTTACAGTTCTGTCTTCAACAGAAAATCTCGAACTATCACAAATTTACACGCAAATGGTCAATGGATTTGCCAGTGTTAATACAGAAACATTAATACACTAACAGAAATGGAAATGTTACACCTAGAAGGTGCAGTCCAACATTTATCAAATATTGTAGGCAGGTTCCTTGCATAACGGGTATTAAATAACTAAACTTTCATTCCATGCAGAAGTCCATCAACATCATTATGAGTTTTTACCTCAATGGGCACGAACAATCTTTGTATTCGTTGTAGCATGGAAGCAAACTACCTAGGAATGTATTGTCGAAGAAATTCTTGACCTGCTTGTGTCACATACTGTGTCAGTTTATGACAATTGCTTGTTGGAGAGTGGTATGGAATAATATGTCTTTCCACATCATTTCAGACGTGATCCAAGAACGCCAAATTAAAGGATCGTACATCATTTCAGTAGTTTGTGATGCAATTGCAGTAGGGGGTCTCATGTTGGCCTGCTACAATATGGTCAAAAAGTTATGGTAACAGGACTTACCATAATTCCCATGTGCTGAGGAATATTTAGCATGTGTCCAACAAATACTGTATTTATTAAGGGATGAGCTCTTATCATGAGAGTTATATTAACTGTATAATTGTTTAATAATATTTATTGAAACAGTCTGAGTTGCAGTTAGTCATACCAGATCAAGTCTGACTACTTGCAACTCAAAATGTTACAACAGATGATCTTTTCTCGTGTGACATTTCTACGTTCAAGCTGGCGTCGACCTGAACACGAAAAACAAGGAGCGAGACTCATCGTTTGTGACCACAAAATGCTTACTAACGTCCCACTTGTCTCTGGCTCTACATAATGCAACTCTTCGTTGTCTGGGATATCTCGCCAACGGTACACGACACATAGAAACTCAAGATCTCATCCCAGGTTCCAGTAATCTACTTCGGTTTGTTTGTGGTGACTCTCTGTATGTCATCTGCACCCGCATTTCTGCTGTTGCCATTCTTTAATTCGTCAGAACCATTCAGACAGTAAGTAAAGTCGTATGGCAATTTAGCTAGGAGATCCAGACAGGCAGGTTCAGCCGCCTAATTCTGAAGGTTTATCCGTCCTTTGCTCACAATAAGACCCTTCTTTCGAAAGTATGAAAGTTGTGTGTTTAAGACTATGTTATGATTGTGGGTGGCGTAATGGTTATTTGCAGTGTGGTGTCATATGTGTTGAAAGATGATCAGGTAAAAGAGAAGATTAATCTTGGTTCAGGCACAAAGCCATCCGACAAGCTGATCGCCGTCAAAGCTGTAACATGCCTTGACTTCATGAGATATTACAGAGAGTTCAGAATTTAATCGAGTGTATTGTAGCTGTCTGGTGATCAGGAACATTCACCAATACTCTTCCTCTCCTTCGGTGTAAAGACGAAGGGAAAGCAGCCAAGGGCATGTGGAGCTGTAGCCAGGTTGTTACCCATCCATATAATGACCAGAAACCACGTTGCTTGACTTAGGTGATCTATGAATTTAACGAACCAAGGCCACTGTTTATTCGTACAATACTGCGATCTTCTTGGCTTGTAGTAATTCTGAAAGAACCCGCACCAACACATCTTGTTTCACAGCTAACAGTCATTTTGTACCCACATCACTCTTCATTTGTAGGAATGGCTTTTTCTGCACCGAAAATACTGATTTTTAGTAATCACAACCCACTGGAAATACTCTAGTATCAGATCGATATCAATGGGTCAAGATTTCAGTGGTGTAACACTCTGCAGTTACATTAGATTAATTGAGGTGAAATTAATAAGGTTAATGTTAAACGGAGTGAAACTCACAGACAGAAAAAAGTCGCAGCACCAAGAAGGAGTTGTGCGACATAAACAAAAGCTGGTAGGCTTCATTCTATAACTGAAAGATGATATATACTCGAGTTTTATTATAAGAGTGACGCTACTAGTGGCACTATGAGAATGCAAATCACGTTTGCTTTAAATACAAAAGTAACTAATGCTGGTCGTGGGCGTTAGTTACATTTGAGATTGGGAGTAGTGAGTTTATGTTAGTCAAGAATGCCTTTAAGGTGACAGAGACGCCATTATCAACACCTCACTGAATTTGAACGAGATCGTGTAACGTGGTTACGAGAAGTTGCATGTTCCTTCTGCTATATTGCAGAAGGATTTGGCATAAATGTAGCCATTGTACACGATTGCTTTCAGCGGCGGCCACGAGAATGTACAGTCGCAAGAAGGCCTGGATCTGGACGGCCACGTGGCACTACCGAGAGGGAAGACCGTCGTGTTGATTGTGTGGCTCTGCAGGAGCATGCGAGCAGCAGCTGGCACCGCTGAGAAACAACGAACTGTTACATATCAGTTATTGCAAGGAGAGGTCCGAGCTTGACACACAGTGGAGTGCCTTCAACTGACTCGAAACCACCGTCGTTTGCGACTTCAGATGTGTAAAGCGAGTGCTTACTGGAGGGCAGGTTGGAGGTCCGCTGTGTTTTCTGATGTAAGCTGGTTCTACCTCTGGGCCAGTTTGTTGGTTAGAAGGAGGCCAGCTGAAGGCCTGCTACCAATATGTCTGTCTGCTAGATATACTGGATCCACATCTGGAGCTATGATTTGGTGTGCAATTTAGAATGAGAGCAGGAGCACTCTCGTGGTTATCTTACGCAGCCTGAATGCGAAATTGTACCTCAGTCTGGTGATTCGACTTGGTGTGTGGCTATTCATGAACGGCATTCCAGGAGATGTTTTCCAACAGGATAACGCTCGCCCACATACCATTGGTGTTACCCAACATGCGCCACAGAGTGTCGATATGTTGCACTGGACTGCTAGATCACAAGATGTCTCCAGTGTAGCAAATATGGGACACCATCGGACGTCAACTATAGCGTCATCCACAACCAACATTAATTGTCCCTGTATTGACCGACCAAGTGTAGCATGCGAAAAATTCCATCCCACAAACTGACATCTGGCACCTATACAACATAATGCATGGACGTTTGTATACTTGTATTCAGCATTCTGACAGTTTAACCGGTTGGTAGTGTAATAGCACATAACATTTTCGATGGTTTTCCTCGAGTTTACATAAATCTGCAATCTAGCAGTGTTATTCATTTAAGTATATTACCTAGAGAAATGTATTCCAGAAATTTCATTGCTCTATATTAATTTTGCTTTAGTGATGCAATTCCTTCCCTTCTGTGTACATATTTTTACTTAAAATAAGTGTGATACTTTATTGGAATTTTCTCTTTTCTTTCAAATCCAGCAGTAAGGGGCAGCTTTTCTTCATTTTGCCTTTGAGCCAAAATCACTGACATTTTTTTGTGCAGAAGTAAGGGCAGCACAAAATGTATGTAATTTACAAATACAACCAGAACGCATTGCTAGTTATATTTAGCTGATGGAGAGACATTAAAGTGAGGTTAACATACACTGGTGTCCAAAATCAAAGCAACAAACGAAAGTTTGCAAGGTTGCGTTTATTTTGCCACAAAACAGTATAAACAGGTGATAGTAAAGTAGAAACAACGTAAATGATATCGAAATGTGAAACTTCCTGGCAGATTAAAACTGTGTGCCGGACCGAGACTCGAGGCAAAGGTCCCAAGTTCGAGTCTCGGTCCGGCACACAGTTTTAATCTACCAGGAAGTGTCATATCAGCGCACACTCCGCTGCAGACTGAAAATCTCATCCTAAATATCGAAATGTAATCAGGTGCTATATGCATAGCGGTAGATAAAAATGTTCTTGGTTGTTTTCCAACTTAGGGGATTAGCACACCTATTCTGAAACTGATCAATGTACTCATTATGAAGTGTGGCCACCTGTGGCACCAATACAGGCCCGAAAACTACGGGACGTGCTTTGAATAATGTCACAAATCTTATTTTGAGGGAATAACAAAGCCCATTCTTCCAGCAGAGATGCTCACAAGTCTTCCAGAGTGGTAGGAGGATGCTGACGCGATGCAACCCGTCTCCCTAGTGCATCCCAGACATGGTTTATGGGAATCAAAACGGGAGAGGGAGCAGGTTACGCCATGCTTGCAATATCTTCCGTTTCAACAAAGAAAAGGTCAGCCACCCGTGCTCCATGAGGTTGAGCATTATCGCCAAACAGTACGAAGTCTGAGCCCACAGCCCCATGCAATAACCGCACACGAGATCCCAAGATCTCACGGTACCTGACAGCAGTTAAATCTTGCTGATTCACCTATACAGTTTCATGAAGAGACGTTCGAGTGCTCAATATAATACCTGCCCACACCATTAGGGGTCCTCCTCGATATCGGCCTCTTTTCACAATGTCTGGATCCATAAATCGTGTTCCACGTGCCCTCCAGATGCGATCCATCGTGACTCACTCTCCAGACCAAATCGGGACTCGCCTGTGGAAAGAACATTGACCCTCCGTTGGGCCTCCAGTTGGCATGTTGACTGCTCCAGTCCAGACGTTCCCTTCTGTGAAGACTCGTCAGCGATGGACAGACAGCAGGTATCAAACAAGAAAGGGCACTCTGCTGAAGCCTTCCGCACATCGTTTGCCTCGATACAACACGTCCTGGGGATGCTACGAGATCAGATGCCAGTTGCAGCGCAGTAGTAAGGCGGTACAATCGTGCCCTTACAACCAGATAACGGTCCACTCTTTCTGTCACCACACGTGGTCGCCCTGTGCTGGTCTCCAGGATACAGGTTCGGTCTCTATAAACTACCACCTCATGCTAGAAACAACAAAACGATTCGCATTAAGCTGTCAGGCTAAATCAGTTTGCAAGTCTCCTGCTTTCACTTTTCCTATGGCCGTCACAGCAGAGAGTCTGTAGGCGTCCTCTCTGCGAATGTGTAGACAGCGACTGTGGATGTGGGAGTATCCTACAAACACTACCCCGCCTGACAGGTGGCCTGAAGTCAATGCTGGTGTGGTTGTCCCTTGATCGGAATGCCTCTCCCGCGCAGGACACTATCTTAATGACATATGTTAACAGTTTGTATGATCATATCGTGAATTAGACACGAGGTGCGAAAATAACAGTTTGTTGCTTTAAATTTGGATGCCAGTGTGGTCGCAGAAGAAGATATAGTTCACGTCTTTATATGGTGGTAAGTGTTTTTACATACGACTTGTAACCTAGGTACTGCTACGTGATGTGTTCCATGTAGATTACGATTATTTTTCTTCTTTCCTGTCTCAGACGTTATGTCTGGTTGAAAATGGAAAGTGACGCGGACCTTGATCAAGCGTGACTTCCTTTTAACTGTACGATATATGTTACATTGCATTTAGGAACTTTCGGGTAATTGAACATGTATCAATAATTACAGATTTCTGTAGTGGTGTATATACTTTTGGATGTAGCTGTATTGAGTTGATGTACTGGTGGATATTGTGTGGTGTAACTCCTGTAGTTGATACTATAATTGGTATGATGTCAACTTTATCCTGATGCCATATGTCTTTGACTTCCTCAGCCAGTTGGATGTATTTTTCAATTTCTTCTCCTGTTTTCTTCTGTATATTTGTTGTATTGGGTACAGATATTTCGATTAGTTTTGTTAATTTCTTTTTATTGGTGAGTATGATATAAGGTTTGTTATATGGTGTTGTTTTATCTGTTATAATGGTTGTATTCATCATTCTCCAGTACATTTTGTGGTGCATACTTGTTTGTGGGAACGTGTTGTTTTATTAGTTTATGTTGTATGGCAAGTCGTTGATGTATTATTTTTGCTACATTGTCATGTCTTCTGGGGTATTCTGTGTTTGCTAGTATTGTACATCCGCTTCTGATGTGATCTACTGTTTCTATTTGTTGTTTGAAAAGTCTGCATTTATCTGTTGTGGTATTGGGATCTTTAATAATATGCTTGCTGTAATATCTGATGTTTATTGTTTGATCCTGTATTGCAATCATGAATCCTTCCGTCTCACTATATATATTGCCTTTTCTTAGCCATGTGTTGGATGTGTCTTGATCGATGTGTGGCTGAGTTAGATGATACGGGTGCTTGCCATGTAGTGTTTTCTTTTTGCAATTTACTTTCTCCGTATCTGTTGATGTTATGTGATCTAAAGGGTTGTAGACGTGGCTATGAAATTTCAATGGTGTAGCCGATGTATTTATATGAGTGATTGCTTATTATTATTATCATTATTATTATTATGATTTTATCTCCGTAATGATAAAATAAGGTCACGTAACAACTTGGGTTCGTCTTCTTTCTTTAATGTTTCCCATCCTTTCAGTACTTCATCTTCTCACCATGTGTTCTTCTTCTTTCTTCTGTCCATGTTGGTCTCTATTTATTGTTTCGTCTACCTCAAACGCATTTTAAAATTAATATTTCATTCTTAAAATATTTCTTTCTGTCATCTGTAACACATTTATGCTGTTTCTTTCTAGTTCTACCATTTTTTTTAATTTACGTTGTTATCGACTTCTGTCTCCAGTTTTACAGCATATTGTTTTTGTTAGCTTGATCGCATTCATTCGGTTCAGGTGTCGAAAGCTGATTAATCTTCGCTTACTCATCACTTACGATATTTTCGCTTCATTGTCTTTGATCTTCTTGTTACATTTTATTTCCCTGACGTTTTTACGTTCTATTACACCTATTGATCTTATAACACTCCATAGTTCAAGATCCTCAATTCCGCTTAGCCTGCAGTTCACCGCTGAGCATTCACTTGCCTATAATCATTACGGCCTTATCATTGTGGTACTGCATTTCGGTTTGATTTTTCTAAATATGCGTCTCTTGTACATGCTTTTTGTCATAGCAAATGCTACTTCCTTTTTATTAATGCTTACATATATAGTAAAACTTTCTAAATGATTTTATTGTATAGGTTCTTCAACATATTTAAAATTACTAGCTGGCTTTGGTTTACCGATTTCCATTTCTCTGCATCTCAGTGCAGTTAATGCGTCGTTTTCTCTGCTGCAATTCTTAAATGAGTTCTATTGGCTGTTTTTTCCAGAAGGCTGCTTCTGTCCCATTTTCCGAAGGTACTGGAAAATAGTCTGAAAAAGCCAGGCAGTTTAATTACCTTTGTTTTCTTTCCCAGAATTATAGGTTCAATTTCCTAGTATTTCAGCATCAAATTCAAGTTCTTTACAATTTTCTTCCTAACGCAGTTACTGTCAGAAATGTTGACATCTTCTTTGTCAGCTGTTTTACGTTGAGGGAGGACTAATGCTATATTTGAGTCTTTTGGAACTCACTACTAGCTTTGATGTTTTTCAGTGTCTCGATGGCGTCATGAACTTTTCTCTGGTACTGCTCGAAATTCATATTTAACTGTTGGGCCTGGACTGTTGAAGAACCTACTAAAAACGTTGCTAATATTTTACAGTTTTCTTTTTTATTTCATATTTTTTCTTATCTTCATGTTTGGAGCAAACACGTGCTGCATTATCCTCTTCAAGTACACGTTTAAGAGTTTTGTAAAATTATCTAGCATTATTTTACGTGAAATTTGCATGTACTTCTGTACCTTGCGATTGTTGTAAGGTTCACTTGATTTTGCGAATTATCTCTGATGTTTCTTTCCTTTGCTGTCTGAATCGTTCTAGGTGTTCTCGGTCCATTGAAGATCTCCACTGCCTTCACGTTTGTGTTCTTTGTTCTTATGCTTCTTCACACTCTTCGTTCAACAATGTCTTGTTTTTTCTTGGCTTACCCTAATGTGGTCTCCATTTCTTCTCTAATATTTTCGTATTTTCTGTTGTAGTTTTTTTTCTACTGGAGATGCCGGCCGGAGTTGCCGAGCGGTTCTAGGCGCTACAGTCTGGAACCGCGCGACCACTATTGTCGCAGGTTCGAATCCTGCCTCGGGCATGGATGTGTGTTATGTCCTTAGGTTAGTTAGGTTTAAGTAGTTCTAAGTTCTAGGGGACTGATGACCTCAGAATTTAAGTCCCATAGTGTTCAGAGTCATTTGAACCATTTTCTACTGTAGATGTATCTGATTACTTTCTGGGTTTTCGTTTGTTTTGTGTGGAAGAATTCGAAGGGTATTTTGACCTTAGTGAAATGATAATCTGAAAGAATTCCCCATATCTTATCACTTTGAGGACGATGATGAGGTCCCATACTCCGAGGAGCGTAGGGGACGATGCGAGGGACCCGCACCGCTTACTAGCCAAGGTCCTACCGGAGGTGGTCTGCCATTGCCTACCCCCGACCGTAATGTGGATGAATGATGATGATGAAGACGGCACTACAATACCCAGTCATCTCGAGGCAGGAAAAATCCCTGACCCTGCCGGGAATCTAACCCGGGACCCCGTGCGCGGGTAGCGAGAACGCTATCGCAAGACCACGAACTGCGGACCTTATCACTTTCACATTCATAATCTTCTTCCATCCACCTGTCATATGCGGTCCAGGGTTTCTCTGTGTGGCAATAATTCAGTAGGCAGCTTGGTATTTTATATTTTTCAGTATTTTCGGTATGTCCAGCAAATTTGTATTTGGCTTTTGACTCATGACTGTATCACATTGCCCTAATCTAGTCTGCAGTAGTTTTTATTTGTGAAACTTTTTCAGATCTTAATTGCGTCTGGTGGTTCTAAGATAGTCAGTGCTACATGATTGATCTCTTAAGGTGTAGTAACCATCTGTTGCTCTTTTTTGAGGGCACCTTCTGCCTTTTCTGTCACAGGGTGTGTATTTTTTAGAGGTTGCTTAACTTTTGAGTATTCTCGCTTTTGGTGTTTAACCCTCCCCTTTCCCACCCACTTCCACTCCATTCACCTTCTCTCTCCGCCATAACCAAAACCACATTCTTTCTTTTCTTTATTTACCTACTTTCCTAAGATATTCAATGTCATTACAGTTATCTCATTATGACACAATTAAAAATTGCTTGATAGTGACTGCTCTGATACAAGTGCAAAGGGGCTCAACTTTCATAGTGGCCTTCTCACTATGACATGGTGTAAGTTTCTTCTTCTCTCATTCCTGTTCTACACCTGTGTCTACCTTGTTTAGCATTTCTAATTTACTAAACATTTGTGAAAGGTTTCTTGTCGCACAAGAATGGCACTTCTTCATCGTTTTCTCTCGATGACGAAACGAAGTAGCCTCTTCTTCCTCATTGGTTCAGATCGAAATTCCTCTTTTAATTTCTGATTTTTTTGTTATGTTTTCCTGGGATGCAGTTATTAAATAGGTGTCTTGCATTTGGGTGTTGTATAATACCTCTCTTAATTCGGTACTTCCAATTTTCAGGGCAACAATCCTGTTTAGTATTAATTTTTCCTTCTGCCCTGTTTTCTCAACGCGTCTCATTAGCCTAATTTGAAACATTTTCAGTGATATAATTTTCTTCTGAAGCTTGGCTGCTATGTCAAAAAATTTATCACTCAAACATTTATGAACTCCTCCTTGTGTTTCTCCTCTAGATAACTGGCTAACAATGCTACCTGTACCTTTGTTTTTATCTGTAAATGACTTACATTTCCGAGGGACTGGACCGTTCTCAGTACGTAGTTGACAACTGGGGTTCACGGCTTCGTGGAGTCTGCGCCACATATGAATCCTACCATTCTTACCAACTGAAATCGCGACTCATCTGATCAGGCTACGGTTTGTCAGACGTCAAGGATCCAATTGCCATAGCCACGAGTCCAAGAGGCGCTGCAGGCGATGTCGTGCTACCATAACCACTAGCGCCAAATTTCGAGGCACTATCCTAACGGACACTTTGGTCGTACGTTCTATACTAATTTTTGATGTTACTTCACGCAGTGTTGCTTGTCTGTTTGCACTGACAAATTTACGCAAACGCCACTACACTCAGTCGTTAGGTGAAGGCCGTTAGTCACTGCTTTGTCCGTGGTGAGAAGTAATGAATGAAATTTTGTACTCTCGGTACACTCTTGACACTCTACATTACGGAATACTGAATATTCTAAAGATTTCCTGAATGGAATCTCCCATGCGTCTATCTTCAACTACTGTTCCGCGTTCGAATTCTGTTGATTCCAGTCGAGTAGCTATTGAACCGTCGGAAACCTTTTCACATGAATCGCCTGAGTACAAATGACAACTCCGCCAATGTAGTGGCCTTTTATATCTTATATACGAGATACTACCGCCTTCTGTATATGAGAATATCACTGTTCCATGACTTATGTCACCTCAGTCCATTTCCGCCGTACGGGAGTCTGGGAGATGATGAAACATCGGTTTGTTTGTACGATCTTACCATGTGAACGGTTTCTTAAACGCGACATTTAAAACATCAAATTTAATTTTTCTATCTTCTGTTGCCGTGTCAGATCGATCACCGAATGACTGAATAGGAGCCCTCAAACCACTTAGCGATTTACATAGGATCAGAATTTCACCCTTTCCTTCGGTATGACGGTAACAGCTGCACGCTTCGCTCTTCAATGTTTTGACAGACGCACGAATCACTACTAACTTTTGCCTGTGGTCATTTGATAGTTCTCTTTTGAAATGAGAGTGCAATAGTCTTTGCTTCTTCAGCATTTTCCAAATTTTGTTAGTAAAGCCCGGTTGGTCTCTTCCGTTTTTAATCCACGAACGCGGCCCATACCTCTCCAGAGTGGGGTTTACGTTCCTTTCAAACTTTGCCCTTAATTTCACTACCAACTGCTTAGAAAAAAGGGACCGATGACCGAGGCAGTCGGGTCTCTTTAACCCCCACAAACCAACCAACAGACCAACTGCTTATCTTCTTTTTACAGTAAAACTACGTTCTTAAAGTTCTTGCTTGATTTATTAACTCTAGTAACCATCGTTGCTATGATGACATCGTGAATACTAGTCCGTGTATCTATAGTGAGACTTTTGATAAGGTCAGGCCTCTTTATAGCTAGAAGTTCTTAAATATCCCACTGCATATCTGCAGTGGAACTAAGAAAATGTACTTAAAAGTACTTCGAAAGGCTACCTCTTCGTACCCCCTGCGATAAAATTGATCTCCCATTTTCTACCAAGTAAGTTAAAGTCACCTACAACTAAATTGTACGACCTGAATATTTCCCCTCGACTGAGCATAGACATTCTTTGAACGACTCTGAATCTGTCATGGTGAAAACGGATGGCTGCTAAAAATATCCAGCAATTAACTTGAATTCACTCAGACCTGTTTTGCTCTTCCAGATAACTTCATCGCCACACTCAAAATTGACCTCATTAGAGACACTATTTAATCGACACCAACGAACAGTCCATCTCCAGTATCTTCTGATTTGTCCTTTCGATACAAGTTCCATGAGTCACTAAATATATCAGAGCAGTTTCTGTCAGCTCTCTATCCTGAGAACAACAGGACAGTGACAAATATCCTCGAGGGCAGTAAATGCGGGAACTTTGTTATGAGTACTTCGACAAATTAGTTATAAAAATTCGACAGTCGAAGTACCTTTACTCCGAACCTGGCCTGATTTCGATATCTGCAAGTCAATTGCAGAGTGTTCGTCAGAGTACCTCAGAATATCGCCTAGCCAAAAAAATACCCATTTGCACCCAACAATTACTCTTTTACCTGAAAAGGTGTTTCCTTTGTACAGTGCACACGTGACCTATCAAGAGATGTCCGACAACTGTCTGACCAATAACGCAGGTCCAGAAATCTACAACCAAGACTGTCATAGAGTCGACAAAGCCTTTGTATGTGAGCCCTCCCCCCTCCCCCACTCTGCTCCGACCCCGACCCAAAAGACACCAATAAAGTCTGGGAACAAAGCTGAAAATTATGAGATTTGTGTGCACCCAACGTATGGGGCCACCACTCATCACCACTTCTGCCAGCTGCCAGCAGCAGCATGAACTGAAGATCACTTCGCAACCCAAGCGACAGGACTTATTGGTGAAGACGTGAGCCACAACATGCAGGCAATTGACACGCTTGATAGCTACAGACGAAGTCTCCTCCACATTTTGAAGTAGGCTCCCCAGAAGACATGCCGACTGTAGACAGGTTTTCTTTCCGCCTGTGAACGATATTTCGTCAAGAGGCGCCACAGCATGCCTAATGTTAGAAGTCCCTATAACCAGAAACCTCTCTCTCTATGTGTGACTATTCGAAACCTGTTGGAGCGGTGGTAACCAGTCCACTCACAGGATGAAATGGCCAGGGCGAACTGCCATCCTCCTCAATGATCCTCCACACCGAGCAACTCGAACGCGTTACCACCCGCCCCTCATCCTGTTGTGAGCAGATCCTCCACGTCGGGTCCACTGCAAGGTGTCTTTGTCAGAGAGCCCATGCGTGGAACAAGCGACAGCTGAGGTCTCCCATGCGATGCATCTGACGCTCTGCAACTGCTAATCCCGAGGCAGCTGACCAAAGACGTCTATCAGTGGCTTTTATCTGTTCACGAAATGTGGCCATCTCCTCATTGGTCGGCACAATGGACAGATACATTTCGTTTCAGCAGGACAATAGTCTCAGAGTATGCACAAGTTGTACGCCATCTCAAAAGTGGTTTAGTATACAACAGCATGTTAACGACAAAGGAAAGTTATTAAGCAAAGAAAGCTATTCGAAGGAAATTACGATTTGTAAAATTAGGGCAATTGCAACATGATCAGTCTCTCTTAGAAACAGATAAGCGACTAACAAGGAGTCTGAGAACGCTCACACATCCTATGGCTGGAGGCAGAAGAGCAGAAGAGGATGTAGATGAAGCCAAAAATATTACCAAATACATTAATGAACACAACAGTAGGGAGTTAGACACAATATAAGGGACCAGCAATGATTAGCTATACATGTTATGTAGCGACCCTAAGAGGTGTATGCATATGTTGAAATATTACGTACAATAAACACACATACAAAAGGCAACGATCCAAAAGGATGAATGAATGAGTATCAAAGTAAGAAATACAATAACATTATTATTTAAACGATACATACAATGATCATCGAGAATATTATGACCACCGACCTACTATCGATACAATCCAGTCCAAGCCAGCCGCGGTGGGCGAGCGGTTCTAGGCTCTTCAGTCCGGAACCGCACGACTGCTACGGTTGCAGGCTCGAATCCTGCCTCAGGCATAAATATGTGAGATGTCCTTAGGCTGGTTAGATTTAAGTAGTTCTAAGTTCTAGGGGACTGATGACCCCAGATGTTAAGTCCAATAGTGCTCAGAGCCATTTGAACCGATCCTGCCCAGGTGATAGCACATTCATTTGGTGAGGATTGACTACTTGTCAGACGCGCTCACAGTATATGTAGTATCAATGAGCTTGCTGTATGTGTGTAGAGTGGGGAAGTCGCTTGGATCTATCTTGAGTTTCATTGGAGGCAAATTGTTATGGCCCAGAGGCTCGGCATGAGCATTTCAGAAAGTGTTCGACTTGCCGGCTGTTCGAGGAGCGCTGTGGTGAGTGTTTTCAAAACATGGCAAAACGAAGATGAAAACATGTGAAGACGTCGTGGGACTGGGTGGCTACCCATCATTACTGAAGCCGTATATCGTGAGCTGCGTAGACTGGCAAGACAGGACAGGCGGCGATCTCTGGGGGAACTAATATCACACTTTAATGCTGGTCAAAGTACAGGTGTGTCTGAACATACAGTACACCAAACACTCCTAACGATGGGCTTCTGCAGTTGATGACTCATGCATAAATGTTAGCACCACAGCATTGACAACTACGACTGAACTGAGCATGTGACCATTGGCACTGGATGTTGGCGGAATGCAGAGGGTTGCATGGTCTGATGAACCCCGATACCTTCTTCATAATGCCAGTGGGAAGTCGCGAATCCTACGCCTTCCAGGGGAACAGTTTCTAGACACCAGTGCTAAGGGACGGAGACAAGCTGCCGATGGCTCCCTTATGCTCTGAGGAACATTCAGGGGGGCTTCCATCTGGCCAGTGGATCTCATGCAAGGCACCATGATGGCCAGGGAGTATCACACACTGGTTATGGACCAAGTACACTCCTTCAGTGGAATTTTCCAGCGAGATAATGTCCCACGTCACAAGGCCAGGAGAGTAATGGAGTGGTTCGAGGAACACAGTTGTGAGCTCCAGCTGAAGTTCTGCCTTCTCAACTCGCCATATTTGAACCCGATCGAACGCATTTGGGATGTGACTGAATGTGGTGTAAGAGGTCATCGCCCACCTCCTCGGAATTTATAAGTAATTAGGTTACTTGTGTGTGGAAATGAAGTGAGAACTCTCGCCAGGAACCTAAGAAATTCTCATTGCTTATAAGTCATGATTCGTCGCTGACGTTATCATGGAGATAACGGCTATTAAATAGGGTGTCAGAATGTTCTGGCTGATAAGTGTATGCCGTGGGCAATTGCACTGATGCTCATAATAACAGACGGAATAATCCACTTGTGTAGTGTATGTACTATGATGACATGAATAAAATCTTAGAATGGTTATAACTGTTCACAGCATTGGCCTCAGCACTTAATACGGATCATGCAAATAAAACAAAATGGTGCAAATGGCTCTGAGCACTGTGGGACTTAACTTCTGAGGTCATCAGTCACCTAGAACTAAGAACTACTTAAACCTAACCAACCTAAGAACATCACACACATCCATGCCCGAGGCAGGATTCGAACCTGCGACCGTAGCGGTAAAGCAGTTCCATCTGAAGTGCCTAGAACCGCTCGGCCACTCCGGCCGGCCATGCAAATAAAATCAAATCAATAAATTCATAACTTCAAGCTTACCAGAATTTTAGAAATATATTGGTCTCCTCTACTTATATACCATGAGAGAATTGGCTCAGAATAATTAAAAGTGAAAGAAAATAGTGAAGTGCGAAAAATGACTAGTTTTATCAATATACAGTCATGCCTTATAACATTGACACACATATTTAAAGATTATTTTACCATAGACGAAAAATACTTTTAACCCAATCTGTAAATCTTTATTCGGTACTAATTATCTCAGCCTTGTTTTCTTCTGCCTCCCCTAGAAAATCAAGTGACACGATAACACACCGGTTCAGACAGTGAACGCAGGTTGAGGTCTAGCGTCATTAAAATTTCCTCCAGAGCAGCCTTTTTTTCTGTGGTTTCAGTTCAACATTTCACATAAATGGTTCCTAATTTAATTCCTTTTCAACTGAGTGACTGCAAATTCCCAACGACTTCTGCATAAATATGGTTATAAAGATCTATTTGTGTATTACCACCATAAAAGCCTTGGGTAATATATTTCGCACTAATATCCATATGTTTCAGTTTCCAGTCTTGCTTCAGAGAGGCATAACGTATACAAGACAGCAGCTAAAGTATTCGTACGTCCAGTGTAAAGGGATAAATATCTGTTGTATTTGTAAGTTTTCTCAGTGTTGTAGACAGCACAGCCTGGTTTTACAGGGGTCAACTCAATAACTGTATCAAAATCGTTTTCTAAAATTGATAATTTGGCTAACACAGCCAACTACTGTGGGATACGTAGATACGAAGACATACATAATCAGTATGTAATTTGCCTGACAAAATAACTGAAGTAATTAATAATTTCATGGGTTTATGAGGTACATGAAGTTATTTCAGCCTTTAGGAAATGGAGCAGTGTTTACAAGGAACTCGACAGTATAGTATATGTCCATTTATCAGAATGACATTGCTCCCCGTCTGGCCCCTATACAGGTAGTGATTCAGCTGGGAAGGGCGCTGTAAAGCCATAGTATCCTCTCCTGAGGGAAGCTGGTCCGCAACTGCTGTAACCATTTCTTGATGTTCTGGCGATGGTACGGAATTGATGTTCGAGCTGATCCCACACATGTGCAATTGGGGATAGATAAAGCAAGAAGGCAGTAGTAGATAGCATTGCGGCCTCTCATTCGGAAGGATGACGGTTCAAATCCGCTTACGACCATCCTGATTTAGGTTTTCCGTGATATCTCTAAATCACTAGAGGCTCATATCAGGATGGCTTTTTGAAGGGGCAAGGTCGATTTCCTTCCCCATCTTTGAATCACTCCGAATTTGAGTTCCACCTCTTCTGACCTCTGTGTCGATGGGACGTTAAACACAATCCTTCTTCGTTCCTCTTTAGTGCGGACAAATCTGGGATCTTGCTGGCCACCAGAGTGCACACATCTCACACACACAAGTCATAAAGAAAGCGCCATGTGTGAACGAGCATTGTCATATTGTAAATTGACACCATCATACTGTCGCAAACACGTGTGCCTGCGGGATGTCCGTGAAATGACGTCAGAGTTCCCTCAGTCACTAGGAGACGACCCCTAAGGTCATACCCAATGACTCGTCGCATGATGACGCTAGGTGCAATAGCGTTGTTTATCTCCAAAACATTTTGCGAATTTGACCTCTCCTCAGGTCGCCAACATACTCGTCGATGATGGTCATCTGTTTAGTGCAGAACTGCAATTCATTGCTGAATACAACATCTACATCTACATTCATACTCCGCAAGCCACCCAACGGTGCCATTCAGCAGCATTCCATGTTTCACGGTCACAGCATACTCCCAACATATGCCGTTTCTGTTGTGGTGTTAATGGCAGCCTACACATAGGTCGATAATCCCATAGTCTTTTGCTGCTAATATCCTTCCATGGGCCTGGATGAGACATCATTTTGCAGTGATTCCGTTACTTCTTCTTTGATGGCAGGCGCTGATGTGAAAGGACAATGACGTGACTGGTGCAAAATACGGAGATCTTACACTTTGATGATTAGACTTGGTTGACAGGAAACTAGTCAATCAATATACCTGCTTACACGTTTCCATTCAGCCCAATGTTGTGGTGATGTCACATCTAATGGCTCTGAGTACTATGGGACTTAACATCTTAGGTCATCAGTCCCCTAGAACTTAGAACTACTTAAACCTAACTAACCTAAGGACATCACACAACACCCAGCCATCACGAGGCAGAGGAAATCCCTGACCCCGCCGGGAATGGAACCCGGGAACCCGGGCGTGGGAAGCGAGAACGCTACCGCACGACCACGAGATGCGGGCCCACATCAAATGCCCTAAATATCTGGGTATAGCACGATCCGACCAGCCAACCAAATGGAAACCAACAATGAGGCCCCTTCCAAACTCTAGCAGATACTGGTAACGCTGACTCACTTTAGTACATGGCATCACAGTCGTCAAGCAATATCTGATGATGTTCATGTCTCTTAGATATCCTTCCAAGTCTGGTAACAATAGTACATATGAACAACACTCATGAATTCTGGAGGTCGTTCTACTTGCGCCAAAGAACTGTAATTCTAATCATTTACATACTCTGAGGTGGTGTCTCTTGTATGAAGTTCTACTGAAATCACACCTTCTCATGTGAGTACTTTACTGTTTGTGTCAGGCCACTTCTTCAGGGTTTTTGTAATTGATATATATCGAAAAAGAACTCACTAAAGACAAGCAGAAACATTTCAACATAGCGTTCTTCACAGACCGAATTTCCTAAACAGTATAACACGAACAACGTTTGAATGTCGCCCTGTGTGTTATCCACTCATTGTGAGATATGTGTTGAAAGTTCGTTCATGAGCATTAAAATGTTTTCCTGCTTTTTACTCAAAGCTGAATGTACTGCGGAACTGAACTGAAATTACTTCTGCGAACAACGTGTCTCAGAGAACACATTTACGTAAAGGCAAAACTAACTGACGTTCACTGTGCAGGAATTTAAATCAAACAGTTACTCAAAAACAGCTACCAAATTCAAACTATGCACTGCCCAGAGAAAATGAAACACTGAAAATACGCAGAAAGACTATGAAACACACACCGTTTACAGGCGAATTAAAAATCTGAATTACAAAGAAAACGGTTAGAATTTGCGCAAAGAAAACATGGTAAAAGAAGAGAAAGAACCAACAAAATACGAAAAGAATCTTAACCTAAAAAATTGCATCATAATAAGGGAGAGTGACACGAATTTCTCATACTGGAAAAAGAGAAAGAAAGACAACCTTCTTACGTGAAAGGAAAATACTAATCATTTTACTGTAATGAGAATGTTGTATTTTAAACTCTTATTTCACAAGAAAATAAAACTCATAGAAAAAAAACTTTACCTTCCTTTCAACAGTTATAAAGGCATTGCTTTTACGATTATGCAAATTGAAATGAATTACCCTGAAACGATCTAAATTGAGGCGAAGAGGAGGACTGTTCTGTTGTAAGAATCGCTAACATTATCAGTTTTCTCCAGCAAAAATTATTACATTAAAAACACGTCCATAATGCAAATACATTTATTATGCTTCATAAATGCTGCGTCTGTAAGTCCTTCTATCAGATTAATAAACCCTAAAAATTTTCTTCAGCAAAATCCTCCTCCGGCATCTGCTATGCTAAACGTTCTGTCAGCTTACACCATTTCGAACACTCGACTACTCTCCGCTCTACGACTGAGCACAAGGTTCACAAGTTCATAGATACTACTGTCACTGCCATGAGTCGACTATTGCACTGACGTCACACGCGACTGCTTCACTCTTGCAACATGAAAGTTTCATTTATTCTGAACCGATCCGCAAATATATGTAAAGTCCGTCAATATACGTTCACTACTCATAAAACGCCACCAAATTTTATAAAATTTTCGTACGTTTTTAGGTTGTCTTACAAAGCGAAAACCACGAAAATTTGTTAAGAGACATAACTATACAAAATTTTACAAAACTTATTAACAACATGTACATAAATTTCTATTAGAACTAACGTCTTAGCAGTCCGTGATTTGCCTCAGTCACAATTCATCACTATGTTTGTATAGGAAGCTGACATTTCAGTCTCTCGATTTCGACTCGTGAAGTAGCATCACCAATATTGCAGCAGAATGACCCATGAGGCATGGAGTTTATCCAAAAGACCAGCAAAATCTCATCTTTAAGTGGTATATTAAATAGTGTGTGGAACCTGGGCAGTTGACCCACAGAAACACCTATTGCAGTGGAACATTAAGCAACAGCTAAGCCTAAGCAAGCAGGCAGCATAGAAAATTGCCTTCTGCCAACAGTGACCCATTTTGTTGGCAGTAGTGAAATTTCAAGATCAGGAATGTTTACAGACCGACATAATATTTTCCATAACAAATTAACATCTTGTCCAACACATATTCCTAATGTAACTGAAAACTGTCTTTTGCAATAACGACTAAGGTTTTTGACTGGCAGGTAAAGTGTCTCTTGCCTGGTAACGTCACATACTGGAGAAAAAGTTACATGATGCACAGAAAACACGGTGCAGATAACGACACAGTCCTTAATTCACTAACGAATCAGAGACAGGTATGCACTAGTTGTTTTATCCCTGGTACCTCCAAAAATATTACTAAGTGTGGAAATAATGTACAAACTTTTTACATGACACAGAATTGTATCCACAAAAATAAATACGTAAAATATACAAGAAATTACGTAAAACATGACATATACAGTTATACAATAGATAGCTACTCATGGTAATTCGAACATTCAAAATAAAATGTTCATAATAAAGCAAAATATATTAAACACTGGAAAAGCCAAGCAAATGCCAACGATACAAATAATAAATCTACAAAACAAGAAACATAGTAGTGTAATAAGAAAAAAGCCATGTGAGTTCAGAAGAAATCGAAAACATATTAGAAATTGGCATCTTTACATTTGAGCCATGGAAAGCAAAAGTATAAAACCTATCTCTAGAAACAAATATCCTTTCCTACCAAAATTATCACTATTTTAAAATTTCAGATTTCTGCCTTAGATTCATGATCATGAGTTCAGGAAATGGAAAAGGGAACTGTCACAGTGAAGTGTGTCAACAAGTCATGTTCAAACAAAACTGTCAGACATCCGAATTCATGCATGAGATGTGTACTTAATCACCTATATTTCAAACATTCCTCAGATTAGTTCCCTCCTTCAACTTCTTAACTCTCGTCGAACTTACTTCCAAAATCTCTTATTTATCACTTACATTATCCTAATATTTCATTTTTCAATAAGATAATGTAAATTGTACTCAAATTACACTTCGAATGTTGCTGAAACGTCATATCTCATAGGATGGGGCCCCTCCACGCCCGGACCAACGTGGTGACCAAACCAAAAGTTCTACTGTCACCTCCGTATAAAACGTTAGTTTTAGAATCAGGAGTCACAGGATGCAGGCTGTGATGTTATCCATGCGTCTGGGTAAGATTACTCATTTACGTGGTCCATCAGGAGATAGAAGTGGTCGAAAACGATCGAAGGGTAGCGGTTGTAAGGGCAGAGGGAAAAAAGTGCCAAGGCAAGCGCCAAGGGAAAAAAACCTCTGCGACAGTAGGACGGGTAGTGAGGGCAGTAGCGGATTGCTAGCTGCGACAGCGCATGCAAGGCGTGGTTATGTTAGTGCGAGGTACCGTGCATCGTTACCGTTGTCGTTGCTGGCGCTCGTTCCAGGATCTGCTGCTGCTGCGTCCCTGAAACATTTCATTGTCGTCATATATTAGTGGGCGATCGGTCATAAATCAGCTCACAGTGTGGGGGGTGTGTGTCGCTGGTTTACGTGCTGTGTGCAGTACGGTTTCCCTGCGATTGCCGGTATTTCGGCGGGTTAAGCATCTGGGGTTGCCAGTAGTAGCTGAGTTGCAGGGGATCGCCAGTACTGTCATGTTAGCGTGCTATGGACCATAGATGTTCAGTTTCGTGCTAATAGTGTTTTTGGTCTATTATGTTTCCATCTATGGTTGTGGTCGTAGTTACCCAGAGAAAGGATAAACGGGTTACGCGAGTGTCTCGTGTTTCTGTATAGCCGTGTGGAGAGTTTTTGGAATACTTGCAAGATGGTATCTAGCCGATATTCCCGGTGAAGGTCCGCGGTGCGCGTGTAGCGCGCAGCGTTGCTTATGATTCTGAGTACTTTGTTCTGTATCAGCTGCAGACGGCGCACACGTGTGGGCGCAGCGTATCCCCGAACGGGAGCAGCATACGTCATCAGAGGTCTGATAAGTGTGGTGTACATGGACCTGGACACCCTCCTATTCAGTGTGCTACGCCTGTTAAGCATAGGGTAGAGTTGTTTGAGCCTCGCGTTTGCTTTGTTGGTCATGTGTTGGATGTGGTCCCCCCAGAGTAGTTTCCGGTCCAGCCAGACACCGAGGTATTTGACTTTCTCGCGGAAACGTATTGGGCGTGTGTGCAGTGTTATTGGGTTGCAGTGCTGATGTTTGCGCAGTAGTTTCGGTCTTCTGGTGAACAGAACGGCTTCGCACTTGTCGACGTTTACTCTAACACGCCACTTCACCAACCAGGGCTCTGCCGTTCTGAGTGCGGTCTGTAGTCGTGAGTTAATGTTAGACGGCTTCCAATCTTGCGCTAGGATGGCAGTGTCATCCGCGTAGATTGCCATCGTCGTGTTATGTGTATCTGGTAGGTCGTTAATGTAGAGGTTAAACAGTAAGGGCCCTAGGATGCTTCCTTGGGGTACCCCTGCCTGTATACCATGTCGTGTTAATTGTTTGCCCTGCACGTCAGTGTTGAAACTCCTGTCCGTGAGGTATGAGTGTATGAGACGTACGAGCCCGTCGGGGAACCCTGCGTCGTTTAGTTTGCGTATGAGGCCGTTGTGCCATAGACGATCGAAAGCCTTCTCGATGTCCAGGAACACCGCACCAGTTGCTTTGTTCATGTTGTATCCGTGTGTGATGTATTCGACGACGCGGAGGAGTTCTTGTGTTGTCGAGTGGTGATTCCTGAAGCCGAATTGCTCCGGCCTCAGGGTGTCATTTGTAATGCAGTGCCTAGTGAGTCGTTTTAGTATTACCTTCTCAACAATCTTGCTGAGCGCGCTCAGCAGGCTAATGGGTCGGTAATTTTGTGGGAGGGAGTGGTCTTTCCCCGGCTTCCTGAACATCAGGACCTTGGCCGTCTTCCAAAAGGCGGGGAAGTGTTGGTGTTTGAGTATGGCATTCGTGATGTGCGTGAGATATTCTATTGCTTTATCCGTGAACTCCTGGAGGACACGGTTTTGAATTCCATCGTGACCAGGGGCCTTCCTAGCAGTGGTATGCATGATGGCCCATTTCACTTCAGCTGTGCTAGCCTGGCGGATGTTGTTGCGCGCTGGTTGGGCCAGGATGCGAGTGACCTCCTGGTCTGTTGCAAGTGCGAACGCTGGATCTGACGGGTCCATGTTCGGTGTGAATGACGCTGCAAGTGTGAGGGCCATCAGTTAAGCTTTTTCTTCCGCAGAATATGCCGGTCTGTCGGGCCCTTGTTTCGTGGGTGTGTAGTGTTTCTCCCTGGTGAAGTGTCGGACCATCTGCCACACACCAGGTCGCGTGGTGTCTAGGCCTGCGAGTTTTTGGTCCCACTGTTGTGTTTTAAATGTTTGTATTTTGTCCCGGATTATTCCCTGGAGCCTGTTAACGTGCCGTTTGAAGTGCTGGCGCCTGGTACGCTGCCAATACCTCCTGAGGCGGTTCCTCATTGAGATAAGGCCCAGGATCTCCTGGGGCAGGGCAGCACTGTATTGTTGTGGTGTGCGGATTGGTATGGTGCCGGCTATTGCGTCTTGGACGGCGTTAGTGAGGGTTTCAACAGCATCATCTATTTGGGCTGTCTCATTAATTGCGTGGGTAGGTGGGATGTGACTGTCAAGCGTTTCCTTGAACAATGTCCAATTCGCGCGCTTGTAGTCGAGCATCCTGCGTTGGTCAATGTGCTGCAGTGTTTCTTCAATGTATAGCATAACGGGTTGGTGATCTGAGGGCAGATCGTTTTCAACAGAACGTTGAGTGTCGTTGTTATGCCCTTGATGAGGGCCATGTCTAATACGTCTGGCCTCTGTACCCTCCGGTAGGGAATGTGCGTCGGTTCGGTCGGCGCTAGTGTAATGTAGTTTCGTCCTAGCGCGTGTTCGTATAGTTTTTTGCCGTTGGAGTTTCGTATACGTGAATTCCAGTCTGGGTGTTTCGCGCTAAGATCTCCAGCGGCTATTACGCGCGGTGATATGTTGAGTGTAGTGCTGATGTCGCGTGTCTCAATGTTCTTAGGACTGTTGTATACTGACACCAGTGTGGTATAGGCTCCGTTGAACTTGACCCTGACGGCGGTTGCCTCTAACTTTTTAAGTTCAGGGAGCACTATGTTAGTGTGTTCAATGTCTTTGTGTATAATGATGGCCGTTCCACCGAAACCAGAGCCGTCCGGTCGGTCGGTACGATAGACGCAGTAGCTGGTAAAGTTTAGGTGGTTGTACGGTTTGAGTTTAGTTTCGCTCAGTAGTGCGATAAGGATGCCCTTACGCTCCATGAACGCGGCAAGTTCCGCCCTTTTGTCGTTGATCCCGTCTGCATTCCAGAACAGGATCTGTGATAGTATCTGGTTGTTTGCGAAGGGGGCCGGGTGTGGCGTACTATCCATGTAGGGATGTGTACAGTGTGGTGAAAGCTGTTTGTATGGCAGCCGAGAACTGCCCGGGTTGGGCATCCAAGACCTGTGTGATCAGTGTAGTGACGACCGAGAGGATCCTGAGAAGGATCTCTTTGGTCGTATGCTGGGGGAATAGTGTTTCCAATATTCCACCTTGTGTTGTGTTTGTGTTGTGCAAGTCGGCCTGTGGCTCGTTTGTGGTGTTAGCGGCCGCTGGTGCGGGTGTTGGCGTTGTGTGTGGGCTGTCGCTTGTGTTGCTGCTGTGTGCTGCAGTTTGTGGTGCCTGTGTTACAGTTGTGGTGACGGGTGGAGTAGTGTGTGTGCTTGTGTCGCTGGCTTGCTGACTGTGTGCCTGCGTTTCAGTGTTCTGTTGTTGCCGAGTGGTCTGTTGTGGCGATCTTGTGTACCCGTTCCTGTTCCCTCGAGGTCGTCTACGCCTTCTCTGGGTTTTCGGTTCTGGGGGTCCTTGTGTGGGTGCGTCTTCCTGTGCGGTCTGCGTGGTTTCGCATGCCGTGGCCTCAGGGAGTGGGGTCGTGTTGTTTTGGGGAGCTGGTGTTGGAACCGGTGTGGTTGATGTGTTTTCTGTTGGCTGAGACGGTTGTATTGTTGTCGCAGCGGTTGTGTTCTGCGCGTGTGATGGGCGCGGAGGTTCCGCCGCCCGCACCGCTCCTCCAGGGCTCGTAGCCATGGCGAACGTTACACCGTTCCTGACAGGGTTTGGTGCGGGCCTTGGACGTGGTATGGCGCTGAGTCCTCTAGCTTGTTGTATTTTACGCCTCTGCGCCTCTCTGTACACGTCGCAGCCCCTTTAGTTGGCCGCATGGCCTTGACCACAGTTGGCGCAACGGCGTACGTTTCGTTGTGCTTGTGTGCAAGCGTTGGATGCGTGTTTGCCAGCGCATCCGCGGCAACGGCGTGCCAGGCGACAGCGAAGGGCCGAATGACCGAATCGCTGGCAGTTGTTGCATTGTTGGGGGACGAGTGGTGGTTCATATAACTCTACCCTTACGTCCATCCGCAGAAGGCTTTTTATCTGCAGAAGGCCGCGGGAGGCGGCCGTATCGGCCATCTCGACCAGGTAGTGTGGTAGGCGGGTGTGTGTGCGGAAGCCCGTCATCCGGTTAGCACTTCGGCAGTCGTAACCAAGGAAGTTGAGCGCCACTTGAACTGTTTTGTTCGGTGTGCTGGGGTCCACTCCCTTCACCACGTACTGCTGTGTCCGCTCTTCAGCCGTTCTGTACGTGTAGTGCTCGATCCCCTGTTCTTTGAGGAAGAACAGGAGATCTTTGTATTCTGCGTTAGTAGCCACGTACAGTGAGGCCCTATCCCCAGAGTATTTAGTGTGGAGCGTGCAAGGTGTGTGCCTCGCTTCGAATGTAGTGTTGAGGACGCTAAGGTCCCCATAGTTCCGTATCACGACTGGGGGAAAACCAGTCTTTTGTTGTGCGGGCGTAGCTGCGGTTTGTGTACTTGTGTTATTACTGACCGCAGGTCGGTTCATGTTGGTTTCAGTGTTTGTGTTCCTAGCCGGAAGTGTCTGTTTTGGTGTAGGCAGCAACGCCTTTCGGCTGCCTAGTGAGTTTGGTTGCTCGCTTGTGCCTGTTGTGTTTCTGCGTTTGTGTGGTGGGCCCTCCACCTGCCAGGGCCCAGTGTAGTGCTGTTCTGTGTCCTCGTCCGCCGCCGCTGATTCCGCCACTGGAGTCAGCAGCGACAGCGGGACGGTCGTGCAGGAGTCACCAGTAGCAGGCGAGTGCAGCGTGATGTGCAATGTAGTCCGTTTCGGCGTGTCGTTTGCGCCGCAAAGGTCGGTTATCAGCCGACGTTGGTCCAGCAGTTCCTGCGCTTGCGCAGCGATCTGCCGATCCTTGTCGGCCAATACCTCCCCCACGGCGGCAAGCGGGACGCTGGCGTCGACGGGGACAGTCGACCCGAGCGCCTCTTTCGCTGCAGCCTTGCTGCGGGTTATGGCGGGAGAAGCACCGGCGGAATCTGCCATCTTGGTGTTCTGGGAGGGAGGAGAAAGGGGGAACGACAATTTTGCTCTTTCTGAAAAGAAAAAGCCCTAATTGTTTGACCCTACGGAAGTGGGGGGAGTGCCCTACGGCCTAGCGTGCGCCGTTAGTGCAGTGGCGCGGCACCTAAAGGAGGTGCGGAAGAAGAGAAGCGGCCTACAGTACGCGGGGTGATCCGACATGAACGGGCCCCTGGCACTGATTAACCCTACAAAGAACGAGATAGCCTCTCTGGGGAGTTTGCAACAAACGTTACGGGGTTGCTGTGAGTCTAGCACTCTTCACGACAATTCTGCTTTCCGCAACTACGCGGTTTCTCGACGAAAGGGAGCAAGCTCAACCCTCCGCCGATCCACCGGGCGCTACTGTCGCGCTTCGGAAGAAGACTCTCTGTAGAGCAGAGCGGTCAGCGAGGCCTAAGCCCCAATAGCTACCGATGCACCGGCCATTACCGGCTAAGAGCTCCTTCCACCACGACGGCCAGAGCGCGTCTTAAACGTCATATCTACACTTCAGGATATCCACATTATTAAAACCATAGCCTCAATATCTTTTTTTCCCAACAGTGCAAATCAGTAGCTCATATAAAACCACATCCTCATATCAGACGTTATACCTAGCATCATCACTTCAAATCGTTTCTTTAACCCTCATTTCCTCAAACTTAGTTAACCATCATATGAACACATTTCCCTGGCAATGTATTGCTAACTCAAGTGATTTTACCTCATATTTATTGCTTAAAGTATGGGGGTATCGCTAAAATTAGAGTAGCATATCACACTAATTCACACAACATCGAAAAAAGTAGAGCATCTAACTACGAGCAAAATAAGCGCCAAGTAAACCATGCAGCATGACATCTTATAGAAATTTTATCACTTACGCAATTTCCCACAAAGAAACATCCAAAACACAAAAACATAGAAAAGTAAGTTGTCATAGCACATACAACAATGCATCACATCCTAGCAAAAATTGGTATAACTAGTGCAAAATGTATTGCATACCACCATAAATCAATCTACCTGTCAAGAGAAGAAAGATGACATTGAAACGAAAACAGGAATAAATGTATGAATATATACACTAGCTAAATATATTGGCATACCATGGTACTTCTTATACTAAATATGTGTTACATAATACATTAAAAGTATTTGCTGAAAAGACCTTTAGAAAGTATTAACATTTTGCTCGTTTTTCTTTGTGTCAGATTTACTTTCTCATTTCTCGTAGTTTTCGAGTAAGTCTCTCCGAATGATCTTTCAGTATGTAAACATTTTACAGTAAAATACGTCATCATGAATTTACAAGAAGTCTGATAAATGGGAAAAGTTAAAGGTTTATAAAAAGTGGTAAAGCTATTTTGAAGTTTATAAAAGTATGTAATGAAAATCTGCAAGAAATATAGCTGCCATGCACACAGAACACCAATCACAAGATATGTGGTACTGATTGTCAGTAGAAACATCTAAGTGGAAAACTGTATTCCATCTAACATTTCAGTAACTCAAACATCAACTCTTTCAGGTGTTCAAGAGAAAATTTTCATATAGTGTGTAAATCATTTTGTATCAGTAAAGCTTAGATATCGTTTCATATGACATCAACAGTTTCTCACTTCTTAGCTTACAACCTACTAATTGTACTATTTTTCCAACAACATGTGTCAGCAGGAAACAGAGTCCGATCAGTTGGCTCTGTGCACTTTGGGACTTAACTTCTGAGGTCATCAGTCGCCTAGAACTTAGAACTACTTAAACCTAACTAACCTAAGGACAACACACACACCTATGCCCGAGACAGGATTCGAACCTGCGACCGCAGCAGTTGCGCGGTTCCAGACTGTAGCGCCTAGAACCGCTCGGCCACCTCGGCCGGCAACAGACTCGGTAACGAATGCCTATTCGCCTTTACCTCAAATATCATCAACATATATTGTCGTACTACTCATCATAGACTTCATCATACATCATGATCAGAGGCTTCAGCGCACAAATAGCTTCATTTCACATAAAACTTCATTACATTTCCAGTACAACGCTTATAATCTGCTTAGTCTTCAATACTGACAGATACGAAAAACCACATTTTTAATTGCTTACTAAGAAAATCATTTGCAGTACTACTTGATTTTTCACTTAAATCCAAGAAACATACATGCTTCAGGGAATTCTGTACAACTCTCTTAGTATATTCCTTATCATGTACCAACTTAGTAGGCAACGAAATTTCATTTCATGCCTAATGAATTACATAAAATTCCATACATAGCACTGTATTCATATACATATACCAACTTAATATTTATTCGACAAATTGCTTTATGCGTGATGTGTGGTGCATTCCTTTGTAGGGTCCATTGAAGAGAATGAAGAATTTATGACTAAGAAACTTATCTTTCCTTGATATTACATGAAATTTGAGGGAAACGTTTAGTCCATCATGGAATTCCCTGCTTGCAACTTCATGTCATGAGTTTTCACGCATTCTGCAGCTGTCCTTGCAATATTTGTTAATGCTAGTTGTTTGATGCCTTGCCGTAATTTTCTGAGGAGATAAAGCTGTACGAGTTCTTTGATTTTGTCTGGTGGCTATTGGTTCTTTTACATGAAGACTGGTGGCAAAGAAGTTGAGTCGTGAGGAAGTTCATTTAAGATTTCTTGAAATAAAGTGATTTATATGTCAAGGCTAATGTGTCGGCTATGGCAATAGAGTGTGGAAAACTTGTTAATCTCTTTCATTATACGTGCTGATGGGTCTGAATGTGGAAAATGTAATGAAGTGAATATTGGCTGGGTCTTGTATCTCATTAATGGTAGTAGCCAAACAGTGGATTGAAACTGAGGACCATTACCCGAAATGACCTCATCAACATGTTCTACATCGTGTGAAATGCTCTTAATGAAAGCTTTGCACACTCATGCAGCTATAGCCTTCTGCTGAGGAGTGAGTGATACATATTTAGATATCAACTCCACTCCAACGAAAACATAAGAAAAACTATTTCTGGATCTAACTAGTCGTCCTAGTAAATGTACGGCTGACAATTCTTTTATCTTGAATGGTATTATTGGAAACAGTGAGTAAAATGTGAGATGGTGGAAGGTTTGGTTTCTTGACTGAGTTCACGCTTCCCAAGTACTTTTCGTATTCTTTTATCCATATTTCTAAAATAGTATGTCGGCCGCAATTTGTCGAAAAATTCCGTGGTCCAAAATACGAGTAGCCTAAGTTCCTGTACAATATCAACTTACTGACAAATTCTTCTGGAATACACACCATCCAAAGAGTGCCACTCACAATGCCATGTTTAGAGAGGATACCCTTTCTGACCAAATCAAACTGTCTGATAGTTGTGTTTTTCCTGCCTTTCCATTATTCTTTAAAATCATTCAGAAAGGAGTCTTCACATTGTTCCTCTGCTATGTCGAGTAAATAATTTGAGATAAACTTTCAAGAGCTACTTTTTGTAGGTAAAGCAAGCTAAAATTTGTATCCTGTAAAGTATCTGTGTTGTTATCAGCTAAACCAACTGGGTTACGAGAAAAAGCATCAGCAATGATGTTGATTTTTCCTGGAGTGCAACAGATGGCCAAATTATACTCCCAAAAGGTCGGTGCGAAATGATGTAATCTTTGATGTTTTAACTTGGAGGTCGTTAAATACTGTAAGGCTTTGTGGTCTGAATATACTTTTGTATGCTTGCAAAGTAAATAGTATCTAAATTTCATGAGAGCCCAGGTAATGGCTAAAGCCTCTAATGCTGTGACTGATTAATTTCTTTTTGATTTACTTAATATTCTACTGGCAAACGAAATATGCTTTTGGACATTGACTCAATTCTCAATATGCTCATGGGAGAGATGAGCTCCTAGTCCTATTTTGGAAGGATCTGTAGATAAGCAAATATATTTTGAGAGATCAGGGTCAGCTGAAATGGGTGCAGTGAGCAGTGCGTGCCTCTATCAGTATATCGAACTCTAATTGCGCTTGATCATTCCAGTAACAAACTGTGTTTCTACCAGTCAATGAATGTAATGAGGGTGCTGTCAAAATTAACAATTTCAAGAATCTACAGTAAAAATTTAGTACTTCTAAAAAGCTTCTAACTTGTCGTTTAGTAGTAGGCGGTGGGATTGCTCTGGTAGCTTCAAGGTTTTCAGGGTCAGGTGCAATACCTTCTGGTGAAATGGTATGGCTTAAAAATTTTAGACCTGTTTTACCAGAATGTGATTTTCCTAAGTTTAGTGTCAAGCTTGAAACTTCAAAACCGTCCAACAAATTTTCTAAGGTTTTCTTATTTATTGACCAAGTTATTCCTGCTATCAAAACATCATTGAGTGGAAGAATTGTGGCCGGCCGGTGTGGCCATGCGATACTACGCGCTTCAGTCGGAAACCGCTTGACCGCTACGGTCGCAGGTTCGAATCCTGCCTCGGGCATGAATGTGTGTGATGTTCTTAGGTTAGTTAGGTTTAAGTAGTTCTAAGTTCTAGGGGACTGATGACCACAGATGTTAAGTCCCATAGTGATCAGAGCCATTCGAAACACTTTTGAAGAATTGTGATTAATTCATGAATAAATACTGATGATGAAATTTTTAAACGAAAAGAAAATTTACACCATCGATAACACATCCCAGAGCATATAAAAGCTGTGCTTTTCCTCTAGTCCAGATGTAACTCTATTTGCCAAAAACTAAACATAAATCTAGTGATGACAATGATTTTATGCAAAAGAAGTTTATTAATAATTCTTCTGGTGTATAGCTTGTGTCTGTTTCCGGTAGAATAATAGTATTGATCTGACACAAGTCCAAGTCTAACCTTATTAAACTACCTCTTTTTTCCAGGATACGCAATAGACTGTTGTAGGAGCCGACTGCTGGCTCAGTAACACCGTTTATCACAGCTTTCACCTTGTCTCATTCCTGAACCAGTATTATGTACTGTCTTACACAGAATCTGTTGCGCTCTCTAACTGGTAACTGGTACGGAAATCCTTTGATGGTGCTGAGGCTATGTGTAAACACAACTGCATGTTCTTGGGAAGCTCTTTTCTGTCATGTTCATCAATATTCTCGGCTTCCTCGAGGTTTTGCTGGATTAATGTACTTAAATTGACTACCTAATCGTAGCTGTTGTTGTTTTTATAATTATAAGCTGTATTACTATCAACGGAATCGGGTGAGATTGAAAAAGAGTCATTATATAGAAAACAGGTGGTTGATCTCTTTTTCTTGTGAACTTAACCAATCTTCAGATTTTAAAACGTCATGTTGATCCTAAATTTTTAGATTAGTTTCTGCATCATTAAAGTTCCGTATTGCTTTGTATTGATTAAAAAAACTGACAGCTAAAATTTACTTCAGTAGAGAGCAACAGAAAAATGAGAATGTACCCAGCAAAACTATGTCCCTGACAAGTAAGTTCCAGAAAAATTTCATGTTTAACATAAACAGTTTTTCCCGAAATTCAACCTTGTATTTTAATTTTGCTAAGAAGTAGTGTCAGGCAAAGTATTGGTTTTGAACATTTATTATATGCTGAATCGCTGATAACAGATACCATGCAACCTGAGCCCAAAACTGTGATAAAATTATTATTAGGAATGATAATGTCGATTACAGGGCGTATAATTTGTTTGATTCAACTTCGTTTCATGGAGTACAATGTCGCTAACATCTTCGAATTTCATAAAGTTAATGGTTACGGCAGCAGAGTCATCTGTCTACTGTCTTTTCTCTTCAGCTGCCGGGACCTGAAGTTATTGATTATTGTTTTCACCGTCTCGCTGACTGTCACTAAGTCGAGGTGATTTAACTTCCACTATCTGTACCTGCCGTTGTGGTGTTGACGTACCAGAGTTCTGACGTATAGACTTGTTTCTGTCTGTTGTTGTTTCTAATATTTGTTTTTGCTGAATTTCCATGACTTATTGTTCAGTTTTTTCTTCAATACATGGAAGTTGTGACTGTACAGTTGCCATAACATTCATTCGTTGTTTATTGATTTTCAGCTGATTTTCCTTGAAATGTTTCAAACATTCGTAATCGGCGAAGAGCACAGGCACTGAGTCATCGGAATCTTGATCATTGTTGGCAGACAAATGTGTCATTTTGTTCAAATTTTTAAATGTGTGTCAAATTTTATGGTACTTAAATGCTAATGTCATCAGTCCCTAAGCTTACACACTACGTAACCGAAATTATCCTAAGGACAAGCACATACACCCATGCCCGAGGGAGGACTCGAACCTCCGCCGGGACCAGACGCACAGTCTATGACTGCAGCGCAGAAGACTGCTCGGCTAATCCCTCTCGGCAATGTGTCATTTTGTAAGTAGTTCATCTATTTGTTCGGAGATTTTACTTATTTGTTCTTTCTGTACCTCTGATCATAAGTGTAAGGTTCCGATTTAAAAAAAAAAATTAGTTTGACATTCTCTTGTAATACTGCGGTGTCATCTTTTATCTATTACACTGGGGACGACCCCCCTAACTTTCGCTATTATTTCTGCGCGGTCGTTTTCTTGCGCGTTTTTAATTTGCCCAGTGTCGGTGCCTCAGACTTGTAATCGGTTACTAATATAGTCCAAAACGTTTTGTATTTCTTCTTTCAGCTTGCCTGATAAGTTCTGTACCTTTTGTTTGGTCTGTTTAAACAGATCATTAGCTTGTTCTTGGGACTTTTCACTATGTTCTCTCAGGTGTTCAAACTGTGCATTATATAATTCTTGCGTCTGTTTGATCTTTTCACTTGTTCGGTGATGTCGCAGTTACGACTGTTTAAGCTGTTCAAGTAGCGATTGAAATATCATTGCTACGTTTTGATCTGAATTCGTATTGTTCGACAGACTGACAGAGTCCGATATACGGAAAACAAGCGATGCAAACCTTAATCTGTATTATGTAACTGCATATCCGTATCTGTGTTATTCACGTTTTGTTGTCTGGTTTGCGTATCATAAATTGGCGACTTATTTCCTAGCGAATCCTGTACGGTTTGACAAATATCGCTCTTCTCGGATTTTTCTCTATTTCAGGTGTAGGAATCTTTCCCTTTGGTCGCGTAATTAGATTACTTTCCGTTACCGTATAAATGCTAAAAGGTAACTGTTCATTATGCTGTAGTGTGTCAGCTTCTGTTGCTGTTCGTCACTGCACTGAACGCAGCTGGTGTTCATTGTTGTGACAAAGTGAGATTAACAACCGTTATAAAAAATGCCATAATTGTAATATGGTTTACTGCTCCAAAGAAAATGCTGTAAATGTAAATATGACGAAACCGGTGCCTAACAGCAAAATCCATAAATCAAATTTTTACCCGTAACGTAACTTCTTCACACTTACTGAATATTTGTCACGCGTAATAAATAATCATCACACGCCAAGTACATGAAAACGTAGAAAATTTCACATGTAACATTTGAACAAAAATATAGCTGGAAAGACAGAAAAAAATTATGTTTTTCAATAGTGCCAAACGAAAATTTGAAGCAGCGGTAATAAAGCGAAACTTATTTATTGTGACTCGATCGTTAGTTTCTTCATGAGAATTAAAATGTTAGCCTGCTTTTTACCCAAAGCTGAATGTACTTCCCTCTGTTATAAAAAGGTCAAACTCATTTTATTATTGCGAACAGCTTGTCTCACGATTTACATAAAGACAAAAGTAACTGGATTTCACTGTGCAGGAAATTAAATCAAACTGTCACTCAAAAACCACTACCAAAACCTAACTACACACTGCCCAAAAGATTGGAACACTGCATACTGAAATTACTTCAAATGAACATAAAACTCACAGAAAACCAGAAATTTACCTTCTTTGCAAAAGTCTTACAAGGCAGTGCTTTTCGATTACACAAATTGAAATGAACTGTGTAGATCTAGATATGTAGACTTAGATCTGTACTGAAATGACCTACACTGAAAAGGTGATCTGGACTATTCGGTTGCAAGAATCCATAACATTACGAGTACGCGCTAGCAGAAATTACTACCTTCAAAACATCAACAATGCAAACCCGTTCCCTCTGTTTCAAAAATGCTGTATCTGTAAGTCTTTCCGTCAGATTAATAATTCCGAACAATTTCCTTCAGCAAAATTCTCCTCCAATATGTTCAACTCTAAAAGTTCTGCCAGCTTACCCCATGTCCAACACTCGACTACTCTCCGCTCTACAACTGAGCCGAAGACACACAAGCTCAGAGATGCTACGGCCACGCCTTTAAGGTCATTATCCAACAGATGTCACACACGGCTGCTTCATTCTCGTAACATGAAATTCCCTCTCATTCTGAAACTATCCGCAAATAACCGTCCAGACCTCCCATATATGTCCATTTTTTAGTGGCTTTCAATACTACGTGAAATACACGACGCTTAACTTTAATAGTTCTATTTTTTCACTGAGCCGCCGATTAATATTTATATCTAGGATTAGACAGTACGAATATAATCAGATTCCTTGATTCTGTAGCAGGTTTCACCATTACATCACACAAAAACATCAGTTTGAAAGAAGCGCTGCGAAGATCATGATAGTATTTGCCGACCCATAATAAAAGAGGGCAAAAGGCGGTGAGCCGAGCGTAGCGCGTAGGTCGCAGGTCATCGCTATTTCGTGCCCCAAGAGTGATACTGCGCCCTTAATACTTGGAAACAAGCGCACACGGCAGCCTCTGGCTGATTTCCCCCGTGGCGTATCCCAGACTTGCGCTCTAGTCTGTAGCTGTATTGTCGCTCAGATTCTGGATTAGTAACGGAACGTGCTTGCTTGTTCTCAAGTAACAATGACTTCCCACGTAAGCCTCCCACCCTGTCAGTTTCCTATACGCTTTAAATTATTTATTTCCTTCCCAGTAGTCAGTGACTTCCATTTATCTAAGCAACTTCTTCTGATGTTAAAACTTACCTAAAATTCTAGGTATTTCTTAAAAAACCATACCGTTAATAAATGTGGTAAAAACTATAAACAAGCATAAATTTACTTAACGAGCTATCCAAACTGATCCCCGGGCTTCAACGTGTCTCTTAAGGAAAATTTAATACCTAAAGTATACCATTTTTAGAGAATTTACTGTGTCATGAGCGTCTGATTTTTTCTAAAATTATAGCCGTTGCTTTAGACTAGGAAGACACCAACTTCAATAGGGATTCTGGGAATCCACAAACATGAAAGCTGTAAGGTGACACGTGTACCCATAAATCACAAATGATAATCTCTTCTCGATGTAAAACATGTCAGATTTATCCGAGTTCTCTATGTATCATGCGCCCTCTTCCACTCACTGCTGACTAAAGTTATTGGCCGTTTGAATACTGTGAACTTTTTATGATACACACCAGTCTTCTCCCTCCCCCATACCTTCTTTCGCCCCCACCACAGCGTCCCAAGGCTCCCCCTTCCCGCCAGTTCGAAGGAGACGTGCTAACTCGGGCTACCTGCTATCTGCTATTGACGCTTGTAGAGTAGTACTTGACTGCTGTAGACGCCTGAACAAGTACAGCAGTATCTCTACCTCCTTTACCCACTAGCTCCTGATAGCTACGATTACATACTTTCCTACTGCGGTTTCCTGATTTTATTTTCACTTCACAGTCTGTTTGTCAGTAATGGCATTAGAATATAATTTTCCTTGTTGTCCTATTAAAGACATGCGAAATAAATTTCCGTTTTGATATGAAAATGACGGATTATAATATCTACACAGAAGAAATAATCGTAGAGATTGTAGGAAGAACACTGAGAATTGTTTTCTAGCATCAGTAATTGTGATGACTCTTCTGCAGAACAGAAGCCACGGCCCACATACGTCGTATTTTCTATAACTACACTCCCCTCGTCACATGTCACCCTTAAACTGCTCAGAATACTCTTTTTACTGTGTATGAGATGGTGGGGTTTCATTATGGATGCTAAGTAGAAATGAATACTAAATAGAAATAAATACTACCTACTTATAAAAAACTTTAAAAGCAGAGCATTGTTTATCATTACCTCTGATAGTAATGTATTCATACTTACAGAGAACTGATAAAATGGTTTAGCGCGTAAATTGGACTTGTTGATCACGTAATTAATGTAATGGAACTTTCATGCTAAAGCACATCATAGTTTTGGCGCAACAAAGTTGCAGATTAACACTGACACCACACAAAAAATGAGCCTATTATTGCCATGGTCTCATTATCGCCTAAAACTGTTTGTATTTCCCATGGTCACCCAAAGGCCTCGATCTTGACAGCAGATAAATCACATTTTTTTTCTTTTTGTATGGTTACATTCGATGGGACCAAACTGATGAGGTCATCGGACCCTAAGTTTACACCTTACTTAAGGACAACAAACACACACCCATGCCCGAGGGAGGACTCGAACCTCCCGAATGGTGGCAAGGCGCCTCAGACCACGCGACACACAAATTGTTAAAATTAATACAGTCTTATTGTCATTACACAAACACTGTATTTCGGTCGGTGGGTCTTCTTGTCGAAAAGCATACGTCATTGAACACTACCCGATACAAAGCCTAATGACGGCCAGTGCGTCCCTCCTTTGAGAGTGGAAGGAGCTGCGCTGTGGTCGTATTCTCAGATTGACTGCCAACAGCTTGTTGTTTGTGACTTCCTGACTCTCTCTCTCACTCAGTCATCAGGTTATTTGTGCCCCGTGCAACTGCACCCTGCGGGCAGTTTCCACTGCCCTGTCAACTAACTATCTAGTTTCCTTCGATCCCATTGTGTTCAGAATAACGACTCCTGACTTTATTGGAGAACGATTGCGTCCCGAACCAAAAGATCTATCTTATCTGCTGGCTACACTTTCTGAACACCCTGCAGAGGACTAAGAGGGTCTGAGCAGACAGGAAATTTCTATCAGTTCAGTCAATCACAAATTTCTTCCTAGCTGTTTAGATGACTTTATAGTCTTTATTCTGAGTCGTCTCTATAGTAAAATTGGAATCGCTAATACCTCTGTCACTGGTAAAACCCTCGGAAAATATCTGCTGACAACGTTGCCAGAAGCTGTAAAATATTCATTTCGTGTTTTGGATGTCGTACTAACTGTTCGAGCCAGTTTTCTGACAATATTCTATTACTTCACAGGACTGCTTATCCTTACCAATGACGGGTTATGCATAGCTTCCTATGTCGATTATAGAAAAAATTCGTCATCTTATACTATTTCGGTGCGCTCAAGGTGTTTCCCTGTTGTTGAGGTAGTGCTGTCTTTGAATTTCTACACGACCGACAGAACCACGCTATTATTAACCATGTCCGCCAACCCTGGCTATCGTGAGAGTTCGTAGTCTGATTTACGTTTCTAGATTATGCGAAATGTGGTGCTCTTCTTTGAACTTTCTCCGTTTACTTTATTAATCCTATCTGTTAAGGATCCCACACCACACAGCAGTAGTCCAAACGAGGACGGACAAGCGTAGTGTAGGCAGTCTCTTTAGTAGATCTGTTGCATCAGATGGGGATTTGGGGATCGCCTATGCCAAAACGCCTTCTGCACGTTGTAGTGCTGACCAGGAAAACTACAGTTGATCGTTTAATAGATGTAGCGAAATCTTCGATTTAGATCCAGCGTTCTAATTTGTACCAGTCTCCCCTGAACAGTGTTGCAAAACGTCAAATGAGAAGAAGCTTTATGAGTGAGCATGGGTGATTACTTTGGAGATACACACGGAATTCACATTTAAATGTTTTCGTCATGTGATGGATTCCTTCGGAAACACTAACCGAATGCACATTAATTTTTTCCGCATGTAATGCAATTTGCTTTACAGGATGCGTCACACTTAACATTGGAATGTCAACAATTAATAACGCCTTAGTTTCAGTAAATAGCTGTTCATTTCTCGACAGACGGGGACTCTCGCTTCAGTAGCGTAGAAGAAGCCAGCGAAGTCTCCCCTACTGTCAGTGGAAGGGAAGTCCTCCAAACATTCGTTGGGAAGATGAGCTAACCTTTCGATCCTTTGCCACATACTGTCTTCCCCATTAAATATCTCCAGATCTGAGAATCTTCTTCCAGTCAACAACAGGTGCACGGTAGATGTTATATTTGCGGTCTGCAAAGATACTATCACAAACAGGAGTACCAGGAGACACTGAAGAAGATGTGCCAAACCACATTCTGAAATGGAGCGCCATATCAGAACCACTAATTTGTGGCAGTTAGGCCCCTATTATCGGAATCATGCAGCCTGGAGGGCCCTTTGTACAGATTTATTATTCATTTCTTCAGCGTCCGTAACATTCGTGAATACGGAAACACAGTCTGTAACGGTAGAGACTGGTACAAACACCAGTACCTATATGTGCTCCAGCAAAGATGTGTTTGCGTAATCTTCGTTGTTTCCTCTCAAGATAACTGATAATGAAAAAAGTGGCAGTGCACCCGAGACAATAAGCTTACATACTAATACGTCACGAAATGCTTAGCCTTTTTATTCGACACCGAAAAATTTACTGCAGTTATAGATCCCTGAACACATAATTACAGCCGTCATCTAACAACGATTTAGTTCAGTCTGACGAATTAGAAGTGAAGCTATGCAGAAAATCTATTGCCTTAGTAGTTACGCTGAGGCAACCAAGAAGCCCATCACATTAATAGGTAACTGCGGCTTGGTCAACAGTCCGGTGGACGACGAAACAGAGCAAACAGTCTCATTAAAATAATTCAGAGTTTTTATGTTTATGTCGCGAGTGAGGGATGTTAAACTGCTAACACTGGCTCGTGTTCCCTAACAACACATCTTATTGCACATGGCAACCCTTTTAATTTGGCCCTGTGTCCTCCAGGGAAAAGGCAACTTCAGTAAGAAAGGGTCATAAGGAGGAATTGTTAATCTTGGGTAAGTATTTATTTCAGTTGTTAAGTATATACTAAGTAGGGGTCATTATGTGTAAGCTGCATCATCATTTCACGACTTCATAGATGAAGAGACTTCCTTTGAGCTTCTAGCACAGTGCTGCAGCTATATGTCCTGTGTGAGGACTTTGGATACACGAAGTACGCTTTGGTCTCCGCAACCATGTGCCCAACGATTTAGGGTCTTATACGAAAACAGTTGTCTCTTAAACACAGGGAAACGTGCGAAAGTCGTTAGGCACAAACTGTCCCTCAATTTGCTATCCAACATTCACAATTCAGTAAGAAATGGCCCATGAAATGCTCTTTAGTGACAATGGTCTGCTCTGGATACATATGGCAGAAAGTGCAATAACGGGGAATAAATCCAACCAGCTACTGGCTCACAGAGCGTAACTAGACATTTAACATCAAAAAAGTGGATCATATGTACCATAAATGAATGGCGTATTTTTAAAAGGGCATCAGTCCATAATTTTGTGATTTTGAGTTTAATACTGCATTAGACACTATGTTTTGAACTACACAAACTGACATTGTGTCCTAAAACACAATGCTATTTTTAAAGGGGCGTAGTCATCTACATCTACATCTACATGACTACTCTGCAATTCATATTTAAGTGATTGGCAGAGGGTTCATCGAACCACAATCATACAATCTCTCTACCATTCCACTCCCGAACAGCGCGCGGGAAAAACGAACACCTAAACCTATCTGTTCTAGCTCTGATTTCTCTTATTTTATTTTGATGATCATTCCTACCTATATAGGTTGGGCTGAACAAAATATTTTCACATTCGAAACGGAAAGCTGGTGACTGAAATTTCGTAAATAGATCTCGCCGCGACGAAAAACGTCTTTTCTTTAATGACTTCCATCGCAACTCCCGTATCATATCTGCCACACTCTCTCCCCTATTACGTGATATTACAAAACGAGCTGCCTTTTTTGCACCCTTTCGATGTCCTCCGCCAATCCCACCTTGTAAGGATCCCACACGGCGCAGCAATATTCTAACAGAGGACGAACGATTGTAGTGTAAGCTGTTTCTTCAGTGGACTTGTTGCATCTTCTAAGTGTCCTGCCAATGAAACGCAACCTTTGGCTCACCTTCCCCACAATATTATCTATGTGGTCTTTCCCACCGAAGTTGCCCGTCGTTCTCGCTTTCCACGCCCGGGTTCCCGGGTTCGATTCCCGGCAAGGTCAGGGATTTTCTCTGCCTCGTGATGGCTGGGTGTTGTGTGATGCCCTTAGGTTAGTTAGGTTTAAGTAGTTCTAAGTTCTAGGAGACTGATGACCATAGATGTTACCTCCCATAGTGCTCAGAGCCATTTGAACATTTTTGAAGTTTCTCGTAATTTTAACACCCAGGTACTTAGTTGAATTGACAGCCTTGAGAATTGTACTATTTATCGAGTAATCGAATACCAACGGATTTCTTTTTGAACTCATGTGGATCACCTCACACTTTTCGTTATTTAGTGTCAACTGCCACCTGCCACACCATACAGTAATCTTTTCTAAATCGCTTTGCAACTGATGCTGGTCTTCAGATGACCTTACTAGACGGTAAATTATAGCATCATCTGCGAACAACCTAAGAGAACTGCTCACATTGTCACCCAGATCATTTATATAGATCAGGAACAGCAGAGGTCCCAGGACGCGTCCCTGGGGAACACCTGATATCACCTTAGTTTTACTCGATGATTTGCCGTCTGTTACTACGAACTGCGACCTTCCTGACAGGAAATCACCAGTCGCACAACTGAGACGATACCCCAAAGGCCCGCAGCTTAATTAGAAGTCGCTTGTGAGGAACGATGTCAAAAGCTTTCCGGAAATCTAGAAATACGGAATCAGCTTGAGATCCCCTGTCGATAGCGGCCATAAAGAGCTAGGTGCGTAGCACAAGAACGATGTTTTCTGAAAACATGCTGATTACGTATCAATAGATCTTCCCTTCGAGGTGATTCATAATGTTTGAATACAGTATATGCTCCAAAACTCTACTGCAAACCGACGTCAACTATATAGGTCTGTAGTTCGATCGATTACTCCTACTACCCTTCTTAAACACTGGTGCGACCTGCGCAATTTTCCAATATGTAGGTACAGATCTATCGGTGAGCGAGCGGTTGTATATGATTGCTAAGTAGGGAGGTATTGTATCAGCGTAATCTGAAAGGAACCTAATCGGTATACAATCTGGACCTGAAGACTTGCACGATACCCTTAAGGTATCTACTTCTAAGAAACTCATGCCAGCAGCTGTTCGTGTTTCAAATTCTCGAATATTCCATTCGTCTTCCCTGGTGGAGGAATTTCGGAAAACTGCGTTCAACAACTCCGCTTTAGCGGCACAGTCGTCGGTAACAGTACCATCGGCACTGTGCAGCGAAGGTATTGACTGCATCTTGCCGCTTGTGTACTTCACATACGACCAGAATTTCTTTTGATGACTAAAGTTCTCTTAAAAGCAATGAGGTATCATTATGACTAGTTCCCTTTTGGAAGTAAAATTTAGATAGAAGCATTGACGAAGATGCTAGTCATTTAATACCAAGGCGTACTGAAAAGTAATTCCTCCGAATTTTTTACATGAAAACTGTAAAAGATTTTCAAATAAAGGAGATGATATTGACGTTGCACATCATTATTCTCCGTATCTACATACACTCCTGGAAATGGAAAAAAGAACACATTGACACCGGTGTGTCAGACCCACCATACTTGCTCCGGACACTGCGAGAAGGCTGTACAAGCAATGATCACACACACGGCACAGCGGACACACCAGGAACCGCGGCGTTGGCCGTCGAATGGCGCTAGCTGCGCAGCATTTGTGCACCGCCGCCGTCAGTGTCAGCCAGTTTGCCGTGGCATACGGAGCTCCACCGCAATCTTTAACATTGGTAGCATGCCGCGACAGCGTGGACGTGAACCGTATGTGCAGTTGACGGACTTTGAGCGAGGGCGTATAGTGGGCATGCGGGAGGCCGGGTGGACGTACCGCCGAATTGCTCAACACGTGGGGCGTGAGGTCTCCACAGTACATCGATGTTGTCGCCAGTGGTCGGCGGAAGGTGCACGTGCCCGTCGACCTGGGACCGGACCGCAGCGACGCACGGATGTACGCCAAGACCGTAGGATCCTACGCAGTGCCGTAGGGGACCGCACAGCCACTTCCCAGCAAATTAGGGACACTGTTGCTCCTGGGGTATCGCCGAGGACCATTCGCAACCGTCTCCATGAAGCTGGGCTACGGTCCCGCACACCGTTAGGCCGTCTTCCGCTCACGCCCCAACATCGTGCAGCCCGCCTCCAGTGGTGTCGCGACAGGCGTGAATGGAGGGACGAATGGAGACGTGTCGTCTTCAGCGATGAGAGTCGCTTCTGCCTTAGTGCCAATGATGGTCGTATGCGTGTTTGGCGCCGTGCAGGTGAGCGCACAATCAGGACTGCGTACGAGCGAGGCACACAGGGCCAACACCCATCATCATGGTGTGGGGAGCGATCTCCTACTCTGGCCGTACACCTCTGGTGATCGTCGAGGGGATACTAAATAGTGCACGGTACATCCAAACCGTCATCGAACCCATCGTTCTACCATTCCTAGACCGGCAAGGGAACTTGTTGTTCCAACAGGACAATGCACGTCCACATGTATCCCGTGCCACCCAACGTGCTCTAGAAGGTGCAAGTCAACTACCCTGGCCAGCAAGATATCCGGATCTGTCCCCCATTGAGCATGTTTGGGACTGGATGAAGCGTCGTCTCACGCGATCTGCACGTCCAGCACGAACGCTGGTCCAACTGCGGCGCCAGGTGGAAATGGCATGGCAAGCCGTTCCACAGGACTACATCCAGCATCTCTACGATCGTCTCCATGGGAGAATAGCAGCCTGGATTGCTGCGAAAGGTGGATATACACTGTACTAGTGCCGACATTGTGCATGCTCTGTTGCCTGTGTCTATGTGCCTGTGGTTCTGTCAGTGTGAGCATGTGATGTATCTGACCCCAGGAATGTGTCAATAAAGTTTCCCCTTCCTGGGACAATGAATTCACGGTGTTTTTATTTCAATTTCCAGGAGTGTATTTTCAGGCCTTTTCCGATAGAGGACTTGGAATTGTAGTGTGTAACTTGGCGGTGTGTAACACAACTATGTCGGAGCGTGAGAAACAGCGTGCTCTAATCGATTTTCGGATTCGATGAGTTCTCCCACTCATGGAGCAGCTTCACCATAACAATGTCAGATAACACACTAATGCTGTTACATCTGCACCAATCCGACGCCTTCACTTCACTGTCATCGATTATCCTCCACACAGTGCCGACTTGGCCCCATCCAATTTTCATCTGTTTACAAAACTTAAGGAACACCTTCGAGGACTTCAGTATGATAGTTATGGATCGGTGTAAATAGAAGTGAGGTTTTGACTCCGTCAACACTGACAAACACTCTTTTGTCAATTTGGGAACATCACTTTTCCGCACGCCCTCCATCTGTCAGGTCATACCCGTAGATAGCATTATCAGTAGTGATCACGAGTGAACAATACGCTGCAATTGTTTTGGCTGTGGTACAGTGTTGTCTTTGTTATTCACGCAGTTATAAATCAATTGCATAATGGTTTTTCAGTAGTGTTTACCGATTAATTGTAATATAGTGAGTGCTTCTAGAGTATACTACAATAATCCGCATCTACAGCCAGGTACACACTCCGAAAGCCACGATGCGATAGATGGCTAAGGGTAACTTTATCCACTACTAGCCATTTCCCTTCCTGTTCCAAATACAGCGAGGTAAAGACGACGATCTATATGCCTCCGAATAAGCCTCAGTTTATTTTGTGTTTGTGGTCTTTAAGCTAAATGGACATTGGCGGTAGTAGGATCGTTCTGCAGTCAACTTCAAATGCCGGTTTTCTAAATTTTCTCAATAGTATTGCTGGAAAAAAGGGTCGCTTATCCTCCAACGATTTCCATTTGTGTTCCCTAAGCAGCTCTACAATACAGCAACAACGGGTAACCTTAGAGTTTCTCAAGAATGGAACGATCTCTGCGGTGTTGTGCCCAAGACAACAACGTTGAGCTTCAGATCATCTCGAGAGCAGCCAAATCTCTCGTTTTGTGGCCAAGAGAACAACGGAGAACTTCAGACTTTCTCAAGAACAGCACGGTCTCTGGAGTCTCTGACGTCAAGAGATTTCGCAAACAGGCACCCTGTTCCTGGCCGGCCATGCGGTTCTAGGCGCTCCAGTCTGGAACCGAGTGACCGCTACGCTCGCTGGTTCGAATCCTGCCTCGGGCATGGATGTATGTGATGTCCTTAGGTTAGTTAGGTTTAAGTAGTTCTAAGTTCTATGGGACTGATGACCACAGATGTTAAGTTGTATAGTGCTCAGAGCCATTTGAACCATTTGAACCTGTTCCTCCCAGACTATATGGACTGAGAAAGATGATACCGTGACTCGTCGACCAATTGTTAGTAATATTGAGGCGCCGACAAACAATCTGGTTAAACATCTTGCAGGGCAATTAAATATTTCACTTAGAAAATGTGATCACCACAACACAGAGGATTTCGTCCGTCGGCTCAACAGCTTGCACCATCTCATATTTCCTTTAGTTTCTAAGTAGTCTCACTTTTCACTCATTGTCATTGCAGCTCATTGGCGAGAAGCTGGAAGGGGAAATCGTTGATTTATTTAAACACGTGTTCACCTTTTCTTACTTTTTATTCAGTGGCCAATATTTTGAACATAAAAATAGTTCAAAATCGCTCTGAGCACTATGGGACTTAACTGCTGAGGTCATCAGTCCCCTAGAACTTAGACTTACTTAAACCTAACTAACCTAAGGACATCACACACATCCATGCCCGAGGCAGGATTCTAACCTGCGACCGTAGCAGTCACGCGGTTCCAGACTGTAGAGCCTAGAACCGCTCGGCCACTCCGACCGGCTACTTTGAACAGACTGACGGTGTCGCTGTGAGTAGTCTCTTATTACTCAATGTGGCCAATCTTTTTATCGAAGATTTCGAAGAAAGAGCAGTTCAGTCAGCGGATTTCTTAGTTATCCGGCTCCACGGCACTCATCGCTGGATTAATTTTTGCAACACCTAAATTTTCCTCATTCGAAGGTCAAGTTTACGATGGAGATGGGAATAAAAACGGCGAACTGCCGCTCATGGAAGTATTGCTGCGGAGGAAAGAGGGTGGCACCTTGTGCCTATGCTTGCATGTCAGCCGCTGTCACCATCCTGAACAACGAAGTGGCGTGCTTAGGCTGTTGGTCAACAGAGCTTCAACCGCATTAGACTGAGACAGCTTATCTTATGAGCTAAATAACCTCCTTATCGTGTTTTTTAGAGAATGGACTTTCTGAATGGAAGATTCGCCATACCGTACTCCCAGCGCTCGTTAGACCAAGTGAGGAGAAAAAAGAAAAATTGTTATCTTGCTGTACGTCGGCGGTGTTTCGTTGCAAATTGGATGCTTATTGGTGAAAGATAAAGTTAAATACGTGTTTCATCTGCCATCTAAATTATGAGAACATTTACGCACAGTGAAGAATGATCTTGGCTTAAGATGGTCTGGTGTCTGTAAGATTGCTTTAGCTGCAGGGAACAAACATTGGACAAACTTGTTGCGCCGTGTAGGACAGATGCTTCGAACATCGAGGACTAACCCTTCAGGATCAGCCAGAGAAATCTGCAGTGGCCGACCATTGTATCAGTACAGGACACAGTATGGTATACAAAAACAAAAAAATTGTCCTGTCGACTTCTTAGATCTAGGACAGCAATGTTAAAGAAGCAATGGAAATTCGCAGCTCGATTGATCTGCTGAACAGAGACACAGTATACAAATTTATCGCAGCATGGGAACCAATTCTGGGAATGTTGAAATCACAGTGACCACATAAGAGAAGCCGTCAGTCATACAAGGGATGACAATCCGTGGCGGCACAGATACTGGGCTGAGGATAAGCGCACGCCGGCCGGCAGGCGCCCCACAGCGTAGGGCGCTGGGGTGGCCGACGGCGGCTCGCCTTATGATTGACAGCCTCTGCGTGTGCATCGAAGCTGTTGGTTCATCGTTCAACAGGTGGTGTAGCTGTCTCTCTCGCTACCTGTTAGGATATCAGCACTATTGGTCACGGAATACGGCGTATTCACGACTGCTCATTTTCCTACCCGACTTCTGTCATATCCTCAACAGCGAGTTTAAGGAACCTGAAGCTGTAGATCAGTTGCGACAAAGAAGATTGTGGAAATTTCAGAGCGATATTCGATGTCTCGCCCGGGAACCATATTCATATATAAATCTGTCGCGAAAGCCTCAAGCAACTACTCTGTGATACTTGCATGTTGATCAGACCTACCAGTAAAAAATTGAACTGCTTATATGTCTCCTTTTAATTCGACCCTGTGTGGGATCCCAAACACTCGAACACTATTCAAGAATGGGTCGCACTAGTGTTCCGTATGTGGTCACCTTTACAGATGAACAACACATCTCTGAAACTTTCCCAATAAACCGAAGTCGACCTTTCGCCTTCCCCACTTCAACCCTTCCATGTTCGTTCCATATCATATTTCTTTGGAAAGTAACACCTTGATATCAAAAGACCTTAATGCGTCACGTAATACATTACTTTTTGTGGAATCTAATATTGCAGAAATTGTTTTCTATATCCATCAGCGTCAGCGTGTATTTCTCTATATTTAGAGCTATCTACTATTCATCACATCAACTAGAAATTGTGTCTCAATCATCTTCTATCCCTTTACAGTCACTTAATGACGACACCGTCCCGTACAGCACAATATCGTCAGCAAACAGCCGTAGATTACTGGTCACCGTGTTCGTCAAGTCATTTCTGTAAATAGAGAAATGTAGCGGTCCTGTCACAATTCCCTGGGGCACTCCTGACGATATCCCTCTCGCTGAAGAATACTCGCCGTCGACAATAACGTACTGGATCCTATGACTTCAGAAGTGTTCGAATCACTCACGTAACTAGGAACCTATTCCGAACTCTCGTACTTCCGTTAACTGTCTGCAGTGGGGCACCAAGTCAAAATTTTTCAGAAATCTACTAATTCTGAATCTGTCTGTTGCCCTTCATCCATAGTCAGCAGAATGTCAAGTGAGAAAATGGCAAGCTGAGTTTCTCACGAAGCAGTGATGATTTGTGGACTATTGCGTCTCAAGGAGCTTTACAATATTCAAACTGAGAATATGTTCAAGAATTCGGTTGCAAACCAGTGTTAAGAATATTGGTCTCTAATTCTGCAGATCAGTTCTTTCCCTTCTTATATACAAGAGTCACCTGCGCTTTTTCCAGTAACTTGGGACTTGGCGCTGGGCGAGATATTTGCGATAATTGCAATATAAATAATGGACCAATGCCGTAGTGAACCGTTTGTAAAATCGAATTGGCGCTCCATTTGGACCTTCTGACTTACTTGTGTTCAACTCTTCCAGTTTTTTCTCTACACCAGGGATGTCTATTACTATGTCATCCGTACGGGAGTCTGTGCAATGGTCGAAATACTGTTCACGAACTATCCTCCTAGTTTCAGATTCCTTAAACGAGAAATTGGAAACTTCAGCTTTCCTTTTGCTATATTCTTTAGCGACACCAGATTCGTCAACGAGTGACTGAATAGAGGCCTTCTAGCCGCTAGGCAGTTTTATGTAGAACCAGAATTTTCTCGGTTTATCGGCTATACCGTTTGCTAAGGTATGGTGGTGAAAGTTGTTGTAAGCTTCACGAATGTCTACTAACATTTAATTGTCGTCCTTCGGGCGTTCTCTTTCGCAATGTGAGTGCTACAGTCTTTACTTTGTCGGAATTTTTCCAATTTCATTACTAAACCACAGTGGGTTTTTCCGTCCTTAATTCACCAACTCGGCACATACGCCTCCAGAGTGGGATTTAGAATCCATATAAATTTTGCCCATAATTCCTCTAATTCCGCCACACTCTAACTAAATAACCTCCATTTCTAGAGCTAGCAACTGCTTATCGGCTGTTTCTATAAAAAAGACTCTGCTAGAGTTTTTGACTGATTTATTAATTTTAGTAACCGTCTTCGCTATGTTGACATTATGTTTGTATAGTGACACCATAGATAAGGTCAGCCCTGTTTCTAGCTACAAAGTCTGAAATATCTCCCTTGCGTGTGCGCTTTTGAAACAGACAGTTTTCGGAAAACGTGTTCAGAAGTACGTAGCAACATTGCCTGACGGTAAACCCTGCGACGAATCCATAGACGTCCCAGACTATACTCGGTAAGTTAAGTTCGCCTCCAAATAATATTGCATGATCTGGATATTTCAGTGCTACTGAGCGTAAATTTTCTTTGAATGACTCTAAATCTGACACGACAAAATTGGGTGGCTGGTAAAAACATTTTACATTTAACTTAATTTCATCTAGACCTGTTATACGTGTCCAAATAATGTATCGGTCAAACTCAAAATCGATCTCATTAGAGGTGGATTGCAATTAACACTCCATTCCCAATGTTGTCTAACTTGTCTGTTTTCGAACTGCGGCCAGCTCCTTTCCTGAGTTCGTACATTGCCTACACACACCTATCCATCCCAACACCATCAAGAAAACACTAAAAGAGTTAAATACGTAACTTGGTGCTCTGAAGGTGTGTAGCAGGCGGCAGTAGCAATGTGACACCGAAACTCGTCTATTCTCACGCAACAGCTCAGCTGAAAATGTGAATCACAGATTCAGCAGGTTTTTGTGGTTCCTAACTGATTGGGGGAAATTCAACAAAATTCAGTATTAATTTCCAGTGAGAGGACAGAGGTCTTTACCCAGTGACAGAAATTTGAGTATTATAAGAAGGAACAAAGGATATAGGACAGATAGTTTACTATGTGTCGTCACAGGGGTGATTCTTAGAAGTTCTAAACCAGGTAGGGTTTTGGATAGAGAGGCTGCTGATCTTGAAATACTAGACGTCAGGTCATTATTACCAGAACAAAAATGCTGAAGAAAGACTATGTACTGTAACACAAAGGAAAATGATATTGTCTGTCAGCACTTTTTCCCATTCTGTCTTACATAACAAGAGAAAGGGTTGTACTAAAGCTTTTACAGCATTCAGTGGGCTGGCGCCTTGGTTTCCGAAGTGACTTGTATACTGCGCCAGAAAAATTAGCTTATCCAGCAGGAACGGTTACAGTTAAGTGTAACACAATCAAAGATTTGGAAAATCTTTGACGTCAATTGCTCGACTATTTCGTTACTAAGAAGAAATTCTCAAATGGACTGTGTAGAACGACAGCCAAGAGGGAGCGAATGGATAGTCGAACACCGTTGTTGTAGCATCATACAGTTAGCTTGTGAAATGCATAACTGTACGTGTTACGGCGTTTGCAATCAATATCATGTCAACGTAAGTATAAAGGAATGTACAATTTCAGTCTCTTTTACATGTCTTTTTCTAAGGAGGCAACATTTCCCAAATATTAATAGTTAATTAGTACATTACCAAAACATTAGAAACTCGATCTCTTGTCCGACAATCACATTTGAGTGAGATAACATAAAGATGACAAAAAAGATGCCCGTGATAAGTTATTATGCAAGTTAAAGTATTTTTGTCAATTTACCACAAATGCCAGTTAACATAAGCCTGTTTAAAAATAGACGAGTCAAATAGGTCCACCACCCCGCTGATATAATCATATTGCAGTCGTCAGAGCATCTATTAAGCATTCATTTCTCTGGTGAATTCATAAATTCTACTTCACAAAAAGGGACGGTTGGCCTGCTGTGCATAGGTTCATGAGCTGATCAGCTGCAGAGAAAGTCGTAGCCAGGCGCGAAACGAAAGCAAAATACCATAGGCTTTTCAGGAATCATACAGAGACGTCTTGGAGTTGTTCCTGAATACATTAGATCATGCAGCCCTCCACTAAACCAACGGAAGTATATTAAGCCATTATTAAAAGAGAAAGAGGTTCGCCGAGTCGTATTATCACCGTAATGACAAACGGCAGTGTTCCGACCCGTAAATGCGAAATTGTTCGGTGCATGGAGCAGCCTTTCACTCGAATAAGCGGCGCTGTCAGCAAATATCCAGCTTTTTACCGCTACCAAACGATTACTGCCGACACTTCAGTTTCATGAGTAATAAAGTTTACAACTACCGATATGGAATAAAGGAACTGGATTTAGCGTCTTATGTAGCATGCGCTACAGCAAGTAGCTGTATGGTGAACCTCGTAATACGTTTTAAGTCAGTACGATATTCAGAAAAATACCAATCCTGTTAATAATAAGATGGCTTCATTCGTGTTCTTAAGCCTCGGAAAGGAACAATATTGACGAAGAAATATCACATTTCAGCTGCTAATCGTTGTATGCGAAACACGCAAGAAATTTTGGGTAACTTTCGTTTATTATGGAACATAGAATTCAGCAGATACGAAGGTCCCTTCAGGGTTATTTCGAGACATTCAATTCGACCACTGATTACTTGACACTGCTAATGTCAGCAGTTCAATGGCCATTTATACGCATACAAAATTAGTAGTTATTTTTAGACATTGGAAATTCTTAGGATAATATCTGTAAGCATTATATTTTCGGACGGTATGACGTATGGAGCTGATTGGAACGCTATTATGCTTCCTATAGTCATTGCTCCATCAACCCCCCCCTCCCCAGCGATACAGATGGCCGTTCCGTAGGTGCAACCACAACGGAGAGGTATCAGTTGAGAGGGCAGACAAACGTGTGGTTCCTGAAGAGGGGCAGCAGCCTTTTCAGTAGTTGCAGGGGCAACAGTCTGGATGACAGACTGATCTGGCCTTGTAACACCAACCAAAACAGCCTTGCTGTGCTGGTACTGCAAACGGCTGAAAGCATGGGGAAATTACAGCTGTAATTTTTCCCGAGGGCATGCAGCTTTACTCTATGATTAAATGATGATGGCGTCCTATTGGGTAAAATGTGCCGGAGGTAAAATAGTCCACCATTCGGTTCTCCGGGCGGGGACTACTCAGGAGGACATCGTTATCAGGAGAAAGAAAACTGGCGGTCTACGGGTCGGAGCGTGGAATGTCAGATCCCTTAATCGGCAGGTAGGTTAAAAAATTTGAAAAAGGGAATGGATAGATTAAAGTTAGATATAGTGGGAATTAATGAAGCTCGGTGGGAGGAGGAGTAAGACTTTTTGTCAGGTGAATAAAGGGTTATAAATACAAAACAAATAGGTGTAATGTCGGATTAGGTTTAATAATGAATAAAAAAAATAGGAGTGCGGGTAAGCTACTACGAACAGCATAGTGAACACATTATTGGGCCCAAGATAGACACGAAGCCCACGCCTACTACAGTAGTACAAGTTTATATGCCAACTAGCTCTGCAGATGATGAAGAAATTGATGAAATGAATGATGAGATAAAAGAAATTATTCAGTTAGTGAAGGGAGACGAAAATTTAATAGTTATGGGTGACTGGAATTCGGTAGTAGGTAAAGGGAGGGAAAGGAACGTAGTAGGTGAATATGGATTGCGGCTAAGAAATGAAAGAGGAAGCCACCTGGTAGAATTTTGCACAGAGCACAACTTAATCATAGCTAACACTTGGTTTAAGAATCATGAAACATGGTTGTATACATGAAAGAATCCTGGAGATACTAGAAGGTATCAGATAGATTATATAATGGTAAGACAGAGATTTAGGAACCAGGTTTTAAATTGTAAGACATTTTCAGAGGCAGATGTGGACTCTGACCACAATTTATTGATTATGAACTGTAGATTAAAACTGAAGAAACCATAAGGTGGGAATTTAAGGAGATGGGACCTGTATAACCTGACTAAACCAGAGATTGTATAGAGTTTCAGGGAGAGCATAAGGGAACAATTGACAGGAATGGTGGAAAGAAATACAGTAGAAGAAGAATGGGTAGCTTTGAGGGATGAAATAGTGAAGGCAGCACAGGATCAAGTAGGTAAAAAATCGAGGACTAGTGGAAATCCTTTGGTAACAGGAGAAATACTGAATTTAATTGATGAAAGGAGAAAATATAAAAATGCAGTAAATGAAACAAGCAAAAACGAATGCAAAACGAAGATTATGCAATGTAGGAGAGCTAACTCGTGTGATACTGAGGGAATTAGATTAGGAAATGAGACATTTAAAGTATTATGGGGGTTTTGCTCTTTGGGGAGCAAAATAACTGATGAGGGTCAAAAATGAGATCGACAGGAAGTGCAAAATGGCTAAGCAGGGTTGGCTAGAGGATAAGTGTAAGGATGTAGAGGCTTATCTCACTAGGGGTAATATAGATAATGCCTATAGAAAAATTAAAGAGACCTTTCTTTGGAGAAAAGAGAACCACTTGTATGGATATCAAGAGCTCAGATGGAAACCAAATTCTAAGCAAAGAAGGGAAAGCAGAAAGGTGGAAGGAGTAAATAGAGGATCTATATAAGGGCGATGAAATTGTGGACAATATAATGGAAATGGAAGAGGATGTAGATAAAGATGGAATGGGAGATATGATACTGCGTGAAGACTGTGACAAAGCACTAAAAGATCTGAGTCGAAACAAGGCTCCGGGAGTAGACAACATTCCATTAGGACTACCAACGCCTTGGAAGATCCAGTCCTGATAAAACTCTACCACCTGGTGAGCAAGATTTATGAGACAGGTGAAATACCCTCAGGCTTCAAGAAGAATTTTATAATTCCAATCCCAAAGAAAGCAGGTGATTACAGATGTGAAAATAACCAAACTATCAGTTTAATAAGTCACAGCTGCTAAATACTAACGCGAATTCTTTACAGACGCGAGGCAATACTGACCCTACAACTTATCATAGAAGAAAGATTAAGGAAAGGCAAATCTACGTCCCTAGAATTTGTAGACTTAGAGAAAGCTTTTGACAATGTTGACTGGAATACTCTCTCTCAAATTCTAATGTTGGCAGGGGTAAAATACAGGGAGCGAAAGGCTGTTTACAATTTGTACAGAAACCGGATGGTAGTTATAAGGGTCGAGGGACTTGAAAGGGAAGCAATATTTGGGAAGAGAATGAGACTGGGTTGTAGCTTCTCCCCAATGTTATTCAGTCTGTACATTGAGCAACCAGTAAAGGAAACAAAAGAAAAATTCGGAGTAGGTATTAAAAGCCATGGAGAAGGAAAGAAACCTGTGAGGTTCGCCGATGACATTGTAATTCTGTCAGAGACAGCAAAGGACTTGGGAGAGCAGCTGAACGGAATGGACAGTGTATTTAAAGGAGGATTTAAGATGAAAATCAACAAAAGCAAAACGAAGATTATGCAATGTAGGAGAGCTAACTCGTGTGATACTGAGGGAATTAGATTAGGAAATGAGACATTTAAAGTATTATGGGGGTTTTGCTCTTTGGGGAACAAAATAACTGATGAGGGTCGAAGTAGAGAGAATGTGAAATGTAGACGGGCAATGGCAAGGAAAGCGTTTCTGAAGAAGAAAAATTTGTTAATATCGAGTATAGATTTAAGTGTTAGGACGTCGTTTCTGAAAGTATTTCTATGGAGTGTAGCCATGTATGGGAGAGAAATATGGACGATAAATAGTTTGGACAAGAAGAGAATAGAAGCTTTCGAAATGTGGTGCTACAGAAGAATGCTGAAGATTAGATGGGTAGATCACATAACTAATGAGGAGGTACTGAATAGAATTGGGGAGAAGAGAAGTTTGTGGCACAACTTGACAAGAAGAAGGGACCGGTAGGTAGGACATTTTCTGAGGCATGAGGGATCACAAATTTAGTACTGGACGGCAGCGTGGAAGATAAAAATCGTAGAGGGAGACCAAGAGATGAATACACTAAGCACATTCAGAAGGATTTAGGTTGTAGTAGTTACTCAGAGATGAAAAAGGTTGCACAGGATAAAGTAGCATGGAGAGCTGCATCATATCAGTCTCAGGACTAAAGACCACAACAGTAACAACATAGTCACTGCCTGCAAGTGTGACTTAAGACTTTGAGCTATGAGCTACACTAAGGATTTAAGCAAAATAATGATACTCCTAAAGGATTTATTTTAATGGTTTTAGGTAGTATTGCTCCCTTAATATTCGGCTGTCCGTACTTAAGGAAAATTTTCACTTAGTAGTTCGTCCTCCAGTTTTATGGCACGCTCACATCAGTTGAGACTAACAGCTGAGAGACTGAACAAGTACAGTAAAAACTTCTTCATAAATTTTTTGAACTGATAAAAATCAATGATTGATAGTATTTGAACTTATGGTCATGTTTTAGGTCTTTTGGAACTTAGAATGAAGGAGATTATTTCCCATATTTATGAAATCGTTAAGTTTGTCAGACTTGTTTTCGATTGTACCCTACAAGGAAGACCTGAGAACTTGAGCCATCAAAGAAGGTCATATTCGTGACTTATAGGAGCTGCTGAACCGACTGAACCTCTCTCCTACGGCTTCATTAAACATTTCTATGGGCCAGGCTCGATTCTGGATGGGCAGATCTGTCAGAGCCCCAAATCAGAGGGTACTGGATTCATTCAACAATGACAGGATTACGCTGGTCTCGTGGATGTTTTGATCCGGTCTCATTTGCATACTCCGCAACGATTAAGACGAAGCAACAACTCATATCAGGTGATAACTGCTCATACATTATGCGGCATATTAAACAAATGCCTCATCCCAGGTATATAAATATTGTACTCACACTGGCTCAAAGATTTTACAAATCGCTTGCAAGCAACAAAGTAGGTTGGAATTTTACAAGAGAGTTGTCTTTGAGAAAGGTGCGTGGCCAATATTAATGTTTTAAGACAATCGTTGGAGTAAATAGGTAGTTCACGTTCAATGTGATTCTTGAAATATTTTATGTTATATGAACTATAGAAATGAAATAAAGCTAAGACGTGGTTGTTATATGTTTCTTTAATTACACGTTAGACGAAAACACTAATTTAATAACAATGATAGAAGCCACTCTAAGTAGATCGAGTCTTTTGTCCACTCAACTGGTTTCACCTACTTTCCCATATTTTCCCAGTAGAAGACATTGATTTTACGCTATCCTAAGGCTCATGGAGAATACTGAGCTTCTTTAAGCGAAGAAGATTCTCATCTACCTCCAATATCCTTAAGACGCCATTCAGGCCCTATAACTAAAGTACCCAGTACAGAAAACTGTCCCAAACTTAGAGGACATCTTTCTTCAGTTACAACACACAGGTTTCATTCTGCCAATGTCGGAACAAAAGTAAAGAAGGGATTACGAGCAAGTTATTATAGCAGCCAAGGAAGCCTGTTAGGGTACATCAAATTATGAATATTGAACTCCCAGGTGACTTATCGTCTCTTTGTTAAGCATTACCAGGCATACACCAATAGTAACGGAATGAAAGTGGGACACTTCGTGCTTAATGCTAGCGTTTCCAGGTCAGTTACATGAAAATTGTGGCCTACATACATATTTTAGAATTAATATCAATTTAGAATGGTGAACTTTGGTGAAAAATAGTAAAACTTCTATTCCTAGCTTTAGGTATGAACAACAGCGATAAGTAAAGACATGTAGGGAACACTTTTTTAATTTTTTGGTGTTATATGCTCTGCGTTTATTTGTCTGATACGACAGGTGGAATATTAAGGTAAATTACGTGAATATTACACTCTTACCTCCTCACTTGTACTGCATGAGTGAAACTGAATACTTTGACTGTTTTCATCTGTCACATGTGGTTTAAGAGAATAATGCAGGCGATTGGTCATCACTTACTGATAAAATTTTGTTAAATGAACAATACAGTGTGGAAAATTGGTGATCTATTTTGGAGGAAGGGTGTAGTCAGTGCCTTTTGTTCAAGTTTAAACATGCATTAAAAGGTATGTTTATTTCGAAATACAGAGATATAAAGTGTTAGAAGGGTATGAGGTTACTGTCAGACGTTACAGAATGAATTAACACACCTTTCTTATCTACCTTTGTATACTGATGTAGTAAATATTTTGGAGGGAATTTAAGTGTCAACTTTATATTTTTTTCTGTGTCCACCACTACTTTTGTTGGTGTATGTTGCAATCTGGGAATTGCATTTCCTAGTGTTGAAACGTGCCTTTTGGAAAAATTTATAAATTGCTGTGTTAGTAAACCTCTTACGTTAATTGATTTTCAGACAGCCGAGCAAAACTAAACGTACTGACATTTCTCTCTTTACTTATTATGATCATCACTAAACTGACACACAACATTTTTTTAGCGCAACGCAATTTGACTTTCAATAATCCCTACAAAAAACTGGCCATGACCAACAATAACCTATACCTTTCATGAATCACTTACCTCACAAAAATCGTCGATACTCGAACTACCGCAATACAGCGGCGCCAATACTGCCAGCTAAATAAAAGATTCTAACTGCTGAGGGCACTAACTACTGATAGGCATAGTTAACAAATGAGAGATTTTGATAGAGAACAAACAATGTATTTTCCTTAATAATGTTCAAAAGTCATTTTCTATAACAAATCATGATATCTAGTATTACAACTTTGGGGATCTAATACTGAAGAAAAGTTAGGAGAAGGTAGTGCTGAAGGTCATTGTTACAGCTGAGACCATATACCTCTCGATGATACGGACTATCGTCATGAAGATTTGTCAGATCATGTGTCTCATTACGAAAGACGGAGAACTCATCGCAGCCATGGTCATTTGAATCACAGAAATGTGAACTGTGGCGCGTGCCTGGTTTTGAATACGGTGATTTCTCGTCTGTACAAAAGCTTCGCAGATTAAATAGTATTCAACCTCATACTCAGAGCAACTGAATTTTATGCTTCCTAGAACTTGGTCAGGCAGTCATAGGACTGAGTGTGTATGTTGTTATTTCGCAGGTGGGTCTCCCACGGGTACGTACACTTTAGCAAGAAGCTGTGAGTCATATAGGGAAATATTAAAAGTTTATATGACAACTAGTTCCCCAGAAGACGAAGAGATTGAAGAAATGTTATGACTAGATAAAAGAAATTACGAACATAGTTCTGGGAGACGAAAATTTAATTGTGATGTGGGACTGGAATTCCATAATTGGAAAAGGAACAGAGGAAGAAATTGTAAATAAATAGCGACTGGGGGAAATAAATGAACGAGGAAGCCGCCACGTAGAATTTTGAACACAGCAGATTTTGATCTGTAAGGGGCAGATGTGGACTCTGGCCACAATTTATTGGTTATGGACTGTGAGAAACTAAGGAAATTGCAAAATGTGGGAAATTAAGGAGATGGGACCAGGATACATTGAAAGAATCTGATGTCTTTGAGGGTGAATTAGGCAACGTGACTAAAAATAAGGGGAAGAAATAAAGTAGAAAACGAATGGGAAGCTTTGAGAGATGGAATACAGAAGACAGCAGAAGACCAGATAGGTAATAAGGCCATGCCAACTAGAAATTCTTAGGTAAATCAAGAGGTATTGAAACGTATAAAAATGCAGCAAATGAAGCAAGTGAAATGGAATACAAATGTATAAAAAATAAGATTGCAACGAATTGCAAAATGGCTCAGCAGGAATGGCTAGAGGCCAAACGGAAGGATTTAGAAGCTTAATTCACTAGGGAAAAGATCGACACCGCCTTCAGGAAAATTACAGAGGCCCTTGGTCAACGATAAGCAGCTTGATGAATATCAACACGCCTCGAGGGTGGAAGGAGTATATAGAGGCTATACGCAAGGGAGATGAACTTGAAGAAAATGTTGTAGAACTGGAAGAGGAAAATCTGATGGCTCACTGAAAAATGTAGTATGGAACAAGGCACCAGACGTAGACGACATTCCGTCGGATTTACCGCGAGCCATAGGAAAGCCAACCTTGACAAACCTCTTCGCTATACTGTGAGACATACGTGAAGCAGGTGAAATAACCTCAGACTTCAAGAAGAGTGTAATAATCACAATTCCAATGAAAGTAGGTGCTGAAAAGTGTGAAAATTACAGAGCTACCAGTTTAATAAGTGACGGTTGCAGAATGATAACACGTGTTCTCTACAGAAGAAGGAAAAAATTAGTAGAAGCCTACCTAAGAGAACGTAAGTTCTAGGAACGAGCGAGGCAGTACTAATCCTATGAGTTACCTTAGAAGATAGGTAAAGGAAAGGGAAACCTACGTTTATAGCATTTACAGACTTATAGAAAGCTTTTGACAATGTCGACTGGAATACTGTCTTTGAAATTCGGAAGGTAGTAGGACAAAAATTCAGGGAGTGAAAGGCTACTTACAACTTATACAGGAACCAGACGGCAGTTATAAGAGTCCAGGGGCCATAAAACCTGATGTTATTCGATCTGTACATTGAGCAAACCAAAGAAAAATGTGGAATGTGGATTAAAGTTCAGCGAGATGAAATAAGAACTCTGTGGTTTGCTGATGACACTACGGTTCAGTCAGAGACAGCAATCAACTTGGCAGGGCGGATGAAAAGAAGGACAATGTCTAGAAAGGAGGACGTAAGATGAACACCAACAAAAGGGAAACTAGAATAATGAAATGTACGCGCATTAAATCAGGTGATACTGGGGCTATTAGACCAGGAAACGAAACACTTAAAGTAGTAGTTGAGTTTTATTATCTGGGTAGAAGAATAACTGAAGACAGCTGAAATTGAAACGATATAAAATGTAGACTGGAAATGAGAAGAAAAGTGTTTCTGAAGAACAGAAATTTTTTAACGTCAAGTACATTCTTTCCTAAAAGTATCTGTGTGGAGTATAGTGTTGTATGGTAGTGAAACATGGACGACTAACAATTTACTCAAGAAGAGAATATGGAAGAATGCTATATATTAGATGGGTAGATGACGTAACTAAACAGGAGGTGTCGAAGAGAATTGAGAAGAAAAGAAATTTCTGGCACAAGTGGACCAGAAGCAGAGATCGGTTGATAGGACACATTCTGAGAAGTCAAAGGATCAGGAATTTAGTATTGGAGAGAAGTGAGTGAGTGTGTGTGGGGAGGATGGTAAAAATTGCAGAGGAGATGAATACAGTAAGCAGATTCAAAGGATGTAAGTTGCAGTAATTATTCGGCGATGAAAGGGGCTTGCCTGAAATAGAGTAACATGGACAGCTGCATCATACCAGTGTTCACAACAGTATCACATGAGGAGTTTGATTTGGTCTAGTCTGTATATTGTTCTGGCACAGCACAAGATAGAATAAAGCGTGATATCATGATGTTGCGAACATTTCATTATTCTGGTCTTAGCAATTCTACTCCGTTTTTTGAGCATATGTTACTGAAAAATCAATTTCAGTGCAATGCTTATAGTTCTCCTGAATTTGTTCACGTTTGTCTGATGAAACTTCCTTCATCTTCACGTTAAATTAAACTGGCTTGTAGCTGTAAATCTGACTTGCAGAGTTTTGAAACATTACTAGATAAATTGGAATACGGTAATGCAGTAGTAGAAAGTAGGCACAGTAGGACTGGTAATCAGTTTTGTTATCCTTATATGAGGACACAGAGGAGCCATAACTATGATAGCTACTGGAATAATTTACATTATAATAGAGACGGAAATGGTAAATGGAGACAGTGGGATGAAGTACCTGATCGCAACAGTTTTAGAGCAAATGTATATGCTTGAAATGATGGACATTTTGGTCACAACTGAGATAGTGGGTAAATAATAGAGATGACAGCTGGTATGATAGAGTTTTAGGTCCACAGACTGTGGAGGCCCGAACAGCTGACCTGCAAAACAACATGTATGTGGAGAGCCTGCAGTCACGTGATTCACAGTTGCTACCAGTAACTCATTAAACTGCTGCTAATATCATGAACAGTAAATGTGAACAATCGAATATGTTGGAGTCTAAAGATGTGGGGAACTTATTCTTAGTGAGAAACAGAGGAATGTAAATTCTTTGTTCTGTTCAGTGCTTCAAATAAATGTCAGTGGAATTATGATATCTTGTGTTACGGATATAGGTATCCAGATGTCTGTTTGTGGTAACTATGTCAGTATTTAAGATGTGTGAAGGTGAAGGTGTAAAGTTCATTCTTCCTGTACAGCAAACAAAGGCAAAAGTGGCAATTATTGGAATAAGTGTGGAGATGAAGAGACAAGCAGCTATTGAATGTCTTTTGAAGGTTATAGATTTCCTGCAAATTTTTTAACTGTGCCAAAGTTGATGTGAAGTTAAGGGCTCATTTTTTTAGGTACACGAAGCTGCGATGAACCTGTTTTGTAGTGATGTTCCATTGAAGGGTAATGGTACTACGTTGAGGATGAATTTTGATAAATGTGCAGTTAGGGGGAGGTGTTAACAACGTTGTCTCAAATTACTCACCAGACCTCTATTGTTTTTTGAATCGAGACCCGTTGTGGGTGTGGTTAGTGTTCATCGCTGCGTCGAGGATACAGATGAAATCGTGAAAGAAAATCGGTTTGGTGTATTGCGACGTTATTCTTTGGGGTTTTCATATGAAGCAATCAAGCATTTTTCATATCATTTCAAGGTTTAGGAGCATATCCCACAAAACTGTTTCTCAAATCGAGGGTGGAAGCTGAGACTGAGAAAAAGTTGCAGCAAGGTGTGATTGAGCCTGCTGTCAATTCAAACAATCCATTGTTGGTGGTTCCTAAGAAAGGAGCTTACAGTACTGCAACCCACTGTTTTAAGAACGATCAATTGACAGATTGGGCTATATCCTTCATGTAAAAATTCACAACATATTACGGACTGGCTTATATTTTCGGTTTCGTAAGTTGCCTGTCAGGTTCAATGTTGGTTTCAGCAGCATCTATTAGAAACTTCAGTAGTATTCTTCCAGCAGATTTGAGAAGGTGGTTAACTACTTACGTTGACGATGTATTAATTTTCGAGGAGAGTTAGGAAAACATAATGAGGTTTTGGACTGATTATTAAATATATTTATATTGTCACTGTGAACCCAGAGTAGTCAGAGTTTGGAAGGAGTCAGGGGAAATTCCTTGGACATATTGTGACTGTATCAGGGATCCTGAAAGATCCAGGTACGATCTAGGAAATTCGTCATTTTTCTGTTTCCAAAACGAAAAAACAGATTCATGCATTCTTCGTATTAATTAATTTTTATAAAAGATTTATAGGTTTGATCATTTTGGCCACACCATGAGAGTGTGCATTAATGTGGGAAAACACTTCTTGGAGTTGAGGTGCCCAAACCAAATGAGAATGTGAGGATGAGAACAGATTCTTTTGGAAGCTCCTATGACATCCTGATTTTTTGTAGGGAATTTTTAGTATGCTGAGATACTTCTAACATATATCATGGTTCTGTGCTCTTCCAAGAATTTGAAGTAGATGGAGTTATGAAGCGACATACTATTGCTTTTGCGATCTGGATGCTCACTAAGTCTGAACGCTACTGTTTAGTCATTGACTAGAAGTCGTGGTATATGCTTAGAGTCTTACAAGACTTACATGTTACTTGTTTGGTTGGATGACTAACGTTTAAGCAAATAACCGAGCTTTAGAATATTTGCGGAGTGTGAAGTTTACTCACGGTATTTAAGGCAGGTAGCTGTTCATTTACAAGAGTGTTCCTGAACTATTTTGCACATTACTGGTAAGGAGAATGTCATTAGTGACACTCTTTCAAGATCTTCTCTAGCATTTTGTTCGCAGTATGAGTAGGATAGTAGTCTAAAATATTTAACTTCCTTTAAAGTTACTAAGCTCAATTTGGAGGATTTCATTTTTATTCACAGACTTAATTCATGTTTATCATATCAGTATTAAAAGATCATTGAGTAAAAGGAAATGAGACCCATGGCTTTATTTTGTTTAGTAACAAACTTATAGTTCTATCATACTATTAACTGCAAAGCGCACTAGAGTAACGAAATTTGCAGTTTTGGAACTTAAGGTTTAGTACTTGTAATCTCAAGCAAATACGCTCTGACATGACGTTACCTTGATTTAATGTCCGTAAACAAACAAATATTTTCATTAGGTTCTTCCTTATTAGAGAGTTCGTTACCTTAACTCTGGTAATACCAATGTATTTTCCATATTGCGCAATACCAGGAAGGTGATACCTTACACTCACCGTAAAAATTTACAAAATTATCGATTGTTGATAAATTAAATTACAACATACTTTTTAAAGAAGTACCGATGTGTGAGTAGGACCCAGAACCCGAAAATAGCTTGTAGCACACTCTTAACAATATCAAAGCACACTCAGTAACGTATGCTACTGGCTTTATGACCAGCACAAAACAATTTTAAAAATGCAGATTTGGTTCATTGTTGTTTGCTGTCACACTTAATATGCTTCTTAAAGAGATATTGATGTGTATGTAAGGCGCTGAACCTGGAAATACTGAATATGACATTTACTGGAGAAAGTGAAATCTACTACTGCGACTTATTTTTTTTAGTTTTAGTTTATCTGAAAAATTTAAAGCATAATACGGAATATGGTAGAATTTATGAGAAACAATGAATATATTTTTCAAAATTTTAAAGTGTAAAGTAACTCACTATATTGCAACACCTTCACAAGGTGTGCATGAAGTACTCACCTATGGAATAGCGATGGTTAGAACTATGGTATGATGTTTCCAGAGAACATCGCAAATCTCTTCCAAATAACTGGAGCGGATGATGAAATGCCTGCTCAATTATAATTTCAATTCCTCTCTCAACATTTTGTATTCTCGTCAACCGTGAGTTGTCTTTGTAAAGCTTCGTGTATTTGTGGTACAGTCGCCTTCGATTGGCCGAAACAAGTTCTTCGGGTCATCTCTTTGTGTCTTCAGTGATGCAATTTGTATCTCTGGAGGTTTCGGCTATCACTGAATGGGAATCGTTCACGGTTTTTCGAACCACGAGGTGCTATATCTCGAATGTTTATTCCATAGTCGGGTGCTAAGTCTCGTCCAGGTCTATTGTGTTTGATTTTGGAGGTAGATTGGCGCTAACAAGTATCAGTGTCAGCTGCTTCGACATTTTCACAAAGATGAAAATGTGTGAGATCTGTTCAACTACTTGCCATGGTGACAATTAGGCGTATGTGTAGGTTATTTCAGAAGTGCATTACAAACATCTGCACTGATTCCTCACTTTTCTTTAAATGGAAGTTGATCAGACGATCGTGCGTGGATACCCCAGAGTCATAGTATGGGGTGTACATGCAGTAATGACAAGGAATATGCTTGTGTTTTGTTAGTGTGAATAGTGCATAGTGCACAACAAAACAGCATACTTCGCGGGGTATATTTATTATTATTAAAATATCAGCACCACTGCGCTTGAAAAACGCAAAAACCTTACTCCGAACCTGACAACCATAAGGAAGAATGTGGTAATGTTATACAAGAATGGAGGATCATCATATTATATGGGAATCTTTGATATCGAATTCAGCAGAGTTTAGACGTGAATTTCGAAAAAAACAATGCGCGCAATTTAGATTTCGATGCTCGCTCAAGCACTTCTGCACACACTGTAGCAAGCAGTAAACAGCTCAGAATACGTTATTATATAAGAGCACAATAAAAGCACAAGTTTGCATAATCGGTATTCATGTTAAATAATTAACATTAGGTCACCTACATAATATATCGCATTACACCGCCACAAGGCAGACACAGTTTAGTCCCTGACTCATATATCTGGGTAAAGACTCAAGACAGCAGCACTTCAGGCCATAATGTGGACGTGAACACACTATTGTGTGTGTGTGTGTGTGTGTGTGTGTGTGTGTGTGTGTGTGTGTGTGTGTTGTGTGTGTGTCTGTCTGTCTGTCTGTCTGTGTTGACACATGGCTACCCCAGGGCTAGTGGTAGAACGAAAGTGATTTTTTTGTGTATGAATTACTTTAGGCAGTCTGCCTCCATAGCTGAGGCATCACCATAGAAGGTTGTAATGTGGAGGACCTGCGTTCGATTCCCACCACTGCTAATGATTTTTCCTTGGTGATAGAACTGCTGTGGAGTACATTCAGCCTCGTTATGCCTACTGAGGAGCTATACTTGACCCAATTGTAGCGGTTCCATGGTCATAAAAGACTGCAGTATTGATGTAACAGTAATGTGCTGACCACATTCCCCTCCAAATCATGGATCACGTGGCCTGGTAGAGAATGAGACAGTGGCCAGTAGTGATCCTCTGGCACTTCACGGCCTGGTGACAAGCTCGTCAAAATGGTGTTATTCAAAATTCATACTAACAGAGGAAAATTATTCTATAGTCACACAGGTCTACTTGATATCAAGAGTGTACTCGTTTATTGAAATAACAAAAATGTATAGCGCTAACATGTTAAACATTAACGTTGTATCCAAATATTTCTACAATTCCAAGTACATACCACTTGCAACGTGCATGCGTTAGGAGAGAACATCATAAAAATCAGAATAAAGTAACATTACTGCTGTCCCACACACACAGAAGTAGTGGGTATAGACCGTTTCGTCTAGTGACTATGTCTCTCTAGAATGCAACGTTCGTCCACTGTGAAAAAATTGTGGTTTCAGCACCTCCCTTATATCAAGTTTTTACACTTCCCCTCTACCGATAGCTCCATCTGTAGATACTTTTTCTGTTTGTAAGTGCTTGAGTGATGCCATGTCTCTCCCTTCCTCCCTTCGTATGATTAAAAAGCCCCAAAGATTTTTTTCAATGTGTCTGTGAGCGCTCTCAACCTTTAGTGCAGATGTCTAAGTTATTTTTAGCCTGAAGATTATTCTGTGATTCTAATAGTTCTCTGTTCCTTGATACAAACTTGTAGCTTTCCAGGAAAGTATCAGAAATATCTTCAGGCACTTTGATCTAGTTCTTATATTACAAAAAAATCTACAAATTTTATGTATGACGACAATGGGGGCGGCAAGTAGTGACAGCAACGACAGTGTCCCAGGATGGGTTCATAATAGAGTACAAAAGATGGATCAACCCACATTAGGTATGGTATATTGTTTGTGATGTATCCACAGTGCACTATGTTTGGGAATTTTATTTGGTGCAAATACACAGTGTGCTACTTGTGGGAACATTGCTATGGGCAAATCAACCAGCACTAATTCCAGAATAATGTTAGGGATGGATCAATCTGGGCAACAATTTGGTGATGTTTGTAGGTTGTGGATCCACGGATCCCATGTGCTACATGCAGGAAGACTGTACATAGCGGGCCCACCTGCACAAAGTTTAGGATGATGTTTGGGGTGCAAACATTCTAGGATAAAGTTCGGTGTGGAGCCATCCATGTATGACGTGGTGCAGAATCTGGAAATGGAATCCAGCCACAGCTGGCCAGCACTGCTGACGCCGCAGACACCACCGCTGCTCCCGCTCTTCCCCCTTTGCCAACAACACTGCCCCTGATGTGGTGAGGGTGTGGAGTGGCCCCTGCTGGAAGCTGACAAACAGAAAGACCCTGGCGGCAATGACAATGACCGACTGTCGTCTCATCCTGAGCCTACAGGTGTCACTGGATGTGGATATGGAGGGACGTGTGGTCAGCACACCACTCTCCCACCCGTATGTCAATTTACGAGACCGGAGCCAAGATCGAGAGGGTTGAACTTCGGTGATCTGACGGGAACCGATGTTACCACTGCGGCAATTGGATATATAACCTTTTAATTTGTATATAGAATATGAAAGATAATGAAAACCATAGTAAATTATAGAAAAGTGTGGAAAATGGCAGCAATTTCAAAGATATAGTAAAGTATGGATAAGAAATGGTAATACAGTACACACACACACACACACACCCACTTTTTGCGACATAAGCCCTTGATCAAAGTGTCTCAACAAATCCTGAATAATGTTCTAGAGAGCTACAAATTTTTGGCAAGGACTAGCGAACAATTACATTCACTGCATCATCCTCTTTTAAAAAGTGACTGAGAGATCAATGATACGAGTTGAGAGACGTTACAGACACCTTGGAAAAATATATGGGGCTTTTTCAAAACGCAAAGCAAGGAAGGGGGAGACATGGCATCACACTTACACTTCGAAACAGAAAAAGCATCACACAGATGAAGTAGTTCGTAGAGATTGCCTGTAAAAGAGAGGAATTGGAACCACATTTGTTTTAACAGTGGAAAAGTGTTCAATTCTAGAGAGTCATGGTGACTAGGCAAAAGTGATGTACTCCCACTAGTTTTGTGTGCATGAGGCAACGGTAATGTCAATTTATTCTGAATTGTGTGTTATTTCCCCCCGCCCCCCTCCTCCCAATACATGCGAATTGCAGGTCACAGATATTTGGAATTTTAGAAATATTTAGATGCAATGGAAAGTTGTATGATTCCATAACTGAAAAGCTTTCACCATGGATCGCATATTGACATTACTATGGATGAAGTTACGGGCTGTTTGCTGATTACAGGTACAAAAATTTTACCTATATGATGTAGATTATCACCCAATTCTGTTTCTTGACGTTGAAGTTTTAAAACCGCGTATCCAACATTTTACAATTTTTTACGATTATTATTTCTGGCAGTATCAGCTGTGGGACATTTACTGCTTTCGACATTTATGATAGTGAGTGTTTTCCAGGAGAGAAACACACGTTGGAGGGACACGGCCGAATATGTAGGCAGCATTGGTACTACCCATGTCTCATCGTCACAGTGTGTAATGTTATGCCGGGAACTGCTGATGCATCAGCGTCGTTCATTTGCTCCATCTGCCAGCCTGCCAGCTCCTGTCGCCATCCTATGGTTTAAATATTTAATATTTTACCATCATAAATAATTATTATTATTTGAATAAGCAAACAAACTCTTGATATTAAGTCGTCCTCTGTGTATTTAATGTGGATTTTCTGTGTTAGTATGCACATTGAGAAAACCATGCATACAGAAAAAAAGTCACAGCCACCTTACCCCTTGCTCTGGGGTATCCACATTGGAGCGCACACACACACACACACACACACACACACACACACAGAGAGAGAGAGAGAGAGAGAGAGAGAGAGAGAGAGAGAGAGCGGAATTATATCCACAATTAGACAGCCTAACTTAATGTCCTGCTACTTCTAGTCTTTAACAAGATGTCTTTTACCTACTGAATTGTATCATCGACTGAACTGTGTTTGTTCTACGGGGATGTAATGCGTAGTATTGTCTATATGTATACAATCTGAATTACTTAGTGTTGAATACGATTATGGAAACTTGTGCTGTCCTTGTGCTCATGTAAATAATCTGTCCTGAAACGTTTACTACTATAGAGGTTTCGTAAATGTGGGTTTGCTGACTTTAAGTGTAGACTGTACGTTTTATTTTATCCAGATGCACATATAAGGTCTACTTTAAATGGTATCAACGTCGTCCATACATTATGATCAATCTGCAGGTCACCTTGTTTCTTACAGATGTTGGGCTTGGTAGTGGCATCTCGTATTTGGTTTATAGATATCATGACTGATACTTTAATAATAATGAATACACACAACTAAGTACGCATATTAGTTTTGCAGTGTAGCACTATGCACACAAACAAAGCCCACACATCTTGCCTGTCGTTTCTCTGCCCACAGCTCACCTGATAGCACAATGACGCAATGCTTACACACAAATGTTGTTTAAATAATGCATTTATCTCCACAATTCAAGGGAGATCATCCGGCTCAGTGTTGACTGCAGAAGTGGACCTCTCTCAGTTGCTGCCAGTGCTTTGGGGGTGGCTGTGGCTTCTTGAGGCTTTCTATCCCTTCCAAGTACTGCACTTGGTGCACTCAATCTAAATTATCTGGCGAATGCATAGGCGGGTTACTCATAATCTAGGTGTGTATTTGTAGCATATACATACTATATTTACAGACATCTTCAATTGATGGTCTTGGAAATCTGTAAACCTCATAATTTTGCTATGATATCAAAAACTGGTGTCATAAATTTTGTTCGTATTTATGGGAGTATGGTGTGACATCATTATCTCCACTAATATGAGAAATAACTTGTTTTAACACACAGAGATAGTGTAGGGCTTTAGGGATTTATGTATCGCACTGTGGTATTTCTGCTAGATGTTCCCACCACACTACTACCTTTATCAAGGTGATGGACACAAAATTCTCCTAGATGCATGTGTGGACTAACATGTTGCAAATGTCAAATAACTCACAGGTATGAAATTTAGAAGTGACATTAGTCTCTCAATGTATTTTGTAACACTTGCTAATTCTTCTACACACAGTATGTGGCACTGAGAATTTGTAAAACCTCAAAATTGTTCTATGGAGTCATACGTTTACGATGACGCTATTATTTCCAACAATGTGCTGGTCTTAACACAAAATTCGATATCACACATTCTTGTAAATTAATGTTTCCTTACCAGGGGTTTTCTGTTGCAGTGTGGTATTTTTTGTACAGATATTATCTCTGGCTGGAAATTGGTAAAACTACAGAGCTCATAATACTTCCTTTGAAGTCATTGCTATGTCATGGCAGCATTACTAATAGCAATATGATTGCTTGTAATGCATACAATAAGACATCTTACACACACGGTACCAATGTAGTGGTAGTTAAGTAATGAAAATAATCTGAACACATTTGGAGACATTCTGCACTGTGACAACATCGTGTGCTACTGCCATGATGTAACGCAACGAAAAATGGTTCAAATGGCTCTGAGCACTATGGGACTTAACGTCTATGGTCATTAGTCCCCTACAACTTAGAACTACTTAAACCTAACTATCCTAAGGACAACACACAACACCCAGCCATGACGAGGCAGAGAAAATCCCTGACCCCGCCGGGAATCGAACCCAGGAACCCGGGCGCCGGAAGCGAGAACGCTACCACACGACCACGAGATGCGGGCTGTAACACAACGAAACGTGACATGACACTGATGTCACATCGAGAGCAATGGGACTGAATTCGTGTTAGTACACAAAATATGTAAAATGTTGGAAAAATACGAAAAATTTTGAAAAATAAGGTAAAATTGTGAAAAATACACTACTGGAAATGGAAAAAAGAACACATTGACACCGGTGTTTCTGACCCACCATACTTGCTCCGGACACTGCGAGAGGGCTGTACAAGCAATGATCACACCCACGGCACAGCGGACACACCAGGAACCGCGGTGTTGGCCGTCGAATGGCGCTAGCTGCGCAGCATTTGTGCACCGCCGCCGTCAGTGTCAGCCAGTTTGCCGTGGCATACGGAGCTCCATCGCAGTCTTTAACACTGGTAGCATGCCGCGACAGCGTGGACGTGAACCGTATGTGCAGTTGACGGACTTTGAGCGAGGGCGTATAGTGGGCATGCGGGAGGCCGGGTGGACGTACCGTCGAATTGCTCAACACGTGGGGCATGAGGTCTCCACAGTACATCGATGTTGTCGCCAGTGGTCGGCGGAAGGTGCACGTGCCCGTCGACCGGTGACCGGACCGCAGTGACGCACGGATGCACGCCAAGACCGTAGGATCCTACGCAGTGCCGTAGGGGACCGCACCGCCACTTCCCAGCAAATTAGGGACACTGTTGCTCCTGGGGTATCGGCGAGGACCATTCGCAACCGTCTCCATGAAGCTGGGCTACGGTCCCGCACACCGTTAGGCCGTCTTCCGCTCACGCCCAACATCGTGCAGCCTGCCTCCAATGGTGTCGCGACAGGCGTGAATGGAGGGACGAATGGAGACGTGTCGTCTTCAGCGATGAGAGTCGCTTCTGCCTTGATACCAATGATGGTCGTATGCGTGTTTGGCGCCGTGCAGGTGAGTGCCACAATCAGGACTGCATACGACCGAGGCACATAGGGCCAACACCCGGCATCATGGTGTGGGGAGCGATCTCCTACACTGGCCGTACACCTTTGGTGATCGTCGAGGGGACACTGAATAGTGCACGGTACATCCAAACCGTCATCGAACCCATCGTTCTACCATTCCTAGACCGGCAAGGGAACTTGCTGTTCCAACAGGACAATGCACGTCCGCATGTATCCCGTGCCACGCAACGTGCTCTAGAAGGTGTAAGTCAACTACCCTGGCCAGCAAGATCTCCGGATCTGTCCCCCATTGAGCATGTTTGGGACTGGATGAAGCGTCGTCTCACACGATCTGCACGTCCAGCACGAACGCTGGTCCAACTGAGGCGCCAGGTGGAAATGGCATGGCAAGCCGTTCCACATGACTACATCCAGCATCTCTACGATCGTCTCCATGGGAGAATAGCAGCCTGCATTGCTGCGAAAGGTGGATATACACTGTACTAGTGCCGACATTGTGCATGCTCTGTTGCCTGTGTCTATGTGCCTGTGGTTCTGTCAGTGTGAGCATGTGATGTATCTGACCCCACGAATGTGTCAATAAAATTTCCCCTTCCTGGGACAATGAATTCACGGTGTTCTTATTTCAATTTCCTGGAGTGTATGTTTAATATGAAAACTACAAAAATACATAAAGTTTTCAAAAGTATGGAAAAATGAGGGTACTTATGTATCTGCCCGTGTATGGCATCTGCTGGTTCCTCAAATGATGAAAACCATGCAACATTAAATTAAAGTTGTTATTAACAAATATACCTTGAGTAATATGATGTAATGTAGTTCAATAACATTAATTATTAACTAATTAATAGGCAACATGTCGGTACTCCTTCTATGCTTCATAACTTCAGACTGAAGGCACCCAGTTCTAAAACATGAATGTGGGAAGAGGTGCTTGAATCACAGTGGTCCTGGGGGAAGAGAAGGGAGAGAGAGAAGGAGAGAGATGGGGAAAGGATTGGTTGCTGCCCTGGATGACCTTCAAAGTACCACATTCATACGCTGGTGATTCCGTGACAGAGATGAGGAGAATGGAGACCTTGATTATAAGTAGTCCAAGTGTGGAACCTGATACTGGGAGTCCTTATCAGTGTCGATGTGATAAGATCGTTATCACCTGCAGTGATAACCAGCGAGTGTTATGGTAACTCTTAACTCATGTGGTTATTGCAAAGCAGTGATTGGAAAGTAAATTTTCTTGCAAACACAATGCTGTCAGTTTAGAGTGGTTTTCTTTATTTTGTATTTTAAGTTACTGTTGTCAAATGAGTAGTTGGTAACATTATTGGTACATTATAGACCTAATTATCTACCAGGTTTCATTCATTAGTTGTTATTTATTACTCTTTTATACAGACTTATTGATTATTTCCATATTTTATCCTTATGACTTTATTTTCTTAGCTCCAGCTTAGTGGGTATAGTGGGCAGCAACTTATTTTTACATTGTGCTGCAAAAAGGAGAAGGCCAGAGTTGAAACTATAATTATGTTTATTTAGTTAGAGACCATATTCAGTCTAAGATCATTCTCAAACCAACCAATGTATGAGACAATTGTATCCTACCACTCGTTGTACAATTTTTTTTGGAAACAGGAGTGAGACTGCCTGTTGAGTATGTCATCACAGTCTGGAAGTTAATGTCTGTCAAATAACACATACATTTCTCAGCCAGAGTTGCAGTTAAACTGGATGTTTGTTTAGTCAGTTATTGATTTTGGTCACGCCCATTCAGAAACGAAACATTGTTTGCCAAGTAAAATATGTATCAAAATAGCAGTAAACAAAGTGCATACACATGTGTATGTTCCCCACTGATGTTCGTTAACGAAAGTGTATACAGATGTGCATGGTTCCAACTAATGTTCTGTGACAGAGGTGAGGAAAATGGAGACCTTGATTACAAGTTTTCAAAGTGTGGGACTTGATACCGAAAACTAAAGTGCATATGTATGTGTAAAGTCCCAACAAGTGTTCGTTAATGGACGTTAGTTGACATCGTATGCATATGTATGCACTTCTAGATCGTAAAAGATTCTGTAGGAACCAACATCTACTATCAGTTATAGGTGTCCTGAAAGGAACATGTTTCTATATCTAATTTACTGTGGTGATTAAGTTAAACTATTAGTTACTAAAGTAGTAATGATGTACTTTTAAAAATTTCCTTTATTTACTACTCTCGTGCTGAGATAAGCTTCACTGAGACGTGTCAGCCTGTAAATGTGTATGCGTGTTTAAAAATACAATCAAAATTATTCCAAACAAGCAGATATGCGTTGAAAATAGGTAACTGTTTTCTCAGTTATTATCATTCCTTGAATAATTATCGCCACACAAGAATATTCTACAAAGGGATATTTTGAGAGACATATGCCATGAGCACATCTTGATCTGGGAGTCTTCAAATAATGCTGCACTTAAAATATATTATTACTTGGGGAGTTATATTTGTCAGGGGAACTCAAGAAGTCCTGTATTAATCCATACTTGTATGTAGCTTTAATATATGGCACAGATTGAGATGCATCTGCATTCAAAATTTCGCAGTTTCCCTGTGTTTCGTGAAGTGAGTGATAGCACCATATTCTTTCTTACTCTGTTATGCCACAAAATGAGCATAAACTTCCACCAGAACCACTCCAGAGTGTGTACAGAAGTGAAAGCATTTGCATGTACCTGAATTCATTATTTAATTTTTACACTAAATTTTCATCTTTTTTTCCCGTCCAAAGATTCGACGTTTAGTGGACATTGCATTTTATTATCGTGGTTATGTATCCCACGCTTACTAAATGGTTCAAATGGCTCTGAGCACTATGGGACTCAACAGCTGTGGTCATAAGTCCCCTAGAACTTAGAACTACTTAAACCTAACTAACCTAAGGACATCACACACATCCATGCCCGAGGCAGGATTCGAATCTGCGACCGTAGCAGTCACGCGGTTCCGGACTGAGCGCCTTAACCGCGAGACCACCGCGGCCGGCCCATGCTTACTACATCTACATGTAAAATGATTAATTTTTCAGTTATATATGGTAGTGACTGTGTATGAAGAAATTTTAAATTTACTCAGCTAGGTAAGTTAGGAAAAGAGTGAGAGAGAGTTACTTTTGTAAACTGTTTTCATGCAGTAAGAATGCTAAATAATGGGACCAGCAATCACCTGAAACGATCCAGTGTGGTGACAAGGACCTGTCTCTCAGACGGCTCTTGCTTCTCACTATATCTACATCTGCCTGACGCTTAGCAAGGAAACTTCTCGCTTCACATGCGTAACCAGTCACCCATACCCTCTGTAAATACCTTTTCTATAAAAAATTACGAAAAAATTCAATTAAGTGGTCTCTGAAAAATAGAAATGTCTTTGGCGAGTTCCGTATGGCTGAAATGGTTCAAATGGCTCTGAGCACTATGGGACTTAACATCTATGGTCATCAGTCCACTAGAACTTAGAACTACTTTAACCTAACTAACCTAAGGACATCACACAACACCCAGCCAGCACGAGGCAGAGAAAATCCCTGACCCCGCCGGGAATCTAACCCGGGAACCTGGGCGTGGGAAGCGAGAACGCTACCACACGACCACAAGATGCGGGCAAGTTCCGTATCAATCTCATTTCTGCCGCCAGCTGTTCCAAAAAGGACGAGAAGAGAAACTGTGGACAAGGATTAGATAGTGGATCTAGGCTAAATAAGTAAGATGGATTAGAAAATAAAAAGAGACTTTGGTATGTTTAAGCAAGAGAGCTACTATGTCTTATACGTGCCATCGAGTAAGAATGAAGTGTGTGAATCCAGGAGAACATAAAGGAATAGAGGAACTGTGAATCGCTCCAAGCATGACGTCTACAATTTAGTATGGCTATTGGTGCACCATAGTCACCCGCAATACAGCAGGCATGAATTAAATGATTGGAGGAAGTGACAGTTACGTTCGAGGTCAGAAAACCGAAAGGGTGCTCTCGGAGAGGTTGGCTTTTCAGCTGAGCATGAAGAAATATCGCACGAAATACTTATCAAGTTTCCCAACTGATTGTGATGCAAACCTGCACATTCAGTGCTGTGTGTGACCAAAGTGGTTTTTCTTGCCAGCCATACATGCTGTGCTCTAACTTGACTATGGCACCTTGGAAACAAAGAAGGCAAGACACACACGAAAATACAAAGAAATATTCCAGGTAGAATATTGAGTGTGGAGACCGGTTAATGAGAGTATATAATATACTACTTACCTGTGTTTTGAGAGTCAGCGACCAAAAAATTGCCATCAGTAATCGTAGCAGGAGTGTAGTACAATAATTTAGGTGATAGTTGTTGCTGTGTAATACACTATTATTCAAAACGTTCTAGACACTTTCATGTGACAGTAAAAACAGTCTCCAGTAAGGTAGGGAAGTACATGATTATCTGTAAGGAAACAGCAACTCAAAAAGTTATTTTTGTAATAATGATATCCAACAACATAGCTGCCAAACAAGGTACATTGCGTGATTGAGTCTTGCAAGTGCGTGCGCGTCCGCTACCGCAGTGGGTCAGAAGTTCAGGACCTTATTTAGCGAAGCTCCACATACGAGACAATTAATTTACGAGTGTTAATAGAAGTTTAAGAAAACAGGAATGCTTTGTTAAGAAAAAAGCGGTCACAACATCTGAAGAACAGTTTCAGCGGGTCAAGGATACGTTCATCAGAATTGCACAAAAGTGAACGTCTTCTGCCAGTCGCTATTGATCACAAGATATATAAAAGTCGTCGTAAATCAATGAATAAAATAGATACAAGTACGTAGCTTTCAGCGATGATAACGATAGTGCAATGTTATCATAAAAGTTGTTAATTCAGTGGTTCATTGTGTGAATGTTTATTCACTACGAAACATTAACTTTTGTTGTTTTAAAGATATTGATATTACTGGTGTGTCATTGGACATGCCTCACCTTTCTGGAATCGCCGAAATACTGAAATTTCCATTTAGTACTTGACTTTAAGTCACTATAAACTCTTAGCGAGCTATAGCTTAGTCATCTTTAAGATTGTTTGACACTCCACCATTCCTTGGAGTATCTTCTGCAGAAAGGTCATGCTAGTAGCAATCGTCCAAACCCAGCTTTGGGATTTTCCCCAAAACAGGTCTTTTGCTAACGGATGTGGCTTGCATTGAGCGGTCGTGGCGGCCCGCCCGGTTCTGTCGTGCTACCGGCCCTGGGGCCCTACGGCTTCACTAACAAATTGACCTTACCTTGTATCAATTCTAGGAGGCCGACTAGCTCGATGATATACGAGTAACATTTCACACTAACACTATCAACAACTCAAATTCTGCAGCTCACAGTCTGAACATGATTCCCATTTTTATTACCCATACTATAGATAAATTTACGTCTACAGTGGATCAAGTAGGGAAAGGTTAATTATAGCCACCCTGTACTCCACTACTTACGAGTATATTCGCTTCACATTGCTTCAGTCTTTTAAATTTTTGATTCTACGTTCAGCGGAGAAGAAGTAGACATACAAATCTCCCCAAGCACCGAAGAATAGGTATAACTTTTCGATGTCACGTGTACAAGATTTACACCAGTTGGCTAGACAGACGGCTGCCTGCTAGAGGAAAACGAACCCGACCACCAGTCTTCGCCAGACTAAAGATGGAGACTAAAAGAGAGGCTGACAGACTCGATACCCTCGTGGTCAGCTGCACAAGAAGGAACGATCTACAGACGTTTCAAAAATTCCACAGGTATTCGTAGTATGAGGAACAAAGAGTAAGAAGCTGCTGCAATGATTTAGGTACAATACAGGAGATACGTACCAATCTATACAATAGAATTTTATTTTCTAGGCTATCAGATGTTCTGCTAACCAGTAGCAGGTTTACTAGCGTTTACATTTAACATATAGGAAGGAAGGAATGATGTACGAAGGCTGCAAGATAGGTTAAACGTTTTACAAGAGGAAGTAGAAAAAGAGGGCTATTAGAATACATGCAGAACGAATATCAAGGATTAAAGCTCTCATACGAGAAACTGAGAGCGCAGTTGCATCAGATAACATAAATCATACCACAAAAAAAAAAAAAAAAAAAAAAAAAAAAAAAAAAAAAAAGACCGTGGTTGGTTGGAAGCAAGAAAGTGAGTGAAAAAAGTCTTAGCGCCTCAGACAAAATTTCTAAAAATTTGAGAACACTGGCTTTACTCCATAGTTTCACCAGGAACAGTAATTATTACTTGCTACAGAAACGGTAAACCAACTGAGGTAATGAAACTAGAATTAGAAGGCAATAGATTGTTAATTAATGGGACTAGGTGTGAGGTAGCAGGAAGATAGTTTCGCCTTCCAGCTACCACCAAGGGCACAAAAATGATTAACGAGTCCCGAACAATGTTATATTCGCCGGAGGGACCACCACATATCTAATCAGCACCTAACTTTTATTGACGACACCTTAGATTTAGCTTCGTTACAACAAATAGACAAATTAATAACTCCAGAAAAAGACAAATTTCAGTCGATCAAATATTGCAACCCGTGAATCAGTATCACGAGAAACGTAGACAAAATAAAATCATTAAGAGCTTATCAGTGAGAAGCATAATCTAGATTGTAATATATATCTGTGCAAATAATTTATGTACAGAGCGCAAGAAATATTCAATTGAGGGAAACTGTCACCAGATATCTGTAAAATGGATTCGTACCAGAAAGAAGTAATAGAAGAAGAAAATGTAAATAACATAGTTAACTAGGGCAAAATGACAAATTAGACTAATTAAGCTAACCAAGACCATAGGCTTTGGTTGCCAAGAATCACAGGTAAAAGCTGTGAACTAATTTTCTTTGAAGACAAGGCAAGTACAGACTGAATAGTAATAAGTAAAACCGGGAAAATTTGGGACGAATTTTGTTATAGAAGAGGGATGTGTTACGGTACGCAATAGTAAACTGTTGAAAATTAGAAAATTTTGTTAAAACTTAGTTACCCTGCTACAAGAAAAGTAGGGCCACGCCAGAGGCGGAAACAGAACCAGGAAATACGGGGTATGTCACAAGTGGGTCAGGATGCAGCACGTTATAACAGTATGCCGAAAGGGACGATCTCAGCAGAAAACAGCACTGAACAGATAACCAATCGAAACGTAAGACGCGTATTTGTTAGATCCTAAGAGATGTGAAAGGAAACTGCACCTATTTCGTAAGAATTAGTATCAGAGAACCTACACTGCAGTTAAGAGCTTGTTAAGCGAATATAGCAGAAGAAGTAGAGCAATGCGCTCATAACGAACCGAGCATCGCGTCGTAGCCTGGCGTTAGTTCCCTTTAAATACTCAAGTTCTCCATCTGTCAAAGAGTACATTATTGGGATCTATGGCGGTCACAGTAACGGCACTCCATTCCATGATTATAATACTGTAGCGAATCTATGTCCCAGATGCTCCACAACAGTCTACTAACCAGTCGAAGATGTACATGAGATGATGGTCTTCTCCGGATGAACTTCGTACTGTTCACCGCATACCACTGCGACAACACCACACCGTGGAGTGCTGACAGCACCAAACTTCAGTGCCGAAACCGGCAGCAGTTCCTCCGGGGATCCACGTTCCTGTTCGACACAGGCACATTCGGGTGCTGGAACCTACCTGGCTGGTAGGAAGGCCATCAACCGACCACAAGACCTCCGACAACACAACATCGCGGATGAGTCATCAAGGGTCAACACAGATTTCGTAGTGGGATTTAGTAGACACAAGCTGGTAGTACGAGACCATTCGCGCTGGACCAAAGGAGCGCTGGCAGTGCGCCGCAGCGCGAGGTCACTCACTTTTTGCGTGGGCCTGCAGACGAGAAGCTAACTCGGCAGCCGTCAGCGGGACTCGAAAACGCTGTTGAGTGAAGCATCTGGTACAAAGGTGGCGTGGAACAAGACGACTGTAACCTTAGTTAATAAATAATTGCACTCTGACAATGGTTTACTAGAGTGAGAGACGATTGACAGGTACCCAACTGCTATGCCAACTTCATATAGACGTGTCTCCGCGCGGCCCCTCTCTACTTAGGGCCACTGTTGTGTACATAGTTCCGCGTAGTCAGCGCATACACAACTTTCCCACTAGAGCGCGCCCCGCTAAGCACAACAGCGCAGGCGCAGCGCTCGTCTGTCTCCACACTACGAGATGGCGCTGCCATAGAGACGGACCAAATTCTGCTTCTGCCGATCTGCGTATTAATATGTAACGCATCCAATGAGATTGCTGCTTACGTAGAACCATTTCTCCTCGCGGATCACACTCGCGCAGTGATACATGAACACGCGAGGTATTATAACGAGTGTACAGACCTCCGATTAGTCAGTCTGAATTTGTCTGCACCAGTCTGTACCAGTCAGCATTAGTCTGTACCAGTCTGTAGTCAAGTTTCAGTCTGCGTCTGATAAGATTACCATATTCCAGTACATAGCCATGAAGATAAATGTATAGACACTTTGTCAAGTATCAGAGATATATGTGAGAATAAGATTAACGTACGAATACCAAAGGAACTTCAGATTGTCAATTGCAAATAGCATTTTTAGGCTTGTTATTATCTTAATAAATGTGTGTGAAAATTAATCAAGTTCTGTTTAAAGTTGGTCACCGTCAATCTGATACTCTAAGCGTGCAAGTGGCATTTCTATTCTCTGACCTAACGGCAGATGATAAACACGCCACGATAAGACCACGAGACATATTGCTGACACTCGCCTACTTCATTACAGCGACAAGTCAAATAATCTGATGGTGTGTGTACTGAAGGTCTTACAGTACGCAGACCACAGCCACATATGTACCGATCTCATTATTTATAGATAACTCACATAAATTATTATGTCATGAGCCCGCAACTGACTAACTATAATGAGGGTGGAATGAATTGGCAGCTAGCCCCGAGTAATAATCTTTAAGAGTCGGTACCATTCGGAACACTTGGTGCGGACTTATTCTCTGTTCGAGACTGTTGGTACCATAAAGTTATGATGCTGTGATTACCTGAAGAGGTGTTATTGTGTTACCAGTGAGAATGGATGACTAATTGCTTAATAATAGAAACTGAATTTATATTTAAATGCATTATGAATTAAGAGACACGATCGCAAATGTTTACTAAATGTTTTGAATATCATTTTTCTTTTGCTGGATGCGTTGTATTACAACAGACTTAATTGAATTTCATTTTCCTTGTTACATATTCGTACCGCATTTGACGATGACCGTCTCTATGATGCACATTAACGAAGACATATGACTTCCGTTTGAAGTTTGTATCATAACAGCTGATCGATGTGAGGCACAGGCGCCCATGAGTTGTAAGCACTGGAAGAGAAGCAATAAAACAATCGCCTACTCACATTTCCTAACCCCGTAGTGGCCACGCTATTTGCCCATCAGCCGCTGAAGTTGGTGGTCAGTTGTACTTAGCTCACGGCCGAATTCACCGACGTCAATTGAAATTAAGCACATCTTAAAATATTACTGTCTCTGTGAGTATTTTTGTTTGTTACTGAGTAGATAAATTGCAGTCTTAAAAAGCTCTTTACATTACTTCACATTTTTGGAATTGGCTGTTAGTTGCTAGATCGATATCGTTAGAAGATACGGCTGAGAACTGCGGGCAGCACGAATATTTGATACGGGCCGCATGTGGCCCGGGTCGCATTTTGCCGACTATTGCTCTAAGGACACACTGAATAACTTGGGAGATCCTATCCAGCTCCCTTCTCAATTAACATTCCCTTTCATGATCTTCGAGATTCAGAACAAACATCTGGATTCTATACGTGTTGCAGATATCCTTTCGTTCCCTGCATTTTGTATGTGATAACTTCCGAGTGCCAAAGAGTGTATTCCAGTCAACAATGTCAAAAGACCTTTTACAAATTGACTACAGTTACAAATATAGTCTTTCCCTTATTCAGTCTATCGCCTAGGATTAGTATGAGAGTCAGTATTGTTTAGCACGCTTCTGCATTGCTCCAGAACCCTGACTGCCCTTCCCCTAGGTCGGACGCGACTCATCATTCCAGTCTTCCACGGATTATTCGTGGTAGTATCTTGCAACATTTACATATAAACTAACGGAACTGTAATAGTCATGCCTGTTAACATCAGCCTTTTTATGCTTTAGAATTATTACAATACTCTTCTGGTCTATAGTTATTTCACCAGTCTTACATGAGTCATGTTCTGCATGCTACAGTTTTCTCATAGTTGACTCAGCCGAGGATCTCAGTATTTTTAAATGAATGTCGTCCTTGTTTTAACCGCTCTTTCAGTGGTCCGTCAAATTCTACACGCATCAGAGTCCTAATCTCATCTTTTTCCACTACTCGTATGTTACTCCTTCCCATTATATTGCGACCTAAGTGCTTTCCTTTAGATTGTCCTTGAGTGGATTCCTTCTACCTTTCAGCCTTCTCTTCATTTATAAAGAATGGGACTTTTTTATATCTAGTTGTTCTTCCATTGCCTCTAGTACGCATCCACAGCTCGTGGTCATGCGGTAGCGGGTTCGATTCCCGGCGGGGTCAGGGATTTTCTCTACCTCGTGATGACTGAGTGTTGTGTGGTCTCCTTACGTTAGTTAGGTTTAAGTAGTTCTAAGCTAGGGGACTGATGACCATAGATGTTAAGTCCCATAGTGCTCAGAGCCTCCAGTACGTATTACATCTCTGACAGCTATCCTTTAATCTTCTTTTCTATGTCACTTGTGTATTTCAATCATAATTTGCCCCTTGCTCCCATCTGGACTCTAAACAATTTGTAGTTACTCCAAATTGCTCTTAATTTTCTGCCGTCTTGCGATTTCATCAGCAGTAAACTGTTTTTCATAAGTACCCAACAGGCTACGGTTCGAATATACTCATGCTGTTTAAAATCTTCTGTAGTTTGAGTCTAGTGCCGAATACTCTGTCTTACCATTATATAATCCACTTGAAACATACCAGCGTGTCCTGGACTCTTCCGTAACTTTCTTTCATTTAGTATTAGCAGCGACAAAGTTTTGCGTTGTACCAAATTCCAACTGACAGATTCAGCTTTAATTCTTTTCTCTTATTCCATGTTCTGCTACTACGTTCTGTTCTCCTCCTTCTCGTGCTATCGAATTCCTGTCCCAAATTCTAATTTAATTGTCACCTCACTTAACGCACTGAATTTTTTGTTTAGCTCTTCAAGCACTTTTTACAGTTTCTCAATCGTTTCCAGAGCTTATTGACACATGCACTACCTCATCAGAAGTATCCGGAAGCCACTGCGTAGTTCGGAATTGATCGCTAGACGTCACAACAGGCGGACCCGCCAGTATAAAAGAAGACGAGGAGTGTTGTGTTGTCACTTGAGAAGCAGTAACAGAAGAATGGGTCCGTCAGGAGAGCTCATCGGCTTTCGATGTGGGCTAGTCATGGGATGTCACCTGACGTTTCAACCCTGTTGCCTGTACAAGGCAACTCTTGGTGATGCGACAGAGAATCGGAGACACAAAACAACGACCACAGCTAAACCAACCCCAGGACCTCATACGCTGACGGAAAGGGAGCGTCAAGTCTCCCGGAGGATGGTTATTAAAACTCGCATGAAATCAGAGAAAGTTATTATTCATGAGTTCCAAAGTGATACCAACAGTCCGGTTAGCACAGTGACTGTGTGTAGGGAGTTAAAAATAATAGAAAACAATGACCGAGCAACTTCTCATAAGCAACACACTACAACATTCAGTGACACTTAAGATTGTGTAAATAGCAGTGCTACAGTGGATGGCTGGAAACGAGTGATTAGGGGTGATGAATCACCATATACCCTGTGCTATGGATGGGTTTGGGTCAGGCAAATTCAAGGAAAACTTTGCCTGCCACCATATGTAGTGCCAACTATTAAGTTGCCGAACTGGGATATTTTACATTGGGGTGTGACGCTGAATGTGGTAGGATATGAATACGTTTTACAGCATTGTGTGCTGCGTACAGCAGAGTAACATTTCGAAGACGATAATTGCTTGTAACAGCGTCAGATGTCCTATGTGATAATGCAGCATGTCTGAGGCAATGGTTCATGGACAATACCATTCCAAAAACGTTCCGTAGATCCCGAAGTCTAGGATTGAACGCAGTGGGACGTCATTGGAATGAGTTAGAACGTCGGCTTTGCTCCAAACTCAAGAGCCCAACTTCACTACTCTCTCTGATTTCTGATCTTGGCCAACAGTGGGCTGTTACTCCGCCACAGGCATTGATACGCATCATTGAAAGAGCTCAAGCCGCCGTAAGGCGATGTTTGGACGCGCTCCATATTAATATCCACTAGAAGGTGTCCGGATGCTTTTGAGCAGGTAGTGAATACATATAATACTGTGATGGTGGATCGTGGTATTCTGTCGGATTCGGCTATTAATTCACTACGCTGTTCACCACTATCTTTCTGATCATTACTTTACCCACACCTGGATTACTCTTGTGCTATTTAACATTGATAATCCTGTACTCATCAAACCATAAATCCTTTTCTTTCTGCCACTGTGGTTCACTAATTATCATGATATCTGATTTCCACCTATCTGTTTACCTTTCATTTTACTAACCAACTTCCACGATTAAACGATCAAGCGTACCTCGTTCCGACTCGTAGAATATACTGAGTAGTCCCTGTTCAGAGAGTTTACCTAAGAGGACGGTATCATAATTGAGCAACACAGTAGAGTTGTATGTCATCGTGACATATAACGGCTGTATTTTATCGCTGCTTTCAGCTGTGTTTCAGCACCAATACGGCAAGGGTCTGTCGGCTGTCGTTGCAAGACTAGATCAGGCAAGCGTACCAACTGCTGCAAATAATGAAAATTCTGCTGTCACCTTGAGGAACAACATGTTAGTCCGACCTTTCTTGATATATCCCTTGGTTGTGGTTTTACCTACAGTTAATTCTTATCCGCCATAGAAGAAAGACAGGCTCCTTCCAACACGTACACCAACAGTGTGTTCAGTTGTCACTGAACTAGCGGACCAAATACCACTGCTTACTCTCCACGCAGTACCTTTTCTCATGTCACCCAGGTCAAGCAATCCTCAGATTAAGTGCACTTCATTATGAGTCATGCTCCTTTTACTCAACGTTTAGTATGTATTCAATGATTTAATTGTCCGTGTAAGTGTCTTAATACCTGCAATGTCAACAAGCGCAGGGCTCGTTAGACATTACTAGTGGTTCTGCTGAAATGACGAATGATACGTTTGGAATAATGATTTTGCACTTCTGACGTAGGAGTATGATGCGTTTGACATGTTGGGTTGCACTAAGACAGGTTAGGGTTAATTGCACTGTTCACATTACTTGCTGCGTTGACGAAATGCATAGTAGTCCACATCTACATAGATTCTCCGCAAGTCACCATAAGGTGCGTGGCGGAGGGTATCCTGCACCACTACATTAGACTATATACTAATTTCGAGGAGTCACTGCTGCATCACATGGTAGTTTGCCAAATTCATGTTTGTAGGCCTCAGTTAATCGTTTCTGTATATGTATGTGAGCTGTTTTATGTAACATGACACTGCACTTTCAACGAGACCTGTTAGCGCAAGAGTATCATGCTTGATGTTGATGTAAGTATTATATGTTTTGATCATAGTATGTTGCGACAGAGTTTTATTTCTTATTAACGTCCCGGAAAAAGTGTTGAAATAGAGAGTTAAAATTTGGTTGTCAATACAGACGGACACAGCGAAAATTTTGAGTGGAACCAATCGAGAGCAGTTGCTGCAAAAATGTGAATCAAACTCAATACACACAGCGATTTCGGGAAAAATCAGGGTAAGCATTGAACCAGATCAAAAAATTAAGAGGGTTACAAGGAGTGCCAAACGAAAATCAAAGGCAGCATCGATGGCTGTGTAGAGGAACTCTACGATTACGTCATAAATACTATGAAAGGAATGAAAGAGAAGGCTGCTAACTTATGAAAAGGGTCCAGAATGATAATAAATGAAGAATGCGATGCAACGACGGATTAAGTCAATCAGTTAGCACAACCTAAACGTCATTGATGGCTGACGTACATAGAAAGAACATGAAACACGTGTATGAAGCTTTAAACAACATTGAACACTGAGCAAGGGCTCCAAACCGTGTGCAAACTCGTGCAGGGTAAAACTAGAACTGTGATAACGTTTCAGCAGTGAAATTTGGGCAGCTATTTCTCTGAGGTGCAGTAATCCGGAAAGTTCATGCCTGGAACTATCTGTACATACACAGTGGAAAATCCATTCCCGAAAGTAGGAAACGAACACAAGCATATATCCTAAAGCTTTTCTCATAAGTTTAGACATGCGCTTCGAATAAAGTTTGTTTACGGGATAAGCCAGTTGGCTAGGAAAATACATCTGTCGTGCTTGATTAACTCCGTTTATTTGCAATCATAGTAACTACTACACCGAAGGCTAGTTCTAACCATTGAAAACGCAAAGCGCAATACATGTCAATGTCTGAGCCTGTGGCATGAGCACTAAAGGAAGCAGCGAACACAAGCACCATTTTAACTACAAACTTTGAGAACAGCACTGGAAATGAGAGAAGCAGACTTGTAGGGGCTTGCTGAGGCTGCTAACAAGTGGCACGGAGATAGTGTTCCAATTATCTAACTGAGAAATCTGGGTTTTTAGGGATTGTGTCGGTGCACTATTTCTCCCCCCCCCCCCCCCCCCTCTACATTCGGTCAATTAATTCACCAGAGCATTACAGGATTCAGTCAAACTGACGAGTGACTTTGCATCTTCAGGGCGCCTCTGTCCAACCACATTCAGAGTCCTCCCCTTCTCCAGTTCGGTAGGCAGGGTTGTTTCTGAACTTAATATCAACAAACTCCAAGTTTGGAACCGGCAGCGCTCAGCTGAAAGCTAAACGTCACTACAATTCTTTTTATATCCAGCAACAACAGTGTTTTGAGTCATGATACGCAAAACGCCCAACTGCCTTCATTGTTTTAGTAAAACCTCTACGTCTTAGTAAACTGCAACTTCCGCATCTGACTGATTTTTGAGTCTCTGACTTTAGACACACTTGAGCCGAGTCTACTATATCTACCCTTATCATTACTTTTACAGTCATTAGACCTGTAATCCGCACGTCCACACAAGAAACGTTCCCCATTAGACCCTGATGGCTTCTATCAGCGAATCCTTTTTATTTTATTGACATATTTTCTGACTTTTCGTCCGAAGCTACCTGAAACGTAGGTTGATGTTTTCGCCCCTTGCACGCACAATTGTCTTACGCGCTCACCATAGATCTCCTGAATGAGTGCCGCCGTGCTTAGTTTTCATATTAATTACAAAGATCCCTTAAGTTCTATTGCTACCATCGCAACATAAACAACCTCATGAAACTGAAGTGTCAATCTAATTTACTAGCCCAATATGCAATCGATTGTCTCTTTGACTGTCTACTAGAAAAAATTTTACAATTTTGGATGTCTAAAATACTCTTACATGCGTAGTTTTCCAGGAAGATATTTCTTTCCATGTGGAAGATAATTCATGCATGAGAAGATTATTTCGTACAGGACCCTGCATATTGATTTTTACGAACTTTAACGATACTGGATGGTCTGCTTCACGCACTAGTTCAAAACCTACGTCCACATTATTTATGAACGCATTTAATGGGGATTTCGTACCGTCAGGAGCCTGGGGAATGAACTTAAGGGTATCACTATTAGTAATGTTAGTTGCCGCTACTCCATTATCGGCAACGGCGTTATTAGGTGAAACCACGCCTTACTTTAGTTACTGATGAGCGGTTTAGAGGCAAGGTGAGGCGAATCAAGCCGAGATAGCACTACCACTGAAAGCGATGCGCTGCGCTTCGCTAAGGTGAGATGAGCGAGGCGTGAAAGCGTGACGCCCGCAGGGCCGTGTTGCCTTCAGCTGTGATATGCCAGACTGTTGCCCGCTGCCGGCTGCTCGCTGGCCGTCACTGCTGCTAATGAAGAAGGTCGCGAAGACTCCCCGCGCCCCCCGCTGCTGGAACACGCTGCTGCAGCGTTAGCACCGCGACTACCTTTCCGTCTCCTTGTCGCCCGGCTGTTCCCGCGACCCCCGCGTGATCGTGAAGTCGTTCACACAAGACTGCCCCGGCCGCATCTTCCCTCTGCTTCTTTCTTCTGCTCTTTTTGCTCCGTCTGTTCCCACTGAAGCACAAGTGTTGCTCCTCGTAAGAATCTTAAGGCCGGCAGCCCAGTCTTGACGTTAGGCTGAGAATGTGAGAAGTACCGACCCAGCTGAATTTCCCACACCTGGCACCAGAAAATATTTATCTATTTCGTGTCCTAATAGAAGATAGAGCGAAAACAGACACGGAATGGGCGTGACAATGATCTCACTGAGAAATCTAAATATAAAAACATGTTTTTTTAAAAATATTGTGGCGGGCCACTATTTCTCCGATACTGTATTCGCCCCTATCAATCCACTGGCGCCTTACAGGCTTCAGCCAATCTGAGATTTTGCTGCGCACCTCCAGGGAGCCTCTGTCCAACTACACTCAGAGTTCTTTTGGACTTTACATTAACAGACTTCAAATTTGCTACCAACAGTGCTCAGCTGAAAGCTAAACGTTACTGCCATTCTTACTATGGCCAAAACTGACGGAGTTTGACGTCACTTGGCTCTCCCCTTCTCCTATTCGATGGGTGGGGCTGTTTCTGAACTCAATATCAACAAACACCAGGTTTGGGTTCAAATGGCTCTAAGCACTATGAGACTTAACATCTGTGGTTATCAGTCCCCTAGAACTTAGAGCTACTTAAACCTAGCTAACCTAAGGACATCACACACATCCATGCCCGAGGCAGGATTCGAACCTGCGGCCGTAGCGGTGACGCGGTTCCAGACTGAAGCGCCTAGAACCGCACGGCCACACCGGCTGGCCCCAGGTTTGGGAACAACAGCGTTCAGCGGAAAGCTAAACATCACTGCCATTCTTCTGATGGCCAGCAACAACAGTGCTTTGAGTCACTTGGCCTCTCCCATAGGCCTTTCGTGAGTGGGGATCGCTGGTGTAGCGCTCTGACCTGTATAATCAAACTGACGTTGCGTTTCTCAGGGGTAAGTATCAAGCTTGCTGCGTCTCCTAGGACGTATCTTTTTGTGACAATCTTCTACTGTGATGACTTACAACAGCGTCTATGCGGTGTATGGAGTTACCTGTCAGTTCTGTGAATGGAAACTTCTCCCCTGGGACAGCTGCTCAGAGCGTCTTCAGTTAACAGGACTCTAACGCTACTGTTTACTTTATGTAACCTAATCGCTACCACTTTCCCCTGCTCCCTGTATTGTGTTTCTAATTACCTATTTTGGAGGCTTTCCGCTGCCTTATGCTTAACAATGTACAAGTCACTACATCTTCACTATGTGACTCAGCTATGTCTTCGATTTGCCACTCAAAGACCTCAAATAACGAAGGTTCAAAACAATTATTTCCAGCAACCGGTTGGTTCCAATTTACACTCATGGTTGACAAAATACGGATTTGGAGGTGACATTCGTCGCAATCAGAGCAATCAGTGACAGCGTAATGTACAGTCTAAGACGTTATTTTTGGCTTTTCAGCTAGCATTAATCGAATCAAAAGAAGATAATGAATCCCTATAGTTCTTGAGGCATTTAATACCCCCCACCCCCACCCCGGAGGGCGATTTTTTAGTTTTGCAAGGACCTCGCTAAAAGGAAGCAATAATAGCATTCCGGGGCAGATTTCACAGATATTGCAGAGGTATTCGCACAACGAGAGACAATAATTACTTGCACAGTAGCATTCTGTATCGAAATGACCACATGCTTCATCGACAATGAGCGCCGTGCATACCTGTAAACAGCGTGAAGTTGGGCAGAATGAGAGATAGGAATGTACATTCCTAATGGGAATGAATGAAACGAAGATATCATGCTCTCTACTACGCAACTGCAAAGTATCAGGGATGCAACTCTCCTTAAAGCTAATCCATACGTCATTAACTTTCGTTAGAATCTATCGACAATAACGGATGAAAGTAGCTTGAGATTTGTGTAACGGTAGTCACGTTGCAACCCTCATTCTGTGGCAGAAGGAAGAAAGTCGAGTTGCAAGGCCTCATTACGCTAATGTATGTGACAATAAAGGTAAGGTTATTACTTTTGTAAGCTGCTGGTTGTCGATCGATATCATAGCGGAAGTGACGTCTTTACGGAATGAACTACAATACTTGATTAATTAGACTGTGTACGCAGTCCGAAAATAGTTTAGGAATCGGTTAAGTGGAGCTATGCAGAAGATAGACACAAGGAAGGCACTACCAATGTGCATCATAGACATCATGGGGAAGCTGCGGCATCGAAAATAAGTGCGAAGTATTGTCAGTGTAATTCTGATAACAAGTATAATTCATTTAGAAACCTAGAACTGGAGGAGTAGTGAACGCATGCAGAGAAATAGAGAGAGGAGAGTGGCCGATAGGAGAGGATTCGCATGGAATAAACGGCGTAATTCATCTTTTATGTGACATGCAAATTATGCTTGACGTTAATGACGAAGCGCCAGTGCTGTCCGACGGCACAAGCGTTAATGAATGAGTTCGAGCAAAATAACGAAATCACACCCACAGTTGCGACAAATAATACTCGTGTAATAAAAAAGTTGCTGGAGAGAGAGAGAGAAATTTAAACAGGGCAAAAAAAATGTAGCCGACTAAAAATGTAGCAATCAAACTAATGAGAGAACGGATTGCACAAATCAGCCAAACGCTGTACGCCGATGTAGAAAACGGATTTATGCAGGAGCCATGACATCAGTGTAGAAATAATACAACGAAGATTTCAGTTTCTCCCACGTAAAAGAGGCTTTTTCAGAGTCTAAATGGAGTTGAACTGAGACAGTTCGGGATCAAACCGATATCTTGGAAGTTCTGTTGGTTAGAGCTGTTAACTGTGACTGTAGTTAATTATCATCATGCATTTATAATTCCTCTAGTAGTAATATGTTTCTCTGTTCAAACAACAGTATTTTGTGTGGTGCATAGCCAGTAATTATTTTATAGGTGTTCATTAATTCAGTGTGTATATTCACACAGTTCCGGGGAGGTAAAGAATTTACGAGTAGTTCTATATGTGTGCTGATTAGGACTGGAATGGAGTCAGAGGCAGATGAGACACGAATATTTAAAGACCTTACTAGTCAGAGCGGCTATTTATGCATGTACATTTTATGTATGTACATTTTATACAGTGAGGTTCCATTATCTATATTTTTTTAAAAAACTGCGACATTTCTCTTACAGCTGTTATGACATTAACTTTGTAAAACGCAAGTTAGTTTAAAGAACAGTAGCGAGTGAATTACAGTATTACCATTAGGTAAGATATGGAGAATTGTTATAAGTGATTATGTTGTCATGCTAGTGCTTTATCTTAGGATTAGTGGCGAGGAAGCGCGCTGTCTCGTCGATTGCATTCATCCAAGACACACTGGCCCATCCCAGGTCTTATTGTCTGGGTGCGATAAGCTGCGACTTTCGTTCACCTCTGGTTTTTCTGGAGTGGACGTTGAACAACGCTCGGGTACGTCAGAATGTTATTAAACCCGTTACTTTGCCGTTTTTACAGCAGCAAGGTGATGTGTTGTTGCAACAGGATTATGCTCGCCAACGCAATGCCCGTGAACGTCAACGTACTTCGCAAGACGTGCAACAACTTTCCAGGCCACCACGATCTCCAGACTTGTCTTCATTTGAGCACGCATGGCATATGATGGGACGAGAAGTGACTCACGCGATTCGTCAAGCAACAGGTATTGCAAAGCTATGAGAACAGGTCAAGATGGCGTGTCATGACGTCTCCTAGGACAGTATTGGCCATCTGTACGACTGACTGAATGCTTGAGTAAGCGCTCGCATTGCCACCCGTGGAGGCTACACCACATATTAATATGGGTGTTTCAGCTTAATATATATTTTCACATTATACCCGGTACCTCGGAACCGATTGTGATATTGATGTGTAAATGTAATCATTTCATATTCTTCACATTTGATAGAGCAAGAATAAATATGAGCGCACTGGAAACCTCTAAAAGGATTTTTTTCCAGCAGTGTATATGAAGACAAGTTGTAGTTTGCGGTTGTTAACAAAAAAGCCCTTCTCAGATTAGCTTCAGATTTTTACACGGTACTCTAATAAACGTCCTCAAAAACATAGGCTACATATTTATTCTCGTTTATCGAATGTAATTGTACACTACTGGCCATTAAAATTGCTGCACCGCGAAAATGATGTGCTGCAGACGTGAAATTTACCCGACAGGAAGAAGATGCTGTGATATGCAAATGATTAGCTTTTCAGAGCATTCACACAAAGTTGGCGCTGGTGGTGATACCTACAACGAGCTGACATGAGTTGACCGGAGTTGCCTGGTAAAACGTTGTTGTGATACCTCGTGAAAGGAGGAGAAATGCGTACCATCACGTTTTCGACTTTGATAAAGGTTGGATTGTAGCCTATCGCGATTGCGGTTTGCTGCTCACGTTGGTCGAGATTCAATGACTGTTTGCAGAATATGGAATTGGTGGTTCAGGAGGGTAATACGGAACGCCGTGCTGGATCCCAACGGCCTCGTATCACTAGCAGTCGAGATGACAGGGATCTTATCAGCATGGCTGTAACGGATCGTGCAGCCACGTCTCGATCCCTGAGTCAACAGAACGTTGACGTTTGCAAGACAACAACCATCTGCACGAACAGTTCGTCGACGTTTGCAACAGCATGGACTATCAGCTCGGAGACCATGGCTGCGGTTACCCTTGACGCTGGATCACAGACAGAAGCGCCTGCGGTGGTGTACTCAACGACGAACCTAGGTGCACGAATGGCAAAACGTCATGTTTTGGATGAATCCAGGTTCTGTTTATAGCATCATGATGGTAGCATCCGTGTTAGGCGACATCGCGGTGAACACACATTGGAAGCGTGTATTCGTCTTCGCCATACTGACGTATCACCCGGCGTGATGGTATGGGGTGCCATTGGTTACACGTCTCGGTCCCCTCTTGTTCGCATTTACGGCACATTGAACAGTGGACGTTACATTCCCCATGTGTTACGACCCGTGGCTCTACCTTTCATTCGACCCCTGCGAAACCCTACATTTCAGAAGGATAACGCACGACTGCATTTTGCAGGTCCAGTACGGGCCTTTCTGGATACAGAAAATGTTCGACTGCTGCCCTGTCCAGCACATTCTCCAGATCTCTCACCAATTGAAAACGTCTGGTCAATGGTGGACGAGCAACTGGCTCGTCACAATACGCCAGTCACTACTCTTGATGAACTGTGGTATCGTGTTGAAGCTGCATGGGCAGCTGTACCTGTACAGGCCATCGAAGTTCTGTTTGACTCAATGCCCAGGCTTATCAAGGCCGTTATTACGGCCAGAGGTGGTTGTTCTGGTTGCTGATTTCTCAGGATCTATGTAGCCAAATTTCGTGAAAATGTAATCACATGTCAGTTCTAGTATATATGTCCAATGAATACCCGTTTACAATCTGCATTTCTTCTCGGTGTGGCAAATTTAATGGCCGGTAGTGTATATATACGACAAAATAGGGAAGGGCCTTTAGCAAGTATCTCGGAAAGTTCTTTATAGACTTACTTCCAATTTTTAAACGCTACCCTAATAAAAGTTTGGGCAGACGTAGCTACATATTCTTAATTGTATACGGTATGTAATGTATATGATATGAAATTAACTCGTAGTTCAACGCTGTTACCAAGAATTCTGAAATGTTTGTGACCAATTTTCTTCGAATATTTACACGATCCTACAATTAACGTTCGGACGGACATAGGGATAAATTTTAAACTATATGTGGTACATAAGTATATACACACTATATAACTGGATAACGTTTTTAACAAACATCTCGAAGGCTGTAAATTTTTAAGTAGAGAAGTACACATCTGTTAACATTGACGGCGAAAAAGAAAATGCTATAGTGTACCAAAAAAATGTGAGGTAGTGTATTCTTTTACGCAGCCAGTTTTCACTTTGATATCAGGACATACAAACCAGCAGACAGATTATTTCTTCCATCAGCTGTCTCTCCTGCATTCTTTATATTAATGATCCTAACTGATTTACCTGTTTATTTTGTTACTTAATTTCCCAATAAATTTTTCGTTTGCGATAACAGTAGACAAATCTGAAGATCTAGAGAGCGAGAGAGAGAGAGAGAGAGAGAGAGAGAGAGAGAGAGCGAGAGAGAGAGACAGAGAGAGGGAGGAACAGAAGATGGAAGAGAGGGGGAGGGGATAAATTGGACCGAGAGAGGGTAATTGACGAGATGGATAGACAGAGGGGCGACGAGGACACTGAGAGAATTTGGGTGGGGGGAGAAGTAGACAGTTTAGGGGGGAGGAGGAGTATATGGATTAAGAGAAGGAAGAGGAGGAGATGGATAAAGAGACGGGGAGGGAGAGATGTACAGAGACAGGAGGAGAAGAAGATTACGTAGAATATGCAATTCCCTTTAATAAATTGTAAAACATTGCCAGGTTCTCTATTATTATACATACATACGGATACATGAACTTAGACTGTAATTTGTTTTCTACTATTAATCTTTGTACCATACTTATCGTTGTACATATGGTACGCAATGAACGCAAATGAAATGTCGCTATGACACAATAAGGATACCTATTAGTCTGCATCAGATATGTGTATTATTATTTTGAACTCGCATTTTTGATTGATTTTTTTCAGTACCGTAAAATAAATTGTCTGTCTAAGTATTGTAATTCTGATGAGAGGTTGAACTATTGTCCTATCTGATGCCATACTTTAGGAACAGTTATTTCGTTTGTTATAATAAATAAAGAAACACCACCTGGATCATCCATTTTTCTTCCCGGAAACCGGTTTAAATATGTTTTGCAGATCATCTTTACGTCCAAGTTGTAACAAGAGGAAAGGAAATTTTCAGCAGTCAACTTAGTGCCTCGATAGTAATCGTGCTTGGCGGCACAACACCTAATCTGTTGCATCATGTGACGACATATAATATATAGTTCAAACATTGAAGTGTCGTAAATATAGAGGCGATATATGGTAATATACGTTTTGCTGCCCATCAAATATAACCGATAAGTGAAAAGGTGAAAAATGTGTTCACTAACTTCGTGAGAAATATGATGTAACGTTGACTGTGGGTGGGTCCCGAGTTTGACGATTTACAGCTGCAAGCGGGTAAGATTACACACATAATAAATTTACCCTAAATGAAAACGATCATTTCTGAAATACAGTTGTATGGAAAATGGTTCTGATGCCATAAAACTGAGTATGTACTGAAAGTCCAAACACGTGAAAAAATATTCTAAATTATTGTTGTTGAAAGTTACAACGCGCTCCTGATATCCTCCGTTTAAGAACTTGTGTGTTAAGCTGTGATATGTGCATACAGAATGGATTGTTCTAGTTTGATCACGTGGAGGGCTGTTTAAGAGTATTAAATGATAGCGATACGCAAGTGTTACGCTAAAGCAGAGGGGAAAACATGTTGTCACCTAAATACTGTCAAATGAAGATATTAGCATATTATCATAGGACACTAAAAGCAATGTTATTTTATAGGTCTTAAGAAATAGAACCAATGTGTAAAACAGTTTTAGAGCACTGGGTTTGACAGATGGGGATCTAATTCAAACTGCTATCGCTCTGTCCATAGTTTTAATCATTTAACGTGGACATCGAGACACTGTTGTGCATGAGGCTGTATCTCGTCTTGCAGCAAATGGCTGACCTTATTGCATTATTTTATGTATGTGTTTTAAGTTTCGATGTCTATTTGCAGTATTTCGCCTACACATACGAAAAACAAATTGATTGGATAATGCCACTTTCGTGTTTTTTTTCTGTGTTGTACTACTGGAGTGCGGGGCACCGAAAATGACGTTCGGATGTCCACATGTTGTCCTTGTCAAGTGCGTCCACATCGTTCCGATCCGCAGGGTTTCATGATCACTTCACTGAGACTCCACATAAAGGAAGAATGTACGTCAACACTGTGACTCCTTTTTTTTCTAAAAATCGTGCTGTGATTACTGTATGTGTTAACATGTACTTCTTCAATCAAGTAGCTAGCATTTCTCAAATACTACCTCATTCATTATTACATCGAATTCCCTGCACAGAACTGTCTGTTGCAGTTACACGGTATTGTCTATTCAGCGATTTGTTCTTCGGTGGTATTCAGGTGTGTTAGGCTTCAGACGCTGATGACACACAAATACAAAGACTGCATTGCTGAACAGATACGTCCCGAAGTCTTAATATATTTTTTTATATCGTTTTAGCCGCTCGAGCTAGAATACAGGTACCTCCAATGTTAGACAATACTGGATCCAGAAGTTTACATGTAAACAACAAGAGGAAATTCATATTACAGAGCAGAACAACAAATTACGAAGTAGTTTCACCAGTAAGCCTACTACTTTGCTATATACTCTTTTACAGTCTATGGCGTAAGAGAAAACATGAATTGCTTCCACCACATTGTATTTGTTTTATTTGTAGACTACTATCACTGATAATTTCATGAAAATCTTGAAGATGCACAAATTTTTCAGTTTCCGATTCCTATACGGTTGAAATCTGTTTTATTTACGAATGCCATGTTATGCACGCATTACTTATTGAATTTACAGCTCCTTCTTACATGTTTTGAAGGAACGAGGTGTTTCATCTCGTTGCCAGCACACTATCCATCTTCCAGTACAAGAGAAATTTTCGTTTAATTTTCACTATAGCTTTACCATATTTTAGAACATCAGTTTCTCTTTAAATGCAATTTGTATTCCTGGACACCTCACATTAATTTCACAGAACTTTACATTTAGTTAGCCAGCAGTCTATTTTGCACCAGGCGAAGATCGTCTGCAAGTCTCTCACTGAAACATAACAAGTGTCTATGTCACCTTTATGTACACCTATATATGGAACCAATACTATTTACTGGATACCGCCAAAGTTTTAGGAGACTTTTCGCTGGTGGTTTTGTTTACAGAGAAGCCACACTGTTATAAAATTGTAGGGGAATACAGGAAGACCTACAGAGGATCGACTATGGGGCATGGATTGATAGTTGACCCACAGCGCTAAAAAATGTAGATACAAATGCGAAATGTGGGAAAACCATCTCACTCTACATGCTTCGCGTAGGGACCTACGATATAGTTGGTATGAGTATGATTAGCTATACTGACAGTTTATCGATGTGCCAATTACCTATTAGAAAACGATGACACACTAGTGAATTTTTTTGAATTTCAAAAGCTAGGATATGTCAAATAGTTTCATCTGTATACTGTGACATGTGCTAAATAACACACTACATTCAGTTCTCTGCTACGGATAGAGTCATACCAACAACTGATGTAGCACATGAGCAGGAGTCAGTAAATAGGGTAGAGTCCTACAAAGATTTTGGTGTACATATTGACGAAAACTTGAACTGGAATAGGTGTACCAGTGAGCTTCTCAAACAACTGATTTCATCTATTTACTTCTTATCATTGCTAATCTTGGAAACAAACGTGTCATCCACCTGTCATATTCTGCATATTTCCACTCAATAATTCCTTACGGAATATCTTTCTGTGGTAGTTTATCGCTTAGAAAGAAGATACTGGTTGTTCAAAAGCGAGCACTGAGAATAATACGTGGTGTATATCCACGGACGACATGTAGATACTTCTTCAAGGAGCTATGCATTTTATCTGCTTCGTCACAATGCATATATTTGTAAATGAAATTTGTCATAAATAATCCATATCAATTTGAGGACGACAATGATGTCCATACCTACACCGTCTGAGGGAAAAGTGACCTTTTTATTGGTCATTGTTAAATCTGTCACTTACCTAGAATGCAGTAACAATAATTGCTGATCATAGTTTTAAATTTAAAATTATTTCTCTTGGACAACTCTTTCCATTTCATTGACGAATTTCTGCTAAACCAACTGGTAGTCAGTTTCTAAAAATTAAGTGTTGTTCCATGAGTAGGACTAAAGATAAGGATGTGTTCTTTAATGTTAATATTAATCATGTGTACATATTCTGGATACTGATTCTTCCACATCATTCCGATAAAATAATCGTTGAAATGATCTATGGATCATGTAACTAACTAATTAACTAAGCACTTCAAGCATTTAGTTAAAGTATGTATAAGGAAGAAATCGTCAACAAAATATGATTAATGAAATACTAAATATACATACGATCTGCCAAGTAACACACTTGAAAAACTGCATAGTTGTGAGGGAGAGATAGCAATATACCAAGTAAACAAATTTTATTTATCTTCAAAAAAGACTATGTCAACAGTGATACAACAGCCATGTAATTAAATTAATCATGAACGTAAGCAACGGAAATCATCAAGTTTGTCGTATAGTTTAAAATGTAGTCAGTGTAGTAGATACGTATTTGCAGTTATTGAGTTTCTAGAAAATTTGGTACTGCATTTCCTTTTTGATAATAAAAACACGAGGATTGGGCTCCGTTTCCGATCCACACAAGCATCTAATGAAATTATTGTCTTTTCCACGTCTCCTTTGAGACCTTCGTTAATTTCCCACCAATCATTTCTGTAGTTCTTTTCAGCATTTGTGATGTGTATTTCCTAGATTCCAGACGAAACTATCACATATGTATTCGTCTATCCACAACGTTACATCCTCTTCCGATCATTGCATTCTCAAGCAACTCGCTGCGACTATGCAGGAGACCTTCGCCAATACTCAGACTGTTAATAACACATCATTACTATAAATATTAGAAATTAGACGTGACGAATCAGTGTCATAAAACTAACCTGGGCAGGCTCTTAACTCCAGAAATTATAAGTTAGTAGGCAAACACTCAAGCAGATTGGCAGTGTAAATGTTATTAACAGGGCCTAATTTTGATGTAAAGCACAATACACCACTAAATGAAATGACCTGGCCCACTGGTGGTTCACTACAATACCAAATTTCGATGAAGTTTGTAATCTGAACAATGGGACCTCGGGTCTCTACATCGATTAAGGACTGTATTTTCTATAAGCAATCACTAAAGAATACTATCATTGGTTAAAAATACGTGATATATATAACACAGACATAATGACAAACGAACATCATACACTCCTGGAAATTGAAATAAGAACACCGTGAATTCATTGTCCCAGGAAAGGGAAACTTTATTGACACATTCCTGGGGTCAGATACATCACATGCTCACACTGACAGAACCACAGGCACATAGACACAGGCAACAGTGCATGCACAATGTCGGCACTAGCACAGTGTATATCCACCTTTCGCAGCAATGCAGGCTGCTATTCTCCCAGCGTTCGTGCTGGACGTGCAGACCGCGTGAGACGACGCTTCATCCAGTCCCAAACATGCTCAATGGGGGACAGATCCGGAGATCTTGCTGGCCAGGGTAGTTGACTTACACATTGTAGAGCACGTTGGGTGACACGGGATACATGCGCACGTGCATTGTCCTGTTGAAACAGCAAGTTCCGTTTCCGGTCTAGGAATGGTAGAACGATGGGTTCGATGACGGTTTGGATGTACCGTGCACTATTCAGTGTCCCCTCGACGATCACCAGAGGTGTACGGCCAGTGTAGGGGATCGCTCCCCACACCATGATGCCGGGTGTTGGCCCTGTGTGCCTCGGTCGTATGCAGTCCTGATTGTGGCGCTCACCTGCACGGCGCCAAACATGCATACGGCCATCATTGGCACCAAGGCAGAAGCGATTCTCATCGCTGAAGACGACCCGTCTCCATTCGTCTCTCCATTCACGCCTGTCGCGACACCACTGGAGGCGGGCTGCACGATGTTGGGGCGTGAGCGGAAGACGGCCTAACGGTGTGCGGGATCGTAGCCCAGCTTCATGGAGACGGTTGCGAATGGTCCTCGCCGATACCCCAGGAGCAACAGTGTCCCTAATTTGCTGGGAAGTGGCGGTGCGGTCCCCTACGGCACAGCGTAGGATCCTACGGTCTTGGCGTGCATCCGTGCGTCGCTGCGGTCCGGTCTCAGGTCGACGGGCACGTGCACCTTCCGCCGACCACTGGCGACAACATTGATGTACTGTGGAGACCTCACGCCCCACATGTTGAGCAATTCGTCGGTACGTCCACCCGGCCTCCCGCATGTCCACTATACGCCCTCGCTCAAAGTCCGTCAACTGCACATACGGTTCACGTCCACGCTGTCACTTCATGCTACCAGTGTTAAAGACTGCGATGGAGCTCCGTATGCCACGGCAAACTGGCTGACACTGACGGCGGTGGTGCACAAATGCTGCGCAGCTAGCGCCATTCGACGGCCAACACCGCAGTTCCTGGTGTGTCCGCTGTGCCGTGTGTGTGATCGTTGCTTGTACAGCCCTCTCGCAGTGTCCGGAGCAAGTATGGTGGGTCTGACACACCGGTGTCAATGTGTTCTTTTTTCCATTTCCAGGAGTGTATTATGAAAGGAGGAAGGAAGGAAGAACGTATACAATTTTAGCTATGTGTTCGATCTTAGGAATGAAGAACACTTAGACAGCAGAACGATATCGTCTCGTATTGTTCTATGTGCTTGGGAATACTGGTCAATGGACATGCGTTGTAGTGCTTACAGCCAATGCCATGGCACATTAAATTATTGTAATTACGTCTATAGGGCAACTCACCCGTTTTAAAACACACCCATACAAACACTTTTAGTGTGTTGGCGACGTGGGTAGATACTTTAGAAAGTAATTCGATAATAGCCGTTTTTGGCCAGCCTTCCAAAGTAGGCCTACCAGTAAATAGCAGTGGAGGAATGTGATGATTAGTCAGTGTACTTGTAGAAGGTATAAGCAGGTGTGTGTTTGTCGTTAATTTTTTCAGGTATTTCTGTTACTGGTACAGTGTGGCTCACGTGCAGGGAAGTACAGCAATTCTGTATCTTGAATCGCGTGGCGAAACTCCTGCCCCCGTTTGAATGAAACTGCTGGTTGTTTACATCAGTTTAAACTTGTCTCGGTGATGGACACAAAAGTAACGGCAGGGCAGTGAAAAACAACCTTGAAAAATTCAGGAGACGAGTTTTCGAATAGTAATAGTTTATTTGTTGTACAGATACGCACTTAGTGTGGTATTTGCGGCGCCCTTACAGGAAAATGCCTACAACTTTGCTGCTAAGTGTGTTCATTATGACACGAAACTTAAATGCAGCGATTTTGGAGCAATTATTATGGTAGTATAAACTACCATTTTTAAATACTGTAGCATGCAGTTACACACAGTTCGCCTACACGAGTGGAAAGACTAGCATTTTCGCCATGCTGTAGTATTTGAAACATAAAGCGTCTAATAATGCGTAAAAACCAAAGTAACTAATCCAGGCCTTTCAATGAATATTTTGAAGTCTTCCACAGTACTGGACAAAGTCTTTCAAATTTACCACCAATTTACGGAATGCTACGACGTCACAAAATACTAATTATTTAGGCACACACTGTAATGTCAAAGTACCTTACATTAATTTTTACCACTCCCTCCCATATTATGCCATGGCATCATTAATAACACACACGGAACTAATGTATTAAGGGAAGATAGCTATCGACAAGCCTCGCTCCACTTACGAATCGGGTCGATTTCTTTGTGAATATTAACAATAGCAGCACTATAGTGGTCATTAAGTGTTCCAGTGTTGTAAATGATTCACCTTTTTAGTTGTGAGTTATTACACGAAGATACACTGTAACGGTGGTGAAATGTGAGATTTGCCCTATGTTCTTGTAATTGATTACATTAATGCTTGTAATGATGTAGAGATTTGATGTTACTTAAAATCCGTCTTGATTGCAAATTTTTTATTCATATGACCGGTTTCGGTTCATTCAGAACCATCTTCAGATCTGATATTTCAGTTGCAGGAGTAACCCGTCCAAATCCAACAACCTGGTTAACCTGCATGATGTGACGCAGCATGTGAAAGTTGCTGGATTTGGACAGGTTACTCCTGTAACTGAAATATCAGATCTGAATACGCTTCTGAATGAACCGAAACCGGTCACATGAATAAAAAATTTGCAATCAAGACGGATTTGAAGTAACATTGTAAAATCGCTGATTGCTGTTATCCCATAAGACATTATGTCTGCTTTTGCAAAATTGTAGAGATAGGGCTATAATGATATAGTCACCATTGGAGAGTACCAGCAGTTCACACCATTTTGTCATACTCTCATTTTAAAGGTACGTGCTGTGGACAGAGACCAGGTGTTGTTATGTAATGAAGTACGAGGTGCCTTGAATGAGGCAGTTCGAATTTGATACAATCTTAGGTCTAAGTAGGCCACTAAGAACAAAATTTAAGCATTCGTTTTTGTTACAAGTTTTCTAATATTATGTAAACGTTTTGTTAATGATTGTTTTTTTGCCTACAAAGGTGACATTTCTACTTTTACGCTCCTTGGCTTCGACCATATGTTATTCGGTACCAAATGCAAACAAAAATTTCAAGTTACTGACATTTAGTTAGATGTAGGTAGTATTTAAAAGTTACTGAAGTATAGCCAATTCACGTAGAGTGCCAATGAAGGAAATCAGTCCCCATTGAATGTGCCGATGACACAGAATTTTATTTTCCAAATATTTGCTTTGTAGTCAACATTTAAGCCATCTGTGTCTACTACGGTTAAATTGAAAAGTTGATGTTCAAGTTAGATGATGATTTTATTACACATTAGGTTTAGGTGGCCTATCGATACCAAACTACCTCTAATTGTGGGTAGACTTGAGTCATAATTTTCTTATACAGTAGACGCATGCGTCGATTGTTCGTGGTAGCAAAGTTATCAACCACGTAATTTTTAAATTTCTGATAACTTTAAAATTGTTTCACCAGGTTTTTGGGTGTTAGTTGCGCTGAGAGCAATGAGCCTATCATTTGTCTCTAAATGTCAAATGCAGTTTTTGATTCTACAAATGGTGCTCTACTTCTTCCGGAAGAAGTTGTAGTGGCAGGCATGTAAGAATCAGTTTAGTAAGCTTTGTTACCTAGTTATATTTATTTTGATTATTCTTGTATAATAAGAATTTAAGAACGTTTTGCAGATGGTAAACATTCATATTTGTGAATATATATGCTTCCTAACGCATTTTCCAGTCGTTCTTTGTTGAAGATGGTCATATCTTGGCTAAGTTGTTCTGACTCATTTCCATTTGTCCTATCATCTTATCTAAGATCTCATAAGATAACATCTTAAGGGATTGGATGTCACGCTCACTAAACCTTATTTCACTGAGAAATCTCTCGTTACAACTTTCAATACATGAAGTCACATTTTTGTGTGATATGATATCGTTTCACATACTGCTGGTCTTATTGACTTCATAGTTGCACATACGAATAGCACATGCACTTTTGCGTTGAAGAAGTACTTTGAGATGACCAACACAAACAATTTTTTACCTTGTAAAGGCGAAGCAGAAAAAGGAATTGAGTTTTATTAAAAATACTAAGCAAGCCAGAAGCACTGTTCAACGACGCTGCGCCCCAGTCTTCATAATCTATGGTGATATTTTGGAAAATGTTTTTCAAGTTATGTTATCCGATATATATTGTCTGAATGTCTCGTGAATTGGAATTCCAGCCTATAGTGCACGTTTGGAGCAATCCGAATCCTTTAATTTCTTAGACTTGTGTTCGCCTTGAGAACTAACAATGAATGAAAAGCTGCCAGATTGTAAATGAAAAGCCTGGCTGCTTTGATATTTTTAGAACAGTCTAACAGCCCACAAAAGTGCAAAAATATAAATCGTTGACATTTTTGTTTAACAAGATTTTGGACGCCTCTTTGTTTACCTGCCATCAATGAAGGTCCATCATATGTTTGATTCACTATTTTGTCAGTAACTCCCTAAACGTCAAGTTCATACATTAAGACTTCTAACACACCGTGAGAGCTTTTTCACTTGAAACATTGCGAAAAATAATAAATGTTTCCATTGGACTGTCTTGTGAGCAAAACCTGAAAATAATACTCATTTGTGAGGTACAAGAAACATCCAGGGTCTCATTTGTTTGCATTCCAACAAATTCACATAACTGTAACTCTTCTTTCGTGTGATAACAGATTGAATTATTGCGCTTTGAACTCTGCTTGATGCTCCTTTGAACACAGAACACAGAAGTGCTCTGTAAATGATCACGAATAAACTGTTCCTGTCTAGATAAAAGTTCCAATAATTCAAGACAATTCCCTTTGTTGTCGAAACATTCATCTTCAAGGTGTACTCCGAAAGCAAATTCTTGCTTTTCCAAGAAACAAACATCAGCAAGTCTCTCGATTACGAATCTGTTTTGTTACGTCCATAACCTAACAACCGAAAACTGTCTTAATTTGAATGTGTGTTTTTGAATTCCGAGGCTTCTCGGCTTTTCTGTCAACATTTTTTGTCACAGAAACTCCGAAAAAAAGCTGACGTCCATTCTTTTTCAATTCCAGACCCACCAAACAAAATACATACGTAGCAATGCAGTTCATTTGTTACAGAATAATGTTAAACCAAGGATACTCTAGATACCAAGAAAACTTAAATTTTCCATTTTGGTTCCCATCAACTATTTTAATGTCCAACCATTAAGCCAAGGATACTTTTGAAACCATGAAAATTGAAATTTTTGTTTTTGTTTCACATCAAATAATTTGATGTCTAAGTGTAGTATGAATCATTTATCTTTTTGATCGTACGCTGTTTCGTAAGTACAGCTCGAAAAAAGTTTGTCATCTAATTCACGAAATAAATACACAGATGTTTCCTCTGCACAATCCACAATATAATCAATATAATCAATTAATCACGAATTACGCTACTTAAACAACTATAAAAAACTGAACTGAACAACGTGCCAACTAATAGATAATTTCAGAGCTTAGGCAAGCCTCAGTCCCACGCTCCTACGACACACGTGACCCTGCCGGCTGCTACGTGGAAACTAGAACCTATTTGTAGAAACCTTTGGTGAACTTTTAAGCTGAATAGCATGCACAACCCAGTGAACTCTCAGCTCATAGGTGGGTGAAGTGAAACTATAGTAATATAAGAAACAAATTTACACTTTTTTCAATACGATGTTATATTGTAATTCTAGTTGTAAATTTTATTGAAATTGTTAGGTAGGCTATGGCTGAAAGGCCACTGAAGAGCTTCGCCCCAGATATCTAGGTAATTTTCGTTAATGTTCACCACCATTTTGCAGAATACCCCATAAAGTCACTAATTTATACACACGAGAAACCTCGCAGAACGCGTGCAGTTTGCTAGCACAATGACATTGGCATAATCGTCATTTACTAGTATATACGTGGCATCCGATAAACAGATCTCGTATTAATATCCAGATACTTTTGATCACATTAGTTTATGCGGTTGGCATATGGGTAAAACAGAAGCTGGTTGCCCATGGTATCTTTTCTTCTAACTAAGCTGGTGCACGGAGAAGATAGCTGTAGCTGCCAAGAGACCTACTGAGACTTGCGTTACCATATCTGTCTGGCGGACGGGCAGAGCCGTGCGCTGAAGCCCAGCAAGACCTGTCGCGAGTATGCGGTAGCTGAGAAGCGAACAGGCCAGCATTTTTGACGCAATGGCAGCGCACGTGACCTGTAGTCGGCGTGTCCGGGTCACTGGCTGGCGTATTCTGCAGTCTGGTCCGTATAATAAAATTTTTGTACCCTTCCTGCTCCACAGGATACAAGAGTGTGTGTATCCGCAATAAAGACGCGTTAAACAGTTCATAAATCCTACATTTCTTTCCTTGTGGTAACTGCAATGTATAGGGTACGTGAGGGTGATGTGACGGTAGAGAACTTCCTAATTACAATGTTTATACAGTGCACAGACTCCTCCACTGAGTCCACATCAAGATATGTTGGACACTGTAACACGCCGAAGCACCAGGTTAGTACGCAACTAATCGATGTAAAGTGCTATTTTCCAATACCATAGTAGGCTACCAGTTGTTTAAAAGTGTAAATTGTTTAAATAGTGCGCTGTGGTACTTGATAAGCAAGAATGACAAGTCTTTCCTAGAAACCCAGATTGTTGGTTGTACCATTTTTTATCTATCCTATAAATTTGCCAGTTTTATGGCTTATGTAATTATTTCCTCAATTTATGGCCTACACTACCAGTTTCCGATTTTATGGCCTACCTTACGAAATCGCACGTTTTACAGCCAATCCTACCAGTTTCCTGTCAATTTTGGGGGCCTTTTGCACCATTTTACCAAATTTAGGACCTATCCTACCAGTTTCAGGATTTTGCGTCGAATTAGTTATGGATCTCTCATTGCAGAGCACAGCCTCGAATGGAGAGCAAATTGCCAGGCATCATTATGGCCTCACAGCTGTTGCCCGAGAGCATGATGATGTCGATGTGCGAATTGTCAAGAGCAATATTGGGGTTGGGCTGGGGAGGGGAGTGGAGGGGTTGGGGTGGAGAGGTGAACTTGAAATTAACAATAACAGCTGCGTTAACTGTGATCTTTCACCAGTGACTTTTATGATAAGAAGCATAGCTGCATCAGTTGTGACCTGACAGCAGAAGTGCTGACTCTACAATTTGGGCCAGAATGCCAAGTGGTCTCCCACTGAAACGATCTTGGGTTTGTTTCCTGAACTACTAGTATTTGACATATCCCGATAGACTAGTTGAGTGTGAAGCATTTTCTGAAATTGTCTTATATTTGCTAATTCCACCAAAATAGTCAGCTGTGAATTCAGCTTTTCATAGATCTTATTTTACACGGTAGAAAAAAGACTATTATTCCTCACATCAACAGACCCTGTATTAACAGTGGTATGTTTTGTGCGACTGTACGGATTTACCAGATCTTGCACCAAATCAAGTCATCTGAATGAAACTTGAGCAGTGCATCATGTAAACATGTAAACCTTCAGAGCTCTATGGACGTTTAAAAGAAGAAAGTAATAAATGACAGTTAACCTTATGTTTCTGAATTACTATCTCGAAATAAGCGTCATAAAATCCCTTACCTAAATCGATTTGCAATTCTCCTTGTTCTGTATAATTTTATAAGTGCTTTGCAACCTCAAGGCAGTTCTAGTCTTTAAAGTAGTGACCCATTCATAGTAGAAATACACATTAATTTCTCTTAACAAATCATTGGAGCCTGAATTTTATTTGGAATATGCTATCCGGCAAACTGAATCAACCTGATGAAGATCGTCAATTCCTTTCTTGATAACTATTCTCCTCAGACAAATTTTGAATGCTGCGCTATGCGAACTTTTCAGCTACCTAAGCTGGCATGCTCATTACAAAGACGATGATGTTATGTGAAGTCAGCAACAAGAGTAACATTTAGTTGCAATGAGACATCAACAATAAAATGTTGCTTTATATAATATACATTAGATCAGAAAAAATGAAAATAAACTATATATAAGTTGTTGACACTTCCTTCCCTGTTCAACAAAATTCTCAAATGGTAGTTGCACCATCCCTGATCCAACATAATCACATTTAACTTGGTGGTAACTGGCTGATTTATATCAACACTATTATCAGTCTTAGTGCATAAAGTGAGGAGAAACCCTTGTCTTCAGTATTATAGATGTAGTATCCTGGGAACAACTATTTAACCCACATCACTTTCTTCAAGTTATTTACAAACTCACACGACTCTGGTGTAAACCATTCAGCGATGTCTCCAGTGGCACACCAGTTGAAACAGTGTTGCGATGATAACAGTTCTTCGTTAACCGTTTTGTTGAAGTTATATCCAGCTCAATGCAGGGTGTAGTCACTGTAGTGCAATGTAGAATTAAACTGCCAAAAGCAACTACACTACTACGAGCGCCACGCAACACCCAAAAAGCAAATTCCTTCAGAAAAAACTTACTTTATATAATGTTGAATCCTAGGGAATATAAGAAAATGGTGTATATGTTTCTGGAAAGGTCACAATTTATAGGTGTTTCTATGAATGCTGACCACGCCTAAGTATACGTCTAAGGGAGAAATTAGCATGACATATTTCGGGCGGGTCTATGACACAGGTATAATTAGATTTGAGTGAAACTAACTGCAGAAAACTCTTGTAGAAGTAGAAAAATAACTAAAATAGAAGACTGAATTTCTTAGAAGAAATTTTTGGCTTTTTTTTTTTTTTTTGTAAACTTTCATCGGTACACCGTTTCTCTTTCTCCACACAACAGAACTACATTTCTTATATACAGGACTGCATTTTTGGCCAGTTAGTTGGAGGCATCATTTCTATAACAGAATGATGAATAACCAGGCAGTTTGCTATCGTATATCTTTGGAATGGTCTTTTTATTTGCATTTCAGTTCTCATAAGAATGGCGAACGATTTCACTATTTCTTCATACTGACGTGAACGAGTGACGCTGTCTGTTGGCACTTCTGGATCTCTGTACGGCCCATGAGCGGATTTCACTTTGTTCCTCTCTTTTCACAATGCAGCTACTGTAAACTGCATCATATTTCATAGACATGTGCATAATTTTTCATGGTAAAATCGGTTGGATGGTTCTCTTCAGGATATTTAGATGATTAAGATATTCCTTCAATTCTGTTATCTCAATTGCACTGCATACAGGGTGTCCCGTAAAATAAAAAGTTTTTGGCTTGGCTCTCTTTCGGCGAGCACAGCTAGGAGCTTCTTCTTGTAGGAGAGCACATCTGGTGGCGTGCAGTCTGCAGCGGTGCAACACAGAGGCTTCCTGCGTTGGCGAGAATTGGCGGGAGTAAAAATGGCTGTACAGAGAAGTACCATCAAGATACGTGGAGATCAGTGTTGTGACCACTGTGGAAGAAGCTGACAAGCCTGTCACAAGTCTCCGAGTCAAGGCATTGGCGAAACAGCTGGGATTGTCTGGCACTGGGTTTGCCCTAGACTCGTCGGTCAGCTGTTTAGCAGTACAGAGTACAAACGGCGCCACTAATTTGAGCCAGCGCCTGTTTCAAGAAGATGATAAGTCCTGGGGCGGTGCTGCGCTCTGTTGGAGCGTTAGCCACACCATTTTTGGTTCAGCGTTGCTAGCCCAAGTAGTCGCCACGCCCTACTGTTTGAAAGGGAGCGAATTCGTTTGCTGCCAGCAAGTGAGATGGAAACGAGAGTAGGTTAGACTAGGGTAGCATACGAAAATAGTATTCTACTAAATATTTTGCCAAAACTTTATGAAAAACTAATGAAAATGTTTTTTTCTATATGCAAACAGAAGCTGTGAATGAAGATATGCACCAATTTTTGGGATTCTAACCCTCTTCTAGTGCTCACTAGGCATACGCTCTAATCACTACGCCACCCTGGCACTGTGGCTTTGTACAACTGCAAGCACTACCTTAGCATACTTCCTTCGTTTTATGCTGAGGTGCTACTCTAATACAGTTGAAGAGCCTCTACAATGCTATTCCAGTAAAGAGAGAATGGGAATTTGGATTAAGGAGAGAGGCGTGGTAGGATAGTCCGTGCATTTATGAAAGGTAACTAGGCCAGGGTGGCATAGCTGTTAGCGCATCTGCCTAGTGAGCAGGAGTTCTGTGCTAGAATCCCATCCCTGGTACAGAGTTTCAATCTTCGCTTCAGTCTGCGTATATACATGAAAGATGTTTGAGAACTGAAAATATCTCTGGAATCGTATAACTTGAAAATACCTTTATTATCCCTACAGCCCCCTGCCTACGACGAAATCTGGATCGGCCACTGAGAGGTTGTAGGGACCGGATTTACTACCATTGGGCCAAGTGTGGATAGCCATTTGGTTCGGTAGCGTATGGAGAGTTTCAGTGGCAGGGTTGACCACCGCTTACCAAACCGCACGTCAGCCATATGTGCGGGCAACTCTGTTTCCTCTTTGTTCGGTCTCTCGGAAGTACCTGGTGCAATGCGACATTTCGTTTAGTTTTTCAGTGTGGCATTTTTCGGTCGGCACAACGCTCTGCAGTTTAGCAGAATCGTGGTGTCCGCGCTATTTGCCCTTTGCTATTTATTCGTGGAATGTAGGACATTCACGGGTTCAGTGGCTGTTTGCATAAAAGGGAGCACTGTAGCGATCTGTCGTCACAAGCCTTTAAAAATGAATGGGAATGACAAAAGAGAGTGATGAAGATACTCAATATATTTTACGCAGTCGCATAATCGACGGGTACAGCATATTTGATATGATACGTCATTGCAGTACCACGTAGAAAGAATTTAAATATTTAGTTGACAATGAAAGCGTAAAAAAATTACAACGATCGACGGACGGGATTCACTGTCCTCTATTTCAAGAAGTTCTTGGTGCTAAATTTGCAGGCGTGGAGGATGTGAAGAAATTAATACCTGAGGATCCACGCATTATTACATCGTCAGTTGCAACAGCTTTCTATGGAGCTGTACAAAGAGTTTGGATATTTTATATATTACTGCAAAGTACGTTGGTTAAGTAAGAGGCATACTAGGAACGATCTGTCGAACTTAAACTCGCTATTGTTGGATTTATGAAGGAAAGAGAAGTGCAGGAAAGAACATTACATCCTCGGGAATCGATTGAAAACCTCGCATTTTAAGTGGACTTCAATGAACACAACTCAAAGTAAGACGTCGCAAAGTAAGAAACATCTTATTTCTGATCTGATAAGGATGCATTTAAAACACAGGGACATATTCCGACAAACACAGTCCTCTTCTCCAAGCTCACTGGCTCCAAAAAAAACGTGATGTCCGAAGAATTCATTGCAGCCTTGAAAGAATTACAAGGTTGGTTTTATACGAATTTTTTGGACCTAATTCTGTTTTCGAGCCTGTTTGCGGTTTCAGCTGAGAGCTCCCCTGTGCATGTGCAGACGCAACTGATTGATCTGCAGTTCAATTCCCGTTTTTAAAGACAAATCCTTTTACGTTAAAATTCTCCATGACGTCCACATTGTCTTCCTCAGATATATTTTCCACGTCTCTATCATGAGGTAGCAAAAGTGCTACAATATTTCGATGAACATAAGTGCGTCGATAACTTTTTTCGATTATCAAACTAAATAAGTCAGGATTATGTCGCAATCTGCCTGCGAAAATCTGTGAAACTGTCGATATTCCGTAGTTTCTACCACATAAAAATTACATTATATCTACATCACACCTAAAATAATTCAATAATACTGAAAATCAGTTTTGCATGTGATCTGTGTTGTTTTGAAATATTAAAGTCATGTCAAGTGCGAATGCATCAAAATATGGTGCGTTCGCAGTTTCTCCGTCTTCCCACGCCTCCCACTCAGTGTGGTATAATGGTGGGGGAAGTGTGCAGCCAGAATGACCGCTGTGGCATATGATAAAGGTTTCAGATCGCTAATCGAGTTCTTGACCCCCTGCCCAATAGTCGATGTGAGACGTCACCAAACTGTATTTGGATATTGTCCACTTCGAGAGAGGGTGGTGTCCTTTCCTGAGGTCCCGAGGAAGACGGCAACCACAGTCACGTTGGCGATTAGTTATTGCCGTATTGCACAGAGCACTAAGTGTGTGCTTTTATGACCAACTTCTACTGACGGGTAGCTCACAAGTGTCGTCAGGGTGAATTTATTGGATGACAGGTTGAGAAAAATGGAGTAAGTCTGTGGTTGTTGCGATTGTTAACAAGATGTAATCGTTACAAGTTGGCTGACATGGACATTAGATAGCGATTCGTTTAATGTGCTTTTTATTCAGACAGAGGGCTCTTTCAGTCATTGTGCTTGGCCATAAGTCTTATTTGTGATATCGCTGTTCATTCTCAGTATGTTAGTTCATCTCTCATTCCAAAACCAGTATTCCGCTATGAGAGAGCGTTACTTGGCGCAAAACATGCGTATCGTTTCATCAACGTCATAATTCCTGGAGTGTGATAGTGATCAAATAATTTCGTTATTCAAACGACAGTGAATGTCTGAGAACAAATGAAGGGCACAGTATTGATTTAATGCAACGTCAACAGCTTTTAGCACTCCTCTTTACCGAGAACTCTTCCTTCGAGATAAAGGCGATAGTCTCGTGGCAGTAGGTAAATGTTTCCATTTTGTATCGCATTCTATGTGGAAGTGTTGTCAGCGAAAAGTAGTTGACCAAATGGTTCGTGCCTATGATATTCAAAGCGAGTAGCAGAGGCGCCTACGAGAGATTTTTTTCTCTCACGTTAGGTTTGTACCTATGAGTTTCATTTTTGTCTTCCTCCTTTTCACTCAACGCAACGTCGAATGCACGAAAACACTCCCAAAATATGTCACGAAAAATGTTAAAATGGTTCAAATGGCTTTGAGCACTATGGGACTTAACTGCTGAGGCCATCAGTCCCCTAGAACTTAGAACTACTTAAACCTAACTAATCTAAGGACATTACACACGTCCATGCCCGAGGCAGGATTGGAACCTGCGACCGTAGCGGTCACGCGGTACAAAAAATGTCGTAGAGTTCGTAAGTTCCAACTTTCAAAGTAATTCTGTTCATTATTTCCTGATCGACTTTCAGAATATAGAAATTATTGCTTCTCTATGTAATATTATGTATGGAACTGTATGTGAATAAGTTGAGTTAGGCAGTTTCGTACGCCGCGTGATGAGACACATTTAGAATGTAGTTAAATACCGTATTTATAATTGAATTTTTACCTTATAGTTTAATTGTCACACTGTGTTCAATGACATCCATCGTGATAATATCAATATGTGCTGAGAAACTTTCTGGTTTAGCTAGATTTCAGAAACTTTAAACAAAGGTGGCCACACCCATGACTTTCAGATAAATGGAACCTGTCGTGTTTCTACATTCTTGTATAATTCTAGAAATGCCTATCCGTTTCTCGAGGAGATGATAAACTGCTAAAATTATCGAAGTCATATCGAAGATTACCATTTTTCTTGTGAGCTATCTAGAGAGAAACTGGTTCACTTTCGGTGTGAACGCTAACTAACAGCAGTTGCAATTTCATATCTTTTAGTCTCTTCCTGTAGTGTTCTTCTCATAAGTACGCTTCGAAAATGGGGTATTCTCTGTTCTTTTGCATAACGTTCTAAGTCAAGCGGTCTTGGTGGAACATTCCTTTTTTTCTTGTATGTGTTCTAAAAATACAACCCTTCAAATTCACGAAGTGCTATTGCTTGTAACATATGCATGTGTCTCTGCATGTCGGGTGGCCGTATGCGAGAAGTTTTAGCAACAGCAACCCCTTTAGCAATTCTCAGTGCATCTGCAGCTAATCATCCGAGCACACGTAAGGCAGTAATTATCGAAATGTTAGTAGTATTCCGCTTGGTTTATGGATCGGTATTATGCGATTTTGCTTTTGGAGGAAACTGTAAAACAGTTTTACGAACAACTTTCAAAGCTCCTATGAGACTACTGCCCGGTTTCATACACGTAAGACTAGTTCGAAATTTCATAATTATTTTGTTGATTACATTCCCTGTGCCCTCCGCTTTTCATACCTATCCCCTGATTAACTTTTGATTTAACTGCGACAGTCACGGCTGAAGCAGCTAATTCTGCACTGAGATTAGCGTCATTTGCTTCCACTCACTACCATCCTTTCTGAGCTAGAAACGTGTCTGCTGGACGTCTGTCTGACAGACTGTTTAGATGCATTGCGTAAGGTAGTTAGTTTCATTACACACTTATTCCTGGACCACAGTATGATATATACTGACAAAATTGGATTAGAACCACAATATCTCAAAAATGGTTATCTATTTCCAGGTACAATTAGATGCAATGTACGACCCCTTCCAACTATACAAAAACAAATGATATTAATACGTACATGGAATTAGTCTGAAATATATATTCCAAATCTCTTCAGTTACACACATAAAAATTTCTAGCATGACTACTTAATGTTTATCGCCCAATGAGGTGCTAGTGTTTTCAGTTTCAGTTCTTGATGCTTTTGCTCATGATAAGACAAGTCATATGCAGGCATGCTGTTTATAGACCACCATTATGGTGTAGACAATTTTTGTACATGCCAATCATCCAGCAACATTCAGAAGCAATTAAATATAGACGACGCTAATGTAATTATTTTTTTTTCTAGCATGACTACTTAATGCTTATCGCCCAATGAGGTCCTAGTGTTTTCAGTTTCAGTTCTTGATGCTTTTGCTCATGATAAGACAAGTCATATGCAGGCATGCTGTTTATAGACCACCATTATGGTGTAGACAATTTTTGTACATGCCAATCATCCAGCAACATTCAGAAGCAATTAAATATAGACGACGCTAATGTAATTATTTTTTTCAAAGAAGATAAAGGTAATTTTGAGGGATAGTTTTATCTCTGATATGACTTTAAAGCGTAAACGAGGATACAGTGAGAATTCAAACATTTTTCTAGTTTTAAGAAAATTTGATAAATTAAATAATGGACGTTACCATTTGAATTTAGATATCTACAATTGTGTTAAAGCTATCTTACTGAAATCCAGGAGTAATAGTGGAGAACAGTCATAATCTACTTCATTCTAGTAGTTCTGCTTTGTGCTGTGAATTGAGATGTTTGTTTGTAATCAGTTAAGATGCAAAATGAGCTGCAGTTGTCAACAGCCCTCATTTCCTCTGGATGAAAAATTAGTCTTAAGAGCCAGCTATTCACATTTCATCGAAATATCCGCAAACACCTGTCATTGCTGCAAAAAAAAGCCCTCCGTCTTCAGGCCACAAGTGGCCCATCGGGACCATCCGACCGCCGTATCATCCTTAGCTGAGGATGCGGATAGGAGGGGTGTGTGGTCAGCACACCGCTCTACCGGTCGTTATGATGGTTTTCTTTGACTGGAGCCGCTACTAGTGGGTTAAGTAGCTCTTCAATTGGCATCACGAGGCTGAATGCACCCCGAAAATTGGCAACAGTGCATGGCGGCTAGATGGTCACCCATCCAGGTGCCGGCTACGACCGACAGCATTTAACTTCGGTGATCTCACGGGAACCGGTATATCCACTGTGACAAGGGCATTGCCCACTACAGAAAAAGGGAGCGAAAAATAGTTCCGTGACGGGGCAGCATTTATATTTGCTTCTCAAACGCTATAGAGGTCGAAGAAGACTAAGATAATAAAGCCAAAGAAATCCATATGTCTACGAAAACAGAAGGCAGAGATGGAACGAAAACACTGCAAGAGAAGAAGAAAATTAATATGATGACAAAGATAATGATGATGATCATGACGAAGATGATGGATACGACAAAATAAAATTGCATCAGAGAGAGAACGCAAACGTACTGCAGAACTATTTTCGTTGAGCACCTTTGTTGTTTGTAATAATTGTCTCCTAGGAACTATAGTTCTTCTTGTAACTATATTTCTGTTTCCTTTTTTTTAAACTTGGAGTACGAGTACTGAATGTATTTTAACTTTTATTTATTAAAGTTCCTAAAGTTGATCTGCATCTCCATCCACATCTATACTATGCGAAAAACTGTACAGTGTACGGCAAAGGCTACTTCCCTCTGTACCAGTTATTGGGGCTTTTCCCATCCCATTCCCATTTGGAGCGCGGGAAAAACAAAAATTTTAATGCCTCTGTGGATGCTGTAATTAATGTAATCTCTTCCTCACGATCACTGTGGGAGTGGTACGTAAGAGTTGTACGAGAAACAAAAACAGTAAGTATTGCACAAATTTTTATTGACAAATTTCGGTTAAAAAACTGCGAATTTTTTGTGGGTCATCGCTGAATATTGGGGCTTCATCCTCTATAGTTTCATGGAGTTGCTGCGGTATAAGTAGCTTTCACAATGGCATCCGTAACGGAGATGTTTTCCAAGTAGAGAGTTAACATTGGGTATCTTTCGACGGAAATCAGTGCATCACAGCTATTCATAGGCACTAACAGAATGTCTACGGAGACCTGGAAGTGAACAAAAGCACGGCGAGTCGTTGGGAGAGGTGTCTGTCGTTATCAAAACACGATCGTTTTACCACGTCCGATCTTTCATGTGCCGGCCATCCGACCACAGGCAGCTATGACTTCTGCGATGTTGGAACGAGCGGACACTCTCATTTGAGGTGATCGACGTATCAGAGGGAAACACCTCGCTGCTCAGATGGACGGTTCGGTTGGTAGTGCTGATGCACTCGTCCACCAGTTGGGATATTCTAAGGTATGTGGCCACTGCGTTCTTGGCCGCCTCACAGAAGACCATAAAGAGCACCGGACAAACATCTGTTCCAAATTTTTGTTGAACGTTGTTACAGGCTTGAAACATGGGTTCATTAGCTCGAACCTGAAATAATGCGTAAATCCATGGAGAGACACCACAACACCTCTCCTTCGAAGAGAAAGTTCAAAGCAGCACACTCAGCCGGTAAAGACATGGCGACGCACTTCTCGACTCTGAAGGGATTGTTCTGTTTAATGTACTGCCCCATGGTGCAACCATCAACTCTGAAAAGTAATGTGCTGCCCTCAGGGAACTGAAGAAACGACATCAGTGTGTTCGCCTCCACAAAAATGGAAACGTACTTCTGCGTCTCTATGGCAATGCAAGGCCTCACACAAGTCTGCGTACCCAAGAGGAGCTCATGAAACTTCAGTGGACTTTTGTTCCCCATCCATCCTACAGTCTGGAGCTGCTTCTGACTTCCATCTGTTTGGCCAAATGAAGGATTCGCTCAGCGGGAAGCTGTACGTGAATGATAGGGAGCTAACTGATGCAGCAAGACGTTGACTCCGACGTCGACAAGTAGACTGGTACCATGCAGACACCCATGTCTAGGCCATCGCACTGAACGTAAATTATGTAGAAAAATAGTGTTTGGTAGCCGAATGAGTGGGGTATGATAAGGTTTATTAGAATCCGGAATAAAACTAAAGTTCATTCAGAAAATTAATGTTTAGCATTTCTTATTGAACGCCCGTCGTAGTCTACTGCTACTCGTTATTTAAAGCACATTCTTGAAACTTTGTTAGTAGACTTCGGGATAGTTTCTGCCTATTTTTAACAGTTTGGCACTTCAGTTTCTTGATCTCTGTGACACTTCCTTTCGGATCAAACAAATCTGTGACCACAAGTGCTGTGTTTCTCTGTATACGTTCAATATTCCCTCGTAGTCCCATGTGGCACAAGTCTCACGCATTTGACCAGTATTCTAGGATGGGTCGCATAAGTGTTTTGTAGGCAAACTCCTTTGTATACTGATTGCATTTCACTAGTATTTTGCCTAAAAACTGAGGTCTGCTGCCTACCATCCCCACGACTGAGCCTATCTGATCGTTACATTTCATGACCCTACTAAGCGCTACACAGAGTCATTTGTACGAGGCTACAGATTCCAGCTATGACGCACTGATACCATATTCATAGGATACTGTGTTTTTGTGTTGTGTGGAACGCACTATCTTACATTTCTCTGCATTTAAAGCAAATTACCAATCCTCGTACCAGTTTCAAATCTGTCACGGTCTGACTCACTGTACTTCGTTGTAGGCAACTGCATCATCTGTGGGAAGTGTGAGCTCCTATTACTGTCCGAAAAATCATCAATATATAACAAGAAGAGAAAGGGACCCAACAAACTTTCTTGGAGTACACCCGAAGTTACCTCTACATCTGCCAATGAATCTCCATCCAAGATCTCATGCTGTATCCTCCCTACTAAGAAATTCTCATTTCACAATTTTCGACTGACACCCCTACTATCGCACTTCTAATAATAAGCGTCTGTGAGGTAACGATCAAATGCTTTTCGTAAATAAAGAAATACAGCATCTACCTGACTGCCTTGATCCATAGCCTTTAGGATGCATGTGGCAAAAGCTAGAATTTGGTTTCATATAATCTATGTTCTCTACACCTATGCTCGCTCGCTGGAGAAGGTCATCCTATTCGAGATACATCATAATGTTTGAGGGCAGAATATGTTCTATGAGTTCGCAATAAATGGATGTCAATGATATAGGACGGAAGTTTAGGATCACTTCTGCTACACTTCTTGTGGACGGGTGTGATATGTGTTATCTTCCAGCTCCTGGGCACGGTCTTTTAATCAAGGGTTCTACAATAGATTATAGTTAAGACAGGGGCTAAATCAGTGGGAAATTTGGTGTGGAATGTGATAGGGAGTCCATCACCATCTAGAAGTCTGTTTAATTTTAGCAATTCCAGGTCTTTCTCAACATCGCTGATTCTAATGTTTATTTCACTCCTTTTTTCAGTGGCATCAGAATTAAGCTGTGACAATACTCCTGGCTTTTCCTTTGTAAAGGAACATGTGAAAACTGAGTTAAGCACTTCTGAAAACTCTCAATTTCATCTTTCATCTCCTGCATTGTTCACAAGTGACTGGGCACTAACTTTGGTGTCATTAAGTTCCTTTATATACGACCAGAATTTCTTTGGGTTTTGTGAAAGATCTTTCGACAATATTCTGCTATGACAGAAGGCGTGAATCATTGCTCTCTTGAGTGCCAAACGCATTTCATTCAGTATCTCTCTATCTATAGTCCTATGCTTTATTTTATACCTATTATGAAGTTTATTGTAACAGAAGAAGCATTGGCAGTATGCAGATTAGGTACGTTTGTTTATTTGCTGTGTCGTTTAAAATACACAAACAAGAACTAAAATGTACGATACACAATAAACTGTGAGGTTGTTTCTTACTTTTGTTTTTTGTCGTTTATTATATAACGCGTCATATATTGAGGAATCTATTATATATCATGTGTTTTCAGCCTCTGGCCTTATTAAACTGTATTCAGTTTATTTATTTTAAGATGAACGAATCACTTTTACACTATTTCAATGTACTCGTCTATGACTTACGTATACGTCACGTGACACTTCGAAAAATTTTTACCTCCACATCATCGTCGTTTACGTTATTTTTACAACTCTGTTGATAAAGTGTACTTTGCGGTACCAGGTATGTGTAGTTGCATAATATTTTGTCGTTATTTGTATAACTGTTGAGCGTATTGTTTATAATATCACACTTTTCCAAATTTTATTTTCTGTTTAAAATTTTTAATTTTTACTTGCAACATAACGTTATGGAAGTATATTAAAATTTTTTTTGTTAATTTAGTCTGGCTTCATTTCATACCTCGTTGGAATTAGTGAATTTAATCATATGAGTATATACGATCGCGATCGGAAAAATAATGCCACCGAATTTTTAATATAAGAACTCTTAAGGCTTTTTAAATGAAAAGAAAATGTTATTAACATTCTAAATCTTTATTCTTCATGTCTACATATTTATGTCTCAATCTAGTCACCCTGGGGACTAACACATTTCTCCCAACGAGACACTTGTTTGTTCACACCGTCACAGTGAAATGTTTGCCTTTGTTGACAGAGTGGCAATCTCGACTCTACTAACACCGTTTCGTCATTATCGAAGTGAAGTCCTCGAAGGCGTTCTTTAGTCTCTGATAACACATGAAAATCTGGTTTGCCCAATTCAGGGGACTGTATAGAGTATTAACGATAACAGTGAACTCAAGGTTTCGTGTTGTTGCAGATGTCTAAGCGCTCGTGCTGAAGGTGAGGGTGTTCCATGTGCGCACGAACTCTTCAGACTGGAAACTCGATTACAGCACACTTTTTCTCACGCATCGACATAGTTACATAACACACCACCTTGTTATACACCACAGTCCGGAGCACCCTGCCAACAGAGGGCTGTGAGTTTGTTGTTGCACAGCACAATAATTTTATGATCCTAGCTTAAAATTTTTGTTAAGGTTCCATCAAGTGAACTCCTCGGTAAGGAGTAGGTTAGACCTAAACTGATGTACCAATCGTTATGTCAACATGACTTACCATCAATACAACAGATATCAGATGTCATTTGTTAAACCAGAGTAGTCTATAAATTGGTCACTGTTTAAAACAATGTTAGGGGAACTTATTTAATATCAATTCCGTGTAACATTTATAGACATGAGCTTCTATGATAGGTGTAGGCTATTTTGGCATATTGTACAGAATTGTTCTGAAACTCAATGGACGATGACATTCCGGGATGACTAATGTGTAGTTTTTGTTGGTGTGTCGAGGTACATTTTTCTATTTAAGCTTCGCCATAAACAGCTGTAACAAGTTACAAAAAGTGCCAGACACACGGTCTGCTATCGCTGTTGAGACATCTGTCGTTTTGACGGAACAGGGGCAAATATTATCAAAGTTAAATTCAAAGCAGTGGCAAAAAAGGGAAGAATTATGTAGGGAAGTAGAGGTAATAGAAGCTGTGTTTTGGCAATTACAAACAGATTCGGATGAAGCCAAGGCAGCTGTATATGTACCAACCCCTTGTTACTTCGATCCTTCGACACTTGCTCCAGTAACAATGGTAAATCACCAGAAGAGGTAAATGCGTTTATTGATCAAGTTACGGCTGTAGCCGCAATGAGTCGTTTGTCCGACGTGGTTGCTCTTCGTGTAGCTAATTTACGTTTAATAGGCAATGCGAAGAAGTACATGTTGAACAATGATACTCTGGGTAAAGCAGAATAAATGCGTCAGCTGTATGATAGATCAGACATCGTTATCAGAAACAGAATAGCACAAGGTCTTTTTGCGAAAAATTGAATATCTTAAGGCAGTAGCATAAGGTGTCAGTAGAGACGTTTTTAGGTAGGATCCGAAGGTTCATGCATGTAAGTACCGTCTGACGCGAAATGCGGAGGCTGATAGACTTTTGCTCCGAAAAGCTGAAAATACGGCTTTGGACGTTTTCTTACGTGGTACTCCTGCAGCAATGTCACGTACAGAGAGTGGAAGATCAGGGGATTTCGCTGCCCTCTTAAGGTCGCAACACCGCTAGAGGAAATCGACATTGTGACTAAAGCACATACGGACCACCGTGTTTTCTTTATGGAGGTATAATGTCACAGATGTGGCCGTAAGGGTCACGTAGGGAGACAGTGTCAACAACCTTAATACCATAAGTGCTTCCAAATGGTGCACTGACCGAAGAATTGCAGAAATTATGGAAAACGAAGAAAAGGTAACAGAGGCAGCCGTTAGACATAAACGGGAGTTCTTCTGCCGACAGATAGCATCCGCAACAGGACTTGCCAATGCAGCAATAGATTCACAGACGGAATGCTGATTATCACGCTATGTAGGAGCAGCAGCAGCATACAATTTTGTAGGGCTGGCGAGGTTTTGCATCGACGTGATAAGCCTTGGGTTAACACGGCTGTTATCCATGTGAACAAAGTGGTGGTGCTTAGTGTTTAACGTCCCGTCGACAACGAGGACATTAGAGACGGAGCCCAAGCTCGGGTTAGGGAAGGATTGGGAAGGAAATCGGCCGTGCCCTTTCAAAGGAACCATCCCGGCATTTGCCTGAAACGATTTAAGGAAATCACGGAAGACCTAAATCAGGATGGCCGGAGACGGGATTGAACCGTCGTCCTCCCGAATGCGAGTCCAGTGTACTAACCACTGCGCCACAAAGGCCTGAGAGAAATGGTTTTGATGTATCTATATTGTGCCTACTGCTGCATTGAGAGACGGGGAACACTAATAATGGCCTGCGCCTGAATAGGAGGGGGTGCATCTTGCAGAAAGTGTAGGTTGGAGTCAGAAACACGGGAAACAAATCCCTGTGATTACTAAAATCAGACGGACACACTTTCAGGCTGGATTCAGGATACACACATGATGTATTGAATGATATAACAGCAGTGCAAGGCCCTAATACGTTTAACAGTATTCAGAAAAATAAAATTAATTTTATCTTCCGAACAATAGAGGGTTGAGAAACAAGATAGATAAGAAAACTAGCTCAGAGACATAGTGAATAACGATAAAAAACACACTGAACACTCGATAACCACTCTAATTTTCATAAAAATTATTACAATGAAGAAAGTCAAGAATGATGACGCGTTTCGAAAATCCGTGTAGCTATATGAAGATGCTTGTTCGCAAATACCGGTCTTACGTCAGTACAGACGCATATTCAGGTTTATAATGGATATATTTCCATAATGTAAATGAACAATTACGTTCTATGTATCAGCAGACTAATAAAGTAGTCCAGGATTTAGTGAATAACTGGATTCATAAACTGGAGTACCTGATACCTTAGCTACGGATCAGGGCGCAATTTTATGTCAAGTTTGATGAAATAGTTCCGTCATGTACTATGTAACCGAAAATTAAAAGCAAGCTCGTTCCATGCTCAGACTAATAGCGTAAGACAATTTCCAGACTGTCGAGTTATTATATAAGCAGCAGTCGCGTGACCGGGATACATATTGGCAATGTGTAGTTTGCACGTGAAACTCCAAGTGCATAGCTGTACGGGGCTTTCGCCCTCCAAGGTGGTGTACAAAAGAGAAATGCTATCCCACTGTGACGTTTTGATTCCTAAGGTTGGAAGTTCTCTAAAGGAATACCTGAGCTACGTCGAAACGTAAAACCAGAGAGTACCAAAGCGATGGAACGACAGGGAAAGTGCACACAGCATGCAAAGCTACCGCAGCCCTTACAATGCTAAAGAGAAAATTAAGCAGTTTTTGACGAAGTATTTGTGTCCTTTTCAGATGAGCGACATGACATCGGCAGTAAATATGAAACCTAAACATCTCTCGCCCAGGTTCACTGGGTAAGGGAATAATAGGTACATTGCCACATTTCCCGACAGTTGGGTCGAGAGAAACAGGACGAGAAATATTGGAAAGTGTATACCATTAGACAGGCAGGATTCCATATCGTATCGTACACGTTAACGTTAGGCGGCGAACAGTAGTATTTAAACCTAGTTGTCTTATTTCTATGAATTGTGGTATTCTTGTCAAATGCAGTCAGAGGTGTATTGTGGGTTGTATATTTCTCTAAGTGTGACATGTTGTTTCTTAATGTTTGTAAATACGAGTTTCAGAAGGAGGGGGAGAATGGCGAAAGCTCCTTTCCTTAGGTGACGAATCACCAAGAGCAACCGGATGGGTTGTGATTATCCTGATGTCGCTGCGTGGAATCAATGGAGGAGTAATGCCTAAAGTTCGCAATTAACCGTTGGAGTCACGTGTGTTATTTTTTTTGACAAACGAGTCTGCCGTTGACGAGTCACAAATGGGCATTAAGGTTAACAGTTGATATGTAGGAGAAATACAGAAACAACTAACCTTACTCCACAGAAAGCCAGCAATAGCCAGATTCTAACGTACGTTAGCGGATAGTACCAGCGATGCGAGATTTGAAGTAGAGTCACTGTAACAGGCAGTCTACCATGTGACAAACAAGTTTGGCATTACTGGCGCTGCTACAATTATTGACAGGGTTGCAATTGACAAACAAAGAATTTTCTGTAGAGCGGCGGGGAATAGTAGAAATGTCGGAGTAAAACATAGCCATATTTTACCGCTTAGTAAACTTGGAAGCAGAAAAGGACGGAGCGAAGTAGTATGTGTTAGTTCGACTATCAGTTGTAGGGATGAAACCGCAGTGGTGATGTTACCCTGTTCATCTTTATCCAGTAAAACGGACAGAGCTACCCTTATCCAGTAAAATGGACAGATACAAATAATGGGTTCAAGTAAAGACGCTAGAAGTATTAGCTACTACAGAGCGTGGAGAAGCTCATGCTCACATGTCATTCAGCGACCAACAAGGCCACCTGAAGGAGAAGATCATTACTTTTGCAGCTGGGGAAGTGCAGAATGACTTACAGACATGCGAGATGCAACTATTTCTTAGGAGAACACGGCCAACGGAGTGACGGAAAAAATAATTGGTACTACTGTCTGATTTTCAAAAGTAAAGCATTGGTTTCGGTTTTTACGTCATAAATTGCAATTATGAGTCGTTTCAGGAAAGGGAACTCTCAGGGCATAGTAAAATATGTGTTACGTGATAGTTTTATTTTGGTTAACGGTACGACATGTGAGATAGTCGGGGGAACCTTCCGCCTCCCAGCTGCACTTACGGGTACGACTGTACTCCAATTCACTCCTTCTGCATTTCATCGGGCCGAGAAAAAATTTGAGATAATTAGAACTGTAATATCTCTGGCTTTACAGACATCATATTCAGGTACAAGAAGCTCTTCTTAGAGCACTTGTGTAGGCAGCAGTGGGTAGACGGCGTAATGTGGTGTGAAGTACTGATGGCAGATGATTTGTTCGGTATGGGTATCGTGAGAAAGACCGGCTTAATTGTGACCCTTCTCAGCGATTGGATGCTGCGTTCGGAAGTTGCGCGCCAAAATGATAATCTTCTGTTATCAATATCAGACAAACAAAACAACGTAATCACTTGCATTTCAAAGTGAAGCATCTCTCAATAACGTGCTATCATTCCATTATTTCACAGGTATCAATAAGCAGCAGAGTAATAAATAATTGCTAAATGAAAACGCAGATGAAGCACTTCGGAGATACTCGGATCGCGCCTAAATTGGATGGCCGGCCTTTAAAGTGGTTCGGCTATAAGATTAGAACTGGTTCGGCGGTCTCTGAGCACAGACATGTTGTTTCCGGTGCTTCGTATCAGTTAAGACTTAATTTGCTATGTATAGTTTGAAAATGTGAGAGCTGGTTCGGCAGCCTCGGCGGACAGACATGTAGTCTGTGTCAGTTAAGACTTTATTAGCAATTTATGGTTATTTGGGCATGTAGTTGAGGACAGTGTAATAGTAATTACAGAAATACGCATTCATTATTTTGTTGAAGAATAGAAATTATTTTCCACTCTAATCTGGAATGTAACTGTGTAATTTTTCGTCTTCTGCTAGTAGCAAGAAGAGTGGCATCACGTATGAACAAAATAATTGAAAATTTAATCGTCCGCATAATGTCAGTTCCTCGCTAAGAGTTTCTTACAGCCTTAAGATAACGGCTTCACGACTTACGTGCTGTTTCCTGCGCAGCGGACAAAAGCTGTAGACGACTAAAGCTTGGTGAGCATTAATTAGAACTTAGGGACTCCACTCAGCGCGGTGGGAGCAAATAGGCACCTCGCGTGTGCTGCAGTCTTAGTATAAGTGAAATCAATGACACGTCATCTGTGGTAACAACCAGAAATTGACTTACTTCATGAAACCCTGAATGGTCATCTCATACATTCCTTAGGCACATTGAAAGCACCTCATCAGAACAAAATTTCGATGGCGCAAATAATGCAACATACTCAGCAAGAGAACCGACGACAAAACGTAGTAACCACAAGCGCTGTGACCGCTATCTTTGGTGTGTTACTGACAGTAATTTGCGTACTTTACTTTTGTCTCAAGTATCAGATATCAGTCAAGTGTTTAACCAGCATAAACCTGGAATAAGAAAATTCTATGCAGGAGTAACGGAGAAGAACTGTAAGTAACGGCTCAAAGTTTAGAATAATGATGTAGAATAAGGAAGCAAACTATGTAACCAGTATTTGAGTGCAGCAGAGTTGGCACCAAGTATAATTATATAAATATATATATGAAATAGTGCATAACCTGAACAGATGTAAAATTTGGGACACATGTTTTGAAACAAGGGAGAAATGTTGTGCGGCAGAGGAATTTTATTGAGAAAACCTACAATTTTTGTTAAATTTCCATGAAACGAGCTAGGTTAGAGCTGAGCTGAAGTACCAGTCATTACGTCAATATGACGTACAGCCAATCCAGCAAAGAAGACTGGCAGAAATTTAAGCACCACTGCACTACTTAACAAGGCACAGTGCGACGACACTATGTAACTTTACGTCTGTGAACCGCTATAAATCGAAGGTCAACAGAAAGACCGAGCTCGACGATCCTAAGGCACATTCTTTCCTGCTGCCATTCTGTCCATGACGAAGACAATGAGTTTCAATGAAACCACGAAGAGCTACTCGTCGATGAGTAGCCTGCTACAGGCCTGATGACTTCAGGATCGAGGCAACCGCACAAAATGCACACCGCACGCTTGGTCTACCATTGCTGTCTACTTGGTTGTCGTGCATTAGAAGACTGTTGAGTAGCGGGCCCTCCTCCTCCTCTGGGTCTTCACGGGGAATCTGCAAGCAGCGATCTTCGCACCGTCCAGTCGAAGAGCGTCCACACAGCCTCCTAGCCTACTCATGAACATTTGATGCAGTGTTGGAAGAACCATTAAGAGCGACCAGTTCCTCTTTGGGCGTCAACCGCCATCCTGGACCACAGCCGGCAAACTCCACCTGAGCGCATGACAGGCTATCTTCGAGAGCGCTGAGGTTGCTGCCGATCTGGGTCACCGTAGTATATCCGGTACGCGGCACCTGCCCCACCCTCCTGCCTAAGCACTGACCTTCGGCAGCGACATCACGAAACACTGGCAAGGAGTCACCACTCGTTCGTGGCACGTACACTCACTCCCGTTTGCCGCCTGCAGCTTTAAAGAGGGAAAACAGTCGCCAACATTTCTCGACCAGTAAATATACTTACAGATAACACTACAGCACTTACACATCCGGGTGTGCACTAGACCACGAGCCCTCAGACATCGTCCAACTTGTTCATTACAACGAGAACCCAGTCTGTGGTCGCAATAATATGCGGCTGTCGTTCAGTTCTTAAAGTAACACATGTTTTCGAACGAAAATAACTGGTAATTTGTTGTGGGACATTGTGCAATATTCACGCTTCAGCCTCTTTAGTTTTCAAGAAGGGACGTCGAACAGATGTGCAGAACGATAGACCTATATCTCTAACGTTCAGTTGTAGAATTTTGGAACACGTATTATGTTTGAGTATGACGACTTTTCTGGAGACTAGAAATCTAGTCCTTAGGAATCAGCATGGGTTTCCAAAAAGACGATCGTGTGAAACCCAGCTCGCCCTATTCGTTCATGAGACTCAGAGGGCCACAGACACGGGTTCCCAGGTAGATGCCGTGACTCTTGACTTCCGCAAGGCGTTCGATACAGTTCCTCACAGTCGTTTCATGAAAAAAGTAAGAGAATATGGGCTATCAGACCAATTGTGTGGATGAGTTCCTAGATAACAGAACGCAGCATGTCATTTTCAATGGAGAGAAGTCTTCCGAAGTAAGAGTGATTTCAGGTGTGCCGCAGGGGAGTGTCGTACGACCGTTGCTATTCACAATATACATAAATGACCTTGTGGATGACATCGGAAGTTCACTGAGGCTTTTTTCGGATGAGGCTGTAGTATATCGAGAGGTTGTAACAATAGAAAATTGTACTGAAATGCAGGAGGATCTGCAACGAATTGACGCATGGTGCAGGGAATGGCAATTGAATCTCAATGTAGACAAATGTAATGAGCTGCGGATACACAGAAAGGAAGATCCCTTATCATTTAGCTACAATATAGCGGGTCAGCAACTGGAAGCCGTTAATTTCATAAATAATCTGGGAGTAGGCGTTAGGAGTGATTTAAAATTGAATGATCATATAAGTTGATCGTCGGTAAAGCAGATGCCAGACTGAGATTCACTGGAAGAATCCTAAGGAAATGCAATCCGTAAACAGAGGAAGTAGGTTACTGTACACTTGTTCGCCCACTGATTGAGTGTGGCACACCAGTGTGTGATCCGTACCACACAGGGTTGACAGAAGAGATAGAGAAGATCCCACGGAGAGCAGTGCGCTTCGTTACAGAATCACTTAGTAGTCGCAAAAGCGTTAAGGAAATGATAAACTCCAGTGGAAGACTCTGCAGGAGAGACGCTCAGTAGCTCGGTACGGGCTTTTGTTGAAGTTTCGAAAACATACCTTCACCGAGGAGTCAAACAGTATATTGCGCCCTCCTACGTATATCTCGCGAAGAGACCATGAGGATAAAATCAGAGAGATTAGAGCCCACACAGAGGCATATCGACAATCCTTTTTTACAGGAACAGTACGAGACCGGAATAAAAGGTAGAACCGATAGAGGTACTCAAGGTACCCTCCGCCACACACACAATCAGGTGGCTTGCGGAGTATGGATGTAGATGTAGATGTAGATGTAGAGGTTCCGATAAGAGCTGTCGCTATGCGCAGACTTCGAAACGGCGTCTGTAACGGAGATGCGTTGCAATCACAGAGCTACTTTCTTTTGATGGAAAATCACAAAATTGCAGATATTCATAGACGTTTGCCGAATGCATACCGAGACCTGGAAGTGAACAAAAGCACGATGAGGCGTCTATCGTCATCCCAACGAGGTCGCGCAAACTTCTCCGATCTCCCGTATGCCGGTAGGTCGCCAACGGCTATGACTCCTGCTGTGTTCGAATTGTGGATATTCTCATTCGAGGTGATCGACGAATCACAATCGATACCTCGCTGCACGACTGAATGTCTCTATTGACAGTGCTGACACACTCGTCCACCAGTTGGAGTACTGAAAGGTGTGTGTGGCCGCTAGGTTCCCCGGTGCCTAACAGAAAACTGGAAAGAGCAACGAATGACCATCTGTGCGTAATTGCTTGAGCGTTACGAGGCTGATCGTGACAATTATTTGTCGAACATCGTCATAGGTGGTGAAACGTGGGTACATCACTTCGAATCGGAAGCTTAATGGTAATCCATGGACTGACGCTACACGACCTCTTCTCCGAAGAAAAGCTCAAAACCGCACCCTGTGTTGGCAACGGTCTTCTGGGACTGTAAAGAGGTTATTCTGTTTTATGTACTGCCTCATGGAGCGAAATCAACTCCTACGTTTATTGCACTATCATCAAGAAACTAAGTAAACGGTTTCAGTGTGTTCCTCGCCACAAAAATGCAAACAAGCTTCTCCTTCTACATGACAGCGCACGGGCTCACACAAGTTTGCGCACCCTGTTCTTCCTCATCCACCTTACAGTATGGATATCGCACCTTCCGACTTTCAGCCGTGTAGCCCAATAAAGGATGCACATCGAGGGAAGCAGCACGAGGATAGTGGGCAGGTCATGGTGCTTCAAGATGGTGACTCCGACCAGTAGAGTGGTACCATGAGGGCATACGCGCCCTCCCAGTGAAGTCGCATAAGGCTTTCTCGTTGAACTGATGTTGAAAAATGAAGTTGGAATTACATGATGTATTGAAGTCCTGAATAAAACCAATCTGTTTCAGAAAAAAACTCAGTTGCTTATTGAATGAGGTTTGTAGACATGAAAAATAAAAATGTTGAGCGTTAATGACGTTTCAGATGTTCAAATGTGTGTGGAATCTTATGGGACTTAACTGTTAAGGTCATCAGTCCCTAAGCTTACATACTAATTCACCTTAATTATCCTGAGGACAAACACACACACTCATGCCCAAGGGAGGACTCGAACCTCCGCCGGGACCAGCCGCACAGTCCATGACTGGAGCGCCCTAAACCGCTTTGTAATGACGTTTGATTTAGTTAAAAAGCTTTAAGAGTTTTCAGAGTAAAATGTTCGAAAATCTTCGGAAGTATTACTTTTTAGCACGCGCTCGTAATTTCAGATGGTTGAATGAAACCAGTGGCATCCGAATTTATGTTAATAACTTTAAGAAATGCACTCTCATGTACCATTGCAATATGCTTACCGTTGGGTACTAAAATAATCTTACCAGGAACGTAACTGTAAATTTCTTGAAAAAGTATTTGCTTTGTAAAAAAAGACTTGGCAAAAGATTGGTTCCTTGTACTTGTGAAATGCTTTAAAACACGTCGAATCTGTTGTACAAAAACTGGCAACTTCTGATCCTTGCCTCCCCGTGGAAATATTTCTGTGGCCAGGCATGTATATCTCCGACATACTCATCCATCTCCATGGCAGATGCGGCAAGAGAGGTGTTTTCAAAAATGGTTCAAATGGCTCTGAGCACTATGGAACTTAACATCTGAGGTCATTAGTCCCCTAGAACTTAGAACTACTTAAGCCTAACTAACCTAAGGACACCACACACGTCCATGCCGAGGCAGGATTCGAACCTGCGACCGTAGCGGTCGCGCGGTTCCGGACTGAAGCGCCTATAGTCACTCGGCTACACCGGCCGGCTGAGGAGTTTTACATCATGGTGTGGTTTACTGCTAAAATTCAGAGAGTGGACGTTCCCAGACGTGTCAGCTCATATACTGCTACTCCCAGGTGTATCTCAAGAAAAGACCATTAACTAAAATTGGAGAGTTTCGAGCTGAAGAGGTTTACTAGCAATAATTCTTCCCATGGTCTATTCGCGGTGATGTACATACATATTCCGATTGTGGGGAAACGCTCTAATTCTACATATCTTTTGTATATACCTACGATATATTTCAGATATTGTATTGACGTTGCCATTATGCAGTGATGGGATGCAGAAATATTTCACTATCACTTCTCAGCAACTGGAGAAACATTGCTGGCTCTTTCGCATTTCGATAACTGCTACATATCACATAGTTTTGAGGTCTGCATTGGCACATGCGAAGGTTTTCACGTATGTTGTTAAAGTACGTATAACGAAGATATCGGCAATAAAAATGATTAATGAAATGTCAAATATTCATAGGACCTGTCACATATTCTACTTGATGAAATCTGCATTATAATTTGTTAAATAACACATAGCATGGTAATCAAACGTGTATAACTTAACAGAGATTCTATTGTCATGTGATTACAATTACCATGAGTGTAAGCAACGGGAATGATCAGGTTTTTCGTATATATTTTATTTATTTTAGTCAGCCGTTTACACTGCCAGGAAAAAACTACGCTCCTGTAAATTGAAATAAGAACACCGTGAATTCATTGTCCCAGGAAGGGGAAACTTTATTGACACATTCCTGGGGTCAGATACATCACATGATCACCCTGACAGAACCACAGGCACATAGACACAGGCAACAGAGCATGCACAATGTCGGCACTAGTACAGTGTATATCCACCTTTCGCAGCAATGCAGCCTACTATTCTCCCATGGAGACGATCGTAGAGATGCTGGATGTAGTCCTCTGGAACGGCTTGCCATGCCATTTCCACCTGGCGCCTCAGTTGGACCAGCGTTCGTGCTGGACGTGCAGACCGCGTGAGACGACGCTTCATCCAGTCCCAAACATGCTCAATGGGGGACAGATCCGGAGATCTTGCTGGCCAGGGTAGTTGACTTACACCTTCTAGAGCAAGTTGGGTGGCACGGGATACATGGGGACGTGCATTGTCCTGTTGGAACAGCAAGTTCCATTGCCGGTCTAGGAATGGTAGAACGATGGGTTCGATGACGTTTTGGATGTACCGTGCACTATTCAGTGTCCCCTCGACGATCACCAGAGGTGTACGGCCAGTGTAGGAGATCGCTCCCCACACCATGATGCCGGGTGTTGGCCCTGTGTGCCTCGGTCGTATGCAGTCCTGATTGTGGCGCTCACCTGCACGGCGCCAAACACGCATACGACCATCATTGGCACCAAGGCAGAAGCGACTCTTATCGCTGAAGACGACACGTCTCCATTCGTCCCTCCATTCACGCCTGTCGCGACACCACTGGAGGTGGGCTGCACGATGTTGGGGCGTGAGCGGAAGACGGCCTAACGGTGTGCGGGACCGTAGCCCAGCTTCATGGAGACGGTTGCGAATGGTCCTCGCCGATAGCCCAGGAGCAACAGTGTCCCTAATTTGCTGGGAAGTGGCGGTGCGGTCCCCTACGGCACTGCGTAGGATCCTACGGTCTTGGCATGCATCCGTGCGTCGCTGCGGTCCGGTCCCAGGTCGACGGGCACGTGCACCTTCCGCCGACCACTGGCGACAACATCGGTGTACTGTGGAGACCTTACGCCCCACGTGTTGAGCAATTCGGCGATACGTCCACCCGGCCTCCCGCATGCCCACTATACGCCCTCGCTCAAAGTCCGTCAACTGCACATACGGTTCACGTCCACGCTGTCGCGGCATGCTACCAGTGTTAAAGACTGCGATGGAGCTCCGTATGCCACGGCAAACTGGCTGACACTGACGGCGGCGGTGCACAAATGCTGCGCAGCTAGCGCCATTCGACGGCCAACACCGTGGTTCCTTGTGTGTCCGCTGTGCCGTGCGTGTGATCATTGCTTGTACAGCCCTCTCGCAGAGTCCGGAGCAAGTATGGTGGGTCTGACACACCGGTGTCAATGTGTTCTTTTTTCCATTTCCAGGAGTGTATAACTGGTGAAGAGCAGAATCAACGCGTCTTGTGTTTTTGTATGTATTTGGATTCACTGGTAGATGGTCATGCTTTGTAGTGCTTTACAGCCCACGCCAAGACATCATTAAATTACAGTAATTACATCGATGGGACAATGCATCCGCTTTAAAACAGACTGTGGTAAACACACACACACACACACACACACACACACTAGCAATATAGGACGACATCGATAGGGTCTTTATGGAGTGTTTCACATTGCGTTATTTCCTGGTCATTGATCCTAGATACCAATAAACAGTAGTAAAGAGATGTCATCATTCTTCAGTCTTCTTACACAAGGTATAAGCAGCTCCATATTTGTCGTTAATACATCCCCATTACTGATACAGAATGATTTACATGTATGGGAATATGGCAGTTTCGTCTCTAGAATCGCACTGCGAAACTCCTGCCAATCTTTGAAGGAAACTACGGAGTTTTTCAAAAATGTTTAAATGTGTGTGAAATATTATGGGACCTAACTGCTAAGGTCATCAGGCCTTAAGCCTACACACTACTTAACCTAAATTGTCTTTAGGACAAGCACACACACCCATGCCCGAGGGAGGCCTGGAACCTCCGCAGGGAACAGCCGCGCAGTCCATGACTGTAGCGTCCAAGACCGCTCGGCTAATCCCGCACGGCTCGGAGTTTTTCCTCCAGGTTAACGTTACCAAGGTCGTGGACACAGAAAGACTGGCAGCGGCGGCGCAAAGCAACTACAAAGAATTAAGGGGACGCATTCCCTCGTAGCAATAGCTTATTTGTTCTGTAGTCTCGTATTTAGAATGGATATTTGTGAAACGTTCACAGAAAAATGCCTACTACTTTGATGTCAATATACGAAATGGGAATGTAACCAGTTTAGGGCATTAATTATGGTATTACTGACTACGATTTTTAAATAGGGTTGCACCCAGTTCCCCATAATTTGCTTGGAGGAGTGTATCTTCCTCCATTTTGTAGAATTTGAAATGGACAACGTCAAATAATTCGCAAGAACCAAATTTTAGAAAGAATATTATGTTTGGTAATGAATATGTAGGAGTCTTCCACTTCACTGTACTAATTTTTCATAATTTTCTACCTGCTTGCAGAATATGCTGTGACATCACAAAATAATAATTATTTAGCCATAAACTGTAATGTCCACAACGATTTTGCAGAGTATGCCATGACGTCATTAATGTACACACTAAGCGTTGGTGGCTTTGTACAGTGTGCTAGAACAATGACACTGGCATACTAGTCATTTAGTAGTATATACATGGTATCCGATTCGATCGGTAGACGCATCTCACATTAATTCCCAGGTACTTCGAATCATACACTGACCAGCCAGAACATAATACCCAACTGCTTAATAGCCGCTGTGTCTACCTTTGGCACGGGTAACAGCGGCAGCGCGTCCTCGCATTGAATCCTTGATGCTTTGCTAGGTCGCTGGAAGGAGTTCTCACAACATTTGCCACACAGGTCACCTAATTCCCTTAAATTCTGGGGAGCGTGGGGGGGGGGGGGGGGGGGGAGAAGAGATGAGGTCTGACGACTTTCTCGATCACATCCCAGATGTGCTAGATCGGGTGCCAGCACATGAATTGGAACTCGCCACCGTGTTCCTCGAACCGCTGCATCACATTCCTAGCCTTGTGACATGGCGCATTATCTTGCTGAAAATGCCACTGCCGTCGGGAAACCTGGTCGTCATGAAGGGATGTACGTGGTCTACAACAAGTGTACGACACTTGTTGGTCGTCATGATGTCTTGCAGGAGCTCCACTGAACCCATAGATGATCACATGACTGATCCCCAGAGGGTAACAGAGCCTCCACCAGCTTCTCTCCGTCCTGTAGTAGAGGTATCACGGGGCTGCTCTCCTGGAAGGAGACAGATTCGCACCCTCCCACCGGCATGATGAAGAATGTAACGGGATTCAACAAACCATAAACCGCTGTGCCATTGCGCGAACTTCCTGTGTCGATGGTCATGTACCCAGTTCAGTCGTAGTTGTCGATGTCGTAGTGTTAACATTAGCACACACATGGGTATTCGGCTGTAGAGACCCATCGTTAGGTGCTTTCGGTGCACTGTGTGTTCATACGCAGTTTTACTCTGCTTCACATTCAAATCTGATGTTGGTTCCATCACATTTCGTCCCCTGTCCTGTTTTACCGGACTGCCCAGCCTTCGACGTCCGACATCTGTAATGAGGGGCAGCCGCCCAACCCCACGAATTCAGGAAGTGGTTCCACCATGGTTTCGTCAGGTGTTGAGGACACTACAGCACTCCTCGAGCTCCCGACAAGTCGTGCAGTTTCCGAAATGCTCCAGCCAGACCTCCGTGTCATGGCACTCTGCCCTCAGGCAAACTCAGATAGATTTCGCGCCTTCCCTATTTTACAAACGGGCAACACTCCCACTGATACTACATTCACCGTGCGTGTGTCTGTCTAGCAGTCGCTTTTCGCCAGATGACGCTCCTATCGCCTGGGCAGATTTATATCGATAATAGGTCAGTGGTCAGTATGTTCTAGTTGATCAGTGTATGCAGTATACATATCGCTAAAATGAAAGCAGATAGTCCAATAATGGGTTTTATAAATACTCCATTGATGAAAAGATTGCTGCAACTGTCAAGAGACCTAAAGAGACTTACATAGTCTCCTCTGGCTGATGGGCAGGGGAGATGGGCCCTCAGCCGCCGACAAAATACGTGTATCTGGTAGCTCAGAAGCGAGCCAGATCTTGCCTCTGACACACCTCGCGGCGCACATCATCTGTCCTGGGCACATTTTGATATTTCCCTGGCGTTTTCTTGATCCTGGTCGCTACAACAAAATCCTTACACCCATACTACCCACAATAAGCTACTGCGTTAGCGTGCATCCCATAACAAAGGAATCGTTAAATAGTTCGTACCTCCTACTACACGTATTTCCTGATAGTAACTGCAATTTATTGTGTAGTTTAGTATGATGTGACTATAGTTAAGTTCCTAATGGCCAATCGTTAATCAGAAGTACGCAGTGCACAAACTCCTCCAATTAGGCTACGTCATAATGTGTAGCACAATGTTTGTAACACGCTTAAGCAAAAGGGTAGCACACATCTAATGTAAAGTGCGAATATCCAAGACCATAGCAAATTGTCAATTGCTTAAATGTGAAATTGTTTAAATTTAGCAGTTGTACAGATTATCCAACCAATCTGTCAGTTGATGGCATATCCTGTCAGTTTCTCATTTTATGGCCAGTCCTGCCAATTTTTAATCGTACAGCGTAGGAATCCACTGCCAATTTTATGCCCTATACTGCCAATTTACGAATTTTATAGCATACCCGACCAATCGGCCAATTCTACTGAAGGCTCTTCCCATGTCCAGATTTAGCACCAGATTAATTGTAGCCCGCTCACTACAGGACACAGAACTGGAATGGAGATCAAAGTGCGCAAGGGCAGTGGTGCTCCGCGGCTATTGGCCGAGAGCATGATGACGTCAATGTGCGAATGGTGAAGAGCGAAATGGGGCCGGTGATTGGTTGTGTGGAGAGGGGAAGTAGACCTTGAATATAACTAGTCCCACTGCCTCAGCGGTATCTGAAACGACTGACTTGGAGGATGACAAGCACAATTTCATCAGCTATAACCTGACATCGGAATTGCTAAGTTTGCGATTTGGACTAGAATATCCAGGACGTTTCTGGGGCTACAGAACTAAAAATTTCAAATACCATGCTCATACCAAACTGAAGATATCATACGAAGAAACCGAGACAAAGGTTTCACAAAATGTTTAGGTTTCGATAAAATTCACGATTCTTTCATTACTTGGTAGGGGACGGTGTGCATAAGGTATTTATTGCGTTCATTCCATCTAAATATTTGCCCACAAGACAGACGATTGTGCTGTTGGCAACACCACTGGATGGTTTGTGTGGGTGGTTGTGTGTTTCTTATCAACCTTACGTATTTTTATAAAGGATTCAGACATTTCACACACCGAAACGCTGTAAGTTACAGCAGTAACTGATGAATCTGAGTCAGATTTTAGCTGACAAAGTGTCCCACTGCTCACCTTACCCCGCCCGTAGGCGACTCGAGTGTGTGGCACCATACGTACGGTAACAGATACGGAGTTGTGAGTGGAGCTTTGCAAGATAGAAAATGGAGTGCCAAGTGGAGAAATACGAACACTATCGACATATTTTTCTGTTTGAGTTCAACCAGAGGGTGACAGCAGCAGAGAAGACAGAAACCTTCCGCCTTGTATGACGTAATGCCATTGGACAGACAACTGGAAGTAAATGGTTTTCTTGTTTAAAGCAGAATCGTTTTGACATTAGTGACTCTCAACGTTCAGGAAGACCTACGGGCTTTGATGAAGATTGTTCAAAGGCCTCAAAGTACAATGATCCATGTTAGTGTACTCGAGAACTGGCAAATGTGATGAACTGTGACCATTCCACAATAGTGCGACATTTGCATACAATAGGGAAGATTCTAAAATCTGGCGCTCTAAGCCAAAGTCACAAAAATCAGCTGGTGGCCATATGTGCACCTCCGTTTACTCGTCATCAATTGCCTCGTAAGCAACACCGACCATTCCTATCCTGTATCGCTACTGATGACAACATGCTAACAGAAGAAACAGTAAGGAAGGTGGAGCCCAAAGAAAGCAGCAACACCGAGTACAATGATCAGCATGCATCCACAAAAGATGTGTTATGCATCTGATGGAACAACGACGGTGTGGTGTACTACGAACTGCTTCCCCGAGGTATAATGACATCTACTGGCATTTATTGTCAAAAACTGAGACGTTTTGCAGACGCAGTCAAAATACAATGACCAGGAAGACTGCGTGAAGTTATGCTGTTCCAAGATGACTCCCGCACACATTCTGCTACACTCACAAAAAACATTCTACAGGAGTTGGGTTGGGAAATCATTCCACACCCGACTTATTCATCTGATCTTGAGCCCTCAGATTTTCACCTTTTTCGTTCTCTATCGAACAACCTTCAAGGAACTCCCTTTCGGGATGAAAATGCGCTATGAGTTCTTCACCCTGAAACGACGTTATTTCTACAGTCGCAGAATCGATAAGTTAAGTCACCGTTGACAGAATGTTATAAATAGTGGAAGAGAATATATTACTGACGACTAAAATTTCTGTTATGTGTATCTGTTGTAATTTAGAGAAAAACGCTGCGAAGTTATGCACAAAACCAATAATTCGATGGGAATTTAGTAGGAAACTACGTTGTATCTGTGTCACAGATTTTGTTTGGGCGGTATACGGTGCCTCTTCAGCCAGCTCCATTTCTATCTCAGACGAGTCCAGACCCTCAGGGACTCCAGCTAATTTCCGAGTTATAACAACGTCCGCTAGTTAAGCAGTTATTAGTACACGAGGCTACTAAACGATACTATGACACCAACACTCCACGGAAGCCGAAAGTGAAGGGTTATCTTCAAACATTGCGGTATACTGCTACAGCGTGAAACTTTATTTTCGTATCTGTTACAATATACCTTTTACTCACTCCGCTAAGTTCGCAGTGCAGGCTCGGAGCAGGCTATGTTCAAGAAATACTCATTTTAACCCAGTAAACGTTACACCAAAGGGAAGCACTCTGCTACAGGACTAATATCGGCCTTTACTGTACAGCAAAATCCAACGATTTCTACAAAAGTATATGTTTCCATAACTCACAAGTCGGAATTTCTTCAAAATAGCTGTGTACCCGAGCATTTTGTCTGGGACCCAGGTGCGTGTCTCGCTCAGCTGTATACAGTGTAATTCCGTGACGATATTACAAACCTTCAACGATGAAAGGGACTAGTAAATGTATCAATTCAATTTTAGGCAAGGGATCCTCGTCCGGAAACGACCGTCTCGAAATTTATAAACGATATTCGTTCTAATAGCTCTGATAGTGGGATACGTGTACCAGTATTGTTTTTGCTAAGACTGTAGATTAGGACTGTAGAGGTCATAGCATGGAACGAAACGAGATGAAATACCTAGCTAACATGGCCTGTAAGTTGCATACCTTAAGAACTATGAGCATTAATTGTCTGTTGAAAAATGATACCGCCAGGAACTGTTTACCGTTTCGGTGTCGGCTGGAAATTGCATTCGATGAGGCTTTCAGCGACGTAACATATGTGAAACTTAATACCACTTTGCTGCCCCTTGGGTTAATATTTGTTATAGCCACTATTCTCGAGAGGGCTGTATTATTCGACTAAGCAGATGGTAATCTCGACTTTGACGGTAATTAACCTGATCACGTAATTAGATACAGTTACGTTCCAGTTCAAAATTGTGTACGTTGTTATCCCAAAGGGGCAGGCACGCGAAGTGATACCGAATGAGATAGATAAGTGATATAGGCCATGGACTCATATTAGGGAAGGAAGGGGGGAGGGGGGGGGGTTAAAACTCTGACCATCCGTTTTCAGTATTTCACATAATCAGTTATAGACAAATACAGCGATTTTTCTTTTGAGAAGACTGACTACCTTTCCCATATTTGGACTCACTCAGCTTCCTTTTCTTCAGCAAAGTGATAGTGGAAAAGTCTTCGAGGATGTGATTGACGGCTTGTTACTAACGGCAGTCAGTTTACTTAAATCATCTTGCGTGGCTGAGCTACTAGCTTTGCTGACTGCCGTGCAGAGAACCCGGTTTTAATTCCCAGTACCGCCAGAGATTTTTCTTCGTTGTAAGTACAGGAACATAGTACATTCAGTTGCGTGTTACGGACTGAGGAGCTACAAGAATACGAAGTAGCGATTACAAGGTATGTAAGGCCGACAACGGCCCGGAGAGCGGTTTACTGACCCCACGCCCACCCATACCACAACCAAATGATGCCTTTCTCTGAAGATGGCTGAGTCAGTGGGTTCCGATTGGCCCATCTGTGTGTAGAATGGTAGAGCTTTTCCTTGAAATTTATTTACGACGTGGAGGAGAAAAAACACTCTCAATACTGATGGAAGATGCGCACGAATGTGGATGAAAAATGCAACAGTATTTATTAGGACGATGGAGTATAAATCGCACCAGCAGAGTGAAGTTGTGGGGAGTGCAATATTTGGGCACCTACCACAAAATATAATGAGCAACGTCATAGCGTTACGTATTCCGTTGACTGTATGTCTGAGTGTAGCATTTACCTAAAATTTCGTCAGTACGGCGAGGAACGTACGGACAAGCTAATTCGAAGAAAGCTGATTTAGTCTCAAAGAAGGTTACTCTAAGGCTAGCTGCTATTATGAATTGTCATGTGATCTTGGTATGCATGTTCCCGTTTCTTGTCAATCGACGTCAAGATTTAGATATCCTGCGCCTTCAGTGAATGAGGCAAATACTGCTAAGATCCCTGTGAATAATCACGGCCAATTTCCTGCCCCATCCATCCACAATTCGTGCTCCATATTTCGATTTTCGTCTAACGATTTCATCATTGACGGTAAGCTAAATCTTGTTTGGCGTCTTTGGTATATACACGGTTGTGTGATTTCTCTGCGTCGAACTTCAGAGTGCCTTCGTACATTCAATGTATCAAAACTGTAACTAAGGTAGAAGACTAAACATTGAGTTGACGTAAGTCAAAGGATACCTCCTGAAATCTTGTCGGACCTTCGTTTGCCCGGTGTAGTGCAGAACATCGATATGGCAGGCACTCAACAAGTAGTTGGAAGGCCGTGCAAAGATATTTAGTCATGTTGTAAGTAGGCTGTTTAGGTTTCTATGTTGGTAACGTCACGGAGCGCTCTGTATGAAAATGACTGCCTGTGCTGTGTGCAGTCTGTGGCTGGTTGGCATTGTTGGAATATTCGCTATTGTAGTGTTGGGCAGTTGGATGTGAACAGCGCGTAGCGTTGCGCAGTTGGAGGTGAGCCGCCAGCTGTCGTGGATGTGGGGAGAGAGATGGCAGAATTTTAAGAGCGGACGATCTGGATGTGTGTCCGCCAGAAAGTGTAATTTTGTATGCTGGATATTATGAACTGATATATATATATATATATATATATATATATATAATGACTTTTGAACATTATTAAGGTAAATACAATGTATGTTCTCTATCAAAATCTTTCATTTGCTGACTATGCCTATCACTAGTTAGAGCCTTCAGTAGTCAGAATCTTTTATTTAGCTGTCAGTAGTGACGCTCGCTGCACTTCAGTAGTTCGAGTAACGAAGAATTTTGTGAGGTAATTGATTCATGAAAGGTATAGGTCATTGTTAGTCAGGGCCATTCTTTTGTAGGGATTTTTGAAAGTCAGAATGCGTTGCGCTAAAAATTAGTGTGTCAGTTTAGTGTTGATCAGAATAAGTAAAGAGAGTAATGTCTGAGTACGTTCAGTTTTGCTCAGCTGTTTGTAAATAAAATAACATAGAGGTTTACCAGCATAGTAATTCATTAATTTTCCAAAGGAGATGTTTGAATGCAGCCTCTACAGCCTTCCACAATAGCGAAAATGTTGCGGTGCACGAACTGACCTCACAATTATGTCTCATAAGTGTTGGATGGGATTCATGTCGGCCGATCTGGGCGGCCAAATCATTCGCCCGAACTGTCTAGAATGTTCTTCAAATCATTCGCGAACAGTTGTGACCCGGTAACGTGGCGCATTGTCATCCATAAAAATTCCACTGTCGTTTGGAAACAAATAGTCCATTAATGGCGTCAGATGGTCTCCAAATAACCGAACATAATCATTCCAGTAAATGATCGCTTCAGTTGCACCGGAGGACCAAGTCCCATGTAAACGAAGCTCACACCATTATGGAGCCAATATCAGGTTGCAAAGTGCCTTGTTGACGACTCGGGTCCATGGCCTCGTGGAGTCCCCGCCAAACTCGAAAATTGTCATCAGTTTTTACCAACTGAAACCAGGACTTATACGACCAGGCCACGGTTTTATAGTCGTCTAACGTCCAACTGATGTGGTCACGAGCCCAAGTGAGGTGCTGTAGGCGATGTCGTGTTGTTAGCGAAGACACTCGCCTCAGTCATCTGCTGCCATTGCCCATTAATGCCAAATTTCGGCTCTCTATCCTAACGGATACGTCCGCCGTACATCCCACATTGATTTCTGTGCTTAGTTCACGCAGTGTTGCTTGTCTGTAGCAGTGACAACCCTATGCAAATGCAGCTGCTCTCGCTCATTAAGTGAAGGCTATCGACCACTGCATTGCTCGTGGTGAGTCGCAATGCCTAAAATTGCGTATTCACGGCACACTGTTGACACCGCGGATCTCGGAATCCCCCAACGATTTCCGAAATGGAATGCACCATGCTCTAGCTCCCACAACCATTTTGCGTTCAGAATCTGTTAATTCCCGTCGTACAGCCACAATCACTTGAGTATAAATGACAGCTCCGCCAATGAACTGCCCTTTTGTGTCTTGTGTTCGTGCTACTACCGCCATCTGTATACGTGCATAACGCTATCCCGTGACTTCTGTCACCACAGAGTAATGCTCCCAAACTACAAAGATAGCTAGTGAAATTTGTTCGCGTATTTATCACTATCCCTTATTAGCAGACTTCTTATTGCTTACATTAATATGAGAAAACACGAGCTTATGTACTTAATACGCCCAGTTTCCAGCTGCATCCTCACACACTAGTACACAGATTCACTAGTACATAAAGGTTTTTTTCTCAGGGACCAACATGAAAATAATGAAAATACTGTTGCACGTTTTAATCCGTCGCTGCAGTTTCAGGTTGGCAGCCAGCGTGCACATGAAATCGCGCAAGTGAAATTTGGTACAGCGAGTGGAGCGAGGTGAGGCCTGCTGTGAATCCGGGCCGTAAGCCCCTGCCCGGCTAATGAGGCGCGCCAATCCCTCACGTGCCATAAACCCTGGACGGCCGCACGCTGTTACGCTTCCCGCTCGTCCTCACATAGCGCAATGCAGATATCACAGTCTCATCCTCTTCCTCCTTGCAAAACCGGCAAAAATTACAGTAAATATTGTAATAATCGTTGTTTAATATATGACAACCATCCCTTTGAGAGAAGTGTGTGTGTTTCAATAAATATACGTAGCCCACTAGTAAAAACATCCAACAAAATTATGCACCTCAGACTGTAAAATTTAGTGTTCACATAGCTCATGTCATAAACGAAATATCCAGTTCCTTTCAGTATTGAAAAAGTAAAACTCACTTTCTCAACAATTGCAACGGGTAAGGGGGAAATTTTTAATTAAAATAAGCTATAGAACACGTCCTGTAGCAATACAGTTTGATTAACATACCTTGAATTATGGATAACGTGTGGTACCAGATGCAGACGTGGCAGACGTGGCATATGGTCAATTTCTTTCATTCACCCACCAACTTTTGGCTGACAATACAAGGTGTAACATTGAGTTTTTCAGTAATACAAGAAATAACGTTGCTGTTGCCCTTTCTCTCCTCTCTCTCCTGAAAGTTCGACTCGTTTCGGCTATTCTTTTCGGATGTTGCAACTATCGTAAACAATGGTAAAACTACGGGGGAAGAATTAAAGCACAGTGAAAAAATTTTGCCTCGTGCGGTACAAGTAGGATGAGATTGTGATCTATTTGAGGTGAAACAAACTACAAGCATACGTACGAATTGTTGACTAAAACTCTCTCTGCACTCCATTTTTAAACTTCCAACCTCCCTGCAATCACAGCTGGCAGCAGTCGAGGGTCAGCAGTAATCGCGGTAGGGTGCAACAGTTGGCCGTCAACCTACGACCTTTAACTGAGTTCCAGTGTAACGTTAACATTATGCAAGCCTCGTTACAGGGTCTGATGGCCAATAAGATAGATGGCTATCCTCCCTATCTACGGAACAACTGTGTAGTATTGTGAGAAGTTGCCGATGTACTAGTTAATGTTTAACTGACCACAGAATTGACACACATACAATGGTACTTGCGTTTTGTCTTCCTATTAGTACAACCCTGCTGTTAGAAGGGGGCTGGTCCGATCCTATGAGAAAGACCCTACTATTCCCCTTATGTAAACAAACAGAAAACATGCAGTAACGGCCTTAAATAAACAACCCACATGCTTCAGCCCTTGTTTTGTTTATTTAGGACGTAATTAATGGATGATAACAATCGCAGTCAGTGGTTCATAACAGTCATCATTATTATTGTGTGATGGTATGCAAACCAATGCGGAGCAGTCGGTCGTGCAGCTTGTCGTGAAAATGACCATCCTTAAAGGCGTAGCGGCAAATAGTGCGATAGCATGTTTTATAGGTACGGAAAAAATCAGACGTGTGGGGATTGAGTTTGTTCAGGGGTTCCAGGTGGTATGAACTGCAATGTCACACGTTTTTCATGAGGGATAGTTTCCTCTAAAGGAGTATTACTTTTATACGCAGTCCGGGAATCAAATAAAAGCAAGTTGTTTTGACCAGCTATTGGTCAAAAGCAGTGCTCATACTATATTTGTACTTCTGTTACACCAATGTTCCTATTCTTGCTTAAATACACCCTACAGCCATGGTAAGATAATGTACACGAGAAATAATCGTAGGCAGCAGAGCACCTCCAACTGCTCGCAGCACAACACATAAGTTTCCAACAGATTTGTCTTCCATATTTACAGTCGGCATAATTGTAAGAAACTGATGGCAGCTGATCTTGATACAATTCTCTTTGTACCTCTAAATCCCAGGGTTCCTTTAATATGCATATCCTCTTCAAATACCGATTCGTCGTAGTGGAAAATAAATTCGTTACTGAACAATGGGATAAGTTTGTTTATCTCATTTACAATTTTTCGGGTTTATTCTGCAGTTTGCTGTGCATCGTCAAGTTGACGCGTTTATGAAATTTCGTTATCTAGTGTCCTCCAATTCTGTCTCACTATTTGAAGTTGTGCAACTGCTTTCATCGAAATCACTGTAATCCTTGCCACTCTCAGTTTGATGTGCATACCACAGCAGGCGCCTATCATGCACATCCCATGCACTGTATCGAGTATCCTTGGAATCAACATACACCGGTTGTTGTAAAAAGGGCGCCTTGAATATCCATAGTTTTTCGTATGCACTGCCCGGTCATATCCCCTCGGACTTATTCCAAATCTGTTCATGTCTCTTTTTCTACTATGCTGCCGATGACCCTCCATGGATGTAATTATGTTTGCTATCCACTCCTCTCACAAAGAGTGTCCTTTTCTACGTTTCACTGGAGACGGGATTTGTTGCTCCCTGTCCAACAAGGGCGATGAACTATATGCACTCACTCCGTCTTCAGGCCACGAGTTGCCTACCGGGATCATCCGACCGCCGTGTCCTCCTCACTGGAGGATTCGGATAGGAGGGGCGTGGGGTCAGCTCACCGCACTCCCGGTCGCTATGATGGTATTCTTGACCGAAGTCGCTACTGTTCAGTCGAGTAGCTTCTCAATAGGCATCACAAGGCTGAGTGCACCCCGAAAAATGGCCACAGCGCGTGGCGGCCCGGATGGTCACCCATCCAACTGCCGACCACGCCCGACAGCGCTTAACTTCGGTGATCTCACGGGAACCGGTGTATCCACTGCAGCAAGGCCGTTGCCTCGATGAACTATATGGCTCGTCACATATTTCAAAATCACCTACACTTGTTAAGCACGTGTCATCACAATTGTACTCCTCGAGTACATTGTCCGCACAGTCGAACATAACCGACACCACACATTCCACTGACTCATCTTACAGAAACGCTGATATTACATCTGACACCTTTATCTCACTCTGAGAAATTTCTTGGGCTCTTTTCTGACGAAGGTTCAACTTCGGCAGTTGTTGTTGTAGATGTAATGCAACGTTTGCCTTGTTTATCTTTGACGCTTTTTTGCTTTTTATCAACACCGCTAGCACTGTAGCGCTGTCGTGAGTAACTTGTCGATTAAGACACTTTAACTACGCTCCGTAGCCTCATGGCGTACCCACCACTAGCTACCTCCAGTCCTTCCCTCTGTCGCTATTTTTAGCCGATATTGTGGCTGCGTGTTAGATAATATGTGAGGCAACGAATGCCATAATCATAACTGGCCTTTTGCGACCTCGCTCTCAAGGTGTCGCTTGTGAGAGAAATAATGAGATTGTCTCCATTACCACCTTACTCTAAGCTATTAATGGCTACGTATATTTTTACATGCAGCGGAAGTATCCAAATATGTGATAGATCGATAGCTCTATTTTCAAAATAAAAAGGTGAAGACAGAGTTACACATATTTGATAATTCTGGTTTATTCACAAGATTAAAAAAAAATCTTTTTACAGAGATACATAGCTTTGGCTATAAATTACCGACTTACCTTTTCCGTTGATGAATGTCTTTAAGGCCAGACACTGAAGACTGAAAGAAAAGCATCACAAAGAATCATTTCATATGATTTATGACTAGAAACTTTTTGACAGTGCAAATGCATGGCCCATGGTGTTCTCTGATAAATCTGATATTTTCTGATGCAAAATTAAAGAGAATATTTTTCTGATATAGCTTCTGTAAGATTGGAGATTATTTCGAGATATATGTTATAAGACCTTTATAACTTTTTTCGTCTTTGACAACAGACTTAGTATTTTAAAATGGGATACGAATATGCACACACCAATAATGTTGAGATATCTAGCAGCAGGTGAAGTAAAAATCTATATACAGTAGATGCATATACATACACACATCCTGTCATTCACATCGTACGCATACACTATACACAAAATTTACAGGCACATGAAGTGTGCAACCATTCCCATACGCCCGTATGTATATACACAACTCTACACTATCCCATATACACTTGTACACACACATCTGCTACTTACCAACAAATATACATTCACACACTCTGTCACTCAGATCAGAAATGTGAGTGCAGGGGGGTCCCAGTCCCGTCTGCGAGATGAAAGGTTTGGGGTGACAAACCTATATTAAGTTGCAAAACAGTATACACCTCGTGGTCTCGCAATGGAATACGCACTTGGCGCACCAAATGTGGAGAAGACGATTAATCCTGACCAGGTATCAGGCAGTCGAAGTAATCATCTATCGTGAGATTCATTGATTCTGCATTACGCATACCCTTTGCCTGCCTTGGCATGTCAAATGTTTCTCCAAGGTACAAATATACTTCTGATCTAAGACCCATAAACACCACAATCTGTGAACCATTTACCTCATCTTTCATCAGGCCTGCGACCATTTTGCGGTATTAACGTCAATACAGACCTTAAGAGAGCGTGGCTCTTGAAGAAAATGCCAAGAGTGACTCTAGTAAGCGTAATTCGACACTGAAACACTGCTAGAGGTTTCCGCAGAGCAACTTTCATCAGGTTGTGGAAGGAACCGTTTCACGGGGCTAGTATAGCGCGCACATCACCGTGCATGGCATGCACACTATCAGGATATACAAAGGTTCCCTCCACCACATATCCTTCACCAGAATCCGCTGCTACGCACATAAAATGGTCTGAGTGTCCTTATCCGACAGCCATCAAAACCCCTCAGACAAGTAGATGTAGTTGAATGGCATTTCCGTTTAAGTTGCTCTGATCTAGGCATATGATATTACTCTAATCCTCAGATACTCTGAACTCTCCACCCATTCGTGGCTTACTTGCCTTAGCATGTCTATGGACACATTGGCAAGGTGCCCTTCAAATCCCATGTTTCGAAAGAGCAGCACAACGACAATAATCAATAATTCAATGTCGACGCATGTCCTTTATACATTGCATCGGACGAAAGGCCTGGCACAGTGTAACAGATTGAAGGACCCAGAATTTTTATGGCTTTGCTGACCACATTTAGTGACAATAGACTGAACTGCACCGTTTGCTGTATTCAGACGTGAAAGGATCGTGGACAAAAATCTATAGGCAACACAATAAATTCCACACATTTATATAACTATAAATTATATTAAATCTGTAAGTTATAACAACAAACACGATGTACTGATTTGCACCATTAACAAAAAAACTCAGATTACACTGGTGTTCCAGATACAACAAACGACGTAGGTTTCACAATCAGATGGCGCCTTACGATCTTCCTCGCTGCTGCCGTCAAAAATACATTGATAACACAACAATACAAGGCTCAGGGAAAATGCAGAACACACTTATAAAGTACTAGTAATTACTCAAAGAGCACCAACAAACGAAGCGGTCAATAACGTCACCAATTCTTAACGAGAAAACTGCTTTAAAATCACAAACAGTTGTCGCTATTGTCCCCACAATTAAGAAAGCTCCAATTAATAAAACTTAGCTATGATTAAAATAGTTACATAATTTTACTGAAAGAATAGCAGTATATGAGCCATGATTATTTGAAAGACTTAAAATTCTTTGCCTCTTCCAATTCTAATGAGTCTTCTTTGAAAACTTATGAAACAAGTGTTTGGCCACTTTATAGCATAATAGCTCTCATTCTCAGTTGCTCCAGTTACATGATGCAAACCCACCAAAACATATTAACTCTTATCGCCCTGAAGGGCAGTTACAGGAAAATTTAAATTTATCAGAATAAGTGAGCTAACACATAATTATCCGGCCGCGGTGGTCTCGCGGTTCTAGGCGCGCAGTCCGGAACCGTGCGACTGCTACGGTTGCAGGTTCGAATCCTGCCTGGGGCATGGATGTATGTGATGTCCTTATGTTAGTTAGGTTTAAGTAGTTCTAAGTTCTAGGGGACTGATGACCACAGCAGTTGAGTTCCATAGAGCTCAGAGCCATTTGAACCATTTGAACCACATAATTAACTTAACACATTATACTAAGAAAGCCAAATTAGCACATAGATATGTTGCTAAGCCATTCACATACCTTTGGCCATGTATGAGATATTGAAGACAAAGCCATTCAATTTCAGTCAAGTAAATGAATCACTTGTCCCAACACAAGCTAAGAAATCTTTTCATACAGATATAACGCTCATCATCTCATGCACTGAAATATTGGTAATTTTTCACCATTACAGTGAATCATCTATTTATCCCAAGAATCCACAGCTCACACTTAGTAGAAACAGGTCCTATGATGTTCACCGCTCGGCTATCAAATAAAACCTCTATCAATGGACCAAATTTTCGAATTGTGCTCTACAACTACTCCGGCTGGTCTCCTTTACAGTTCTCACTGATTCGACCACCAAATGACAATTATGTGTACATCCAAGCCGTACAGCCCACACTAGTTCTTCCCTCAAACGAAGTGAACAACAGCTCAGTAGCCAGAGAAGACGCTGCTAGAACAGCCCCTTATACGCAAGGCACACTCTGCAACTCTCCCTCTCACCTGGAAGAAGTTGGGCCTTTCTCAGCTAGGAGGTGTCCGCCGCCGTTAGCTGAGTGGTCAGCACGACGGAATACCACCCCTTGGGTTCGATTCCCAGCTGGGGCAGGAGATTTTCTCCGCTCAGGGACTGGGTGTTGTGTTGCCCTTATCATGATTTCGTACCCATCTCCGACGCGCAAGTCGCCCAATGTGGCGTCGAATGTAATAAGTACTTGCCCTCGGCGGTCGTGCTTCCCCGAGTGGGGAACTGCCAGCCCACAGTGCCGTACGCTCATTTCCATTTCAGGTAGGAGGTTCGTGATTGTCCATAACTTACTATATGGGTAATTGACGTGGTAGGCCAACATGAGATTGGCCAGTGTGGTCTTATGGGCTTGATGGATTGCTGTATAGAACGCACACAAACCTACATAAAAACCACACAAACCTACTGAACACATGTACTGCGACAAAGAGATACTGATTCCCACTCTTTGTGCACAGCAAGGGTCCTACATAGTCAATAAAAATGTTATCCATGGGACTACATTTCCAAGACGAATATAAAAACTCCCAGTGGGGATTGTAATTTGGTTTTTCTGTCTTGCACAACTCATACTGCGCAATCAATATTTTAACATCTTTCAAAATACCGCTCCACGTAAGGTGTTCTAAGCTTCTAGGCAGTATTCACAAAATTCACACTCTCGTCACATAAGGAACCAAAGAACTAATTGAACACTGCCATTACAAGATACTTTGGCAAGCAGATCTTGTAGCAGCCATCGTAATGATTCTAGAAAATTATAAATTCCCGTAAACGGAACACTGATCGAATTTCTCTCTTTGGTCCAACCTCGGCAAAATATGGCATATGTCGTGGTCCTGCTCCTGCTCCTCTTTTAAATTCCAAAAGAGCAATGAAATATCCGTCAAAGCAGCAGCGACGACTTCTGAGGGCTGCTCCAGTCTCTCAGAATCCTAACTGGATAACTCCTCCTAAAACATGAAACTCAAGTTGTCAGAAATCTGATTTTCAGACTCACGTGTATGTTCCGCGTAAGACTGAAAGCGGAAGTGTGTGTGCCGCCCGCCCAACATGCAACGCGGCCCGTCTCTCGAGTCTTCGCCAACACCTAACTCAATGCCTGGATATCGGCTTCCAAATCAAATTCTTTATGCTCAACCTAAAACCTGAACTTCTCCAAGCAGAAAGGACTGCAAGGGCCTCTAACGTATATACTGAGTATCTTTGCTGTGAGTCTGACGACATGTGCTAGGTACTGCGTTCACGTTCATCGCCATGAAAGCACATGAGGCGACATAGCTATTCGAGGCACCGGTTTGCACCTCGAAGTCGTTATTAAAGTCTGGTATCGCCAGAACTGGAGTGCTGGCGACAACCCTTTTCAGGGAATCAAAGGATGCTTTTCGTAGATTAGTCCAGCAAAAACTCTCTTCATTTTTTGTGGCTGGTTAAAAGACGCATCAAGCTGGAATAAATCTGGAATGAAATTACAGAAGTACTTAATCATGCCAATGAGCCGTGCCGTGGCCTGTTTGTCCCTCGGCGGCTTCAAGTCTGAAATGGTTTTAGTTCTACTATGGTCCATGGTTACCCCAGGGCCTGACACAGTGTGCCCAAGAAAGTAAATCTGACTGTGAACCAAGCTGACCTTAGAGAAATTAACAGTTAAGTCAGCCTCCCTGAGACCATGCAAAACCTGACCCAGATGCCCCACATCTTTTTCGTAAGTCTTGCTGTATATCACAACATCATCACATTAATTGTAGCCACAACGTAATGATATATTCCCCAAAACAGCGTCCCAGAACTCGGAAAGCTCCTATGACCAAGCCAGAGGGAGCAATATCACACTCGAAGGGATTGTAATTGGTACATAACATCGTAACTGTTTTAGATTCCTCTGCCAATGGGATTTGATAGTAAGTTTGGTTCAAATCCATATCGCTATAAATACATAAATACAAGCTCCAGAAAACCAAGCGAAACAGTTCCGGAGATCAGGCATTGGAACTGATTCCAGTACGGCTTTCTGGTTCAAGACCCAATAGTCTATTGGGCGATACTCTCACTCTCCAAGGCCTCTTACTGAGGAAGAAGAAAAATAGGCGAGGCATACGAGGAGATCGAACATCTAATAAACCCTTCCATCAGAGGCCGATTCACAGTCTTACGCATCTACGGCAGTGATAGCCGATATTTTCTTTGTCTCGCAGGGGTGAATAAGTCAATTGGATGCGGCATTAGATCGAGTTAGTAACTCCCAAATTATCAGTGAAGAACCTAGGGAAATTCCTAAAGAACATCGAGCACCTGTTCAGCTTGCTATTGACTCAAATGACTCACGCTAGACCTGCTGGCACCACCAAGGAAGGAAGATTGCGTTTAACGTCCCGTTGACATCGAGATCAATAGAGACGGAGCACATAGTAAGATTTTGTCAAGGAGGGGGATGGATATCGGCTGTGTCCTTTCAAAGGAACCATCCCGGCGTTTGCCTGGAGCGATCGCAGAAAACCTAAGTCTGGATGGCCGGACGCGGGTTTGAACTGTTTTCCTCCCGCAGGAGAGTCCAGTGTGCTAACCACTGCGCCACCTCGCTCGGTCTAGCCGCACCACTGACCGCACAAATCCTCTGCTGAACCGTTTGCTAACATAATGGAAACTTCACCTCCTCCTTAAAATTTTAAATAAATTAAGTTTGTCACTATAGTTCAACGTACATCCAGTCTTCATTAAGGGATCAGACCTTAATATTAACTGAGTCATTAACCCTTTTACCATCATAACTTTCATAGGCCACGCCAATTTACCAGTCTTAACTTTCAAGCGATACTGGTCAACTATCGACAGTGAACTGCTATTGGAAATAAAACATCTCTTACCCACGGGAGTTATCGGATCAAACCCTTCCACGCTATGATACCGAAGGTAGTATCTGCTTGCTAATGAAAATATTGCACTGCCATAATCAAACTGTTCAAAGAGCAGTTAAGAAAATAAAAGAGAACACGTTTTCGAGCATTACGTGATGGTTTGCGGACCGGAAGAAAGCATCTTTTGCTCCTAAAGGAAGCTCGTGGTTGTTGTAAATCTCTGACCACATAACCAGGCTGACGGCAATGAAAACAGGCAATTTCCTATAACCGTTTTCATGTAGTAATTGGTGTTCGTCCACTTTCAGCTGTTTCCTGCCGGTGCACCTCCGACGGTAATTTATGCTTTTGGTCCGCAAACCTAATGTTCTTGACTGCTGAAATCATTTCACGTAGATCGGCGAACGAAGGCGGTATGTCACAAAACACCTTAGACGACCGATCCCGTGGATGCATTCCTTGAAGTATTATGAACATCATATCACTTTTTGATAATGTACAGATAAAGCTATACCAGCCAACAATTCCTTTCCACATAAATACTGAGCCCTTCTTACCCTTCTTACACTCGAAAAACATACTCATTAACAAAGAATTTCCTCATGCGGACACCCATCTGTTGAAAATTTCTACTATGGAAATCCTGCATTGAATTTCCATCTTTAGTGACTTCGGACATATTTAGAAGTCCTACAGTCACTAGATACAATACTTGCAACATAAAACCACGTGAGAACCGTAAAAAGGCCGCCTGTTCCTGCAAATTGACAGTTAACAAAATAACTTTCACGATTCCCTTACGATTTTCCAAGGACAAACTGCGATAACTACTCTTAATTGACACTAACGGATTTGGCACTTAAGCATAACTCTAACTAAACTTAGTTTCCTGACCACCAGTCTGAGCAACTACACCTTTATTTAGCTGTGGAACGTCAAATTCCATCCCTCCTTGCCAGTAGAATAAACTAACTCTATGCTGGTGTCAACACAGATCACCTAGCAATTGCTGAATCTGTAGACGACAGGCGATTTCCGTATTGAAAAGTCTCAAATCTAAGATCGTATTATATACATGGCTACAACACACCTGAAAACGCGAAACCTCCAACCGCGAGCGACCCACATGGTTTAAAATTTCAAAATCCTCCTAGGCGTCACACAACAACTTAGCTGAAGTAGTGCAAGCGTTACTCACTTCTTCTACGATATTGATGGAGATGTTAACCGACTGATCCAAGAACGTGAGCATCCGTTGACCAAGATCGGAAACAGTATCTTCAATGGAGGCTTCCCGAATATGTAACTGACATATTAAACAAGCTTTCTTCAAATACTTAACAGCCACAACAGCGAGAGATCAGGACGCCACTCTGAAACAGTGACAAAACAGTCAGTACCTGGACTTACACGGGTCCGAGCGTCATGACCAAATGTGCGTCTGCTACCAAGTGAAAGCGTGCTGGGCCCATAAATCATGAATAAAATCTAAACTTTGTTACCAATAAGCCGATGTCCTTAGATAACAGTGAACTGAATTGCAAGCTGTGCTCAGTCCTAAATGTGCATAAACATCCACACGATTACTTTGCATTTTTTTGTCAAGTGCCTGGACGACGATTCATCTAACCGCGTTCAAGCTACATCTCTGCCATTCTACTCTCGAGGAGCGAGTGTGAAAATTAAACACTTGCGAGTTCTCTTAATTTCTTATCATGATCATTTCTTCCTATATAGGTGGGCACCCGCAAAATATTTTCGTACTCTGAAGAGAAATTTGGTGATTCAAATTTCTTCAGAAGGTCCTGCCGCAAGAAAGACGCCTTTGTTTTAATATTTTGTTTATCATATCTGTTCCTCTCTCTCCCCTACTTCACGCTAATATAAAACGAGCTGCCCCTCCTTAAACTTTTTCGATGTCCTTCGTCAGTACATCCCACCGAGGTGGCGCAGTGATTAGCACACCGGACTCGCATTCGGGGGAAAGCGGTTCAAACCCGCGTCCGGATATCCTCATTTAGGTTTTCCGTGATTTCTGTAGATCCCTTCAGACAAATGCCGGGATAGATCCTCCGAAAGGGTACAGCCGATATCCTTTCGTAATCCGAGCTTCTGTTCCGTCCCTAATGACCTAGTTGTCGACGGAACGTTCAACAATAACCTCCTCCTAGTCGTCAAACCTATGCGATACCGATCCTACGCCGCAGTTCAGACGTGGAAAGATCATGGACATAAGCCCACAGGCAACACAATACACTGCACACAATTGCTTAACAATAAATGACAGTAAATTTTTATAAGTGGTTAGCAGTCACACTGAGTGAATTATTTAAATTAATGAGGATTTTTTTCTAATGTTTATTCCATTCTATTCTTTGATTCTGGTATTCCATCATATGACAAAAAGTGGCTGTACCTTGACCAGTGCAGTACTACCTACCTACCCTCGCCTACATCGGTAGCATTCTCACAGCTGGTACGGTTGAGCAGGGTACACTTTGGTAAAGTCATAGCTGACACAGGGACGTGCTGAGGTGTCCTTCTGCCAGACAGTTGGAGCGCTAGAAACGGTCACGTGGGAGATGCAGAGTGCATTGACGAGAGAGCACTCATACCACAGGGTCTCTCTCTCGCCTAGCAACTCTCCTCCCGACCAGACGCGTTCTCTAGTTCCTTTCTTAGGGCAAAATGCCCTCAGTCTGTCTACAGCAGCCTCCTGAAGTCGTAGAACACATCACTTGTATGCCTTAACAGAGAGGTTTGGAGACAATAAAACTCTAATTGTGACAACTATTTGTCCTTACGTGGCTTTCATTTTAAGGAATCTGCTAACAAACACGTCGCCAGCGCCCCACGCTGTACTGCTGCACCGACTGGCCCAGCACTACAAACAACTTCAGATCTTCCGCAATAGAAACAGTGGCTTTTGTGCCAAATGTTCAAAGCACTCTTCTTGCAGTTTCTTTTCTCAGGAAAACGCTGAGAATGTCATCAATTTTTCGCGAATGTCTGAGACGTGGGACGCACTTGTTCCTGGCTGTATAATTTTCTGTTAAACGTAATTAAACTGAAAGTTTCAGGCAATGCACACACCTTTGTAGAACCAGTAGATGCCTTGCACGAAAGGACAACGTCTGATTCCCTTGCAAAGGGGTTAGCAGAGTTCTACTCCGACAAAAGGTGCGTCAGTTGTTACAGGGACAGTTTGTCCACTTTACGCCATAAAAAATGATGAGGACTACGAGACTTTCACCAGCATCATACGAACTGTGTCTTGTCGCACGAATACGTTGGGAAAGATGCTACGCGCATTTGGGTTCTAACTGAACAAGAACTATCCATGAATTCATTCACTGGATAAATACGTAGAAAGGGAGAAAAGTTAAAGTGGCCTGGCCTGATTCATAGCACGAAGCCGTGAGATTGGCTCTGTTTCGTGAAAAAGTGAGCCGATTTGTTTCAGCACCTACGCATAGCAATGAGCCACGCCATAGCTTTATAAATGATAGAAATCGTCAGGGGTGTGGAAAACCGAACCACACAGCCTGACGCTGTCGCACTCCTTGTTGCACGAAATATCACACGGTGGCTGTTGCCTACAAAATCAGACGCGAAGCTATAAAGAGCGAAATGCGCCGCAAAGCAATAAACAAAATGAGAGGCTACAATGGGGAACTGCTAACGCACAGTGGGGAAACGAACCTGAGATTGGCGGTGCCAGTCACCCTCGTTACCTACAACAATAATCAATCAAGTACGAAAAGCAGGAATTAATGAGGTGGCAAATGTCTTTTTAGGGGGCAAGCTCACAGGAAGGAGCTCAGATTAGTGTTTCATATTCTCGCGAAATGATAAGCGTGTGCTCAAGCTGCAGCAATATAACGTAAGTGGGTTAAGTGGACAGGTAACAGTAGCTGTAGGAGCATGTTTTGTGTATTTGCAAATCGATGGGAAGAAGTATGGGTCTGACATGGAAGTAGTGAGCAAATGCCAACAGGATTTGGATGTCATTTTAGGGAACGGCTTCCTAATCCAATTTCAATCGGTAACGGATTATACGATGCGAACTGCACAATTGCGTTCACATTTGAGCGCGTGCCTCTGTCCTGAGGAACCTATGATGTATGACCTCCTCCGCGGGCTCTGATAGAACCGTGTAAATGGGTGTTTATACCTAACACTCTTCTCAGAATCAGTGACGGTACGGGAAATGTTCTCTGGACTGATGTTAAACCCAGACACCAGCTAGATCACACTTTCTGGTTGATCTGTGCAGCCAGAACGACTTTCTCGCCTGCAAATTATTCTCAAAAGATGTGTAAGTAAACCAGAAGCAGTAGGAAAGAGGTTTTGTGTGCCAATATATGTTGATTATTTTGATCAGAGGGACACTGAGATTCCACCCGGAAGTATATTGGCTACTGATGAGAAAGTATTGGAAGCAGCAGTTGAATTTGAAAAGCAGTTTAAATACAACGGAAGGAAACAGTTGCCAGTGGGAAAGGTTCTTGCTGTTACGGCTTTAGCTATGAAATAAGTTACGAGAGAAGTTTGTACATTTTTCTGACTTATACCAGATCCCTTTGCACCCAGTTCTGGAGGAATATGCATGATTATTTGAGGAACGACTGTATTTGCGAACAACAGACCTCGTATAACACGAAGTTCCCGTGGGACGTGGTACAACGATTTCTCAGAAACAGCTGTTGAACATACAATTCAACAACAGCTGGCTGCAGATATAATAGAACCTTATTCAAATACACGGTCATCACCAACTGTCATGATCTCTATGAAGTCAGTCAATAGCGACACATCTGCCGTCTATGCATTGCTATTAGAGTTTTAAATACAGACGTAAACCCCCCCCCCCCCCCCCCCCCCCCCACACACACACACACTTACACTCTACCCTGAATCGTGTAACACTGGACAGATTAGAGAATTTTAAATATTTTATGATGCTCTGTGGCCACCGAATTTCGATTGCAACACACGATCAAACAAAGTCCTCTTTCGTGGTTCTTCTGGACTGTATGAGTTTCTCCGCATGACTTTTGGTCTAAGGAATGCACCTACCACTTTTCAAAGATTTGCTGACTTTTTGTTGAGAGGCTTTAAGCCCACTGTGTGTTTTATATATTTAAGTTTTCAAGAACAATTGAGGAACATATTGTTAAGAAGTGTGTTGTTGGAAGCTGCACATTTGAGATTGAAAATAGGAAAGTAATATTTTGCAAAAACGCTGGTTCAGTACCTGGGACACATCACTAGTGCTGATGGGGTTTAGCCCAACCCAAGACTACAGATTCAGTTGAGACGCCGTACTTCGGCCTTAGCCATTGAGGCCTGCGTGTTGTAAGTGCTGACTTATCCACCTCTTTATAGCCTCGGCGTTGTTACGACATGTGACAGAAAGTTTTCTGCTGGTGCGACCTTTTCTTGGTCTTTCTGATTATCACCATCGTTTTGTAAAGGATTATGCTATGATGGCTAAACCATCCGCAAATTTATTAAAGAAAATTGTGGAAGATGAGTGTGAAATAGTTATGAATCCTATTAAGGATATTTTGATAAGTTTATCTTTGCTAATTTACCCAGATTATGAGAAGCCCTTTATTCTTTCAACGGATGCTTCGAATTATGTTGTCAGACCTGTGTTTAGTCACGAACATAATGGTGAAAAAAGACCCACAGGTTATACTTCTAGTCAAATGATCTCAGCGGAGATAAAGTGCTGCCGAAAATGAGTAGTTAGCCCTTAATTTTGGAGTAAAATGTTTCAAACAATATTTGCATATGCAAAAATTTACTGTGGTCACTGACCAAGTTGTCCGTGTGTGGATGTTAAGTTTAAAGGAACCAAATAGTTGCTTCATTCGATGGACATTGAAACAGTCGTAATATGACTGCGATGTATCATACAACCAGGTCATTTACATCAGAATGTTGATTCACTCAGCCATAAAGTCAGAGTGGTTCAAATAGATGATGTTTCGATATAATAACTAAAAGAAGCACAGGAAATATTTGTAAAATGTCGTCGGTATGCTTCCTATTAACATTTCGTCACAGAGGTTAGTATCCGATACCGCAAGACCCCAATGTCTTAAGAGAATGGTAATACATGAAGAGCTGCCACAACGCATCTTGGCGCAGTATCATGACAGTTTACTGACATACTATAATGAGTGGCATGCCACAAACGCTGGAATAGCCTTCCATTCCTGGTGAAAATGTAGACAGGGCGATGATCGGAAATATATACTGGCACTACAGTTTCATGACACATGATGGTCCTGACTACCCATCAATATCCCAGGTGCCCAGCTTGCATTACTCTCTAAAGTGACGGACAATACTGAGGCCAATACTGCATTCCCAATACCTTTACAAAACCCCTTACCCATTCACACCTACAAGTCAGAAGTACTGAGTTATCCAACTCTTTGTAGGCTCGACGTTTTTAAGACATGTGACAGACAGTTTTATGCTTGCAAGCCCATATACATATGTAGGCACCACTTTCAAAGTGGTCCACCCAAGAGAGAACCCCTGATCATATGCGTACACGGTTTTATGCATCTGATCATACTCTCTGAGTTATTCGTACTCACTGATACTTGCTTGCTAACATTTTCAGGTTTTTGAGTTTGTGATGACATTATGAATTAATGCGTAATCGACGAGCTAATTAACATTAGACGTCTGTGTAATCGCAAACTTTTTATCGATGATTCGCCACACTAAGATTTTACAAATGTTACCTACATTATTTCAATGCAATTAATTTTGACGAAGATGATGCCGCAGGAAGCGTTAACATATCTTGTTTAGTTCGTGTGCTCTACGCTTCGTTGTCTTACTAATGCACCATGTTCGACACTTCCTTCAGAGCCGATAAGAAGGCTGATGCTAAAATATCATCTGGGATGCCTTTATCAGGTACAATCAGTTACTGATGCTGTCGTCGGGGAGAATTTCATAGCCGTTTCTCAGGCACCAACTATTTTAACGTGTTTGTGGTTGTCATATGTGATCACAAAACACTGATCTACACTCCTGGAAATTGAAATAAGAACACCGTGAATTCATTGTCCCAGGAAGGGGAAACTTTATTGACACTTTCCTGGGGTCAGATACATCACATGATCACACTGACAGAACCACAGGCACATAGACACAGGCAACAGAGCATGCACAATGTCGGCACTAGTACAGTGTATATCCACCTTTCGCAGCAATGCAGGCTGCTATTCTCCCATGGAGACGATCGTAGAGATGCTGGATGTAGTCCTGTGGAACGGCTTGCCATGCCATTTCCACCTGGCGCCTCAGTTGGACCAGCGTTCGTGCTGGACGTGCACACCGCGTGAGACGACGCTTCATCCAGTCCCAAACATGCTCAATGGGGGACAGATCCGGAGATCTTGCTGGCCAGGGTAGTTGACTTACACCTTTAGAGCACGTTGGGTGGCACGGGATACATGCGGACGTGCATTGTCCTGTTGGAACAGCAAGTTCCCTTGCCGGTCTAGGAATGGTAGAACGATAGGTTCGATGACGGTTTGGATGTACCGTGCACTATTCAGTGTCCCCTCGACGATCACCAGAGGTGTACGGCCAGTGTAGGAGATCGCTCCCCACACCATGAGGCCGGTTGTTGGCCCTGTGTGCCTCGGTCATATGCAGTCCTGATTGTGGCGCTCACCTGCACGGCGCCAAACACGCATACGACCATCATTGGCACCAAGGCAGAAGCGACTCTCATCGCTGAAGACGACACGTCTCCATTCGTCCCTCCATTCACGCCTGTCGCGACACCACTGGAGGCGGGCTGCACGATGTTGGGGCGTGACCGGAAGATGGCCTAACGGTGTGCGGGACAGTAGCCCAGCTTCATGGAGACGGTTGCGAATGGTCCTCGGCGATACCCCAGGAGCAACAGTGTCCCTAATTTGCTGGGAAGTGGCGGTGCGGTCCCCTACGGCACTGCGTAGGATCCTACGGTCTTGGCGTGCATCCGTGCGTCGCTGCGGTCCGGTCCCAGGTCGACGGGCACGTGCACCTTCCGCCGACCACTGGCGACAACATCGATGTACTGTGGAGACCTCACGCCCCACGTGTTGAGCAATTCGGCGGTACGTCCACCCGGCCTCCCGCATGCCCACTATACGCCCTCGCTCAAAGTCTGTCAACTGCACATACGGTTCACGTCCACGCTGTCGCGGCATGCTACTAGTGTTAAAGACTGCGATGGAGCTCCGTATGCCACGGCAAACTGGCTGACACTGACGGCGGCGGTGCACAAATGCTGCGCAGCTAGCGCCATTGGACGGCCAACACCGCTGTTCCTGGTGTGTCCGCTGTGCCGTGCGTGTGATAATTGCTTGTACAGCCCTCTCGAAGTGTCCGGAGCAAGTATGGTGTGTCTGACACACCGGTGTCAATGTGTTCTTTTTTCCATTTCCAGGAGTGTATTAACTTATGCGACGTTCAAAACACTCCATACACTTACAAATCGTCACGCTCTTTTCCAGCACAACATTGCTGCCCAGAACAAATGTCTTCTAACCATTGGGATGCGTATTGTTTCCGCATGATACGGACAATCCCCACCCAATAATTTTTATTGTCCTTATCCTTGGTGCACTTGTTTGTAACTGCACTTCAGAAAAGGGGCAATTGCGAACTTGATGCAACACTCACATATTTACTTCAGCTAACACCATTTAGGACCCTATTCTGGGAATGAATATCTATCTTTGGTATTTCTTATGGACAACCTGCACGTCGAGGAATAGTTGTGTTCAACCCCCACTACATAATAAGCCTCTTTTCTATATTGCCATGCTTCGTTAGCTCTTTGTCTAGCTAAAATAATAGGCCAATCAAGTTGTTGAAAAGCTGCATCATACAAAATTTAACTGCTGAGTACTTTACCGTGTGCCGTGAGCACCTTACTTCCCTTGTAGCGAACGCCTCGGTGTAGTGAGAGACGCTCCGCTTTACTTACGACGGTGCGAGCTCCAACAGATGATCGCAATCACCTTCCCAGCTGATCTTACGCTTACCTACATTCTGCTACATTCTGCTATGCATCTGAATACCCTTACAAGCATATTTTGTCATCTGCTTATTATTCCATTGTGTTATTATCCGCCGGCCGGTGTGGCCCAGCGGTTCTAGGCGCTTCAGTCGGGAACCGCGCGACCGCTACGGTCACAGGTTCGAATCCTGCCTCGGGCATGGATACATGTGATGTCCTTAGGTTAGTTAGGTTTAAGTAGTTGTAAATTTTAGGGGACTGATGACCTCAGATTTTCAGTCCCATAGTACTCAGAGCCATTTGAACCATTTTTTTGTCATTATCCATGTGATCTATGCTACTATTATATCTGAAAACACATATCTACGATTTTGTTAGGCCGTCAACAGTTGACTGTTGTGTGACTCACCCCGACTACGCGACAGTTATTAAATCAAACACACCTCAGTAATGAGATTAATTCAGGCACCACTACTTTCACACCATTGATTTCCCTCCTTTCTAACTTTGTTTTACCTTCCTTCGGCTAACGCGCTCCAACCTCAGAGGGTCACATTTATATGGCTGCCCTCACTACCCACATCGGTGCCTTCTGTTTGTGAACTACACGTCTTTGTATTCAAACAAAACCTACAGTACCTTCCGCCCTTCGAAGATCGTCGACACAGGCCGGAATATTACGGTACCAATATTATATAATAACTCGACTCGCACAGAAAGATGTATTTTGCACAAAGTTTCACCAACTAAACCTTCTTTAATGAGAGAGAACTGCTACGCATTTACCACTCTAAAGGTCTTGCCTTTTCCGGCATCTAACTTTACACGCTTAACCATGATACATCTTACATTTACATTAAGACGTGCGTTTGGATTACTCATCGCCCTTTTGTCCCGCGAAGTTCATGAGTTTCTTGAGGCATGTCTGAAATGTTTCTTCGGACATTCACGTTTATTTGTTGCTGTAGGCTCCACTACTTTCTACCATTGTCAATGAATCCGATAGTACCATTACTCGATTCTGAGCTTCATTAAAGCAACGCCTCACTTCAAACTCCATTGAAAGTGGACAATTTGTGCTAGGATTCGGGCCTACCAGCACGCTCCGCTTTCTGGTCAATTTTGCTGACCGATTACTTAGGTCATAAGACAAATGAATTCAGGTATCATGTTACGCCCTCATCCACATACCCTACTGGCCATAAAAGTTGCTACACCACGAAGATAACGTGCTACAGGCGCAAAATTTAACCGACAGGAAGAAGATGCTGCGATATGCAAATGATTGGCTTTTCAGAGAATTCACACAAGGTTGGCGCCGGTGGCGACACCTACAACGTGCTGACATGAGGTAGTTTCCAACCGATTTCTCATACACAAACAGCAGTTAACCGGCGTTGCCTGGCGAAACGTTGTTGCGATGCCTCGTGTAATGACGAGATATGCGTACCATCACGTTTCCGACTTTCATAAAGGTCGGATTGTAGCCTATCGCGATTGTGGTTTATCGTATTGCGACATTGGTGCTCGCATTGGACGAGATCCAATGAATGTTAGCAGAATATGGAATCGGTGGGTTCAGGAGGGTAACACGGAACGCCGTGCTGGATCTCAACGGCCTCGTACCACTAGCAGTCGACATGACAGGCATCTTATCCGCATGGCTGTAACGGATCGTGCAGCCACGTCTCGATCCCTGAGTCAACAGATGGGGACGTTTGCAAGACAACAACCATCTGAACGAACAGTTTGACGACTTTTGCAGCAGCATGGACTATCAGCTCAGAGACCATGGCTGCGGTTACCCTTGACGCTGCATCACAGACAGGAGCGCCGGCGATGGTGTACTCAACGACGAACCTGGATGCACGAATGGCAAAATGTCATATTTTACAGCATAATGATGGTCGCATCCGTGTTTGGCGACATCACAGGGAACGCATATTGGACGCGTATATTCGTCACTGCCATATTGGCGTATCACCCGGCGTGATTGCATGGGGTGCCATTGGTTACACGTCTCGGTCACCTCTTGTTCGCATTGACCGCACTTTGAACAGTGGACGTTACATTTCAAAGGTGTTACGACACTTCTTTCGATCCCTGCAAAACTCTACATTTCAGCACGATAATGCACGACCGCACTTTGCCGGTCCTGTACTGGCCTTTCTGGATACAGAAAATGTTCGACTGCTGCCCTGGCCAGCACATTCTCCAAATCTCTCACCAATTGAAAACGTCTGGTCAATGGCGTCCGGGCAGCTGACTCGTCACAATACAGCAGTCACTACTCTCGATGAACTGTGGTATCGTGTTGAAGCTGCATGGGCAGCTGTATCTGTACACGCCATTGAAGCTCTGTTTGCCTCAATGCCCAGGCGTATCAAGGCCGTGATTACGGCCAGAGGTGGTTGTTCTGGGTACTGATTTCTCAGGATCTATGCTGCATGGGCTGCTGTATCTGTACACGCCATTCAAGCTCTGTTTGCCTCAATGCCCAGACGTATCAAGGCCGTTATTACGGCCAGAGGTGGTTGTTCTGGGTACTGATTTCTCAGGATCTATGCACCCACATTGCGTGAAAATGTAACCACATGTCAGTTCTAGTATATTTGTCCAATGGATACCCGTTTATCATTTGCATTTCTTCTTGGTGTAGCAATTTTAATGGCCAGTAGTGTAGGTGAGACTCGTGTAAGCATTCTCGATAACACTAGGCCTCCTGCCTCCTGTATCCCTGTGTTGAGATGACTCGGCTTTCCACCATCGTGTTACGAACATAGTTCAGTCAGAGGACGTTCGGTCAGTATACTGCGGACACCACCCAATCAGTCTATCAGTCGCACAACACCGCTTTCTGTCGACTGCCTGCCATCTTGTGAGGAAACTGCCCTGCTGCTCCATGGCGCCAAGCTTGCCTGGTTCAACGGAGACGGAGCCGTGTTGGAAACAATGTTCGCTAGCCCTGATCTGACTGATACTGATCGCTGGAACAAAGCATTCCATCAGAATATGTTTATCGTTGCTCAAAACCATGAGACTCTTGTTCGCCAGCATGCGCGTCTCTCCCATACTGAAGGATTGAAGGCAACCTTCTGGTCACTACCACTAAAATCCGGAGTGTAATTACCAAGCTACTCTAACAATATGAAGAATTTAAAAATTCATTCCACATGAGATAGCCACTGTACATAGGGAATTGTCAAACCTGACCGCTACCTTGAATGAAACCAAACCGTTAAAAATTCCTGCTATACAATCCGCATGCAACCCAGTTACATGTCAACACTTTACATTCCATCATTCAGCTGGAACTACAACAGACCTCAAACCGAACCTCTTACTCACCGAGAGCTCTTTGAAAACTTTAACAAACATTGCCTCTCATTTATCGCCGCTTATGCAGATTATCTACTCTGCAGCATAACTATGCAGCTGCCAGTGTACAATTGCCACGGCCAATACATCCACAAAATTTGCAATGATCCTGTTACTTGCACGAACTGTGAATTTAGTGTTAGCATCTTCATCCTTTTCCAGCTTCATCCAACCTCACTACAAATACGTCCACTAGCAAACCAAAAATATTTACATCATTAGTAAAGATCGCCAGACACAGTCGGCGATGTTACTTGATACTTTTCCATCTTTCATTCATATCAATTACTAGTGTGTCTTACCTGATCCGTTAGCTCTGGTGAGAGCAACTGTGAAATGCTACTGTTTCTAAAGGATACTCATATGCCTCCTTGCACACGTATTGTTGTCGCGATATACGAACACTGGGGTCTGTGTCGATAACAGTTTGCTACATTCAGTACCACAGCTCTCTACTCTGCTATAATTGTGCGTTCATGTCTCAGAGCTGACGGGTCAATTTGGCTAATAGTGGACTCCTCTCTAGCAGTGACATTATCACACCCACCGCCCGACTATCTGCCCGCCTAACATATGCACGTAATCGTAGCGTTACGTCCATTCTAATTTATGTGCCTGGAGCTCCCCTGGTGTTGTCTGACCCTGACAGCCTGCCTGTATTGTCATATTGCACCAAGATACGTCTCTTGAAGTCTATCAATGATTTATTAACTCGGAAATAAGGAAAAATTAGCCTTAACCGTGTCACTGGACATATTGATGACTGGAACACTACGGTTTATGTAAATAAACAGTTACTACTAATGTGACATGTGTTCTTCTAACATTGATTATTATCTACTTTCTTCTACGCGTTCCATATGACGAGGGTCAATGTAAATGTGGTAAATCGGAGCCACAAGCAGTATCAGAGCAACATCGTCCGGTGAATATCATGGCCGGAACACTTAGGAACATGGTACTTCTGAAGTGTAGCCCCTCATCCCTGTTTAAGATTTAGGAATTATGTGCTCACAATAGTTAGTGGTTTTACATTTGCATTTATTAGCACTTTATAATGGAGAACTGATTTAACTGCGTGTAAAAAGATGTAGTAATACGTAAGTGCTCTTCTGTACTTGATCAGCTCCCAATTGGGTACTGTGCCATATTGGGAGTAGGATTCTGTTGATAACTCTTAATGTTACACATCATTTAAAGTAGAAGAAAAACACAGGTATTTAACTAATTCATATTTATAAGTATTGTTCAATTACTACCTTTCCTGCTATCTGAAAACTGCTACCGTAAACACTTTATACCACGATTACCTGTAAACCTCTTCTATTGTCACATCACACCATGAGCCACCATTGCTCTGCCCCCTTAACTGAATGTTCCACTTTCATGTAACCTGTGAGGACTGATCACCACGCCTACCAACGCCGTTAGTTCCAACAACAGACAACCATCGGTGCGCACAGGCATTGCTGGTGCACCAACTCAGCCGCTTTCCGTGTGAAGCTCTAGGTCGTCTCCATTGGTTTCACCCTCCACTGCCGCCCTGGCACTAACTTCGCTCAGACGGCAATGCATCAGCGCAAAGGCTCGTAGATTTACCCTCTTCCCTATTTTGTAAAACATGTATATGTCCACGTGGTCAGCTTGGAATGTAATTCATGTACTCAGTTTCTGTAAATGAACAACGTTACCAAAGTCTATACAACTTGAGCCATTTTAATGAGTTTCGTTTTTCCTATTTTGTAAAGGTGTATATGTCCACGTGGTCAGCTTGGAATGTAATTCATGTTTTCAGCTTCTGTGAAAGAATAACGTTACCAAAGTCTGTACAACCTGAGGCATTTTAATGAGTTTCGTTTTAAAGCACCGTCCAATATAATAAGCCTCCTACTAAATGTCGGCAAACCCATCCAAGAGACCCTCAAATTCTTGCTGTCAGTTGTAACTGTGATTTTATTTCCAACCACGTACATAGCCCCTGCGGAAGGGGGAGGGATGTGTGAGGTGAGCAGTCAGACTGAACGGATTTTCTAAGGGATTGGATATACTTTTTCAGAATTCTTATTCCATTGTATTCTATGATTCTGGTATTGCGTCTAAAGGAACAGTGGCTGGGCCTTGACCTGAGCAGTATCAGATCTTACCAGCTACGCACCTACCAACTCTCAGGTCACTTGGCTGCTCTTCCCTCAATGAGCACTGCTGATCAGGGGACGCTGCAGTAAACGCTTTGCTGACAGAGAGACGCGCTGTGGTGCCCTTCTGTCAGCCAGTTGGATATCAAGAAACGGTCACGTGAGGGACGCAGATCGAGCGAGAGCGCACCAATACCACAAAGTTTCTCCTCCTGACCAGAGGTTTTCCCAAGTTTATCTTTTTGGGCATCATGCCATCAGTCCACAGAATACATCATTTGTATTTCTCAACATTGAGGTTTGGAGACAATAAAATCCCAGTTGTGACAGCTTTGCGTTTGGTCATAGTCCTCATTTTAAGAATTTCGAATGCCCACATCTCATCTCCATCCTGACAGGGTGCACCTGTACATTTGCCTTTGCACGTACCTTGAACAGGGAGAGACGAGATAACGCTAGATCGAACTTCCATATACACTCCTGAAAATTGAAATAAGAACACCGTGAATTCATTGTCCCAGGAAGGGGAAACTTTATTGACACTTTCCTGGGGTCAGATACATCACATGCTCACACTGACAGAACCACAGCCACATAGACACAGGCAACAGAGCATGCACAATGTCGGCACTAGTACAGAGTATATCCACCTTTCGCAGCAATGCAGGCTGCTATTCTCCCATGGAGACGATCGTAGAGATGCTGGATGTAGTCCTGTGGAACGGCTTGCTATGCCATTTCCACCTGGCGCCTCAGTTGGACCAGCGTTCGTGCTGGACGTGCAGACCGCGTGAGACGACGCTTCATCCAGTCCCAAACATGCTCAATGGGGGACAGACCCGGAGATCTTGCTGGCCAGGGTAGTTGACTTACACCTTCTAGAGCACGTTGGGTGGCACGGGATAAATGCGGACATGCATTGTCCTGTTGGAACAGCAAGTTCCCTAGCCGGTCTAGGAATGGTAGAACGATGGGTTCGATGACGGTTTTGATATACCGTGCACTATTCAGTGTCCTCTCGACGATCTCCAGAGGTGTACGGCCAGTGTAGGAGATCGCTCCACACACCTTGATGCCGGGTGTTGGCCCTGTGTGCCTCGGTCGTATGCAGTCCTGATTGTGGCGCTCACCTGCACGGCGCCAAACACGCATACGACCATCATTGGCACCAAGGCAGAAGCGACTCTCATCGCTGAAGACGACACGTCTCCATTCGTCCCTCCATTCACGCCTGTCGCCACACCACTGGAGGCGGGATGCACGATGTTGGGGCGTGAGCGAAATACGGCCTAACGGTCTGCGGGACCGTAGCCCAGCTTCATGGAGACGGTTGCGAATGGTCATCGCCGATACTCCAGGAGCAACAGTGTCCCTAATTTGCTGGGAAGTGGTGGTGCGGTCCCCTACGGCACTGCGTAGGATCCTACGGTCTTGGCGTGCATCCGTGCGTCGCTGCGGTCCGGTCCCAGGTCGACGGGCACGTGCACCTTCCGCCGACCACTGGCGACAACATCGATGTACGCCCCACATGTTGAGCAATTCGGCGGGACGTCCACCCTGGCTCCCGCATGCCCACTTTACGCCTTCGCTCAAAGTCCGTCAACTGCACATACGGTTCACGTCCACGCTGTCGCGGCATGCTACCAGTGTTAAAGACTGCGATGGAGCTCCGTATGCCACGGCAAACTGGCTGACACTGACGGCGGCGGTGCACAAATGCTGCGCAGCTAGCGCCATTCGACGGCCAACACCGCGGTTCCTGGTGTGTCCGCTGTGCCGTGCGTGTGATCATTGCTTGTACAGCCCTCTCGCAGTGTCAGGAGCAAGTACTGTTGGTCTGACACACCGGTGTCAATGTGTTCTTTTTTCCATTTCCAGGAGTGTATGTACCGCGTTAATGGCGGACTCGTGCCCTCTGACGCGGCATCTCAGGCGCGTAACAGAATGTTGTACTTATTCAGGAAGTTACAACAACGTCCGTCAGGTGCTGGTTAAACAATTAATATTAAATTCAGATCGAACTGACGTTGTAGGTACTGTGGCTTGCATAGTTTTCACAAACAAATGGTGCCTTTCAGCCTTACTGGCAGCTGCATTCACAAATACATTGACAATACATGGTTCAGGGAAGATCTAAAACACACTTACAAAATAATTACATAGATAGTACTAACAAACGAAGCGGTCAACAATACCACCAATTTAAAACCAGAACACTTTTAAAACATCTCTCATTAATAAAACTTAGCAATTATTAAAAGAACCATGTAATTTTACTAAAAGAACTGTAGCTCGCAGTGCTGCGATCTTTTAAACGAAGCTAAAACCTTTTAACTCGTCAAATTCTAAGCAATTTTCCTTTAAAAAGATTAAAAAACCAAGTTTAGGCAAATTTAAAACATACTCAACCCAATAACTCGATGAATACCAACCAAAACAATTTCACTTCAGTTACAGTTACAGCTGATATAACAAAATAAGTAAGCCAGCACATAAACACTTTGACATATTACACTAATTAAGGTAAATTAGGACATAGGCAGTCTGCTACATACGAAGGCGCCTTGAGCCTTATAAATATAGAGAACTTGAAGGCTAAATCATCCAGTTTCTGTCAAATAAGTGAGGCACTAAAGTGCGCTTCATTTACGACGGCGGTCGAGTTTCGGTTCGTTCTGCGCATATGACGTCACAAAACACAGTCAGCCAATAAACAGACAACGACGTGGCCAGAGCTCGACTGCAGTGCAGAGCACGGACGAATGTCTTCAGTTTTAGAAATGTTCAGTCATAAATAAAGTAATTGAACAAAAGCAATGAACTGATAGCAGACTTTCTTTTATAGAAAGTTTGGAAAAAGCATTCTTTATACCAATCGCTTCATATTCTATTAATTAATTAAACCAAACAAGCAAAAAGCCTTCTAATTCAGACGATAGCAAGGAATGGTGTCTGTATCATTCTCACTAACCGCTTTTTCGCAATAAAGAACAGCGGTAATTGTTTATTTCCTATTGTACATCGACCAAACATGAGTAATTCGTAGTCATACCAACATTGTTTGTCGCCTTTTTGCGTGATATTTTAAAGTCCTCCGCCGGGAGAACTATTGACTGAAGAGTTGCGTTAGTGTAATGGTTAACATGTATGACTGCTAAGTGAAAGGTTCTGATTTCAAACTTAGTTCGGTGCTTTATATTTTCTTTATTTAAAAACAATGTCGAAGTGTCTTACTTCATGAATTTTATTCGTTCGGATGTATTTTTTTGAAATTTGTAGTGGCAGCTAGACTCAACCATACAGAAAGTATACGCTATGTACTTTTACCTCTGCAAACTCTTCAAAATTTCGTGCAATGGTTTACTACATCTAATGCTGCACAATAACTGCATTGAACATCGAAACAAAATTAAGTCATTTATGGGGGAGGAAGGTATCAGTCAAGAAGATGTATAAAAATCAAATTTTTGGGCCAAATAGTTTTTGTGAAATCGTATGATAAAGTCTGTCAAAGCAGTCGAAACGCCATGTGTCTGCACAGGCGAGCAGAGCAGTTATGACAAAATCGCGCACAGCGCGGAATGCGGGTAGCACGTCTCTGTAACAGCGAAACGGTTAATGCGGCCGTGGTGGCTTTACTTCGTAAACTGTGCGTTCCCTCCTAAACGTAAGTCTGCTAACTATGCTATGGTGCTGCTTCTCTTGGCGCGTACAACTGGCAACGCAGCAATCTCCCGCCTCTGGGCGGGCATGCGCGAACCGCCAAGATAAAAGAATTGAACTATCGTCTCAACAAAAACTATAATATTTTTTTCACACAAACATAGCGCTCACCATTCAATGCAGTTAAGCGTCGGTAATTTTTCACTATTACTATCCATGACCTTAGTATTAGCACGCATTAACAATACACCCTTAGTAGAGGCAGGTCCAGTGAACTTCGTGTGTTGCACTGATCGTACACCAAATAATACCTCTGTTAATGGACAGTAGTCGCCAATCGTACACTGTGGCTATCATAGCCGGTCCCCTCCAAGGTGCACTGAACCCAAGACCAAACGAAAGCTACATGTCCGTCATCTAGAGCCGAGCTGCACAGCCTACAGCCTCGAACGAAATGAACAACAACTCACTAGCCAGAGAATCCACTACTAGACCACCCCCTCGTACACAAGAAAAAGGCTGATAGGACACACTCCGTGATTCGCCTCTCAGCCGAGCCATATACCTCCTCTATCCCGAACAAAATACCTCCTAGCGAGGAGCCACGGTAACACAACATCGAGCGCAGCCGCAGTTCTTTGCCTATCAGGAGCAGTGTTGCTCAGTGATGGTGCATACATTCTAGAATATCTCGAAAGTATCCGAAAGTAATCGAACATCCGGGCCCATGATTACCTTTGCATAGTCATCTTAATCAGAGATAAAGAATTCCTGCCAAACTTCCATTTCATGATCACACTACGCATCCATTATGACACTCCCTGTAAGGTGACTGATGATTGTAACCATGTCTGGCAATCAGGTCTCGTTGAGTCTCTCCATTAAGTCCACGTAGTCGTAAAAAGAAAATCCCTTCCTCGTCAGGAGCTGAAGTTTTGCATCATCAGGAAACGCAGCTCTAGTGAGATGCATGTTTCCCCAACATATTGTGTCAGTACGTTTCTCAAGTGAAGCTTGAATAAATCGAAGTGAGTCCTGAAAACATGAGGTAGTGTTCATAGTCGTCCACTTGGAGGACGAAATATATCTTACAACGCCCTGAGGGAGAATACTACCTGACTCCAGCGCAAACCAAATCAGCCAAGTGTTCAATGATGGTATGAGCAATGTATCTGCTCAATCTGTGTCACAGGACTTCGTAGTTTAAGTATCATGCATTGTATGCTGCACCTCGGACCATCTGCATTAGATGACAGTGGTCTTTACATAGAGTTCATGCTTTTCTGGCTAATGGCAGCTAGCAAATATAACATTTGACAGTTTTCACATATAAGGCTTCATTCAACTGCTAGTTGGTCGTGATAATATTGGTTACATAAATGTCATGAAAATGTTGCGCAAGTTGACTGAGCAACCGTCTCGCAAGATTTTATCCGACATATAAGTTTAAACAATTGTGACCTAAGTCATATGAATATAGAGCTTGATATGCCATCGCATATGTTACATGCTCTGTGAGGATTGTATGCGAGAATGTGGGATTCCTCTCACAGTGCACCCCAGAAGTGGGTAGGCATTCAGTGTCAGCATACACTATATAGGGATAATGCTCCTGGTGATGGAAATTCTTAAACTTCAGAAACTGGTTTTCCCCAGAGAGCATTTCCATTCATTCCAGTTCCTGGGATGCTTATCTAGTCTCTCTCTCATATTAGAAGAGTTAAGGGATCTTGAAGAATAACGACATTCATGTTCTTTACTCTTTCGGGAGAAAATTAAGCGTGGCATTTTCTTGATCCATACATCTATGGGACTGCTTCTCACCAGGAGTCGTACAATTATAGTTACCAACTGGCTAGAAGGAGCTCCTTCACCTTCCAATTGGATTGGGAATGGAGCAGATCCTTTGCATGCCAACATTATGGTGCTCTGTGATTGCAGGCGCATTTAGCGAGCAGATATCTCTACGAAAAGCAGGCCTTCTCCTTAATGCGGGTATACTTGTCCTGAAAAGGAAGCTCTCGCCACTAAGCGTAGTGCAGTACCACGCTGTGATGTAACATCATGCCTCAAAGAAGAACGTGGTCAGGAGGTGAAAACCTGTATCTGTATTCTGGGGGAAATAGGCCTGATATCACACGGTGACTCAATTGCTAAGTGGTTCCACAATTTTGTCTTCAGTGTCATCCTAGGCCAGTTTTCTGAAACACAGGGGAAAGGCTCTGTTGAGGCACTCAGCCAAATTCGAGGAAAACAAGTTTCTGAAGTTTAACAGGTTTCATTGCCAGAAGCATTGTCCCTTTGCAGTAGAAGCTGACTTCGTATGCCAACTCACTCCCAAGGCTTGCTGTGAGGGAGACACCACTGTCTCTTATACAACCATCACAGTGTGGTACTTACAATATCAAGCAGCATATCCGGTTGTATGTTCATATGACGCAAGTAACAGTCATTTCAAATCATACACTGAGGAAAACTGAGTGAGACAGTCGCTCATTGAGCTCGAAGAACCAGCCAGGCATGTTGATCGCATTATTAGTACCAACACTCGAACGAGAGACTTGCAGGAGAATGATGCGTTACTAGAGAAAGATGTCAAGTGTCATATTTCTGGGTTGCCCTTAGACGGAGGAGTGGGAACTCCGTAGAGAGACCACAGTCATTTAACGGGGAAGTTCTGTATTGCAACGCTTAATGCATGGAGCTTACATTACCCTGTCCCATGACTCACAGCCGTCTTCTCCCAGAATTTGAGCAGGTTCGATACCCACTTCATCACTGAGCCCTTGGGTGATTTCGGGTTTACCAACGATCTAGTTAGTGTTCTACCTGAGAGCCTCGTGAGATAGATGATGCTAAACATTACGTTACGACTCCTGGACTCACTTGGATTTATGTAATCACCACTTCGGATAGATTTCGTACTCCAAGTGGATGATGCTGAACATTACCTTGCGACTCATGGTCTGACTTGCATTTATGTAATCACCACTTCGGAAATGTGTTGAAACAATGTCAGGAATACATGCATATGGCTAGAGATGTATTCCCAATGATGAATATTTCAGCTCGTGAGGAACACCTAGTTTCAATGGAGAGACTCAACGAAACAACATTTTACAATATAGCCTTATTCTCCAGCAACCTTATAGGCAATACCACCACAGAAGCAGAGTATGAGCATGCGGTCAATGTTTGGAAAGAATTCAGTAACTCTGATTCAGGGGAGCATGCAAAGCTATATATGGGCAAGAATGTACGACAACCTGCGGATATTTTCTATACGTTCCTGAGTGTATGCATAACCACATACATTCTGGATCCTGCATTCTACGACACTGTGCGAGGGCTTTAGTTAGACGCAATGATGATAAAGACATGTGTCGACAATGAATTATTGACTGGTGTGGAAATGCTACTCCTTTCGATTGTGGGTTTTATGGGGTACTTTGCGGAAGTGTGCATAGGAATGGCTAGGAGAATAACCAACGAATGGGTGGACAATTCAAATCATCTGGGGGTGAGTTGCATCACGCACCTTTATGTTAAGAATTCATACAGATAGGCCATGCAACAATGCCTGCAGGAGAGTTTTGATGAGGACATTCACAGATTGGGTGGTCGCATGGTTGTGGCGGCGGATTCTGGAGAAGGATCCCACTAGTTTGTATAATGTACACAGCGATTTGCCTCTATGAACAGAGCGCCTAGTCTGGCGGAACACTTCCTTCTACAACCTAATGACGACACTGTGGGGAAACAGAGCTACACTACATACTATAGAAATCCCCAGCAGTGTCTGAGTTTCGGAATGCAACTAATTCGAGTCAACCCCAGGACCTCCCTCAAGCAGTCACGCTGGTTGAATGACTATATTGACGTTTAGATTAAATGGAGTGCTCTCACGACACCTAATATAGAGACAGATTTTTTAAAATTAATTAATAGTGTGGGTTTTGGGAACACCACGGGGAATTTAAGAAATCTCTGCGAAATTCATCGGTTCAGATGGGATCAACAGTCTCCCACACTCACACTACTGGTTTGACTCACTGAATCTGTGAACGGGTATTAAACTGTAAATATCATATGTTGAAAAATGGCAAGTCATGAAGGCTTGCCTCCTTGCGCACGTAACTAATTTACCAATGAGTATTGAAACGTGGGACTTAGGGAAAGCAGGAAAAATTGTGGACGGTGCATAACTCAGTTACTGATGGTTGCTCAGGTTTTTGTTTTTAAATCACGTACGCTTTATTTGGAGCCAATTGCATAAAAGGTTGACAACAAGGAACAATTATGAAATTTGAATGTTAAGACAATATCTAATTAAAATTCCTTAGGCAAATTGCATTCACGACTGAAGGCCTTATTAACAAGAAATTCAAATTATTTTTTGGCGTAAGGCCCCAATAGTAATTACTAAAAAACAATTTGACGGCTTAAAGCCTAGACAGCAAATTATTGCAAGTTATACGTAATAATAGTCCGCCGTTTGTTAAAGTCGCTTATCTCAGTGGGTTTCCCCTTTTGCAGTCCATATCTTCGCTACGTACGTGATCCGTGTCTGTTCCGTTTGCATACTTTTGTTACTGTGTTACGTGCCCACAACGCTATCAGGTAGCATCCAACGCTGTGTTGGGTAGTGGTCATAATGCGTTGGCTTATCATTGTGTGAGGGCTGTGAAATAAGTAGGATGTAGCGATTTGCGAAAGTTTTCTCTGCTCATTTTTTTTTCCTTTCTGTAATATCAGTATTACATAGCCAGTGACAGGTTGAGGGTGGGGGCAATCGATATGCCATTCTATCTAATGGGTTGGCTGTGCTGTTCGTGATATGAATCAGCGAGGATATCACGAAGAACTTACAAAATAATACATTCAAAAGCATTTGTAATGCACAGAGATGAAAAACGACCACTGGGACTCCATATGTGGTTAGGATAGCTTCGTTAAGCAGCTGTTCCGCTACATTCAGTGAACCCGTATGCAACTTCCGGAATATCACCTTTAACGTACAGTACTGTCCAAAATAAAACTGAGACAAAACAGAGCAGTACTGGATGCAAGCCTGAAGGCGAAGGATAAAGTGGACGTCATGGGACGTTAATGTCGTAAAAAGCTAGTACCGTGAATGAATGGAAAATGTTTGTTTCCAGACAAGACACACAAAACATGCTGTCCATATATTGTGTTGTATGTAGGTATTTTCGATTCAACGCAATGAAATCTGTGTATTAAACATCTATCAGATGATTTATTTTTTATGCGAGTTATATGCTACTGGCATTCTAGGGTGATATGAAATGCAGGTTATGCATTTCTTTATAAAATAACGTTTCCAGCACTTCGGAGCGTAATAAAAGAAACGTTTACACTGAGGTGACGGAAGCCATTGGATAGCCAAATGCACATATACAAAAGGCAACAGTATCGCGTACACGAGGTATAAAAGGAGAGTGCACTGGCGGAGCTGTCGTTTATACTCAGGTGATTCATGTGAAAAGGTTTCCGACGTCATTATGGCCGCACGTCGAACATTAACAGATTCTGAACGCGAAATAGCAGATGGTGCTAGACGCATTGGACATTCAGTTTCGGAAATCGTTAGGGAATTCAATATTCTAAGGTCCACAGTGTCAAGAGTGTCCCGAGAATACCGAATTTCTGGGGTTACCTCTCACCACGGACAACGCAGTGGCTGACGGGATTCACTTAACGACCGAGAGTAGTGGTGTTTGAGTAGAGTTGTCAGATCTAACAGACAAGCAACACTACGTTAAATAACCTCAAAAACCAATGGTGGACGTACAGCGAACATGTCTGTTAGGGGAGTTCGGCCGAGTTTGACGTTATTGGGCTATGGCTGCAGACGACCGACGCAAATGCGTTCGCTAACAGCACGACACCGCCTTCAGGGCCTCTCCTGGGCTCGTGACCATACCGGTTGAACTCTAGATGATTGGAAAACCGTGGTCTGGTCACATGAGCCGCGATTTCAATTCATAGGAGCTGATGGTGGGGATCGAGCGCTGCGCAGACCCCACGCTGCGATGGACCCAAGTTGTCAACAAGGCACTGTGCAAGCTGGTGGTGCCTCCATAATGATGTGAGCTCTGTTTACATGCAGTGGACTGAATCCTCTGGTCTAAGTGAACTGGTCAGTGACTGTAAATGGTTATTTCCAGCTACTTGGAGATCACTGACAGCCATTCATTGGTTGCACGTTCCCAGACGACGATATCATGTCACCGGACCACCGTTGTTCGCGATTTTCGAAAAACATTCTGGACAATTCGAGCAAACAGTTTGGCCACCTAGCCCCCCAACATGAATCCCGTCGAACATTTATGCGACATAATCGAGAGGTCACTTGGTGCACAACATCCTGCACCGGCCACACTTATGTAACTCTGGATGGCTTTTGGGCAGTATGTCTCAGTATCTCTGCAGTGGACTATCAACGATTTGTTTAATCTATGCCACATCGAGTTCCTACACTAAGGCGGGGGAAAGGTGTGTGACAACAGATTAAGAGGTATACCATGACTTTTTTCACTTCAGCTTGATCAACAAGAGAGAGCCTCAAATAGAGAGTCTGTCAAGGACGAACATTAACTTGGCTGCTTCCTTCGGAGAAAGAAGCGTGAAGATGACAAGATATCAATAACGTCTCATTTATGGAACCAATAGACAAGTTATGATAAAAATTCTTAGAGAGTGTATTAGGACTGCGGGCTAGCCAGGCGTGTAGAATTGAGCAATGGGGTAGAGATGGGAAGGGCGACAGAGCCGCGTGCAAAGGGCACAAAGCATAGCATGGCGTACGAGTCTCGATATTATGTTCATCGCTCCACGAGCAAGCAGGAGGAATGCTTGAATACGTAGGTCTGGTAGAAAGGAAGTGGCCAAAGACATCATTACCCGTTGTTAATCTCGATATGTACACAGGTATCTCAGAGGTCGGCTGCAGCGCAGGCCACCCACTACACTGTTGCCTTCGTTAATCTGTCCCTAGGCGCTAGGTGGTAAGGGGTCCGCGCAATATGGGCGGACAGGACCGTGCTAGGCCTGTACCCCTAACGTCCTGCTAATCCACGTGCTGCAGTGGTAGGTCTCCAGTCGACGGCGGCGGCAGCAGCAGCAGCAACAGCAAGCGAAATGGCCTGTGGTGGCTCCCTAGATGGCTAGCATTAAGTGCGGTGCAGAACAGAAGAAAGTTTGAACACATAGAGGGAGAGATTCTACCGCTTTCGTTCGTTTCTTTTTGTTTCAATGAGGCAGTAACTGTCGTCCACCTAGCACAGCTTTCGTTATACCGAGTCGAAAACTCTGGAGCGAGCAGTGCTGAGACGACTTGCGGGACACACGGAAAAACAACGTGATCTGGGGTGTAATTGGAACGTACTGTTCGGAGTACGGAAGCTGTTTTTCTGTTTATTCTTCAATATAGTTCACAGCTCAGTTCGCTTGCAGACGCGGATGTGTTAAGACGTGCTACGCAGTCGCTCTTCCGTGTGACGCTTGTGTTTACCTACTAGTGCACGCGCGTAACAGCTTTCGTTTGGTACGGTTTTCTGTTAGGTACATTAACACCTGACATTACTATCGGTGACGGCAAGCCCCGCCATGTATGGTGGGGTGTATGGAGAAGGGGATGGTGACTTCGACGCCCCTATGGGACAACATCATCAACAACCACCTGCCCAGCGGCTACATCCAGATGCAGCACCCTTACCAGCTCCTCCAGGAACGACATTGGACAACATGACGGCTGTGATCAGCCACTCGTTAGCAGTTGTTCGGGGAGAATCTGGAATACAGCCGGCAGAACAGCATATGGATTTAAAGGAACAGGATTCCTCCAGCTTCTCCGCTACGAGAAACAAGCGACAAAGTGAGGTCAGTCTGGATTTAAGAAATTCCAAAACCTTCATAGCAGACGATAATCAACTCTTACCTGTACCTGACGTTTCAAATGTAGCTGACCCCCCTGTAGCAACTGCTTCTGGGCTCACTCCTAACCAACATGCTGCAACTAACACCCCTCCTGTGGGACCTGCACCTACTCCGAGGTCTCTCAACTTTTACAAACGTACAGATAGGGAACCATTCGTAGTTTACGTGGAATGTTTGGACAAAAATTTAGGCCGGTTGCACCCTATGGCACTAGGGAAATTATTGCATATTTCCTTGCCAGGAGTGAAGAATTCTATCCTTAACATCTCTTCAGCAGTAAAAACAAAAGTTAAGGTGGAACTAAAAACCCCAGACAAGGCTAATTTCCTAGTTACCACTGAGGTATCAAAGTCAAAAAATATAGAAGTTTACATTCCTTCCTTTGTTGTCCATAAGCTGGGAGTAATCAGGAAAGTAGACACCAACCTTGAAGAAGCGGAGATTTTGGAAGTCGTACAATCTCCCTTCCGTGTTGTAGGCGTTCGGAGGTTTACGAAGAGATATGGTAAAGACCAAATCTTTAAATTGCAGACCTATTTGTTAACCTTCGACTCTCAAACCTTACCGGAAGCCGTGTCTATTCACGGAATAAGATGTCCCGTTTACCTTTATGTACCAACTGTCAGGCAGAGCTGTAATTGTCTTCGTTACGGGCACATCAGCAAACAATGTCGATCTCAGATGAGATGCATTAAATGTAGTGGTCCATATAATGTTGAATACTGTGTCTCACCTATCACTATTTGCGCTCATTGCGGGGGGGCTACACGCATCCACGGACCGTTCCTGCCCGGAATACCATATACGGCGACGAGCTCAAGAATTAGCTACGTTCAACAACATTGACTTCAGGGATGCGCTGTCTATTGCTCGTATGCCAACCTATGCATCCGTCACCGAGGCTCAACAACATCACTTGCCGGCTCAGATCATTCCTGCTCCAACAAATCTGAGCTCTCTGGACTTTCAAAACCAACAACTCTTCCCGCCGCTGCCCGCCGCAAGCATGCAGAGTCAACAACGCGGAAGTGGGGACGCCACTCAGTGTGAAACCGTGCCCCAGCAGACACACGTCGCTTACCGGCCTCCCCGGCGGCAGGCGCAAGTAAACAACCAAAGTAACGTTCGTGAGTGGTCTCAGTACCGCAGCCTGTTATATCCCATGCAACATTCATTCACTCCTATCAGCCTAAATCCATACCAGCCTGCTGCTCACAGATTAGCAACCCCACAAGCGCCGAATCAACGACAGCCTCAAGGTCATGCTGAACTTATACCTGTAGATAAGATAATAAATGTGATTGATATTGTCATGCAAAACATGAGACAAAAAAGTGCTATGAACAATTCCGATATCCAGCACATGCGAGATCGGCTAATTCTAACAGAGAAACCTTGCAACGAGAACTGTTCGTAAGTCAGCCTGATATCGTTCTGTTATGTGAAACGTGGTTCAAATTCGAACGAACTGTTCGCTTTCAAAATTATTCTATAGTAAGGGGAGACCGTCTCGATGGGTGGGGCGGCATAGCTATACTGGTAAAAACTTAGCTGCCGCATCGACCACACCCGTTACACGTACCTGTCACCAACCTTGATTAGTTGCTGTGGAGATACGAACTGCCCACAAAGCATTTACAATTGTCTCGTTGTATAACGCTACCCACCGCAGTATCGTGGAAGATGACTGGAGACAATTAAATAGTCAGCTTCGTCCTCCCTTTATCGTAGCTGGAGACGTGAATGCCCACCATGTAGCGTGGGGAGGAGACGTGACAGACAGGAGCGGCAGAACTTTGATAAGCGTTATCGAAGATAATAACCTAGTGATACTCAACGATGGCTCTCCTACTATGACAACTTTACCTCTCCGTAGACCCTCCGCAGTTGATGCACCCCGTGCTTTACTGAAATATCTAAAATTGAATGGGATCCGATCATCTCCCAATAGAGTTTCACATTAACATCAACGTCGATACTACGCACATCTGTTACTCTAATAGTACGTGGGAAATCAATGAAGCCAATTGGGCCTCTTATAAGGAAACTGTTCGGCGGGCACTCGCAAATTCGAGACGTCACTTACGGCACGAAGATGCATACCCAGTTTTACTCAATGCTATGAACGTCGCAGCTGACATCAGCATCCCTAAGAAAAAAGGGTTTACAGTAATGAAGCACCGTTCTCAATGCTCTTGGGAAGTTGCGAAGCGACGACTCGCCTTGAAAACCTATCGTCAGAATCCTCCATTGGACAACTTCTTGGCTGTACAAAAAATGAATGCGTGAGTTACCAAATTCCTGAAGAAAACCAAAAAGGACAGTTGGAAACAATTTTGCCTGTCCCTAAATAATGAAACCAGTATGGCAAGCATCTGGCATAAAATAAAAACTTTTGGAACAAGACGACTATCTTCTTCCCCTCCTGCTACCACGGCCTGGTTAGAGGAATTCATAGATACAATCGCTCCTCCCACGGTGCCATTTTTAAACCATCGGTTCCCTGCTGAAGAAGACCGCTATCATGTTCTCCTTCGTCCTTTCTCTATAGAAGAACTCAACGAAGCTATTAAAGTATCGAGCGACAGTTGCCCTGGCATTGATCATATACATTACTCTATGCTTGCACACCTGCCTATAGAAGCGAAAGACTTTCTCTCCAATATTTTTAATCAGTACTGGATGAAGAAAGACCTCATATCAACATGGACGACGCAAGCAATAATTCCAATTCTCAAACGTGGTAAAGATCCAAATGTCGGTACTAATTATAGACCTATTGCATTGTCGTCGTGTGTGGCAAAAACACTGGAACGAATGGTAAAAAGGAGACTAGTATGGTGACTTGAAAAAAGTAATTTGTTGCCTCAGAGTCAATACGGCTTCAGAAAAGGCAAAGGGACCATGGATAACCTGTTTTTGCTTAATATGGATATCATGTCAGCCTTTCAAACGAAAGACACTGTAGTGGCAGCTTTTCTTGGCGTTAAGGGTGCATATGATCACGTACAAATACCAGTACTCTTGGACAAGCTGGCAGGATTCGGAATTACTTCACGGATGATCTACGGTATCAGTGCCCTGATTACTCAAAGAACGATCTACGTCCGTTTCAAAAGTACCATGATCGGACCTTTTTATGTCTCCCAGGGCTTGCCGCAAGGTGCAATTTTAAGTCCTCTCCTGTATACTCTATATACGCACGACCTACAACGCATACTTACTCCCCCCACAAAAATCCTACAGTATGCTGATGATATATGTGTTTATTCTACTGCTGCTTCATATCTTCAGGCCAAAACGGCATTAACCACAACCATCGCACACATCTATGAATGGCTCTCTATCAATGGGCTGGAGATCTCGGCTGAGAAATCAGCAGTCGTTCCCTTCTCCAAGTCGACGGCAGCTCGCACTGAAGATCAAATTACCTGTGGCAATTACACCTTCCAAATAAAATCTCACGTTCGATTTCTGGGGATGATTTTTGGGTCTCGGTTAAGCTGGGCGCCCCACATCCGATCCACCGTTACCAAGTGTGAAGAAGGTTTAAATGTAATCAGATCACTCACTCGTGTCTGGTGGGGAGCGCACCAGAGTGTTTTACTCGCCATGTACCGAAGGATAATTCGATCTCGATTAGACTATGGCTGTCAATTCTACCACACTGCGTCAAAGATGAGTACCGGGCTTGGAGCCATGTGATCGACGCCCACTAACGCCCTTTTAATAGAAGCAGGGGAGATGCCCTTGAGCATTATGCACCAAATCTTATCGGACAAATTCTACATTCAAGGCATGGCCATTATGGACAGTTCCGTCTATTAAAGTAGAGACTGCATTTATTGACTGTGGATTGCATCCCACAGAAGGAATAAAGTGCCAGCCGTTTGTGCCAGCTTTGACACTTGCTCACATGTGATACATTCTATACGGCGTTCAGCGCATCTACCTATTTTTGAATATGATCTTCAAACGCTCTGCTCCCACATCCCAGTCCATTATTTAAGTACGAACTGGCTGGACAGTAGTAATGTCAACGTGGGCTTCAATCGTCTCGTTCAAGCACAATGGCCGGGTTTTCTCTGTGTATATACCGATGGCTCCAAAATTCCGCAAGAAGAGTGTACAGGATGCGCTTTTTTCTGCCCTCAGATCCAGATCCGCAAAACCTTCAAACTGCCTACGAGCACTTCTATTTTTACGGCGGAGACAGTGGCAGTTTTGGAAGCACTTACGTTTGTCTCTAGCACTTCCTTCCCCAAGATATTGCTAGTATCTGACTCGCAAAGCATTCTTAAAAACATTCTGTCCAGTCGATGGAACAAAACGACCAACAGTTATATCTTGGATGTGATATTTGCATATATATTCGCAGCATACGCACGGGCCGGACGATCCATTTGTTGTGGGTACCTTCCCACTCTGGTATCCTCTCTAATGATGAAGTTGATGCATTAGCCAAACAGGCGGCCACGTTAGGCACCGTCCTGGATCTGCACCTTCCTTATACAGACTACTTACGTACAGTCAAGGATCACGCTAGACAACAATGGCAGGAAATGTGGAACGCTTCTCAACAGACAAAAGAAGGTTATTACGCAGTGCTACAACCACGGATTCCTTCAGAGCCGTGGTTCATGAGGACACATCTGGACCGATCCACGACATCTGCCATCATTAGACTCCGCTTCAATCATGCCTCTTTCCCACAACATCTACACTGGATCAACGTTTACAGTTCACCAGCATGTGAGTGTGATCCTGCGTCGGAAGCTGATGTCAACCATATCTTATTTATGTGCCCCAAATTTGACCGTGAACGGTTGGTATTTTTGAAGACATTGTTGAGTATGGGCTACCATCTTCCTCCATCATGTTCTTCTCTTTTGTGTACTAAAGACGTTCGTCTATGAGAAGTGCTCGTTAGCCTTATCAAGAGTACTGGTCACAATCTGTAGGTTTTAATGGTGTACGTAAATTATAAATATGTCTTGCTGATTGGATGTGAATTGTAAGCCAAGACACTTTTAATTGTTTTCCAATTCAATTCAATCCAATTTTTAAAACAGTATGTACAGAACTGTAACAGTTAAGCTTTTTATTCTTGTAAATATGTATTTCTGTATTTGTTTCTTCAATTATGTGTACATTGTCACTATGTGTTGCCGATGGCTAAATTGAGTACACACTCAAAGGCCAAATGAACAAACAAAACAAAAGTTCACAGCTCTCTCTCCTGTTCTTATCTGTGTGGTAGTGGCGCAAATGCTTTGTATATACCTTTGTATATACCTCTCTCTGTGGAAGCGTTCCCGCCGTTTATAATAAAATGTTACACGCTTTGGGAGCCCGACAGTGATGTCACACACTAATAGTATGGGAGGATAAGTTCGTTTACGCATAACGTAGGTCTCGCGTGTATTTGTCGTTAAATAAAAGTTATTTAATGCTGAATATCATTGTAATTTGTTAAATTATCGCATTGTGGTGATTGTTTGACTGATATTTTTAAATGTGTCTACTCGAAAGGTCGCTGTTTGTGGAATACTGGGGAAAAGTCGGTAAAACCGTAAATAGTAGAGGCGTGCTTGCAGAAGGTACATATGAGGAGTTTATCTGTTGCTAAATAATGCACTGTGGAAATTTTTAAACATTCTTATTACATTATATATGTATGTATTCTTGAAAAATTGGCAAGAGAACCCCACAAATCGCATTTTTATGTGGTTTCTAAAAAGTGGGCAACGTTGGTATAATAGCAGTTAATCCTATATTTGCATGCGGCTTCTTAAAAGTCTCTGAAATTGCTCCAAAACCGTAAGCGACGTCATACGTTGCAAAAAAATGCATTGGGAGTGATACTCTGCTGGAAATAGCGAATAACGCCTGAATGTGCTGCTGCTGCTGTTGCTGCAAGAGGAAAGAACGAACTATGAGTTCCATTGTCACAGGATACTGGGAACACTAACAGGGATGTAGGGTGTGTTGGGGGGAAAGGGGGGGGGGGAGAGAACCAGGAACTGCACACTGCAGCAATGTTGGAAGGAGATGCTATTTTTGGGTAATAAATTACGAACTTCATGATAACAGTTATCGCTTTGTGCTAAAAGCACTTGTGTAAAGTTGAGTGCAAGTACACTGCTCCGCTGCCATCTAGCCCATAAATTATGGTAATTCTAATGACAGTTATGGACCATTAATCGTAATTATAATGACAGTCATTGCCCATTAATTACGTCCGTAAAAACAAAACAGGTCTCCATGTGAGTGGGTTTCTCCCCTAGAAACGCTGGGGCAAGTGGCCGGTTTGTTTGCATAAAGAGAACAATAGCGTCTTTGTCATACAACCAATCCAGCCAAACTACTGCTCGTTCCATCCTAATAGCCGAGGAGCATTTGATTTTTTCCCTTTCTTTATTATTCATTATCGTCGAAGGGAGTCTTCATAGACCTCCTACATTATGTGTGTTCACAGTTCAGTGCTCCTATATTTCTGGAAAATCGCTGCATCTATCCTACCCCAAAGATGTCACCGTTCGATGATGACCATCTATGTTACCGTAAATATCAAGCGAAGTGTTAAGTTGACGTATGAGTTCCGGGTCATCCCGTATCATAGACCAGTTCTTCTCATTTCTTGCCCTCTTGGGCCAGTTGTACGCTGCCCGATATCAGATCGTTATGTTGTTGGGAAGCACAACCAACATCACTCACTGAGCCATAGTTGAGATAGTGCGGAATCCCTCTTAAAGCTTCTGAAGTAGATTCCTTTGTCTCTAGAGCAAGCCTATGTGCCCATACAATTTCTTCGAAGCTTATCACAGATTTAAAGAGAACGCATTATTATTCTCTGATGTGTGTAATTGGTAATCTGTACTGTTTAGTGTTTATACCTACGAATTTCTAGAGAATTTCTGTGGTTTGCCGCTAGTTACGCATATTTATTGGGTGAATCTTTTTTCTTCAATGTGTATTTTCAGGTATCTTGTGACTGTTTCTCTTTTAAAGTTAATGTTCTGTACTTTGATCGATGGGTGTCGCTGCAATATGCCTTTCAGTAATATGTATGCTTCCTTGTGAACTGCAATTATTAGACTGATTGTGTTGCACCAGTACTGTACAGTTTTTAGGTTACCACTGGGTTTTCTGTCTAGCGGCGACAGGCTCTCTGCGTCATCGGTGTATCCCTCGACCCCGTCGGAGTGCGACTCCTCGTCCGTGAAATGCAGGAGGGGTTGAAATGCGGAAATCTACACTTGGGGGGGGGGGGGGAGAATCCTTTCGTGATCTTTTTTACTACTGTTTGAGTTCCCGCCTGGCACTCTATTTATGCAATACTCGAGGAAACTGTTGTAATGATATACGGGTACAAGAAGATCACGAAGTGTAGCAAATAAATCCGGTCTCCAAAGATCGCTGAAAGCGCCTACAATCTCAATTAAGACAGCGATAGCTTACGTAAGCTGAGTACGCCCTATTACGTTAAAAACTGAGTTGACTACATTGTCTACTGATTTTCCTACTCTGAACCTATACTCATGGGTGCCAGAGCCGTGGAGCTCTGTATGTTCCGGTAGGCGGTTACATATGAGGCGTTCCTGCTGCCCCTTAGCTAGGAAGTTGATGAGGTACATAGGTCTGTAGGAATTATGTTCGGCTGGGTCTTTGTTTGCTGGCTTATTTGATGATAACGGTATTGGCGGTGTCCCTTGGTTAAGGCACCCTGTCCAGCTGCACGGCACTTAATAGGTCTGTGAGTAATGTGTTATTAGTGGTGGTGCCTGTCGTAATGTTTCCACGTGGATGTTGGATGGATTGGAAGCTTTCTTTATTTTCAGACAAGCAATTGCAAATGCGATATCCTGCCATGCAAATGGTAATTTAACGTTTTCAGCTATGTAATCACTGCGTATTTCATCGTCTGTCTGTGGCTGTGATTGCCCTCTGCTGAAGTCTCCTTTTCCGTTTTGCGTCCTGCCTAAGTCTGGTTAGTTCAGTGCTCCAGGATGCTGCAGCTGTATAGCTGTTTGTTACACATGTCGCGCTGCCAGTAGTTTCTCGGTTTTTTTATGTGTCCGCTAGTCAATACTGCCAATGATGTCTATGTCTAGCTCCCACTGTACGCTAATACTTAATTTACCCCCTGTAACATTAGAGGACATATTGGGACATATTGAAGTATTCGATACTGTAGACTTTTAGGGGATGTCGATACAGATATTCAAAATGTACAGGGAAACTTTGGTGATGTTTAAATGTTGTACTGTGTCAATATTAGGACATTTTGCACAGAAAGAACAAAAATAGAATTAATGTAAATATATATTAATGTTAGTAACCTATTTTCAATCAATTTTGTAATTATATTTCATTTTGTAAAAGAAAGACTCACTGTTTGCTGTAGCTCTGATTAATTGTATAAATTATCAGTTTTGAGCTAAATTATTTCGTATAATATGGACAAGAAACTTTTAAAAACTCACCAGCTAAAGAGACAGTTTGTAAATGAACGTTTAATGCACACTTCTGGAACTTTCTATGGAGAAATTCTATATTATGATCGCAAAAATACGAAAACTTGTGAAAACTGTTTCATAACCTAATGTCGAAAGACGATTTGTATCAAGAAATATTGCTAAAAAGATTTATTTACGTTTTGAAACACGATTTAAATCATTTTACATATAAATAGTTGTTCTAAATCACTCAAGAAATATCCAGAATCAAATGTCAGGATATTTCTGGAAACATCGGTGCAAATCTGGTGAAGGTTATCCAGAAGCTGGTAGAAAAATGTTATAAAATCTATTTGGAAATTATGCTTGTAAGAATTTATATGTACTGATCCTTTTACTTACTTTAATCTGTACTAAAATTCTGTAATGTCTAATTTAGTTTTAAGTCATGAATTGCTATCGTATTGTAAACGAAACATTGTCAAAGACTCTCATTGTTTGGAAAGATATTAATACACCTAGGAGTTGTCAGTTGCCAGTTCGCATATGCAGTGCGGTTAGCTCGGAGAGTCAGTTGTTGAGTCTGTGAAGTCTGTCAGTTCTGTTTGTAAATAAACGTCTGTAATGAAGAATTACTTGTTGTCGTCAATATGAACTCAAGACCTTTTGCACGAAGCAGACACCTCCTAATGCAACGTTTTACCCCCAACCAGCATTATTGAGAGCAAGTCGGTGGTATGTGGCGTTGTCCTTCGTGTTCTGTTGAACATTTATAACAAAGTTGTTGTCGTTGCTTGTGGTGGCATTTGGTATGACTGTTCAGGTGATGTTCGTGTTAATTCTTGTGGTATTGGCAAGCGTGATTTCGATGTTGCTCATTCTGCCAGCATATCCCGTATATGTATATCTCCTTTATTTAATACGAGTGAGCTGTTATCCTGTGAGGCCTCGTCAACAGTTTGTCCTCTGCCTTCAATTGTTTCTGCATTCCAGGGAGTTGATGTGGCATTAATGTCTGCTGGTATCAGTAATTTCTTATTTCAGTTCTATGGATTGTGCATATTGAGAGTACAGTGACGATTGTACCCGAGTTTTCCTACCACCTTGTGTCTCAACTGTCACAACATGTTTTGGGAGACAAGTAAGTTGTCCATTTTCCGTGTATGGTTCCTGCAAACATACAATGTCAAGTTTGAGTTCACTGATGAGTCTTGATAGTTCTGCGGCAACCACAGTGTGTCTCATTCTGTTTAGCTGCAGAAGCCTCAGGGGAGTTACGTGTACACTAAGCACTTGGTTCGCATTTGTTTCGGGTCATAGAAGACCCTACTGTAGGTTTTGACCATGACGTAGCACACCTACTCAATTTAAACTTCTCTGATCTTCGACTGTACGCCTGTGGAAGTAATTACGAATTTGTGTGAATCTGTTTGTAAGTTTCCGGTATGTATAATCATTAGGTCCGTATTTTCCGTCGTTGAGAAGCAGGCGATTTCTCCCTTTGAGTGGGATTGATGGATCAATAATCGGAGCACAGATGTAAACATATCTCTAGGCTCTAGCCTGATTAGTTTTAGTTTGGGTTCCAGCATTTCATATTACGTTATAACTGGCGTCCATTTTGCTGTATTGATGTGTGTTTGTGTCACTATGTTTTTCACCTTCACAGTCGTGTAGTTCAACATTGCAGTAGTCAAGTGTTTTGTTGGTGTCTAACGGAAATTATATTTCTCTTCACAATTAAATTACGTTCGTCACGTGTAGCTTATATCGCGATATTTCCAGAATGAGATTTTCACTCTGCAGCGCACACTCCGCTACAGAGTGAAAATCTCATTCCGGAAACATCCCCCAGGCTGTGGCTAAGCCATATCTCCGCGATATCCTTTCTTTCAGGAGTGCTAGTTCTGCAAGGTTCGCAGGAGAGCTTCTGCAAAGTTTGGAAGGTAGGAGACGAGGTATTGGCAGAAGTAAGGCTGTGAGTACCGGGCGTGAGTCGTGCTTCGGTAGCTCGGATGGTAGCGCAATTGCCCGCGAAAGGCAAAGGTCCCGAGTTCGAGTCTCGGTCGGGCACACAGTTTTAATCTGCCAGGAAGTTTTATATCGCGAAGGTCTTCGTCGCACACACTGTTTCCACCATTATCATTCAGCTTACCGTTGTCTACCTCTTCCTATGTGTCACAAGTTTTCTCGTCACACACGTTACTAACCCTTCTTCTCACTTCTATGTCTACATCCGCTTCTGTCACACTTATTAGTTTCGGTGTGTGTGTTATCCGTAATGTTATTGTCTGCGATGGGTATGTCCAGGACTGGCTACCCAACAGACAAGAAGATAACTGGTTTAGTATTCATTTGGATTTTTGCGCTGTCATATATTTTGTCTGCATCTTGTTTGTTGGTATTTACGATTCTGCTGTGTGACATGATAATACACTATGGATCGAAAGTATCCGGACACCCCAAAAACATACGTTTTTCAAATTAGTGCGTTGTGCTACCACCTGCTGCCTGGTACTTCATATCAGCGACCTCAGTAGCCATTAGACATCGTGAGAGAGCAGAATGGGGCGCTCCGCAGAACTCACCTACTTATAACGTGGACAGGTGATTGGACGTCACTTGTGTCATACATCAGTACTTGAGAGTTCCAAACTCCTAAACATCAATAGGTCCACAGTTTCCGATGTGATAGTGAAGTGGAAACGTGAAGGGACACGTAAAGTAGACCTCGTCTGTTGATTTCCAGAGACCGCCGACAGTTGAAAAGGTAGTAATTTGCAATACGCAGACATCTGTCCACACCATCACACAGTAATTCCAAAAAATGTTTCAGGATCCACTGCAAGTACTATGACAGTTAGGCGGGAGATGAGACAACTTGGATTTCATGGTCGCGCGGCAGTTCATAAGCCACATTTCACGCCAGTAAATGCCGAACGACGCCTCGCCTGGTGTAAGGAGCGTAAACATTCGACGACTGAACAGTGGAATAACGTTGTGTGGAGTGACGAATTATCGTACACAATGTGGCGATCCGAAGGCATGGTGTGGATATGACGAAATTGCCGGTGAACGTCATCTGCCAGCGCATGTAGTACCAACAGTAAAATTCGGAGGCGGTACTGTTACGGTGTGGTCGTGTTTGTCATAGAGGGGACTTGCATCCCTTGTTGTTTTGCTTGGCACTATCACAGCACAGGCCCACACTGATGTTTTAAGCACCTTCTTGCTTCCCACTGTTGAAGAGCAATTCGGGGATGGCGATTGCACCTTTCAATACGATCGAGCACCTGTTGATAATACACGGCCTGTGGCGAAGTGGTTGCACGACAAAAACATCTCTGTAATGTACTGGCCTGCACAGAGTCCTGACCGGAAATCTATAGAATACCTTTGGGATGTTTTGGAACGCCGACTTCGTGCCAGGCCTCACCGACCGACATCGATACCTCTCCTCAGTCCAGCACTCCGTGAAGAATGGGCTGCCATCCCCCAAGAAACCTTCCAGCACCTGATTAAATCTATGCCTCCGAGAGTGGAAGATGTCATCAAGGCTAAGGGTGGGCCAACACCATATTAAATTCCATCATTACCTATGGAGGGTGCCACGAACTTGTGAGTCATTTTCAGACAGGTGTCCGGACACTTTTGACCTCATAGTGTAGATCTGAGCTTCTGTCAGGGCTTTTCCACTCATCCAGACTTACTTTACTGTATTCATATTCCAGCTGTTTCTCAGTTTTTTTCTATTCTGAAAATGAAAATGGTATACAGCATTGTTCATTGATATAAATAGTTCTCAACTGCACCACTGATCCTTGTTCTATATCCTGCGAGGCACATCTCACCTATATCGTCTGTACTGTTTAGGAAGACAGATCGAAAACGTTATTGTTCACCAGTGATGAGATTTTGTTGCTGTCGCTATTGGGTCTTTTGGAAAGAATCCGCACTGGCGACACCAGGAGACTGCTCGACGCCAGGTACTTGTTCTGTTGGCGATCGCCTGTCGTGTGACAATGGCTGGTGATGAATAGACTGGTTGGTAGTTTCCCTGTATCTCTTGTCTTGATCTAGTAACTACCCATCCAAACTGTTGGTGATCTAGATCTTTGATCTTTAACACAAGTGTTGTCTGTAGCGTAGCCCACTGATATGGCTCATATCTTAATGGGTGCGCTATCCTATGTTCTGCGAGTCCTTAAAGGAGCATATTTCTTCTATAAAGTCCCTAGCGTTGTGGAAGCTATACTAAACTATCTCTTAAAGGGCTACAGAAGAATTATGCTGCCTTCGATGTTTGGCGTTTCTAGAGACAGGCCATGTTGGTGGCGCTACAAGATTGCTCGTCAGTCTTTTTGTTTGGTAGGTATGTGTTTGTTTTTGCTGTCAATTGTGTTGGCTGCGGAATTTAGGTGGGGGACTACGAAATCAACTTTTGTTGAGGTGTTTGTTGGCTTAGCAGACCTTGCCGTATTCTGTTTTTATTTTCAAGTTGCATGGAGCACAGTCGTTTAAAAGTTTGGTTGTCCACTTCTCCGGTTTTTGTTATGTGATTTTCCTTTACCTCTTCTCGTGCGGGGTATGCGTCTAACGACATTTTACTCTTTCTGTCAGTTTCACTTCTTATGTCCTTCTTCCCCACAGTTAGCGTAAACTACTTCTTATCTCGGGCAGGGTTTTTCGGTGTGGTCAAGGTCACAGCTCTTGAAGCAGTACGGTATGACCACAAATTATGTTACGTATAGAGTTTGGAAGTCCAGGAAAACTCTGCCTTGACCAAGTGGAATATTTCTCAGATTTGAGCTTACTTTGATTACGTTTTTCAAAAATCCATATACCTCTGGGCCAGTCCTAAATCAGAATTTGGCTTCTGGCGTGTAGTTTTCTTTGGTAATCTATCGTGTCCTGTTCTTTGGTAAAAACTTTCTAAAGCCAAGGTAGCATAAATATTTACTTTTTTACAAAAACCTATTTCGACAAACTTTGGTGTTATATTCATATCTTCAAAAATTTTTGTTATAAAACTTGCTCATTTTGAGTTGGAACCTCACGCCAAGTTATCATGTTAGTGGTGAAAATGTGACACATAATACAAAGGTTTCTCAAAAATAAAACATTAAATATCAAAAAGCCCCTTGGGCACATGGCCATGTCAGTATATGTAGCGCTCATAGATCATTTTACGTCACAAAAACCACAATACACAGTATTCATACTATGCAGTATTCAGTCTTATTGTTCTCTGATTATGTGTTCTTATAGGTTTAGATCGTATGCTTCTTCGAGTAGTACTTGTAAGTATGTGTGTCTTGAAAACGTTGTATCGCTATAAGTGGTCGACGATTCATTGACGTCCCGCATTTTAAGTGCTTGATTTGCCTGTTTGTAGTTTCTGGAAATCTTGGGTTCCACTTTCCATGATCACCACTGTTGAGGTGGAGCACACTGATTTTGTTTTTACATTTTCTGTGCGTGGGTTGAATTCTGCTGTGAGTACTTCCCTGACCTGTTTGGGATCCTTACAGTATTGTAGTTTGTTTTGCATTGAAATTTTCGATTTTCGTCTGAGTTGTGTTCTCCCCCTTGCTGCATCCAAGTATTGCAGCGAAAGAGGCTTGTGGTGGGCCCGGCTCCGTTTGAGCTTATCTGTTTCTGTTTTTAGCTTTTTTCGGTTTCCGTCTTTACCTTCTCGTTTTTCACACGAAGGTGGAATTGTTTTCAACTTCAGCTCTTCCACAAGAACACTCACCCTGCATTTCTCATCCTTTAAAATGTCCGTCTGACCTTCTAGCCTTGCCTGTCCCTCTTCACGTAGGAGGTTCGAGTCCTCCCTCGGGCATGGGTGTGTGTGTTTGTCCTTAGGATAATTTAGGTTAAGTAGTGTGTAAGCTTAGGGACTCATGATCTTAGCAGTTCAGTCCCATAAGATTTCACACACATTTGAACATTTTTTGAAGTACTGTATACGGCTCAACTAGGTGTCTTGGTCTTGTATTCTCTTGTATGTCAACTTGCACTTCCAAACGCGGCTGGGTCAAGGCATAGGCTGATAAGTTGCGCTTAAAGAAAAGTGGGAGATTGAGGGAGAGATTCTTTGCTTTAGTGCTGCTGCGATTTTATAAATGAGTTCTTCTATTTCCGCTAACGGTCTTCGTCTATTTTGGATTGCGTATCCGTTTCCTCATTTCCCTACATGTGGAGGACAGCACCTGGCACTTGTGCAAAGGCCACGTGTACAGTTTTATGATCCACTCACCTTCTTTGAGACTATTCATTAGCAGCAGCAGCTGTCGTGTGAAGCTGTGCCGTTTACAAGACCGATGTTTGTCTTCGCTCGCTGATACAGCCGTCTAGATGCGCCCAGCGAGCGGAGAGAGCACACGGCGGCAGCTGACGCGCCGGTTGGCGCTGCCACTGACGTCGAAGTGTGCTGCAGTGCTGCCTGGCGACGCGCGCAGCGGCGTGCTGACGCGTGAGAACCGGCGGGCCGGCGTGGTGACGCGCGAAACTGACACGCGCCGGGCCGCCGGCAGGGCGGCGACCTCTCCTCTCACGCCGCGGCCAAATGTCGAAACACTACAAAACTTCATTCACTCTTCCTGTGCATATTACAATATCTAACGAGCAAACGAAAACGTCATATGTCAGATAACACTCTCGACATCCGAGAACGTATATACCAACTTGTCCTCACCAAGTTACAAACTGAGAAAACTGCTTTTGAATGCGGAGTAACATCGAGCAGCAACTGTTTCAGTAGCCGTGGATGTGGCAGTATTAGCGTGTAACACCATAACTCTAATACTCGACTGATTTATTTTGCTTTTGTTTTATTTAATGTTACATTGTTGAGCTTCTGTAAAGTTTGTTGTATTGAATCGATAACACAAAATTGTATACTCCATTCTTTGTAAAAACTTTGATGTCATGATTTGATTCTATGCAATGTAGTATATCTGTCATTTAAATTCTTTGTCCCAATAGGAGGGAGACTAAACTTACTCTATATATTTGGAATTTGTTTAAATAACTTTGTTTAGAACTACCTATATGTGCAATTGTTCTGATTTATTTAAAATGTTTATTTGCTGTTATGTAAACTGCTGGCCTTCACTTAGGATTTTTAGTTAGTCTGCATGAAAAAGGTGTAGTGGTTCCCCTCGGGAACGGAACAGTGTAGCGCGCGCAAATTATGGTTGGCTACGTAAAAAAAGGTGGAAACAAGAGTCAGTCGGAGACGAGCTACCAAACTGTGGACTGCCCATGTAAAAGTTGTATATTGTGCTGGTTCCGAGAGAGGCTTTTCCTGCCGATTACCAATGCCTCGGATCGATGGATAAATGGCTGGAACTACTCTGGAATTGGTCTCTATCGTCGCCACCAAGAAGGGACAGAATCCAGCAATTCTGCTTGCAAATCCATCTACCAACATGCAGTTGCCACCACATTGTGCAACCACTGTAATGGAATACTATAATAATGTACAGTGAAGGATCAGCTTATTGGATGTGTTAGTGAGCTCAAATGTAGTCTTGTGAAAGCCTCCCAGTGATGGAAACGGTCTAATTTAAAGTTTTGTGGAGTTTCAAAGTCTCCTATTTAATCATTTACTTGAAAGTAGAAGACTGTGGTAATAAAGATAATTTGCAGTTTCTTTTAAAGATTAAAAGCTCTTAAAACTGAGGCTTATAAAGTGTTGCTTAGTTAATGATCATAGTGCTGCCTGTAGTATATTTTAAAAGGTGAGTCAGTTCTTGCAAATTTGTCAACATTATGTTTCACTGTAGTAAAAGTGGAAAACTGCAATAGTTGATAGTTATATATTCATGTTTGCTAAGTGTTTCTATTTCTTGTGCATTGGAAGTGCGTATTAATAGTATAACAGGATCCACAGTTTACCTATTGTGCTAATGCTAGGTAACAAGTAACGGGAAGACCACTATTTATGAAAACAATAATTTCTTCATTCAAAGATAGTGAGAAGCAACCTGTTAGTGGATTCCAATTAACTTTCATTTTAAATAGTAAAGTATTTAACTGAGAGAGACTTAACCTATGTCCAATTTATGATTCTGCAGTGAATATTAATAGTAATGTTATAAAGACGATTTAGTTTGAATAAGCCCTGAAAGTAATAGTGTGTTTCGTGATCTGTTACATTTACGCAAACAGTTTGTTCAGCTCTGTCAGCTTCCAATCTTAACCGTGAACATATGCAGGTGTCAGAGTTCATTGCACTCTCTTGTAGTAAGGTATAGGTTGTGTTTGTCCGTTAAGGTTACTCATACTTAATTTCTTGAACAACAATGTTAATCATTCTCTTGCCTAATTAGGCTGGCGACCGTTTTCTTTATCCTTTAAACGGAGTGGATAGGTTAAATATTATTTATTACTGTTTAAATATTTTGTATTTCTGACTTTGGCTTCCGATACGCCACCTCCGTTAGGTATATCACAGTCAACATAACAAAGTTCCTCTCAGAGGGTAACACTGCTCCGCTGCGTTATACCATAATTGCTTTAATAAGATAGTTTTATTTCACAACCTGCCTCCAAATTTAAGGTTATGGTACAGCAGTAGCAGACGGTAGTATTATAAGTGGTACAGAGTGGCAGATTGCCCATCCTGTTGTCCTAGGAAATCATTAGATGTGAGTAATTCAACACTATCATCTAGAGCTGGTATTTGTTAACGCTTTTAGTGAGGTTGGCACATTCAATCTATTTAAATTTGTGTGCGAGCTTGCAGACAGGCATTTTACTTAGTCCGTTACCAACCTCAGTGGCTAAATATATTAGTTGTTTGTAAAATTAGTGGTTCAAATGGCTCTGAGCACTATTGGACTTAACTTCTGATGTAAAATTAATATTTCACGTTTCAATGTGACTGCTCAATGCCCGTGTCTTTGCGGAGAGATAATATGTCGTGGTGTGCATTGTGAATGAATTTGTTCCAGTATATTGTTTGCACCAGGAGTGATATATATATATATTAGCTAAGTGTTTCTATCTCTTGTGCATTGGAAGTGCATATTAATAGTATAAGAGGATCCACAGTAAGGTATAGGTTGTGTTTGTCCATATATATATATATATATATATATATATATACTCGTATGAATGCTTACTGCTATCAGTAAGCCGATTTTATTGGAATTGAAATAGTTTACTTCATTGAGAGGCTTTGTTCTTCCCTTGTCCATCTGAAGACTAATTCTTTAATTGCATGGTACCAACTTCACCGAACATAAATAATACCAATATGGTGGATAATAGTGTCCTGGTTCAGACCTTACTGAAATAATCAGGCTTTCCTATGTGCGATGCACTTCATATTTCACCTAGCTTTGCGTGATGGATTATTCAAAATGAATCGATTCCATTCCTTTCACAAACTCCCAAATCATGAAATCGTACAATTCCTGCTGATAAAGTAAGTGTTTAGACAGATACTTCCTTGTGTAAGGGCCTTTAGTAAACTTAAGTCGGTTCGTGATGTAATGAATATTATGAAGTTCAATGTAATTAATATGTAGTTCCTGGAACCGATTCCTAATTGCTTCGCCTGTTTCACACTATCATCTCCTGTTAATACTGCTCTGTGTTTTAAATTACTGTGAAATTACATTCATCAAGAGACATTTTGAATGTAAGAGAATCCGAGTTATATATTACTTCTTAGCTTGGAAAACGAATCCATTCAGATATGGTTGCTATCGAACGCTCCTACAGAATCCGAAGTTTTCTATCCATAGCTTGACTTAATGGTCTCATTAATGAATTAACTATGGCTTTATCCTTCATTTAATGTTGGTTTGGTACGTCCGTTGTACATACGATGAAACACGATATCGTTTATATGAGAGTAACAGAAGTGAAACATTTTATAACGATTGCCTGACTAACCACAGTAATCAAACAGAATCCATTCCAGATCGTGTTGAATGTAACAGAGAATTGAAGGTAATCTTTCCAACCCTTAGATTATTTTTAAGGAAGATCTAGCAAAGAGAAAACCTTTCTCCTTCACTTTCATTAATGATGTCTGCTTTGAAAAGTTTTAATGTTTCCCAATCTGTTTTCAATGCCGACAGATGAACACAGCACTTTTAAAAAACCCACACTCACCAAAGAAAAAACCTCTGACTTAGATGTCAAAGCAAGAAAGAGGACCAAATGATAACTCTCCTACGTTTTATATACCTCATAACAAATAACATATGTGTGTTCATAATACTTAGTTCATTCCCTAAAACTGTGTTGCAAACCACTTTTCTTAGACACAGCCATTCACTCTCATGATATATGTTGCATTGCAGCCTTAAACAAACTAGGCAGGTCACTACCACAAAGCACACATCGTTTGAAGACCATTGAAGTAGAGTGCAAATGCTACAACTATGCCATCGGTTGTTCCATGAAGTCATGCCAGCAGAGAGTCTATCCTGATTTCTTTAGTACCTTTCGACAGCGTAAATTAAAGCCACACAGCAAACAGACTTGAAACTTTTTTTTTAATTTTAAGAACGTTAAATCACATACGATAAACACTTAAATTAGATTCCCTATATACGAAGCTTATAACTCTGCAGCTGTCGATATATATTTGCCATTGCAATTTATCTTACTCGTCGATAATTGGAACTCTTTCAAAGTGGTGGGTGCTGGGTAAATATCAATTTCTTCATAGTGAACTGACGTGGACTTGGCACAGTCTTTCCTCAATATATGGTGTAAGTACTGAACGTCCGGATAAACAACATTTACTTATTTTAGATTTGAACCCACGAGATCTGCATCTATTTAAAAGATGTTTCGAGTTGTTGAGGTGTTGCACATGGATAGACCCATCGTCTATAATGTGTTATCTCCTTAATAACCTGTTATAATCATCTTTTGTAGCAGTGTCACATCTTAACGAGACTCAAATCCTAAACCACTGTTGCCAATGAATTACGACATTTATCACTGAACACACGTTTCTTTACGATCAACAGTGTGCAGCCTTAACAGAGCTGAACTTCTGCACGGAAAGTAGAGGTATATATGCAAACACTGAATATTCCAGACTGCAGGTATTTATACAAACATCGAATATTTCTGAATATACAAATATTTCAAGCATAGAGTACAACAATAAACATCCAGAAATGGTAAATACAGAGTAACAAGTCAATGGTGACGCTTGGGTTTGATTCGGTTACCCATTGTATGGGGGCGAGCGGTATTAATCACTACACCTGAATGCCCGTCCACTTCTCGCAGCAGTATTGGAAAGGTACCCGTCACGCCAGAAGATAATCTTCTACACTGGAGAATCTCGAAATTTATCATAAAACGCTTTGATTCTTCCTCTAAGAGTAAGGGTCAACTGAATGTATCTTGGGATAGAATTAGCCCCATGACAAATTTGCTAGAAGCTCTTCTGGAAGAAGAATTGGACAAACATCCAGAAAAAGCACTAACAGATGATTTAAAATCGCCAAAAATCGAAACTGTACCATTTGATTTTTTATTTAATACTTTCTTGGGAGTCGCTTATTGGCTGGATATGATATGTGTTACAACATCTGAAGCCTCTAAAAGATGGAGTGGTGCTGTAACTCCTACTTACAAAGGACATGGGCCGAACCCAGAAATAACTAGGACTGTCATTAGATCTTCAGGATTTGTGAGCCTAGAAGTTTTGTACACGATTCACTTTACATTCAAATAAATCACAGTATTAGTTACATAAATCGTCTGAATCACTAAACCAGTAAGTACTTTGTTAACTGAATTTTGTATTAGAAAACCAAACCCTAGAACAGAAATATTAGTTTCTATTGATGAAGCCACTAGAAAAATATTATTGGTCTACGTACAAGTTTATAGGCTTTCAAAACAAGAGTTGATTACTATACGTTAGCAAACTATGTTTATTTGTCTCTAACGACGGTGTGTCGATACACCAGTACGTTTGGGCAGCAATTAGAGACAAGAAAGCTGCAGTTTCCCTTTGAAAATCTGTGCCAACATTTTCCTGCTCAGTATGTTCATTTACTTCGAATGCAATTATGGTATCGGCTGATTGCACCGGCGTGATTCTGTGCAGTGCAGTAACGCGCCGTGGCGTTGGCAGTGTGCACCACTGACTATCAGTGACCATTAGTGCAAGTCTGTGGCAAGCAGAACACGCTGGAATAAGCTGTGCACAGGTACGTCGATTGAGACTGCAAAAACACACGGCACCAGATATCTATGATTCCGTCACACGTTGGAAACTGTCACTGCAATAACTATCTCTAGCACTGGTAGAATTTCCACCTACACGGAGTCGTACGTTTCCTGAAGCGGATGGAGAGAGTACTTTTCAACTACATTCTTGATAGACTTACTTGTACCTTTGTACAGATTACGGTGTTTCCCTGACGTTATTGGAATAGGATGCAGACTTGCACTCCTAAGCTATTTTACGAGGGGCTTCCAATAAGTAGTACAACACACAATTTTCTGTAACCAGTTTTGTTTTATTCATGTTCCCAATCCACCATATTATTCCCCACTCCTTTGGCTACAAAACGCTATTTTTCAACATAGTGTCCGTTGAATGCCACGGCCTTACGCCATCTTACTGAGAGGCCCGCGTGCCGGAATGGTACCACTCTACCGATAGACGTCAAGGCCAAAGTCCTGCTGAAGAAATAACCTCCATATCATCGGTGTAATAATTCCCGCGGAGCGCATCCTTCATTGGTCCAAACAATAGAAGTCGGATTGGTGCTAGAACCTGGCTGCAAGGTGAATGAGGAAGAACAAAGCAAGCTCCTCTCGGGCCCGCAGACTACTACGAGGTCTCGCGTTGTCATGGAGAAGGAGAAGTCCGTGTACATTTTTGTGGCACGAACAAGCAGAAATCCTTTCTTTAGTTTCCAGGCTGTAGCACAATACGTTTCAGGACTGATCGTTGCACCATTAGGGAGGACATCAAACAGAGTACCTTCAGAGTATTAGAAGACATTCGCCATGACTTTAGAGACTTTGAACTCTTTCTTCGGAGTAGTGGTGGTGTGGTGCCACTCCATAAATTGCTGTTTTGTTTTCGGTTCGAAGTTATAAACTCATGTTTCATCGCCTGTACATATATTCGACAAGAAATTGTCATTATTAGCCTCGTAACGCTCATGCAGCTCTTCACAGATGACCGTTCGTTGCTCTTTATTATCTTCTGTTAGAAGGGCGAAGACCCTAGCAGGCACACACCTTTTAGTAACACACACGGTGGAAGTGTGTATCAGCACTACGAAAACAGACATCCAGTTGTGGAGCAGGATGTCTGAGTTTGACCAGTAAACCACTTCGAATGAGAGTGTCGGCACATTCCAACACTGCAAGAGTCACAGCCATTTGCGACTGACCGGCACGTGGGAGATCGGCGTGTTTGCGCAACCTTGCTCAGGTGATGACAGACGCCTCACATAACGATTCACTATGCTTTTTCTCACTACCAGGACGCTATAGGCATTGTACAATCGCCCATGAATATCTTCGATGCTATTGTTTTCCGCCGAAAGAAACTCAACGACAGCTCTCTATTTGGAACGCACCTCTTTTACAGACGCCCTTTTGAAGGCTACATATATCGCTACCACGTATCGGAACTTCATGAAATTATAGATGCTGAAGGGGGAATATTCCACTATATCCCACAACCAATCCCGCATTCTTTCAACTGAAGTTAGCAGAAAAAACACGATGGCATTACTTACTGAATTCACCTTGTAATATGCTTGTTGGCCAGCTGAAGAGGCTATTGCCAATCCACGTTATGGCACTGATGCAATTTCAAATTTCTCATCCTAATTTAAACGTGGTTCTCCACTAACTCTCACTTTATAAGAGCACATTCCTAGAAAATTCCGAAATAAAGAATAGGATGAAGTTCTGTTACATTATGAGCACAGGTTGTACTGTTGTCTAAGATACTTTACGACGGCGAAGTTGGATTTATACGTCTGATTTACAGTACATCTGATTTATTTTCCTCTGAAATTGATATAAACATAATCTGGCAGCCACTAGATGCGCTTGTGTTTAAAAAAGCGTCGACAGAAACTATATAAAACTCAAACGACGCATTACCTGGATGTAGGAATGGTCGTAATTTTCAAGCCAGCTTGTAAATACGAGGGGACTGATGATCTCAGAAGTTAAGTCCCACAGTGCTCAGAGCCATTTTTAGTAAATACGACTGCTATGTAGACTGAACATGAGTACAAACTGTTTACTAGCTGTGAAAAACAGCATTAACCATTGAATACATCGATTAAAATTTACTGTCCGATCACCAAACGCCGGAATCGTAGGTCTTGACAACGTTGGCATGGAAACCAGTGATGATGATACAGTTCTCGGAAAATTTTCCCGCTCTGTTGTGTACTGCAGCCAATAGCAGTGCTCTTTCTTCGGTATTTCGAACGGTCTCAGTGTTCTTTTGTTCTCGTTCCTCGAATTGTTTTTGTTGTAGTTGCAGCATCAGCTGCTATTACCAGAAGTTAAAAACCTCGCATTGACTATACGCGAATAACACCCAGTGGTGGGAGTAACTCGTAACGAAGTTTGTATCGCAGCGTGACACAAACTAGGCAGTCCAGTAACTCACACCACGTAGCATGTCGAAGCAAAGATCGATCATAGGGTGATGGCCGACAACACACTATAGGGTAAAGGTTACAACTACACTTAACGTGACCTCAAATCAGTAACACTGAACAAACCAGAATCGTCATAAACACAATACACCATCAAACACACTTAAAAAATAAAGTCCGAACAGGTATTCTAGATATCTTTAGTGATACAACCGTGATAAAAATACGGTGACATTTCGTGGTCTGTATTACCAACATGTTTTGAAAAAAAAGTCAGTTTTTATACTGAAACAATATCTTTTTTATTCTTGGGCTATAAGAGTCTGAAAAGCTTTCGGTACACGGTGGCTTAAATAATCTTAAAAGTAGTCTGCCTGTTCGGCCTTTTCTTCTGCTCTCATCCCTTTTCCTAGATGTCTTAGCTCTACTACTTGTCTTTTGAAACTGTGGCACAGTCAAATTCGTTTGTCGACTATTGCAGTTGTATTCGGCTTGAGAAAATTCCAGATTCTAGTTCATCATGTTTATGAATATATACCCTTGCTTTGCAGCTTTGCTATATTGGTTATTTAATTTAAAAATTATATGCACTAAAAGCCCCGCAGTTTATTGGAGTACAAATACCTATAAATGTACGAACAAAACTGCGATCTTGACTTGTTATTATAACAATTTAACAGAAACGTGTGTCCAAAATTTGTACCAGTCTTCATCTGAAAGCCCAATAGGATATTCACAGTACAAACATTTAAGAAAAAGTCCTTTGTATTCATTTTAACATATAATAGCTGTGTCATTTGGTTACAGCTCGCATGTTGAATCAATTCATCATTTGCACTACTGTCAGAAAACGGTTTAAGACAGCTACGGCACAAGGCATGCTCATCCTGATCTTCTGCATCTTCAACTAACATCTTCGGAAAGCCTACGTTTTTTCTGCCCCTTATTTTATGGCGAGAGGTGGGAACACATAATATACGCGGGAACATTGTCGAACATGATCGGCTTGGTGGTGCAGGTGTTACGGTGTGGGGAATTGTGACGATACCTAATGGATATTTCGCTGAGTTGTAACTTCTGTAACCCGCATTCCGTACCAGCAAACCAAATGAGACTGATATAATTCGTACGTTAGGTAATTGTGAATGCACAGCTCTGTTAGAAAGGCACAGCTCGATAGTGTCGTAGGGTCGACCCACACATGCCAGCTTTCATACTCAGCAGCTAAACCGCTACAAATAATAGCGTATTGCTGTGATCCTGCAGTCATATAGTCTATGAAGAAATATTAAATAATAGATAAGTGAATAATTAATAACAAGGGTTCTATTCTAACGTCTGAAAGTGATGTAGGCTGTGGGCTATCAAAAATAATGGTGTGGTGTGGCCCTCAACTATGAACCCTCTGACTCAGAATTGAAATATCAAAAGTTTTGGCTGGTTCCGTTGTCTAGGGGCTGGATACGTAGTTGCCACGTTATAAGCCAAATACTGCTGAGTCTACAGTACACAATATGAATAGACACATGAAACGAATGCTCGAAGGTTTCCATCTGTCAGCAATTGCGAATTTTGAATGTTATATAGAAACTTATAAATGGAAGATGGCTATTAACTAAATTCTGCAGGTACTATTTTAACAACTTAAAAGATGGGTAAGATAGCAGAGGTACCTTTAAGAATGCCATTTATTACTGCATAACACATATTGGTGTCGATGGTCCAGCAATAAAATAAAATATAAGTTGAATAACAGGGAAACAATAGATTCCCACTTCACGTAATGAGTTGTGAACAGCAACATAGCTCGCGAGAAATTCACCTTTAGACCCATACTTCGTCTTCACTGCAGAAGCCACGGAAGTCTCACAAATGCACAAGTCGGCAAACTCTTGCACTGTTTTCAATGTTAGTGGCAGCTAACACATGCGACTTACGACATCTCAAATTACTATGATTTTTTGATATCATGTGCAGGATGCATTGGAGAGACGTTTTTCAGAAATTCCGAGTGCACCAGGGACCAGCCAGTCTTTATCAACCGCATTGGTGGTGAAATAGAAGGCCCTACAACACGAACCCCTAACCAACGTTGTGGCCAGCAGGGAGGCACGTACCAGAGAATGCATTGTCGATCCGCCTTATGTAACGTCCAAAGAATAATCATAAATCGTGATGACTAGTGAAATTGTAGTCTGTGAATAAAAGTGTAATTTCTGTTTGTCGTGTTGCGTGTTTGTTTTAGTAATCTCTGACACTATACTCTAGCAGCTCTTTCTATGTATGGGCCAAGTTTCATTGACCTTTGTTGCTTGGTGGTGACACATTAGGTGAAAGCTACAGTCATCATTAAGTTTTGTGCAACAACGTGTTCAGTGTTACTATTAAAATAGAGACAATATAATGTACAACACTAAAATGAACCTTAAAAACTTCGCAAAGTCAAATGTATTCCATAATTTAAATTCCATTTCACAAGGTTCTGAAACTCTGAGTTTGTTGCAGTCCCTCTCTAAAGCGTTTGTAGGAATGTTAAACTTGTGCTAACTTCCCTAACTAATTTTTATACAGTTTTATTTCTGTCAGTGCTAACCTCCTAAAAACAAATTGGTACAACGATGATGAATAAAGAAAATGACTACATTCGAAGACACAAATGGATTTTATGCTTGAAAACATATGTCCTGCAATGTCCTATAAGCAGTGATTTCAAATTTATAATACAATCATTTTACACTCCTGGAAATTCAAATAAGAACACCGTGAATTCATTGTCCCAGGAAGGGGAAACTTTATTGACACATTCCTGGGGTCAGATACATCACATGATCACACTGACAGAACCACAGGCACACAGACACAGCAACAGAGCATGCACAATGTCGGCACTAGTACAGTGTATATCCACCTTTCGCAGCAATGCAGGCTGCTATTCTCCCATGGAGACGATCGTAGAGATGCTGGATGTAGTCCTGTGGAACGGCTTGCCATGCCATTTCCACCTGGCGCCTCAGTTGGACCAGCGTTCGTGCTGGACGTGCAAACCGCTTGAGACGACGCTTCATCCAGTCCCAAACATGCTCAATGGGGGACAGATCCGGAGATCTTGCTGGCCAGGGTAGTTGACTTACACCTTCTAGAGCACGTTGGGTGGCACGGGATACATGCGGACGTGCATTGTCCTGTTGGAACAACAAGTTGCCTTTACGGTCTAGGAATGGTAGAACGATGGGTTCGATGACGGTTTGGATGTACCGTGCACTATTCAGTGTCCCCTCGACGATCACCAGAGGTGTACGGCCAGTGTAGGAGATCGCTCCCCACACCATGATGCCGGGTGTTGGCCCTTTGTGCCTCGGTCGTATGCAGTTCTGATTGTGGCGCTCACTTGCACGGCGCCAAACACGCATACGACCATCATTGGCACCAAGGCAGAAGTGACTCTCATCGCTGCAGACGACACGTCTCCATTCGTCCCTCCATTCACGCCTGTCGCGACACCACTGGAGGCGGGCTGCACGATGTTGGGGCGTGAGCGGAAGACGGCCTAACGGTGTGCGGGACCAGAGCCCAGCTTCATGGAGACGGTTGCGAATGGTCCTCGCCGATACCCCAGGAGCAACAGTGTCCCTAATTTGCTGGGAAGTGGCGGTGCGGTCCCCTACGGCACTGCGTAGGATCCTACGGTCTTGGCGTGCGTCCGTGCGTCGCTGCGGTCCGGTCCCAGGTCGACGGGCACGTGCACCTTCCGCCGACCACTGGCGACAACATCGATGTACTGTGTAGACCTCACGCCCCACGTGTTGAGCAATTCGGCGGTACGTCCACCCGGCCTCCCGCATGCCCACTATACGCCCTCGCTCAAAGTCCGTCAACTGCACATACGGTTCACGTCCACGCTGTCGCGGCATGCTACCAGTGTTAAAGACTGCGATGGAGCTCCGTATGCCACGGCAAACTGGCTGACACTGACGGCGGCGGTGCACAAATGCTGCGCAGCTAGCGCCATTCGACGGCCAACACCGCGGTTCCTGGTATGTCCGCTGTGCCGTGCGTGTGATCATTGCTTGTACAGCCCTCTCGCAGTGTCCGGAGCAAGTATGGTGGGTCTGACACACCGGTGTCAATGTGTTCTTTTTTCTATTTCCAGGCGTGTAGTTGAATACTTGAACACAAGCAATGGGTTTGGATGGAAATAATCAAACATCACATACTTTTACCGGTTGAAAGCCAATGCAGCTCACACTTTTCTTATATAAAAATTGCATTGAATTTGATATAGGCTTTTACCACGTTGGACCAATTAAGAGTACTACTTGCCCATGAGGTCCGATGTGCCCCGTTTATGTGGGCCATTGTGCTCCATCGCCACACTGGTATTATTTTAGCTCGTTTACGATAACGTGTCAAACATTTATCATCGTATACACTGTAAACAATATCCTTACTTTGTTTACCTTAAAAATTTTACTTGTTTAGTAAGGTCGTTGCCTTGGAGTACACAAGAAAACACCTTGAGAGAAGAAAACTAGTTGCATTAACAAAAAACACATCCGTGCCGTATCTCGCTCAAAATTCTGTTTCTATTGACACGTTTCTGAAAAGACGACAGTCCTGTTGCTACCAACCTCCTCGTCAGTGGCATATTCTAACGGTAGTTTAAGAAAATGATTCCAGTTGGCCACGTGTCCCTAAGTCAAATTTACCTCGGTCCCCCCTCCCCCACCTTCACCCATTATATGTGTTTATACAAGGTGAAATATCTCGAAAACATCCATCGGATGAAAAAAGTTGTAATTACAATTTGTTTGGCTTGGAGGTGGACATGCAATGATACCACATTCGATCCGCCACCCCAACCTGTGTGTGGATGTCTGGGGGCAGCTTTGCGGTCTTAAAAGTGAATTCTCATGTTTTATTGCAGATTACAATTCTACGGCAAGATATATATAGTTTGTCTGAAGCGTTTTCTTCCTTTCGCCACAGATGACGCTGTAATTGGAGAAATGGTTCAAATGGTCCAAATGGCTCTGAGAGCTATGGGACTTAACTTCTGAGGTCAACAGTCCACTGGAGCTTAGAACTACTTAAACCTAACTAACCTAAGGACATCATACACATCCATTCCCGAGGCAGGATTCGAACCTGAGGCCGTAGCGGTCGTGCGGTTCCAAATCATAGCGCCTAGAACCACTCGGCCACCCCGGCCGGCCAATAATTGGAGAAATAGAAATGGATAAACAATCTTAATTTACGACATGCTACTCAATTGCCATTACCAATTTCATGTGGGACCCCACCTCCATGCTGCGAGGGTAGGACAGGCCGGTATTTCATAACTTCTAACTAGAAACACCATTCGCATCGTTGTACTCCCGACATATGGAACGGGGGCTGCTCGACGCACCACTGTGGCCGTGCCTCTGCTTTTCCCACTAATGTAAGTGTCCAAACTTTGTATCACGAACTTCAGTACAGTTAGTGATCCACTTTTCAAATGAACGTACACAGGATAGAAGCATACCTGCGGAAATGACAGCACAGACGTCTCTGATGCGGTACACAACGTCTTCGCAGCCTCGTGGCTCTTGCTGCTGAAACTCATCTTTTAAATATCCCTGTAGAAAAAAATACACCGATGTCAAATCGGGCGATACAGCCTGCCAATAACCAGGGCCACCTATGCAGATCCACAGAAAAGTGTAAAGCGTAATGCGCTGCGAAACCGTCATGCTGAAACCACATGCGCTGTCGAACATAAAAAAAATGTTTCAAATGGCTATAACCACTATGCGACTTAACATCTGAAGTCATCAGCCCCGTAGACTTAGAAATACTTAAACCTAACTAACCTACGGACATCACACATACCGTTGCACGAGGCAGGACTCGAACCTGCGACCCAAGCAGCTGCGTGGTTCCGGACTGAAGCGCCTAGACCCGCCCCGCCACAGTGCCTGGATGTCGAACATCCTGGGCAACACCCTGCAGTAGTGCCGATAGTTCCTGTCCCAAAAACATTCCGTGTTTGTGTCCATTCAACGTGCCATCGATAAAGAACGGACCAATGAGCTTTTGTTCTTGATGCCACACCGTACGGTAACCGACCAAGGACGTTGATGGTAACTAGTGGGAACTGTCTACACTCCAGTGAATTTCACGGTCAAGCGGCTGCTCATAAGCCACACATCACGCCGCTAAGTGCCAAAGGACGTCTTATCTTGGTATAAGGAGCGTAAACATTGGACGAATGCACAGTGGAAAACGCTACCATGGGTTTTGAATTTAAGCTCAGCGGTAAATAGTATCTCGGCAGAGAACGTAGGGATGTTTGCATTTGTTGGCGTCTCCATTCTCAAAACACTACCCAGTGGTGGAAATCGGTGTCACGAAATTCTTGACGCAGTGACAGGTAGTACGGGTGACTCTTACGACGATGCTGTATTGTGACTGTACAACTACAGTAATTTCCGGATGCTTACCCATTGGTTGTCGTGCACTGCCAATACTACAGCTAATTCATTAGCTTCTCCTGTAACACATTTGCTACGTTTCCTATTGCCGGTCTGAACGGTCTCATTAGATATAAAGGCGCACAAGGTCTTGTAAAAGAACGAACGAGGACGAGCTATCTCTGAAAACTATCGGCGTACCAGGCACTAGCAGCCTCAAAGTTTCTCCTAAATTCTCCGTATACCAGGATGATTTCAGATTTTTCTTCTGTGGTTGCAGCATTCATCATCCACTTGCACATTTATTCTCCAAATGATAGGTAGGTGTGCAAGCAATCCGCTATCTGTTCGAAGTCTGCACGATACGTGAGCTCCAGTCACACTTTACTGCCTGCTATTATATACTATGTGATCAAAAGTATCCGGACACCCCCAAAAACATAAGTCTTATTCCATAAGGTGCATAGTGCTGCCACCTACTACCAGGTATTCCGTATCAGCGACCTCAGTAGCCATTGGACATCGTGAGAGAGCAGAATGGGGTGCTCCACGGAACTCACGGTCTTCGAACCTGGTCAGGTGATTGGGTCTAACTTGGTGTCATACGTCTGTACGTGAGAGTTCCACACTCCTAAACATCCCATGGTTCACTGTTTCGGATGTGATAGTGAAGTGGAAACGTGAAGGGATATGTACAACACAAAAGCGTACAGGCAGATCTCGTCTGTTGACTGACACAGACCGCCGACAGTTGAAAAGGGTCGTAATGTGTGATACGCAGACATCTATCCAGAGCATCACACAGTAATTCCAAAATGTATCAGGATCCACTGCAAGTACTACAACAGTTAGGCGGGGGGGGGGGGGGGGGGTGAGAAAATTTGGATTTCATGGTCGAGCGGCGGCTCATAAGCCACACACCACGCTGGTAAATGCCAAACGACTCCTCGCCTGGTGTAAGGAGCGTAAACATTGGAGGATTGAACAGTGGAAAAACTTGTGTGGAGTGACGAATCACGGTACACAATGCGGCGATCCACTGGGAGGGAGTGGCTATGGCGAATGGCCGGTGACATCATCTGCCAGTTTGTGTAGTGCCATCAGTAAAATTCGGAGGGGGTAGTGTTATGGTGTGGTCGTGTGTTTCATGGAGGGCGCTTGCACCCCTTGTTGTTCTGATTGGCACTATCACAGCAAAGGCCTGCATTGATGTTTTAAGCACCTTCTTGCTTCCCACTGTTGAATATCAATTAGAGGATGGCGATTGCATCTTTCAACACGATCGAGTACCTGTTCATAATGCACTGCCTGTGGCGGTGTGGTTACACGACAATAACATCCCTGTAATGGACTGGTCTGCACAGAGTCCTGACCTGAATCCAGTAGAACACCTTTAGGATGATTTGGAACGCCGACTTCGTGCCAGACCTCACAGACCGACATCGATACCTCTCCACAGTGCAGCATTCCGTAAAGAATGGGCTGCAGGCCACGGTGGCCGAGCGGCTGTAGGCGCTTCATTCCGGAACCACCCGGCTGCTACGGTAACAGGTTTATTTATTTATTTCTTTAAATGTCAAGTTTCGTAGGACCAAATTGAGGAGCAAATCTCCAAGGTCATGGAACCGGTCAGTACATGAACTTACAACATAAAAAGTAATAACAGATAAAAATAAATGTTCATGAACATGAAAGAAAGTCAGTCCATAAGTTTAAGCAAACTCTATCAGCAATACAATGAGAATCATCTTAATTTATCAAGGAACTCCTCGACAGAATAGGAGTGACCCATGAGGAAACTCTTCAGTTTCAATTTGAAAGCGCGTGGATTACTGCTAAGATATTTTAATTCGACTGGCAGCTTACTGAAAATGGATACAGTAGTATAGCGCACACCTTTTTGCACAAGAGTTAAGGAAGTCCGATCCAAATGGAGGTTTGATTTCTGCCGAGTATTAACCGAGTGAAAGCTGCTTATTGTTGGAAATAAACTAATATTGGTAACAAGAAACGACAATAAGGAATATACATATTGAGAGGCCAATGTCAAAATACCCAGACTCGTGAAAAGAGGTCGACAAGAGGTTCGTTAAGTCACACCACTTACTCCCCGAACCGCCGTTTCTGAGCCAAAAATATCCTTCTAGAATGGGAAGAGTTACCCTAAAACATAACACCATACGACATAAGTGAATGAAAATAAGCAAAGTAAACTGATTTACTTGTCGAAATACCACTCACTTTCGATACCGTTCGAATAGTGAAAATGGCAGTATTTAGTCTTTGAACAATATCCTGCCTCGGGCATGGGTATGTGTGAGGTCCTTAGGTTAGTTAGGTTTAAGTAGTTTTAAGTCTAGGGGACTGATGACCTCAGATGTTAAGTCACATAATGCTTAGAGCCATTTGAATCAGCTGGAAGAATGGGCTGCCATCCCCAAGAAACCTTCCAGCACCTGATTGAACGTATGCCTGTGAGAGTTGAAGCTGTCATCAACGCTAAGGGTGGGCCAACACCATATTGAATTCCAGCATTCCCGATGGAGGGCGCCACGAACTAGTAAGTCATTTTCATCCAGGTGCCCGGATACTGTTGTTCACTTCGTGTACGTCGTTGTTCGCTGTACGTACACGATGGTGCGTCGAGTAGTGCCCTGTTCGATATGTCGGAGGGATATAACATTGCGAATGGGGTTTTCGATTAGAAGTTACGAAATACTGCCCTCTCCTACCCTCACAGCGTGGAGGCGGGTCACACGCGCTACTGGATTTTCAAGGGCCATTGAGTAGCATGTCGTAAATTACGATTGTGTACCTGTTTGTATTTCTCAGATTTCAGTGGTATCTCTGGCGAAACGAAGAAAACGCTGATGTAGTATAGTAATGAGCAATAAAAAAACGGATGTTCCCATTGAAGATCTCAAAGTTACGCCCCAGCCACCCACACACGAGGTTTGGAGGCAGGTGGAGCGTGAACTTATTGGACTTATATGTTTCCGAGATATTTCAAAGTCATCAGTTAAAATGAACTCCCCGTATAATTGGCTGTCAATACTGTAGTTCCACCAGGCATCCTTTGCATACACAGAGCGAGGAATGTTCTCTTCAGTAGAGAACCAGTGATAAAAATCGGAATTGTTCTTCATGTTTGCTATTACTCCAGATTGCTTCCCCGTAACAGACTTGTAGTCTGTCTATTTATTCGTGACTTTGTCCATCTCACTTAAGGGTTTCTTGTCTTCCCTTTGCATTCTTTCAGCAATCGTATCATATGGACTCCAACCTCCACACGTAACCAATTTCGTAATTTTTCAGTTATAAGTATTGCGCAGGAACCGAAATTACGGCAGCGATGTGCATCTCACGCCATTCTCTTCCACAAAACGGCTGATCACTTACCACAACACGTGCTACCACGTCTCTACCTTAGCGATCATTATTTTATGCAGACAGAAGATTGTGAACTTCCTCTTATTTGCTTCCTGGCTCTGGGCCATCCAGCTTCATCGTTAGAGCGTGTAAATGATGTATGACTTAATGCGCGTCTAACACTTTGTCATTGAGCGTACTTAACACAGGCAAAAATCCACACACAGATAGGTATCCTCGTTTCGTCTAGCTTCCTTGTACTCCTACACCATTGCCCCTTGTGGTCTCATATTCATCTTCCATCTACAATTTCTTGTTACTAAAGTTTCTTTGATAGCCACTATCATGTACTGTACCTGTTTCATTGACTCTTGTGAAAACGTGTTTGTTTAAGCGATCTAGTCTTTAAAGTGATGGTGAAATTTTCATAAAAGTATACAATGTTTCTAAGCCTACCTATCTTTTCTCTACCAAGTAATTACAGCTTAAGAGAAGAGTACTAAACCAAAAAAACTGGCATTGTATCTGACGTCTGATATTTTCAGCCAGTATCATCAACTACTTCCTGTATTTCATATACATAGGGTGCGAATTAAACACTTTACGAGAAAGAACTAGGATCTCCAACTTTTCAACGACAGTGTGAGCGAGATCGAAACCCAGAATTATAACGGAAGAGCCGAGTGACTGATGTAATGACATCTGGCATAGAATGAAATAATCCAAAGCATTTTAGACCAGTCCGTATTGTTATATCATCTCTGAAAGTTGCTGGAAAGGTTGCTGTTAAGTCGCCTGTCACCTTTGATTGACCCCTTACTTTTACCTCACCAACTTACCTTTCGAGATGGCGAAAGCTGTACCAGACAGCTGCTAAATTTCAAACAAGTTACAGGTCACGAAAGATTTCCGCCAACTAGGCTCACAGCCACGCTTTTGAAGAATCGCAGGCTCTTCGTCGACATCCGGGAACGGCGTAAACGATGAAAAACACTAAAAAACAGTCTCCCGCAGGTGACTGTGCTGGCTCCATTTCTGTTCGATATATACACTGATGATCAACCCATAATACCCAATAGCACGAGCTTATTGTATGTCGACGACCTCTCCCTTTCCGTAAACAACTTTCCAGGTACTTCATGACAAACCAACTTAAACCAAACCCCTCAAACCCAAGTGTGAGCTTTTCATTTGAGAAACGGGAAAATAGTCGCAAATTACATATACTATGGTCAGATGTCGAGCTGGAACTCTCACTAGGAGTGATACTTGATAGATCTCTTACTTTCAAGAAGCACTGCGTGATCTAAGAGTGAAAAGCTTCCATCAGGAATAATATTCTACTAAAACTAACCGGATCACAGTGGGATAGACAAACCGAAACCATACGAACTGATGCAATGGCACTATGTTTTTCTGTAGCACAGTAAGCATGACCTGTCTAGTACAATTCGATACTAGTCAAACAAGTGGACATAACTTGCAAAGGCACCTGCTGACCCGTAACAGGCTGATTGAAATCCACTCCAGTCGAATGTCTTTACCACATTGTAGGAATAGTATCACCTCCTATTCGAGGAGAGAAAGTTGTGAATGAAAAATAAAGACAGTGGAGAAGGAGAGAACCCACGCTCTGTATGGGAACGAACTCCGTCTGCAACGACTTAGCTCAAGAATGAGTTTCCTAAGAACATTGATAGCATTTTACACCTCTGCTAAAAAAGCCACGTTCAAACTATGATAGCATTTTAAACCTCGGCTGAAAAAGCTACGTTGAAACTGTGAGAGGCTAAAACGTACCTTTCCCCGGGCTGGAAAAGAGTTTATGAGACTTTACATCCTGGCTATGATAAGGGAGGAATGGACCAAATGAATGTCCGCTTACAGACTGAAATCTGGAGATGGTCCATCAAAGGTTAATTTGGTAAAATGTGGATACACTAACCAAGATGATATTCGTTATGGCTGTGGAGAAGACCAAGCTATTCATCATATGCGTCAATGCCGTCTATGTCCAACCTCCTGCACAGAAGCCGAACTTATTTCAGAAACAGAAAATAGATAGGAAATGACCATGTTTTGGGCTAAACTACTTCTACATTTACATCTACGTCTACATGATTACTCCGCAATTCACATTTAAGTGCTTGGCAGAGGCTTCATCGAACCACAATCATACTATCTCTCTACCATTCCACTCCGGAACAGTGCGCGGGAAAAGCGAACACCTAAACCTTTCTGTTCGAGCTCTGATTTCTCTTTTTTTTATGATCATTCCTACCTATGTAGGTTGGGCTCAACAAAATATTTTTGCATTCCGAAGACACAGTTGGTGACTCAAATTTCTTAAATAGATCTCGCCGCGACGAAAAACGTCTTTGCTTTAATGACTTCCATCCCAACTCGCGTATCATATCTGCCACACTCTCTCCCCTATTACGTAATAATACAAAACGGGCTGCCCTTTTTTACACCCTTTCGATGTCCTCCGTGAATCCCACCTGGTAAGGATCCCACACCGCGCAGCAATATTCTAACAGAGGACGAACGAGTGTAGTGTAAGCTGTCTCTTTAGTGGACTTGTAGCATCTCCTAAATGTCCTGCCAATGAAACGCAACCTTTGGCTCTCCTTCCCCATAATATTATCTATGTGGTCTTTCCAACTGAAGTCGTTGGTAATTTTAACACCCAGGTACTTAGTTGAATTGACAGCTTTGAGAATTGAATTATTTATCGAGTAATCGAATTCCAACTTTCTTTTGGAACTCATGTGGATCACCTTCCACTTTTCGTTATTTAGCGTCAACTGCCACCTGCCACACCATACAGCAATCTTTTCTAAACCGCTTTGCAACTGATACTGGTCTTCGAATGACCTTACGAGACGGTAAATTACAGCATCATCTGCGAACAACCTATTAGGACTGCTCATATTATCACCCAGATCATTTATATAGATCAGGAACAGCAGAGGTACCTGGACGCTTCCTTGGGGAACACCTGATATCACTTCAGTTTTACTCGATGATTTGCCGTCTATTACTACGAACTGCGACCTTCCTGACAGGAATTCACGAACCCAGTCGCACAACTGAGACGATACGCCATAGGCCAGCAGCTTGATTAGAAATCGCTTGTGAGGAACGGTGTCTAAAGCTTTCCGGAAATCTAGAAATACGGTATCAACTTGAGATGCCCTGTCAATAGCGGCCATTTTTTCGTGCGAATAAAGAGGTAGCAGCGTTGCACAAGAACGATGTTTTCTGAAACGATGCTGATTACACATCAATAGATCGTTACTTCGACTAAAATAGTCATAACTGTGTATAACATGTATGATAGGAGAAATTAATAAATAAATGTTTTTCAAAGATGCTTATAGTATAGTTCGATCCGTACTCTCAACTTCTTGCCTATTAGTTTTATATATCTATCCATATTAAATTCATCCATTCTGAAGACAGCTTTTACTCTGACTAAAGCCAAATGCTTCGATTTCAGTTGCAGGAAATGCTGGAGTAAGAACAATCTAAGTGATAGACGCAAATGTCAACCAAACAGGTACGTAAAGAGTAAATATTAAACTTTACGTCCACGAATACGTTTTCTGTTGCCCATAGACGTCTACGGCACCAAATATATAATTCCCTGCTTTTCTAATCAAATAAACTGTGAACAAAATTATTGACCTTCGGAAAAAGTGAATGTGGCACTTGACACCCACTTTCTTCGTCTACCGTTCTTTTAACTAACTTCTACTATTATTTTAGGGGTGTAACTGTAAAGAAATATTCTACAATACCAACATGTTTGATAACATATTTGTAAAATATTAACTTGGGTGCTGTCGCTCACTATACGTCCTGGAAAAAATGTGTGCGTGGTTTGTGTGTTCATGACATATAGTTCTTTGAATTATGGCAGCATTACTTACATGTACTACGCACGGGGCTCACTTGAACTGGTTTGGTAAGACCTTCTCCAACCTGATAAAACTGCTCAATGTTCGCCTATCTAGAAATACTTTCAAACTTAGTTGAAATGGCTCTGAGCACTATGGGACTTAACATCTATGGTCATCAGTCCCCTAGAACTTAGAACTACTTAAACCTAACCAACCTAAGGACAGCACACAACACCCAGCCATCACGAGGCAGAGAAAATCCCTGACCCCGCCGGGAATCGAACCCGGAAACCCGGGCGCGGGAAGCGAGAACGCTACCGCACGACCACGAGATGCGGGCCACTTTCAAACTTGGCTCATTTTGCCGCTCGCACTGTGTAATTGTGAACAGTGCAAGATAGCAGCGGATATAGTGAATGAGCTGCTCCCTTCGAATGTCTTCTTCTACGATGTGTGCCCTTCCCTCTACTACAATTTCGGAGCACTCCAGATTAGAAAATGGCCGTAGCTTGTCAGAAACCTTTATACCATCCATACTAACGGTAGGATCACCATCTATTGCTAATCCTGAATTAACATGAAAAACATATATATTTAGACGCAGCTCATTAAGCTCAGTAGGTAACTGATAAACTTTATTAATCATTCAGAAAACGAGCGAGGATGTGGAAACGATTACAAGCTACTACGAAAGTGATTACTTCAAATAACGCCTCAACCTCAAAGCCACTGAATCAGTAGCTACCATTTTCCTCGAGTGTTCCTACTACAGGAGATCTGGCACAAGAGTCTCCTTTCTGCAAAACAATAAACCCCCAACACACGCTGCAGTGAAATGGAGCTCTTTATCTGCTTTTTGACCAAATATAAGATCTTCACAGTCTTCCGCAAAATTCTGAATTTCCTCCTAGCAGTAGAGTACTATTCCTTTAACAGCACAGGTTGACAGTTCTCTTACTTTCGTTGTTTTTGTCGCGTGGCTCACGGTATAAGAAATTGGCGCCGTAAGAGGATCTCCAGAGCGCAGTATCATGAATGGGGCATACAACAAACATCAAACTGGTATGAGCTGAACTATTTGTTTTGAAAAGCAGTTGATTAACATTTCAGCACAACTGCACAAGGTATGTAAAGGAAGAGTATGCTGCGAGTTGCTCTTTCAGAAATTGCGCTTGAAAGTTGTTTGTGTGTGAGAAAATCGTGTGATAGTTTGAGTCAGAAGGCAACTTCTACCATCGCGGTTCGGAATTCGACAGCAGCCAGTTCCTGAATAACAAGACAGCAACACATTGTTCCGTGTAATTGCTGGTTTCTTTCATCTTTCGTACAAATAAGTAATCAATGAGTTCGAAATGGCATTACTCAATCTCATGTAGGATCTCCACAACAGAACTAGCGCCAGAGACCACATTCAGGATTCTACAGTCTCGTGACGTACCTCGACACAGGAAAGTAAGTAGAGCAAAACACATTGAGTCTTACCGTTATTTTTTAAAGATATTAATACATTCTGGTGATCTCATTAACTGCCAGCGGATATCAGTTCAGGCAGTGTACATTCCGGTAAACTTGCTTTATCTAAAAGCTTGCTGTGAGCTACCAGTTGCTAATTTATACTACAAAATTGCTCGTTAAAACCTTCTCCAGCTAATATGGCAAAAAATATAATGGCAACATTGAAAGGGAGACAAATAAATTACCAGAGTTACAGAAGATTGCCACTTCTAGCAATGGCATGGAAATATCGTCAAAAATTCTTCTGAACAGGGTTGGTAGAATCTTTAGACAAACCTCAAGGAGAACGACGGGGTAGTTTTCCTGCATTGAACAGATGATAACTTAAATAATTTTCCACAAAACGCTAACAATAACAGGATTAGGTATCACCCATTGCTGCATTATGGAAATATTTCAAAGCAGATGGACAGCCATTTGAGATAGAAAAACATAACACCAATATTTTTCATACCCAAAAGCCCTGGAGTTAGGAGTAGAAACAGACAAAGAACTAACATGAATTAGTATAAGAGTACTGGAGTATAGGGAATTAATTGTAGCGACTGTCAAAGTAAGGATATAGCCCAGAGAGTAAGAGTTTTTGAGATACGGTTCAAAGAACATCTTAATTTGAACCATTACAAATCGCCCATGGTGACACATCTATGGGACACTTGTAATTCAACTGTGAATGTTTTTAGAACAAGTACAGATTACAAGAGCTAATAAACAGACACCCTCAAAATTAATGAACAATCAAACGGATATCAAACACTGCAGTCTTCTATTGAATTAAGTTTATTTAGGGTATTTCGACTAACTGTAATTATGGGATTGCTGTACAATTCTTCTTAGGGTTTGCTCCCCCCCCCCCCACACCACCCCCCCCCCCTCCCACAACCACTCGTTTTTTCTCTTATGTATTACCAGTTTACGTCACACCTTTGTTCTTCTGCTTCGTATTTTATGTACTTTATGTCACTGTAAGTTCTTGTACACAGTAGAGTATAAACATACTGTATTCTATTTTTACCGTAATATACGCCAACACAGATAAATGTATACACTTTCTGTAAAGTCTATAAGCAAGTCTGACGGTCCATTCATTGTACTGCTTTCTCGGACTCTTGTGTGTCAGCCAAGCACCATGCCGGTTTAGTGTTTAGTGGTCTGCTGTAGGCTACACTCTGCATGTTCCTCACGGAGGAAATGTCGTCCTTTAACATAGGAAGCCACTTCCGATTGCCTAACTACTACGCAGAATGAAAGTTCATTCTGTACACACATGTATAGTAGCACTATCTGGTAAGTGCCGCCCTTATGTCCTGTTTCCTTCGTATTATTTAGGACGATGAGAAATTTCTCCTCACGTAGACTTCCATATAGATGTTATGAAAATGGGAGTGATAGCCACAATCTTATCCTCCGATGTCTTCAGAATATTCAGATCGTGAACAGTCTAGACGGTTTCACGTTGCAACATAGGAGCCCGACATTGTCGTTTAAATTATTATTTCATTTTGGTCTACTTATAGCCGCTGTTGGGCCTTCCACATAAGTACTTTTATAACAGTCTGATTTTAGGGACATCTGGCGCTCTCCGAAAGTGAAATACCAGTGACAACTGCCTTTGTTAAGTTTGACTTTCGTCGGTGGTTTCGTCAGTAGCGCTCCTCATAGCACCTTGGAACACTCGTTAAGCCAGTTAGATAAACAGCAGACTTTGGAAGTAATTTTATGATAGTGGTTCATACCTTTTGTTATTAATTCCCATGCCATGAATTTAATTTTTGGTGTTAAGTATTTGAACTTAGTAAGTCAGTTGTATGGTTCTTATAAGTTATATATAAAAATATTTTTACCCAGACATAAACCTGTGTATGTACCTGCATGGTACTAAACTGGCTGTACCAATCTCTGAGCGACTACAATAAAAAAGTTTACGTGACAAATTGGACTATTTGTCTATTTTACCAGCGTTTAAGCATCCGAGTATATTTTAATCTGTTTCAGTGTTCCTATTAGTGTGTACAACAGTATCACTATTCCATGAAGTTTCGGGATTGAAGCCGGATGACGTCAACTTCTTACCACGATATTTCGATCGACCACCATTCAGCCATCGTGTAGTGAGTGTTTTGGACTAGAGGTTACTAGTTCACATCGCTAACTTTATGCCAAAATCTGGAGCTGAGACGCATGAACAAAGGCAGCCGCTACATGAGCGAACTCTGTCAAGTTTAGCACCTTCTTCGAATATCACTCCATCTACGGTGCGGAAGCACCTGCATACCTCTCGGAATGCAGGCTCACGGAGTTAAAATTCAGAAATTAAATTAACAGTTGTCACCAGCGATGAAATGTTTTCTATCCTTAGATATTCTCGTCGGGCCAAGATGTCCCTGGCAAATTAATCCATAGGATGCTCTGTGGAGATACAAAACTATGGCTCACTTACTGGGCTGCGAGAAGTAAGTGTGGCGATCATGTTCAACGCACCTTCCACGTACTGTGTATGTTGCCTGACCAATGTAGGCTTTGCACACTGGTTAAGTATTCTGCAGATTCCAGCCGACCGCATTCCCAGATCGTCCTTTACCGAACTGAGAAAAACACAAGTCTTATAAGGTCACCGGAAGATTATTGTGCTCTAGTGTTTCCCCAGAATTCTACCTATTTTCGAAGAATTATTCCGACATATAGGAGGAATGCCCTGGACTTGAACTGCTCCATCTTATCTTGCTGTTGTGGATGGTCACGTTCCAGTCGTGCTGATCTTACATAGAGAATATTCATTATCTTTGAAGAAGGACTGTAGTTGTCCCAACTCCTTTGCAAGGCTGTTTCTATCAGGCACAACAGACAGAAAATATTTTCTCACTAGCGACACTTGTGGCTACAAATATCTTAATAATGTTGCATCAGAATTTCAGCTGCACTAGCCCGCTATCCGTCAGAGGGCAGATACTGTATCAACAATATGCATGCTCGTGCGCACCACAGATGTAGCAGTATTCGAAGTGGGCGTGAAGCTCGACAGAGGTCGTGCATGTAACGGTATGAGTTTTGGTAGAACGTTTGCTAAGCGAACTAGCAGTCGACAGTGCAAAACTCACCAGAAGGCGCGGAATGATTGCCAGCCGAAATACCGTGGCAAGAAGTCGACGTCTAGCGGCTGCAATCCCGAAACCTCAGGAATATTCTTTACGTCGGGGAAAATTTATAGAATAATATCAGTTCAAGGAAGTCTTTAATTCTGTAGTCAGACAAACAGAACATTAAATTATTAGAGTACTTGCTGTTAAAGTGAAATTTGTAGTGGGAAATATCTCAGCTACTTAAATAAAAACATGCTTTACACAGGAGGTTGTAATCATACTCACTGTTAACCAAAAACTAGTGTCAGACAAGAGGAAGGGCTGCCACCTTCACTGCTTTACTGTTTTTCAACAAGAAAGATAAGGACATAGATTTTGAACCTAAAGCTCTCGAAACTGGAACCAATAGTTCAGGGAAGGAAATGAAATGGTGTTAAGACTAACTGCTTGGCATTTACAGATACTACAATAAATTCAGAAAATCGCATAGACTCGGGCGAAATAACCGTTCTCCGAATATCAGCTGAAAACAAAACAAAAACCATAACATATTTTTAAAAAGTGGTCCAAAATACATAGAAACACAATCAGGTAACATAGGAACTTAACTTTTTGTTCTGCCTTACCGCAGGTCTTGTCATGGGGAAAGCCTCGTCAGAAAGGTCCACCGCATGAGCGTCTAAGGAAGTGATTCCAGTGGTGGTTTCTTGTTGCCTTCCATTGATGATGATGAAATGATAGTAAGGACAACACAACACCCTGTCCCTGAGGGAAGAAAATCTCCGATCCAGCCGGGAATCGAGCCCGGGCCCCTTGGCGTGACAGACCACCGCGCTGACCACTAAGCTATCTGGGCGGACGGTAACAAAGGTGGTCGTAAATTTAAATATATTGGCGAAGTTGTAGACAGATTAGGACAGGAAAATTTGCTTGAGATATATGAGTTGATGAAATGGAAAGAGCGTGACTAAAAGTATCTACACCAAGAACTCTATACCACAATGGTAAGACAAGAAATGTCTATATGTATGTGAAAGCTCAAAGATGAATTAAAAGCTAGAGAGCATAACCTTGTTTGGAAAAATGATTGATGAAACATAAACTTCAGATTGGCAAATGCAAAGCAATGAAGATGTGTACAAATATTCAGAAAATATCAGAATTAAGTGAAGGTAAATCTTCCTTGGACACTACATCTGAACGAATGAGAATAGGTTAAGGAAACCAATATTCCTGTTTTACTGGAAAGTAAAAAATATCATGCATTATAGAAGATAGAAAAGAATCAGAATCAAGCAATGTCTAACACTCTGGAATAACAGAAAGAATAAAATACGTACGTACTTTCAGAGGCTTTACAGAAAAAGTAAGAAATCAGGAGGAACATGGGCAAAAGTAATGAAAAAACAACATGGGAAGAAGATCGTGAAATACTGAAAAAATGGTAGACAACAAAGAGAGGAGAGGACTTTTCTTTTTATTTGATCCTATTTGGTCCATACGAAGGTATAAAGGCAAATAATAATAATGGAAGCCTGAGAGGATTGGAAAGAGGAAAAGCAAGAAGAAAACAAGGAATTTAGAAAAATATGTGAAGGAGACAACAAGTATTATTACAGTTGTTGAATAACCTTAATCAATCTGAATGTTCACTGATTATGACACTCTACGTATAGTTTCCCTTTCGCAGTAGCTTTGGTAGACTCGTAGTTCCTAAAATAATTCGGAGGTGTGCGGGAGTATTGCTCGATTCGATACATCTCTAACAACTAAGTACGAGCTAAAGGATCCAGTCTCCCTTTCAGACTCGACCACAAATTAGAAAAAAACGGTTTCGAAAACGATGACAGGCTGAGGCCTTACTAGAGATATCGTCCATAATTCCTACACAGATATTGAGCAGTCCCCTTTCTTCATGGCACGTAACACCCTTCCGCCCAAGCCAAGCATTACTTGGCCCATATGAACTATTTTGGGTGTTTGTGAGGAGACTACCGGTAATTCACTTCAGAAGCCAGGTATTAGCGTATTACTTACTGCCTCGAAGACACGAATGCTCTGAACCTGCTGTGCCTTTTCTGTCATCGCGGACACACAAACAGAACGTTCCAGTTGGCCGTAGAGTGAGAGGAGGTCGGACTGAGCAGCAGCGAAATATGAGGTGGCAACTGCAGTATTAATTGCGCTCGCACAGGCAGCAAGCTAATTCTTTAGATCTAATTACTGAGACCTTCGCCAGAAATGTCGGCTGAGCGCTTCTCTGCCTCAGAGGACGACCATCTTACCGAGTTGGTATTCGAAGTGCATATTTTATGGAATATGGCCGACGCCTAGTGGAAAAATCTAATAAATAAAGAGTTAAACTGGGAAGAAATCAGAAGAAAAATGAATAAAACAAGTAGAAATGTATTTTACTATTTCCAATGTAATACATTTTCAAATATATTTGTGTTGATTCTTTAACGACAGTTACCAAGAGTGGAATATTATTGTTACTGTGGTAATCACAGTGATCTACTATTCCAATTCGACCCTTTGAAGTAATCTGTGGATCTGCTCCTCACACTGAATGCCACAGCTATGGCGTAACAGCCAACACCTATCACGGGTGTTATTTTATCCTTGGGCATTTCATTAATTTTTGATACGTCCGTGTTTTAAGGCAAGTGGGAACTGGCATTCCTCTGTTAGATGGTTGTGCAAGCAGCAGGAACTGAAATGATTTTGTCTAATGATTCAGTTATAACATTTATAGGCGTAAATAAATTGTGAATGTGAAACACATGATACTAAAACTTTTTCAGAAACTTTTCGTTCTCTCTTATCTGGTACCTGTATTTTACTTTACGTGCATCTTGCAGCTTTTGTTGTTTACGGTTAGATTTCATCACATGTTCGTCTAATCTGTGACCTCGTCAGAATGTATGACATGATGCAACAGTAGGCTCGATTGTGGCAATTGTTGTGACGGCGGGACAAGTGATAATTTTTTTTTTTACTCTTATTAAATATGCAGGCATCTCCCTCTATGCCATAAGAACCTCTGTCAACGACAAAAAAATGAATATACTTTCGGAATGGCAAAAATGAGACTGAGCACTGTGCTGCTTGTTTGGTCTTCGCTGTCCTCCTAGCGCAGCACCTAGAGAAATGTTCCTCGCAGCTATCTGGAACTAGTGTCGCACCAATGAACCACACAATACTGTTCTGCTTTAGGAGAAACCGTGGCTCCCACCGTCTACCAACAAACTGTCAAAACAAAGTGAAAGTGTTCAGAAACTTTTTTCTCGCTTTACCTCACCATTTAAAATGTAAAGGGATAAAATTTCTCGCTTACTACATTTCGGAAGTTGGTTTCGTTAATGTTCCGCGTCAGACGTGAGACTTTAATTTACTACTTCACTATTAAGGACTGTATTGGCCAGAAAGTCTTCAGACGTTATTAGCACATACCATTGAAGGTAACTAAGAAAAACTGAAGTTGTACAACACATAGTTTAGAAGATAAGACGCGATAAATATTGAGCACATCGAAAAATTAACTTTTCTTAGAAGCTTAAATATTTCTCTATTTCAACGCCACAGATCATTCAATGAATGACGGAAAAGGTGTCAGAAGGTAGATCGCGTATAAACCTATCATCTACACCTGCAAAATTATTAAAGACACCTCTTTAATTCAGGTTACCTTCCATTCAGAAGGCTGTTGCACTCAGCCACTGTGATATTGACTTGTAAATAGTAGATTTCAGCTATCAGCCGTCCTTTTTAACTTTTTTATTGGCAGATCTAGATTTCAGTTAGAAATTAGCCATTCTCAATGCACTATCATTTTTGATCAATGTATGTAATGCCTGGTGATCGGGCTTCATCCACTACTCAGTAGTATTCAATGAACTGTGGATGAAGCCGACCAAAAGGCATTACATGCATTGATGAAAAATTATAGTGCATTGAGAATGACTAGTTTGTAGCTGAAATCTAGATCTGCCGATAAAAATATTAAATAAGACTTCTAACAGCTGAAATCTATTATTTACAAACCACTTTTATTTTTTACGCGCAGAAGCGCTTTGTCCCGTCACGCAGCGTCCTGCGGCCTGCATCGGTCAGCCAAAGACGCAAGCAAATTGCCGCACCTCGGATACGTAGTTTTATGGAGGGAAGCCGTTGCGCCACCTGCCTGAATTGTGTAAACATTGATCTGTGTGTGGTCGAATTTTAGCTGTTAGTGTGTAGTATTTTCTGAGGCGAAAATCGGGGACCAGCACAGCCTTTGCCTTGACCAACTGGGGAAGCTGCCTACAAACGACACTCAGTCTGGCCGGAGAACCAGCCACGGACGTTAATCCGCTACGCGGATTCGATCCGCATATGGCTAACCTTCATGTCAAGCTAAGGAGCAGGACGTTACTCTGTAGGGCGAAGTAATAAATCTATGAGATAATATATTTTACATACCTTCATTTACTAATGTCTTAGGAGATAATATTATCCTCCAACTTATCACTTAGGAAAAATTTATTCTTGCACGAAGGAAAATAATTAAATCTATACAGTGTTAATCACCTAAAACTTGCACTGTAAATATTGCGGAAATGGAAAGTGCTATTAACGTGTGGTTTTCGCACAATGTATTGGTAATCAGAGGCTCCTTTAGTTAGCCGACTAACAGAGTGTAATAATACTTATAAAGTATATTGTTTGTGCAGAGACACATTATTTTTAATGGAAAGATGCCTATTGACATTAACAAACTAAAAGGTGGGTACATTAGAAAGCCAGTGTTGTTTGTTGCAGGAGTCTAGTGCGAGTCGCTTACAAGACATCGTACTGTGTAAAGTTTCCATACTGACCTTGTTTGTGCCATTGAGTCCACACAGTTACTGGGTACTATGTTGTTATATCTGATTACGGTGACCTTGTGTGTTCCATGAGTGCGTTGTGACAGTGCTGCCAGTATATTGTGAGTGGACGATGGGATTTATCAATGCAGAAAAAGCCGACATGCTCACGGTGTGTGGAGCGTGCAGGAAGAATGCAGTTCATTCTTGTAGGGTGTAAGTGGCATGATATCCCAACAGACGTCAATTATGTCGGCAATTATTTATCAGCGTCCTAACTAGTTACGTGAAAATGGTAGTTTAACATATAGACAAGGTAACAGAAGGTAACAAGTGAAGACAGAAGAGGTGGAAATTAATGATATTGCTGCTGTTGCAGTTGATCCACACGTTAGCTCATGCGCAACCTCACGAGGAAGAGACATGAGTCAGGCAATTCTCGTATGAATTGTCTATCGACGTAGGCTCCATCCCATAACATCTCTCTCCATCAAGAGATGCATCGAAATCATAATGCAAATCGTGTCGACTTCTGTACACAAGCATAAGGACTGGATACTTCAGGTCTATCATGTATCTTGTTTAGTGATGAAGCCATATTCATCAATTCCGAAACATGCATTATTGGTCAGTTATCAATCCCCGTTGGCTTCGTCAGGTGAAACTTTAGCGTCCATGGAGTGTAAACTTGTGGTGTGCGATAGTGAATCATTATCTCATAGGCCCGTTTTTCGTAGACGGAACACGAAACGCATACATCTATCCCAGCCTCCTAAGAGACCATCTTCCTCCGGTGCTAGAAAACGTCCCTCTGCAGACTAACCTGTGGTACCAACGTGATGCCTGTCCAGTCGGTAGTGCACGAAGTACCACAGCATATGTTCACGAACTGCTTCCAAATCGTTGTATCAGGTGCAGAAGACCTGTACCTTGGCCGTCCCGTTCCCCGTACTTGAAACCTGTACATTTTTTCTGCTGGGAAAGCTTCACATTTCCGCCGTATTGGCGGTTCAGGTTTGAAGTGATTTACCCTTTATGTTACTTTCATCTCGTAGGAGTCCGTTTAAACAAGTCTGAGTATTACCCATAGCCTTGCTATAGATGTATTCACTCATCAGATCTGTTGTAGACTGAGAATGATATAGATATTTCCTAATACAATATCATAACATAAAATGATCTCTACTTCTCTACTTGACACAGACAGGAATACTATACTAACCTATACAACTGTTAGATAATCTGTTCGTTGAAATTAAAATGTCTGATAAACAGTTGAAGTCCTTACAAATGTAGATTAAAAGTGTTTTTTCTTAACAGTTAAATTTATACCACATAATTCCTTGACAGATATTGTTAGTCAGTTACAAACATGTAAATGGCAATCCAGGGACAAGCATGTTGCCACATATGCTGTATATCATAGTATAATTGTCTCTGAAGTCTTTTTCCTACTGATACGTTTCACTTCATACCATTTACCGTGAATAGGAACTACGGTACAAGGGCATTACGTAAGTATCTCACTCTCTAACTCAGTAAATGGGGCGGTAGACATCTCAGCCAGTATCAGTCACGGAGGAATGACGTACATGATACAGCAAGAGCGCCGGTGTGCTGCGCATGACATCGCTGCACGCCAAATCACTTTCTAATAGTGTCTACCGTATATAGCGTTCCTGCATAGTAAATTCTTATTCAATCAACCCCTAGCCCTATTTCCAACGCGAATATGTACCTTATGTTACCATCTGCTTCTCATAAATTCATCCCATCCTTACATATTATAGACGCTCCGATTCTGACTACCAAGATCAGCATTTGCATAATAAATAACATCTGTAAAACATCATTTACTCGTTCACAATAGATGGACTTGTCGTATATATATTGATCTAACCGAGGTGTGTTTTATGAGCTCCGCGCCGAGTGGCTGCATAGTTAGAGGCGCCATGTCACGGATTGCGCGGTCCCTCCCGCTGGAGGTTCGAGTCCACCCTCGGACGTGGGTCTGTGCGTTGTTCTTAGCATAAGTTAGTTTAAGTAGTCCGTCAGTCTACGGACCCGTTGACCTCAGCAGTTTGGTCCGTTAGGAATTCACACACATTTTAACATATCTTTAGTTTCATCAGGGAGGTCACTTACTTGCGTATACTGTTGTATTTTTAAATTAGCACATTACTTCACAATTTAGCTAATTGCTATACCGTATTTCCTTGTGTTGTATGATGACACAGTGACAAAACTCGCATTTGGGGTCGAATTTATTCCATTCTACATATGGATTTCACACGTGAAATGAATGTCCACACAACGAATACGTGTGTGCGAAATCCTCATCAGCGACGCCATCACATATTGCTTCCTCCTCACGCAAACAGCGTGTCGCAAGACGAATATTCTATATTCAGGGATATGACAGGAAGGTTCATTTGAAGCACAAAACATCATATGAACATATCGCTATTCCGAATGGTTTCCTAAAGAGAACGCACTTAATGCACATTCGTTTTTAGGGCTGATGGTGTAGACATACGCGTCTTACCCACTGAATCTATTTCATGTCCTCTTCTAGTGTAACCTACTGTGTTGCCTCCGATCTCTTTACTCGGGATGTCTTTCTGCCATCAAACTAGCCCCTTGAATGCGCAGTTGTCCATCATATGTTGTGAGTGATGAAGTGCAAGGGGCTGTGAGTGTATCAGAGAGAAGCATCGGTTAACTTTTTTTTGTACATAAGCTTATTAAAATGACACACATCTACACTGTAACGAATCAAAAATTCTGGAGTACAACCAGACAAACTAAAGTTTATAGATGTGGAATGCAAGAGTATTCTCGGCTATGGAACGGTGATACTGGAGACGGCGGCTGTGGGCTTTAATGGCCAGCCGAGCGCACCGGCGAGGGAGCGGTCAGCGTCGGATAATAAGCGGGTTATTTCCCAGAAACAAGAGGCGGCCGGCCGGGAGCCGGCATGCTCTGCAGATGACCAGTAAAAGGGCGGCTTTTGCTCCTTGATGGAAGATGGCAATATGTAAAACTCATTTATCCTGTAATAATTCAGTGTTTTTCCTTGGCACAAATCCAATCATACTAGTGTACTCAGGGTACTGAAGTGTATATATTGAGGCAATAATATTATAAGTATAAGAGAAACTACAGAAGTCGTGTGATCACATTAAAAGTATATAATAATAATAATTACTGAACGCATCATGCTTAGGACTCTAGCTATCATTCTGGAAAGCTACACATTCTACATAATTTATTTCCTGACTTATTACATTTTTATAGCTTATATTATGTAAATTTGAGAAACCATCAGATTCTTCACAATTACACAGCAAATGAAAGCAGTATGACGATTCTCAGTCCTCGTCATACGTTAACATTTACATTTACCTGAACTATTTCTGATTTATGTCTTCAAAATTATGTTAGCCAAAATTAAAAATATTTGTAACTAGAAATCTATAAATTATCAGTCAATAGTCTGAACATGAAAAGACACAACAGTTGAGAAGGCTGAGTTTATATTTGCAGTATACTTTACCATTTAGTATTCATGATTTGTTATAAGGGCATATCCGCTAAACTCGCGTTTAATTACTTATTTCTAAATTTTGTATGTAGAATATTGTGTTTGGGTTCTGTAGAACTGGGAGAAATTTAGCTTTCATTCAAGTCATGTACGAAATTCATAAAATACTGCTGTGAAATTTGTGGCCCTTTTCGTATATTTTAAGTATATTGTGCGTTTATGGTAGGGGAATGAGAGGGGTAAGGGATCGAGGATTCTGAGTGGCTCTTAGGAGCAAGGAATGTTTCAAGAAGTTGAGGTGGGAGACATTTTGTGACGAGCCAGCAGAGGATTTGGAAGTCAAGCTTGGTGTAGGGCGGTTTCAGGTAACACATTGTTGACCTGATAGTAAGGTCAAGTAACGATTTCTGGTCGGCAGGTAGCCATGCAGATCCATTAATATTCGTTTGTATTTATAAAAAAAATCAGAGTCATATGGAACTTTGGTTCAGAGAACTGACTGGAACTTTAAAATTTTGTGAGAATTAGAGGAGGGTCAAGACTGAACATTAACTTGTTTGGGCTGCACTTCTCGAAATCATATAGCAAAATTGGAGAATCTAAGTGTGAATTCGCGTGTGTTAATTTGTTGATTTATATGAGTGGAGCGTATTTATAACTTTGCGAACAAGTTGTGTTTAGTTAGCCAAACTGAACTCCGTTTTGAACGTAACAGTGATGTTTAGATAGCATTTTGGGATCCTGCTATCATTCTAACTAAGCATATGCACAATCGTAACTGCATTTGACAATTACTGTTATTTTATTTCACGTTTTCATAATTTATTATAGGACAACCATTCTTAACAATTCCTTTGTTTGAGTGTGTGAATAAATGAGTTCATTAAATTTAAAGCTTCTGTTGGCGTCTACTTGAATTATATATTACATTAAAACAAAACACTTTATCAATTATTATTATTCAGTTTTATTGTAATTTGTTTTACTTAATCAAATTTCTGTGATTAGATGAGTGCAAACTCACAGGTGTAACTATTTTTGTAGCGAGTTTAGCTGCTGGTCATGAAAACAGGTAAGTCTAAAGTTTAAATAAGCCATACATAGCTCCAGTATTGCACATAAAGGGACGTCGGCAATTTTGGGTTGTGCCACAAGTTCGTAGCGATTTTCATAAGTTTAATAAGCACAACAGAAACAGATAAGAGACTTTAGTCATTAATAATATACTCTCCTCTATTATTCACAATACCTGACAACGTTGAATTTCCAGGACTGTAGAAATCACGATATCTTCAGATGACGAAGTTATCGAGCCATGTTCCGATCGCATTTTCATCCGCAAAGGAAGTTCCTTGAAGGGTGTTCGGTAGAAAAAGGTGAAAATCTGAGGGCGCAAGATCAGGTGAATAAGGTGGGTACGGAATGACTTCCCAACCCAACTCCTGTATAGTGTTTTTTGTCAGTCTAGCAGCATGTGGGTAGTTGTTATCGTGGATTATCATCACGTCATGCAGTTTTCCTGGTCATTGTTCTTGGATGGCGTCTGCAAGACGTCTCAGTTATTCACAATATATGTCAACAGTGATGGCTACGCAACGGGGAAGCAATTCATAGTACATCACGTTGTCGCTGTTCCATCAGATGAATAACACTATCTTTTGCTGATGCACGAGGGTCTTTGTACGGGGAATTGCTGTTTTGTTTGGGCTCAATCATTCCTCTCTTTTTCTTATGTCAGCATAAAAACAACATTTCTGGTCACCAATGACGACACAGGGTAGGAATGGCCGACGCTGTTCAAGAGCCAGTTGGTGACGAGCAAGCGGAGATGCACCCGCTGATTTCTACGATTTTGGATTAGAGCATGCGGTACCTATACACCCGAATTTTGAACCATTGTTACTGCACACAAATGTCGCACAGTGTTGGAATGAACACAGTACATCACATTTGCCAGCTCTCGAGTACACTGGCGTGGATCATTGTGGATTTATGCGTTAAAACGATTTTCATCAAATACAGAAGTTCTTCCTCAACGTAGACATTCACTGATGTCAAAACAATCCTTCTGAAAACGAGAAAATCTGTCGAATGACATTATTCCCATAGGAAGCGCAAATGTTTCTGGCTGACTCTGCTGCCGTCAGCCCTCTACTGAACTGACGTAAAGGAATATGTCGATTTTTCCGCTTGGCAGTCTATTTTCTAGCATCCACAGTTCCACTCACTATATCCAAATGACAAAATAACAATATGTTAACTTAAACGGCAAATGTGAACTACAAACAAAAAATTACAACCGAAGAATAAACCCATAGCACCAAGAATACCAACATGCAAAAAAAAAGAAAAAATACTATGAACTTACGCACAAACTTAGAAGTTTTCTTGTCCAGGAGTTGAATTAGAAAACAAACTCTTGGTTCGTCGCAGCACTAAAAAAGAATATGGAGATATGGCGTATGATTACGGCTTCAGGCACAGTAGTGCTCCTACTGCTGTGAAGAATACTGTCGGTGCTACTCGACACGTCATATGCCTGAGTGTTTTCAACAGTTTTCAGAACACTGCTTGAAACAGGTAGTTTTTATTTTTATTTTATTTTATTTTATTTTTATTTTATTTATTTTTATTTATTTATTTTATTTTTATTCTCAGCGTGTCGTTCAACAACCTGTGTAGCAACAGCAACATATTGTTCAAATAGTGCAACGTAATCCTACTACCATCATACCGCGACTTTCTGCACGTAACAGTGTGTCTCAAACTCATGTATGGGTACATTACTTCTGGAATAGTTTTACCCATTTCACATACAGCGTGTCCACTATTTTAATATTGGCAAAAATGACACACGTCTTGAATTTTGTCAATGGCTAAATGACATTCCTAATTAGCTTTAATGAGTACTGTTCGCGGATGAAACCGCGTTCAAACGGAATGAAATAACAAACGCACTTAATAATCATCAATGGTCACAGAAAAATACACACCCTATGGTGCAAACTAATTTCCAAGTTCTTTTCTCGATCAACGTTTTGTGCGGTATGATGGCTTACATGTTGATTGGTCCAGTCATTTTATAAGCGCGAATCGCGGCACACAGCTACTTCCGTTTTTTGCGTAATTCTTTCTTTGAATACCTTGACGATGTTTATTCGTCCACTGGTGCTGTGATATATTATGACGGAATCTCTCCACATTTTACCAGACGTGTGAGGGAACATTTTAGCAGCACTTATCCTAATCACTGGATAGGCTACCAAGCTCGTCAGACCTTAAAGTATTAGATTTTTTGTTGTGCGGTTGTACAAGGACTCAGGTCTACAAAGGAAAGGTGAATACTCGAGATGAACTGCTTGGTCACATCATGGACGCGCTGTCCTCTTTAGAGAACGTACAGTGACACTCAGGCAAGGAACGTAACACGTTCTTCCAAGAGTGCACGGATGAAATGAAGTTGAGGGTGGGATATTTGAATGTTTATTGTGAATCGTACAATTTTCATGTGACGTGTGCGACAATTCTTAGACAAATATCAGTTAAAAAATACGTATTTTTCCATTGATACTTTGTGAAACATAGGTTGTAATGTTTACTAACTGATGCACGTTTCTACATGTGTAAACCCAACAAAGTACAGAGTAATACAGACGATATATAACAACGTACATTAAATATGTCTTGTCTCCAAAACAATTCGGAATAGAGCATATGTCCACATCAAGTTTTTAATTCATGTGATCCTTCCTGTAACGTTCCTGAATACTGACTATTCCTCCTGGGACACCTTGTGCAAGGTATCTGTTGAATCTGCCATCCCTCACTTAGATTGAAAATTTCTAAATATCTGTTACGGGAGAGTGGTACATTTTTCGACTGCTCGCTGGTAGATATCGATAACCCCCTGCTTGGGGGTATATAGATTTCACGGGCTATGTTTGAAGTGAATATCTCAGCCGATGAACGGCTAGCGCGTGGTCGTGCTATGTGTGTACGTTGAATTTGAATGACGGTAAAAGAGGCAGTTGTAAGGACTCAGTTGTACGGAAGCAGTTGTACTGAGGCAGTCAGACTGCTGTCAGATTTGCACAGTCCTAGGTGGGCTTTGTAAGTAGGGCAGTGCATGTTGTTATGAGTTAATCGGTACTGAGCGGTTTTGCACTTGAACTACACTACTGGAAATTGAAATAAGAACACCGTGAATTCATTGTCCCAGGAAGGGAAAACTTTATTAACACATTCCTGGGGTCAGATACATCACATGATCACACTGACAGAACCACAGGCACATACAGGCAACAGAGCATGCACAATGTCGGCACTAGTACAGTGTATATCCACCTTTCGCAGCAATTCAGGCTGCTATTCGACCATGGAGACGATCGTAGAGATGCTGGATGTAGTCCTGTGGAACGGCTTGCCATGCCATTTCCACCTGGCGCCTCAGTTGGACCAGCGTTCGTGCTGGACGTGCAGACCGCGTGAGACGACGCTTCATCCAGTCCCAAACATTCTCAATGGCGGACAGATCCGGAGATCGTGCTGGCCAGGGTAGTTGACTTACACCTTCTAGAGCACGTTGGGTGGCACTGGATACATGTGGACGTGCATTGTCCTGTTGGAACAGCAAGTTCCCTTGCCGGTCTAGGAATGGTAGAACGATGGGTTCGATGACGGTTTGGATGCACCGTGCACTATTCAGTGTCCCCTCGACGATCACCAGAGGTGTACGGCCAGTGTAGGAGATCGCTCCCCACACCATGATGCCGGGTGTTGGCCCTTTGTGCCTCGGTCGTATGCAGTCCTGATTGTGCCGCTCACCTGCACGGCGCCAAACACGCATACGACCATCATTGGCACCAAGGCAGAAGCGACTCTCATCGGTTAAGACGACACGTCTCCATTCGTCCCTCCATTCACGCCTGTCGCGACACCACTGGAGGCGGGCTGCGCGATGTTGGGGCGTGAGCGGAAGACGGCCTAACGGTGTGCGGGACCGTAGCCCAGCTTCATGGAGACGGTTGCGAATGGTCCTCGCCGATACCCCAGGAGCAACAGTGTCCCTAATTTGCTGGGAACTGGCGGTGCGGTCCCCTACGGCACTGCGTAGGATCCTACGGTCTTGGCGTGCGTCCGTGCGTCGCTGCGGTCCGGTCTCAGGTCGACGGGCACGTGCACCTTGCGCCGACCACTGGCGACAACATCGATGTACTGTGGAGACCTCACGCCCCACGTGTTGAGCAATTCGGCGGTACGTCCACCCGGCCTCCCGCATGCCCTCTATACGCCCTCGCTCAACTGCACATACGGCTCACGTCCACGCTGTCGCGGCATGCTACCAGTGTTAAAGACTGCGATGGAGCTCCGTATGTCACGGCAAACTGGCTGACACTGACGGCGGCGGTGCACAAATGCTGCGCAGCTAGCGCCATTCGACGGCCAACACCGCGGTTCCTGCTGTGTCCGCTGTGCCGTGCGTGTGATTATTGCTTGTACAGCCCTCTCGCAGTGTCCGGAGCAAGTATGGTGGGTCTGACACACCGGTGTCAATGTGTTCTTTTTTCCATTTCCAGGAGTGTACATTTTATTGTGAGATAAAAGATCTTGATGAAACTAGTAGTCTATGTGGAGAGACCTAAATAACGAAATGTGTATTTTTTTTTCGTTTTTTGCCTGCAACCGTGCGGCTAAAATGTGGTTCCACATACAGAAACTAGCCCACTCACCTAGAAGCGATTTCTTCTTCTGCAGTTTGGTCCATACGCCTGACCTGTCAGGGAATGAGTTACCTTCCTTGGCTAGAGAAAGCCGTAGCGGAAACTAGTCGCACTACACTCTTAGTATCAAGTCAACTAGGCTGTTAAAGGATATGTACAGTAGTTTGTGAGCGAATACTTCGACATAATGCTACTCCTTTTATACAAAACTCTGCTAAGTCCATGCTAATTTTAAGTTACACGCCAACACGGTCATTCTTAGTAGCCAGCCTATGGTATAGAACCAAACTTAATACGAAAAAGGATAACAAAGCGGATTATCAGTGACGGAACGCTCGCTCATATGTTAAACAATTTGTCCGCTGCAAATGTTGAGTTCACGATCACGAGATGTATAATACGCAACGCGGATTTTAGTTGGCGCAAAAGTCATGATCTACGTAAAAAAATCGCAGTTTGTGCGGTCATCTATCTTCTCATTCCCGTTCATTTTGCGGCACTCCATGGTCAAATTTAAGTCATTACTCCGTAGAATTACAGCATATCCTAATGCACGCGTCTGCACATGAAAGCTGAGCTCCGAACTCAACTTTAGAGAGCAATACTGTTAGTGCACAAACTACGCAATGACGACCTGTCCTCTGATTCTCTGATACACATCATAGTCAACCCGATATTAGTATTAAACCGCGCAATGCCATTTCCATCACATTTGACCAGTCACAACATAACACCTGTTATGAACAGCTTATTAAATGAACAGATTTAGAATATCTGTACTTATCAAAATAACTCCATTGTTAAATAACTGAATTACCGTAAAATATTTACCAGTACCATAAACTGGCTAGCTACAGTTTACAAATTTCCCCTGAGAATATGATTAATTACCTCTCTAGAATCGCATTTCTCGTACTAAAGTATGCTTAACAGAGATAACAGTATCCGTTTATTAAACACTTCGCATTCAAAACATTATTCACATTAATAATTAAACCTATTAAATCGTCGATAATTAATAATAGTCGTAATATTATCAAAAGATACAGTTTTGGTTCCAAAACAAACTGTTTTATTTTTATTATTTCATAGTCCGTAAGATGCTGACACCCTTCGGTCACAGCCTCTTCTACTTGCAACTACCTTGAGCACCAGAACACATTATTTTATTTGAGAACTATAACTCATTGTCTGCATCTATCTGCTCGTTACGGTCTGGATTTCATAGGCGGGATACAAGGCGCATCGCCTCAGCCATATATCAGTTATAAGCGGTAACATTCAACCCGAAAGGTAATTTGGAGTATTACATTTTGAGGAAATATTATCGAAACCATGACACTTAAAAATATGTGTTTCGTATAGAAGTTAAAATGTAGTTAACGTTAATGAAGATAGTTTATCCAAATTTTGCAACAATCTGAAAGATTGCAGAACACTTCCCCACCATTCTTTTATTTCGAAAAATTAAAGGTTTTGTTACAACATTAATTAAAGAAACTTTCTTGCCATATACATCCATGTGTAACAAAACTGGTTTCTCGAATACTAGGTTTGCAATGTAGGTTATACGCAATGTGCTGTCGGACCGTTTCCAACACTGCACGTTTATTGTTATTCTAACAATTTATTTTATTTACGTTGGTTATGTGTACAACAGTTATTTTACGTTGTACATTCATGTTCCGTTTTGGTTTTTCACTGACGTGTATTCTTTCATTTAACTATAATACGTAAATCATTATTAAGAACAAAATTATTACAATATTGATAACCTTAAAGAAATGTTTAAAACTTAACGCCACCTTGCACATAGAATGAACGAAATTTTTTCACATAATACAGAATGCCATAATTATATGGCCAACGGTTGTTCCTGCCCATCAGGCCTTTTGGGATCAGCAGATGCACAATTTCGTTTTTCTCGGGTGCGTTGCTTAAAACCGTTCTTAGACATTCACCACCCCAAGAATCTATTAATAATACAGATTTTTCTTCCGCACTGGCAAACAATTTACTTAAAATTTTTTTACGTGATCAGATGTTAGTTTACCTGATTTCGATGCTGGCAGAAGTACATTTCAAAAAATACCGAATTCCGGACGAAGATCTCCATTAGTTTCTTTTAAAACTATGAAAAGAGGGGTGCTCTATGTGGGCAAACCGTTCTGACTCTAAAAGATTCGCCTGCACAGGCAGATCCGTGGGAAGCGTTCGACTTTCGATGTTGGAAGAACTTCGTGAGAATATTTTCTGATCTAGTTGTGCTGAAATGATTATGACGTTAGTTTGATAAACAAGCAGCGGGCAATAGTACATAATAAATACTCTTCCCCAAAGCTTACCATTGTACTGAAACCTGCCTTGTACAAATCCGGATACACTGAGGATCACCCATCGCGACTTGAGAATCATACTTAATTTCGCATTATATTGTGCTGTCCGTCATGTGTATCAGGTGAAGAAATTCCATTAGTTTTATGTGCACCGTGTAAAAATAAGTTACCTTTTAAGCATTTTTTACGGATTATCATTATTGTAATGTTTCCGCTAACGTAATAATGGGTTAATGATTGTTTTGATTAACAAACTACAAATATGTGAATCGTTACAATAAAAATCAAACAAAAAACGTGAAAGTAGAACTACAATTTGAAACATAAAACAAAAGTAAGTAAAATAAGTGTTAGATTAATAACGAACCTTACGTATTTTAACTATGTATAAGTACGCAGGCGACGTATATTCCAAAACACCGGGTTTTTCCGGGGCTCATACCCTAGGTTCTGTTGGTGCTTGACAGGCAGGGTAAGCTATTCAGATGACCCTTGGACTAGGAACCATGTTCATACCAAACCGAAGGGTCGTCTTATTACAACTAGCTTACAGAACATCATCAAAGCTTGAATATTACACACTTCTTGCAGTTTATGCAAATGGAGAATTTGTTCTAGTAATTATTCTAATAAACGAGATGTTTATTTGAATTCCCCAATGTCTTTAGTTTGCCCAGACTAGTGTTTTCGTCTCACAATTTTCTGGAATCGAATAGTCGATGGTTCCTATCATTCGGCAGTTGCGATTTTTAAATGTAACGTAGAAATTTACAAAAGAAAGACTGCAGTTAAATAAAATCTGCAGGTACTATTTTGGAAGACAAGAGGTACACAAAGTAACATCACATTTAGTAAAGGCTTGCCCAAACAATTTTGGAATTGGCATATTATCTGTTTTTCCCTTTTTCCAATAATATGACCTCTCCCATGGAACCTGCAGGCATTCAAATAAAAACATGTGGTCCTCAACTACGTACCCTCATACTCAGGGTTGAAATATAAAAAGTTTGAGCTGGTTTCGTTGTCTAGGGGCTTGGATACATAGTTGCCGCATTACATGCCAAATACTGCTAAGTCTACAGTATACAATATGAATACACACATGAATCGAATAGTCGATGGTTCCTATCATTAGGCAGTTGCGATTTTTAAATGTAACGTAGAAATTTATAATAGAAAGACTGCAGTTAAATAAAATCTGCAGGTACTATTTTAACGACTTAAAATGATGAGTACGATAGGAAAAGTACTTTTAAGAATGCCATTTATTACTGCAAAACACTTATCGGTGCCGATCGTCCAGCAATAAAATAAAATATAAGTTGAATAACAGGGAAAAATCTATTCCTACTTCACGTAAATAATTATGAGCAACAACATAGCTTTCAAAATATTCGCTTCTAAACGTATACTATGTCTTCACTGCAGAAGCCACGGAAATCTCACAAGTGCACAAGTCGGCACTACGAAATATTTCTATCTCCCGTGACCACGAGCAAACTGCTCAACACTCTCCAAGTATTTCCTGCGACCGTCCATCACGCTTTTCCGTCCAGCACCCCATGTCTTGTGCGACCCGATGCTCCTCCCGCACTTCCATATAGTCTCACCATTGAACTGACTTCGGTAGTCGCCTACACTAGCAACGAGCGCTGAGATTGGCTTGAGCGCTTCCGCCATTTCTCCAAGCCAGCGCACACACCCAAACATATTCATACATATACGAAATACTGGATTTACACTTAAGGTCTACGAAAAGCATATAATTCCAGATCACTGGTTCGTACTATGGATTCACTCACGGGATATAAATGATCCATTTTGTCACATGTAGTTTTAAGGTCAGATAGTTCTTTTACCATTTTGTTTCCTTTCTTGTCCAGGACATCAATATCTCCAGCTGTTATAAATATACATAACTCATCCATCGGTTTTATGACCTCTTTTTTAATTTGAATGTTTTCTTTTAGATATGTCAGTTGAGAATTGTATTACTGTATTATTATTATTATATAGATTAAGCTGTCGTTCAAAAATGGTACTGTAAAGCCTTTCATTCACTGTTCAAGTTTATCTTCTCTGGTGGCAAACAGCACACTGTCAAGGGTAAAGCGAATGTGACTTAACAGTGTTCCGTCAATACTTTTTTCCCGTGGTTTCCACAGGTTCAGGCTCTAAAGACTTCGTCTATAAATTTTGCCAGTAGCTGCAATAATATTGGGCCTTTCGGAGGAATCCTCTTAAAAAAATTAATTTCTCACTATCTCCGGATAAAAAATCATCAGTTAATTAGACATGTCAATTTTGTAAAATATCGCAGGTTTTCGGTGTCTTCCTCCACCATGGTCGTCAGGGGATCCTTGTGACTGCCGATAAACTGACGAGGCACTCGCCTTTGTGCCCAGAGAAAACCTTCTGATTGGCTAGTTTTCGTCACTGAGATGTCACATGCTGAGGAGTTATCCACCACTGCCACTGATTACTTTTGTGCTCGCTGTGCAGTATCACTTGCAGTGCCACCACTCGTAATTTTGTAATTGGCAGTGAACTATCTGAGGTCTACCTTTGCGGGTTCGTGCTTCCATTCTTTTCTGAGTGCATAGCCAGCGTCCGTGTTCATGATGTTATCGCGTTGTAATTTCGAGTGTTTCCCTGATCAAAAAGTCCCAGTAGCTCAGAGCGTGCGCCAGATCCGTCTAAAAGTCAATCTCAATCAAGTTTATATTGGTTACAATCTGCTCGGTCACCGATGGCTACAACTGAATGCACCAATGACAGCAAACGCCAAAAAACAAGTACTTCCTAGAAACGATGTTTTCTCCCTGGTCATGAACGCATTACCTATCGATGCCTCAAAGAATGGCCACTTCCCTCTTTAGTCAACCTGGTAATCATTTATAATGCTATCTTTACCACATGTTCGTGTCCTGGCCTGTGGACAATCTCCGAAATAATATTTTTCTCCATATCTACTGATACATTCACTTACTCCCCCATGAAGCTCACCTCATTATTTAGAATGGTTTTTAAATCCATCCTGTACCAATACAACCTCCTTCGTCTTAACCTGTGTGACTTCCGTCTCAACCTCTCTGGCTTGCGCTCCAGAAACATCAACGGTCCCTCGATATCCACCACAGTCAGTTTTCCCTTTAATGCAATAAATGGCTCCTGAGGTACCACCTCCATGACTTAAATCTTACCATATATAACTGTCTTCTCCAGTTAACTATAATACAAAAATATATTGGACTCACCTTCGACTGGAAACTAAAACGGAAACTTTAACTAATAACTATCCAACAGAAAGCCCACGCCAGCCACTGCGGCCGAGGGGTGCTAGGCGCTTCATCCCGGAACCGCGCTGCTGCCTCGGGCATGGATGTGTGTGATGTCTTTAGGTTAGTTACGTTTAAGTAGTTCTAGGTCCAGGGGGATGATGACCACAGATGTTAAGTCCCATAGTGCTTAGAGCCATTTGAATCATTTGAAGAAGGCCCACAATAGACAAACTACTAAACTTACTTACAGGTCTGGCTTGGGTAATACACCACTTCTTTATCCTCCACACCTACAAATCCTTCATTACACCCACCCTCTCCTATGCAAATGTTACATGGACATAAGCTGCACCAAAGTTCTATCAGTTTCTTCAAATTCTTGAATGCCATGCACTCCACCTCGCTTTCTGCATCCGTTTACTTTCCTCCTTGTCTATCATTTACCATCGTAACCGTCCTCGCGCACACTGGAAACATCCACATATCCAGGGCCCTCTCCAAACTTTTGGAATAACCAATTGCTCCTCTCCTGCCCACCACTCGTATGCTGCTGAGAATTTACTATCACATCTCACCATTCCTACATATTCACACATTCCATATCCTACCTCAGTCTAACTTCAACCAACTCAAACTGACAATGAAATCTGTTCATCCAATCACCTTTAACTAATCTCCACCTACCCCACTTCACATCAGTGCCCTGCCTCCCTCTTCATTCTCCACCTTTCTCCATCCTTCCTTCACTCTCCCTATCCCTACCTTTCTTGATATCACAGCTCTGCTCACCCACCAGGCACCTCCTCACTTTTTGTCTTCCCACTGTCCATCCCACCACCCACCTGCAGCTTCCGAATTACGACGCAGGAACCCCTATATTTTAATATGTGGTTATTATTATGAAACCTAAACTATAATGCTGGTTATATTGGCACCTACACCTCAGTTTGCAACATTATGTAATTTCAGCTATTTGCTTCTTTTACATGAAACAGTAAAACTCAGTATGTATTTATTGTATTTTTGACACTTAGACTTCAAGCTTCAATTGGTTTTTACAGATGCCCATGTCCTCTGGATATTGGGTCGAACATGGTTCCTTTCACAGGAATGTATTACAAAGTAAAGAGAAATGATATGTGTTACTCATCATCAACTTCTATTTCAATATACATCACGTGTGATATTGTTTGATAATATTATAGGTAGTAAATACCCAGATGCCAGATACTATGACAATATTCATGTAATTCAGTCCTTATAACCATCATTAAAGTAATATTTAATGTCTTAGTTGTACCCATTCAGTTTTATCAATTTGTTTACTGGTTTACAACAGAAGCCACTTATAACGCTATCTGTAATTGTCACCTAGACTTCGGGTTACGGTATTCCTCGCTTTATTATTCAAGATCAAGGGTTTGTGATTTTTTGATCATTTGCACTTTAGATACTTACCTGTGTCTTGAAATGCTGCACTGTTTCCAGTTGTCACGATGTTCATTTCCTTCCATTTTGCTCCCCCAAGGAGCTCACGGTTGTTTTTTTGAGTTTGTGTGTGGCGCCCACAGGTCCCTGAGCTAATGCAGCCCATTATTTCGTCCCATGGTGCGTTCCCTTCCCCCTGGCCCTCCCTAGCCATCCTCAGTCCTTCCCCTCTGCCCCTCCTCGCCCTCTGGGGTAGTTTCTATTATATGATGTGTGCAGAGATCCCGTAAGGACAACTCCACTGATATTTGAGTCTTTATTCCGGGTTTTGAGAGAGATGCTCTCCCAGAGAGGGTGAAAGTTATGTATTACCGGTGTGACATGTAGCCGTTTGACCCACCACCCATGAGTTGCTTTCAGTGCTAGCATTTGGGCTCATGTCTACCCGATGTATGGCAGACCCTCTGTGTGGTGACTGTGGACCCCCACTCCATGAGGGGAGCCCCTGTGTTCCGCCACCCATGTGTGTAAATTTCCATGATCATCACTCTCCACTCTCAACATGGCCCACAAGAAAGAAAAGAAGATACAAGACTGTAAGTCACCATATCATCTATCTTACACTGAGGCTCATCAGATAAATGACTGACCCCATCCTGTGTCAGTGACTTCTACTTTTGTGTCTGTTACATCCTTTCTCCCTCCTCCCTCTTCCTTGCCTCAGTCACCTCAACCCTCCTCTACCCCTCTAGTGCAGTTCCCATCCCATCCCATCACTGGGTGCTGCTCCCTCCCTATCGGTTCCACATCTTGCAGAAGCGTGCTCCCACTCTGTGCTCTGCCCTCCTGAACCAATAAAGGGAAGAAGAAGAAGAAACGTATATCCCAGAACAAGGTCCACCAGGTGCCCCAGCAGGTGCCATCTCCCCCTCACAGCCTGAGTCTGACATTTTGTTTAGGGATGTCATCCCATCATCTTTGGTAACGGATGGTGACCTGAGGGCATGATTGGCTCCATCCTGTCCATCTCCCATTTCGATACCAGCTCTGTGGCTATTCAGTGGAACTGTTATGGATACTTCTGTCATTTCCCAGAGTTGCAGTCCCTTATTGCCTGTTGCTTATTGTCCCTGTTTACCGTCAGCCAGTTCCATGGTGGAGCATGGCTATTGCAATAAGTGATCGTCGTCGCACCTTGCTACGTCGTAAATGGTATCCGTCTTCAACTGGACTTATTAGTTTTGAGCATCCTCGCGCCAAAGCCAGTTATTTACTTAAATATAGCAAACGGGTGTGTTGGGAATGCTTCGTCTCATTTCTGAGTTCTTTCGTCCCTTTGTCATAGGTGTGGGCTATATTCCACATCCTCCACTGTTGTCAGTGGCAGTCCTAGATTAGGAGCTTGCCAATCCAGATAGCCTTCGTACAGATCCGTCAGTTTTTGCGTAGCAGCTCACGACCGATTTTGCGATGGATTCAACGTCAGCCTAGCATCCAGCTGGTTCCTTCTCCGGAAACAGCAGGTTGAAGCTTCCCATGTATGACCTATCCCCTTGTCAGGCGGAATCCTAAAATGAATTTTCTACTGAATGGTAGCGTCTCCGGGCCCTCTCTTCTTTCCATGATTCAGATCCTGACCGTGATTCCACCTATAAACATTGTCTCAAGACCTCAGCTCTCCAGAACGCCAACATCTCCTCTAAGTCCTTACCCATATTTGGCTCCAAGCCATTCTAGCTTCTCAACAGAGGGGCAGTATTGTGGTTCCTGTCCTGAAGCCTGGCAAGAATCCGTCGCCAGTGGATGATTACCGGCCCATCAGTATTGCAAATCTTAGAGCAATATGATTCGGGTGCCATAGCAGCCGATACATTCGACCAGGCCCCTATTTCTCGCGTCCAGTCGCCCCTTGCTCGTGACCGCACGAAGCACCCACACCAATAAACGCCTAAACAGCTGCGCGGACAGCCACGTAGACAGGTAAACAAGACTGTAAATTTAGTGAAGTGTTGCCCTGGATGTTTTGTTCGCCATAAAAGACGCGACTGCCCATCACGTAACGCATAGTCTTACACGTCTGCAAAACAAGGCCATATCCAAGCAGTTTTTTTGCAACGGCACAAAAACGCCAGCTTTGCCTGCTCTCAGAAGAAACAAGTTCGTGCACTTGCACTGAACGCTGTGTTTTAAAAACCTACAACTGATTCTGACAAAAGTAATATTAAGGTCGTCCCTCCCGTCCCTCCTTCTCGCACTAGTGCTGTGCAACGACGTTCTAGCAAACTATTTGTCTCATTAAGAACTGCTGGACGTCGTGTGAACTTTCAGTTAGATACAGATGAATCAGTACCTTTGCTTAATCGTGCTACGCACGAAATATTAAGCTCACCACGCCTTTCTGAATCTATCAGGCACCTAAACTGCTTACAATATACAGTGTGATTTGCATGCCACTTAGAAATCTCACACTAGGACTGAATTTTACTGTGTTTAAATCAAGAGATTATGCACACCCTAACGTTTTCCCGCCCGGCCCCGTTCCAATTGCTTTACTAGACAAAATATCTAGCGAACTGAAAGAATTGCAAGATAATGATGTAGTTGCTCCCATGGAAGCTAGTCCTGCTATTTTGTTGCCTAAGACTTCTGGTCCCATTCGCATTTGTGTTGACTTCAAGTTTACAGTCAACAGCAGACAGCAATTGATACGAATCCACTGCCTCGCCCTGAGGAACTCAGGACAGACTTGTTGCAGGACGTTACATTTTGCTAATACTACCTTGACAATAGAGTAGTCACAAGACGTACACCAGAGGAACATACTGCCAATAGCGTATTCTTTTTCGAGTGTTGTCAGAAACAGACCTCAAGTGCCGTCTCGAAAAGTGCGATTCCTCTTAACTGAACTACAATACTTAGGTCATGTGATATCAGTCAGGGTGTGCACCCTGTCCCATCAGATTTGCTTGCAATGCGTGACCTGCCTGTTGCTCGCATTGTTTCTGAATTGCAGTCAGTACCAGGCGAGTTGACGTAATACATTCGGCTTATACCGAATGCCACGCAGATCTCGGGTCCATTGCATCTCTAGCGTAGCAAAAACGTACCTTTTGTGTGGTCTAAGGATTGTCAAGATGCGTTTCAGACACTCCAAAATGCCTTACTCAGTGACAGATGTTTAGTGCATTTTGATCCTGCCAAGTCAGTAGTTTTGCAAGTTGACGCTTCTTCCTACAGAATCGAATTCAGACGTAATTGGTGAATAAGACCGATCTATTGCTTTTGCCTTCAAGTTGTTAGCCGCGCGGGATTAGCGGAGCGGCCTGCAGTCATGGACTGTGCGGTTGGTCCCGGTGGAGGTTCGAGTCATACCTCGGGTATGGGTGTGTGTGTGTGTGTGTGTGTGTGTGTGTGTGTGTGTGTGTTTGTCCTTCGGATAATTTAGGTTAAGTAATGTGTAAGCTTAGGGATTGATGACCTTAGCAGTTAAGTTCAAAATGGTTCAAATGGCTCTGAGCACTATGGGACTTAACATCTGTGGTCATCAGTCCCCTAGAACTTAGAACTACTTAAACCCAACTAACCTAAGGACATCACACACACCCATGCCCGAGGCAGGATTCGAACCGGGACCGTAGTAGTCGCGCGGTTCCGGGCTGAGCGCCTAGAACCGCAAGACCACCGCGGCCGGCAGCAGTTAAGTCCCATAAGATTTCACACACATTTCAACTTTTTTTTCTAGATGTTATCTTAGACTCACTGGAATTATTCTCACATAGAATAAGAAGCTCTTACTATTGTAAATGGGTTAACAAAATTCCATCATTATTCGTATAGTCGCAAGTTCTATTTAGTGACCAATCATAAGCCTTTGCAGTCCTTGTATCTTGAGTCAAAGCCGGTTCCCACACGCACCACCCAAAAATTGCGACGTTGTGCTTAGTTGCTCTCGCAGTATCATTATGAAATTGTGTCCAGACCTGTGGCAAAGCATGACAATCCAGACGTCCTATCCCGCCTTTCGATTGGCCCAGAATCTGATTTTGATGCATCTAACGCATCGTGTTGCCTCATCGATGCGCACGACTCTGAAGTGCTGAAATCTTTTCCTTTGTACTACGGAAAAGTTGCAGAGGCCACGCAAGCAATCCCAGATCTCAATATTTCCTTGCATTACACACACATGTCTTGGCCTCCTTCACTGAATAGTATCCAGAATTCGATCCTGTACCGATATTTTGCACGTCGGCATAACCTTTCAGTTCTCACAGAGTGTGATTCTCGTTCAAAATGACAATTTACGAGCGCGTGTGCTGATTCCCAAAGAGTTGCTAAAGGATGAGTTGAGATTGCTCCACCGAGGACATTGGGGAATTGTTCGCACTAAACAGTTAGTGCGACGGCGCTGTACTTGGCAGGGCATGGACGCCCACATTGAGCACATGAAGTCACAGTGTCGCGAATGCACGGAAAACCAATCCCCTGCTCCACAGTCACTCTAGGCTTGGCCCAAGACTCGGTCGCCATGTCAACGAGTGCACACTGATTCTGCAGGACTATTCTGGACCACTCGTTGGCTCATAGTGGTAGACTCTTTTAGCAAGTTTCCATTTGCGGTGCCTATGAACTCTACCCCATCACGTAACACCATTCGAGCGCATTTCTCCATATTTTGTGTGGAAGTTTTGCGAGAAGTACTTTTGTCGGATAGCGGACCACAGTCCACTTCATTCAGTTTTGAACCGTTTTGCGAACGAAATGACATTCGTCATCTACCAAGTGCTCCGTTTCACCCTCAGTCCAACGGAGAAGCAGAACGCTTCGTATGCACTTTCAAACAAACAAACACTTCCCACCACCCACACTCGGGAACTGGTGCTGCAACTTTTTCTCGCCTCCTATCGCTCGCACCCACGAGACGGACCATCAACGGCTGGATTTCTGCAAGGCCACCGCTATTCTTGCTACACCCACCGCAGCATCCGACGCCACCATTGGTCGGCAAGTATCGCTCTGAGCCGCGCAATCATGCTTTTTACAGGGTGTATGGCAACCGTGGGCTCTGGGAAAGACGCGTGATCAAGGAACGCATCAGCTCTTTTATGTACTGAATTATATGTCCCAATGATTTGCAGCGCTGCAACCCGAACCAAATTCGTGCGTTTCATTTATCCCGTGATTCTGCCGCTTTTCTTCCCGCACGGGACCGTTCGGCCATCGCAGCTGCCCGCTGGTGCTACCAGGGCACCCAAGTGGAGGGTATGGACGAATCTCCCTCGTTCTCTCCGTTCCCGCTCACCGAACCGATGGACCTTGACCAACCATCACTGATGCTGTCGCTGTCGCCGTAATCGTACCGGGACAGTCCATCAGGTCTAAAAATTTGTTCTGGCAGCCGTTTACTGGAGGATGTTAATGTTACCTCGTAAGCCAGATGGCAGGGTATGGTCGAGAGTACGCCGTCCTCCACAGTCACGGTTACCGATTCATCTCTTCGTCCACGGTCCTCTCGTTGTTGTTTGCATCTTCCGTATCCGAAAACTGTGTGGAATTTGGGGGGGGGGAGGGGGGAGGGGGAAGAATGTGCTGGCTTAAGATGTCACCAGCACACCGGTCGGCAAAGATGTAGCAGGAAGATCGATATTAGGCGCTGGATCAAGCGGGCCTATTGGGAGAGAGGCCAAAGACAGACTCACTAGCAACATTCCGCAGAATCCCTGTCGATCACAAGATTTAGTTCGCCGCCGCCGATCGGAGATTCGCAGCCTCAGTCTCACTCAGTCAATCTGTCTGTCACTAGCTCAGTCACTGGCGCAGTAACTCGCACTACAAGTTGGTGAGTGTCAGTGCATTGCGTCCAGATTAGTGTACATAGAGGGACTTGTACTCCAGCAGCCGTGAGGCTAACATGAACTGTTCTTTGAAGAATTACTATCACAACACATGGACTCACTTAAAGATGAGTAGCTCCCTGTTTATGTAAATAAACATGTATGCAGTTATGTTGTAGAGAGAAGGTACTAGCAAGCAAACAACATCCTCTCTCTTGATTCTTATGGTACGAGCACAAGACTCAACATTTACATCTACACATGACTCACATGGCAGTTACAATTGTCAGTCTCCTTGCAATTAAACACAAGTGTGAAACTATAAGAAATGGAGACATATAGGCCTATGTCTAAGTAACGTAGCTAATTATGTAATCATCATGACCTTCTTTATGTACTATTACAGCTTTATACCACTTGCCGAATGTATTTTGTATGTGCTTATTTTTGTCGCGATTTATAAAACTTTTCATTGGGTATGCGTCAGTAAGAGCATTTCAGCTGCATATACAGTATCCTACGTTCAGCTATGATTGATAATAAAGAGTTTTAGCAACAGACTGGCTGTCTATATTGCCTGTACCTCCATCCACCTCCAGTGGACAGCCACTCCGCTATAGCTTCCCGAAATAAAACTCGTAACAGCTGGTGTCAGAACAACTGTTGGGAGCTGTAATTGTAGACAAGTAAAGACAGAAATAAAAGGATGCAGCAGTAGTGGCAATCAGAGCACGTTTTTAAGTATGTGCCGATTTTAAATTGTTTCTGGGCATATCAGGTTTTGTTTTTTCATTTCCTTTCTTTTTTGTTTGGGGTTATTGCACGCTTGTTGTGGTAGCAATAAGAAAAAACTGTGTCTCAGTGAGAAAGTGACAACCAGGAAGCAATTCAGCATTTGCTGGAAGGCATAGGTGGAGTTCGATCTGATACTGAGGCTTTCCAAAAGAAAATTTATCGTTTAATGGATGCAAGATGGGAACGATTGACTTCTAACGTGTGTCCACACATTCTCAACGCTATTACTGCCTCGTTGGTGGCTCCATTTTAGGGAGGGCCTGGGGAAGCAAATTTTGCCTTTTTTGATAGCTTGCATACAGTCAGGAAGTAGCCACCAGTTTTTATATTTGGCTCGTTTACAATTTGTATGCGATGGTAGAATATATGTAGTATGTACTGAGGAGTTGCGGGATACTCTGCGCCTCGTGAACTTTCAGGAAAGGTTTGTAGATCGTTACACAGGAAAGAATACTTCTAAGTATTATCGTGCACAGCTTCTTGGTATAGTGCCAAAAGAAGAATAATCGATAGAAAGTTTTGTAGATTGCGACAGAGAAATCAATATTAATACATGTACCTGAGAGATGATGATCGTGCCATTAAGGAAATTCTGCAGGAAGCAGGATAACGGGAGCTTGATGCGTTTTTGTGGGGTCTCCCGGCTGAGATGTAGCCAAAAGTACACACAGAATTCTCTAAAGCATAAAACGAAGCTGTAGCGATTGCTGCAGTTTTTTTTAGTATTGACTCAGTAGGTAGGCAGAGAGAAAAGCGAGTTGTTTCTAACACAAGTGTCATATATTATGGATGTGGCCCGGAGGGCCACATTCTGCTGTTTTGTACGAATCCACATTGTCAAATGTGTAGGCAGGTCAGAAACTCCATTCGGAAACGTCCGCAGGCGCATAGAAAGCGGAATCAGAGTAATATTCATGTCCCAGCGTTAAATGGGAATGGAGCTGGTGTGACAACTGCACAAATAGGAGGTCCGATATTTAGTCCCTATTGTCGGTGTAGGTGGTGTACGAACCAACCCACGACTGGTACAAGACATAAAATTTCCACCACCTAACACAGAAAAAGAATTACAATCATATATCTTGATCGCCAATATTCACAGAAGACACCATCCAAATTTTCAGACGTAGTAGGACCCCCTTCGAATCGTTTAAAGAAGGGAGTAAGGTTTCCCTGGAATGCAGACTGCGATACATCATTTCAGCTGTTGGTAGAATTATTGACCACTAGTCGCGTCCTAACTTCTCATGACTATCAAAAACATTTTACACTGTCGTGTGATTCGAGAAACCATGGTCTGTGCTGTGTTTCGAGTAAAGAAATAGATGGGAAAGAACACCCAATAGCTTATGCTCCTACACATTTCAATACAGCGGACAAAAACTATTCATCTACGGAAAAATAAACGTTCATGTTTATTTTTGGCATACCTTTTTCTATTTTTCTCTGTATGGGCCACTGTTTAAACTCATAACCGATCACACAGTACTACAATAGATAGTTAGACTAAAGGATTCTAACAGTCGTGGAGTCTCTGGCTAAGGCAGGAGAGAGTGAGTAACAAAGTAAGTGCCATACAATATACTAGTGAAGTCTGGAAGAATGGCGCAGAGCTCTGACAGGTGGCCTAGATGGTCAATAGGTAGCAAGGCAAGCACTACTCATCTCTGATGAGTTCTGTACAACCGAAGCTCATGTGGTTGGTGCATCATTGTGCCAGCAAGTTTTCGAAACGAAGTTTTTTGGTAGGTCGCCAGTTCCATATTTGCGGGGCATTATGAACATCGTGCCACAGAATGCTGCATTTCAGAAAATAATTGGTGACAAAGGAAGGACAATAGGCAGAGCATTATGTACAGAACAACATTCCTTACACTCAAACAGTTGAGATGAGTCGTCAGTGAATCATATTCAAAGGTTGCCTGAGGTGTATACATCTTTACAAGTAATTCGAATAGATGTCCTTGGCCTCTCTGCTCAAACCCCAGCAGGGAGTCGCTATGTATTAATTATAAATGATCATTTCTCACGTTTATTGGATATGATTGGCATATCAAATCAACAGGCAGAAACGGACGTGCAAGATATGGCTAAATAATTCTTGCTGAACTCTGAAACAGCAGCGCTGTAATAACTGACCAAGACACTAATTTTAACGATGAGTTATAGAAGAGCTTATGCTGTTTATTATGAATAAAGAACTTACGAACTGGTGCTGAGAAATGGCAGAATGGATAAAGTACATGGAACGTTAGGAAAAAAGTCAATTTCTTATGTCAGTAGTTGCCACAATGACAGGAACACCCTTCTCCACTGTCATAACCACATATAACTCAAAACCCACGGTAGCATTGGCTTTTGCCCTTACAAGTTTTTTTTACCAAAGAATGTACTCCCGTTTCGAACTACACCAACCTACCACGGGATAAGACATACCCTCTGTTCGAAATTTTACTAAAATGTTTAAAATTATCTACCTTAGGGTTAAAACAACATGAATGCAAAGGCTCCAGGACAGCAGGAATGAACACGCAATAACCAGGCGAAGTTGTCTAAGTACAACGGCAGACAGTAGATGATGTTATCTAACTCTTTTAAGCCAGAAGAACAAACTGAGAATTGCATTTCGCGTTATCGAGGACCTTACCTGATAGTCGAGATTTGGTTGCATGTGGGAACAATTCGTCTATTGCAGAGTGAAACGGAAGCACTACCGAAATTACCGGTACCTCCTGATCGGGGAAGGGCAGTAGTTGTAGGAAATATGAAAAATAAAGGTCCAACTAGGCAAATGAAGCAGGATATACATGCGATTGTTCCAATCCATCCCCATGTTCTTAAGAAGCGGCAGGGACAGACAGACTAATTGGAAATGTCCTCCTCCAATAGGTTGTGGTCCAGACCCAATACAAAGCCAAATTACGGAGAACAGTGTGGTTCAAATGGTTCAAATGGCTCTGAGCACTATGGGACTTAACAACCGTGGTCATCAGTCCCCTAGAACGTAGAACTACTTAAACCTAACTAACCTAAGGACATCACACACATCCATGCCCGAGGCAGTATTCGAACCTGCGACCGTAACAGTCGTGCGGTTCCGGACTGAGCGCCTAGAACCGCTAGACCACCGGGGCCGGCAGAACAGTGTGTAGCAGCGACAGCTACAACCATCGAGCGCAAGACAAAGGAGAACGTGAAAGCCAAAGACATGTCTTTGAAGCTCGTAATCCTGTTGGGAAAATACAGTTTGACAGCAGCTATCAATGTAGTTTCTTTGAGTGGTGGTGAGCTATTTAAGCAGCAACCGATTGTAGATATGTCGGATCATTATTAATGTAAACGTATGTGCAGTATAAAATGAAATTCAGAGACTGACAGATACCTTTGGGAAACTGAAATACACGCTGCAATTCTAGATGGGGTTGAATGATACTCGAGAGGAACATCAGTTATTACTATAGACGTCAGATCGTTTCTACTTGAAGCTACGCCAAACCATGGAATATCAATTCATGATACAAGACAACATGCTGTTGAATGATACTCGATGGGAATATCAGCTATTAGTATCTACCGCAGTTCGTTTGTAGAAACAGCTACCATTGAACTGGTCTTGCAGGTTTGACAAAAGAGGGGCTGGCTAGACGCAGGTAGCAGAATCCTGAAGTCAGTATTCGACACAGCCGAAACAGTCACAGTCGCACGTGGAAGGCAACCAGAATATCACTCAAATGCAATCCACATCGTTCGTGTTGTAACTGCGACCGGGAGTACAACAATATCGAACAACGGAGTCAAAGGAAATAAACACGTCCACTCGTACACAGAACAAGTAAGTAAGCTGTCTAACGCGAGGCGAGGTGTCAACAGGCGTATGCGAGATTAGACTAGCTGTCTGAGCTTTTATTTTTTTCTTTATTGTTATTTTCAACACCTTGTACAAAGATCGGCTGTCAGCAGCATAATACGTTGCTCTTCAGACGAGAGTGATACAGTATAAAACATAACGGTGGCACAGACGATAGAAGACAAATGGCGGGAAAAAACTGTAGACACTGAAAAAACAATATACACGAAGCCGTTCACGCTGGACAAGAAAAAACACTAAAACCTGTTGACAAGGCGCACATAACACGGGTGACGGCGACGGCTCAGGTGAACAGTGGTGGCGTGACTGCGAACGAACACTAAACACAAAACGAAGGCACACACACGAGACACTGATGGCGATGATCTCCGGTTGGATGATATTTTTTTTCCTTTATTGCTATTTTAAAAACTGTACAACAGGCAGGCTATCAGCAGCGTTCTATGCTCCTCTTCATCCACAGGATACACAATGAGAAACTACAGAAAGATTACACATAGGTTACAGAACGGTGGATAAGAAAACAGTTGACACAGAAAAACAAACACGGAGCTGTTCACACTCGACGAGAATCCACACTTGAAACTGTTGACACGACGCACAAACCCTGAAGACGGCGATGGCACAGGTGAACGATGGAGTGCGACGGTGAACACTGAACACTAAACACGACGGCACACACAAGACACTGATGGCGAAGATATCCGGCACGAGAAAGTCCATGTAGCGTGTGCGAGCCCGAGGACCGGCCAAGAGGGGAAGAAGGGCGGGGGGGGGGGGGGGTATCGAGAGGGTGAGGAGGGGAGAATAAAGACGCCAATGGCTGAGAAGATGGGAGGAGGAGGAGAGGGACAGGGGAGGGGAAGTCCGGGGGAGGAGTGGGGAGAAAGGGAGGAGGGAGGGGGGGTGCCCAAAATAATAGACTCAGGAAGAGGGAAGGAGGATCAAAGTTGGTAGGAGGGGTATATGGAGAGGAGGAGGATATCATCAGGGAGGGGGAGCTAGCGGAAGCCACCTTGGGAGAGGGTAAGGAGGGTGGAGAGATGGAGACCAGGTGGGACATGGGAATACAGGCACGGCAGCGGGTGGGGGTGGGAGAGGATGGGGGAGACAAGCGGGTGAGGAAGATCGAGTTTGCGGGAGGTGTACAGGATCCGTATCCTGTCAAGGAAAAAGGAGGAGGTGGGGGAATGGAATGAGATCATACAGGATCTGCGTGGCGGAGGGGAGACGGATGCGATAGGTGAGGTGGAGAGCATGGCGTTCAAGAATTTGGAGGGATTTGTAAAAGGTAGGGGGGCGGAGATCCAGGCCGGATGGGTGTAACAAAGGATATGGCGGATGAGGGTTTTATAGGTGTGGAGTATAATGGAGGGGTCCAGACCCCATGTACGGACGGAAAGGACCTTGAGGAGACGGAGCCAGGAGCGTGCCATGGCTTGGATTGTCCAGAGATGTGGGGTTCAAGAGAGTTGACGGTCGAGGGTGATGCCAAGGTACTTGAGGGTGGGGGTGAGGGTGATAGGACGGCCATAGATGGTGAGATAGAAATCAAGGAGGCGGAAGGAAGGGGTGGTTTTGCCTACAATGATTGCCTGAGTTTTCGAGGGATTGACCTTGAGCAACCACTGGTTAAACCAAGCAGTGAACCGGTCAAGATGGGATTGGAGAAGGTGTTGGGAGCGCTGGAGGGTGGGGGCAAGGGCAAGGAAGGCGGTGTCATCGGCAAACTGGAGAAGGTAGACGGGGGGTGACGGCGGCGGCATGTTCGCCGTATATAAAAGGTACAGAAGGGGAGATAGGATGGAGCCTTGGGGCACACCGGCAGAGGGAAAAAAGGTGTAGGAATCCGTGTTATGGGTGGTGACGTAGGAAGGACGGCGGGAGAGAAAGGAGCCGATCAGACAGACGTAATTAATGGGAAGGCGGAATGCCATACACTGTCATAAGCACGTTCGAGGTCCAGGGAGAGGAAGATTGCAGTGCGACGGGAATTAAGCTATTCGGAAAGGAGATGAGTGAGGTGAAGGAGAAGGTTGTCGGAATAGAAGGATGGCCGAAAGCCACACTGGGTAATGGGAAGGAAGCGGTGCTGGCGGAGATACTGGTGGATGCGGCGGGTGAGGATAGATTCCAGGACCTTGCTGAAGACCGACGTAGGGCTGATGGGATGGTAGGAGGAGACGGCGAATGGCAATTTACCAGGTTTAAGGAACATCAGTATACGGGAAGTTTTTCACAGGTTGGGGTAGTAACCAGTGGACATGACTACATTGGGGAGCCTGGCCAGGGTGGTGAGGAAAGAGAAAGGGGCTTCATGAAGGTGACAGTATGTGACACGATCGTGACCAGGAGCGGTGTTGCGTTCGGTGCGGAGTGTAGCAATTAGATCCTGTGTAGTGATAGGTGCATTGAGTTCAGTGTGTGTAATGTTGTCCAAGTACTGGAAACCAGGTGCGAGGGGAGGGACAGAGGTGTCAGTTCGATCACGGACATCCAGGAGGAGAGAGTAATCGAACTGGGGATCGTCTGGGATGGAAAATACATCAGAGAGGTAGGAGGCAAAGTGATTGGCCTTACTAAGGGTGTCAGGGAATGGTGATCATCATGGAGAAGAGGATAGTAGGGGGAGGGTTTAGTTCCGGTAAGGTGATGGAAAGCTGACCAGAACTTGGACAAGTTGATAGGTAGGGTAGCATTTAAATGGGTGCATGTCTGTCGCCAGTCCCGGTGTTTCTTGGCTGCGATCAAATTACGAATATGTAGGTGGAGTTGCCGGTGGCGTCGTAGTGTGTCCGGGTCATGCGTGCGGAGGAAGGCACGGTAGAGACTACGGGATTAACGGAGGAGGAGGATGGCCTGTTGGGGTAAGGTAAGACGGTGTGGGTAGATGGCGACAGTAGGGACGTGGGCCTCCACGGCCTCAGACAAGGAAAGGAGGCGGCATAGGTTACATCATCAGGATGGTGGTAGGTGAAGGGGTGGCTATCGACCTGGTTGAAGAGGGTATCCCAGTAGGCATTCCAGTTGGCACGGGAATAGTCATGGACGTACTTTGGGGGAGGGTCATTACGAGGGTCGGGGCGGGGGCGACGACTGTCTGAAATGGTGAGGAGGAGATGGTCGTTACCAATAGGCTCCAGGACATCCACCGTTATGCATCCAAGGAGGTTAGGGGAGAAAGGATAACATCGGGAGTGGAGTTGGATTTGGGACGGGTGTGCTGGGGGATGGGGATGAGGTCCCCTTGAAGGGAGGAGAGGAACCGATGCCACCGCCATATCTGGGTGGCGGAACGACTATGGATGTTGAGGTCGGCGGCGATCACGTAGGAAGAGAGGGTACGGTCAATGTGGAAGAGGAAGTCAAAGGGAATAGGGATGTTAGGGAGGACATAGATGGTGGCGCAGGTGATGGTAAGGCCAGGGAAAAAGAGACTAAGGATCAGGTGTTCGGTGGGGAAGGGAAGGAGAGGTTGGAGCCGAACTGGGATCTGGCGGTGGTGACCAATGGCAACTTTGCCACGTGCAATCTGGAGGGGATTATTGGAGCAGTGAAGGAGGTAGGGCGATGTGTAGACAGTGTGGTGGGGCTGGAGGAAAGTTTCATTGAGGAGGAAGGTATCCACGCGGTGGGTGCCAAGGATGTGCAGGAAGAGGTTCTTGTTGGCGGAAAGGGAGCGGATGTTGTTGAAAAGGATACAGTGCTGTCGCGCCATGACAGGGATTTAGACAAGGGTGTCAAGATGGGAGAAGATAAAATGGGCCTGGTTGTTGAAGTAGGTGGCATACATTTTTAAGTTGAAAATGGAACGGGCGGCGAGGGAGACCTGTTGGAGGGTGAGAGGGCGCTGGAATGGGTGGACGTTTTGTAAGACAATGGTGAGGAACCTGATGATGTCCTCAGCGGTGGGGGGGGGGGGGGGACAAAGGCAATTGCCAGGAGGGGTGGGAGCGTCCAGAGGACGGACAGGTACAGTGAGTTCAGGAGTGGTCGGAGGGGGTCGGGCTTTACACTTTTGGGAGTAGGTGGGATGGGGGAGATTGCAGGTACTGCAGGAGGGCAGGGATTGTAGGTTAGGGCACTGCCAGAGGAAGTGCGCTTGTCTACAATGTGGGCAGGTAGCGGCCTCGTGGCACTCAGCTGTTGGGTTGCGTTATAGCGCAGACACCTCTGGCAGTGCAGGGATTGAGGAGGGGAATGGGAGGGGTCGACCTTATAGCGCTGGTTGAAGAGGAGGGCACCCTCTGTTAGTGCAGGGGGCGTCCTCGGAGAAAACCCGCATAAGGTGGGTGGGGCCGGCCGAGTTGAAAATGCGGCAAACCGCCCACATCTCCAGGGTGGGATGTGCCTTGAGCTCCGCCAACACCTCCTCCTCCGTGATCGACGGACTGAGCCGAGTGATCATGGCAGTGAGGGCCGGTGGGTGTCGTGGGGGTTGGGGTTGGCAGGTTGGAGATGGAGAAGGAGCAGGGGTGAGGGAAGCGTTGGAGCCAAAACGGGTGCTGGGGAGGTGGGAGACGATGTCAGTAAGGAGGGTAGGGCTGGGGGAGGAGATGAGAACGGAATCCCGTCTGGGAGTGAGGAGAGAGATGGGGGCACCAGGGACGTGTTGATGGAGGAGGAGGGAGAGATTCCGGGCCTCGAGAAGGGAAGGATCCGGACGGGAGAGGAGGTATTTGTATAAACAGGGGGGAGGAGGAGGAGGAGGCGGAGGGAGCAGGGCCAGGTGGAGAGACATCCATGGCATCCTGGGAGGGGGACGGAGGATGGGGCGGGGCCTTTTTGTGAGCGAAGGAGATGGTGGTGCCACTAGGGCGTTTAACGGGGGCAGAAGGGTGGGTGGTGATATGAGGGATGGGAGCTATAGGGAGGTGGCGGGAATGGGCAGGTCCTGGTGTTGGCGCAGCAGACAGCGCCTGAGATGGTGACGGTGAAGGTGACGGCCGGGGCCGCTGCTGCTGCTGCTGCTGGAGGGCGGGCTGGCTGGCGGGCTGGCTGGCTGGACCGCTGCTGCTGGAGGGGTGGCTGGCTGCTGCAGGCTGGACCGCTGATGCTGGTCGGTACCGCTGCTGCCGGCCGGGACCGCTGCTGCTGCTGCTACTCGGCTGGACCGCTGCTGCTCGGCTGGACCGTTGCTGCTTGGCTGTACCGCTGGCTGGTTGGCTGGCTGGCTGGTTGGCTGGCTGGCACCTGAAAAACTAGCGCCTCGATTAGTGCTGGAATGGTACAACTGAAGGGCGGTAACCTTGCGGAGTACCGCCGGAGTGTGGTTGGCTGAGCGAGAGGCAGGCGCTTAATTACTCTACCGGGGGCGCCGCTATTGGCCGCTGGAACCACGTGTTTCACTGTGGCGCCCTCACACTAAAAGCGGCCTAGGAGACACGCCCCGCCACAGCTTATGGCGCGATGGTGCAGAGATCTCTATGGGTCGTCGACGTCCATGACGTCTGGCTCGGATTCAAATTCCGCGGCGCGCGGTACCAGAGTTCGTAAATCTCGAAGAAGATGAGGTAAACAACAGCCGAACATTGGGTTCACGGCTACCGTCCTCGTGACCGACAGACGGTAATCAGCTGATGCAGTAAACCACAACATAGGTATTTTTAAGGACAGGCTGCATAACGTCGACACAAAGTAGACCATCGCCAGGCTTTTACGCACTCTCTCCGAAAGTATCACCAACACGCACACTGAAGCCACAGAGCTGTCGAAATCTCTCCTCCACGCTGTCCGAGGCCATCTGGCGCCGACACTCTTATCTCCAGGCACTCTGGGAAGGACCATGTAAAATTCTAATCGCATTACTGGCACCATTTGAATTAGTGATTAAAATTCTTCTGGGTAATATGCCGCGTCATTTCTAAAAAACTAACAACAACTGATTAGTGAACAGCGAATAAAGCCATCAGACATTATGGTCAGTTTTGACGTCAAGTCTCTCTTCACTAACGTCCCTATTGAGGAGACTATGCGCATTCTACAGGATCGGATCCCACCAGATATCTGCGATCTGGTGCGCTTATGCCTGTCATCAACATACTTCACCTGGCAGGGAAAATATTACGAACAGTTAGATGGTGTGGCAATGGGTTCCCCGCTCTCCCCTGTAGCTGCGGACATCTTCATGGAAGCTTTTGAGCAAACGGCCCTAGCTTGTGCTCCGTTACGTCCCAGTTGTTGGCTACGATATGTGGATGACACATTCGTTATCTGGCCTCACGGTGAAGCGGAATTGGGAAACTTCCTCCAGCACTTAAATAGCCAGCACAAAAATATAAAGTTCACACATGAGACTGAAAACAATGGTACCTTGCCATTTCTGGATGTGGAAGTATATAGAGCTGCGGAAGGTAAACTGGGACACAAAGTGTACCGGAAACCAACTCACACTAATCGGTACCTGCACGCTGAGAGCCACCACCACCCAGCTCAAAAGTATTCTGTTCTGCATACGTTAACTGCCCGAGCCTACCGGATAAGCGATGAAAATAGTATCAAAGAAGAATTAAAGGAGCTACAAAACACGTTTCGTGCCAACGGCTATGATGGCAACATCATAAGAAAGGTAGCTAAAACTAAAGGGAGCAGAACACGAGAAGAAGGCAAAGAAGAGAAGCTTCCAATGGTACACTTACCATATGTAAAAGGCGTCAGTGAACGGCTAGGCAACATCTTCCGCCGACGAGGTTTCAGACCGATTTTTCGAAGCAGTCACAGGATCCACGATATGATAGGTTCCACCAAGGATACAGTCAACCATCTGAACACTGCAGGTGTTTACGAACTACGGTGTGAATGCGGAGCTGCCTACATAGGAGAAACAGGAAGACCTATCAGCTTACGAGTAGCAGAACACGAACGCTACGTACGACTACAACAACACACTAAATCGGCGATAGCGGAACACCACCGTGACTGTGGACAACCTATCAGGTTCCAGGAAGCACGAGTACTGGCGAAAGAATCGTGGATGCGAGAACGCAAAATTCGGGAGGCGATCGAAATTATTAAGCAGCCTGACAACATCAACAGAGAAGACGGCTACAAACTCCCAGCGTCCTGGCTGCCGGCCATCCCAGTCCAACGGGCCGCGAGCGGCCGCGGGGCAGAAGCTACACGGGACACGGACGTATCTACATAAACAGCTGTAGAGCAACTGTCAGTCCACTTCCGCGCACAACAGGAGGAAAACTTGCCGACCAGAAGCGGAACGCTGATTGGCGGTCAGCTACCAATCGATGACGACATGGATATCCACGAATAGCCCCTTTCCTTCCATCTTCCCTTACGTCATGACTAGCCAATCATTTTAGAGGGCCAATTAAAATTCTACAACCGTGACGTCAGACATCGATAGTCTGTAATAAATAGTAGCACCTACCCCATGCAAAACCAGTCGTGCCCTGAGGAAGGCCGTTGCAATTCGGCCGAAACGTCGGTTTTAATTTATTATTGTTGTTAGTTTTTTAGAAATGACGCGGCATATTACCCAGAAGAATTTTAATCACTATGACACCGGCCGCGGAAGCCTACGTTCATATACCATTTGAATTGTTTGCAATAGCATAGGAGGAATCCTGCATTACACTATAACACTGCGCTGCCATAGTAGTCAGTACCATAAGGAGGTCCAGGGTGAAATTTTGGTAAGATTTTATGGGACCAAACTGCTGCGGTCATCAGTCCCTAATCTTAAACGATAGTTATTCTAACTTAAACTGACTTACGCTAAGGACAACACACACACCCATGCCCGAGAGAGCACTCGAATCTCCGAAGGGGGGAGCCTCACGGAGCGTCACAAGACGCCTCAGTGTCAGAGCGGCTACCCCACCCGGCCACGACCAGGGTGAGAGTTCTGGCGGAGATGGAACTAAAATGTAAAGGTTGGCAGTTTGAGTGTTTCAACATCCACACTTGCCCAGTGGCTTGGTGCAAGCTTTAAAAATTTATGTGCATGCAAAAAATATACGAAATAGTATTCGTACCTTCCAATACAAAGTCACACGGCCTACTCTGCACAGTGGAATTACTGCCGTGCCGAACAGGGCAAGTCATTGTGTACCCCACTCTTTTCACTCCGAGATGCATGCGAACGGATGCCACATGACTGAAACCTTATTCCTTCAAAAGACAGGGCCGCAGTGATTGTTCTCAGTACCCATACGCGTAGCTGTTTTCTGCATCTGCTAAGAACAACGTGACTTTGGTGGCGCACAGCGAACAGAACTCGAGTAGCAGCGATTGTTCATAAACTGTACACAACGTAACCAGCATCTCAACATCTACATCTTCGAGTCACATTCTACATCTACATCTACATATATACTCCGCAAGCCACCCAACGGGATGTGGCGGAGGGCACTTTACGTGCCACTGTCATTACCTCCCAGTCCTGTTCCAGTCGCGTAAGGTTCGCAGGAAGAACGACTGCCGGAAAGCCTCCGTGCGCGCTCGAGTCTCTCTAATTATCTAAGGACTTTCCCAATGAATCTCAACCTGGCACCCGCCTTACCAACAATTAATTTTATATTATCATTCCACATCAAATCGTTCCACATGCATACTCCCAGATATTTTACAGAAGTAACTGCTACCAGTGTTTGTTCCGCTATCATATAACCATACAATACAGGATCCTTCTTTCTATGTATTCGCAACACATTACATTTGTTTATGTTAAGTGTCAGTTGCCACTACATGCACCAAGTGTCTATCCGCTGCAGATCTTCCTGCACTTCGTTGCAATTTTGTAATGCTGCAACTTCTCTGTATACTACAGTATCATCCGCGAAAAGCAGCATGGAAGGTTACTACGGCTTACATTCGACGTCAACATGCAATACCTATTCATATGCTGGCCCCAGCACACCATGCGGCATAGAGGTTACGAGAGTATCTGCAGAGACAAACGACAAGACTCGCTGGAAACACGTGGCCAACTCCCTCTCAGCCACCAGTATTTACGATCGCCACCGCGGACCGGAGGGACAATTTATCCACTCAGTTTTAGTCAGTTAGCTCGAGACTGTTATGACAGTTAGTTATAGTCTGTACACCGTGGAGTTCATGCATATCACCGAAATGGAACCAGAGACTGAGTTCTAGCACAGAGACAGCCAGCACATGGCAACCTGGTGGTAGCCGGCCGCGGTGGTCTAGCGGTTCTAGGCGCTCAGTCCGGAACTGCACGACTACTACGGTCGCAGGTTCGAATCCTGTCTCGGAAATGGATGTGTGTGGTGCCCTTAGGTTAGTTAGATTAAGTAGTTCTAAGTTATAGGGGACTGATGACCCCAGATGTTAAGTCCCATAGTGCTCAGGGCCATTTGAACCATTTTTAACCAACCTGGTAGTAAACATTGCGGACTTATACTTCAACAGCATTTAGGCTATTTGAACTACACACAAGAGAGAGCTTGTACCTCAGCATTTGAAACTTCAAGCTAAGTAGCACTTTGTTTACGAAGAAAGAACCCAGTTATAAATTTCGTGCAGTTAGTGTTATAGAAGGAGGATACTGGCCACCTTGCTTCTCTTGGTTCGGCTCTACAGAGACAACGAGACGACGTAAAAGCGGCTAAAGAGAATACAACAGTGGTGACGAGAAAGCTTCAGTGACGAAGAAGTTGCTTGCTTCTCTTCTGTTACAGATTTCAGGGCTTTCTAATTGCAAATTTGTTGTTAAGATCTTGTGTGTATTCCAGGAAGGGAGCTGCAGAACTATTCAATTTTCTCTTTTCAGAGGTTTTGCTTCCTTCTTTTTTGCTATAACTTATTCGTGTAAACCATGGCTAATCCACCATTTCCATTCGCTGCTCCCGTGCCACAGCCGCAGACGGCCAATGTAATGGACCCAACACAAGCTTTTCAGTATCAGAACTGGCAAATTGCAGCCTTGCTAACAATGGTACAACTTCTGGCTGGACAAGCAACGACAGGTGCACGCCGGACCGACCGACATACCCAACAAGTGTTGCTGACCAGCTATTCTACGTTTCGGCAGTTTAACGACAGGGAAGACGAATGGCACGAATACCTGACACAGTTCCATGGTAATTTTGCAGTTCATTGCATTCAAGGTACTGTGAAGCTACAGTACTTTCTTTCGATTGTTCGAGTAGTAGGGCAACCTTCGAACCACCCCACTTTCCCACTTTCCATTGTTGCCAAATTTATTCAAAATAGTGGCGATGACGTCATCCAAGATGGTGGCATGTAGACTTGACAACAGCGCATGACGTCATCCGAGATGGCGGCTTTTGGCGGGAAAATAGGCCAATTGTGCTACGTCCACTAACCAAACCTCCAGAAAAAATGGTGGGAAGTTTGAATTTTGATGGGAAAATAGACCAATTGTTCTGTGTCCACTAACCTAAGCCTCCAGAAGAAAAAATGGCGGGAAAATTTGAGTTCCAAAAGGATAATGCATTCCAAACTGTACTTGTCTTTATTATTATTATTTATCATTTATTAACATTCATTATCATTCATTATCATTTATTATCACTTATTATTATTTATTATTTTTGGCCTGCCTCCACTAGAAAATTCCCTCCAAATTCAAATTCCAGTACAATAATGGCTGCAAAACCTTAGTTTTGTTTATTATTATTCATTATCATTTATTGTGATTTATTATTATTCATTATCATTTATTATTATTATTATTATTATTATTATTATTATTATTATTTATTATAGGCCTACCTCCATTATAAATTTGCGCCAAATTCAAATTCCAACACAATACTCTCTCAAAAACTGTATTTCTATATATTATTATCATTTGTTATTTATTCAAGATGTCCAATTTTCTCGGTGAGAAAGCCATTTTCCTTACATCTGTAACAAAAATCTATCACAAGTTCAAACCCCAACACCATAATCGATCACACATACAGACTTTCTCCATCACTTACCTATCAGATTCGCCTCAAATAATAACCTGCACTTATAGTAACCTAAGTCACATCCTTTGATTTTGCAGGAGGGAAGGGACTGAAGACTATGTCAAGCAGTACAGTCCTCATTTTTTCCCCAACACAGTCAGCACACATCTTTGATATCGCAGTGTAGTCGCCACGATGTCCACCCTTCAACTGAATTAGTTCAAATCCTCGCCACACCCTGGCCAGCGCGCGGAGACACTGCCGACGCCCGTCACGTGAGGCGGTCGCTCGCGCTGGACTGCCGGTACGCTGGGAGCGAGCCCAGCGATCGCTCTTACGTCGTAAACATGTTTTCGCTGGACACGCAGGAACTTGCCGAGTTTGACGTCACAGCGGTGCCTTGTCCATTCACCGCATGTATTCGTCGCCTCCGCACGTTTCCCGCCAAAATTGTTTGCCTCGGAGCTGAATCACACAAGGGTCGACCATTCCCTGCCACACTTTTGGCGCCAAAGTTGTTTTCCTGGGCACGTCCAAACCTGTCGCTCCCAACCGCTCACCGTACACCACGTGTCCTTGTGTGAGCGAGAATGCAGTGCTACACTTTTAGCGGCAAAGTTTGCTCGACAGTGGAATCCGCCATGACTGTATAACAGCATGTTTGGTCGGCACTAGAACGCTCGTTAATTGACTCTCTCTCGCGCACTCGTTATAACTGTACAATTGCTGCACCGCCGGCCCGCTTACGTCACACACCCTTCATACATGCGGCGGACATAGTCTTCTGGAAATATGCTAACTCCCAGATCGCTCATCTAACCTATCAACTACCTAAGTACTTAATTCCATTTCGCTTTTAATCATATTAAATAATTCAATTCACAATTTCATATAGGTATGCAAAGGTGTTCAACTAACTAATTTCAACTACTTTTCGAGGACCAGACAGCCACCTCTTCCTTGGAACCAGCACAGAGTTTGAACTCTGGCAGTAAAGAAACGTCACTTCCGCTTTCTCTACCAACCTACGAAAATTGGAAAGAAAGGGCACTTGTACTAATCTCAGCCACCCGACCGCCACTTCCTCCTAGGAACCAGCACCAAGTTTGAATTCTGCCAGTAAACAAAGCTCACTTGCACTTCCTCCACGTACCTAAGAAAATTGTTGCAAACGTAGCTCATCACCACTAAACTAAGCCACCAGGACTGAACCCCTTCCTACGCGTTTTTGGTAAAAGGACTCACCCTGCACTAGGCCCATGGATGGAGGAACGCATTTACTTTATTTAGGAATGGAGTATATCACACCGACATGTCCCACACCATCCAGACGGGCAAAACACTACAACATAACTCATTTATAATGCTCTAGACACACGCTTGCTGCCAGCCGGTGTGGCCCAGCGGTTCTAGGCGCTTCATTCTGGAACCGCGTGACCGCTACGGTCACAGGTTCGAATTCTGCCTCGGGCATGGGTGTGTGTGATGTCCTTAGGTTAGTTAGGTTTAAGTAGATCTAAGTTCTAGGGGACTGATGACCATAGATGTTAAGTCCCATAGTGCTCAGAGCCATTTGAACCACACGCTTGCTAATTGTAAACAGTTAAAAATAATGCATAGCACAGCCTACAGACATGCGAACCGCTCGTAAATAATGCAAAACATTTAGGTCCAAATAGCCAAACCACTCCTAATTTTCGTAAGTAATTTCAGTGCATAGGCTGAAGGAAGGAGGAAGGAGTGTACTTTATTTATTTGGGACATATATTTTTGAAACTTTTGGCTCTCATAGGTTTCGATATGTAAGGCAGGTTCTGAACTCCAGTAGTGCACTACACTTGGCATCAAAAACACACCCTTCAAGATATTCATTCCAGTTCAGACCTGCAACTCCTCTACAGATAAATTTGTCCAGTTATTTGTCGACTCACTCATAGTCTGACCCTATTGCCGTTACTGTGCAAAAACCGCTCAGACTGCGCTGTGCTGCTCGGGGAACTAAGAAAGGACTGCACTATTTTTATTTCAAGCCCTTTTATTTAGTCATGGGGTATATTTGTCACACAACACCCACATTGATCCGATTGTGGTCATCTGACAACTCCTAATTTCACCATACAATACCAAACTGCTCTTAAATAATGCAGTACACAATATCCGCAGACGAGCTCTGTACTCTTAAACTCTCCAAATAAAGCACAGCACAGTGCACAGACATGCTGGCAAAATAGTGCAACAGAAGCGCCCAAACACCCCCAGCTGCCAAACCGACGAAAAGTCTCTGCTCATCCTCCCCCAAACATGATCACAACACAGTCGCATTAGTGCGTGAAATTGATATTGCCTATGCGCCTTAGATTACACTCCAGGGCAGGCCGTGCACGCGTGCGGTTGGCGGGAGAAGGGGTTCCAGAGCCTCCACCCAAGTTTAGCTTCCGCGCTCGCTCGTGACAGCCGAACAGAAAGGGCACTCTCCTCTGACATACGTGAAAGCTGCATTGTTCTTATCATGTTTACAGCTGGCGTCTCAGGTCTGGACCTGCCTTCATGTATATTGTCAGAATAGCGCATAGCTCGTCGACACACATGAATAACAACGCTGCGAAAAACTTACTGTGGTCACGGAAAACCGATCATTCTGTTCTGTGCTACATGGCCGTTTAATGATTGAAACACTCTATTTATTTTTTCAAACAACTTATTTAACCATACAGTATATCTGGCACACTATCACAAAACACCCACCCAGATTTGCCCTAGGCCATGTCGCACAGCCCACAGACACGCACCCAGTCATAATTTCAGTACACACAATAGCAAACTGCTACTAAATAATTCTTCACACAGATGTGTAGATACACTCAGTACTCGTAAACTATCCAAATAATGCGTAGCAGAGCCTGCACATCCACTCGCAAAATAACTCAGCAGACGTGCTCAGGTATCCCCTCTGGCACCCTGCCCACAGGATCGTAAAGTCACGCATCCGCCTGATTTCAGACCTCACACAGCCCCTGCTCGGTTTCCGCAAGCTTGAGTTTGCACGGTCGACGCGCTCGTCAGCTGTCAAAGCACACACAGACGCCTGTTCAGGAACGCGATCCATCACAATCCTGAGCCGCGACCACCAAACGCGGGTGAAAGTCAACTTTATATCAACGAAGCATGATTCCAAAGCGCAGCCTCCATACGCTAGACACATCATAGCAGCACATGTCTTTGCCTCCTATGACACAATAGCACACTGCGCATTGCTCCTGTCATGATATTACACGGCCTTTTAACTAAACATAACTACACGTCCCTGCTCTCGCCTCATCGCGTAACCAGCCATCTAAAACCTCAATATTATTCTTACTTTGCAACATTTTTTTTAAAAAATAAGCTCTAATTTACTCCTCCCACCGCACTTAACGTCACACCTGTCTCACCATCAACATACGCAAACATCCTCAACCCTATCTTGACGCTCATATATAACCCCACAAACCTTGTCCTTCAATCAATTTACCATTCTCATCCCATCTTTTCGATTTACAAACTTAGCCTCTATCTAAACACCAATCAACTCATCTTTCTCGCACTTTCAACAGTAAAATTAGTTTTAAGCACATGGCGAAGTACCAAAAGCAATTAAAGAGTCAACTTTTTATACAGAGCATCAAGCACATGCGATACTCACACTTATATTCAAAGCCTGGTCCATATTTACCACCTCCACATTGAATTAAATATTGTTACCATTGTCGCAACATTCTGCCAGCGCTCGATTTGGACCTTTTTTCCGCTCTTAGCTGTTGTCACTAGCGGCCGAATATCACTATCTATAGATTGCATAAATTTCCACATAAAAAAATCTCACGCCGCCGTTTAGAGGCTCCTATATCCGAACACATAGCATCATTCAACAACTATCACCTGCTGTTGTCTAATAACTCATCCATCAAGTCTGGGGGCTAGGTCACCCCTTCCTTTCTTTCTACCGTTCTTTCTTCCTTTCAGCAGGAGACAGCTCTTTTTTACAGTGGTAGCTAAATTGGGTCATCAACTTAACATCACCAATCGCGAAACATATTTTCAAATACGTAAACACTTTTACTCAATTACACAGCGTTCCTGCTGAGGACATGACCCTCAATATTACAGTTCTTAATCCAGTAGCCACCAAAACAGGTACTTAATGCTCAATCTAATCCCACAGCACCTTACAAAGTGAGCGGCATGTCAAAGCCAGATAACTGTCCATCTAAACAGCCGTCCACTCAGCCCCAGGACCAGCATGCTGAAGTAGGCTCTCTCTATACCTGCTCTCCAGCTATTGTCTCACGACATACAGTGCTCAAATGGATTCCTGAACAGCGCCGATCTCTATCTCCCCCTTGCATCTCCAACAGGACATGTAAACAATGTCTCCCCCCAGCCTGCGAACACGACAGCATTCACCCTTCACTGACAATTTCCACTCACAAATCTTAAACACTCGCATATATGAAACTATATTCACTCCTGCCAAAACTCACTTAATAATAAAAAAGCATTCTCCCTTTCTAAGCATAGATGAGTGTGCATTTATCTTAACCCATCTGACCTCTGCAATTTAAGTCGGAGAAAGACATATCTGTTACCTTCTGCTACCTGCCTATAAACAGAATGATTTCAGTTACTACAACAGGACCTTGTTTTGACCATTCGTTGGAAAAGGGCAATGTTTTACGTTCCATTCTAGATACAAGTACAACAGATCATCAATATCCTGTCATCCTTATCCTCTACCATCAAACAGTGAAAAAAAGTTACCAGCTATAAAAGCTCATCATATTTACAAGTCGCGAAGGCACCAATGCGATCCACCTTCAGCGCGGACAAACGGAATTCACAACACTGTCCCCGAATAACTCAGAGTGCGACCATCCAAGAACTCCTAACAGCTCGCCAAGTCTGACACCTCAAACTGCAGATGCCTATGTGAACAAGATCATATTAAATATACACACATTGCAGAGACCACTTTAAAGTTTGATCACCCATACTCTAAGTGAATGAGATGCTACCTCTGACCCTTGATCAACCAGTGTTTTAGAACACGCTTTTGCAGACTGTCAAACAATTCGTCTTCCTGCCTCGACTTCGAAGTCCGTGTCTGATTGTAAACAGAAATTAACACTGACTAATGCACTGCCTCTCACAGGAAACTATACCTTCCGCCTTTTAAATCATATTCTTACAGTCGACAGCATAACATTTAATGATATTAAATAAAGGACAGCCGTAACACAAGGAAACTAGAAGAGCCTGGTGGTGTTGTGGTGACAGATGGGATGGATAAGACACCACCGATCTGCTGTAATATTATCCATCACAGCTGATATCGCGAAAAATTTTACAGTACGTCCAACACTGACCAATCATGTGACAGCTTGTTTTCCTAATTTCAGTATCATAGCTAAACCATACCTCCTCTACTTTGAAAGTATCATTGCGAACATTCATAGATGACTGCTCAGCACGACCATTCACTCTTAATTCTCGAACACATAAAAACGATCAAAGTATACCAGACAACGCTATATATATTTCTAAGACCTCACGCATAGGACTCGATTAATCTTTCTGCGTATAGTGGTCACAGAGCTATCTCGCCCTCTTACATTAAAAGACCATCCTCACCTCGGCGTTAACCAACCTACCCCGCAACATCAATACCCAATTATTATTACTCTAGCAGACGAATACAGCTAACTCCACCTCTCTTGACAGGATAGAGCTTTCCTAGTCCTGACCCCTCCACGTGCACAGCATTTCTCGAAATGTAACCAAGTCTTGCAGCTTAGCAGACCATATCGATTTATAGTAAGAAATCTCAAAGTGCCTTAATTTAATAGCATACAGTTAAGAGGAACAAAAACGGAGAGATATTTATACACAAAGTAGTTCGACACATTTTAAGTAAATCATGCAATCTATCTTGTGTAAAATATTGTTCCAGAGTCCAGGATCGGTGCATCGTATGTTCTAGTAGGAGAAAGAGAGAGGGCGAGAGAGAGAGAGAGAGAGAGAGAGAGAGAGAGAGAGAGAGAACATAAACACACACACTCCTAAGGCTAGAGCTTTCAGCACTTAAAAACCGGTGATAACCTTAGATCGCTTACTTTTCCGTCCAGACAGACATACATCATTCTTCCCGGCTCCCCTACGCTGAGCTATCTCTCCCCCAATCATAAAACTTTTCCTTCCTATGATACGAGACCAATGTAGCCCTGCGGACACGTCTAGTGTCCAATGATCACATCCGATCACGAGTCACAAATTATACTATAACTCCATCAGTTCTACACTCCTGGAAATGGAAAAATGAACACATTGACACCGGTCTGTCAGACCCGCCATACTTGCTCCAGACACTGCGAGAGGGCTGTACAAGCAATGATCACACGCACGGCACAGCGGACACACCAGGAACCACGGTGTTGGCTGTCGAATGGCGGTAGCTGCGCAGCATTTGTGCACCGCCGACGTCAGTGTCAGCCAGTTTGCCGTGGCATACGGAGCTCCATCGCAGTCTTTAACACTGGTAGCATGCCGCGACAGCGTGGACGTGAACCCTATGTGCAGTTGACGGACTTTGAGCGAGGGCGTATAGTAGCCATGCGGGAGGCCGGGTGGACGTACCGCCGAATTGCTCAACACATGGGGCGTGAGGTCTCCACAGTACATCGATGTTGTCGCCAGTGGTCGGCGGAAGGTGCACGTGCCCGTCGACCTGGGACCGGACCGCAGCGACGTACGGATGCACGCCAAGAACGTAGGATCCTACTCAGTGCCGTAGGGGACCGCACCGCCACTTCCCAGCAAATGAGGGACACTGTTGCTCCTGGGGTATCGGCGAGGACCATTCGCAACCGTCTCCATGAAGCTGGGCTACGGTCCCACAACCGTTAGGCCGTCTTCCGCTCACGCCCAAACATCGTGCAGCCCGCCTCCAGTGGTGTCGCGACAGGCGTGAATGGAGGGACGAATGGAGACGTGTCGTCTTCAGCGATGAGAGTCGCTTCTGCCTTGGTGCCAATGATGGTCGTATGCGTGTTTGGCGCCGTTCAGGTGAGCGCCACAATCAGGACTGCATACGACCGAGGCACACAGGGCCAACACCCGGCATCATGGTGTGGGGAGCGATCTCCTACACTGGCCGTACACCTCTGGTGATCGTCGAGGGGACACTGAATAGTGCACGGTACATCCAAACCGTCATCGAACCCATCGTTCTACCATTCCTAGACCGTCAAGGGAACTTTTTCTTCCAATAGGACAATGCACGTCCGCATGTATCCCGTGCCACCCAACGTGCTCTAGAAGGTGTAAGTCAACTACCCTGGCCAGCAAGATCTCCGGATCTGTCCCCCATTGAGCATGTTTGGGACTGGATGAAGCGTCGTCTCACGCGGTCTGCACGTCCAGCACGAACGCTGGTCCAACTGAGGCGCCAGGTGGAAATGGCAATGCAAGCCGTTCCACAGGACTACATCCAGCATCTCTACGATCGTCTCCATGGGAGAATAGCAGCCTGCATTGCTGCGAAAGGTGGATATACACTGTACTAGTGCCGACATTGTGCATGCTCTGTTGCCTGTGTCTATGTGCCTGTGGTTCTGTCAGTGTGATCATGTGATGTATCTGACCCCAGGAATGTGTCAATAAATTTTCCCCTTCCTGGGACAATGAATTCACGGTGTTCTTATTTCAATTTCCAGGAGTGTATATAAAAATGATAGTTATTAGCAGCCGGTAGATCCTAGAAGCAAACAAATACGAATACAGCAGCGTCCAACATGTGAAAACTACAAGTCATCCCGTCACCAACTCTGTAAACACCCATCTGTCGGGTAAGTGTGTACACAATGATTACAGATCCTCACAAATACCCACAGCTAACTTAGTTATGACGCTGAAGTTTCAATTTTACACCAAGCATGCGACAGGGTGGGGATCCCGTAAATCAAAGTGCGTTTAGAGGATTGTGTCAACTTTCATCACACATCAGATGGAAGTCCTCCGATGACCAATGGGTTCACCGTTAACCATCGCAAGTAGACAGTGCTTTAAACCACATACGGAACACGTAGCCGCATACCTCTAGAACACAGGCCATAGCATGCGACTAAAGCATCCAATTTGAATACTGGAAAAAAAATCAACCTTCAGCAACTTGTCCTTTCTCTAGAATTAATGAGTCAACGTTTGAATCGTACCTAGTTGCAGCTCTGTCTCAATCGATCATCATGTACACTCTCTGTTATCATTCAACACAGATGTGAGTAATTTTAGACGTGAATGATTCTCTGTTCTCTTGAAAAGCATCAGATACAGTATTCAACTCGCGTGTATCACTGCTATCTCAGTAGACATAGACTATAATACGAACACAACGAGAAAAAATTGAGTACCTTCCTTATTCCGCTCGCTTCGATGTTATCGTTTTCCTACATTCCTCTTGTTGCCGCATACTTGACTCCATGTACAAAATCCCCCCTGCGAACCAGAATATAAGCAAGTACGTTCTCATTTTCACCGCATTTCGGTGTATATTAGGTTAGTTTACACCTATGAGCTTATCAGTTTTCGAATTTCTTTCGATTTTATGTCAGATCCATCTACGCGACTGCGACATAAGCTATCGTTCCGTTTTCTAAAATTGCCTGTAAATGTAACCAAGGCGTATCCATTCGCCTCCACATTCGAAGAGCGCTTGCTCTGTTTTCTGTATCTCTATGATCGATGACATCGAAGCGAGCGGAATAAGGAAGCTAGTAATTTTTTTCTCGTTGAGTTCATATTATAGTGTATGTCTACTGAGGTAGAACCAACATCAAAACCACAGAACACTGTGTATCCTATGATACGACATTACAGTCTATGGTGCCAGTGAACTTGAACTAAAAGTAACTGGTGTTACCGGTAATAGTACAATATTTTTAGTACCTATTTTTGTAATGAGAAAAAAATTAAAGTAATTCATATCATATGGGCTGTAAACTGAAATTGAGGAAAAAAGATGTAACCCATGGAATTTAATTCTTATAACATACAGAACGACAACCTGTAACTGCAGTAGTATAACTATTTGTATAAGCTGTATGTAAGTGATTGTATATTATAAAAATAAACTTTTAGAGTTGTTTAAAAAAGTAATAAACTATTACTCAGGCCCACCACATTCTCTTCGCATAACTTCGTATTATTTCAGCATTGCTATACATTTGAAATAAATTCAACTAAAAGTCTGTGTTAGTTACAGGAAAACCATTTAAAATAAGAACAAGGCCTCGCTTTTCCTGCACATGCGTTAATTTGCGTTATCAACACCAAGCATCCTAGCTTTAATGACGCCATACTAAATTCTGCAAACATATTAGCATACCAGGGGCTTTTTGAGTATGTGGGTGATGACTATCCCACCTAAATATGCTATCCAATATTACCATAATTAATAACTACCTTCAAGAGTCATATGTTAATTAACACAATTATCAGCATAGTATTGGCCATTTTCTGTAATTTGCTGTAACTGATTTTTATACAAATACCTATTCTAAGTACGAGGCTAAAAGCATTGCTACGAGGAAACACGTGTTGCACTACCTTCTGTGTGCCTTTACATTATCTATTCCACTAAAGTCTTATTTGTGCAAACCTCAGCCTATGCTCAGAACGTACACACACACTTCTAAAGAGTCGCTGATTACTAAAGTATTGACTCGTTGACTAAATACAGACTAATAACTTTTTGGGATTGGTCGATATAAAACGATAGGCGGACACTAGGTCTAATGTCGTGTGTAAACCAGTAAATGGCGAGTATCTCGACACCACTGCGCTAACACACTCCAAGCATCCAGTCAGCACTCTTAGGTAGAATAAAGTAAGACATGTAAGTACAGTTAAGCCGAGACGGAGAACTCCAATACATTCATTGCAAAGCGTAGTCCTGTCTCCAAATTAGTTTCTTCTGAGACATTAGATGATTTTGCATCTTTAGTTCTACAAAAAGGCTGAAAGTGTTAGTCCATCCACACCTCTAGGCAAATTGTGTGTGACTGAGGGCTGTAGTATTTAAAATGTTATCCATTATTACTAATAAATAATGGCTCAAAACGGCTGCCTTCAAATTCCTTATATACATAAATGCAATTTCGAAAAAAAAGTATTAGACACTTTTCTGTAACCATTTCACAAGTATCTATTCTAAATACTAAAATGTATACGAAATAGACTATTTCTATGACTTAACATGTCAGCAGAATTCTTTTGTGTGTCCATTACTTTGGTCAGAATATAATGGAGGAAACGCCCGAACACTTTGCCTCAGATGCGGGCACGAGTGGCGCGATGAGATTACAGCGACAAAACTGTCATAAACCCCTACTGGTGAGTCATCCTATTTCAGCAATAGGTGCATCGGAAATAAATTTTACGCTAAGTGCTGTAATGCTTACGGCTTCTGCAAACACAGTGATAAATGAGTACATCCCTCCATTACTGTTTATTGGTATTTCGCACGACTGATCAGAGATTACCGCAGTCACAAACACCATCAGATTCATATGTACAGTCAGGCTCAAAAGTATCCGAACGACATGAATTGCATTTCACCTGATTCGTAATCGCTCCTTCGAACAGTTGCTTAACTATTGAAAATGGTTCCAACAAGTCACCACTAGAAAACTCGGCTCTGTATCGCAATAACCCAAGATGTAAAGTAATACCACGACACTACAAATATCAGGAAATACCTTATCACAGATAAGAATGTCCTTCGGGCTTGTAAGCTCATTTTTTATTGCAATAAATGACGTACCTGGAATGTTACCACTCTCATTACTACGTCAGATAGGTGATGCACGTAGTTAAGATCGTCGTATTCATGATTTCCACTTCAAAGAAACATAAGGTACTTGTTATTTAACACAAAATGAGATTAAAAATTTAAGTTATTCACGAGCAGCTAGTTGAGAGTATGTATGAAGTTCAAATGACACGACTAACCGTCTCGTTCTCCATATGCACTCAAACCCAGGTCGTGCAGACTGAGATTTTGTGACTGACTGAAACTAACAGTCATTCCTGACTAGGCATACAGAGAGTGATATACCTCGAATTTAAGCAGTATAAGTTAACAAATATCAACTTTACATTTTTAATGTATTATTTTTATGTATTGTATTGTATTATTGTATTGTAATGTATTATTTATTGTCCATGTTAACGAACTACGAGAGATGTTAAATATTGCTTCTTCACAAGTAACGTACTTGAAATGCCGTGAGGTAAAGCTTTGTGTTGGACAGGGATTCGAACCCAGAACGTAACTGGATTGTTATCGAAGCACAATCAACTGTGACATATCCGATTTTCTTGGTAGTAGCTAGATGTTTGAACTGAAAGGGTGAGAGGAAACATCAGTTTTTTTGTTCCCAGGACTCCAACCCGGCACCTATCGCTATTCTATTCTAGAGAAAACTAACGTTAAATATTGGTTTGTTACACCAGCATTGACATGTGAGAAGTTTTGAACTAGAAATAATGTGACGAAGAGTTCAGTGCTGACTGGGAATCGAACCCCACCCATATTATTGTTGGCTACACACAAAGAGGCGTCAGCTACCGAATTTATCTCCACCAGCAGCTCGGAATAACATCCTTGAACTTACAAAAAAATGGTTCAAATGGCTCTGAGCACTATGGGACTCAACTGCTGTGGTCATCAGTCCCCTAGAACTTATAACTACTTAAACCTAACTAACCTAAGGACATCCATGCCCGAGGCAGGATTGGAACCTGCGACCGTAGCAGTCGCACGATTCCGGACTGCGCTCCTAGAACCGCGAGACCACCGCGGCCGGCCTTGAACTTACAGAAATCTTGCAAATAGTTATATGTCTCACAGGGAGCCAAAAACGTCCGATGTCAGCGTTGATAACGAATGAAAATGCATTAAAAATCAAAATTATTATCCAACAGTAGGTAGGTGTTCTCATGCTAGAGCTTGATAATACATAATGAAAACCTCAGTGCTGGGCGAGGATTCGAACTCATTCACGCGCAATTGTTGAGATGTTGAGGAATCTGCAGTTTTGAGCAAACAACAAATTGTATTCGAGCAGTATTGTCACGAAGTGATCAAATTCCGCGTTAAGGGTGGTTGCGTCCCCAGTTCAGAACCAATTTTTTTAATACAACAGCTCAAATAAAAGATGTAATAAGTGTCCTGTGACCCTACATAGCCTTTGTTCCATCACCAGAAATAAATAACTACCACAGGAAAGGTTACTGGTGATAGAGTTCCCAAATTTCTCCACTCCTGACTTTATTGTGGTTCAACGTAACGTCTACTTGGTAGAGAAGGAATATCAGGTTTAATGTGAATTTCAGACCACAGTGCCATTATACCTTCTTGACTTGGCGTAGCCAGAAGAGAATAGAATCAGTCACTCCCTACTAAAAAGTCGGAATCGAACCAGGCCAATAGCAAAGTAACCTAGCATCAATCCAACAGACCACCAAACAGTCTCCTCTGAAACTCGTTTTTCTATTATAACACTCGATGAGTATTCTGACACACAGGCTCCCTGTAGTGGTTTGCACCATGTTCAGTACATTCATTTACTTGGTTGACCGAACAGCCATGTACTAGCTGCCTCGGTAGCCAGTGCATACATACTACTCTATTTGGTAAGTACCGAAATAAAATCACGTAACTGCCACCTACACAGAACTTCCAACAGTGTAGGATGCAGAAATTTAAATAGGAAGTGTTCCTTTTCATTTGAGCAACTCTATTGCGCTATCGGTTTGTTGAAAACGTCGTGCAGTGCAAACGAGAAGCTGTAACTGCCTGTTTCTCAGAAGTCTATATCTGGCCATCTGTATTATCTCACAGCACTATGGAATGCGGACTTTCTGGAAGAACTGTTGCTGACTTCTGGAGATGTGATAGCTTCATGACGGATATTAGCGTAACGGTAAGCGTCGCGCACTGTAGCTAAGACGTCGTAAGTTCTATTTCATTTGCTGCAACATTTTTTAAAACGCCATTCTGCTGTCTGCTGATGTTATGAATTTAAAGGAACTTTGAACATAATCACCTTCACTTTTCAACCCAAATTAGTCGCATGTGAAAAAGGGCTAAATCCTGCGACATTTTGTTCTTATCAGGCTTAATAGACGACCAGGCAGCAGATGCATCTCGAAGCTTTTCTATTATGTATGGGGAGAGCGCATCATGCCCAAATAGTCAGGAAAGTATATTCTACATTATCTGTCGTCTGGTAGTGGCATTTTATTCTTCTATAAACCTTGTTCGAGAGCTTTAACTCAGAACAAGTTATCTATATGCATGTAATCAATAAACTGCATGAGAATTGTCAGACTCTTATAGATAACATCAGAGAATTCGCATATATCGTTTACGATTAACTTCTCTCTCATGTTTACTATTTTTTCAACGACACTGAAAGAAACCATAAGAAAAGTGTGCACTGTATTATAAGAAATGAAATAAAACTACCCACAATAACCATACAACGTAAGTCTGTTTTCATAAAACTGAGTGTCGGTACACAAGTGTGCCTCTATCGGCACGAATTAGTAAAATACTACTCGCTTGGTTTCGATTGGGTCTATGTTTAATGGGTATGCTGTGTTATACCCAACAGGTATGCAAATGTGGCATTTCATAAATGATGTGTGTGTGTGTGTGTGTGTGTATGTGTGTGTGTTTGACAGAGAGAGAGAGAGAGAGAGAGAGAGAGAGAGAGAGAGAAATAAAAAAGAATGAGAGGGGAGGATAAAAAATTGTTGTAAAGAAATAGAATACTGGTATGTAAAGAAATATTTCATTGAAATGACACGTTCCACATCAGCACGAAATGTTGTATTCAAGATCTATGGAACATGTATCAGTGTAATCTTATCATATCATATTTCTGACTAGCCGTGAAGAGTGGTGAATTACCGAAATTTTCGCCAATATCAGTAACCAAATCTAAACTTGAAAATAAAAGACGTCAGTTCTTTTAATAAACTGGCACTCCTATCAAGACCCCTTCATCCCTGTTAATTAACCACGAACGATGTCAGATATATTTCCATTCAGAAGCAATAAAGTGTGTATCCCTTTAAAGACGAAGCGCATGATGTGAAGTTCTGTGATGGAGATACGAAACCAACCCGTAATCGGATTGGTAACTAAGTAAAATCAAATGTTACGTATCGGTTTTTCTTATCAGGTGCTAGGTGTTTGAATCTAAAATAAGGATACATATTTTTGTGCCTGAGCGACCTTCGAACTGGACTCCTATGGTTCTTCTATATAGTTAACGAATATAGCTTAAGTATTAATTGCTTCCTCGCAAACAGTATGATGTAAGCGTGTTTGACCAGAATTTATTGGTTACACATGAAAAGACATTAAAAAAGCACGTTAAAATTCACTAGCAGGCCGGTGTGCACATGATAGGGCTCGAAATGAAATTATGAATATTTTTGTACTGAATCAGGATTCGGACCCACATACTTACCTTTGGAGGAGACCTAGAGAAGATTGCAGTCTTGGGAAAAGGAGCGAAATGATTGAACTATACTGTCCCGGGAGATTCAGATCCTCGAAAGAGGAGATACGAATTAGAGTCACAGACCAGCACCAAATTTCTCAACGTCTGTAGTTCAGTCATGTACAAGTAAAATAAGAGCCCTGTTCCTGTAAATGGCAATCGGTTCATCAAATAAAACAACATTTTCTAATGTAAGTTACTTTACTGGCGACAGTATTTGTGTTTACCATGACCAACTATATCATTCCCCAAAGAAAACCCGGCTTTGTCCAGTTGGGAATTAAGGAACGAGTTGTTTAATTGCGAATTCTGGATTATAACATATTTCTCTTGAGATTGCCAGAGGTAAAGTAAATCTGTTAGTGCCTCTCAAAAGTAAATGCCTGAACCCATGCATAGCAATTGTGATAGTTCGTTCCACCAGACTATTGTGGTCACATTTCCCAGCACCAGGAGTGCGTTGTAACGGATGATGTGCTTAGCTTACAGAGTTAGTCACGGTGGAATAAATGCGAGTCTATTAAATGGTTAAGTAGGAGCATCTTCTGACGTGGAGATTATACTATTCTGACGTCAGCAGGATGTAAAGACCCTCCTAGGCATCATCTCCTCGATGTGAAGCCATTTTGAAATTTTCACTAATTCAGGAAATTTCTTACTTCGAGAAAATCCACTGTGAAGTGTGAAGTTACCAGATAATTCGCTTATTACCGTCATTATTACTATCATTTTCTTCATACCATTGGTGGAACACATGTGCTTGAAGTTCATTTAAGGCCTTTTGGTCATTATAAAAGTAGTTGCCCAAGAACAGGTTCTATCCCTGTCTATGGAATGCGATTCATGTTAATAACAAACATCAGCAATTACTCGTAGATTACATTAAAAGTAAAGTAATTGATGAAGGCGTTACTTGATAACAAATACGTACCCCCTTTCTTCATTCACATGCGCTTAGAAATGGCTGTCGAACACTGCCAAACCAAAAGTCAACGGATCTTACTGCCTTCCGATATACGTCGCTGACAGTTCTTCCATATGATTTGGTCGACGTGAAGTGTTTCAAGTTGTGTATGACAGAAAATGTTTTAGAAAATCAATTGTTTTCCTTTACAATAAACGGAAAGATTTTCATTCTAAGCTATCCAAGTTCAAAATTTTCGCAATATTAGTTCAAATTTAATATTCGCTTCAATAATGTAGGAAAGTATTTCACAGTTGCAAAACCTGCATCTGACTCATTGTCCATACAGTTAGTCGCTGACCATAAATTCTAGCTCAGAGTGACACCAGTTTAAATAACCTAATGTAGCGAAGACTGTTTGCCAGTGTTCTTTCTCATCGTAAAACATGGAATTCACTCGTATGGCTCCATAAATACACTGTAACAGTAATTTCTGTGTGTATATAATGCATACGGATAATAGAATTTAGTGGTGCTCTTTCTTCCACTTCTGTACAACATGTTTGTGTTTTCATACTGCAGCTTTGATACCAGTAAACGTAAGTAACCGGCCGAGCACTGTCACCGTTCGAGTTGTCAAGGTGGTAGACGACGATGCTGTCGACCCCAGTTACAATCTTGGTCATAGCTATGTTTCAGTGCCTTTCTGCGTACTTCAAGATGTACTTTTATACACTTAGTACGCATCCAGGCCGAGCAAGGTGGAGCGGTGGTTAGCACAATCGACTCGTATTCGGGAGGACGACGGTTCATTCCCGAATCCTGCCATCCTGATTTAGGTTTTCGGTGGTTTCCCTAAATCGCTCCTGGCAAATGCCACGATGGTTGCTTTGAAAGAGCACGGCCGACTTCCTCCCCTGTCCTTCCCTAATCCGGTGAGACCAATAACCTCGCTGTTTGGTCTCTTCCCCCAACAATCCAATCCAATCCTACGCATCCAAACTGATATCTGAAAGAGCTGTATATAGCAACATGAATCAGAAATGTTTTTCGTGCAATATATCAGACAATACGTCAGTGCAGCAAGATTTCGTTTGTGTGTTGCGCATGGTCAGAGGGCAAACTTCAAATCAGCAACAAACACACTTCGGGCGTTTGTTTATCAGAAGGGGATGCACGACATGCGCCGCTAGCTTCATGTCAGGATATTATTGGCTGCAGGCAAAAAGTCGTTTACATTTCCTCCTTTTTGTCTGACGTACTGTGGAGATCAATCAGATCGCTTCACACATTTCCTGTGTAAATCTGTACTGGTCTGACTAGGGACAGTATGTCAGGATGATGGCACGTTAACAGTACTGTAACACTTATAACACGCTCATTTCCGGCTTCTGTGTCGGGTTATGTGCAGGGGTAGGCCTTCGGACTAATTTGGCATATCCATTATTCAATAGGCAAATTTATTCCACATAAAATAATTTTGCTCGTTTGTCAGCTGTACATAACATCTATGTGTGTTTGTGGAAAACATTCAATACTTGACTACCACAGCATGGCTGTACATGTGAACAGTTGTGTTGGAACATCAAAACTTAATAGGATTATGAATAATCAAGTTCATGGACAAATGCAGGTACCAGTGCTGACACCAGCAACCTCCGTTTGTGTAACAGCATCTGCTTTCTGCACTGGCTGCTTAACAACCGAAGCAAAAGAAGAAGCGCACGTTGGGGGCAGCATAGCTTCATCCATTCTCTGTTATCATTATATGGGATTCGATTCGTAGTATTAAGCTCTTTTATCTCCGACTCTTCCAGATACAAGCTGCGGTCCCGACTCCGTACAGGTTGAGCTCTAGAGCAATTCACACACTTCAATGGAGAAGGCGGCTTTGCCACATTTACGACAAGCAGTTTTTCCATGGCAACGAAGAGTGGTATGACAAAAGCACTGAAACTTAAAAAAGTGCGTTGGTCTGGGGACGTAAAGTAGCACACTTAGGTGAAGGAAACCGGCCTTAGCGTGCTACAGAAATTTTGTGCTATTAGACCTGAGGATAAAGGAGGCTGACTTCGCGTGTCCCCCATCCACTCTCTTCATTATATTTTGCATGTCGACTGTATCTTTGGGAGCCCACTCATCTCTGAATTCCTCCTTGGGAATATCCACCACATCTGTGCATGTTATAACACCTTTGCTCTAATTGAAGGTGATTCTAGCGCTGTAAAATGCTACAGTATTAGTTTCGTCTACGATTACATCAACATCTCCCCTGCTAGTCTTCCTATTGCATACGCTCGTCGTGACTTGATGTCAGGTAGACACATCTCTCATTTTGTTAAACAAATCCCAACAAAGTCTCGCAGTATTTTCATATCCATAATATTACGTGGTCTACACCGAGCTCTGAATCTATAGGCCAAGCACTTCATACTTTATGAAATGTAATTTACTGTTAAACAACGCCTCTTTATATTATACAGCCATAGGCTTTTTATATTTCTTCGAAATGATTTCCACCGCTTCCTGCTCAGATCTTTTCCAAGTATGCCTGTTGCTGATGCGACGTTGCCCTTGTATTGGGGAATATGTCAGTTTCGTATTGACACTATGTCTCTCAAACGTCCCGCCCTTCCAGTACGAAGGCACATTCGTGTGGTGGCATCGTATTTGTGTATTTAATCCGTTCAGTGAAGTCCTAGAGCTTGTGGCAATGAATTTTTTTCCTAGGTATATCTAGAAGTCAGAGTAGGCAAGGAATCATAATGGGTATGCAGCAGATGGATTGTATGGTAACGAAATTAGATTTATTTTTCCATGCAAAACACACAAATACCACATTAATTGGCTACTGGTGTAGCTGAGTGTGTAGTAACAGATACCTCTGACGTGCCGTCCCGTATCGCGAAGCACTTGTTAACACATTGTCCAGACCCCAACTGTAACCAAGAACATTGTGTAAGGAATGAAATGGTGTCTTTTTAATACTATGGAAGATAGTCCACATCGACAAAAATGGTATTTCTGTCATTTCTACGTTTTAGTGCGTATGAATCATGCTTCCTCAATGATGACCAGTTTTTGCAAGGACATCTTAAGATGACAATGTAATCATATGAAGAACAGACCTTTTTAGATTTTATTTCTGTTTGATATTACGGCGTCTGCAAATATAAAATTTCATTTGCATATTCAGCAAAACGTAGAGAAACTGGACGAGTAACGTAGAAAACAAAGTTTTATTTACAAAGAATGACACGGTTTTTAAAATTGGTCCTTGGTAGTTATTAAGGTCTTTGGATACGCCTTCGGGCACCACTCCGTACTTCACGAGGATGGATCTACCCTGAGCAATATCCCGAAAAAAATGCAGGTGGATCCAATTCTGAAACCTCTCCGAGACCTACCCTGGACTCTTGGATCCCCCATGTCTCCCACCCCTGTGGTAACACAAAATAGCGAAATTGAACAATGTGTGTCTACAATAGGATACCGTTTGTACCTCAAACATGATTATTGTCTCCGTCTGTTTCATACATCTTTTAACTTTAGAGCAAATATGCGAAGTTTTACCATTATAGTTCGACTGTATTGTGTCTTATTAACATACGAGAGAGTACAACTGGATGTCATCATCGTTCAATGATCAAGGACTGATAGTTTGGTAAGAATCAGAAGACTTAAAACTGTATTTATGTAAGACATCTAAAGTCAGTAGTCCATGTGCGTTTGTGTTTTAGCATATACAATCGTTGGCTTTAACCTACCAGTTTAACTTTTTCCGATCTATCACAACAGCTAATCAATTTCATGAACTATTCTACCAAACTGCCAGTTTTTACCGGCAATTTATCAATTACTGGATTTTATATTCTAACAGTTTCTGAGTTTTACGACCAATTTCCGACCTATCTTGTCAAATTGCTCATTTCTAGATTTGGTATCCCACAAATTTGCCAGTTTTTTCACCAATTTTGCGATCTATCTTGTCAGTTTAACAATATCTGGATTTGGTGTCCTGCCAATTTCCTGATTTTATCGTCAGTTCTACGAGCTGTTCTGACAATTTTCCAATTTCTATAATTGACATCATGCCAGTTTGCCGATTTTACGAACAGTTTTATGACCCATCTTGCCCGTTTGGCAATTTTACAACTAGTACTAACAGTTTCTAGATTTGCTACCACTGGTATAACATTTTCTGCCATTTTGTGGAATTAGAAATGAGAAGAAAAACGAATAACCCTGAATAATGGAGATTAGAAGCCATGTCATCCTTTGTAATGAATATACCGTAGTCTTCCACGTTAGTGAACAAATTTTCCGCCGTTTCGCGGATTATTCTATGACGTCATTAATTTGCACAAACTGTAATGTCAAAGTATCTTACTATGATACATATCGCCAACTGCAGAATATGTCAAGACATCATTCGATTATACTCACACACACACACACACACACAAAGAAACATATAACAAAGTTACGGATGGTTATCACATGCACGCTACTTGTACATGGCACTCCGGAGAGAGAAGATAAGTAGGTATTCTGGACATTGTGTATAACGTACGTTGTATTGTAGATCCTATGTTCGAGTTAACAATCATGTTGTACAGTGCAGCCACACACTGATATTGTATACAGAGACAGATAATATCTAGGAAAGGCAATTCTTAATATGATTACGTTTTTATCTTGACACATCCTTAGAGAAACTGGTAAACATTAAGGAATCATGATTTATCAACGTTAAAACGTAGAAATGGCGGGGAACACCATCTTTCGTCGATGCTGACTGTGGAAAGGACCCTATTTTACATGTCGTATAGTGCTATTGGTGGGACATTCGGATATGAATAATCTGTTCAAATGGCTCTGAGCACTATGGGACTTAACATCTGTGGTCATCATTCCCCTATAACTTAGAATTACTTAAACCTAACTAACCTAAGGACATCACACATATCCATACCCGAGGCAGGATTCGAACCTGCGACCATAGCGGTTATGCGGTTCCAGACTGAAGCGCCTAGAACCGCAGGGCCACACCGGCCGGCAATCATCTGTTAACAACTGCATTTGGATATGGGGATGGTACGCCAGAGACAACGTGTTTTACTCGCAGCTGATTGGTGTTATATTGCGGTGTCTTACATGGGAAAAAATGAAGTTCTATTACCACATAAACCTACTGTAGCTTACCAATTATAGCTCCTTGCCTGCGCTTATTTATAGAATCTTCTAGAAAAAATGATTATAAGGGGTGGTCAGAAATAGTCAGAAAATCTTTCAAGGGCCTTGCAGGGTAGGTTGTCTTAGAAATAATTGTTGACAAACAGTTCAATACTTGGCGCCGTTACCGAAGTAATTAACATTGAAGTTAGCCAATCAGCCCGTTGTGGGTGCAAATTCAAGCTACTCGCCAGAGATAGTGTCGCCAAACGTTTCCTTCATTTAGTTTCGGAGAACCAAATAAGAGAAAATAAGAATTGGACATTGCGCTGCAATAAGGATGGAACCCGTGCCAAAGGTTAAGCAAACTCACGCGCTGTTATCTTCACTATTAGAACAACTGACAGCTGGTGGGCCGCTTGGAAATGCGTACACAATGGCTTGATTGGTTAGCTTCAATACTAATTAACTCTGCAACGGCGCAACGTACTGAATTTTTTTCTTAACAATTATTTCTCTGAGTAACCTACCCTGTAACACATTTAGAACAATTTTATATTATTTCTGACCACCCTGTGGAGAGGGAGTAATAGAAATTTGTGTCGTAAGCTGTAAGACATTAATGTATGCAGTAGATATGGCTGAGTGATGGCACCACACATGTGTGCATTTATAGTGGAATGACAGAACGATATCGAGACATGGTTTGGAGACGAAACTGTCATATACCACTATACGTTGGTAGTAGTGCTTCACTATAGACCTGAAATTAATTTCGAGGATGTATAAAAAGGCAGTGGTTGTGTCAAACACAGAGCGGTTGGTTGACGTAAAATTCAATTTTCTAGTGGGTCACGTGCCTGGACTAGGGCATCAGAATTTGGTGTAGTCGGTTGTCCCCATAACGTTATGGATATAGCTTGAGACATTTCTGTGAGTTTTTACAAAATGTGAATTGCGTGATTACCTAACATCAAGCCATGACTTTTCTGTGTAAGAGGAGGACTCGCAAGTGGGGCGCTAATGTTATTGTAAACCACGATAACACGATTATAACTTTCTTGGCTAAAGAAATGGAGGCGTGATATTAAAGGGGGGTAAGTATGTTTTTGTTTCAATCCATAGCATTGTTCGCCAAAATACATCAAATATAGGTACATCGTCAAATTAAAAAATGTATATGTTTTACTACTTAACACTGAGCCTCGTCTTGCTTACGCTGGTACACGGCAATGTTACTGAAATCAATGATAAGACTGCTTAATGAAAACAGCCTTCAATTGTAGAAGGGCTTACATTACAAACTAAACAATGTGTATGGAAACATGGCTGCCTTGCGAGTAATACAAGATATATGCAGTTAGTGTAAATAGTGATGGAGCGTATTCATGCATCGGACTTGTGGGGAAGCAAGCGTACATCAGTATGTCCAGTGTGGCGAGCAACATATTGCATTTTCTTCGTTGCTCGGACAAAGTCAGTCTGACAGCACCTAGTGCATGCCGTGAACAGAGCGAATGAAGAGACTGAACAATAATCTTACGTAAAATTAAATCTTCAAACATGACCAGATTATGTAGAACAAAACCGGTCTCAAACGTTCCGAATCGTAGCGGAATCTAATGGTTAGTTTCTTCAGAACTCCAGTTTCTTCCAAATTTTAAAACCACGTAATATAGTACTTAGAGAGTTGCACATTTGGAATTCGGTTTAGTTGATTATAAAAGTATTCTCTTCAGGTTTTCAGGGCTCTATCTCTTTTACTTTTTCAATTATTCCAGTACTTTTCGAAATATTAGACGCACATAATACAGATGTTCGGGTGTCCTTCCTTTGGAATTACATTCAGTTTATCATAAAAACACATGGCACACGACTTCACGTGGCTTCTCACCTTACTTTTTGAATTATTTAGTAAAAATATTCATATTCAGTTACAGTATATATGATACAAAGCATAAATGACAGCACTGTATTTGACGTAAGTAATAATGAAACTGTACCAACTTCCACTGTGATATTTTAATTCAACACAGGTACAAAAATAAGTAGACATTTCAGAGGCCGCTATACTGTACATCCGCGGTTCCTTTTGAAAAATTTTGGAGGGTACAGTTTAAAAGTTTCTGGGCTGATAATTTTATACAATATAAACATAGAACACCGTAAAGGTTGGCTTAGAGAAAAATTGGAGCCGTTGAGGTCTTCAGCTGTCGACGATATAAATAATTTTGTAGTCAAAAAGGGTACTAGGTCAGCACTGCTGCCGACACTGGAAGCAACTCTGGAGCGAGTGTTTTCTTTGCTGTCCGCACCCCGAGTACACAAAGACCGAGGTGTCTGCACTGAAGAAGCTATTCGATCGCCGTCAGTCATAAGGAATATTTTACCCTCCGCTGTTGAATGTGCTGTGATCCTGTGTACGACAATCCACTCGCTTAAGTTTCGGATGGCGCTAATGACGAAAGACGTTATTGGTTTCTCGATCGAATGATATAACGCGGAGATCTTGTGAGATTTTGTGAAGGTGAAACTAATTGAATTAATGATTTACTGGTAAACTTGTGTTTCGTTTTCGATGCCATGTTTCGTGTGCCACCCTCTATACAATAGAAAACGCCGTGGCACGTGTCTGACATTATTGTCCACTTTAAAGGCCAGCAGTTAACTTTATTAGGGACAAAGAGAAACTGTCTCTAAAGCTGTCAAGTGCTGAGTACAATACAATATGTTTTAACGATTTCCTAAACTCTTCTTGCGGGGGTAAACTTTTGTCAGAATATAATACTCAGTTAAACGACGGGAGACCTTTATTTATCATTGTGTTTCGTGACTCCTCCGCTCTACTCTTAGAGAGTAAAAAATTTTATTTCAGTTACGGCGAGTTGAATGGTGGACCTGTGGACTGAAGAGTGAACAGTTCGTTCTGCATCGCTTTCTTCCGCTGCCAAAAATAGTTCTCAGTACATTGCAAAAGACTGTGTTATAAAAAATCACACAACACTGCTAAATATTTCCACTTACAAAGCGAATGAAGAACTCAAACAAATTCACTGCCACCCCACTTAGTTTCGTCCCGATGTAGGTGTTTTCATATATAGAGTAAGACCATGCCTAAAGGAGTAGTTATTATTTATAGGTGGATATGTGAGGTGAAGTTATCTTAGTTGGGAAAGATCGCATTCTTCCTCGAAGGTTTTAAATTAAACACACACAGTCAAAATACTGAAAATAAAGTAGGATACCAGGGTGCATCACACGAACATACACACAGGCACCAATGATACCACACGAGTTAATAAAATGATTATCATCTATTGGGTGGAGATCTTGTCGGAATAATGATGGTGAACATGTTGTGAGAGTTTGCAAGAACGAAGTTTACATGCAAGTTAACAACCTTTAGCAAACTGAAGGTTGTTGCTCATATCAGCACCAGGTTACATATCCAGCCCGTAACGTGACTTTCTGATAACATAGACACGTGACGTTAAAGTGTTCGGTATTCATTTATAAGGGGAAGTAAGAGGTAGAGTGACGAGAGTGGGGAAAAAGAACTGCTATCGTACTACCTAATCCACGCATTCTGTGTCTAACGCAGAACTCCATGTGTTTGACTGCATATAATGGTTTGCTTTGAGAACTAATACCGTGTTCACAAACGTTTCTCTGCGAGAAGTGACCGGATATAAAACGGGTAAGACGATAATGCTAGGGATCAAAAATACAGTACTCGGTTACATGTGGGCATCAAACACAGTTGTTCCGTGTGTCGTCCTGTAACATCAAAATGGCAGTACATCATCATTCATTGCAATGACCTCATGCCAGGATAACGCGTGACTTTAATATTGGTAGTATCTTTTTTCTTTGCTTCGTTAGTTGTATAAAGATGCCTGGGATAATGTAACGTTTGCATGAGGGTGACTTCTCACGTATAAGAAAGATACTTTAGTAAGTATATTACCGCTAACTCCCTTGCCTATCTATATGTCTTACGGTATAGAGTAGCAGTGTGCTTACGTAACAAACTTAGGTTGACAGTCATAGTACCTCTATATTGATTTTATAAGCACATTAATATGCAGTATGGTGTCATTTCCGACCAAATAATAAAGTGGGAATGATATGTGCTATATAATACAGAGCAGGTATCTGCAACAAAAGAAAGAAAAAGAACAAGGCGTGCTAACACCTATAGAAGCTAGATCACCAACCACCATGTAGCCTTTAGGATTTTAGGGTGTGAGGGGGGTGGGGGGGTGCATTGTAAGGTGGATCAAATGGGGATGTTAACCTCTTATGTGCAAAATGAGGAGGTAAGGTTTTGAGTGAATAGCCTCTGAATTTATTGTGAGGCATATTTTCAACAGCCTCGTATATTATGTAGTAAGAGATGACCGTGCCTTCAATAGCTGTCTGGCTCAGACGTATTGCTCCCTTGGGGACGACATATCTAAATGACTCCGTTGATAATATTTCAGTCGGTACGTGCAGCTAAATTTTCTCCAGATGTAGCTGGTTGGTTGTATATAGTGGCAGTAAGTGTACAAAACAGACGTAGATTGCTAATAGACATGCATGCTTACAGAACTCTGATTGCAGGTCATAACGATCAAAAATGCAGCAGTCATATGGAGTTTTGCGGTACGTACTGCTTCATTTGGCAACGATGTAATGTAGCTGTCACTTTAGTACAGACATCTAGATAGGTTTACTGCCTAAGTATGCGTTTTTGGGTGGAGTGTAAAGGGCACGTGGCCAAAACGGCAGATATGTTGCTTTTAGGATTGCTGGTAGAGTGTAGTGAATGGCAGAGGGTCGATGATTACTACAGTGACTGAGGCTTGACAATTATTTAACTATATGAGACATAATGTGCAACAACAAGGCATTTTATTTGTAACGGAAGTTACCGTTTAATTCATTCCTTTACACGGTTTGTGTTGAACGTTGTACATGAAAAACTCAGTAGGGACAGTACGTCAGGACGATGGCTTGCTAACAGTCATATATCACTCCTAACGCGCTTATTCTCGGTTCATGTCTGGGGCTAGGTGTTTCGACTAATTTGGGGATGCTCTATCGAATAGGCACATAAAATTTCGGTTTAAAGTCATTTTTCTCTTTTGGCAGCTTGAGCATGGTGTACAATTACATAGGGCTACATATCGAAGGAGCATGTTACAGATAATATGCGCCACCATGAGGCGTGCAGATTTTGATCATACACATTTGAAGAAATGTATCAAATGATTACTGAAGTGTGCACCTTAAGCGCGCTAATAATATAACATATACTAATGAACCGCTTATTTTGTGTTTTAGCACTGACTTCCTGAACGCAAGGTGGTAATGCTTGGTACTGCACTCCGCTACAAAAACACAGGGTTGTACGCGCTATATCGTTCTTTCGTGACTCTGTAGGTTCCGTTTCGACTATGGTATTTTGAATAATAAGAGAAACTTTCCTGTACTGTAAAACTGATATTTTCAATTGGATGCAACGTTATTTTCTAGAACCAAATTGTCAACTTAATACGGTAAAAATGATACTACTTCACTTTAAAAATCTTATTAATAAAATGATAGGGGTTGCGGCAGCACCATACAAAGCTAACAGTCAGCCATGTAAGCATGCACGTATGTATGAGAGGTGTCCTGTTGACTACTGTAGGCAATATTTGTCAGTTTGGTTGTATCGGTCACTTACAACAGGCTCACAGGCTATGATCAACGACGGTACTTGCTGTCCAGTGTATACTTTGCTTTGCAGAAACTGGTTGTGCCTTTCGACAGCATATTGTATGAATAATTCCGGTGAATAGCAAGTTACGTCTATAAGTATATGAGCACATGTAGTAAGGACATACGTAGGTGTATGTACACGTTGTTGTGAGGCATGTATTTTGTAATTTTAGGTGTGTGGTTTGAGAATAGGAGTGTCAGCCCGAAATCGGTAACTAGTGCAACTGAATTTATATCGTTGCAACTGAGAAGGACGAAATAAAAAATAAATCCCATTTCCTCAGTACTGAACAGATGCCGATCTGCCATCCCGTGGTAGGATGCCTCGAATAATCAAAAACATATGATTGACTCAACAGCCGCTGGCAGAACATCACCCACATCTCGGACGAGGCTTCCTAACACAGATAATGAGTGTACACTGCGCTCAATAACAAGATCACGTTTTCAGAAAGTTGCTCATTCGTAGAAGACAAGCACTGGAAATAATAAAACCAAATCAGTTCACAAAATCTGGGTTCCTTTTTGTAGGTATAATTTTTCTAACAAGAGTGAGCAATGTGTATTTTTGATTTCGACAAGGCTACTGCATAGACAATTTATCCTTCAGGTAGTAACATGTAATCTTTGAGGAGGGCATTTCTTCTCATTACAGTTTGTACTTCACAAATACTTAAGTACTTCTGATGCAATTGCACGAACGCTAAATTGAATTTAAAAATCAAAAGTCCTGCGGATACTACACATTATCGTCGTGGTGGTCTTCACGCCGAAGACTGGTTTGATGCAACTCTCCTTGCTACTTTACCATGTGAGGGTTTCATTATCTCTGCATAACTACTGCAACCAACATCCACTTGAAAGTACTTATTTGCAATAAAACCTAGGTCTCCTCCTGAATTTTCTACTCGTGCCTCGTGCACCTCCCTCCGTTACCAAACTGACGATAACCATGACGCCTCAGGATGTTACCTATCAACAGTTACCTTGTTTTAGCCAAGATTTCCCATAAATTTCTTTCCTCCACATTCTGATTCAGTCGCAGTGGCGTATCATTCATGTTTCACTTCCGTACAAGGCTACGCTCCAGAAAAGTTTTACTATCACTTAAATTTATTTCATTATTAATCTATTACTCTTTTTCCAAAACGCATTCCTTGCTATTAAGAGACTGCATTTTATGGCCGCTCTACTTCCTTTGGCGTCAGATATTTTTCTGCACAGATAAAAATCTCATTGCTACTTTTAGTGTCTTATTTTCTAATCCACTTCCCTCTCATCAGATGATTTATATCGACTACCTAACACTACCCTTTTACTTTAGTTGATGTTCGTATGGTAACATTTTCTTAAGACGAATAGCCAGCTCACAATATTGCTGCAGATATGTTTTTCTGCTGTTATAAATATCTATTCAGTACTATATTTACAATACGTAATATGCTATAGAAGGTTTTAAGAGCATTTGCACAATATTTTCCTTTCTAGTCATTCCATGTGAGAATCCACATGCAAGTACTGAGAAAAATCTAGAACCTTACAGTCTATTAGTAATTCCAAAAAATAAACTTTAGTTGGACAGGAGGTCATTCTCAAGTATCAACAAGTCTGGTAAGACGAATAGACAGGGAGCTTGCACTTTAATAATCAACAGTGAGGTTTTACATAACTTTCATTCAAGAAACGTATTTAAGTACTTATAAAATTAGTAAACACATCCATACTCTGATAATTAATAGCCATTTGTCTTATCAGTCCTAGATCTCAGTGCTTACTTCGAAAACATTTACGCAGTTCCATGTGTTGTGTAGATCTTAAGGAGCGATCGCAAAGAATGTTCAGTGTTAAAATTAAATGTTCCTTCTTATAACGTTTTTTTTGGAGAAAAGTAAGATTGTAGAGCTCATAACAGTTTACATTTGTCTGAATATGATCAATTCCCTATTACCTCGAGAAATCAGATCGTAGAACGCAAATAATGAAACGCAAAAAAACCTAACAAGATATCGCAACATTTATGTGTGAAGTCGAGATTGCACACGTTACTATCTACATGCATAAAAAGTGAATACATATACGTGGCGCAGGTTAAACACATGGATGTAGATGTAGATGTAGATTACAAGTGTATGAGGAGCTGATTGTATCTCATACTGTCAGTGGCATCAACCGGTACGTAATCATCACTTGTTTTTGTTCTTCATTGTCAAAGAAAGAAAGAGTAACGTGGCTGTACGTTTGTACAGTTATGTAATGCTTATTACTTACGTGAGTATTAAGACAGCTAAAGTGTCTAAGCTTACACTAAAAAAATTGTCAGTTGAATTCTCAGCAGGGAGGTTCTCTTACATTTTGAAGGAGGTATCTCTACGGGTGGTAGTGGTGAAAGTGTACTTCTGCATCTTACTTCGTAACATGTGAAGAGAATAAAAATATATACCTATTGCCAGGTTCTGTTACCCTCGCCGTGTCTTCTCCATGTGCAAGTCCCGCGTGTAGACCCTGCAGTAGTAACATATTACATATATGACGTTACATACCGGAAAGCTATATCGTTCAGCTGTCCCTGACAAACAGGTCTCACTCACTTCGCAGTGATTGGCAGCGGCACCAAGGATCTGTCCGAACTGAACTGAATATTGAGAGTACGGACAAGGAATTCTAGGCCTATATTACCACTGTCTGAAACAATTAAAAATTGTATGCTGTAGTTTTTCTTTCGGCATTTATCCGCAATGAAAATCTACGTCAAGCTCAACGAAATGTTTAAAATAGCCGTCTATATAGTTGTTGCTACACCGTAAACAATATTAACCACTGGTTATTCAACAGAAAATTCATTTTCCTTAACCACAACACTGTTCAGGGACATAGGCCTATCAGTCAGAGTAGCTGACCCATATCTACCCTTTCTGCTCGTTACTAGGTATATGTCTCTCAGTTTTAGAAGATTCTTTGGATTTTCACCATTAGTTTAAAAAATAACTACGAAATAATGTTCTGAATTTCTCAGCTCCATAGAGCAATATAGAATAATTTCAAGATACTCGAGATTCAATCTAAATTAAGCCTACTGAATGGACATTACTTTAAATTTTGGGCAGTGAGCACATGAATTTTTAACATATCATGCTGGACAAAGATCATTTGCAACTCATCGCTTTCTGATGTTTCGAGGTGGTAGCACTGTTTACTTTGAGCATAACGGTATATCAGAGTGAATATCATAGACGTTTCTGGATACTCAAAATATAGCCTTGAAATGTTTCTACGTACCACTAGGAAAGCTCTGCAATCAATATAAATTGTATCAGCAGCCGACAGTCGACGTAGCTAATGCTGAGGATTACAATACAAACTTATTTTCGTTGCAATAACCCATGAATCAATTGTTTGCAACAACATGACTGTGTGAACAGTGAGCGATACGACATCTTGTGTTTGTAATGATCTGAAGTCCAAAAGAGACACAGTACTATGTCAGCGGTTTTGTGCGAAACGTTCTACTATGAAAAGAGTTATGGAATTAAATGGGTTCCTTATAATTCACACGTTTTGAGGCATCTCTGCCTATAGAATATTATAGGTTTCCAGTTATCAGAATCAGTAATCTCATAGTGGCTTCTAATCATAAGATGACCAGTCTACACGCGCTCTTTAACGTTCATATTAGTTGTAAGTTGTTTCATCCACCTGCATGCATTTGACCGTTTCAATAGGTGGCTATTGGTCTCTCTAGAAAGCAGAATCATCTACTATGTGCTGGTCAGAGATGATCGTATCTGACATTTCCCCAAAAAAAAATTCACACGGTTTCTTGAACTATATCATACATTAAATTGGTATGGAAATGAACTTCGTAAAATCAGGAGTCAATGAATACGTGTAATAGCCTTGGACCTTCAAAATCGGAAAATGCAGAAAAATATGAAACTACGAACTTCATAGAAAATATTTTTGCATGTCATACTAATTCATTATGTAAACTGTTTGCGTTAGTCTACTTAGATGACTTGTTTGCTTAAGTCTTCTTACAGGAATGCGATCCCACTTCACAGACCTTACCGATCGGTAACGTGACGGATGAGCTACTCACAAACCAGGAATCAAGTAAAACGAGGGCCGATTGAGCCGTGCTTCTTCTTACGACCCAACTCGGACCAAATTGCGACTTTTACTTTCGTGGAAACGGAGCAGTTGTAACCGGTACAATATCTTCGTCTTCAGGACGTTCACGCAAGAAAATATATCTTAAGAGTTTCTTCTTACATTTTGTGACATTGTAAATAAACTGTCGATCAAGGATACATACCACATGTGTGATTTACTAGGGAAACACATTAATTCCGAGACGAGCGTTGAGCAAGCTGATGCTAAAATTAGAACCATTGCATTAACAATGGACGCTAATACAAAAACAAGGTAGAAGTTCGACGGATATTCTAAAGCGGATAAGAAAAATTTTTTCACAGTAATGTAGGACAGTTTAAACGTATCACACGCCAGTTGCTTGAATATTATTATTATGGAGGGAGATGTGCAGTTATGATCATCCAACAGTTGAAGAGACAGCCAGGTTTCATGAATGGAATTGAATGCCAATTCAGTTAAAAGTGAGAACATAGGCAGTCGCTAAGACGAATGTGAAGACAATACTAAGTTCAAAAATTGTGGTAAGTTGTAAATTCTTGTAATTATAGTCATATGAATAAATACATTGAGAAATAGAATGTAAGAAAATTTACAATTCATTCAGTTCTGGTAACTTTAGACCTACTTCACTCAGAGTTATCTCATATTCTTATCAGAGCGTGTCGAATTTACGTCAGGTTCAGAGATATTCGATTTTTAAGAAGTCACAGGAAACTCGACTGAATGCACTGTTTAAAATGTTTCATCGCTACAAGTACAAAACGTGAAGAGACCATGAATAAGCCTCCTAAGCTCTCTACAGCCTCGAATGACAGTAGTGTCGGTGGTAGCGAGGCAGCTAGTCTCATATTATGATCGAAGTATAAGACACCAAGATGTTGCAGCTAACAGGAGAGACTCCTCAATAAATGTCTGCCAAATTAATTAAAAGATTTGAAGGTAAAGACTACATGCCACCTACTGTGACTTTGCCAGACTTCAGCACCGAATAACTTCTTGTAACACCGGCAGTGCGATCTGGGCCTGGAAACAGAGCATACGTCTACTGTCTATAAAACTCTCAATGGAAAGTGTCTTTAATCATACGTTAAGCTAGCAGTCTCTGAGGAAACTGCTTCAGTTACGCAGCTGTTAGTGACGCGTGTTTTTTGAGTGAACACGGATTAGCAAGAAACCTTTTCATAGACGCTAGAAGCATCATAGCAACTCATCCTCTGAGGATTTTTGCGAGTAAAAGAAAGGCAGCAGAAGAACACATATTCCTATTCACAAATGAAAACTATCGATGAATTTAATCCTACGGCAGAAGCGTCAAAATTAGATATTAAAATAGTTCATCGTGGAATCGATAAAATCTCATATATTATCAATCACAGCAGGTTACCGTTGGTTTTTAATAAAAAAGGACTACCTTCTGCTAGATTTGTCTTGAGAAACGAGTTACAGAAGACAGTCAGTTTCCACCCGCATGAAAATATAGATTTCGTCAACGGTCTATACCTCCTTAAAATACTAGAAGATTTAAATGTCCTGGCTGAGGAAGACATCATACTCCTAGAAAACTACAACAAATTATTTTCGAGAAACGGTAAAGACAAGCATTATGTTCGTGAGAGAAACGCAGTAAGTTTGTAGGTCATACAAGGGGTTTCATGAAAGCGAAGCGATTTTTAGGAGAAAATACGTTTTTTCTCATTGCATTGTCCTTACTGACGTTATACAGAGTTGTCATATTTATTTTTTTAATGAATTTAATGCTTCATAGCTAATGACTAAGTAGTAAAGAACAAAGTTATAGATTAATCACCTATTTCAGTAGAATATTTTTAGGTAAAAATATATTAGGCTTTCATACATTTTTTCCTTTCCTATTTCAAATGTAGCGCTCAGGGGGACACCACCCCTTTTCCCGCTGAGACCGAATAACAAACAACCTAGTTTTAAATGCAAAACAAAAAAGTTGTGATATACTATAAAGAAAAATCATACTAGAACAACAAGCCATCACAATGCCGATACGGAAACACACATTATTCTTCATCAAATTAAACAACTACTGAGGTACACAAAATCAGAACGAAAAAAAAAATCGAGGTGCCACGGAAGATGCAACAAATACTGACTATTTTGCTGTCGTAGAATCCAAATCTGTCCTTCGTTTTTCCAAATTAGCTCTTCTTTTTATGTTACTGGGTCTTATCAAATAACTTTTATCCCGCGATTAATCTTTCATTATTTTATATTTATGTTTGTTCATTGCCATGTAACATGGTATTGTGTCGAATATAATATTACGTTCACACTTTTTGTGTGTTGTTTTGAATGAGATATGACTTGAGGTTTTCATCGTGAGGTTGACTGGTATCCGCTGATGAGTTCTGTTATGTGTGTCATGAACATAGTTCGCTGAAAAATAGAAGGAACGTCAATAACTTTGTGAAACAAACATGTATGTCATATTTATGTATACGTATTGGGGACGAAAGTAAGCTTTTGGCTTCCCATAAGTCTTGTAAAGTCTGTGTGGAGAGTTTTCGAATGTGGACAAAAGGGACGAAGAGGAACTTCAACTTTTGGAGTGCTATTGGTATGAAGATAACTATGAAACTACCTGGCTATAACTGCTCATCGGACCAACCATTCATCACAGCTGAAGTCTGCAAGCCCTCCACAAACGAACGCACATCCTCAGATGCCTTGCCAGAAAATGGAATAATCAAACTCGTGGCAGCTGGATCAATCTCCTGCACCCTAGGCAGCAACTGATTAGATGCGGGTTCTGCTCACTTTTAGATGTTAATTCATTTCCCAACTGCGTATTGTTTGCTGTCAGTTGTGCTACTTTTTCCAAGAAAATCCATAGCACTTCTAGTTCCGACACACCTCATGTCCCTGAATCTGCCATTGTGTTGCTTTCATTACCAGTTAGTCCTGAAACAAAACATTTAAGTACAAGGATAACCCAATTCCCTACATCATACTCATACTCAGTAACATCATACTCAAACCAATTCAAAAGTATTTAAATGCCACGAAAGAAACAATAAATATTACTGCCCAAATACAGTAATATTTAATCTAACAAAAAAATATGCCTACTCAAAACATCCAAAATGGTCTGCCATGAGCTATACTCAAAAACACAACAAGGCAAGACAATGTCCAATACTCAAAACAAAACTGGTCAAAACTCACTACATCTTTTCAATGTGTTGTGGACGGTGAGCTCGAACATCGTATTGGCCATACGACGTGCGCTATTCTGACACCAAATGTAGTGACAACTTCTGCCACCGAATGTATCAGGATAACCAAAACGAGCGGGAAGAGGTGTAATGCACAGTATTGAGGGAACCCGGAACCTAAATATGATGAAATTTTGGGTTTTCAGTTTATTGTGAAATAAAATAGTACAGATCTTCCTCTTTAAAATGACATATTAATCTTACCTGTAGCTCAACTCCAAGTATTGAAAATATTATTTTCAATAATGTGCTGTAGAATTCATGTCGCGACATTGAATTTCCATAAATACGTGTTCATTGAAAACATCGTTTTTCAAAACTTCCGGTCTTTCCAAAGACCTTATATTATGCTGGCAACACGATTTGATAGGCAATTTTTTTGTCTGCGTATTGTAGTCTTTGGATACTGTTGTTTACATTGAGCATTTGGTGGTTATTGCACGATTTGTGTTGAATTTCCATTGCTTAATTGGAACTTATCAAATATACCTCGATTTAGCAACAGAGTTTACAAGAGGAAGAAGCCTCCTTTTCATATTTATTTACTTACAGGACACATATTGAAAAATGCCATCTCTAATTTTACATCTTTATTTGATTATATGCCTGTTGGCAGTCTGCATAATACATCTGGTACTAATTGTTCAGTTCCTTCCTCATGTTGTATGGAAAATTTGAACTCTGATATAAACAGGACCAATCATGTTAGTCTACCACACAAAAGTCTACATTTTAATATAAAGGATAATGTGCTTCATTTCGAGTGTATTACTGCTTCATGTTCTGCTAAGAAATATTTAAATTTTCTAAACGACTATACAATGGCTAGTGTTTTCTTTCGGCAACCAGCTAATTTCGTTAGTCGTTTGTTAGCATCCCCTGTGAATACTATTGAACTACGTTCTTTTCCATGGCATGTCCTTCTATTCTAATATAAACGAGATCTTAGGCTGAAGTCCACGGCATCCGTTGCAAAATGTAAAGGTTGGTCAAAGTTTGAGTGAACTAGTAATGATGCCGCTGCTAAATTGTCTTCAATTCTATTGAATTCTGTGCTGAAGTCTTGCGACCATCGCCAATTTGTGTTGTTTCTTAGTAGGACCATCACGTGTGGAGTGTCAAATACTGTATTTGGTGTACATCGCTAGATATTATGTGTGTGTGTGTGTGTGTGTGTGTATGTGTGTGTGTCTGTGTTTCTTCCTCCTTGTCGCGCGGGATTCGCCGAGCGGTCTAAGGGGCTGCAGTCATGGACTGTGCGGCTAGTCCCGGCGGAGGTTCGAGTCCTCCCTCGGGCATGGGTGGGTGTGTTTGTCCTTAGGATAATTTATGTTAAGTAGCGTGTAAGCATAGAGACTGATGACCTCAGCAGTTAACTCCCATAGGATTTCACACACATTTGAGCATTTGTTCTACCTTTCTTCCGAAACCACTGGACTGACTTCAATCAGACTTGGTACACTTATCACTCACTGTCTGGAAACAATCGCTGTGGGATAAGAACCACCAAACTATTGAAGCGGTGGAGATGGAATTGAAAACGCAGTGTAACCCACGACTCACAAATTCCTGTACTTCCATCCAGTACTTGAGAATGAGAGCACTTAATGACTTGCAACAACCTTTACACATAATTTCTCGCTGACTGCCGCCACAAAATGATGAAATGATAAAATTTATCGATGACTACATTCTCATTGATCATGCGTTAAAACTCTCACATGAAGCATGACAAAATTTATTACCTCTTTACTGTTAGCACTATTTACAACACAATTCACAAACAGTAGGTTCATATACCACTTTCTGTAAAGACATATAGAGTAAATGGAATGGGACTGCAACTGGTAGATCACTTGAAGATAGACACCAACAGCTGTAATTTTACTTAATAATTTTATTTAGTTTCATCGGCACCATCTTCAAGCCCCTATATTCATTCAGTAATGTGCGCTGTTAAAGGACGAATACATCCAACTGGTTTCTGTATACTTCTAAGAACTTCGCAGTTGACTTGGGACCTACACCCATCTAACGATAGTTTTGCACAACCGCAACTGGTCCTGTGTAGATCCTGTAGGGCACTTCTCGATGGAGTACACGAACGATGAATACGTCGATACGATTTTGGTGCTGGGTGGATCCGGTACCGAAGCTGCTTAAAGATGCCTACCCAATTACAATGTTGGTCGTCGCCTTGAGCAACGACTTCGGGGAACTTATAATCTTCGCCCAGAAGTAGTGGGCAGAGGTCGTCCAAGGACTAGACGTACTCCACAAACGGGGGACACGATACTTCAGATCGTTCGCCATTGGTGAAGTGCCAGTAATATTGCAAGGCAATTCCAGTATCTCAAAGATTGGTTGTTGAATTATTGCACGTTAAATAACTGCATGCACATCATTACATGTTAACATCATTTGCCAGAAGACTGTGTTCGACGAGTATACTTTTGTGAATGGCTCGTGTACCAAGTGAAAGATAAATAACATTTTATAAATAAAGTGACGTTGACTGACGAATGTACCTTCACTCGTGAAGGTATTTTCAATATCCACAACAGCCATTATTGGTTGGAACTCAAGCAGGATGTCGCATGTGACGTGGCTTTCAGGAACAATTTGACATAAACCTGTGTACTGGAGTACCTGTGGAAGGGATACTTTTCGGTCTTTACCTATTGCTAGGCAAGTTGAATGCGTCCCTGTATCGCACATTTATTTGCAATACTTTGCCTGACGCATTAGAAGATGTTCTATTAGGCTTTTGGTGGCTGCTACGGTTTCAGTAGGATGATGTAACACCAAGCTTTGGGGTGAATGAGCGCAACTATTTAAATTTAGCGTTTACAGTGAAATACGTTGGTTGTGGATGTCCAATGTTGTAGCCTCCCCGTTCCCCGGGCCTCAATCAATTAAATTTTTATTTCTTGAGTCGCTTAAAGAACAAATTTATAGTACTCCACTTATGGGTGTACAATACCCAATAGCTCGTGTAAATGTGCTTCCACAATAGTGGTTATAGGTGTGTTGCGTACGGCCCAGTAAAGTATGATCCCGTGAATGGCGAACTGTTTGCAAGTACAAGGTGGTCACTTTGAACATATAATCTAAAGTGAACGTTGTTGGTTCGTGTATGTAACGGCTCTGTGAAGATAAGCCTGGAGATCAAACGTACACAATGAAATTATTGTTTGTAGCATAACGTGCAATCTAGTGTAGTCTATCTATTGTGATTTTTGACCTCATTGAATTACTGAGCTAATGAGACAGCTGCGGGAGGGTGTAGAGTTCACGCTGTCTGCTTTTGGCCATACTGTACGAAGCTACAGCGTCGTTAGAGCCTCGTTTTTAGACCTCTTTTCTATTAAACCTTTGGCGGGACTAGGTGTTGCAGGTCGCAGATTGGAAAATCCACCAACAAAAGTGACTATAACAAAATGTCAATTGTTGTGGCCCTTTGCCTGGAAATGAATGTCTCGGAAACAGTGACGTTTGTCATCTGTTCGAGTGCTTATGTCATCAACATCTATGGGAACGAGTTGAAGGACAGTGAAATCATGAGAGAGCTACAAGGTAATGGATGTCCACACCTCATTACATACCGTCGAGACCTGAGGCTTGTCCACTTTGTACAATGGGATACGCAGCGACCTCTGCCAGATGTGACGACAGAGTACAATACTCTTGCAATCAAAACGGTTTCGGAGCTCACCGAAGTGCACATTGTTGCACATGTTACGCCGAAGAGGGTGACCCATAATTATGACCATGCTGACGCAACGACATCGTCAACTGCAACTGCAGTGAGTACGTTATCTAGGAGGTTTCACAGTGAATCAGTGGAACTGTGTCGTCTGGCCAGACGCATCAGATTTCATGTTACACCAAGTCGATTGTCGTGTCCATCTACGTTGTCATCCAGATAAACAGCTGTATGCAACATACATGCTTCACAGGTTTAGGCCGTGTAGGGGTAGTATAATGCTATGGGGAAAATTCACCTGACTTTCTATATGTCCTCTGGTACTAATATAGGACACCATGAAAAATGTAGACTACGTGAGAATTATCCCGGACTGACTGCGTCCATTTATGTTAGACGTTTATGCCTAACGGCGATGGTACCTTCTATCAAGATAAATGGCGGTGTCACAAGGCCCGAATCGTGCTGCAGTGGTCTGATGAGCGTGATAGTAAGCTCACATCGATGTCTTGGCTACAAAATTCGTCTGACCTGATTCCTGTGGTACATATCTGGAAAGGTCAGCACCCACAAACTACTGGCCCGTAGTTTACCGGAACTGCGAAGCCCATGCGTACACATTTGATGCCGCATTCTTCATGAAACCAATGTACCAAGGACTTGTCGAATACATGTCACCCAGAAATGTATTGAGCTTCGAAGGTGGAGCAACACGCTATTAAGCAGGTGTTGATAACGGTTTGGTTCGGCAGTGTACAGTCATGGACAAAACGAGCGAGACCCCTCGCCTTTTCGTTATGCTGATCCGCACAGTTTTGAAGTCTGCTACACAGTGTAACAGGCAAGGCGACGATGTGCTACCAACATACTATGCACAGGCGTGAAATTGGGAAAACATCCGAACTATGTCAGACTGTTTTCAATCATGTGTAAGACTATATTAATGCTGATTAATGTGTTAAACACAACACGTAAGTATAATATGTAAATGAAATAAGAAACGCATGAACTGTACTAAAAGAAATGAATTTCAGCTTATCGAGATAACATAACTGTTGCAGTAATACAAAGTACCCCAGATCATTAAGAATTAACAAAATAATATGCGCATTCGGCCACGAAACGGTCTGTGTCAATGTTCAGACAAGTCACACTGGATTACCGTTGCTAACGTACCATGAAAGTGTGCAAATTTAGCAATGCGTGAAGATTCATAACGAAATTCAGTTAAAAATCATTCAGTGCCACACTTAAGCCAAATCAGTTATTGACAGAAGAGGAGAAAGTAAGCGGTAACAGGTATGAAACTAAAGTTTCATATTGATATCCACAGGGCGCCGGTACAGAACAAAAGTAGCAATAAAACATATTGTGGGCATGAGAATTTCTTAAAATTGCTTTACTGATAGTCTAAGAGTAGGAAGGTAAAGAAATAGTCCAAAATTGATTAGATGAACCCTCTGCCAGGCACGTAAGTCTGGATTGCAAAGAAATCCTGTAGATGTAGGTATGTAGATGTAAAAACGAAATTATGTTGTAATTCGACATCTGAGTTAGATCTGATTTGAACATCCAAGGTGTTTTCTGTTTACTGACTTTTTGTTCATTATTTTCAGCCGTAGACAAAAACCTAGTTGCGTTAAACTGATACTGAAATAATGTGTCATGCATCGACTAACAACTTGTTATAATACTGCAGTATCTGCCAGTGTCTTCAGAAGTGGATATCGCATACGATGTTCCTAGGGTGTTTGTAAGTGGCTATTACAGAAGACTTGGAACAATATTTGAATGTATCTTCGTAAAAGTCTCGTGATCAAACGATCTTAGTTGCTGGCGAATACAGTTTATCCTCACTAGACAGTATATATTATCATTATACATGAGGTGAAAAGGGTTTAGCCGGCTGCGGTGGCCGAGTGGTTCTTTTTTTCCATCTTGTTCGTTGTGTTTGGTCGTCGTTGGCGTCACGTTCAAGTTCGTTTGTTGATCCTTCCACTCAGTTTCTTTTTCTTTCTTGTTTTATTGCAGAGGCCAACCGTGCCGTGCCGGGCGCTTCAGTCACGAACCACGAGGCTGCTTCAGTCGTAGGTTGGAATCCTACCACGGACATGGATGTGTTTGATGTCCCTAGGTTAGGTGCGTTTAAGTAGTTCTAGGTATAGTGGACTAATGACCTAAGCAGTTTCCTCGCATAGTTCTTAGAGCCATTTCTTGTTATTTCGGGTACATTTTTTCTTTACATAAACGGCCGTATCTTTAGATTGCGTTGACACATAAGCTCACATTTTTACACCAGGAAGTTTGATACTTTTCTGCTTATTATGTCTACCCCTACTAGAGGTACACAGGTTTTAAGGGTTGGGTAGACAGATAGCCGCCGGGTTATTCGAGCGGTCTGTGGCGCTGCAGTCATGGACTGTGCGGCTGGTCACGGTGGAGGTTCGAGTCCTCCCTCGCGCATGGGTGTGTGTGTCTGTTTGTCCTTAGGATAATTTATGTTAAGTAGTATGTAAGCTTAGGGACTGATGACCTTCACAGTTAAGTCCCATAAGATTTGGCACACATTTGGACATTGTTTGTAGACAGGTAGACGGTCAAGAAAGTGAGGCTAGTGTGGTTCCATTTTTACCGATTTAGGTGGCAAAAATAGCTACGACAGTTAGTGAAGATGAGGGCCGCATAAATAATTACCCCTACTCTTTAATCGAAATGTTCTAGTTGCAGTCGCTACATCAGCATATTACTCGTAGCTACGCTTTCGATCCAAAACACGTTTCCAGGAATGCAAATAAAATCCATTTGCCTATAAACGTGGCAATTCAGATCCAAATATTAACGCCACCGCATTTTAGAAGTGCGAGAATTCCCATTGCTAGCTAGCTTAAGAAACACTTCGGCTAATGAACCTTTTCTGGCTGTGGCGAGTCTAATGGAGAATTCGAAACCAGGTATAACACGTTTGAAAACATTGTAGCTGTTTATTTCTTGAGGTGGTGCAGAATTATCCTACTAAATTTACCCGCTAATAACAGTATTTTGTTAGTTCGATAGACATCCCGAATGATTGTCACCTAAGCAGTTACATAAAGGTAGAAAAAAAATGGCTCTGAGCACTATGGGACTTTAACATCTATTGTCATCAGTCCCCTAGAACTTAGAACTACTTAAACCTAACTACCTAAGGACAGCACACAACACCCAGTCATTACGAGAAGGATATAAAGGTAGAAAATTCATGTTTTTGACTCCATAAAGCTCTATGCAACAGAAATTGCCGATCATTTTGCCATTTTCATTGTGAAATTGCTGACTTATTCATGTCTGGGGTAATAATAGAGGGCTGTTTGCCTAGGATATCTGCTAGCGTAGTAAAAGGTGTACGCTACTGCAAGGGAGGCCTGGTTTGTTTTCGGTTCTAATCTTGATGGAGGCATATAGACTATCAGTAAACCAATTTTAAGAAATTATCGCTCCCCCAATACGTTTTATTCCTTCCTTTATTCTGTACTGGCGACCTGAGGATGTCAATATGAATTGACTTAAGTGGGGCACTGAATGATTTTTAACTGAATTTTGTTATGAGTCTTCACGTATTGCTAAATTTGCACACTTTCACGGTAGATCAGGCACGGTAAACCAGTATGACTGGTCTGAACGTTGACACAGGCCGTTTCGCGGCCGAATGTGCATATTATTTTCTTAATTCGTAACGATCTGTGGTAATTTGTATTACTGAAACAGTTATGTTATCTCGATAAGCTGAAATTCATATTTATTAGTACAGTTCATACCAATTAGCGTTTCTGCTTTCATTTATATCTTATATTTACGTGTCTTTTACGTGTATTTAACACACTAATCACATGATTGAAAACAGTCTGACATAGTTCGGATAGTATTTCAATTTCACGCCTGTGCATAGTATGTTGGTAGCACTTCGTCTCCTTGCCTCTTATGCTGTCTAGCAGGCTTTAAAGCTGTGCGGAACAGCATAATGAAAAGGCGAGGGGTCTCGCTCGCTTTGTCCACGACTGTACATTATACGTTGACTGAAACTATGTATCTCCACTAACACATTTTTAACAATTAGCTCAATAAAGACAACCACAACACTTTCCACTGCATCAGTTGATATATCATGTCTCTTGTAATCCATCGTTCATCTAAGCCTTCAAGTGAAGATATCATAGCCGGCTGGAATGGCCAGGCGGTTCTAGGCCCTACAATATAGAGCCGAGCGACCGCTACGCTCGCAGGGTCGAATCATGCCTCGAACATGGATGTGTGTGATGTCCTTAGGTTAGTTTGGCTTAATTAGTTCTCAGTTCTAGGCGACTGATGACCTCAGAAGTTAAGTCGCATAGTGCTCAGAGTCATTTGAACCATTTCTGAAGATATCATAGTTGTTAATCGTAATTTTTTATATTTATTTGTTGACTACTATCTTCATAGTATGCACTCATTACATGACAAAATATGAGTCAGTTCACAGGTTAATGACTGATCTACCTATTCCAGTTCAGATTCTGAGCATCTGTAAGCAGTCGACCATGGTCTATCCATCACAACTGACTTCCGTATGCATTTTTGGTACCCGATAGAAGTCAAGATAACTCTTCTCATTTGACTTTGCACATTAACATACGAATTATATGTGTGTCGACGTTTGTAGTTAGGCAAAGTTCTACATTTTGTGTGTAGCCAGTAGTAATATTTTTGCGATCTGAGTATGGGCATGACACAGACGTTCTTTGATGAAATATTGGCGCTAGGAGTGAAAATCTGGACAAGTCTGTAGCGTATTTTGTGGCTGAAAACCCGTCTGATAAAGTGTAGCTAGCACCTGCGGGATAGTTGTGCCGTCTGAAGCGTCCGATCACGGTTCGCGCTGCTCCCCCCTCCCCGTCGGAGGTTCGAGTCCTCCTTCGGGCACGGGTGTGAGTTGTCCTTAGAGTAAGTTAGTTTTAGTCAGTATAATTGCTTTGTAAGCCTAGGGACCGATGACCTCAGCAGTTTGGTCTCATAGTCCTTACCACAAATTTCCAATTTCCGCTTGAATCTGCAGTCAAACAGAACGATTGTGTGAAACGCAAAAGTGAGTACTGCTATGTTTCCTTGGGAAACCATCTAGACACAGCTCTGCGATGCGAGTGCTGTAATTGCTTATGGGCAGCAAATACTTAAAAACTTTCTGCACAACTTGGCGATACACATCAAGCAAAGAGAGATGAAACAGATGAGACAGTTTTGTACAGGAGGAAATTTTGTTATGTTGGTCAGCAGAGCAATTGGCGACGAACTTGCTGGTTGGTTTGGTGCTTGATATGGGCGAGTTGACCCAACAGCGATGTAATCTGTCCCATCAGACTAGGAAAGCTAGGCACGGAAGTCGGCCGTGCCTTTCCAAAGGAACCTTTCCTCTATTTGCCTGAAGAATTATAGGGACATCATGGAAAACCTAAATCAAGATGGCCAAACGCAGGTTTGAGCCATGGTCTTCCCGAGACTACTGTTCCAAACACTTCGCCACCTCTCTCGGTGTCTAACTCGTGATTCACTGCAACCAATCACCCAGAAATAAGGAACATATCGTCACCGGATATAGCTCACAAACCCGCTGGTACCCAGATCAATGAGCCTAGGACCGACAAATTAGTTTACACTTCCACAGGAAAGGATACTAACAGACCCGCCAGGTTAGGTGACAGCGCTAAAGCACTGCTTCCTGGACTCGAGTATTCGCACTGGCCCAGGATAAACTCTACCCGGTGGATTATCAACGAGGACAGTTGTTTTTCGATTGTTTTCCACATCCCAGTAGGTGAATAACGGCCTGGTCAACACGTCCCGCCTCAGTTACATAACTTGCAGACATTTGCAACACGTTCACACTATTTCATTGTTTTCACTAGGCGCAGAGAGCTGGATACACTGATTCTGTCCTGGGGGGTATGGGGTGGCGGCAGAAAGGGGATCCAGTCACCCGTTAAATTAACCATGTCAAATCCGATCGTAACCATGCCGACCCTGCGAAAACTGTGGGACAAATGCACAAGCAAAAGAAGAAGAAGAGGAAGACGTAGTAGTGAATAATGTGGTTTGGCCATCATGAAAGAGGATGAACTGGCTGGCCGAGCTGTTTATTATCTGCTTCTGAGTTGAATGAATCTCCCTGCTGTCCCACGAGTAATTATGTAATACTACTTCCCGAGATAATAAACTGTCCTGTCACTAGGGAACTACATCTAAAACTTCTTCTAGTGCAAATGTTGATACAGTATGATATACCATCATCTTTTTCGGCATCACTACTATTTTTATATGACAACGAAAGTGTTATCTAAGTGTTACGAAAAGGAATGAAACTTCTGTTTAACTAAAGCCACAATTAGCCTCAGCAATCTCTCATATCTTGAATAGTCGATTAATATGTCAATGAGCTACAAAGCTATAAAAACAAAGTAAAGATAGACTTGTATGGCCAGTTTCAGCCCACAAGATCTATTATCCTTAATTTTCAAATGAAAAACAGTGGTCGCAAGTCTAATTTGGGCACCCACTAATACTAACCAGCTGATTATTACAATTTACGCCTTTAGTGCAAACATTACACATGAATTTAATTACAGTTGGATATTTCCCCTGGACTCGAAAAGACAGCAAGAATTGTACCTGACTGCTTTGAATTATTCTTTTTGATTTAAGGAAATCATGTATTGTTTGTGCCATTAGATGATTTTGCATGTTTAAGGGTGTATGAGGCATTGAAGCATCAGTAGGGCATGCATTTCCTAAGTATCGTAAAATGGGACAGTTATAATTTACATACACACAGATAAAAAAAAATTTCGTTATATTAAATTCGAACGGTGAAAACACTGATTCGTATACAGGGTGATACAAAAAGGTACGGCCAAACTTTCAGGAAACATTCCTCAAACACAAAGAAAGAAAATACGATTTGTGGACATGTGTACGGAAACGCTTACTTTCCATGTTAGAGCTCATTTTATTACTTCTCATCAAATCACATTAATCATGGAATGAAAACACACAGCAACAGAACGTACCGGCGTGACTTCAAACACTTTGTTACAGGAAATGTTCAAAATGTCCTCCGTTAGCGAGGATACATGCATCAACCCTCCGTCGCATGGAATCCCTATGCGCTGATGCAGCCCTGGAGAGTGGCGTATTGTATCACAGCCGTCCACAATACGAGCACGAAGAGTCTCTACATTTGGTACCGGGGTTGCGTAGACAAGAGCTTTCAAATGCCCCCATAAATGAAAGTCAAGAAGGTTGAGGTCAGGAGAGCGTGGAGACCATGCAATTGGTCCGCCTCTACCAATCCATCGGTCACCGAATCTGTTGTTGAGAAGCATACGAAAACTTCGACTGAAATGTGCAGGAGCTCCATCGTGCATGAACCACATGTTGTGTCGTACTTGTAAAGGCACATGTTCTAGCAGCACAGATAGAGTATCCCGTATGAAATCATGATAACGTGCTCCATTGAGCGTAGGTGTAAGAACATGGGTCTCGAATCAAGACATCACCAAAAATGCCTGCCCAAACGTTGACAGAAAATCTGTGTTGATGACGTGATTGCACAATTTGCTGCGGATTCTCGTCAGCCCACACATGCTGATTGTGAAAATTTACAATTTGATCACGTTAGAATGAAGCCTCATCCGTAAAGAGAACATTTGCACTGAAATGAGGATTGACACATCGTTGGATGAACCATTCGCAGGAGTGTATCCGTGGAGGCCAATCAGCTGCTGATAGTGCCAGCACACGCTGTACATGGTACGGAAACAACTAGTTCTCCCGTGGCGCTCGCCATACAGTGACGTGGTCAACGTTCCCTTGTACAGGAGCATCGTCTCTGACACTGACATTAGGGTTATCGTCAACTGCTCGAAGAATTGCCTCGTCCATTGCAGGTGTCCTCGTCGTTCTAGGTCTTCCCCATTCGCGAGTCACAGGCTGGAATGTTCCGTGCTCCCTAAGACGCCGATCAACTGCTTCGAACGTCTTCCTGTCGGGAGACCTTCGTTCTGGAAATCTGTCTCGATACAAACGTACCGCGCCACGGCTATTGCCCCGTGCTAATCAATACTTCAAATGGGCTTCTGCCAACTCCGCATTTGTAAACATTGCACTGACTGCAAAACCACGTCCGTGATGAACACTAACGTGTTGATGCTAAATAGTGATGTGCTTGATGCTAGTACTGTAGAGCAATGAGTCGCATGTCAACACAAGCACCGAATTCAACATTACCTTCCTTCAATTGGGCCAACTGGCGGTGAATCGAGGAAGTACAGTACATACTGACGAAACTAAAATGAGCTCTATGATGGAAATTAAGCCTTTCCGGACGCATGTCCACATAACATCTTTTCTTTGGCTTTTGTGTGAGGAATTTTTCCTGAAAGTTTGGCCGTCCTTTTTTGTAACACCCTGTATATTTACAGTTCTATTGAAAACTGTATGTGAAGGCATGTGAAGCTGTTTTGGGGTGGATGTCTTCATTCTCTTCGTCCTCGCAGCCTCTCTATATCTACGGCTCTCATACAGCAATTTTATCCGTATTTATGTTTTCTTTCCAACGTGCTAGAAGCGTAGCATGTCGCTTTTTGAAGAACGTAAAACCATTATCAGAGGTTGTTCCTGCCAAGACGATCAATTGAGCTAATAGAAGTAGCACTTCTAGCTGTAGCGTCACTAAATAAACGCTGCAAGTTGTGGTTAGATCCGGCTCGCCCGGCTAGCTGCGCGGTCTAACGCACTGCTGCTTCCCGAGTGGGAAGGCGTGCTGGTTGCTGGGACAAATCCGCCCGGTGGATTAGTGTCGAAGTCCGGGTTGCTGGCCAGCCTGATGATGGTTTTAAGGCGGTTTTCCATCCACCTCGTCGAATGCGGGCTGGCTCCCCTTATTCCTCCTCAGTTACACTATGTCGGCGATTGCTGCGCAAACACCATATCCACGTACGCTGCACTGGGGGCCGAACCGCACAATAACTCTGAACCCTGGGTTCGGTGTGGGGTGGGTGGATTGCTGTGGCCTGTTGTGGGGTTGTGAACCATTGAGGGCTACAACGGGACGAAGCCTCTCCGTCGTTTCTAGGTCCCCGGTTTATTACATGTATACATACATATGGTTAGATCCAGAAATCAGTACTTATTTAATCATAAAGGCTAATTACAAAACTTGGAAAGAAAATCATCCTACGTAAGAAATTTCAGTACTGCAATGCAATTGTTCGTTATGTTCAATAGTACTTAATCAGATTCGTTCCAGTAGGACCACTTGCATAGGTAAAAAATTTGGACTTTGCTGTACGAAGTTTCTTCTAAATATATTATATGGCACGCATCTTGTTAATCTTCGTAGTGACTGTGACTATCATTGTTCTGTATTAGCCGATTGTGGAAGAAAACAGTATTAAATTAGAGTGGTCACGATCCCATCTCACTGCAGCTGCTACGCAACAAGAATGTTAGCCGCAAGTGGTGCCTCAATCACTGGCGCTCCACCATTTCGCCCATTCAAAGCATTCATAAAGTAGAAGAGGTTCATGAATTTTGTATGATACGGACTGACCTCAAAATGTTCCGTTTTATATATAAACGGTTTTAATTAATAGACCCATCAATACTATCAGCTGCAGAATTGTGAAAACTGTTGAAACAGTATTTACAGAAGGAATATCGCCTAGTCACTAAGAGACTGAAAATTAGTAAATCCCATGATATTATTTGCATGACGGGTTTTAACTATAAGTAATTCACGTACGGAAAATGAAGAATCTTTTGTGTGTGCCCACTCGTCTCATATAGGGTGCCTAGGAGGTGGTTTCCTCTTATCGCTGACAATAATTCAAACAAATTGTATTAATGGAGTTTATTACAGTAAGTTAAATTGACAGTGCTTAACTTTGCGTATCCACAAAGTTGTATCGCAAGCAAATGGCAACTTGCAAATAATCAAAGTGCTTCGGTATATACCGGGTGATCAAAAAGTCAGTATAAATTTGAAAATTGAGTAAATCACGGAATAATGTAGATAGAGAGGTACAAATTAACACCCATGCTTGGAATGACATGGGGTTTTATTGGAAGCTAGAAGCGTGAAAGATCTCTTGCGCGTGTCGTTTGGTAATGATCGTGTGCTCACCCGCCACTTTCGCCATGCTTGGCCTCCCAGGTCCCCGGACGGCAGTCCGTGCGATTATTGGCTTTGGTGTTACCTGAAGTCGCAAGTGTATCGTGATCGACTGACATCTCTAAGGATGCTAAAAGACAACATCCGACGCCAATGCCTCACCATAACTCCGGACATGCTTTACAGTGCTGTTCACAACATTATTCCTCGACTACAGCTATTGTTGAGGAATGATGGTGAACATATTGAGCATTTCCTGTAAAGAACATCATCTTTGCTTTTTCTTACTTTGTTATGCTAATTATTGCTATTCTGATCGATGAAGCGCCATCTGTCGGACATTTTTGAATTTTTGTATGTTTTTTTTCTAATAAAACCCCATGTCATTCCAAGCATGTGTGTTAATTTGTACCTCTCTATCTACATTATTCCGTGATTTACTCAATTTTCAAATTTATACTGACTTTTTGATCACCTAGTACAGTTTCAGTGCAAGATAAGCAATACAGTTAAAAAGTCACTGCTGTAGCGTTTGAATGACGGTTCGTCTCCTACTACGGCCACGGCTAGACGGCACGGTGCTTATATTCTCGTCGTATAGAGGTGTCGACCTAGTCAGCGTAGTATTGGCTGACGTCGTCTCACAGCCCTCTCTACTCTTCATTCTGCGTCGTCCTGCCGGCGCTTGTCGTTATGCCGGAAGAGAATGGAAAACAAAACCATACACAGACTCAGTAATCAAAGATATCGTAATTCTGCACACACCGAGAAGAACTAATCCGCCGAGAAACTCTGGCACTAACAAAGCATCCACGAGCATGCACTGAACCATGACAAAAACCACAGGCCCTGAAAAAAATATTCTGTATAGTTTCAGAATAAAATATAGCTCAGCAGGGTCAGTAATGATCGTAAAACTGTGCTGATACATTCCTTGTAAATGCATTGACGGTTGCCATCAATAGCCGTAATTTTATTTAATAATTTTATTAAAAATTGAGTCAAGAAAACTAAGTTCGAACATTCTTTTGATGACAGTCTCCGAGCTTTCGATATTTTCGAAACCACGGATATCTAATAAAAATAAATGTGATACCTGATAATTACAACAAGTGTTTTCAGAAAAATTTTCAGTGACCTATTAATCAGTAGTGTAACGTTAAACGTACCCAAACCTTAGCTGTGAATTTAAGAAGTAAGGCCTGTGCATTTCTGTGAAGCTCCCCGCCTCCCCAACATCTGCTCCTTCGTCTCTTTTGGCTTTTATATCCATATTATGGAGATGGCGCTCTCATTCACGCTTCTCCGACGTCAAATTTGATTTGCCTTACACAATTTACTGAACGATCGACAAATTTCCAGTGGTGAGGGTATTCTCCAATAGCTGATTGAATGAGTTTTATTTGCGGCGACAAATACAGACAGGGAATCCTGTTACCAAGTTGGCTGCAAGTAGGGGGAAGACATTGTGTAACTGAAAATGCTTGATACTTTTCTCACGCTTTTCATGTTTTGGTAATTTAAATTCTTTATGGACATGCAAATAAAATTATGCTACTGAAGGGAAAATAAACTGTACGTGAACATCAAAACAACCCAATGCAAATACACCACTAACCAATATTCCCGTAACATTTTTATCATACTGCATCCTTAAACAAAAAATTCATTTGGCATACCCAGGTCATCATAGCGCAAGCTACGTAATTGTGGACTTCATTTTCGGCTAAGCTCTTCTTGGACGAGTAAGAAATATTATTATTATATCCTTCTCTCTTTAATGGAAATAAACAAGCAAGATTAAGGTTTAACGTCACGTCAACAACTCGCTTGTTAGCGAGGCAGTCAGATGGTGGATAGAAAAAACGTTGAAAAGGGAATCAGCGGTATTCACTTCGTGAGAACTATCGCGTCCGTCGTTTTAGTCGGTTTAGGTGGTGGTGGTGGTAGCTGTGGTGGACGGTGGGATGGTTAAAGGGACAAACAATTACATCATCAATCCCTTTTTCCTGGAACAGGCAGGTCTACATGACTGTAGATCATAAATAGCCTAAAGCTTAAAACCTAGGAGAAGGAAACCTAAAGTATAGCAATGTCAGCGAAGCTGACGTAACGGTCAAAAAGATGAAAGGGAGACAGAAGAAGAAGGGCAATAAAGGTGTCCCATCTAGGGGGCAGCTGGAAGCCCTGAAACAGAGTGCAACGTGCAATGAGGGGACATATATCCTTCAGCCCTTGTCACTTACCAAAGATATTTCACTTAGACATTGCCTTGGAAATAATGGCAACACAGATAGGAAAAAATAAGTAGAGAGAAACAAAAGACAAGTATAATAGATCACCCAGGAAGGATAAGAAGAGTAAAAGAACAGACAGGGTGAGAACTGGGCTGGACCACCAAGCCCAGACAGCTGCAGCCCAGTCTGAGCAGATGGGGCAAAAAAGCGTTAGAGTGTTCTGTCTGTGTGGGCCAATAAGATTAAGTGGCCTTCCCTTAAAGAGAGTGATAAAAGCTTGCTTCATGAATAATGAATTGGGTTAGCTGATGCGGCATCGTCTCCTAACACCAGGGATAGTGAGTCAGGGAGATTGAGAATCTGGCCCAGAGCAGCTAGGTTTTGACAGTCCAGGAAAAAGTGGAACACCATCAAATGGGAGCCACAACGACTGTGGGATGGCTCCTGGCTACAGAGGAAATAACTGAGTCAGCCACGTATGGCCAATGAGGAGACAGCAAAGGATGGTAGAATCCTCGCGAGAGGTCTGCTTGGAGGACCTCCACAGATTCAAAGTTTCCTTTGTCATTCCAGGCACTTAAAACTTGAAAGCATAATCTATTTCCTGAATTCCGATCTGAAGATTTGGTACTGGTAGCTAGTTTGGCCAGTGTATCAACTAGTTCTCTCCCTGCGATTCCATAGTGGCCAGGGGTCCACATGAAGGTCACTGAGCTTCCTCACTGTTCAGTCGATACAGGGAATTCCGAATAGCAATGACCAAGGGATGGTGAGGGTAGCATTGGTCAAGAGCTTGCAGACTGCTCAAGGAGCCACTGCAGATGAGAAAGGACCCAACAGTGCAGGATGTATATGCTCAAGAGCATGAGAGATGCCTACCGACTCTGCTGTAAATACACTACAGTCATCTGGCAACGAGAGCAGTTCAGTATGTCACACATAAGTATAAGCAAAGCCTACATGACAAGCAACGATTGAGCTATCAGAGTAGACTACTTCTTGTAAGGTGGCAGACATAATCAATTTCTCAACCGTTGATTGACCCAGCGCAAAATTTGACATGGAAGGAGGAGGATATGTAAGGTGACAGATTAAATGAAGCCGTACATGAGAGTTCTTATACATCGTAACGGGAGAGTGAATATGACATCTAACTTACTTCGGCGAAAATGGGCAGATTTGCCTGTAAGTATGTAATGCAAAGGGGTGACACGCAGAAGACGGGATGAACACGCCGATCCTATATACTGCATGTCAATGAGCAAGAGGTGAAACAAGCAGCTAGAGGAAATGATTTGATGGGAAACTGGTGTGAGAAGGCGCGAAGGGGGCACCACAGGCAGTACAACGGTAAGCTCGTAGGGGGCGTCCTGCAGTGAGAGTCAACGAAAGGGCACCAGGTGACTTACGCAAGAGAACAAGTAGTGGGCCACTGGAGTGGGACAGAAAGAAGCTTTAGAAAACTGCATCTCGCAATTTCCAAATGGATACAAACAAATCAGAGACGCAGTTGATCATGTGAATATCACGTAGTACGCTTATGATGTACGTATGTAACTCTTAGGCATCTTTTCGGCACAAAATATACGATTGGTATAAACGAACTAGGATGGAGAAAAGTGCCGAGATTTCAAAACAGTTTATTGTTAGGGCCTTTGTGACTGCCACAGAGAGTTTCCACAAAATAAGAGGAACACTGCTATTGGTTGGAAAAAGCCATGACGTGGAGCACGAAAGGACCCAGGTGGGGGACAGTTCTACTACAAGAAAGACAAAACCAAAGTTTTCGAGGACACTCTCCTCTGAACTGGCCTTAAGTGCAGAATGGGGTGCATAATGCTCTGTATGACGCAGAGGATAAATTTGATTGACCACTACATTATCTGCGGCTGACATTCAGCCCGATATTAGCTGAAGCGTCGTTGAGCTCCAACTGCAGAGAAACGAACCAGCCACTTAGTTAATTGTTCTAGCGAGAACTAAGAGGGCATTGTAATATGCATGCTGCTCCAGCGATGCGGGTGCATATTGCCGTTTCCAAGACTAGGGATGAGTACATGTTTTCTCGCCCCAAGAGAAACATAGGAGAGTTTGTACTGATAAAATCAGCAAACGTTCTGATTAGCTTTTATAGTAATTTCAGAGGACGAGAGCAGCCATGCAGACGACAGCTAAGGTAAATACCGCGAGCAGAGGCGTAACTTGTTGGTTCACTAGCTAGCGACCACTGTAAACTCGAGCAACCTTGGGTAATATTTTGCTCAGCTTGTCACAAAACTAACCGTCCTCCTTAGATTTGATTGTAACCCTAAATAGTGCAGAACTTAGAACTGGGATCAGATGATTTATCGTAATATTGGCCAACTTCATGACGTAGTGCCGGTCAATGAGGCCGAGAGGTTCTAGGCGCTTCAGTCTAGAATCGCGCGACCGCTACGGTCGCAGGTTTGAATCCTGCCTCGGGCATGGATGTATGTGATGTCCTTAGGTTAGGTAGGTTTAAGCAATTCTAAGTTCTAGGTTACTGATAACCTCAGATGTTAAGTCCCATAGTGCTCAGAACCATTTTTTTCATGACGTAGTAGGAAGAATAATGTTATAAAAAAACTAGTTACAATAAGTTATTGTTGTGTTTAAAGTTATTTCACTTACTCAGAACTAGATGTGTTGTCTTGACAACTATCCTAACATTGTCACATTGCAAAATGTGTAAATTCGTGTACATCTGTGAAAAAACTTCAGCATTAAAAACCAATTTGTTTACAGCCTAAACACCACTGTGCTCTGTCATGGAATAAGGGTACACTTCTTACCCCAGTAATTTATTCTATAGACGTTAAAGCACTCAAAGAGTGATTATGCTTACTTCTGTCGGAAGAAAAAAGGAGTGAAGTGTCAGATGCTGAACCCTAGGATGCGCCAACGAAGGAGAAAAATATTGGGAGCAAAGGGCCTCAGGATGAACTGAGTCTTTCGTACATTGTGATAGGTCAGGACGAAGCTATGGCTAAGGGATGCACCATGCAGGTGTACGGGAGTGAGTCTAGAGGAGAGGTGGAAGAGGGAACCAGTTGCGGATTGCGATCGTAATTCGACATTAGGGACGCCATTGTGGGAGATGGATTACCATGTTAGGAAGGAGGGAATGTTAGTTCAGATGCTTGATTGAGCTGAGAACGTGGGTAGCATTATTGGCAAGCTGTTGTTGGTGCCTGGTCCGCAGTGGAGGTACCCCAGCCTCCATGAGTAAACTGTTCATGGGGCTAGTTCGAAAGGCTTCTGTCGCAGGTCGAACCCTGCAGTGGTGCAACCAGTATTCACAATGCTGAAGGCGATGCTGACTCGTATGCCAAACTCCTATCATCATGGCGGAACTGTATCAAGGCTTTGTAAAGCTGCAGATGTGTAGCGCTATCTGCAGTCAGCACTTTAGCTTCACTTCCATATCAATGGGGACTGGAAAATCATTCTTAAAAAGCGACAAATCTTCAACACATTGAGTAGCTGGTAGTTGAGGTAAAGTTCTGGTTGTGGATGAATGGTGCGACATCGACAGAAGTGCTTGTGAGACTTGGCGATGGAAAATCGAAAGATATGGTTGAGGGCGATGCCTCTGTCTGGTACCTTGTTATGAATTTCAGTGACACCCACTCTACAGGAGCAATAATAGAGGTAAAAGTCTTTAGCATATAAGGAGGGTGATACTTACAACCCCACAGTTGCTTCTAGGTCATCGATAGCTGCTATAAAGAGAGGAACACTCAGTACAAAGCCCTGTGGGACCCATTTCTCTAGGATATGGAGGTTGCTGTGGAAAGCATCAACTCGATTTTGGAACATACAGTGTGACAGGAAATTTTAGATTTAAACCGAGAGCGGACGCCACAGATTCCACTCATTTATGGTAGCAGGGATGTAGTGTCCCGATGTGGTCTCATAGGCCTTTTATATATCAAGGAAGACTGCTATAAGATGTTAACGGCGGGAAGATGCTGTTCAGCTTGCAGACTACAGGTAAACGTGATTATCAATAGTAGAAGGGCCTTGGAGGAAACCACCTCATGATGGGGCCAGAAGACGCGGAAACGCAATGAGCCAACATAGCTGCCAGCTCACCAAGCATTCAAGCAAATTATAGAGGACACTGTTGAGACATATTTGACAATAACTGTCCATCTCTAGAGGGTATTTACCCGGTTTTAGTACTGGGACAATAATGCTGTCTCGCCATTGCTTTGGCAACTCGCCCCCGCTACATCTACATCTATCTACATCTACATCCATACTCCGCAAGCCACCTGACGGTGTGTGTCGGAGGGTACCCTGAGTACCTCTATCGGTTCTCCCTTCTATTCCAGTCTCGTATTGTACGTGGAAAGAAGGATTGTCGGTATGCTTCTGTGTGGGCTCTAATCTCTCTGATTTTATCCTCATGGTCTCTTCGCGAGATATACGTAGGAGGGAGCAATATACTGCTTGACTCTTCGGTGAAGGTATGTTCTCGAAACTTTAACAAAAGCCCGTACCGAGCTATTGAGCGTCTCTCCTGCAGAGTCTTCCACTGGAGTTTATCTATCATCTCCGTAACGCTTTCGCAATTACTAAATGATCCTGTAACGAAGCGCGCTGCTCTCCGTTGGATCTTCTCTATCTCTTCTATCAACCCTACCTGGTGCGGATCCCACACTGCTGAGCAGTATTCAAGCATTGGGCGAACAAGCGTACTGTAACCTACTTCCTTTGTTGTCGGATTGCATTTCCTTAAGATTCTTCCAGTGAATCTCAGTCTGGCATCTGCTTTACCGACGATCAACTTTATATGATCATTCCATTTTAAATCACTCCTAATGAGTACTCCCAGATAATTTATGGAATTAACTACTTCCAGTTGCTGACCTGCTATTTTGTAGCTAAATGATAAGGGACCTATCTTTCTATGTATTCGCATCACATTACACTTGTCTACATTGAGATTCAATTGCCATTCCGTGCACCATGCGTCAATTCGCTGCAGATCCTCCTGCATTTCAGTACAATTTTCCATTGTTGCAACCTCTCGATACACCACAGCATCATCTGCAAAAAGCCTCAGTGAACTTCCGATGTCATCCACCAGGTCATTTATGTATATTGTGAATAGCAACGGTCCTATGACACTCCCCTGGGGCACACCTGAAATCACTCTTACTTCGGAAGACTTCTCTCCATTGAGAATGACATGCTGCGTTCTGTTATCTAGGAACTCCTCAATCCAATCACACAATTGATCTGATAGTCCGTATGCTCTTACTTTGTTCATTAAACGACTGTAGGGAACTGTGTCAAACGCCTTGCGGAAGTCAAGAAACACGGCATCTACCTGTGAACCCGTGTCTAAGGCCCTCTGAGTCTCGTGGACGAATAGCGAGAGCTGGGTTTCACACGACCGTCTTTTTCGAAACCCATGCTGATTCCTACAGAGTAGATTTCTAGTCTCCAGAAAAGACATTATACTCGAACATAATACGTGTTCCAAAATTCTACAACTGATCGACGTTAGAGATATAGGTCTATAGTTCTGCACATCTGTTTGACGTCCCTTCTTGAAAACGGGGATGACCTGTGCCCTTTTCCAATCCTTTGGAACGCTTCGCTCTTCTAGAGACCTACGGTACACCGCTGCAAGAAGGGGGGCAAGTTCCTTCGCGTACTCTGTGTAAAATCGAACTGGTATTCCATCAGGACCAGCGGCCTTTCCTCTTTTGAGCGATTTTAATTGTTTCTCTATCCCTCTGTCGTCTATTTCGATATCTACCATTTTGTCAACTGTGCGACAATCTAGAGAAGGAACTACAGTGCAGTCTTCCTCTGTGAAACAGCTTTGGAAGAAGACATTTAGTAATTCGGCCTTTAGTCTGTCATCCTCTGTTTCAGTACCATTTTGGTCACAGAGTGTCTGGACATTTTGTTTTGATCCACCTACCGCTTCGACATAGGACCAAAATTTCTTAGGATTTTCTGCCAAGTCAGTACATAGAACTTTACTTTCGAATTCATTGAAAGCCTCTCGCATAGCCCTCCTCACACTGCATTTCGCTTCGCGTAATTTTTGTTTGTCTGCAAGGCTTTGGCTATCTTTATGTTTGCTGTGAAGTTCCCTTTGCTTCCGCAGCAGTTTTCTAACTCGGTTGTTGTACCACGGTGGCTCTTTCCCATCTCTTACGATCCTGCTTGGCACATACTCATCTAACGCATATTGTACCATGGTTTTGAACTTTGTCCACTGATCCTCAACACTGTCTGTACTTGAGACAAAACTTTTGTGTTGAGCCACCAAGTACTCTGAAATCTGCTTTTTGTCACTTTTGCTAAACAGAAAAATCTTCCTACCTTTTTTAATATTTCTATTTACGGCTGAAATCATCGATGCAGTAACCGCTTTATGATCGCTGATTCCCTGTTCTGCATTAACTGATTCAAATAGTTCGGGTCTGTTTGTCACCAGAAGGTCTAATATGTTATCGCCACGAGTCGGTTTTCTATTTAACTGCTCAAGGTAGTTTTCAGATAAAGCACTTAAAAATATTTCACTAGATTCTTTGTACCTGCCACCCGTTATGAACGTCTGAGTCTCCCAGTCTATATCCGGCAAATTAAAATCTCCACCCAGAACTATAACATGGTGGGGAAATCTACTCGAAATATTTTCCAAATTATTCTTCAGGTGCTGAGCCACAACAGCTGCTGAGCCCGGGGGCCTATAGAGACATCCAATTACCATGTCTGAGCCTGCTTTAACCGTGACCTTCACCCAAATCATTTCACAATTCGAATCTCCGTCAATTTCCTTCGATACTATTGCACTTCTTATCGCTATAAACACGCCTCCCCCTTCACTGTCCAGCCTATCTCTGCGGTATACATTCCAATCCGAGTTTAGCATTTCATTACTGTTTACGTCTGGTTTCAGCCAACTTTCTGTTCCTAGTACTATATGGGCGTTGTGACCGTTTATTAATGAGAGCAGTTCTGGGACCTTTCTATAGACGCTCCTGCAGTTTACTATAAGCACATTAATATTGTTATTCCTTGTTGCATTTTGCCTACTGCCTTGCCGCGTCTCAGGAGGCGTCTTGTCGGGCCTAGGGAGGGAATTCTCTAACCTAAAAAAACCCCATGTGCACTCCACACGTACTCCGCTACCCTCGTAGCCGCTTCCGGCGTGTAGTGCACGCCTGACCTATTCAGGGGGACCCTACATTTCTCCACCCGATAGCGGAGGTCGAGAAATTTGCACCCCAGCTCTCCGCAGAATCGTCTGAGCCTCTGGATTAAGCCTTCCACTCGGCTCCAAACCAGAGGACCGCGATCGGTTCTGGGAACGATACTACAAATAGTTAGCTCTGATTCCACCCCGCGAGCGAGGCTTTCCGCCTTCACCAACTCCGCCAGCCGCCTGTACGAACTGAGGATGACCTCTGAACCCAGACGGCAGGTGTCATTGGTGCCGACATGAGCAACAATTTGCTCCAGATGTTGTTAAAGATGGCGAGGATATGGCACTGACAATAAATCGGTAGTTGCTTGTTCATTCGGTTGTGGACGTGGTCTGGCCCTGGGGCTATACAGGGTGTTACAAAAAGGTACGGCCAAACTTTCAGGAAACATTCCTCAAACACAAAGAAAGAAAATATGTTCTGTGGACATGTGTCCGGAAACGCTTACTTTCCATGTTAGAGCTCATTTTATTACTATTCTTCAAATCACGTTAATCATGGAATAGAAACACACCAGCGTGACTTCAAACACTTTGTTACAGGAAATTTTTAAAATGTCCTCCGTTAGCGAGGATATATGCATCCACCCTGATGCGCTGATGCAGCACTGGAGAGTGGCGTATTGTATCACAGCCGTCCACAATACGAGCACGAAGACTCTCTACATTTGGTACCAGGGCTGCGTAGACAAGAGCTTTCAAATGCCCCCATACATGAAAGTCAAGAGGGTTGAGGTCAGGAGAGCGTGGAGGCCATGCAATTGGTCCGCCTCTACCAATCCATCGGTCACCGAGTCTGATGTTGAGAAGCGTACGAACACGTCGACTGAAATGTGCAGGAGCTCCATCGTGCACGAACCACATGTTGTGTCGTACTTGTAAAGGCACATGTTCTAGCAGCACAGGTAGAGTATCCCGTATGAAATCATGATAAAGTGCTCCATTGAGCGTAGGTAGAAGAACATGGGACACAATCAAGACATCACCAACAATGCCTCACCAAACGTTCACAGAAAATCTGTGTTGATGACGTGATTGAACAATTGCGTGCGGATTCTCGTCAGCCCACACATGTTGAGTGTGAAAATTTACAATTTGATCACGTTGGAATGAAGCCTGATCCGTAAAGAGAACATTTGCACTGAAATGAGGATTGACACATTGTTGGATGAACCATTCGCAGAAGTGTACCCATGGAGGCCAATCAGCTGCTGATAGTGCCTGCACACGCTGTACTTGGTACGGAATCAACTGGTTCTCCCGTGGCACTCGCCATACAGTGACGTGGTCAACGTTACCTTGTACAGCAGCATCGTCTCTGACGCTGACATTAGGGTTATCGTCAACTGTACGAAGAATTGCCTCGTCCATTGCAGGTGTCCTCGTCGTTCTAGGTCTTCCCCATTCGCGAGTCATAGGCTGGAATGTTCCGTGCTCCCTAAGACGCCGATCAATTGCTTCGAACTTCTTCCTGTCGGGACACTTTCGTTCTGGAAATCTGTCTCGATACAAAAGTACCACGCCACGGCTATTGCCCCGTGCTAATCTATACATCAAATGGGCATATGTCAACTCCGCATTTGTAAACATTGTACTGTCGCAGGTTCGAATTCTGCTTCGGGCAAGGATGTGTGTGATGTCCTTAGGTTAGTTAGGTTTAAGTAGTTCTAAGTTCTATGGGACTGATGACCACAGCTGTTAAGTCCCATAGTGCTCAGAGCCATCTGAACCATTTTTTGTAAACATTGCACTGACTGCAGAACCACGTTCGTGATGAACACTACCGTGTTGACACTACGTACTGATGTGCTTGATGCTAATACTGTAGAGCGATGAGTCGCATGTCAACACAAGCACCGAAGTCAACATTACCTTACTTCAATTGGGCAAAATGGCGGCGAATCGAGGAAGTACAGTACATACTGACGAAACTAAAATGAGTTCTAACGTGGAAATTAAGCGTGTCCGGACACATGTCCACATAACATCTTTTCTTTGTTTGTGTGTGAGGAATTTTTCCTGAAAGTTTGGCAGTACCTTTTTGTAACACCCTATATAAGGGCAGTGGGCTAGAACTAGTCACTGAATGGAGCATTATATGTCTTCAGTTTGTGTGTAGTAAAAGATAATTGCCTTTGATCTAACCACTAATTTAGGACAGGCAAGTCAGGTTGATAATTCCCAGTCGCTGAAGCTTGAGCATAGTCCAGAGAAAAATGTTTGGCGATTGAGCCTGGGTCAATGTAGACAGGGTCATTCAGGGTAGTACCAGATACAGCTGCAGGTGTCTGGTATCCATAGAGGCATCTGATCTTAGCCCAAACCTGTGAAGGAGAGGTACATGGTCTGAAGGTAGAAATGTACCATTCCCAACATTCTAACTTCCATCTTTTTATTGCATAGTGGGCCTGGGCATAAAGTAGCTTAAAGGCAGTGAGGTTCTCCATCAATTCGTGCCGCTTGTGGCTTTGGAGATCTCACATAATATCTAAAATGGTCTCTGCTATTTCCAAGGACCACCAAGGAACTGTCTTCCATCAGTGCAGGCTCAAGGAATGAGTGACTGCTAAAGCAGCTGCCAAATGAATGGCTGTTGTTGTGGTCTGGACTACCTTATCGATATCTCCACGCAGCAGGGACCAAAGGTCGATAGCAGAGATTAAATCATTCCAGTCAGGACTGTTGAGAGCCCATCTGGCGTGTGTCCAGGGAAGTGACAATGAGGATGGGACAGAAAGACCAAGAAGTGGTCACTATTGCACAGGTCATCATTGACCCTCCAGTGGATGAATGGGAGAAGAACATGGTTCTTCATGGACATGGAAAGGTCAATGACCGAGAAAGTTCTGTGCCCCACACTGAAGGTGAGGGGGTACTAGTATTCGAGAGACAAAGGTCAAGTTGTGCCAGTAAGTCTTCGAGGTCTTTACCACCACCAGTGATCGTGGTTCCACCCCTCAAAGGGTTATAGCTGTTGAAATCATCCAAGATTAAGAAAGGTGGGGGGACTTGAGAAACCAGTGCCAACAAATATGGTCTGAGACATTTCGCCATTGAGAGGGAGGTAAACATTGGAGATGATAATATTTTGAAGTGCCCTTAATCAAACAGTCACCGCCTCCAAAGGTGTATTAAGAGGCATGAGTCTGCTGTACAGAAGAACATATGTGTAATCTCTGCCTGACACCATGACCTAGCCAATACGTTTCTTACAACATCCCCAGTACCCCTGAACGGCTGGGGTCTGCGTTGCTGGAAACCAAGTCCCTGAAGGCCAATATAGAAGTCAGGGGAAATACTCAAAAAATGTCATAGCTCAGCCAGGTGGTCGAAAAAACCGCTACAATTGCACTGAAGAATAATGCTGTCACTGGACAGTGAGGCCATGAAGGCGCAAAGAGGGCAGGCTATGCCTAGAGTCCTTTGTCGCTACTGGATGAGAGGCTATGACATCAATATGCACATCTTCCAGATTCCATTATGTGCTGTGATCTGGGGTGGCAGGGCCCACTAGAATCTCCACCTTATCCACAGCCAGCCACTGTGACCAATCGGTTGTAGGCGCTTCAGTCCGGAACTCTACTGCTGCTACAGTCGCAGGTTCGAATCCTGCCTCGGGAATGGATGGGTGTGATGTCCTTAGGTTAGTTAGGTTTAAGTTGTTTTAAGTCTAGGGGACTGATGACCTCAGATATTAAGTCCCATAGTACTTAGAACCATTTGAATTAGAACCTCAGCCACACGAGCGCAACATGCAGGATCTGGTGGAGTGGAGACCACAAAATGTCCATCTTGGAGAATTTCTTCTAGTGTTTCCTCTCCTTAGAGTATTCTGGTTATCTGAAGGGCTTCTCTGAATCAGTTTCAGGTAAAGATAATGATCGTGAAGCCCTGTGACAAATAGCTTATGGCGTCTTCAGCCAGTGGCTCGTGTCTGGGGTAGACTGGGTAAAAACCTTGGAGAAAAGTGTCCCAAGGGCCCCTTCCTGACGACAAGAGCTCAAGAAAGGTGATTTGTCTCCTGCTGGAAGGTGCCTGGACCAATGTCCCTGGTGGGAAGAGGCAGCAAGAGGAGAGTCCCCAACCATTAGGTGGACAGAAGTATTTGAGTGGCGTTGAGGGCTTATTGTAGTAGTTGGAATGGGTGGGAGTACCGTCGCCAAAAGGGGGGGAAACGTCGTCGTAGCAGTAGCGTATGACACTGTTTGACATGCTGTGTGCAACTGCTCATACCTTTGCTTGGCCTCATGATAATTGAGTTTGTCCAGCTTCTTGTATTCTTGTCTTTTCTTTTCTCTCTGGAAAACAGTACAGCAGGGAGAATGGTGCTCTCCACAGTTAACACAGATCATGGGGAGATGCACAGTGAGCATTCGCCATGCAGCATTCACCCACAATCTCTACAGATGGAGCTAGAATTGCGATACAAAGACATGTGCTGGTATTTCAACCTCTTGCAGCATCACAGAGGGAAGGTAAACATATGATTTTTCATTCCATTAATATACTATCAACTTGACCTTTTCAGACAGTGAATGGCCCTCAAAGGCCAAGACGAAGGCGCTGGTAGCAACCCTACTGTCTTTTGGATCCCCACGTACACGACAGACAAAGTGTCACACCAAGTTGTGAGAAGCTCAACATCAGATTATAAGAGCAGGATCTGTGGAAAATGATGCCCTGAACTCAGTTTAGACTGTTATGTGGTGTGGCAGCCGCTGGTATATTATCCAGCTTCTTACAAGAAAGCAGTGCCCATGAATTGGCAGGAGATGTCATTACAATCAAAACTGACCCACGTTTAATTTTAGCGATGGCTACCAGCCAGCCGGAGTGGCCGAGCGGTACTCGGCGCTACACTCTGGAACCGCGCTACCGCTACGGTCGCAGGTTCGAATCCTGCCTCGGGCATGGATATGTGTGATGTTCTTAGGTTAGTTAGGTTTAATTAGTTCTAAGTCCTAGGGAACTGATGGTCTCAGAAGTTAAGTCCCATAGTGCTGAGAGCCAGCGAGAGATGGCCACCACTTACCCAGACTGGTCTTCTAAGTTCTCCACAAAGAACAAGGGTTTTGTGGCCAAGAAATAATCATCAGTCCTGGCGCAAACCAAGTATTGCGGGGAGTATTGCTCTGCTTGCCACTTAGACCTAAATTCCTCCCACAGTGTAGCAAGAGAAGGGAACATTTTAGGGTTGTGTCCCTCCTGATGGAAAAGGGGACTGTCCTTTCATAGAGACTGCTGGGACCATTTGGCTACCAGCGGGAGATAATTTCATCTGTCTCACTTGCGGCTGATCACCACGGTGCCACCCACTCCTCAGCGGGCTGACCCCATGGGCGCTATGCAGCCTCAACAATTGCTAGCTGCTTGCAGTCCCTGCGCCTCAGTCGCAATGGGCACATACTCCTTGGCATACATGGAAAGATTTCAGCTCAGGCACCAACACAGCAATCCGTGTGTAGTCAGGAGGCTACCACCATGTAGGTGCTTGGTGAGTCCCCCCACCCCCCCACCCCCCACCTAACAACGGGTTGGATACCATGTTGGATATTGCTACTACGGGGCCCCAGTCTTTGACTCATTACTTCCTTTCCGTGTTGCATGCTTGTATTTACACTATCCCTTTCCCCCTTTGCCTGTCCATCGGATGATTTCCTTGGCGCCGACCTGTATTTGTATGAAAGAGAAGGTGCACAGGTGGAAAGGCACAAAGGTAGAGCACACACTGTATTGGGCGACTTTCCCTGTACCATCCACACTGCTGGAGAATTTTTAAAATTGGTGGCATGTCAAACCCAACAATGGGGACAATGTGTTTATTTAACGAACATTTGCAGAATACATGGGAAGTGGAAACTCTAGGCCCAGTCATAAACCAGGTCCGAGCAGGGGTAGCACCAAGGAAATCATCCGATAGACAAGCATAGGGGGAAAGGGATAGTGGAAGTATAAGCATGCAACAGGGTAAGGATGTAATGAGTCAACGGCTGGGGCCCCGTAGTAGAAAAACACGTTCTCACAAAAGAATTGTGAGCCCCCTGGGGGTTCGGTTTAGGAAAAGCACGGAAAATCTGTATCTGAACGGAGCGACACTGATTTTAGCCACCCTCATACAAAATGGTATTTCAGTGCCTTAACAACATTTCCGTCTCACTTGTCTCGTTCTTAAAACTGGATGCGTTAATTTAAATAGAAACAACAGCCAAGAAGGATTTAATTTTTAATTTCATACTCATTCTGTGAAAGCGTGTAACGTGATAGTCAATTTAACTGGTATACAAACAGTAATCCGCACAAAAATGATTTTATAAACATGCACGTTTTCACTGGAATACTTACTTCATACGAGATCCGGCTGATATCATTCCCATCCTCATCTAGTCCAAACTCATTCGCCTCGTCTAATGGTGTCGTGAATGACCGAGTATTCATCTTCGTTTCTCGATAGCTACTCGCAACAAATAAGATACTTCCTGCTGGATGGTAGAAAAAATAATGTGTAAGTCTTGTAAGACTGAAAAGACATACCATGACGAGTGAAAACATTATGACCACTGCCGACCGGTAGACGGAATGCTACCTAGTGGTTCTGCGAGCACGTGAAGGAGTAAGGAAGTTATAAAATCGGAGCACGGACGAATGGTGAGCTTTTCTAGCGATGAACTGGGAAACGAATGGGGATTCCCACTGACATCTGCTGATATAACTGACAAAGGGAAGCCTGTGAATGAATGTCTCAATAACGGCGAAGCGAGTCGGCTGGTTGCATGCTAATGTCGTGAGCATCTATGGAAAGTGTTGTGAAGACGCTGAAAACACAAGTGCGAGACAAGAAATGTGGTGTCTACGTCTCATAACATAACATGGTGGTCGGATTATTCCATTTTCTGTACAGCAGGATTGGCAGTGACTTGTGGCAGATCTAACGACAGGGAACGATGACGGTACAGGCATTAGGGTTTCGGATCACATCGTGCAACTCACATAGTTGAAAATGGGGCTCTGTAGCAGACAGCTCATACTTATTTCCCATGTTGTCCCAAAGACATCGCCAAAAGCAACTGCAGTGGGCACGGAGTCATCGCGATCGAACTGTGGTTCATTGGAAAAGTGTCGCCTAATAGGATGAATCACATTTCTTGTAACACTACGTCGATGGTTGTGTCCGGATATATCATCCACCAAAACGTTTGCTGGAAACATGCACTGCATCTAGGCCACCAGCCATCTGCATCATATTATGTTTGATGTCTCGTCCGATGGCGATAGGAGTTTAAATATCCATTCCACATGGCCAGAATCGTGCTATAGTGGTTTGGTGAACATAAAGGAACTGGTATTGCTGCCTTGGCCACCGAATACACCTAATATGATACCGCTGGACTATATCTGCGAAGCTACCCGGTGCCAGCTCCACGCCTACAAATCGCCGACCTTGTGTTTGGCATAACCTGTGCGTCAACGTATCCTGGGAGTACTGCCAATGACGTTTCGAATCCATGCTACGCTGAATCGATACTGCATTGCATTCCGACGCTGGACCAATGTAACCTTAAGCAGGTGTCACAACTTTTTGTCTCTTCACTGTAATATTTAATGGAATCAACTCATGTGAATCCTCAGCACGGCGATTTTCTTGATTACACAAACCAGGGATAACACTTCTATGTGTACATGGTTAAATTATTAAACCATGTAAAATACAGTACCAACGAATGTTGTAACAGGACATAATCTGTGAAATGGAGTCGCAAGTATGGCATTCTATGTTTGTAACAGAATAACACTGTATAGCATCAAATCTAATGTTTTTATATGATTAATACTCTTACAGCCCCCACGGCCCTAGTAAAGAGTCTGGATTTAAAGTCCACATCAGATGGGAATGAGACGCTAACGTAATTCATTTTGTTTATAATGAACAGATAATTAAATACCATGTGTCAGTTGCAACAATTAACATGATAATTTCATAGATACACATTTTTTTCAATCAGAATAGCACCAGAAGCAAAAGATGTTCTGTTTAAGCTACTTATTATGGAGAAAATTTCACCTCTTCTCCAGACTCTACAGCAGAGTCTACCAGTGGACTTTCACCTGCTGCTCTCGTACTTCTCATTCTTATGTAATTCATTGCTCTTTACATTGATTGCATTCTATCGTTATGCCAAATGAAATGTTCTCACAAATATGTAATTACTTTACTCGTTTTTATAGTAATTCTTAAATAACGCCCTATGTACGTCAGTTAAATTTTATCGTAGATACGTGCACTGACCTTACTGGAACCATCCGAAGCAACGTCTGAGGGGAAGGTTAGTTAACAAATTCTACTTATAGTGCAGTCATTATTCCGTTCTTGTACTGTTTCAGTAGAAGTGAATGTATGTAAGGTTTCTCAAATAGGTCACGCCAAGTTGAAGTCGATTAGTCTTCTTTCTCTCGTCCCAACCAAGTTGCTGCTAATTTTCTTCCTTGCTCCACGAACTCACGCTTTCACTGTATTCAGTGTCGTAACTCAATTCCCCAACATTGGAATCTCATACATCTACACTACACTCTAGCAAATAACGGAGAAAGTAATTAGTATTTCTCTATCACGGATAATCTATCCTTCTGTGTTTTATACCTAAACCGCTAATTTTCACTATCCAAGGTCTGTAGCATGTGAACATTCCTGTGGAATGCTTTTCCACACTGATGGTAAAATTAGGTTCATTATATGTTTAAAATGCCAGTGTGAATTACACACGAAACATTTTTCACATTGTAGACTCTGTCTCAATGATATCGATTCGTGTGTGAATCATACACGATCAAAGTCGGTATTTTTTTTAACAGTGCCGTCCTGCCACACAGAAATCAAAATCAAGGAATATTACAAATGTCCATAAGGGAGAAACTCCGATGTCTGTCGCATTCGGGCAGATGGGTTAAGCATCTCCACTCATGCTCATAAATTGAGGATAATGCTGATATACGGTGAAGCAACGCTCTGGTGGGCGGATTTCGGGTTTAAATCACTTCGGGGTATGACCATGTGGTGCATTTGACTTGCGGTCGTCGCACGCAGCAGTCCACAGGCGCAGAGGTGTGTTGGTGCATGTCAGAGTACGGTGCAGCGAGTAAGTGTGCAGACGTTTTCAGACGTGCTAATGGTGATTGTGTGTTGCAAATGGCTCAAAGAACACATATTGAGGACGTTATGAGGGGTAGAATACTAGGGCGGCTGGAGGCTGGTCAAAAACAGCAGGTCGTGGCACGGGCCTTCCGGGTGCCACAAAGTGTGATCTCAAGATCATGGCAACGATTCCAGTAAACAGGTAACGTGTCCCGGCGCTACAGTACGGGACGTCCACAGTGTACAATACCACAAGACCAATATCTCACCATCAGTGCCCGCAGACGACCACGGAGTACTGCAGGTAGCCTCGTTCGGGACCTCACGGCAGCCACAGGAATAGCTGTCTCCAGACACACAGTCTACAGACGACTGAACAGACATGGTTTATTCGCCTGGAGACATGCAAGGTGCATTCCACTGACGGCTGCTCACAGGAGAGCCCGTAAAGCCCATTGTTAAGAACACAGTACATAGTCATTGGAACATTGGTCCCAGGTTATGTTCACGGGCGAGTCCAGGTATAGTATGAACAGTGACTCTTTCCGGGTTTTCATCTGGCTTGAACCAGGAACCAGATATCGACCCCTTAATTTGCTTGAAAGAGACCTGTATGGAGTTCGTGGTTTGATGGTGTGGGGTGGGATTATGATTGGTGCATGTACACCCCTCCATGTCGTTGACAGAGGAACTGTAACAGGTCAGATGTATCGGAACGACATTTTGCACCACTATGTCCGCCTTTTCAGAGGAGCAGTGGGTCCCACCTTCCTTCTGATGGATGATAACGCACGGCCCCACCGAGCTGCCATCATGGAGGAGTACCTTGAAACAGAAGATACCAGGCGAATTGAGTTTCCTGCCTGTTCTCCAGACCTAAATCCCATCGAACGCGTCTGGGATGCTCTCGGTCGACGTATCGCTGCACGTCTTCAAACCCCTACGACACTTCAGGAGCTCCGACAGTCACTGGTGTAAGAATGGGAGGCTATACCCCAGCAGCTGCTAGAGCATCTGACCCAGAGTATGCCAACCCGTTGTGCGGCCTGTGTACGTGTGCATGGTGATCTTATCCCATATTGATGTCGGGTGCATGCGCACGAAACTGTGGGGTTATGTAGCACATGTGTTTCGGGACGGTTTTCTCAACTTATAACCAAAACCGTGGACTTACAGATCCGTGTCTTGTGTGTTCCCTATGTGCCTATGCCATTAGCGCCAGTTTTGTGTAGTGCCACGTTGTGTGGCACCACATTCTGCAATTATCCTTAATTTATGTGCATGAGTGTACGCCACCTTGGGACAGTGGTCAGGCAACTGAGCGAACTGCCCAAGCACGCCATTTTCTTCAATGTTTAATGACAAGATATACCAGTAGGTTGGGAGTCTGGGTATAGGTAACGGACTGGCTCGCATGTTTGCAGATATCTTTCTCAATGACTCGGAACTTAACTTTTTCCGAAAACATCTATTGATTACAAATCTCGTACTTTACTATAAGAGATATCTCGATGACGCAACAATTTTATATTGAGGGAATCAGGAAACATTAAGCAAGTAGCTACGAAAATGTCTACCATGCATCCGAAAACACATTTCACTTTATAAAAAGAGGAAGATAATTCCCTCAGTTACCTTGAATTAACCATATCAAAAGATAATGGTAAACACAAGTGCAGTATGTTTAGAAGACCGATTTGCACCGATGCGATTATCTGTGCGAAATCCTGCCATCCTAGACCCCTTAAAGAAGCCTGTTTTCAGTCAGTTTCGTGTAGGATAGTGCGTGTTCCATTAGCACAAGATGAGATCCAAATGGAAATTGAGATTTTGAAGCAGATAACAGGAGCAAATTGGTACGACAGCCCTAATGTCACACGCATACACAACAGATTACAGCGTAGGCAACATGAACCCAATGTAGGGAAGGTGTGTAATTTTGTGAGAATGACGTACCGTGGCACAAATTCTGACAAAGCCAAAAGGTACCTGGGTAAATATAAATAGAAGTTGCCTTTAGAACCGAAATTACATTGGGGCAACGGGTTCGTCAAAATAGCCTACAGGGGAAGAATAAATAGCTACAATGTGGTGTTTGTAAGATAACTTGTGATGACTGCCAATAGAACTATATTGGACAGACGGACGGAACATTTAAATCTCGCTTCAATGAACATACACTTATAGAAAGTAAAACTGCACCAGGCACACATTTATCAAAACACATCCATCGGATCACTAGTACTGACATTAACATGGAATTTTACACAAATGTAACAAGGGTCGGTATCTTGACGTGCTTGAAGAACTTGAAATTAAACTTCCAAAAGAAAAGAACCAAAGAAAAATCTCTACCAACAGAATTAATTTTCTCGTAACACTTACTTCAATATTTTTGATGATGTCCTACAGTAGAAGTATAACCTCTATTATTCCTCGTTCCACGCACATGAATGTGTTCACAATATCAGTAGACCGTAATGAAAGGCGGTCGGCAAGGACTTAAACTAGTGACATGCATAAACACCCTACTGCATCGCCCGTCACTCAGCCCGCTTTGGGAGGCGACCCAATCTAGCGGCCACTCTCCTCTCAGACTGTTATCACTTAACACATTCATTAATTTATATAAATTTTTGTTAATAAGTAGCAATGCTCATTTCGTAACTAGACACCTTTTCCTTCTGTTTCTCTAGGATTATTTCGTAACCAGTTTCCAATTTGTTCCCCCTTTTTAACTCAGAGTAAGAGCCCTCGGTGTATTTCTATTCCCATGATGGCAGCTTAATAGTCTCAGACATTTTCAGTAATTTTGCACAGTTTGTAAAATATGTGAACAAGAACGAATGAAAGTATGTGATACACAGTTGCTGTCAGTATATTTATAACACGTGTTTTTCATCTAACGTCGTATAATGCGTCATTCATGTACTTACGTAGTAATGTTTCGTTAGTAACTAGCTTCCTTCCCCTCCCCCCCCTTTTCAACTTTCAGTAAAAATCGTCAGTGTGTTTCTGTTTGCATCCATTAAAAAGAAGGCTAATTTCTTAAAATCTTAGGTACGTTCAATGATTTTGCACTGGCTTTTCTTTTAGATAAAATATGCAAACGAGAACGAAAATTTACAATGCACAGTGTCCTGTCAGTATATTTGTAACACTTCTTTTTATCTGCTATTGTGTAACGCATATTCACGCTAAAACGTGCTATGTTAACATGTCATTTATGTCAAACTTTTTTTAAATGGCTCTGAGCACTGTGGGACTTAACATCTGAGATCATCAGTCCCCTAGAACTTAGAACTACTTAAACCTAACTAACCTAAGGACATCACACACATCCATGCCCGAGGCAGGATTCGAACCTGCTACCGTAGCGATAGCGCAGTTCCAGACTGAAATGCCTAGAACCGCTCGGCCACACCGGCCGGCAAACTTTTATTACTTTTTTATTTAATTAGATACGGGGATATAGTCTTACACTGTATTAACTTACTGTGACTTACGTATATGTCACGTAACTGTACGTAAACTTTTCTCCAAACCACTTCTTAGAGTTTTTGTGTTAATTACACGCAAAGTTAACAAACCGCACTTTGCGGAGCAAGCTATGAGTGAGTGTATAATATTTTATAGTTATTACTACTATTCATGAGGCAAAGAGTTTGTAATATCACAATTCTGTGAAATCAATACTTTTATTGCCTTTTTATTGCATCCTAGACCTGAAGATTATCTGCAGTCTCAGTCTGCCTGTCGGTAAATAAAGAGTTGTGATCCCTACGACGTTCAAATATTTATTATAACAAAAGGGTCATCGTTCCTAAGGCACAGCAGCAGTTATAAGTTAACAAAGTATGATCTGTAGCGACAACAAAGCAAAGTTTCCTTTCACTAATTTAGATACAGTTACACTCCAGGAAATGGAAAAAAGCACACATTGACACCGGTGTGTCAGACCCACCATACTTGCTCCGGACACTGCGAGAGGGCTGTACAAGCAATGATCACACGCACGGCACAGCGGACACACCAGGAACCGCGGTGTTGGCCGTCGAATGGGCCTAGCTGCCCAGCATTTGTGCACCGCCGCCGTCAGTGTCAGCCAGTTTGCCGTGGCATACGGAGCTCCATCGCAGTCTTTAACAATGGTAGCATGCCGCGACAGCGTGGACGTGAACCGTATGTGCAGTTGACGGACTTTTAGCGAGGGCGCATAGTGGGCATCCGGGAGGCCGGGTGGACGTACCGCCGAATTGCTCAACACGTGGGGCGTGAGGTCTCCACAGTACATCGATGTTGTCGCCAGTGGTCGGCGGAAGGTACACGTGCCCGTCGACCTGGGACCGGACCGCAGCGACGCACGGATGCACGCCAAGACCGTAGGATCCTACGCAGTGCCGTAGGGGACCGCACCGCCACTTCCCAGCAAATTAGGGACACTGTTGCTCCTGGGGTATCGGCGAGGACCAATCGCAAGCGTCTCCATGAAGCTGGGCTACCGTACATTATCGTGACCACCGCTGCCATCAGTCATGTACAGTGGCTTCTTTAGTGCCAATTGTTTCTTCAATAACGCAGAAGGGATATCGAGCTTCTTATAGCCCTTTTACGCCACCTCGTACAAAGTCAGTGACGTGCTGATAATGTAGTCCATGTCATCTTAAAGGGTGTTCTTCACTAACATGAACCCACCATGTCCAATCTCAAAGCTACATGACGCTTGCGACCGTTACAGAGTGTATTTAAAACAAACCAGATTTTCACCCTTGTAGCTGCACTACCAGAGCCACTCTTATGCGACTGGCGCGAAATTGTGATAGACATCATCTTCCCGATGTATAAACACGACTGCCAACGTTAGGTTATGTCGCACACCTCCTTCTTGGTGTCATTGTATATACAGGGTGCTATGAAACGATACCGACAAGTTGCGAGGTGTTGTAGATTGTTGTCTTGAAGAACGAATTTCATCCAACGAACCTATACAACTTCGAGATTACGGGCGCTGGTGTCTGTCGCTTGGCCATACCTTCGGCATCAAACGTGACTTTGCACGCTGATAGACTGTAGGCGGGAAGTCTCGCAATGTTGTTTTTTGTTCACTGATTTTGACTTATTAGCACAATCGGCAGTCGAGAAGTAGGAGCTAGCTCCTACGCAGACAGACGTTGCCTTCTATGAATGCGATCCTTTGTTGCTTCTGTGGAGGATGGTTCCGGACGCAGGTTTCCATTTGCAGTTTATTTCTCATCTGAAACCATTTAAAATCGACAGTGTTTTTAGGTATACAGGAGAAAAATAAGCTGTGAACGGACACCAGCATCCGAAATCGTCATCTACCGCGTCAACAGAGAATCGCATTACCAGGAGCCAAGGCTTGTCTACGCAGCAACCGAGCAAGGTGGCACAGCGATTAGCACACTAGACTCTCATTCGGGAGGACGACGGTTCAATACTTAAATGGGTCCAGGCAAATTCCGGGATGGTTCTTCTGAAAGGGCACGGCCAACTTCCTTCCTTGACGCCATCCGAGACTGTCCTCCGTCTCTAATTACATCAATGTGAAGAGAACGTTAAATCCAATATTCCTTCCTTCCTTGTATACACAGCAGCTAGCTCCATATTCACCATTGTCTTTCTTGGCAATCAATCGCACTGAATGAGTAACAAACAACATTGCTTGACGTTCCACCTGCAGTCTGTCAGCGTAAGAATTCACGTTTGATGCCAAAATGGTGACCTAACGGTAGTCACCGAATCCTATAATTTCGACGCTCTGTAGAGTCGTTGGATGACGTCTCCGGACATGGTTTCCTATCCTCAGTTTTCTCCTCTTACCGCCAATCACTGGTTTCTATGTCGCGTTGTAACCTTGGTTCGCCTACTGTGTAATATTGTGGTCGTGCGGACGTAGTTGTTGTGTTTCTGTAGGTATGTGTGTCTGAAGCGGTCGCTAACACATTGTGGTGTTCACCAGGATATTTTCTGCCTCTTTCGTATCGAGGTATATTTTAAAGAAAAAGTTCGATTTTTATCTATGTTGTCGAGATTTTATGAATAATTTGAATTTTGACGAATGTTTAGAATGTTCAAAAATTCTGTCGAATGTTCTACATTTTGGAACGTTCTAGAAAGTTCCTGAATTACTTAATGTTCTCATAGGGTTTATTTAAAATTAGAGTGCTGTTCAATACTTAGGTGGATTTAAGAATACTAGGGAGTGTTTTTGGGCATGCTAGATTTCAGCGTGGCTTAGTAACATTCTTATGAATTTTTAAAAGTTGTTATTACTATTTTCTTAACATAACTTGACAGTCCTGACTTGACCTCACATGAAGGAATAGAGTACTGCGGGTCCAAAAGTCCTGTTCCCACGTGACTCAGAAACAACTATCATGACTCAATACGTGAAATTTCGTCTGAATACATTTTCTATAATGAGCGAGTTTCCTATTCTTTAATAACGGCCCGCTCACGTATCTTCTAAATATTTTCCGGGAACGTTTTATTTTGACAGCAATGCATTTTCATTTCTATCTCTTATGTACAACCACAAACAGGTAGGGGTTCCAGCGTTACAACAAGTAGTGCTCCAAAGTTTGACCGAAGCACAAGTTTTGATCAAAATTTGAGTGATATTCAAAAATTAAGATCTTTAGTTCGCTCAGAGAATGAAGTATGAATTTTCCTCTTACTTCTAAATGACCCAAAAATTTCACGTACGTTAACTACTTATTGTTAAAATTTGTAACGGAAGTTAATGATAAAGTACCGTCGTTCAGTAGCAATGACAACTTAGTTGTATTGTCAAATTTATATTACAAAGGGAAATTAATTTGTGAAAAATTTCAGTCTTTAAACCTGGATTGATGTGAAAAGCTATTTAAATGATCATGTATCGCTTTATATAACACCAATCAGCCTCTTAACGCACATTGTGTAATGTGTTGCCGGCCTTAGTGGCCGAGCGGTTCTAGGCATTTGAGTCTGGAACCGCGTGACCTCTACGGTCGCAGGTTCGAATCCTGCCTCGGGCATGGATGTGTGTGATGTACGTAGGTTAGTTAGGTTTAAGTAGTTCTAAGTTCTAGGGGACTGATGACCTCAGATGTTAAGTCCCATAGTGCTCAGAGCCACTTGTAATATTTTGTTATTTCAATAAGCCAACTAGATCGGCAATTGTAACAGACCGATTGTATACTGATTCACGTCACTAATGGCTGCATGGTTGTGAAGGGAGAAATGATAGCTGGAACTATTTACGACCTGGGTAGCTGGAGAGGGTGTACCAAAACTGTGTAAGGGTATTAGCACTGTGCACGCGTAGGGACGTGCTAATGTTTGCAAGGTGCGGTAGAGTAAGGTCTTGGAACTTAATAAGACTTTGCATACGATCCTATATGAGACATAGAGAATTTGTCAGCTCCTGCGGCGATACAATCAACGAAATTTACTTTCGTATGTAATGGGTTCATAGTAAAGTTCTCTTCTACTAGTTGCAGTTGCAATTGCCATCATCCGTTAATAGTTTGCCTGAAATATCATGTGCGAATGTGAATAAACATTTCAGTTGAAAAACTGAAACTCACCTGTGGGCTAGATATCCATTTCAATTCATTCCAGTTGTTTTTACGTAATTTTCTGTAGTTCTCATTTCTGTTAATAAACCTGAAATTTTTCAAGTAGTGAAACAGGAAATATCTGAACGCAGTGTGTAATCAGCCTATAGACTGTATATTAAATGAGCCACCGTTTTTTAAAAGTCAATTGTGAATCTTGACTGCTCACCCCGAAGAGTTCTAGCAGGCCGTTACTGGGATGTAAAGAAGATAAATACATAGGAAGGGGTGCCAGGTTGCAGTGTTGTTAGGAGTGTCGTTATTCGAGTATAAGCTAACTTTTAACAGTATGTGTGTTATGTACAAAATGAATCCTTTTCCTAAAATTATACTCCCTCTTGGAAGAAGCGATTTTCAGCTAGTATCATAATTCACCCAATGTCGTCTCAGATGATGTGGTCTTACCATCTAGGTACGCGGTATGTGTATCCATGTGCGTAGATCAACTGTTCAGAGTATAAAGGCCACACAAACAGTAGAAAAGTGTGAAATTTCTATTACTGGAGCACAAAATGGAAGGGATGATTATACTGTGACATTCCCATGCTGTGGTATGAGGCAGCAACTACTGCCATGACAACACTAACGACGGACCAACGAGCGTATTCACAGCAAAACAAAAGGTCAGTCTCTATTTGATTTAGTTACGTGCATTGTAGCTGTATACTGAATCTTTTAAGTGGCTTCAATTAATGTGGCAGTCAAGGTGTGCGACTCATTGTTGTGAACGAAACAGTGCGAAAATACTAAAAAGTACTAATTAGTACAACAATTAACAGTTACCATTGTCGGGTGCTGTTGTTCCGAAATACTATAAAGATGGCACCGGCTGATGTAATGAAAACTTGTGAAAAACTCTAAAATCCTTATCCTGTTGCCGTGACAGAGCCTTCATGAGCGTAACACTTTCCCCATTCTACACATTCACTTGACATCTGTGATAGTTGAACTCGTAATTGGTACGGTTCTGCGAAACTCTAACTAGGGATGCCAAGACATGCTCTCGTTCCTCCGCACTAACAGGTGGGCTAGAATATCCAGCTAGCATACTGATTTTTGTTGTCATGTATTCTGATAAACCTCAATGGGGTGAAATTAGTTAAGGGTTAATAATGAAATAATGTGTTTATGTCTAAACGGGAGATCAGTGTAGCTTCAAATAAGATATTTTTGTACATTTAAGGGCCTTTTAATTATATGTTGAGTATCAGCATTCGTTCCAAATTTTTACTACAAACATGCAGCTTCGCGACCTCCATGTGTACAAGCTCTTTTTTCTCGACAGGTACAATCAGTTAAACGATAGGCAGTAGACATCTTATGTATATCTATCTGAAGCTCATATTCTGTTATAAATGCAAACATTGCATAGGCAAGCTTATGGGCTTGAACTGTGTGGATAGCTACGAATTTTTAGTGTATATCGAGATGTAGCGTAACTGCGTCACTATAAGGACGGGTTGTCTCATAGGTAATTAGGGTGCTTTTTTAGAGAAAATTTACAATAGCGCGATTGTCTTAAGCTGCCTCAGCTCAGTGCCCCAGGTGGAACAATGATTTTTTTTAATGCCTGAAACTTCTGTCTGGAATTTCTTTCCGTTCAGGTCTGCATTTTGCATGTTCAGTGTGTATTTAAGAGGGAATCAATGAATTGCTTAAGTACTAGAATTCTAGAGTATGTAAAACCACCATCTAAGAATTCTGTATGTTCGGTTATTCGTTTACTACACTTACGTTTGACTGTCTATTTGGAAATAAATTGCATCAACTGGTCAATTAACGGAAACGCGAGGGCAGAATGCCTGAGTTAAATTAAAATGTAATGAACCCTCCACGTGTCTGATGGAGCGACATTGAAATTTAATTTTCATTCATTTATGCTACAGATAACTTATTTATCTCAAACAAGAGTCCATAGAGATAATTCGCTGAGAATAATTTGATTTCAAAAATTAATTGCTACATAAAACTGATTCCGAAGTTAAACAGAAACTGTTATGGATGTAAAAATACTAACGTAAAACTAATAACGAATGTGAACGTTGATTCCATTACTACAGCAGCCGCCACGACAATAGGCACCTCAAGGTCGGCTCATCGTCCTACACCATTGACAGTTATTGATAATGTCAAATGCTAGTAAAAATTTCAAAAAATGTATTGGACATTTATATTTTTAGTCTGTAATATGATGCAATACTTTACAAAAGGAAATTCTTCCCAGCTGCTACGGAAACATATATAACAACTGACGTTAAAATAAAGTTTGAACAAAAATATTCATTTCCTTCAACCTGTGGAAAAAACAGAACCGCTGACACATTTTGACTGAAAATAATATTTGAAAATTCCCAATGCCTATAGATGCATGCGATACATATTCTATATTGCAAACGTAAAAGTACTCTGAGATAAAAAAAATTAAATACCGTAACAGGTTTGAAACAGTTCCGCCTCCAACTAAAAATGTTGCTTCAGATGAAATTGGGATCTGCTGGACCTTGTGGAAAACAGTAGCAGGATAATCGTTAGTTGTGAAATTAATTTTGCTAACATATGAGGTAATGCTATTGTATCGTCTCAGATATGAACGAATTTTAATTGCGAGAGACACCTTGCGCGTCAAGATGAATGTAGTTATATGACACGGCCAAGGTTTTAGTTCAGAATGCTCGCCTTAATACGACCAAAAATATTTCCTACCACGCAAAAAATGTTTATCTGCAACTAGAACTGGCCCTTCGTCACTGCACCCACCACTCAAATCGACGATATACGCTGTACAAAACTAACTGTAGATACTTTCAGGTTAATATTTCCGTTGAAGACGAGCAAAATGTATATATGTGTTTGGTTTTGTGAAACTCAAGTTTTATCGAAGTATACAACAATACTATCGTTCTCAGCTCGCAGTATGTGCATTTTACACAAAATGTCGCTTTGCTGCTACAATGTTTCTGCATTCAATTTGAAATTTTTGTCCGGCATTATACTTCCTGAATCTAAAAGCAAGTGAGTGGAGAAGTCACGGAAGGAGGTCTCTGACCCAGAATAATTAATTTTTTCAAGATAACACTGCATTTTTCTGGCCGTCGGATACTCTCCACTGTCGTAGTATCGAAGTACAGTTAGACGCAGTAACTTTTTCTCGAAATTGTCCAATTCAATAATTACCAATTTATTTATCTCCTTTTCTTGGAGAATCATGGTACATACTCAGATCGACAGATTCTGCCGATGTCACTGCACTATTAATAACGTGTACATTCCGTTCGGAAATACCACAAGGTTTTGTTGTCTTTTTATGAATTTACACAAAATTTATTTTATCCCAGGCCTCTTCACAGTTGACCAGATAAGTAAAAAATCATTATTTAGTTAGATATGACAACTATAGTTGATTTAGACTATCTTGTCCGAGCTATGAAGGCCCTTGTTACTGCATAACGCTCACTATAAAACACAAGTCAATGCATCTTTCTACGGAAGACAACAGACAAAGAAGAAAATTCATAGTGTAGCCTGTAAGGTAAAGGAAAACGCAGTAAGATGAAATACGAATGTGAACAAATTCGATAAACGTTGTTTGTGAAAACTGCCGTTGTTAATGATTTGTAGACTGAGAATCTTATTTTACAATATTACAGTCCCTACATTTTTCACAAGTACAATGCAATGTTCATCCAGACATGCTTGTATCTTCGAAGGAACAGGCACTGCGGCGACTACAGCAGTTATCAAGTGTAAGAAAGATATTCACAGCTGCGAAAACAAACAACCATTAACCATATAATGCAGTGACGAAGATGAAAACTTCTGCTTACAGGGGCCCGAAACCGTATTTCCCGCTTACTGCGAGCTATCAGCTTACCATTAGGCTATCCGAGGACGCTCCACGGCCACATCCAAACTTCCACGTGTCGCCATCGATGTGCGTACACCCTGCACTCGTACATTTATTACGCATATTCCCGTTCAGCTGCGACATTTTAACTGAATGTCGCTTGCTCAGTGTCGGTGAATGACTGTAGTACTGCAATGTTTGTGTTGTTCTGAAACACGCATGTCCGAAAGGAAGTTGCATTGTACTGATGAACACTGGGCATTGTCTCAATCAGAAACCAAAGAATCGGAGAAGATGAAAGACGGAGGTCCCTGAGCCATAATAACAAAGTTTTTCAAAGAGACCGCCCTATATTTCTTTAGCATTTGGTACTCTTCGCTGTCACAATAACCAAGTGGAGTTCTGCCTACAGGCTCCTTTTTAAATTGTCGAGTTCTGTAGATTTGCTGTCTCGCTTATATCCCTCTCCTGGAGAATCGAAACAAGTGTTCACAACTGGACATTTTTCCGATGTTACTTATATACTAGTACGGTGTCCAGAAACCTCGGAGCGACCGCAAGCTTTTGTTGTCAGTTTACGAATTTATGCCAAATTTATATTGTCCTGGCTTCTTCATTGTCGGTTAGATCAGTCAAAAACTTCAGTACATTCTATATGACAATTTTAGGTTGTTTTATGATGTCTTTTCGCCCTTCACGGGCATCGATAAGCGTAGCACTGCACGTAGGCCGTTGCTCCTGCATTTCGCTCACTACCAAATGCACGTCAATGCATCGTTCTACGGAATAGTGAAACCACACGTGAACGTACGATATTGCTCTGAAACACTGGATATTCAGCTGACCCTGACCTATGGCACTGTTAAAGAGTGTTCATGTGGCAAATCACATCACTTTGCGCCCACGGATTTCATGGAGTGGGTATGACCGTGGGGTGCCCATTTTCGTGATTGGCGTTCTAATGATTAAATATTCTAAAACAGTTGATAATTCGACATAACTTTTATCATGTTTATATCACACCTTAATCAGTATCCCGAAGAAAATTTCGATTATGGAGATAGAATTCGCACGTTGGTTCAGCACCAACAAAGTTTTCATTAAATATGAAAGTGGAGACCTCGTTGATTAATTTCTCAAACACACAGTATGTAGAATAATTCGCCCATCGTCATCTGTGCCAAATTCCTTTTAAAAAAATAAAATAACAGTGTTGGTTCTCAATCTTGCTGAGAACCAATTTCGCACGTTGTGATGGATATTTTTTCTCCGTACTTGAATTCTACCGCCGCACACTCGTTTCTATTTTTATGAAAAATTAACGATTCAGGTGTTAGTTTCAGTTTAGTTATAGTCAGACAGTTATATGGGTCTACATTTGCATCCCACGTCATCTGGAGGTTAATGGTTTATCCGAAATGGGATAAGATATTGCTACGTGATAGAAATGGAGGTGGACCAATGACTATATACGACATTCACGAATTCGTTGTTCTCACGGATTCTTTTTAATAGGTCTTGACATGAAAATTAGGTTGAGGTTTCTGCATAATTTAATTACTCTTGGCCCATTTTTTCCGTCCGTGTATGTAAACTGTTCCATAGTCTTGCTTCTTTACCTAACTGTGTAAGAATTTCGAGTTTCGAATACTGTTTTATCTACCGTTTCCCTGGTTCTGCCAACTTTCTCCTTGTTCTGTTATTGTTTCCTCTGACAAGCATGGTGAAGGCGACTCCTAAATGCATTCGTTTTTGAGTATTGCGTTACCTGTGTAACTTCTGAAGAACTTTTAAGTGCCAAAATCCAAGGTATTTTTATCAGGAGATATTGTTTCATGTAACGTTATTATCTGCTTCCTCTGCTCTTTTAAGGTTTTCCCTGGTTCGCATAAGCTTCTTGGTGGTAAGAGCAAATATATGTCCGGTTTCTTCGCACAAGCTTTTAGCGTTTTGATGAATAAGCCTAACCTCTGGTTCTCCTGTTATCAGTAAAAGAGGACTAGTTTCCATGGGTTGCAGAAATGATTCCTGTCAGGCTTCAAATACTTGATGAGCATAGAAAGTGAACCAAAGCTTAGTTTCAGAGATGTGTGGTGTTTAGTTCCAGAATGTATGACTATGGTCGCATGAAAAGGTGCCGAATAGTTTTCCACTTGCTACAAATCTGAAGCAACATTGGCTGAAACAACCTTCTTTCGCATTCATTTTTATTCAAATACTGTTACAGAATTGTATACACAGCAGACGCCTCTGAGCAGTTTCCTCTAAATAAACCATCCGCAGGAGCTGGGTGTTGTCACCCATGCGAGTCAACCAATGCCTTTTTTTTACTGTCCCAGTTAAAACATATACAGGGTGTACCACCTAAAACTTGCTCCGCAAATATTGCGGAAGGGCAAAGTATTATTAACATGCGGTTTTCGGTTTTCATAGAATGGTATGGTAGACAGCGGCTCGTATTGTTAGTCAAACAATAAATTTAACACTAGTTATGTGGATTCTGACCAGTAACGAGACAATCGACCTTCAACGGCCATGTTCAAAATGACCTCCGGCAGCGGCAGTGCAAGCTTCCATTGTGGTATGGATAGGTTGCTGCACACGCGATAGCTATTCAGCGGAGGCGTCCGAGCAGGCTGCAGTAATACGTAACTGCATATCAGCGGCTGTGGTTGTTATGTCTACGTAGCCAGCGTCTTTAAACTTTCCCCACACGTGCGCTGTGGGCTGGACAGCCATCATGTTGGTACCACAGATCCTAGTCTGCAGGGCAATACGTTCTAGAATCCGTGGAAGATGATCTATTAGGGGGCTACAAAGCTTGTGCGCATTCACTATTCCGTCTATGAAAAACGGCCCTATCAGCTGATAGTTCTCTGTCCCATATCAAAAGTTTACACTCCATGGACGCTGACGTCCCACCTGTTGAAGCAAACCGGGATTGTTAACAGACCTATAGTAAATATGTCGGTGGTTTACCTGGCCATAATCGGTAAATGTGGCTTCGTCACTAAACAAGATACATAATACATCTGGAGTATCCTGTCTTAGTGTCCACGTGCAGATGTTAACACGATTCTCATAGTCGTTCCCATGCAGCTCTTGATGGAAAGAGGTGTGATAAGGATGGAACCTATCTCGAGGAAGAATGTTTAGGACATTTACCTGATTCATGCCACATCCTCGTGCGATTGTGCGGGAGCTAACGCACAGATCAACTGCTACAGCAGCAATAACATTAATGTCCACCTCTTCTGTCGCCACTTGTTTCCATCTGATAAGTTGTCAGGGTGTTACACTACCACTTTAAAGTAACTGGTTGAAGAATTTGATAAATAATTGCCGAGATGGTTGACGTCTGTTGCGAAATCTTGCCACATACATCGCACAAAAACGAATTGCTTTCTTCCTACACTCTCAATACACCACGAGCACGTCGGCTTTTTCTGCACTGGTATATCTCATCATATATTCCCGACCTACTGCTTGGACTGTCACACACTAACTGCCTAACAAGTTGCAAACCACTCAAGGAAAACACAAGCACAACGTAAGCAAACATAACAACATCGTAACTAACAACTACGCAGGTCGAATGGCACAAACAAGATTCGATGAGGAAACTTTTAAAAATACGGTATCTCGTTAACGACTCTCACTAGAATCCTGCAATAGATGCCATTGAGATGCTAATGTACCCTATTTTTAGTTCGTTAATGACAATAGACATTGTCCCAATAAGAAATTGTATATCTGCGCAAAAACTACACTTTCCAGTTATTATTACAACCTGTTTATCTGTTAAGAATAGGTGACCCTGACTACCAATCCATTATGTGAATGCGGTTCATGTTTTAGGTGATTCATTCTGTATATGTAAGTGGATAAAATCAGTGTTTAATGAGTTTTTAATGTTTAAACAGGAGGCAATTACTAACACTAATATGAAGGAAGTAGGAACTGGTAGCTGGAAATTTTTCTTAATTTTACAACTTGATCCTCTTATCTCTTCCAGAAATCATTTAAAATATTGTATTAAGGAAAAATACGGTTTTAAGGTAATCTTTCCCAGGCATGCATCCTTTTTTTAAAGATCTACAGGGTCCTTTTTATGAAATTACTTCTTTCTATATTTTGGTGATACGGTTCTTTCGTTTGTTTTGTAGAGTGATACAAAATCGATCTAACGATTCTAAACACTGAATCTGTACTAATAATGCTTAGAGATGATGCCGCGAAATGTTCAAACCAAATAGTGAAACGGCTCTGACTGGGGGATTTGTTCTATTCTCAAAAATGCATTCCGTGGTTGACAAGAGTTGTAGCTGTCCTTCGGATTGGAAATTGTAGCATATCAGTCACACATTTCAGGTCTCAACACAAGTGACTTTAACATTTTTCTGAAGCTAGTGAAATAGATAGACAAGCTTTAGCTGACAGTGAATAAGTTGAGGGTCTAAACGGAATATTTGAAATTAAAAACCTGTTCCGAAGCTCACAAACAGAAAATTTTCTATATATATATATATATATATATATATATATATATATATATATATATATATATATATATATATATATATATATATATATAATTAATAGGAAACTATGGCGTTTCATGAAACTTCTAAATTCATTGGGAAGCAAAATATTTGTCAGTTTTATGGAACATCGTATAAAAGAATGAATGATAAAACGGATGGCTTTCAGCGCACTGAATCATTTTAGGGCATTTTCCAAGTCATATAACTCAACACAGTGAGTCCATAGAGCTGTGAATACGAGACATATTCGACTCGTCACTGTTCGTGTATGTTTGAGACAAAGTCTCACATACATGTATTGATAACTCAGATGAGAGGAGACGAAAGTGCTGTTACCATCTGTTACATGAATATTACAATACGGACATGAGGCATTCATTGTCAGTCACAATAACACAGTCTCCTAGAGTTTCTAGTTAGCATCACTTATAATGCAATACAATCAGATGTACGAAATGCTTTGGGAAATATAATGGTCGCTGATAAGGTCGACGTAAGTTGTTTGTTTGGACTTCAGGTCTTCTGTAGCTAATATAGGTCGTGTTATGAATACTGATGTGCACGTGGTGATTGTATGGCCTTTTAATGGAGTGATGAAGCTTTTGAAAGCTCTCTGAAAAGGAGAGGTGACGCTAAAGCCCCGTTCAGCGGTAAGTCTAACACACGAATTTCGTTACTCTAATCATCTCGCCTGATTAACCGTTGCGGCTAGCGCGCGCTCGCCGCGCGCATGTACATAGCCTGCACGGGAGTCAATGCACAGATTACTTAAGCTGTCATAGTTTGTACGCATCAGTGTGTAGAGTATAGTGAACACTCCAAATTAGTGAAATTTTCAACACACGCTGATGATACTGAGTTATTAAATGGAGCCGTAAATCACACATGATAGAAGCAGACAGGCCTATTTGCCAAGAAATTCTGGTGCTTGTGAAATGGCCAAATGACTGATGAAAAGCTCTCTCGTCTCCAGTCGGGTGGTAGTTACACAGCGCCGGTACCCAGTATTTTAACACTGACCGCCGGGCCCAAATCCGAGAGTCTTTTGTCAACAGCATACACCGAAAAAGTATACCGTACTTCAACTTAATGGCTGGCAATATTGCAAATTATTTCAAAGGAGCTTAGGTTACAAGGGAATGGGTTACACTTACCTTGTGACTATGCCCCTAAGAAACAAAATTATTGGTATTACACAGAAATTTCCATGCAATAAATATCAAGGAGCTTACACGTAAAGTAAATTTTCAATCAAGCTCTGTGAACATCTCATTAAAACGTGAAGTGGGATGTAGAACTACCAGTGTTATTCCGTTAATTACCTGAAATAAAGGTTTGTAGAACATCTTTCTTTGTTTAGAAGTATACAAATGGCTATAATTACTGAAAATAGAACGAGATCGAGCAAACTATTATCTTTTTTATTTATGTATTTTACATTAATAAAACTTTAGACCAATGCATTTTTCAAAAAACTAAACTGTAAAATCTAAATTTCATAATCTCTTAGAAAACATCACAGTAGAAGCGACCTCTAAAGTATGCACCAGAATAAGCCAAGATTTATTCACTAGATGCGAAAACAAACGACTGACAAAAAAATACACAGCACCAAAATGCGAGTTTTCGAAATTCTAGCAGCAGTGATTTCAGCTGAAATGTTTTTATTTCTTCTCCGCGGATTTTAATTTTTTGCAGAACCGCTGTTACCATTAGTAGTAGACAGACAACAGAAAGGCACAAATAATTTCGTTTTCAAACATGAATTTCTTTTATTATGCTTCCCTTTCCCATTGATAGTGCGCCATTGAGAGCTGGAACACAAATTTAGTTTCATTAAGGTAGTTGATGGAAACAAAGTCAGTCTCGTTGAAGACGTTGAAATGTGTATGACCGACTGAGGTTATATGGGGACGGGGTTTGAGGGAGGGGGCGGAGTGCACATTAAAGACCACAGCGCTGTAGACAATGAGGCCACTGTCACCTTCGTGAACACGTCATTGTAGATGTACGAGGAATCTTATTTTTCTTGTCATGCAGTCTGGCTTTGGTGATTCCCAGTAGGTAGGCCAATGCTGTAATTGAGAGACTTCAGAAGATCTGTGATCACATGCCTATTAATTTTTGGAGATATACTGGCAAACTAAGCATTATTCTGAAGTTCTTTAAGAAGGAATTGTTTCTTGGCATGTGTGAAAATCTTAGTGAGGTAGAGGTCGGCGTTAAAAGTGGCTAACAAGTGATTACATTGGAGGAAAGAAGCACAAGAACCATCCAATCAGACATAATTGTAACTCCAAATGGAATTTTGCAGAACTTCAACGGTAGAAGGAAAGTGCTCAGTATGTGACTATTATGGGACACAGCGTTTCTATTCGTGAATGAGATATTTCGACGTCCACTAGGAGGTCACTACAGACCTTGGCAGCGAGTGTATCTAATAGCTGTCACTGATAAGGTGAGCATCCACCAATACCTGGCTTCATAGACGTTTATTGTGAGGTCACACAGCCTCTCTTCACCGGCACTCCGGCTAAACGTACACTGATTGGCATAAGCGTTAAGACCCCATAGCAAACGTTCCATTTGTCTCCATGTGATAACTAACACACAATAAAATCAGTTTCTGCGATTCAGATTATACCCAAACTGGCACACATCATGTTTTATAATGTAATATGTACATCCAAAAGGTCATTTAATTGGTTCTTTATCGCTGCATAATAACTGCATACAATATTGGCTACTGTCAATGACTTCGTATAATTTATTCGTCACCTTTCACTTTATTACGGTGAGGGGGGCATGTTCCTTTCTGCAGCCTCTGAATCTCATGACAGAAATTTGTCCGGCGCTGAAAGCAGCCGCCAAGCAGGTGCAGGACAGGAATTTCATTGAATCCTATCTCTAGACGGCAGTTTTTCTGGTCGGCAGCCTGCTTTCGGCAAAAACTGCGTTGTGGGAGACTCTAGGAGGATTTCTATTTCACTAGTTAAAAATCCCCAAAGCAAGATGTAGCTCTCAGAACTCGTGGCATGTGAGCGAAGTTGTCTACGGCCATGTCACGAAGGAATATTCGTTTAAATATGAGAAACGTGGAGTTTAATTGGTACACAATAACTATATCGCTGAAAGTCGCGCTTTTCCTCATGTGTCCATATGCAAGCCCTTTGGCTGGTTGGGGCTAGAAATTTGTCGAGTAGTGGTAGATACTTTCCGCCTTGCTTCCTGCACCACAGCTCTGTCGGCTAACCATGACAAAAACCATAAGAGTAGGAGTTTGTTAAACTTACGTATAAAATTATAAATAGTACAGGAGACTATCTTCAGATGTGCCATCGAGAACGCACTCCACTTTAGCCAACCGCAAAAATAGAGGTCTCCATATTCAAGCCGAGTTCAGAGCTCAAGTTGGATTCTAAATTTACAGCCGCCACTGCCACCGTCTTCCAGATTCATATTGCTTGGGAGTAGTTAGCATGAGCCGTTGATGCAGTCACAGAGCCGCAGGGAGCGCACTGCCATTAAGTTTACGTCAGGATTCATTTGCGCAGTTCTAACGTTCGCAGCCAGATAGTTGCTACCGTCATGCACTCTGGCGATTGTATTGAAGCTCGTACTCGCTTTCTTTGGGATTCTTTTTCGAAATCACTAACCATTTTCACAGTCATTGGCCGTATCCGTGTTATAACTTCATCTTACGCTTTCATGTGTCCAGCCTCATGTTCCAAGACGATATTTTTTTATTTCAACATTTTGTTCACTTATTAAATGTTTACGTGATTAATTCAGTGGGTAAATCAATTTTTCAGTGTCTTATAGCAATAAACTAAATTTTTATAGTGGTCCCTTCATTAATGTATTGATATGAGGTGTTTCACACATACTTCCATCCTTTTTTAGGCCACGCCTTGTAGTTGTTTTCCTTCAATAAGATATTATACGTTATATTAATTGCTTCTCTTGAATTTTCATCCTCTAATGGGGAGGCTCTCTTCTCCGTAGGGCAACTAGGATAAGGCTTCTGACATCTTAGGGGGTATACTAAACGGCTCAACTGACACCGCTAACAATGTCTGGTAATTATTAGTAGGCTGGGCTTTTATTGTTTTCTTTTTAAACATAGTCTGTGATGGAAAGTTGCAAATGTTTCAGGATAAGTAACGTTGTAACTAGAAACAGTTTAATCACGAAAGAAAGTAAATATTTATTATGAACATAAAGTCAATTGTAGCTTAATCACATTCTTGTGACTGAGGTACATATTCCATTTATTATTATTAGTATCAAACGATATGTTTAAGTGTATTGTTAGTAACTGACGTTAACTTGGTTTCCCAGCTGGAGAGTATAAAAAAATAATAACCACACGATTACCTCCTCGAAGGACATTGTCAAAATCAATATTACATAAGGTGTGGTATGGCAAACAAATATATCACTCTAACACCACCATTCAGTCCTTCACTTTACCAAAATAATTCTCTGTAATCGCGCAAAAAATACTGCGCAGTCCGTCACCTGTCTAGAGGGCACCGGGACATTTAGTGGTTGATTTAAAATTACTTCTACTTCAGATTTTCATTTCCAGTATTCGTGTACCCACTCTTATGTCCTACATGCGGATAGAATCATAACCTCAAAACTAAGCGGACAATTCCGTGTTAGGTGTGGAACGCGACCAGAGCACTGGATAAAGGACAGACACTCTCTCTGACCCTATCCCACGGCGAAGCAAGACGTCTTTCCTTTGATTTCTCCTGTAATGGTTTCCTCAATTTGTTGCTCCACCAGATGATATCTACCACGACCATATTGACTGTCTCGTGGTTTATTCTACAATCCTACGGCATTCCCACTTGTACTCAGGTTAGTTATACACAAGGTGTTTCTGAAATGAACGTAAAAAATAAGAGCGGTGGTAGAGGGGGTCATAATAAGCATATTTCACATAGCAAACCAATGTCGCATCCCTTAGCGTACGGCGCAAGGTGTCGTTGAACAACTTCACGCTGCCCCAAGTGAGTCCGCGCACAACATACTATCCGAGCCGTTATGGTAGCAGGTCTTAAAGGCAACGATTTCAATGTATTTGTGACATCCGGGTAAAAGAGACGTCATAAGGATGTTTTAAGACCTTTATTTGCAAACACTGTAGTCGACATAGCTGCAGATATACCAGACGGGAAAAAAATACGGGATTTCCTCCTCTTACGCGGACGTGAACGCGTTGCTTCGTTGTGTGCAAATGCCTGTTTGATAGTTGTTGCATAGAAGGCAGCATCCGTGCTCACTGCGGAGTCCCGTTCGCCTGCGTCAGTTAGTCGTCAAACTGTGACAGTCATGTGTTTGGTACTGTGTGGAGAAGACACGAAGTGGAGCGCTATTCTTGAGAGGAAAACACAGACGTGCTTTGTGCTTACGGGGCAGGGGAAGGTTGACGCTGCTCAACGTTTGTACGTTCGGCAGCTTTCGAATCGTCGAGTGCCAGACCCACGTACATTTACTACCATTCACAAGCCCCTGCGAGACACAGGTTCACTTGAAATCAGCTTTCCACTGCCACGTTTTCGTAATGGCACATGTGCGTTTAAGGCCTACTTCGAAACCCGGTGTATTGATTTTGTGTTACAGGTGCTAGGGTGATCAACAAGATAGCTTCGCTGTCAACATTTGGGAGGGCTTGGCAGGCGATAATCTGGTCTGTCCATACGTGTTCTCCCGGCAACTGAACGCAAGCAAATACTTAATCTTTTTACGAGAAACTCTGCCTGAGCTGTTGCAACATCTTTCACTTAACCTGCGACAGCGAATGTGGTTCCGACATGATCGTGCACCTGCGCACTTCGCACATGCAGTGCGAATGCATTGGATGAAACCTTTGGTGAGAACTGGATAGTGCGCAAAGGGCCGGACTTGACGCCCATCAATTTTTTCTTCTGGGGCCACTTGAAACCTGTTGTCTATGAAACACCCATTGAGATTGATAGAAAGCGGGTAACACGCATTATAGCAGCGGCCGATGCAATTTCCACTTTGTCAGGAATGTCTAAAAGATTGCGACTTTCACGCCAGCGTCGTTACTCCGCGTGCATTCAAGCATAATAACGTAATTTCGAACACATTTTGTGACGGTTTTTTAAATAAAGGTTGCAAGACTTCACTCTGATTTCTGATTTACCTTGATGCCACAATACACCGAAAACGTTGCCGAGCAGACTGCTGTCTTAACGGCCGGGATGGCATGTTGTGTGCCTACCCTCTTGGCGGGGTGTGACGCTTGCACCTTACGCTACGGGATGCGGACATAGATTGCTATATGAAATATGCTTGTTATGAACCACTCTACCAGCCCTCTAATTTGCTACATTAATTTCAGATACACCCTGCGCACTTTGGGATTTGACTCTAAATCTTCTGTACTGTTTAGAAGTCTTTCCAGGTGCCTAATTTCCTGGTAGTCGTTTCCGACACCACTCTGCGCCTGCACTAACCGGTGTTCGAATTGGGGTACCGTAGATCAGACAGCTATTTTTTCATAGCAAGCTTTGCCATGAATCAGACGACAAAGCCACACGGTGTGCGCTTGATCGTGGCCTACTGCTGCATCAGCACCTTTTACTACGAGCAGGGGGCCGCTTCTACACACCCAGACCAGACGACCTCAGAATGCGAGCCCATTCTGTCTAGGGCCATGTTCTGCAAGCTGATTGCTTGTGTCTGTCACCAGCGGGCACTAGGCGTCCGCCGAGTGTACGTATTCCAGTGCCACATGGGCACAATACCAGCAGATCGGACACCCAGCTGCGTGCCACCGGTCGTACAGTTCCTCTGCTGAGCCACACTGTGCCACCGTTGAGGTCAGTTCTGTCTTGCGGTGGTCTGCTACTTATGAATCTGTCCACTGCCTGGCCTGTAGGTCTGAGGTTCATTGCCCGGAGTTGTTCGCCCTATATTACGTCTACGATATCACCATGTGACAAGTTTTATGTTGAGTGCCACGAAAGCCACCAACCCTCCCACCAAGGATGCTGCGGACGCAGAGAACATTGTAGGAAGGCACTGAATTTTTATTTTCAGGTCCTGTGGCTGAGATATGGTTACTGTTTTGCTTACTTGTGGTGCTTTGGTCAAATTTTGTTTCAAATCTGAATGGATAAAATGCCCACTATGCGCTCGCAAATCGAGGGCTGAGCGCAGGCGAGCAATAGTGATCCACTCCGGACACTACTAGCTAATAAAGCGGCTTTCAGTCTCAAAAATCTAGAATTACAAGAGCAGCTGCAGTCAAAGAACGGCCGACATCAGCCCAAAGCGTAGAATATTCAAGCAATCCCTGATGATATTCTACAGCACGTATTTGGTCCTCTCCTTATGCTATAACAAAGAGAATTATTCAATTTTTCGGCAGTCCCTTTCGTCCCTCCCTTTTTAGGAAGAGCCTCTGACAATGCTGCTTCGTTTTCGCAAAGTGTTCACGATGATGGCAGAACGTGACCGTCGCCTGATGAGTTTCAACTAAACTTGACATGCTTTTAGCTGTCAGGAGGTATTCGAACGAATGTCGAATCACTTCAGTGACTGAAAAACGGTGGCAGTTTTCAAGTGTTGGCTAAGGGCTCAGCAGACCAGTACTCCGACTAGAAGGACGTGAGTTTCTTTCAAGGCAAGCTGTACACCATTCGAAAGTCGTCGGCTGAAGGATTTAAATCGTTTGCCGACCACATATAAATTATTTCTTGGTGTTCCAATACTCTTTGAGAACGCAAGGAATAATCATAGGTGAGGGATTGGAGACATGGCGATACTGAAGTTTGTAAGGGGGATAAAACAGCAGTTTCGTCGAGATATAAATGTGGCGTTTCTCATCCTCGCAGAACTGAGTCCTGCCATATTTTCACAACTAACATGAATTGTAGGTATTTCAAGCACCCGGCTAGTACAGCCAATAGGTGTTGAGCGCCATGTTTCTGTAGTGGCAACATTGCCCCCTTTAGTGCCGACTGCCACTGATTGCGAAAGAGACAGGACCAAGGATACGGAGGATTTCGAGGTTCCGTAGGTAAAAGGAGATATGGGCCGCTAAATGTAATGGGGTACGTGTTAGTAGCGGTTAAGTCATTAAAACCATTTTAGTGGGCTAACAGAGGTGGCAGACGTGATTGTTGAAGGCGACATTAGAGGCAGACCTGCTAAGATTGTGACAGACATGGTCGCTCAGGTGATCATACTACACTGAAACTGCATCCTTGTCATAACAGTGGGTGTGAGAGAGAGAGCCGGTCGGAGTGGCCGATCGGTTCTAGGCGCTACAGTCTGGAACCGCGCTACCGCTGTGGTCGCAGGTTCGACTCCTGCCTCTGGCATTGATGTATGTGATGTCCTTAGGTTGGTTAGGTTTCAGTAATTCTAAGTTCTAGGGAACTGATGACCTCAGAAGTTAAGTCCCATAGTGCTCAGAGCCATTTGGTTTTTGCAGAGAGAGAGAGAGACAGAGAGAGAGAGAGAGAGAGAGAGAGAGAGAGACAGACAGACAGACTATTAATCCATTTGAATCAAGCCCTGCCAAGCTAAACTTTAGTGAAAAATAATATGTTTTTAAACGGAGGTGTTTGAAAGTAGTGGTTGCATTATTTACGGTATGCCCCCGGTATCTGGTAAGGATCCCGCACAGTGCAGCGATACTCCAGAGGAGGACGGATTAGCTTATCTCAGCTAGTTTATTCAGTGGATTTCTTACACCTCCTGATGTTCTGCCAATAAGATGCAGTCTTACGTTCCCCTTCCTCACAACACTTACGAGTGACTGTTCCAATTCGAGTTTCTCGTAAGTGATTCCCTAGGAACTTAGTCGACTGGAAAACTTTTAAATTTTTATGATTTATTGTGTAACCGAAATTTAACGTAGCTTTTTAGCTCTGTTGAAGAGGGACTTACGCTTCTTATTGTTTATGGTCAACTGCCAGTCTCCACACTTTACAGATTTCTTTTCAAATCTTTTTGAACTATGTATTAATTTTGCGACTTAACTAGACCGTAAACAACAGCATTATCTGCAAGGTATCTAAGAGGGCTTTTCATATTGTCTCCTAAATCATTTACATAGGCTAGGAACAGCTGAATGCCTACAGAATTTCGTTGGGGAACCCCGTGCATCACTTTTGTTTTACTTGGTTACTCACTTCCATTCCTATGGTCCCTGAATAGGAAATCACGAGTCGCGCAACTGAACCAGTCTACCATACGCACTCTGTTTGATTAGAAGCCACTTGTGAGGACCGGTGCAACGGTAGATTGTCGAATAAGTGATGTTGTTGAGTAGATCAACGAGAAAATTAGAATGGTTCTCTCAGAGCATTGCATCACATTTTGTAGGAACATATTGTTCGAAGAATGTTACGAAAAGATCTGTTTCCAATATACAAAACTGGAAGAGGCCAGAAGTGAAGTATGGTGAAGTCATTCTGGGGAAAGATTTAAAGCTCCTCTTTCAGACTGTCGTTGACTTCCGGTTTAATTCTGTGACGTAGTGCACCGACTGACTACAAAAACTGACAGGACTAAAAATATGAGACCATCCCGCAAAAAAGGAGTACTTCGTGATACCACATTAAACCACGTAACGTATTGTTGAAAACCATATATTACTCGCTTTGACCTTTTCTGAACCAAAAATATTATGGGTAGAGTTACCCCAGAATATAATGACTTACGTCATAAGCAAATGGAAGTAAGCAAAGTAGACTTACTTTCCTGTTGAACTGTCATATTGCGGATACTTTTCTTATGGTAAATATAGCAGCATACAGATTCTGAAGGTGATCTTCAACGTGGGCTTTACATTACAGCTTACTATCATCAGAATCCCTAGGACTTATGATTGTTCAGACTCATTAATCAATTCTGTGCAATGAGAACATCAGTTTTAGTTGAATTGTCTGTTAGAAAGTGTGAAAACTGAGTCTTCCTGTGAATTAGTATCAATTTATTTTCTGAAAGCCTTGGAATCAAGTCTGGAACTACACTATCAGACACACAGCCAATGATGCTGTCAATATTCTTCACCACTAAGCTGGTGTCACGAATACGGAATACAAACATTTCAAATCACCTTTCGTATCACATGGCATATCGCTTATATATAGGAATTATCGAGTATATGTGCAAGTATTTTTGTTGTTAACTTAGCAGTGCGTCAACAGTGCGTCAGTGTTTACTTCATTTGCAGACTAATAATTGTAGCTATTATGAGTAATCTGTTTTTAGATTTGTTAGTACCTCGAAGTACATGTGGCAAAAGCAAGAGTATTCTCATATTTCCCTGTCCAGCACGTCGGGTGCTGAAGTGTAGACACATAAATGCATAACCATTCGACTATACTGCGGGAATGTTCCATTTGCTGGTAGGATTATGACCGTGAAGAAAACCGCAGGTAGTAAATATGTGATTTGTTTGTGTGAAGACTGTTAGGCTCAGAGAAAAAACCACCAACACACAGACTTAAAAAATCTGCAGTATACACCCGTTACACCCTGGGTATATATGAAGCAGATGCGGTTCCTGCACTGACCTCTGAGAAATACCCACACTTCACTGTGCCACAATCAGACTACACAGTAATTTCCTTTACTGCGGAGAATGCCCTTTGCCTATGGTTTCTTAAGGTATGAGGGGAACCAATTATAAGGTGCTCCTCCTATTCCGTCATTACTGAACAAATCCCGCAATATTTTGTGATCAACACAAGCAACTGCCTTAGTTAAATCAAATAGGGTGACTATTGTTCGCAGATTTTTGATTAATCCGTCCACTGCCTCAAAGAGAAAAGATAATATTGCATTTTCAGTTGTTAAACAACTTCTAAAATCAATCTGTATGTTTTACAGGAAAATATATGAACTGAAATGATCAATTGCCCTTATTCATACAACCGTTTCAGTAACTTTGGCAAACACCCAGAGCAAAGTGAAAGGTCTAAAATTATCTTCATTATTTCTGCCTTCGTTTTTATAGAGCCGTTTCATTATTCAGCACTTAAATCTTCCAGAAAGTGACCTCCTCTAAAGGAAAAATTAAAAATGCGTCTAATTACTGAGCTAAGGGACGCAGTGCAGTGCTTTAGTATGCCGTTAGGTACATCATCATAGCCCTTCGTCTTCAGCTATTTAGTTGTTAGTATCACTGAGGTGTATTTTCAGTATCAGTCTTGGAAAGCCGTTTTCGAAGAGAGTTCAAATTTCCTCCATAGAAATTAAGTTCTTAATTAATCCGCTAGTTACATTCAGAAAGCGATTCCTAAGTACTGTACACATATAAATCTTATCAGTTGCTGGCCAGATAGTTCGTTCACAACTGTCCATATAATCTTAATTTTATCCTGAGAATTAGCTACTCTGTTTGCATACATCATGCTTTTTGCCTCCTTAATGATATTTTTAAGCACCTCACAGTGCTATTCTTAATTGGCCTGCAGCTCTGTTGCCACAGCTTCTAACGCTTTGTTATAACCTCACTTTGTTCTGCATGATATCCTTACCCCATTACTCAGTCACCCGCATTGTCTATTAGTTGTAGTATCTGTCCGAAATGTTGTAATAGAAATTAACTTTCAAGAGCATCGGAAATGTGTTGAGGTTAGGATTATATCTGTCGTCTACGTCATCAGCCCTACAAATATTCAGCATTTTCTGTTCTTTAATGATGTTTAAGAAGACCTGTGTTGAAACTGGGCTAAAATTCTAAATAGTGTGTAATTATATTTAACATGAGGGTGAGCATAAATTTCTTTTAGTGTTAAAATTTCTATATCATTGTCTGAAAGACCATATGCCACTTTATCAATGGAATTTCCCTTTAGTAATAAAGCCTAGAGAAAAATTCCTTTTAGTTATGCTACCGCTCCACTGCACTATTGCAAGAAGGAACTCACTCTTCATCAGACGCTTTCCTGTACAGTCACCTAGAAAATTAGTATTAAAGTCACCACATAGAACTAATTTCTGTATTTTATATAAAGTGAAGCAAGAATTCTCTCTCCTTAACTCAGAGTTAGAGGGCCTGTCGATAACTAGAACAAAAAGTTTACGTTCAGTATATTCAGCTGCTCCTGCACAACATGTAATTACCTTATCTACGTGATGTCTGTTCTTTCGGACATGTCCGAAGGAACGGATACCATTTTGATCCTGCAGCCATTATGAATCAAGACACAAAGCAATTAATGACGTTTAGCTGGTACTGGATATTGATTTACTTCAATGGGGAAACTGAAAATATGTGCCTGACTGGGTTTCGAGACCGGGTCTCCTGATGACCAGATTCTTTTGTTTCTAGGGGTCGAATCCCGAGCCTTGGCCGAGGTGCCTTCACCCCGCCCGTCCCTGTGTGGATTACTCACGTGGTACTCTTTTGTTTTTATTTATTTTTTTCATTCTTACAACTTCCTACACACAAAAAACAGAATCGATATTAATTCTACATGGCTTTCACCACTTATAATGTAAAAAAAGAATTCATTTCCAGTCGCTTCCTGCAACAATTTTTTGTTAGAAATAAAATTTGTAGCTGAGTCATAAGTTGCATTGAGAAGCATCTTTATTTGTTTCTTGATGGTGACTAGTTTCGGACACCTGTGTCCATTTTCAAACGGTCCTTATCATAAGTTTGGCAATACAGGCGATAGCCTATGCACAAAAACTGCCCCTGCAGTGACGATCAAAGCGGCACTAAGACGGACTCTACAACAGTCCACGTAGGGCGGACATTTGAGAAATGAGTTCTTCAAGGTCCGTGCTATGTGGTCTATTTACTGTTGTTGTGGGGGCCGTTTTTGTACATAGGCTATCGCCTGTATTGTCACAATTACGATACGGGTACTTTTAAAGAGGACACAGGTGTCCGAAACTGGCAAATAAGTGACGATACCGTGGCAGGCGGAAACACTTCCAATATGCAGTGGCCATATACTGGTGGAGGATAAGTGGGTCCCTATCACCCCCTCTATCTATAATGTAATGAACATAGTGGCATAACAACCGTGCAGTGGTATTTGACTTTGCTCTCGAACATTAGAAGGAGTCCGGACGCAATAGGATTTAAGACGAAAATGCAGTATCAAGGGACTGAGTTAGAAACGCTAATTGTGTTTTAAGCAAATGCCAGTTCGTTTGGTGAACATGACAGGTGAGTCCATGTTATTGTCTGTTTGTGGGAGAATAGTGACTACACTGATCCGAGACACTAAGTCCAATACGAAACAGGCGCTCATTGGTGGATAACGTGAGAGCACGAGGACACCCCAGCCACTGGTAGGGCTGGAAGGCTAAGATGAAACCAAGATTCTTACAAGAAGTTTGCGGTGATGCCCGTTCAAAAGGCGCAGTAGTCAATCCTCTCCTGCACATTAAGAAACATGTGGTAGTGAGATGCTCCCTCTTTAGAGTACCAGCCCCCAGATAACTGACAGCAACATAAAATTTACACACGTCTTAACTGGAAATTCAGTCAACTGACATCGACAGAGGATCAAGACTGCAGAGCCGCAGACAGTAAAATAACAGAGACGTGAATATCTGTATTACGTGATAGACAGTCAGTACGATGCGCCGAACCAGTAATACAGACGTTTTTCTTAGAATATCGAAAAGTCTCAAACCCCCAAAGTCACTGAGGTGACCAGAGCCATGGTATACCTCTTAATATCGCGTTCATAATGTGTGCTATATAGGAATTCATTCCATAGAGATGGTAGTTAGACTTAACACTCCGTCCCAAATGCAGGTATGTGGTTACGGCATTCATATATCGTACAGTGGGTAAATGGAGACATGCTTACTCTGCAAAAAAAAAGGGCCACCTTAGGTATAACTGCCTGCAGCGGGTTTTTGTATTGGAGTCTTTATTTCAACAGCCTCAAAAATTGTCATTAGGTGATCTGGTTTCTACTGTTCACGAGATCGGTGACACGTCCTCCCCCTGTGCAATGGATCAACAGAGGAATGCGCAGCTTACTGATCCCGACTTTCCTCCTTTATCCTAGCAGCACGGTCCTCAAATTGTTGTTGCCAAGCCAGCATAAGATACTTCTTACTCCCTGAAGTAAATTTTTCCATGTATCTAGTAGTCCTGAGCCCTGCGTTCCTGATGGGTTCGATAGTGCGCAAACAGCTACTGAGGTCTCTAATGTTTCTCCTAATATTCCTCTCCTGATTGGCGTAATTCCTTCGGAACCACCCAAAGTTGGGAATCCACTGAGCCTTCTGATGTTCCAATGATTCGACAGAACAAATTGAGGCGTCCCTGAACTTAACTGATTCCTTGATGTCATCCCTTCAAGTGACGTTGGAACGATCAACTGTTGATACTCCAGTGGCGGCGATTGGTGGCTTGCCTTGTATCTGGTTCACGCATCGATGAAGGTAAATGTCTGTTGATGAAATTGCGGGATTTTGATTATTATGCCATTTCGTGGGCGACAGTGGTCGATGCACATAAATCTTTAGGAGCCGTAATTCACCATCCTTCGCTCCAAATGACTACAGTTAATGGTAAGTCGTTACAAAGAAGATATAAGGAGCAGTTCTGGAAAATGAGCTGCGTTCCATTAACTTCCTTCAGAAAGTTCGGGTTCTGTATACCTACATCTTGTGCAAAGCATATTACATCGCTCAGATCTTTACAATATACACGATGATGGTTAGAAACTAAAATAGCTGTTTAGTCGCTTTTTTATGGAAGTACACCATTTTCGGTTTACTATACGAGGTAGTTGCCATAATGAAAATCTACTTGCAGCATCTTGGAAATAACTAAAATAACCATTGCTACAGCTACACATTTATCATAAACAATGTTATTCCTGCTTAATTCAATCGCAAGAAAATTTCCTTTAAATACGGCACTGAGCTTAAAATACCATCTGATAATGAGAGCCGCAGCTCTGTTTCTATCTTTCCATTTCGCTAATAGCTTCCCATCAAACATTTTGCGTAATTTTGCCCAAACAGTATTATGCAAGATTTTCAACAAATTTTTATATCGAAATCTTTTTTTGTGTGTTCATATGTTCCTCAACATTAATATCAATATATACTATCATAGAGGGTGTCTGAAGGAATGACAATATCTGGTAAAGGTTGTTTAGAATAATATTATTCTTCAGACACTGTTATACACTCTTGGAAATTGAAATAAGAACACCGTGATTTCATTGTCTCAGGAAGGGGAAACTTTATTGACACATTTCTGGGGTCAGATACATCACATGATCACACTGACAGAACCACAGGCACATAGACACAGGCACAGAGCATGCACAATGTCGGCACTAGTACAGTGTATATCCACCTTTCGCAGCAATGCAGGCTGCTATTCTCCCATGGAGACGATCGTAGAGATACTGGATGTAGTCCTGTGGAACGGCTTGCCATGCCATTTCCACCTGGCGCCTCAGTTGGACCAGCGTTCGTGCTGCACGTGCAGACCGCGTGAGACGACGCTTCATCCAGTGCCAAACATGCTCAATGGCGGACAGATCCGGAGATCGTGCTGGCCAGGGTAGTTGACTTACACCTTCTAGAGCACGTTGGGTGGCACGGGATACATGCGGACGTGCATTGCCCTGTTGGAACAGCAAGTTCCCTTGCCGGTCTAGGAATGGTAGAACGATGGGTTCGATGCCGGTTTGGATGTACCGTGCACCATTCAGTGTCCCCTCGACGATCACCAGTGGTGTACGGCCAGTGTAGGAGATCGCTCCCCACACCATGATTCCGGGTGTTGGCCCTGTGTGCCTCGGTCGTATGCAGTCCTGATTGTGGCGCTCACCTGCACGACGCCAAATACGCATACGACCATCATTGGCACCAAGGCAGAAGCGACTCTCATCGCCGAAGACGACACGTCTCCATTCGTCCCTCCATTCACGCCTGTCGCGACACCACTGGAGGCGGGCTGCACGATGTTGGGGCGTGAGCGGAAAACGGCCTAACGGTGTGCGGGACCGTAGCCCAGCTTCATGGAGACGGTTGCGAATGGTCCTCTCAGATACCCCAGGAGCAACAGTGTCCCTAATTTGCTGGGAAATGGCGGTGCGGTCCCCTACGGCAATGCGTAGGATCCTACGGTCTTGGCATGCATCTGTGCGTCGCTACGGTCCGGTCCCAGGTCGACGGGCACGTGCACCTTTCGCCGACCACTGGCGACAACATCGATGTACTGTGGAGACCTCACGCCCCACGTGTTGAGCAATTCGGCGGTACGTCCACCCGGCCTCCCGCATGCCCACTATACGCCCTCGCTCAAAGTCCGTCAACTGCACATACGGTTCACGTCCACGCTGTCGCAGCATGCTACCAGTGTTAAAGACTGCGATGGAGCTCCGTATGCCACGGCAAACTGGCTGACACTGACGGCGGCGGTGCACAAATGCTGCGCAGCTAGCGCCATTCGACGGCCAACACCGCGGTTCCTGGTGTGTCCGCTGTGCCGTCCGTGTGATCATTGCTTGTACAGCCCTCTCGCAGTGTCCGGAGCAAGTATGGTGGGTCTGACACACCGGTGTCAATGTGTTCTTTTTTCCATTTCCAGGAGTGTATATGTCTTTAGTGAATCACATCAATTCTCTTATCATATAATGTGGAAATCAGCTGCTTTATAACTCTCAGATAGTTGTTGCTGGATGGTGGTACAATTTTCTCGTGGCGTGATGGTAATTGGAGTGAAGTTCATGTAAATTATCAACATACGTAAGATCTACTTCTACAATTACCCCATGTCTGATTCATCTGGTACGCTCATTATATGCCCACAAACATGCATGTAAAATCAGGGAGTGGATAGGCACTGCAACATGGTCCGGTGGCAAATACTGTTAACGTCTAGATATATAAGACTCATCCTCATTTTCGCTATAATCAGGCATGAACGTATTGTTTGCAAGTGTGTTTCTACGTGGACAGTGAGCAATACTGCCTCTCATGACATGCTTAACAAATTTTTATTTTACTATGTCTCTAATGAGCTGAGATTTCACGTTTATAGTTTTCCGAAATGCATACCATGCCAAGCAAGGTGAGGTCACATAACTGTCTGGATCTAGTTCCTATGTTTCAAAACAGAGTGTACGGAAAGTGTCTTGCATTCACATAAACTAAACAATTTGCATTCTCTTTGCTATTCCAATTCAATGAATATTCTTTCACTGGACAATAAGCTTTTGAATGCCTCAGTCAGCAGTAACTGTCCTTCCAACCAAATAGATTCATCAACTGTAAGCTCATAAGGAATCATCTCTTCACTATTATTAAAATTAAACAGCTCACTACCAAGTAAACACCCTCTTATTATTTTCTACTCTACCGGCTTTAAACACAATTTTCTGGTGAGTATGCCAGGAAATTTGAGGTATCTATAAAGCAAAATTTTTTATGTCACTACAGTAACATACTGTAATAGACTGAGTGTTTGTTTTATATTTTTCCATTTTTTCCACATCACCAACACATGGCCTGTATTTATTTCAGTCGTTTCTTCCTCTCATCAGCATAGGACCATAATATTAGGAGGTGTGCTCAAAAATAATGCTTCCGAATTTTTTTGTGTTTTCAATATCGGTTGAGGTATTTCATGTCATGCGTATTATTGAGTCTATATTCGGTCTACTCGATTTTCACGCTGTACTGAAGCACGTTGCAGCCCCCTACCTCTAGAAGACTGAATTGTAGCGTGTAACATGGCTGTGTGTAGCATTACTAAACCGGTGCGTTCGAAACAGTGTGTCGTAATCAAGTTTCTAACTGCAGAAACTTCGTGCTCACATGGCACACGATTTCATTCAGAATGACAATTCTGGAACCTACGAGCGCTGCGACATCTGCAACTATCCTGTCCTCTAGGTAAATTGTCGTCGATCATCGTTCATACAGTCCCGAGTCGGCCCCATCCGATTTTCATCTCTTCCCGAAACATAAAGAACACCTTCGAGGACTCCACTTCAATTGTGCTCAAGCGTGCAAGGAGAGGTGACGTATCTCCGTCAACAAACTCAGATATTCTACTGTGACAGTGTCAACGAACTAGTCTCTCGTTGGGAAAATGTTTCCGTCGCCAGAGTGACTAGCTTGAGAAATAAATATACACACGAGAAGAAAATAGAACTCGAATGTTAACATTTTTTAAATTTTAAAATGTTTATAAGTTTTGAAATAAAAAAATTGGGAGGCATTACTTTTCAACAAGCCCTCGGAAATTTTGGATTGTAATTCGTTAGAAAGTGAAAAAAAAAGTTCAAATGTGTGTGATATCTTATGTGACTTAACTGCTAAGGTCATGAGTACCTAAGCTTACACACTAATTCATATAGATTATCAAAGCGACAAACGCACACACCCATGCTACAGGGAGGACTTGGAACTCTGCCGTGAACAGCCGCACAGTCCATGACTGCAGCACTTTAGCGCGAGAAAGTGAAACACAATATGCACTGTAAAATGCACTGTAAAGTTACAATTATATCTGTAATGTGAAACTCCACGAAATTTGCATGTGAAAAGGCAATGAATTCTGTGTTTCCCATCAGTCTGCTTGAAGCGTTCTTTACAGATGTTGCAGACCTCTGCTGTTCGAAACACTTTTTCCTTTCTCCACCGACACTCACCAGCTTGTTTTCCAACAAGTAATTTTTTAACCCTAGAGCTGTTTTCTAAACCAGTCTATGAAATCAACACGTCGGTACAACTGAAACAAAGAATATTCTTCATGATAAGTGTAGTGCAAATAGAATGAAATACCGTAAGGTTTTTGCACATGAATTTCGTCACTAACACCATCTTCAAACAAGCATTAGATGTTCGCATCAATGGCAAATGGAAGCTCTAATTGTTTATTATACGACTCGAACTTTATGAACTGCTTCTTCAGGTTCCACATTCTAGTACTAATAGCTTTCAATGGCAAACAGTCAACTAAATGTGGAGTGAATTTCTTATTAGAACGAAAGTAACGTAAACAAGGCTGACATATTTCAAACGAATGTTAATGAGCAATAATGCTAATACTTGCTAGCCTCAAAAGGTTTTTAAAGTAAGAGAATTAGTAAAGTTCTGTGTTTGCGACAAGCAACATTAGAACATACACATGCTTCTCGCGTTTATGAGGTTTCCAGAGATACAGTGGAACCCACCAGAAACATTTTTCCTTTGTGTCCTTGTATCCTGCTTATAACCATCCCCTTATTCTCAGAGTGCTCAATCCCACACACATTAACAGGTAAATTTTCTAACTGTCTGATGTGAAACCATATTAAAACTGTCTCATCAATCGGTATTGAGAGTGTTACACCACCAGACAAGGAAACCAATCAATGAACCGCAATTCGACACGTACTAACCAACGTATAAAAATATTAAAATCGTCCTTTAATAAAACGTACCGTAAAGCGTTTGTGATATTAGGCTCTGTCAAAAGTTTTAATTATTTTGTTTTGAGGATCGAGCATAAAAAACAAACTTGAGGTAAGAATAATTAGGACGCCCACGATCACAGATCCAGTAACTAATAAGATCTCATGCCACCCCCGTGTACATCGATTATACTTCTTACAAAATGCTGGGCACAGGGTTAATTCCATTCTGCTGTGTCCTCAGAACAAGGATGAACAAATGAAGACCCTTAGACAAATAGTGGTAGAAAGCAGTTTTGATGGAGATTTCACAGACAGGATGAATGCAGCAGTAGGGCACATCAGTCGACGAAAGGGAAAAAAATTCCGCAGAAATATAAAGTAATGCTTCACAGGGGAATTATCTCTTGTGATTTAGGGAAGTTATTTAATAACAAAGGAGTAAAAATTGCATTCAGAACGGATAACAAAGTGGAGCTGTGGCTGAAGCATTAGAGTCGCAGGTGGGACAACTGGAAGGGAAACTTCGAGTTTACGAGGTAAAGTGTCAGGATTGTGGAATGAAGCACGTTGGAGAAACGAAAAAAAAAACTTAAAAATGAAGCTGAAAGAGCATAATAGCTCATGGACGTCGGTGAAGCTACTCAAGAGTGAGCATCATTTGCTGGGTAACATCACAGGCATTATGAGGATATTGCAGTTTGAGGACAAATGGTGGCTGTTGTCAAATTTAGTGGAAGTGAAAGTTTTTAGCTCTTTGAGGAAGGAATGCACCAGCATGTTAAATGAAAAGACGCTAGTGTCCATGGGGCATTTCTGGGTACATTTCAGCGATGTCCTCCTTGAGATTCAGCCACCAGTTTATTTGAATTAGCAGCTTTTGATGTTAAGTTTCCTGTTTTTCGTTCTACATGACTGCACATGATTCAACATAGGGAAAGTGTTGGTATTTACAATTTGCTACCACTTTATGTGTAATATTCACACGGTCCGCATCATTACGAAGTGTCATATCCATCATCCATGGGGCAAGCATTAACGTAATCTAGTCTAATCATAGATTTAATTATTTACGGTAGCGTAGTTCTGGCTGTAACATATATGTTGCAGGAAAGTACTATCTTTGGTAAGTGAAAGCGGCTGCCTTTAGTTTACAACTGTGCTTTCGAGTATAACATGACAACGTGAGATGTTCTAAAAAGAGTTTCATATTTTACAATTCATGTTTGTTACTGGACATTTACTTTTGACGGTGCCTAATGGCACTGAAGCTTTGAAGTATGCTGTAAGAGGGGACGAGATAAGTACGTTTATATGGTTTTTAATACATGTCGTAATCCGATTTGTTGATTCGATTATCTATTTTACGACTTTTATTAATGGGATAACGTAATCCCGAAACATGTTGTGCTAAAAAATTATACATTTGACAACTGGCGGCCTAACAATCTCAGTACAGATACATTGCACACCTGAAATATTCATACATAATTCAGTTCCATAGGAAATGAAACGTTCGCGTCGTATAATACATTTACATGAGAAAGATATTTATCAATGTCATCAATACTGGCCTTTTCGTGGTACAAACCGACTATAATTGACCATATGAAGCAATAATTACTGTTTTATGAATCAAAATTTTACACGGCATATTTCTGTGCAGTCACTTTGGTAATTTTATGTGCACTGCAGCATAAAATCCTTTATATTCTTTATTTACATTAACCTTAACCCAAAGCACACTTTCATAATTTCCTTTACTGCCCAGGTGGAATCATGAAGAGTCCAGTTTTTTTTTCTTTTAAAATCGGTCTATGATAATGGTTGAATACCATTCACTAACTTCAACAACACAACGGTAGAGACGCATTCTTGGGATTGGTATACATTTTTCTAACATCACCAGGCTTGGGGAATATGAATGAGATATTTATCTTAACAGTGTGATTTAATTCCTGCATTCTGTTGCTGAAAAACATGAGACATGCAGCAAGAAGTTGTTTGGGACCTCTAAACCTATCATGGTTAGCGACATCTACAGTAACATGAATACTCTGCAAATCATATTTAAGTGCATGGCAGAGGGCTCATCGAACCACCTTTACAATAATTTTCTATCATTCCAACCTCGTACAGCACGTAGGAAAATCAAACACCTATATCTTTCCGTGCGAGCTCTTATTTCCATTATTTTATCAGGATGATCATTTTTGCCGAAGTAGATCGGCGTCAACAATATATTTTCGTATTCGGAGGAGAAGACTGATAATTGAAATTTCGTGACAAGGTTCTGCCGCAACGAAAAACGCCTTTGCTTTAATGATGACAATCCCAAATCCTATATCATTCCAGTGACACTCTCTCCCCTATTTCGTGATAATACAAAAGTTGCTGCCGTTCTATGAACTTTCCCGATGTACTCCCTCAATATTGTATGCTAAGGATCCCACACCGCGCAGCAGTATTTTAAAAGAGGACGGAAAAGCTTAGTGCAGGCAGTCTCTTTAGTAGAGCTTACATTTTATAAGTGTTCTGCCAATAAAACGCAGTCTTTGGTTAGCCTTGCCCACAACATTTTCTGTGTGTTTCTTCCATTTTAAGTTGTAACGTAATTGTAGTTCCTAGGTATGTAGCTAAATTTACGGCCTTCAAATATGACTGATTTATCGTGTAACCGAAGTTTAACGGGTTATTTTAGCATTCATGTGGACGACGTCACGCTTTTCGTTATTTAGGGTCAAAAGCCAGTTCTTTGCACCATACAGATATCTTTTCTAAATCGTTTTGCTGTTTGATTTGATCGTCTGATGATTTTACTAGTCGCTAAACGACAGCATCATCTGCAAACAACCTAAAATGGCTGCTAATATTGTCTCCGAAATGTTTTATACAGATAAGGAAAATCAGAGGGTCTCTAACACTACCTTGGCGAACGCCCGAAATCATTTCTATTTTACTCAATGACTTTCCGTCAGTTACTACGAACGGTGACCTCTCTGACAGGAAATCAAGAATCCAGTCACATAACTAAGACGAAATTCCATAAGTTCGCACTTTCACAAGAAGCCGCTTGCGTGGAACAGTGTCGAAAGCCTTCAGGAAATCTAGAAATACGGCATCAATTTGAAATCCCTTATCAATAGCACTCAACACTACATGAGAGTAAATAGCTAGCTGTGTTCCACAAGAACGATGTTTTCTAAATCCATGTTGACTATGTGTCAATAGACCGTTCTCTTCGAGGTAATTCATAATGTTCGAACACAATATATATTCCAAAATTCTGCTACATATCGACATAATTTGTGTGTCTGTAATTTTGTGGATTACTTCTACTACCTTTTTTGAATATTGGTTTGACCTGTGCCACTATCCAGTCTTTGGGTGTGGATCTCTCATGCAGCGAACGGTTGTATATGTTTGTCAGGTAGGGAGGTGTTGTATCAGCAAACTCCGAAGGTACCCTAACTGATATACTGTCTGGACCGGAAGGCTTGCTTTTGTTAAGTGATTGAAGTTGCTTCACTACTCCGAGGATATCTACTTATACGTTATTCACGTTGGCAGCTGTTCTACACCACTGGCCATTAAAATTGCTACACGACGAAGATGACGTGCTACAGACGCGAAATTTCATCGATAGGAAGAAGATGCTATGATATGCGAATGATTAGATTTTCAGAGCATTCACATAAGTTTGTCGCCGGTGGCGACACCTACAACGTACTGACATGGGGAAAGTTTCCAACCGATTTTTCATACACAAACAGAAATTGACAGGCGTTGCCTGGTGAAACGTTGTTGTGATGCCTCGTGTAAGGAGGAGAAATGCGTACCATCACGTTTCCGACATTGATAAAGGTCGGATTGTAGTCTATCGCGATTGCGGTTTATCGTATCGCGACATTGTTGCTCGCGTTGGTCGAGATCCAATGACTGTTAGCAGAATATGGAATCGGTGGGTTCAGGAGGGTCATACGGAACGCCGTTCTGGATCCCAACTGCCTCGTATCACTAACAATCGAGATGACAGGCATCTTATCCGCATGGCTGTAACGGATCGTGCAGCCATGTCTCGATCCCTGAGTCGACAGATGGGGACGTTTGCAAGACAACAACCATATCTACGAACAGTTCAACGACGTTTGCAGCAGCATGGACTATCAGCTCGGAGACCATGGCTGCGGTTACCCTGGACGACGCATCACAGACAGGAGCATCTGCGATGGTGTAATCAACGACGAACCTGGGCGCACGAATGGCAAAACGTCATTTTTTCGGAAGAATCCAGGTTCTGTTTACAGCATCATGATGGTCGCATCCGTGTTTGGCGACATCGCGTTGAACGCACATTGGAAGCGTGTAATCGTCATCGCCATACTGCGTATCACACGGCCTGATTGTATGTGGGGCCGTTGGTTACACGTCTCGGTCACCTCTTGTTCGCATTGACGGCACTTTGTACAGTGGACGTTAGGTTTCTGATGTGTTACGACCCGTGGCTCTATCCCTCATTCTATCCCTGCGAAACCCTACATTTCAGCAGGATAATGCACGACTGCATGTTGCAGATCCTGTGCGGGCCTTTCTGGATACAGAAAATGTTAGACTGCTGTCCTGGCCAGCACATTCTCCAGATCTCTCACCAATTGATAACGTCTGGTCAATGGTGGCCGAGTAACTGGCTCGTCACAATACGGCAGTCACTACTCTTGATGAATTGTGAAATCGTGTTGCAGTTGCATGGGCAGTTGTACCTGTACACGCCATCCAAGCTCTGTTTGACTTAATGCCCAGGGGTATCAAGGCCGTTATTACGGCCAGAGGTGGTTGTTCTGGGTACTGATTTCTCAGGATCTATGCACCTAAACTGCGTGAAAATGTAACCACGTGTCAGTTCTAGTATAATATATTTGGCCAATGAATACCAGTTTATCATCTGCATTTCTTCTTGGTGTAGCAATTTTAATGGCCAGTAATGTAGATTCAAATTCTGGAATATTTACTTCGTCTTCTTTGATGAAGGAATTTCGGAAGGTTGTGTTTAGTAACTCTGCTTTGGCAGCACCTTCGGCTATAGTACTTTGATTGCTATCGCACAGAGAAGGCATTGATTGTATCTAGCATACTTTACATACGACCAGAATCTCTTTGGATTTTCTGCCAGGTTTCAAGACAACATTTCGTTGTGGAAACTATTATAAACATCTAGCATTGAAGTCCGTGCTAAATTTCGAGATTCTGTGCAAGATCGCCAATCTAGGAGATTTTGCGTCCTTTTAAATTTGGCAATTTTTTTCGGCGTTTCTACAAAGTGTTCTGACCCGTTTTGTGTAACAAGGAGGATCAGCTCCGTCGTTTGTTACTTTATTTGGTATGAATCTCTCAATGGCTGCCAATAATATTTCTTTGAATTCAAGCCACATTTGGACTACACTTACATTGTTAATTTGGAGGGAGTGGAGATTGTCTCTCAGGAAATTGTCAAGTGAATTTTTATCTGCTTTTTTGAATAGGTATATTTTTCGTTTATTTTTGAAGGGTTTGGGGGTTACAATATTCAATTTCGCTACGACAACCCTGTCTTCAGTAATCCCTATATCAATTTATTATTTGTCGCTAATAAGTTAAATGTGTTTTTATAACCGTTTACTATTCGCGTGGGCTCATTAACTAACTATTCCTAATAATTTTCAGAGAATGCATTTAGCACAGTTTTGGACGATGTTCTATGCGTCCCTCCGGATCGGAAAATGTACTTTCGCCAACATATCGAGAATAAACTAAAGTCACCACCAACTACAACTGTATGAGTCGGGAAAGTGTTTGAAATTAAACTCAAGTTTTCTTTGAATCTTTCAGAAATCGTATCATTTGAATTGGAAGATCGGTAAAAGAATCCTATTACTATTTTTTCCGGTTGCCGAGAATGACCTGTGCCCATACTACTCACAGGAGCTATCTACTTCAATTTCGCGACAAGCTAAACTACTTCTAACAGCAACAAACATGCCACCAACTGCGTTTAGCGTATCCTTTCGGAAGATTCTTAGATTTTTCGCAGAAATTTCGACTGGAATTGTCTTCAACTTGAGCCAGCTTTCAGTGACTATAACGATTTGAGCATCAGTGCTTCCCATTAGATCTTGGAGCTATAGTACTTTCCCAACACAGCTACGACAATTTACAACCGTTATACTAATGGTTCTTGTACCTGCGTTCTTCCTGTGTTCGGCTTGCGCCCTTTGAGACTGAAGCTCTTTTTGTGTTTTCCCGAGAGCCTCTAACTTAAAAAACCACCCAGTTCCCCCCCCCCCCCCCCCCCCCCCACACACACACACACACTCACAGCTACCCGTGTAGCCGCCTTCTGCGTGTAGCGGTCTCCTGACCTATTCAGCGGAACCCAAAATCCAACCACCCTATGGCGCAAATCGAGGAATCTGCCGCCTACGCGGTCGTATAACCGTCTGAGACTCTGATTCAGACCCTCCACTCGGCTCTGTACCAGAAGTCCACAATCGGTCCTCGCTACTATGCTGAAGGCTGGCAGCCCTTACCACTTCTGTTAGCCGCTTGAAACCAGAGAGAATCTCTTCCAACCCAAAGCGATGCACATCACTGGTACCGACGTGAGCCACCACTTGCAGCTGGCTGCACCCTGTGCTCTTCATGCCATCCGGAAGTCCCCGTTCCACGTCTGGAATGGCTCCAAACCTTATGCTTACAAAGTGCAAATTGGCTACCTTCACCTTCTTGGCAGCCATGGCCCTAAGCGGCCCTGTAAGGCGCCTAAGATTGAAGCTCCACATCACCAATAATCCGGCTCTCTGTGATTGCCGGGACCTTGAAGCTTGAAATGTTCTCTCTGAAACTGGACGGACGACTGCATATGGCTGAGCGACAGTGCCAGCCAGAAACAGCACCTGGGACCTGTTTGTCAGAGTAAACGGGGAGGCCTTACGTGCTGACCTTTGGGAAGCTTTACACCGCCTACCACGCTCTGAGACGACTTCCTACTTGATCACGGGTGAGGGGTCGACCTCAGTGTGAGCAGTAACTGGGCTGGCCACCAGTGAGGATCGATCAGAGGACTCGGACGTGTTGGACGTCCGTTCGGTACAGCCGGCACTCAACAGTGATGCCCATCCACTGCAGCTTCAAGCTGTGTAACGGAACGTATTACAGCCTGTAGGTGAGCGCCAAGTATCACCAACTCGGCAATGGTTCTTGCCGGTCCCGGAAGGCAAATAAGTTCCCACTTCATCTTGTGCTACACGGGTTCATGCCTTCCTGTCGACTAACTGGCAATAACATGGGGATAACAGCCTGTACAGTATTGCAGGCAGTGGTTCTTTTACTCAGCAGAAACACCAAAACTGACCGTAAGTTTTAACTGATTTCCCACCACACCATGACACCAGGTTCAAATGGCTCTAAGCACTATGGGACTTAACATCTGAGGTCATCAGTCCCCTAGACCTAGAACTACTTAAACCTAACTGACCTAAGGACATCACACACATCCATGCCTGGTCAGGATTGTAACCTGCGACAGTAGCGGCAGCGCGGTTCCGGACTGAAGCGCCTAGAACCGCTCGGCCCCAGCGACCGGCTGAAACCAGGGATAGCACCTGTGTGTCGTTGGCAAATGCACTTTGTAATATGCAGCTCAGTAGTTCTACACACGCGGATACACCCATCACTCACATACAGACAGAACCTATTCTAGTCACTTGAGAAAACATAGCGTCATTCCACTCTCCATTTGACACTTTTATGAAATCCGAGTATCAATGCTTGGTGGTATCGTGGTTTCAGTGGTGGCCCGTCCAGAGACACACGTGATTTTAATCATTCTGCAAGGAGACGGTTCCCAGTGGTTGTGTCTGCTCTACGCACACGTCCAGAGCCTTTTCTGCAGGTGTCAAATGTTCCGCGGTAGACCAATTAGTATAAAAGAAGGTGGGGCGTACTAATTTTCAGCAGAGAAACTGTAACAGGAGAATGGGTTTGTCAGGAGAGTGCAATGACTTGAAATTTGAGCTAATCATAGGATATTATATCTGTTATACCGGGCATGCGACTTTCAAGCGCCGTGTCTGATCTGTACGGGAAGACACGTAATAGATGTGCGAGTAAAGATCTTAGACGTATGGTTAATGACATGTGGAAGTTTGGGTGTGGCTATGACTTGTGCACGGATCCCCAAATGGTAAGGTGACCGCTCACGATAAGCCGGAAATCCGGGTTCGAGTCGCGATCCGGCAAAAATTTTCACTGTCGTCATTCCATTCTACAGCTGATGGTAGTTATTCGCAATTGCGAATTCATCTGATGTGTTTCGTAACGGCTATGATCACCGCAGTGCATCGTCATCAGAATAGCACAAGCACTCGTATATCGTATTCTCGAGTTTTAGTCGTTCAGGAAAGAGCCGTTCACTTCTCTGCCATCTATAGCTCCTATGTCACTCACACCAAACATGCGACCATTGTCGAAGTCCAAAAGATGTCTACAAGCTGTGTCCTTATGTCCTCTGGGCATGCTTTGTTGCAACTCCATCTGATACATTCAGTAACGCTACACTATGTTAACAGCCATGAACTACTGACAGAATTCGTTATCCGTGGGAATGGCTCTTTTCCGTACTGGAAGTCTTTAAAACTCAAATAGGGATGAAATTTTAAGCAATGTATTCTACAAGCACCGAAATACTGTCACATCAGTTCGTTATCGAAAGGTCAGTGTGTCCATGGTGTAGCACATTTATGTTTCTGTCAGCGTATTTTTTTTTTTTTTTTTTTTTTGTTTAATATCTATGTCCGCAGCCCAACATATAATATATAATATTCAAATGTACGTGATCAGCGAAGCTTGGTTCTTGCTGCATGTGTTTAACTGCACCGTTGTATCGGACAAAAACATCATGAAAATGTTTCCAATCTGTCCTCTATAATATCTTCTTTGTTCTTTAGTAGTTCATTACGAATGGAAGGCGAAGTTGTTAGCTAGTCGTCCTTCTGCAGTCTAACATAACATCTCGGAAAATCTTGTAGCATTGTTCTTCTTCCATTTCACCTGACTTAGCCGTTGTCATGATATTGAGCTGAAAACTCTATGTGCATAATCTTAATATCAAAATCTCGTAAGTCATTGCAAAAAAAATACCTGGTAAACTGTGACCTTACTTTATTTACCTCATCTGATGGTCTTTCTGATTATTCGTTAGGATTTGTAAGAGATCAATAAGTTCATAAGTTGTTCCCATTTAGTACATCCAGTATTGAAGTTTTCACTGAAGAGGCGTAGCACTATTGTTTATTTTGTCTTAATATTAAATACATTTAAATGGTGATTCATATTTTGTAAAATCAAGAAGGAATTACTTTTTGTTGTTCTGTATATACATACATGAATAGTTCCCTTTTCTGTTAGCTCACACATACACAGTACCTGACATATGCTTCAATGTAATTCACGTGCTTCAGTTTCTTGTCTTACAATGGACTGATCTTCTAACCAATACACACACTTCATCATACATATAGGTGTGCCTATCATTTCAAAATATGTCAGCGTTGCATCATGTCTTTGGGTTTCTCTGTGCCAATCTAATTTACTCACTTCGCTACTAAAAGCTTGTGCATTTTGGTATAAGAGGGTTTAAGAATATAATACATTTCTTCTCTGAATCGCTGCTTACCTTATTAACTTCTTGCATCAGTTTGAGTATCGAACCGGCTATAGATGTGATGGTAGTACTGCTTTTATTATTTATGCTCGTTGTTTTACTTTTGATACTTTTAATGGTGCTTGTTTCCATGCTATTTGATTCTATTGTGATGTTTACGTTGCCGCTGCTGCCATTCTACGTTTCAGACATTTTGCCTGATTCTCCTACCTGTAACATCTGGAATTAGACCATGGATGACCCGAGTCACACTCAGCGTACTCTATAATGAGCTCTACCGATTTCTGGTTCCCTTACTCTCTGAGGTATATTCCACGCCGTTTGGAAACCCCAAATACCAAGTGTTCCAACACGAACCAGAGCAATGAGCCGCCACCAGAGAAATTCCCAGATTGTTATTAAGACGATTCACAGCGTTTCTGGTTCGTGGCTGATCACTAAGTCGAAACATCTCAGCAATGTGAAAATTGGTGTCGCAAGACAAGGAAGCTTTCCTATCATAGTTACGATAGTGCAAGCCCTATCCCTGTCCAAACTGTTGTCCACCCACCCATTAGTACTACTTGATCCCCAATCGTGATTAACATACGTAGAGATCATAGGTCTTCTGTCACATGGTGTACCCCTGTCTGTACTTACCACTTCTCTTTAACTGAGGGCATCCACCACCCACGTAGCTACCACCTCCTATTTGTAAAAGGCTGTCTGTAATTTGGGTTTGCTAATCACGACTGAGGTCTCCTAAGTGTTTTCTAGTCGTCATCTGCTCCATGATCCTCTCCACTCAGCTCCAACATCAGACGAAAACTACTTTTTATGCCCGAAATAAAACTTGGACAGGAACTTCTCTTCCTCGTCTCTTCTTACCAGCAGCTAGTTTTCAACCTGCTACTTTCCGTTCTGCCATCAACCACGTCCTAAAAATCAAGCATACTTCATTATACTTCACTTCTGTCCTCTTCCAGTTTTGTATATTGGAAACAGATCTTTTCGTAACATTCTTCGAACAATATGTTTCCACAAAATGTGATAGAATCCTCTGAGAGTACCATTCTAATTTCCCCGTTGATCTACTCAACAACATGACTTATTCAACAATCCTCCATTGCACCGATCCTCACAAGTGGCGTCTAATCAAACAGAGTGCCTCTGGTGTACTGGCTCGGTTGCGCGACTCGTGATTTCCTGTTGCAAAGTTCCGAGATCATAGGAATTGACAGAAGGTTATCGAGTAAAACAAAAGTGATGGACGGGGTTCCCCAAGGAAATTTTGTAGGCATTCAGCTGTTCCTAACCTATGTAAATGATTTAGGAGACAATATGAAAAGCCCTCTTAGATATCTTGCAGAGAATGCTGTTGTTTACGGTCTAGTTAAATCGAAAAATGAATACATATTTCAAAAAGATTTGAAAAGAAGTCTGTTAAGTGTGGAGACTGGCAGTTGACCATAAACAATAAGAAACGAATGTCCCTCTTCGACAGAGCTAAAAGGCTACGTTAAATTTCGGTTATTCAGTAGATCATAAGAATTTAAAAGTTTTCCAATCAACTAAGTCCTAGGGAATACAATTACGAGAAACTCGAATTGGAACAGTCACACAGAAGTGTTGTGAGGAAGGGGAACATAAGACTGCATCTTATTGGCAGGACATCAGAAGGTGTAACAAATCCAATGAATAAACTACCTAAAATAAGTTTTTCCGTCCTCCTCTAAAGTATTGCTGCGCTGTGGGGGATCGTTACGAGATACGAGGGCAAACTGTAAATAATGTAACACGTTTTTTTCTTCTGAAAGCAGGTTCATTTCATTCGAAATTCCAATACATCTTATTACTACCCACTGTTATGGGCCGTTTTCAAATATTTTCTCCGTTCGCTCTGACATCCATAGGCCACCTTACAGGGAAGGCGTTTATGCCCGCATTGTAGCACTCTACTGGTCGACGTCGAAGCCAACGTATAGCTGCATCAATAACCTTCCCATCGTCCACGTACTGCTTCCCGCAGAGTGCCTCCTTCATTGGGCAAAACAGATGAAAGTCGGAAGGTGCGAAATCGGGCTGTAGGGTGGATAAGGAAGAAGAATCCAATGAATTTCTGTGAGCTCCTCTCGGACTTGCGTGAGCCCGCGCGTTGTCATGGAGACGTAGAAGTTTCTTTGCATTTCTGTGGCAGCGAACACGATGAAGTGGTTTCTTCAATTTCCTGAGGATACCACAGTACACTTCATAGTTGATCGTTGCATCATGAGGGAGGACATCAAACAGAGTTCCGGAAGACCGTCACCATGACTTTACCGGCTGAGGGTGCGGCTTTGATTTTTTTGTTCAGGGTAGATGTGGTGTGGCACCAACCGTGGAAGGCCGTTTTCTTTCCAGCTCGAAGTAATGAACCCATATTTCGTTGCCTGTAATGACTCTCGACAAAAATTGTCGCGATCGTCTTTATAACGCGCAAGAAATTCCGCATAAATGGCCCTACGTTCCTGTTTACCTTCTTCCGTTAGGCGGCGAGGAACCCAGCGACCACGCACCACAAATGGTGGATGAGTGCGTCAGCACTGCCAACAGAGGCGTCCAATTGTGCATCCAGGGTTTTGCTGTGACCCGTCAATTACTTCGAATGAGACTGTCGCACTTTCCAACATTGCAGGAGTTACAGCCGTATGCGACGGGCCGGCACGCAGGAAATCGGACAGGTTTACGTGACCTTGTTGCGATGACAGACGTCTCGCCTAACGCCTCAATGAGCTTTTTTTCATTCCCAGGTCCCTAGCGACATTCTGCAAGCGCCTTTGAATATCTGCGAATCTCTGGTTCTTCGACAAGAGACACTCGACGATTGCTCTCTGTTCGGAATACTTCTCCGTTACAAACACCATTTTGAAGAATACGAATAGCGCCTCCACCTAACGGAACTTCGGGAAACTATAACGGCTGAAGTAGGAATATTCAGCAACTTCCCACAACAAATTCCGCATTTTTCTGCTGGAACTGGCCGATAAAATAAAAAGGGGTTGCATTCCTTATTGAACGTCCCTCGTACAAATGACAGATGACACTGAAAAAGTTCAAAGAAGGGTAGCTCTTTTTGTGTTATCACGAAGCAGGGTAGAGAGTGGCGCGGATATGATATGAGAGTTACCTTTTTCACGAAATTTCAGTCATTTACTTTTCCCTCTGAATGCGAAAACATTTTGTTGACCCCCACTTAAGTGCGGATAAATGGCCAATATAGTAAGATAAGGGAAAATGGACCTGTCACGGAAAGATGCGGGTGTTCATTCTTCCAACGCACTGTTAGAATGTGGAAAGATCGATAAGTAGTCTGAAAGTGGTTCCATGGACTTTCTGACTGGCACTTAAGTGTGAATTATAGAGTATTCCTGTAGATACAGATGTGAAACTCTGTTGCCCACTAACCTAATACCCACACGCACACTTTTCACTCATGACCATTTTTTGTTTAGAATAATTGCGCAAAATAAACTTAAGCGTACTACTTTACGTCCATAATAATCGATATATTAGCCTTTCCCCCTTTATTTATTTATTTTGATAGTTCAAGATACATTGTTGTTGTGGTCTTCACTCCAAAGACTGGTTTAATGCAGCTCTCCATGCTAATCCATCCTGTGCAAGCCTCTTCATCTCCGAACAACTACTGCAACATACATCCTTTTGAATTTGCTTAGTTTTTTCATCCCTTAGTGTCCCTCTGATCCTTTTACAAATGGTTCAAATGTCTCTGAGCACTATGGGCCTTAACTTCTGAGGTCATCAGTCCCCTAGAACATAGAACTACTTAAACCTAACTAACCTAAGGACATGACACACATCCATCCACGAGGAAAGATTCGAACCTGAGACCGTAGCGGTTCCAGACTGTAGCGCCTAGAACAGCTCAGGCATCCAGGCCGGCCATACTTTTACACTCCACGCCTCCCTCCAACACCAAATTGGTGACCCCTTCATGCCTCAGAAAGTGTCCTAGCAAATTATCACTTCTTATAGCCAAATTGTGCCACTAATTCCTCTTTTCCCCAGTTCTGTTCAGTATCACCTCATTATTTACGTGATCTACCCATCTAATCTTCAACATTCTTCTGTAGCACCACATTTCGAAAGTTTCTATTTCTTATTGTCTACACTGTTTATCGTCCATGTATCACTTCCATACATGGCTACACTCCATACAAATATTTTTAGAAAAGGCTTCCTGATATTTAAATCTATACTCGATGTTAAAAAATTTCTCTTCGTCGGAAACGCTTTCCTTGCCATAGCTAGTCTGCATTTTATATCCTCTCTGCTTCGACCATCATCAGTTATTTTGCTCCCAAAATATCAAAACTCGCCTACCACTTTAAGTGTCTCATTTCCTAATCAAATTTCCTCATTATCACCTGATTTATTTCGACTACATTCCATTATCCTCGTTTTGCTTTTGTTGATATTCATCTTATATCCTCCTTTCAAGATACTGTCTATTCCTTTCAGCTGCTCTTTCAGATCCTTTGATGTCTCTGACAGAATTACAACGTCGTCGGAAAAACCTCAAAGTTTTATTTCTTCGCCATGGATTTTCATTCCTACTCCAAATTTGTCTTTCGTTCCATTTATTTCTTGCTCAATATACAGATAGAATAGCATCTGGAATAGGCTACAACACTGTCTCACTCCCTTCTCAACCACTGCTTCCTTTTCGTGCCCCTCGACTCTTATAATTCCTATCTGGTTTCTGTACAAATTGTAAATAGCTTTTCGCTCCCTGTATTATACCCCTGCCACCTTCATAATTTGAAAGGCAGTATTCCAGTCAATATTGCCAAAAGTTTTTTTATGCCTATAAATGCTAGAAACATAGATCTGCTTTTCCTTAACCTATCTTTTAAGATAAGTAATAGGGTTAGTATTGCCTCGCGTATTCCAACATTTCCACGGAATCCCAACTGATTTTCCCCCAGGTCCGTTTCTATGAGTTATTAAACCGATAGCTCGGTAATTTTCACACCTGCCATCACCTGCTTCTTTGCTATTGAAATTATTATATTCTTCTATAAGTATTTCGCATGTCTCATATATGTTGCTCATTGGATGGAAGAGTTTTGTAATGGCTGTCTCTCCCAAGGGTATCACTAATTCTAATGAAATATTGTCTATTCCAGGGGCCTTGTTTCGACTTAGGTCTTTCAGTGCTCATATACATATATCTACATATATAAACAAATTGGGGAAGGAGTAAGCTATATTACTGGAGGTTGGTATATAAGTGGTGTCCCATTTATCTTAATCACACTAAATAACTTTCTGTCCAGAAGAACAATAGGAAATGTGTAAAGAAAAGTTGTTTAGGTACCAGAGGAACATTAACGCCGGCCGCTGTGGCCGAGCAGTTCTAGGTGCTTCATTCTGGAACCGCGCTCCTGCTACGGTCGCGGAGATGTGTGACCAAGATAGTAATACACTGGCCCAAGTTTTGGATGAAAAGATTTGTCGCTGTCTCCATTGTTGCCTGTTGAAGCGAATTATCAGCAAGCACGATACATGCCTGCTTGATCTCTGGAGTAGTTGGAATATCACAACAGATACTGGTTTTTGTGCATCCCCTAAAAAAAATTCGGATGGTGTAAAGTTATGAGACGAAGCAGGCCAGTCCACTGGTCCTCCACGACCAATAGATCAGACACCATATCATCGGTTCTGAATACGACCAGCATATGCACTATTTTCAATCCTTGTGCTGATACCATTTACGCACTTTGAGTTTAGCAGCACTCTATCCAAAAGACGAAGAAGAATCCAAGGGATGAAGCCTGCATTTACCTTACCTTTTAGGTTAACATTGATGAAGTTAGGGCCAACATTGGTTTACTAAGCATCCCACAAAAGATATTAGGCCCCGATCGACAGTGGTTTGGGTTGAGTTGTTTGGGGTAGGAGACCAGACAGCGAGGTCATCAGTCACATCGAATTAGGGAAGGATGGGGAAGGCTTCGGCCGTGCCCTTTCAAAGGAACCATCCCGTCATTTGCCTGGAGCGATTTAGGGAAATCACGGAAAACCTAAATCATAATGGCTTGACGCGGGATTGAACTGGCGTCCTCCCGAATGCGAGTCCAGTGTGCTAACCACGGCATCACCTCGCTCGGTCCGATCAACACTGGTCTTCGACCTCTGTAAGCGACGGTGAGTTATTGCTGCACCACTAATGCATGTTATTTGTATTTAGCCATCCTTTCTTTCAGAAGGAAAGTTCATAGGTAAAAAGAACATCGCATAAGAAGTTCTGGTTAGAGAAGTTTTGCTGCTGTGTCCACTGATATAAATGTACACAACTATGGATATCATTTGCGTGCAATTCTGGGGCGAGTATACAGGGCAAGGATGGAACTTACCATCTGTTAGTATGCGACGTATACTATTTTTAGGGATGCCAGTCTGCTGCTCAAGCATTCCTGTGCGTTCGTGTGGATTCAGTCTAAAAGCAGCAAGAAAAATAAATTTGGAAGATTTGTCTGTGAGAGTACTACGATGATTACATTGCCTGCTGTTGAAACTCCCCATCATCTCTAACGTCACAAGAAGACTCTGTGACCTTCAGTCGCAATAAAACGCAAGTAATGATGATGCAGTTTTGAGTCAAATACGACCTTCACTGTGCACAAAATATCGTTTAACAGTGGTACAGTATTCCACTACAAGGATCCGTATTGTAAATAATAAAACATTGTGGCAGTTACTGTTCTACCATCTTATATTCTACATATATGAGTACAGTTCTACCTTTTGTTTTAGTATGCATTGTACTCACACACTCCTCCATTGAAGACGGTCCACTGAATGACAAGAGAACATTTTCTGTGTATTTCTTTTTGTATATTGTCAAATCTAGCAAGTGGACGCGTTACTTTAACCCGTGTACCGGCTATGTGTGCTAGTACGGGAAGTCAGAGACACTTTTGTACCACGCTTTTAATCATATGAGCTGTATACTACGATACATATTTGAATACATCTTCAAGACAGAAAGTGGATTACTAAACAAATAATACACCTGAAGAACATATGCTTGGTATCTTTTGGTTCTGAACAAGAAGTTACTTTGGGCAGCCAAAGTGAATGCGACACCCTGTTTAATATACATCACGAATACGATGTGGATTGCAAAAGATCTATGTTAATCGAATAGACCTTGACAGCGACATTCTCTGAAATGTAATTAGGGGTGAAAATTCCGGATATTCCCGTAGTAGGCCTGGAGTTAGACAAAGTGTTGGATTGTCCCCACAACAGTTCCGTCTGAGGCATGGCGCGTTATATCGCTCTTGTCTAGAGCCTGTGGGACGTGAGAATGACACATGCGTGCACAGTGACAGATGCTCTGAAGCGGGTTCAGTCGAGTACGTACAATATGAGGTCAAAAGTATCTGGACACCCACAACAACATAAGTTTATGGTATTACGTGTACTGTGCTGCCACCTACTGCCAGGTGCTCCATATCAGCGACCCCAGTAATCACTAGGCATCGTGAGAGAACAGACTGGAGAGCTCCGCAGAACTCACGGACTTCGAGTGTGGTCAGGTAATTGTGTGTCACTTGTACTATACGTCTGTACGCGAGATTACCGCACTACTAAACATCCCTTGGTCCACTGTTTCCGATATGATAGTGAAGTGCAAAAAGCGAATGGACATGTACAGCACAAAACCCTAAAGGCCGATCTCGTCTGTTGACTGACAGAGACCACTGACAGTTGAAGAGGGTCGAAATGTGCAACAGGCAGACATCTATCCAGACCATCACACAGGAATCCCAAACTGTTTCAGGATCCACTGCAAGTACTATGACAGTTAGGCGGGAGGTGAGAAAACTGGGATTTCAAGGTCGAGTGGCTGCTCATAAGCCACACTTCACATCGGTAAATGCCAAACGACGTCCTGCTTGGTGACAGGAGCATCAACGTTGGACGATTGAACAGAGGAAAACCGTAGTGTGGAGTGACGAATCACGGTACAGAAAGTGTCGCTGTTGTGGTTGGCAGGAGAGCCAACACCGTGTTACTAGGGGAGGCCGAAAGGCACGCGTTTTAGCTCACGCAGGCTGGCGTGAGGTCTGGAACAGGACAAGGAAATAAGGCTTCAAAAAAACGAACGTAGCTGGTGGAATACTTAACTTTAATCCATTAATGGTGAACGTCGCTCTTGAAATTACATGATTCACAATATCAATAATAACTGATAATAGCCCGTAGCTGAAGGCTATGCTAACTATCGTCTCGGCAAATGAGAGCGTAGAAGTCAGTGAACCATCGCTAGCAAAGTTGGCTCTACAACTGGGGCGAGTGCTAGGAAGTCTCTCTAGACCTGCCGTGTGGCGGCGCTCGGTCTGCAATCACTGATAGTGGCGACTCGTGGGTCCGACGTATCCTACCGGACCACGGCCGATTTAAAGGCTACCACCTAGCAAGTGTGGTTTCTGGCGGTGACACCACAGTCGGTATGTCGAATGCCCAGTAAACGTCGTCTCCCAGCGTGTACAGTGCCAACAGTAAAATTCGGAGGCGGTGGTGTTAAGGTGTGGTCGTGTATTTCTTGGAGGGGGCATCCACACCATGTTATACTGCGTGGCACTATCACAGCGTACGCCTACATCGATGTTTTAAGCACTTCTTGATTCCCATTGTTGAAGAGCAATTCGGGGGTGGTCGTTGCATCTTTGAACACTGTCGAGCAACTGTTCATAATAGACGGCCTGTGGCGGAGTGGTTACACGACAGTAACATACCTGTAAAGACTGGCCTGCACAGAGTCCTGACCTGAATCCTACAGAACACCTTTGGGATGTTTTTGAACGCCGACTTCGTGCCAGGCCTCACCGACCGACATCGATACCTCTCCTCAGCGCAACATTCATTGACGAATGGGTTGCCATTTCCCAAGAAACTTTCCAGCACCTAACAGAATATAGGCCTACGAGGGTGGAAGCTGTCATCAAGACTATGGGTGGGCTAACACAATACTGAATTTTAGCATTACAGATGGAGGGCGCTATTTTCAGCTAGGTGTCCGGATGCTTTTGATCACATGTTATTGTTGTTGTGGTCTTCAGTCCTGAGACTGGTTTGATGCAGCTCTCGACGCTACTCTATCCTGTGCAAGCTCCTTCATCTCCCAGTACCTACTGCAATCTACATCTTTCTGAATCTGCTTAGTGTATTCATCTCTTGGTCTCCCTCTACGATTTTTACCCTCCACGCTGCCCTCCAATGCTAAATTTGTGAATTTTTGATGCCTCAGGGCATGTCCTAACAACCAATCCCTTCTTCTAGTCAACTTGTGCCACAAACTTCTCTTCTCCCCAATCCTGTTCAATACCTCCTCATTAGTTACGTGATGTACCCACCAAATCTTCAACATTCTTCTGTAGCACCATATTTCGTAAGCTTGCCTTCCTGATACTTAAATCTATACTCGATGTTAACAAATTTCTCTTCTTCAGAAACGCTTTCTTTGCCATTGCCAGTCTACATTTTATATCCTCTCTACTTTGACCACCAACAGTTATTTTGCTCCCGAAATAGCAAAATTCCTTTAATACTCTAAGTGTCTCATTTCCTAATCTAATTCCGTCAGCATCACCCGATTTAATTCTACTACATTCCATTATCCTCGTTTTGCTTTTGTTGATGTTCATCTTATACCCTCGTTTCAAGACATTGTCCATTCCATTAGACCGCTCTTCCAAGTCCTTTGCTGTCTCTAACAGAATTACAATGTCATCGGCCAACCTCAAAGTTTTTATATCTTCTCCTTGGATTTTAATACCTACTCCAAGTTTTTCTTTTGTTTCCTTTACTGCTTCCTCAGTATACAGATTGAATAACATCGGAGAGAGGCTACAAACCTGTCTCACTCCCTTCCCAATCACTGCTTCCCTTTCATGCCCCTCGAGTCTTATAACTGCCATCTGGTTTCTGTACAACTTGTAAATAGGCTTCCGATCCCTGTATTTTACCACTGCCAAATTCACAATTTGAAAGAGAGTATTCCAGTCAACATTGTCAAAAGCTTTCTCTAAGTCCACAAATTGTAGATATCTAGGTTTGCCTTTCCTTAATCTAGCTTCTAAGATAAGTCGTAGGGACGGTATTGCTTCACGTGTTCCAATATTTCTACGGAATTCAAACTGATCTTCCCCGTGGTCGGATTCTACCAGTTTTTCCATTCGTCTGTAAAGAATTCGCGTTAGTATTTTTCACCCGTGACTTATTAAACTGATAGTTCAGTAGTTTTCACATCTGTCAACACGTGCTTTCTTTGGGATTGGAATTATTATATTCTTCTTGAAGTCTGAGGGTATTTCGCCTGTCTCGTACATCTTGCTCACCAGATGGTAGAGTTTTGTCAGGACTGGCTCTCCCAAGGGCGTCAGAAGTTCTAATGGAATGTTGTCTACTCCGGGGGCCTTGTTTCGACTCAGGTCTTTAAGTGCTCTGTCAAACTCTTCACGCAGCATCGTATCTCCCATTTCATCTTCATCTACATCCTCTTCCATTTCCATAATGTCGTCCTCAAGTACATCGCCGTTGTATAGACCTTCTATATACTCCTTCCATCTTTCTGCTTTTCCTTCTTTGCTTATAATTGGGTTTACATCTGAGCTCTCAATATTCATACAAGTGGCTCTCTTTTCTCCAAAGGTATCTTTAATTTTCCTGTAAACATTATCTATCTTACCCCTAGTGAGATAAGCCTCTACATCTTTACATTTGTCCTCTAGCCATGGCTGCTTAGCCATTTTGCACTTCCTGTCGATCTCATTTTTGAGACGTTTGTATTTCTTTTTGCCTTCTTCATTTACTGCATTTTTTATATTTTCTCCTTTCATCAATTAAGTTCAATATCATAAGGTGTAGTTCTAATTTTCATCTGCTAGAGGACAGTAGTGGTCAGGAATAAACAGTAAGAACTATAATGCAGTTAAGAAATTTTACCACCAGAGTCCAGTAGTGCACAGAGACATTCAAGAAAAATCTCAAGAGAATGTTTTTGTGAATTGTTCTGTTTATTTCTTGGAGGTTTTTTTGTTTATTTATGTTTGTACAGCTTTGTATATGCTCTTAGGAGTGTGAATGATGCGTGAATGTTGTCCAAAGTAAATATGTAGATCATTGGTCTACTGATGAACGCTGTACGTACTAGTGAGAGGAAGTTTTAAGACAGTGTGAATACAGACGACGGGTAATTTTGTATAATAGTATGTTAAGTGAGTTTCTGGTAAAGGAAAAGCTAATTCAAGTGCAAATGAATATAGTTAATATCCTAAAGTGTAAACGAAGTATGAGAATGTAAAATATTTATTTCGGGGAAAAGCACAGTTCGGAAGTGTGATATCTGTTGATTGATTAGTCATGAAAAGCACGGACTAACACGGGAGAATAATGTTTTTCTTTTAGCCTTAGAGGCAACTGACCAGTCAGAATGGAGCATTCTTTGCACGTCTTTTCTTTAGGAGATATAGAATGCTTACAGCAGTCTAAGGGAGACGGAGCCCAGCCTTGCAGTGGTACAGTCGTGTGTAGTATGAGCTCCGAATTGAATTATAATTTGCTTCTTTCAGTTGTGCTACATGTTTCAAAATGAAATCGTGTGTATCGCCGTGTATTTGGTAGGAAGTAAGGATTTTTAAAGTAATTTTATGTATGAGATAATACATTAAATCCACTTGGCACACTGAGGAGATAAGTGACTAAAAACTTGAGTGCATTAGACATTGATAAACTTAATAGTATGACGATAATTTTCATTTAAGTACAGTCCGTGCTTAGTAGCTGTTCAGATTTCGGTAAATACATTACCATAAACTTGCTAACGTAAATGAAAAGGTTTGTGCATGACTGTGGTAAGATTAGCACGAGCTTGGTAATGAACGTGTACATCTCAAAGTTCAGAATATACCGAAATTTTGTCAGTATTTCCTCCTGTCATTCAAAATTAAGACCTTTTCTATATTCCCAGAACGTTACGTTGTATGGAGCCTGGTGCGAATTACAGTTCGGTAAGTTTCTGCTCGTCTTTCCTACCGGCGATCTGCTGCAGCGAATTCACAGGTAGGTGCAGGTAATGGACGAACGTAACTGCGCCCCGCACATCTTGTACTCGATAAGATCATCAAAACTTGAGAGAAAGCAATACCTGGGGTAAGTATGGGAACAAAAGAAAAATGAATCAACATCAAGTGCCTTGCGTTTGGTGACGACCAAACAATAATCATCCGGAATCGCAGGGGAGCCAGCCACGTCATCGAGAGGCTTTATAAGATCGCCATCAATACCGGGCTCCAGATGTCTCATGCATTTCAAATACAATATTTAGACTCCAAGAGCCCAAACCTCGCATCGCTTCCAGTCAAGTATGGCAACATCACACCTGCTAAACACTTCAAGTGCCTAGGTTTTAAGTTGAGGGAAACACAAGCAATAAAAGAGTAGCTAACAAAACACATGCAGAAAAACTGCCTAAAGTATAAATAATTACCTGGATTATGTACAACAAGAACTTGCTGTCCATCAAAGCCAAACTTTGTCATTACCACTCAGTGGCTTCGACAGAAGCAATCTACGCACGGAGACGAGATCATTAACTAATAGCGTTGAATACATTGAGGATGTAGAACGACAAATACTGAGAAAAATATATGGACTCAAAATTCAATATAGTATATGGATGCGCAAGAGCTCAAAAAGACTGAGCAGTTCACCTCACTTCCATCTAAAAGATATGTCAAATTCTATGGTCGTATAGCATGAATGGACGATTCTCGATTGACGAAGAAAACGTTCCACATCGTTAGCGATACACGATAATCCAAAATACTTGGTTGGTAGACACTCAAAGTGACCTCACAGAAATCGATGTGTTGACACACTGGCGACTACACGCACATACCTGGCAGAAAATTAGTACACGTAACTTCAAAACCAAGAAAGCAACAGGATGCAATTTGAAACTTAAAAAGGCATGAAAGGTGAAAGAAAGAAGATGGCCTGGATCAGGTTAGATAACATTCAGTTTTCGTTCCATAGACCCAACAAAAGAGATTATTCTGGTGGGTGTGTCAGAAAGTATAACATAGAAACATAAAACAGTTGAACATAATACTTATTTCCATGATCATCGATCGTCGAAATAGGTGAATACAGTACAGTAAACTGGAACAGCTAATCTTAAACACGTTGTCAAAGTGAAACAATGAAATGCACTATTAATAAATTTATTAACAAATTTATCACACCTAATCTATACTGTTGTAACAAAGTGCTGTAAAAACTGCAATCTAACAGACATTTTTACTTAAGCTGTATTAACAGTCTCTGTTAAGATATTCATCTATAGAGTAGAAGGAGGTGCCTAACAAAAAGTCTTTCAAACTCTGTTTAAGCCTTCCTTCATCTGAAACCAATATTTAATGGTTGCTGGAAAATTATTGTAAATATGTGTTCCTGAATATTGGACCCCTATTCGGACCAAGGTACGTGTTTTAGGTCTTTACATAGATTGTTCTTATTCCTAGTATTGATACTATGTACTGAGCTATTAGTTGGAAACAGAGATGTATTACATAAAACAAATTTCATTAACGAATAAATATAATGAGAAACAGTGGTTAGAATACAACCATTATTTAATGGTTGCTGGAAATTTATTGTAAATATGTGTTCCTGAATATTGGACCCCTATTCTGACCAAGGTATGTGTTTTAGGTCTTTACATAGATTGTTCTTATTCCTAGTATTGATACTATGTACTGAGCTATTAGTTGGAAACAGAGATATATTACATAAAACAAATTTCACTAACGAATAAATATAATGAGAAGCAGTGGTTAGAATACTAAGTTCCTTGAACATTACACTACATGACTTTCTTGAATTTACACCACAAACGATTCTTTTCTCAGGCGTTTGCATCCTATAATTTTTTCCTCAGTTTGATGAGTTGCCCCAGAATGTGATCCCAAATGCCGTAACAGAATGAAAGTTAGCAAAGTACACAAGTTTTTTTATATTTATTTCTCCTACATCTGACATCATTCGCACTGCAAATAGTGTCCTGTTTAGGCGTTTAAACAATTCTGTGGTATGTCCTCCCTAACTGAATTTATTATCGAGTTTTAATACCAGAAATTTAACACTGTCAACTTCTTCGATCTGCACATCTTCATATGTTATACACATGCTGGAAGGAAATGACTTACAGGCTCTGAACTGCATATAGTGGGTCTTCTCAAAGTTAAATGATGGTGAATTACCTGTAAACCACTTATTAATGTCAGTGAAAATTTGATTATCGGCTGTTCCTAAATCTGTACTGAACTTGCTACTTATGTTTGTATGATTTGAAAACAAATAAAAACTTAGCATCTGGCAATGTAACAGATGAGAGGTCATTAATGTACGCAACAAAAAGCAGTGGACCCAAGGAGAACACCATATGTAATTAGTTCCCAGTCAGATGAAGACTGACTGCTTACTGCACAGGTACTTCGCAACGACACTCTTTGTTCACTGTTAGACAGATAAGACTCAAACCATTTCACAGCATTGCCGGTGACAACATAATATTCTAATTTACTTAAGAGAATGCTGTGGTTCACACAGTCAAAGGCTTTTAACAGGTCACAGAAAATACCAGTAGCCTCTAATTTATTACCTAATGAATAAAGTACATTCTCACTGTAAGTGTAAATAGCTTCCTATATATCAGAATCCTTAAGAAATCCAAACTGTGACTTGGATAATATATTATTTGCCATCAGATACTTAAGGAGACATATGAACACAACATTTTCAAATATTTTTGAAAAATCCGGCAAAGGTGAAACTGGTCGAAAGTTGATGGTATCTCCTTATCCCCCTTCTGTAAAGAGGCTTAACATCAGCATATTTTAGCCAGTCTGGAAATGTTCCGCTGATAAGAGATTGATTACACAAATAACTCAAGATAGAACCCAACTCGCATGAGCACTTTTTGATTAACTTCATGGAATAGTTAGGTTTTAAGGATTCTTTGGGAGACATGAGTATCAGTTCCATTTAACAGACGTTGTTTTTAAAGACTAGTCTCAGATACTCCATTCCACTGTACACCGAGCCTCATAACCCCAAGCTGTCAGTAGCAGAAATGAACTACTTGTTTAAGAGGTTTGCAACACTACATGCACTTGTTACCAAAGTCCCTTTTATTTTTAGAGCTATCTGTTCATCTTTCTTTTTGTCCCCAGCTGTCTCTGTCTACACTATATTCCTTTTTTTTTTATTTTGTTGCCTGATATAATTATCTTTTCTCTAGTAAAGCTGCTTCGATTTCTGGATTACTTGCTTTAATATCTTGCTGTATTCTTTGTAATGCATTACAGTTCTAACACCACAGCTGTTCGTATAGAGTAGATACAGTCTTCTTTTTGTCCTACACAATATGTTTATTCCTTGTGTAATTCACGGCTTATTTTTTGACTTCTGTGTGATTTGAGTTACCTTTATGGGAAAAAAATTCTCAAAAGAGGACCTAACTTTATTAATGAATGCTTTGTATTTTCTATTTGAGTCAGAAGTATTGTAAATATCTATCCAGTTCGTGTCTTTAAGCAATCTCCTGAATTTCTCAATTTTTTACTTATTTATTACCCTCCTGTACTCATATTTAATAGACTTTTTACCCTGACAAGTTTCAACATTTAACACAAGATGTTGCATGTCATGATCAGATAGCTCATTTACAATTTTTTTTTTGGCTTTTTTCCGTAGATTTGTCTACAAAGATATTATGAATAGCAGTCTCAGAGCATTTACATATCCTAATAACAAAGTCAAAGGATGAGGAAGTTTTCGGAAGATAAGGAGAAGAAGAAAGACAGCGCTAATCAACGATTCCACATGCTCCTTAGAGGCCGGAACGACGTATAAAAACGTGAGGGAGTTTCATGAATCTGTACTTGGAAATACTTGTATACACAACCAGTTACACCACAATAAAGCACTCCACACTATTAACGTAACTCATTTATGCCAACGAGGATGCAGTCTTACATTCCCTTTCAGATTTACAAACTCAGTGCCTTCAACAGATCTGGAAATCATGCTCAGTACCAGGAAAAGCCTTCGAAGCAGCGGGAAGTTTATCGTTATATTAGTGCGACATGCTGTCGCAAACAAAGGTCGTAATATGTCACTCGAATTTCTGGAAATAGGATCGGATATCTCTTTAATCAATTCTATCGGTAGAGCTTGTGATCAATAGTCGACAAAAGGCGTACCCATCGTGCTAAAAGCTTTTTCATGCATAAATCTTTTATCCCAGTATCCTGCGCGCTTTCAAGTGAGATGACGTAGCCTTTTCTGTGTCGCGTACGTTCAGTCGACTGTCTACATCACTGTCTAGAATACTGCGTCATTTCTTGAGTGTCACCAAGCTAATACGACCCTAGAGCTACGGCTCTAGTTAGCCACAATTATGTATATCGCAAATACAATATGGGTGCTATAATTTACGTATTAAATCAATTATTGATTGTAGTGCATGATTAATACAGATGAAGAAAGGTTCAAACTTCTTGCATTCGGACATGAAAGACGCAAGGTGGATATGAATCATGCTTCCGCCGTCTAAGAATATAAAGAAATACTATAACTATGAAGTAATTGGTAGCCGCAGCACTGGCAGTGGAAGCTTACCTCGAGGACGCTGCATTTGTAATGTCAGTGGTTCAATTTCTCTGTAGGCCAATGTAGTTGAACATTATTATTGTTGGCCATAGTGAACATAGATGTTTCTTTCTGGCTATTGCTAACATCTTTGCGTAGTTTCCTAGAAACTAATGTAGTGCTGAATTTCTCAGGTAACTTTATCCCAATAATAGTTAAACAAACAGAAAATTACGGATTAGATCTGTTTAGGTATGTCTATTGCTTTGTCATACCTACAATTATAATGGAACCAGTGACTCATGAACGGATCTTTTGATTACTTAACTCTTCTGTTCTGTATCTCCTACAACAGCTGTTAATGACTTGTATCACCATGTACATACCCATTCAGAAATTCGCAACCTTTCAGTTCTGTTTGTCGTTGTAGCATCACTCCATATCATATGATGAATTATAATTTGAATATCGAATCCCCAAAACCTACCAAGAAATTATTTTGATTATATTATTTACATTAGGTCATTCACATCTTATGAGCACCATCCAAACTCTTTCCAATTTTTTAATGGCGAACGTTACTGAAAGTGCTTACAGAAGTGAAATGTGGATTATAAAAATTAATGATAACGTTACTGAAGATAAGTTAGTTTCGCAGGATAACTAATGTTGAAATGCTAAACTGAGCATGGGGGGTAACTAGTTCATCGCATAATTTGACTGCAGGGTGGGATAGATTGGTCGAACATGTCCTGAGATATAAGGAAACAGTTGACTTGATTGTGGGTGGTGTGCACTTTAAAAATTGTAGCTGAAAGGTAAGGGTAAAATCCATTAGCCAGGTTCAAATAGACGTAAACTGTAGGAGATATCAGAGGACGAAGAGACATGCATAGGACTGAAAAGAAGGAAGAGAAGTATTAAATCAGTCTTCAGAATGAAGACTAAGCAAGGAAAAGGGTTGCAGGCTTTATAAAAGATCTAAATAAATGTAACAGTTTAAGATGAGTTCTTCAGTATCAGTTAGTATTTCAGTACGTAGCAGCCCACTGTGTGAAACACCAGGAAATGTAGTACCCACACTACACAATAGAAATGTCTAGCAGTGATAGTGAGGTTTCCTTCGTTTGTAAACATTCAACTAAGCCATCAGGAAATTTCATGCAACAGACTTCGTCATTATATCAGCTTATCATGTAAATAATTTATATTAAAATGATGTAAATGAACTCACACTGACTGAAATTTGTATACCTTCTTAAATATTCTAGATTTACATACCAGAACAAACGCAAACACTAACTATAGTACTCACAAATAAAACTTAAAATACAAAATTGTATGGTTATTAATATTATGATCGTTTAACAAAGTTTAAAACTGCTATCTACAAAAGAAACGCATGAATCTACGTGAAATGTTTGAAAATGTCAATTTGAAACCTTTATACTTCCAAGGAAGTAGAAAAATACTATATTTATTGAACTACAACAAATATCCAGTCTCTACAAGTAATATAGTACTTTTTCTGTATTATGATTCCAATAACACTTTTTATCTATAATGTGTTAAAGACTTTTTATTTAGTTATCTAGTGTAAAACTGACAGTAATATTTCGTGGAGAACAATAGTTGTGTGCCGTTTTATGTTAAGGAACATTATCACAATCTATAAGTGTTTCTTTGTTCTATCTAATGAAGCAAAAAGAGCAACGAAATTTGTAGGATCGTAAGTTTGTTATTGGAGGCTCCTGGAGAAATGGAATTAACACCAGAAATACTGAGGTTTCTTCAAATAAAGGGATAATTTGAGGCTCTTGTTGTCTAAACGAGGCTCTTAAGTCTCGGATTCTTGCGCCTTCCATTTTTCTTTCTTTCTTCTTTCATTCTCTTTGAGTTTAGAACTAACATAGTACTATTTTTATGAGATTAATAGTTGTGTATAGTTCTATATTAAGGAATGATATATACAGTATACAAATACGGAGCTTATTTTCTTATTTTGAAAGCCCTAACCTTCAGTTTTCTCTTAAATCCAGTAACTCTATATCTCCAAGTATGGTGCTCAAGAACAACTGTACATACATGTATAACCATAAGTGGTACATATGATCTAATTATGGATATAACGTGCTGTAATACTGACAAGGACAATAATACTGACAAGGCAGAACAGCACAATCAAGATCACATAACCAGGAAATTCCTGTAAGAAGGAGAAAATGTAATCATGTTCAGAATATTAAACAGGGACTTGTAAATATTTTACATAGTTGAAAATAACTCTCCAAAACGGAACCAATTTGTATACCGCCAAACAAAAGTTGTTCCTGACAATGGCCCACCCCACATTCGTCAGTCAGTCGAAGCGAGAGACAACTCTTGATGCTAGATAGCGTAACTAGCGTACCCTCGCTACTAGTTCCATTACTCACTTCTATCATGAGGCGTTTTGGTGGTACATTGTCGAAGGTTTCTGTTGTGGTTTTGAGTTTCAGTACCTTACTGGTTCTGTAATGGCTAACGAGGAGGGGCGAAAACTGATATGCAAACTTCTACTTTCTATCTGACAGAATCACCATGTCCTTTAATCAATTAAAGTACACTACTTTCTAATACTTATTACAGGCAGAGACAAGCCAATCATCAGTTGACTATACACAAAATAGTACTCTAATTCATCACAAGAACTAAATGACAAAGTTAACGCTGTGTTACCTGACGGAATACTTATATAATGCTAATTCCATCTAAACGAGGCAGCATTATTAATCACAACACACACGTATTTCAACAAATAACTCATATTACAACGTAAACGTATTAAAATCATTACATCTGGATTTCTGTCCATATGGCGTTATCTTTTAGGCAGTGCTGTTCATTGCAGTTGACATCATAAGTGGCAAACATACACACTGAAATGCATGTGTATAACAAAAAAGAGATTTGAAACTATTTAACATTCTTCAGTATAAAAATATGTAGCCTCAGTCTTCTGCCATACCAGTATTACTTGGCTGCAGATACCAATGTATCTTGCTACATATGTTTCTGGCATGAGATCTGACCAACTATGTAGGCCTTACTCTATTTCTCATGCATGCCTTGCTGGGCAAGCAACAGTGACTAGGCTGTAAGAAAATAAGCAAGTTCAACATATGAGCACCAGTTACATTATGATGCTGAAATATTCTGCTAAATACAGAATGTTTTTTCTTACATTATTAACTGAGGAATAAACTGCATACTAGTAAGTAAAGAAGAGCTTGAACAATATTCATGTTTTTGTAGTGCTCAAGTGTCAATCCAACATTTCGTCCCTTTAGTAGTGAATACTGTATGAAAAGTTCATGGACTGCAAAAATATCGCACTAACAATGTGAGGGAATCTATGAGCATTACTAAACACAAGTATTGAGCTTCACTGATCTCTCATAATACGTTATCTTCCACTTACGTAGCTAATAATTATATCCACTATGTCATCACAACAGGGTTACGATATAAGCATAATATGTTTTCTTAGCAAGTTGTAATGGTGAGACGAATATGTTCCAGTTGGGAAAAAGTCATGAAGAGCTGAAAAATCATTGTGTTTAATTGTGGTTTAAACATATCATGACATAAAGCAATTATAATAAAATGCTATCCTAATATAATCAGAAAGCAATGTCTGCACAATAGCGAAAAAAGCCTGAGAAACAGCTGAATTTACATTTCTCTGAGACGATTCCGAAAGATCGTGCTTATTTCATTTGTTCAGAAATTGGGGGTACGTCCTTTGGTAAAGTATGACTGACAAAACATTTACTAAGCGATACAAACCTAATGAGATGTCTCTAACATTAATAGTTCGAGAAAGTCTTGTCTCTATTATGACTCTATATGGAATGAAATTCACAGAACAGTAGAACAACTTTTGTAACATTATTGTAAAAGTAATGAAATGGCTGTTCAATAACTTCTTTCGTTATACATGGCGCAGTTACTGGCCAATGTAACAACAAACAGATGTGCATCAGCATTGAAGAGACGTTACCCCAATAACCAAAGCACTGCATAAATGTAGGGAGAACAAATGTTCACCGACATCCTGCTAAATAACACTTATAAGGCACTGATTGTGTCACTACCAGAAATGGGTATGCCTTCAACCCAAGGTATTTCCACCTGGATGAGCTCCTCCCATTATGCCACTATTGATGCAGATGACTTGGCAATCTCTGCCATAGCCTCTGACAGCCTAACAGTAATGGGGAATGCGTACTTCGCTTGAGCCCAGAAAGGATCTCAGTAATGTGACAAAGCCGATACATGCACAGTGATTTATGACTCCCTACTTCATTTCTCACTTTCTGTGTCATTCACGATAATACAGCTTCCCATTCGTCTTCCACCTCCCCCCCTCCCCACCCGCCACTCAATTGTGGCCACTTCTGCTGTTATACCACGATGATCTCTATATGTAAACGTTGATCTCCTGACTGGCTGACTGACTGACTGATTCATCATTCCCCAGCACTAGCCTCTATGGACATAACCTTGAAATTTGGAGAAGTTGTGGATCTTATGCTGTATGGGTCATTTAATAAGTGATTTTTTGAAATTCTAACCCTGAAAAAGTGAAATAGAGGATGAAGGGTTTCTTTGAAACATGTAGCTATGAAGGCCATTTTTAAGCTAGACCTACAAAAAGTGGTATTTGGTTTCTCAGCCAGAAATAAAGGAACATGAGTTTCAACGTTTTTGTACATTTTACCCTATGGGATGAAAAAGTAGGTGAGAGCTTTTTTGAGAATAGATCATTATTAAAGAACTACAAAAGTATTTTTAAAGCAGCATCAGTGGAGAATGGTATCTGACTTCTCAGTTGCAAATAAAAAGTATGTGTTTTAGTGTTTTTGGAAACTGAAATCCTAAGGGGCCAAGATTAAAGATGAGACTTTTTATGAAAACATTTTGTCATGAAATCATTTTAAAGCTAAATATATGAAATTTGGTATTTGGCATCTCTGTTAGAAACAAAAGATACTTATTTCATTGATTTTAGTGTTCAACCCCTAAGTGGGTGGAACAGGGGATGAAACGTTTTAAGAAAACACTTCACTGCGAAAGAATTTTTAAAGCTAAATCGTTGAAAACAGACGTTTGGCATCTTGGTTAAAGAGGAAAAAATACGGCATTCAATATTTTTTTTATTTAATCTGTGAGAGGGTGAAATAGGATCAGACTCATTCAGTGTCTCATCATCACCCAGACAAGACCGTTAAGGATAGAAACTTGAAGTCTGGAAAGGGTGTGGATCTTATAGCGAATTCACCGTTTAAGAAAGGGTTGTACGAAATTTTAATCCTAAGGAGGTTAAATGTTGGATGAAAGGCTTTTTGAAAGTATGTCTCTATAAAAGGTATTTTGAAGCTAGAACTACGAAAACTGGTATTTGGTTTCTCAGTCAGAAAATGAAATAATCGTGTTTCAGCATTTTCGGAAATTCAGCCACTATGGGGGTAAATTATAGGGTGAAATTTCTTTGGAAATAAATAATTACTAAAGAACTACTAACACGTCTGGGGTTGCGAGTCTCCTATCGGGTACCACCCCAGGTGGCGGATTGGGGAAATAAAATATCCAGGGCGGACCAAAACTAGCAAAACAACAACTGCTGCCTTGTAGTTGGGACCTGGGTCTCCAAAGGCTAAGGGAAGACAACCCTGATTAAAATCTGTCGTCCCCCAGTAGGGTTTGGAGACAGGGTTGACAGCCTACTCTGTGAAAAACAGTTGTTGCCAAACTTCTACAAAGCAAAGTCAGGTGGATGAAGGATTACGGACATGGCATAAAAAAGGACAAAGAGGATGGAATACAAGTAAATGAAGGAGAGAAAATAAAGAAGAAGAGAAATATAAGGCGTTGATCAGACCTATATACTGGTACTTGGAATGTGAGATCCCTATATCGACCATGAATACTAAAAGTAAAGCTGGATCAAATAATGAATATGAAGCTAAGTACAATAGCACTACAAGAAGTTTGATGGACAGGAAGTGGAGTCTTAGAAAATAAAGCGGCGAATATATTCTATAGCTGCCGCGAAAGAAATCATAAACTGGGGACAGAATTTGTTGTACACCATCAATTAAAGCATTTGGTAATAGGGTTTACACCCATTATTCCAAGATCATCAACACTCATGATAAAGGAGTAATTCTTTAACTATTCCATAATTAATGTCCATGCACCAACAGAAGAATCCACAGAAGAAGAGAAAGAAGCATTCTATGAATCTTTGGAAAGAGTATATGATGAGTTCCCAGGGCATGATATTAAAATAATAACCGGAGACTTAAATGCTCAGATGGGGAAAGAACAGATTTATTGACACATAATTGGCCCCCACAGCAAACTTGCGACAAGCTTATACTGTTCGCAGCATCTAGAAATATATTAATAGGGTCAACACTGTTCCCACATAAAGAAATACGTAAGGGAACGTGGAACTCACCGGATGGAAACACAGTAAATTAGATCGACCATGTGTTGATAGATTTGGGACGCAAATCAGACCTATTGGACAAGAGAACTCTCAGAGGCCCAAAAATAGGTGCATATCATTTTCCGATATGTGCACAAGTGAGGGCAAGGATATCTAACGCAGCGAAAGGAGTCCGACCCAGGACACAGAAATATAAGAACTATAGAATCAGTGGAAGTTAGAAAACAGTATCAGGAGAAGATAACACGGATTGTGGAAAACGTAGGAGAATGTAACAAAATCGAAGATCAGTGGAAAGCGATAAAAAAACGGTGGAGACATAGGCGAGAGAAACACTTGGAATTGGTACAAGACAAGTAAGACCATTATGGTTTGATACTGAATGCGAAGTAGTAACTCAAGAAAAGAGCAAAGCATATAGAAGCACACTGCGATCACACTGTACGAGAAGGGTAGTTGAAGAATACAAACAAAAACGGAAGATTGAAAAGAGGACTCACCATAGAAAAAAGACAGACTGGATTAAAGTCAGTGTTAAAGAAAAGGAGCTCATGAGAAGCAAACATGGAATAAGAAAATTCTATAGAGAGGTGAATGCGGCACAGAAGCCTTTTGGTAGCAAAACAAGCCTAATAAAAGGTGGGACAGGGAATATAATAAGTGAAGAGAAGGGAATATGCAAAAGATGGTGCAGGTATTTGGATAGTCTCCTCAACCCTAGAATAACTATACCAGGGAATCGTACAGAAACGAATGTTGAAGAGTAACCAGACAACAACACTACCCCACCAACTGAATAAGAAGTGAAAACTGCAATGAAGAAACTGAAAACAAGAAGGCGGCAGGGACAGATAGTATTTCAGCAGAACTGTTTAAGCAAGGAGACAGAGTGCTGGAACGAAACTTTTTTGAAATGGTCACCAGAATATGGGAAGACGAGTAAATGCCCCAAACAATGGAAAGAGAGTGTCAAAGTCCCATATATAAAAAAGAACATAAGATGCCGTGTGGCATTCACATAGGGATCACTCTACTTTATTTAGGATATAAAATATTCTCTAATATACTATTCCACAGAATCCTCCCAATCTTACAGAGGGAGATGTGGCCGTACCAATGCGGTTTCCATCCCGGGAAGTCAACCATAGATCAAATATTCACCTTAAGACAAATCCTGGAAAAAACAAACGACTACGGGGTTGGCACGCATCAACTCTTTATAGATTTCAAAGTAGTTTATGATAGCATAAATAGTGATCAGTTATATCAAGCTCTAGATGAACTGGGAATCTCGAGAATGTTGGTAAGCCCTGTGAGAATGACAATGAGCGAAACACAAGACAGTGTAAGAATAGGAGGAATGATGTCCAACACATTGAGTATTAAAAACGGAGTATGAGAAGGTGATACATTGGCATGTTTTCTCTTTTATGCTGCCCTGGAGAAGGTGATGAGAAACGCAAACCTTCTGAATAGGGGAACGATCTTCTGTAAATCAGTGCAGATACTGGCCTACGCGAACGACATAGATATAATTCAGGAACCCAATAAACAATGGAAGAGACATTTAAAGCTCTCGAACTGGCGAATGGGAACATGGGGATAATTATTAATGAACAAAAAACAAAATATATGGCAGCTGAGAAAGCACATAGAGAAAATATGCCAAATGCAATAACAATGGGCAGTTATACCCTAGAGAGAGTTGAACATTTCAAGTACCTGGGATCGACAGTTAAGCAGCTAAATGATACCTCCTATGAAATTAAGCAGAGATTAATACTAGCCAATAGAGCTTATTTTCCCTGATACGACTTTTACCTTCAAGGCTCGTGACTCGTACTACTAAATTAACTATCTATAAATCACTTACTCGACCAGTGCTTCCATATGCCTCTGAAGCCTGGACATTAACAACTTAAGATATTGAAACACTGGATGCATTTGAAAGAAATCTACTTAGACTAATTATCGGCCCAATTTGTGAAAGAGGAAGATGGAGGAGGAGATACAACCATGAGCTGTATATCATATACAAAGAACAACCCATCAGAAGGATAGTGAAATCATCCAGACTCAGTTGGGCTGGACATGTGGCTCGCATGAATGATACAGAAGTACGAAAAATAATGTTACAAGGAAAGCCAGGAGGACAGAGAGGACGTGGCCGACCAAGAGCGAGACAGGAAGATGGGGTAATCGAAGATCTTAGAAAGATGAGCTATAGAAATTGGAGAGTAATGGCAAAGGACCGAGACAAATGGAAGGAAATTGTAGAAGAGGCCAAGGCCCATCATGAGCTGTAGAGTCAAGAAAGAAGGAGAAGAAGAAACCACTTAGGTATTTTAAGGCTACATCTATGATAATTGGTGTTTGGATTGTCTGTTAGAACTTGAAAATTAGGTGTATCAGTGTTCCTGTAAATTCAGCCCCTAAGGGAGTGGAACAGGGTATGAAAATTTCTAAGAAAATATTTCCTTACATGAAAAATTTTAAAGCTAAACGTATGAAAACTGATATTTCAGTTCTTATTTAGATATAAAGAAATATTTCTTACGGGGTGAAAGTTCCTATGGAAATATCTCCACAAGAGCGCAAAAGCGAAGTTTAATAAAAGTTTTTGACTTCAGCTACCAGAATCGCATTTTGGTCAGAAGTACATTCGGAATAAAACCTCACTTCTATGACCTTAACTAGTATGAAAAGCATAGAAATTGTTTCAATTTCTGAAAAAAAACATAAAAATTCGATTAAATAACAACAAAAATTTCTGCAGGCCATACTTGCTATGCGAGCAGAGCAGGAGGCGTTAAGCTAGTTTAGGATTTAATCTAGAGGGTAATACTATTGACTGGAGAACCAACCAGTATATTATAACTAACACTATAGTTTATTGGCCAGCTGGGGTAAGCTGTTCGTGTTTATTTAGGAATTTTATCATTGTTATTTATGTTCCCATATAGCTGCCACGATCAAAGATGGTGGTACAGAGCGGTAGGAGGTCAAAGATTTATGAAGACGTCGGATAAGTGAAGTATCGTATAAGCCTCCACTATGATTTTCCAGTGAACATAGCCCAGTGTAAAAACTGTGAGAACTTTAAAAAATAATCTACGTGACATATCTTGAATATAGCGTAGTCTATTTATTTAAAACATTTAGGAACACTTCTGGGTCCCTGCAGACATACATGTAATATTATTCCATTAACCACATGCTGCACCTCATACAAGACATCACAAGCTGTGCAAAGTTGGTGGGAAGTTAAACACATTCAATTAAAAAAGTTTCCACACTGTGTGATCAATTTAATTGAAACATTTAGGAACGTTTCTGAAAACCTCAAGACAAGTATGTTGTGGTATTATAGTTTTAGCTCCCTGGCTCTCCGTTTAAGAACTATCCAGCCCCCAGACATGCAGGCAGAGGTATCTAATTCTCACTGACGGCATAAGAGACACTAGAACAGATGCGTAGTTCGTGGCTGAGAGTGTACAGTTTACTGGCTCGATACACATCCTGCACCATGTGAAGGTAGTGAGGTGCTGGCAGCAGACTGAATAAACATATTAAGTGCCCCACCTCACCCAGTACGCCAGGAACAGACAAGTCTCTTGGAGTCATCGTGGAGCTATCCTGCTGCAGTGTCTTTCACAACCACTGTATAGAGCATTGTCTGCGACAAATTGTGCTGCACGTTTCTGAGCGTCAGATTGTCATTTTGTAGGAAGTTGCACATAATGAGTATGTATACCATCTCTACACATTGTTGAAACACAGCATGGTCTACAGCAGTTGCTGCACTAGCTCAAATAACACAACTAGTTGATACAAACCACCAGTCGTATCTCTGTTTTTATCCACAGTTGTAGACAAATTTTTTGAGTTCTAATAATATTAAAATTTTTATGAAATTCACTGGATGCAGATACGGAAAGAGATTTCTTCGGTATTCCCTGTCGCCCATTGTGAATTATATAGTATCTTCAGTTCGTAATAAGTATATACTGCTTAGTTCACATCCATAGGCCTGCATTAGTTTCAATGACTGCATCTTCACACGAGGTGGGAGTACACTTTGCACAGCCACGTTAAGAGTACAGAAAGACTTAGATGTTTAATATATGCATTATTCATTTTTACCATATGCTGTTCAGTAGTGGAATGGTAGATATGGGTGATCTGATATCGGTTTCTGTCTGGAGGTAGTGTATTCCTTCGGGCACTTGAGCATTTGACATGCATAAACTTGCGCCCCTCTCAGTTGCTCGTAGTGTCCTGTGTGATTTACATTGTGCACACATTATCTGATACAATGTATCTGAACGTCAACTAATGGATCTTAATATGGGGTATATCTACTGTTGAAATAAACATCGCATTTGAAAACAAAGTCGTGATCTGGAGTAGACAAGAGGCTATTTTACAAACAAATCCATTACATATGCATGTGGAATTTGTGACTATGTAAGGTACTTAGGTCTGCGTAAGACTGCATTTGTGTAGTATCTGGCATTTGCATAACATTACGTCGGTTGGGTAGAAACACTTTTGATGATTCTCCTGAAATCTATCACCATGTGGGTGTTTCGTTTTTGAAGAAATGTAGGGAAATATTCTATGCGATTTTCCGGAATTCTGTGAAAATGCAGTAATAAAATTCCATTAGACAGCAAATCATCTCGATCTCAATCTGTCGCGGACTTTGTAGGTACCTACAGGAATTAGAAAATAAACCGCTAAAACTAGATACATAATTCACAGCTACGTGAAGTTCCCTATCACAGCTCCATAAACATGACACACAGACTGACAGATGAGTGGTAGAAAAAGACACTAAACTAAGGGTGATACTTCGAGAGCGACAGACAACGCTAAAAAAAACCTGGTCAAATTACCAAATGGGTTTCATGTGCAGTTGCTATAACTCAAAAAAGCATACATAACGAAAGAGTGCTATGTAGAGCCTAGATGTAATTGGCAGCAATATAATAATAATAATAATTACCGCACAACCAGATGAGAATTCCTACAACATATATATCCTACCATTAGGAACAAAAAAATGTGCCATTTGATTAGCTTATGCATCGTGTTCTCCACCATATAATTCTGTGACTGCCTGGTGATGCGACCTGCAGAGTGTCCACTCGTTATCACATATCTACTATCTAATATGTGAAATTTTGAGTAACAGGTTCGTGTTCTGGACTACGTAACACATTTAAAAGCATGTAATGCAAAATGCCTTTTCCTTTCAAGAATCTTAGTAAAAACCATACTTTGTTATTTACGGAGCACTGCTATCCTGCCACTAATACCTATGTACACACAAACTTTTTTTTTAAAAAAGATAGCTGGTGTTGCTGATACATTTTCCTTTAAATCATGCATGTGCCTTGGTATGTAGTCCATATTTAAAAAACAAAATCGGCACTGAGAGTAAAAAATATGTTATTTTATAAACAAATCCATTGCTTAAATAAATTTCGTTCTAAAGACAGAACTTTGGGCACCTCTATGATTTAACTCCCTTCCCCGTACTATTCGAGAACAAAATGTGGAAAAAATGATTGTTGTAAGCATATGCATTAGTTCTAATTCCTCAAGTTTTCTCGTGGTTGTCATTACGCAAAACGTATTGGGAGGAAATAGTATGTAGTGCAACTCTTCCCGGAGAGTAATGTCTCGGATCTGCTAAAGAAAAGTTCTCCGTGATGCAGAAAGCCTCTCTTGTAGGTCTACCACTAGAGCTCAATTAGCATCTACCAATGTAAGGTGGTGTGACGTATATATATATATATATATATATATATATATATATATATATATATATATATATATATATATATATATATATATAGCCTACAGAGTCACGTCTTTCAGTGTCACGCAAATTTTTGTTTTTAAAGGGCATCACTAAAGACTATTTCCATGGGTTCGCTCCTCAAATTTCTCCCTCATATCACAAAACTGTCGTCTGACGTAGTATAAATTGAAAAAATAAATTCCTTTTAAAGCACAGTTTCGTATATAATTTATATTCAAAACCTTACACCTGTGTCACAGAACAAATCCTACATCGAGAATACTTTACACATGTTTAAGGGAAGAAATGCTTCCGATAATAATTACAGTATTGAAAGAACATCAAAATATGAACAGGCTGAAATGAGCCAATAGTACGTGAGACTATGTGAATCAATCCAAATGTAAAAAGCTAAGGAGCATATTATTAGCAAAATGAGAAATATCCAAAAGTGAAAGGCCAAAATGAGCACTTCTCAATTGGAAGTAAATGAAAACAATCAGAATGGCTGAAAGAGAGCATAATAACATGAGCCATAAACGAATAAGAACTAAGCAACTAAGCAAATAAGAGAATAGGCAAAAAGGGGATGTCAACAAAATGAGAGCTGGCCGAACTCTGTCGGCACTTATACACGGTAGCGCTCGCGGCGGCGTCTAGAGGCCCGTACGTAAGTTGTGCGATTGCTGTCGCAGGTCGACCCTTAATCTATGCTGTTCCAGTGGTAAAGGGTGCAAGATAGACAGGCAACACTCAAAATCGCGCGAACAAGCGTTTTATAGGCCACTTCTTTCGTAGACGAATTAAGTTTCCTCAAGATTCTACAAATGAATCCGAGCATGGCATCTGATTTTCCTACATTCTGTGTTATTCCACTTTTCGCCACTCCATATGGTTACTTCCACGTATTTTACAATTATTAGGGTTTGTATTCACTTTTTGTCAATAGTGTAAACATACAGAACTGGATTCCAAGACATATTTATGGACGCTATCTTATATTTACTAACATTCAGTGTCAGTCCTAGTGTCAATGCCAATAAAAGAATGTTGTTTTCTATATGATCGAGTTCCACGATAAACAGTTAAAACAGTACGAAAAATGAAGACATATCTTCTTCGGTGCATGTTATCAACTCTTACTCCATATTCGTGTTTAGAGAACTAAAGTTTCCACCACTTTAGCAAAGAAAGGGCTATTAAATCTTGTACATTACAGAACACTGTTAGTTTATACCACAGGAGCATTATCCGTCATTGAATCCTCGTAAAAATACTGATTGTTAGCCTCACAAATTCCTAGCACTATCATGGTGTTATAAAAATCAGCTTAATGCTATGTTCCTTAAGCAGGAAGATGTATATCAGGGCATTTTGTGAGATCGGTAAGACGTGAAACTTGTGAATGTTTCCTGTATGGTTGGTTGGTTGGTTTGGGAGATTAAAGGGACCAGACTGCTATAGTCATCGGTCCCTCCTGTATGCATTGTGTTACTCTAACACCAGAAGTTGTATAAATCTATTAAAGAACCAGCTTTGAAGTCTTTCAATGTGATACATCACTCTCAAGCGAACATTACGTCCCACCTAAGGACCTTTACAGTAAAACGAGGTAAAAAGGTAATGCCAAATAATGCCAACCAACAGCTTATGCAGGAACTTACCAATTCAGGGGGGTTACTATAACTTATTGATAACTCTTATGTCTATTTTAATAGATCTAGTAGTTTTTGAGAAAGTAATTCAGTAAATTTAGAAATGAAAACGACGTTGTGTGGCCTGGTACAAATATCAAATGAACATTTTGTTAACGATTGGTGACCTGTAATCACACTTGTATGTTACGGAAAACAACTCGCTCATCTATAAATTGCATCTGTACATATAGGTGAGAAAGTGTCATGGGATAGCAGTCATTAAAAAGTACCAAAATATTTTGATGACCACTCTGACAGAGGGAGAGATAGCCATAGTATTAGAATAAGGTGAATTAGAGCTCGCACGGAATGCTTAAGCTGTTCGGTTTCTTCCCCCTAAGGTAGACTTAGATGCCATTTAGTGGACGATTTGCTTGACCGCGCTGCGTTCTTTAGTGAAAAAATATGAGCATTGGGTCAGATTTGGGGCTGGATTAAGTAACTTCGTGGTAAATGGAACTCGAATACAGAGACTAAATCAACATTTTTGACCATCTTCCACTGAAAAATGTAACACAGCCATGTATGGTGTAGACTCTCACAATTTTGTTTGCTTCTTTCTAACCGAATTTACTATTTTCAAACCTAAAGTTGTCTCTCGTCAATCAGTTTTGACAAAACATTCGTTGATTTCCGTTCAAAGTCATTGGTTTACACAAAAAATTCGCTGATTATTCTTACGATTTCAAACATCTGTTCTATAACCTATCGGAGGTTCTATCCTCTTGACTTCCAAACGCGTCACAGACTCTCCCCAACATTGCAGGAATGTGATGTCAAAATGTGTAATAAGGTAGCTACAGTTTGGCACGACTTATTACAAATGATATCTGAAAGAGGCAAACCTGGGGACACACACTCATTATTATATTTGAGTCTTTATAGATATTATATTGTATTTTTACTAGAACTGTAGTAGCACATCAATTAATAATGATTTAACCTCACCAAAGAGACGTACGTTAAGTCAAGTGCTGCAATAAACCATTAATCTTGACTAGGTTTCAGAAGAAAATCATCGTTGCAAGTTGCTCCGCATACGTGAATGTTAACAATTTATATAACTGCAATTTCTATCCATAGGTAGCTGACCTGATGAGAGAAATTTTTCTGATGCATAATTCTGTCATATTAATTGTTTGCTGCTATCAATTTCTGTTGTGCTGTATATCATTACAGAATATGGAGCGGAAAGTTTTGTTGTTATATATTTATTAAACTATAGATAATCCCTCTGACACTGTTGCATAGCTCTGTTTCACAACTTGTGCTTACATAGTTTGTTTGAACCACGTGATGTGTAATTTCATGTATAACTTAGAATGTTTTGTCATTCCTCTATTAACTAAGGACATGTGGCATCATCTCACATCTAGTGTCCACATCAAAACCCCACAGCTTCCATTACAAATTCCCATTAATTTCTCTGTATACCGCCTTCTTAGGTGTATCTAAAAATCACTGTAATATCAGTGAAGTGGGAACTGTAAGGGATTCCGTCATATGGATGTAGGCAGCGAATTTCAATTGCTATGTTACGGAAGGTTTGTGTGGTAATAAAAACAGATATTATCCAAGGTTCCTGCCTTGAATTTTTATTAGTTTGGTGGAGTGTACAAGGTGGCCCTTTCCCGTTTACTTTAAATGGATTCTGAATGGCGTGCTATTCCTACATCGCGATGCAGCTGTTACCAGATGACACAGAGCTTGGAGTACAGGTCTAAAGGCTTTAATGATATCCCTCTGAAAGTAATAAAATTATGTTCGTTGAACGCTGTCGAAAGCTGTCTGTGGTGACAAATGGTAATATTGTGCAGGCTCTACTTTCTGGTACTAAAATCGTGGTCCTTTATTGTTGATCAGTTTCATCGAAGTACCTGTTAATATCATGATGTAATCATAAGTACCATATAAATAATTGGCCAAAATGACGATGATTTAGGAAAAAAGAGTAACAGTATTTGACGATAGTGCTTTATTTGCCACCGTGTATGTTAACAATGCTTGAAATATTTACAATAAAATAATAGCTGTATTTCCTGTTTCAATTTCGCTAATTAACTCGGGGACTGCGCAGCGTATCGAATAATTTTGTTAACAATCATTTCTCAGCACAACCTACCCTGCAACACCCGCCCTGTAACATATTTGTCAGAAACCTACCACAACACATACTACCATCCACAGCTCCTCCTGTCTACCACAACACATACTACCATCCACAGCTCCTCCTGTCACTCCACAGTGTGTTAAATGAAAGCATTCCGGTGTATGATCAACAGAGCAATCCAGTTACCACACTCTGAAGATAATGTAAATAAGAAATTGAAATAATGAAGTAAACAGCTATTGAAAATGTCTATAACAGCTCCATTTAGACGCCCTAAAACACTCAATATCGGCAAAGTAGTCACATCACAAACCAAAATGCCAAATAAAATCTTCAGTGCAATCCAATTTATGGGTAGTACTTCATATCAGACAGCCAGTGTGTTGAAACGAGAAGGCATAAGCATATCCTTTACCACCGACAACAAGACTGGGGGTACATTACCTCACAACAGCATAACATGGAATCCACGTCACCATTCAGGTGTGTACCAAATTGAACGCTGGGACTGTTACTGTTTCTACGTATGCCAAACAGTTACACCATTTGAGATTGGAGTCAAAGAATACATGGCAGCACTAGAAAACATCAAAAACTACACATCAGCAGTAGCCACCGACCTGAAAGAAACAAAACAAAATGTAAACACTTCAGGTATCAGCATCCCATATATACAATCCAAAGGCGAAAAACTAGACGTCCTTCAAACAAACCAAAGTTACAAACACCAAAGAAAACTACTTGAAACAAAATTGACGACATTTACAACAGTATTACTTCTGTTTTCAGAAACAGCCTACATTATTAAATTAATCACGCACGCACACACACACACACACAAACACACACACACACACACACACACACACACACACACACACACACACACTGCTCACACCTCTTCATATTTGCCATAAACTAATTAATTATGTTACAGTAACATTCCTCAAATGAACAAGGGAATGTCCTCATTTTCGAAAATACCATCACACCAACAGCTTTTACCCCTGTCAGCTTCAGACTATATGCTTATCAACTAAAAGCATAAATCAAATAGATGTCTGCATATTTTTAAAATATAACCAATGTATTATTTCAAGCTTTACTTAGTTATAACATGTAACACATATAATCTTAACAACCTCCTGCTCTGCGAAATTTTCCCTCCTCTGATGACTCTTTTCATGTTAGCTATCTGAATCTCCCTCTCTCTCTTTCTCTCTCTCTCTCTCTCCGCCTGCAACCTCGCCCTCGTTTTTTCCACGAATTAATTTAATTTTTCACTCTCTGCTTCCTTACCCCATTTCCCATTTACCATGAGTTAATTAAATTGTTTGCATGCTCCGTTTGATGGTTTCCAAATGAAAAACAGTTTATCTAATTCACAAAACTCAATGGATGCACCGAAACAAAGCCAACAATTTATGCCCCATGCCAGCCTGATATTACATATATCTGTCTACATCATTAAGAATATATATATCTGCATATGTTTAACTCAATATCAAGCGTTACTTCAGCATTTACTGGGTTATAACGCATGACGGATACAAGTTTAACGACTCCAAAGCTCAGGAATATCCTAAACTTAGTAGTCTTTCTCGCATTGCTTTTTTTCTCTGCCTCTAAATACCAGCCAAAATTGTTGTTTGTGTATAACTTTACCACTTTTGATGACATGACTATTGTACTTAAGGTTTCCAACATATCAAATGAATATATAAAGGAGTATGAAATTTTAAGGTATGTAAACTTCCCGATTCTGCCGCAATTTGTCTGCTACTGATGTGCGGATTTGCCGCGACAGCAGCTAAAACACCTACTTGGGCATCATCATTTGTTGCAGGTCTGGGGGTTGACGTTCCACATGTGGCTGAACACTTCGTGTTTGCTTAAATAACGTAACTATCCGGCGAAGGGCCCGGACTCTTGGAGGATGTCGTCCAGGACACCGAGCAGCTTACATCGCACACGTCCGTTGGGCATTTTGATCACAATAGCCATACATCAACACGATATCGACCTTTTCCACAATTGGTAAACGGTCCATTTAACACGTGGTAATGTATCACGAAGCAAATATCGTCCGCACTGGTGGAATGTTACGTTATACCACGTACTTATACGTTTGTAACTACTACAGCACCATCTATTACAAAGCGAAAAAAGTGATCCAACTAAAACATTCATATTTCTTTACGTACTACACGAATATGTAATAAAAAATGGGGGTTCCTGTTTAAAAAAACGCAGTTTCACCTATGGTAGCGCCATCTAGCGGACCAACCATAGCGCCATCAGGTGGCCCCCCTTCAAGCTAAATGAGTTTCGTTCTTTGTAGTTTTTTCGTTTGATGGTTATTTCGTGAAATATTCGGCATGGTCTCTATCACTGGTCCACCCTGTATAAGACAAGTGTCTGGCGCAGTTGTTAGATCGGTTACTGATTCTACAATGGCAAGTTATCAAGATTTTAGTGAGTTTCAACGTGCTGTCATAGTCGACGCACGAGGAATGGCACTCAGCATCTCCGAGGTAGTTGTAAAGTGGGGATTTTGCAATACGACCATTTCACGAGCGTACCATGAATATCAGGAATCCGGTAAAACATCAAATCTCCGACATCGCTGTGGCCGGAAAATGACCTTGAAGAACGGGACCAACGATGACTGAAGATAACGTTTTAACGTGACAGAAGTGCAACGCTTCCGAAAATTGCTGCCGATTTCAGTGCTGGGCCATCAACAAATGTCATCGTGCGAACCAATGAACGAAAGATCGTCGATATGGGCTTTCACTGCCGAAGGCCCAGTAGTGTACCCTTGATGTCTGGACGACACAAAGCTTTACGCCTCGCCTGGGTCCGTCGACTCCGGGATTGAGCTGTCGATGACTGGAAACATGATGCCTGATCGGACGCGTCTCGTTTCAAATTGTATCGAGGGGATGGACGTGTACGGGTATGGAGAAAACGTCATGAATCCATGGACGCTCCATGCCATCAGGGGACTGCTCAAGCTGGTGGAGCCTCTGTAATGGTGTGGGGCGTGTGCAGTTGGCGTGATAGGGGACAGCTGATAAGTCTAATACGACTCTGACAGGCGACACGTACGTAAGCATTCCGTCAGAACACCTGCATCCGTTCATGTCCATTGTGCATACCGACGGGCTTGGGCAATTCCAGCAGGACAATTCGACACCCCAAACGTCAAGAATTGCTGCAGAGTTACTCCGGGAATACTATTCTGAGTTTAAGCTCTTCCTCTGGCCACCAAACTCCCCAGAAATGAACATTATTGAGCATATCTGAGTTGACTTGCAACGTGCTGTTCAGGAGAGATCTTCACCCTCCTACTCTTACAGATTTCTAGACAGACCTGCAGGAGCTATGGTGTCAATTGCCTCCATCACTACTGTGGTGTCACCGCCAGACACCACACTTGCTAGGTGGTAGCCTTTAAATCGGCCGCGGTCCGGTAGTATACGTCGGACCCGCGTGTCGCCACTATTTGTGATTGCAGACCGAGCGCCGCCACACGGCAGGTCTAGAGAGACTTCCTAGCACTCGCCCCAGTTGTACAGCCGACTTTGCTAGCGATGGTTCACTGACTAAATACGCTCTAATTTGCCGAGACGATAGTTAGCATAGCCTTCAGCTACGTTATTTCCTACGACCTAGCAAGGCGCCATTATCAGCTACTATTGACATTGTGAATCATGTAGCGTCAAGAGCGCGCGTTCGTCATTAATGGATTAAAGTTAAGTATTCCACCAGCTACGTCCGTTTTTCTAAATTCTAATTTCCTTGTCCTATTCCAGACCTCACGCCAGCCTGCGTGAGCTAAAGCGCGTGCCTTTCGGCCTCCTCTAGTAACACGATGTTGGCTCCCCTGCCAACCACAACAACTACTTCAGACATTAATCCAGTCCATGCCACGTCGTGCTGCGGCACTTCTGCGTGCTAGCGGAAGCTCTACACCATATTAGGCAGGTGTAACAGTTTCTTTGGCTCTTCAGTGTATATGTAAGCACCACAATTTATTAAGAAAATAAGTGCTGTCATCATTGATAATTGCCGTATATGGACAGATTATTTTGTTATGTATCATAGAACATATACATAATGGTGCTTCTAATTTGTAATACCTCGGTTAGCAGGACAAAGAAATGTGTCGTCAGTAAAGAATACTAGCAAAATTTTCGACAAATTTTTTGTTTTTCAGATCGGTTCGTTCATTGAAAGTAATGTTAGGACTTCATTTGTGTGGCCCTATTGTCCATAGTTGCTTTACTATTCCTGAAGGTGTTTTCGTTCTATCGTTGCAACTACAAGAACATGTGTGGACTTTTTTTTTTCACCAGACACTGGTGGTGATTTCCGCTTGGTTACTCGCTTACATCGAGCAATGCCTCTCTACCAGCACATCGTTCGTATTTTTCTAATGAAAAACACTGGCGCCCATCTCAATGTTCACAGTTACCTGACAACGGTCCTACCTCGCTATAGCAACAGCGAGGCACGGTGTAACAATATTTACGTCCGGTTTGAAAGCATCGTTCAACTCGGCGCTTCTATAAGGAAAACCGGTATGCGCGGTATTACGTACGGGCACATGTAGCGGAAGTCTGCTGCGGCTGCAGCGAATCAGACCCAGCAACTAAATGCCGACATTGTGTAAACGCGGCTCAGCCACATCTGAATCCTTTAACATAGTGACCACAAACGTTTTCTCTTCCATTAATAATTCACATTCAACCATTAAATTTGCTTGTCAATATAGGCACACCAGTCTGTATCATAACTGAATAAGTCTAAGTATGGAACCGTTTACCACTATTTCAGTGTACAGCAGAAAGATTAATGATCTATAGCAAACGCTGCGTTCCCTTATATTTCTGGTTGTTCCTCCCCAAAAGCACAAAAAAAATCTAACATAGAGGCCTTCAAAGCTTTTGTATTTTCAATAACAATAGTGTTAAACACATTCACTGCCAACCAAAAATGTGATGCAGTCAGAAGCAGTTTTCGGCTGTCGGTGTAACTTCGCACTCAGTCGGCGGATATGCCTTTAATTAGAGTGATAATTATGTGTAACAGGTTGAACAATCATTACAAGCCATTAGTCACGTTAGCATTTAGTGTTGTCACCAGGCGTTTTAGGTTATATAACGGGTGCGAAAAGCGTCAGTTAGTGATAGTCGAATATCCTTAAATTCGATTTTATGCAGAGTTCTTCAACACTTGAGTCTGCATATAATAAACTAAGTACCCGGCGTCGCTCGGGTATGTGCAGGGTGACAATTATTGAACGGTATGAAATAAAACCGTCATAATTTCTGAACTGTTTGCCTTCGGACGTTCAAGCTCCAAGGTTGGCCACGGGGTATGGTGGGAATTAGCATACGCATGCATTGTTTGGTTTGGCGACGAAGCCCACTTTCATTTGAATGAGTTCGTCAATAAGCAATATTGGCACCTATGGAGGACTGAGAATCCACATTCTGCAATCGAGAAGTCTCTTCACCGTCAACAAGTGACTGTGCAATCTCCAGTCACGGAATAATCGGTGCGATATTCCCTGGTGGGACGGTGACTACCCATTATCCAAGGTGATCCTGATAGGGCTTCATTCGAAAGACGGGGACCATATCTCATGATCTTTCGTCGTCTTGTGTCGCGGTCGAAATCTTCAACTTCATAAGTAACATCACACAACTGTTTTACAACCTTATAAGGACCAGAGTAGTGCCTGAGGACCTCCTCAGAGAGACCAACGTTCCGAACAGGAGTGAAAGTCAAGACGAGGTCACCAGGGTGGTAGACAACAGGGAGGTGGCGATCGTTTCCTTGAGTCTGTAGCGTGCGGAGTCGAGCTAACTGCCGAGTTTCCTCAGCTCTGGTTAACACCAGGCCGATGTAGTCGTCGTCCACGTCATCAGATGTAACGGGAACACAGTGTCCATCGTCGTCGTCGCCTCACTCCCACGCACCAGCATAAATGGCGTAAATCCTGTAGTGTCTTGTTTGACGGTGTTGTAGAAAAACGTCACAAAAGGTAGCACCTCATCCCAGTTGCTCTGCTCAACATTGACGAACATTGATAGCATGCCGGCCAAGGTCTCATTAAAGCGTTCAGCAAGCCCGTTAGTTTGCGAATGATAGGCAGTCGTCATGTGATGAGTAATGTTGCACCGACGGTTTATCTCTGTCACAAGATTCGATTGAAAAACATTCCCTCGATCCGTAATTAACGACCTTGGGACACCGTGTTTTAATACAATGCCTTCCACGATGAATTTGGCTACCTCGAATGCTTCGGCTGTTTCCACGGCTTTTCTAGTGGCATAACGTGTCAGATAATCAGTACAAACAATAATCCATCTATTGCCACTAGCAGACGTTGGAAATCGTCCGAAGAGGTTAATCCCAAGACGCTTGAAAGGCGTTTCGGCTGGTGGAACTGGTATGAGTCGGCCAGTTGGTTTCTGAGAAACTGCCTTTCTTCTCTGGCACTCTCGACAGTGCGACACGTAGTGACGGACACTCCTAAATAAACCTGGCCAGAAAAATCTCTTCGCTAGAATGTTTGGATAGCGTGAGCAATCAGATTCTAAGTTTTATATTCCACTGTTGTCCCTCTAGAAAATACAGAAAATTCATAAGTTCATCACTTAACATCACACTTATGTCCTCCCTGTGCAAATCAACACGTAAAGAAAATGGAGGTAGCTAAGGCCGTTATATTCAGGTAGACATTTTCACAAATGTACAGGCTCGATTTGCTTAACCCCAAAATGACAAGTGTCTTGTAAAAATGGTCTACGGTACCGGTAGGGTCAATGAAGATGAACTTACACATAATTATAGTCCTGACATTTTAACAAATGACAAGGCTCCATAAGAGAAAAAACGAGACAAGAAGAAAGCAGAAAACTCAAATTGGGCTTTTGTAGGTTGCAACTTCCGTCTCCAGCAAGTTTTGTTGGCACCAACTGATCTCATAAAGAATGCTTTGTTACTTAAACACCAAACCTTTCAGTTTTACAATGTATGTCGTAAAATTGAAGAAATTTTTTTTTCGTGTGGCCGGCAAAAGAGGCAAAACAAGGAAGTTCTGAGATAGTATGCTGTTTACACGGTTTATACGATTTTTCGAATCTCTCCCTTCACTGGTAAACAATATATCCTTTTTTAAGAGGTCTCAAAAAAAACTAAACAAATGCGTTGGTGCCATGTACTAGACCACTGTTCAGGAAATACGTAACCTAGAAGCTATCGATTTAAATTCACGGTTGTTGCTCGTAGTGAAATCGAACGGGACTCAATGCATTTGGTAATCACCACAGAACAAAAAAAGAGTTGGAAAAGTGAAATGGTTTGCTGACTGAAAAGCTGTTGCCAGGAGTGCAAGAAGAGAGGGTGACAAACGTTATGTTTATCACAAAATGAGGCATGGTAATATCATTTATTGGAAGTATCACCTGAAACTCCATATGACTATAAAGAAAGAAGATGAAAAGGGAAACCGGTCGAATGGCAGAGAATGTGCTATATAAACTTCAAAAATGAGTGTGTATTTGTTGTGCGATTTACGTAAGACTTTGACGATGAGTTTAGAACTCTGGGCTCTAACAAGAAAACAAGAAAAACCGACAAGATCTCATTGTCAAACACCAAATATTTGTACTCGTTGTGGCTTGCTTGTTCTTGGCTTAGGAGGGATGACGATGGAAGTAATAAATGACTTCTGATTGTCAACGTTTTCCGTAACATTAGATTAGAATCAGCTCATTTGATGGGCTTCTTGTTTCTGGATCGTAATGCCATCGAATTCTTCTTCACCTGCATCAGAGATTTCGATTGCTGATTGAAATAATGTGACTGACGAAGAGAACAGTTGGAGACTACAGACCACTAACAGTAAGCTAGAATAAACGCAGATAAGTCCGCGTAAACACAATGAAATTACAGACAGTGTCAAATTCAAATGGCTCTAAGCGCTATGGGACTTAACATCGAGGTCATCAGTCCCTTACACTTCTACATCTACATCTACATGACTACTCTGCAATTCACATTTAAGTGCTTGGCAGAGGGTTCATCGAACCACAATCATACTATCTCTCTACTATTCCACTCCAGAACAGCGAGCGGGAAAAACGAACACCTAAACCTTTCTGTTCGAGCTCTGATTTCTCTTATTTTATTTTGATGATCATTCCTACCTATGTAGGTTGGGCTCAACAAAATATTTTCGCATTCGGAAGAGAAAGTTGGTGACTGAAATTTCGTAAAAAGGTCTCGCCGCGACGAAAAACGTCTATGCTGTAATGACTTCCATCCCAACTCGTGTATCATATCTGCCACACTCTCTCCCCTATAACGCGATAATACAAAACGAGCTGCCCTTCTTTGCACCCTCTCGATGTCCTCCGTCAATCCCACCTGGTAAGGATCCCACACCGCGCAGCAATATTCTAACAGAGGACGAACGAGTGTAGTGTAAGCTGTCTCTTTAGTGGACTTGTTGCATCTTCTAAGTGTCCTGCCAATGAAACGCAACCTTTGGCTCGCCTTCCCGACAATATTATCTATGTGGTCCTTCCAACTGAAGTTGTTTGTAATTTTAACACCCAGGTACTTAGTTGAATTGACAGCCTTGAGAATTGTACTATTTATCGAGTAATCGAATTCCAACGGATTTCTTTTGGAACTCATGTGGATCATCTCACACTTTTCGTTATTTAGCGTCAACTGCCACCTGACACACCATACAGCAATCTTTTCTAAATCGCTTTGCAGCTGATACTGGTCTTCGGATGACCTTACTAGACGATAAATTACAGCATCATCTGCGAACAACCTAAGAGAACTACTCAGATTGTCACCCAGGTCATTTATATAGATCAGGAACAGTAGAGGTCCCAGGACGCTTCCCTGGGGAACACCTGATATCACTTCAGTTTTACTCGATGATTTGCCGTCTATTACTACGAACTGCGACCTTCCTGACAGGAAATCACGAATCCAGTCGCACAACTGAGACGATACCCCATAGCTCCGCAGCTTGATTAGAAGTCGCTTGTGAGGAACGGTGTCAAAAGCTTTCCGGAAATCTAGAAATACGGAATCAACTTGAGATCCCCTGTCGATAGCGGCCATTACTTCGTGCGAATAAAGAGCTAGCTGCGTTGCACAAGAGCGATGTTTTCTGAAGCCATGCTGATTACGTGTCAATAGATCGTTCCCTTCGAGGTGATTCATAATGTTTGAATACAGTATATGCTCCAAAACCCTACTGCAAACCGACGTCAATGATATAGGTCTGTAGTTAAATGGATTACTCCTACTACCCTTCTTGAACACTGGTGCGACCTGCGCAATTTTCCAATCTGTAGGTACAGATCTATCGGTGAGCGAGCGGTTGTATATGAGTGCTAAGTAGGGAGCTATAGTATCAGCGTAATCTGAAAGGAACCTAATCGGTATACAATCTGGACCTGAAGACTTGCCCGTATCAAGCGATTTGAGTTGCTTCGCAACCCCTAAGGTATCTACTTCTAAGAAACTCATGCTAGCAGATGTTCGTGTTTCAAATTCTGGAATATTCCATTCGTCTTCCCTGGTGAAGGAATTTCGGAAAACTGCGTTCAATAACTCCGCTTTAGCGGCGCAGTCGTCGATAACAGTACCATCGGCACTGCGCAGCGAAGGTATTGACTGCGTCTTGCCGCTTGTGTACTTTACATACGACCAGAATTTCTTCGGATTTTCTACCAAATTTCGAGACAATGTTTCGTTGTGGAACCTATTAAAGGCATCTCGCATCGAAGTACGTGCCAAATTTCGCGCGTCTGTAAATTTTAGCCCATCTTCAGGATTTCGCGTTCTTCTGAACTTCGCATGCTTTTTCCGTTGCCTCTGCAACAGCGTTCGGACCTTTTTTGTGTACCACGGGGGATCCGTTCCATCTCTTACCAATTTATGAGGTATGAATATCTCAATTGCTGTTGCTACTATATCTTTGAATTTGAGCCACATCTCGTCTACATTCGCATAGTCAGTTCGGAAGGAATGGAAATTGTCTTTTAGGAAGGCTTCTAGTGGTACTTTGTCCGCTTTTTTAAATAAAATTATTTTGCGTTTGTTTCTGATGGATTTGGAAGAAATGGTATTGAGCCTAGCTACAATGACCTTGTGATCACTAATCCCTGTATCAGTCATGATGCTCTCTATCAGCTCTGGATTGTTTGTGGCCAAGAGGTCAACTAGACTAGAACTACGTAAACCTAACTAACCTAAGAACATCACACACATCCATGCTCGAGGCAGGATACGGACCTGCGACCGTAGCAGCAGCGCGGTTCCGGACTGTAGCGCCTAGAACCACTCGGCCACTGCGGCCAGCCAGGCAGTATCCATACAAATAAACGGTAAGTAGCAAGTTCACAATTTCGTCCTACACAGACGATCTCCAGGCTTTATGTAGGCCAAATCTTACGTTCATGAAAAGATATATAATACGAACATAAATAACGGTAACTACTCCAGTGCCTAGAGAGAGTTTTGATGCAGCTGGAACTAGATAAACTCCAGGATTTGTATAACATATTAAGATGAAAAGCACTGAGCAGAAACACGAGCTCGTGGACAATGGCAGCACGACAAAGACTAACGATTTGATATTGATAAAACCATGAAGCTGATCTATGACAGTGCAAGCCTAATACTGGCATCTTGAACACGGTCGGTTCGGCTATAAGCCTTCAACCGTGTACGACGTGATAAAAACTGAATGTAACCGTGCATGGTTCTTTCCAAGGAGGTAAAAGTTACACATGATTAGGAAAATGGCGGTTACTACGGCGCTTGTGCTAGCCACGAATCAGTGCCGCCTCCAGCTGAGGCCTGGATATTCACACAGCGTATGCTTCATCTGAGAGCAGGAAGTCCTTGCTGCCAACATGATCGGGGGAGGGTATACCTATAGTCGCTTAGGCTTTCGCCCGAGGAGGCGTTCGGCCAGCCCAATACAGAGGTTTGCGTTCCTGGGGCTGCGCCAGGCGTGTGGCCGGCAAAGAGGTCGGTGTCCCACCGTGGAACGGCGCCTAGGCTTGCGTTTTTGGAACCTACGGCGAGTCAATTTTCTGCAATTTGACTCCATTTTGACGAATTCATGAACTAGCCGCTAAGTTAACACAGAAATTTTTCCGTCCTCACCATTTGATAGCCCTATACTCTGGCAAGCTATCTATGATCAGAACTGAATTTAGGAAATTTCCTTTGAATGAGTAACTAAGCTATTTAACTGCATCACAGTTTTAATAACAGGGTTTACAGCCTCCTGCCGACTGCCACTGAAACCGTAATTATATAAGTAACTCGATTTTGTGGCTGGGATCATAGTTTTATTATGTTTAGCTCTTCTCTCTTTGTAAATGGATTGGTCTGCTCAGCAATGGAGATACGTACCCTACATGTCTCTCGAACGTCTCCGTGTCATAACGTGACCTCTCTAAGGATTCCGTGTGGAAGGACAACATTCATGTTGACAAATAAAATTCCCTCCTATTGACGAAAGATAATTCGGCAGCAAATAACGGACATGCCTAAATTTAATAAATGTGAGATGAAACAATATGTACACAAAAATATTTTAGAGAAATTAAAAAGGAGTTTTCCCTCTAAGACTGCCTCAGTACAAAAAGTTATCACATAAAAAGGAAAAACAACTAGCTTAAACACTGCTTTGATATGCTTTTCTCTTTCTGTTGGACTTAAACAGTCACAGAAAAGAAAAAAAATCAATTTAAGGAGACACAAAACATTACGACAACTAAAAGCACTAGGGGAAAAGCAATAGCTAATTTTTTGTTGAGTGTTAGTAAATCGGATGGTTGTCCACTAAGGACCCTTCTATACTTCACTAAGATACACATAGACATGTAACACAGCAAACCAAATTCAAGCAAATGGAGTCATTAAACGGCGTCTAGTTATTTAGCAACAGGAAACAAATCAGCAGTCACCTATCTCGTTGACATAAAGGCTCGTCACTTTCACTGTGCTGGTCGGTGGTAGATAAGGGTGCGTGTGGTGCCGGCTGTGAGAGGGAGACATGAGTAGGCGGTGTAGTGAAAGGAACAGCCGAGCCGGTCGCCACCGAGGCAATCAGGCTAGCGTAAAGGGTTGGGGGTCAGCCGACAGCGGTATTGGAAGTCAGCTGGCCGCGGTCGGCCCCGCCTTTGTGTCTCATTCACCCCCCGTAGCACGCTGCCACTGCACTACAGTGCGCCAGATTCCAGTCCGTAGACTCCCTATGTTCAGATCGGTATCAGACTTACTTACTGCGAGCTGTTACCACTCTGAAGGGTATTCGGACATTCCCATTACAGACTTCCAGTACATGTAGGGGGGAATGAGTACACAATATTTTGAATAGGAACGCACATCCGGAAACGTCATCCAACGACGTTACAGAGTGTAACATTTATAGGCGGCGATGCCTGTATACGTATGTATATACAAGGTGATTCTCTGACAATGTTACAAACTGTTAAGAATAATGGAGAAGGATAAATGTATCAATTTGAGTTAAGGGTCCGTGTACCGGAAACGAGTGATTCGAAAGATATAAGGGCATAACCGTTCTGTTACCTCTGACAGTGGAATACAACTACCGGTATTGTTGTTGCTAAGGTTGGAGAACAGGAAACATTCAGAGGTGGCAATATGGGAAGGCCGGGGTGGCCGAGCGGTTCTAGGCGCCACAGTCTGGAACCGCGCGATCGCTACGGTCGCAGGTTCGAATCCTGCCTCAGGCATGGATGTGTGTGATGATCTTAGGTTAGATACATTTAAGTAGTTCTAAGTTCTAGGGGACTGATGACCTTAGAAGTTAAGTCCCATAGTGCTCAGAGCCATTAGAACCATTTGGTAGTATGAACCAAAACATAAAAACCATTAGTAGACATGGACTCTGAACTCTATAATTTAGGACCTATGAGTACTTGTTCAACACAGGAGATGTGTCTCATACTAGTGAATATAAACAAGTGCTCATAGCTCCTCAGGTATGCATTTTACAGCCCATGTTTACTAGACCTCTGAAAGTTGCACATCCTACATTCTTAGCAACTACAGTACTGGGACATGTATTCCACTGTTAGAAGTATAAATTTCGCTTGTAACTTTTGACTCGTTCGTTTCCAAATCAGGGACTGTAACTCAAACTGATATATTTATCGGTTTCCATCAGCCTTGAAAGTGTGTAACATCATCACAGAATCGCCCTGTATATACATACATAACTTTGACGCTCTGTGTCGTCGTTGGAGACATAGTGATGGGTTTCAGTTCCAAATGTCATGTACTCACACCCCTCTTCAAGTCCTAGAAGGTTATAATGCGAATTTATGAACACCATATATATTATTCGTTAGCAGACCACGGTTTCTATCACTGCAATTAGACTACCTTTTGAGCTTTCTCGACATGGGCTACTAGCAACAAACAAGTTACGGCACCTCATTTGTGAGCTGATTCCTTATGCCCAGGCTTTTAATACACATACACTTAAAACAGTTGTCCTAACAATGCTTATAGTATGGTAAACAAACCCTTTTTGGGATTCCAAATTTCGGGGCAGTCTTTCTTCGTCAATGGCACCATTCAAAAATCTCGAGCCTCTCGCTCTCTTTGCAATGTGGAAACCTATATGGGCTAAGCACTGGAGGTGCAACGCCCACATCAATCGCCACTTTCCATTTATGAATAAATAATTAGGGCAGTAATGACAAATAGCATCACGAATGTGTATAGATTTGCGTTTCATCACGTTATTCTAACAGAGATGGCTAAGGGATAAGCAATGAGAATGTGCTACAAATTTGCAGACAGAGTTTCGTGTATGATGTTACTCAGCGTGGCGATGACGGGAAGCCAGCAGCATGTTAGCCTTAATTTTACTACCTCCAGCACCCCACGAGGTGTTGGCACTACCGGGGCGATCTCCAGCAGCAGGGCTTTGATGCCAACTGACAGGCAGGTGCATTTCCGACACTGCCAGCAAGGAATGTACCTGCAGGAAGCATGGGACAGAGGAGCAGAATGTGTCTGTTTAGATGCTGGCGCCAAGGAAGCGTCTGAAAAGTTCTTCGGACGAGGGGCAACTCCAGAAGGCGAGCACGATTGGCCAGATCGACGTGACGTAAGCGATGTTCCCCACGCACTCACAATGGAGCGGGAGTAGCGCTCATTAGTGAAAAACTTGTTAAAACGTTGCGATTGGACACCCACACCAGCAGAACGGCACGCAGCACTAGGTTTTTGATAGAAAGGAGACACCTGCGTTTCAGTGTCCGTCTGATAAGGACGCAATACCGGGTAATACAGAGTGATTTTGGAGTTGCTGTGTACGTTACCCGGAACTCAGGATAATTTCCCAGCACTGTGTCCCGTACGCGTGCCGCTGTGGTAGCAGGGATCACACCTGATCGGCATAGCACCACGACAGGAACAGCCAGCAAGGGACGCTATCGTGGAGCAGAAGAGCTGAATATGTAATATATGCAGCTCTGGCCGTGGCACTGTCAGCCTTGGAGTTCATACAAGTTAAATTGGTAGCCATTGACCTACTGAGCATCGCAGCACATTCTCGCATTATTTCTGTGATTAGACACAGATGAACAGTACGTGACCTAGAATCTTACGCTGTTGTTCAGTTATGGGGAAGTTCCAATCCGCATAGAGTAGGTTTTATAGTTGTAGATTCGTGTTATACCTCTTTCTCCTTATTAAGTTATTGATCTGTCCATATTCAAGAGGAAGCGCCTCGTTAATCCGATTTATGAGCGTACGTAAATTCTCAAATGCAATAAAACTGCTTATCCTTCCCGATGTTTCAAACTACCTACATTGACACACCAAACCTATTCTACAACCAAGACAAAAATTTTGGTGCGATTAACTTGATGTTTATCATTTTCATTCATCATTACTTTCTATGTGGCAAGCGACCTCACTCAATCCTATTTTCCAACAGAGGTCTGTATTCCGTAATTAGATGTCATTAAGAGTCTATACATTCATGGTTGTGTCTGTTTGTTCTACACTCCTGGAAATTGAAATAAGAACACCGTGAATTCATTGTCCAAGGAAGGGGAAACTTTATTGACACATTCCTGGGGTCAGATACATCACATGATCACACTGACAGAACCACAGGCACATAGACACAGGCACAGAGCATGCACAATGTCGGCACTAGTACAGTGTATATCCACCTTTCGCAGCAATGCAGGCTACTATTCTCCCATGGAGACGATCGTAGAGATGCTGGATGTAGTCCTGTGGAACGGCTTGCCATGCCATTTCCACCTGGCGCCTCAGTTGGACCAGCGTTCGTGCTGGACGTGCAGATCGCGTGAGACGACGCTTCATCCAGTCCCAAACATGCTCAATGGGGGACAGATCCGGAGATCTTGCTGGCCAGGGTAGTTGACTTACACCTTCTAGAGCACGTTGGGTGGCACGGGATACATGCGGACGTGCATTGTCCTGTTGGAACAGCAAGTTCCCTTGCCGGTCTAGGAATGGTAGAACGATGGGTTCGATGACGATTTGGATGTACCGTGCACTATTCAGTGTCCCCTCGACGATCACCAGAGGTGTACGGCCAGTGTAGGAGATCGCTCCCCACACCATGATGCCGGGTGTTGGCCCTGTGTGCCTCGCTCGTATGCAGTCCTGATTGTGGCGCTCACCTGCACGGCGCCAAACACGCATACGACCATCATTGGCACCAAGGCAGAAGCGACTCTCATCGCCGAAGACGACACGTCTCCATTCGTCCCTCCATTCACGCCTGTCGCGACACCACTGGAGGCGGGCTGCACGATGTTGGGGCGTGAGCGGAAGACGGCCTAACGGTGTGCGGGACCGTAGCCCAGCTTCATGGAGACGGTTGCGAATGGTCCTCGCCGATACCCCAGGAGCAACAGTGTCCCTAATTTGCTGGGAAGTGGCGGTGCCGTCCCCTACAGCACTGCGTAGGATCCTACGGTCTTGGCGTGCATCCGTGCGTGGCTGCGGTCCGGTCCCAGGTCGACGGGCACGTGCACTTTCCACCGACCACTGGCGACAACATCGATGTACTGTGGAGACCTCACGCCTCACGTGTTGAGCTATTCGGCGGTACGTCCACCCGGCCTCCCGCATGCCCACTATACGCCCTCGCTCAAAGTCCGTCAACTGCACATACGGTTCACGTCCACGCTGTCGCGGCATGCTACCAGTGTTAAAGACTGCGATGGAGCTCCGTATGCCACGGCAAACTGGCTGACACTGACGGCGGCGGTGCACAAATGCTGCGCAGCTGGCGCCATTCGACGACCAACACCGCGGTTCCTGGTGTGTCCGCTGTGCCGTGCGTGTGATCATTGCTTGTACAGCCCTTTCGCAGTGTCCGGAACAAGTATGGTGGGTCTGACACACCGGTGTCAATGTGTTCTTTTTTCCATTTCCAGGAGTGTATATCGTGTCTCCCTACCACTTTCGCGCAACGACACTCTGAGCATGTTTTTAGGGAATTGACTAGTTTGAACCTGGGACCTGTTGCTGGTAAGGAGACGCCAGACCACACATGACATGTAGAATTCAGAAGAGTTCAGTGAGACTAGCGATGATATAACCAAATACTTACTGATTTCAGCGTCAGCTTCACTACACTCCCTGTAAAAGAATCTTAATACTAACTAAATTTAGTGGAAGGGGTTCAAGGCTTTCCTGTTTTAGTTAGCTGGTAAAATGACGTCGAAAAAACAGTTAAGTTTACCATTGGAAATTTTATTCTACTCACTAAACATTGTTTATAAATTGCACTATTGATAAAAGGAAGTGTTTTAATACAGGGTGGTAAAAACCAACTGCGTTCAACAAAAATGTGAACGAATATTCCCTGAATGGATTTCCAGGTTATACAATGGATCTATAATCTAGATTTAAATTAAGTTTCACAAAAGAGAAAACTATCAAAATGGTCTACAGTGACCCTCAATTATCTTTAATCACTTATCTAACTTGTCGTAAATTACAGTGGCTGATGTGGCTCCTCAATAACTATATAACAGAAAAATCATTGCGTTTCAGATTTTTAGTTCAAGTGGCAAATGTGAACCCCATGAGCTTTAATTTACGATCGACACTAGTAATACACAAAAAGGGGTGTAACAGATGAGACTTCTGCAGTTCTGAGTGAAGCCTTATGCGCTCAAAAATGCGGCATCGCGTGCGTTCATTACCTTGTTGGTGTTTAGGCAGCGCCAGGGCGGCGGCCGGCAGCACATCTCCGCTCACCTCGACATCTCGGAAGCAACTCTTCTCTCCTCACTTCTCCTTTCTACCATTTACCGAAGTTGGTTTTAAAAAAAACTATCTGGCTGTGTTTTCATCTGACCAGTCAGGGTCTCAATGTTAACCTTAAGCTCCGCCTACAAAAATTCTGTCCATCCAATGAAAAACGTTATACTTTTCGTGGTGGGGCAATGTTTTTAAAGTTTGCAACGTAACAGACACGCGAAAAAGTCTCACGCTAAAACTTTAGCGTTATCGTAAGATCTATACAGTTCTTCTGGAGGACTCTACCTTTTAACATGGGCTGGGGGGTGGTCCTAAAGTAACAGAAACGCGAAAAAGTCTCACACTAAAACTTGCAGGTGGTGTCGTCCTAATGGTTAGCTGGCGACGTGGGTGTCCAGTCCGTCCCTTATCGTAGGGCCTTCTAGCTTAACACGGTTCTGCTCTCGGCTTCTATTCTCGTTTCTCCCCTCGGAAGTGCGTCTGTCTCACGGTGGGAAGGTATGACATGCATTTAGGCATTCTTGTATTACTCTGTGGTATTCCATTTGCTCACTCGTTACTCATATTACTTTGGTTAATTTAATGTCACGATTTATTCGGAGCTATGTGACATACTACTGGATTTGCTTATCATGTCAGGGTTTTCATGGAAGGTGTTGGATTTACCTGACACCTTACACGTGCACCAGAATCACGTTGGGGGAATTTATAACAGAATTCCGAGTTCAGCAAACAGTTCATTTCCATATCGCCTCACAGTAGCAAAGGAAACTCGGAAGTCGTTTTCCATAATTGGCGACCCTGCTTTTAAGTATGTGCCCCGAAATATTTCAATAAAAAAAATAGAATATTCAGGTTTGTTCATATTTCAGTATATTAAAATAGGTTTTTTTTCCTCAATCTCTATCACTCAGCACACAGCTACTCTCTTACAAGTGGCCGATCGAAGACCCGCGCTGTCTTAACTGCTTGCGACAATTTCCTAATCTGATGTGTTTACATTTTAACAGGCATTACCTTCTGTGATAATAGGTCTGTTCTCCTGGCTTCTGCGTCGCGTCAGTGAAAACGTGCTCTCGTACAACGTCGTAGCATCAGCGTTGTATCGTTAGTCTCTAAGCTGTATTTGGTATGAGAGTACACGGTTAGGTTCTTTAACGTACTTTCATATTAAATACAATCGTTCCCACTCCTGCGCACCTCTCACATCTTGTAATGCCAACCAGTTCTGAATGCTGACGAGGGGCCGCGCTAGACAGGAAAATCAAACAAATATGACAGATCCCGTGGAACGACAAGAGAGAGGGGACGATGAGTTCCTAACCGACGATATCGAATTTAAGGACGGGTGTCATCCGGAGTGCCAACTATGAATCCGCTCTCGGAACAGGCAGACAGCCGCGTGACTTCGAGTAATGAGATAACAATTTATCGTGAAAGCCATTCACGGTCACGTGATTCTCCCAACTTAAGTGAACACATTCAACAACACGATAGTCCGATTGATAATCAAAACCGGATGCAAATCATAAATAGAGTCACTGACAGATACATACAAGATCCTGGCCAGATACTTTCCCAAAGCAGGTGTCACGCTTACAGTGCACCGGAGTTAAGGGTCAACTCGGCACTCTTGCCAAATGAGGGACGCGACACAGAGTGATACGACTTCGCTGCATCTATGAAGAAGCTAGAGGAAAAACGAGAACAGCAATGGGAAGCAGAATACAATAAACATGAAGCTCGATTGACTAAGATTTGCGAGGAATTACGTTGACAAAATGATGACAGTCACTTGGCAGCAATTAAGCACGCAGACGAGCTGTCGTGGAGCTATCATTGAATCATTCTGGCATTTTAACAGCCGATGTTTCATCTCATTTCTTCGCTAGACGTCTGCTCAGACCGAGCTGCTAACTGTAATGGCTCCTAATTTTTCCACAATTTTCTTTTATTCTTCCAGTTTCTATCCCTTGCCTCAATTGTTTTGGTTCACTTACGCACCTTTACTTGTGACTGAAGCTCATACTTTTCATTTTCAGAGTTGCACCGACTTCCTCTAACCTGTTCCAGGTATACAGGGTGTAAAGACGCAATTTGCGGTCGCCATGCTCATCACAGTTCAAGACACAAAGTTCAAGACAAAAGTGTATCTACCAAAACCTAGTCCCGTCAGTAGGTTTAATAGAAATGAGATTTAAAGAACAAGCCTCAGGGTACGCTGTAACTGTGTGCGGTTTGTCCAAGAACAGGTGTCATGAACTCTGCGCTTTGCCATAACTGTCCCATTACCCCATTTAAACGAGGTAATGTTCGAGTTGCGTTCGTGACAAACTTTTTTTTTTCACTTAAACCATCAAATCGTATCCAATTTACACCTCCACAATGTGGTATCTTGTGTATATCTTTATGTTGCTGTTATGAAACATTAAGACGTAACATGAGCTTGTTACAGACCCAAGCGACCACTTTGTTTCGTCCATGACACAAATAAAGCCAATAGAAAATAATGGTGGATAAAGTAATATTGTCTGTATTGACAAGAGGTTAGCTGCACTAGATTGCACATTATGCTACACACAATAATTCCTTTCTGCATGTTTGACGACCGTGCTTACAGTATCTTCATGTAGTCGGTAGATACACTTACTACAACATTCACTTTAGAGAAGTTGTTCAAAGCGACCACCTTGCATTTAAAAACGCATGGCCACTCGCCGGAACATACTCTGCCAGACTCTACACAGCACACCTGCATCCACCACTGCCGAAGCGATACACACGCTGTCTATTACGTCGTATACATCCGTGGGTGGAGTGCTATGAAAATGGTTCAAATGACTCTGAGCACTATGGGACTTAACATCTTAGGTCATCAGTCCCCTAGAACTTAGAACTACTTAAACCTAACTAACCTAAGGACATCACACTCATCCATGCCCGAGGCAGGATTCGAACCTGCGACCGTAGCAGTCTCGCGGTTCCGGACTGCAGCGCTAGAACCGCACGACCACCGCGGCCGGCGGAGTGCTATGAAATTGGTTATTTAAGTGTCCCCACAAATAAAAAATCTGTTGAATTAAGGTCCGGGGAACGTGGAGCCCAAAACTCTGCACCTCCGAGACCTATCCATCTCCCTGAAAGAGCTTCATTTAAATAGCTATGTACATCCTTCGCAAAGTCGTCAACACCAATTGCAACGTTTTCTAATGTATAGGGTGAGGTATTGCAAAGAAAATTACGATACAGGGGCGCATTCAACAAGTCTAGCAATAGGTAAGGGTTCAAAAGCAGTCTTCCCACTATTCCAGCCCACAGGTTTGTGCCAAAGCGTGCCTATAAGCCACGTTCACTGGTGACATATGGATTGTGCTCCGACCAGTAATGGTTGTTGTGGGCGTTGAAAATACTTTCACGATTCGTCAGTCCATATCCAGTAACTTACAAAATGTTCGTTATCTTCTATTTGGTGCAAAAACCGTTCAAACAACTGTTTTTGTCGGATGCGGTCTCCTAGCCGCTGGTGTTGAGTTAACGTGTGATATGGATACAGCTCTTCATCGTGCAACACTTAAACAACCACTTTTTGAGATATCAGGAACTGCCTTGAATATCACCGGTGTTTCTCCGAGGTGACTGGAGATCAGTTTAAAGAGTCGCGTCTTCTGTTTGTGGAGTACATCTAGTCCTTGGACGACCTGTGTCTGTTACTTATGAACGAAGATCACTAATTTCTCGAAGGCGTTGCTCCAGGCGCCTTTGAGGATACCGTACAGCATAAGCACGGACAGCAGCAGCAAAAGCTTGGTTGAAAAAAAAATTGTTCAAATGGCTCTGAGTACTATGCGACTTAACTTCTGAGGTCATCAGTCCCCTAGAACATAGAACTACTTAAACATAACTAACCTAAGGACATCACACACATCCATGCGCGAGGCAGGATTCGAACCTGCGATCGTAGCGGTCTCGCGGTTCCAGACTGTAGCGCCCGACCGACAAAAGCTTGCTTATCAGATGCACCCAGCAACAAAAGTATATCGACATACCTTAGTATTCATTGTTTGTATAGTCCATCGGGAAGCCACCATACATGACACTCAAAGGACATTTATTATTGAGTACTGCGTGATTAGTAGATACATGGATCCAGTTTAATGGATCCCAACGTCCTGTGATAGGCTGTTGTCATGTCACAAAAAGATGACCTGCTTATAAACGACGAGACTAGCGAACGGATGTCTAAGAAGTAAAAGAAATACAGCCTGAAGAGTATTCGAACTATTATAACTCCATGGTGGATATGGGTTTGCTGTCTCAGCAGTCTACTGAGTGAGCTATAACTTCTGGTTCGGTAGTGTGGGATCATACATGTTCCTATTTGTATTCCGATGCGCCGCACTATGTGACAGTGTTGCCTGCTTTTTGTTTTCATACAAATGTTTTCGTAAAGCACCCGATCTGATTTTGCTAGACAAACTTCTGTTTTGAATCTGGATGAGGAATCGCATGCCGATCTCCTAGTGTGGCAGTTTTCTTCAGCTTGTATTATGCAGTGTGCAACACTTCCTTATTCGGTAGTCGCTATCAGTGCACATCAGAAAGTTGTTGCCGGTCTGCTGGTTAACTCAATCAACTGTTGTTAGCCTGCCTGATGCGTGATGTCAGAATCGTAGCTCGTGATGGGCAAATGCCAATAAATAAATGAATAGACAAATAAAAGAATCATAGATCTATGTTTTCACCCGACGTAGCTTCAGTTAGGAATTGTGTTGGGAAGGTGTGGAGGGTCGGGGGAGGGGTTGGAGGTTTCTTCAGTGCACCGCTTACACCCAGTCACGCGTGACAGCCAAGTTGAAGGGAGTATTGTGCGGTGAGAACTCCCCTCTGATATATCCACTCTCGCCCATAACCCCTTCTAGTCGGGAAACACGTTTATCCGGAACTCTCTCTGCCTCTCTGAGTTGCGTTCTATTCAGTCGTTTAAGAAACTCATTGTTGACAGAGTTTTACAGTCTGAATTCTTCCCTCTTTGTTGGACTTGCGTTACCTCCAGTGACTGTACAACATTTCACTGAACTAGATATTAAATAAACAGAACATAATACTCTTACTGTAAAGAACTGAGTGGATATTTCGCACCAGTATTCATATTATGAGGCAGAATCAGCTAGTTTCATCAGATACCTTGCAACAGCTTGTAGTTATACACATGTAACAATATACGTACTAAGGAAAGGGCTTGACGAATGGTCTTTATCCCCTTCTCACAACCTGTATTGGGGTCTGCAACTGTACATGGGTGATAGCCTGAGACTTTCGCCACTCAGTAACGCCCGTCGTATAAAAGATATAGTTGTGAGATTTTATTATCTATCAAGTGTAAGTGAAGGTAACTTCATGAGCTTGATGAACATTAGCTTAGCCGGGGAATAACGAGTAATATCGTGTATTAGATTCTTGATGATTTCTGAAAACTGCGGAATGTATTTTACCCATTCAGAGTGTTTAATGTAGCAGATTTCGCCGTCAGTTCCTAGTATCTCTAAAAGATCTTTCCTACGGCTATTTTTAGTTTTTCGCATTACCTTTGGTGAAAGAGGAGATCATCAGTGACATCTGAAACCCTTACACTGCATGCGGCGGGGTGTGTCCCCGATCGAACAAGTCTTCACATCACACGTCCTACTCTCAGCTATAACAAGGTCTTTCTGCAGATGATGCAGCAATTTCGCAATAAAAATAGAGATCAGTTTGGTTAACTCGTAGGTACATGAAGAAATTGGTTTCGTCACACCACCATCCTCAAGGTCAAGCACAACTCTCTAATGCATTGAGTTCTGATATGTTTCCACGCTTAGTCTCATTAATTATATATGGTCCTGTTTCGTCTTTGGCCAGTACTCATCCGGAATGGCATCCATGAAATATTCACATTTTTTTCACTGTCCTGCAGTGGAATAAATAAGCTCCGCCGCCTCCCTCCCAAGTGCCCACACATAAACTAAATATACAGAGTTTCCGACCAAGACATGGGTAGCACATCTCGAAATAGACTGATCCAGGGCTTTGGGCAGAGATCGTTCGAGGGGCTGGGGAAGACCAAGTGCTCCTGGATTGACATAACCTGCGCGAAGGTATTCTCCTCTCTGTGAACCTTATTTCTGCATTCCCGGTTTCTTTACGACAGTAGCCGTACTTCTCGAACTTTTCCGTTAATATCCTCCAGTTTATTCATGAATCGTTTCTACTCTTATTTCCTGTTGCTCCGGAAAGCTGACAGGCACTACCTGCCTGGACACAGGCTCTCGTCTCAATGATGGTTTTTCTATTATTGTACTTTTTATTTGAAGCTGTTCTTTTATTTCGGTGAACTCAGTATCCTGAACTTAAGTTATTTCTTCAAGGGCGAACATTTGGCATTCAGTTATTCATACTTACAGTCTTGCACATCGGCCGAGCGGTTCTAGGTGCTACAGTCTGGAACCGCGCGACCGCTACGGTCGCAGGTTCGAATCCGGCCTTGGGCATGGATGTGTGAGATGTCCTTAGGTTAGGTTAGGTTAGGTAGTTCTAAGTTCTAGGGGACTGATGACCTCAGAAGCTAAGTCCCATAGTGCTCAGAGCCATTTGTCTTGCACTTCGCTAATGATTTCCGTTGGTCTTATCAATTCATATTGCTTTGTATGGCATTCGTTACATTTTTGCTTATATTAGCAATCTCAGTCCTTATTACATGCATCCTATCCTTGCATTGGTTTTCCAGTGGCTTAAATTTCTCATCAATTTTTTCAAAATTCTGATCGATCTCCACTGTCCGTCCGTGATCCACATCTACATCTACATGGATACTCTGCAAATCACATTCAAGTGCCTGGCAGAGGGTTCATCGAACCACCTTGACAATTCTCTATTGTTCCATTCTCGTATAGCGCGCGGGAAGAATGAACACCTTTATCTTTCCATACGTGCTATGATGTCCCTTATTTTATCGCGGTGATCGTTCCTCCCTATTTAGGTCTGTGTCAACAAAATATTTTCTCATTCGGAGGAGAGAGTTGGTTATTGGAATTTCGTGACAAGATTTCGTCGCAACGAAAAACGCCTTTCTTTTCATGATTTCCAGACCAAATCCTGTATCATTTCTGTGACACTCTCTCCGATATTTCGCGATAACACAAAACGTACTGCGTTTCTCTGAATTTTTTCGATGTACTCCGTCAGTTCTATTTGATAAGGATTCCACACCGAGGACGGGCAAGCGTAGTGTAGGCAGTCTCCTTAGTAGGTCTGTTACATTTTCTAAGTGTCCTGCCAATAAAATGCAATCTTTGGTTAGCCTTCCCCACAACATTTTCTATGTGTTCCTTCCAAATTAAGTTGTTCGTAACTGTAATATCTAGGTATTTAGTTGAAATTGCGGTTTTTAGATTAGACTGATTTTTCGTGTAACCGAAGTTTAACGAGTTCCTTATAGCACTCACGTGAATGACCTCACACTTTTCGTTATTTAGGGATGCTGCCTCTTTTCGCACCATTTAGATATCTTTTCTAAATCGGTTTGCAGTTGTTTTTAATCTTCTGACGACATTATTAGTCGATACACGACAGCGTCATCTGCATACAACCGAAGACGGCTGCTCAGATTGTCTCCAAAATCGTTTATATAGATGAGGAACTACAAAGGGCTTATAATACTGCCTTTGGGAACGCCAGAAATCACTTCTGTTCTACTCGATGACTTTTCGTCAGTTACCTCGAACTGTGACCTCTCTGACAGGAAATCACAAATGCAGTCACATAACTGAGACGAAATTCCATAAGCACGCAATTTCACTACAAGCCGATTGTGTGGAATAGTGTCAAAAGCCTTCCGAAAATCCAGAAATGCGGAATCGATCTGAAATCCCTTGTCGATGGCACTCAACACTTCATGTGAATAAAGAGCTAGTTCGGTTTCACAAAAGCGGTGTTTTCTAAACCCATGTTGACTGTGTGTCAATAGACGTTTTCTTCGAGGTAATTCATAATGTTCGAACACAATATATGTTCTAAAATCCTGCTGCATATGGACGTTAACGGTATGGGCCTGTAATTAAATTGATTACTCCTACTACCTTTCTTGATATTGGTGTGACCTGTGCAACTTTCCAGTCTCTGGGTACGGATCTTTCGTCGAGCTATCGGTTGTATATGATTGTTAAGTATGGAGATACTACGAAAGGAACCTATTTGGTATACAATGTGTTCCAGAAGACTTGCTTTTATTAAGTGATTTAAGTTGCTTCACTACTCCGAGGATATTTACTTCTAAGTTACTCATGTTGGCAGCTGTTCTCGATTCGAATTCTAGAATATTTACTTCGTCTTCTTTTGTGGTACTCCTCGCTTAACCGTTCAACATGCTACACATAATCTCTATCGACTAATCATCCTTTCTGTCAGTATCTTCATTTGTTCCCTCCTTTTCTTCAACTGTTACATTCGTTTGACCCAGAAGTACCTGAAAGGCGGCGAGATCAGAGCCAGAGACTGCACAAGGAGTTGATTCGCTAGTCTCTGGTTCATGCGTCGGTTCTTCATTCACAGTCACTACGGTACCTCTACTAACTTGCGTTTATGTCTCTCATCCAGCTTTCTTGTCAATTTTAGTACTAACGGATTTCTAGATCACCCGTCATTCACATAAAATCATGTTGCGTACTGTTCACATGGTTCTTGGAACGGTGGAGTACATTAAGTTCGAGAAAAATCAGCTTTAATTGTTCTGGTAGCATAAGCAGTTCAACCACAGTCCAGCGGGCCGTTCGTGGCTTTGTCGTGGATAATAGGCAGATTACGTGCCGGCACCTGAGGGGCGTCGCCTCAGGTGCCGCTAATCCAATAGCCAGGCTCAGGGCTATTTGCAGTATTCCATGTCTAAACTTGACCGATTTCCTTGTCGCCCAAATTTCTTGGCTTACTGCCCCCTGTTTCGTCAGTGCTGGATTCGAGATTAAGTTCCCCTCTATTTACATTTCCTGTAGTAACACTGTCTGATACGCATACTTTCTTCCTTTCAGATGACCTGTCCTATACTTTAATTCCCACCAGTACAGCTGCAGCATTTACTAACTTGTCCACAGTGTTATATACCGAATATCTGATTAGCTTTTCCTCTTCAGCCTCCTGTGTTACAACATTATTTTTTACATACTGGCGATTGTACGGACCACCAAATTGTTACGTTCCCTTAACATTCGACATTGCAACATTCAGACATAGGTCCAGTACATTAAGTAACTACCTGAGTACCAAGGTCACGTATCACTCAGTCGTTTTACCAAATCCCGACAGCAAGACGACAAGGCGAGATACAGGGTGGGGTAAATAAAAGTGGCCTGAACGAGTGAATATGATTGGACGTGAACGTATGCATGTAACCACACCGATGCCAATATGGAACAACTCCCCATACAGCCGTCTGAACCTTGGCGCACATTTACACATTGTCCACGCCTGACAGAGTTGTTAACAGAAATCAGTCTGCTCGCGGCCCTAGCTGGCTGCCAGGTACACCTGATCTGTAAGTATGCGATTACTTTGTGTGGGGAGCCCTCAAGTGTAAGCTGCATCGCAACAGCCCTTATAATCTTCAAGAACTGCAGCAGAACATTTCGGATGATATTGCAGCAATTCCAGTAGTCCAGGTTCGAACCGCCTTCAGCAGCTTGCTGAACAGGTCCAAAAAGGGCCAAGAGATGAATTGTGCTCACTTTTAACATCTGCTATAGTCAGGTAACTACCGTGTTTCCTTTCCTCTGCTTTGTTTCTTGGTACCCTGGAACTCTGTTCTCCGGGTCATTTTTATTTGCTGCATCCCGTACATCATATAAGACAGTAGTGAGACTCTGCCTCTGTCCTTTCTCAGTTTCATCGTGCGTCTTGCCATATTGCACTGAATATTAGGTATTAATGACAACAGCATAGAGGACACAAACTAATGTAAAATTAAGTTACACCTAAAAGTTTGTAAAACACTTTAATATGGTGTTGCTCTCTCCTCGATTCGTCAGAAATCCAAAAGCAACAATTACGTAATTTCTTCCTTGTCTATCACAGTCACCCACTTATTTTCCACAGAGCCAACCATGCACTTTCCCTTCTTTCATTGGCAAAGTGACCACACAGTTTGCAGATTGAACAAATTATTGTAGATGACTCGTTACATGGAGCATGATGTCCTTCCAACTTACACTTGGTGCATCTTAATGTGCCCAAGCCACTGTCCATCACTCTCGTGTTACCTCGAATTTCTTTTACATCAGGTTCTGACCTCTCGCTCACCGAACTAACAATCAATGTCGAGTAGCAAGACCTGATTACTGTTCTATCGTTTCAGTCAGAATATATTCTAATCTTTGATACACAATCAATTATACTTCCCCCCAAAAGTCCACCGACGATCATCAGCTTCACAACGATGGACATACACCAACCTCCCCTAATTCTGAAAAATAGAAGAAAAAAACATGAAACAGAAACACGATGGCAACTTAAAAGTAATTTATTTTTGTAAATTAATTATTACTAACATGACGAATGCAAATGCTTCTCCAAAAATTAAGTCTTAACTGCGAAATAGACTGATGATTGAGAACATTATGACCACCGACCTACTATCGATATAAATCCTTCCAGGCAGCAGCAGCGTATGGCCAAATTCGTATTTGTGAGCGTGCTGTCCGTGTGTAGAATGAGGAAGGCGCACGATCTATCTGAGTTTGACTGAGGGCAGACTGTGATGGCCAGGATGGTCGGCACGAGCTTTTGGAAACTGCACTACTTATCAGGTGTTCGGGGAGTGCTATGGTAAGTGTCCTCAACACCATGTCCAGATGTCGTGGGGTTGCACGGCCACCTCTCATTACAGTTGTGGACGTCGTAGGCTGGGCAGTCTGGTAAAACAAGACACGAGGCAAACAGTCGCAGAACGAACATCAGACTTTAACGCTGGTCAGAATACAAGTGCACCGAAAACTTCTAACGAGGGGCCTCCGCAGCTGACGACCATTGCATCTGCCAATGTTAACGCCATTACATCGGCAACTACGACTGAAATGAGCATGTCACCATCGGTACTGGACATTGGCACAGTGGCAGACCAATGCAAGGTCCGACGAATCCCGATACCTTCTTCATCATGCCGATGGAAGTGCGCGAATCCATCTTTTTATAGGGGAACGGCTCCTTGACAATTGTACTGCGGGACGTAGACAACATGGCGGCTGATCCATTATGCTCGGGAGAACATTGACGTGGGCTTCCATGGATCTAGTGGAGCTCGTGTGAGTTACCATGACCACCAAGGAGTATCGTACACTAGTTCTAGATCACTTACACCCTTTCATGACGGTCCTGTTCCCCAACCGCAATGGCATCTTCCAACAAAATATTCCGTCATGTCACAAGGCCAGGAGTGTGATGGAGTGGTTGAAGGAACACAGAGGCGAGTTCCAGTTGATGTGCTGACTCCCAAACTCGCCAGATCTGAACCAAATGGAATACATCTGACATGTCATTGAATGTGGTGTCAGAGCTCATCGCCCCCTCCCCGGTATTTACGAGAATTAGGTGACCTGTATGTGTAGATGTGGTGCCAGCTCCCTACAATGACCTGTTAAGGCATCATTACTTCCATGTCATGTCGCTCCGCATCTGTTATCAGTGCCAAAGGTGGACATACCGGCCGTTAGATAGGTGATCATAGTGTTCTGGCTTATCAGTGCAATTTTAATACAAATCAGATTCTTCTAACATGTGTGAGACTGGTTCTGATCCATCTTCCTACCACAATTGCGCAAGGACGCTCTGTGAATGTTTCAGGAATTTGGTGTTGAACCTACGACCTGCAAGGTAGGAAGATACCATCTCACGCATGCAAAGTTCAGCATTACGGGCAGTGATGTAATCAGACAGTGATCTCAATGCCGATTCCACTACACTTCCTGTAAAGGAAACGTTATCGCTAACAGAAATTTGTGTATTGGTTCAGGCATAACTATATGTTAACAAAAATATCTTCGATTTTCGTCATTAAGATTTATTTTCACTCTAAGTATTACTTCATAATATCATAACTCTAATACGTACAGGATGGTAAAATATTGATATTGGGTGTTCACAACAGTGAAGCGAAGTTCCTAACTATTGTAAGGATCTTTAATAGTAAGATTGTTAATAACCACGTTTGGGGGGCGATAAAATACAAACAAATTAAATACAATTGTGACCAGACAGATCAATTCAGAAGAATGCATAATTAAAATAACCAATTAATGGCTGGGGTCAGTGAAGAGCATTGAGAAAGAAGTACAGAATTAAATCAATTTAATAACTTCAGGATATGAAGCACTCTACACTGGCTGATCAATTCTTTTCGTTAAATCGGATATCTCGCGTTTCTGCTTGAATTAAGTCCGACAATCGTGAATATATTTAACTACAGGTCATGGTTGAATGTAAAAAAAAAAGGTGAGAAGGAGACGACGACAGTTCTGACTGTCAATTGAATATCACTTGCTGGCGTAGCGTGAGAGCGCGTGTTAACCTTTCGTCGGCGGCAACCGTGGCGGCTGTCGGGAAAAGCTGTGATCCTCAGAACCTAAATCTTTCTCGAACGTTGAACACCAGTCTGATACATTTCCTACGCATTCGGTGAAGCTGAGACTCCTAGTTGTTCCCTATATAAATTGATTCGCACGGTACACGCTATCTGGTTGAAATAGTGCGTACGTCGTTTCCCTCAAATCATTTGCAAGCGTTAAATGCCAGTGCTCGGTGCGATTCTCTGTACTAGGAGACTTCGCAGTTTAACACCTTACGAGTTAAGATGAGCCCGTGAACAAGTGTTCACTTAATAACTCTTGCAATCTTCTCATTGCGGTGCGAGTCGCCTTGCTCAAACACCCGATGACTTGCTGCAAGAGAAAGAGCGAATTTTCAGTCTGCAGTTTGCCTGTATCAAAACTGTTTGCCACGCGTTTTCTTTCTGGCCAATCTTAGCGTTCGTACTTCTGATAGCTCCACCCACTAGAGTTTTTTTAGCCTCTTACAGGCGTCCTTTCTTTCGTAGTGCATACTCATGCCTTAGCAATTTCAATAAGAGATCTGTAATGTGATTCAAGTTAACATGTACCCGGATAAAACAATTTATATGCATGGGAGCCGTATCGTAATTGCCAAAGGCTCGTGCATGGAAATAGAAATTGCAACAGAAGGACACACGATGTGGTACCCAAAAGGAATCAAACTTGCATTTTTAACTTATTTATCACATTTTAAGAACAAATCTTCAGTCTCTTCAAAGAACTCTCCAGTCGTACTAATACACTTGTTTAATCTTTTATTCCATTTTTCAAGACATTGTTCATATTTATATTAGGTGATACTTGATAGCGCCTCCGTCGTTTTCCATTAACCTCGGCTTTCCTTTCGTTTCACTTTTCATTCTAGGGAACAAAAAAAAGTCACACAGGTCGGGTTCGTGTGGCAGGTGATGAACAAGGGTCATACCAATTTTGGTCAAGAATTGTGCTACAGACAGAACTGTGCCAGCAGGGGCATAATCATGATGGAAGAACCAGTCACTGCCACAGACCAGGTCACTTTCGCCGCACACCGTCGAGCAATTTTTTCGAAACTTTCGAGTGGAAAGCCTGATTAGCAATCTGACCCTGCGGAACAAACTCTGATTGGACGACCCCTCAAACATCGAAAAAACAAATCAGCATTTTTTAATGTCTGTTTTGAGGCGACGAGCTTTCTTGGGGCGAGGTGAACTTGACGTCTACCATTGTCTTGATTGTTGCTTTGATTCAGGATCGTAAGCACAGCAACAAGTTTCGTCAGCTATGATGATGTTTGAAATATAGTTTTGATCATGCCGGGACTCTTCTTTCAAAGCACAACATTCTTCCACGTGACATTATTTTTGTTCAGCAGTCAGCGGTCGTGGCACGAATTTGGCAGCCACTTATTTTTATTCCAAAATCTCCTGTCCAAATTCGCTGCACTGAACTCAGTCACTTCCGGCAGCACCACAATTTCTTCAACAATCGGTCGTCGATCATCGTTGATGGTTGCATGAATGTTTTCAACGTTTTCACGTGTTCGGGCAGTGGAAGGACGACCAGAATGCCGGCCGCTGTGGCCGTGAGTTTCTAGGCGCTTCAATCCGGAACCGCGTGATTGCTACGGTCGCAGGTTCGAATCCTGACTCGGGCATGGATGTGTGTGATGTCCTTAGGTCAGTTAGGTTTAAGTAGATTTAAATTGTAGGTGATTGATGACCTCAGATGTTAAGTCCCATAGTACTCAGAGCCATCTGAACCATTTGACGACCAGTACGAAATTTGTCTCAATTGACGTTTCACCATTTTTGAAACGGGGAAACCTCTAAAATACTTTATTTTTCCCCACAGCATCTTCCTTGTACGCTGTTATTAACAGTTCTAGAGATTCTGTTCCACTTTTTCCGAGCGAAAAACAAAACTTGACCACCACACGCTGTTGTCAAAAATCAGTCTTTGCAAAAACGACAATCACACAAACTGTTTGTTAGTACAAATTCTGCAGAAACTAGTCCTGACCTTCTTCAGCAGCGCCACTCAGCTTTGTGACTCTTGAATGTTCTCTCTATGAGCTCGTAGCATCAAAATGTGGTACTACAAAAGCTCTGCGCATTAAAAGATTAGTTCGGTTTATTTTGGGTACCCCGTCATAAGCGTGCATCCACTACCAGAGCTGAAAGAATATTGAATCTCTGCAAAAAAAGTCTTGAGAATCAAGACTGAAATTAATGAACATAGTTACGGTTGATCTGCCCTTTCTTACATTTCTCTTCGCTATTGCGGCTGGATGTCACTATGTTCATAATTCTGAAGTGACGTGACTGCAAAATCTATTTATTTATTTAATTAATCCACTGTCACTGGCTCTATACCAACGACTCCAATCTGTCTCAGTTCAGCTCAGCTGCATGAGAGCCTCTGCCCAGACGAGCCTGGAAATGAAATCAGCCTATGGAGAAGCCTGCCTTCAAGTAATTTTCTACAGAACACTTCCGACAAGCAAGACTCAGTGCCTTACGTGGTTTGGCGTCGTATTATTTGTTATCGGCTGAATACAAATTCTTATGAATGCCGAGCGGTGTAAAGTTGTCTTACAATACGCTGGTGTTTCAGATCGTTAACCAGGCAAAAAAAAACTCCTTAGTCTTGGCGTTCTAAAATCTGTGTGACTTTCTCCATCTCCCTATCTATTTTCATGTGCTGGCCAATGCTGACGGACCTCTGAAACATTATTGCACTCCTTACTCCCGATTCTAAATAGCTTACGTCAACAAATTGTAACTGTTTTTACCTTTATTTAACCATTCTGTTCTGTTGGCACATTGTCAGTGCGTTGGGGTGTCACGATCTACAAAGGAGCCCAATACTTCACGTTACACTTTATAAGATGTTATAGTAACAACCCATGTTTTTCACCAGATTATGACTGCCCACTCTTCTCTCTGCAACAGCAGTTCTTTCGGGTCTCGACCAATTAGCGACATGTATTCCGCGACCACAAAATCACCGTCTTCAGGCCACAAGTGGCGCATCGCGACCATCCGACCGCCGTGTCATTCTCAGTTGAGGATGCGGATAGGAGGGCCGTGTGGTCAGCACACCGCTCTTCCGGTCGTTACGATGGTTTTCTGTGACCGTAGCCACTAATATTCGGTCGATTAGCTCCTCAATTAGCATCACGAAGCTGAGGGCACCCCTAAAAATAGCAACAGCACATGGCGGCCTGGATGGTCACCCACCCAAGTGCCAGCCACATCCGACAGCTCCTAACTTTGGTGATCTCACGGGAACCGGTGTATCCATTGCGGCTTTGCCGTTGTCCCGTGACCACATAGCTCGCGAAAAACTGACTCTGTCATCCCACACATCCTGGAGATATAATCTGCATTATTTGACTTTGGACGATTGACACCAGAGCAACTTCGTTTCCGCATTTTACTTGCTTGGCGTTTCCTGCGGCACGGGGCGATTTTATAAACAGGGGTGGGGGACTGACTCCCTGTAGTTTACGACTCTACTGCACGTCCTTCGTCCTCCACAGAGTCCGTCTCCCTTTCACAGTGGTTTCTCATTTAGCTACGAATGCAGATTGACATGGGAAATTGTTATCTAAGTAGGTAAGTATTATCAGTCACATGTACTGTCTTGCTACCTAGTATATAGTGAAGTTTAATTTTTCCAATTTTATCTGACTTTTTCTTACTGGTTTTAGACAAGTTACTGGACAGTTTGATGATAACAGTTACATAACATTGACCACATAACCCTACATACAGGATCATATGCATGACGGTGCAAGCCAGAGGATTACATGGTGTTCGGTTGACATCCATTGGGCGTTGGGGCCTGGTTGGGGAACTCGTTTGTCGGTTTCTCAAGTCCAGATAAGTTCACAGTCAGACTGAATGTTGACCTCAACAAACGGACTATTTACTATTTGATCATTTACTGTTTATCGCTGTAAACTTTTGTCAGAAATCCGCACCGAAGACACATTACAATGCGATCCTGCTAATGTGGCGATGACTTAGTTGTGGAGTATCAGAGGTGTTCGTGAGTGAGCGGCGAAGTCTGAGTGGAACCCGCATTCCGATGATCGAGCAGTGATGCGTCCTTTTAATTCCTATTCGTTGAATCATAGTGAACAGCACCAAGTCAAGTGCGCTCTTGGGGATCACTTGTTAGGACACAATTTTTGAGGAAGTTTACGTTGTGGATGATTTCTTTCCGGCTGGACGGCTACAGATTTTTAAAAGATAAGCGAGGAATTTTTTCACGAGGGGAAATTTTGACCCTGCGTTAACCAGATAACACAGAAAAACAAGACATTTACTACAGTAAATTATTCTTTAGAGTATCGTTAATTTTCATATCATATCATAGATCATACAGAAATGACTGGAAAGGTCTGCAAGTCTCATCGAAACTGTGTAATCTCTTAACAGTAAACAAATAATTGCAGGTGCTTTAAGAAGATTTGGTATTACGCCGCTGAAGCGTGAGGAACAGAAAGACGTCCTGGCGGCAGGTATTAATGTCGCTCTGCGCCTGCTGTAGACGCTTGCCGTTTGGGAGAGGCGATTGTAGACAGTCACATAGCGAGTACAATTGTGATTTCTTCATCTTACTTCGTAAGACACTTGCTGCGGATCCCGTTCAAACAGCTATATCAACGTTGCCCTTCCTGCAACACCATTTCAATTGTCCGTCAATTGTCCGTTCAAGTAAGTGTGTTGATTCATATGAAAGCTGAAGGAGATTTACCGTGTTGTTATGATGAATGATTGCAATATCAGTCATTTACTTTCTGTTATGACGGTCATGAGGCATAGACTGCTACAACCATTTCTAATTACCACGTTCAGTTAGCTCCTTTTCGCATGTTTTAGCCTGTTTGATTTCACCTAGATATTTAGATTTGTCTGTTTTCTTATATTTCCATATTTATTTCAGTGGTTCAAACCATATGTTTGTCATTACCTACATGTTAGGAAGGATATTTGTACTCCTGTTTCTCCTGTGGCTTGTTCCATCTAATTTTGTGCTACCCCTGCACTGTTAACTAAAAGCAATAAATCATTCATAAATCCAGTTATTAATTTTCAGACTATCCCCTTTTAGGCAATTTCTTTTCCTTTATTAATGTTACATTCTACGAATTTCTTCCTTTTATCGCTGATCACTTCTTCAAGCATGTAGTTAAACGAAACTGGAAACACTGCATGTCCCTATCTCTTATTTTGATTCCAAAGCGTCTGATACTTTTCCAATGATTTTGATTTAAACATTTATATATGTCAGCCTTTCCTCACATCACTAGTGTTTTAAATGACATAAGTCTGAAAGCACTCCACTAACCTAACCCTTTCCCTCCTGCCGGCCGATGTGACCGAGCGGTTCTACGCGCTACAGTCTGGAACCGCGCGACCGCTACGATCGCAGGTTCGAATCCTGCCTCGGACCTGGATGTGGGTGATGTCCTTAGGTTAGTCAGGTTTAAGTAGTTCTAAGTTCTAGGGGACTGATGACCTCAGAAGTTCAGTCCCACAGTGCTCAGACCCATTTGAACAATTTGAACCAACTTGCTCCAGGCCAGCGGTCTACCCGACGGGAGGCCCTCGTCACACGGCATTATTATTTATTAATGTAATACCTCGCCAATTACTGATTGCTGGAGATACGTAATAATTCTGAGAGAAAATCAGCGATGGTGGATTGTGTCCCATAAGTTTCTCTTGCGAGGGGTATCACAGTGTGTTAGAAAGAGAGGCGTAATCGTCTTACAAACAACCACATGATAAAAAAATCACGATCACAGCGACCGTATTACTATCACAAGCAATCTTGGTTCTACAGGTGACCACACAAGTATCCATGTCAAAAGCTATACCGGCTTTATAAGTCGAGGTATGTCATTACCTGTGAATGAACTGGTTTTTCCAGACAAATACAGCAGCACTGAATATAGATGTTGATCGCCGGAGACTACTTTATCGCACCGAAAGTGTGGTTACACATTGCCGATGGTGCAACCTCGTGGTAAAATCACTGAAACGAGTCACGTTTTCTGAACTTATGAGCTACAGTAAACTTTTAGATAGATAATAAGTCTCTTGCAACTGCTGCCTTTTGTACAGCTTTGCGCACGTTATCGTTAAAACTTGAACGTGCAGAAGTCGAAGAGAGCTATATCTATCACCATCTGCAACCCGTGTAGAAACAGAGTGATAAGAGTTAGTGCGACATTCGGTGGAAACAGGAACAAGTTGTCGTAGCTCTGACAACAATGTATGACGTGTAAGTTCAGCGAAAGACGAAGCCTACTCCTGCAACACTAGATAATATAAAAGAAAGTATGGTAACCAGGAGAGGAACAAGGATTTTGCTACTGCATTGTGGTGCGTCGCCAAACTACATACAGATACTGCATTCCGAAGTGGACCAGCTTCCCTCAGGGCTCATTCATGTCTATCACCCTAACAAGCATTCATCATTATTGTGTACCATCCAACAGAGAAAAATACCAACTATAAAAGCTCCACTAACTTCATGTAATAGAGAACTCCGTCACATTTTTACTGCATCTCTCTGCTCCCAGGCATCGAAAACAAATACCTTCTGCGTGCAGGCATCTAGCACAAATGATTATCCTATTAATATACAGGTATTTATCCGGTGCAAAGATCAGTGTAAAGTTGTATGTCCTGCACTGTAGGAGGATGACCGTATCACACAAACTGTACTATAAGTCGCAAGAGACGCTCCCTGTGAAACTGCTTGAAACATTGTTTTTTCTGCAGTAACTCGCTTTGTACACAGCCATACATTTGTTTCTTCCCGCCACTACAACTGAAGAGCCTAATACGGCCTCCACCCGTTTAAATAATCCTCATGAGAATAAATGACATTAGGGAAAAATATTTGTTTTGATGTCCCCTACAACCTCCCAGATTTTGTCGGTTTAAATACTTTTCACCCTGTGTGTGTTGGACAGCTAACGTAATCGCGTGGATATTTGAAAAGATTCAGTATGGACTTATGTTTCCACTGGACCATTTATTCCATCCCATGTAAATTGCCTGACTGCCTGCTTTTGCACATTCAGTGCCTCTATTTAGCAGAGAGCACACCGATTTTGGTGCGCGCATCTAGAAAGTGAAAGACAGGTGGAAGACATGTTTGCTGGCTCTCTAGACATGAAAATACCTTAGCTGAGTTTGTAAGTTATAAGAATGATTTGAGGTCTGTTACATCACCGACATCGGTATTTTCTGGAGTGCAAATATCAGTTTCCTCCATTTTTTTCCGCGTTCTCAAGTGGAGGTCTTCACGGACAGTATAAGTTTCTAGTTACTCAGTGGTTTACAGCACGTTACACCTTGCTAAAGTTTTGGGTTTCCAGTATATATCGTTGGAAATATAGCGTCCGAGCGATACTACGGCTATGCAAGCAATATTGCTGTGTGCTTGATATCGAAATGTATCGCGTAAGTGGCAACATATTCTTGCAAACCATGTGAAATTACATATGTTCTTGTATTACCAGAGTCTGTAGATGGTATAGAAAGCTAGTAAGCATGCAGGTTGGGGCCAGAAACAGTAACGCCTTTGTGCCGAGGGGAAACGAGCCCGACTTTGCACAACAGTTTGGAGAGTGAGTTCGGTCCGCTGAGGGTTCTCTGGTCACACATCAGGAGGAGGTGATTTGCGACCGCCCGACCACACGGGCAATATCTAGTGCTGCGAGCAGTATACACAGTTGTGTCTGTCTTTGCGGTACATGTTCGTGTTCTGGTAGCTGATAGCTATATGAATAATGCAAAAGGGGTGATATTGTATTGCGCAAGATACGAATTGTATGTTTGCTACATCGACAGGGTTCTGTTAACCGAGGACCTAGAAACGATGTAGAGGCTCTGTCCCCGCCGCAACCGCAGTGGTCTGCAACTCCACGACGACTATCGCAGTCCTCTTCACCCCCTCCGCCGCCCCACACCGAACCCAGGATTATTGTGCGGTCTGGACCCCGGTGGACCCACTCCAGGGAATGTCTCACACAACACGAGTGTAACCCTTATGTTTGCGTGGTAGAATTATGTTGGTGTACGCATACGTGGAGAACTTGTTTGCGCAGCTATCGCCGACATAGTCTAGCTGAGGCAGAATAAGGGGAACCAGCCTGCATTCGCGGAGGCAGATGGAAAACCGCCTATAAACCATCCACAGACTGGCTGGCTCACCACACCCCGACGCAGATCCACCGGGCAGATTCGTGCTGGGTACCGGCGCTCCTTCCCACTCAGAAAGCAGTGTGTTAGACCGCACGGCCAGCTGGTCGGGCCATCGCAGGGTACCCAGTGATATATTGTTGGGTTGGAGATCGGTTTCACACTCTAATATTCAACCTTCTGTTCTCAGTGTCAGAGAAGTGTAATTGAGTATGCGTCTTTCCTTATATGACGATATGTAGGTCACTTTTGTGTGGTTTAACTGTCAGTGCAATATGGCGATCAGTACAACAGAATTTTGCCACTGAAAGTCTCATCTGCAGAAAGAAAAAGGGGACAGTGCTTCCACATATTCAGCATCATTAATTTGGTGGATAAATTCAGTAAAGGCTGATCATAATGTTCCATTCATTCACAACTTCCTTTGTCCCAGGACACCACAATATGGTGATGAGAACGTTTGCATTACGTAAATGTTCGTTGAAAGTAGGACTTAAGGATTTCCAGGAAGGGTAACATGTTTTGGATGAGGTGCCACGTTAGGACCATCAGGAGGAGTGCTTTCGGCGTTATTCTTTCCTATTTTCGTAACAGGTTCTGTTAGGACAAGAGTGCCCATGCAGACAAGCTGAGACATCACGAAAGCTCTTACAAAAGTGATCATTAACTATTTCTGCAACACTTTACAATTTCCAAGAGGTAGACTTGGCTCTGATTTACATAACCATGTGACATCAGTATCCACAGGTAGAGATGTATTGCATCAGCAACAGTAAATGCATGTATGGCCCAGAGATATAGACATGTGACATCAGTATAACAATTGAAGTATTCTAACTCCGTACCCAAAAATATAAGTGAGTTTCAGCTGATTGCTGCAGGCAGCAGCGACCTGAGAGTGATGGCTTGCTCTCCCGCATTGGTTAGCATCTGGCTGGCCCTGCAAAGCATGTGTGTGCATTGGAACAGTTCGCTTATACATCATGGTTGACGATAGTTTGTATGCGTATTTTACGTGCAAAGTGTTTGTGCACTGCACTATTTGTGGCCGCTTAAATGCTGTGCATGTGTTTACAGAGCCTTTTACATGTATTATTTCAGTGATTTACGTGTAGGTTGCGTGTCTGTAGGTTATGTACCGTATTATTTCGGTTATTTAAGAATTGTTTTCATGTCTTTTCATCAGTCTACTGCATTGCGAGGAATGCGAGGAATTTACATGTTTGTATGCTGTGTACTGCATCATTTCAGTAATTTACGTGTTGTTTGTGGGTCTGTGTGCTCTGTACTGCATTATTTAGATAATTTAAGAGTAGTTTGCATGTCTATAATCTGTCTCTTGTGACCCCTAGCATGTCCAAGTGAGCGTTTCGTATCAGTGTAATTCATAACTACTTGAAATCCATCGCTAAATAAATGGTTCCAAACAAAATAAAGTACACTCCTTCCTCTCTCTAGCAGCCCAGAAGAGACGGAGTTCCTTTCCCGCCGTTCCCTCCCCCCCTCCCCCCCCTCCCCCCTCCCCCCCTCCTCCCCTCCCCCTCTCCCAAACTGACCGCCATGAGACGACAGGGCCCTCTGGTGGTAGTAGTGTGTTCTAGATCAGTGGGATTCCAGATCTCATGTTGGACACACCAGAAGGAGCTACTGCCTCAAATTGCTTAAATAAAGACTGCCTGCCAAATAAAGACTTTCTTCCATTCTATCGAGCACAATCTTTTTACCACCAAAATTTGAACTTCCCGCCATTTTGTGGTGGACTGAAGAGGGAGAGGACGTGTTTTACCAGATGGTGAGGGGTTAATTAATTGATCAATTTAATTAAGTAGTCAATCAAATTAAGGAGAGTGAGAGGGGCTATTCCAATAACTGAAACCTGAAATTGTACCTGTAGCAGTGAGGGGGAGGGGGTGAATTACAGGTTTCCTCAGTGGCTGGGGGTATAGGGAGGGGTGGGGCGACAATAGGTTAAGGACCCATCAGTCAAAATGAAGGATCCTTGTAACAGAACAATACATTAAGGACCTGTCAAAAGGAAGGATACTTTTAGCAGAACAGTAGTTTAAGAATCTCTCAATCAAAGGAGAACCATAGGTTAATGACTTGTCAATCATAGGAGAACAATAGGTTTGTCCCTGAGTGCATACCTGGCCCTGCTGTAGGCAACTCATACTCACAAAATGCACTGATGGTGGCTTTGGTCGATTACTCACAGCCACAAGCATTATTAAAAATTACAGAAATACCAATTTTGTTTTGAAAACCCATTTTAAATTTTTTCACTTGTTCTCCACAATCTTCTCTCTTCTAACTCTATCAGATGGTCTCATAATTCTGCACACAGCCGCTCCTCTATTCTTCTGACGAAAGTGTACCCTATCGATGGTAAGGATTTGTGTCCAGAGATCTGAGATGTATTTTGTGTTGTGAAAGGACTAGTGCTACTGTCCCGTCATTTGGCATTCTTCTTTGTTTTTTAGGTTTTAACATTACTATTAGTGTTTGTTCTCAAATATATTTCAAAATTTCTGATAGTACTCTGTTTTATCTAAATATGGGCATGAAAATTAATTTGTGAAGTTCAGAATTTATGTTCCTCATTCTTCATTCTGAGGTTGGACAGCTTCCAGGATTACTTAGGTGCTTGTGGGGTTTTAAGATTTCTTCTAATTCCAAACAAATTTATTGATTCATAAGATTATTTTGTAGGAATTTAAAACTTTTCCTGTTGTACATAAGTAATTTATGTTCTTCAGTTTTTTATCAAAGTCGTTGTAGATGAAATTTCTTTCATTTTAAATAGGTAAATAAATGTATTATTTCTCTTTTTCGTGGTGTTGTGATTAAGAAAATGTACTAGCTATTTCTTGTGCTCTCCGTGTCAGTTTTGAAAGTTTTGCTCTTTATGTTTCTGTTGTTACTATAGTCTTCTGTCCGAAGTTTTAAGTAGATCTCTCGGCTAGACTATTCTGAGCTAGCCTCTTGATCTTTGCATTACCACTGCTACCAGCTGTTATTAGTAAAATATTGACTCCCGTCGGCAATTTTTATTCTCACGCTTCCCTCCAAAACCGAATTTAAAATTCTTCGATGCCTTATTTTGTACCCTGCCAATCAACTCCTTCTTTTACTCAGTATTCTACTTTTACCTCTGTTGGTTACCCAATCTACTCATCTAAGCTTCAGCACTCTTAGATAATACCGTATCTCAAAAGCTTCCATTTCTTTCTGGTGCAAACTGTCAAATCTTAACATTTCATATCCGTAAAAGATTAAAGATAAAAGATAAAGATAAAAGAAGCCAGACACCACACTTGCTAGGTGGTAGCCTTTAAATCGGCCGCGGTCCGGTAGTATACGTCGGACACGCGTGTCGCCACTATCAATGATTGCAGACCGAGCGCTGCCACACGGCAGCTCTAGAGAGACTTGCTAACACTCGCCCCAGTTGTACAGCCGACTTTGCTAGCGATGGTTCACTCACTTCTACGCTCTCATTTGCCGAGACGATAGTTAGCATAGCCTTCAGCTACGTTATTTGCTACGACCTAGCAAGGCGCCAGTATTCGTACTATTGATATTGTGAATCATGTACCATAAAAACCGACGTTCTCAATTAATGGATTAAAGTTATGTATTCCACCAGCTACGTCCGTTTTTCTAAATTCTAATTTCCTTGTCATGTTCCAGACCTCACGCCAGCCTGCGTGAGCTAAAGCGCGTGCATTTCGGCTTCCTGTAGTAACGGTGTTGGCTCTCCTGCGAACCACAACATTGGCGACGAGAGTAAAAGTGTTCTCATCTAAATTGCCCTGATTTACTTGTGTAATGGCTTCGCCACAATCTCCAGATGTACTGTCGGAATTTTATCGCTTACAGAATCAGCAGACGCAGGCCTTACTGGATGCCCTTGGACAGCTCGTCCAGGGTCAACGTGCGATGCAAAACGATGCGGCAGCAGCCGCTTCACCGCTAACGCAGCAACTTTTCGACCTTTTGATGCGGCACTGGAAATCTGGACGGAGTGGTCACGCCAATTTGGATTCCATCTCGCCGCCTACAGAATTCAAGGTAACGAGCGGCAGCCCTTTTTGTTATCGTCAGTAGGGGTGACCACGTACCGTGTGATAGTCAAATTATTTCCCCTACGTGACGTAGCAACTCTGTCCTACGAAGAAATGTTGTGTGCATTAGATGCATATTTCACATGTAGTTGCGAAAAGGTATACCTTCTTTCGTACAAAACGTACGACAGGTCAAACTAATCGGGAGTGGGTTGCAACCTTGCAAGGCCTTACTAGGAATTGCGCTATTGAGTGTCATTGTGGATTCCCTTATTCAGATACTATGGTACGTGATGCAATTGCACAGAACGTTTCTGATGTTCGTATAAGGGAACAGATTTTGAAATTAGTAAATCCCTCCCTTCAACAAATGACGGAAATATTGGATCGGCAGGACACACTTGACTTTGCTCAGGAATCATTTGAAACTTCACCAGCAGTGTGCCAGGTTAACCTGCCCGCCGGGCGAGATGCACGGAGCAGTAAACTGCCCTCGCGCCCGGCCGCGCCGCTGCCGCTGCCGCCAGGCTCTCAGCCACGTGTGCCGCGCCGGCAAGCAAATGCAGTGATCAAATCATGCCCGCGGTGTGCTACTAAACATTCGCGTGAGAATTGCCCGTCACGCCAAGCTATTTGCTTTTATTGTAATAAAAAAGGACATGTTCAGAGTGTTTGCCAGAAAAAGCTCAGATCGGAAGCTCAAAGCCGTTCCAGGCCCTTTGTTTCGCGCAGGAATCGGAATCGAACCAAGGATACTCAGGCTCACGAAACTTCGCCCATGGAAACTCATGTAGTTCATTCCTCTCCGCCCACTGCCCCTCTCTCTAACAGTGACTGTGTTCGTCCCAATAATAGTGTGCGTCGACATCGCCGGAACTCCCGTCAAGTCGCAAGTAATTATGTACCAGTGTCAGTTCACGTTGCCCGAGACAGTCGCTCTTGTCGTCAGTAGGACATTAAACTTTTTGTAGACATGGACATTAACGGCAAAATGATACCACTCCAGCTCGATGCCGGATCTGCAGTTTCACTGATCAATCAAGACACTTACAAACTGCTGGGCACACCTCAGTTGCGTGCCGCAAATGTAAAGTTAACTAGCTATTCAGGTCAAGAGATCCCTGTGTTAGGACAGTGCAGCCTTCTTGCAACATACAAAGGACAAACAAAACTTGTCATTTTACGTCCTTCGTTCTTCTTCTACAGTGAACTTGTTTGGTTTCGATTTATTTCAGTTGTTTAACTTGTCTATAGTAAATTAGGTCCTATCAGTGAACCAGACGGTGCCTTCAGACAGTGTTTCTCATCTATGTGAAGAATTTGCAGACATTTTTTCCACCGGGCCTCGGTTGCGTTAATAACTATAAAGCACATTTGCAACTGAAAGTAAACGCGCAACCGAAATTTTTCAGAGCGCGCAATGTTCCCCACGCATTGCGTGATGAGGTCGCAAAAATATTACACGATTTGGAATCACAAGGTGTAATTGAACGTGTGCAGGTTTCTCTCTGGGCATCACCCTTAGTAATTTTGCCAAATCCATTGTGGACTTCAAGGCAACAGTGAATCCACAACTAGTGACTGCAACTTTTCCTTTACCCCGCCCGGAAGATCTTTTTGACAAACTGTGGCCGGGTAAATATTTTTCGAAGTTGGACCTCGCAGATGCGTACTTGCAAACACTGGTGGAAAAAGAATCCTAGCGCATTTTGATGGTTAACACTCATCTTGGTTTGTATCGATTCAAACGACTGCCATTCGGGTGTACATCCGCCCCTGCATTGTTTCAGCAATATATACAAACTGTTTGTGCGTCGGTCCCTACTGCAGCAAATTATCTGGACGATATTGTGATCACCGGAAAGACGGAAGAAGAACATTTGGCCAATCTCAGAACATTATTTCAGGTCTTGCGACAAAATGGACTTGGCTTGCGGAAGGACAAATTTGTTTTTTTTGCTCGTGATTTGCCGTACCTGGGACATGTACTCAATGCCCAAGGCATACATCCCAGTACCACGCACCTTCGTGCAATACCAGATTTGCCTTCGCCCCAAAATTTGAAGCAGTTACAGAGTGTGCTGGGAACAATAAATTACTACCACCGCTATGTGCCGCATGCCTCTTCCATTTCAGCTCCGCTTAATCGCTTACGCCGTAAGGGTGTTCCGCTCGTCTGGACGACGGAATGCGAACGCGCCTTTCGCCGGTTGAAGTCGGCGTTGCTTTCCAATACTTGTCTTACGCCATTCGATCCCCAGAAGCCCCTCTTGTTGATGGTGGGTGCATCGGATTTCGGGATCGGTGCTGTGCTTGCGCACAAAGATGGATCGCACGATCGCCCTATTGCCTTTGCGTCCAAATTGCTCTCGTCCGCTCAAAGAAATTATTCACAGATCGAGAAAGAAGCATTGGCTCTCGTATTTGGTGTTACAAAGTTTAATGATTCCTTGTATGGTCGTCACTTTACCATAATCACAGACCACAAACCTTTGGCATTGCTTTTTCATCCGACCAAGCCTGTGCTCCCTGCCGCCGTTTGATAAGCAGCTGCAGCAGCAAGTCGTATACTCCTAGCTCACTCATTTGTTACGTAGTTTAATTCTTAATTTCTTTGCGTGTTTTTGGTACTTGCATTGTTAAATTCATAAATTTCGGGCGTATTATAGTATTTGGAGTTGTAGCATCGCGTTTTAGTACCTGAACAGTGTAAAATCGCGTAGTCTCCTTTCGCCGCCGAGCAGTGTGTCAGCAGTGCGCAAGTAGCAGCATTACTGCATTTACTAGGCAATCTTGTATTTCAATAACCGTTTAAATTTTGTGTCGATTTGTTTGCGCTCTCTGTAGATTAGTTCAGACGTTCTTTGCATAACAGTTTTTACCATGGATAAGGACTGCAACTGCTGTGTTCTGATGCAGGCTGAGTTTGTATCCGTTTGCTCCAAGCTTCAAGCAGAGTTGGCGTCGGTCACACAGCTTGAGGCTGTTGCCAATGGGCATCACTGTGGGGGTCCGGGTGGGGGTTTGTCGGGGACGGCCAGCTCGTCCGACGCATCCCCCGATCGGACTACGACTTTGGTTGCCCGGGATACTGCCCGCATTGAGGCTGATCCCTCACCTTTGGTAGAGTGGGAGGTCGTCTCAAGGTGTGGCAGGGGGCCAAAGACATTCCCGAGGGCTGAACGGAAGGCCTCTCCAGTTCGTCTGACGAACCGGTTTCAGGCTCTGTCTCAGGCTGATACTGATCTTCGGCCTGACATGGCTGCTTGTCCTGTTCCAGAGGTGGCCCCTCAGTCTGCAAGTTCCGGGCAGTCGCAGAGGGTGGGCTTACTGGTAGTTGGGAGCTCCAACGTCAGGCGCGTAATGGGGCCCCTTAGAGATATGACAGCAAGAGAGGGGAAGAAAACCAATGTGCACTCCGTGTGCATACCGGGGGGAGTCATTCCAGATGTGGAAAGAGTCCTTCCGGATGCCATGAAGGGTACAGGGTCCACCCATCTGCAGGTGGTCGCTCATGTCGGCACCAATGATGTGTGTCGCTATGGAACGGAGGAATTCCTCTCTGGCTTCCGGCGGCTATCTGATTTGGTGAAGACTGCCACTCTCGCTAGCGGGATGAAAGCAGAGCTCACCATCTGCAGCATCGTCGACAGGACTGACTGCGCACCTTTGGTACAGAGCCGAGTGGAGGGTCTAAATCAGAGGCTGAGACGGTTCTGCGATCGTGTGGGCTGCAGATTCTTCGACTTGCGCCATAGGGTGGTGGGGTTTCGGGTTCCGCTGGATAGGTCAGGAGTCCACTACACGCAATAAGCGGCCACACGGGTAGCAGGGGTTGTGTTGCGTGGGATGGGAGTTTTTTAGGTTAGATGGCCTCGGGCAAGTAAAGAAAGGGCAAAAGCCTCAACGGGTGCGGGGCAAAGTCAGGACATGCGGGGACCAAGCAGCAATCGGTATTGCAATTGTTAACTGTCAAAGCTGCGTTGGTTAAGTACCGTAACTTCAAGCGCTCATACACTCCTGGAAATTGAAATAAGAACACCGTGAATTCATTGTCCCAGGAAGGGGAAACTTTATTGACACATTCCTGTGGTCAGATACATCACATGATCACACTGACAGAACCACAGTCACATAGACACAGGCAACAGAGCATGCACAATGTCGGCACTAGTGCAGTGTATATCCACCTTTCGCAGCAATGCAGGCTGCTATTCTCCCATGGAGACGATCGTAGAGATGTTGGATGTAGTCCTGTGGAACGGCTTGCCATGCCATTTCCACCTGGCGCCTCAGTTGGACCAGCGTTCGTGCTGGACGTGCAGACCGCGTGAGACGACGCTTCATCCAGTCCCAAACATGCTCAATGGGGGACAGATCCGGAGATCTTGCTGGCCAGGGTAGTTGACTTACACCTTCTAGAGCACGTTGGGTGGCACGGGATAAATGCGGACGTGCATTGTCCTGTTGGAACAGCAAGTTCCCTTGCCGGTCTAGGAATGGTAGAATGATGGGTTCGATGACGGTCTGGATGTACCATGCACTATTCAGTGTCCCCTCAACGATCACCAGAGGTGTACGGCCAGTGCAGGAGATCGCTCCCCACACCATGATGCCGGGTGTTGGCCCTGTGTGCCTCGGTCGTATGCAGTCCTGATTGTGGCGCTCACCTGCACGGCGCCAAACACGCATACGACCATCATTGGCACCAAGGCAGAAGCGACTCTCATCGCTGAAGACGACACGTCTCCATTCGTCCTTCCATTCACGCCTGTCGCGACACCACTGGACGCGGGCTGCACGATGTTGGGGCGTGAGCGGAAGACGGCCTAACGGTGTGCGGGACCGTAGCCCAGCTTCATGGAGACGGTTGCGAATGGTCCTCGCCGATACCCCAGGAGCAACAGTGTCCCTAATTTGCTGGGAAGTGGCGGTGCGGTCCCCTACAGCACTGCGTAGGATTCTACGGTCTTGGCGTGCATCCTTGCGTCGTTGCGGTCCGGTCCCAGGTCAACGGGCACGTGCAACTTCCGCGGACCACTGGCGACAACATCGATGTACTGTGGAGACCTCACGCCCCACGTGTTGAGCAATTCGGCGGTACGTCCACCCGGCCTCCTGCATGCCCACTATACGCCCTCGCTCAAAGTCCGTCAGCTGCACATACGGTTCACGTCCACGCTGCCGCGGCATGCTACCAGTGTTAAAGACCGCGATGGAGCTCCGTATGCCACGGCAAACTGGCTGACACTGACGGCGGCGGTGCACAAATGCTGCGCAGCTAGCGCCATTCGACGGCCAACACCGCGGCTCCTGGTGTGTCCGCTGTGCCGTGCGTGTGATCATTGCTTGTACAGCCCTCTCGCAGTGTCCGGAGCAAGTATGGTGGGTCTGACACACCGGTGTCAATGTGTTCTTTTTTCCATTTCCAGGAGTGTAGAAAGCACTGAAGCTGAAATCGTTATAGGTACAGAAAGCGGGCTGAAGCCAGAGATAAATTCTGCCGAAATTTGTACAAAGTTACAGATGGTGTTTAGAAAGGATAGATTACATGCAACTGGTGGTGGAGTGTTCGTCGCTGTTAGTAGTAGTTTATCCTGTAGTGAAGTAGAAGTGGATAGTTCCTGTGAATTATTATGGGTGAAGGTTACACTCAACAACCGAGCTAGGTTAAGAATTGGCTCCTTTTACCGACCTCCCGACTCAGCAGCATTAGTGGCAGAACAACTGAGAGAAAATTTGGAATACATATCACATAAATTTTCTCAGCATGTTGTAGTCTTAGGTGGACATTTCAATTTACCAGATATAGACTGGGTCACTCAGATGTATAGCACAGGTGGTAGGGACAGAGCATCGAGTGACATTATACTGAGTGCACTATCCGAAAGTTAACTCTAGCTATTAAACAGAGAACCGACTCGTGAAGATAACATCTCGGACCTACTGATATCAAACAGACCCGAACTTTTCGACCCTGTATGTGCAGAACAGGGAATCAGTGATCATAAGGCCGTTGCAGCATCTCTGAATATTGAAGTTAATAGGAATATAAAAAAGGGAGGAAGGTTTATCTGTTTAGCAAGAGTAATAGAAGGCAGATTTCAGACTACCTAATAGATGAAAACGAAAATTTCTGTTCCGACGCTGACAATGTTGAGTGTTTATGGAAAAAGTTTAAGGCAAACGTAAAATGCGTTTTAGACTGGTACTTGCACTGTAAAACTGTGAGGGACGGGAAAAACCCACCGTGGTACAACAACAATGTTAGGAAACTACTGTGAAAGCAAAGAGAGCTTCACTCCAAGTTTAAACGCTGCCAAATCCTCTCAGAGAAACAGAAGCTAAACGATTTCAAAGTTAGCGTAAGGAGGGCTATGCGTGAAGCGTTCAGTGAATTCGGAAGTAAAATTCTATGTACCGACTTGACAGAAAATCCTAGGAAGTTCTGGTCTTACGTTGAATCAGTAAGTGGCTCGAAACAGCATATCCAGACACTCCGGGATGATGATGGCATTGAAACAGGATGACACGCGTAAAGCTCAAATACTAAATTCCTTTTTCCAAAGCTGTTTCACAGAGGAAGACTGCACTGCAGTTCCTTCTCTAAATCCTCGCACAAACGAAAAAATGGCTGACATCGAAATAAGTGTCCAAGGAATAGAAAAGCAACTGGAACCACTCAACAGAGGAAAGTCCACTGGACCTGACGGTATACCAATTCTATTCTACACTGAGTACGCGAAAGAACTTGCCCCCCTTCTAACAGCCGTGTACCCCAAGTCTCTAGAGGAACGGAAGGTTCCAAATGATTGGAAAAGAGCACAGGTAGCCCCAGTCTTCAAGAAGGGTCGTCGAACAGATGCGCTAAACTATAGACCTATATCTCTGACGTCGATCTGTTGTAGAATTTTAGAACATGTTTTTTGCTCGAGTATCATGTCGTTATTGGAAACCCAGAATCTACTCTGTAGGAATCAACGTGGATTCCTAGAACAGCGATCGTGTGAGACCCAACTCGCTTTATTTGTTCATGAGACCCAGAAAATATTAGATACAGGTTACCAGGTAGATGCTATTTTTCTTGACTTCCGGAAGGCGTTCGATACAGTTCCGCACTGTCGTCCGATAAACAAAGTAAGAGCCTACGGAATATCAGACCAGCAGTGTGGCTGGATTGAAGAGTTTTTAGCAAACAGAACACAGCATGTTGTTATCAATGAATAGACGTCTATAGACGTTAAAGTAACCTCTGGCGTGCCACAGGGGAGTATTATGGGACCATTGCTTTTCACAATATATCTAGATGACCCAGTAGATAGTGTCGGAAGTTCAATGCGGCTTTTCGCGGATGATGCTGTAGTATACAGAGAAGTTGCAGCATTAGAAAATTGTAGCGAAATGCAGGAAGATCTGCAGCGGAAAGGCACTTGGTGCAGAGGGTGGCAACTGACCCTTAACATAGACAAATGTAATGTATTGCGAATACATAGAAAGAATAATCCCTTATTGTATGATTATATGATAGCGGAGCAAACACTGGTAGCAGTTACTTCTGTCAAATATCTAGGAGTATGCGTGCGGAACGATTTTAAGTGGAATGATCATATAAAATTAATTGTTGGTAAGGCGAGTACCAGGTTGAGATTCATTGGGAGAGTCCTTAGAAAATGTAGCCCATCAACAAAGGAGGTGGCTTACAAAACACTGGTTCGACCTACAGTGGAGTATTGCTCATCAGTATGGGATCCGTACCAGACCGGGTTGACGGAGGAGACAGAGAAGATCCAAAGAGGAGCGGCGCGTTTCGTCACAGGGTTATTTGGAAACCGTTATAGCGTTACGGCGATGTTTAACAAACACAAATGGCACACTCTGCAAAAGAGGCGCTCTGCATCGCGGTGTAGCTTGCTCGCCAGGTTTTGAGAGGGTGCGTTTTTGGATGAGGTATCGAATATATTGCTTCCCCCTACTTATACCTCCCGAGGAGATCACGAATGTAAAATTAGAGAGATCAGAGCACGCACGGTGGCTTTCAGACAGTCGTTCTTCCCGCGAACCATACGCGACTGGAACAGGAAAGGGAGGTAATGACAGTGGCACGTAAAGTGCCCTCCGCCACACACCGCTGGGTGGCTTGTGGAGTATAAATGTAGATGTAGATGTAGATGTACCTCCACGTACAGCGCAGAAATTCATTCGCTGGTCTATTTTCCTCTCGCAGAACCGCTACGATATCATGTATCGGTCCAATGCTAAGCACGGAAACGCCGATGCGTTGTCCGGCTTGCCTGTTGCTGAGGATAGGGCATTCGATTCATCCGAACTTATTTACATGTTCGTTGATGCGGAATCCGATGACGTGGTCGAATCGTTTCCGATTTTCGTCGTGTAGCTACAGCCACGGTTGCCGACCCTGTCCTTGCTCCCGATCTGCGTTTTGTTGCTACGCAATGGCCCTTGTCAAAGTCACGGATCGGGGACCCGGTGGTTCATTCATTTTTTGCTCACAAGGAGAGACTTTTTGTACGACGTGGTGTTTTGCTATTGCGTTCTGATAATGATCAGTCCAGGGTCGTAGTACCACGTTCGTTACAGTCCTCTGTCTTACAGCTTCTCCACCAAGGACATTGGGGTATAATGAGAACGAAACAACTTGCTCGTCAGCACTGTACTTGGTTCGGAAACTATGCCGCGATTATGAATATGTGCTCTTCTTGCATGGTGTGTGCCGAACAACATTCAGCACTACTGCGAAAATTCTTTGCATGGCCACAAGCCACTTCCACTTGGCAACGCTTACACATCGATTTTGCTGGTCCATTCTGGAATGCTCGATGGTTGGTTGTGGTAGATTCTTTCAGTAAGTTTCTTTTGTTGTCCGGATGTCTTCCACGACGTCATCTGCCACCATCCAAGCGTTATCCGCTGTGTTTTGCATTGAAGGTCTTCCACAGACTATTGTTTCCGACAATGGCCCACAATTCATGTCCACAGAATTTCAGTCATTCTGCAAGGCCAATGGTATTCAACATCTGACGTCCGCGCCGTTTTCGCCACTGTCAAACGGTGCCGCTGAACGATTGGTCAGGACTTTCGAGTCACAGATATTGAAGTTGAAAGAGTCGCATTCTCGGGAGGACGCGTTATTGCTCTTTTTGTCCTCGTATCGCTCTCAGCCACGAGATGGTCTCTCGCCGGCTGAGTTGCTCCACGGTCGTCCTCATCGAACCTTGATATCTTTGCTACATCCGCCGCATCAGGTTTCTGTGCAGCGGCAGACACCTGCTTTTGCTCCAGGCGACGTTGTCCACTATCGCCACTATCGAGGTTCACGGATTTGGCTCGAAGGGCGCATTCTTCGCTGCCTTGGCAGAGCTATGTATCTGGTTTTGGGGGCCTCTGGTGAAGTGCGTCGGCATCTCAATCAGGTGCGCCTCTATCGTCGCACGGGATCTGCCGCTCGCCGTCTGCTTTCAGCGACTGTGCCATCCGGTCAGCGCCCCCGGGACCCATCTACTGGCTCGCCTCAGCCCCAGGTGTTACCGACGCTGCCTTCCATTTTGCTCCATGGCGACGCGCCGCCGCCACCGTCGCCACCGTCGCCGCCGCCGCCGCCGCCGCTGCCGCCGCCGCCGCCGCCTGTTCTCCCGCCGGCGATGACCGCAGTGGACGCGTCGGTGCAACCGCCGGGCGCGTCCCGGGGTCACGCGCCGCCGATCGCTTCCCGTGACCAGTTGTCCTCCGACATGGAACTCTTGCCTGCCCCGTACCATAGGCCGTCTCGCCCGTCGGGTGCCCCAGCCCGGTGGAGGTCGACGCTTCGGCCCCTTCTGTCTCTTTACGGGCGCATACACCGCATGTTGGCGTGCATCCTGGAGCAGGTTTTCAGGCGTTTCCTACCTCCCCGCGGTCCGAATGGCAGGGTGCGGGTGGCACAGCCTCGCCTGTTGTTAGGCTCCCCACCTCGTCGTATGCGTGAACATGGGGTCCTCCCCACAGCGGGCGGAAGCCTTATGCCACAACCGTACGCCGATTTGCGGGGGAGGAATCTGGTGTCACCGCCAGACACCACACTTGCTAGGTGGTAGCCTATAAAACGGCCGCGGTCCGGTAGTATACGTCGGACCCGCGTGTCGCCACTATCAATGATTGCAGACCGTGGCCCTCCACACAGCAGGTCTAGAGAGACTTCCTAGCACTCTCCCAGTTGTACAGCCGACTTTGCTATAGATGGTTCAATGACTAAATACGCTCTCATTTGCGGAGACGATAGTTAGCATTGCCTTCAGCTACGTTATTTGCTACGACCTAGCAAGGCGCCATTATCAGTTACTATTGATATTGTGAACTATGTACCGTCAAGAGCGACGTTCATCATTAATGGATTAAAGTTAAGTATTCTACCAGCTACGTCCGTTTTTCTAAATTCTAATTTCCTTGTCCTGTTCCAGACCTCACGCCAGCCTGCGTGAACTAAAACGCGTGGCTTTGGGCCTCCTCTAGTAACAAGGTGTTGGCTCTCCTGCCAACAACAAAAATTACACTCAAGACGGATGTCTTCAGAGAAGACTGCACACGATTTGAGTTTATATCACTGTTAACAAACTTTCCTTTTACAGATATGATTTACTTGCTGTTATCTGTCGGCATCACCAGTTATTTTGCTGCCAAAATAGCAAAACGTACCAACTACTTACAGTTTCCCATTTCCTAATCGAGTTCCATCGGCATCACCTGACTCAATTTATCAACATTCCATTGCCCTTGTTCCATATTTTTTTATATTCGACTTACCTCTTGTCAAGACACTATACATTCCCTTCAACTGATACTCGAATTCCGTTGCCTCCTCTGATAGTTATAGTGTCGTTGGTTAGCCTTTATTCTATTTTCTCTCCCTGACATTTAATTCACTCCAAATTCCACCTACGTTTCCTAGATTTCTTGTTGAATGTACAGATTGTAAACCATCTGGGACATTGTATAAGACTGTCGCACTCCATTCTCAACTCCCACTTCCCTTACACGTTCTCTGTTTTTGTCAATATATAGTTTATCCATCACTAATTTATCTGATACTTTAACAATATTCACACCTGTCATTACTTGTAAATTTGAAATAGGAACTATTATATTCATACTGAATTCTTCGAGTGTTTCTCTGTCTAATTTATCTTGTACACTGTTTGGAATGGGGTATGGTCTACCAAAGACCCTAATAACTAAGGGAATGTCAATTACTCGAGTTACTTCTTCCGATTTAGGACTTTCAGTGTTGAGTCGAATTCTTCTATCTCGCCTTCATTTACTACCTGTTCTATTTTTGTGTTGTTCTCTAGTTAGTTTCTGTTGAAAGCATCTTCTGTATATTCTTTGAGCTTTTCCTTCTTTGTTTTGCATCGGCTTGCCACCTGTACCCTTATTACTGATAATCGTCCTGTCGTCTCTTGCAAAGGTATTTTTACTTTCGTATAGGCGGCCTTTATTTTTCCCATAGGCATGCATTCTTCTACAGCTTCCTATTCCTTCTTTAGTCATTCCTGTTTTGCCAGTCTTCACATTCTTTGAGCCTGTTTTTTTTCTTTTTAAACGATTGTGTACCGTTTTGATTGCTTCGTTTTCTGTTACATTTTCTTAGGTTGCTCTCTCATTAGTTAAATGTAATATCTAGTGTGTCATCATAGAATTTGTACTGGGCTTTTGGCTTGTGTATCGACTGCTACCTACATCATATCATCTCTGGAAGATACACATTTGTCTAAGTTAAATCTCTTTCACTTGTGTCTCTGTTTCAGTCAACCGTTGCCTCTGCTACCTTCGAAATTCCCGACGACCTCTGATGCTTTAAACTTTTTCACATGTGATCTTCTTAATTGTCTTCCTCTGTGCCATTTTTTCTGCTTGAATCTTTGTTCATGCCACGTATACAATCACCTTTCATGTTTCCTTAACAAGGCTTTATCAATTAAATTATAATCCGTGCAAAATTCGATAGCGAGGTTTCCTGCTTCATTCCTCCGTTACAATCTGAGCTGTCCTGCTATTTTTCCTCTCTTCCTTTTCCTACTACTGCATTCCTATTCTACATCAAAAATTAATTTTTACGATCTGAATAATTTCTTTTACCTCATCATGTATTGTTTCAGTTTCTTCAACATCTGCAGGGCTACGAGGCGTATAACCTCTTAGTACTGTAGTGTGTGTTGATGTTGATTCTATCTTGGTTTCTATTATGCTTTCACTATGTAGTCCACAGCAACTGAGCCACAATCCTGCTTTCTTATTCTCTATTTGTCATACTCCTGCATTACTGCAATATATGTTCATAATCATGTATCATCTTGCCTGAAGTCGTTTTCTTTTTTTACTACATAATTAGTATTCGATTTGGTACTGATATCCATATATCAACTGGTGTTCACGTAGTGCTGCTATCTATGTGCCACAGCACTTCACAAATGACCACTATATTTAACTTCGTAGTATCTGATTCTCATATGTAAATACTCCAACCTACCTACTCACGTAAGGGATTTAATATTCCACTTTCTGTCCCGTACAACACTAGACTTGTGGTTAATGTTGTCAGCATTCTCTTGCTTAATCCCAAGAGGACACCATAATAACCAAACCATACAGCAGAAGTGCTTGTAATGGCGAAAAATGACGGTTGTTGTTTGTTTTGTTGCCCTTCACTTTCAGCTGTTCACAGCAGCAACATAACAAGGCCATATTGGCCAATGTCTCAAGGCCAGATCAATCAGTCATCCACACCGTTGCTCCTGCAACTATCGAAAGGCTGCTGCTCTCTTCAGCAACCAATTGTCAGTCTGGTCTCTCCACAAATAGCCCGTATACGTGGTTGCATTCACACTATGGCTACCTGTATCGTTGAACCAAGCAACCATCCCACCGAGGCAAGCTTCATGTTTCGTGGGGGGTTAATATTTCTACATTGTTCAGCTTATTATTGGTTAGAGTGACCATTTTTCCACGCTCTTAGTTTTTCAAGTGTAGCTATGTTAGACTCCAATATCCTCCACTGCTGCGATCTTATTCTTTCCACTGTTATTATTCCTTGTGCTGACTGATTTAATTCCTATTTTATTTCTTTCCCGTAGCCTGAATTCTGTTTTTTTCGGGCTATTGATAAATTCTGTATGGTCTTCACAATATATTAAACCGTTAACAAGTTCTGCATGTGCTGGATATTTGGTTTCTGCTGATCATAGCGAAATATCTTATATTTACTGACGAACGGTAATTTATGTTTCCACACTTAAACTCTTACATTTATTATATTTTTAGAACTCCACTCTTTTGTCCACAAATGGTCTATTTGAAAACCGTCATTCATATTATTGCATGATCTCTATGGCCTTTTCTTATATTAAATAAGTTTAATTTAATTTGATTTAATATTGTGCTTTATATTCGTCTCACATTTTTCACACTGTCTTGTGAGTCCTTTTCATTTGTTATTTCTTTTTCTGTGTGTTGGATACTGCCAAAATTCCTTCTTAATTACTTAATTTACCAGTTAGAGCAACAGATATTTTTATGATTTTCTCTCCAACTTCGTCAGTTCTTTTTTCGGTATTAGTTCTCAGCACTTTTTTGTTTTCTTGAATCTGTTCATGTTATTAGGGTTCATTTGTGAATGCGCATAACGACTTTAATGTTTATCGCCTCTTTCAATATGTAGCTGTGAGGGTAGATATTATTCCATAAAGTTACAGTAAACAGAATACTGAATTAAACATTCATTTGATAATTAAGAATGTTATCCTTTGGTGTGGCGCAGTTGTCATGTTTTCCTTTCCTAGCTTACATGATCGAAATCAATACCTTGTCAGAACAAGAATTGGCTAAGATATTATGAACACTAGTCATTTTTAGTCCAGGGTATCCTAATCTGTCAGCCACCAGTCCCAACAGGGAAGTTACGACAGTTTGTAAGTCTATGAGTCAACAAAGCTACAGGTATACACGACTACGATACTAAGAGTGTTTATGACTGAACCAGTCATTCTCTCCAGAAAGTGTCAGTGATAGCTGCGGCACTGCTGCCACTTCCAAGTTCCATGACGTGGGATTAGTGCATTCAATTGGGGCCTGGGACCACCTGGAGCCCTCTTAGCTGCTGCAGGTCTAATACACCAGATGTCCACAACTCGAGCCTGGGCCTGTTCTACTGTTCACTCGCCATCGACTGTGTAAGGCTCTGCTCAAGTCAATGACACTGCTGTTGTGAGATGCCGTTTATACACTGGCTCCATGGCATTATCATTCACTCCACGCTATGCCTTGTTTGGTGTACCTGGCTGCCTCTAGGCAGCACAGCTGCCACTGCGGGATTCCGTCTTTCTGGAGTCAGGTTCCATGTTAAGCCATTGCCGTCATCCTTTCCTCTCCTGTAGAACATTGCCAATTGCCTGTCCCCACGTGGTGTGTGCTGACCACATTGTCTTCCTTGCCGGCTGTATGTGGCTTACGTGCTGCAGGGACTGGCCTCTCTTTGTATTGTCACGAATACTATTGTACTGAGTCACAAAGAAATTGTTAACAATGTAGTTTTTCCACGACATGTCAGACTGATATCACGTAAAGACTGATCGCTTCACTACTACACCGCCCATGGTGGTTGACTGACAGCACAGAAGCCTAACATAGTGGTCTCTGTACCTTTACAAACCTTTTATTATCTGAATCTAGTACTTCTTCATTATGAAGTTGGTATCTTGTCACTCCACTAACTTTGTGTGTATCCAGCAGAGTACTTCTGAAACTGTGGTTATGGAACCACAATTGTGATGACATGTGGTGACGCAACAGGTCCTCAGCTTCCTCAGGTTTCTCAAACTGTACTCACAAATTCCAATTCACGCAAGTCCTACCCACCATTGCCATAGTTAAGAGCAACAAAACAAAGGACATAAATATGTAAGGCCTTCTCATCAAACTCGTCTCGTCAAAACTGCAGGGCACAGTTGGTGATGACATCGTAGCCAGAGTATCCTCTCAACAAATGACAGCAGCTGACATTGCATTAGATAATTCTGACACCAGATTTACAGGCCAGGGCTGTGACTTCTACTGTGGCAAGGAAAATGTTTGTGGGGAGATTAGGGAATAATGCCATCTTATTCACTGAGGCGTGTGTTGATTGAGGTGTTGGTGATTAGGAGCAAGTAGCATGCTGCAAGCAAAACATCCCTGGCTGAATTAGGCTTTCATTTGTTTTAGATACAGAGGTGGTGTTGTTACTGCAGAGAGGCCGTCGAACCCAGAATGATGTAGTTGGCCACAGAGCTCAGCAAACCATTGTTAGCAGGGTATGTGTGGACAGCAGCGTGCAGAAGCAGTGTCATCAGCTGGTGTTAGCTAAACAACTGTAGGTGTCATAGAGTGCATGTAGCAGCTGATGTGTGGTCACCCCACCCTTGCGAGATTCCAAGGCACTCTCACTTCTGATTTGGGATAGGGAATACGATATAGTGCGATTTGACTTCATACATTGTGAAGAAATGATGGACAGCAGTTTATGGTCTTGTTTGCGTGCTCTAGGGAAAGAAATACGGTAAGCTTTACCTGCGTTCAAAGGAACAGGGTGCCGACTTAAAAGACCGAAGTAAAAACATGGCGTTGGTGGGTCGACAAAGTGCGTTATTTCTGGGGAACTATGAGGAGACATTTCCAGGTGATCGCGTGCAGTGGTAGCATTGTGAAAAACACATTAGCTTTGGCGCCAGACAGGAGGCAGACGTCCAGGTACATGGACTTGCGCCGAAAAGTCGCTGACAGTGCATTGTAGGCTTGGAATGAAGCAGAGGATGGACCCTTAGAGAGCAATCTGCCAAAAGAAATGTAAACGTTCTGAAAATGTCTGTGGGACAGCGAACCTGGCGTCCAGACGTCCAGACTCTGTTTCAAAAGATGTTTGTCAGAGCATGAAGCTTTTTTATGAACTTATGGCCGTTCATTACAAACTTTATAATGGGCACAACAGGGAGATAACAAGCTGTTTATGGAGGGCGTGCTTCCACCCTGTTTTGTTGGCAAAAGACACGGCAAACATGTCGGAAGGAGGCCGTGAAGAATTTTTTTCCGTTTTCTGCCAATTAACATTAAAGTCTCTGATTGGTCCAATCGGTTTGCAGTGCAAAGACCATTCTCCCAGAAAGAATGCCGGGTTCCAGCTCGTGATTCGCCTGTGCGAAATTGAGGAAAGTCAAAAAAGAGAAATGTGCTTTTGGAACCGAGCTGAGGAGGAAATGTGGAGAAAGAAAGAATGCACTTTTGCAGAAGTCTCTTGTACTGTGTCCTTTCCTAGTGTGCGACTTAGAGCCTGTGCCAGTCGCGTTCTGAACCATCATAGGTAGTGCTTATGTCATCAAGGTCACAACGAGTGATGCGTGCGTGTTCTTATTTGTCTTAAGTCGTCCGTCTAAAACATGTGACGTATTCTGACACGCACAGTCGTGGCACGGAGTCAGATGGGTTTGGCAGACCATCAAACGGGTCCACCAGCACACTGGAATCCACCAGGGTTTCAGAGGCTCATAGGGAAGTACCTGCGTTCTGAATTAACCGAACGCGAGACCGAGTACTTGCATTTTTCGAGAACGCGCATTTAAACAACTGATTGCCGCCGTCCATGACTTCAGTCGCCGAATGGATCGTGGTGTGCCGTCTTGACCAGCAGGATGGTAAAGTATTCGCTGCTGCGACGTAGGGTTCATAATATATACTTCTCAGCACCCTGTTCTTTCTAACCATATTTTTCTTTTTTTTGTATGGTAGAATATAGATGCTTGGTGGTGGCGTAGTTTGATGCCATAACCTGGATTCACGTGTATGAAGTGAGATAGAGCGAGTAGTGTTCTGGTTAGTGTCGTGTGTCGATCCCTAGCAGATCACTTTGTCCACCATAGATCCCATTTTAGTAAGGCTCTTGTTAAATAAATATTTTTTGTATGATGTTTCTTTAATAATTTTGTTGTCTTGTCATATTTAAAAGATCAATAAACCGATTGTGAATTAGACCACAACTTCTCCCTGTGTTCTGATTAACAGTTCCTTCGCATTTTTATGGCAGTCTAGATCTGAAACATAAGGTGAAGCTTTTCCACTTGGTGTCCACTGCGTGGATCTTTTACTTCATTAAGAATAGTCATCTTCCACCCTAGCGCCATGGAATACGCAGTGGGTAGGGTGATAAACTATGGCCACACTGGGCGATGATCAGTGTCGATGGATATCGAACCACTGCACAGTCACATAGAGACCAAGCCGTCCCCAATACAGGCTCTAATAAGCATCCTACAACATAGATGACTTCTAGTAGGAGGTACTCATCCAGGGGAGACCAGTGGTGCTTAGCCACTAAGTCATTTTACTCAGGTTGGAGCCTCCCGATAGAGTTTTTCCATGTGTGTGATTTAAAATTTGGATTGTTTTGTAATCCACCTTATGAAAACACTGTTCATGTCTTTTACTATGTTTTGACGCCTATATGTCAACTTTTGTGGGTCAAATTTATTTATATAAGGTATAATTGAAAGTTTATAATCATTTACCTGTTGTATATCTAGAAATTATAATTTGTGCATTTTGTTTGGATTGCACACCTGAAAATTACATTGCTGGTGAAACTGCTTTCGCACAGGTGGGTTTTTGCGCCCCCTCACCTTTTTTTTTAAGCATGTCGTGTCAAAGTAGTCATGGAGAAACTTCTTGTGCGTTTCTGAAGTACCATTTCCTGAGTAGGAGCTATGTAGGTTGCTGTACTTACATTTTCAGCCCGGTTGTGTATTTCTGGTGCTTCTACTGCTACTGAGTACTCTGTTTTCACAATGTGATTTGTATAATTTTCCTCACAAATTTACTTCGCACGTTTATTCCACAAAACGTGACAAAACGTGATTTAAGGAGAAACTTCGGTCTTCATACTCACTAAGAGGTGCTGTGTTGTTGTTGCTACTCACTTGTTCATCATTTACCTTGTTTAATGTGGCGCTAACGTAGAATATTTCGTGAGAACTATTATGGTGTTTCTGCAGTGGTGGGCGGGGGCTACGGAATGTGTATGATAAGATGTGTGAGTGTGAGTGAGTGAGTGTGTGTGTGTGTGTGTGTGTGTGTGTGTGTGTTTGTGTGTATTTGTATATAAAAGTTATCGTAGTTCGCCAGCCACCAGAACCGAGGGGAAACCTACGTCTGTCCATGAGTGCATTAGTGTACATGACTCTTAGTTACACTCTCACGACTCTGCTGGCGGTGAGCAGTCTCTTTCTATGCCTCGCCATTGGCGTCACCGCCACCTCGTCTGCATGACACAGCCGGATGCCTGTGACCCCTAGTAGCATCCTGATCTCACCATCTTCCTCGTCGGCTGTGTACGGCCTATGACTTGCTTGCGTTGGCGTCTCTGGTCATCGTTAAGCCTAATATCGTACATAATAATAAACGGTTTAACTACTTGATCTACTACTGTCACAAGTTTAGAAGCAAACTGGCACAGCAAATTGCATAAGGTAAAGAGAGGGAGCGGATGGGCGCAAAATAAGATCAGAACGGATGATGACCGATAAGGATGAGACGGAAACAGAAAAGGCACAAAAACAAGTACTTAAGGAAAGAAGGATGAGGGGGCGGGGGGAATGGTTACAAAAAGACAATACTGAAACTGGGTGGGGAAGAAAAGTAGGAGGGTCAGAGACGTTGTGCAATGGGTTAATTAATTGCATGTAATCAGAGCCAAGGCTAATAAAAATATAGATACAGGACCAAACTAAAGGTAAACACAGAAACAGCGAACAGTTAATCCAGTATGGAAATACTTGCTTGTTTATTCAGTGGCACATAGTTATAATAGCATGTACGTGTACTGGTTCAGACTTTTCTGAGACTCATTTAATATTTACGAAGTGTATTTTATAGTGTTTTTTCCTTCAGACATCCATACGTGACTGAAGGGAGGCACAGCGTCAAATGAACTATGTAGTGCTTGACCAGACGGGCAATTCGACGATAGTAATAACGGTGAACACGACGTTGTCTCTTTCTCCCTATTGCAGGAATCCAAGAAATGTGGCGAGCATTGGGGGATGTAGAATATAAGGCATATGGAGTTTTCGATCGATCTGGTTTGGCAGTCGTTTTAAACGTAGTCACTGCCCCATTGACAAACAGAAATTATGCGAAATAAAAGCAGCAGTCAAAAGGTCAATGAGAGATTCTTTTAACGAATTTGAAAGCAATATTTTATCTGCATATTCTAAAATTACCCCAAAAAGTATTGATCGTACGTAAAATCTATGAACGCTACAAATAACTAAATACCTTCTCTTGCTGACAGTAAGGGTAATGTAACGGATGATGATAAACAGAAGGCCTAAATTTTAATCCAAGCTTTCAAAAAGTCGTATACGGTAGAGGAAAGCAGCACCATTCCCCTTTCAATTATCGAATAAACGCAAGGATGGCTGACATAGTGTTTAGTGTATCTTGGAATGTTAAACAGTTAAGATTCTTAGAAGCCAGGAATGCATCTGGCCCAGACGGTATCCCCGTAAGATTATATGTTGACAATGCTACAAATATAGCGCCATTCTTATCCACCATTTATCAGAGATCACTGGAACAGCGGAAAATTCCATGGGACTGGAAGAAGGCCCACTCATAGCAATCTATAGAAAGGGTAGAAAATCGGATGCACATAATCACCGGCCAATTGCACTTACACCGATTTGTTGTAGAATCATGGAACATATTTTGTGTTCAGAAATAATGATCTTTCTAGACTCTGAGAAGCTCATCTGTAGAAACCAGCACGATTTTAGGAAACACCGGTCATGCGAGACCAAGCTGGCCCCCTTTGTCCGTAATTTACAACAGGCTCTAGATACCGGCTCCCAGGTTGATGCCATATTTCTCGGCTTTCGAAAAGCGTTCGACTCAGTTCCGCAGTGTCTCTTGGTCCAAAATGTGTGCGCTCACAGTCTATCCGATGATATATGCGGTAGGATAGAAAGTTTTCTCGCAGACAGAGAGCAGTATGTCGTCCTGAATTGGGTGACTTCAACAGAAACCAGAATAACTTCAGGTGTGCCCCAGGGCAGCGTAATAGGTCCGCTGCTTTTTACGATTTACATATACTATCTGCTTGATGGTATTGACAGCGACATTAGACTGTCTGTCGATGATGCTGTAGTCTACAGGAAAATAGTATCACACGAAAGTTGTGAACAAATCAATGAGGATTTACAGAAAATAAATGCGAGGTGTAATGACTGTCAGTTATGTCTCAATATTAGTAAGTGTAACCTACTGCATATAACAAGGCGAAAATCCCCATTAATGTACGAGTACAAAATAAATGCCTTCACTTTGGTAGCTGTAACATCCATCAAGTGTCTGGGTGTGACTATTCGAAATGATGTTAAATGGAATCATCAGATTACACAAGCAACGGGTAAGGCGAACTCTAGATTGCGGTTTATTGGTAGAATACCGAAGAGATTCCGTCCTTCAAGAAAGGAAACAGCTTACAATACTTTAGTGCGTCCAGTCTTACAGTACTGTTCGTCTGTATGGGACCCTTACCAGTTGGATCTGATTCAAGAGATTGAGAAGGTCGAAAGAAGAGCGGCAAGATTCGTGACTGGTACATTTATCCATCGCGAGAGCGTTACAAATCTCGTAGAAAGTTTGATGTGGGACGCACTTGTCGACAGACGACGCGCTAAACAAAACTTTCAAATCGCGCAATGATCACCATTCCAAGATAAGGGAAATTAGAGCTCGTACTGAGGCGTTCATACACGCATTTTTCGCTCGCGCGATCCCTGAGTGTTACAGAGGGGGGAAACATGACTTTAGCGCGAATTGTGCCCTCCGCCACACACCGCTTGGTGGCTAGCGGAGTATATATGTAGATGTCGGCAGCTCGTGGTCGTGCGGTAGCGTTCTCGCTTCCCGCGCCCGAGTTCCCGGGTCCGATTCCCGGCGGGGTCAGGGATTTTCTCTGCTTCGTGATGACTGGGTGTTGCGTGATGTCCTCAGCTTAGTTAGGTTTAAGTAGTTCTAAGGTCTAGGGGACTGATGACCATAGATGTTAAGTCCCATAGTGCTCAGAGACATTTGAACCATATATGTAGATGTAAATGTAGAAAGGGACTGGTCGACTTCCTTCCCCGTCCTTCCCTAATCCGATGAGACCGATGACCTCGCTGTCTGGTCTCCTTTCCCAAACATCCCAACCCCCCCCCCCCCCAATCTGCATGTCGAAGAATGGTGTTTACTTGCGACTGAAGGCATATGTCTTAATGTGTGACCGATAGTAACTCAGCGCCGAGCCCAAAACTGATTAGTCTACGAATATGAATCACTGGCGTAACAGAGTGAGTCTGCTGTTCTTTCCGGAATTTCGCACTGGCCAGGAGAAGCTTACAAATGCTAGAGCCAACCCCCCGTGGAACATCGGTTTATTATCCTTACATCGCACTGGGTATAATTTTAGTCTGGCTTGTTCGTATAGCTATAAAGAAACAGCATATACGCTGCCTGGCAAAAGATGTGAAACTCAGAATGTACGGTTGGATGTCAATGCAAATTTATACACACACACAGCATCTGCGGATATGTAAATCACTAGAGTTATAGATCCTTGTGACTTGTAAAATGGTAACCAATGTGTATTAGTGTTGTTTTTGTTTAGTGTTGTTGCCAGGTCTGGTAGGATACATAAGGGGCGTGAATACCGTAAGAGGTTGAGTGATTTGACAGAGTGTGAAATCGACATCAGTGTGACTATTCATTAAGCCGGCTAGTTGAATCGTGCAATATCCAGAACATGAGCAGGTCTAAGCGTCGTCATGCTTCCGGTCGAGCACGTCTGACCACCAGAGAGGAGGATCGCCGTATTATACATCAAGCACATCTACATTTATACTCCGCAAGCCACCCAAAGGTGTGTGGCGGAGGGTGCACATCCGCATCTGCAGCTGCCGTCCCATTCGATAACATGGAGTAAACTCCGCGCAACATCCTGCGTCATCCAGGACATCAGAGACAAGCAGCAGCTGGACTGGAAAATTACCATACCATTCCTAGACTGCTTCTGGAGTGTTTTGCTGAGGACTGAGCGTGAACTGCTGATGAATGACGTCGGATTCTGCTCAGTAATGAATCTCGTTTCTGCCTCATGCCGGGTGACCGTTGTCGACGATTATGGCGGCAATCTTTCCATATTTTCCAGACGCACATAGGCTTTACTCCAGGCCCCATGGTGTGGGGAGCCATCGGGTGTAACTTCAAGCTACGGTTGGTAATGACTGAGGGAGCCCTAACGGAACAATTGTCGTCCTTAGCGTTCTGCGTCCTCGTGTGTTAACTCTCATGAGGCAGTGTCGTCTACCGTTTTCTACTTGACAGCGCTCGTGCATACATGACACGTGTGACTACCAACTAGCTGCGTGTCTTCGCCGGCCGGGTGGCCGAGCGGTTCTAGGCGCTACAGTCTGGAACCACGCGACCGCTTCGGTCGCCGGTTCAAATCCTGCCTCGGGCATGGATGTGTGTGATGTCCTTAGGTTACTTAGGTTTAAGTAGTTCTAAGTTCTAGGGGACTGATGACCTTTGAAGTTAAGTCCCATAGTGCTCAGAGCTATTTCTTTGCGTGTCTTTGGGGTACTTCCTTGACGAGCATCTGTGACTGATACGACATATATGGGAGCAGTTCGGATGTCAACATCATTCCAGTGCAGGTACTCAGAATCTCAAGGATGATGTACAAGAGTTGTGGTCCAGTTGCCTCAGAAGAGGACACGACGGCTTTGTGTCATCCTTACCAACCGGTCAGTACATTCATCCAGGACAAGTAGATTGGGGTAGGGGAGCTGCTGGGTGGGAGAGAACGGCTGAACGTCATGCTGGTAAGTTGGTTCAAATTGCCATCTTCCTTGCAGGTTTTACTCGATATTGTAATTACTAAGACAACATCATGTGCGTTCTCAACCGTTGAAGTTTCTCCTCCTCACCTCGTTTGTGGGCGATAAATGCAGTTACACAACGGTGTTATGCCTTGAATTTTCGCGTTATCATGAACTAAAGTGAATATTTTTTCGTACAGAAGACAAGAACTGGATGTGACACATTGTAATGAACAAATATGATCTAAGAAAATTTGTGAACTCTTTTAACCGGTGACAACAGTCTATTGTGACTTATGGGAACCCAACATAAGGATATTGAAGATAACTTCAACTGAGTGTCACACTGAAGGTAGAAAAAATACTACTAAGAACTGTTATTTTTTTCAGTAAGGTAATTCTCTACTAAACAGAACAATAATACAGTTACAGTCTTTAATTGTTACTAAAGGCGATAAAAATTTCAATGTTTCGTCTCTCTGGCTAGCGGTCGCTCTAACTTGTTCAAAATAATTTAATATTAGACTGCTTACTCTCTTGATGGTTTATATTTAATTAACCTATATTTAGTTACAGCAGGATCCATTTTGTTCGAAAAAATGTATGAAAGAAACATAAGTGAAGCTAAGCCGAAATGCAGCCATAATCAGGATAGTTCAAAAGAATATTAACTTAATTCCACACCGTTCAAAATTAAGTTAAATGTTGAAGAGAATGTAATAATGCATTGCATTTGTTTCAAATATTGCGATGTGCTAAGCACAACTCGACACAGTTTATGTTGGAAGTTTTTAATAAATTGCAGTGTTGTTTTGCAAGTTTCATGATTAATTAGTGCAAATTATTTGAGTTGCTAAAGCAGTTTTAATATAATGATCCTAGAATCTAACTTCTTTAAATCATATAAATTAACACTAAAATGGCGCAAGGATTTAACTTCTGTTTTCATTCAGAGTAACTTAAATAGACGTGTGCCACATTCTGATTACATTTATTTTCTTCTTTTGAATCTACGCCACAAAGTGAAGGACCAAATTTGAACTTTTGGTTATGTTTTACTTCTTCTCTTATTTTGCTTATCGGTCGATTTAATTACATACTGTAACACATAAACCAGAAAAATCTATGCTGCATGATTAAACAATTAATTTACAAGCTCTGGTGCGTCTTTATGATACACACGAAATCACATTACGACGAATCAATGGAGATGAATCAGGATAGAAATATATACTTTTGGTTGTGTTGTAAATGTTCAAACGTTTTCTAAGGGACCAAACTGCTGAGGCCATCGGTGGCTAGACTTACACACTACTTAAACTAACTTATGCTAAGAACAACACACAGACACATTCCCTAGGGACGACTCGACCCTCCGGCGTCTCTAACCGGTTAAACTTGTCACTGGTTAGAAGTGGGTGCTGCAACATAACATGAAAAGAGGGAAAGATAAGGAAGGAAATCGGCTGTGCCCTTTTGAAGGAGCCATGGCAAAATTTGCCTTAAGGCACGTAGAGAAATCACGGAAGACTTGAAACTGCTGCTCGAACGCAGATTTTAATCGTCATCATCCCGAATTGTAGTCTAGTGCTCTAACCACTGTGTCAGCTCGCTTGGCAGCTGCATCTGAATAACTCTTGAGGAAGAGATAACACATGATTGTCGTGCAGAAACGTTTTTTGTCTTTATATCATGCAACTAGGAAACCGCATTTTGCACGTCATTTTTCACTATAAAAAGCACGTTGCATGGGGGCTTAATTAAATAGAATGCTAATAAATTTAATTTTAGTCGCTGTTTGTCCGATTGTCTCGTAACCGGTTGGCCCTGACTAGTATTACTCCGCAATCTGACTGCACAGAATAACAAGAAAGAATGAAAGGAAATTTCCGTTAAGACAATTAATTAATGAAGTCCCCAGCAACTTCTGTGTGTGGAAGTGTGATTCAACGTACACATCTGGCACGGTTCTTCCACGTTAAGACAAGATATTTTAAAACACCCTTAACACTGAAGTAATTAAAAAAAAACAGAAATACTATAATTGCATATAGAAACCAGAATTACAGTCTAATACAAGAACACGAGCCACATGCTTTGTTGACTGAACCTGTGACCAAGAGGCATTGTTATTTAGGACATTTAAAATAAAAAAAATTTCTTTACCTTCATATATATTGACGAAAAAATACACTCTCATCATTACAACATCCCCAATCGAACAACATCGGCTGTCTCGCCCACCACACGACATGCTCACAACTAGTACTCTATCGACATCGTCTCAAAAAGAACTGATCACGCCTACCTCAGAACTACAACTGCCCACAGCAACTTCTCAGCTGCAACTGCCAGTGGAGGCGGCTGAATAATACTTTTTGGCGCTGTGACCCAGTGCAGTCACCTTTCATACGCCCCTCCTCCACAGGCTAGAATTTGATGGTATTTTTGCCAGCATTGGTGGTGAAAATACCGCCAAATTCGTCCAAAAAAGTACAGACAAAAATAAAAGATAATATTAAATAAGTAAATACGACATAACTAAATAAATTTTGGCTTTGCACTCACCCTTCAATAACCTAATATATAAAATACAGTAAGGAATACAAATTTTTGCATATATGTGATTTTACATAATGGTTTACACAAGTATCATGTGGTTAAACAATTCAATCAATAGCGTCAGCAATGACGAATAGGTGCAGCTAAGAGTCTCATAACATTTAATAAACAGTAAACACACAAAAAATGAGTTTATACAAATATTCACATAAAATCCTTTCAATAGTTCAATAAACAAGTAGAGTCGTTGACAGTTCCAACAGTAGCACCCAGCAATGGTCAATAGGTGCAAATAGCAGTCCCATAACATTTCATCAGCAGTATTTAAACAGCTCCAACAATGGCACCCAGAAATGGCGAGCAGGCACAGGCGACATCAAGTGACATTATCTCAGTAGCAGCAGTTCCATCAGTGGCACCCAGCTAAGTTGAGCAGCTGCAGACACCAGCAAGAAGTGACCTCATCAGTAGCAGCAGTTCCACCAGTGGCACCCATTAATGTTGCTGGTGCAGACAGCAACAAGTGACATCATTTCAGTAGAAGCAGTTCCATCAGTGGCATCCAGCAATGTTGACCAGGTGCAGACAGCACCAAGTGACATCATCTCAGTAGAAGCAGTTCCATCAGTGGCACCCAGCAATGTTGAGCAGGTGCAGACAGCTGGCACCCAGCAATGTTGAGCAGGTGCAGACAGCTGGCACCCAGCAATGTTGAGCAGGTGCAGACAGCAACAAGTTGCATTATCTCAGTAGAAGCAGTTCCATCAGTGGCACCCAGCTATGTTGAGCAGCTGCAGACACCAGCAAGAAGTGACCTAATCAGTAGTAGCAGTTCCATCAGTGGCACCCATTAATGTTGCTGGTGCAGACAGCAACAAGTGACATCATTTCAGTAGAAGCAGTTCCATCAGTGGCATCCAGCAATGTTGAACAGGTGCAGACAGCACCAAGTGACAGAATCTCAGTAGAAGCAGTTCCATCAGTGGCACCCAGCAATGTTGAGCAGGTGCAGACAGCTGGCACCCAGCAATGTTGAGCAGGTGCAGACAGCAACAAGTTGCATTATCTCAGTAGAAGCAGTTCCATCAGTGGCACCCAGCTAAGTTGAGCAGCTGCAGACACCAGCAAGAAGTGACCTCATTAGTAGTAGCAGTTCCATCAGTGGCACCCATTAATGTTGCTGGTGCAGACAGCAACAAGTGACAACACCTCAGTAGAAGCAGTTCCATCAGTGGCACCCAGCTATGTTGAGCAGGTGCAGACAGCAACAAGTGACAACATCTCAGTAGAAACAGTTCCATCAGTGGCACCCAGCTATGTTGAGCAGCTGCAGACACCAGCAAGAAGTGACCTCATCAGTAGTAGCAGTTCCATCAGTGGCACCCATTAATCTTGACAGGTGCAGACAGCAACAAGTTACATCACTTCAGTAGAAGCGGTTCCATCAGTGGCACCCAGCAATGTTGAACAGGTAACAGTCCCTAATATTCACTATCACTAACCAGACAGTTCATCAGAGTTTATCAGTTTTTAAACATTTCCAAGTGGCACCCAGCAATGTTGAACAGGTGCAAGCACGAACAGCAGTTTGAATGCACACACGATTGCTTTTACAAAATTATTATTGATGCTCTTACACTAAACATACAGATTATAATAAACACATAAATGATATCAGATAATTGTCGTATTAACTATTACAAATACACAAATATCAGTAAACCTATAATGTTTATGGGTGTCAGTGCAAGCCACAACAAACAAGTAAAATATTATTTAGGAGGTAGGTCGGTACCAATTATTTCGGATTAGGAAAGTTAAACACACAAAACATACTCACTCATCTTTCATCCACATTTAAGTACTACTGTGTAATTGAGTAGTGTTAACTGTGTAATGCAATTCTGTCAAAATTTGATGCTCCATATGTGTACCAAGTAGTAGTGGTACAGTGTATAACAGTCCATAATAGTTAGTCAACGTCACGGTCATCATGTCAAGACCAATGTTTGCCAAGGCAACTTTTTCTGAAAAACTGTCAGTGTGCCATGATAGGCAAATACTTATTTTCTCAAAAAAAAAGTATATGCTGTTTATTCATGTAACAAAGTGTTTGTGTGTAGACAATCTTCTAGTGTTCTAGTCTGCCATCTTCATCCTCCTTGTTCTATATAAACGAACAACAAAAAAATTATTCCTCACTTACTTTACCTCTTATCCACCAAAACTCTAATAATCATCAGCATCACATAGTCTTAATACTTCAATAATACCTCTTCAATACGTCGATACATATAAACCTTATCACCAATATCATTTACCTTACCTCTTATCCACCAAAACTCCAATAATCATCTACATTACACAATCTCAATACTTCAATAATACTTCTTCAATACGTCGATACATATACCAATATCATTTCACTTCCATAACAACTCTTTCCTCTAGTCAGTCTCCTCGAACAAGTACAGATAAAATCTTAGTGCAAACTTCAATTCATCATCCCATGCAATCCAACGTCATAATGTCCACACACAACCTATGTGTAATCCATCTGACCCAAATCTTCAACTCATTATGAATTATAAAATACATTTTGGTTACCTTGTCCATCATTAAATAAAAGAAATGCATACATGACCTCCAACAGCCTTTATTTTGAATAACTTTCAGTAAGTACGAGTACGGAGTGTGAATGATCGAAAAAATTCAGTGTGTACACCACTTCAAGAATCATGGCACAACAGAAGCAAACATGTGGAGTATTTATTGTGTCACTTGCTATTTCAATTGCTCGCGAAGAATGCAGTGTAATAACTGACACTGGTCTAAACCTAGTGTTATGTCATGTCGTTAGCTTCCTTTCTACTAGCATAAATTTATACAGCTTCCATAAAACCTCCAGCTCATGCGACTTAAATGAAGTTTCTTGTACCAATGTCATTCGTAGAATTATAGCAGTTCATTTTCTTATCTTAAAATATAAGGCACTGAGCGTAAGCAAAACATGAAATAGCGAGTAAATGTACCAGTAGAGAACAGAATGTTAACAAGCGGATGTAGCACAATCCCTATTACCAGGCTGTGCCAAGCGAACAATCTATAATTAATACCATAGTGTGACCCAAACTCCATATTCCTACACCGCATATCAGCATTTCAATATACCAAATTAAATAGTAGTTACGACAACAAAACATAAATGTGTAAATATGGAATCCATACGCAAAACAGCAAATATGTATCTTACATAATAAACAGATCATTAGCATCATATCAGCATAGCAAATAAATGTTCATATGTAATTTTAATAAGTAAACATGAAGGCGCAAACAGATAAATCACAAAGTATAACCTACAAACATAACAATATTAGCACAACAAATCACGTGACAATTATAATTTAAATAAATAAGCACATCAGACACATAATAAAAAAAATGTGACATCAGTGAAAAAGCAGTGCAGCCAAGCGATGCATAATATACATAATTAACAATCCTGTTCATTAATCAATCATTGTCAAAATCAGTTAACACAAAGTATAAATCACGTAATCGAGAGCAGCAAATTACGTCTAAAGTACGTACCTAAGTTGGAATATGTTACCTGAAAAATGAACTCAATTAATAGTTACCTTTTTAGTTTATTACTTTCTTCTTCGAAATTACATTCTTCCTGAAATTTTCTCGATAGCAAGTCCTCTTAACGTCGAACACACACAGAATTTACCTGAAGTTCTTAAATATTTTATACAACTGTATCCTGAAAAAAACTGAACGTTAATAACAGAATTCATCAATTCACTATAGCTTTATACTGAATTTATTCGGAGTAATTAGACTCTGTATTTGTTTAGGCTGTCAGTGCATTCGCACTGAGCGCTCGATCAGCTGTAGGTACGCGTGACGTAGGAAGTAATTATTTGCGGTCTACGGCTGCCTTGTGCGGCGCGCAGACTTGACGGTTGCTTTGAGTATGTGCCGCCGCCGGAACACGTCGCGGTATCCTTGTACTCTCCGTGTGTTTACGTATAACTGTTAGTTTCTCAAAAGTATGTCATTCCACACAAATTTTAACGTTCGATATATGATGTATTCCCTTACATTTAAGAGTTTCTACTTCGACAGTGTTATAATGAATAATTTTGCGAATTCTATATGGATCGTTATAAAGCAGAAAAAATTGCGACGTAAGCCTTTTCCTTTGTGAGACAAACGATAAGACTTAATTAACACATTTTGACCAACTGACAAGGTTTTTAAACGAGCAGGACGTTTAGCTGATTTCTCTCTTCTAGCAGCCGCAGTATTTTGTAGAGCCAGACTGACAACTTCAGAATGCCGCAGTTTCCGTGAAGGCGGAAAAGGAACGATTTCAGAAATGCGATTTGTTGGTGCTTTATTTTTAATATCAATATAGGCGGTAAAGACGTAGAATCATTAAGGAGTTCCTTCAGAATGTTTTGAAAAATATGCAGATACTGATCCCACGATCTGTGATTCTGATGACAATAAAGTCGACACAATTGATGATTTCCTTCATCCATCTCTCTGAAGCGTTAGATTGAGGGTGAAAAAGTGAAATGAACATTGCTTTAATCTTACGACGCCGCAGAGTACGAATCCAAATATTAGAGCGAAACTGTTATCCATTATCTGATATAACCTTATCAAAATGACCCACTTTTTTAAGAAAATGTTTGATGAAAGCATTAGATACTGAACGAGCTGTTGTTTCGCGTAAAGGTGTAAAACACACATATTTTGATGTCAATTCCACTGCTACCAAAATGTACGCAAAACCATCAGTAGAACGAACCACTGGACCGAACAAATCGACTGCAGCCACGTCCTTTAATTTCGCTGGAATGATAGGAAACAACGGTGCTCTGTGAGAAATAGTTGGCGGCTTAGCCTTCTGACATAATTTGGATTTGGCAAGAACAGATCGAATAAGTTTTTCCATATTACTGAAGTAGCAATTTTCTCTTAATTTATGAAAGCATTTTCTGGGACCAAAGTGTGCTTAACTGAAATGTGTATAACAAATCAATTTATTAACCCACTCATCAGGAATGCAAACTAACCAAACAGAGTTGTCGACCGATTTTCGTTTAAAAATAATATCATTGTGAACTAAATAATACTGTCTAATCGCTACGCTTTCTTTCCTCCTCCACTTCTCCTTAATGTCCTTCCAGATTGGATCCTTGTTTTGCTCCTAGGCGATGTCCTGGAGCCAAGACGAAATAAAGTTTTCAAACGCAACACCTTGAATATACATCAAACAATAATTGTTTTCTTTGCAGTCCTCCTCAGCACTTTGTTTCAAACCCATAGGTGCACGTGTTAAAGCATCAGCAATAATATTCGAAGAACCCTGTATGTAAACAATACTAAAGTCAAATTCCTGTAGATACAGCGCCCATCGTGACAATCTTCCATGAGTTAATTTTGTTGACATAAGAAATTCCAGAGCTCGATGATCGGTGTAAACCTTAGTATGTCTGCCATACAAAAATATGCGAAATTTTGTGAAAGCCCAAACAACATCCGAGGCTTCAAGTTCCGTAATCGAATAAGTCTTTTCTGATTTAGAGAGAACACGACTTCCAAATGCAATAGTTTTCTGTACTACAACGCCGTTTTCTTCTATCTCTTGAAATAAGTGTGCACCTAGACCTTTGTATGAGTCCGTCGCCAAACAAATATCTTTAGATAAATCCGGATGTGAAAGAAGTGGAGCAGCAACTAAAGCAACACGAAGTTGTTCAAATTCTGCTTGAGCTTCTTCATCCCAACACCAATTAGAATTCTTTCCAGATAGTTCACATAAACGAGGCGTGGCCAAACCGTCCAATCTAACAAAGAGTCTAAGAAAATTACAGACACCAAGGAAACTACGAACATCACGTTTTGTAGTAGGAACGGTATAATTACGAATAGAGTCTAGTTTTTCTGGATCAGGAAGAATACCTTCTGTAGAAATAATATGACCAAGAAATTTGACCTAAGAACGACCAAATTCAGATTTCTCCAAGTTCACTGTCATGCCAACTCTTGCAAAAATACGTAATAATGAATCCAAAATTTTCCTATGCTCACTCCAAGAGCGTTTAGCAATAAGAATATCGTCAACATATGAAGTATTATTGTCACGAAGATAAACAGGTAAAATTTCGTTTAAACTACGAATGAATGCTGCTGAAGTTACAGTAAGTCCAAACGGTGATTTCCGAAATTGATAACAGTTACCAAAGGCTAAAAAGGCAGTGTATTTTCTACAATCAGGGTGGAGTTCTATTTGCCAAAAACTTGCGTGCATATCAATCGTGGATAAAACTTGAATTCCATGGAAATGTTGAAGAAGTTCACCTAGATTTTGTGAACGGTCAGTTTCAGGAATGATATTATTTATCTGTCTGGAATCCAGGACCAAACGAATTGATCCATCCTTTTTAAGAACGACGTGTAATGGGCTAGTATAAGGACTGACTGCTGGCTCAATAATGAGTGATCTAACATGTATTGAAGTTCACTCTTAACCTTGTCTCTGTAAGCCAAAGGAATAGCGTACGTGTTTCCTCGAAATGGTGTGTGTGTGTGTGTGTGTGTGTGTGTGTGTGTGTGTGTGTGTGTTCTTTTACTTTAAATAAATATTGTACGCCTTGTATAGTTCCTGTGTGATGACTAAATACTGTAGCATGTGACGTCAAAATTTGGTGCAGTTCTTCTCTTGCAACGTCATCTGGCACTTCAGCTTTCTTAACCTTTTCATTAATTAATTCTACGCTATTAATTAAATCATCCATCCCGTCTCTGTATCTATTGTCGTTGTCATGAATGAACACATTGTCGTCATAATGCACAGCGAAAACATCAGAGGTAAGAAACCTTAAACATTTTGTGTCTCATTCGGATTTCATTAAACACTAGAAAAATTTCAAACATCTCGGCATTCCGGCAACAGAAGTTCACACTTCCTTCCTTAATGTTTAAAATTGCCTTATGTGTGTTAAGAAACTCCATACCTAATATAATTTGTGTACTGAGTAATGGAACAATAATAAAATTAGCAGAAAATTCACATCCTTGACAAATGAAATTTAAGTTCATCTGTTGTTTGACTTCCACACTTTTTCCAGAAATAGCTCCTTGAATTGTAGTTTTAGAAACAGGTAACACAGGACAAACAATAATTCTTACACATATACGAAAAACTGATTCACTAATAACATTCAATGGGCTCCCAGAATCTAAAACTGCAGTGAACTTATTCTTACCCACACGTACTTCAATAACAGAATGTAAAAATGCGTTAAATTATTTTCCTTTTCGTCTAGAAAAATGTCTCTCATGTCTTCCAGGCGTACCTAGTGTAAAGTCGTAGTGTTATTGCTTTCTGAACCGTCTATATTGCTGCCAGAAGCCGAAGGTACAAGTAATTGTCGATTGTTTACGTCACGTCTTTGATTATTCACGTCATTTCGCGGATCAATTTCTACGATTTGCACTTGTCTCTCTGAATTTCTGTCACGCGGAGTATGCCAATTAGGCCCCTCCTGTCTGTTACATGTAAATTCTTGGTTGTGTCTGTTATTAAAATTTCTGTTTTCCTGTCTGTCTGCATGACTACTTCTAGTGTAATTTCGACTGTCACTTCTGAAATTATTGTTATATCTACTGCACTGGTTATTTCTATAGTAAGAATTCCTATTATTGTAAGAATAATTTCTGTCTTGATGATACCGATTACTGTTTCCGTATGATTGACCATTCCGGTAGGAATTTCCGTTATTATAATTGTCTGTGTAATTTCTGTTAGAACGTCTGTTATTGTCATAAGGGTGGTATCTATTGTCCTGTCTGTTTCGTTCGTCATTCTCAAAATTACCGCTTTAATGTCCGTTCCGATCAATATCCCTTCTGTCTGGAAATCTATTGTGATTACCGTTACTGAAAAAATTAAAAGAAGTCCCGTCATCGTTGTCACACTCAGGTTCTTGTAGCAAAGTCTTAAAAGTCTCAATGTCGTCTTTACATCTTCCGGCTAAAGCAATTTGTCTTATCGATTGTGGCAGCTTAGTTAAACAACTGCGAATTAATTCAGTCGGGCTATAAGGGTTGGAAAGGAATTGATTCTTTCGAATCATGTCTTCAAAGTATTCTGCCGGCGTGCGGAACTCAGACTGTTTAAAATTACGCTGCATAATAAGACTATGTTTGACTCTGTCTTGCGTGTTTTCGGACCAATATGCCGATAGAAATGCATGATAAAAATCATTTAAATTATTGCAATCTCTAATAAGTGCGCGCATCCGCGTCGCCGGTTCCTTTTCTAAATATCCCCACATAAATTCCATTTAGTGACTTAGTGGCCAATTTGGTGGAAGTGCGCACATAAATTTATGTAACCATGAACATGGATGTATGTCATTCTTAGAATTGCGAAAGATTTTAAATTTCAGAACAGTTAAAAAGTGTTTATAATTAAAGTTTTCTCCTCGTGGCGACAAAGACCTACCGCGTCTGTCCCAGTCCCAATGTCGATTATTGTCAAGTTCGCGCACCTGGCGCTCTTGTTGCTTCCCGTAAGTGAAATAAATTATTTTCTTCAAACCCCTCTGCTATCTGTTATTCTACATTTCTTCTGCTGTCTTTTCCTACGATTTCGCCTTCAAGTTGTTTGACTTGCTTTCGTAATGCCTCAAATTCCCTTTTAAAGCGTTCATTAAATTTTCCCTGATTTTCAACATGTTCATTTATGTACTGGTACTCTTCGGTTTCTACAAATGGCAATGGAGCTGTATCATCTGAATCTCTGTCCCTATTTAATATAAGATTTGTCAATTTATCTGAAATCTTCTCAACTCTTTCCGATAAGTTACCTATTTTTTCTTTATGTTTATTTACGTCTTCCGTAAGTGTCGCCACTCTGGTTTCAGTATTGACACATTTAGTAATTAACTGTTGGCACTGTTGTGTTAGGTTATTTATTCTGTCATTTGGTACAGATTCCTCGATTCTTTCAAATATTTATTCCTTATCGTGTGCGCGTTGTAAATTTAAATCTGAAATTATTTTCTTTTTTCCTGTTCTCTACCCTGTTCCTTTTGTCTGATTTCTATTGAAATTAATCTATTATTGTGAGCATTCAAACTTCTTCTCTAATTTCTTTCTTTTATTCATCTTTCATGTTTTTAAAACATGTCCCTATTCGTGAGTCTAACCGTGTTTCCATTGTTCTCATATCAGTTTCTAACCGTGTTGCCAAAGTCCCCATCTCTGTTTTTAATTCAGATTCTAACTGTGATCCCAAATTTAATTTAGCAATCATCAACTGTACCATATTAACTGGTTCGAAATTCTTTTCACCCCTAACATTTCCCGCAAAACCAACTTCTTTCGTCATAGCTGTAAAGTTATGTGTGTTCGATACTATTCCAGAATCTTCTGTCGTTAATCTCGTATTCTGAAAATATTTTGATTGTGAAAAATTTTTAACTAGTTCGGGTCTGTTTTCCCTGCTTATTAAATTATTTTCTACTTCATTATTCATCATACTGTTCTCCTGTGTTGGCGAGTTCGCCATGTTAACAATTTCGTCATTCTGACTATCCATCATTTTTGCCTTTTTCTTCGATCGCGTAATCATTTACAAAACATAGAAAACTCGTCACTATACGATAATTACACACCAAATGACACTTTACAACCAACAATACCATTCACACGAAATGCTTCCCGACAAACACGCCTAACGAAGACTTAAAACCTTCACAATTGCACAAAATTGTCAAACCCGTATACAAGACATGAAAAATTAAATTCTGCCAAAATACCATTAAAGGAATGACAAGACAACTACAAATGTTCAGTTACCAAATCTACAAATGCAATATAGACCACAATTACTAAACTACAAATTACTACAACAATAATACTGTCTGCTATTTTTACTATCAAAAGAATTCCAAGGGACGATCCGAAGCAGCGGTCGCCACGTGCATAGGGGCTTAATTAAATAAAATGCTAATAATTTTAATTTTAGTCGCTGTTTGTCCGATTACGAAGTCTCGTAACCGGTTGGGCCTGACTAGTATTACTCCGCAATCTGACTGCACAGAATAACAACGAAGAATGAAAGGAAATTTCCGCTAACATAATTAATTAAGTCCCCAGCAACTATAAAAGATACGAAACAACAAAGCACAAATGTAACTGTTCTGTGTGTGGAAGTGTGATTCAACGTACAAATCTGGAACGGTTCTTCCACGCTAAGACAAGATATTTTAAACACCCTTTACACTGAAGTAATTAAAAAAAAACAGAAATACTATAATTGCATATAGAAACCAGAATTACAGTCTAATACAAGAACACGAGCCAGATGCTTTGTTGACTGAACCTGTGACCAAGAGGCATTGTTATTTAGGACATTTAAAATAAAAAAATTTCTTTACCTTCATATATATTGACGAAAAAATACACTCTGATCATTACAACATCCCCAATAGAACAACATCGGCTGTCTAGCCCATCAGAACAACTGCACACGACATGCTCACAACTAGTACTCTATCGACATCGTATCAACATGCACTGATCACGCCTATCTCAGAACTACGACTGCCCACAGCAACTTCTCAGCTGCAACTGCCAGTGGAGGCGGCTGAATAATACTCTTTGGCGCTGTGACCAAGAGTAGCCACCTTTCAACGTCTTAGGGTAAGGTGTACAAAGCTTAATGTTAAGACAGGTGTAGTGCTCTTAGTGAACGCATGGTAAGTAAACTGTCCAGAACATCGTCAGACCTAAACTTAGACTATGCGAATGAAAAGTTCATGCTGGTGGTCAATGCGTTCTTCTGGGATAAAATAAGACTATAGCACTGAATTTAAACATTTCTGTGATTTACCAAAATATTATGGCATGTAGCATACCATACACTGATCACCCGGAACATTGTGACCACCTATTTAACATATGGTGGGTCTACTTTTGGCGTGGATAACAGCTGCGACGCGTCGTAGCATGAAAGCAATGAGGCCTAGACAGGTCGCTGTACGGAGCTGGCGTCACGTCTGCACGTACATTCATATAGCCTGATGCCACGCACAATGATATCTCAAATGTGTTGGGAGTAATAAGGGCAGCACATCAACCTGAACTCGCCACTGAGTTCCTCAAACTATTCCGTTACACTCCTGGCCTTGCGACGTGGCGCATTAACATGTTGCAAAATGCCACTGACCTCGGGAAACATGATACTCATGTAGGGATGTAGGAGGTTTGCGAGCAGTGTATGATACTCCTTCGCTATCATGGTGCCTTGCACGACCTCCAGTGGACGAATGGATGCCCACGTGAATGTTCCCCAGAGTGTAATGGAGCTACCGCGCACTACAGGCGTCAAGGCGCTGAGGGAGTCGACGGTTCGCGCCCTCCTGTCGATATGATAAATACGTTATCGGGATTCATCAGACCATGCAACGCTCTGCCAGTGCGCCAAAGTCCATTGCCGATGATCACGCGCCCATTTCTGTCGTAGTTGCCGATGTTGTGGTGTCAACATTTGCACACGCATCAGTCATCGGCTGCGGAGGCCCATCGTTGGGAGTGTTCGGTGCAATGTGTGTTCAGACACACTGGTACTCTGACAAGCATTAAAGTCTAATCTTAGTTCCGCCACAGTTTTGTGCCTGTCTGATTTACTGGTATGCCCAGCCTGCGACGTCCGACATCTGCAGTGACGGGTGGCCGACCAATCCGACGACGTCGGGACGCGGTTTCACTTTGGATTCGTCACGTGTTGAAGACACTCACCACAGTATTCCCAGAGCACCCGACAAAACGTGCAGTTTCCGAAATGTTCGTGCCCATACTCTTGGCGATCGCAATCTCCTTCCAGTCAAACTCAGATAGATCACGCCTTCCCCATTCTACACAGGGACAGCACCCTCACAGATATTAAATTCAACATGAATGTGTCTGACTAGCAGTTATTCCTCGTCACGTGACGCTGCTACCGCCTTGACGGGTTTACATAGATAGTAGGTCGCTGGTCATAGTGTTCTGGCTGATCATAGTAGTAGTACACTTTCAGGAATTGCTTTAATGAACTTTATTTGTAAAGTGACAACTGAAATACATAATACACTGACCGGAAAGTCGCAACACCAAGAAGAAGTTGTGCGATATAGATGAAAGTTGGTAGGCGTGTTTCTACATGTGGGAGGCGATGTCTATCCACATTTCGCACCAGTGGCGTAAGAGTGCAGCTAGCAGCACCACGAGAAGGATGCCAATTAGGTTTTCTTTAAATACACGCTGTAACAGTCGTGATCGCTAGTTATTTTGAGATTGGACGTGGTGAGTTCATGTCAGTCAAGAATGCCTTTAATGTGGCAAAGACGTCATTATCAGCACCTCACTGAGTTTGAGCGAGATTTGGTAAGAGGGCTACGAGAGGCTTGATATTCTTTCTGAAAAAAATTGGTAAGAGTGAAGCCACTGTACATGCTGGCTGCCAGCGGTTGGCTAGAGAACATACAGTTGCAAGAAGACTGGCCTCTGGATGGTGACGTGACACTACTATGAGGGAAGACCATCGTGTTAGGTGTACGGCTCTGGTGCACTGTCCTGCATCGGCATCAGCAATATGAGCAGCAGTTGGTACCACAGTGACACAACAAAGTGCTACAAAACGGTTACTTCAAGGAGAGCTCCTAGCCAAGACGGCGCCTTTGGCGTGCATTCCACCGACCCCAAACCACCGCCATTTGGGACTTCAGTGTCATCAAGTGACAGCTCGTTGGAGGAGAATGTAGAGGTGTGTTGTGTTTCCTGATGAAAGCTGGTTCTGCTTCGATACCAGTGATAGCCGTGTGTTAGGTAGGAGGACAGATGGCGGCCTGCAACTAACCTGTCTACGTTGGACGCACTGGAACTACACCTCGATTTATGGTCTGGGGTGCGGTTTCAGAGATTCCTGCACTTGCATGGGACCTGTGGTAGTTCAGCTGTGAACAACGTCCATCCCTTTATTCTTTACTTCTTATCCGACTGCGATTTCATTCCTCAGCAGTATAAGTGGCATTTTCTCGGAGCCAGAAACGTGCTAATGTGGTTTGAGGAGCATTGTAGTGAACTCACGTTGATGTCTCTGTGACCAAATTCGCCTGATGTAAATCATATGGAACCCATCTTGGACGCCATTGTGCGCCAACAACCCATGTGTAAATCAGCGGCCCGTAATTTACGACAATTGCATGAGCTATGCTAGACATTTAATGCCACATGCCTCCAGAAACCTACCAACAAACTGTAGGATGCCTTATATGCAGAATCAGTGATGTATTTTGATCTAAGAAGCAGTGCGGCTGGTCTCGGCGGAGGTTCGAGCCCTCCCACAGGCATGAGTGTGTGTGTTTGTCCTTAGGATAATTTAGATTAAGTAGAGTGTAAGCTTAGGGACTGATGACCTTAGCAGTTAAGTCCCATAAGATTTCACACACATTTGAACTTTTTTTTTTTTTTTTGATCAAAGAAGGACAAACAGGCTATTAAGACGGTGGTCATAATGTGTTGGCTCATCAGTGTAATAATATTAATAACAGTGGCAAGCCGGTCGCTGTGACAGAGCAGTTCTAGGCCTTTCAGTCCGGAACCGCGCTGCCGCTGCGGTCGCAGGTTCGAATCCTGCCTCCGGCATGGATGTGTGTGATGTCCTTAGGTTAGTTAGGTTTAAGTAGTTCTAAGTCTAGGGGACTGATGACCTCAGATATTACGTCCCATAGTGCTTAGGGCCATTTGAACCATTTGAACAGTGGCTAGTAGCATGAAAGACTAATGTAACAAAATCTGTAGTACGCAGCTCAGTACGTTCCCCACGAAATTCATATAGTTGTCTTTTTTTCAGTTGCTTTAATGGAAAAAAATCACAATTCAGCTTTTCAAAGTTGTTTCACACACTTTTGTTGCAATGAAAAATGCTTTTTGTGTTGAAAAGACAGATCTAGAGTGGGAAATACGTTACACTAAAACCTAAAGACTTCGTTTACTGGCAGCAGGTGAAAAAATTAAAAACTAATGCAACACACACACACACACACACACACACACACACACACACACACACACACACACACACACACCATCATCACATGTGTACACAGTACACATTCCTTTTCCCCATAATATTTACAGGGTTATAATTAACTGTCAGCGGTGCGTCGGAAACAAACAACTTGACTCCCAGGAGAACGTATATCTAGTGACCGTAGGTACGTTAGTCGCTTGGAGAGAAGACGGCTGGAGACTGAAATACTGAATCGCGACACAATTTGTGGGTTCCATCGCCATTAGGAGGATGCGAGGGTTACAATTAACTGTCAGTGGTGCGTCGGAAACAAGCAACTCGACTCCCACGAGAACGTCCATCCGGTGATCGTAGCCACGTTAGTCACTTGGAGGGAAATCGGCTGGAGACTGATGTATTGCATCGCGACGCAGTTTGTGTGTTCCATCGTCATTACGAAGGTCCGAGGGTTACAATTAACTGTCAGTGCTGAGTCGGAAACAAGCAACTTGACTCCCACGGGAACGTCCATCCGGTGATCATAGCCGCGTTAGTCGCATTGAGAGAAATCGGCTGGAGACTGCTGTATTGAATCGCGACGGAGCTTGTGTGTTCCATCGTCATTAGGAGGGTGCGAGGGTTACAATTAACTGTCAGCGGTGAGTCGGAAACAAGCAACTTTACTCCCAGGAGAAGGTCTATTCGGTGACCGTGGCTGCGTTAGTCGCTTGGAGAGAAGTATCGATGTATTGAATTTCTACGCGGTTTGTGTGTCCACCGTCATTACGAGGGTGCAAGGTTTATAATTAACTGTCAGTGGTGCGTCGGAAACAAGCATCTTGACTCCCATGATATGCAGACAGCTCACACACTCACACACACACACACACACACACACACACACACACACACACACACACACACACCTATTTATGCTCTGACATACGGCAATTAACGTTCAACATTTTCACTTTATTTGCATGAAATAAATACATCCAGACTCTCACTATTACCTGAGCGAGTGGTGTGAGTAGAGAACGGTATCGATCTCATCCTCAAAAATGAACAGTATGTCACCATCGTGTAGTAGACTGGCTTTCAATTGTGATACAGCTTATACAACATGATCTCACAATCGATCGCTTACTCAGTGCTCCATATGTGGTACAGTGTCAACACCATAGACTAGGCACTCATAGTACTTAGTAGTGAACACCATTAAGGTCACATGACACACAACCTTCACCCGCCTTTGGGTAACAACTGTATCTTCACAGTGCGCATTTGGTTTTATCTGAGACTCTGAATCTGCAACCCATTCGCCTCATCTCTCATTAGGCCTTTACACGGTTCTTTTAGGATACTGAAGTATGTCCCATACCCATTAGGACTGACTCTGTGAAATTCCAACTGCATTGCGATCGCCCGACCAGTTGTAGCATTACGATCCTCAGCTGTGTAGGATAGTCAATGTATTGCCGCAATAGGCATCCAGGGTAGGAATTTTTTTAGTACGCTAGCGTTTTGGGAGAGAATTCGTCGAATTCGATTCGAATACTCAGAAGTAGGTTCCTAGTTTCTCCTCCATGACGATACCATAACCTACAAAGCGAAGACTGTGTACGAGCTTTTGGCTAGCAAATTAATCAGTCCTGGATCACCCACAGTATTCGCGGGATTTGGCACAGACGACTTCCTGTTGTTCCCAAATGGAAGCTGGCGATGAGCGGATACCGTTATTACGCAGTTAAGAACATCCAAGAAAACTCTACTGCAGTAGTTAGTGCAGTTTCAAGAAAGTGGTACAGTGACTATTTCAAATCACTTTTAAAACGATTTCAGCGTTGTTGTCAGGGGAGGATTATTCTGAATAAATACAGTGATGTTGTGAACATAGCCCATGACTTTTATTTTCCATAGCCACAGTCCTAATGGAAATGGAACACTGCGTATGTCAACAGAATTATGGGTCGCATATCCCTCACATATTGACGATGACAAGGCACACATCATTTTTCGTAGGTAGTGTCTCCTTTAACATTTAGCCTGGCAATATTATAATTTGCACCATAACGTCCATTCCAACGGTAGACAATGTGAATTTGCCAATGGTTTCTGAAATTCCTCATTGTCTTACGGAAATGTGCATTGTTCATTAATTTTAAAAAATCTGTTCCAAAGTCACATGTTGTGAAAGCCTTCTGTTAGGTATTGACAGCAACACAGTCCTTCTACCAACGTCACTGGTTCAAGCATATAGCGTAGGCGACTCTAATGATTTTGATGCCCAGTCTCAGACACTCCTGGAGGTTTCGGTAGTGCAATACATATCTCAGCTTACTCTCCCACCATCTTCGTCAGCTTGGGGATGGAACCATTGCACAGAACGTGGTCCTCCGGACATAGCAGCCAGCCGCTGTCCACATCATGCTGGTATATGCCAGTCCTAGTCGAGTATCTGAGAACTTTCCGAATCCAACTACTTCATCAGACAGCCATTGAAATTTTCGAAACGGCAGATATTGTAGCATGACGTGTCCATGTAAGTTTTTTACATGCAGGTATAAGGACGTAAATCAAATCGTTGGATGAGTTGAACTTTTCGTCCATTCACGGGCATTTGCATCAGCGTGGCTATGCACACATTGGCAAGGTCTCCCATGACTCTTGCTTTCGAAAAAGAGCAACACGTCGACATCAGTCTGCAGTTTAATGATGAAAAGTGCCTTTCTCAACATAGAGTCTCACGAAAGTCCTGGCACAATTTGATACGAGAGATCCAGCGTGTATGTGGTCAAAAAAGCACTCCAGAATATCTCAAAATACACTCCTGGAAATGGAAAAAAGAACACATTGACACCGGTGTGTCAGACCCACCATACTAGCTCCGGACACTGCGAGAGGGCTGTACAAGCAATGATCACACGCACGGCACAGCGGACACACCAGGAACGCCGGTGTTGGCCGTCGAATGGCGCTAGCTGCACAGCATTTGTGCACCGCCGCCGTCAGTGTCAGCCAGTTTGCCGTGGCATACGGAGCTCCATCGCAGTCAACACGTGGGGCGTGAGGTCTCCACAGTACATCGATGTTGTCGCCAGTGGTCGGCGGAAGGTGCACGTGCCCGTCGACCTGGGACCGGACCGCAGCGACGCACGGATGCACGCCAAGACCGTAGGATCCTACGCAGTGCCGTAGGGGACCGCACCGCCACTTCCCAGCAAATTAGGGACACTGTTGCTCCTGGGGTATCGGCGAGGACCATTCGCAACCGTCTCCATGAAGCTGGGCTACGCTCCCGCACACCGTTAGGCCGTTTTCCGCTCACGCCCCAACATCGTGCAGCCCGCCTCCAGTGGTGTCGCGACAGGCGTGAATGGAGGAACGAATGGAGACGTGTCGTCTTCAGCGATGAGAGTCGCTTCTGCCTTGGTGCCAATGATGGTCGTATGCGTGTTTGGCGCCGTGCAGGTGAGCGCCACAATCAGGACAGCATACGACCGAGGCAAACAGGGCCAACACCCGGCATCATGGTGTGGGGAGCGATCTCCTACACTGGCCGTACACTTCTGGTGATCGTCGAGGGGACACTGAATAGTGCACGGTACATCCAAACCGTCATCGAACCCATCGTTCTACCATTCCTAGAACGGCAAGGGAACTTGCTGTTCCAACAGGACAATGCACGTCCGCATGTATCCCGTGCCACCCAACGTGCTCTAGAAGGTGTAAGTCAACTATCCTGGCCAGCAAGATCTCCGGATCTGTCCCCCATTGAGCATGTTTGGAACTGGATGAAGCGTCGTCTCACGCGGTCTGCACGTCCAGCACGAATGCTGGTCCAACTGAGGCGCCAGGTGGAAATGGCATGGCAAGCCGTTCCACAGGACTACATCCAGCATCTCTACGATCGTCTCCATGGGAGAATAGCAGTCTGCATTGCTGCGAAAGGTGGATGTACACTGTACTAGTGCCGACATTGTGCATGCTCTGTGCCTGTGTCTATGTGCCTGTGGTTCTGTCAGTGTGATCATGTGATGTTTCTGACCCCAGTAATGTGTCAATAAAGTTTCCCCTTCCTGGGAAAATCAATTCACGGTGTTCGTATTTCAATTTCCAGGAGTGTATCTACAAGTATGTGTACGTCGGTACCTATATAAAGTTGAGTATACTGCACTAAATTAAAGATGCTGAATTCCTGCAAAAACAACCACCGCACGCCCATATTCCCATATCCGTTCAAAAAAAAATTCAAATGTGTGTGAAATCTTATGGGACTTAACTGCTAAGGTCATGAGTCCTTAAGCTTACACACTACTTAACCTAAATTATCCTAAGGACAAACACACACACACCCATGCCCGAGGGCTAATCGCGAGCGGCCTCATATCAGTTATGGAACTGCCCGTGAGGTTACTGGTGAACGCGACTATGTCATGAAATGTGCTTTCATTGAACCTCCCCATTGAGTCCAAATATTAGTATGGACGACACCGTTCTTTGTGGTGAGATGAAAGGTTTTATCATTAGAGCATTCAGCTCTAGTACAGTACATATCCTCCTGATGCAATGTCTCAGCAAGTTTCTGAAACGGTGGTGCACAGATTAGGGCTAATCTATGACGTGAAGAAAATGAGATGTCTTTTTAATGCTCTCAGACTGAACAATAAACTTATCATTTCTCAAGCTGAAAGCAGCCAAGCACTCAACTAGGATGTGAGCATCTGTCCCGCTGAAATTGAGCAAGAAAAACGGATATGTCTCCCTGTAGTTAGTATTCCAAGTTGCATGAAATGTGTGCTGTACCGTTGAGCTTCCCTGTTAAATGACAGTGGTCGCTATACAAAACTACCGGTTTTCTATCTAACGGCAGTCCACAAATACGATAATCAACTGTGTTCATGTATAATGCATCGTTTTCCTGCGTTTGCTCATGGAGGCGCTCAAGGAGCAAGCATCTGGCAAAATTATCAGTTGTATATGAAATTAAGTAATTAATACTGGAGTCACATGTGGATAAAAACTGATACACCACCACGTGTGGTTCGTACCACTCTTCTGAAGGCATTGTGTGAGACAGTGGGTTCATCCTTACAGTGCTTCGCAGAAGCCAGCAGACACCTGAAATTAGTGTATACCACAGGGAGACAGCGCTCCTGATGGCGGTCTCATATAGATTTTAAGAACTTTTTTGCATTCGTAGGCATTTCCACATGTAACAATTCCTGTGTAAATGAATATATCAGATTCTCTGCTAAATATTCGCTCAGAGTAAACCCGCTGAGACATCTACAATAACCATGTCGTTTATGATCATGTGTACTTCATTGGGAGAAAACAAGGCGGGACACGTTTCTGATCCATACACATTAGTCATTCTTCCAGACAGAGAAAATCAGCAGATTTACATGTTTAGGGTGATGACCTGCTGGTTGGGAAAAATATAGAGTCTTACAACTGTATGTTTTACCTCATTTTTCTACACATTGTGTTCTTGTTCTGGCTTGCTTTCTTCTTCATCCTTCATGAGTCCATAAACGTGAGCTAACGTATCCAGATTCTTCCTCTGAAAGTTAGGTGTGTCATGAAATTATAAAGTAAAATCGATGACAGTGAAGTTACAATATCGTCAAATATTTTGTACATCTTTCACGTAATTTCTCTCATAACCCAGAATTGATCAAGCAAAGCAAAATTCGTGGTCTCTGTTTTCGATATTAATACAATCTTATTTATCAGCTATATTGCCTGGCAGAGGGATGTAGCTGGACTCCTATTTAAAGGATCACAAGCGAGTGAGAGGACATCCAAGTGGAGTATGTGACTGAGTGCCTTACCGGGCCCCCCTCTCCTACATATTGCGATACTAGACTCGTGAGGATTCTATTGGCTAGTTGTAACCTATTGGCCAAATTGACTCGTAAAATTTCTCAGGAATGTTCCCCAAAACTGACTTATTGAGAAACCTAGTAGCTGCCCTAGTGAACCTTCCTGACCAAAGTATATTTTTACTTATGCTATCCTTATTCCCTGTTTAAGTGTACTGACCTTAGAACGAAGCACAAAGCGTTTTACATTCTGCTTTAAAAATGCCTTTTCGTTTTGAGTGTTATGTGGACTGGGTTTGTTCCTAAGACTTCCTTTTATCATCAAAGTCTCCACATGATTTGTTATTTGACTCGATGGTATGTAGAGTGCTGTTATATGTTTCAGTCTAATCAATCGATTGGTGGAAAATAATTTCAGCATAGAACTGATGACTGTCCTTTTAAAGTGTAAAGCGTCATATAGCAATATCAAGTGCTATAGTGATGTGCGTGGTGCTTGTTTTCGTGCACTCACCAGAAGGATAATGAGGCAAAAATGGCCACACATGTATCAAAGGTTTTGTATTGTCCAAAAGTGTAGAACACACTACTGCTGGTAGAGTATTTCTTCTGGTGGATCGACCACATGAGACCTTATAGCATACGTTACTCTGTTTTTCTTAACACACACAGCACAGAGAGTTCCAGGTCTCCCTGTAACATCCAAATACACAATCACATATTCTTTACAATTCCATGTGAACTGGAGTAACGTATTTTTCATAAAAACTTCTCGAAATCCCGGAATGTTGAATTTATTTACGAATCTATTCGGATGAGTTTTTGTATGGGGTCTGTTGGTAGGTTTTTTTTTTCTTTTGAGAGTCCATCATCCTGTTGTGTCTTTTCTCCTCATCAAGTTATTCCTGGATACTTTCCACATTTTCCACTGTCGTGGCAGTAGTTACTACCCATCCAGCTAAAGAGCCAATCGTTGAAAGACCCACCAGCACAGGAATTTGAAATGAAATAATTCCAGCGACTGCCTCAGATCCCTAGAGGCTTCAATCGTTCCACTTCGTCTTCTTACCCCTACTTGATGCTTCAGAACACTTTCAGCCACTGTTGGCACTAACTGGAAGCACACTGTTACACATCCCAAGGGTTTTTCCTTCTCCATATTCATCGTACGATGAGCGACATTTATAGATTGTCAGGATCTTATTTCCAACCATAATTTAAGCTTGCTGAAACGTCCTGCTTAACCTGCAGGACAGGACAGATAGAATAAATTGTGGAAAAGGGCCAAAATAAGGGGCTGTGATTTACACTCGAACATACAACATATTTGATCAAATATTACCAGAGCCCAAAAACATTTTTCAAATACACAGCTTTAATCTTTGGGACATAATTACAAGCTGAAAGCCACTGTAATTTAAAAACGGCTGAAGACCAATAACTTCAAACGCAAGCATAATCAGAAATTTAAAAGGCAAGCCTTATCTTAAAACAGTTCTTTAGTTAGGCTGAAGAAAACAAGTTAAATTCAAATCGGCTGAAAACTGAACACTTAAAACTCCAAAACATTAATTTTTTTAAATACCAAAATCCTTACGCGAAACAGTTCTTTCATTTAGACTGAAGGCCTTAAGAACAAACAACTGCAACTCACAACGACTGAAGGCCGAAGACTTAAAAATTCAATAGGTTAAAGTAAACAAGTTAAATTCAAAGACATAAAAAATAAATTTTTTTCTTAAACGCCAAAGGGCTTACGTGAAACAGTACCTAGAACTAGGCTGAAAGCCTTAATAGTAAAACAACACTAATTTAAAACATCAGACCAGCTATAATCCATAAAAGTACCAACAACAAGAAGAATTAAACCAAAAAAAGGCAGACCGCACATGGACGCCCAGTTGTTCGAGGGTCGGCCTGTAATTCAAACACTGACTCTCGCTCAGGTGAGACAGGCAGTTGGGCCAACCATTCACGATCCGACGACAACCCAACGGACCAACAGTCAGCGGACCCATGAACAAGATAACTTCCACTTCACCGGACCTGGGCACAGCAGGGAGTTCAACGGAACAACGTACAGCGCCCACAACCAATCATACGCGGAGCTGTCAAACTACACACCGTGCTGGACAGGAACAACTCGATGAGGAAATTACATTGCCTGAAATTTACGTCAACGCCCAGGGCAGGTAACCGGACGTTAACTGCCACAAGACAGAAGATTCCGCTGGTACACTTCAGTTCAAATCGCCAAATACAGTGTAACTCCACCGGAGGCTAGCTAGAATTTTCCAGCTTAAAAACCACGTTGTTGCTCGCGGGAATATCCCAACAGCCGACAACGAACTGCAAACGACACAGTGTGTACAGTCTTGACTTGCTGGTAGGTTAAATCAAAACTCAACTTACGTGTCCAGGATCGGCGAGCCACGGACCTCGTAGCAATGAGAATAACAGCGCCACACTCTCCGACACCGCCTAGAGGTCTCGAAATTTGGTAGAAAATCCGAAGAAATTCTGGTGGTATGTAAAGTCCACAAGCGGCAAGACGCAGTCAATACCTTCGCTGCGCAGTGCCGATGGTACTGTTACCGACGACTGTGCCGCTAAAGCGGAGTTATTGAACGCAGTTTTCCGAAATTCTTTCACCAGGGAAGACGAATGGAATATTCCGGAATTTGAAACACGAACATCTGCTAGCATGAGCTTCTTAGAAGTAGATACCTTAGGGGTTGCGAAGCAACTCAAATCGCTTGATACGGGCAAGTCTTCAGGTCCAGATTGTATACCGATTAGGTTCCTTTCAGATTACGCTGAAGCTCCCTACTTAGCACTCATATACAACCGCTCGCTCACCGATAGATCTGTACCTACAGATTGGAAAATTGCGCAGGTCGCACCAGTGTTTAAGAAGGGTAGTAGGAGTAATCGATTTAACTACAGACCTATTTCATTGACGTCGGTTTGCACTAGGGTTTTGGAGCATATACTGTATTCAAACATTATGAACCACCTCGAAGGGAACGATCTATTGATACGCAATCAGCATGGCTTCAGAAAACATCGCTCTTGTGCAATGCAGCTAGTTCTTTATTCGCACGAAGTAATGGCCGCTATCGACAGGGGATCTCAAGTTGATTCCGTATTTCTAGATTTCCGGAAAGCTTTTGACACCGTTCCTCACAAGCGACTTCTAATCAAGCTGCGGTCAAGGTGGGGTATCGTCTCAGTTGTGCGAGTGGATTCGTGATTTCCTGTCAGGAAGGTCGCAGTTCGTAGTAATAGACGGCAAATCATCGAGTAAAACTGAAGTGATATCAGGTGTTCCCCAGGGAAGCGTCCTGGACCTCTGCTGTTCCTGATCTATATAAATGACCTGGGTGACAATCTGAGCAGTTCTCTTAGATTTTTCGCAGATGATGCTGTAATTTACCGTCTAGTAAGGTCATCTGAAGACCAGTATTAGTTGCAAAGCGATTTAGAAAAGATTGCTGTATGGTGTGTCAGGTGGCAGTTGACGCTAAATAACGAAAAGAGTGAGATGATCCACATGAGTTCCAAAAGAAATCAGTTGAAATTCGATTACTCGATAAATAGTACAATTCTCAAGGCTGTCAGTTCAACTAAGTACCTGGGTGTTAAAATTACGAACAACTTCAGTTGGAAGGACCATATAGATAATATTGTCGGGAAGGCGGGCCAAAGGTGGCGTTTCATTGGCAGGACACTTAGAAGATGCAACAAGTCCACTAAAGAGACAGCTTACACTACACTCGTTCGTCCTCTGTTAGAATATTGCTGCGCGGTGTGGGATCCTTACCAGGTGGGATTGACGGAGGACATCGAAAGGGTGCAAAAAAGGGCAGCTCGTTTTGTATTATCACGTAATAGCGGAGAGAGTGTGGCAGATATGATACACGAGTTGGGATGGAAGTCATTACAGCAAAGACGTTTTTCGTCGCGGCGAGACCTTTTTACGAAATTTCAGTCACCAACTTTCTCTTCCGAATGCGAAAATATTTTGTTGAGCCCAACCTACATAGTTAGGAATGATCATCAAAATAAAATAAGAGAAATCAGAGCTCGAACAGAAAGGTTTAGGTGTTCGTTTTTCCCGCTCGCTGTTCGGGAGTGGAATAGTAGAGAGATAGTATGATTGTGGTTCGATGAACCCTCTGCCAAGCACTTAAATGTGAATTGCAGAGTAGTCATGTAGATGTAGATGTAGATGTAGAGACCGCCAGCGGGCCCACGCCAAATTACGCCCCGCCAAGAATTCCTCAGTGCTCCACACCAACCGACCGACTCTCAGAGCCAGTACACCGACAGCTTTTAAAATAACCTTTCAGTCAAAATCACAAAAACTACACACAGTTTCGCGAACACTTGCACGAAGAAATAGACAATGATAACGGCAGTTACTGTACAATAACAGGGACGAATCACGATTAGGCACACTCAGCCAACCCATAAGCAATCGCCGGCGAAATACACGTCCACCGGCAAGACGACCGACCGACGACCAATCAAAGTCGTCCCCACTCCAGTCATGTGTGTCGGACCGTCGGGTGAGTCATCCTGGATGTCACTGCTGCAGCACACCGGCTGAACTTCTGCGTCCGAAGTCAAACACTGCCACGTCCGAACTGCACTGCTAGCGCCTCCCAAATCACTGACAGATCCGATTTAACTCGGAACACACCACAACCGGAACGTAATAGCAGTCGGCAAAGATAACACGCCAGGGCTTATATCGATAAGCGTCGCTGCTGCCGCTCACGGGCAGTCAAGGCGGCAATTCAGTGACACCAGTAATTGAAATTAAGATAACGAGATGGTAGTACAGTAAAAACAAGATGTCAAATGAGATATGGCACGAACAAGGGCTACGCACGGCTAACTTGATGCACATTGTTTACTGACTGTAAATGCTGTTATACGCTGCCCTTCGTGTAATTATCGTGTTTTATCAACTAAAATTCTCACAACAACAAGCTGTTCTGCCAAATCCTTATTTATTTTGTATGGAGTATCACTTCCATTGTGTGCGTCATCCAATAGATCAGTCTCATTATAACTCCAAAGAAAGCGTTTTTTCAAGCCTTATTAATAGTCTACAGTCGTTATTCGTAAAAATATACAGTTCCACAGGAGTATCATCAAGAAAACCACCACTAACCTCTGATGTGTTTCCTGCCACTCCTGTGTGCTACTACACGGTTTGAGGTTTATGCATTCTGTTATATATCAAATCATTCACATTCACCAACTGTTGTGAGATGGCGAGAACAGAAGCCGCTTAACTCAAGACCTGCTCCCTCAATATCTTATGACACACTCTGTGAGATATGCATGAAGTTGAAAGCTTTTCTGTAATTCTTCTCTGTGAAAACTTACAGCAATTCCTTCACCTTGGCTGTCATTTAAGATATAGGTTCTATGATTTGTTGTCTGCACTTTGGAAAATGTAAATGTCTCAGTTGATCAGTTTAGTAGGAAAGATTTCTTAAATACAGTCTTCCCCTTTTAAATATGTTTAAATCATCTACGTTAACCATAGTCACATGATTTTTAATATGTAAACACTCGTGTTAAGTCAATTTGACCTGAAACTAAAAGATAAACTAGAACACAATACTCCGTCGCAAAGTGAGATAATTATTTAAAATACACTTTTTTGATCCCTTTCAAATGGATAATAATGATTTCAGTGATATTTTGATATTATGAAATAACTGATTCGTGAACAAGAAGTTTCAGTACCGTTTTAATACAGAGGCATAATATTTTACATATTACATAGTATAAAATTTTCGTTCTTTGTTGCCTTCTTTACATGACATGCTGATCACTTATTGTGTTTGTTATGTTATCTTTTGGAACAAATCACACATACTTAGGAATGCTTGCTGTCATTCCTACCTGGAAACATGTGACACCTTCTTCTCTTGCTAGGCAGTGATATCTGGTCTTACTCTTCACATATTTGCGTGCTGGAACAAATTCTTCTATCTGCTAGATAAACCTTTATTTTCTTGTCGTAGATTACGATGTAAATAAGAACTATTCATTCTTTGGACAATATAGTTGATCTGTAAATATTAGCGACATTCTTCAGATATTATGTTCTTGTGCCTTTATTACCAGAGCTCAGTTTGTAAGGGATATGTGATTTCACAGCAGACACGTCAACAAGATGAAAGAAAAAACACTGATAATTGTCATGTTCTCGTTCTTCTGTCAACACTGTAATAACTACATAACTGATAACTAGTGTCAACTTCACCTTTAGTATGGTTGCAAAACGTTATAACTTCTGGTTCTTCCTGAGAGCCTTCACCTTCCTTCATCTTTTCATCACTATGCGCCGTAGAGATGAGTACAAAAAATCATTATATCACTGGAATATGACACCACTGCTAAATTTTTCTATAAAACTGACCATGCTTGACGCCACAGTTCTTTGTTTAATGGGGAAAAATTGGGGGGGGGGGGGGAATATCTGGCTAGTTCTTTTGTAATGTTGCTACTGATGTTAACCCTTTATCCAGTAGAATTCCTGCAAGAGGTACGTTGGTGTAGCACTGGGGAGTATCTATGTTTCCGACAGTATCTTACAAAGGAATTTCAAAATGTTGAACTACTTCTGAAAGCTTGATGGTTTCTTGAAAGTTCCAGATGGCTGTGTGCCTATATATACTTCAAAGTTCATCACATAAAATGTTCCGTAGTCTACCAAACGAAAAACCTTTACTCCATCTTCGGCTTTTTTGAAAGATATTATCGGAAGAAATACCACAATCTACGTGAAGTTATTTGCTCGTTAGTTCCTATTTTTTCTCCAGGACTAAACAGCTTCAACTACTTATCTTACGACAGTGTAATAAGTTCAAGCACAGCAACTAACTTTCCAATCCTTTGCTTCTTATCTCTAGCGCTTTTATCATCGAAGGGAATCCAGCGAAGTAAAAATCGGAGTCTTCAGTATGGCATAGTGACTGCAGTTACATAAGTCCATCTACATCCCACGATTCTTTGAAATGGGAAGATCTGCAAGTTCCTATATATAGTAGGAGACAAAGAGATGCATTCATCTCCGAACGGTCTGTACATTAAGCGTCACAAGGTCAGTCAAACTGTCCAGGGGTGTTCACTATGTGTATGTCAGCGTAAATAACAATGTCATCTATCAATTTATTAACAAAATAGAGAAAGAATTTCCGTTCGATTCTTTGATGCTTCACCAAGGGCTGGTACCTGGATTATGAAGAATGATGCTATGGCTTTTGACTAACTAGTTTTATATGCCATTTAATCTATCCATCTGTAATCAAATAGGAGTCTTTGCTATAAAATGAATTCGAAGATGCGTGACTTGAAGATGCGCCCACATCTGAATACCTATGTTGCTCGTTGTTTCAGTTTCATCCTCTCTATCCGCTGAACTTTATTCTCACTGAGACTGCTCGTTGTCAGTTCATAATGGCTTAAGGCGCTGGGGGCTAGATGATGGTAAACCATACACTAAGGAATACTGAGATTTGTACACATATCGTATTTGGTGGAGGCTAGCAAGTCACTGGTAGAGTAGTATTAGAAGAATACTTAATACGGCGCCACACAATTTGTTGTTATGTAATACACCAAGACACAGTACGTCATTGTGAGCTTTAGTATGAGAAGCCGCAGCAACATCTCGTCTTGCAGAGGAAATAGCGCGAATCCTTCAGACGATAGCCGGCCAGAGTGGCTGAGCGGTTCTAGGCGCTACAGTCTGGAACCGCGCGACCGCTACGGTCGCAGGTTCGAATCCTGCCTCGGGCATGGATGTGTGTGATGTCCTTAGGTTAGTTAGGTTTAAGTAGTTCTCAGTTCTAGGGGACTGATGACCACAGCAGTTAAGTCCCATAGTGCTCAGAGCCACAGCCGAGCCTTCAGATGAAAATATGCCTCGTGGAACAGGTACCGAAAGTAATTGTGTGGAGAGTCTATCCTCGTGTGATGATAGGGTTATAAATATCATCATAAACAACAAAATGTAATTATGTGGTGTGCCAAATTATAGTATATGTCCATTTGACTTACCATGACAGTGTGTTACATGTAGTACTCTTAAATAATAAGGATAGCTGAATAAAATCTCTTTCATTTCCAAGCCCCGTCAGTTGAAATGAAGTACTTGATCTCCTATGGTTATGTCTGCCTCGTTGTCAGGAGTAAAATCCGCTGACTGCCGTGGCTGGCACAGTTATCTGCCATGAAAGACTCCGAGGACAATACCAATATTTAATGGAACAATGAAATATGGGATAATTTTTAGATATTTATCTGGATCCCATTAACCGTAAACGATTCTTTTACTTATCGTGTGCATCACTAGGTGCCTGCTATAGGGATTATTATAGCTTCCCATGACACTGCTGCTAAATTGCTATACCGTTCAGTGTGGTTTTGTAGGTTCATGCTATTTGTAACTTTCGCATTTTCCTTCTGTATGTATGAACTACAGTGTTCCTTTTTTTTGACCTAAGATACTGAACTGATTTTGCTGAAGCACATCATCCAGGGATAATTCCACGTAATTAGTCCCAAGAGGAGTGTCAGTCCTACACAGACATCATGAATGACGACCTTAACTCCGAAATATCGCCGTTCTCTTTCAATATGACGTCATAGACCTGCTTCCCTATAAACCCGCGGTGCATCATTGATATTATTTATACCTAAATCAGTACGAAGATATACAGCAGGTTGATGAGGCTGAATTAATTGATGACAATATATTAGGGGGTGCTGAGGGGAACGCAAATTGAGATCAGTGAAGCCAGTATTGGCGCTGAGACAATAGTAATATACAACAACAAGTCAGAAATTTTTTTTTTCATTCTTTGTACTTAATGCTCTTTTTCACTACGTTCAATAGTTAAAAATGTTCTGTTTCGTGTCTAAAGAATACCTTGATGTATGTAGTACACTATAATACAATAAACATATCTCTTATGTCCATTATCTGATTTATGGAAGTTTTAAAATGTTTAACAGCAACTGTGTAACCACTTAATACTTCCGGGCTGAGATGCCGTGGTCTACACGTAAAACTCTCCACTGACATTTCTCCTTCGACTGCGGAAGGCATCCTCCGAGGACAATGGGCTAACTGCAACGAGAGCGCGAGTGAGCGCCGTGCATATAAGCCATCCAGAGGGCGTTGATGTCGATGTCAATCACGTGACGTCGGCTGTACTATGTTCTTTGATATTGCAAAGTTTCTCAATTGAAATTAATCGATTGTCACACTGTTGGTGCAATGTTGACATCCATATCTTATGCAACTTAATGTCTTCATAATTTCTATTAAAATTATTGCAGTGTTTGGCAATATCAATTGCCTCTCTGTACATTCGAGCATAATAACGTGACGTCTTTGCTATGACGGTCGTCTCACTAAACTTTATTTCATGATCACCTTCCTGAAACACATCTCCCGACACAGCCGATTTATCAATATGTCCGAGGCGGCAGTTCCTTTATGTTAACCCAGACAGGTGTTGCTGCTTTTTTTGTTGTTGTTGTGCCTGTACAGATCTTTCCACAACCGCACGGAATTTTGTAGACACCTGGTGTTGCTAGAGGAGATTGAACACCTTAGAGCGACCTTCAAGAAGAATGGGTATTTCTACAGAGAGAAGAGAGATAGATCGTGCAATACGCCCTAGACTGGCAACAAGGAAGATTAAGGATCGACACCAACCCAAGTGGAAGGTGTTCTTACAGTTCATACGAAGGTCACTGATCGCATTGAAAAATTTTTAAGTAAGTACGATGTGGAAACTGTTTTCAGACCCACCACGAAAATAAAATAATATTTAAGATCCGCAAAAGATAAACGACATCCTCTAGCAACACCACAGCTTCTCAGCCCGGAAGTGTTAAGTGATTACAACATCTGCCGTGAAAGCAACTGTGTAAATCTGAAGAAATTGAAGAATTGTTTATTTGCAACTGGATGGCTGATTTTTCTACCTGTTATGGAAGTTTTTGAATCTTCATATGCCTCTCCAGGAAAATTTACTTAATGTGGTTTACCATTATCTAGCCCCGAGCGCCTAGATTTCCTAATATGTGAGAAACTTCGTCATTTTCTAAAAGGACATGAAAAACTACGTTGAAACTTTCTGTTGAAACATAACGTTAAAAAAGTAAGAGATTCTGGCAGAGGACGCTATTTGCAAGATAGCGAAAACTATATACATAAAAAGGTGATCCTGGCGGGGTACGCTAAACTGCAAGGTAACACTTGACAGGGAACCATAAATTAAAGTTATCATAGCAGGGCACACTAAATGGAATGGTTCCGAAATTGTATCCATCTGGCAGGGTACGGTAAATGAAATAGTTACGAAAGTTTTCCTGACAGGGTCCGCGAAATGGTATGTTTACTCTGGGCAGCTGACGTTAAAATGCATAATATCCTATCAGAGTCGTACACAATGAAAGTTATCACTTGCGGTGTCTATATTAAAGTGATGATTTGATTGAGAAGACAGGCAAAATTTAGTTTACTGACAACATGAATTGCGTCAGACCCAGGAGTCATTGCTACATTACAGTGCTCTGATAAACATTTGATAGGTGCTTAAGGCCTTCCAGCATGAAATATATCAATTTACATCATATCCTGAGATCAAAGATGTCTAATTTCCCTAATCATTTACAGTGTCTTGGAGTATTGATTTACCCCTGCTCTATCCCTCATTTGATCTCAATCATCAGACACATTAACTCTCAAATTCTCAATGAACAAGGAAATCAAATGTGTAATCTGTTTCTCTTATTATATAAGTTGTGTAATTGGTGTATTATTTTTTCCTATGACATGAGGACAATTTTAGGCACAGAGCATTAATAAATGTGCAGAACAACGTAAAAACACAATCAAGAAACATTAATCGATACATCCAAAAACACAAAAATATATTACATAGTAACATTACAGAAATGTATCCTATTTCTCCCTCCGCAAGGGTCACTGTTGTTGTTGTTATTGTTGTTGTGGTCTTCAGTCCTGAGACTGGTTTGACGCAGCTCTCCATGCTTCTCTATCCTGTGCAAACCTCTTCATCTCCCAGTACCCACTGCAGCCTACATCTTTCTGAATCTGCTTCTTCAGCACTCTTCTGTAGCACCACATTTCGAAAGCTTCTATTCCCTTCTTGTCTAAACTATTTATCGACCACGTTTCAATTCCATACATGGCTACACTCCATACAAATACTTTCAGAAACGACTTCCTGACATTTAAATCTATACTCGATGTTAAGAACTTTTTCTTCTTCAGAAACGCTTTCCTTGCCATTGCCTGTCTACATTTTATATCCTCTCTACTTCGACCATCGTCAGTTATTTTGCTCCCCAAATAGCAAAACTCCTTTACTACTTTAAGTGTCTCATCTCCTAATCTAATTCCCTCAGCATCACCCGACTTAATTCGACTACATTCCATTATCCTCGTTTTGCTTTTGTTGATGTTCATCTTATACCCTCCTTTCAAGACACTGTCCATTCCGTTCAACGGCTATTCCAAGTCCTTTGCTGTCTCTGAGAAAATTACAATGTCATCGGCGACCCTCAAAGTTTTTATTTCTTCCCTATGGATTTTAATACTTACTCCGAGCTTTTCTTTTGTTTCCTTTATAGCTTGCTCAATATACATATTGAATAACATCGGGGATAGGCTACAACCCTGTCTCATTCCCTTCCTAACCACTGCTTCCCTTTCATACCCCTCTATTCTTATAACTGCCATCTGATTTCTGTACAAATCGTAAATAGCCTTTCGCTCCCTGTATTTTGCTCCTGCCACCTTCAGAATTTGAAAGACAGTATTCCAATCAACATTGTCAAAAGCTTTCTCTAAGTCTACAAATGCTAGAAACGTAGGTTTGCCTTCCCTTAATCTTTCTTCTAAGATAAGTCGTAGGGTCAGTATTGCCTCACGTGTTCCAACATTTCTACGGAATCCAAACTGATCTTCCCCGAGGTCGGATTCTATCAGTTTTTCCATTCGTCTGTAAGGAATTCGCGTTAGTATTTTGCAGCTGTGACTTATTAAACTGATAGTTCAGTAATTTTCACATCTGTCAACACCTGCTTTCTTTGGGATTGGAGTTACTATATTCTTCTTGGAGTCTGAGGGTAGATCGCCTGTCTCATACATCTTGCTCACCAGATGGTAGAGTTCTCTCAGGACTGGCTCTCCCAAGGCTGTCGGTAGTTCTAATGGAATGTTGTCTACTCCGGGGGCCTTGTTTCGACTCAGGTCATTCAGTGCTCTGTCAATCCCTTTACGCAGTATCATATCTCCCATTTCATCTTCACCTACATCCTCTTCAATTTCCATAATATTGTCCTCAGGTATGTCGCCCTTGTATAGACCCTCTATATACTCCTTCCACCTTTCTGCTTTCCCTTCTTTGCTTAGAACTGGGTTTCCATCAAAGCTCTTGATATTCATACAAGTGGTCCTCCTTTTTCCAAAGGTCTCTTTAATTTTCCTGTAAATGGTATCTATTTTACCCCTAGCTAGATAAGCCTCTACATTCTTACATTTGCCCTCTAGCCATCCCTGCTTAGCCCTTTGGACTTCCTGTCGATCTCATTTTTGAGACGTTTGTATTCGTTTTTGCCTGCTTCATTTACTGCATTTTTATATTTTCTCCTTTCATCAATTAAATTCAGTATTTATTCTGTTACCAAAGGGTTTCTACTAGCCCTCGTCTTTTTACCTATTTGATCCTCTGCTGCCTTCACTATTTCATCCCTCAAAGCTACCGATTCTTCTTCTACTGTATTTCTTTCCCCCATTCCTGTCACTTGTTCGCTTATGCTCTCCCTGAAACTCTATACAACCTCTGGTTCTTTCAGTTTATCCAGGTCCCATCTCCTTAAATTTCCGCCTTCTATGTACTAAGAACCATAAAAATACCTCATGCTTTTAGCTCCATCAACGCCCGCTCATGCTGTTGACTTTCTGGTGTCTCGGAAAGTTACGTAACGTTGTAACAAAACCCTTATGAAAAATAGGTGTGAGAATAACTTGCACTCTCTCACTGTGCACACAATGAACACCTTCTAAGTCGTGTGACTGTTCAGAAAAGTGGTAACAAATTCAATTAAGAGTCGATGCACGTGAAAGACAATGCACAAACGGTCGCGTTTGGTTCCTTCACTGAAATAATGAATAGTACAGGTGGTTGGGTCGGGTCATGTCGCTGAAATACCTAGTGACACAGGTAGTCCATCAGGACGAAATTCGCGTAAGTGGGAATAATGAGGGTAATAATGCTATTAAGTGAAGCTCAAAATTCACTAATAGATCCTTTGTTTCTCACCATATCAAAGATATGAACTCTCAGTTCACACTGATTCGTTCCAAGCAGATAAGTGCTAAAACTCTGTTTGCTTGGCTCTGCAATTTTAATAACATTTTACACTCTATTTGGAAGCTCACTACCACAGACGTCCTATAGTTTCACTTTTATCTTATAATGCTCTTATCAGATAAACTGATAATTACTTCTAGGAGAATATTCAGCCATTTGCGTGATCTTTGAAGTTTATTTTCTTGTTCTGTCCAAACGTTCAATGATACCTGCTTTCATGAAGGTGTATATCACTACCATAATCAGTCTGATGATTGTCTGACCAAAGATTCGTCCTCTTCATCTATATCTAGATTTACATCTGCACCATTACTCTGCAGATTACATTTAACTGCCTGCAAGAGTGTTAATAGGACCACCTTCACAATAGTTCTCTATTATTCCTTTCCCGAACAGCGTGCGGCAAAAAAGAATTCATATATACACTCCTGGAAATGGAAAAAAGAACACATTGACACCGGTGTGTCAGACCCACCATACTTGCCCCGGACACTGCGAGAGGGCTGTACAAGCAATGATCACACGCACGGCACAGCGGACACACCAGGAACCGCGGTGTTGGCCGTCGAATGGCGCTAGCTGCGCAGCATTTGTGCACCGCCGCCGTCAGTGTCAGCCAGTTTGCCGTGGCATACGGAGCTCCATCGCAGTCTTTAACACTGGCAGCATGCCGCGATAGCGTGGACGTGAACCGTATGTGCAGTTGACGAACTTTGAGCGAGGGCGTATAGTGGGCATGCGGGAGGCTGGGTGGACGTACCGCCGAATTGCTCAACACGTGGGGCGTGAGGTCTCCACAGTACATCGATGTTGTCGCCAGTGGTCGGCGCAAGGTGCACGTGCCCGTCGACCTGGGACCGGACCGCAGCGACGCACGGATGCACGCCAAGACCGTAGGATCCTACGCAGTGCCGTAGGGGACCGCACCGCCACTTCCCAGCAAATTAGGGACACTGTTGCTCCTGGGGTATCGGCGAGGACCATTCGCAACCGTCTCCATGATGCTGGGCTACGGTCCCGCACACCGTTAGGCCGTCTATCGCTCACGCCTCAACATCGTGCAGCCCGCCTCCAGTGGTGTCGGGACAGGCGAGAATGGAGGGACGAATGGAGATGTGTCGTCTTCAGCGATGAGAGTCGCTTCTGCCTTGGTGCCAATGATGGTCGTATGCGTGTTTGGCACCGTGCTGGTGAGCGCCACAATCAGGACTGCATACGACCGAGGCACACAGGGCCAACACCCGGCATCATGGTGTGGGGAGCGATCTCCTACACTGGCCGTACACCTCTGGTGATCGTCGAGGGGACACTGAATAGTGCACGGTACATCCAAACCGTCATCGAACCCATCGTTCTACCATTCCTAGACCGGCAAGGGAACTTGCTGTTCCAACAGGACAATGCACGTCCGCATGTATCCCGTGCCACCCAACGTGCTCTAGAAGGTGTAAGTCAACTACCCTGGCCAGCGGGATCTCCGGATCTGTCCCCCATTGAGCATGTTTGGAACTGGATGAAGCGTCGTCTCACGCGGTCTGCACGTCCAGCACGAACGCTGGTCCAAATGAGGCGCCAGGTGGAAATGGGATGGCAAGCCGTTCCACAGGACTAGATCCAGCATCTCTACGATCATCTGCATGGGAGAATAGCAGCCTGCATTGCTGCGAAAGGTGGATATACACTGTACTAGTGCCGACATTGTGCATGCTCTGTTGCCTGTGTCTATGTGCCTGTGGTTCTGTCAGTGTGATCATGTGATGTATCTGACCCCAGGAATGTGTCAATAAAGTTTCCACTTCCTGGGACAATGAATTCACGGTGCTCTTATTTCAATTTCCAGGAGTGTATAACCGTGCGAGATCTGATTACCCTTATTTTATTATGATGATCGTTTCTTTCTAACTAGGTCGACGTCAACAAAGTATTTTTGCATTCGCAGGAGGAAGTTGGTGACTGAAATTCCGTGAGAAGATACAGTCGAAAAGAGAAACGCCTTTGTTTAAATGATGTCCACCCCAAATATGGTATCATGTCCATAACGCTCGCTCCCCTGTTTCTCAGTAACACAAAAAGTGCTGTCCATCTTTGAATTTCCTCGATGCACTTCGTTAATGCTATCTGGTAAGCACCCCGCACCGCACAGCAGTACTCCAAAAGAGAACGGACAAGTGTAATGTAGACTGTCTCTTTAGTAGGTCTCTTGCAGCTTCTAAGTGTTCTGCCAACATAATTCAGTCTTCAGTTCGCCTTCCCCAAAACAAATAGATATGTTTTTTTTCAAATTTAGGTTGTTCTTAATTATAATTTGTAGCTATTTATTTGAATTTACGGCCTCTAGATTTGACTCATTTATCGTGGGACCAAACGTTAAAGGATTACTTTTAGCACTCATGCGGATTAATTCACACTTTTCATTATTCAGGGCCACTTGCTAATTTTCGCTGCATACTGGTATCTTATCAAAATCATTTTGCAGTGGGTATTGATCTTCTAATGGCTTTAGTAGCCGATAAACGACAGCACCATCAGCAAGAAATCTGACGCCTGCTCAGATTGTTTCCAAAATTGATTATATAGATAAGGAACAGCACAGAGCCTATAGCACAACTTAAGGGAACACCAGAAATCACATTGTGTTTTATTCGACTACTTTTAGTCAGTTACTACGAACAGTGATCACTCTGACAGGAAATCACGAATCAAGAAGCATAACTGAGGCGGTATTCCACAAGCACACATTTCGATTACATACTGTTTGTGAAACAGTGTGTCAAAAGCCTTTTGGAAACCTGGAAATATGGAATCGATTTGAAATCTGTTGTAGATAGCACTCAGCACTTCGTCTGAGTAAATAGCAAATTGTGTTTCACGAGAACGATTAATTCTAAATCCGTTTTGACTGTGTGTTAATAGGCCGTTATCTTGGAGATAATTCATAATGTTCGAACGCAATACATGTTCCAAAATCGTGCTGCATATCGACGTAAGTGATATAGGCCTGTAATTTAGTGGATTACTCTTATTGCCTTTTCCGAATGTCTGTATGAAGTGTGGAACCTTCCCGTCTTTGGGTACGGATCTTCCGTCGAGCTAGCAATTGTGTATGATTGTTAAGTATCGAGCTATTGCATTAGCATATTCTGAAAGAACATAATTTGTATACACTCTGGACCGAAATACTATCTTTTATTAAGTGATTTATATTGCTACTTCTTTTAAGTCACTCATGATGGCCTATGTTTTTGATTCCAATTATGGAATATTTATTTCGTGTCCTCTGGTGAAGGAAATTCGGGAGGCTGTATCTAGTTACTCGGCTTTAGCAGAACTGTCATCGGTATTATTTCCATTTTTATCGCTCAGAGAAGGCATTGATTGTGTCTTGACGTTAGCATATTTCACACAAAACTAGAAACTTATTTAATTTTCTGTTAGGCTTGGAGACAAAATGTCATTGATGAAACTGTTATAAGCATCTCACATGGAAGTCTGCAATAACTTTCAAACTTTTCTAAAAGATCGCCAATCTTGAGGGTTTTGCGTCCATTTGACTTCAAGCCACAACTGATCTAAACTTACATTCGTAATGTGGAACGAACGGACGTTGTGTTTCAGGAACGCGTCAAGCGAATTGTTTTCTGCTTTTTTTAATTTTTTGGTGAATTTGGGAGTTACGATATACAGTCTAGCTACGACAATCTTGTGTTCACTAAGCCCTGCATCCGTTTTGAAGCTCGTTATTAGCCCAGGATTATTTGTTACTAAAAGGTCAAGCATGGTTTTACAAACGTTTATTATTAGAGTGGGCTCATGAACTAATTGCACGAAATAATTTTCAGAGAATGGTTCAAATGGTTCAGATGGCTCTGAGCACTATGGGACTTAACATCTGAGGTCATCAGCCCCCTATAACTTAGAACTACGTAAACCCAACTAACCTAACGACATCACACACATCCATGCCCGAGGCAGGATTCTAACCTGCGACCGTAGCGGGCCGCGGTTTCACACTGAAGAGCCTGGAACCGCTCGGCCACTACGGACGGCTTTCAGAGAATGTGTTTAGCACAGGTTTGATGATGTTTTATGCGTACCTCTGGATTTAAACTTGTATTTTCGCCAACGTATCAAGGGTAAATTAAAGTCACCACCAACTAAAATTATGTGCGTCAGCTACGTGTTTGGAAGTACGCCCAAGTTTTCTTTGAGCCTTTCAGTAATTGTACCTACTGAGTTGTGAGGTCGCTAAAGGGATCCAGTTATTATTATACATCGTTTGCCAAGGACAACCTCTGCCCATGCTAACTCACAGGAACTATCTACTTCGATTTCGCCATAAGGTAAATTACTTCTAACAGCAACAAACTCGCCACTGCCAACTAGATTTAGCCTATCCGTTGAGAACACTGTTAGGTCCTCCGCAAAAATTTTGGCTGAACTTATCTCCAGCTTTTACCAACTTGTAGCGAGTATAGCGATTTGAGCATCAGTGCTTTCTATTAGAGCTTGAAGCTCTGGTACATTCCCAACAATAATTTACAACTGTTATACCGATGGTTCCCCTATCTACGTCCTTCCTGTATTCGACCTGCACCCTTTGAGATGAAAGCCCCTTTTGTTTTTCCCCTTGATCCTCTAACCTTAAGGCCTCCCAGTTCATCCCACACAGACCCACTACCCGTCTAGCCGCCTCCTGTGTGTAATGGACTCCGGACCTACTTTGGGGAACCAAAAACCCCACAAGTCGTGGAATCTGCAGCTCATAGAACCGTCTGAGCCTCTGATTCAGACCCTCACTTCGGTCGAATATGACGAAAATGGTGTGTTATACTTTCTACTTACAAGTAGGACTGGCTGCCCTTACCACTTCAGATAGCAGCTCAAAACCAGAGAGAATCTCTCCGAATCCAAAGTGACACACATCATTGGTACAGACATGACCCACCAAGTGCAGTTAGCTGCACCCTATGCTCTTCATGGCATCTGGAGGGACCCGTTCCACATCTGGAATGACGCCATCAAGTATGCACACTGAATGCACACTGGCTTTCTCCCCCGCCTTGGCAGCCATGTCCTCAAGGGCTCCATAACGTGCCTAATATTATAGATCACAACTACCAATACTTTGATCCTCTGTGACTGCCTAGATCTATCAGACTGAGAGGTTTTCCCTGAAACGGGACAGGCGACTACATGTGGCTGGGACCAATCATTAGCCTTCCCCCCCCCCTCCTGAGAATACTTTTGGAGACTGCTAAGCCCCAAGGCGACATCTCACTCGACCACAGGTCATGTATCAACCTCATTACAAACAGTGACTGGACTGGCTACCGATGCAAACCGAACAGCGAACGCTAGGATCGTGCTGAGTAGTGAAACAAAGCAAGTACGAGGACAAATAGTTTATAGAAAATGACGGCTGGCATTTACCCACCCGACGTCACAAACTCTTCCATCACCCACAAATATTGGTGGGAGTTAGGGAATTGGGCTACCTCTACTAATCTAACTTCCTCTCTCTTCCTTCCCCCTGCCCACATCCATTCTATGACATTACGCCTGGAAATGTTGGGAAATGGTCAGCTGTGTTAATCTATATCGTGGAAAACGGTAATTCTGTGTTGGAGAAGAAAGCATGGTATTGTATTCAAATATTTATATTTTTATAGCTCAATTGGGGCATCTCCAGTAACCTGACTCGGTGACGTCTGTGTTCACCTCGACGTGCAGGGACTGACTGAGTTGTTTCGCACTACATTCACCAAAGGGTGCTGTCGGCCTCCCCCCAACTCCCTCCCGCCACGCCTATGGTGTCACTATCCCCCACCACCACCGCTCCGCCGGAAATGGCGGGAAACAGTCGATCTGTGCTGAGCTGCAGTTGAGGAGGTTAGGGTAGGGTCCTTTATTTATTTTTGGTGGGAAGCTTAAGTACAGATCGTTCCTCATTACACATCTACATGCACAGTGCTGCACAACGAGCGCCTAAAATCGCAATATGCCTCAAAATTGACGAAGTCATGCCACTTGTGTTATTCTGCTGGAGAAAAATTCAAAAACCACTCCAAACAAGTAGCAAATGGACTATGTCGGACGCTCTTCAGGTACAAGTCGAAATAAATCTCTCTGCTCCTTTTGTGAAATGGCTGGAAAAATACCCAGTCTTGGACGATAACTGAAACCACCCCCTAAACTGGTATATGCACAGAAATTATGAAGTGTTAAAGGAAAACGTGAACTGCAGTGATGGGTAGAAAACGGACTACACCTACCTGATACTTACAATAACACTGTGCTAAGAACGATTGCGCAAAGAGTAACAATATTTCATCTGTAAATTACAGCCCCTTGCTGTGGGATATAGAAAGAATATGAAAAAGCGTTGCAAATTACTGTGTGCTAGCACAGCATAGGTTAAAAGCTACTACACATGATGCATGTAACAGCATATTTAATGCCCGTGTGATATGGCACAAGGCCTCGGCCTGGTGCCGCAGCAATAGGTGTAGCTAGCTCTGCTCCCTGCCAAAGACTGTGGCTTTTAGTGGGCCTGCATCCCGCACTAACGACAGTTGCGATACCTGATGGCTGCTGGCATAACTATAGCAAAGCACTCAGCACTGCTCTCCAAGCGTCTACCATGTGAGACAACATGTGTGGTTCCTGTTATGATATCACAAGATTGACATGCTCCATTCTGCAGGATCCAAACACAAATATATATACAGCGTCATGTGTATAGGTGAACAAGAGCGAGCTGTCACCGGTCTAGAACAATAGCGGACTTTCGCAAAACCTATGTGTGTGTGTGGGGGGGGGGGGGAGGGGGGGGTTGGGGAACTGCGTCACCAGTGATACTCTCTATTCACTACTATTCAGTAATGCTGGACCCTGTTGATCATTTTCGCAGACAAAGTTAGATACAGCTCTCTAACCTAATCCTTGCCAAAATTTTCAGTAGCAGCCTCCAATGATATCGGTATTTCCAGAGCATTTTGCCGTTAATGCTAAAAGAATCTGCAGTAGAGAGAGAGAGAGAGGTAATAACTGTCGAAACCAAATAGTTCTTCGTGAACAAAATTCCTGTCTAGAATATCTCACAAATCATTAATCTTTCTGGCTCCAAAGATATTCCCGCATGCCGAGGGAAATGCTTTCTGCAAAGCGACATATGTCTGCCTTGTGGACAACAGCAAAATATAAGTCTGCTGACAACCCCTTCATAAACATATATCTCATCCTCTATTTGTAGTCACTGGAGAAACACATGTTTTCACATAGCTAAAGTATCGTTAAAATTCTGTATAGAAAAATTATTATCTCATCTGTTAAAAAAAAATCTGTTCTTATCTGTTACATCCCTCAATAAAAAAGCCAGGTTACTGGTCTAACTCATGAGTCTTCTCCGTCGTGGCATATAACCGCCAACCACTATGCCAGCACCACCAGACAGCAGCACTGATTTATTCTGCTAAGTCAAAATCCAAAGTGGACTCTGAAACTCTGGGAGGATAAGTAACTTTCGGTTGTCCCCTGACTTATTCTCCTGTCTGTGTTAACTGGCTGGCGCAGTCCATCCTGTCAGCCATCAGTCCCATCTCTGGGGTTGATCACCAAGCGAGCTGGGTGCCACGAGTCTCAGCCCCGGCGCACGTTGCACTGTTAGGCCATGTATTTCTAAAGACGTTCAGGTACAGTACAATTCTCTAACATATACTTCATGAGCTGTTAACATTTGTATATAACTGTGAGACTCCTGAGAGGGACAGTTTCTACCTCTCTCTCTGTCATAGAACCCGTGTGTGCGTGCGTATGTGTGTGTGTGTGTGTGTGTGTGTGTGTGTGTGTGTGCGTGAGTGTGTGTGTGTGTATTGTTCATTTATTCAGTATATATACACATCTGTGATTCGTCATGTCTGCTTGTTCTGCACTAAAGTGTCTAGCAGACTTCAACTTGCTGGCAGAAGGAGGAGTCCATCTGACAAACATTTTCAAGTGAGTGTGATGGCTTTAGCAGCTGTCTACATCTACATCTACATCTACATGACTACTCTGCAATTCACATTTAAGTGCTTGGCAGAGGGTTCATCGAGCCACAATCATACTATCTCTCTACTATTCCACTCCCGAACAGCGAGCGGGAAAAACGAACACCTAAACCTTTCTGTTCGAGCTCTGATTTCTCTTTTTTTTTTTTTGATGATCATTCCTACCTATGTAGGTTGGGCTCAACAAAATATTTTCGCATTCGGAACAGAAAGTTGGTGACTGAAATTTCGTAAAAAGGTCTCGCCGTGACGAAAAACGTCTATGCTGTAATGACTTCCATCCCAACTCGTGTATCATATCTGCCACACTCTCTCCCCTATAACGTGATAATACAAAACGAGCTGCCCTTTTTTGCACACCCTCGATGTCCTCCGTCAATCCCACCTGGTAAGGATCCCACACCGCGCAGCAATATTCTAACAGAGGACGAACGAGTGTAGTGTAAGCTGTCTCTTTAGTGGACTTGTTGCATCTTCTAAGTGTCCTGCCAATGAAACGCCACCTTTGGCCCGCCTTCCCGACAATATTATCTATATGGTCCTTCCAACTGAAGTTGTTCGTAATTTTAACACCCAGGTACTTAGTTTAACTGACAGCCTTGAGAATTGTACTATTTATCGAGTAATCGAATTTCAACTGATTTCTTTTGGAACTCATGTGGATTATCTCACTCTTTTCGTTATTTAGCGTCAACTGCCACCTGACACACCATACAGCAATCTTTTCTAAATCGCTTTGCAACTAATACTGGTCTTCGGATGACCTTACTAGACGGTAAATTACAGCATCATCTGCGAACAGTCTAAGAGAATTGCTCAGATTGTCACCCAGGTCATTTATATAGATCAGGAACAGCAGAGGTCCCAGGACGCTTCCCTGGGGAACACCTGATATCACTTCAGTTTTACTCGATGATTTGCCGTCTATTACTACGAACTGCGACCTTCCTGACAGGAAATCACGAATCCACTCGCACAACTGAGACGATACCCCATAGCTCCGCAGCTTGATTAGAAGTCGCTTATGAGGAACGGTGTCAAAAGCTTTCCGGAAATCTAGAAATACGGAATCAACTTGAGATCCCCTGTCGATAGCTGCCATTACTTCGTGCGAATAAAGAGCTAGCTGCATTCCACAAGAGCGATGTTTTCTGAAGCCATGCTGATTACGTGTCAATAGATCGTTCCCTTCGAGGTGATTCATAATGTTTGAATACAGTATATGCTCCAAAACCCTACTGCAAACCGACGTCAATGAAATAGGTCTGTAGTTAAATCGATTACTCCTACTACCCTTCTTAAACACTGGTGCGACCTGCGCAATTTTCCAATCTGTAGGTACAGATCTATCGGTGAGCGAGCGGTTGTATATGAGTGCTAAGTAGGGAGCTTCAGCGTAATCTGAAAGGAACCTAATCGGTATACAATCTGGACCTGAAGACTTGCCCGTATCAAGCGATTTGAGTTGATTCGCAACCCCTAAGGTATCTACTTCTAAGAAGCTCATGCTAGCAGATGTTCGTGTTTCAAATTCTGGAATATTCCATTCGTCTTCCCTGGTGAAGGAATTTCGGAAAACTGCGTTCAATAACTCCGCTTTAGCGGCACAGTCGTCGATAACAGTACCATCGGCATTGCGCAGCGAAGGTATTGACTGCGTCTTGCCGCTTGTGTACTTTACATACGACCAGAATTTCTTCGGATTTTCTACCAAATTTCGAGACAAATGGTAAATTTCTCAAGTTCATCTCTGACAGGGCTTAGAAACCATGTATCCCACATTGGGATGGCAATGTGATGACAGTAGAAATACTAGGTAACAACAGCAAGAAAGCGTCTAAAGGGTCTTGATAAAACAATATAAGCTAAGACTGGCTGATGTTAAAATTGGTATTCTGATGGAGCAGCTGTCGGGAAAACTGGAATAGCGGCCAGTTCGCACCATTCTTTTTCCTGCAGCTTACGCTTATTTTCTTAGGATTCCAAACATCTAGTCACTACCTCATCGGAAAATTACTTTTCTGGCAGTGACTGTGTCACAGAATCTTCCCACTTCCATAGGAACGTTATAGGAAGATCACTCTGTTGAAAAGAATCTGGTTTTTAGGCTCTGATTTAAAACAATGGAAATAGGCTGCTCACGTCTGATCCTGTCTAAATGCTAGCACTACAGAAGTACATTTCAAAAATCTCTGTATATATGCTGTCAAGGACTGTATATTTAATGGAATATTTATTAAATAAGAAAGGGATTACCTTACACAGCGTTCTGTACTTCAGTAGCTGTGACAGTCAATTGGGAATTATATTACACACAACGGAGTCTAATGCACTATAGGATTGCTGGGTATTATTTCCTACATGGGAAAATTACATTTCGAAATGAGAATCGTTTCTATACCCAAGTATATGGAAGATTCTATGTTTAAAGGACTATTTGATAAAGCCGGGAGATAGTACCACACATAGCATCATTGTACCCAAATAGCTCTGACACACATTTGGAGATTAAGTTACACTCACGTTATTTTATTACTCTTCTGGGCTACTTGTTTTTTTTTTCCTAAGAAATCTACTTTTCGTATGCAGGTATATTGCATGAAGGACTGTAGTTTTAATGGCACATCTGTTAATGGTGTGTGGGAGTACCACACACATCAGACTATGTTGCAGATATCTGATTCCAAAACGTCGCTGGATAGGCTGTCTCTTCACCGTAAGAAGATTACATTTCGAAATCAGGATTGAGTCTATATGCACATATACTGCACAGAATCCTCTAGTTTCGATGGACAATCTGCTAAGGGGATTTGGAACACCCTATCCCGACAATGTTAAAATTAGTGACTTGGCTTCCCTGTATTTCAGGATCCATTATAGCCATTGACATGAAACTTTTACAGGACATTAAACTGTATGTTCTGAGTCTACTGAACTACAATAATTCCATTTCAGCCTCTGCTTTCGGAAATACAATTTTTTAATACACAGTTAAAATTTTGTGTGCTTTTTTATACGTTATACTAAACAATTTTAATTATGTTCTTCTTTTAGTTCAGTACACTCAGGATATGTATGTTATTACTCCCTAAAAATGTTAATACTCTACTCGAAGTGGTTTCTGAGATTTAGGGAAAAATTAAACAGAAAATTTAAATTTTCAGGAACGGCTTCTAAAGTTTCAAACGGCTGTAACTCACTTAATATATGCTTATTTTTTTTAATTTTAATCACTCAGAAGCACCCTGCACCATACTGTATATCTTCCTAATGACCTTTTCCCAGGTTTTTTCTTCTTTTCTTCTTTCTGGACTCTTTAGTGACCAACTGTGCGGCATACTCTGCTTTATCAATGCCAACATTGTCCATTCGTTCAAGTTCTCTGATGCAGTTTGCTACGGGATTAATTTCCATACGCGGTAGCACTTTCACCTTACCAATGTTGCCATCATTAAAAGCAATAACAGCTTCACTGACCCCCCCCCCCCCCCACTTTAGTGTCTTCATTCTAACAAAAACATTTTTAGTAAGCGAGTCCATATAAGACTATTGAACGACTCATTGGAATTTTGAGTCTGACCATGTAGACATTCCTCAGTAATTCAGGATTTACCAGGTCTCTGTAATTAGGTTTTATGATATCCTTGACTGCTGCTGGGATGGAGTGTTTGTGGCTGTAAGAACTGTTCGAGCACTGGGCATTGCGGTAATTGCACCATGAATTAGGTACTGGAGGGCAAAGGTGGTGTACTGATTTTTCAGCAGCTGACAATTTGTGGAAGAAGGTAGCCCATACTACCAGCTTCATTTTCAACAAATCCTCAGTATTATTTCCAACGGCCATCCCATAATACTGCTATAGTTCATCAATCGTTTTGTCTGTCAGCCTGCCTCTTATGATTTTACCATCAGAAAGTTTCTTGCCTCTCAAACGTTTTTTTCAACTTCCTCAATCTGATGGCCATCCTCTTCTGGACATAACCAACACAATCCAGTTCTGTGATAATCTTCTCACCGTAAGGTTGAAAAAAAAAATGGCTCTGAGCACTATGGGACTTAACATCTGAGGTCATCAGTCTCCTAGAACTTAGAACTACTTAAATGTAACTAACCTAAGGACATCACGCACATCTATGCCCGAGGCAAGATTCAAACCCGCGACCGTAGTGGTCGCGCGGTTCCAGACTGAAGCGCCTAGAACCCTCGGCCACACCGACTGGTCATAAGGTTGAGCGACTACTACACTGTTTTATATTTTTGAGTCTCCATCACCTAAGAACTTAGTGTAACACACTCCCCTTTCGTTCACATATCGACTAAAAATTTCAATAGCTACAGAGTTCTCCAAACCACCACTTGTCCCTTCATTATTTCTCTCACAGATATGACCTTATCCATTCCCTTATTTACACTTTCAACAATGTTTGGTTAAAAATCTGGAAATCTATTACCTTTCCAGTATCCACTCTGGTCCCTATAGCAACAGAATTCTTAGAACTGTAGCTGCGCTTCAGAAAAGTGCCATCAAAAGCTACTCGTATGTCAGTCGTACCATCGTTTATTTCAGCAGCTTCGTTTGCAGAATTCCTCATTGACTCACATGCAACAGATTCCGCAGCACCTCCAATAAATCCTGCATACTCGTCGATTTTACAAGGTGCCCGTAGCTTATTCATCACGGCACACATTGAGTCTGTTGCAGTGTGTACCTTGACAATAGCTCTCAATCCATATAACCAACTAATATTTACTTCGAAACAATTGTCTTTACACTTAACAGAATTCCAAAATGAATGAGTATATTTACAACTGTCACAATTAATGATAAGTTTCCTGGCTAGTCAATCTGATACCTCACTGTCTTCATGTAAAAAATGGTTCAAATGGCTCTCAGCACTAAGGGACTTAATTGCTTAGGTCATCAGTCCCCTAGAACTTACAACTACTTAAACCAAACTAACCTAAGGACGTCACACACATCCAGGCCCGAGGCAGGATTCGAACCTGCGACCGTAGCGGTCCCGCGGTTCCAGACTGTAGCGCCTAGAACCGCTCGGCCACTATGGCAGTCTCTTCGTGTAAACTATCTGGCCCTCCACATATCTTACAACACACACATTCACCTAATACCCTTGTTAGGATGTGCAGATCTATCAGAATGTTACCTAACCTACCATTTAAATGACTTACGTTTTGAGAAAACTGTGTATGACAACATTTTATTTTAATCTTCGATGCACTAATGGGTGTTTCTCTAGATACTGACGAGTTTGGCTGTATTTCATTGTCTGTAACTTCACAAGCCACAATTTGAACACAGTGTTTCCCTTTATTATTATAAATCTATTACCATGAGACCCACGTTTCTTAAAAATACTTCGTTTGGGCGTCATACTTTATTTTTTGAGAGATTTACCAATCTGTTCGTAACTTTTCCTCTGAAAAACGATTGCAATTCGACACACAACGCATGTTATGAAACGATATGATACTGTTTTTGACATTGGTACCAATACAAACCCGTAATTTAACCTTTATAACACAGAAATCCACAGCGTTCTATATAAAAAACTGCCGATTTTATTATGTCTTGAAGTAATGCACGTAAAAATTTTAGTATTTTCAGCTGGTGTAGAATATATTTAAAAAATTAAAATGCTTCGCATTTGAGTTTATAAGTGATATATACATCGTTTTATTTGGAAAACTTCAAATTTTATAATGAGATAAAAATCCGAAAATGTGAAAATAATTTCCGTTCTAACTCCCCTTAATGGTTGGAGGGAGTAACATGTATAGAATCGCTAAACTTAAATAGCATTCACTGAGGTTTGGAAACTATCTGACAGTATATCGCTAATAACTTGGATTCCAAATTTATTGCATTCAACTCCTGTTGGACTGAGTATACCATATTGCAATGAACTTTCGTTGATCTCAGAATGACTGAGTGACCAAAATCACGAGCAGCCCATCTCCATTTTAGTGCTCCCACTATCTTAAGAAAAACAGTACCAAAGATTTACCCTCGTTCCACTATAGCGCATATCACTTCCTGCAGAACAAGCATGTTCATGGCACCATGATGCTTTAGAAATACGTCCTGTAATGCCACTCAAGCACTTGATTTTAGTGTAGCAACACAAACAGTAATTGCTGCACTATAACTGCTGCTATGAAGATGGGAATACAGAGACAGAATGTGTCATACTTAGCCATCAGCTACTCCCCCGCTCTATTTGAACGAGCTCCATCTTTGTACCTCAATATATATTCTCAATTTGCACTATACTTTTGAGGTCATTGTCAGCAGCTATCCCCACATTAGCACACATAGACCCATTTGTGGTTAAATGATCTATACTGATGAACAGTAACATCAATACCACAGCTCAACACTGCATAATCACTGTCTACCAATCCTGTGAGTCCATATCTGTTTGTGTTACATGTCCGATCTGTGAAGCAAAAGTACCATTTAGGTGCTGCTAGGATCGTTTACATTGGAACACTCCATTCAAATATGTGACGGAAATAATATCTCTGGGAAGGACGATATATTTCACCTGGAAACGTATGGGTCGATTATGGTATGTGTGGATGTATATAACCAATATTTTACTCGATCAGCGTGTGGGATTTGGGATAGAATGATAATCCATAATACTGCCTCGGTGTACCCTCCACAATGCACAGGGCAGATGTGGGTTGTTTGTAGGTGATGGAGTAAGGTGGGAAGACCTGTCGTTGTGTTGGTTGTTGACCTGAATGCACTTAAATCTATTGCATATGAATAGGACTCGAAATCTCATACACTGTTATCAGAAGCGTTAACTGTCGTAAAAAGCCCAGCAGGAAGCATAAGTGAATTTAATGTTCTGGTCCTGTGATGCGGGACGTAATTAAACTGATAGGTGCACTTACATTTTATTTTTTATTGGATGAGAGAATAGTTAGAGAAAATATATATCCTCTGACATACTGCTGTACAGGATTTCCATGATACTTCGGCGATGTAGAGACACATGTTTGCTCAGTCACTGCGAGCATGAGGCAGCGATATATGTCTGGGAAGGGTGGTAAGCAGACAGATATTTTGGTGCTGTTCACAAGACCAGCATGTTTCTGTTTGCAGAAAGAATTTCCCCTCAGCGCTGAGGAATGTCTTTGAAGCCAGAATGTTAAATGGTTCGTGAAATACTCTAGCCAGGAATTTTGTTTACGAATAACTGTTTGATTCCAGTGCCCACATACCATACACACAGGTGCAAATACACTCAGTTCCACAGTAGTGCCGGTACCTATTTGCATTCCTCCTTTTGCCACATGAGGTTAACTGCATATTTGTGTGTTAAATCATGCAGAATGGGCAACGTTACCAGAGACACAAGCTCGAGGGTTAGGTGAGGGGAGGGAGTGTAGCAGGAGAACTGTGCTATTCAAAGTTACTCTCTTAACATTAAGCGTGTCAGTTCTTTCTGCTCTGGCATACGCTGACTATCGTTCACGAACGTATGTAACATAAATTAAAAACGTAATGGCTGTTCATTTGCCATACGCTCCTTATTCGTTGACAAATATGTAATAACAACGACGTGGTGGGAGGGTTTTGCTACTGGGGAGCTATGGTGAGCCTTGCGAAATGACGTCCATCTGGTGTGAGAGTGGTTATACCATAATTTTCTGGACGTAGTACACATGTAAATAGTAACTGCATTGCGTGTCTGAAATGCATATGCGTTGGGGGGTAAAGTTATTGTGGTCTGTGTTCCGACATGTGCAACGGAAGTGATGTATGTGGGAATTGTACTAAGTCTGGTTGTAAGGGAAGTATAGATTTGACGTGGAAAGCTGCGACTTCAACGCCTGTCCAGCTATAGGGGAATGAAAGATTTAACGTGGAAAATTATGTCCAGTCATAAGGGGTATTGATTCACTTAGAAAATTGATATTTCTAGAGCCAAAGTTGTTATGAAGACGTATTTCCGATACTTCGCTAAATGTCGAATGTCATGTAGGTATGGAACGTGGGTTGTCTTGCTTTAGACTATCTAATTTCGTATCTATTTAAGACATGCCGTTATCAGTCTCTCTCTTTGTGTCGTCGGTCCGGCAGGTCCAAGAGTTTCAGAAGAATCATGTTCGACTGTGAGGTATACCGGCATTCTACGCATTTCTTGCCTTTATTTGGCTGAGATAACATCGATTGTAACGTGTGTTGTTTGCATGAAGATTGTGAAACATTGGTGGGAGAGACACGAGATCCACATGCTACTATGAGTATTAGACTTTGTAAAACATAAGAATGATCTAGAATCTGTTATATCATTGACATCGGTATTCGTTAAGAAATATAAGTAGAACTACCAGTTTGCTATATTTTCGAGTTTTCACAAAAAAATCTTCACAGACTATGTAAGTTTCTAGTTACTAAATGATTTGCATCATGTCCCACACTACAGTTTCAGCTCTCTAGAGATATATTTCCATTATTTATCTTCTGCATTATAGTGTGCAGGCGATCGGTAGCATACTGCTGAGGTGATTGATATGGAGAACAGTCCTGTAAATGGCACGATATTCCGGAAAGCAAGTGAAAAAACCTCCAATTCCTGGAATTTTCACATTCAACACGATTATTTTAGCAAAAAAGTGTTAAAAATATAGTCTTTTTCGATTATTAAAATCGGATATTGCAGCTGATATCGGCCAACTGACCTGTGATTGATGAAGCAAATATCGTCGTTTTTTCGCATGTAAAATCCTTTGTTTCACTGAAATGTGGTGTGATCTGTGACGTCACACTTGATTATCAGAGTGAGGCAAGCCTCTCTCTCTCTCTCTCTCTCTCTCTCTCTCTCTCTCTCTCTCTCTCTCTCACACACACACACACACACACACACACACACCATCCGGCTGGTCTTTTATTAGACTCATGGTCCATTACAAGTCACTCCATTCAGCAGCGGACATTGCCGACGACCGCTTGCAAAGTGTTCAGCGGTCTTGTTCCATTTCATAAAAGCACACACTGCAGCAGGACGTAATATTCGAAGCTTCTCCTGGATACTGAAGTATGTTTTGTGATTATTACTACCACAGGGGTGGTTTTTCTTTTTGTTCTCGAATAGGACAGTGTGTTGTTATTAGGCACCTGACTTTGTTTTCTTTTGCAGTTTCCCTGTCTGTAGGGCAGTGCCACGAATTCCATAGTCTACTGAAGCACGTGGCCTTACAGTGCAACGTGCACTGGTGCTGGTATTTGTAGCAACCGGCCGGAGTGGTGTACGACCCCAGAGCTGAGTCGGCACATGTCCAGAAGATTCTTACCCTCCCAGAGTTTGAGAGCAAACATTCGCCCTTAACTTAGGGGAACAAGTCAGGGATGTTATCTTATGGTGCCGACATAGTGGGAGAGGGATATACGCTAGGACGCAGGATGACCGCAGTCACTGATATGACTTGTGAGTTGGAGCGTGACGTAACAGATAAAAACATTTTTTTTATTGAGTGAGACAATACTTACAGATACATACTGCTGTACAATATTTTCATGATACTTTAGCGATGTGAAACCATGTGCTTCCTCAGTTTCTACAAATATGGAATAGGATACATCATTAGGAAGGGGTGATTAGCTGACAGGTATTTTGTTATAGTTCACAAGGCTGGCATGTGTCAGGTTGTAAAAAGCATTTCCCACCGCATTCAAATCATAATGCTTAACAGTTTGTGAGATGCTCTAGACAGGAATTTTGTTGACGAAGAGCTGTTTAGTTTCAACGGGTATTAGTTGTCTCTCTCTCTCTCACTCTGCCCTGCATGTGCTTTTAGCATTAACGCCATGTTATCGGAGGCTGCTCCTGGGAATTTTGACAATGCGAAGGTTAGAGAGCTGTATCTCAGGAAGGATGTTGTCACTGAAAACGATCGTCAGAGTCCTCTATTTATGAACGGAGGGGACTGCTGCCTGTGTATCATTCACACACACACATATATATATATATATATATATATATATATATATATATATATATATATATAGAGAGAGAGAGAGAGAGAGAGAGAGAGAGAGAGAGAGAGAGGTGTTGTGAAAGTATGTTATTGTTCTAGACTGGTGACAGCTTCTGTTTGCTCTCATTCATCTACATAAGTGAGGCTGAATGCATGTTTGTGTTTGGATCCTGCAGAATGGACCGTATCACTCTTGTGAAATCATAACAGGACTCCGTATGCCATCTCGCAACGCAGCCACTTGGAGCGGAGCACTTAGTGCCTCCCCATATTTCCGTTGGCGGCCATCAGGTATCGCAATGGTAGTCAGCGCGTGCAGCAGGCCCGGTACTTTCCACAGTCGCTGGCAGAGCACCGAGTGATCTGTAGGTTTAGTTCCACATGTGGTGCTGCACCACACTGTGCGTTAAACACACGATTATTAGGAGCATGTGAAGTAGCTTTTAAACTCCACTGCGCAAACTTCCGGTTATTTACATAGCTTCTTCGTGTTGCTTTTATATCCCACAACGCACAGCTTTAATTTACAGATGAATTGGTGTTATTCTTTGTGCAGTCGTTGTTAGCACAGTGTTATCAGTAGCAGGTATGTTCAGTCCTTCTTTGTAGCGTCACTGCAGTTCTCGTTTTGTTTTTATCACCCTGTAATTTCCTTGCGTATACCAGTTTATGGGGTTGTTTCAGTTATCGCTTGGAGCGAATTATTTCTCCACCAACTCACAAGTGGAGCAGAAAGGTTTTTTTCAACTTGTAACTGAATGGTGTAAGTTAATATTTATTTTGAGTTCGCCTGCTATTCGTTTCAACTAGAATTGTGAATCTTTTCCAGCAGTTCTATGACATCGTCAGTTTAGAGGCGTATTGTGAGTTTATGCACTCGTTGTGTAGTACTATGCATATAGATGTGCAATTAGGAGTGATCTTTACTTTAGTATCCCACCAAAATAAATAACGTATACTAACCGAACTGTCCTCCACCCTGCACCTCAGCACAGATTGATCATTTCCAGCTATTTGCAGGGGAGGGGTGGTGTTGAACGGTGGGTGATGTCAGATGAGTGAGAGAAGACATGGAGGCCTACAGTGTCCTCATGTGAACATAGTGTAAAACTTTCCAGTCGGTCCTTGCACATCAAGGCGAAAGCGTACGTCACATAGTTTTCTAGCGGTAGCCCAATTGAGTAATATATAAATACCTTGCGCCCTCATCTCGTGGACGTGAAGTAGCGTTCTCGCTTCCCACGCCCGGGTTCCCGGGTTCGATTCCCGGCGGGGTCAGGGATTTTCTCTGCCTCGTGATGGCTGGGTGTTGTGTGATGTCCTTAGGTTAGTTAGGTTTAAGTAGTTCTAAGTTCTAGGGGACTGATGACCATAGATGTTCAGTCCCATAGTGCTCAGAGCCATTTGAACCATAAATACCTTGACTTCCTGTCCAGCACAGAATTTTCATTTCCCACAGTTTCCACAAGTAAGGTTAGCACACCCTTTGGTGATGCCATAGATATTGTATGGGGACAGGCCTGAGGGAGGGGGAGGGGGAAGTTGGGTTACTGGAGGTAGCCAGATTATTCTATTTCTAGCCAAAATTGGCGCCATTACCATAGGGCCAAGAGGTTTGGGACCTCATAGGTAGTGGGGAAAACAAAGCTGCCATTTTAAGTTTATTTTTTTCCTTGTATTCGCTTTGTTCCACTACTGTGCTGAAAGTCCGTTGGCTCTCCACAGCTGGTCCATAACAGTGATGCCCATCCACTGCAGCTACAGTTTTTTAACCGAAGCCAACACAACCTGGAGCTCAGAGCAAAGTGTCACCAAGTCAGCTCGCATCCTCACAAAGCAATCACGATCCCTGTCCATACTGCAAGTGATGGAAAACTACCTAAACAGACAAACAAACGACCATCGACATGCACTGTAGTATTTTACTGTGGACACTGACGAAAAAGCAAGAACAGTGTCTAGCAAATTATATTAACAAGCAGAGATTCAAAAACTAAATTATCAAAGCACACGGTATGGAACTTGTAAAATGTCACAAAATTGGTTACTTTCCAACAAACGAAAACATGAGGACTGTGTCTAGTAAATACTAAATTAACACATAGAAATTAAAAAACTAAACTACCAAAGCACACAGATGAAACTACACTATGTGATAAAATTTATCCCAACACTCCCAAAAACGTAAGTTTCTCATATTACGTGCATTGTGCTGCCACCTGCTGATCACGTACTCCATATAAGCGTCCTCAGTAGCCATTAGACCCATTAAACATCATGAGAGAGCAGAAGTGGGCGCTCCGAAGGACTCGCGGACTTCGAACTTGGTCAGGTGGTTAGGTATCACTTGTGTCATACGTCTGTACGCGAGATTTCCACAGTCCTAAACATCCCTAGGCTCACTGTTTCCGATGTGATAGTGAAGTGGAAACGTGAAGGGACACGTAGAGCACAAAACTGTACAGGCCGACATCGACTGTGGACTGACAGAGACTGCTGACAGTTCAAGAGGGTTGTAATGTGCAACTGGCAGACATCTATCCAGACCATCACACAGGAATTCCAAAATGCATCTGGATCCACTGCAAGTACTATGACAGTTAGGCAGGGGGTCAGAAAACTTGGATTTCATTGTCGAGAAAGAGCTTCCTCAGATCTACCGAGGCTCTAGTTGGGGCACCATAACAATGCCGAATCGAACCATGGCTTGCAAGGCTTACCAGTACTGTCGGATGGATTACACCAAGCGAAAGACTACCACCCGGCTACACAGAGAGTGGGAGTACATGGAGATCCCTCAACAGACTACGCTAGGGTGTCACGAAATGTAAGAGCAATCTGACCAAATGGGGTTTCCTAGAGGAGCCGCCACTCTGCCAGTGTGGAGCAACGCAGACGACCTTCCACCTGCTCCAGTGTACCCAATGTCCAGCAACATACACAACAGAAGACCTGCTACATGCAACGCCAAATGCAATAGAGGTCGCTAACTTCTGGGCGGCAAAAGTGTAAATAATTATCTTGTAAATGTATCTACAAGCAACATGTAAATATTGTACATTATTTTATATATTGTAAATGCTTCTGTCACGAATAAATAAATAATAATACTGTCGAGCGGCTGCTTTTGGAATGTTTTGGAACACCGATTTAGTGCCAGGACTCACAGACCGACATCGATACCTTTCCTCAGTGCAGCACTCCGTGAAGAATGGGCTGACATTCCCCAAGAAACCTTCCAGCACCTTATTGAACATATGCCTGCGAGAGTGGAAGCTGTCATCAAGGCTAAGGGTGGACCAACACCATACTGAATTCCAGCATTACCGATGGAGGGCGCCACGAACTTGAGCCAAGTGTCCGGATACTTTTCATCACGTAGTGTACATAATTCGCTCCTGGGTACAAACCCGTAAAACTTCATGAAACTGGTTACTCACCTGTTGCTCTGTTTCTCGCCCAGAGTCTGCTGCTTATAACAACTGTTCAGATACTTGTCCAGCCTTGTTCCCCTTGTTGTTTGCATGGCTACTCTCAAGAAATCTGCATCAATAAGCATTGAAATATATTGCTCCACATCTACGAGGTCCATTTGTTGTCAGTTATTCAAGCGTCGTATTACAACACGTGTATGTGGGGTGTTTTACGAGCCAATTTGGTGAGTTCTTGAACTAATGCCCCCATAATTATTCGGTGATGTACTATCCTCTATGCTCCGAAATAACTTACATGATTTCATTAAGGTAAGCCATACTCCAAGCGACGGCCAATGACGTGAGCAGTCATAGCCATTCTACTATTCTAATGTCGGTTTAATAATGGTTTTGCATTTCACCATGCTAGGGCTGCTTTGTCTTACATTGTCTTTCTTATGCACATCAGTCAAATGTGGTATTTGAGCATACCTTTCTAGATCTTTCGATAAACAGTTCTCAGGTTTTTGAGCTCGTAGGGATATTAAACTCAGCAGAACTGGTGTTCTTTCGAATTCTCCACCACAAATCTGGATCGTTTGCTCAGGCATGTGTGCCCAGTGTAATTGATTTTCCTATTCTGACTCATACATTTTATCCGTCTTATCATCACTATGAACGAAATCCATAATGGCATATGGTGCTTCCGAGAGTTGTTTGAGATATACAGCAACTGGTTTAATCGTTCCTCTGAGAGATTTATCTCTTTCCACACTCCCTAACCTTGGCAGTCGTAATTTTCAGCAAATTGGTTTACGAGCCTCAGTGACTTTACACTGTGGCCAACTGAACTTACTTCAGTATAGTACGCAGTTTATACAGGGCGGTCAGAAACAGTCTGAATATCTAGTAAGGTTGTGACAGGGTAGAGAAATAATTTTTTAAAAACTAATTCAGTATGTCGTGCCATTCCCGACTTAATTAGCACTGACGTTAGCCAGTCAGGCCATTGCGAGCTCAAATTCAAGCGGCCTACCGAATTCCGAGTCGCCAAATATGTTCTTCATTTGGGTTCCTTAAACGGATACAAAAACTGGACACGAGATGGTAGTAAGGATCAACCTGAGCCAAAGTCTGGGCAGTGTCATCCACTATCATCTATGCTACAAGAACAATTGACATTAATTATACCTCGTGGACCACTTGAATTTGCACATGCAATGGCCTCATGGGCTAACTTCAATGACAAATTATCTGGAAAACAGCGCAAATTGCTGATTTTTTCCTTAACAATTTTTTTCTGAGCACAACCTACCCTTAACACCCTTAGCACCTTTCCACAATATTTCTGACCACCCTGTATAGCATCGCAACATTTTAATGAATGGGATTTAACACTTTGTTCAGTCTTGTCACCCTTTGCATTTAGCGTATTGGATTATCTGACAATGGTTCATGAATCTTTACAGCTGCTGTATTCATGTGATCCACAACATTTCCCAGCGATTGCATTTCCATAATATGACGTTTAAGCTTTCCGTTGATATGTTCAGTTCCCGAAGTATAGCTTTTACATCTACATCCATACTCCGCAAGCCACCTGACGGTGTGTGGCTGAGGGTACCCTAAGTACCTCCATCGGTTCTCCCTTCTATTCCAGTCTCGTATTGTTCGTGGAAAGAAAGATTGTCGGTATGCTTCTGTGTGGGCTCTAATCTCTCTGATTTTATCCTCATGGTCTCTTCGCTAGATATACGTAGGAGGGAGCAATATACTGCTTGAGTCTTCGGTGAAGGTATGTTCTCGAAACTTTAACAAAATCCCGTACCGAGCTACTGAGCGTCTCTCCTGCAGAGTCATCTCCGAAACGCTTTCGCGATTACCAAATGATCCTGTAACGAAGCGCGCTCCTCTCCGTTGGATCTTCTCCATCTCTTCTATCAACCCTATCTGGTACGGATCCCACACTGCTGAGCAGTATTCAAGCAGTGGGCGAACAAGCGTACTGTCACCTACTTCCTTTGTTTTCGGATTGCATTTCCTTAGGATTCTTCCAATGAATCTCATTCTGGCATCTGCTTTACCGACGGTCAACATTATATTATCATTCCATTTTAAATCACTCCTAATTCGCACTCTCAGATAATTTATGGAATTAACTGCTTCCAGATGCTGACCTGCTACTTTGTAGCTAAATGATAAGGGATCTATCTTTTTATGTATTCGCAGCACATTACATATGTCTACATTGAGATTCAATTGCCATTCCCTGCACCATGCGTCAATTCGCTGCAGATCCTCCTGCATTTCAGTACAATATTCCATACTTACAACCTCTCGATATACCACAGCGTCATCCGCAAAAAGCCTCAGTGAACTTCCGATGTCATCCACAAGGTCATTTATGTATACTGTGAATAGCAACGGTCCTATGACACTCCTCTGCCGCACACCTGGAATCACTCTTACTTCGGAAGACTTCTCTCCATTGAGAATGACATGCTGCGTTCTTTAAATGCGAACATTTTTAGGTTAGGCTTTGCCGTGACTGTTATTGACATTAAATGAAACAATAAGTTTACTGTTACCAGTCACTGTTTATTTGTTTCCACGACGCGTTTCGAAGGTTTAAACCTCCATCATCAGGTGGATATGTATATCCACCTGATGATGGAGGTTTAAACCTTCGAAACGCGTCGTGGAAACAAATAAACTGTGACTGGTAACAGTAAACTTATTGTTTCATTTAATGCTGCGTTCTGTTATCTAGTAACTCCTCAATCCAATCACACAATTGGTCTGCTAGTCCGTATGCTCTTACTTTGTTCATTAAACGACTGTGGGGAACTGTATCGAACGCCTTGCGGAAGTCAAGAAACACGGCATCTACCTGTGAACCCGTGTCTATGGCCCTCTGAGTCTCGTGGACGAATAGCGCGAGCTGGGTTTCACACGACCGTCTTTTTCGAAACCCATGCTGATTCCTACAGAGTAGACAGTCATTTATTGTTCTGTTTTTCACAGCCACATACGGGTGAACGTTATGTCCATGTACACACCACCTGTTGGGTTGAGTGACTGTGATACACTTGAATTTGTCCATGGAATAAAGTATACGGTTGTACTTACCTGTTTTCTTTAGCGTATTTCTTAAATTAAAATAAAGAATAGGAGGTTTCGTTTGCATTGTCTGCCGTCCAGTTTTCTTCTTTTACTATTGACCAGAATCATGCACTGTGTGTGATTCAGGCAATCTCCACATATGACTATAAACTGATTGAATATCATGTTTGTTCGTACTTATTCATAAAATTAATGTGTTTGAAATTCATATTGTTTTGTTTTAAGGCGATTATAAAGTCAGTATTATCCCTTAACAAATATTCTGAAGTCGTAGATTATGTGAAATACACTCCTGGAAATTGAAATAAGAACACCGTGAATTCATTGTCCCAGGAAGGGGAAACTTTATTCACACATTCCTGGGGTCAGATACATCACACGATCACACTGACAGAACCACAGGCACATAGACACAGGCAACAGAGCATGCACAATGTCGGCACTAGTGCAGTGTATATCCACCTTTCGCAGCAATGCAGGCTGCTATTCTCCCATGGAGACGACCGTAGAGATGCTGGATGTAGTCCTGTGGAATGGCTTGCCATGCCATTTCGACCTGACGCCTCAGTTGGACCAGCGTTCGTGCTGGACGTGCAGACCGCGTGAGACGACGCTTCATCCAGTCCCAAACATGCTCAATGGGGGACAGATCCAGAGATCTTGCTGGCCAGGGTAGTTGACTTACACCTTCTAGAGCACGTTGGGTGGCACGGGATACATGCGGACGTGCATTGTCCTGTTGAAAAAAAAAGTTCCCTTGCCGGTCTAGGAATGGTAGAACGATGGGTTCGATGACGGTTTGGATGTACCGTGCACTATTCAGTGTCCCCTCGACGATCACCAGAGGTGTACGGCCAGTGTAGGAGATCGCTCCCCACACCATGATGCCGGGTGTTGGCCCTGTGTGCGTCGGTCGTATGCAGTCCTGATTGTGGCGCTCACCTGCACGGCGCCAAACACGCATACGACCATCATTGGCACCAAGGCAGAAGCGACTCTCATTGCTGAAGACGACACGTCTCCATTCGTCCCTCCATTCACGCCTGTCGCGACACCACTGGAGGCGGGTTGCACGATGTTGGGGCGTGAGCGGAAGACGGCCTAACGGTGTGCGGGACCGTAGCCCAGCTTCATGGAGACGGTTGCGAATGGTACTCGCCGATAACCCAAGAGCAACAGTGTCCCTAATTTGCTGGGAAGTGGCGGTGCGGTCCCCTATGGCACTGCGTAGGATCCTACGGTCTTGGCGTGCATCTGTGCGTCGCTGCGGTCCGGTCCCAGGTCGACGGGCACGTGCACCTTCCGCCGACCACTGGCGACAACATCGATGTACTGTGGAGACCTCACGCCCCACGTGTTGAGCAATTCGGCGGTACGTCCACCCGGCCTCCCGCATGCCCACTATACGCCTTCGCTCAAAGTCCATCAACTGCACATATGGTTCACGTCCACGCTGTCGCGGCGTGCTACCAGTGTTAAAGACCGCGATGGAGCTCCGTATGCCACGGCAAACTGGCTGACACTGACGGCGGCTGTGCACAAATGCTGCGCAGCTAGCGCCATTCGACGGCAAACACCGCGGTTCCTGGTGTGTCCGCTGTGCCGTGCCTGTGATCAATGCTTTTACAGCCCTCTCGCAGTGTCCGGATCAAGTATGGTGGGTCTGACACACCGGTGTCAATGTGTTCTTTTTTCCATTTCCAGGAGTGTACAAGTAATACATCAACCCCATATGATGGCCTTAATGGAAATATTTCCGAATTTCAGCCTGGTTTTGCATTGCAACATCATCAAATATAAACATACTGTTCGGCTTTACCCTGTCAGGTGACATGAGATCGCTGCTTTCGCTGAATGTTGAGTAAGTTACACCACTGATGGCGTGCAGTATCTCCTGTAACAGCTGATATTTGCACTGAACAAATGTTTTTGAAGATACACATACATGCTGAAGTGGATCCCATCTGTTCAGCAGTACCATTGTAACATTAATATTTTTTAAGGTCGAAGGCTTCTTCAGTAACAGTCTCAGTTAAAACTCTTTTTAAATTCCTTGGCTCAAACTTAATCTGTCGCAGCTATCTCTCCTGACACTTTAATGCTGTGAAAGCCAAAACAATGCTTGAAGTATTTAAACCAACCTGAGCAGGTCCAGAAAGAAACTGGATCGTCCTTTCTTTTTCGTTAAATCTGCATACATGGTCTTGGGTCAGCTAGAACTGCAGCTCCAGAGAGAAGCATGCGCTGTTGATTTTGGAGATCGAAAAATGGATTAGAATTTTCCTCATTCCTTCCATTGCCTGTCAGTGAAGTTTGGTCAGTCTAGACAACCTTAAGTTAGTTGTAGATTAAGCAGTTTTTCTAACAATTTCTGCATTTTTACGAATAGTTGTCATAGCGGATTCACAAAGCACCAAGGTACACTGACTGATTGGTGACCAAAAATTTCTAACTTTGTTTATACTGAATATGACCTTCGACAACGCTTATTTCCCTCGACAGGCACACTTTTTTTCTCTCTTGATCGCACATTTCATACAGATAACATGTCAAGTGCAACCTACCAGCTCTACACAGCTCAACTAAGGTTCACTTCTCTACAAACATGACGGAAGATGTGTGTTCAGATGCCCTGACACATTACTGCTTCCACGCACTTTCAAAAAATAGCATCGGTGGACTTATAATTAAAATAAAGTATATGCGAAAATGCGTATAACGAATACACGTGTAATGGCATCTACATGTATTGCCTTTGTTTCTGGTATAAAAGAAAAAATACATAATACCTTACGATCAGTTGTTCACTACCGCTGAAGTCGTGAGTAGTAGAACAACCTATGTACCACCCCACTTTCCATTGTTGCCAAATTTATTCAAGATGGCAGCGCTGACATCATCCAAGATGGGGGCTTTTGGCGGGAGAATAGGCCAGTTGGGCTACATCCACTAACTTAACCCCCAGAAAAAATGGCGTGAATTTTGAATTTTGGGGAGAAAATAGGTCAATTGGGCTACGTCCACTAACCTTACCCTCTAGAAAAAATTGGCGGGATTTTTGAATTTTGGCTGGAAAATAGGTCAATTGGGCTATGACCACTAACATAAGCCTCCAGAAAAAATGGCTCCAAATTTGAATTCCAACAAGGTAATGCCTACAAAACCTTACTTTTCTTTATTATTATTCATTTTCCTCCATTATCATTTATTATTATTCATTATCACTCAATATCATTTATTATAATTTATTATAATTTATGATTATGATTATTATTATTATTTACTATTATTGGCCTACCTCCACTATAAAATTCGCACCAAATTCAAATTCCAACACGATAATGTCTGCAAAACCGTACTTTTCTTTATTATTGATTATCATTCATCATTTATTATTATGTATTATTATTATTAAACTACTTCCACGAGAAAATGGCATCAAATTCAAATTCCAACATGATAATGTCTCGAAAATTTTCCTTCTACATTTTATCATTTATTATTATTATTTATTCAAGATTTCCAATTTTCGCGGAGAGAAAACCATTTGCTTTACATACATAATAAAAATCTATTACAAGTTCAAATCCCAACACCATAATCGATCACACATACGAACTTTCGCGATCACTTATCTTTTTTTTCACTGGTAACCTACCAGAATCGCGTCAAATAATAAAGTGCACTTATAGTAACCTAAGCCACGTCCTTTGAATTTGCAGGGGGAAAGGGACTGAAGTTTTTATTTCAAGCAGTACTGTCATCACTTTTTCTCCATCACAATCAGTGCACATGTTCGAGATCGCAGAAACACCTAGAGCAGTCGCCACGACGTCTGCGCTCCAACTGAGTTAGTTCAAATCGTCACCACCCCTGGCCCCATCGGCCAGCACTCTGACCGCTACCGACGGATGTCACGTGATGCTTCTGCACGCATGCTTGGGGCCTGCCCGCCCTAACCGCTGGACCAGCGTTAGCTCTCACGTATAAACATGTTTCCGCTGCACACGCTGGAACTTGCTGAGGTTGATGTCACAACAGTCCCTTGTCCGTTCACCACGAGTATTCGTCGCCTCCGCACATTTCCCGCCAAAATTGTTTGCCTGGGTGGGGAATCACACAACAGTTGGCCGTTCGGCTCAGCAAGTGGTTCGACAAAGAACGCCCTGCCACACTTTTGGGCCGAAAAGTGTTTTCCTGGACACGTTCAAACCTGTCGATGCCGACCGTTCGTCACCAACCACGTGCCTTTGTGCGACCGAGAACGCTGAGCTACACTTTTGGCACCGAAGTTTGCTCGATAGAGGAACCCTCCATGACTGTACAACAGTATGCCTGGTCACCACGAACACCTCGCTAAGTTAATTGACTCCCTCTCGCGCACGCGTTATAACCTGACATGCGCTGCGCTGCCGCCCAGCTCACGTCTGACCACTTACATCACACGGCCTCGATCGCCCACACCATACACGCGATGGACATAGTCTTCTGTAAATATGCTAACACTCACACCGCGCATCTTACCTATCAATGACGTAAGTACTTAATTCCATTTCAACTTTAATCATCTTAAATAATTCAGTTTACAATTTCATATACTTTTGCAAAGGTGTTCAACTACGTACATTCAACTACTTTTAGAGGACCAGATCGCCTCCTCTTCATAGGAACCCTCACCGACTCTGAATTCTGTCAGTAAAGAAACGTTACTTTCGCTTTCGCTACCAACATAAGAAAATTGCCTGTAAAGAAAGGGCACTTGTGCTAACCTCATCCACCTGACCACCACTTCCTCCTAGGATCAGGTACCAAGTGTTAAATCTCCCAGTAAACAGACATCACTTGCGTCTTCGCTACCAACGAAAGAACATTTCTGAAAACGAAGTGTACCACCACCACCACTTGCTATGGGGCGGGTGGTAAAAGGACTCGGCCCACACTAGGCTGCTGGAAGGACCTGCAAAATACTCCAACATAACTTATGTATAAGGCTCTACACACAAGGTTGCTAACTGTAAACCATCAAAAAAGTAAGTGAACAGCCTAGAGACATGTTAAGCACACCTAAATGATTCAGAACATTCACACCCATAGAACCGAACAACTCTTAATTTCTCCAAATAATAATCCATCTAAAATAACCTGCACCCTAATCGTCAACCTTTCAAAATTATACATCTGTCTTTATTTAAACAACTAGAGATAGACAGCACCACCACCCTCTGTATTCGTCACTTAGTACACCGTCCATTTAACTTAGTACACAGGACACCCCCCTGACATCACAATATGTGAATAATTCACATATCTTTTTGGAACTTTTGCATGTAATAGCTTTCGATATGCCAGGCTGACCTAAAGCAGGTTCTGAACTAATGTGGTGCACTACACTTAACAACACAACCACACCCATCAAGATATTCATTCCAATCCAAGCCTGTAACTCCTCTATGGATAAATTTCTCCAGTTATTTGTTGACGCACTTACTGTCTGCCCAGATTGTCGTTTTTGCGCGAAAACCACTCAGACTGCTCTGTACTGCTCGGCGAAATAAGGAAGGACTGCACTCTATTTATTTCGAGCCGTTTTATTTAGGCCTGGAGTATATTTGTCACAAAACACCCGCACTGATCTGACTGTGGTCATGTGCCGCAGCCCACAAACACGTAAACAACTCCTAATTTCACCACACAATGGCAAACTTCTCTTAAATAATTCAGTACACAATATCCGAAGACAAGCTCTGTACTTTTAAACTCCCCAAATAACACACAGCACAGTGGACAGACATGACCGCAAAACAGTGCAATAGACTCGACCAAACAACCTCACCCAGTACCGAGTCCTTAGCTGCCAACCCGACCAAAAGTCTCAGCTCGGCCTCCCCCAAACATGACCTCCTCACAGTCGCATTCGTGCCTAACACCGAAGAAATTCATATTACTTATGCGCCTTAGATTACGCTCCAAGGCCGGTCACGCGCGCGTGGGCACGGCGTTGGCGGGGGGGGGGGGGGGGGGGGGCGGGGTGGGGGAGGTTGTTAAAGAGTCTCCAGCCAAGTTCAGCTTCCGCATGCTCGTGACAGCACTCTCCACTCACACATGTGAACGCTGCACTGTTCTTTTCATGTATACCGCCGGCGTCTCACGTCTGGACCTGTCTTCACGTCTGTTGTCAGAATAGCCCATAGTTCGTTGACACACAGGATTAACGCCGCGAAAACACTTACTACTCGCCGGCAGCCGAGATGGTGACGGAAAACCAATCACTCTGATCTGTGATGCAAGGGAGTGTAATGATTGACAGCACTCTATTTATTTTTTCCAACAACTTATTTAACCATACAGTATATCTATCACACTATCACAAAACACCAACCCAGATGTGCCCTGGGCCATGTTGCGCAGCCCACAGTCATGCACCCGACTTATAATTTAAGTACACACAATACCAAACTGCTACTAAATAATCCTTCACACTGATGTGTAGATACGCTCAGTACTCGTAAACTATCCAAATAACGCATAGCAGAGCCTGCAGATCTGCTCGCAAAATAACTCAGCAGATGTGCGCCGCTACCCCCCACCGCACCAAATCCACAGGATCGTGTAGTCACGCATCCATCTGATTTCAGACTGCGGACAGCCCCTGCTCGGCTTCCGCAAGCCTGAGTTCGTGTGGTCAACAGGCTCGGCAGCTGTCAAAGCATAAACAGACGTCCATCCAGGACCGCGATCCACCACAACCCCTGAACCGCGACCACTGAATGCGGGTGAAAGTCACCTTTATATCAACGTAGCATAATTCGAAAGCGCAGCATCCATACGCTAGACACATCATAGCAGTACATGTCCTCACCTCCTATGACACAATAGCACACTGCGCATTGCTCCTGACACGACATTACACGGCCCTTTAACTAAACATAACTACACATCCCTGCTCTCGCCTCGTCGCATGAGCACTCATCTAAAACATTCTGAATATTATTCTTACTTTACAAGATTTTTTAAAAAAAAGTAAGATCTAATTTACTCCTCCCACCGCATCCAACCTCCTACCGCACCCACCATCAACATATACAAACGTCCTCAACCCTATCTTGACGCTCATATATCACCCCACAAACCAAGTCCATCAATCAATTTATCATTCTCATCCAATCTTTTCGAATTAAAAATGTAGCCTCTATCTAAACACCAATCAACTCATCTTTCTCGCACTTTCAACAGGAAAATTAATTTTACACACTCCCTGAAATACCAAACGCAATTAAAGAGTCAAACTTTTATACAGACCAACAAGCACATACCACACTCACACCAATATTCAAAGCCTGGCCCATATTTACCACCTCCAACTTGAATTAAATGTTATTACCATTGCCCAGCATTCTGCCAGCGCTCCATTTGGACCTTTTTTCCGCTCTTAACTGTTGTCACTAGCGGTCGAATATAACTATCTATAGATTGCGTAAATTTCCACATAAAAAACATAGTCCAATTATCTATGTCCTCAAGCTGCCCCCTCTCACAATAGCATACAATCACATCGCTAGTCATTATACAACTTTTATCAGCGGCACACCTCAGTTGCTATCCCCGATAATGAACACCCGGCTAGCGTGCGTAGTGCCTGTGAAGACATCGCCGACGTGGTTTGTGTACTGTAACCATCATCATATTTCATTAAACAACAAGGAAAGAAGCAAATTCGCTCGCCCTCGGTGTTCTAATGTCTCACTCCTTCCATCATGCTTTACACTTCATCATTCAACATACACATTCATTCGTGCTGCTGTTTAGAGACTCCTATAGCCGAACATATAGCATCATTCAACAACTATCACTTGCTCTTATCTAATAACTCATCCATCAGGTCTGAGGGCTAGGTCACCCCTTCCTTTCTTTCTTTCTTTCTTTCTTTCTTTCTTTCTTTCTTTCAGCAGGAGACAGCTATTTTTTACAGTAGTAGCTAAATTGCGCCATCAGCTTAACATCACCAATCGCGAAACGTATCTTCAAACATGTAAACACTCTTACTCAATTACACAGCGCTCCCGCTGAGGACATGACCTTCAATATCATAGTTCTTAATCCAATAACCACCAAAACAAGTACAAAATGCTCAAACTAATCCCATTGCACCTTACAAAGCGAGCGTCCGAGCGCCGCCGGCGGCATGTCAAAGCCACATATCTGTCCATCTAAACAGCTACCCACTCAGCCCCAGGACCAGCATGCCAAAGTGGGCTCTCTCTATATCTGCTCTCCAACTATTGTCTAATGACATACAGTGCACAAATGGATTCCTAAATAGCACAGATCTCTATCCTCCCGTGCATCTCCAACCCGACATGTAAACAGTGTCTCCCCCAGCCACCGAACCCGACGTCATTTAGGCTGCGCTCACAATTTCCATTCACAAATCTTAAAGACTCGCGTATATAAAAGCCTATTCACTCCTGCCAAAACTCACTTAATAACAAAAACGCATTCTCCCATTCTAAGCACAGATTAGTAGGCATTTAGAACAAATAGACAAACATAATTCCAAGCAGACGTCATACATATCACTAAAAAAGAAAAAAATCACCTCAATTTAGGTTATCCGACATTTATTTACATGTCCTAATGATACAGTCGTAGATGGGTCGTGTCATCCACTCTCTCATTCCTTCAACACACGCTTTCACAGAACTTGTTCTACTTATATGCCACCCATCCTGTTATAATAATTTTGTACAAGCATTTACGCCCTCACATACAACCCAGCTCAATAGAACATAATAATTCCTTTTTCCACAGATAGTCATATTGGTTGAACAATTAAACGTACTATATTACGCATACATATAGTAAAATAAGCAAATACTTTTACTAACATACACACCACTCTTACTGAGGATAGGGCATTCAATATTATATATTTAAACACAGACCAGTGATAACGATATTCCGACGAACACCTTGTCCTTGTAATATAAATACAATTGATTTTACTATACGGTACAAAATCACCATTTTACATCAGACCACCCTCAGCCTACCCAAGTTGCTCTCAGAACACTTCAGCTCATTCGAGAGCTTTTTCTCGTTGGCAGAAATGTGTCAGTCTTGTTAATGAGAGCCTGCTCCGTTTTCTACAGACATCTCGAGACTCGCGTATTAGAAGACCAAAAATATTTTTAATATAATTTTATAAAATTCACCTCGTACTCGTCTAAATTAAGCACAGTCCTAGTAATTTAGCGTCCCATAGACCTCTGACTAACTAGAATTCCTGGCCTGCACAGACATTAACACGGACAGCTGCACGGCCTCTCACAGGAAATTATACCTTGCACCTTGTAAATCATATTACAGTCAATAGCATAACACTGAATGATTTTAAATACAGGACAGCCACAACACAAGGAAACTAGAAGAGCCTAGTGGTGTTGTGGCGACTTTCCAAACTACCCGCCGAAAGTGATTCACCGCCTCTACATTTAAACCCATATGTCGTAATGACCCAATAGTTGATAACTCTGCGTTCCATTTCTAGTGATTGTTCATTTTGCACACACGTACCGGATCACCGTTTTCGGTGCTAGCAACCCCAGAAGTTGCTGTCTATCAACTAAAATTTGTTCCCCAACTCAAACAAGCATTGTCACTCAATTATTATGTGGTACTCAATGCACGGATGGTCTGGATAAGATACCACCGATCTACTGTAATATTATCCATCACAACTGATATCGCGAAAAATTTTACAGTAAGTCCAACACTGGCCAATCGTGTGACAGCATATTTTCCTAATTTAAGTATCATAGCTAAAGCATACCTCCTCTACTTTGAAAGTATCATTGCGAGCATTGATAAATGACTGCTCAGTACGTCCATTCACACTTAATTCTCGAACACATGAAAACGATCAAAGTGTACCAGACAACGCTATACATATTTCTTAGACCTAATGCATAGTACTCGATCAGTCTCTCTGCATATGGCGGTCACAGAGCTATCTCGCCCTCTTACGTTAAAAGACCATCCTCACCTCGGCATTGACCAGCCTAGCCTACCCATAAACATCGCTACCCAATTAATCCTCAACCGAGCAGACAAATACAGCTACACTTCACCTCTCTTGAATGAATAGAGCTTTCCTAGTCCTAACCCCTCCAAGTGCACCACATTTCTTGAGATGTAACCAAGTCATGGAGCTTAGCACACCATATCGATCTATAGTAACAGATCTCAAAGTGCATTAATTTAATAACACACAGTTAAGAAGAACAAGAACGGAGTGATATTTATGCGCAATGTAGTTGGACACATTTTTATGTAAATCATCAAATGTATCATGTGTAAAGTATTGTAGCTGCACACGACTAGAACGCAGGCTATATCACGTGACTAAAGCATCCAGATAGAACACCGGAAAAAATCACCTTCAGGAACTTGTCCTTCCCTAGACTAAATGAGTGAAGGTGTAAATCGTACCTAGTCACAGCTCTATCTCAGTCGATCACCTCGTACAGTCTCTGTTATCCTGTAACACAGATGTGAGTAAGTTTAGACGTGCACGATTTTCTGTCCTCCTGAAAAGCATCAAATACAGTATTCAACTGGTGCGTATCACTGCTACGTTGGATTCGCTGGCTGGGGGAGTGACTGTTTACATGTCGGGTTGGAGATGCAAGGGAGGATAAAAATCTGCGCAATTCAGGACTCCATTTGTGCACTGTATGTCGTTAGACAATGGCTGGAGAGCATGTATAGAGACAGCCCACGTCAGCATGCTGGTCCTGTGACTGAATGGATGGTTGTTTAGATATGTGGCTTTGACATGCCGTGGAGGTGGTAAATATGGACCAGGCTTTGAATAATGGTGTGAGTGTGGTATGTGCTTGTTGGTCTGTATAAAAGTTTGACTCTTTAATTGCGTTTGGTATTTCGGGTTGTGTGAAAAATTAATTTTACTGTTGAAAGTGCGAGAAAGATGAGTTGATTGGTATTTAGATAGAGGCAACATTTTTAATTCGAAAAGATGGGATGAGAACGGTAAATCGATTGATGGACATGGTTTCTGGGATGGTATATGAGCGTAAACAGGGTTGAGGACGTTTCTGTATGTTGATGGTGGGAGGGGCGGGAGGTCAGGTGCGGTAGGAGGAGTAAATTAGATCCATTTTTTTAAAAAAATGCTGTAAAGTAAGAATAATAAAAAATGGTTCAAATGGCTCTGAGCACTATGGGACTTAACATCTCAGGTCATCAGTCCCCTAGAACTACTAAAACCGAACTAACCTAAGGACATCACACACATCCATGCCCGAGGCAGGATCCTAACCTGCGACCGTAGCGGTCGCACGGTTCCAGACTGAAGCGCCTAAAACCGCTCGGCCACCAGCGGCCGGCTAAGAATAATATTCAGAATGTTTTAGATGGCTGTTCATGCGACGCGGCGAGAGCAGGGATGTGTAGTTATGTTTAATTAAAGGGCCGTTTAATGTCGTGTCAGGTGCAATGCGCAGTGTGCTATTGTGTCACAGGAGGTAAAGACATGTGCTGCTATGATGTGTCTAGCGTATGGATGCTGCGCTTTGGACTTTTGCTACGTTGCTATAAAGTTGCCTGTCACCCACGTTCGGTGGTCCCGGCTCGGGGTTGTGACGGATCGCGGTCCTGGACGGACGTATGTGAGTGCTTTGACAGCTGACGAGCCCGTCGACCACGCGAACTCAGGTTTGCGGAAGCTGAACGGGGGCTGCCGGCGGTCTAAAATCAGACGGATGCGTGACTACACGATACTGTGGATTTGGTGCATTGTGGATTTCGGCGCACGTCTGCTGAGTTATTTTGCGAGCAGATCTGCAGGCTCCGCTATGTATTATTTGGATAATTTACGAGTACTGAGCGTATCTACACATCAGTGTTTAGTAGCGGTTTTCTATTGTGTGTACTTAAATTATGAGTTGGGTGAATGTCTGTGGGCTGAGCAACATGGCCCAGGGCACATCTGGGTTGGTGTTTTGTGGTAGTGTGATAGACATAACGTATGGTTAAATAAGTTGTTGGAAAAAATAAATAGAGTGCTGTCAATCATTACACGCCCTTGCATCACAGATCAGAGTGATTGGTTTTCCGTCACCATCTCGGCTGCCGGCGAGTAGTAAGTGTTTTCGCGGCGTTAATCCTGTGTGTCAACGAACTATGGGCTATTCTGACAACAGACGTGAAGACAGGTCCAGACGTGAGACGCCGGCGGTATACATGAAAAGAACAGTGCAGCGTTCACATGTGTGAGTGGAGAGTGCTGTCACGAGCATGCGGAAGCTGAACTTGACTGGAGACTCTTTAACCACCTCCCCCCCCCCCCCCTTTCCCGTGCGCACGCGCGCGTGACCAGCCTTGGAGCGTAATCTAAGGCGCATAAGTAATATGAATTTCTTCGGTGTTAGGCACGAATGCGACTGTGAGGAGGTCATGTTCGGGGGAGGCCGAGCTGAGACTTTTGGTCGGATTGGCAGTTAAGGACTCGGTACTGGGTGAGGTTGTTTGGACAAGTCTATTGCACTATTTTGCGGTCATGTCTGTCCACTGTGCTGTGTGTTATTTGGGGAGTTTAAAAGTACAGAGCTTGTCTTCGGATATTGTGTACTGAATTAGGAGTTGTTTACGTGTTTGTGGGCTGTGGCACATGACCACAGTCAGATCAGTGCGGGTGGTTTGTGACAAATATACTCCAGGCCTAAATAAAACGGCTCGAAATAAATAGAGTGCAGTCCTTCCTTAGTTCGCCGAGCAGTACAGAGCAGTCTGAGTGGTTTTCGCTCAAAAACGGCAATCTGGGTAGACTGTAAGTGCGTCAACAAATAACTGGAGAAATTTATCCATAGAGGAGTTACAGGCCTGGATTGGAACGAATATCTTGATGGGTGTGGTTGTGTTGCTAGGTGTAGTGTACCACATTAGTTCAGAACCTGCTTTAGGTCAGCCTTGCATATCGAAAGTTATGGCATTCAAAAGTTTCAAAAAGATATGTGAAATTATTCAGATATTGTGATGTCAGGGGGGTGTCCTGTGTACTAAGTTAGCTGGACCGTGGACTGAGTGGCGAATACAGAGGGTGATGGTGCTGTCTATCTCTAGTTGTTTAAATAAAGACAGGTGTATGTTTTTGAAAGGTTGACGATTAGGGAGCAGGTTATTTTAGATGGATTATTATTTAGAAGAATTAAGAGTTGTTCGGTTCTATGGACGTGAATGTTTTGAATTATTTAGGTGTGCTTCACGTGTCTGTAGGCTGTGCACTGAGTTTTTTGACGGTTTACAATTAGCGTGTAGAGCCTTATACATGAACTATGTAGGAGTATTTTGCAGGTCTGTTTGCTGTGGGGAGCATGTCAGAGCGTGTGTTCTGTGATACATATACTCCATCCCTAAATGAATTGATCCCAAATCAATAAAGTATACTCCTTCCTCCTTCCAGCAGCCTAGTGTGGGCTGAGTCCTTTTACCACCCGCCCCATAGGAAGTGGTGGTGGTGGTACGCTTCGTCTTCAGCAATTTTCGTTCGTTGGTAGCGAAGACGCAAGTGATGTCTGTTTACTGGGAGATTTCACACTTGGTACCTGATCCTAGAAGAAAGTGGTGGTCAGGTGGATGAGGTTAGCACAACTGCCCTTTCTTTACAGGCAATTTTCTTAAGTTGGTAGCGAAAGCGAATGTAACGTTTCTTTACTGACAGAATTCAGAGTCTGTGAGTGTTCCCGTGAAGAGGAGGCGATCTGGTCCTCTAAAAGTAGTTGAAAGTACGCCGTTGAACACCTTTGCAAACGTATATGAAATTGTTAATTGAATTACTTTATATGATTAAAATTGAAATTGAATTAAGTATGTAGGCAATTGATAGGTAAGATGCGCGGGGTGATCGAGAGTGTGTGCCGTAAGCGGTCAGACGTGAGCGGGGCGGCGGCGCAGTGCGTGTCCGCTTATAACGAGCGCGCGCGCGAGAGAGAGAGTCAGTTAACTTAGCAAGGTGTCTCGTGGCGACCAAACGTACTGTTGTACAGTCATGGAGGGTTCCACTATCGAGCCAGAAGTGTACCACGACGTTCTCAGTCGCACAAAGGTACGTGGTGGGTGGCGTACGGTCGGCATGGACAGGTTTTCACGTGTCCGGGAAAACAACTTTCACGCTAAAAGTGTGGCAGGGCGTTCTTTGTCTAACCACGTGCTGAGCCGAATGGGCAGCTGTTATGGGATTCTGCTCCCAAACAAACAATTTTGGCGAGAAACATGCGGAGGCGACGAATACATGTGGTGAACGGACAAGGTACGATTGTGTCGTCAACCTCGGCAAGTACCAGCGTGTCCAGCGAAAACACGTTTGCGATGTGAGATCAATCGCTGGTCCAGCGGCTAGCACGGGCCGGCCCCCAGCCCGCGAGCAGCTGCATTGCGTGACATCCGTCGGTAGCGGTCACCATGCTAGCCTGCGGGACCAGGGGATAGCGACGATTTGAACTAATTCTGTTGGAGTGCAGCCGTCGTGCCGTTTCGGCGATCTTGAAGTTGTGTACTGATTTTGCTGGAGAACAAGTGATGACCTTACTGCTTGAAATAAAGACTTTAGTCCCTTTCCCTCAGCAAAATCAAAGGACGTGACTTAGGTTACTATTATTTGACGCGATTTTGATAGGTTACCAGTGAAAAAAGATAAGTGATCGCAAAAGTTCGTACGTGTGATCGATTGTGGTGTTGGGATTTGAACTTGTGATTGATTTTAATTATGTATGTAAAGCAAGTGGCTTTCTCGCCGCGAAAATTAGAAATCTTGAATAAATAATAATAATGAATGATATAACATAATAAAAAATTGAAGTACAGTTTTCGAGACACTGTCATGTTGGAAATAGAATTTGGCTCGAATTTTCTAGTGGAGGTATGCCAATAATAATAAATAATAATAATAATAATAACAAATAAATAAATGATAATAAATGATATTGAATGATAATGAATAATAATAAATGGTAATGAATAATAATGAATAATAATAAAGAAAAGTAAGGTTTTGCAGGCACTATCTTGTTGGAATTCAAATTTAGAGCCATTTTTTCTGGAGGCTTAGGTTAGTAGACTTAGCCCAATTGACCTATTTTCCGCCAAAATTCAAACTTCCCGCCAGTTTTTCTGGAGGGTTAGGTTAATGGATGTAGCCCAATGACCTACTTTCTCTCCAAAATTCAAAATTCCCGCCATTTTTTCTGGGTTTGTGGTTGTTGCCCAACTGTCCTATATTCCTGCCAAATGCCGCCATCTTGGATGACGTCACGTGCTGTTCCCCAAGTCTGCATACCGCCATCTTGGATGACGTCTGTGCCGCCATCTTGAATAAATTTTGCAACAATGGAAGGTAGCGTGGTACATAGATTTCTCTACTACTGTCATCACACAGACTGTTCAAAATGAACAAGGTTATGATACTTGGTGGTAAACTTGATAATTGGAGAGCAATAATAATAGTCGTTAATTTAACAGCTTGCAATGAATGCATTGTGCAAGTCCTAAACTGAAGCATCTACACTCCTGGAAATTGAAATAAGAACACCGTGAATTCATTGTCCCAGGAAGGGAAAACTTTATTGACACATTCCTGGGGTCAGATACCTCACGTGATCACACTGACAGAACCGCAGGCACATAGACACAGGCAACAGAGCATGCACAATGTCGGCACTAGTGCATTGTATATCCACCTTTCGCAGCAATGCAGGCTGCTATTCTCCCATGGAGACGATCGTATAGATGCTGGATGTAGTCCTGTGGAACGGCCTGCCATGCCATTTCCACCTGGCGCCTCAGTTGGACCAGCGTTCGTGCTGGACGTGCAGACCGCGTGAGACGACGCTTCATCCAGTCCCAAACATGCTCAATGGGGGACAGATCCGGAGATCTTGCTGGCCAGGGTAGTTGACTTACACCTTCTAGAGCACGTTGGGTGGCACGGGATACATGCGGACGTGCATTGTCCTGTTGGAACAGCAAGTTCCCTTGCCGGTCTAGGAATGGTAGAACGATGGGTTCGATGACGGTTTGGATGTACCGTGCACTATTCAGTGTCCCCTCGACGATCACCAGAGGTGTATGGCCAGTGTAGGAGATCGCTCCCCACACAATGATGCCGGGTGTTGGCCCTGTGTGCCTCGGTCGTATGCAGTCCTGATTGTGGCGCTCACCTGCACGGCGCCAAACACGCATACGACCATCATTGGCACCAAGGCAGAAGCGACTCTCATCGCTGAAGACGACACGTCTCCATTCGTCCCTCCATTCACGCCTGTCGCGACACCACTGGAGGCGGGCTGCACGATGTTGGGGCGTGAGCGGAAGACGGCCTAACGGTGTGCGGGACCGTAGCCCAGCTTCATGGAGATGGTTGCGAATGGTCCTCGCCGATACCCCAGGAGCAACAGTGTCCCTAATTTGCTGGGAAGTGGCGGTGCGGTCCCCTACGGCACTGCGTAGGATCCTACGGTCTTGGCGTGCATCCGTGCGTCGCTGCGGTCCGGTCCCAGGTCGACGGGCAGGTGCACCTTCCGCCGACCACTGGCGACAACATCGATGTACTGTGGAGACCTCACGCCCCATGTGTTGAGCAATTCGGCGGTACGTCCACTCGGCCTCCTGCATGCCCACTATACGCCCTCGCACAAAGTCCGTCAACTGCACATACGGTTCACGTCCACGCTGTCGCGGCATGCTACCAGTGTTAAAGACTGCGATGGAGCTCCGTATGCCACGGCAAACTGGCTGACACTGACGGCAGCGGTGCACAAATGCTGCGCAGCTAGCGCCATTCGACGGCCAACACCACGGTTCCTGGTGTGTCCGCTGTGCCGTGTGTGTGATCATTGCTTGTACAGCCCTCTCGCAGTGTCCGGAGCAAGTGTGGAGGGTCTGACGCACCGGTGTAAATGTGTTCTTTTTTCCATTTCCAGGAGTGTACCATCACTTTGAACACATCCATTAACTCACTGCTAATGGAAAATGATGACTGCACAACTTTGGCGTATCTGTGGAATCTGATAAGCCCTTGAAGTCCTAAAGATTCAAGAAAAAGTTATTAACGAATATATCTCGATTCTGCAGTTGGACGACTTTGGATTTCGTGAAAATAATGATGACTGTTAACACACACAACCTGTTCGTGTTGATTAAATCTAGAAAAGCGAGTAAGAAGGTTCCTTAAATTTAAAAGAAACTTAGCGAAAGAAATTGTAGCTTGAACGTAATAGACTGTTGCCTGTTTCCTTAACAAATGAAGCCTTTGTTATGTGATATTTCACAGTTTCCTCTGGTTCCCCTTAGTATTTAACAGTGATATGTTTATTTCAAAGTATGAATCTTGCAACAAGCATTACTATTTTAATGCAGAATGTTAAATTGTTGGAACTCTTTTGTTGACACTCTGTATACCAACCACCAGAATAGCTCGGTCCACAATGCTGTGTTCAAGAGACTGCCCCCGAGTTTAGCTTGGGCCACGATTTTGTTGACACACGAGCAAAGTATCTCGCTCGAAAACTTGACTCATTTCATGTGATAACAATGTACGGGCGTCTTGGTACCCGCCCGTTAACATGTGCTGTCTTCTGTTGCCAATTTCCAGAATTATTTTGAAAGAAATGTTAGTGAACGTAACATATGTTGTAATGAACGACCGAACCATAATTATTGCATTGACGCAATTTCGTGTACGCGCTCGTTAGGTTACACAGTTTGCTGTAATTCTGCTACAGATAAGTAACGTTTGTTGCAAGATATTTTGGAAGGTGAAGTGAAACAAATTGTTCAATAACTCTCCTCCCACTTTTCGTTTGGAAGGATAATTATACTTTGTCATCATTATTTTAAAATTTTTAGTGTATCAAAAATCTCAAGTAAACGTGGAAAACAAATCCTGAGGCATGGTGTCTCTTTAGTACGTATTACTCTTGAAGCTGTATCAGTTACATATGCGCCAGTAACGAATTAAATAACGAAATAAATGGCCGATTTTATACGCCCAACATTCGCCTAAGTAACTAGTCTTCAAAATGGTAAACTGATCTGTCTGGGCTGTCAAAAAGAGCAAATATTTCTTTTGGTGTATAACTTTCTTTAAGCTACTGTCCCGTCACTGTAGGTTAGCAAGGTAGTGGGAGGATGCTAATGCTTCTTTCCGTATAAGCCTCTGTTTAAGAAACAAACACCTTACTCATTGGGCTACAGTGACTGCATTTCCTTATAAACTCTTGAATCATATTAATTTACATGATGGGTTTGTGGAAAAACAAAAAATATTTTTTAAGAGAATATTTTTATTGTATTGTTTAATACACTGTTATTCAAAAATCACCAAATAATGTTATTCTGTTTTTTTTTCCTCACTCTATAGCATTCTCATAGGAGTATGTCCTAAATAATTGTATCTTATATTCTTTAGGTTCACATTGTATCACAGTTAAATAGATGGCGCCAATAGTAAGCCTACAAGTTCTGATTGTAAGCTCCGCTTGTATGGATTTAATATTTATTGGTATGACAGTGACTGACTTTGGAACTGCATGGGAACATTAATTTCTACAAAGTTCTAAGCCAATCACATGCACGAGATGCTCACACACATACGTTAAAATGCCATTGAATGCAGATTTCATGTACGGCTGCCAGTGACTCTACCTGTCCACCATATACTGAGGTGACAGAAGTCATGGGATAGCGATATGCACATATACAGATGGTGGTAGTATCGCTTACGCAAGGCGCAAACGGACAGTGCAAGGAAGGAGCTCTCATTTGTACTTAGTTGATTCATGTGAAAAGGTTTCCGTCGTGATTAAGGCCGTACGACGGAAATTAACAGAGATTGAATGCGGTATATTAGTTGGAGCTACTCGCAAGTAACATTATATTTCGAAGATCATTAGTTAATTCTGTATCCCGAGATACACAGTGTCAACTATGTTCCGAGGACACCAAATTTCATGCATCACCTCTCACCACATTCAACACAAAAGCTGCCGGCCTTCACTTAGCGACCAAGAGCAGCAGCGTCTGCCTATAGTTGTCAGTGCTAATAGACAAGCCACACTACGTGAAACCACCGCAGAAGTCTCTTTGAGACGTAGTATGAATGCAGATGTTAGGACAGTGCTGTGAAATTTGGCCTTTGCTAACAGGACAATGTTGCCTGCAGTGCTTCTCCTGGGCATGTGATTCTATCGGTTGGACCCTAGAAGACTGGAAAACCGTGGCCTGGTTAGATAAGCTACGATTTCTGTTGATGAGAGCCAATGGTGGGGTACTGGTGTGGTGCAGACCCCACAAAGTTGTCAACAAGACACCGTGCTAGCTGGTTGTGGCTCTATAATAGTGTGTTGTGTCTTTACATCTAACGGACTGGGTCATCTGGTCTAACTGTACTGATAGTAGGTTGTAAATGGCTATGCTCGGCTGCTTGGAACCATTTGCAGCCATTCATGGCTCGCATATTCCCAAACAGCAAAAGAATTTTTATGTATGACAACCAACATGTCACCAGGCTACAATTGTTCGCAGTTGGTTTGAAGAACATTCTGTAAATTTCGAGCGAATTATTTGGCCACCCAAAGGGACTGACATAAATTCCACCGAACTTTTATGGGATGTAATTGAGAGTTCACTTCATGCCAAAATCCTACACTGGCAACTCTCTCGCAATTGTGAATGTCTGTATAGGCAGCATGACTCAATATTTCTGCAAGAGACTTCCAGCGACTTGTTGAGTACATGCTGCACTGCATTGCGAAAAAGAAGACCCGACAAAATATTAGGAGGTATTCAATGACATTTGTCACCTCAGTGTAAACGATAAAGCATAATAAATACACTCCTGGAAATTGAAATAAGAACACCGTGAATTCATTGTCCCAGGAAGGGGAAACTTTATTGACACATTCCTGGGGTCAGATACATCACATGATCACACTGACAGAACCGCAGGCACATAGACACAGGCAACAGAGCATGCACAATGTCGGCACTAGTACAGTGTATATCCACCTTTCGCAGCAATGCAGGCTGCTATTCTCCTATGGAGACGATCGTAGAGATGCTGGATGTAGTCCTGTGGAACGACTTGATAAGCCATTTCCACCTGGCGCCTCAGTTGGACCAGCGTTCGTGCTGGACGTGCAGACCGCGTGAGACGACGCTTCATCCAGTCCCAAACATGCTCAATGGGGGACAGATCCGGAGATCTTGCTGGCCAGGGTAGTTGACTTACACCTTCTAGAGCACGTTGGGTGGCACGGGATACGTGCGGACGTGCATTGTCCTGTTCGAGCAGCAAGTTCCCTTGCCGGTCTAGGAATGGTAGAACGATGGGTTCGATGACGGTTTGGATGTACCGTGCACTATTCAGTGTCCCCTCGACGATCACCAGAGGTGTACGGCCAGTGTAGGAGATCGCTCTCGACACCATGATGCCGGGTGTTGGCCCTGTGGGCCTCGGTCGTATGCAGTCCTGATTGTGGCGCTCACCTGCACGGCGCCAAACACGCATACGACCATCATTGGCACCAAGGCAGAAGCGACTCTCATCGCTGAAGACGACACGTCTCCATTCGTCCCTCCATTCACGCCTGTCGCGACACCACTGGAGGCGGGCTGCACGATGTTGGGGCGTGAGCGGAAGACGGCCTAACAGTGTGCGGGACCGTAGCCCAGCTTCATGGAGACGGTTGCGAATGGTCCTCGCCGATACCCCAGGAGCAACAGTGTCCCTAATTTGCTGGGAAGTGGCGGTGCGGTCCCCTACGGCACTGCGTAGGATCCTACAGTCTTGGCGTGCATCCGTGCATCGCTGCGGTCCGGTCCCAGGTCGACGGGCACGTGTACTTTCCGCCGACCACTGGCGACAACATCGATGTACTGTGGAGACCTCACGCCCCACGTGTTGAGCAATTCGGGGGTACGTCCACCCGGCCTCCCGCATGCCCACTATACGCCCTCGCTCAAAGTCCGTCAACTGCACATACGGTTCACGTCCACGCTGTCGCGGCATGCTACCAGTGTTAAAGACTACGATGGAGCTCCGTATGCCACGGCAAACTGGCTGACACTGACGGCGGCGGTGCACAAATGCTGCGCAGCTAGCGCCATTCGACGGCCAACACCGCGGTTCCTGGTGTGTCCGCTGTGCCGTGCGTGTGATCATTGCTTGTACAGCCCTCTCGCAGAGTCCGGAGCACGTATGGTGGGTCTGACACACCGGTGTCAATGTGTTCTTTATTCCATTTCCAGGAGTGTATATTTGAATACGTTATTCTCATGTGAATATTCCCTTATATCCACAAGATCAGCTTGCCATAAGTCATCCAAACCTTTAATCATAAAATGCCTATGAGGGTATGTTTTGCATGCTGCTTTGTGCAGTTCTCGAGCTACTGTCTCCATACTTATTCGATGACACCTCTCTCTCTAACCTCAAAGATTACTCAAAAAACCTCATTCGAATGAGCTGTATTACCTGCAGCAGCTGATGCCATGAGCAGCCGTAGTCGATCTATTAACTCGTTGGGGTCGTCATTATAAATATACTGCGCGATTCAGTTGTTCACTGCTTTATGGTCAATGTCAATACCATCACTGCTGCTGCTGCTGCTGTTGCTGTTGTTGTTGTTGTTGTTTTCGCCCTCAAGGATTGGTTTTATATTCGTTTCATATTTCTTGTTGCTCAGGCTTTTCGCGATCCTATGTACATCAGTCATGTGCAGTATTTCCCGGTACGTTTCCCTATCATTAACTGAATAATTTATAGGTTTTTTGGTGGGTCTTAGGAAAATAAGATTCATTAAGCCAATTGTCCTCTCAAACCACCTATCACCAATCTCTATTGTGTCATCAGTTACAGTTATAGTATGCGTAGCCAACATGTACGGTCATCCCCTGCTAAAGCCGAATGTTCTTTCTGACCAGGAGGTTGACGGATAATGAATTCGTCAATGGCCACACCATCATCGTTTGTTTATGTTTTTGTTGAGAGCGGTCAGAGAGATTCAGTAACCGGCTTAAAGGTCTCTCTTAGTGTTTACTGTCAGCCGATATCCCCTAACAACAGCAACCGTAATTTCTCACGAACTGCTTTCCGCGCTTGAATCACTTTCTGCTTCGTTGACATCTCAGTGTATACTAATCAGACATCTCCGCAGCGTTAGGCATTATATATCCGCTCATTTTCTTCTTCCTCTTAGTGTGTATCTTCTCTCCCTTTTCAACGACAAGGAACTCTACATCTGTTCTCCCCTCAATAGCCTCGACCGTTTCAGTTAAGTCTGCTACTTTCTTACCGACTTCATTAACTAACTCATTTAACGTATTCACCATTCTCAGAAGAGTCTCGATATACACCTCTAGTTCCCTGCTCATACCTCCAACTTCGTGCACAATAGCATATACTGGAGTCACCTGTGCCTCTTTCCAGTCGCTTGGGACATTGTGCTGGGCGAGAGATTCCCATTAATTGGAAGCTAGATGAGGGGCCAATGCCGTAGAGTACTACTTGTAAAGTCTAACTGGGATTCCATCCGGATCTGGTGATTTATTTTCTTGCAGATCTTTCAGTTTATTCTCTACAGCGGTGATGCTTATTACCATTTCGTCCATACGGGAATCTTCCGATGAGCAAATGACGGTATGTTCGTAGGGTTCTCCCGTGTGAACGATTTCTTGAACGAGAAATGGAAAACATCAGAAATGGAAAACAGTCAGAGAGAGTCCCTTTAGTCAGCCATAGTGCCAGTAGTGTCAGTGTCGCCCTAACCGCCGTCTGCTTCACGTCTGCTGTGCAGCGAGCTACCTTAATTTAAGTATTAACTGTATTTTTCTTACTTGTCACTTCTTCTTCTGCGTGTTTTTGCTTTTAGGAAGCTTTAATAGTAGAGTGCTATTAAGTGTTCCATAGATCTCGTGTTTGTTTTGAATACAGTCAGAGAGTCCCTTTAGTCAGCCATAGTGCTAGTAGTGCTAGTGTTTCTTTTGAATACAGTCCAGAGACAGGTAGTGCTATTTTCCTTGTTTTCTACAAGGAGTGGTTAGCAATCACACTTTAGTCAATAATCAACCGCCTTTAGTGAATTAGCAGTCCATTTAAAAGTTTATTAACACTCTATAGTAAATTGACTTCTTAGGATGGATAGGATGTGTGGCTGCTGTGTACGGACGCAGGAGGAGCTGGCCACTCTTCGCGAACAGCTGAGCGTGTTGATGGCCGCGGTCAGCCGTCTTCAGGCTGCTGCCTCGGAGTGTAGCGGCAGTGGGGAGTCTGGTGCGTCGCAAGGTACACCCCAGGTGTTACATGCTTCACCCACTGTCCCTGCTGTCGAGACATCTTCGCGGGTACCGGGCGCGGTTGGGCCACCCTCTCCCCAAGGGGAGTGGCGGGTTCAGCGGCGTTCGCGGCGCACGAGGCGGAGGGTCAATGTGGAGGCTGGCCGTGTGGCATCGCCCGCTCTGCCTGTGAGTGGACATGTGGCTGCTCCTTCAGCAAGGTCCGAGCAGGCACATGGGGGGAGGGGTTTATTAGTTATTGGGAGCTCCAACGTTAGGCGGGTGATGGAGCCCCTTAGGGAAATAGCGGAAAGGTCGGGGAAGAAGGCCAGTGTTCACTCTGTCTGCTTGCCGGGGGGTCTCATCCGAGATGTGGAGGAGGCCCTACCGGCGGCGATAGAGAGCACTGGGTGCACCCGACTGCAAATTGTTGCTCATGTCGGCACCAATGACTCCTGCCGTCTGGGTTCAGAGGTCATCCTCAGTTCGTACAGGCGGCTGGCGGAGTTGGTGAAGGCGGAAAGCCTCGCTCGCGGGGTGGAATCAGAGCTAACTATTTGTAGTATCGTTCCCAGAACCGATCGCGGTCCTCTGGTTTGGAGCCGAGTGGAAGGCTTAAACCAGAGGCCCAGACGATTCTGCGGAGAGCTGGGGTGCAAATTTCTCGACCTCCGCTATCGGGTGGAGAAATGTAGGGTCCCCCTGAATAGGTCAGGCGTGCACTACACGCCGGAAGCGGCTACGAGGGTAGCGGAGTACGTGTGGAGTGCACATGGGGTTTTTTTAGGTTAGAGAATTCCCTCCCTAGGCCCGACAAGACGCCTCCTGAGACGCGGCAAGGCAGTAGGCAAAATGCAACAAGGAATAACAATATTAATGTGCTTATAGTAAACTGCAGGAGCGTCTATAGAAAGGTCCCAGAACTGCTCTCATTAATAAACGGTCACAACGCCCATATAGTACTAGGAACAGAAAGTTGGCTGAAACCAGACGTAAACAGTAATGAAATGCTCAACTCGGATTGGAATGTATACCGCAGAGATAGGCTGGAAAGTGAAGGGGGAGGCGTGTTTATAGCGATAAGAAGTGCAATAGTATCGAAGGAAATTGACGGAGATTCGAATTGTGAAATGATTTGGGTGAAGGTCACGGTTAAAGCAGGCTCAGACATGGTAATTGGATGTCTCTATAGGCCCCCGGGCTCAGCAGCTGTTGTGGCTCAGCACCTGAAGAATAATTTGGAAAATATTTCGAGTAGATTTCCCCACCATGTTATAGTTCTGGGTGGAGATTTTAATTTGCCGGATATAGACTGGGAGACTCAGACGTTCATAACGGGTGGCAGGGACAAAGAATCTAGTGAAATATTTTTAAGTGCTTTATCTGAAAACTACCTTGAGCAGTTAAACAGAAAACCGACTCGTGGCGATAACATATTAGACCTTCTGGTGACAAACAGACCCGAACTATTTGAATCAGTTAATGCAGAACAGGGAATCAGCGATCATAAAGCGGTTACTGCATCGATGATTTCAGCCGTAAATAGAAATATAAAAAAAGGTAGGAAAATTTTTCTGTTTAACAAAAGTGACAAAAAGCAGATTTCAGAGTACTTGGTGGCTCAACACAAAAGTTTTGTCTCAAGTACAGACAGTGTTGAGGATCAGTGGACAAAGTTCAAAATCATGGTACAATATGCGTTAGATGAGTATGTGCCAAGCAGGATCGTAAGAGATGGGAAAGAGCCACCGTGGTACAACAACCGAGTTAGAAAACTGCTGCGGAAGCAAAGGGAACTTCACAGCAAACATAAACATAGCCAAAGCCTTGCAGACAATCAAAAATTACGCGAAGCGAAATGCAGTGTGAGGAGGGCTATGCGAGAGGCTTTCAATGAATTCGAAAGTAAAGTTCTATGTACTGACTTGGCAGAAAATCGTAAGAAATTTTGGTCCTATGTCAAAGCGGTAGGTGGATCAAAACAAAATGTCCAGACACTCTGTGACCAAAATGGTACTGAAACAGAGGATGACAGACTAAAGGCCGAATTACTAAATGTCTTCTTCCAAAGCTGTTTCACAGAGGAAGACTGCACTGTAGTTCCTTCTCTAGATTGTCGCACAGTTGACAAAATGGTAGATATCGAAATAGACGACAGAGGGATAGAGAAACAATTAAAATCGCTCAAAAGAGGAAAGGCCGCTGGTCCTGATGGAATACCAGTTCGATTTTACACAGAGTACGCGAAGGAACTTGCCCCCCTTCTTGCAGCGGTGTACCGTAGGTCTCTAGAAGAGCGAAGCGTTCCAAAGGATTGGAAAAGGGCACAGGTCATCCCCGTTTTCAAGAAGGGACGTCAAACAGATGTGCAGAACTATAGACCTATATCTCTAACGTCGATCAGTTGTAGAATTTTGGAACACGTATTATGTTCGAGTATAATGTCTTCTCTGGAGACTAGAAATCTACTCTGTAGGAATCAGCATGGGTTTCGAAAAAGACGGTCGTGTGAAACCCAGCTCTCGCTATTCGTCCACGAGACTCAGAGGGCCTTAGACACGGGTTCACAGGTAGATGCCGTGGTTCTTGACTTCCGGAAGGCGTTTGACACAGTTCCCCACAGTCGTTTAATGAACAAAGTAAGAGCATACGGACTATCAGATCAATTGTGTGATTGGATTGAGGAGTTCCTAGATAACAGAACGCAGCATGTCATTCTCAATGGAGAGAAGTCTTCCGAAGTAAGAGTGATTTCAGGTGTGCCGCAGGGGAGTGTCATAGGACCGTTGCTATTCACAATATACATAAATGACCTGGTGGATGACATCGGAAGTTCACTGAGGCTTTTTGCAGATGATGCTGTGGTGTATCGAGAGGTTGCAACAATGGAAAATTGTACTGAAATGCAGGAGGATCTGCAGCGAATTGACGCATGGTGCACGGAATGGCAATTGAATCTCAATGTAGACAAGTGTAATGTGATGCGAATACATAGAAAGATAGGTCCCTTATCATTTAGCTACAAAATAGCAGGTCAGCAACTGGAAGTAGTTAATTCCATAAATTATCTGGGAGTACTCATTAGGAGTGATTTAAAATGGAATGATCATATAACGTTGATCGTCGGTAAAGCAGATGCCAGACTGAGATTCATTGGAAGAATCTTAAGGAAATGCAATCCGACAACAAAGGAAGTAGGTTACAGTACGCTTGTTCGCCCAATGCTTGAATACTGCTCAGCAGTGTGGGATCCGCACCAGGTAGGGTTGATAGAAGAGATAGAGAAGATCCAACGCAGAGCAGCGCGCTTCGTTACAGGATCATTTAGTAATTGCGAAAGCGTTACGGAGATGATAGATAAACTCCAGTGGAAGACTCTGCAGGAGAGACGCTCAGTAGCTCGGTACGGGCTTTTGTTAAAGTTTCGAGAACATACCTTCACCGAAGACTCAAGCAGTATATTGCTCCCTCCTACGTATATCTCGCGAAGAGACCATGAGGATAAAATCAGAGAGATTAGAGCCCACACAGAAGCATACCGACAATCCTTCTTTCCACGTACAATACGAGACTGGAATAGAAGGGAGAACCGATAGAGGTACTCAGGGTACCCTCCGCCACACACCGTCAGGTGGCTTGCGGAGTATGGATGTAGATGTAGATGATTTTGCTATATTCAGCTGCCACACCAGACTGCTCAATAAGAGACTGAATGGAAGCATTAGACCCGCTTAGCAATTTTACATAAGACCAGAATTTCCCCGGGTCCCCTGCCAGATCTGTCGCTAAGGTGTGACGGTGGTAGTTGTATGCTTCGTGCATAGATTTCATCACAGACGCACGAATCTCTAATAACCATCGCTTTTCCTCATTTTTACGTTCCTTTCTGAACAGAGAGTGCAACAATCTCTGCTTCCTCAGCATCCTCCGAATATCGTTATTAAATGATGCATATCTACTTACTAGGCAGATAACTCTCCAGATCGCGATTTACAATTCGCTTAAACTATGTCCATAATCCCTCTACATCCATCTTACTGGAACTAGGTGATTCCAATTCACTCTACGTATCTGCTCTGTCTAGTAGAAACACTCACCTAGGCTTCTGGACTGATTTATTAACTTTCGGCCGGCTGGAGTGGCCGAGCAGCTCTAGGCGCTACAGTCTGGAACCGCGCGACCGCTACGTCGCAGGTTCGAATCCTGCCTCGGGCATAGGTGTGTGTGATGTCCTTAGGTTAGTTAGGTTTAAGTAGTTTTAAGTTCTAGGGGACTGATGACCACAGCAGTTGAGTCCCATAGTGCTCAGAGCCGTTTGAACCATTTTTTTCGGGTGGCCGGTAAATGGATTCAACAAGTAACTTGGTTTCACCTACACTTGTTATATGCGACTAGATAACTTCACTGTCACACACAACTTCGACCTCACTAGAGAGAATACTTTTGTCAGCTGCAATGGACACTTCCCCCCCTATGGATTGCAACCTGGCTTTCCGATATACGTTCCACAACTCGCAAAATATCTCAGAGCTTTCGACTTTGGGTTTCAGCCAATTCCCGATCCCAAGAATAATTTGAGTTCGAGAACTTCCATGGAGGGCAGTAAATACGGATGCTTATTACCTCGATAGTTTATTGATAAAATTGTGAAAGTCGGAGTATCTTTATTCTGAGTGCCGCTTGAGTTCCCTGCTACCCGAGTAGCTTCCTCTTTTGTGTTGTGTACCCCTGATCTATCAAATGGAGTCCTGTAAATCCCCAAAAAATAACCCAGGTCTAGAAATCTGCAGCAGATACCATCACTGAATCGACTACGCCTTTCGTTTAGACCCTCCACTTGAGTCCAAGCGAAAGGACTCCGATCAACTCCGGGAACAATGTTGCAAATTGCGAACTGTGCTTGCACCCCGTGCTCGATATTCGCAGTCTTACCAGCTCCTCCAGCTTCCCGTACCAGCTGAGATTGACCTCAGAACCAATGCGCCAGTCGTCATTGGTGCCGACGTGAGCCACAGCTTACAGACGGTAGCTGCAACAAGGCCGCATCCACATCTCGGATGAGGCTCCCGGGCAGACGTACCGAGTGCACATTGACTTTCTTTCCAGCCCTGGACGCTATCTACTTCAGGGGCTCTACAATGCGCCGACACTGGAGCTCCCAAAAACTAGTAAACCCATCTCTACGCGTGCCTGATCGGACCCTGCTGAAGGAGCGGCCACCTGTGCGCTCACCGGGTGAATGGACGATGTCAGGCGGCCAGTGTCCACAATGACAGTCAGCCTTGAGCGACGCGAAAGTGTTATCACCCACCATTCACCCTTCTGTGAGAGTGGATCCACCGCGTCAGTTGCAGTAACAGGTGCCTCGGAAGCAGAGCGCGTGCGCAAAAGAAGCGGCACTTGAGCTATTGTAGGCGACGCGGGGTTAGCCGAGCCGTCTTGGGCGCTGCAGTCATGGACTGTGCGGCTGGTCCCGGTGGAGGTTCGAGTCCTCTATCGCGCATGGGTGTGTGTGTTTGTCCTTTGAATTATTTAGGTTAAGTAGTGTGTAAGCTTAGGGATTGATGACCTTAGCAGTTGAGTCCCATAAGATTTCACACACATTTGAACATTTTTGTAGGCGATGCGCGATTCTTCGCCACCGCTACACCCCGAGGCAGCATCCTGAAGGTGATTGCCCATAGTCAAAAGTGCATTCAGCTGTTCACGGACTGCGGCGAGCTCCTCCTGTGTCATCACAGAGCATGCACACATTCTAACCATCCTAGCAAGATTAACTGAAAAAGTAAACTATAAAGGCAAACAGAAATCTAGATATGCAGCTATCTACCCTCCTGATTTGTCACCAACGGGCGCTGATGCGTTAATGAGCTATGCAGCTGGTTGTTCAGGGAGCTACTTCTTTGTTACAGACAATGAATTTACGCTTACAAAAATGCGAGATTAAACTGCTTAAACAGAAAAAACACGCACGAAATTTAATAAATATCCAAGGAAAAACACACAGAAAGATGTTAACACTTAACTTGCTGTTCTGCAGTTGCACCCGCATATCAGCCGAGAGCTGGAGCCTAACTGACCGGTTTACCAAATGAATGGACGGTTGCTTTCAAAACAAAATAAATGAGCAGCTACTGCGCTACAGACTGAATGAATTTGCACTCATGACGGGATGAGCTGTAGTTTTTGCTGGAATGATATTAATGGACTCAAAAACATAAGTATACTATCTCCACGTCAATCTGTAAACGAGAATAATTGAGAATATTTAATGTAAATGACAACAAAATATAAAGTGAATTTATCAGAGCAATTCTGAACCATTCCAGTGTGTAAATCGACGGTCGTGGAGGCTTCATACTTATTCTACAATGTGAACAATCCTGCATTATCCTAGCGACAGGAAGTATACGTTTGCTGAGCTAATGTTTTGCTAGAGCTAGCTAGCACTAGGGAAGATCTCGCTTCAGAGACTTGGTGAAGCAGACTGCCACCTCGGTGACTGGGAGCAGAAGCACCTAGAACAGACCAATGAATTTGGTTCATATTTCTGTAACTATGATTTAGGTCTAAAGCTTAGTTACGAATAATATGGAGGTACACCGACTGAAACTCGAACTTCGTAGCCATAGAGCTGGCGAAATTATTTGTGTGGCTCTCCTCTTCAGTAGTTGCCAATTATATAGCTTTCTGCAGGAGTGAACTGCAAACAAAAAAATTCATTAATTAGAAGCTATTCGCTTTATAAACACCACCAAATGTCATTAACATCGAGTAAATAACATCCATTTTAATGTTATATACATAAAAATAGTTTTTTATGAATGCTTTCATTATCACTTACTCTAACATATAATCGCTCAGATCAGAAGACAACTTAATGCTTATTACAAAAATCGAAAGTATAAATGAAATTTTCATAAACTGCGAATAACATAGAGTCTCAAATAAGAAAAGCACACCATGCAAGAAAATTTTTCTTCGTGGCCGAAAAATAGGATTCAGAAGGTACAAAGAAAATTAAACAAGTGAATTACTGCAGTGCAAGTTTGGTCCCAGCCTCTGACGGCGTGAAAGAGGAAGCAGCTGTGAGGAGAATGTGAAAGTAGGAATAAAAAGCGCCGACAGAAATGTGTCGAAAATGTCGTTCTTAATAAAAACTGTATTTCATTTATAAAATGCAAAGAGACGGAAAGCATCGGCTACTCGTGACGATAACAATACGACTAACTGCTGGTGATGCTTCGTCAATAAATGCGAAAAGCGCCTGATAAATGAGCTTTTCAATTTTCAGGCACTTTATGACAGTGAGGAACCAAAGCAAGAAGAATATTTAAGCCTGGGTGATCGTGGGACGGAGTTTCTTTGCAGTGCCGCTGAGTTGCCGCAGTTTGCTCGTAGTTTATTTCCATGTTTCTCTCCAATAACGTCGCCTCTAGGCTGTCACGACATTCATATGAAAATTATCGAATCGTAATTATTAAAAAAGGTGCTATGTTAAATATTATGGAACATATGGGCAAATCTGTTTCAAAGGACAATATTACTTGTAATTTCATTTCATCGTGGAGACTATTGTAAAGACGTTACTACGTTTTTATGGTAGATCCTGCGCACATCAACTTGTCTCCTGATGCAATTGCTCATCGGCTCTCTCTCAAATAAAGTATTTAGAGTCACGTTATTAGGGCAGTACAAGAAGATCAAATAGACATCGAGACTAGATACCGCACTCTTTACATTACCGTGGAATAACCAGAAAAAGGTGAATTATAGGACCTTACCACAAATTTCCTGCTTTTAAATCGCCTCTAAACAGACAACAACCGTCAAATACGTGTCATTAAAGAGAGATGGGGGAATGTCAGCCATCCGATACGATAGCCATCGCAGTCCCGGTGCGATGCAGCACGCGATCTCACTGCGTGACGTAGTTATACCATTATCGGAAAAATTTGCAGTCGGGTCCGCATCAATTCCCCCTTCTCCTCGGTGCTGATGAAATGGTTTAGATAATGACCCCAAGTCTCGCTTTGTCTCGTAAGGAGAGTGCAAACAAGTCATCAACTGTGTATTACCGAGATCTCTGCAGCATTCGGAGTCCCTAATTCACATAACTGAACCGGAAACATACACTGCTTCCAGTCTCCACATAACTCCCAACTAGAACCCTTCAATTTCAGCTGGCACTTCTAAAACGGGGAAGAAGGATAACTATCTGATACAGGTGACACTTCGTTTAGTGAAAGAAGGGTGAAAGTAAACGGACACTTATTTTATCCTCGGTGTCAACACTCTATACTTTCCGAGAAGATGACAATGTTTTGATGCTACATCATCAGTTCGCGCACGTGTCATGAAACCCGGCAAGTCAGTAGCATAGAGGTTGAGAGCACAGTTTCGAATTTTTGCGCTCCTCATAGCATGGCCTGGTTCTCTATAAAACTGGAATAACGACGAGTTCATTAAAAGTAATTCCGCCAAAGAGTATGCCGTTCTGTCACCCCTGTGACGTTTCCTATTACTGACAGGTGAAGGTTTACATTCGCTCTTTACAGAAGTGCCCCATTCTCATAGCACAACAAACTAAAATCGCAAGTAGAAACGACACAATTAATACCATACACTGTTGGATTTGTAAACTATTGCAGGCTCCAGCTTTAGAGAAAATACTTGGTTTAACGCGAAAGGTATTTAGTAATGATAGCAAGGATGCTTTTCCTAATGATATTCACACTAAAAGTGTGACTGTGACATATAGTCCTTCACGCTTTCTTCAGTGTCGTCTGAATTTCTACGCTTTGATTTTTAATGACGTATAGAACGATCGGAAATACATTGGTTCTCTTGCCGTATAACAGCAAAAAATTAATGCAAAAATTGAAACACTAGAATTTGTATGTTACTCTTTTTCAGTTACCTTTAAACACCTTGGCCGTATTTCAAAACATTACGCCATCTTTCTGTTCGCGCGTTTTGCGAGATGAATCTCGTGTAGCGAGAAGGCTTTGAAAGCTGTAGCGGGAGTTCGGACGAATTCTGTTCCTTACTTAGGTCTGTGTGTGTGATAGCGGAGTGTTCATACGTGTTTGTACGTGCATCTCTCTCTCTCTCTCTCTCTCTCTCTCTCTCTCTCTCTGTCTCTGTCTCTCTCTCTCTCTCTTTGTGTGTGTGTGCGTGTTTGTGTGTGTGTGTGTGTGTGTGTGTGTGTGTGTGTGTGTGTGTGTCTGTGTTGTGCGTTATTTGTTTTAAAGCAGTTAGTAGTGTGTTGTTACAGAAAACCTACATCCACAAGCACTATCATCCATAGCTCATCCAGCTACCCGAGAGCTCATAAGTATGCCAGTTTAGCACGCATGCTACAGACGATAAACATAACACCTCCTAAAACTCACAAGTACACACACGAACTAAATATAATCAAACAAATTGCTGTTGAAAGTGAATACATAACAGACACCATAAACAAGCTCAAAGGCAAGGTAAAAATGAAACCCAGCGCAGTCCTCAACCAAAAGTTCTGAAAACACAGACTCACAACAAAAAATGTGTGAAATCTTATGGGACTTAACTGCTAAGGTCACCAGTCCCTAAGCTTACACACTCCTTAACCTAAATTATCCTAAGGACAAACACACACACCCGTGTCCGAGGGAGGACTCGAATCTCCGCCGGGACCAGCGGCACAGTCCACGACTGCAGTGCCTCAGACCGCTCGGCTAAAACCCACGTGGCGACGCACAACACAAAAACAACACAAGGTACATACTAAAATATAGTAGTAAAATAGTACACAAAACCGGAAACATATTGAAGAAGCAAGAGATCCCAATAACGTGCAGAACGCACAGCACAGTACAACAAAAATGACTAGGGAATGGTCCAATCTGACATGTCGAAAACTGCCCTGAAATTTGTCACACAGGAAGAATACTTCTGAAGAAAATCAGTGTCAAAATTTTAGCTGGTAAAGCGACTGCAAGTTACTTATTTCAGCCCCATGAAGTAGCTTGTAACAGCCGTTTGTACAACCCTTCTGGCCTAACGCACGAGTCAGCAAATAAGCAGACGCAACTGTGACCAGAGGAAGTATCGTACGTAGCGAGAAGTCCCAAGTGTACACATTGCTGATTTTAAGCACATAAACTATACCAAAAATGTCTCAAACATTATTTTTTTGCATAAATTGCAGTTCATATAGACCGATTAACTACTGCAGATGTAATTGTTGCGTAAATGTCTATCAGACTAGAGGAAAAAATCTACACTGTGCATGTTGTTAAAGTACAGGCGACTTCGATTAATGAGTACTTTAATTTGTTGGTATTAAATATTTTTATAACAATTCCTGTAGCACAGTTATTACGGTAATCATTGAATAACGTATATTTGGTTAACAATGAAATAGTTCCTTGTTTATTCTCTGTAGTCGCCACAAAAATGTGAAGTACGTATTGTGTCACGAAAACAAACATTTTCCTAAATATATATGTATCTGAGCGATGTCTATTCCATTTCTACATCTTCAGCACACTCCTAAAGCCACGTAATGGTGTGTGGTGGAGGGAAATTTTTTGTACCACAAACTGAGCCCTCTAACCCTGTTGCATTCCCGAATAGCGCGTGGGAAGAATGATTGTCGGTGAGCCTCTCTATTGACTTTAATTTCTGGAACTTTCTCCTCATAGTAATTATGCAAGATGTATGTAGGGGGAAGTAATATGTTGTCCGACTCTTTCTGGGAAGTGCTCTCTCGAAATTTCCAAATTAAATCTCTCGGTGATGCACAACGCCTCATGTAACGTTGCCAATGGTGTTTGCTGAGCATCTCCGTAACGCTCTCGTGCCGACTCGACGATCCCGTGACGAAACGTGCCGCTATTCGTCGGATCTTCTCTATCTCTTATATCAGTCCTATCTGACAGCGATCCCAAACAGATGAACAATAATCAAGAATCGGGCAAACAAGCGCCTTATAATCCACTTCCTTCGTGAACGAGTTACATTTCCTTAAGATGCGTCCTATGAATATGAATCTGGCATCTGCTTTTCCCACTATTTGTTTTATATGGTTATCCCACTTACAGTTGCTCCGGATAGTTACTCTTAGGTATGTTACGGCAGATACTGTTGAGAGGCACCCACATGCTTTACTCATACTGTGGGATCAAGCAGTCAGGCCTGCAAGATAAGTGGTCTGCCGAGCGAGTGGATGCATTCTTATTTATCGAGTAACATGAACTCTAGTATTCACAATTAAGTTACAAATTATTCTCCTGTATGAATATTACGCAACGGTAACGCACATCTGACTATTAGTAATTTACACAACACTGACTGTTCACTACGCACTGGCAATACCATATTTTCTTTCTTATTTAATGTATTTTATCAACACGAGGCCATCGCACTGAATATGAATGGCGCACACATTATAAGCTCTGGATATCGTGACAACATACAATTCGAAAGAAAAGGCCACCACTCTTTTTCATTTCACTATCTTATTTATTCCGATAAATTCTATAACCTAACCACACAAATTCTATAACCTACAACAATAACACATGAGAAATTCCGCCCAGTGAGCATGGCTTTACATTGGTGATTCTCTATCTTATAGTCTCGTAATTATTTAACGCTACAGCACCCTTTCTGGATAGGATGGTGGATCTTTTGCTATATCTCACACTTCGACTCTCACAACCATCATCACGAAACTTTCCTCCAGACCGAGCGGTACAAAAGGAACATGCATAACCCACTACCTCTGAAACTACCTTGCTACTCTCCCATGCAAACCACACATACTTAAATTACATGACATACAACACACTGAAACATGGAATACAACACAAGGAACAGTCACAACATTATAATCACATCACTTTCAGCTTTTCCCACTTCAATTAGTATTCATCCCAGTTTCACACACTGCCCCAATTCGTAACTTTTCCTTCCTACTACGAACTCTGGAGGATATTTGCACGTCTTCCTGTGCAATGCAAACCAAGTGGCGTTGCTGGATAGACGGCGGACTCACCTTGCTATTATAGTTTGAATCAAGCGTCGCACGGAAACATAACGCGCAAAGTAATATTAAGAACATATTCATCACAAACGCTAGTCCTCAACTGATACCATGGACAAGTGCTTCTCTTTATCCTTTGTCTCATACACAGATTGAGACTCACACAGTACTCACCACGTGGAAGTACTCGTCTCTAATTTCAAGTCCTGCACACACCATTTCTCAAATATTTCAAACTTATAGTACACACGCTAGTAATTCAGCTTAACTTAAGCACTCGGAAGTATTTCACCTTATTGCTACACGTGGTTTCATTGTGACCGTTGGTCACTTCCGAAGATTACTACGATCCCCTTAATATTACGTGCCTGATATTTAATTCTCCCCACAAAATTTCCTGAAATAGAGAAATTATCATTCTAAACTACTCTTAAGTATTTCACATGCATACCATGTCTCCACTATTTTGTCTTTACGGAGCACACCTAAGACAGGTCTTACCAACACTAGGTCCAGCGGCAGAGTGCTGAAACCTGGCCGTTCTTCTGGTCATCTCGCACCTCTGCCGAAGTGGGGGAGCACTTTGCTACCGTATTGATCAGCCACATTTCAGGCGCTCAAAGTTCCGGTAAATTTCATCTCTTTGGTACCACCAAAATTGGCCAAAGAATCGTCTCAAAGATGATCATATATTCACATTCACTATCTGCGGTTAGCAGACGACCATACATTCATTCATTTCACAGATCTCACCAAACTGGATGTAGTGATTTTATACATTCATTCATTTACCAGATCTCACCAAACTGGATGTAGGGATTTATTTTGTGGGAGTGCACATGTTATCAATTAAATAAATAAATTGTCATTCTTTCCCACACTGATATCGGGCTTTGCTGTATTAATTGAAATTGAGTTATTTTTACAAAAAATATGTTGTTCTGACAAGAATAATGAAGTGTGTTGTACCTATTTTCAATGTCAGGCAGTACTGTACCGTTTCCCTGCTTCCAGTTGTTTGTCATCTATAGTGAAGCTATACGTTAGTGGATTTCTTTTCCTATGTATGCGCAGTATGTTACATTTATTTAAGCTCAGGGCCAGCTACCAGAGCCTTCCCCATTCATCAGGTCTCTGCAGGTCATTCTGCAAATCGTTACTATCTTCTGCTGTTGCTACATTTTTATAGGTAACTGCATTATCTGCGAACAGCCTTAGACAGCATCCGACGCTTCCTCCGAGATCATTTATATATATTGTAAATAGTAACGGTCCTATCACACTTCCTTGGGGTACACCGGAAATTACCTTTATATCTGTTGATTTAGTTTCTTTAAGAGCGACGTGTTGAGTTCTGTCTTCAATGAAACCTTGAATCCAGTCACAAATCTGCTTCGATACTCGGTAAGCTCGATAAGCTGTTCGACAGAACATACACCACTTAGATATACTCATTTTTGAAAAAAGAGTGTGATGGCTCGTCGATGTCTGTCTCTCCGTGAATGCACAAATATCGTCCGAACTCATACGGGAATCAGGACTTTGGCGTAGTGGGTTTAATGGACGAGGGTCGCCGCAGCGTGTGATAGGTTTGGAAAGTTGAGTGAGTTAGAGACTGTGTCCGGGTGACCGAAGAGGTTTGCCGGCACGGTAGCTCGGAGTGTTCGGTCTGAAGGACGACGTCCGAGCAAATGCCGAGGACAATGACAGAGAAAAACAATGCATTCAGACACCTCACATTCAACCAGAACTGGAATGAAGTATATGAAATGATTATGGGCGATTGTGCAGCGTACTAAGCATACTTGATCAAAGAAGTAAAATATGATGATGCAAACTGACAATGCACAAATGGCTGAAGGTAAATAATACTGTTCTGCTGCTTAACCTGAAATTACAAAGAGATAAGGGAAGTTATATTGCCCGACTGTTTTCTGAAAAACCTCTAGACTGTTGAAAAAAATTATAAAGAGACTGAATCACACTATTAGTTCCGCATGTTATAGACATTATATTAACGGTCTTTCCGTCGTCCACCTAAAGGCATAGGTGTAGTTATGTCCAGACCAAGAGTCCGACAAAACAATGAATTATTTTCAGCAAATGGTAAGAAGACCTTTCGGATGTAATATTGAAAATCATTCTCATCAATTTCTCCAGATTTTACTCCATCGACTACAAGACTTTTGTCCTAATTTATCTTGATGTTGCTGAAGACATATTTAAGGCTGGGAAAATAGTAAACCACTGAGACTTGTCACTGGTATTGTTGTATACGAATGTGTCACAGCATTCATCGACTGCATAAGCGACTCTGTCTTCTTTTTCTTCCGCGGGAAATAGTAAAGTGCGGTTTGTACGAAACTTGACTAATTATCTCTGCAGCAACATTTTAGGACATAACAAAAAGTTTCATCTTCACGTCACTACCAGTTTCTCTACAGTATTACCTCTTATTGACGTCTGCTCTAAACGTTTACTTGAGATAAAATTCGTAATTTTGCGACTTCCTTTTCCTTATAATATCATAAATCGTTTAACCAGGTCGAAAATGCCTGGAAATCAGTATAGTTCATCTCACTTGCAAATCAGAGAGCCTAGTATTGTAGGTCTCCCTTGGTAATGGTACACTTAATCTCACGAGCACTTCTAAATCTTTCGAAAGTTTTTCTTCCATACTTTAGCGAGTTTCAGTTTAGCGTACATTTCGTACTTCGTATAAATCTGTCTTCCACTTATATGATTCAAACTTCATATTTTACGAAACGAAACCGGATTTTCACACTGCTTATGTATAAGCGCTTTCTCCCTCTTTCTTTTAACTAAAAAAGCTCTTACTGTACATACTTTCTGTGGGCTTGGAAGTACTGTATTGTTGTTCAGGACTTCATCTTGCACAACAACCATCGTTCAAACCACAATTCACAATATCTATAAAGCCGTTTAATGTTTCCTCTAACGCCTCCGCACCTATTCTACATCATTCTAAAGAAACTCAAAAAATTAACTAATAAATAAAACGTATGTAGGTCTTCAATGAAGTAAGTGATTTCGATTGCATCCCATGTTCTTCATATTTCATCTTTGTAAGGTTGAAAACATTCACTGGATCCCACATTACTGTGAAGCTCTAGTACCTGCACAAAGGCAGATGCGATTGGCAAGCCTATACGAAGGAATGACAAGAAAATTAATTCAGTTTTATGTCCATTGTTAACACTTGGCGGTACCGCAAAGCCAACTAATAATTATTATGGATAATAAATGAGTAGCAAATTCGAGTATATAGTTACTGTGAATAATTGTAAAAGAAGAATTATCAACGAAAATTATAGTTCGATATGCAAATTAGGATCGCGTTGTTTAGCGACGTGCCTTCAACAAAGAATACGTACGCGCTATCTCCGGCAGCTGCAACAGAGGCATATATTTCTCCAGCCGCCTGGCCAGCTAGAATTTGGCAAATTTCCACATTTTTAAAGAAATACTTGCAGTTTGACCAAGCAGCGAAAATTTTGACATTGTGTTTTTTTCGGTGTAATGAAATATTTCTGGGCTGGTTCAGAGATATAGGACTAGACAGTGCCTTTGTAAATGGTTCAAATGGCTCTGAGCACTATGGGACTCAACTGCTGTGGTCATTAGTCCCCTAGAACCTAGAACTGCTTAAACCTAACTAACCTAAGGACATCACACACATCCATGCCCGAGGCAGGATTCGAACCTGCGACCGTAGCAGTCGCACGGTTCCGGACTGCGCGCCTAGAACCGCGAGACCACCGCGGCCGGCGTGTGCCTTTGTAAGAGGAGACAAAAGAATTCAAGGCCAATTATTACAGAAATATAGCAACTTACGTGCAACTCCTGTCAATTCCTACACAGAAGGCAAACATACAGAAACTTTCGAACAAGGAACACAGAGTACATGAGAGCTCTGAAGGGTGACAACACGCATTCCACTTCCGCTGAACCCTAAATACATAAAAAAACCACCACCCCACAAATATCGAAACTGTTCTACATATCCTGAAACACAACAACATTTTACACCGAAATCAAACAATAGAAAATAATTAGACATACAAAGAACCTCAGTGGAAGGCAAATACGTAAAAAATGGAAACACAGCACTTTGTAACATAACATTTTCTACTACTTTAAGAGAACTGGCACAGGACACGGACTGGAAATAACAAACACGTAAATGACCACTCGGCCATCACACACAGAGGCTTAAGTAAGGAACTGAAGTCATCAGAACTACCGCTAAATCTTTCAAAACCTTCTCGCGATACTCGATACATCCTGCGACACAAGCGAATAGCAAGATGGCGTAATGATTTGAATTACCGTCGCAATCTTAAGTTATGTGCTTCTGTGTTTTTAGAGCAACTACAAACCGACCAGTAAACATGAGTACATGAGAGGTTACGCTAGAACCTAGTTCCGACCAAAATTCTATCCGCAGTACTAACGCAGTTCCCAACGGTATAACTCTGGCGTATGTATGTTAATATTTTTTAATGCTTTGTTAACAACAGCAGCTCATACCGTTGCAGAGGACATGTTGTAGACCGAGAACAAACGGCAAAAAATAGAAAACATGGCGACAAAAACTCCAACAAGCAGAAAATAAGACGAAAGACACTGCTACAAATATAGAAACTACGCAGTGACTCAAATGTACACATTATCAACCACAATTTTCTCCTCCTTCTGCTTCTTCTTCATCATCTTCTTCCTCTTCTTATTTCTTGCAGGAAAGACGTAGCACAGAATCGACAGTGTCGTAAATTGAAATACTGTTCTTCTTTGATAATGTTACGATGCAAAGGTACATCTCTCTAGGCGTTTGGTTGACGTATTTACTAAATGCTGTCGTGAATAACCAGGCAATAAGCCATTTTATGTTAGAGTATGGTGTTCTTGATTTTGTTTCAATTCTAACCTCGATGGTGGATGCTATTAGTGTTGAAAAGTAGATTGAGCAATAGATTTAATGATTTGGACGTTTCTAGAACTCGGAATGGATCACAAGAGACTCCTTCTTATTCTAGAAACTCCGGCTCTTCACGATTAAGCAACTAAAGCATTTTTTATGCTCAAAACAATCTAAATTTCTCTTGTTGATGTCATCATTTATTGAGATTCTATTAAAGTCAGTCATACTCATTGCATAAAATATTTTACAATCGGTAGAAATAGAACTGAAGTGAAAAGACAAAGCTACATATATGTACCTTTCAAGAGCAACATTAAATTTAATGTCTCTTATAAGTAAACGAATTTCTAGCAGAAATCTCTGAAGTAATTTTCTGTTGTAGAACTGTAGAAATTGAAGCCGAAACACAAATTATTTTTTAAGACATTCTTCCGAGATATTTGTTGTTTCTCGAAGAACTGAAAAGCGTTTCCTAACATATTTTCTCAATTATAACTTTCAGCTTGTAATCTGCAGCACTGGAGATAACACTACTAACGTCTTTCCTGCTGCTTATCATACGAGTGCATGATACATCTTCACGTTTTCCTTTTACGTGGTACTCTTGAGGGGTCCCATGCCCTCTTTTGCATATATCCTCCCTTTTTTATCAATTTTATTAATGTTCTTTGTCATTGCACTGTAGTAACAGTCTGAATAAGGTTATTGTAATGAGAGTATTTGTACTGAGAGCTCAAAAAATTACTTGTCACTTGATTCCTAAACATGTTTTACTTCCGTGGGTGGCCTGGGCGAGGCGAGCATCGTAGGAGGCGGCACACTGCGTTTGCGGTTGGGAGCTGCACTTCCCTGAATTCTAAGGGGTTCGTACAATAGGCTTAAGCACCTGGCAGAACGACTGACGTCGGTCGAGTTTCGCCTATTGTATGCAGGGCGAAACGACCTGCAAGACGGCTGAGTGTCGCCGCAGCTTATGCGTTTACCGTTCCGGCGCGCCCGGAACGAAGATTCCTGGCACTGACTGACTGCATTGTCCTCATGATTCTGAGAATACCTGTTGACTGTGTCCTGCTGGGTGCGACTGTCTGGCGCCGGATGGCCTGTGGTCTAGGAAGGTTGTTTTCGTAGCCGGTCAAACGGCAAGTTCAGTGCCCTCAGCTGAATAGCAGAGGCATGATCGGTCAATTTCAATTGAGGCTGGTTGAGGTCACAAAGCCCTGTTAGAAATTGGAGGAAACGGTCGCTATTGGCGCGAATGATGTTCTGAGACAGTGTGGGGGCATTTTGGAATCAGAACTGAATGCTGATACACAGTTTTTCGAGGAGAGTAGTGAGTAGAGCAATGTTGTGCAGGCAGTAAGATTCGGGATTTGATCTTCTTCGGAGTCGGAGGGTCTTGCGACTTGATCGCTCGTTTTCGGAAGAACTTAGAATTCTCGGACAGCCTTCGCTGCCAGGGGTAGTCACAGAGTTGCTGCACGGCAGAAGTCGGCGCCTACATCATCAGGACGCTGCCTACCGACTACATACTGCAGATTTCAGTACTGCTACAGTATTTTGTGGCTCCGGCATTGTAGGACCTTATCAATTTTATACTGAATCCCTCAGCAGCACGCTCTCGCCTTGCTACAAATCCACCTTCCATGTTTCTCCATGTGATCCCATTTGAGCTCTCACTACTAATTGCGATACTGCTATATAGTCGGGCGATTAATATTTGATTCATTAGGACCTCTAGTCATTATCGTCAATATATTGCATCACAGAGAGTAAGAGCTCCTTGTTCTCGAGCCAACTCTTATTGGCATAATATTTCAGTATATCCTATCCTTTAATCTGCTGCGGGTGTCGACAGTCATCTACATTTATGTTCTGATACATACTAAATCTTATTGTGATATTTAATCCGCATATCATTTCGCACATATAGGCAGAATCCCATTTCCTGTTGCTTATTATGATAAAGTTCTTTTTTTGTGAATAGATAACGATTTTTATTACATTAATGCGAGTGTGCACTCCCTATTTACCAACTATCAGGGTGCCCCATCATTTCCGTCCGTTACCATTGCGCGCATAATTAATTAGCTGGTAGATAAAGAGGGGGTCGAGTGCATGACTCGTTCTTATGCAAAATTCGTCTGAATTAAAGAGGTGCAAACACTTCTCCACCCCGGCACTTCGCACTCTGAAAACCCCATAACACTCTTAAGCGCGATTTCGAAACTGAAATGCGTGTCATTATCAACTGATCCCTCCAGTTCATTTCTGCTCCAATACCAGTACTTGCAACGCATTCGCTTTACCTTGCGTAAAGCATGCTTAACCTTTCATAAATGTATATCTTGGATTGCACACTTGACCGAGAATTAGGTTTTTCAGGTGTACTAAATGTCTGAAAAGAAATAAAGCTCTGTATATTTAACTGAATTAATATTAACATCTTTCGTTAGACCCGCGTCGTTGAGAATTCTTCTGCCACTAAACAGCCGATGCTGACATGGCTAAAGCTACGTGTTTTCAGTTTGTATCGTAGTCGGTATAATTAACATATTGGTAAACATTTTTAATCTTATTCTTGTTTTTCATCTTCGTATACACTTCTTCCTTTTGTACTATTTAGTTACTGCAGACATCTCTTTACTGTCACCCAGTTTGCATACGATGGCCATCACTAAATGTGACCGAAGAGTTATTTCTTTACAGTCAAAACAATAATGGATGCAGCTTTGATCTCTAATTTCTAGTGTGAATTCTGAAATATTTTCCTTCCCGCGTGGCTAAATTTGGCAAATCCATGAATATGATCGAGGAAGCACCACAGCATATGATCAGGTTTACAATTATAGTATGAAAGTTTCGAAATTTTAAAATCACCGGGTAGTATGTTAGAGTTCTGTGAATGTTAACTGCATGATCAGCTCTTATAGAATTAGTTTTCTCTCGTAACATAAACCTGAATATAAATTCTTATCCAGCTTAAAATGTACTTATAAATTAGTCTAAATATCCTAGTGTTTAAGGGTTTTATTAAAACTGACGTTTAATTAATGGCATTTTTTCCCTCTCCAGAGCATTTTGACTAGTATTCGTGGCGTGTCTCTAAAAGCAAGATAATGACTAACTCAGTCATTGTTTTAAACTAACTTCGTTATTAATTGCTCGAACATCTATCTGTTTATAGAAATAGAGGCTTTTCTATCCCGACGTGATATATGAAATGAAATTGTAAAAACAGATCATGAGTTTGGCATTTTCGTAGCCGTAGTGTCACAAATTTACTGCTAGCATATGTTTTATCTAGAGATGGGGAGCTTCAAATGTAACTGATTACAACACTGATTTTTTAAATCTCTTGGTATTTCCCGCAGTCGTGGAACGCTACACAAACTGTCGAAATTCTAAAGAACGTTCTAAACTTATTTGTACATTACACATTCTGCACGCAGCGCATTTACTTTGAGATTCAGAATCTAATTCTCCATCTAGCATTTCCGAATAATTACGCGCCCAGAATCAGATCTTCCTAGTTTATTATCGGCGTAACGATTTAAATCAATGCTGGTGAGTGCTATCATTAAAAGCCCGCTCACGCGAAATTATATTCCTCCCTCCCCAGCTGATGTTATAGACAAACTCTTTTATTCCATACAGTTCTAAATCGAGAGCCTTACCATCGAGTAAATACCTTCGTTTCTACTACTTCGCAATGTCGTTATATTTCAGGGGACTGTTTATGTACGACTTTTTCTTAATTGACGGCCTTAGCTATTCCTGCAGCGCCTCCAAAAGAAAAATAGAAAAGAAAAAACATTTAAGCGCAGACAAGGCTGGAATTAAAGGGAATAACCTGAAAGAGGTTTCGGATTGCTATCAGGATGTTTATTGAACTGTTTTCCTATTGAGCTCTTTGAAACAGTTTTCCCTGCTGAAATAAGATTGTTTAATGGCTTCATGAATCCATAATTATTCTGAACTTTCACTGTGACATAATTAAACCAAATTTTGAGTTTTGTTGCTGATCTTTTTCTCCGTGTCCATAACTAGTTTCTACACTCCGAAAGCCACATTATCGTATTTGGGGGGGGGGGGGGCGTTCTCCTATTGCCCACAACAATTTGCCCCCTTTACTATTTCTTTTTTGAACGGTCTTTGGTGGAACGGCTGTTGTGTGACCTCTTATTTCACTTATTTCCTTCATTTTCCTCATTTAGCGAGAAGTATGTGCGAAGAGGCAATATGTTGCTCGACTCATCCTAGAATGAACACAGTTGAAATTTTAACACTAACTTCCACGGTTCGACTCTCTGCTGGAGCAGCTCATTTCTTTCTGTCCTTGAAATATTCTGCCTTCGCTTTCTTCTGCAGTCTATGAGTGAAAACTTCACAACAGCCTAGAGGTTCAGGCCTTGCTTCCCCGAGGACAGATGCTGGCCGGGTTTCAGAACAACGCAGTCTGCTACATTCCGGGAATAGCCCCCAGGCTGTGGCCAAGCCACCTCTCTTCGTCATCCTTCTTCCCAAGATTAGAGTTTAGCGTCCCGTTCTCAGCGAGGTGAACGGAAGGAAGGAAGATTTAGTTTAACGTCCCATCGCTGGCCGGTATGTCCGACCGTTTCTAGGCGCTTCAGTCTGGAACCGCGTGACCGCTACGGTTGCAGGTTCGAATCCTGCCTCGGGCATGGATGTGTGTGATGTCCTAAGGTTAGTTAGGATTAAGAAGTTCTAAGTTCTAGGGGACTGATGACCTCATATGTTAAGTCCCGTAGTGCTCAGAGCCATTTGAACCATTTGAACATCCCATCGACATTAACGTCGTTATAAATACGGAGTACAAGCTAGGATTGGCTCATGGACTGAGAAGGAAAGGATGTTTTAGATCGGCAAAAGATAAAATTAACCCACTTACAATGTCGTGAATATACCGCTTACCATACAAATGTGGAAAGGTTTATGTCGGAATGGCTGGACGATCAATCAGCACCAGGATCAAAGAACATAAGCAACATTGCAGGGTGGGGCAGGTGGTTAGATCGGCCGTGGCAGAGTGAGACCGACAATGTAATCAAATTCACCGACTCGGAAGTTCTGGCTCTAGAAAAGCACTGTCATACCGGTTTGTTCAGAGAAGCTGTAGAAATACACAAATATGGGAATAGCTTCAACAAGAAAGAAGAAAGCCTTAAGGAAAACGGATTCGGGTTTCCTGTACCGCAGCGAACGACCGTCGTAGGTAGCAAGAGGAGGACCGCACCGGAAATGACCGCGGAGAATCCCTCGGACGTTGGCGCGCCAGGTTCATATAGTCTGCGGCCGTGAGCTCGGCTCCAGTTCACCACCGGCAATGGAGGGTGAAGTTTTGACAGTGCCAGCCACTCGTGCTGGCGAAACATCAGCAAAATCATCAGAGGAACGTCGGCCGAAGAAACCGAGAGAGAAGCAAATAGGCAGTCTGTTAATAGAGAATTATTGTGACGGTGGTTTGATGAATACTCTACCAGGCGCTTGTGTATGATTTGTAGAGTATTCATGAGGATGTACATGTAGATGAAAGGCGTAAAACAATATGACCAGCCGTTTACAGAAGTAGTACGGTACTGGCAGTGCTGGTGCATTTTTGATATCAATTTGATATCAAAATAACTATGCAAAATAATTAAAATGATCAATTAATTATCTATACCCCTGACGAAGCCATGGGTTTACACGAACCAGGACGTCCACCACCTCCCGCTAACCTCCTCTCCTCCCTCCCATGGAAATGGTGGGCAATTGAAATTTTGGCGGGAGATACAAAAAATGGGGTGAAATTCAACTTGAATGGTGGGAATATCAAATTTTGAATGTCCACCTTGTGGTCTGGAAACCCACTGACCTGCTTCAGACCACCACTGCCAGAGGCCGCTTTTCACCCTCATCCACTCTCCCACTCAGCCACCGCCCCCCCCACTCACCCATCTCTGAATTGGCAGGGAAACGAATCAGTCTGCGCTGGGCCGCCAGATAGGATAGACACAAATGTTTATTGTTTTGTATGCAGTGCGGCATAGTGTTGATTTAAGCAATTTGAGCACTACACAGTAGGTCCCTCCAGTTTCGTCAATAATTGCTAAATGTGGTACCAGAAATCAACTGTTTGTACAGGGCCTGAAAGGGTTGTGGGTACATATCTGAGTTTGAAGGTATAAACAGAAATAATGAAGCACATCTGCTAAGCAATGAGAGCATATACTTACGGAAAAAAGTCTGAGCAGCAATAGAAATCAACTCTGTACACATGTCAAATCCCTGTTACAGACCTGTACACGGTAGAGTCGAAGTCAAATGAACATATAGAACTGCTTCTAGACTTAAAGTTTCCATCAAGTACGTCTGCCGAGGGGCTCCCTGATGGGTCGGAGCAATAAACGGAATTGTTTCCAAACTTTGACTATCCAATTCATCCATTATCTGCACCACTCGTTGAGTCTCATGTAGGTATGAGGTGACTGTTATTATACTTTTCATGATCATGAGGGATCTGGGGGGGATGGGAAGTCAGAATTGTTAAGTAGTTGGTGTACAAGATACGCAAATATTCTCGTAGAAAATCAAACAACAGACGGATGTGTCAGCAATATGACCATAAACATGTGGAAAACACTCCAAAAATATGAAAGATTAAGGAAACTCGTTAAAATTCGAGGAAAACCAGGTATAATCACGAAAAAGTTATGTGAAATACGTAAAAATAAGGAAATACAATGAAATATGTTAAATCGCGAAAACCTAGTAAAATTACGGAAACTGACTGAGAATAGATAAAATTAGGGAGAAAATACCATGAAATGAGTACTGAGGGAAATCAATAAAATTACGTGTTTTGGAGAAGGAAAGTAAACTGATGAACACCTTTGTAGTGGAAAGAGAATGCATTCTAGAGACGTGACGTCAAGGCGAAACGGCAATATCCCGCACGTGAGCAGTACAACCTAACATCGGACCATGACTTCTGTGTGCAAGAGGATGGTTAGCAGGGGCGGTGCTAATCTGCTATAAGACTGTTACATCTCCTCTAGCTACCGATCGTGGTGTTTATCTCCTTATAAGATGACAATGTCTCATCGTATGCATTTTCGGCTGCCGACGATAATTTCATAGGACTGGTGTGAGCATATAAAAATTTCGGAACTGTAATCAGCCCTGGAGTTTGTAAACAGCAGACATCTTTGTATTACAGAGAATCGATGTTTTCTTTGGTGTGCAATGTAGTGTTTTTTATCACCTTACAGTTTGTCATAATAATTTATCTGAGAGAAACTTGCACGGGGACTGTATTTCATGAGTTTCATATTCTAGTCTTGTCATGCAGGACGTGGCAGATAATAACAAATGGTTCAAATGGCTCTGAGCACTATGGGACTTAACATCGGAGGTCATCAGTCCCCTAGAACGTACAACTACTTAAACCAAACTAACCTAAGAACATCACACTAGTCGCGGTTGCGCGGTTCCAGACTAGCGCCTAGGATCGCTCGGCCACCCTGGCCGGCAGATAAGAACAGTTTTCCACCTGATGAGAAGATAGTTACAGGAAATGTAGCCTATTCTATAGTGTTGTACGGGATTTTCACAAGTAACAATAGTTTAGCGAAGTGAAAACACATTTATGGTCCGATTTCTTTTCTTTTCGAAAATAACTCGTATAAAACTGAGAAATCTGTAGTATGCATAAGAAATTCGAGGTGTATGGTCAACAAAACCCATATCTTGGATTTTTTAAACTGAAGAGTCTATGCCATGCATCCAAGCCGCTGGTGCTTGACTCGCACTATGCCGCGGTCAGTGACGGGAGTCACGATGGGTCGGATACTGTCACGTTGTTCAGGTGAACTAATGAGCACTACATTTCCCATGTTTCTATTCGCGAGGAAGCGGCTTGCGACTCGTAAACAGGTCTGTGTTTCATTCCCAAATGATATTGCTACTGGAGTCCTGTATGTAGGGACTGTGGGACAATTTGTCGCTGTTCCCATATTTTTATTACCATCTTTATGTTCCTCCCAGCAGCTGCTGCTCCTCTGTACTTCGATAGCTTGTTTTTCTATTATTGGTACCCATCCTTTCCACATAGGGCTATTGGCTAGACTGGCTGTAGCAACTCTCTAGTGCTAGGAAGCGAAAATGTCACTGCACATCTAGCAGTTTTTGACTAAACTGGAAGCAGCTACTGTCTAGTGCTCGATCAATGGCAACTCAGATTGTTTAAATAAACAATATACTGCACTGCGTACAAAAAAATAAAGTCTTACGTCCATCCTATCCGGTAGTCCAGCACAGACTGCGTCGTTCTCTCCTCGATTTCCACATGGATGAGGGGAGGGGAGTGTGGAGGAGTGGGGGAGTGCGGAGGGCTCACAGTGGCCTCTGGTGGTTATGCTGTCAACTAGGTCATTTGGTCTCCAGATCTCAAGCTGAACACTCAAAATTTGATATTCCTGCGAATACATTTGAATTTTCTGACATTTTTTATATTTCCTGCCAAAATTTATATTTCCCGCCGTTTCCGGGGTCGGGGTGAATGGAGGCAGATGGAAGTAACCCACGTACCAGCTGAGAAAAACCCATGACATTATTGATCAGTTTTATTAACTTATATCTACTTGATATCAAAAGTGCACCATCACTTCCGGTGTCCTACAACAGTCTTATCGACGGAGCACCCGACGGTCCTTGGCTTGGTTCATTGAGAAAGCTCATATAGAACAGGTTTCAGCATGTCATCCAAGAACAGGATTCGTTCCTTTGTTGGCCAGTTTCTTATGCTGTCATTAGTAGATTTAGACGATGGAGCTTTGTTTATTATAACGTTGTGATGAGTGACACTGTCGAGAATTAGTACACAGTTAGATTTTCCTTTTCATAATTTTGTTGGTTGATGTGCTTGTGACAATCTCCCGTTGGCTGATACGACTCCCACATGACAAGCGCTTTTGGAATAAAGGGACTTTTACGTTCTGCTTGGTTTGTTATTGGGCGTTGTTCCTTTGATGCCAGTTTGAGAAGACAGTGATTTGTATTATCACGCCATAATTTCCCACTTACGTGTAATGATAAAATTTCTTTTCCCATCCGAAATTTGTTTAATTGCTTCAAATACTCAATTCTTTCTTTTCGTATCTCGCTTCTCTCTAACAATGTGAACCTGCTCGATATTTTTTTTCAGCGGAAACCTAATTTATTTAATGCCTGCTTTCCACTACTGTTGCTACCTTGAAAGTTTACAGCTTCTTTCAGCTTTTGTTTAGTTTCTTCAGTTGTAGGCATTCGTTTTCGGTCTGACAAAAGTTGTGAACAATTCTTCAAACAACAGTATAATGAAAACCATCAGTGTCTGTAACTGTATTGCGTCTACGTTTGTTATCTGTAGATACAAATTTTCTTCCTGCCGTGATTCCGACAGTCTGCCTTCCTTTTTAATTTTCTTGATAGCACTACGCCAAACGCCTGTGGTTACCTGGGCTCTCAGTTGAATGTGGTGCATAGGAATGTTCCTTACCTGAGAGGACTTATCTTCCATAAACATTAAAACGTTACGAGCACATGTCCTGAGACTGACTATTCAGTTTCCTGCTCTCAAATTTTAAGCTCTAATAGGCGTCATAATGTCAATCTGATGTTACTTCGCACCAGTAATACAAACACAGAAAAACACGAAGGACGGTCGAACTCATACTGTACTCACAGAGGACTCGGGTGGCAAACCGAAGACAGCTTACGTATAAGTTCTGAACAGTACCTCTCTGCGGCCGGCCGCTGTGACCGAGCGGTTCTAGGCGCTTCAGTCCGGAACCGCGCTGCTGCTACGGTCGCAGGTTCGAATCGTGCCTCGGGCATGGATGTGTGTGATGTCCTTAGGTTAGTTACGTTGCAGTAGTTCTAAATTCTAGGGGACTGATGATCTCAGAAGTTAAGTCCCATAGTGCTTAAAGCCATTTGAAGTACCTCTCTGCGCATGCGCAGTGGCCACGCGCCAGTTATGTTCTAACGGTGGAGAAGCTTTCAGTTACCTGGCGCCGAATGTACGTAGAAGGCAGCGTTTTTCAGAAGTCAGTTTAAAACTTTTTTGTCTGATGGTATATGTCCATGTTCATACATGGACAGGAAAGGGTTAAAATGCATTGCTTCTGAAGAAACTTGTCTTCACTTCTGTCAATGGAAAGAAAAATATTTCCAGTTAGGTATATCCCGACGGAGAAACATAAATGCACATGTGAATTCAAGAAGACCAAGTAGCTGTTACGAACTTAATATTCATGAGAAGTTCGCCATCACAAGCGGCCGTGAAAGTAAAACATTGGCTGTTTATTTTAGGTGATATCAACTTCGTGTACTTCATTCTAGTTTTCATCAACGTCTGTTATGCTTTCATAATTTTGTATCAATATTTCTTTCGGCGAAATATATGCAGAACGTGCTGTCCTTCTCGCAGATTCATTGCAGCTTTAAATAAAATTCCGTGAACAAAGTAAACAAACAAGTATAAATATACCATTTAGTTGTGTAACGCAAAGCAAGAAAATATATTTGCCTCAGCTACTTGTTTGTCAGTTACAGAAATGAAAACTTATTCGCGCTCTACTTATCCGCCTCCAAATGCATATAAACAGTCAGCTCGTTAAATGTTGGCCTGGAAATATAACACATAATGCAGCAGTATCTGCGTGGTCATTTGAATTGTGGAGCCCGCGGAGCGACGTCTTCTCGCTCGCAGACCCTGGGCTCGTTTGTTGTACCTCGTTGTTCTGTCTACCGCCACCGCCAGGCGCTGCCGCCCATATGACGTCACTGTTGAGAGCGCGCGCATCGGCTGACGTCAGAGCAGCCCAGGGCTGCGCATTGAAGGCTCTCGGCCTTCAAAAAACTTCGAGGCGTCCTCCGCCGTCGACCTTGGCCGCTACGGCCCACAGGCTACTGCAGCCAGTAGGGTGATACTTGCAGAATAAAGAGACACAATTTCATAATAACGGCTTTATCACAATTAAAAGTTTAATTCCCAGCTAATCATTTATAAAGAGATTATTTATAACTATTGAAGCACTGTGTACGCATGTGTCAACTTCCTTCTGTGTAATTTAACGAAATAACACTGTGAGATCACAGTTCCCGGCAGATAATATGCTTTGGGGTCCGAATTTAGTTAATGAAACCGAAAATGCAGTACTACATAAAAGCGTCAGCTTTTTGTACAATCAACGAGAACATAACTTAGTACGTCTTTCCTGCGTTCGGCTTTGGTTTCTCTGAAATCATTTTTGTATGAAGAGATAAGAGTAAACTACTGAAACAACGAAGTGGTGTTTCAATTAGTTCAAGTTTTTTTTTCTGTTCGCGCAGCTACTTTGTGGTATTTTGGTGTGTTCTGTTACGAAACAGTACCAATGAAGAACAAATTCTCTTTGTAATTATCTTTTTCCCAGGAGGAACATAACCAGTCAAAAGCTGTAAAGTGTGCGTTTTGCATCTTTGTTAACTCTGCAGTTACATTTTTCCCGCCACTAGACTCCGAAATTTATAGAAGTTTTCCTTATCTACTACAGCAACTTTACTGTCTTTAAATAATATTTCAGTCACTGTGGACTTGACAGTGAAAGATCACGGTCATGAAACAAACTCAATAGAGATGAGATAGCTGTAAATCATTTTCCATCGACTGGTATATCGGTTTTCTATGACTTCATCAAGTCAGATGTATGTCACAACAGAATACTGTTAGAAGTTGTCTTACGTGCCTGTTAATCAGCCACCAAAAGGATCCTTTTATTCCATAATGACTATACGGTTGTCTGGACACAAGATTATAGTCAATCTAATGAATCCGGAAATCAGAGCTCTCGGAGAAAGATTCAGGTGTTCGTTTTTCTCTCACCTGCTGTTCGAGAGTGGAAAGGTAGAGAAATAGTCTGAAGATCGTTCGATGAACCCTCTGCCAAGCTGTTAAGTGTGAAATGCAGAACAGTCATGCAGATGCAGTGTTTGATGCTCTATGTAAAATGTGCCTGATTCGCTCCCACATTTCTTTGAATCCAAGGTAAAATATACTATCGTTTATTTTGTTGATGTGAAAGTGATTTGCAACACACGTACCTTAAAATTTGTGGTTTCTCTCCTAACTGTATCCATTGCAAGACAGTGACTAGAGAATAGCAGCATATTTGTGTTTTTATTGTCACAACCGTTCGGTTGTTATGTTGAAAAACAGATGAGGAGCCAGCCTCGCATTTGCCTACACGCGTTGTGGGCTACTAATGTTCTACGCTCAGCACAATCGATCCCAGTCTCTTGCACCTTCCTGCCTCGCATTGAAGAGCCCAGTGCGTTAAGCTATGCTCTTAAGTCGTAATTCACACCAGCAGTACGGGCAAAAATGTTACATGCGAGTGTAATAGTTTTCGTAATGCTTGTGACTAATACTATTTGACATGCCCCGCTTTAAAGTTCATTATTTCATAGCTGGTTAGTGTAAGCCACGCAGTTCGTGAAAAAAAGTTAGTGAGATTAGCGCTTAGAGACCCGTCGATAACGAGATCATTGGACGTGGAGTACCATCTCAGATCTGGAAACGACGCAGAAGGAAATCGGTCATGCCCTTTCGGAGGAACCTGCCCAACATTCGAAATAAGCGATCTGAGGAAATCATGGAAGCCCAGTCTGACTTGACAGTGATGCGCCCTCGTGGATGGATTTCTACTGTCTTATCACAGTACATTCTCGCTCGGTACGCCTAGCGTGGATGGCAGATTGCTGCTAGCTGTGGGAAAGTAGGCCTATTATAACTAATTCATGATTGCGATTTTAATAATTGGAGACATTCGTATCTAACTAAGTGCACTGTAGGGACACTGAAAATAGTCTCGTCATGCGATACATTTCAAGTGGGATGGTGTGTAACTCTGGGTGCTGCAGTAACAAATTCATGGAATTTCATGTCTGGGGTCTGTTTTTCCTGTATATGCTCGGGAAGTGTATTAGAGTCCTCCATCGCACTTCTAAGAATATTAGTCGGTATGTGGGACCGGATAGCTGAAATCTCCAACCTGAATCTCATCGGAAATGTTTGATATGAACTAGATACTAGAGCTGGCTAAAAATCAGTTGCAACACTGTGGTAATATGAAGCATGTGCGTCCATTGCCATGGGTGCAATGTGCAGCTGATAACAGGTCAGCCGGCCGGTGTGGCCCACCGTTTCTAGGCGCTTCAGTCTGGAACCGCGCGACCGCCACGGTCACAGGTTCGAATCCTGCCTCGGGATTGGATGTGTGTGTGGTGCCCTTAGGTTGGATAGGTTTAGGTAGTTTTAAGTTCTAGAGGACTGATGACCTCAGATGTTAAGTCGCATAGTGGTCAGAGCCATTTGAACCAGTTTGATAATAGGTCAACTGAAGTAGTGCAGTGAGCGGCGACGGTTGTGTTTGAGTCAGCTGCAGTACATACTGTTTGAAAGTGCAGGAGGCTACTTCAAGGTTCCTAACATTACATTTAGGAAACATGAAACCCGTGCCTGGGTCAAGATGAAAGTGGCACATGATGCGAGTGCATAACAATGTTTTCAAGGACTTCGTAGGCATGTGGTAATGCAGCACTGCCCTGTCGTAGGGCGGTGGGATCGGTGAAAGTGTTTCGTTATGGCAGAGACGCCATTCAAGATCGGACCAATTAATGGAAACGCCCTGGTTCTCGCAGCCCACAGAACGTGCGCTGTGAACCAGGTGGTACCAAAGATATGGTTATTGATGTTTACGTTATCCATGGGTTAATCTCACATCCCGTTGTTCCGCAGGAACAGACGGCCACTATGCCCTACTACTGCAATTTCTTGTGACATCACAATCGTCCCGAACTGAGAAGAAAGAGACGGCAGCTTCTGGCAGTGCATCTGATCATCCTTCATGACAATGCTCGATTCCACACAGTGAACCCTGTGCCGAAGTTCCTGTGTACGTTGGGTTAGGAGCTACTAGAACACCACCGTATTCAGCAGATATTAGTCCATTTGAATACGATCTGTTCGCCAAAATGAAGGAACCTCCAGATAGCACGTGCTACATCGCGCAGGGCGATCCTTGCGAGACATTGACAGAGATGGACGTGCTGACGGTGTACGACGCCTTGCATATGTGTGGCAGAAGGTGATCGAGATTCGGGACGATTATATTGTAATACAGTGGGCGTCTGTTAATAAAGTATGGTATGAATTATAACAGTATTGTCATAGCTTTGCATTCAACTCATGTAAATTAATTTCTGGTAATTCGTGTTGGCCGTTGACCACTCTTCCAAATGATTGGACACGCAGTGTGCATCAAACTTTACTTAAAAAAAAGAATGAGTAAGAAAGAAAGAAAATAGACGAGGTAGTAGAATAGCAGAAAAGTAAACCGAAACCCGCAGTGGTAACTTCTATATACAACTACACACATCTACATATTTTACATAGGAAGACGTCAATTTAACAGTCCAGGAGATGCGATAATGGTGTGATTGTTTGCAGTGAAGCTACAGTAAATTACCTAACAGAATTAACATGATAACTCTTAGATTGCATTTACAAGATGAAGAATATTCACACTATGAAAATAATTGTGAGAGAAAGCCCTCTCAAAATGTTAACTAGTAAAAAGAAAATAAATAACCACCGCAACAGAGAAGCTAAACATGCACACTGTGCATTGTGAACATTGATTTTTGTAAACAGGAAGTACACGTTTTCAACGTACATGCTCCCAGTAGAGAAGACAGCTGAAGAAATCCTTTACAAGGTGGAGACGGTCTGGAATCAGCTACAAAGCGAACTACAGAAACTACAAATAACGATGTAAATTTTATAAAGGCGATTTCATAGCAAACGACAAAAGTGAATGACAGTTTCGGAAAGCAGTTCGCTTCTACGTAGCACATAACAGAACAAGCGAGCACGATAAAACCTTACTGAACTGTGTGAAGTCCCCTGAATTCAGTGTCAGCAGGACTGGTACATGAATAACATTAAAAGTGCTTCAGAATCTTCTTGCAAATTGTTTCTCACCATAACAACATTTGACTGTCCAAATAAAAAAACTTTTTGTTCGAATTCAGAGTTAAACTTTCACTCTTCTATGGTTGAGAAGCCCATGTACCGTGTGGTATTGGTCCCGTTGACATCAGATACCGACCATTCCATAGATGCTCTAAGTGTAACTAATCTCGAAATCCTTTTGTTGTATTTTGCTCCTACGGGTCTCCAAAATGGTTTTATTGCCGATTTCTACTTCTTAGCAAGTCTCAGCAACTGATCTGTGTAAAAAGAAACGTAAATATTTCTTACACACGTTGTCAAGTATCATTATTTCAACATGTTTGCTCGACAAGATAGAAGTTAGATATGTGTTGGCCTTGGGCGGATATGGCTGAAGTGCAGTGGCTTACTTATGTACAAAGCACAGATTTGTTATGAGAAATTATATAAATTAATTGCGTGAACACCACTATCTCAAAGCTCATCGGTACAAGATTCCATTGACAGTGGCGTGATCTCACGGATGGTGCACACTAATACGGCCACAAGAACAACATGGAATTCACCATACCCAACATATTCGTTTCTGCGTAGTTTTCTTTGAAACCAGCAGAAGAGTTATGATCAATTACTGTGCATCCAGTAATAGCGTTGGTCTATGAATACAAATTTTTGAAATCTGTTCTACGTAATTAACACAGTTATGAAATTCCATAGGTGTTGATTGAATGAGCCATTGGCTGGATTGTACGAGCCGTTGGCCATTCTTTACCTAACGTAAAATATGTTATAAATATCTTTAACGAGTACAAAGATACTTCAGGTGCAAGCGTCAGACACCTTACCCTGCATAGTCAGAAACATTCTGAAAAGCTAACTTCAAGCATGCTGGAGTACCTTGGATCAGCAACTTCTGTTAATCAATAGAACGAAAAACCATTCCATGTTGCAAATTTTTTATTTTTCGTTTGATGTGTGGTTTCGGGCTGAGACCCATTTTTAAATCAAATAAACTAATCAACAATTTCGACTTTGTTATGTTGATCTGAAAATGGTTCTCGGAGTAAAACTATTCATGGAATGAAAAACAAAATATTTGCAAGTTGGACTGATTCTTCGTTCTGTTGATTCTGAAAAGCTTTTAAGAGTGTTGCAGAGTAGCTTGTGCTGATAAATAATTGTCAAAAAACTAATCTGATCCTTTGCGGTGTTTCCGGCTCAATTAGCATTGAAGTTAGCCAATCACGCCGTTGGTAGCGCAAATTCAAGATGTTCGCTAGATGAAATTAGTGTCAGTTTTTGTTATACCGTAGATGATAGCACACAAGACTGTTAACCCTTTGGCTCGCGTTCGATCTTTACTACAGTTCAATGTACAATGTTCGTATGACTGTCTTATTCCGTCTTAGGAAACCAAACGGAGAACACGCTTGGTGACACCGTATTTGGCGTGCCGCTTGAATGTGCCCTAACAACAGTCTGATTCCCTAACTTCAATGCTAATTGAATGTGAAACAGCACAAAGTATGGAGTTTTTCAGCATAGCCTACCCGGCAACACCGTTAAAAGCTTTCCAGTCTGCTTCCGTCCGCCCTGTGGGTACATGGTGACTCCGTGATCGTGACATAAAGTTTCAGGGATGATGAAGAAGGGTAAATGTATCAATTTAAAATAGGGGACCCTGGTCCGGAAACCACCGAATCGAAACTTACAAACAAAAATGTTTCTAATGTCTCTGATAGCAGACCTCTTCTATTTCAAGCTCTGTGCTTTCCGCATTTTGGTTGGAGGTAATATGGGCTCTAAAATGAAAACCATAGAGCTATGAGAAGTTATTCAGTAGGAGAGAGGTGTTTCAGAATAGGAAAGATAAACAAGTGGCCTCAGTTCTTAATTTTTACACTTTGTGGCCCATCTTTACTGGACATATTTTCTTGTTTTGGTCTATGCTGCTTCCTCCCAAAATATGTAAAGCTGGGTGCTTGCAATACAAAACGTCCACTATCAGAGGCCTCAAAACAGTTTATAACTTTCGACACATTCGTTTCCGGAGCAGTGTCCGTTGCCTCAAACAGATACATTCACCCACCTCCAGCATCCGTGAAATTTTGTATCGTCATCGCGGAATCACTCTGTGTATATAGAGCCTACAGAGAGAACCAGACGTCCACCTACCAGATGTCGAATGTCGTTCTGGAACACTTTCTGAGTACTTGGTAGAAGGAACCTGCGGTCTCCGGTGGCTCTCTACGGAATAATAATTTAATTATGATTTATTAAGCTTTGTTATCAGGATCATTTCTATGCAAATACTTTCACAACAGTGAAAAGTCTGTGATAAGCAATCACCAGAACATAGTAACAAGAAAGGATCCGGTTATTCGTGGGCGCTTGTGTACTATTGAATCCAAACTCTGATGTGAATACATGAGCTACACGTCGGTCAACTCGTTATCAGTTCCCCCCAGGGGCTCAGCATTCACTTGCTGAGTACGGGCTTGGCGACCCCGGGGTCCTGAGCTGGGGACTGGTCTGCGCCGCCAGTGTCCTGTCACCGTAACCCCCGGACATGCTTCAGCGACCACCGTACGGCGCGGCGGTGAAATGTTGTGTGCTGCGGGGAATGGTAATCTTGGCTTGACCGCCTGGATTGCGAGGAAGGCCAACCTCTATAAAAACCCCTCAATCTTTCGGTGTGCTCCGCGCCTAGAAGATGCATGGCTGTTGGGGTGGAACAGTCGCAAGCGGGCAACCTCTGGGGCACCTGCCGCACCCCAGTTGTATAAGGCTTACTCAGGCACGCGGGGCTCTGTCTGAGCGGACTTTTAGTTCCCTAGCTGCTCGTGGGACCACAATGGACCCTTCGACCTCTTCATTTCCCCCTACCAGTGGCTTGGGTGGGCCGCTGGTAGGAAAACACACCCAATCGAAAAAGCGGCTACGCGCTGCGAGTCCTCCAGCGCCTGGTGTTGCTAGAGATTTAACAGAATGTAGTAACGGAGCACATGCTGATAATCAGAATGTGTTTTTGATTATTAAAAGGAAGGAGGGTAGCTTTGAGAGGGTTTCTCCCTTTTACATCCACAAGGGTCTTGAGGGAATTGCAGGAACACTGAAATCTGTAAAGCGACTGCGCAATGGGACTCTGTTAGTTGAAACTTCTAGTTCCCGTCAAGTCGCTGCCCTTCGGAAAGCAAATTGTCTAGGAGAGTACGCTGTCGAGACCGAGCTCCACTCCACTTTGAACTATAGTAAGGGTGTTGTGACGTGTAGGGACTTGGTGGATATCCCCATAGACGTGCTAAAATCTGAGTGGGCTGACGAAGGAATTGTTGACGTGCAGCACATTATGAAACGAGTCAATGGGGACCTCGTCAAATCTGACTCGTTTATTCTCACATTCAGTTACCCGAGACTGCCGGAGCATGTTAAAGCGGGGTTCTTACGTTTGTCCGTACGGCCATATTTCCCCAACCCAATGCGCTGTTTTAAATGTCAGCGCTTTGGGCATACTACGTTGGGGTGTAATGGAATAGCCACGTGTGGTAAATGTGGTCAGCCTGCCCATGACGGAGCCGATTGTTCATTGCCTGTGAAGTGCGTGAATTGCTCTGGGAGTCACCCTGTCTGGAGCCGGATCTGCCCCATCTATCTCGAAGAGCGGAAGGTACAGGAGATTAAAACATCTAAGCGCATCCCCTATGGTGAGGCCAAGAAGATCTTTAAGGCCATGCAACCTCCTGTGTTTTCCACATCTTTCGCTTCCGCTCTCAAAAAACCGGTACAACTGGCCACTGTTGCTACACAAACGGAGGTTGCTAGTGTTAGCACTAAAACCTGCGCTTGCCAGTGCACTTGTGCTGCTGCGGTTGTTTTGCAATCTGCGGCTCTCCCCGCTACATCGGACAAGGCCGTGGTTGCTGACATTGAGGTACTCCCAGCCTCCCCCCATATGGCGCCTTCTGCCCAGGCGAGTCAACCTCCAACTGTTGACAAGGCTCTGCATTCCAAGCCCCCCAAGACAAAGCCTCAGAAGATGAAGGTTCTGCCACCTGAGGAGACTAGTCAGCGTCGGTCCGATGATGATGCCATCGTACTGTCTGACATCTCCCGTGGGTCGTCATCGGATCTTATGGACATTGATGTCGACCGGGGGCGATCTTCTCGCCCCAGGAATAAATCTCCGGCCAGTACGGTCTCTCCTCCAAAGCACAGAGGCAGGGTGAAAGTTCAACCACCCTGATCACTGGCTCCCATATTACAGTGGAACCTGAATGGTTTCAGGACGCATGTGGCCGAATTACAACTCCTCATACGAGAGTGCCCCTTGTGCTTATGTCTCCAAGAGACACATTTTCGGGCCACTGATTCTCCTTCTTTACGCGGCTATACCGCATATCGAAAAGATGATCTGACGGGGCAAAGGGCAAAGGGTGGTGTTGCAGTTTTTGTCCGTGATGTGCACCCCTCATCTGAGCTCCCTCTCGTCACCGACTTGCAAGCAGTTGCAGTTGACATTCTTGTGGGTCGGAGGCTCACAGTCTGTTCTGTTTATTTACCACCTCCGGATGCGATAGACACTGAGGCTCTCATGGACCTTATTAGCCAACTCCCTCGCCCGTTTCTTCTTCTGGGGGACTTCAACGCTCATAATGTCTTATGGGGCTCTCCGACTACTTGCCCCAGGGGTCGCATTCTGGAAAGCGTCATGATGTCTGAAGAACTGTGCCTCCTCAACTCTGGTGCTCCCACTCATTTCTGTACTGCTTCCGGATCGTCATCGGCTATTGACCTTTCCTTTTGCTCTCCAGCACTCGCGGATTCTGCTCTGTGGGAGGCTGCAGCTGACCTCCATTCTAGTGACCACTTCCCCCTCTGGATTCGCCTCCTGGATGAGGCTGTGGCATTACCAGTGCCGCCCCGGTGGCACCTTTGCAGAGCTGACTGGACACTTTTCAGCCAACTGGCTGTTTTGGAACACCGTGCCAGCGTCCACGAATGGGTAGACCATGTTGCAGCCGTGATCTCTCATGCTGCTGAATTGTCCATCCCACGGTCATCCGGTCATCCCAAGAGGCGTCCTGTCCCTTGGTGGACCACTGAGTGCCACTCAGCCATCCGCGCCCGCCGTGCAGCACTGCGCCGCTTCAAGTGCCGTCCCTCAGCTGACAATCTTGCGGCCTTTCGAGTGGCAAGGGCCAGAGCGCGGCGGGTGATTAAAGAGAGCAAACGACGGTCATGGCAATCGTTCTTGAATTCCATCTCTCGCTCCACTAGTTCTACGAAAGTATGGGAAGCCATCAGGAGGATTTCCGGGAAACTCAGCCAGCTACCTGTCACGGCATTGCTACATCAGGGATGTCTCCTCACGGCGCCGAGAGACATTGCCCAGACACTGGCCATGCATTTTGCGGAATCTACCGCCACTATTAACTGTGATCCAGATTTCTGCCGCTACCTCACTGCCGTCGAAAGGGGTCATTTGGACTTCCGGTCTCTAAATTCTGAACCCTATAACTGCCCCTTCACAATGTGGGAACTGGATTCTGCGCTGTCTGTGGCTCATGATACTGCGCCTGGTCATGATCAAATCCGGTACAGCATGCTGCGGCACCTGTCGCTGCCATCCAAGGAAGTTCTCCTGAACTGTTTCAATATGATATGGTTATCTGGCACGTACCCTGACTCGTGGAGGGAGGCAATTTTGATTCCCCTCCTCAAACCAGGGAAGGACCGAACGCATCCCAGTAGTTATCGGAGTATTGCCTTGACGAGCTGTGTTGGGAAGACGTTGGAACGCATGGTCAACCGCCGCCTGGTTTGGCTGCTCGAGACCAGGCAGCTCCTTAGCCCCTCTCAGTGTGGCTTTCGGAGATGTCGTTCCACTATAGACAACTTGACCCTGCTTGAGGCCGCCATCCAGCAGGCCTTTCTACGTAACCAGCATTGTCTAGGGGTCTTCTTTGACATTAATAAGGCGTATGACACTACTTGGCGCCGCCTTATCCTCAATCAACTCCACGAGTGGGGCTTTCGTGGCCGTCTCCCCATCTTCATTCGGTCCTTTCTTTCTCACCGCCTCTTTCGGTATCGGGTTGGTAATGTGCTATCGGATTTGTACGTGCAGGAGAATGGTGTTCCTCAGGGCAGCGTTTTAAGTGTCACCCTCTTTGCCGTTGCTATTAACAGTATCACGTCCACTATCCGGAGTCCTGCCCAATGCTCCTTGTTTGTGGACGATTTTGCTGTTTTCTGTTCTTCCTCCAGTCTTGTCAGTGCTAGTCGGCAGTTACAGCTTACGATAAAGCGCTTAGAGGCATGGACTGCAAAGACGGGTTTTACCTTTTCTGCAGACAAATCTGTGTGTGTTCATTTTAATCGTTCTCGGCGTCTTTTTACCTCCCCTGAATTGCGTCTGAGGGACACCGTTCTTCCTTTTAGAGACACTGTGAGGTTCCTGGGCCTCACTTTTGATTCCAAGTTGTCGTGGTTGCCTCACCTTAAAGACCTCAAGGTGCGGGCCCTGAAGGCACTGAATATTTTGAAGTGTCTGAGCCATCGGTCCTGGGGAGCAGATCGGGCGCGTCTGCTGCAGTTTTATAGGGCTTTCGTCCGATCGCGTCTTGACTATGCTTGCACCGTGTATGGGTCAGCAAGGCCTTCGTATCTGAAGATCCTTGACGCAGTACACCATGAGGGTATCAGGCTGGCCACTGGTGCCTTCCGTACCAGTCCCATCCCCAGCCTGTGTGCTGAGGCAGGGGAACCGCCGCTCGCCATCCGGCGGAAACTCCTCATGGTGCGACGGGTGTGTCATTTCCTTGCCTGTCCTACCTCCCCTGCGTACCCTACCGTTGCCCGACCGCCTATGGAACGTCTCTTTTCCAGTCGTCCCAGGGCAACAAAACCATTTGGGATTCGTGCCAAGCATTTGCTTGAGTCCCTTGGTGTGGAGCGTGTGGCCCCCCAACGACAAGGTTTTACTCGCCTGCCTCCCTGGTTGCTCCAGAGGCCCAGCGTCCTCTTAGACTTGTCGGAGAACCGGAGGAACTGCACTCCGGCATTTGTTTTTACCTCCTTATTTTACGATATTTTAAACCAGCATCCGGACCATGTACCTGTATTCACAGATGGCTCTAAACAGGGGGACACTGTTGGTTGTGCTGTTGTTTTCCCTGATCGAGTCGTCAAGTTACGGCTTCCTGCGGTGTTTACCATCCTCGATGCCGAATTGTTTGCAATACTGCGGGCATTGGAGCAGATGAGATGTGTTCCCAGTATTAAGTTCCTCATCTGTTCTGACTCCCTGAGTGCCCTTCAGACCATTCAACACTTGTACCCAGCGGATACGGTCGTCCAGAACATCCATGATGCCCTACTCCACCTGCAACGGCAGGGGAAGGAGGTTTCTTTCTGCTGGGTGCCGGGGCACGTGGGTATTAGGGGCAACGAACTGGCGGATGTGGTTGCCAAAGATGCATGTTCCCTCCCTCACGTTGTTGAATGTGCCGTTCCCCTCCATGCTGTAACCTCCCTTTTGCGTTTTCGTGTTATGCATCAATGGGAAGAGGAGTGGTTGGCAGTTTCTGACAATAAGCTGCGTCTGGTAAAGGCCACTACGCGACCATGGCGTACGTCCTACCAGTCATACAGGCGGGATGAGGTTCTCCTCACTCGCCTCCGCATTGGACACAGTCCCTTCACGCATGGTTTTTTACTCCGGCGGGAGGACCCCCCAATCTGCAGTGCTTGTGGCGTCCAGATTACTGTCCGCCACATTTTACTTGACTGTCTTTTATTCTCTGACCAGAGGGCGGTGGTTTCCTTGCCACCGGATTTGCCCTCTATTTTGCAAGACGACGCAGCGACTGTGGTTAAGGTTTTACGGTTTTGTGTCCTGTCCAATCTGTTGCCTCGGATTTTAGGGAGAAGGTTTTAATGTGCTGCTGGGTGACTGGCTCACCCAGTTTTTAGGTAAGAGGTCCGCCAGTCACGATTACCTCCTTGTTTCACTTCGGTATCTGTTCTCTTTTCCTTGTGTTTCCTTTCCTTTTTTAGTGTGTTTCTTCTCCTCTTGTTTTGCCTCTGTATGTGCGCATTTGGAACTGCGTCAGGCCTGTGTCTTTTAGCCGTTCTCCTTGTTCGGCGTCCGTCTTCGTCCCTTCACCGCCTGTGTTCCTGTTTCTATGCGCTTGGGCGCTGATGACCACGCTGTTTAGCGCCCGTAAACCTCAAACACACACACATACACACTCGTTATCAGTTATTTTCATGCTACTATGTCACTGTTAACGTAGAACTAACATTTCTAGGGAAAAAAAAGAGACAGAGCTGAGCTGAGCAATACTGAGCACCGTGAGCGAAGTTTAGGGGTGCAAAACAACAAAAACAGCTGATACCTTCGACACTTGCACTCTTGAGCAGGTATTTTTAGTAATTTACTAATTAAAAGGATAAAAAGTTAAACGATTTAAGGGAAGGCTGCCCTTAAACCAACTGTATTTTGGATGTGTGTGTACGATACTTTCATACTGTGACCTTTTGAAGACGAAAAATTGATGTAGTGTCCTCGCCATCTCAACTACATTAATAACAACATTCGATTCGCTATGCAAATAGATAAAGGTGGTTGTCGGCCTTTCTTGGATGTCTTGGTTGCACAAAAGAATGGTGGTTCTCTGGGGATTCAGTTTATCGTAAGCCCGCTCATACTGATTTATATTTTCAACCACCAAGTTCTCATCGTCCGTCGCAAGCTACCAGTGCACTTAAAACACTCTTACATAGAGGTCACGCTATCTCAGATCTAGATAATTTTCCTAAAGAGCTAAGGACAGTGTTCAGAAAAATACGATATTTCACCCAGCAGATTAACTGGACGCTATCATTTCAGACCAAGAATCAGGAAATCGATAAAGACGAGAACACGCAGACGAAATATGTAGCTTTTCTTCCTTTTGTGGTCAAGTTTATTTTTAAAATAGCTAGAATCTTCTGTAAATATTAGGTGAAAGTGATTTTCCATCCACCATTTAAGACTGCAGATCTTTGGGATCAGTGAAAGACGACTTGTTATTGCGGAAGGCCGGAGTACACAGTATACCTTGTCTATTTGGTATGGCTTACGTAAGCCACCACACAAGACACCACACAATGTGAAAGATTGCTACACTGAACATCGACATTGCACTCGCCTTTTCCAACCAAACAACTCCACTACTGACAAACACTGTAATTCCACTGGACATTCAATGGAGTATGAGAGAACTACGATTCTGACCACAGCAACATCTTTTTGTCACCCGACTCTCAAGGAATCCGTGGAAAAACACCTGGTGGAAACTCTGATGAACTGCGATAGTGGCTACCAGCTGGGCAGTGCGTGGAACCCCATCAGCTGCACGATTTGTTATAATTAGGACGACAGAGTGAGTTGACGGCCGCGGCGAGCCGGGCGGTCATGCTGACAGCTGAGTTGCGCGGTTCCAACAGCGAGGGTACTTCACAAATACAGATGGTCCACCTAATGAGAGACACTAAAACTTCCACGGCATTGGCTACTTCAGAAATCCGGTTTTCACTCTTTGATAATATTTCTGTGGATGTACTTTTTCTTAAAATTCTTTATTCATCAACTGCATGATACATATAATAACCCACCATCTAGTAAATTAGCGGGTACGAATTTATACTTATGTTCCAAGTACTGCATCCTATCTTATTTTGTTACTACAGGAGTGTTAGTGCTACTTCCACTATGGGCATTACTTAATCAGCTTGGTATCTTATTCTACATGTTTCTTTTATTGCTATGTTACTTAGAGTTACTTCACAACTGGTAATTTCCTTTATGTGATACTTTATCTACTGAACTAATCAACACTACCCGCAGCGTTACAGGTGTGCCAGCGTGTTACAAACCTACGTTATCGGCCGCGCCCACCGAGCTAATCCCAGTGGTCATACCCCTGGCACCGGGCTAGCCCAAAATATTTGAATCGCTGCAGTTCTAAGCTATTGGGATTATCCTATCTTATCCTACATGTATCATGACTCTAATTCCTACTGTCATTTCCAGTGCGTGTCTGGACCAGTTGGAATGTGCACCCTGCTCCTAGTCCTTATCCTAGGCGTGAAGCGGCTGGCCAAGTCCACGCCTCGGCGGAACAGGACAGGCACCCGGAGTCCAAATCAGGTTTTACTTGTTGTTGGTTGTTCCTTATAAACTCTTTTAAAACTTTGCTTGATATTTCATTGGCAAGTTTATTTACGATTTGAAAATGGTCCTTTTGCCTGAGCAGTGATTTGGTAGTTGTTGTCTTAGTTGTTCTGCTACATCACTGACGAGGGGCCACTCATACACCACATGGTATGGAATGCCCTGTACGGCCCCACAGTGACACATTGGTGTAACCCGCTTCCCAAATCGGCATAGGGTCCATGTCAAGTAAGAAATTGCAGCAGTCCTCTTGATGGTTTGAAGTATTTAAGCTGTAAACGCTCCTTGATGTTGGGCAGCAGCTCATGTGTTCTTCGACCTGTATCATCGTTATCTCACTGTTCCTGCCACAACTCTTCCCCTACGTTTAATTGCAGATTTGTCCCCTACAAGAATTGATACCTGGTTGTCAAGGAAGGCAGCATTCGGCTACGATTGTGGACGGGGCCGTAATCAGTTACTATCGGTTCCCTTTTGAAATTACACACATTTATTTTAAAACGGTAATTCCAGAATCAGAAATAAATAAAGATATCACACGTTGTTAATGAAGGAATAAACACCTGATTAATTAATACTGCTTTCAGTGCGTTACAATTTACCAAATAAGCATAAAATACAGACACAGAAAATAATGTTTTAAAAACAAGCAAATGTGATCCCAATTAGAATTTTAAGGCAGGTAACCACAGTCATGGCTGAAGGCCTTTAACGCCAAGAACGGCATTTTTAAAAATAATTAACAAACATACAGTAAAACAGCAAATCAATAGCAAAGGATAATTTAAAAAGACAGGCAAGTGATCACCATATGAGTGAGACAAAATGATGGTAAACTTGGTAGCACAATAATTTAAACCTGCTGTAATGTCAAGAATGTAAAATCAGCAAATACAATATTAAAACACAAGGGACCAGTCACAAAAAGTGCACCAGAAATCGCCCTCTGACTAGGACCGACAAAAAAAGTTTCATTAGCGATGAGATAGACAGCCAAGAGTGGCACTCACTTCACTAGATGGTAACTCAGTCTATTGGCAGTCTAACAAATGACTAATGATAATCTTCCTAAGGCCACCTGACGTCCAATAAACCAATTGCAAAGATTTAAAAATACGCCAAAGCCGGAATCGGCGGTCCAGACTCCGTCCACAGAAAACTGTGCTTAGAGCTGACGGAACGAGAAAGGAATCACTATTACCAGAGTAGAAGAATCGCCAACCAATCTACCATCAAGAAAGCTGTCAAAACTAGACGCCTCACCGGACAGCATCGGCAAGTCGTTAAATACACTAACCCCCCCAGGGCAGGTAACTGGGGCGTTAGTAGGCACGAGGAAGCAAAAATACAGTTGGTTGAACTTAAGAAATAGTAACAAACTGAACGCCATAAATAGTAATTAGAAGCTAATCAGATCCGCCTTCCCCAAGCACTCACCTCGCTGCTCTTCGCCTCGGCGACACTGAGAGCATCAACATGAACCCAAGTCACTGGAGAATCGCAAGATCTCACAATGGTGGAGGTTCCTCTACTTGAATCCAAATGCACTCAGCTTAAAGCTTGCAGGATCCGGTTTACGACGAGGTTGTGCACCCTCGTGACCACAGGCCTTCGATCCGGCAGTCCATCCGAGCGGTCCCAGCATGTTACCGAACTGCGTGGACCTGGCTCCTCCTCAGTTCCACAACTGAACTGCACACTGACTCTACCCGTAAGAACTATAACGTCGCCCCAAAGATAGGGACACAGTTACTACACATCGATAACTGCCGCTGCTGCCACTAGCGGATAGGCAACGCTTGCGAAACCAAGTGGCGCCAGTCAGCGCTAGAAGAACACAAACAACTGCAACCATGTCAACTAAACAATACGGTCTGGCCTCCAACAGAAGAAGGAAACCTACAAACAGCACCAATGCGAGCTGCAGGACGGCTCATGAATCCCCATTATTTCAATTATTTTGTCCCTTTTCTCCTCTTTGACGCAGTACTATGCCTCTTGTTCTCTAATTCTTATATCAAGAGGACAAAGTCCCATTATAACTATTAGTGCTCCCCCAGGAGTCGTCCTACACGCTCCTACAGAACCCAGAAGCATATTTTGCTGCACTCTTTTTACGGCCATGGCTGGCATGACCCTCATGAGCCTGTGTGCCCAGACGTCTGACCCATAACCTGCAATGGATGTTAGAATACTGTTATGGTGTAATTTTATTAAGTCTGGTGGCAAGTGGAAACGTTTATGTTCTAACCCAATCAAGTTGTTAAGTGTTTCCAGGGATCTTTACGTTACAGTGTCAATACATGATGTACGAGGCTCAACCTCTCATCGACGACTACGCCAATATACCAGGCCTCGCGGCGCCGAAGAACTGATGAGCCATCTGATCATATTGTTGGTTTCCTAACGAGTTCTCCCTCAAGTAGTAAATACGTGGACTTACTAGGTGATATTGTTATTACTGTCGCACGGCTCCACGTAGTCAAGATGGATCGAGCCCTCTGTAAATCTACATCTACATCTACAGCTACATGGTTACTCTGCTAATCACACTTAAATTCCTGGCTGAATGTTCATCGGACCCTTTTCATACTACTTCTCTACAATTCCACTCTCGAATGGCGCCTGGGAAAAAGGAACACCTAACTCTTTCCTTCCGAGTTCTGATTTCTCTTATTTTACTATGATGATCATTTCTCCCTACGTAGGTGGGTGTTAACAAAATATTTTTGCATTCAGAAGAGAAAGTTGGTGATTGAAATTTCGTAAATAGATCACGCCGCAAAAAAAATCGTCTTTGTTTCAGTGACTGCCACCCCCAACTGGCGTATCATATCAGTGACACTCTCACCCTTACTACTGTATAACACGAAACGAGCTGCCCTTCTTTGCACTTTTCCGATGTCCTCCGACAATCCAAACTGGTAAGGATTCCATACCGCTCAGCAACATCCCAGCAGAGGGATGTAAGTGTTCTTCCAACAAAGCGCAGTCTTTGTTTCGCCTTACCCACAATATTATCTATGTGGTCTTTCCAATTTAAGTTGCTAGTAATTGTAATTCCTAAGTATTTAGTCAAATCGACAGCCCTTAAATTTGTGCGATTTATCGTATACCCAAAATTTATCGGATTTCTTTTAGTACCCATGTGGATGACTTCGCACTTTTCTTTGTTTAGTGCTAATTGCCACTTTCTACACCATACAGAAATTCTCTCTAGATCATTTTGTAATTAGAACTGATCCTCTAATGATGTTACTATACGGCAAATTACAGCGTCATCTGCAAACAGTCTAAGGCCGCTGCTCTGATTATCACCTAGATCATTTATATAATTCAGGAACTGCAGAAGGCCTGTGACACTACCTTGCGGAACACCAGATATCACTTCTAATCTGCTCGATGATTTACCGTCTGTCACTAAGAACTGTGACCTCTCTGAGAGGAAATAAAGAATCTAGTCACACAACTAAGACGATACTCCATATGTACCCAATTTGATTAGTAGTCGTTTTCCAGGAACGGTATCAAAAGACTTCTGGAAATCTAGGAATATGAAATGCATCTCAGATTCCTTGTCGACAGCACTCATTACTTCATGGGAATAAAGAGCTAGCTGTGTTTCACAAGAACGATATTTTCTGAATCCGTGTTGGTTATGTGTCAATAAGTGATTTTCTTCAAGGTGATTCATAATGTTCGATTACAGTATATACTCAAAAATTCTACAGCAAATTGAGGTCAGTGATATGGGTTACTCCTATTTCCTTTCTTGAATATTGGTGTGACCTGTGCTACTTCCCAGTCTTTAGGAACAGGTATTTCGTCAAGTGACCGCTTGTATATGATTGCTAAGAAAGGCACTATTGTGTCTGCATACGCCGAAAGGAACCTGATTGGTATACCATGTGGACCGGAAGGCTTGCCTTTCTTAAGTTACGTGAGTTGTTTCGCAACACCTAAGATATTTACTTTTATGTCACTCATGCTAACACCTATTCTGGTTTAGAATTCTGGACTATTTACTTCGTCTTCTTCAGTGAAGGAATTACCCAAAACTGTATTTAGTAGCTCCGCTTTAGTGGCACCATCATCGGTAACATTTCCATCGCTATCGCTCAGTGACGGTATTGACTGTTTTTGCCACTGGTGTTCTTTACATACGACCAGAATCTCTTTGGGTTTTCTACCATATTTTGAGGCAATATTTCGTTATGGAAACTATTAAAGCATCTCTCATTGTCGTCGGCACAAAATTTCGAGCTTTCGTGAATATAGCCTGACCTGGGGATTTTGCGTTCTTCTGAATTCGGCGCTTTTCTCGTTGCTTCTGCAACAGTGTTCCGACGTATTTTGTGTACCATGGTTGATCAGTCCCGTCTCTTATTAACTTATGCGGTATGAATCTATCTATTGCTGTCGATACTGTATCTTTGAATTTGAGCCATATCTGGTGTACTCTAACATAATTAGCTTGGAAGGAATGGCGACTCTCTCTTAGGAAGGTAACAAGCGAATTTTTACCTGCTGTTTTAAACAGATATATTTTGCGTTTCTTTTTAGTGGTTTTGGTTGATATAGTTTTGAGCCTCTCTACAGTGACCTTGTGTTCACTAATCCCTGTATTCTTCATGGCGCTCTCTATTAGATCAGGATTATTTGTGGCTGAGAGGTCAAGTGCGTTTTCGCAACCATTTACAATTCGTGTGGGCTCATGAACTAATTGTTCAAAGTAGTTCTCAGAGAAAGCATTTAGTACAATTTCAGAAGAAGTTTTCTGTCTACCACAGGCTTTGAACATGTATTTTCACCAACAAATCGAGGGTAGATTGAATTATCCACCAGTTGTAACTGTATGAGTGGGGTACTTATTTCTAGTGAGATTCAAGTTTTCTTTGAAGCGTTCAGCTATAATATCATCTGAGTCGGGGGATCGGTACATGGAGCCAATTATTATTTGGTACGGCTGTTGAGTATAACCTCTACCCATAGTAATTCGCATGAACTAACTATTTCAACTTCACTACAGGATAAACTACTACCAACAGACACAAACACATCACCACCTACTCGATTTACGGCTTTAAGTGTTCGCTGCTACGACTGCCAATCAGCAGGAGGAGGTCGTCTGCATAGGCTATGACCTCTAGCACATAATTACTGTTCTGTAAGTTATCCAAAAGGGGTTCCATATTTATGTCCCAAAAGAGTGGATTTAGGACAAAGCCCTGTAGACACCACTTTGTAATCTTTATGCAGATTTTTCCCGCTAGGGGACGGTAGCCGGACCTTCCTTTCCTCACAATAGCTCCTTAGACAACCATATAGCGGCCCTGGACACTCCTTCTCCCACAAGCAGGAGAGGAGCGAAGACCACCACAGGTTGTCGAAGGCGACACTGATATCCTCCATGATGGCGACAATGTTCTTCTGCGGGGCTCAATCACAGACCTGCGCGGCCAGGGCGATGGCGTCAGACGCCGATCTCCCCAACCGAAAATCGAACTGCCTGTCACTCATCCCACATAACACGCGGTGTGCCACCCGAAGGGATAAACCATACTATTATTTCCACAGTCCTATTGGTCTTTTCTTCTGATTCGTCGTTGTTCTTCCGAATCGTCTCATTCTCTGTCGTCAGGCAGTAGGACCCGGAGGAGGACCTCGGCAGTCTCCTGCCAAGTTTCCGTCTTCCGGCCCTCGTCCCTGACAGTAGACAACACCATTGGTGATCTGATCTTTCACTGAACTAAACTGTACGGGATGCCCCAAGGGTCCGTAGCCAATTGTATTTGAACGTATTTTTTCCCAACTTCTCAACCTGACTGCCCTTAGCTTCTGTTGAAACTCTTCTTTTGCCTCCCTGTTGCTTTTCTTCCCAGACGACACTTCGCTGGTAGTACATCTTAGCCCTCCTTACAGACTGGCATATGTGTACCATTTCGGCTGACCATTGTGACGGGGAAGCCGCAACGGCTCTCTTCCTGGTTGGTACAGCTGCCTTCACTGTCCTAATGACTGCTTTCACCACCTCCTAGGCGTATTACTCCACATTCTCATAACCTTCCCGCAATATCGGTATGTCACACTCCCACGCGAAGCGGTCTCAATCAGTCCTATTGTAGTTGAACTGTATTTCCCACCCCATGTCCCAGTGGCACTCTCTACGTCCTAGCGAGAATGTTACTATATTGTGGTCGCTAGTACTTATTTGATCCCAGACTGTCCAATCTGTTACCTTGATTACGAGATTAAGTGTCACCAAGGTAACATCAATATTTGTGCCCTCACCCCCACCATCTGTGTAGGTTGGGGTTGGCGAACACTAGTTGTAATGCCATGATAGTCTCTTCAGCTTTTTCTCCCCTGTCGTCTCGTGTGCCACTGAACTATAGGGGTGACTTCGCGTTTATATCTGCTGTGACGACATGTCTGCGCCCCCGCAGTGCCGTGGCGACCTGGGTTAATTTGTCCTAGAATTCGTCAGTTCCTCTCCCATACTGGAAGTACATGATAATAATGTACAGCACTCCTAGTAGTTCCACGACGTTGCAGTGGTCGTCAGAAAACTGTATAAGAACCGTAGCTCTTAACGCCCTGTTTGTGATCACAACTGCAGCTCTTGGTTACACTTCACTGTGGATTACATGCCAGTTGGCCGCTGCGAAGGGGATTTGCCCTGCTTGAGAGTATGGCTCCTTCAATCAGAGCACAAGTAGACTTCTTTCCTCCGCCACTCTTCGGAGTTCCTGGGTTATTAGCTTTTTATTATGCGCATTTATTTGCTTTCTGTTTATCGTTCTTGTGGATAAGTATGTTCGTATGTGAGATTCTGGAAAGTTATTTGTCCAATGATATGCAATCCTCCCATTTGTTAAACCAGATTGATTATACAGTTCATCTAAATCAAATTTTTTATTCCGTCTTCCAAATACTTTTTTGTCTAACCCTCGCAGGGACCCGAAGTCAGTGGAGAGAATCATCGTCTTAAGCTGTATCCTATACACAGCCTCCATCAATGAGAAAGTGACGTCCCTACCATACTCAAGACCAACACGCACCATATATCTCAGAGCTATAGTGAGGATAGCCGGCTCCTCCAGGCATTCTAATTGCAAGGCGTGTTCTTAGTTTGGAATCCACACCCGAATCTACCTAGAAGGATGGATATTAAGACGAATTACTACTGCTCACGATGTTGACCTGCATTTGCCCTTGGTTACCATGTGATTGTGTTTTGTCATCGGAAGACTCCCTATCATAGGATGCCCTTTCGGTCGTGCATGATCTTCAGGCGACCTTAGTCCCCCGCTTGAAGGAGAGGGAGCATCTTGCTGACCACAAGGGTCCGATCACATACATGCATCTTTCATTATGACTCTTTCTGTTTGCATCCTGGTGACCTTTTGTATAAATTCCTTGAATCTGCTGGCTCTTTCGGTCCTCGTCCGTGGTGACATCCACTATGACTACATTTTTAGTCGCCTTCACTTTGTTTATTTTAATTTTGTCTTTTGCAGGGTTCACAGTTGTTGGGAAAATCTCCTGCATCTTTTTGATGTCTAGAGCCAGCAGGGGTCTCAAGAAGACCGCCGTGTCCAGTCTTTTTGACACTTTGGCAACTGTTTCCTTTGGTGAGTAGTGTCTTGGTGGCCGCTTCCGCAACAGCTCCAGCCCATGTTTTGGTTGGTTGTTTACGCAGCCGCTCATTCTCCCTCTCCAATTCTTCTAATCGCTCCTCGAGCGTCGCACTAGAGAAGGCCCTGGCAGTGAGTTATTTTTTTATCTTTAGGACTGCTGTCTTACTAATTTTACCATTCTTAACACTAATATCTGATTAATTCTAGTGTGCCATTCAACAACAGTTTCTTTGTTCTGTGACAGGCCCTCCTTTGGATAGGAACAGAGAGCATGGAACACCTCGATAGCCACTCGTATCACTCGTCTCTTGATCAGCCATGATGAGAAGTGAGATAATTGAAGCCTGTCTCTTGCCCCAGACCGACTCCTGCGGCACAGGGAGGGGGGGGAGGGGGGGGACTGATGCAGCTTGCCCACCAGCCTCGCCCCTAGGCCAACGGAACTCCCAAGCTGCCGAGTTCAGCACGCCGTCGCCAACGTACTGGTCCCACTCGGTGGGCACATCATCGATGATTTCACTCAGCGCTCCTCAGCAAGTACACCCTGCACTCCAGAGAAGCGGATGCTCTTCTTGTCCTTCACTGCCTACTAGCCCGAGCTTCCACCTCTCAGCCAAGTACCCACTCCTACACAGGTGGTGGGTCAGTCACCCAGTCGTTCAGCGTTCTGGACCCAGCTAACCAGGCCCAGGTGATGTCACCACCTCCTGGGTTTGGCACGACACGCCCCGGCTACCCACAGGCGTCGCAAAGCATCCTTGTTGACTCGCGCCGAGATCCCAAGCCGACAAACGAGGTTGCCTGCATGCAAAGCATCTAGTGTCCTGTGCTCTGCGCGGAGAGGGAGAGGAGCAGCAGCCACCCAGCGCACAGGCGTCGCACACAGAGTGAGCAAAACCCCCATCCTCTCGCCCACATCCTAGCAGGCCCGCTGAACCCTCCCCACCCCCTTCCCCCCGCCGCAGGGACAGATCTTTAGTCCCTGGACACAGCTCCCCCTGTGCCACGCACCCTTTGCTTTCGCATCGGCTTCGGTCGAAGCTTTCACTTTTGACGCAGGGTAACATCCAGCAAGCCCGGGAAATGCCGAGCTTACCGTCTGGTACCACGGGAAGGCGGAAAGAGCCACTTCGGAAGGAGAGGACATGTATGATGCATCACTTACCCACATGAGGCCTTAACAGGCGCACCGTCAAGCAACCGAGGAACTGTGAGATTTCCCCGGTGTTCAATTCATCCGACCTCACGCAAGACGTGGATGTATTTTGCCATAAATGACCACTCTTAACGCGTCTACGAATATAGAAACCGAACCACACATATCTTCACACATAAGACGAATTTTGAAATTCGCGGCATATTATGTCCTGGATGCATGAGTGGCTGGCCTCGAAAAATTAATGAGAGTTGTCTATTAGACACCTTACCTCGTAACAATTACAAAAGATACTTATCAAATCAACACTACCGAACTATTATAGCTCTGGTTACACAGAATGAATAACAACGTACCTTCAGTGATACTGTGAAATTTATTTTAGTTCTGAGTAATCAGCATTGCCTGGGTGTGTTTTCCAGTCTTCTATCGGTCCATCTCCTCCCTCCCTTCTCTCAGGCTACCTCCTCCTTCCGCCTTCTCTGTCTGTCTCTCAATCCCTTCTCTGCCCACCTCTTCCACTGCTACGTGCCTGTTCATCTGCACCTGCTCCTCTTTCTGTCCATCCCCCCCCCCCCCTTTCCTCTTTCTCAGTCCTTTCTTCATCCCCTCTTTCTGTCCACCTCCTCCTCGCCCTCTCTATGATCATCTCCTCCTTCCCCTGTCTGTGTCCATCCCCTCCTCTTTCCTTTCTTCGCCCATTTCTTCATTTCCTCTCTCTCTGTCCATTTGCCCCTTCCTTCCTCTCTGCCCATAACCTCCTCCGCTATCTGTGTCCATATCCTCCTTCTCCCCCCCTCCCCCCCTTGTGTCTGTCAATCTCCTTCTCGCCACTTCTCCTTCCACCTTATCAACTGCACCGCAATTGGAGGCTCATCGTTATTATCCCCACAGTATTTCTGTGTAATATAATTTGGTTGAAATCGTTCCAGGGGTTTAGGATGAGATTTCTACCCACGTTCTTGCCGTCATACGAATGTTTAAAATATATTTAACATACTTCATGCGTATTTGTTCCGCTAGCGAATTTCGCCCTGCAGTTTCGATTTCGCGCAGCTCACTGTTAATGACATTGTATTTCCTGAACTATGTGTTGTACAATGATATATAGGGTGAGTCACCTAACGTAACCGCTGGATATATTTCGTAAACCACATCAAATACTGACGAATCGATTCCACAGACCGAACGTGAGGAGAGGGGCTAGTGTAATTGGTTAATACAGACCATAAAAAAATGTACGGATGTATGTATTTTAACACAAACCTACGTTTTTTTTAAAATGGAACCCCGTTAGTTTTGTTAGCACATCTGAACATATAAACAAATACATAATCAGTGACGTTTGTTGCATTGTAAAATGTTAATTACATCCGCAGATATCGTAACCTAAAGTTGACGCTTGAGTACCACTCCTCCTCTGTTCGATCGTGTGTATCGGAGAGCACCGAATTACGTAGGGATCCAAAGGGAACGGTGATGGACCTTAGGTACAGAAGAGACTGGAACAGCACATTACGTCCACATGCTAACACATTTTTATTGGTCTTTTTCACTGACGCACATGTACATTACCATGAAGTCCTCGCTTACATGTGCTAACTGGTCAAGAGAATCAACTCTTTAGTTTAATTATAGAAAAAAAATCCCTGGCTTCTTTCTTGTCCTTTTCCTTTTGTGGGAATGTGGTGCAGAGAACCTAGATGGCTCTGTGACACTTTTGGTCTTTCTTCTTACATAACTTACAACTGTCAAAATGCTTTTGAAGCCAAATGATAAAGAGAAGAGTTCTCTAGACTTAGAAGTTTTAATTTTTGGTGAAATTTATTTTTTGGTTTGTCCCAAAGTTCCCATTGATGTAATATTTTCCTGGCGTATGAACTCAAAAATCGCAAAGCCAAAATATGCTGATTATGTATTTCCATGGTTTGCTGAGAAAGTGCTGAATAAACTTACAACGTTGTCTGAAGACGAGAAGTTGTTCTCCAATAGTTAACATTTCGTAAGGATGTGATCATCGTCGGCGATCTGTATGAAAAGATCCAAACTGTAGCGAACTGGTGCCGTGTTGTCTATTTGGCTCCTGGTATCTCTGGTCTGTTTGTCATCGAATCTGAAGGCTATTCGTATATCATCATATCTGTTAACTGCAAATGTGTTTCCATCACTTTGGATGCTAGACGAGTCATCTTCCTGATCAGAGAAAGCTTCAGCTAGGAGCCATTCAGATACTGTTGATAACAAATTTTAATCACTTGTGATGCCTTCTGATGATTCCCCTTTATTTCTAAGAGATAACGTAGTACCTATGCTGTAACTAGGGAATAAAAGTATTTTGTACAATTACTCTGTTCACGAAAGGAATGCTACGCTCATCTGAAGCAATTTTGGAGTATAGAGACACATTTAGTTTCCAAAATAATACTGTGTTATAGCTTTCAAAGTACTTCTGACTCTTTAACACTGAGTAATAGGTGTGCCCAACTGCCAATTCTTACTAGTAATCTTGCCAATATAATTTGCCATTCAAATGAAATATAAATATTCGAAATATTCGCCTTGAAGGATCGCTGTCATCCCATTAGATGTGTAGCATTACAAAATTAATAAAGAAAATAATTAGTTTAATTTCCAGCAAGTAATGTTTTCATTAAATAAGTCAATTGTATCTGCAAGTGTTACACACAATATATACTAAAATAAACCAGTCCGAGGACAGTTTATTTGTAAAATGAAAGGTTGCCCATGTCCATTGTTATGTGTCCAAGGGTTAAAACTGTGTGCTGTGCCGAGCCTCGAACCTGAAAACATTGCTTGTCACTGATAACGCTCAACATACTTTGTTATTGTACCGTTGCTTCTTTTACAAGCAGCTCTACATATTGCACTGTGGAACCCATACCAGACCTCCATACCTCAGGAAAAATCTGAGGAGGTATCGAAATCGAAGTCGAATCCTTCCGCACCCAGAGCAGTGGCGCTAAAGATTTCTCTGCCGTTTTTTGGCCTCTTACCTCCACATACACCCTTGCTTGTGCTCTCCAAATTCTCCTTCTTCGGCGTCGAGCTAATCTTCCGTGGAAATCAAAAATTTTCTTCAATATTCTTCACCATACTGCGTTCTCCTTTTTGTATATGATCTGATATCTACATATAACCTTTTCCATACTTTTATTATTGACTTCTCAGTGTTCTTTCTGGTCGTTACAAAAAATGGCTCTAAGCGCTATGGGACTTAACATCTGAGGTCATCAGTCCGCTGACTTAGAACTACTTCAACCAAAGTAACCTAAGGACATCACACATATCCATGCCCGAGGCAAGATTCGAGCCTGCGACCGTAGTAGCATCGCGGTTCCGGACTGAAGTACCGAGAAATGCTCGGCCACAGCAGAAGTCCCAGGCATTACAAAGAGTAAAAAAATAGCAAAGGGCAGAAAAAAGGGAACGACACAACTCAATAAATGAGTACGAATGTTGAATCAAACTTTGTTACTATCCTGTTGCACAGTTGCATATTTTAAACCACTAGCAAAAACCTTTCTTTATTCTTCGTGTTGGTTAAGTATTGATGCTGGTGTGGTATTACCCACAAGTCTTACTTGAATTTGGTATCTTCTGCCAGAATGTAAGGGACCGTATGTCCCTTAGGCCGACTGGCAGCATTTCTTTTCCTGTTGGATAATGCAACTGTATCCCGATGCAAAAAGTCTGCTGGTGTAATATTGTTTGCTGATGTCTTCGATACACTAGCTGATTTCCACCTAATGGTTTCCCAGCTGTCCTTTACTCATACAGATGCAATTCTTGGTTCCTCAGTATCCATTAAGCTACAATAAGCACATAACGTGACTCAGTTTGGTAAATGGTGTGGCGTTTAGAATTTTCCGGCATTTGTCCATTCACAGTCTTGTACGATGTCGCTTTCACATTCGAAGGAAGATATAGGTGACTGTTTTTCCAGATCTCCTTGCAGTCGTAGTGGAGGTACATCTGTTCTGTCATGTTTCTGTTCTTACCTTCCATTAATTTGTGGTATACATTTTTCACTTTTCTCCTGTTTTAGAAGGGAGTTTCATTTGGATATAGAAAACTACTATTAAAAATTACTTAAAATGATATAATCCCTTTCGAATCTGCTGTACATCTATGTATATCCTACTACTGAGGTTTCGAGGCATGGATAATCTCACAGCTCTGCTTCAAAGAGCACCTCTCCCCTTCTTTTCGAACGTCACATTGATTTTCGTAGCTTCAGGGAATAGCATTTCAGAAAGGAATGATGTTGCGTAGAAATAGCCACAACCTAGGGGATTCTTTCCAGGACGAATCTTTTACTCTTCGCTGTTTGGAAACGTCTTCTTAGTTTGCCAGGAAGTTTTCAAACAGCGAAAACTAAGCTGCTCAGTGGAACATTCGTTCTGGATATGTCTGTTCTAACGACATTTGTAATTTCGTACATAGAACATTAGAACACACACACCACGCACAGTTAATGTACAGATATAATTAATTTTGGTGGCCTGGTGGCATTGAGCAGAGGATGGTTGATGGCAGCTGTATGGAACAACAGTTACCATCCGCGCCGTCCCTATATGTGATTGTCTCCCAGAGACGTAACAGTGTGCCAAAGGAGCAAGCACTGCAGCATGCGATAAGCGGCAATTCTAACTCTCCAACAGAGAGGTAATGGACAATGAGAGTGGAATCTCGTAACCAATAACACATTTTCTGCGAGTACCAGTGTACCTGACTCGATGTTTTTGGTATGTACGATAATTGGAACTTTATTAGTGGCAACTATTTATTTACAGCTCGTACAAAATAGATATTTGTTTCAAAGTCTTACTGATCTTCAGTGTAGTCACCAGCATTGTGTATAACCCGTAGCCAGCGACGTTGATGTCGCAGGATACACTTAGCAGTGCCAGTTGTGTTGACAGTTCGAGCGGCACTGTCTATTGCCCGACGAATTTGTAGCAGCTCTGAAGCGAGTGCCGTGAAGTGCTTCCTTCAGTTTAAAAATCGAGTTGAACTCCCGAGGGCTTAAGTCGAGGGAGTGTAGTAGATGGTATAGCACTTAGCAACCCCATCAGTCAAATAAATCAGTAGCAGCTTGCACTGTACGTGCTTGAGAATTGTCCTGCAAAATGATGGCCTGGTCCTGCAGGAAGTGTCATCTCTTCTGTCTCTAAGCTGCTCGTAAATTGTGCTCCAAAAATGAACAGCATAGAGACAGAAGTGATGACACTTTCTGCAGGACCTGCACCTCTTGGAGAGGAACCAGATAGGTTCAAATTTTTGTGAAAAAAATTGCGATAAAGCACACTTTTAACTGCTAATATAGTAACTAATGGCAGCCGGGTTTTCTACAGCACCCGCAATACAACGTGGTCAGTCACTGTGGCCTTGTTCAATTGTATTATGACATTATCTCGCACTGACACCTGCAGCACTCATTGTTTTCTGTGCTCCACAGTCTCGGTGTAGTACCGACTCTATTATGTGACTAATAGTTTCAAATATTCTGCACAAGCGAATATAATATCTCACTGTCTGTTCCCATAATCAAACGTGTGCTGTTTCTTCCAGATAATATACAATGAAGCGCCAAAGAAACTGATATAGGTATGCGTATTCAAATACAGAGAGATGCATACAGGCAGGATACGACGCTGCCGTCGGCAACGCCTGTATAAGACAGCAAGTGTGTTGCATTGGACTGTTGATGACGGGACACATGTTGCCTGGTCAGACGAGTTTCATTTCACACTGTATCGATCAGATGGACGTGTACAACACCTCATGAATCCATGCATGTCAGCAGAGGATTGTTAAAGCTGGTGAAGGCTCTGTTATGCTATGGGGCGTGTGCAGCTGAAGTGATATGGGACTCCTCATACGTCTAGATAGCCGGCCGTTGTTGCCGAGAGGTTCTAGGCGCTTCAGTCTGGAACTGCGCTGCTGTTACGGTCACAGGTTCGCATCCTAGCTCGGGCATAGATGTGTGTGATGTCCTTAGGTTAGTTAGGTTTAAGCAGTTCTAAGTCTATAGGGACTGATGACCTCAGATGTTAAGTCCCATAGTGCTCAGAGCCATTTGAACCATACGTCTAAATACGACTCTGACAAGTGATACTTAGGTAAGCATGATCTCTGATCACCTTCATCCTTTCATGGCCCTTATGCATTCCGACGGCCTTGGGCAGTTCCAGCAGAACAATGCGACACCCCACACGTTCATAATTGCTGCAGAGTGGCTCCAGCAACACCCTTCTCAGTTTAAACACTTCCGCTAGACACCTGACTCCCTATACATGAGCATTATTGAGCATATCTGGGATGCTTTGCAGCGTGCTGTTCAAAAGAGATCCCCGACCTCCCGACTCTTAAGGATTTAAGGACAGCCCTGCAAGATTTATGGTGTAAATTCCTTCCAGCACTACTTCACACATTAGTGGAATCCATTCCAAGTCGTGTTGCGGCACTTCTGCGTACTCACTGGGGCCCTGCACGATATTAGACAGGTGTAGCAGTTTCTTTGGCTCTTCAGAGTATATGAACAAAAAAAAATTGAATTACAATTAATAATACGTCCAGACATCCGCAGCGTCGATAACTGCCAGGTATTTTCGAGCCATTCTTGAAAGCAAGTTTTCCGCAGAATAACGTGGAAGAGACCTCAAAATGTGTCAGATTTATGTTGAGAGCTGTTTCAAACTGAAAATCTTTTTCCTTGATATTTATTTTTGATTTAACACCATACATTTTCAATAGCATTAGCTTTAGGCGACTGTGAGGGCCAATCCAGTACCTGCACAGTTTTCTCGTTTTTCCAGTCGCTGCAAAGCATGCTGCTGTGCTTAGGATCATTGTCGTCCTGTAGTATCCAATTTTCATTTTTGTCGATGACCCAACATCTGGCAGTCGGGAAAGAACATTTTCGATAACCGCGGCACGTAAACAGCACTCACGTCCCATCTTGTGTATCTCAGTAAAGAATTCAAAATAAATTAATGCTTTAGTGTGAGAACAGAAAGACAGCCAGTAGTCTGCGCGCCGACTCGCAGTACTGTCTGGCGCAGTTATCCGCGCATACGGATGCACACAGAAAACGCTGGTATGCGTGCTAGTCAAGGTGCAGCATTGCCATTACGGGTAGATAGTAAAGCTTCCTGCGTTAGCTCTGTAGCCTTTCTCACACAACTGTACATAAGATAATCAGTGAAAAGTTGATTTTTTCACGTTACTTATAGCTTTATAATTCGATTTCATGGTGAAGTGCCAAAAATTTCAATAATGGTAATACGTTATGTTCGTATCTAAGTTCGACGCTCTGCGGATCTCGAAAGGCTTGCAATAAAAAATATTGGCTGCTATGATTTTGCCTTTGCTGCATATTACACCACATGGTGCTACACATGAAATTTTGCTGAGATACTAAACACTTCTTTAGTGCTAAGAGAATGACTCTATCTGTATCCAGTCTTCAGAAAATAGAATGTATGTAGCAAGATCACTTCCGACCGCACGAGCGCGGGACTACAACATTCGTAATATACATCATATCTCCTAAACCATTCAAGATATCGAGACGAGATTTTGGCAAGTGACAGCATGCAATGAGATAAGTAATTTGCTATAGGATTAACATAGGGAACTTTTTATCTACGCCGATATAGTGGAAGCTATGATTTTTATTTTATCGTCTCAATCCAGTTCTGTAATTTTTTAAGAGTCTTAGACAACTATTGGAAAAAGGATTGGCAAATATGAACCTAAATGTGAATTTTCTTATCTTATTTTACAGAAGACCGAGGCAATGAGATTTTCCGTAGGCTACTGGCCACCATAGTTGCCGATAGCAGTTTAATAAGACACTTCGTTTCACGATGCTGCCGCAGTAGGCACTCCAAGGTAAGTTTGTGCAATTCATTATATAATTAAAAAAAAATAGAACCTGTCAGCAAGAGAAATGTAGCCAATCTCACAACTGATGATGTTTCCCCAAATGAGAAGTAGTTAACAATTCACAAAAAAATACATCGCCAATTCTGTTGCAGTTTTGACGGAATCCTGTAACGTGCATATTTTTAATAGTGAACGACTGGAATGGAAGCTTACAAAAGGATTTTCTCGCAATTCTTCATCTTAGAAATATGAAAATAATTTTCAGCAAATAGTGTACAATATTTCTGTTTCTATCCCCATCGAGACTGAAACGGTGAACATTTCCACCATAATTATCTTTAAAACTATTAACGTTATATTGTATATATTTACATTCTGTTTTAACCTTAATGAGTAATTTTGAGTGGTTCACAAAATAGTGAAACAATAGAATCTATTTTAACCTTAATGAGTAATTTCGAGCAGTTCATAAAGTAATGAAACAACGTAATTTTTAAGGACCATCAATGGTGTAACGAGATTTGTTGTGGGTTTTTGCAGTAACATAAGTAAAGAGATGACACAATTATTTTAATATCAAGAATGTACTTCTTGTAAGCTATTGATGTTATTTGTCCTCGCTTCTTCACTTAATGAACCACTGTTTTGGAGGTTTAAAATGCAGAAAGAAAATCATTTACTAAGTTTCAGCATCAACTGTACCTTATTAACGACACTGAGTTACAAGATTACTCTGAAATTGCAACAAAAAGAAAGATTATTTGGGCCTGACTTGTTAACCTTCTCTCTTTCTAGAAAGCGTAATTACTGACGACTTTTTGCTACAATAGTTCCACAATTTACACGAAAGTAAATCGCTAGTTCTGTTACAATTTCAGGGGAATCCTGTACCACAGTGTATTTTCAAAAAACAATGAACAGTTGGGATTAAAACTTTCCGGAGGAGTTTCTTTCTGCACTTCGGTTATATTTGACATACCCAAAGGTACAGCAAATAGTGGCCATTTACATGAAAATAAATCGCTATTTCTGTTACAATTTCAGGGGAATCCTGTACCACAGTGTCTTTTTAAAAAACAATGAACAGTTGAGACTAAGACTTACCGAAGGAGTTTCTTTCTGCATCTCGTTATATTTGACATATGAAAAGGTACAGCAAATAGTGACCATATTGCCGTTCTTATCCCCTTACAGAGTGAGGGTGAGAATCTCCCTATTACAAATATCTTTCAATTCATTACTCATATTGACTTTGACAAGTGGTTGGGAAGGTTCTGAAAGTCATTAATGTGATCACAGCTTCAGAGTTATGAAATTGTTTTATTGGGTCACTTCCACCTTAGAGCAAAAATGCGGTCTTTGTCTATTAGAAACTAAAAATTACGTGCCTGTGTATCTACGGATACCAAAATTGCAAAAGCATGTTAGTCATTTCTTTATGAACCGCTTCATACTACTGTTTAAGATTAAAATATGTTATAAATATATATACAATCTGTCTTTAAATACAGTGTGTGTGAAAAATAACTCCCTAGATTAAAGTACAAATGTAATGGGGAAGTTGCATCAATGAGTACATATCATGAAAGAGAATTCCTTCAAGTTTTGTATACTGTTAGTAGACCTCAACGTGGGATCCATTTGCTGCCCTGCACACGTCGAGATGATATTCCACTAGTCGCCACGTATTCACCAACGTTTCAGAAGTAACTGTCCCAACCACCGAGACGATTCGTTCCCGCAAACTATTGATGCCTCTGATCTTCTCACTGTACACATTTTTTATGTGTCCCCAAAAGAAAAAGTCAAGTGGGGTTAAGTCCATGCTTCGTGGTGGCCAAGGTATTGGGCCAGCCCTGCTTATCCAGCTACCTGGAAAGCGATTGTCAAGAGGCGCACGCACATGGTTACTGTAATGAGGTGGGGCGCCTTCCTGTTGGAAAAACACAGGCACCTTATCCACCTCCGTATCGTCAATTTGGGGAAAGACGTACTGCGTCAACATGTCACAGTAAACGTACCCGTTTATTGATTTTCTACAAAAGTGAAAGGACCAGTCACAGGATCCTCCATCAAACCGAACCAGACATTAAATTCGGGAAAGTCACGTTGATGACGAATAGCTTCATGTGGATGCTCTGCCCCCCAGATTCTGCAGTTATGACGAGTAACTGCTCCACTTACAAGAAATGTAACCTCATCAGAAAATCTTTTTTAAAAATTGACATCATCATCAGTACTGTGTAGAAAGTCAACAGCAAACTCATATCTTTCGATTTTATCACTAGCTTTTATTTCATATAACAGTTGCAAATTTCAGGCGTGCTACTTAAGTCTCTTACGCACGACGTCATACACAGTACTCCTATGCAAACTGCGCTTTCTGTTGCGGAGTACATATTGTTGCTGAGTTACATGGTTCAAATGGCTCTGAGCACTATGGGACTTAACATCGGAGGTCATCAGTCCTCTACAACATAGAACTACTTAAACCTAACTAACCTAAGGACATCACACACAACCATGCCCGACGCAGAATTCGAACCTAAGACCGTAGCAGTCGCGCGGTTCCGTACTGAAGCGCCTAGAACCGCTCGGCCACAGCCACCGGCTTCTGAGTTACTCTCCACTGCACTGCACTGCACGCATGCCTGGACCGAACTGAGGGAACAGAGGAAAAAACCGCACTGGCGCCATCTCAAAGAATAACAGACCTGCCAACTGCCAGTGAGCCACACTTGGACTGTTGAAGAATGAAACACCACAAACAACAACAATATATGTGTCACTTGGCACAGATTCTAGGACACATTAAAACTACGGAGTTCTTTTTCAAACACACTGTATATATAATCTATGTTTAACACATAATAATATAACTATTGTAGAGAAGTTCACCACTTCACTCTGAATGGGGATAGGATCAGAAATATTGTACTCTATTTGTTGCGAATTATTTTCATATTTCTGATATGAAAAACAGAGAGAAACTTCTTTGTTAAGTTCCGTTCCAGTCATTCACTATTAAAAAGGTGGTGGGTTACATGGTTCCGCCTAATTTTCTACAGAATTGGCAAATTATTTCTGTCTGAATTGTGAACTATTTCTCATTTTAAGAAACATCATCACTTATGAAGAATGGCTACATTTCTCTTGTTCACCGATTTCAATTTCCTTTTTTAAAAAATATGTAATAAATTGCACAAACTTGCATTGAAATACTTCTAGCGACAGAATTGTGAAACAGAGAGTATTATTAAAATTCAGTGGACGACTATGGTTGTCAGTAGCTTATGGTAGACCTCATTATGTTGGATTGTAAAATAAGATAGGAAATTTTATGATTATCTTCATACTAGCAAATTCTCTGTTCAATAGTTGTCTTAAGTCTCTTAAGAAAATTACAGTACTGGATTGAAAAAATGAAGCAAAATCCATAGCTTCCTCTACGTCATCCTAGATAAGGGAGTTCCCCATGTTAACCATATAGCAAATTACTCTCCTCTTTGCATGCTATCACTTGCCAAAATCTCGTATCGATATCTCGAATGGTTTAATAGATATGAGGTATATTACAAATATTTTATTCCCGAGCGCGCGCGGTCGGAAGTGATAGTGGTACATACATTCCATTTTCTCAAGATTGGGTCCAGATAGAGTCATTCTCTCAGGTCTAAAGAAGTAGTCAATATCTTTCCTAAATTTCATTTCCAGAAACATATGGTGTAATATGCACTAAAGGCAAAATCATAGAAACCCATATTTTTTTAATTGCAAGCTTTTTCTAATTCCGCAGAGCGTCGTACTTCAATGCGAATCACACGTTAAGTATTACAATGATCGAAACTTGGGGCACTTTACCATGAAGAAGACAGTAAAGCTATAAATAACGTGATAATCAATTTGTTTTACCGATTAGTGTCTGTAAAACCGTTTTAGATAGACTGCACAGTGTGCTCCTCGATTCTGTTAGCGCAGCGTGTCACCAACTGGTGCTTTGAAAGTGGGCGAAGAATGTCTCGTTATTCCGGCTCGTGCATTCCGGTTCCGTGCCCCTATCCAGCTGCCATTGAGTGCTGCCTCATTGAATAACAAGGGGATATTTCTCGCGCTTGGTCAAGCCGATTCACATTGCCCCCCCCTACCCAGATAGCCCGCTATGATTCTGTGTGCACCATTATAGAACTTGCATTAAGGATGAAGGTTCCCTCCGTTGGGTTGTGAAAGAACTAAGGCGTCATCTTTTACAATATGTGTGTTGTACTGACCAAGCTCTTACTTAACACACTGTACATTCCTGCTGGTAGCATCTGTCTGTAGAGGTTGCCGAGTTTCACAATACTGAAGCTTCGAATTGAAGTTGCGGTCTTGCAAATATGGAAATATGAGCAACGTGATATGCAGCCGGAATCGTGTACTTCTACTGAAGACCTAAATATGTGTTGTGATGATATGAAATGGTCATATGGCATAGATGTGTAAGAGGCCCCACCTGTGGAAGTCCACCCACAGAGATGCAGATCGTCTCAGTTGCCGCTACACTGGGCGACTTGCATGTCGGTGATGATGTAATGATGATGAGGACATCACAACAGTCCTTAAGTGGAAAAAATCTGCGACCTATCCAGGAATCAAACCCGGCCCCGCTGTATTGCAGTCCCGCGTGCTGACTACTCAGCTAAGGAGACAGACGTGTGTTATTTGTATGTTAATTTCTTGGACACTGATTCGAATAGTGTCGACCTTCCTTTAGAAACAGTGGAAACCTTAGAAGACATAGGTAATTACTCTGGCGATTATAAGAACTTTGGCTCTAATGATGATTCTTGTTACTATAAAAGTCTAGAAGACGAATACCTTCCAAGCGCATAGGAAACATGTACAGTAATAGCTTTCAGTGAGAAAGAATAGGCTGTTAATTTCGGGTTTTAAGGGGGAGGGAGAAAACGCCTAAAATTAAACAGCGAGCAACGCCAGTTCCTTTTAGTGACATCTGACCATGCATTATGTAAACTACAGAAACACCGGAACGAAGTAAGAAATAAGCAACATATTGACACTAGCGAATAATATGAAAGAAAAGCTGTTCGAAAGATTAAAAATGGCTCGTGAGAGGTACTGCACTATAACCGAGGGACATCTATGGGACTCCGAATAGCAAGTGAGAAGAAAATTGTTGAGCTTCTTCAACCTGATTAAGCAGATTCAAGAAATAATACAGAAAAGGAAATTGCAAAATTACAAAGTTTACTTCAGGTCAATGTGAAGAGAATATGCCATTAACAGGCAGTACTACAGAGAAATTCGTACCTGACGTGAAGGCGAAACTTACTGTCATTCCCGCACTTTCTGAGTATAAACTGTTGATCTAAATTTCATGAAAACATGCATGATCATCACACATTATGATTTCTGGGCGAAAAAGAGACAGAGTCTGTTGTACAATCAATAAATGCTACGATACATTCATGTACAATAATGCCAGCGCTAAGTATAAAACTGCCAATCATGATGTATAATGTGGACTCCTGCGTTATACGTAAGAGAAAAGAGAGTCAAATACAAGCATGTGAAATAAATTTCCTTAAGTCAGTTGTACAAAAAAAATTAGGAGAGATAGTCAGGAACGAATAAGAAAGGAGAGACCGGCAGATGACTTCGATCGTGGAGGAAAAAATGAGTTCTGTGAGATTGAAATGGTTAGGTCACGTGAAGCGAATGCACCCGACATGAACTCCATGTCAATATTTGGAGATGAAGACACTAGAAAAAAGACCGTCTGGGCGGCCAAGGAAGGGATGTGCAGAAGAGCTTAATGAAGATCTCAAGAGGAGAGGAGTAACGTGGGATGCAGTGGAGTGAGGACAGCTGTACCGGGACAGAAATCATTGGAGGCATATCATTTACAAAACTCCTACCCGGATCACTGGAAGGAAATCCAGGTGGAGTTTCTGCAGCTGTAGATCTCCCATTAGGAATCTCAAGGCAAAATAAGACCACAAATAAGAATAAAGTGTTTGGTTGCATAAATATTGTGATGAACATTTCAAAACTGAGAAAAACTGGAAAGCATAATTTATTCGAAACGTCCTCTTACCAGTTGCACAAAATAATTCGCTGGGCATTTGGTCTGGACATAACGACATCTTTTTCCTTGAGAAGGAACATCTAATGTGATTGAAACTCTTGATTAACTACTTTGTCTACAATTGGAAACATTTTCCAGGCATTTTTTGGGCAGTTTAATATCTAATAGCACTTTTTCATTTCAGGTTTCTCATCGGAGTAGTATTCTGTTTCTTTTCATTATTCAAGAGACACTTTGTATTTTTGTGACAGCTACAGGGAGTAGAAGGAATTGTTCCATTGTTAATAAAATATATATAATTCCAAAATTATCATAAGAATTGTGCTATAGGAATTCTTATAATATGATGTAGATGCGAGAAATATTTCATTTACACAAGTTAAAGGCTCGATACATGGAAGTCGTCTATAATGTAACATCAAACACAATCTTGATATTTTGTCTTCTGTTAGGCACCTTTGTCAGTATCACATCTGAAACAGTGTAACTATCGATACGGCCTGCAAATTGTTCAAAAATATTATGATACACTACTTCTTTTGTTTGTGTAGGTGTTTAAAATTATCAGTTGTGCAACCAGAAATTTTGCGTTACACTACACTACGTTCTCTTGTCACGGCTACTTCCGCTCATTCGCCGAGTCACGCCCTAGGCAAAAAGGGCTATACAAGGTGCTAATATTAGCGGTTCTTGAGGTGGCAAAAATTTCTTTAAACGATACTTACCAACTACAACATTGAGACTGTATTTCTCTCGGTGTATTCTTCGAGTGCACAAAATTCCAGCGAAGGTTTCGACATGGTGGAGTGGACTATTCCCTTCTTATTCGGTTAAGATAAGTTTAGAGCGTGGTATAGTGCCGATGGATTAGAACTAGGACAAAAGTCGCAACGGTGTCGTTTGGTTAGGTTTTACCGCCTTCACATCATGCGCCATTGCCTCAAAATAGCCAAAGCACTAAAATACCACAGAGATGCGAGATGGTCGTTAGTCATAACATCATCAATCAAACCATTCCAGTTCACTGTATAAGCACTTTTCATGATAGAAGTAGATCCACCACCAGTAGCAGACCAAGAGAACGAAGTGACGTAGCTGCAAAATCTTTTAGGATTTGGAATAGGTGTGGAAGTAAAGGACTCCAACAGATTTTTTATTGAACGACACATATGGAGTTGATGCAGCGCCTGTAGTCTAGAAGTTAGAGGATTAATACTCCACACAGGTGAGGCATATAAGGGCCCTGTAGCTGGAAGGATTACAGGAGTATTGTACATTACAGCTGGGGCTGTTACAGCGCCTGAGGCGAGGTTCGTGGTACCGGTGAGCTCTTATAGCGGGGCCACTGGATAAATCTCTCAGAGTGAAAGGAATTAGTTAATGAATTAGCACAGAGTGAACAGAGGAAGGTAGTTCGGATGGATTTTCTACTCACGATATGTGGAAATCACGATCTAAGTAAAGGTGTCATCTATTTCCTATCGTTGCAAATAAACTTTACCTAATTGTAAAACTGTAAAACTATGGAGCAAAAGGACTGTACATAAACTGTATAGTTAGGACGGACCGGTATCGCTAAGCTATAGGGCAGTGCGTTATCCACTCTGTTCACATACGTCAGTTCTGTACCACCTAGGCTCAGTTAGAATGTAACCTGCAGTACATGTGTTGCCCTTGTTAGTAGCTAACGATACGTTTTAAGATATGAGGGTAAACCTGCTAACAGTTATCATTGTTTGCTAGGTCATAGTGTTAAAGAAAGAGGATAACATACATATAGATTAACGGAAATAGAGGTGTGGCGGTGGAGGATTGAGTGTTGTTTTATGTTTACGCCGTATAGTGTGCCATAATGTTTACGCGTATCTATTGTATTATTTGACGTTATTTTTGTGACTTATATAGAACTGTCAGAGGAATGTGATAAGTAATAGCGAATGTGGAAAATGCGATTTTAGCATGCAGAAACTAGGTAGTTGTGAATGCCTTCCCAGTCTCTTTACCCCGTCACCAGGAGAAATGACTTAGATGCTAACAGGACTAAAAGTCACTTGAGGTGGAAAGATAAAAAATGAGAATATAAGGATTCAATACTCGAAAGAAAATTTAAATAGTTGAAAGGACAAAGTGATATAAGTGTGGAGGTGTAAATGTGAAATTTAAATAATTGCAAATAAACTTTTGTCTACGTTCCAGTACAAACCGGGGGCGACTTTCCTTCATGGAAGGGAGGAAATTGTAGAGGGTAAAAGCTACAAATGGGACTAGGAAGCAGCAAGGACCGCCATGGCGAAATCAAGATATAGTCAAATTCGGTTGCAGTTGGTCAGCAGACTGCATGTTCAGCAGCTTCGAACGCCCTTGTGTTGAAAGATTACACTGTTTCAGCCTGCAGGACATATTATGGCCAGTTACTGCTGGGTCGTCGTCTGTTCAGAACAATCGGCGCGACCACAATAAACCGCTGTAGCCACTAAATTGGAAAGGAACGGTTGTATTTAACCTCAGACGAATTCGCTCCTCATCGTTCAGCCAGCGGGGTGGTATGTTTCACCTAGTCTATGTCAATCGGAGCTGTCATCGTAATTGTGCCACCATTGGGTCGCGAACGAGGGACCAACCTCTTCCCTCACAGCCCGGCAGTCAAAACTGGGTCAGACGGCGGCCCCTGACCTTCAGCGTCAGTCCAGACTTTGACTCCAGGCAGTGCCAAAGCCATGTAGCTGGGAGACTGCGACATTCGGCAGTGAAGAATACATTGGTGACCGCTCCGTGCTAGTAGCACCTGTGGCCACGTCCTGCCGTCTCAGCTCTCCAGACACCGGTTGCGTCAACTGAGTAAGCTGCCGTTCCTGCAGCTCACGCACGACGCTGGTCTTACGTCTTCGTCTGCAGCTACAATACCAGAATACTAAAAAGAAACTCTGGACTGTGCTAGAGATTAGAGCGCTCTCAGTCTACGAACTTATATAACGCCTGCAGAAAACTCAGGCAAATCACAACCAAGAATTACCAATGATCGCTTCTTCACCATTATAACGATTATAGAAGGAACACTAGAAGAAAATGAAGGAAAACAGCCTCAAGGGGTACCACTACATGCGTCAAAACATTATAAACGCGAGAATCATATAACCATCTTAATGCTATCAAAACTGTTGTGGTTGGCAGGAGAGCCAACACCGTTACTACAGGAGGCCGAAATGCACGCGCTTTAGCTCACGCAGGCCGGCGTGAGGTCTGGAACATGACAGGGGATTTAGAATTGAGAAAAACGGACATAGCTGGTGGGATACTTAACTTTAATCCATTAATGGAGAACGTCGCTCTTTATAGTACATGATTCACAATATCAATAGTACGGATACTGGCGCCTTGCTAGGTTGTAGCAAATAACGTAGCTGAAGGCTATGCTAACTATCGTCTCGGCAAATGAGAGCATAGAAGTCAGTGAACCATCGCTAGCAAAGTCGGCTGTACAACTGGGGCGAGTGCTAGGAAGTCTCTCTAGACCTGCCGTGTGGCAGCGCTCGGTCTGCAATCATTGATAGTGGTGACACGCGGGTCCGACGTATACTACTGGACCGCGGCCGATATAAGGCTACCACCTAGCAAGTGTGGTGTCTGGCGGTGACACCACTATCCTCTCCCGCAAATCGGCGGACGGTTGTGGCATAAGGCTTCCACAGGCCGTGGGGAGGACCCCATGTTGACGTACGCGACGAGGTGGGGCGCCTAACAACAGGCGAGGCTCTGCCACCCGCACCCTGCCATTCGGACCGCGAGGAGCTAAGAAACGCCTGTAAACCTGCTCCAGGGTGCACACCAACACGCGGTGTATGTGCCCGTAGAGAGACAGGAGGGGCCGAAGAGTCGAACTCCGTCGCGCCGGGGCACCCGACGGGCGAAGACGACATACGGTCCGGAGCGGGCAAGAGTTCCATGTCGGAGGACAGCTGGCCTTGGGAAGCGATCGGCGGCGCGTGACCCAGGGAGGCGTCCGGTGGTTGCAGCGACGCGTCCACTGCGGGCGTCGCCGGCGGGAGAACAGATGGCGGCGGCGGTGGCGGCGGCGGCGGCGGCGGCGGCGGCGGCGGCGGCGGCGCGTCGCCGTGGGGCAAAATGGAAGGCAGTGTCGGCAACACCTGGGGCTGAGGCGAGCCAGTAGATGGGTCCACAGGGCGCTGACCGGACGGCACCGTCCCTGAAAGCAGACGGGGAGCGGTAGATCCCGTGCGACGACAGAGGCGCAGCTGATTGAGATTCCGACGCACCTCACCAGAGGCCCCCAAAACCAGATACATAGCGCGGCCGAAGCAGAGAAGTATGCACCCTTCGAGCCAACGCCGTGAACCTCGATAGTGGCGATAGTAGACAACGTCGCCTGGAGCAAAAGCAGGTGTCTGCCGCTGCACAGGAACCTGATGCGGCGGATGTAGCAAAGACATCAAAGTTCGATGATGACGACCGTGGAGCAACTCAGCCGGCATGCGACCGTCTCGGGGCTGAGAGCGATACGAGGACAAAAAGAGCAATAACGCGTCCTCCCGAGAATGCCACTCTTTCAACTTCAACATCTGTGACTTGAAATTCCTGACCAATCGTTCAGCGGCACCGTTTGTCGGTGGCGAAAACGGCGCGGACGTCAGATGTTGAATACCATTGGCTTTGCAGAATTACTGAAATTCGGCGGACATGAACTGTGGGCCATTGTCGGAAACAATAGTCTGTGGAAGACCTTCAATCCAAAAGATAGCGGGTAACGCTTGGATGGTGGCAGATGACATCGTGGAAGTCATCCGCACAACAAAAGGAAAATTACTGAATGAATGTACCAGAACCAACCATCGAGCATCCCAGAATGGACGAGCACAATCGATGTGTAAGCGTAGCCAAGGGGAAGTGGCTTTTGGCCATGGAAAGAATTTTCGCGGTGGCGCTGATTGTTGTTCGGCACACACCATGCAAGAAGAGCATATATTCGTAATCGCGGCATCGATTCCGAACCCAGTACAGTGCTGACGAGCAAGTTGTTCCGTTCTCACTATACCCCAATGTCCTTGGTGGAGAAGCTGTAAAACAGAGGACTGTAATGAACGTGGTACCACGACCCTGGATTGATCATTATCAGAACGCAACAGCAAAACACCACGTCGTACAAAAAGTCTCTCCTTGTGAGCAAAAAATCGGCGAACTAACGGGTCCCCGATCAGTGACATTGACAAGGGCCATTGCGTAGCAACAAAACGCAGAACGGTAGCAAGGACAGGGTCGGCAGCTGTGGCTGTAGCTACACGACGAAAATCAATCGGAAACGATTCGACAACATCATCGGTTTCCGCATCAATGAACATGCAAGCAAGTTCGGAGGAATCGAATGCCCTATCCTCAGCAACAGGCAAGAGGGACAACGCAGCGGTGTTTCCGTGCTTAGCAGTGGACCGATACAAGATACCGTAGCGGTACTGCGAGAGGAAAATAGACCAGCGAATGAATTTCTGCGCTGTACGTGGAGGTACAGGCTTGGTCGGATGAAAAAGTGATGCCAAAGGTTTGTGGTCTGTGATTATGGTAAAGTGACGACCATACAAGAAATCATGAAACTTTGTAACACCAAATACGAGAGCCAATGCTTCTTTCACGATCTGTGGATAATTTCTTTGAGCAGACGAGAGCAATTTGGACGCAAAGGCAATAGGGCGATAGTGCGACCCATCTTTGTGCGCAAGTTAAGCTCCGATCCCGAAATGCGATGCATCCACCATCAACAAAAGGGGCTTCTGGAGATCGAATGGCGTAAGGCAAGTATTGGAAAGCAACGCCGATTTCAACTGGCGAAAGGCGCATTCGCATTCCGTCGTCCAGACGAACGGAACACCTTTACGGCGAAAGCGATGAAGCGGAGCTGAAATGGAAGAGGCATGAGGAGCATATTTGTTATAGTAAATTATTTTTCCCAGCACACTCTGTAGCTGCTTCAAATTCTGCGGCGAAGGCAAGTTTTGTATGGCACGAAGGTGCGTGGGACTGGGATGTATGCCTTGGGCATTGAGTAGATGTCCCAAGTATGGTAAGTCCCGAGCAAAAAACACACATTTGTCCTTCAGCAAGCCAAGACCATTTTGTCGCAAGACCTGAAATAATGTTCTGAGATTGGCCAAATGTTCTTCTTCCGTCTTTCCGGAGATCACAATATCGTCCAGATAATTTGCTGCAGTTGGGACCGACGCACAAACAGTTTGTAGATATTGCTGAAACAATGCAGGGGCGGATGCACACCCGAATGGCAGTCGTTTGAATCGATACAAACCAAGATGCGTGTTAACCACCAAAACGCGCTGCGATTCTTCGTCCACCGGTATTTGCAAGTACGCATCTGCGAGGTCCAACTTCGAAAAATATTTACCCGGGCACAGTTTGTCAAAAAGATCTTCCGGGCGGGGTAAAGGAAAAGTTGCAATCACTAGTTGTGGATTCACTGTTGCCTTGAAGTCCACACAAAGTCTCAACTTTAAGGAAGGTTTTGACAAAATTACTAAGGGTGATGCCCAGAGAGAAACCTGCACACGTTCAATTACACCTTGTGATTCCAAATCGTGTAATGTTTTTGCGACCTCATCACGCAATGCGTGGGGAACATTGCGCGCTCTGAAAAATTTCGGTTGCGTGTTTACTTTCAGTTCCAAATGTGCTTTATAGTTCTTAGCGCAACCGAGGCCCGGTGCAAAAATGTCTGCAAATTCTTCACATATACGAGAAACATTGTCTGAAGGCACCGTCTGGTTCACTGATAGGACCTGATTTACTATAGACAAGTTAAACAACTGAAATAAATCCAAACCAAACAAGTTCACTGCAGAAGAAGAACGAAGGACGTAAAATGACACGACTTTTGTTTGTCCTTTGTATGTTGCAAAAAGGCTGCACTGTCCTAACTCAAGGATCTGTTGACCTGAATAGCTGCTTAGCGTAACATTTACGGCACGCAACGAAGGTGTTCCCAGCAGTTTGTAAGTGTCTTGATTGATCAGTGAAACTGCAGCTCCGGTATCGAGCTGGAATGGTATCACTATGCCTTTAATGACCAAGTCTACAAAAAGTTTATTGTACTGCTGACGACAAGAGTGACTGTCTCGTGCAACGTGAACTGACACTGGTACAGAATCACTTGCGACTTGACGGGAGTTCCGGCGATGTCGACGCACACTATTTTTGGGACGAACACAGTCACTATTAGAGATAGTGGCACTGGGCGGAGTGGAATGAACTACATGAATTTCCATGGGCGAAGTTTCGCGAGTCTGAGTATCCTTGGTTCGATTCCGATTCCGGCGCGATGCAAAGGGCCTGGAACGGTTTTGAGCTTCCGATCTGAGCTTTTTCTGGCAAACACTCTGAACATGTCCTTTTTTATTGCAATAAAAGCAAATAGCTTGGCGTGACGGGCAATTCTCACGCGAATGTTTAGTAGCACACCGCGGGCATGATTTGATCACTGCATTTGCCTGCCGGCGCGGCACACGTGGCTGAGAGCCTGGCGGCAGCGGCGCGGCCGGGCGCGAGGGCTGTTTACTGCTCCGTGCACCACGCCCGGCGGGCCGGTTAACCTGACACACTGTTGGCCAAGTTTCAAATGATTCCTGAGCAAAGTCAAATCTGTCCTGCCGGTCCAATATGTCCATCACTTGTGGAAGGGAGGGATTTACTAGTTTCAAAATCTGTTCCTTTATACGAACATCAGAAACGTTCTGTGCAATTGCATCACGTACCATAGTATCTGAATAAGGGAGTCCAAATTGACACTCAAAAGCACAATCCCTAGTAAGGCCTTGCAAGGTTGCAACCCACTCCCGATTAGTTTGACCTGCCGTACGTTTTGTACGAAAGAAGGTATACCTTTTCGCAACTACACTGCCTGAATCTTTGAAATATGCATCTAATGCAGACAAAATTTCTTCGTAGGACAGAGTTGCTACGTCGAGTCGGGGAAATAATTTGACTATCACACGGTACGTGGTCACCCCTACTGACGATAACAAAAAGGGCTGCCGCTCGTTATCTTGAATTCTGTAGGCGGCAAGCTGGAATGCAAATTGGCGTGACCACTCCGTCCAGCTTTCCAGTGCAGCATCGAAAGGTCGAAAAGTGGGTGTAACAGCGTGTTGTGGCTGCGTTAGCGGTGAAGCGGCTGCTGCCGCATCGTTTTGCATCGCACGTTGACGAGCTATCCAAGGGCATCCAGTAAGGCCTGCGTCTGCTGATTCTGTAAGCGATAAAATTCGGACAGTACATCTGGAGATTGTGGTGAAGCCATTACACAAGTAAATCAGGGCAATTTAGATAAGAACACTTTTACTCTAGTCGCCAATGTTGTTGTTGGCAGGAGAGCCAACACCGTTACTACAGGAGGCCGAAATGCATGCGCTTTAGCTCACGCAGGCTGGCGTGAGGTCTGGAACATGACAAGGGAATTAGAATTGAGAAAAACGGACGTAACTGGTGGAATACTTAACTTTAATCCATTAATGGAGAACGTCGCTCTTTATGGTACATGATTCACAATATCAATAGTACGGATACTGGCGCCTTGCTAGGTCGTAGAAAATAACGTAGCTGAAGGCTATGCTAACTATCGTCTCGGCAAATGAGAGCATAGAAGTCAGTGAACCATCGCTAGCAAAATCGGCTGTACAACTTTGGCGAGTGCTAGGAAGTCTCTCTAGACCTGCCGAGTGGCAGCGCTCGGTCTGCAATCATTGATAGTGGCGACACGCGGGTCCGACGTATACTACCGGACCGCGGCCGATTTAAAGGCTACCACCTAGCAAGTGTGGTGTCTGGCGGTGACACCACAAAAACCATAGAAGCTTGCCATTTCTGCTATGTTGAATACCTTTCGAGGCCTGCATGAAGTGGCATTACTGATTGCCGTCGCTCAATAATTGTAGTATGCGAAATATGTTTATGCTACTTCAATTCTAAAGAGAAATGGGTAAAGCATTTTGTCCAGAGTTCAAAGAAGTAGAAGTATAACACCCCAGGCAGAGAACAAGTTCATTAAATTCGACTTACATAACAAATAATTTAATTACCATTTGTCATCTATGTAGATATCTAATACTTACTGCAACAAGACGTTTGTAACTAAATTCATGCATTTAGTCTGTATAGTATAGATTTCGTCGTGCACTGCAGTTGTAATGAGGAAAATGCTGCGTTTTAGTAGTACTGAGGTGCAGACTGCATGGAGTAGTTTATCAGTCAGCTCTCTTAGATTGAAGAGCGAATTAAAAATTGCTTTTTGCGTAACAAGCAGATGATTACTGAAGGGGAAGAAGTTATTCAAACAACTGAAATTTGTCACCTTTGCAAAGTATGCTTCACGTAAACAGATGTGAGACACAGGGATCACTGCCATCATACAGGCGGATTTTTTGTTGCCGTACATGATAGCTGTAATGTACGTTTTTGACTTAATTTTACGGTGCCTATTGTGTTTCACAATCTAACGAATTATAATGCACATTTCATCATTATTAACATATGTGAGCAAGTGGGAGAAACACCTAAAATAATTCGCCGGCTGGTGTGGCCGTGCGGCTCTAGGCGCTTCAGTCTGGAACCGCGTGACCGCTACGGTCGCAAGTTCGAATCCTGCCTCGGACATGGATCTGTGTGATGTCCTTAGGTTAGTTAGGTTTAAGTAGTTCTTAGTTCTAGGGGACTGATGACCACAGATGTTAAGTCCCATAGTGCTCAGAGCCATTTGAACCATTTTTGAACCTAAAATAAATCCACTCCATATTTCTGTGACTGAAGAGAATATGGGGAGACGCAAAACATTCACAAAATATATGGCTGTGGGATACAGTAGCGACATAAAGTTAAGGTTTATGCAGTGCTTCAACTTTCCGGTGTGCTGTCTGAAAGTGTTCCTTATACTTACAGCACGAGGAGTTGAGGACAACAAGAGAGCATTTTCCCAACAGCGAACAGTTTAATTTAATCTACAAGAAAGGTGATTTATCCTATATTTCTGTCTATGAGCACGTAGGTGACGAATCCGTTTTGTCAGAGGAATAGTAGCCGCAGAATGAGGCCTTCAAAAGCTTACTCTCCATGCTACGTCCATCAATAAATAGGTATATCAAGAAGCGACCAAAGTATAGAGCTTATCTGAAGTGAAGATCTTGAGAAATTACTCAGACTTATATTTAGGATTCGTTGCCCTCGTGGGGTTGTGGTAGGCCCTGGGCGCCCTTTCTTCCTCCTGTTCAATCGTCATCTTGCCTTCCACTGCCCCTCCTTGAATAGCATCGTACTCAGTAGTGCTGGAATGGCTGAAAAGACAACATCGACCCTGTTGGTCAGTAGCCCTTACTTTTTCGATTGTTAAGCAAAAAACGTGGTTGGAGTCAGAGCGGATCCCACATAGAAGATCGTGCAAAAAAAATTTGACAAGTGAGAACTTTTTTCCTCTTCGTCCGCCCCCGGTAGCTGAGTGGTTAGCGCGACAGACTGTCAATCCTAAAGGCCCGGGTTCGATTCCCGGCTGGGTCGGAGATTTTCTCCGTTCAGGGAGTGGGTGCTGTGTTGCCTAATCATCATCATTTCATCCCCATCGACGTGCAAGTCGCCGAAGTGGCGTCTGATCGAAAGACTTGCGCCAGGCAAACGGTCTACCCGGCCGGAGGCCCGCGTCTCACGACAATTAATTTCATTTTTTCTTTTTTTCCTCTTCGATTTTTGGAGCAATGTAAGGGATATTTTCACTGTGTGTGTCATGGATAAAACTGGGAATGAGGAACAGACTTTCCAATCTTAATGGAATTTTTGCTCTTTCAGGTTTCTTTTTGTTAAGAAAATGTCAGTCGTTGGGGAGGTCCTTGGTTCGTGGGTGGGGTGCAAATCATAGCAGAGTGAAAGAGATGAAAGAGAGAAGAGTCACTTGAAGACAAAGATATTGAAGAAATAGAGAGTGAGTCGGAGGACGCGGTTTTTCCAAACTACGATATAGTGTCTGACGCGTTCTTCGTTGCTTCTGAAAAATTCCTTGCAACAGCCAGACTCAGACGACCGTGTGGACAGAGACTTCGTTTAGGGAATGGATGAAGGGACGATTTGGTCGACTTTGATAGTCAGCAATTCTACAGCCTTAACTCGCCGAAGCAACATCAGTACTCACCTTCCTGGTGTAAAAGGGGCTGGCTGAGGGAATACTGTCATCACCTTCTATGAATTATTCACGAGTGGGGATTTTTTTCTCAAGTTTGTATTTTACACTAATGAAGAACAGTAACAGAAAGGCTTTGGCCCCAAAGTTAGAGAGATATACAGTATCCACTGATGACATAGATGTGAAAGCACTTATCGAATTTATTATTCTTTGTGGAGCTATGAAAAACTCGGATGTGGATCTTGATGGTCTTTATGCCCAAAATTCGACCATACATTTATCAGATGTTTGATGTCCTATAAGCGATTTAAATTTTTGGCGAACTAAATTTTACTATAAACGAACACGCAATGAGAGAAGAAGAAGTACTTGGAACACCTTCGCAATTGCGAATACAGACAACCACCAACCATGTGAAGGAATGGCAAAGACGAAAATTTGTGCCGTACTGGGACCGGAACCGAGATCTCACGCTTTACGCGACGAGCCGCCTTAATCGCTTTGGCTATCCGTGACCACCCAAACCAGACTCAAACTTCCACATGTCGTCGTCCATGTGACACAACCTGCACTTCCATGCTACGTCTATTTCCGTCCAGGAACGACATGTTTATTGAGAGTCGAGGTGCTGGTATTGGTGAGTATATACGAAATAGCAGTGCCTGTGTTATTCAGAAGTACTATGGAATGTTCCTTCCCACATACATACAAGTCCGAAGAAACATGCACTGCGGCGACTGCAGCCGTCAAGAAATAAAAGAAATGATTTCACGATAGCGAATATGAGCCAACACCTTAAGTTTATAGGTATGAGACAATTTAGATTTGGACCAGACCAGGATACGAACCCTTTACGCGAGCTGTTGGTTTAACCGCTTCAGCTATCTGTACACGAGTCACAGCCAGACCCAAACTTCCATACATCGACGTCCACATGTCACAACCTGCACATGTACACTGCATATATTTCCGTCCAGGATGAAAGTAATTGTTGAGAGTTGAGGGCTTGGTACTCGCAAATAAATACGAAATGGCAGTGCCTGTGTTATTGAGAAATACAATGCAAAGTTCATTCAGACAAGTGCTCATGCATGGTACCGATCTGCACGTAAATATTCAGAACGTAACTAAATTTGAGAGGCAGAATCGCATATATCTGTTCAAATTAATCCTCTGAGGGAATGCAAGTAGATGATGGTGGTATTACACACAAAGTCGTAGTACCCTTCACGTCTCTGACTTTGTTGAACAGTGTCGATTTTTTGCTATCCTCTACGTTGGAAATCAACACTGGCAAGGTATGTGTTTGGTATAAACTACTTAGAGTCAACCACATCATTAATTTCTAGTTGTTATGCTGTTTGAAGGAATATATCTACATTAACACTGAAAACAGGGCTTCTGCGATTTGTGAGTTTGAAAAACTGTTTTTAAAACTGTCGACCAATTCGGCAAAAACTGGAGAGTGCTGGAGAGCACCACGAAATTTTAAATGGACCACAATCTACAAAGACTAATTTGTCACTCCGGAAATGGCTAAGCTATCGACAGAGATCACAGAAACATTTTAGGTCAGTGGGTGTATACAGAACCTATCAAAACTCCACATGTAACACTTCCATTTACAAGTTTGCAAAAGCACATTTTGCAGACACAGGATTACTATATATGGATACAGACAGCTTCACCTGTTGGGTGCAGTACATATGGAGTAAAACCGTGCCTCCATGACACATCCAACACAGTCATCTTGATATGTGACAGATAATTCTTACAGCATAATGCCAGGAGAAAACAAGGTTATAGGTATAATGAAAGTTGGGACAGATTAGTCGCAGACTGACGCGTTTGTATATCGTAGATAAAAATGGCACGCATACTGTACAGTGACACATGCCACCCAAAGTCAGAAAAAAGAATTGTGTTCTGTAGCCTCCATGGCTCTCACGATTAATGATTACTTAGAATGCCTGCACGGTTTTGTTATCAGTGCTACAATCCATCTCTGCATATGTTGCTGCGGGTTACTATTGAGTCATGATAACATGTACCACTGTACCACATGTCGCGCGCGCGCGCGCGCGTGTGTGTGTGTGTGTGTGTGTGTGTGTGTGTGTGTCTGTGTGTGTGTGTGTGTGTGTGTGTGTGTGTGTGTGTGTGTGTGTGTGAGAGAGAGAGAGAGAGAGAGAGAGAGAGAGAGAGAGAGAGAGAGAGAGAGAGTGTATGTGCGGAACAGTATGATCCATTAATTATTGTGTAAATGGGTGTATTTGTGTATGTGGCTGCACATGTTATGTGTGTGCCTGTGTTAAAAGAACATCATTATATTTTAATATATTATATAGTATGTAATATATATTATATACATACAAGTGTATATATTGGGGATGTGAAAAAATGTGCAATATGTTTGTATGTATTGTCTTGTTTTACTAGTTTTCATTTTTCACCTGCAACCAAGCCTCTCTCTAGTCTCTCTCCAGTGTCAAGTATTTCCAACTTCTCTCTTTTTCATTGCAACAAATTTGTATTAAAGGACAATGCAATAGCTAAATTGTACAATTTTAGCACTGGAACAGACTGTAAGTAAAAAAACAAGTGAGTACAGTAAAGATATTTATTCATAGAAAAACATAGTGTGAATTTTTTTTTACCAAATATCATGGCCGTGCGTTCCCATATGGGGTAGGCGAGCTGTTAAGGGCGTCTTGTTACGGTCCGCTTCTGAGGTTCGACTCCTTCCGCGGGCATGTGTGTGTATGTTGTCCATAGCGTAAGTTAGTTTGAGTTAGATTAAGATATACGTAAGCTTAGGGACCGACGACCTCCGTAGTTTGGTCCCATAGGACCTTACCACAAATTTCCAATTTTTTCAAATTACATGTTAAATAAATGCTTCCAAACATTGTATTAAGAAACATTCTCAATGGAACAATAAATAACTTGTTAATATGTTACTGTAAATAGAGAATAAATTATTCCATATCCTTGCTCTTATTTACAAACCACAAGTTGAATTCTCATACTCAGAAAACTGGAAGTTCTGCATGTAAATGCAATAAAATGGAGGCAATTATATTGGGCATAAATGAATAAAAAGATTTAGAGACACATGTCATCTGTTTTCATAAGACGTAAGAGCAAAGAAAGGAAATGTTACTCTGTTCACATAATAAAAGGAACTAGTACAACACATTTTGATATTTTCATCTACATTTACATCTACATCTACATGACCACTCTGCAATTCACATTTAAGTGCTTGGCAGAGGGTTCATCGAACCACAATCATACTATCTCTCTACCATTCCACTCCCGAACAGCGCGCGGGACAAACGAACACCCAAACCTTTATGTTCGAGCTCGGATTTCTCTTATTTTATTTTGATAATCATTCCTACCTATGTAGGTTGGGCTCAACAAAATATTTTCGGATTCGGAAGAGAAAGTTGCTGACTCAAATTTCGTAAATAGATCTCGCCGGAACGAAAATCGTCTTCGCTTTAATGACTTCCATCCCAACTCGTGTATCATATCTGCCACACTCTCTCCCCTATTAGGTGATAATACAAAACGAGCTGCCCTTTTTTGCACCCTTTCGATGTCCTCCGTCAATCCCACCTGGTAAGGATCCGACAACCCGCAGCAATATTCTAACTGAGGACGAACGAGTGTTGTGTAAGCTGTCTCTTTAGTGGACTTGTTGCATCTTCTAAGAGCCCTGCCAATGAAACGCAACCTTTGGCTCGTCTTCCCCACAATATTATCTATGTGGTCTTTCCAACTGAAGTAGTTCGTAACTTTAACACCCAGGTACTTAGTTGAATTGACACCCTTGAGAATTTTACTATTTATCGAGTATTCGAATTCCAAGGGATTTCTTTTGGAACTCATGTGGATCACCTCACACTTTTCGTTATTTAGCGTCAACTGCCACCTGCCACACAATACAGCAATCTTTTCTAAATCGCTTTGCAACTGATACTGGTCTTCGGATGACCTTACTAGACGGTAAATTACAGCATCATCTGCGAACAACGCAGGTCATTCATATAGATCAGGAACAGCAGAGGTCCCAGGACGCTTCCCTGGGGAACACCTAATATCACTTCAGTTTTACTCGATGATTTGCCGTCTGTTACTACGAACTGCGACCTTCCTGACAGGAAATCACGAATCCAATCGCACAACTGAGACGATATCCCATAGGCCCGCAGCTTGATTAGAAGTCGCTTGTGAGTAACGGTGTCAAAAGCTTTCCGGAAATCCAGAAATACGGAATCAACCTGAGATCCCCTGTCGATAGCAGCCTTTACTTCGTGCGAATAAAGACCTAGGTGCGTGGCACAAGAACGATGTTTTCTGAAACCATGCTGATTACGTATCAATAGATCGTTCCCTTCGAGTCGATTCATAAAGTTTGAATACAGTATATGCTCCAAAACCCAACTGCAAACCGACGTCAGTGATATAGGTCAGCAGTTCGATGGATTACTCCTACTACCCTTCTTAAACACTGGTGTTACCTGCGTATTTTTCCAATCTGTAGGTACAGATCTATCGGTGAGCGAGCGGTTGTATATGATTGCTAAGTAGGAAGGTATTGTATCAGCGTAATCTGAAAGGAACCTAATCGGTATACAATCTGGACCTGAAGAGTTGCTCGTATCAAGCGATTTGAATTGCTTCGCAACCCCTAAGATATCTACTTCTAAGAAACTTATGCTAGCAGCTGTTCGTGTTTCAAATCCTGGAATATTCAATTCGTCTTCCCTGGTGAAGGAATTTTCAGGGTGAAATACCCTTGGCAGCAATTTTGGGTCACAAATTACATTAGTTTGGTAATAAATTATAGAGGGGCTGTGGCTCATCTTCAGTTATACTAATAAATTCGATTCAGCATCTTGGATAGATCTGGCAATCATGCCCCAACTCTCCCAAACAATAGGATGGTCCCTCATTTACCATTTTTGAATTTCCAGCCATTTAAACCTCACCTAATTGACGGAGATAAGGTGGGAAAAGGGGGAGTGGGAGGGGTGACCTCGACCTCGACCTTGAGATGAAATCTGGTAAGAATTCAGAGAGTACTAAAATCGGTTTTGTTACTTTACTACTGTCAATCAGGAAACTAGAAGACGTTTACAGGAGTGGATGTTATAAATGAACTGGTTCATAGGAATTGCGACGTCAGTTTATTAGCTCTTTGACGTAAGTAGTTCAAATATTAGCAGTGAAAAATACTCCGATTGGAGCAGAAAAGAGGATAATACGCTCTTGACTCTGACTGAAAAGTTGGGTACAAGCTGCCTCATTCTACCTTCCTCAGCAAGGTTACAGATTCCGGCATGAGAAGATATTAATACTGTTTTTAACACCCCTCCCTCCCTCAGGGTCCCCTAACTGTAACTCCATCACACTCTCTAGTTCATCGCTTTAAGTAGCTCATATCCATCCACTCCACTTGCCCATTCTTATTCACTAATTCAGTCCAACGCATTGTCATTTTCTCCTTGTGTCTCTCTAACTGTCACTGTTTCCTGTCTCACAGCTAGTCTCTTGCGTTCATTCCTGCTACTACTGTCTCCTATCACCGTCTTGCTACTGTCTCTTCCAATCCTTTCCGCTGCTGCTGTCTCTTCTCACTGTCACCATCTCTCTTTTCCTCGTTGTAATTTTCATAGCCTCTGTCCCTTCCTATCACTGGCTCTCACCCACATGAACTTTCTCCTTCTCTTTATTTCCCTCGGACTGGTACTGTATCCTTCACTCTTTTCCTAGCTCTATTCCTGCACAGTCTAATATGTTCGACTGCCAATGTGTAACTCGTACACCAAAATTTTTGGGAAAATTTTCAAAGGTGCTGAGGAACGTAGAATGAGGCAGCTGGTGTCCCACTTTTAAGTCAGTCTTTCAAAACATGATTATATAAGCCTTTTTTCTGCTCTGATAAGAGCATTTTTCCGTTGGTTCTCTTCTTTTCCCTGCTGTAGCGGGACATGACTCTCATATGGAAAGACGTTTTTGGGTCAGGAATATTTTCATAGTTTATTTATGTGAAACTGAAATAGCGTAAAGCTGGTTGTACACCTCAGACCGGATCTTACATGGATAGAAATTTTGCATATACATCCAAACATCAACGTGGGCTCCAGAGCTTTCTGATGATAATGCAGAAACATTACATCATATCTCTTCACGCTACGTTACTTCACAAAGTACATTTTCGCCGCACACCATGTATCACGTGCGTATCTTGTGTGTACAAGTAGAGTAACTTTAAACCTCCGTATTTTAGAAACGAGTAAAGATATCAAGAAATTCTTCAACGTTATTTGAGATTGGAATCTTCGAAATATATGGTAAAAATTGCAGGCATTTGCTGCCTAAAACCTTCTTGGAATATACTGCTCGGTCTTATTGCCCAAAAACCATGTTTTTGGGGTGTTTCTCGATAACGGATAAATATTTTTGAAAACAGTTACATGATACTTCTATACAAATGCCTAGATAATTTATTATTAAAATATCAGCAATAGTTATTTAGATTTCGCCTCACACCGGAAATTACGTGCGAATTTTACTGTACATATTGCGTAACTTTGAACCTCTTTATCTCGTAAATGGGTACTGATATCCAGAAAACTTTCTAGGACGTTAGAGACTGGGATCAAATCTAAAGGCTATAAGTTCAACAACATGTTTAGGGATTACAGTTACAGAAACTGGGAAGAGAATGCTATTGATTGGTGCGACAATAATTAAAAGAAAGGTGCTTTTTGTTACGGCAGGATCGTCTCATGAAATTCCAAACGCCTACTTTCCCCTCAGCGTGCAAAAACATTTTGTTGGCGTCCACCTACATTGTCAGAAGTCAGAGCTCGCAGGGAAAGATTTAAGTGTTCCTTTCTTTTCAGGCGTGCTGTTCAAGAGTTCTGTGGTAGGAAAATAACTTGAAGTTGGTTCGATGAATCCTCTGCCAGGCACTTAACAGTGAATTGCAGAGTAATTACTAGATGTAGAGGTAAAAATCGAACTGTGACCAAAAAGTATGTAAAAGAGCAAATGACTGATTTAGATGAAATCTTCCCAGAGAGAATCGAAAAGCCATGAGAAATCATAATACAGAAGGCCGGTTGGAAAGGGGAAAGAGCAGCGGTAAGCAGAAGAAAATTTTCAAAGAGTGAGGTTACTCCTTCATCAAAAACCATAACTATCCGATGTTTTGAGAAAAGAAATAATAAAGTTCTTCCATTTGTAAGCTGGACACTATACAGTCGAATACTTGTGCCAGCGAATACTGTTACAGGGAGGTACGAGGAACATTGGAACTTTCACTGCCATGAACATAAGGGAGATTTGGTACTATAATGGTGTTTGTATGGTTGAAATGGTTCAAATGGACCTGAACACTATGGGACTTAACTCCTGAGGTCATCAGTCCCCTAGAACTTAGAACGATTTAAACCTAACTAACCTAAGGACATCACACACATCCATGCCCGAGGCAGGATCCGAACCTGCGACCGTAGGGCCTAGAACAGCTCGGCCACTCTGGCCGGCGGTGTTTAAAAAAAAAAAGAGGTTAATTTGAAGTTGTAATGAGCTATAATTGTAATTAATGACAAATTGTACGTTAATCATACTAATTTTCTTTGCTTGCCATATGAGATTAACGAACGAATTAGGTTTGTAAGTATAAGATCTTTGACGATTGTGAGAGGAAAACATATCTACACGTAGATAAAAGTGCAAACCTTTGTAACACAATATGGACAAATAAAATTCAAAGTGAGAAAACAGTATATAGGATGTTGTAGCTGAAATGGGCATTTTTAATATGTTGCCAAAAGCGAAAGCACTGAACATCCGTAGTGCTGGGCGAAAATATATTTGAGACATTCGCGTTGGCACTGTAGTGGGCCCTAGTAAGGTTATATTTTCTTCTGGAGGAGGCCGAGCAGATACTAAGGCATATGCAAGATATTAGATCACTTTATTAAACTCTGAAAAATCTAAAATACTTATCTTGGAAACAATCGATATCCACCGGAATGTGTATTTTCTCGTTGATGCGTCATGAAGCGATAGTCATTTGTGATTCCGTCGTGACGTAGCTGCTTTGACATAGGACCTCGTTCTTCTGACGACGCCATAAAGTCCATTTTGCGTAAGCTTAAGTAACTGAATTCCTGTGTTTTATTCTATGTATTTCCATCTACATCTACATGACTATTATGCAATTCACACTTAAGGGCCTGCCAGAGGATTCATCGATACAATTTCACACTATTTCTCTGTCGTAGAGTTGTCTAACAGCGTGAGGGAATACCAACACTTAAATCTTTCCTTTCGGGCACTGATTTGTTTTATTACAATGATCATTTCTTCCTACGCAAGTGGGTATCAACAAAATATTTTTCCATTCGGAGGGGAATGTTGAAGTTTGAAATATCGTGAAAAGATCTCGTTATGGAAAGATATCGCCACAACGAGAAACGCCTTTCTTTTAATAATTGCCAACCCATCTCGTTTATCATATCCCTGACGCACACTTCCCTCTATGGCTATAGAACAAAACGAGCTACCCTTCCTTGCACTTTTTCAACGTCTTCCTTCAATCCTACCTCTTAAATATCTCGTACTGCATAACAGCACCCCGAACTTTTCCGATGTTCTCCGTCAGTCCTCTCTGGTAAGGACACCTACAGCAGAGTAATAGTCAGGACGGACGAGGGTAGCGTTTACAGTCAGCTTAGTAAACTTCTAAAGGTTTTGCCAATAAAACTCAATCTTAAGTTTTCTTTAACCACGGCAAGCCTTCCAATTTAAATTTGTAACTGTAATTCTTAGGTAGTTAGCTAAACTGATAGCTTTTAGATTTGTATGATTTATCATGTGACCGATGTTTAACAGATTACTTCTAGTACTCATGTGGATGACCTCACATTTTTCGTTATTTAGGGTCAACTGCCAAATTTCGCAACTTACAGATATCTTGTCTAAGTAATTTTCTCGTTGGTTTTGATCTTATGATCACTTTACTAGATGGTAAATGACAGCATCCTCTGAAGACAATCTAAGAGCACTGCTCAGATCGTCTAATCTATTGTTTATATAAATTAGGAAGAGCACAGGGCGTCTGACACTTCCTTGGGGGAACGCCAGAAATCACTTCCGTTTTCCCCTAAGACTTTATGTCAGTCACCACGCAGTTTGACCTTCCTGACAGGAAATCACGAATCGAATCACATAACTCTGATGGTACTCCATAGGGACGCAATTTGATGAGAAGCCGCTTGTGACAACAGTATCAAAGCTCTTTTGGACATCTAGAAATATGGAATTAGTTTGAGATATTCTGTCGATAGCTCTCATTACTTCGCCGTCCGCCCCCGGTAGCTGAGTGGTCAGCGTGATAGAATGTCAATCATAAGGGCCTGGGTTCGGTTCCCGGCTGGGTCGGAGATTATCTCCGCTCAGGGACTGGGTGTTGTGTTATCCAGTCCATCATCATTTCATCCCCATCGACACGCAAGTCGCCGAAGTGGCGTCAAATCGAAAGACTTGCACCAGGCGAACGGTCTACCCGAAGGGTGTCTCTAGTCACACGACATTATTATTATTACTTTGCCAGAATAAGGAGTTGTGTTTCACAACAACATTTTCTGAATCTGAGCTATATGAGTGAAACAGATATATTTCCTCGAGGTAATTCATTGTGTTTGAACACAGTTTCAACATCCAACAGGGAATTAGTCTCAGTGACATGAGTATGGGCCTGTAATTCATCAGATTACTCCTACTTTCCGGTGTGATCTGTGTAACTTTCCAATTTTTGGGTATCGATATTTCCGTGAACGAATGGTTGTATATGATTTTAAAGTACGTAGCTATTATATCAGAATACTCTGAAAGGAATGTAACTGGTATACAATCTATGCCGGGGTGCTTGCTTTTATTAAGTAATGTAAATTGCTTTGCTACACCGAGCATATCTACAATACTGGCCATTAATTGTGCCACAGCAAGAAGAAATGCAGATGATAAACGGGCATTCATTGGAAAAATACATTATACTAGAACTAACATGTGATAACATTTTCACGCAATTTTGGTGCGTAGATCTTGAGAAATTAGTACCCACAAGAACCAGCTCTAGCCGTAATAACAGCCTTGATACGCCTGGGCACTGAGTCAAACAGAGCTTGGAGGACGTGCACAGGTACAGCTGCCCATGCAGCTTCAACACGATACCACAGTTCATCAAGAATATTGACTGTCGTATTGTGACGAACCAGTTGCTCCGCCACCATTGACCAGACGTTTTAAATTGGTGAGAGATCTGGAAAATGTGCTGGCCAGGGCAGCAGTCGAACATTCTCTGTATCCAGAAAGGCCCGTACAGGACCTGCAACATGCGGTCGTGCATTATCCTGCTGAAATGTAGTGTTTCGCGGGGATAGAATGAAGGGTAGAGCCACGGGTGATAACACATCTGAAGTGTAACGTCCACTGTTCAAAGTGCCCTCAATGCGAACAAGAGGTTCAAATGGTCCTGAGTACTATGGGACTTAACATCTGTGGTTATCAGTCCCCTGGAACTTAGAACTACTTAAACCTAACTAACCTAAGGACATCACACACATCCATGCCCGAGGCAGGATTCGAACCTGCGACCGTAGCAGTCGGACGGTGAACAAGAGGTGACCGACACGTGTAACCAATTGCACCCCATGCCATCACGCCGGGTGATACGCCAGTATGGCGATGACGAATACACGCTCCCAACGTGCGTTCATCGCGATGCCGCCAAACACGGACCATCATGATGCTGTAAACAGAGCCTGGATTCGTCCGAAAAAATGACGTTTTGCCATTCGTACACCGAGGTTCGTCGTTGAGTACACCATCGCAGGCGCTGCTGTCTGTGATGCAGCGTCGAGGGTAACCGCAGCCATTGTCTCCGAGCTGATAGTCCATGCTGCTGCAAACGTCGTCGAAATGTTCGTGCAGATGGTTGTTGTCTTGCAAACGTCTCCATCTGTTGAATCAGGGATCGAGACGTGGCTGCACGATCCGCTACAGCCATGCGGATAAGATGCCTATCATCTCGACTGCTAGTGATAAGAGGCCATTGGGATCCAGCACGGCGTTCCGTATTACCTTCCTGAACCCACTGATTCCATATTCTTCTAACAGTCATTGGATCTCGATCAACGCGAGCAGCAATGTCGCGATACGATAAACCGAAATCGCGATAGGCTACAATCCGACCTTTATCAAAGTCGGCAACGTGATGGTACGCATTTCTGCTCCTTACACGAGGTATCACAACAACTTTTCACCAGGCAACGCCGGTCGACTGCTGTTTGTGTATGAGAAATCGGCTGGAAACTTTCCTCATGTCAGCACGTTGTATGTGTCCAACCTTGTGTGAATGCTCTAAAAAGCAAATCATTTGCATATCACAGCACGTTCTTCCTGTCGGTTAAATTTCGCGCCTGTAGCACGCCATCTTCGTAGTGTATCCATTTTCATGGCCAATAGTGTACTTCTGAGTTATTCACGTTGACAACAGCTCTTGACTCGAATACAAAAAAGGTTTGATTCTTCTTCTTTGGTGAAGGAATTTCTGAAAACCATATTAAATGACGACAGTTTGCTTTTACTGTAATGGGTAACACTATGATCACTGTCGCGCAGAGAAGGCTCCGATTATGTCTTACCGCTGGTACACTTCACCTAAGACTGGAATCTCTTCTGATTTTCCGTTAGATTTCGAAAGTGTGTTGTGTATTTCATTGTGTACATGTGAATTTGATTTACATTGTACAACGATATGTTTTTGTTTTTTTGTAATGTGTAAACGTCTATGATGAAAATGCGGCAAAAGCACTAGAAAAATATTTTGATTCGGGTGTAGACAGTATGTAGAAGCTGGGTCATGATAGTTTGGAAGTAATCTTGTGGTCTAACGTCTCTTTTTTCATTTATAACATGTATATTTTGTTATATAAATAAAATAAGATAGTTGTCAACGTAATGTACCCGCAGAGATACTAGAAAATCTAAGTTGATGTAAATAAACCACAACATTGATCTTTGTTTTCGTTTATGAAACTGATAGCATTATCAGTGTTGAGATGTCTCTGGCTCTGATTGTGAAGCTGATAAGACTCTTGTATTATCTGGGGTATCATTCTTTGTGTAAATAATTAACATTGTTGAAATAATAATCGAATTTGTTTACATGTGTGTCATGGATGTGGCAATCTTTCATAAACGGAGTCGATCCATAATTTTAACGAAGTCATTGTTAGCACCATTTTCTTTCATTTTCATTTTCCTGTTATTTTCGAAATAGAACCTGCCGTACTCATATTTTGTAAAAGAAGTTCGATTGCTTTTCTAATTGCATTTATTTCGACGTATTATCATTTCGTAATCGCGAGTGTAGGCAATTTTAAAACGACTCGATTCCAGACAGATGATGGGCCTAGCTATTAATGTGAATATGTACTAAAAGAGAAACTCAAGTAAATGAAGCCTTTTTTAAAACAATTAAAAGCATGTTAAAGTCACTGCACATCAGCGTGTAGGAAAAGCAAACGGTAACACTATTTTTTGTCTATTATTGACTAAGCAGCTCAAAGTTAATTTCAGTTAGAAAAGGGTGGAAATACAGATCTTACAGCATACGAGCCAAACCACAGAATGGCTACGACATGAAAGGCCTTTTCTTTAAAGGAGTTATTCTGTTTTATTTTAAGATTAACATACTCAATTTTATGTTTTTTATTACAGTGTACTTCAAATTAATGTTTTCTTTCCTAGATACAACAATAGCATGGGAGAGATTGTAACAAGCTATAAAGAACAAAAAGGAAAAAGACACAGAAATTGATTTACAAGGGATGAAGAATATTTTCAAACGCTTTGAAAAGTATAAATCATGCGCCGCTGGGCAGCCTTTAACAATAGAAGGTAAGGGAATCACCGTTTTCACTTATCTTTGCTTGAGTCGTTCTGATACTGTATGTAAAGTGAGGAATTGTGGCCCATGTAAGAGCCGAGTAATTTCTCATAAATTCTCGAAACTATAAAACATACCAATTTTGTGGCGATAGCAAAGTTGTCAATATGGCCGAACTGTAGTACCAATAACGCAACGCTGTAGATGGTTTTATAATACATTCCGCGCTAACAAGATCGGCCACAAATTTTACTTTAGCAGGAGCTTAAAGGCATCAGCAATTTATTTTTGATTTCAGTAAAAGTTACTCGTTGAGCTAAAAATGGGAAAAGTGGGAAAGCCAAAAGAAACATGTTACGTGGATAAGATGTAGAATCGGAGATTGACTATCAAGAAATAACGAGGACAGGAATCGAAAATGTGTCTACCGGGTTCGTTTACAGATATCCGTAAAATTTCGAAGAGATGTTAAATTCTAATTTAGAGCGTATCGTGTAGTATATGAAACACATACTACAGTTACTGCCAGGTCAAGTTCAGGTATGAATACAAAAGTTGAACGTGTAGCATCAGGACAAGGAACAAGAATTAATTCTCATTTAGAACAAATCTTGAGAAGTATGAGAACGGAATGTAGTGAAGTAAGAAAAGCATACCAAAATTTACTTGCGACTGTTCATAATTTGTTTTTGTAAGTCGATAAAATCAAAACTGTACAGCGGACAATAAGAAACACTATTCAGCAGCTTGGAGGACAAGTGCAAAACGTGCCACTACAGAAAGACAAACAGGTACAAGGAAAGTTTGAAGACAAAAGTAAAATAATTACTCTTGATTTTATCCACTGGTTGAACCAGAGCGACTATCAGCTGAAGGAGTGTTTGCATAAGAAGCTAGCAAACGAAGCTTTATTAGCAAGGGAAGTAAATAACGAAGTATGTAGATAACAAAACGTCGAAATGGTATGATAAGGTAACTGAAGAATGGAGAATATAAAAAAGGAGGTTTCAGAAGTAAGGGATGTGGCTAAACACACCACACCTATTGGGTGCTGCTGTGTTTGCCGCTCTGTTGAAACACACTGTTTCGCCGCGCGCAGCGGAAGTAAACAGCTGTTAACGTAGCGAGTGTTAGTCCGTCAGCCAGTCACTTGGCTTGCGACGTAACGGCGGCAAACGACCTATCGCCCATGCTTGTTGAGGAGAGGCTACTGAAACACAGACAACTGCAGACAGGTCCACATACTACGATTTTTTATAGAACGTTTTCGGGGTTTGATGCCTAAAACGTGGATCGACATGCAAAAAATTCAATTCGTGTTGACTCATATCGTAGGTGACGGTTCATTGTGGGCAAATGACACCGCAAATTGCTGTCAAACATACGTACAGTTCGAAAGAGCATTTCTGAGTAAATATTAATCAAACGTTCAAGAACGACCTTGGCAAAAGGTGTACAACTCTGAACAATATAATAGCAAACTGGGAACCCTTCAGAAGTAATTTGAAAAATATATTAATAAAAACCGGTACTGGGATGAGTCCATGTGGCAACAAGAGGTAATCTGGCTCTAAAAATCCAAATTGCCAATACACACTGAACAGAAATTAATACATGGGCCATACTCAGACGTAGATATTTTTGTGTAACTCTTGACTCAATTTATTTACTACACAGCCGGCCGCGGTGGTCTCGTGGTTCTAGGCGTGCAGTCCGGAACCGTGCGACTGCTACGGTCGCAGGTTCGAATCCTGCCTCGGGCATGGATGTGTGTGGTGTCCTTAGGTTAGTTAGGTTTAAGTAGTTCTAAGTTCTAGGGGAATGATGACCACAGCAGTTGAGTCCCATAGTGCTCAGAGCCATTTGAACCATTTTATTTACTACACAAAGAAACGAAATCTAATAATGGTAACGGCAGTGGTGTGCATCTTACCAATAGTAACAAGCTCTATAGTAATTACAATCATAATGGTAATGGAGAGAACAATAACGTGTCGCCACCCCATTATAATGGTTCAAATAACAGAACTGGAGATTGGAGATGCCGGAAATTCGTCACCTGTTATTTATAAACGCAGACGACAAGATACTAGATACAATCCTGGCTATTTCCAGCACTGAAATAATCATCAAAATCAGTGGCACAATAATGAGCGAAGATACTGGCAACAAGACGTGGGAGTACACTCCCGTCATCTGGCGAGGTGAACACTCAGCAAAACGCTCCTGCACCCAGCAATACAGGGGAGTAGAACTGGCGTCAACACCCGCCTGTAAGACTGATGGCAGTTGTGTATATAATAGAGCCAGCACCTCAGGTGCGACAAATTAACAGCGACCCCATTGTGCCCTCGAATGACGGTTACAGAAGGAGTATGGGGCGAGACCCGTGAGTCAGTAAATTTAATAAAATACAACGATGAAACGGGTATCAGGGAAGAACTGTGTAACAAATATAATTAACGTAAAAACCTAATGCTGAAGTGAAAAAGTCTGGATTTTATTCTCCCGTTGGAGGCACCTCCACGAACATCATGTCTTTGGACGTACATAAAAATAGTTTTGGAACATTCACACCATATACCCTTACTGCCCAAAACTGTAAAATAGTAGGTGCTTTTGGCAATAAGTCTAAAAATGTCCGTGTAAAGACTCAAGCTTTAGTCGAGACAGAAAATGAAGCAATAACAAGAAGATTCGTGGTCGCAGAGAATTTATCAGTGAGCGGCATATGAGGAGTAGATTTTTTGCAGGGGAAGAATAAATTATCGACCTCTCCTGGGGCGAATGTATATTATATGTTGGTGAGAAAGAAATAAGCCTACCACTTATAAAGGGTAAAGCAGAACACCTTAGGTTATGTCAAGGTGTAAGGATTACATTCGTAGGTACTGAGGTACTGTTTAAAAACAACCAGTTTCCTTGTGTTTCAGAGGACATTAGATGACATTAGAAATACAATAATGTGCAGGATCGGAAACATCAAACTAGAGAAAAACTGGGCAGTCAACATGTTTGAATACTGAGCAACAAAATCAATCAAATGATGATCTATATAGGTGTACTACAGTTTTAAACGAAAAACCAGATTCTTAAAGGGTATATAATTATATATATTACTGAAGTCAGATCTTCAAGACATACTGCTGTTCTTCTTACTCTGTTCGTTGAGGCTGAAGTAAGGCAGTTACCAAAGAAATAAGTCGAATTGTTGAATGAGAGATTACCGGACCCTCTCTCTCACCATATAGTTGTCCTGTGCAAGCGCTTAAAAATCCAGGAGATAACGTGAGATTAGTGTTGGAACTGCTAAAAATAAATAAGATCTTGATACCAGTAAATATCAAACCCGCAAGTTTAGAGGAACAATTCCAGATATTGTATGAAGCAAAATTTCTCACTTCGATGCGCTTAAATTGGTCAAATGACTAGTTGAGCTCGCATAGTGTTCACGCAAATATACGACATTTATATTTGGTGGGAGAAGCTAACAGTTTTGGGTACTGTAATTAAGACTGAATGTCACTGCAGGAGTATTTATCACAGCGCTAGACACCGTTCTGCCTTGGAAACTGACTGATACGGTATTCCTACATGTAGACGATTTGTTAATTACTACACCCACTTGGGAAGGCCACATATAAATACTAGAAAAGATGTTGAGGAAATTCCAGGAAGCTGTAATGACAATTAACCTAAAAAAGGCAAACGGTGTTAAGGAAATAATCAAATTCTTAGGAAACAATGTATCTGCACAAGGAATACTACCTCATGTGGGAAAACTGGAACTCTCAGAAACATGCCACCACCTCACAACAAGAAACAGTTAAAGGCTTCTATCGGTTTCTTTAGGAGATTCATCCGACTCATTTGCTGATTAATTTTCTGAGGCAAAAGTTCTCTATGGGTTTCGACAAATGAATGTCAACAGTCATTTGACGATATCAAACAGGTTCTTCCGATTTCACAAGTTTTGCATCATCCAGATATGTCCAAAGAAGCATGATGCATCCTCCTGTGCCCTCGGCACGTGTCTGTTTCGAACTGAAAGAGCAGATAAAAAGTCATAAATGAGAATAATCGGCTTTTCCAGTTGGACCCTTTTTGGGAATGTGAAAGAGTTTACTTTGCAGCTGAACTCGAAGCACTGGCAGTCGTGTAAGCGCTAAATAAATCTGATTATTTTATTTATGGATATCATATAAAAGATTTTTGTAATCATTGAGCACTAAGTTTCTTGTACATTTATGCACACAAATCTTGTAAATTTTCCGAACTTACCGAAGAAACATCGTATTTTGAAGTCTTTTGGTTTGAGTATCCCACTTATAGAAAGTAATATCTTAACAAAACTAAACTCCGCCCGAACAGGCTATGAAGGCCCATGGTGACCTCCAGTGGTGGAAAAATAGATAATCATTACGGCAAAATATTGTAAGATAGCCCAACATCAAAAGTTGCATAACAATGTTCTGTTTTGTCGGTGGCATTCTCAAATTGTTTTATGGTGTGTCTGCACAAATTCTGTCTTTCACAGTTAATCTGGTACACTCATCACATATTGGAGCATTTCGGTATTAAGAAGTGTATACATAAACTTGGCAAATACTGATATTTTCCGAATTTTCGTCGTCATGTTGAAAGATTACTATGAATGTGTACGCTTTGTCAAAAGGCAAAGTCGATGAACACATGTCACCAGAACCTAGATCCAATTCTATCAAAGAAACCTCTGCAAATCGTGTTAGTTGACACCGACATATTTTACTCGAAAGCTCGTGGAGGCGTAAAATATCTTGTGGCTCCTTTGGATGTTTTTTCAAAATATGTGAAATTATATGCGATGAAATCAGTTACCTCGAGTCGCATAATAAAGAGAATTTTAAACGATTACATTCCTCACGTAGGCAAACCTGAAACCCTAATATCAGACAGTACTTTGAATTGTACAATCTACTGAATTACAAAATTATTCTCACATATGCATCTAATTAACAAACAAAAATTGATACATTTGAATAAAGGGTAGATAATCTTCCTCACTTTTCTATTTCTTATACCCCTGCTGAAATTATGTTCAGTCTGAGGGAACAAAATGAATGGCTTAATCCCCTACCCAGAATCCCACAGGTAGAACTCTCTTGAGCAGAAAAATAAGAGAAACTTTTGTGTCACTCATGCCCAAATGAGAATGAAGCACTATGACAAAATATTGCATACGACCCAAATTACAAGATTAGCGAAAAATTCCTACGTCGAACAGACCCAAAACCTTCCTTGCTGAAAAAACAGAAAATGTAAAAGGTAGAAGCTATTTACAGGACCCTACCAGATTATAAGTATTCCTTATGAATGTAGTTATCTTCTTACATACCTTCAGTCAAACCGTATTAGGTTTATATCCTTATGAGGATATAAAGAAATATGTTCAGTGATAAATACGAGTGTTATCCTAGAAAAAAACTTCTATCTTTAGTATTTGAGTATTTTCAAGCCCATATATGTGCTACTACTAAGGTGATATCAAAGTAAATGCTTTGTGAAAAAGTGTTCCACATCATTCAGCCAAGGACTGATGTTAAAATAAATTAATTTGAAATAGTGCATAGTAAAACATAAGTGGTTTACCATGTTAATATTTCAAAGAACTTTCTGAATACAGTACTTGTTTAAAATAGTTTGAAGCAATTGGAAGAATTTGTGTAAAGCAACACTTTAGTAAGAGTAAATATTTGAGCAATTATGTTCATTTAAAGCAGTATACACATGATAGATGCCATGAGCTGTGATCTTTTGTAATTACTGTGTACATTGTAGTAAAAAGTCAATTTTCATATTTTTAAATTTATAAGCACTTACTTATATTAAGATGTGCAAAAATGGATAATTTTTTTCATTAATGTGATTCAGAGAATTAGTACAATTTAGCAAGTCGAGTTTATGCCTACTGCAGATTTCACTTTTTGCATAATGTTTAATCTTCGCGATTAGCTTGAATACACGCAAGTACTTTCACTAGTCACAAAGAAGTAGTGATATACTTAGCTTTCATAAAGATTATAAAATACTACATAGACACACACGAACATGCGTCTAAATCTATGCCTCATGATCTTACAGCACGGCCACATGGCAGATACGATAGACAAAGGAAGAAACTCTGTACATAAACGAATTAAGCTACTATTATGTAAAGTACACTACTTTTAAACAACAGATAAAACACACACTGTTGGTTGTAGTGAAATGCTGACTAGGGCTGACACCCACAATGGTTAAAATTTGTGCTACTTGCAGTTGCTATGTAGAACGGAGCAAAGCGAATATGTGTTATCTCAAACTGTAGGCGAGTAACGATACACTATCTTGTGATGCGAAGTGTCAATCAAAAAAAATGTTCACTTGCGTTTTAAGAAGGGCACGCATTTCAGACGAACCTCGTCTCGTGCATATAACGTATTGTCTGCTGCGTGCAATGACTTCTGAAGCAGACTCTACCAGTGGAATGTGGCAATAGTAAACGCTTACTTCTGGCGGATGTCACACTATACTGGGAAAACAAATCAAAGCTTTATAAAAGCCTATATTGTTTACGCTCATGAAACACAATTACACATTGCGCAAGTCGGCGGTAATGGATAAAGAGGTGAAACATTATGTGAGCAAAAACAACAAATGTAGACGCAGTGCATTCATTAGCAAATCATGTTCAAGACAGCTTATTGAAAAACAATGCAAACACGGAAACTAGTAACCCACAGCAAAAATGAACAACAGACCGTTGTACAGTATAACACTATGTATATACTCGTATATATGTGAACTAATGACGTTCTCTCAAGGTCGCGCATGATAAAAAACCGGTAGTTTGTAGTACTGACACAAATGTGCAAATGTTTCATGTCAATACCTGAGCTGCTTGACCTGCTGTAACAGAACATCATGTATCCTGAGATCTGCTGTCACCTGACAACACTCCGGCCTATACACCACGATACTTGTCCACATCCGAGAGTTCGGCCATCAGCCCACGGCATTACCTTTGGCCGGGAGACCACTCGTCTCACCAACGCCAGTTGCCAGCACACTAGCATTCCATACGCAACAACACAAATCGTGTCATTGTATATGTATTCCCTGATATGAATAAAAAACTGAAAACAGTGTTAAAAAACATATGTGAGAGTTTGCAGTTAATAGGATCCATCTGCAGGGTCTCCGGTGTAAAAAGAAATTGTCTCTTGTGCATCATAACAAAAGGAAACCAAGAAAACGTCTCAAAAATATGTATAAATATAAAGAAAAGCATTAATACTGTTAATAATAAATGTACTTGTATAAGCTAGTGAATAACTGAGCAGCGAAAGAGTTAATACCTTGGTTGAGAATTAAATATTTTCATAACGTACGTGTATTTCATAACGTCTGTAGTCGTGGCAGTTCCTGTTCCGAAGGAACATTGCATCGTACTTTTGAACAACATAGGCACTGCAATATCGTCTTAAATATTTCGCTTTATTGAATGGTTATATTACAAATTTGAGTTATATAGAAAGAAACTGGCAGTCAAAAGCCTTTGCTGGAGTTTGTTCTCAGTTTCCGTGAGACCGCGAGCGAATAGGAGGGCAATAAAATGATCTGAACGAAAGTTAAATTTCAGACTTTAGCCAAACAAACGAAGCTTCCGTAGTTATTAAGTATAGAGGTACCATGAAATATTCGAATAGCTATAGTACCGGGCTAACTAACAGTGTCAAACATTTGGAATGAACTGATAACCCATGAGAACCTGAAGGACTGTGTCATTTCACATATGTAGAGAAAGTGTAGAATAATAGTGTCTCTGTGGTTAAATTTTGTGAAAGAGACCAGCAAGCTCGTCTGCTGACAAAATTCGAGGTGGCGTTCTGTGGTCCCTTTTCCTGTATAACAAATACATTTTAGAATATAAATATCTTATGACAATAATCAACGTAATATACCCAAAGAGATAACAGAAAAGCGAAGTGCACGTAATTAAACCAAGACAAATAATCTTTGTTTTGGCATATAAAATTGATAATATTATCAATGTTGAGCTCTGCGTGACTACGACTGTAAAAATAATTAGACTCATGTACTGTCTGGGGTAAAATCCTTCGTGTAAGCTATTAATATTGTTGAAATAATAATCAAGTTGGATTAAATATATGCCTTCCTATTGATTTTCAGGTACCCAAACCGTTAGTATAATGTGTCCATCTTTCATAAACAGAATCGAACCGCAATTTTAACAAAGTCATTGGTGAGCACCACTTTTTTTTACATTTTCATATTCTTACTATTTCCGAAATAGAGCCAGCACTATTTTTGTAAAGAAATCCGATTGCTTTTTCGACAGTGTACAATTTCAAAACAAATCTTTACCAAACAAATGATGAGCCTCAGCTATGAGTGTCAATATTCACTAAAAGAAAATTTCAAGTAAATAAATACTTTCTTAAAATAATGAAAAGCATATACAAACCATTACCCAGCGGCTTGTAGCAAAAGTAGCAGTAAACATTATTTCTTTGTCTGTTATTGGCTAACCACCTCAACGTGGATTTCAGTTAGAATTGGCTGGAAACTGCAGACCTTGTAGCATATGAACCCAACAGTAGTGTGTGTATGTCTCTATCAGAGTCGTCAGGCGCTTTTTCGCTGGTATTTCAGCAGATATTTGCCCTTTTGTTTCTGCATTGTGTAGCTGCTGTCAGCGAAAACACATAGTGTTCGTCACGTCTTTTATACGAAGGCCAGTGTCGACGGAAAGCGTCGGTTTTTTTCCTGTTACCAACAAAATATTTTTAAAATTCGGAATTTTACGTTACCTTTCGGTAAAGCCATCCCAGAAAAGTCTAGTACGATATCTGTATGAATTAACAGGGACAGTTAAACTCGAAGAATAGCCAGTACTCCGGCAGGAACAGCACTGCCCACTCTGGTCCTGAGTGCTACCGCCAAGCATGCCGCGTTACTGAGAATTAAAGGTACCCAAGGGACACACTTTGACTTCTGTAGGCTTTGAATACGTTGTAGTGTAGAGCACAACATGAGACATATTTCCTTATAAGTGTCCATGCGGCCGCTAAAGGGGTGAAAAACACCTCAAAAATTAATTTAATGTTTCTAAATGAATACCGTTGAAACGGCAACAGATACTAAAAGAAAAACATCTTCAAATTAGAGGTCTATGGCTTTTAATGTACGTTATGTACGTTACAATGGTGTAGCCAGATTTGTTGAAAAGTCGTTTTTTCGAAATGCCTTGCCCCACTAGTTTGTTTTTCATTTTGATATTTGACTAATAGCAAATAGTATAGCATTGTTGATATCAAATTCAATCATATATAATGAGTGGTACTCAATAGACACAGTTGTTAGATATAAGCTAGAAGTATCACGGTATACGTGCCCAGTATGTGTCCGATTCAATGCCAGTTGTCATGTTACGTTGTTTAATAAGTCTTTCACAGATAAATATTTTCTAAACGAATATTCTCCATGTATTTGTATTTTCGGTTTATATTTGATTTTTTCAAGCTGTAATCTTTCCAGTTTTAATTGTGTGCTCTTTGAAATTGTTTGTATATTGTTGTGGTGACAGATATGTTTGTGTCAAAAGAACGAGGTTGCACTTCTATTTTGTGTCCCAAATACATCGGACAATTGCAGTTACATGACAGGTGCAGAATGGAAGAGACGATTCCCCTTCTCTTTCTCTCCACTTCACCCAAGCGCACGGGCAGCGGAGTGGGCATAGGTGGTGTGAGGGAAATGCTTCGTGCGGGAACGCCTATAGTCCAATTAAAATTACTTGATAGTTGACGTCTGTCACTTGCCGCTACAGTATTGCCACATCTACTACCGGGTACTGTATGGTTTTCAGTGACACACAAACACGGCGGATCACTTCACAAATGCTGTAATGTGTATCACAGAGTAATATTGGAAGTGGTCGCAGTCATGTCGAACCGAAATGGGAGACGTACTTTCGAATGCTGATTTTAGGTGTCCAATGACCGAACTGCAGCAGATGACGGGTTTTGTAGCCCTGAATTTAAAATGATATCCAAACCTAATCACAGCCTCGTGATGTGAAATGTATCAGAGAAAATGTTGATCAAGAGCTAAAGTTACGATCGCTTTGTTCACGGAATTTACCGATGCAAAATTTTACTTGTAGTGGTAAAGGGGAAATGTAATTTCTCGGTGTCAATGATCACTGAAACTACACGGGATTCCAGCGTTACCATCCAATGAGCAGTTCTAGTGGGAACTTGCTTCAGTTTATAGGCAACACAAGCAGATTCCAAACGAAAAGAAAAAGATGACAAGAAAAATAAGAGCAAATAAAAAGCCGATACCATGATGAAAATCACTCCACGAAGTATTAAAAAAAATAGTACAATTAAACCAATTAATTGGATCAAAATTATAGTCAAAGTCTTTAGGTTACATTTACAAAAATGAAAAATTTCGCTGGACTTGATAAGATTCGAACCTTCGACCTTCTACACATCAGGTTTACACGCTAATCAGTATGGCTGTGTTCATGACACTGGTGTCCCAGTCGCAAAGATTAAATCACAGCCTTCGGAAATCTGTTTCACACAATGTCATGGAAAGCTTACCTAACGTAAACTGATCTTTGTGATTATAATAACTGTGTAAATGAGGCTGACTCGCGTCTTGTGCAGGAGGATCCAGTTGTGTTTGGGTAGTACTGTACATGAAACGTCTGTATTTCGTTATCATCTTTGTGGGTGTGAGTCTGTTGTTTTTGATGTGATTATTATGTCTCATGAAATACGAAATAAAAGGGCTAGAGCCACGATTCGGGATCCAAACTCATCAATAGAAAAAGTCAGACAAGGAATTGGGAGTAAACTAATTATTATGGCAGTTTGGCAACGGCGAACGTTTCGGGTGCAGTGTTGATTGCTCTGATTGAAGGAAATCAGTTGCAATGAATGCATTAATTGTGAAATATGAAGAAATTTTTATCATACAATAGTTTGTATCACTGCTTGTAATGCCAGCATGCCGTGTGTTTGATGTGTTGTCTATTGTTTCTCTCGGCACACGGCTTCGTGATTCCTAGTATACAGGGAAAATGTCGTTGATGCTAAAAATTATTTGACAGAAGATTTTGGTGGAAGATTTCATTAAAGGTGTTATTGATAATGACACAGTCATGGAAAGTCACACTACTTAAAGGGTTGAAGACGAAACTCCCATTTTAGATCCTGTTCTAACTGAGTAACATTATGGAGAAATGGTAAAATGTGATGAAAAAGCAATACGTGACACAGATCTTGAGTATAAATAAAAATCCATCGCAGTTTGGATCTCTGGTAAAAACAAATTTGAAACTGTTAAACATAGATACAGAAATGGCAGAGAGAGAAGTTCTGTATAAACGGGAAGCACTAATCTTTGCTGTTTGGATGAAAAATGAAAAATTGTTAGGTATTTCCAAGATTGAATAGATAAATTTAAGATTGCTGCGGAAAAATCATTATCGATACAGGATCTAAATGTAAAGATGTGGGCTTGACAAGGGACAGATTATGGCAATTTATCACAGGAGGGTTTCAGGGCTTCCTCCAAATGGTTTCATAATTTTAAAATAAGACACTGTTTCAAGTAAAATTAATAAATTCATCACTGTCCCGCAAGTAATAAATAAAGAAGAACTGAGGGAAAAATCTTATGAATTTGTGGAAACTGTGAAATCGAAAGTTGTGTAGATCGGAGAGGCTAATGTGTGAATTCTGACCAGTCAGGTTTCAATTTTGAAATGCATACTGGGCGAACATTATCTTTCAGAAGAAAATCAAAGATTGAAATTCTAGCAAACCCCTGAATGCCTTAAGGGGACATAGTACATGAAATTCGTTGAAATTTTGAAATGTTCTGTTTTCTACTCCAGAATGTACTATGGACTTTCCTGAACATTTGGTATATAATACATTAAAAACAGTCAATTGTGAGACCTTCAAATAATATTTTGAATGATGATGTGTGACTGTCAAATTTTGCAGCTACGCATATACTTCCACATTGGAGCAGTCATACCGTGCAAACTACACAGTCTAGAACACTGTGAATTACTTTGTTTCGTGTCTACTGCCACGTCTCAGAAGTTGGCATTACGAACAAACAAATCAGTCCTTTGTTTCTGATACTAGTTTTCGTTGAAAGTAGTGTGATTATCGGCTATTTGTTTAGTAACCTAACTTGTATTGCTTTTTATATGTAAATAAAATGACTAAGGGCAAAAGTAACTTCAAGAAATGGGGGCAACTGATATGTGAGACTTTCTTTCATATAATATAAAATGACGAAAAGCCATGTCACGCTTTGTGTCCACCTGCACCAAACACTTGGTGTAAATATAGGCAAGCTGAATTTTCTGGAACCCTGCACGAATTTACAAATAAACATTCTCATCCTTTGGCAGTAATGGAGGCAATCAACCCTATTTACAGAGATTTGGCAAATACTGATCTACTAAAGAAGTGTTTACAAGTGAAGACCCATAATGTGAATGAGTCCTTGAATAACGTTATGGTGCTGTGTGCCTAAAAATTTATATTTTGTCCGTATGACTCTGGGAACTGTATGAGCTTCGTGTACGTGAAGCAGAGTTAGCTGCTTAGCAAATGACAAAAAAAGCAATACAGAAAATAAGGAGACAAGCACTAAGCTGTTGTGAAACTGACGAAAACACATACTATGGGCCAGGGCAATTCAAGTGCATAAAAGGCGCAGAAAGTATAAGAATTCTTTATAAGAAATGGTAATGAGAAAATTTAAATCTCAATATCTCTGAACTACATTTTTTTGCAATAAATGACCCGTTTTCTATAAAAGTACTGATGGTAGAGACATGAAATTTTCACAACATCCAAAGTGTGACATTCAACACGTATGAAACTACAATAATTTAAAAAATCATGAGTTGTTTTGTTTTTATATTCATTTATTTACAAAATTCTGTCAAAAAATTGAGTGTTTGAAAAAAAGATAACATGCCCCACAATACAATTTTAGTAATAATTCTAGTTCAGTGTATTTAGAAAGGTGCATTCAATAATTATGGAAAATAGTAAGTTAGTGTCTTAAAAAGTTTCCTAGATAATGGGTCACAAAATTCGATAATTTAACGTTAGTGGCAGAGGACATGCCATGTCCTCTTAATGCATAGTTATACAATACAGTCCATTATATCTGTTAGTAGAAATTTAACGTCATTCTTGCTCATAGTTTTCAAAGTAAAAGACCAAAAGATTTATATAAAGCAGTGTTCGATTCTATGTCCAGTAAATTGACAAGGGAACTCGTAATGAAGTTCTTTGAACAGTTTTATATACCTAATGTGAATAAAATATATCTCCTGTTTAGATTTATGGACCGGGTAATACAAAAAATTATTTAACACGGTTGATAAACACGGAAAGAGGTGAATATTTTTACAATTCCTGCCGGAACGACACGTATTATTCAGCCATTAGACGTATATACCTTTCGCCCTTGGAAGAATTTCTTGAAATATTTTTCAGGCGTAATTGTGTTATATAACAAATTACGAAGTTAACTTGTGTTTAAGAGATAATATTCTAAAAGTTCAATGCCTCATTCACAATCATTTATCTTCTCCCGGATTCATCAATCTTTTTCAAGAGCTATTGACTAGAAAACACCTACATGTAAGACACCTGTGTATTTTTACTTTAAAAACCGTGATCTTGTTTGTGACTCCATCCAATTCGTAGTGCTTAGTGTACAAAATAAAAGTGCATTCAGCAATTTTTTTTTTTACCTTGACGGTACCGCGCTTCCTCATTGTTGTACAGATTTACAATAATGTTTCAAGAATAATGTACAAACCATTAACAAATAGAACACAATTAAATCCGAAAAAGACTACAACTTGAAAATAAAAACAAAAAAGTACATCAAATATAAGAAGAAAACGCCAATACCATATGAGGCACTTTATATGCCATAAAATTAAAAGAAAAAATATATAGAACAATATATGAAGCATATACACTTTGAATATATTTATATGGGAAATCCTTTCAAACAATCCAACATTACAACCGGCGTTGTAGCGTACATATATCGGGCAAACATACAGCAATACACTGATATTTCTAGTTTATATAAGACTAATGCGTCTCGGGAATATCACTTCATCATATATGATCGCCCATTAACGATGCTATACATTTTGCTATTAGTCAAACGTCGAAACGAAAAACAATGTAATGTCAGAAGGGCATTTCGAAAAAGAATGTCTTTTGCGACAGATCTGGATACACCATTGTAACGTACACTAAAAACCATAGACCTTATAATTGCAGTTTTTTATATCTGCAACCTTTTCAACAATATTCATTCATAAATATTAAGTTCAATTTTTTCAAGCGGTTGTTTCGCCTCTTTAACCGCTGTGCTAATTTTTCTCTACGCTACAACATATTCAAAGCCGATCCACATCGGAGTGTATCCCATGCGTGAGTTTACTTGCGAGTTGCTCCTGGACTGCTGTTTATTCTTCGTGTTTTACTTTTCCTGTTAACACACATCGACAAAACGAATACCACAATACAATAATTTGGGAGCCCCTATCGAACGAGTACGAAAAATTCCAATTTAAAAATAATTTTCTTTATAATAAGCAACATATGCAATGGGCACGTGAGGAGGGGCCCTAACCACATCCTCTGAAATACCTAGTCCCAGAACATCCACCCAGTCGTAGTTGTATGTGAGGAGAGTAACATTATTTATGCCATGTGCGTGATCTGCGGGAACGTCAGTTCGTAATGGGTGACATGCAGATTGCTAGACGAAATAACACTTCCCATATAAGCCTCTTAAGCGTTTGTGTGTGATCCTCTGCTTTGAGAAGTGAGAGAGCAATCGCAGATCGAGTGACAAATTGTCAATGTGAAGTGCAATGAGATCTTAGATGCCGGTCAGGAATGAAAAATGGCTGAGTCCTCAGAACATGATGCAGCCATTATTAACTGGTGACCTACAATTTTCCCGGTGAAGGCTTGCTAACTACAATAAAGTGCGTTTGGTCTTATCTTCGTTGAGACTTTTGGGTGGTAAAAAATATTTAACAAAGATGTTGAACAGTAATTTGGTTGGCCAGAAGAAGAACATGAACTGGTCAATCGGATGTATGGCCACTCCCAGGGATATGGGTCTAGATAATGTGAATAGACTCCACACTGCCACATAAACATTCTGTAAGACTTCTACACTGCATCTTGTGCTGCACTGCAGGCAGCACAGACATTGCCTGGTAAATGAAATACAGCTCACTCATCAATGTTGGTCTCTCTATTCCACTTGTCCCTTATCAACCATTATTAGAAACACTAGTAACGACCCTGAGAATCCTCTCGCTGATAACGAACGGATTGTTATTTTATCTCACTAGTTATAGCAACATATGAACTGTATTTGTAGATCAGTGTTCAATAGTATTTTCATTCAAAACAATGTTCATGACTTACATAATTACGTTGTTGCGGCTGAAACTCCAAACTCTTTATTAAATAAGCAAATGTTGCATTCAGCTGCAAAATTATGTACTTCAAAACAGGTCTACAGTTGTGTAGTTGCAAAACCATTCCTATCCGTTAGTACTGGGCTTTTAATTTACTATAGCGTTTGACTACCACACCTTCTTCTTCTTCTTGCGTTACGGCCTCTGTAGGACCACGGGTAGCCCCATCGTGGACTGCATTTTCCTCTTCTTCTCCCAGAACCTCTTCATTCTTTCTCTTCTTGTCTCCCACTCTTCTTCCGAGATCTTCAGTGACCGTTTCTCCTGTTGGCTTGTCAGTCTTTTCCTGTATTCTTCACTGTCATTGATCTCTGCCATATTGGTCGGTGTATATTTGTTCCTCCAATTTTCCTTTCCTTCGACCTTGATCCCCAATTCCAACCAGTCCTTCCGAAGTTCAACAGCCACTTGGTTCCTGTCTTCCCTTGTCCTCCCTGTTGTTTCCCACACTCTCTTCGTCATTCTTTCCATACTCATCGTAACTACATGTCCAGCAAACCTTGCCCTTTTGAGTCTGATTTCCCCGGATATTGTTCGCATGTTCCGTACAATTCTTCCCTAGATCTTCGCATCCACCTCTCTCCACCTCTTTTGGGACCTAGCATTTTTTCACTATTTTTCTCTCTTATTTCTCTAGTTGTTATGTCCCATTTCTTCCAAGTGTCATCGTCTCAGCAGCATATAATACAGCGTTACTCACGGTTGCCTTGTAGTGGCTCATCTTTCCCTCGGTGGATGTATTTTTTTTAGTGTATGTGTCTCTCGTCATGAAAAAGGCTGACCTCATCTTCTTTATCCTCTCTGTTATTCCCTCCTTGCTTCTGTTCCTTCCTGTTATAAATTCTCCCAGGTATTTAAATTTGTCCACCATTTGCACAGTGCCTTCCGGTATTTAATATCTATGTCTTGTTACAGGCGATCCTCAGTCCCACCTTCCTGACTACCTTACTTAAGTTGTCGAGTTGTGTCTTTGCGTCCTCTTCCGTCTCACTTACTATTGCTATGTCATCTGCAATGGCTAGGCAGTCCATTTGAGCCCTGTTGTCCTTTTTGTCCTCCACATGAGTCTTTGGTATTCCCATTTCCTCGTTATTGCTCTCCACTGCCTGATCACTTCGCCCACTGATATATTGAACAACAATTGTGACAATCCATCTCCCTGTTTAACACCAGTCTTGATATCAAATTCTTCTGACAGTGCTTCTCTGAATCTCACCCCTGCTTTTGTGTCTGTCAGAATTTCTTTTATGAGTTTATGACTACCACATACCAAGAGAGTCACCACTTTTACCACGTTAAAAGGATTTCTGTTCTATTACCTAGTTATCCCGGACAATCGTAATAAAATATCTTTCTTCGGAATATTCTTATTGACGTGGAGACGCCGCTCACCGCATGTAGAATGAGCACATCAAAAATTTATAAAATAAAAGATTAAACCCTAATATACTTGACACTCATAACAAGGTGCCAACGGAAATCACTTATGATCCTGTAAGACCATACGGTGCCGAACGATACAGCTCGGAATTAATACACATACTGGAATATGGTGGATTTCTCCGATACTTTTAAAACATGCCTGCATTTCGAAGAATGAAAAAAATCTGGTGACTAGTCCTCGTAAAACCTATTATTTATTACATAAGAGTCCAGTTCAGAACAAACAAAACCATCTTGACATAAATCTTAGTTTTCTGTGTTCGCCTATACGAACAAAAAAGACGTTCGTTAAATGGCTCGGCAACAACACCTCTCGAGATTAACGTAGGAAATATGTTTGGAATTGATGAAGAAAGGATAAAACTGGAGTTTCCCACAATCACTAACGCAGAAGGAGAACTCTCGAAGTCACACATGCCTACTACGAATTTAATTATTTCGATAGCACACGATCAAGAGAAATATGATCATGCATCTAAGAGTTCATTCTAGTCAAGATCACAAGTCGGATGCGGTTACGTTGGAGGCTATGAATGGATGTGGGAAACAGGTCCAACCCGTGGGGGTAAACCGCATGAAATCCAGTAAAATTCGTTACAGGAAATTGGAACTGGTGATACTAATATTCCTTATGCTCGTAGAATTGAGCTGTCTTTGCTAAAACGTATTATTAACCATAAAATACAGGTTTGGCGCTGCATGGGGTCCAGTACCACACAGAGGACGATCGTGATTCTACCAAACGTATTTCTTCGAGAACAAAATTAGCAGGCCGCTTTTACATTATGATGGTAAAGCTCACTGACGGCGATGGAAAGAGGTTATAATGTAAGAAACTCAAAATCACAAAGAAACAACGTATCGGACAATCAGTCGTGGATGACTCCAAGTCCGCTACCGTTAAAATTTTGTTAAGGTAGCACGGTACGACCATATGGAGTGATACTACTGAAGAACGAGAACTGCCATATCCCCACATAAGAGCTTCAACGCTGTCTAGAAAAGTGCGTACGAATCTACTGGTATCCACTGGCGAATAGTACCGTATAACCATAACTGGTCATTAACTGAACGTAGAAGTGGTGAGAGTTTCACATCTAACTGTTCCGGCGTAAATTCAAGCGCCGGTACGACGGGCAAAGGACGTTAGAGCAGAGGGGGCTGTGAGACGACGTCAGCCAATAGCATGCTGACCGACTCCTCTGTAGGACGACAACCTGACAGCAGCGGCCCCTACACCAAGAGGACGCAAGCGCGGCGCCACCTGGCCGCAGCCCAGTGGATGTCTAGCCATTCCACGAACACTATAGCAGTGACTTCTGAAGTGTGTTGTTTCACTTGTATTAGGAGTTGTATATATGTTTCTGTATTCCTCAAAAATTAAGTATTGTCATTTATCTTACTATAATAAAAATTCAGTAACACAATTTGCTTCAATTGTTGTCTAGCGATCCGAGAAAGCAGGTTTCCTAGGCACCCCATATTCAATACGTAGAGAGGACGCAACAGTAACGATACCATGTCCCACAAACGGTAACCCGAAGTACACTCAAACGATGATGCACGAGAACAGCCATATTCCCACATGAGAGCTTCAAAGCTGCCTAGAAAAGTGCGTCGAAGAACCAGCCTCTGAGTGTCGTTTGAATAAGGGGTCCCACTTTTTGGATGGGGAGTGGACAGCGCCAATGGGACAGCCAATCGATTGCAAAAAAATTCGAAAATACACATCCACTCTTCAAAAAATTGTTTCAAATGGCTCTAAGCACTACGGGACTTAACGTCTGAGGTCATCAGACCCCTAGACTTAGAACTACTTGAACCTAACTAACCTAAGGACATAACACACATCTATGCCGGAGGCAGGAGTCGAACCTCTGACCGTAGCAGCAGCGCGGTTACGGACTGAAGCGCCTAGAGCCGCTCGGCCACAGCGGCTGGCTATCCACTCTTCCATATCATACAGACGGACAATCAGGACCTGGTAAAGAAAAAGGAAGCACCTGTTCATCTCAACAGAAATAAAACATAAATGTCAGATTGTATCCTTTTCGCCAACCTTCTCGAAAACTTGACACTGAGACAAACAAAATTGTGACATAAGCTAGTCTTGAAATCATAAATTACGAAAGAGAAGGGAAAGACGTACCCTTTTGTAGATATCAAATATTAGAAATCGACCACTATAAACAACAATAAAAATAGCTTTTACCACAAACGACACTACAGCAATGAAAAGCATATATTTACGATCAGTTGCAGTTTTTTCTATTGTGGAATATCCTAAAAGATTTTAGCAAACTAAATTAAGTCACTATTTACGTTTTCTTCTTTTAAATGTGAAAATAGGACATCATAAACTTATTGTGATCTTTCAGCCAAAGTATTAGTGAAGGCTGGCCGCTGTGGTCGAGCGGCTCTAGGCGCTCCAGTCCGGAACCACCCTGCTGCTACGGTCGCAGGTTCGAATCCTGACTCGGGCGTGGATGTATCTGATGTCCTTAGGTTAGTTAGGTTTAGGTAGTTCTAAGCCTAGGGGATTCATGACCTCAGATGTTAAGTCGCATAGTGATTGGAGCCATTTGAACCATTTTATTAGTGAAAGCTCTTTTCCTTGATGACAACAACACACAAGATGAAGAACAATAGCGCCAACTAGAAATTCAAGGGCCCTACGGAAGCCACAAAAGGGTAATCTGTTCGCAGAAGTAGAAGGTATCGCTAAAGTTAAACAGAAAAAAATCAGAAATTGTAAGTTTCTTACAGCCCGACGTAATAATTAGGTATCAGTGTAGCGGCTGTAAGTTGTCTTGTTTGGGACGCACAGTAGTGTCTGGCGAACTCACTATCTCGTAAGAGGTGCTATTCACACCTGTGTAGTCGTTACGTGTATCAAATGATAGAGGCCCCAATATTAATTATGTATTTTAGCAAAGTTCAGAGTGTCAAAAGTCTGCCTTATGAAGTGCTACGTGCTAATAAATCAGCGTATTTGTGACTTAACCGTTAAACGCTATTAGTGAAAACCATACCTGATTGTGGTGGTGGTAAGTTCCTATGGGACCAAACTGCTGAGGTCATCGGTCCCTAGGCTTACACACTACTTAATGTGACTTAAACTAACTTACGCTAAGGACAACACATAAACCCACGTCCGAGGGAGGGCTCGAACCTCCGACGGGGGGAGCAGTACGAACCCTGACAACGCGACTGAGACAGTGGGGCTACCCCGCGCGGCGTCTGAGTGTTGTTGGTATCCATCCTCTCATTTGACGTCAGTGCTCCTTTCTGACCTCCAATATATCGACTACATTCAAAGGGTTTATCTACTGCCATCGTGAAGACAGGAAAGAAGTTTAAGGAAGAGATCCTCCAATGGTACACGTCACAGAGGACTTAGATCGCGACGCCATCATCGGAGCGAGCTTATCCACTCCACCGCAAAAGAAAAAACCACAGATGGTATGCAAGCAAATGTTTTGTCACGCCTCCAGAATTTGTCAAGATCGGCGTTGGACTGATTTGATTGATTATATGGACAGCGAACTTTTGTTATGTTTGTTGGTACGGTATGAGTCGAACAATATTGATGCAGAGGACCTTTCACGTGGTCTATTACTGGATAGCTAAGTAGAATAGAATTTCATGAAGCCCGAAGGTAATCAAATGGATAAACGTGTAGATTTTGATTCAAATACATAAACGTCAGCCACACTGACTACGAATGTTCAAGAATCGGAAGTGAATGACTTGAATTGTGCCTTTTGGATAAAGCTTGTCCAAGGAGTACTAACATGAATTCTAATATAAGAAAGATTGATGCTGGCATGAATTGTGATATTCAAGAGACGGGTGCTAGGATCACTAAAGAAATGATAGTTTCGGGGTGCGACCTTGCTCTGTTATCAACGCACAAATAGAATGACCTGAAATCTGAGTTAGATTCGCGATGAGAAATGTTGAAACTCAAACCGTTAGTCTAAAAACGGAATTAGATGAACACATGTGACATTGTCAGGAGGCATCTAACGACACAGCTAATCTCATTGCTAAAATTAAACGCGACTGTGTACAAAACGCAATGAAATGTTTTTAATTTGCCTCCGCGTAAAACTAAAGTCATATGGCATGAATTTCTGGGCGACCCCGAAGGGCAAGTTCAGGGATATTCAGGCCAATACACTGCACTCGAAACTAAATTTAACTGTATTACTGAAGCCACCGTCAATCGCGGCAGTAATGTGGAAGGGTTTGACGACGAAATATTTAAAGAGAAAAATTACGGATGTTTTGAACAAAGATGTCATGATTTTATACCAACGGTACTACACCATGGATCTAACGGTTAATCTAGTTTGCAAAAATTTCAGGAAATACACACACATCCTATTGCTACGATGGAACAGTCCCTTAATGCTTTCCCTTCTGCATACTCTGAAGAACATAAAATTGAAATACGCATAAATTATTTGAAATATGGAGCACATATACCGGGAAGAAAAGCCTCTAAAACACGTACAACATTCGAAGGATTTGCGGAAACATTTTTGTGCAAATATTGGTCACAAAGCTTCCAGCAGAAAATTATAATTGATTTAATGTCGCCACCGATATATGATCTAAATGAAGGCAAAACGAGTGCTTTTTTCAAAATCACTTAAATAAAATCGTTTAACTGGAGGATCCGGTAAACGATCATGATTTAATTCAACTTTTAATTAAAATACTGCCATTCGCTTTGCGGGAAAGACTTGCTGCGATGCCGCAACGCGATTTTGAGGAAGTGTTGCTGACGCTCGACCGCATTGGGGTCATTAATGACGAACCCCGAATGCAGGAAGGAAAGCAAAATAATCGACGCAATCAAAATTCGGGCGTACAGCAGCAACAACACTACAATTATAGTAATGAGCAGCGTAATTGGAACCGGCGGGAAGGTAAACATAGTAGGAAGGTTGATAATCAGAATGTGAGTGAGCAACGCCGGCAATATGGAGAACATTTCCGGCGACGGCACGATGGCGGAAGTCGCAATAAGTTACCTATAAGATACAATCTTCAGTTTATCTTCAGTATTCTTCTGGAAGATAAGGTGGATAGATCACGTAACTAATGAGGAGGTATTGAATAGGATTGGGGAGAAGAGAAGTTTGTGGCACAACTTGACTAGAAGAAGGGATCGGTTGGTAGGACATGTTTTGAGACATCAAGGGATCACAAATTTAGCATTGGAGGGCAGCGTGGAGGGTAAAAATCGTAGAGGGAGACCGAGAGATGAGTACACTAAGCAGATTCAGAAGGATGTAGGTTGCAGTAGGTACTGGGAGATGAAGCAGCTTGCACAGGATAGAGTAGCATGGAGAGCTGCATCAAACCAGTCTCAGGACTGAAGACGACAACAACAACAATAAGATACAATCTTAGTCCACGGATGTAAGCACATCATTGTTCGATAAGATGCGTTTAGATTCGAGTAAGACTTCATTCGAAGAAACACAGCCACATAACTGGTCAGAAAGCGTTATTAATGCTATATCATATGACAATGACCTCGACATAAGAGAATATTTATAGCGGGATCGCGATGTAACTCTGGACTTGGCCTGAATACCTATTAAACCAGTTCAAATACGTACATTAAATTTAGAATGGTCTTAGAAAGAGGTAGTCACTTGATCGCAGTTTCACAGAAATTATATTAGAAACTATGCAGTATTGCGAGCTTTTCTGTGTTTCAAGCAAATAGTGTGAGAATTATTAGCGCGGCTGGAAATAAGAATTAACCGACTAATCACCAGACATTTTTTAAGTTTTCCATCGATGGCAGATAATTTGAACAAATCGTATTGTTAATTTCATCTTTACCTGTAGATTTCTTGATTGTCACTGACTGGCTTACGGGATATAAATGTAGGTCGGATTTTGGGAACAGTAGGTTAGTTATTCAAGATTGAAGAAAACAGGTGGCAGTGTATTTTAAAAGGTGCGCAGATGTTTTCAGTTAAAAGTAGAGCCTTATGGTCTAACCATGTCCCTCCAGCTTTAATGCGCTCGGTGGATGAAGGTTTAAGCGGTAAATTGCTGCAGAAGGTGGTTCCCTATGTCGCCGACATTTTTACTGGAAGCAAGACATGGATACTGTGAATGCAGAACTAGGAGAATTGAACATGGCAAATGTTACCATGAATTCGTGTAGAAACAAATAAAATCTTTGAGTACACTGCAACAACGGATGGAACCGCACCCGACCCAGAAAAATTGAAAGCCGCTAGAAAGTTTGCAAGGCTAAAGTGCCGAATACAACTTGAAAGTTTGTTAAGAGTTTGTGAATGTTATCGTCGATGTCTTGGAGATGACTGTCTGTCAGCACACTCACTATTGAAGTAATTGAATATAAATGCAATGTGAATATAAATGTAGGAACAACAACGTAATTTCAATTTTATCGGATAAAAATTATATCAAGCTAAATTTTTGTACAATCCAGATTCATCAAAGAAAGTTTTACGAGGTCTGACAGAGGTGATTATGCTATAGGTGTTGAGATGTAACAAATGGCCAAATAGAACACTGTACAGTCGAATTTGCAAGTCACTCCTTAAATCAAAGGAGAAAGTAACCATACAGTTACCAACTGTGAAACTATAGCGATTGTCTGGGAATTTCAGAAATTTCGCTTCTGTCTACTAGGAAGGAAAACGATTGTTACGACAGATTAGAAGGCCTTATCTTTCTGAACGAGTTGTCGCCTAATGTTCAAGCGTCTGATACACTGGGCGTTAAGTTTACAAGAATTTGATTTCGAAATTCGCTGTTACTCAGGACAAGTCATTATCGTTCTGAACGCACTGTCACGACTTACTGATGAGATAGGAGTGACGAATGCTGTACTTCCGTTACAGAGAGATATACATATTAATGTCATCAAGAGCGTTGCACAAAAGAAGTTTCTTGAGAACTTATTACGTAATGTTTCAGCAGAACAAGACACAGACGGTGTATTAAAGGGACGTACGACCACCCTAATGAATTCAGATCTGCAGTATCATATTTAAGGCAATATCACCTAAAACGTCAGGATATTTTGTACTAACGATCAAATCTGAATTCAGACAACTGTACATTACGTATGTCACAACATGCAACACTTGATCTGATTAAATATGTTCACGAGACCTACGGATATTCAGGCCTAAGTAAATGCACTAGGAAATTGTAAGAATATTTCATACTTAATAACGCAGCAAAAAAGAGTATGTGCAGCACTAAACTTATGTGACTAGTTTCAGAAGACTAAGGCTCCTAGTGAGCAACATAAAGAATACGTGCACAGTATAACACCTGAGAAACCTGGCCAGATCCTTTCAACCAATTTCAACTGTTACCACAAGCTAAAGGGAATTTCACGCAGATAACGGTACTGCTGGAACTAATTTCAAAATATGTTCATCCTTATCTAAACCTAACATCTGCATCATGATTAAGAAATTAGAAGAAGGTTGTTTCCCAAATGTGATCAAACCAGTGTGCATTGTCAGTGAAAATGGGCACAGCACAGATGAAAATTGTGGAAGATTTTCATGGAAAATCATGGCATAAAGGACATTTTATTTTCATCTTACCACCCAGATGTGTTATATGAGAGCTTAATTACTTCGTGCATATTGTGGGAAACATTATAGTAATTGGTATACAACTCCTCAAGACTTCGATACAGCGCTGAACGGTTTATGTTATGGTAGACTGGTATGCCACCATGCGCAGATTTACTCAATCAAAAGTTGTCCTGGTTTTTTTTTTAACACCATCCGACAAACACAAAAAACCGGAATCCCACGTTATGAAAGGTTGCAACAAATTTTACAACACATGAAGAAGAAAGCTAATGTTCATAAACAGGAAATTAGAATACGATATATATATAAAGTAAGTGACTGAATTCTCGTCAAGTCTCATACGAAATCTTCTAAGGTCAAACATGAAATAAAAAAAATAATCATTACTATTTTGGCCCTTAAGGATTAGAAATACTGTGTATCCCAATTGCTTTGAAGTGGAATACATTAATCCAGGTAAATATTAGCGGTTACAGAATATAGAAGATATTTAACTGTACCACAAAAAGGATGATCTGAAATCGTGTGCGTCGAGTTTCTCAAGTAAACAGACAGTTCTATAAGACTAATTACGTTTTACTATACAAGATTTTTGGTAAATAAAAGAATAATATTTTCGTCTGCTCTGACTTCCATCCTACAGACAGTGACTGAGCCGACGGAGACATCACAGCAGTGCAATTTATATGAATTATATTATTCTGTGTGAACTTTTTGAATCAAGTGCTTTAGAAGGAAAACGTCCAAACGTATTTTCATGCATCTGACACACACACACACACACACACACACACACACACACACACACACACACACACTGCCCGAGAAGCGATATACCGGAGGTTTAACGCTGCAATTACGTCACAGCGGAGGTATGCTGTAGCTGACGGCAGTCTTTGATGGCTCAGGTTCTCCACGTTCCAGTCCACTACAGCAGCGCCAACAACAAACTGGGTCATCCTACCGCACTGTTCGCTACCCTTTGGCTGCGCCAGCGGTCGGCGGCTGCAAACATCCACTCGACCTGTCAACACTGCGCTCTCCGGATGCTTCAGGGGTCAACTGACAACCCATCGCGTCGTAAGCCAACATGAATTCTGCGTGTGTCTTTCATTTCAACATACAGCTTGTACAGTGATAGAGCAAATGGCCTGTTCAAAAAGAGGATGTTTACGAGTGATTCAATGCTTCGATTAAAACGAGTGCATCAATTTATAAATAATTCCAAGCATATATCAAGGTACTTCATAAGTAATACTTAACTCTTACATACTTTTACCTTTGTTTACTATGAATTCATATAACGATTGTCGTAAGGAACATAGATTTTTCTCTTATTTGCGTTGGTTAACTTTGGAAATAAACTTTGCTATCTTCAATTTTTTTGCGTTCTTCTCAAGATATAAGCTTAATACGTACCCGTAATGTACACAGTAGATGATGCCTTGTAATTTCTTTTTATGTTTGACACTTCCAGTTTCATTATAGTTATGCAAATTTACGAATATACATGCTTTGCCAGCTTTTTCATTTCACATATTGTTAAATCAGACTACCTTTAGGAAGACTACGATCATTGAGGCTCATCAGTAACAAGCTTCCATAGATTTCATCCTGTCTGCTGATTTGTTAGTCGATTTTGTAATATATTTACTAAAACATTTTGTTTCATTTCTATGTTTAATAAACTTGCTACTTAACTTGCAATACATTTACTCTCATTTCGCATAAGTGGAATGCTCCTGCACGCTCGTTACGTATGTCAAAAGGTAGAGGCCACAATATTAATGACGTATTTTATAAAGGTTAAAATGTCTAATTTGTGTCTTATTGAGCACTACATGTTAATAAAGCAGCATATTGTGACTTACCGTGATTACACTGCTTACGAAGAGAAGGAAGTGAGAGAGATATTGGGGCAAAGAGCTAACTCTGGGGAAGGGATCACTTAGTGTATTATGCTAGAATGGCAGTAGGACTGCGATGCAGATATGGCAGGAGGACGCGTCAATAATTGCTTTCGTAGAGTAATGGTAAGACTTCAAATGAAACACATTCTATCCTCTAGGCTTATGATTCTCATGTGTCCCACTCGCCGACAGAGGCTCCCAGAAATTAAAAACCAGGTAGGCAACAAATAGTTAGTTTTAAATAAACACACATGAAGTCATTTCTCCTTCCAGGAGCTTGATTTAGTACACCACAAAATTGGAAGTTCGCTATTTAGTCTTAGTCTCAGCGAAGATATACCCAACATAAGCTTAATAACGAAAATCCTAGTTATGGATTCAAACGAAATTGGAATTTTAGTTAGACGACACGACGATGGCACAAATACGAATGTCGACAATTTTCCACGCTGCAGAAGCCAAGTCACGGCGTAGCTCGAAGATAGCTGCTTGCTGACCCGCGAGACGGAGGGTCCCGGCTGGGAAAGCGGGCATTGGAGATCAGATTTCTCGACGATTTCATGGTAGTCTCTGAAATCAAGAACCACGGCAACCTTCAGTGCTTTGGCCCAGAGAGCTCATCCGGAAGAATACTCTGGCACCGCCGGGCGCTGGCGTAAATACAGTGGGGAGGCGCCAAGATACTGCCGGACATATTTGGGTACACTTGACACTGCAGACGCACGGATGTCGGCGGGGATGACACAGTATGCTTCATCTTAATGTCAGTATCAGTGTAGTACGAGCTAAACATAGCAGCGGAACAGGTATACGGGAGAGAACTGGAGATTTCATTCACAGAAATAGGATGAGAAAGGAGGGACCTACCGTTTAGAATTAATTGTCTAAATAAATAGAAGCTTACACATGTATTGAGCTTCATGTGGTGGGGCATCAGAACCGAGACCTTATTTAGTACACCGTCCAGACGACACAGGAAGAAGTCTAGACGTTTACTATTTTCCTGAATATGGACTTTCTCGAGTATATGAATGCCATTTCTTTCTTAGTGAACGTGCGGTGCTAATTGCGGCACAAAGTTTGTGAATGCAAATTACGTATTATATCATTACAAATCACTGTAAAATTTCAAAGAAATTTAGAAATTATAAGATTTTGATTCTTTAGTCCGCTAAAAGTTTTCTTCATTCCTGGAACATCTGATGGATCTGAAGGCCACTAGCATGGGGCTATCTGTTTTGAAATACTTTACAGCTACAATTTTTAAATGCGTTAAGCAAACGGAAGTAACAGTTATCATAATTCTTAACATGTAATCTGGGGTGAAAGTAAATGAAAGAACGAGATTTTATTTGTCGGATGGTAAAAGAAGTATGTAGTTAAATTATGTTACCAAGTAGAGCTATAATAGTAATTAGGGAATTACATGGAAAAGTTATTACTGTGAAAACAATCAGTAAATATAAATATATAATTGGACATACAGCAAATAATTAATAATTGGGGGTTTACTTTTGTTTATAGGCAGCAGGCTTTTTTTAAATTAGAGCAATAATAAAATAAAGAGAAGGAAATCGCACCTTAGATTGACACAGTAACGCTGAGACCAGAAAATTCCAAAAGCGAACCTTCCTAGAGAATTGAAGAAATTTATTACATCCTGTTACATATATCTCACAAAACGACCATGACGAGAGATGTTGTAGCTCTTAAAGATGCTTACCAATAGTCACTGTTTTCATGTACCAGTCATGAATTCAAATTTAATGGGGATATATACTCTACTGGTCACTAAAATTGCTACACCAAGAAGAAATGTAGATAATTAACGGGTATTCATTGGACAGATATATTATACTAGAACCAACATGTGACAACATTTTCACGCAATTTTGGTACGTAGATCCTGAGAAATCAGTACCCAGAACAACCATCTGTGCCCGTAATAACATCCTTGATGCGCCTAGGCATTGAGTCCAACAGAGCTTGGATGGCGTGTATAGGTACAGCTGCCCATGCAGCTTCAACACGATACCACAGTTCATCAAGAGTGATGATTGGCGTATTGTGACGAGCCAGTTGCTAGGCCACCATTGACCAGACGTTTTCAATTGGTGAGAGATCTGGAGAAAGTGCTCGCCACGACACCAGTCGAACATTTACTGTACCCAGAAAAGCCAGTACAGGACCTGCAACATGCGATCGTGCATTATCCTGCTGAAATTTAGGGTTTCGCAGGGATCGAATGAAGGGTAGAGCCGCGGGTCGTAACACATATGAAATATAACGTTCACTGTTCAAAGTGCCGTCAATGTGAACAAGAGGTGACCGAGAATTGTAACCAATGGCACCCCATACCATCGCGCTAGGTGATACGTCAGTATGGCGATGACGAATACACGCTTCCAATGTGCGTTCACCGCGATGTGGCCAAACACGAATGCAACCATCATGATGCTGTAAAGAGAACCTGGATTCATCCGAAAAAATGACGTTTTGCCGTTGAGTACACCATCGCAGGCTCTCCTGTCTGTGATGCAGCATCAAGGGTAACCGCAGCCATCGTCTCCGAGCTGATAGTCCATGCTGCTGTAAACGTCAACGTACTGTTGGTGCAGACGATTGTTGTCTTGCAAACGTCCCCATCTGTTGACTCAGGGATCCAGATGTGGCTGCACGATCCGTTACAGCCATGCGGATAAGATGCCTCTCATCTCGACTGCTAGAGATACGAGGCCGTTGGGATCCAGCACGGCGTTCCGTATTACCGTCTTGAACCCACCGATTCCATATTCTGCTAACAGTCATTGGATCTCGACCAACGCGAGCAGCAATGTCGCGATACGATAAACCGCAATCGCGATAGGCTACAGTCCGACCTTTATCAAAGTCGGAAACGTGATGGTACGCATTTCTGCTCCTTACACGAGGTATCACAACAACGTTCCACCAGGCAACGCCAGCAACTGCTGTTTGTGTATGAGAAATCTGGTTTAAACTTTCCTAATGACAGCGCGTTGTAGGTGACGCCAACGGCGCCAACCTTGTGTAAATGATCTGAAAAGCTAATCATTTGCATATCGCAGCATCTTCTTCCTGTAAGTTAAATGTCACGTCTGTAGCACGCCATCTTCGTGGTGTTGCAATTTTAATGGCTAGTAGTGCAACAGAGGTGCTGGATGTTCACTCCACCACACATCCCAAGTTATCTTGTTAACCAAAGTTGTAAATGTAGGAAGAGGGAGATGCTCCAGGTCCTAAAATTTATAGCTCCACAAATATCTGATGTACTCGTAAAACGGGGCACATTTCAATGATCTGGAAAACAGTGACAGATACAATCATTGGAGAAAGAAATAAAAAATATGCTTCTGGTCCGAAGAGCTGTGACGGTGTTCGACAATTTTTTGTTGAAGTGTTCTCAAAATAAAGCAATGTATTCAGAGTAGCCTGGTTGACTTCTATAAAAGATGAACAGTTGAGTGCGAAACTGGAGGGTTTAAGATAATCAAAGCATAACGAGATACGGCTCACGTGAATTTATCTGTGGTCAAATTCTTTAATCAGTTAAGCATGCAAACCTTGTTAGGTATATTGTATGGTGATTGTGATATCAACAGAATCGGCACAAAAGCACAATTCTTTATCTTCTCCTGAGAGCGACGATTAAACTGGAACCATTAAGCTCTCGCAAGGCTTTTAAATGAATATGGGTGTCATGGACTGTATAAGATAGTAGCTGTATGTTTCACTCAAGCAGAGAATGCTGCATAGGCGACATAAATGGGTGGATACTTTCGCCTTCTGTGCACCATAATATGGATGGGGCGGCTACTCTCAGTTAGTTCTTTGTTCAGAAAACCTTTAGATATGCGCCGTGTACAATTTAAGGCCCACTATATCGACACTGCTGTGTTTCTGCATTACTTTTGTTTCACGACTGGAATGTAATTCTCAAGCTCTCAACGGATTTGGCTACACATCCTGGTAGTGTTATCTTCCAAAGTGTTCAGAACACTTAGTCTGTCTTCAAAACCCTGTCGAATGACGCATAACAGCCATGGTACACTAATGTGACGAACGGGTTTCGACTCATTGTACACTGTCAGCCATTTTCGTATGGACTAACTATTACACGATTTGTGAAATACGCAGTTAAGGCTGGGCTTGTTTCAGGGAAGGAGACCAGACAGCGAGGTCATCGGTCTCATTGGATTAGGGAAGAACGGGGAAGGAAATCGGCCGTGCCCTTTCAAAGGAACCATCCCGGCATTTGCCTGGAGCGATTTAGGGAAATCACGGAAAACCAAAATCAGGATGGCCGGACTTGGGATTGAACCGTCGTCCTCCCGAATGCGAGTCCGCAGTTAAGGCTCCAACAAGATTAACAAAAACAATAATTTCAGCAGCAACAGTTGCTACAAGTAAAACAGCCATATCACCAATAGTTTGGCAATAGACAGCTGGAAAACCAGCTGGCACAGTCAAAACTGCACTGCTAGGCCCTGTTAAACCACCTAAAGTATCAGACGGTGGCATCACCTTCATTTTCTCTTATGTTTGAAAGTTTAGATATGTCGAAGGAAAATAAAGAAATTTCCTTCTCTTACATTATGCCGTAGCACCTGGCAAGTTTTAACGGATACATTTTTCTGAAAAAAAAGAAAACATCACCGCAAAGCCCTTTACAGAGAAGTTCAAATTTCCCAAATGCATAAACAGCATCGTCTTGTCGCTCCTCTGACAGCTAGCTATTTTTCCATAAATGACACGCAGTCACGACAACATAAAGTGACAGCATTAAAAGTAGTAGTTAGTGGTACGAGTCCCCCGCGTCCGTCGTCGCCGTCGACGAAGAACATGTGTTTCCCTGTCATCCGCAATCAATCGATGCGGTCGAGGTCAGTGGCTGCGTCTCTGCTATATTGTCAACCATACACAACGGTGTATCTATCGCGAAAATAATGTGCCGACTGTAACCAATATCACAACCATAAGCATTGCCCGCTCTGTAAGAAAGTACGTTTCGCCTGCAGCAAGTCCGGAAAGTTGACAACTCTGTATTTCGGATAGGAAATGCCGACAACGGGCCGTCGTCTACAGGCCGAGAGCGTGGCACCAGCCAGCATTTGGTGCGATGGACGAAACTACACCCCGGATGGTTAACTCACAACACGCTAATAAAGACAGTTTAGAACATCCACCTGGCATGGATGCTGCTGTGTCGTTAATTCATGCTAACACACACTGCTGAACTGGCTCTCAGCTACGGCGCTGAACGCTGCAGTGACTGATATCGTATAAAAATCCAGCGATTTCCCTGCAAAATGACTCCTGCTTAAGTACATAAATGTTTGTAGGAAACGAAAACTTCATATTACAGCTTCGCGAGTTTCAAATGAAATTTTCGACGAGATGTTTTTTTAATGTTTGATTTCCAGATTAAATATGGCAATAAACTTTCGTCTCATTGAATTTCGTTTCACGATTTAGAGGGCATGTGTGCAACAAACTGACATTTGTTCAAGCCGGCTTAAGGAAACAGCAATCCTTTCTGGACAAGATTAATAATTACACTCCTGAAAATGGAAAAAAGAACACATTGACACCGGTGTGTCAGACCCGCCATACTTGCGCCGGACACTGCGAGAGGGCTGTACAAGCGATGATCACACGCACGGCACAGCGGACACACCAGGAACCGCGGTGTTGGCCGTCGAATGGCGCTAGCTGCGCAGCATTTGTGCACCGCCGCCGTCAGTGTCAGCCACTTTGCCGTGGCATACGGAGCTCCATCGCAGTCTTTAACACTGGTAGCATGCCGCGACAGCGTGGACGTGAACCGTATATGCAGTTGACGGACTTTGAGCGAGGGCGTATAGTGGGCATGCGGGAGCCCGGGCGGACGTACCGCCGAATTGCTCAACACGTGGGGCGTGAGGTCTCCACAGTACATCGATGTTGTCGGCAGTGGTCGGCGTAAGGTGCACGTGCCCGTCGAACTGGGACCGGACCGTAGCGACGCACGGATGCTCGCCAAGACCGTAGGATCCTACGCAGTGCCGTAGGGGACCGCACCGCCACTTCCCAGCAAATTAGGGACACTGTTGCTCCTGGGGTATCGGCGAGGACTATTCGCAACCGTCTCCATGAAGCTGGGCTACGGTCCCGCACACCATTAGGCCGTCTTCCGCTCACGCCCCAACATCGTGCAGCCCGCCTCCAGTGGTGTCGCGACATGCGTGAATGGAGGGACGAATGGAGACGTGTCGTCTTCAGCGATGAGAGTCACTTCTGCCTTGGTGCCAATGATGGTCGTATGCGTGTTTGGCGCCGTGCAGGTGAGCGCCACAATCAGGACTGCATACGACCGAGGCAAACAGGGCCAACACCCAGCATCATGGTTTGGGGAGCGATCTCCTACACTGACCGTACACCTCTGGTGATCGTCGAGGGGACACTGAATAGTGCACGGTACATCCAAACCGTCATCGAACCCATCGTTCTACCATTCCTAGACCGGCAAGGGAACTTGCTGTTCCAACAGGACAATGCACGTCCGCATGTATCCCGTGCCACCCAGCGAGCTCTAGAAGGTGTAAGTCAACTACCCTGGCCAGCAAGATCTCCGGATCTGTCCCCCATTGAGCATGTTTGGGACATGAAGCGTCGTATCACGCGGTCTGCACGTCCAGCACGAAAGCTGGTCCAACTGAGGCGCCAGGTGGAAATGGCATGGCAAGCCGTTCCAGAGGACTACATCCAGCATCTCTACGATCGTCTCCATGGGAGAATAGCAGCCTGCATTGCTGCGAAAGGTGGATATATACTGTACTAGTGCCGACATTGTGCATGCTCTGTTGATTGTGTCTATGTGCTTGTGGTTCTGTCAGTGTGATCATGTGATGTATCTGACCCCAGGAATGTGTCAATATAGTTTCCCCTTCCTGGGACAATGAATTCACGGTGTTCTTATTTCAATTTCCAGGACTGTATAATAAATTATTCCTCACTTAGCCCACACAATCTACAAATGAAATCAGCTCATAAAAAAGAGGCCAGATTTAAATGGTGGACAGCTTACAAGGAGGAATTTCTGCAACAAAAAAACAAATTACCGCTCTGCCCACCACTTTGAAGTATTTACGCCGGACAGGTGGCTCATTTTCACCACTGATGTAATTGTTGCATGAATACTATTTTAACACATTCAGATTTCGAAGAACCTGTTAAACAAATGTTTTTGCGCCAAAAAAATCATCTGTGGCCCAGATTTATTATTCCTCGATTAAGTAGGCTGCTTTGGTGATAACATATGGGACTGCGAAATTTCATGTACGTCTCTATGAAATAATGTTTAACTAAATCACGTATCATTCGACCCACTTTTGACAGCCTAAGGGTTATAACCGTCAGTTTTATTTCTAAGCGACTACCTACCGATATCCATTCCTAATGCGACCCTCGAGATGCAAGTAGAGATGACTTGCAAGGTTTTCTCTGGAATTTGGCAACGTGTTAGACAAACACAAATTAGCCTGAAACTTTCTGGCAGATTAAAACTGTGTGCCTGACCGAGAATCGAATTTGTGACTTTTGCCCTTTCGTGGGCAAGTGCTCTATCGGCAAAGCTACCCAAGTACGACTCACGACCAATCCAGACAGCTTTACTTCAGCCATTACCTTCCCAACTTCACAGAAGCTCTCCCACGAAACGTGCGAGTCTAGCACGGATGTTGCGGAGATATAACTTATCGACAGCCTAGGGGAAGTTTTCCGAATAAAATTTTCACTCTGCAGCAAGGTCTGCGCCGATATGAAACTTCCTGGTAGGAATGCTAGTGTTTTAAGTTTCGCAGGAGGACTTCTATGAAGTACGGAACATAGGAGACGGGGTACTGGCGAAAGTAAAGATGTGAGGACGGGTCGTTAGTTGTTCTTTCGGTAGCTCTGTCGCAAGAGAACTTGCCTGCGAAAGGCAAAGTCTTCAAGTCTCGGTCCGGAACACATTTTCCATCTGCCAGGAAGATCCATATCAACGCACACTCTGCTGATAGTGAAAATTTCATTTACGAGCCCATCTGCTTGTAATCACGTTAACGTAGGTGCACTTCCTGCAAGTTCTTATGAATTGAGCAAGTCTATGGAGTGAGATTCACATCCTTGCCGAGTACTAGAACTTGTTACACATGGCTTGCCAGAAGACGTACCAGAGGGATCAGGACTGTTTTTCAGAAATATTTGTACTAGGATCAGCAGGTCAGTACCACTAATTACTTATTGCCTTAGATTACAGAGGACTCTGAATGTAGGCTCGTCATACTTTCTACGCTCTGGCCACAGAATGTCCAGTTAAGTGTACTTGTCTCACTGAGGTAGCACAAACGTGAAGGTATTAACACAGCATAACATTTGCTTACCATCCATCAACGCTAAAATTTGATGAACGGTATTCTGACTCTGAGTGTCTCTACTTGAGTGACACCTGTGTACTGAACACTGTTATGTGGAACAATATGGCAGTGGATGCTTCATCGTTTCTCAAGTTTTCCCTGTGCGGCCAGCTTGGCTTCTACCATGATTCGGAACCTGGCCAACATTTATGGTGCCGTAGGAGCACCCTGTGTGATAAGTTCTCATAATGGCCCTACGGCCGCGCATAGAACTACAGCCAGTATCCAGTACACTTATGGGCAAAATCAGAAAGACAATAATATCTATGGCAGATAAGAAACCCCAGAAACGACTTATCACTTGATATTTGTCCAGATACATTGTTGTTGTTGTTGTTGTTGTGGTCTTCATTCCTGAGACTGGTTTGATGCAGCTCTCCATGCTACTCTACCCTGTGCAAGCTTCTTCATCTCCCAGTACCTACTGCAACCTACATCTTTCAGAATCTGGTGTATTCACCTCTTGGCCTCCCTCTACTATTTTTACCCTCCACGCTGCCCTCCAATGCTAAATTGGTGATCCCTTGATGCCTCAGAACATGTCCTACCAATCGATCCCTTCTTCTAGTCAAGTTGTGCCACAAACTTCTCCTCTCCCCAATCCTATTCATAACCTCCTCATTAGTTAAGTGATCTACCCATCTAATCTTCAGCATTCTTCTGTAGCACCACATTTCGAAAGCTTCTATTCTCTTCTCGCCCAAACTATTTATCGTCCATGATTCACTTCCATACATGGCTACACTCCATACAAATACTTTCAGAAATCACTTCCTGACACTTAAATCTAAACTCGATGTTAACAAATTTCTCTTCTTTAGAAACGCTTTCCTTGCCATTGCCAGTCTACATTTTATATCCTCTCTACTTCGAAAATCATCAGTTATTTTGCTCCCCAAATAGCAAAACGCCTTTACTACTTTAAGTGTCTCATTTCCTAATCTAATACCTTCAGCATCTCCCGACTTAATTCGACTACATTCCATTATCCACGTTATGCTTTTGTTGATGTTCATCTTATATCCTCCTTTCAAGACGCTATCCATTCGGTTCAACTGCTCTTCCAAGTCCTTTGCTGTCTCTGACAGAATTACAATGTCATCGGCGAACCTCGAAGTTTTTATTTCTTCTCCATGGATTTTAATACCTACTACGAATTTTTCTTTTGTTTCCTTCACTGCTTGCTCAATATACAGATTGAATAACATCTGGGAGAGGCTACAACCCTGTCTCACTCCCTTCCCAACCACTGCCTCCCTTTCATGCCCCTCAACTGTTATAACTGCCATTTGGTTTGTGTACAAATTGTAAATATCCCTTCGTTCCCTGTATTTTACCCCTGCCACCTTCAGAACCTGAAAGAGAGTATTCCAGTCAACATTGTCAAAAGCTTTCTCTAAGTCTACAAATGCTAGAAACGTAGGTTTGTCTTTCCTTAATCTAGCTTCCAAGATAAGTCGTAGGGTCAGTATTGCCTCATTCTACGGAATCCAAACCGATCTTCCCCGAGGTCGGCTTCTACTAGTTTTTCCATTCGACTGTAAAGAATTCGAGTTAGTATTTTGCAGCCGTGACTTATTAAACAGATAGTTCGGTAATTTTCACATCTGTCAACGCCTGCTTTCTTTGGGGTTGGAATTATTATATTCTTCTTGAAGTCTGAGGGTATTTTGCCTGTCTCATACATCTTGCTCACCAAATGGTAGAGTTTTGTCAGGACTGGCTCTCCCAAGGCTGTCAGTAGTTCTAATGGAATGTTATCTACTCCCGAGGCCTTGTTTCGACTCAGGTCTTTCAGTGCTCTGTCAAACTCTTCACGCAGTATCATATCTCCCATTTCCTCTTCTTCTACGTCCTCTTCCATTTCCATAATATTGTCCTTAAATACATCGTCCTTGTACAGACCCTCTATATACTCCTTCCACCTTGCTGCTTTCCCTTCTTTGCTTAGAACTGGGTTTCCATCTGAACTCTTGATATTCATACAAGTGGTTCTCTTTTCTCCAAAGGTCTCTTTAATTTTCCTGTAGGCAGTATCTATCTTACCCCTAGTGAGATAAGCCTCTACATCCTTACATTTGTCCTCTAGCCATCCCTGCTTAGCCATTTTGCACTTCCTGTCGATCTCAGTTTTGAGACGTTTGTTTTCCTTTTTGCTTGCTTCATTTACTGCATTTTTATATTTCCTCCTTTCATCAATTAAATTCAATATTTCTTCTGTTACCCAAGGAGTTCTACCAGCCCTCGTCTTCTTACTTACTTGATTCTCTGCTGTCTTCTCTACTTGATCCCTCAGAGCTACCCATTCTTCTTCTACTGCACTTCTTTCCCCCATTCCTGTCAATTGTTCCCTTATGTTCTCCCTGAATCTCTGTACAACCTCTGGTTTAGTCAGTTTATCAAGGCCCCATCTCCTTAAATTCACACCTTTTTGCAGTTTCTTCAGCTACATCAACTGTCACAAATTGCCAGAGCTGCTGCACGAGAGCAGGCATTGTACTCTTCTTGTCGTTCCTCGTCCAGCTAACTGAGCTCAAACCTATGATCACCCCTGTATTATAACCATGGCTCGTAACTGTGGGTTCTTAAATTTGCCCTATACTGGGTTGGCCACAGGATGACGTCGTGATCGATCGGAACGCTAGAATTTATAGCCAGATTGAATCTGTTGTGCCATCAAATTACAACCATCTGCAGTCACGAAAACGCCAGAGTTTCTCACTCCTTGTAACGAGAACATAGGTCTGCGAAAGCAACTGGAAAGAGCAGGAGCCACAGCCTTGCCCATCTAGTAAACTAAGTTTTCCTTTCACAGACTTCATCTTAACTGCTGCAGCGTTATGGTCTCCATCTTCGACGCTACCTTGCCATCAACAACTACCATGAAACAGTGAGCCTACAGAGGTCTGAACACACTCATAGGCACTGATTCCCGGCCCGCTGTCCTCCTTCCCCATAGGACCGTTAGTGAAAGACCATAGAACGGTGTCAATTTCACAGAGCCTGTCATGACCTAGCAGAGGCTACTATTATCAAGGCGACCCCTTGAGCGCGCCGCAGGTACACGACCCCGAATGGTTAAAATGGCTCTAAGCACTATGGGACTTAACATCTGTGATCATCAGTCCCCCACCCCGAATGTGCGTCTCATTGTCCCTTCACCTAAAATATCCCAACGTCACCATCCTGATATTATGCCCAATGAGACCATTGATGTCTTAGGCCCTAGCGGCAGTACCCACGTATCTGGTAAAAATGAGGGACGTGTGGGGTCTTTAAAATTAGGGAGGTTTAGTATCCACGATGGACAATAATGAAAAAAGTATTCACTAAAAAAATTGTTCAAATGGCTCTGAGCACTATGGGACTTAACATCTGTGGTCGTCAGTCCCATAGAACGTAGTACTATTTAAACCTAACTAACCTAAGGACATCACACACATCCATGCCCGAGGCAGGATTCGAACCTGCGACCGTAGCAGTCACGCGGTTCCGGACTGAGCGCCTTAACCGCGAGACCACTTCGGCCGGCTATTCACTAAAGCTGTTGCCGGACAGGGATACCAACATGCAATATTTCTGGACTTAAGTGGGTACACAATTAGACTTTCATTCTAAGCATCACGATGAAATTCGCTTAAATTTCTGGTTGTGTATTTTGGCTTACTAAGTGCAACTCACAAGCTCACTTAAATATCTAACGACACGTGTATACCGGAGGGATACTTCACAGACGAAATACGAGTAGTGATTTCAAAAAACTTGAGTGTGACGCTGGAACACAAATCAACGTATGTGTTATCAGTCATGAACTAATATTCTGTAAGCAACAGACTCACAATAGCTGTCCACATAACAATCTACTTCCTGCTGGTGGGTTGTTTCTAATTAGAAATCGTATCAAATTACGAGAAATTTCGATTCACAATGAAGCAGGTGTGTATATACATATTTAGGTTTGTATTTGAATCAACTTTGGGATTTACCTGCCCGGGTAAATCAAGTCACTGCTCAAGATAACTCGTCGTTGAAGTGTAGTTTATGAACAGTCATTGCCACTTGTTGGACAGCAAGACAGGGACATCTGTACTGCCCTTTTGGAGTTCACAGATTATGTTTGGGTACACCAGTTGCTTCCCAAGTTGGCAAAATAAACGAAAGACGTCTGCAGTGATCTTCCCTTTTAAGATAACCAGCAATTTGAAACAACAGATAGAAATGGACATTCGTGTATCTCAAGTTCTCCCTCCTATCTATGTAAAATTGACAAAAAAATTCAACAGGAAGGCAGGTTAAGCAATCTTTATTTTTACAATTGTGCCCTTTTGTGAGTAAGGAAAGTATCTAAAAAACGAAAACTAAATTAAAGTATAAACACAACGTAAAGGCCGCTCTTTCGGTGGAACCGGCATTAGACACTACACCCGTAACTACGAGCAACAAGACACCCGCTGGTCCTTCTAATCCGCCGTTGGGGAGTGGCACGTCTTCACAGAGAGAAGGTCCTTATGGATCTGACACTTGTTCCTGTCAGTAAAACTGACACACACATAAGGTTAATTTCCCATACCCGGCACAGTCCAACTCCGAGGAGGGTCCAAGAAGACACTACACAGATAATTAGCATAGTACTGATGGTAGCGCTGATGACGTCAGAGACAAGCGAATCATTCTAATAGGAAGGTCCAAAATTCGAGAACGTGCATGTCAGCATCCCAGTGAAGTTAGATTTGGTAAAACCCTTGGGCCATGTCAACCCATGCATCTTAGTATATGGATAAAATTTCATATCTGGGAATAGAAGGGAGGTCGGAGTCACTGCAGCTGCTGTGGTGCGCTGAATGAGGGCCAACATCAATCTCTTCAACCTCCACACATCTGCGGCACACCCACATCCCAGACGGTGTTCATCTGTATCAGATAGATGGTGCCCGGCATATTATGAAGAGTTTGCAATACATATGGAATGGAGTTTCAGTGATCGATATATTTCTGGCTTACCATCAAAAACCACTTCACTGTTGCGTTCGAATCTGGGAGAGTGCCGTTTACTGGACGCCAGACAACCGGCCAGGCAACTGTGGGATCACAGCTTTCAATCGGTTTCCAGGAATAGCCTCATATCATCTGGCACTATACTCTGCTGCCTCTCATTTGACATGTCGACGTTGCCGCAACTGAAGTCCACAAGAAAGTCCCTAAGGTGAGATATTTTCAGGGATATATGAGCCACTGCGTTTGCTTCCTCATTAAGAGTTCTTGTGAAGCTATGGTGGCAGCAAATCATGTTCGTCATCGTAGCGACATATGAAGCAGTTGCTCTAACCCATACATTGACCATTCCCACAGTGTCACCTGTGGTAGGTAGGGGGAATGTAGCGTAGTTAAATTTGATGACCATTCCCTCACTGGCAAAGTAACCAAAAACTCTTTCGCATCAGGAGGACCATAGCCAAATGGGGTAAAAGGGGGTGTCCTGGACGCCAGATAGATGTTGATATAAGCCACCTGCTGGACCATGTTTAAAGGGCGCAGCAAGTTGCTGTGGACATCAATACATATACAATGTGGTAGACTAGTATAGATAAGGCCATTCATCAGTTGTCCCTTGTAAAGATGACCCCCAAACATTTGATCATATCCCAGAGTGGGTATGGGGTCAAGCTTCCTTGTGAACAGCTACTGCTGATGACCATCGCCCCAGAATTCTCCAATTTTATGTGGCTTTCGGCTACTGCATAACATTGGGCAATCAAGTCCAGAGATATTTCGACTTTATCTGGCGTATGTGCTGAAAACACCAGATCATCCTCATACAAATGCTGATGAAGGTATGATCTCTCAAAGTATGTTTCTGCAGCCAGAACAATGGTCTGTGTAGCTGTGGCTCTATGCCAGTGGCGTACATGTCAGGGGGTAACCCTCGCTAACAGACTGCAAGATAGTGATGGTTAGTGAAGTCGTACCACTATGAAGGCACGTGGTTGTGTTATGAAGGACTGTGGAACACCGACATCCACAGCACCTTCTCAAGATAGGTGTAGCATAATCTACTGAAAGCTTGGTCAAAGTCCATTGACATCAAGGCCTCATACACGTCACATCCCTCCTCCAGTGTGACGATAATACTGTAATCACTGAACACCATCTAAATGTTGCTGTTACTGCTGAGATACACCTGGTCCATTGAGACAACTTAAGGCAGGACCCTCTGAATAGGGACAGCTCAAATCCTTGTAAAGATCTGGGAATCGCTATTGAGTAGCGTAAGAGACCATTAATGGTTAACTCGTCTTCCAGCAGACGGTTTGGGGACTGATACAGGGCTTCCACCGACAAAAGGAGGTGACATATGCACTGTCATCGGTTCTTGCTAAATTGCAATTCATCAGGGCGTCATAGGCTCGTGGAGCAAAAGACAAATCTCTATCAGGAGACCCTGTAGACCTGGCCATTTGCTGGTCACTCCTTTGCGGAGGACGTTGGTCATGCCTTCCACCATGAGAGTCATTGCCGTATCTCCATTGAGAGCCCAAGGCAGCAAGCAGAGCACTACATCAGCCTACAGAGCATCGTGGCCTTCTGCGGCATAGAACCGCTGGTAATGATCCTAGAAAGCGTTGGCAGTATACTTTTGGGACGCAAGGCGATGCCCATCCGATACATCCAGCAAGGGGATCAGGTAACGATCAGGCAAAGTCTTGCAACAGCAGTTCCCAGTTCATCCTAAAATGTGGCATTTGATCACGTGATGACAGGCCACAATTGAGGTCGTATAGGTCTATTGCTAGTGGTGTCCTTCAGACGAAGTACCCCTTGGTGTCTTCTCTTGTCAGAACCAGAGAAGGCATCCACATTCACGATTCTGATGCCCAGATATGCGACAGTAAGTCAATATGCTGACAGGGGGGTAGGTCATACCATCAATCACGATGCCTTCCTTCACGAGAATGGCCGTACTGCTGCTGTTGTCTTTGCATGGCACCTGGTAAATATCTTATGTAAAAGTAAATTGGTAACTGTTTGGGGTACACTTGCTGTAGGAGGGTGATGTCGAGAGCCATCACCTACAATGACATGTGAAACATCTGCAGCGTGGCCCTAGAACTGGTGGTACTGAGGGTAATTGTGCCAGTGCAGTATGCCTGGAATGAGGAGACAGTTGGAGCCCACTGCGTGTGGTGCAAGTGTGAGACCTGAAGAATGCCTTACTATTGAGAATGGGTGTTCTTCAATATCCGTCAGCATATAACTCACACAATTACAACCACTTAAGCTATGGTGGCAGATCTCACATCCTCAGAATCGCTATTGTATGCAGTCGGGCTTGTGCAGTGATAATTCTGCTGAATTAATGGTGTGGCTGCTGAAGGTTTCAGCACGTTTTTTAAGGGGGCAGAGACTAAATCTGCCTGATGTCCATCATCCAGAAGCATGGCACTGTGAGAAGTCCCCTGTGAGTCCATTGCCAATCGAACCAGGTCAAGGAACCAACAATCATATTTTCCCACTTAGGGTGGTCGCCACCATCAAGATGTTCAGTCTCTGCAGACTTCGCCTGGCAGGTATCGAATGTACCCAGAAGGGAATTTCTTGAATTGGTTTGGAAAACATTGTTTTCGGACATGAGCATTTGCATCCAACAATGCCAGGGGGTCGTTGCCATTGGTGACAAAAACGTTATCCCTCACCACTAAGCATGCAGCAGCCAACCTCTCCTCTGGGGCCATCCCCCTTCGCATTGCAATATTGGTGGTTTAGGGTGCACAGACGATGTAGACTGTCCATCCGTAGTACCTACATCGTGAAATGCTCAGAACTGATTGGAGACAATGCTTCTGTCGACAGTCGATCACACGGTACAGATTAAGGGGCCCCCTCTGCATGAGCAGGAGCTCTGCCGGATTGGGTGACATCTTATCTTGCTCCAGAGGCAACTTCATGTCGCAATGTTGCCGACAGATAGATGTGATATGTCCCTCTTGCCCACAAAGTGAACATATCTTTGACTGACCATTGTAAATTAAGATGGCATGGAATCCGTCTGTGTTCAAACAGGACAGGACTTGTTGCGTCAGAACTGATTGGAGACAATGCTTCTGTCGACAGTCGATCACACGGTACTGATTAAGGGGCCCCCTCTGCATGAGCAGGAGCTCTGTCAGATTGGGTGACATCTTATCTTTCGCCAGAGGCAACTTCATGACGCAATGTTGCCGACAGATAGATGTGAGATGTCCCTCTTGCCCACAAAGTGAACATATCTTTGACTGAACATTGTAAATTACGACGGCATGGCATCCGTCTGTGTTCAAATAGGACAGGAAATGTTGCGAAAGGTCTATATGCACCTGAAGCACCCCATTCAGAATTGGGTACGTTGTAAAGTGCGCCCAATCTTCCATTTCCGCTGTGTGGCTTATCACAGTGTCACAGGGTGTCATTGCAGTGGTCATAACCTCTGATGGCACATTAAAGGGCAGCTAGAACATTCGGACTGTACTGTGGCCGATACTTGCATGTTCTACTTCCACTGGGCTATTGTGTTCACTCAACTATCTTTGGAGCGACCGCTAGTATTTCGGGGTCGTCGTGTGTCGGGAGTTCAGTCGGCACGGAGCAGCAGTGATGTCCGGACAGCCGTTACTCGCCCGCCCGACCGTTGCTGACGTGCATGACTTGAGTGGGGACGACCTTGGTTGGTCGTTCAGTCGGTCGTCTCATCGGACGACGTGTATTTAGTCGACGACCGCTTCTGGGTTCTCCGTGTGTGACGACTTGTGATTCGTCCTTGTTGTTCCACAGTCACTGTTTTTAGTATTGTTCGACTTGCTTGTGGAAGTGTTTTCGTGGAACCGTGTGTGGCTTGTGTGCTTTTGACTGAGCAGCTATTTTAATGCTGTCTGCGCACTGCATGTAGTCAGTCGGATCCGACAGTCGGACAGAGCGGCGAGGAAATCTCGCGGCACAAGGCCAGGCCAGGACCGCTTGTGGCGTGCACGCCCTGTCGCATCGCGAGGCGCTAACTGCGAGAGTGACAAAGTTCGTGGCCCACCGAACCTGGACGCTGAAGTTGAGTGATCAGTTAACCTGTTATTAAACCTCAACTACTGTGACATCTCTTCATCCACTTCGGGGTTGTTGCTCCCTGGGCCGTTTGCGCTAGCAGCAATGTATGATGTGTAGGAGTCGGCGAAATCTTGCAGCCGTCCTCCTATATTGTGATTAATTATTAAAGTGACTGTTACTTGCCACTGAAGTGCACCAGCGGTATTTTCTGCCCTGTGGCCGTTAATGCCCCAGTTACCCGCCCTGGTCGTTAGTGTAGTTTTCCGGCAGTGTGCGTTTCCTCGTCGTGTTGATGTTGTCTGGCACGGCGTGTACATCGACAGCCTTTTAAGGTGTCTGGTTCATATTTTGTTTAGAGTGGTTATTGTTCCCTTGGATGTTTTTAGGCGACAATTTCTGATGACGTAGTGCTGTTAGTATCCTCGGCCGATATTTTCCATCGTTGTGCCGTTGGTCGGACGGAATGGAGTTGGTTAAATCGTTGGTCGGTCCTTGGGCCGTCCCTAGTTTGGGTTGCCATCCGATTATTTAACTTCAGCTCTTGGCTGACTGTCCCACCTCACCTTACGTTTGAGCAACCTTCTCAGGACGACCTTTGCAACACTTCTGAGAACCACTTGTTCTGTTTGTTTTAGATTGTGATTTTCATTTCAGTTTGAAGCATTGTGCGAGGCCTTCGGCCTTATATTAATTCAGTTCTTTTTAAATTTTGCATAAAGGCCTTCAGCAGTGTTAAATTAAAATTTTGAACATTGATTTTATTTTTAAAACTTTTCTTTTCTTAAAATTTGTTCTATCTGAAATTGTTGTAATCCAGGCCCTAAGCCGTTAGTTGTTCGATGTGTTATGTGTGGCATTCAGCCGAGAATTTACATGAACCCCTTTTAATAAGTTATTCAGCCGTGTGTATTCTTTAAAGGAGAATTTTTTATAAGAAGAATGGGGTTTATTTTAAATATGTTTGACTTGTTGCTCAAGCACTCAGCCGTCGTTTCAAATTTCTTTGTGGCCTTGAGCCGTGCAATAAGTTAATATTTCTTTAAGTCGGCTTTTGCCCGTTCTGTTGTAAGTTTTAAAGGAAATTTATTGGTTGGAAAAATTTTTCATTAATGTGTTTTAGTTATAGTTGTCCTTCAGGCGTGTAGTGTAGGCCTTCAGCCTCTAATTGTTTTCAATTGTATGGTTTTTTTAAGGAAAAAATGTTTACCTTCTATTTTTAATTGCTTTTGATTTCTAAGCCAGACCTTCAGCCGTTCTTGTTTTCGGTGTGATTTTGGGGCTTCAACCCAGAAAGCATCTCAAGTTCTTTAACTAGACCTTAAGCCGTAATGTTTAGTTGTGAGCTTTTAAAGCAATGTGTAAATGAGTGGTTCTTAGAAAAATAAAGTTGTGTGTTTAATTTTGCAGCTCACAGTAACTGTTTACGGCCCCATCCACAATAATAACCCGATCTTGTACGCTCTATGAGTACCTACCAATCAGGTTTCAGTCCCTAATTTTCAAATTGTGCATGCTAGTGGCGTTCATTGCCCATTTGCATTTCCGTAAGGGGGACGCACCCCTTAGCATACAGCGCTAGGCGTCATTGAACGTCATAGCGCACGACCAAGAGGGTAGGTACACAACATGCCATTCGAGTTGTCATGGTGGCATGTCTTCTGGCCAATGTTTTCAATGTATTTGTGGTATCAAGGTAAATGATAAATCTGGGTGAAAACAGTTACAAAAAGCGCTCGAAATTGCGTCCTCCTGCCAGAATGCACACCGTGCCACGACGCTGGAGTTACTGTTGTACCCTTTCGAACACTCCTGACAAAGTGGAAATTGCATCAAAGGCTGCTATAATGCGCGCTATCAGCCCGTGATGAGTCTGAGCGGTTGTTTCGTAGATAACGCATTTTTGGTGGCCCCGGAAGAAATAGATCAACGGGCATCAGTTCGGGGAAATGTGTAGGCCATGCCTCCGGCACACCGCGCCCTATACAGTCCTCACCAAAGATTTCAGTCACATGCATTCGTAGTGTATGTCTACATCTACATCTACATTTATACTCCGCAAGCCACCCAACGGTGTGTGGCGGAGGGCACTTTACGTGCCACTGTCATTACCTCCCTTTCCTGTTCCACTCGCGTATGGTTCGCGGGAAGAACGATTGCCGGAAAGCCTCCATGCGCGCTCGAACATCCGAATGTCCGAAGTGTGCAGGTGCACCATCGTGTTGGTACCGCGTTCGCTGTGGCACATAGAGTGTAACATGTTCCAACAACTCAGGCAGAGTTGCTAGTAAAGGGATGAGGTAACGGTTTCCGTTCATTCGCCGGGGAACATGTATGAACATACCAGATTATCGCCTACCAAGCCGGCCCATATGTTGACAGGATCACGAACGAAGGCAGCGTGCGGATTATCAAGAAAAAGTACACCTTTAGGAACATCAGGTTGAATGGTACATCTTCGCAAAAACCACTGGCAGGATTCAGTTCGACGTAGGAAATCGTCTGAATTAAGGACGTGGACCCTCTGACGGCAACAGGCGTGTAGATCATCTTAATGCCACACACGTCAAATTGTGGAATGGCTTTCACCCATTTCCCGTGAAAAAGGCTTGTCCGAAATGTGTTTTCCAGCAGTGCTAATGCCTCCTCTTCAAGCCCTGGTGTATGCACTGTGGTTTGACGACAGCCTCCGTCAGGTCTTCGCATCTGTAACACAAAATGAATACACGGGTTTTGAAGTAAGCCTTAAACGCACATGTGCCATTAGAGAATGTGTCAGTGGACAAAGTACTTCAGGTGAAGCGGGACCTGCGGATGGCAGTAAATGGGAGTGGATCTGGCACTCGACGATTCTGAAATCTCCAAACGTACAAACGTTGCGCAGCGTGAGCATTTCCATCCCCCACCCCATAAGCTCAAAATGGTTCAAATGGCTCTGAGCACTATGCGACTTAACATCTGTGGTCATCAGTCGCCTAGAACTTAGAACTAATTAAACCTAACTAACCTAAGGACATTACACACATCCATGCCCGAGGCAGGATTCGAACCTGCGACCGTAGCAGTCGCGCGGTTCCGGACTGAGCGCCTAGAACCGCGAGACCACCGCGGCCGGCACCCCATAAGCACAGTGCATTTCTGCCCTTTCCTCCAAAGAATAGCGCTCCATTTCCTGTCCAGTCCGCACAAGAACTTACACAAGGGTGTCCAGTTTTGATGATAAAGCTAACGCAAGACGAACCAGACTCCACAGTGTGCACAGGTGCTGCCCTCTATGCATTACCTATCAAACAGGCATTTGCACAGCCATAGACAACCTGTGGACGTCCCAAGAAGAGGCTGGAAATCTGTGATGTTGTCCCGTCTTGAATATATGTCCACTTCAGCGTTTGCAAATACAGATCATAAAACTACAACCTGACGTCTATTTCACCTTCAAGTCACAAACACGTTCAAACAGTTGCGCTTCAGACTTGCTACCCTGACGGCTCGTATGGCATGTTGTGTGTCTACCCTTTTGGAGGAGCGCGACGCTGATCGACGCATAGCGCACCTGCTCTTTTCCTAAAAGGACAGCTTTTATGGTTTTTGTACAGGCTAAGTATTTGTAGCTATTCCTGTGTTCCCTCTAAGCGTGCCTTATTCCCCTAACGTTTGTGTTTTTCTTGTTTCTGAGTGGAGCGTTGACACGTTGCTTCATAGCGCCGTACGCTAAGGGATGCGCACATGGGTTGCTGCGTGAAATATGCTTGCTATGGCCCACTCTACTAGCCATGTGATTTTCTACATTAGGTAGCAAGTCCTCGATACGGGACAAAAATTGGCCTACAAAAACTACGTAAGGTACACTGCACGCGCGTCGAGCGAGTTTTTCAGCATACCCGTGCTCTCTTCGCACAAACCATTAGTTCTGGAGAAAAAATGAATAGGACATTTTTTTGTAGGAAATTTAATATAGTTTAATTTTGTACTGCGACACGTTTTCGCTGGAGGGTGTCGTTTTCGATTATTTCAAGGAAAACGTACAAAAGTGAACCCTTCGGAATAGGTCATACGTCTATATTAAGATTTTTGTTCAGAATCGTTAATACTATCACCCCTCAAAGCACGTACCTTTCCTCCTGACTCAGCCTGTATATAACAAGCAAGTATACTTTCATCAAGAATCCAGAAATACATGTCAGGAGATCAATTTCTTGAATCGGTTTTATTTAGTTTTTGTTTCTGTTGTAAAAGTGGAAAATGTGAACCTGTTAGCTATTGCTCAGTAAGCGGTTCATATGTCTATTCGGTCTGCCGCCGCATCACGTTTTGCTACTTCCGCAATATTTCTTCGAAGCAACTCGACAGCGTTAGAAAGCAGCCGCTGGCTAGTGGGATCTGGTTAAGTCCTCTCTGTAACCGTCTTTTTATGCAGGCTTCATCCGAAAATCGTGCATGTGTTAGTGAGTTGCTGACACGCTACCGTCATCAGTCTGGAGGCAACTAGCTCACCTAGATCTAGTCTTTTAAGTAACGTAAAACAACTTCTTAGAATTCTGAGTTTTTATAATATTTCACACAGCTTCGTTAAAGTTTCTGGCAGTACTAATATTTCATTGTTCCTTTTACATTGCCATATGAGGTGAAAAAGGCGGCTATCATTTGCTTTGCTTTTAATTTCGTAAGTCATAGCTCGTTGTTGCGCCGCCTTGGCGCCTTGGTATGAATGCCAAGCACATGGGCAGAATTCGAACAGAAAAACTTCGAATATTTCATAAGTAATTTTTTTTCTTATAAAAACTGTTTATTTCAAGTTACTTACTAATAAATCCAGGCCTACTGTGTACTATAACACTACTGGCTACTACTAAAGTAGTCATATGCCACCGCTAATACAACTCCTTGAAAGGGCTTTTAATTTTGTGACCATGACTGAGTGTCATGGAAAGGGGTCGGAGCAAATTTGTTTCCCTAAAGATATCTATTGAAAGAAAACAGTAGCAAGATAAACGGAAATCGAAAAATGGTTCTATTCATAATAAGTAATGTGTAATAACGTAAAAGGAAACGGTTGCCAACCTAATTAGGCAAAGTGGTATGCCAGTACTATCGTGGTTCATAAAGAAACTCATATGTGGGTTGAATTTGCTTGGTACTGTATTGTTGATAAGATACAAGTCGGTAGCACAATTTACAAAGCAATGAGCCAGTGATTTGACTTTCACTGCGCAGGTGGAGTATTGATATGGTTAGGCACAACATTCTCTCAGTGACACTTACTATTTGTATGTTCCGGCAGGAAGATAATGATAATTATACGTGAATGATTGCTGACTTGGACAGGAGAATCTTTCATCAGTTTCATTATAGGAAATTACTTCTACTAAAATAGTTCTGAAGTAATGGTACATACCGTTTTTACTGATTATTATTTGCCTTGTCAAGTAATGTTCACTTCTTTATATTATTTAGCTCAAATGGAGCATCTGATATCTGGTTCTATTATAGTTTGAATATTTGTAGCAGTTGACTATTCTTGAGTGATATTATTCTAATATGAAATTTAAATCTGGCTCAACAATTAGCATGTGGGCACAGAAACTAATAGATAGATTCAGATCGTGGCTGAACACTTTAATCAGCAAACACTATGGGAAACACTGTTACATAAATAACACATGAAATAGTAATTTCTTTAATAAGACAAATCTTTGAACTGAATACATTAACTGTCCAATTATGAAAACTACTTGCAGTATTTCAAAACTTATGCTAACTAAATAATTATGTACTTTACAACTCCACAAAGTTTATTAACTTTTGTTAAGGAAGGTAATTGCTTTTCAGTTCAGTAATTCAAGATACTATGATTTATAGCAGCATTTGGGATAAGAGCCTGTCTACGTAACTGACTAAGGATAAAGTACGGTGGCTCAACACAGAGTTTACAGAACACAAAATTATTACTCTCTTGTGCTATTCATACGAAGGTGGCTCTTGTTGTGTTACAAGCTGTGAAAATTCTGTTCTTAGAGTCGGATTTTCACAGCACATACCTAACCAAAGTATGCCATGAATAATAAGCCACATTACTTCCGCATCCGACGCTACGTTATATAATCTTAGTGTCCTTCTGGCCTCTTCCAGTTAACAAGATGCGTACTCTTTGCCTACTAGCCACCGACTGACTCATGCTAACAGGAGCCTTGCAGTTCGATCGCCAGATACACCTTTTCTATTCCTGCCTAGCCAGCTCCGTTGCAGAGGGACTTTCCTCCGAGTTTTATGTGATTGAAAACCTACTTTCCCTATCCACGAACAAGTATTAGAATTAAATTTTTAGTTTTTTCATTATTTTACAGAACATTACTCTTGAAATTTTATTCTTAGCTTAATTACAGTTACATAAATTATCATAAATAAATAATAAAACAATTATATAGATTTCACATCAAAGAGCATAGTTGTACAGAAGTCACATTAGAATAAACACAGAAAAATAATTTAGATATGACTACTATAGGTAATACTGATTACCGTGTTAAAGTACGTAACATAATAATCAGCTCTTCCGGTTCACATCTCCACGCATTGTCAGTCAAGATATTATTTTGTTATGTCAGCTTCCACTTATGTGACGTTAATCAGGTAGTCAAGACCTATCACACTCTTACTTGTAATGATGTGCATAGCTTCACGCTACCCGGAGAGTTTGTTAGCAATATTATTCTCTTCTAGTTCGACAGTTAGGATCTACTACTATCTTTTAGCTAACACTCCTGCTTGGAGGTACGAATCATTTGCATGAAGTCTTATATTTCGGATAATATCAGTACGTCATTGAAACATAGCATAAACTAGAATGCCGAATCACGGTTCTCTAGGGTATACCCGAAGTGAAGTTGTTGCTTACGGATGACCTAGGTACCATCCAGGATAAAATTCTATAAAATTTCTGTAAAAAATTCTCTAACACTAAGCTGAAGTTCACACATGAAAAGTATTTTCTTTGTTAGACGTTCATGTGATTCTGAATTAAAAGTTTTCAAACTGAATACGAGCTTATATAAATATTTAAGGCCGTAGAATGGCACATGTAGAGAGTGAATGGTAAAACATTAAAGGTTTTCTAAGAATTGCTCGTTGGCATTGAGAAATTTACTTTGTTTTAATCAGTCGTTAGGTTTGGGCTGAGAATGCATTGTAGAACAGTACTACGAAAGGAAATGACTTTTACAGGGATAGAGCTATCGTGTAACAGTTCTGAAGATTTTAAGCAGATGGATGTCACCTGTGCTCAGTTCCAATAACGGACAAGTAATCTCCACATAACGGACTTATGATGAATTACAGTTGAAAATGAAGTTAATTCTTTTAAATATAATTTGTAGAACATTACTGATACACATTAGGCCGTGAGCTCGTTAGCGATTAATAGGCATATAATCTTTAACAAAATAACAGTTCTCAGTCAGCACCTCCTCATCACGAATCATGTTACCAGCAGCATCGAAAGTTCCATGAAAATATTAGATATAGCTCCCAAATGACTAAAGCTCTGTATTCATGGGAAATTAGGAATTTATAAGAGGGAACCTGACACAACACTTAATGAGCACTCTAAGTTTAAGTATTATATTTGCTTTGCTCTTTTCACAAAAAATTTAATCTAAAAGACATGTTTTTGGAGACCTGTGGCTCACTTATTGTGAAATTCTAGGAAACAGATTGTGCATTTTTACACCATAATTTCTTATGCCTCTGTAATTTCAGTTTTTAAAACTGTTTTAAATACAGTTATCTTGTGTGCAAGAGTGATTTGCCACTAGCACACATTAGTTATTCATCGTCGATTATATGCCGTTTTATATTTGTTGTTATATATTTTTACAGTTAGGCCTTGCCTACAACTTAAGGCCATTTTAAATGTTTGATCACACCGCATTATCATATTGTAATTTTAATGCTTCATGTCTTTCGAAGCTATTAACTAGTACATTAACGATTTAGTAGACTTTATTAGATGCCGTGAAATTTGTACATGGCTTAGTACAGGTCATTCGTTACCTCCATTTTGTAGAGCCATTTGATTCACTTGTGATGAACTATTACCTTTGAATATAGGAAACAGACTGTGTATTATTACATCATAACTATTTTTCATATCACTGCAATTTTAAAATTAAAACAGAATTAAATTGTGTATAAAAGTCTGTTACCCCCTGCACAAGAGTAATGTGCCATTAGCACGACGTACTACAATGAGCCGGCCGATGTGGCCGAGCGTGTCTAGGCGCTTCAGTCTGGACCCGCGCGACCGCTACGGTCGCAGGTTCCAATCTTGCCTCAGGCATGGATGTGTGTGATGTCCTTAGGTTAGTTAGGTTAAAGTAGTTCTAAGTTCTAGGGGACTGATCACTTCAGAAGTTAAGTCCCATAGTGCTCAGAACCATTTGCACCATTTGAAACCACGTCCAAACGTCGTGGGATTGGACGACCACTCCTCAGGCAGATGTGGGACCTCGTAGGCTGGGCAGACCGGTAAAACAGGACAGGTGGGAAATGTGGTGGAAATAATGTCGGAGTTGAATGGGAGACAAGTGTGTCTGAACACACAGTGCACCGAACGCTTCTAACGATGGGCCTCCACTTCTGACGAGCCATACATGTGCCAATGTTAAAACTACAGCATCTACAACTACTACTGAAATGGGCACATGACCATCAGAAATGGGCATTGGCTCAGTGGCAGAGCGTTGCATGGTCTGATGGAGAACGATACCGTCTTCTTTATGCAGACTGGAGGGCGCATATCCGTCGTCTTCCAGAGTAACATCTCCTACACACCTGTACTGCGGGACGGAGACAAGCTGGCGGTGGCTCCATTAGGTTTTGGGGAACATTCTCTTGAACATCCATCGGCGGCATTTATCAGAAAGATAATGCACCATATCACAAGGCCAGCAGACTGATGGAGTGATTCGAGGAACATAGTGGCAAGTTCAAAAAGATTTGCTGGCCCCCGCAACTCGTCAGACCTGAGACCGATCGAACACATATGGGATGTGACTGAACGTGGCGTCAGAGATCATCGCCTCCTTCCTAGAATTTACCGGAATTAGGCGACTTGTGTGTGCAAATGTGGTGCCAACTCCCTCTAGCGACCTACCAAGGCCTCATTGCTTCCATGTCCAGACGCGTCGCCGCTATTATTCGAGTAAAAAATGGGCTTGCCTGCTATTAGGTAGGTGGTCATAATGGTCTTGCTGATCCGTGTATATGAGAATACCAGTTACATCTATTACATATGTGTACACTGGTGGAAATGTATGTTCACGTTTACAGCGACCATACGTTAAAGAGTGTTGTTCAGTTTTGTGTAATGTAACAATTTTCAAAAACAATTTTAAAAATTATGTTATAACTACCTTTTGTTTTTAGACTATGGTTTGAGAACTGACAATGTAGTCCGAAACTAGTCTCCACACTCAAAATTTATAATACAACTGTAACAGATCTTGAAAAAGTAAAAGGTAATAATTATTTGTTTGATACAACTACTGTTTTATTTGCCTTCACTTCCCATGGGAAAGACGAAACTCGAGTGGTCGTTTTTCTGTAATTTTTGTAGCACTGAAACACTGACAGCATATTTCAAATTACGTTATAAAACCTATTATGATGATAATGTTAGTTAAGACTAAAAGTTATATAGACATTTTACCCTTACATTTAGTGGGTGACGTACTATCATCGTACTATAATGACAGGAGCATTTGGGCAATGATTCTGAAAAAATACGAAAATACATGGAGATGTGCATTAAAACCAACATAACTTATTTTGACGAATGAATAATAAAATATTGGTTACAGGTTTAAGAGTGTGGATGCTGGAAAAAAAGTTCACATTGTACAAGAATTAAATATCACGCCGTTTTTTTCCATTCCCCGAGAGCTATTATGAAATCTGTTAATGGGTTAATAACATGAAATGAATCCCAATAAAGACGTACTACGTAATATTAATTTTGTCGCAAACGATCTTCATGAACGTTTCATGGGGTTATTGTCAATTATTGACAATCAAAACTACATTGTACGGTGCACAGAATATTCATAGCCATCAGTGATGCATATAAATCCGTTATGTAAATTGAAGCAGGCGGCATTTCCAAGTCTAGACAGCAATTACCGCTAAACGAAGCTATTTTACACGCAATCGTTCGATCGTTAGACTTGAAATACGTAACATTACCCTCAAAACACGGTGCTAATCCAATCTCTATCCTATAGGACTCCGTAAACGACGGATAACACACGTACTTTAATTGTTGGTTGCTATTTAGAATTGCCGTAGACAATATCACGTGGCAGGAATACGTAATTCTAAATTATCATCACATAATAATGTCACATTTTGATGTTTCGTGCAGTGATTGGCAGGGTAAGGGTATTGTAAATGAAAACGAGTAATAACGACAGGTGCAATGAACTTAGGCTCAGACGTTAATCAACGATAAATTACGAATTTGCTGTAAAATAGTACATTGATAGTGAAAGAAACCTATGTCAATCCCCTTTGACGTGACTGTCATTTATTGTTTTATCAGGAATTATTCTAACAGCCTAGTTTTCATCTACGGTTTTTATCCTGTGTTTACACAAATAATTCATGAAAACCAATTTGTTTTATTTTGTGTTTCATGTCAGCATCCTTATTTTTCAGTAATCCCCCTCATGAATGTGTGGGTTATTAAATGTTCGTTTCTGTCAGTAGCAATCACAGTAGTTTTACTTCCTTTCCGTGTACCGCAGTTCGCATTGTACACTGAGCCCGTTCAAACATGCTCTGTAGCAGGCTGCTAAAGAGAGATAAGAATGTTACCCTTTTTAGCGTCTTGCAACTGGCTATGTAACCATCACACAATGTCACTGAAATGTTCTTGAATTTTTAATCGGAAATTTGTTCAGTGAACTGGCTTGGTCCAGAACAACGGTCGCTCGCCTTTTTTTTTTTTACTTCTCTTCGATGGTAATACGGGTACTAGTAACTACTGTAGGATACCGTTCTCGAGAATACAGTTGTATGTACACTATGTGATCAAAAGTATCTAGAAATCCGCAAAAACATGCGTTTTTCATATTAGATACATTATGCTGCCACCTACTGCCAGATACTCTATATCACCGACCTCAGTATTCATTAGACATCGAGAGGGAACATAATGGGGCGCTCCGAGGAACTCTCGGACTTCGAACATGGGCAGGTGATCGGGTGTCACTTATTTCATACGCCTGTACGCAAGGTTTTCACACTTCTAAACATCCCTAGGTCCATCATTTACGATGTGATAGTGAAGTGGAAACGTGAAGGGACACGGACAACAAAAAAGAGTACAGGCCGACCTCATCTGTTGGCTGACAGAGACTGCCGACTGTTGAAGAGGTTCGGAATATGTAACAGGCAGACATCTATCCAGACCATCACACAGGAATTCCAAACTGCATCAGGATCCATTGCAAGTACTATGAAAGTTAGGAGGGAGGAGAGCAAACTTGGATTTCATGGTCGAGCGGCTACTCATAAGCCACACATCATGCCGGTAAATGCCAAACGACGCCTTGCTTGGTGTAAGGAGCGTAAACATTGGACGATTGAACAGAGGAAAAACGTTGTGTGGAGTGACGAATCACGGTACACAATGTGGCGACCTGATGGCAGAGTCTGGGTATGGTGAATGCCGAACGTCATCTTCCAGCGTGTGTAATGCCATCAGTAAAATTCGGAGGCGGTGGCGTTGTTGTGTGGTCGTGTTTTTCATGGAGGAGGCTTGCACCCCTTGCTGTTTTGTGTGGCTTTATCATAGTACAGGCCTACATTGATGTTTTAAGCACCTTCTTGCTTCCCATTGTTAAAGAGCTGTTCGGGGATGACGATTGCATCTTTCGACACGATCGAACATGTGCCGGCCGCGGTGGTCTCGCGGTTCTAGGCGCTCAGTCCGGAACCGCGCGACTGCTACGGTCGCAGGTTCGAATCCTGCCTCGGGCATGGATGTGTGTGATGTCCTTAGGTTAGTTAGGTTTAATTAGTTCTAAGTTCCAGGCGACTGATGACCACAGATGTTAAGTCGCATAGTGCTCAGAGCCATTTGAACAATTTGATCGAGCACGTGTTCATAATGCACGGGCTGGCCTGCACAGAGTCCTGACCTGAATCCTACAAAACCCCATTGGGGTGTTTTGGAACGCCTACTTCGTGCCAGGCCTCACCGACCGACATCGATACCTCCCCTCAGTGCAGCACTCCGTGAAGAATGGGTTGCCATTCCCCAAGGAACCTTGCACCACTTGATTGAACATATGCCAGGGAGAGTGGAAGCTGTCATCAAGGCCAACACCATATTGAATTCCAGCAGTACCAATGGAGGGCGCCACGAACTTGTAAGTCATTTTCAGCCAGGTGTCCAGATACTTTTGTTCACATAGTGTATATTTCGCTGTTCGGAGAAACATTTTAGTTTTGGTCGGTTTTCGTTGAACTTCTCATTTAGCAGTGTAGGTCATCATTGCGTTTGCTTAAATTAACAGCCAGGATATTTATTCTTAGAAGGCCGCACCTTTGTTTCCTCAGTTTAATGTGAAATTTGGTGATTACATAAACTTAGATAAGTCTGGTGTTGAGCCATTGTTTTCAGGGAGATCATTTGTTGGTTTTGAACTTCCTTTTTTGTTTGATAAATGATGTAAGGGTGCAGATATCGATCCCGCCATGGACAGATTGAATCTACCCTTACTCATCTTTGTTGCAACGGCTTATCTTCGCTGGTGGGGAAGCTCCATTATTCCTGAGGTGTGCTGCTTGGCGCCCGCCGTTTGCTTTGGCACTTACCTAGGTTAATTCCCATATAACATCAAATTGTAAGAGGTACAAGGCGCTTATTAATATGTGGAAACAGAGAATGTCAGTAGCGCTCCAAGTGGGATAAATGATTCCATATTTGTTTTTATTTCATACGAAACAGAAGCTGATTTCGTGGCATGATATTCTGTGAGGTCTTGTATGTTTGTTACTGCTCACAAAACTATGTGTGAACTGCTCTGATTAAATTCATTGTAAGTATAGTGTTCGTATTCAACGTTATTTTTATTTGCACCTGTTTTTCGTACTTTCTAGCCTTAAAAGGAGGCCTCCGAAATTTTCGTTCGGGTGAGAGGTTGATCCTAGTAAATTGATTCCTATTCAAGTGTATCGTTTGTAATGCCTGACAATAACATATGAACAAATCTGTTTGCATATTAAACATTCGCAAGGAACAAAGCTGCAGTTACGAAGACTCTAAAGCATGTATGTATATATGTATTAAACGGGGGACCTAGCAACGACGGAGAGGCTTCGTCCCGCCGTAGCCTTCAGTGGCTCAGAACCCCACAACAGGCCACAGCATTCCACCCACCCCACCGTCGCCCAACACCGAACCCAGGGTTCTTCTGTGGTTTGGCGGTTGGCCCCCTCCCCCCGTGGGCCCCCCTCCCTCCTCTCAGCTCCCCCCCCCCCCCCCCCCCCGAAAACGTTTCATACCAGTGCAACCCGAGATGTTTGTGTGGTAGAGTAATTATGGTGTACGCATATGTGGATATGGTGTTTGCGCAGCAATCGCTGACACAGTGTGACTGAGGTGGAATAAGGGGAACAACCCCGCATTCGCCGAGGTAGAGGGAAGACTGCCTCAGAAACCATCAACAAGCTGGGCGGCACACCGCACCTCGACACTAATCCGCCAGGCGGATTCGTGCTGGGGACCGGCACTCCTCACCGCTCCGAAGCAGCGCGTTAGATCGCGAGCCAGCCGTGCGGAGTCTGCAAAGCATACTTATCTGCATCTACAACCATACTCTGCAAATAACTGTGAGATGCACGGCACTCACTGGCAAGAAGCAAGACCACTAAATGCAGAAATATCTACTCATTCCTTGACAAGATGGAATCAGGTTGATTACGAATTCTGTCAACATCTGATAAGATTAAGTTCTCCAATAACGCGAAAAAGTACGAAAAAGGGATGCAAACAAAAATATAATGGAATAAAAGCAATGTGCGATGTACTTGCAATGCATTTAAATAGTGCAGTTCACACACGGCTTCGTAAGTATTAACCAATATACGAGTACATAAGTCCACACAACAGAATGTGACAAAACCCATTTCTGTTTCATATGAAACAAAAACAAGTATGTGGTCATTTACTCAGCCTACTGTTACAGATATCAAGCAGAGTAGGAGTAACATAATTGCAGTTCATTTCCGAGCGCTGAGCATCAAAAACGTTGTAATCAGAAACAGAGTCCTTTGTACTAGATTATGTTCACTACGGAACAAAAACAAATATCGTATACTTTAAATCATCCAGTAGGGAAACGAAATGATGAAGGATAGATAAACTTTCAGTACTCCAATTAGCCTGACAGCGAACCAAGGTCGCATTGCCGGAAGTCCCTACATGAGTTTCACCCCCGTGTTAGTCCCACCTGAGCCTTCTACATTTACATATATACTCCGCAAGATACAGTATGGCACGTGGTGGAGGGTATCCCGACCACTACTACCCATTTCGTTCTTAAAGACAGGATCGCGAGTATACGCACGGTATGCGATCAGCCATGAAATGCGTTAATTTGTGGAACTGAAATAATTTAGATAGATTTTAAACCACGCGCAACGTGAAACGGAATTGAAGTTTGTTAAGTGTATGGATACAGCTGCAGAGTGAATATGATTAGGCTCATAGAGGTTATCTTGCTTATGACTAAACAGCAATAAACCGAATGCTGTGAAATCAGTGTGAACTTCATTTAACATGTTCATATTAATGATAGTATTTTGGCAAAAGTTTTGATTAAAATTGTGTGAACCGTAGGTAGGGCGAGTGTCAGCAGACACACAATCGAGATATTTCTCGAAACGGCGCGTCTACTTCGGGGTGCGTTCGCCGTTCATGTTGTAGTAACAATCAAGTTTTGTAACTGAGCCAGGAAAAATACACGAGTTAGCTTAAAGAAACGAGTAACTTAAATTTGAGAACATGTGAAAGAACGGATGAGACAGAGAGACAAGGATAACGATTTCTGGAACAGTTCCCAAACGTTCGTACAGGCAGAGAACATTTATACAAGAAAGAAGAGGAGTGGAAACTCTACCACAAAAATGGTTCAAATGGCTCTAAGAACTATGGGACCTTAACATCTGAGGTCATCAGTCCCCTAGACTTAGAACTACTTAAGTCTAACTAACCTAAGGACGTCACACACATCCATGCTCGAGGCAGGATTGGAACCTGGGACCGTAGCAGCAGCTCGGTACCGGATTGAAGCGCGTAGAACCGCTCGGCCGCAGCGGTCAGCCAACTGTACCACAGAACAAGCTAATGAATGAAGCCGATGCCACGTAACAGCACACAGTCGACAGCAGTTCCTGGAAAGAATGAAATGTACTTATGGCATTTGTCACCGGAATCACCCGTCCGAGGAATTCGTTCGCCCAGTGCAAGTCTTCTTAGTTGACCCCTCTTAGGTGACAGGCACCTCGGTAATGATGAAATGATTATGAGGACGACACACACAAAAAGTACCGAGCGAAGAAAATCCCTGATCTTGCCGGGAATCGAACGTGGGGCCCCAACAGTCAGAAACACAAATAATAAGATAAAAAAATGTTGACACCAGATAACAATGAATGTATGTGTTGCACGTTCCTGTACGACATTAGTAAAACGATCAGTGCTCTTGAAAACTTGTCTAACACTGTCGCAGTTGCTGCGGCAGGCTAAATAGTGTACTCAAAACTACGTGTGTCGGAAAGTGGTATTACTAGGAGTTTTGCTAGGAGTTGTGTAATAGTCAGAAAACATAATAGGAAGCTTAAAGTAGTGAAAAGGAAGAACGATTGTGAATTGATTGTCGCTAAAACGGAAGAACTGTTATCAAGGCCCGGGCGGAATTAGCCGAGCGGTCCGAAGCGCTGCAGTCATGGACTGTGCGGCTGGTCCTGGCGGTGGTTCGAGTCCTCCCTCGGGCATGGGTGTGTGTGTTCGTCCTTAGGATAATTTAGGTTAAGTAGTGTGTAGCTTAGGGATTGATGACCTTAGCAGTTAAGTCCCATAAGATTTCACACACATTTGAACTTTTTTTTATTATGGAGTGGAATTAAACAGGTAAACGGGTCTGATGATGAGCAGCATCCCATCGGAAACTCCACAAAACTCTACTTTGAGAATAGTATGGGGCAAGAAAGTGCAGGAAATCGGACCACTTACAATGGCAAGCGAAAGACAAGGGTAGAACTAGTACAGGTTTCGACCTAGTAATAAAGCTATTGAGGAAAAGGGAATCATCAGTTGATGAGAAACCAGATAAGCGAATAAAAGGAATGAAGTCGGAAATTAGAGCAATCAAACAGAGTCAGGAAAAACAAGCAATGAGTTTTGATGAAACAATTAAAAACGTGGGAGAAAAGAATGGATGAGAAGATAAAAATAAGACTGGAAGAATAGAAGACACTGAATGAAAAAATAAATGAACAAATGGAAAAAAGGAAGCAGTAATTAAAAATATAGGAGAGCAGCAGAAAGAATAGGACAAAGAAGTGACAAAAGTAGATGTGACAGTGGTTGTCACAAATATGAACGTGACAAAAGGAAGAGGAAATCACTGTGCAGTACGCATAAAAGTATAGCAAACAATACCACAGAAGGTCAATCAGACAATAAAAAGCAAGGTATGCACTGAAACTGGATCTATGAATGTTTCATTAATGTTTGTAACTAAAAATAACCATCTAAGTGGAATTTATACACCGCTGCAAGTTTCATAGATTCCACCCAAAATGAAAATTACATCCAATTGCATTCTTTAGAAATTACCAGGGTCTGTTGCCAGGAATACCGGTTGGCAAGACGAAAACTGCTTACGTCATCAACCATATGACCTACGAAGCATATAACTACGGTACTTGTTTGGAAAAGGGATACTTAAATTCTGCAGCGTTCAAGAACATGTTCTTAAACGAAAATTGGTCGAATATCAAGCAAAGGATATTATAATTTCAACATGTAGTTGCCAGTAATACCTTGGTAGTCCATACGATTAAGTGCATGTAGTGTGCTGGGTACTACAAAGGATACCGCACAAATTAAGTAAACGCCTAACAGGGACAATAATGTAAACTCTCTTTGCCGATTTACAACAAGTTTTAACATAATACTTTAATATGCTCTAACAAACATTCACACAGACATAGCACACGCACTCATAAACACACACACACACACACATATATATATATATATATATATATATATATATATATATATATATATATATATACCTAATACTTTTACACGCTACGCTAATTAACATACATATCTTTTGACATATATAATATGTAAAACTCTGTATGAGGAAAACAGAGGGAGCGTTGTTAGAAAAAGAACTTGAAAAAATCTTGACCAGTTTACTTCAAATTTTTATATGATGTAATAAATGCTTGGGCAGACATCGGTTACGTTTGTTAAAATATTTATGATTTATAAATACAGGTGTAATACATATAGGGAACATGCAGACAGCCATAGGGTCTAAACTTTTTATTAACAATTTACATATTTCACCGCTGTGCTACACTTTGAAAATATATTGTTTGGTTTTATTCTCGCAGTCCTTTTTAGCTACGATATTGGGGTATGTAAACCAACAGACAAATTGTTTATCCCATATACACACATCAAAAAATGTTTTGCATCACCCCGGTTTCAAGAACTCCTGAAGATGAATGTTGACTGTGGATATTGTATCACAGACGCAGAACCTTTAACTGTTCAGAGATGTCACTAAACCCGCCCAAAGATGTAAACAACCATGCATCAGTAGCTCCGCCGGCCGCGGTGGTCTCGTGGTTCTAGGCGCGCAGTCCGGAACCGTGCGACTGCTGCGGTCGCAGGTTCGAATCCTGCCTCGGGCATGGATGTGAGTGATGTCCTTAGGTTAGTTAGGCTTAAGTAGTTCTAAGTTCTAGGGGACTAATTACCACAGCAGTTGCGTCCCATAGTGCTCAGAGCCATTTGAACCATTTTTTTGAGTAGCTCCTGTTAGACGGAAGGGATCCGACCGGCGATCAATTCCAGTCATTCCACCAGGAAGGAGATACACAGCTCGTGTTGTCTGTAGTTCAGCCACGCCTAGATGGTCAATAGCGTGGTTCGATCGCGTCCAAATTGTTACTTTGCGCCAGGAAGGGCTCTCAACAAAGGAAATGTCTAGGCGTCCCAGAGTGAACCAAAGCGATGTTGTTCGGAAGTGGAGGAGATACAGAGAGTCAGGAACTGTCGATGACACGCCTCGCTCAGGCCGTCCAAGGGCTATTACTACAGTGGATGACCGCTACCTACGGATTATGGTTCGGAGGAACACTGACAGCGACGACACCGTGTTGAATAATCCTTTCCGTGCAGCCACAGGACGTCGTGTTATTACTCAAACTGTGCGCAATAGGGAGCATGATGTGCAACTCCCGACGTCCATGGCTAGGTCCACCTTTGCAACCACGACACCAGACAGCGCCGTAGAGATGGGCCCAACAACATGCCGAATGGACTGCTCAGGATGACATACCGTTCTCTTCACCGATAAGTGTCGCATATGGCTTCAACCAGACAATCGTCGGATATAGTGCTCAGAGCCATTTGAACCATTTTGAACCACTCACTACAAGGCGATTCGCGGCACGCTCCCTCACAAGTGTGGCTAAGAACACGGTGACAATGAGCATCCACGATCCGGCTGCTGAATCTGTTGTCCCCACCCAGGATATCTCCGGTGCATGTTGGGAGCCAAGACGACTGCCCACGGTAGCGAGCCATCGAGTGACCTGTAGCTGGCTGCTATGGACCCCGCGTCGGCCTCAGACGGTCGAAGCAGCCACCCGCTGTGGACTGGAGCGCTGGCGCCCCATCTGCTGTTGTGTGTAGCCGGTGGTGTTACATGCCCCACAGTCCACGAGAAGTGTCACACTTGAATGCCTTGTTATGAAAAAGGCGCCTATTTGTACGCGGCTCACAACACCTAGGTTGCGCCAGTGGGCCCCTTCTGCGTACGCTCTGCAAACTACCGCGTTTACTCTTTTCAGTGGTTTGACGGCTCTTTGGCCTCCTTTCTGCTTCTCAACCGCTGGTGAGCGTAACTTATTGTCAATAGGCCTGAGCCTGGCTTTAACTTGTGTGCTCAGAAATGTTGCAATAAATCTAAGTTTCCTTTCTTAAAATGTGGTACCGCTACATTATTCCCCCCTTCGGAAAGACCCAGTCCCCGGGTCGACCTTTAAATAACGCTTAACCTGTTTGGGTCTGCACCTATGACATATTTCATTATTTTAAAAAAACTTAAATGTGGCATAGTGTCCCTTAAAATACAGGACATGAAACAAAACGTAAAATTTCCTTGCTGGATGATCACTGTTCGATCATCCCCTCATCTCACGCCCTCGTTATCTAATCCACTCGGCCTTGGACTACCTTTGGTTCCTTCTCGGAATTGGCTCTCCGCCTGATCAGAATGAAAACAACACATAACAAAGCTAAGGCTGCGAAGACACTTGGAACAGAGGTGTTCAAAATGATCGATATTTGCCGTTGCTTTTCCCTATACTGAGTGACATGTTGTGCAAAATGTTCAGCTGATATACAACCCTCTTGCTCTAAAATGAACTTGTTTACGGATGTCAACAGACTTGGCTCCAGAATTTGATCTAACAAAGTCAGATTGCCTTGGCAAAAGCTCTAAAGTGGCTTGTAGCCAGTACAGCTGTGGCAGCGTAACATTCAATTGCGTAACTCCCTAAATTTACCCTGGCAGATGGAAGGTTGGTCTCATTATGTTACACGCAGTTCCACTGATTAAAATTCCGCTCCCCTCGAGGTCTATACGTTTCGCTTCTGCAAATACTCCGCGCTCAAATCAACTTGCAGCTACTACCAAGGAGAAGATGCAATTCATCCCGACCCATTGCAAGCTCAATTTTGGCTCCACGATGTCCTTTGGATAGTCTATTTCTTTCCCCCTGTCTAAAAATTACCGCACTGAGCACATGTCCCGATTGGTGCTTATCACCCTGGCTGGACATTCCATTAACTTCCCTCTATGGCAGCTCCGTAATTCCTCCCTCGTCATCTCGGCGTACCGGTTGCTAGCTGCTGAAATCAGAAATACCTCCTTAGTTTTCACTTCCAAAAACTTGCTCAACGCTCCCTCTCTCAGTGACCTGAGGACAGGAATCACCATCACCCTTCCTTCCTCTTCAAAAAGACTGCTGTCCCTAGCAAGCTCACTGTACTCAAAAATACATATAGGAAAATAAAATGCCTAATTAATCTGTGCAAACCCAATGATACATAAGAAGAAAACAAAAAATCTACAAATACTCTACTACTTTCTGGTTCGCAAAGCATATGGTATTTCATGCTGTACTCTATCTTCCTGGTTTTCTTTGTGCTTAGCACCTCTCTTCACTCTCCCTTTCTTCCCCTTTCCTTCCTGTGACACACCTGGAATCACATCCGGGCAACCCTTAAATGGTCGTAACTAGCCAATGTGTACTATCGTTGTTCAAGTTGGCAGCTGAAGCTTAACATTAACGGGGGATGTGGTTTCAACAGCTTGGTATGGTCCTTGATACCTCGTGAGGAACTTCATTATCCCTTTTTGCGTATAGGGGCTGGACAGCATTACCCATTGCCCCACTCTATGCTGCGGTTAACTTCCTTTCCGCTTCACTGGGTCTTCCTGCCTTTCCAAAGTCTTCATATTCGCCTTTTGTACCCGTTTCCAAACATCCCGAATAGTTCTTCCAGTCCTTCCTTTCTGTATCTTCACGGCATTTTTCGCCCGTACACTACCTCATATGGAGACAAACCCGTATTTGTATGGATTTTTGCATTATATGCGCATACAATATGCTTCAAATACTCGTCCCACTGTTGGTGATAAGAATCCGTATAAAAATTCAGCATCTTCCCGATTGCTCTGTGTACTCTTTCTGTCTGTCCGTTGGCCTGTGGATGCAACTTCTTTACATTCAAAAATTTACACAGTTCCTTCATTAAATCCGACATTAAGTTGGTCCCTTGGTCAGTAATTATAGTTTCCGGTACACCAAACTTCAAAGTCCAGTTGTTTACTAACGCTTGCGCGACCATTGCTGCCTGTTGATTTGGCATAGCCACCATCTCCACATACTTCGAAAAATGGTCTATTATTGTCAGAACGAATCCGATCCCTGATGGTGTTCACCTGAAAGGTCCTAAGATATCAATCCCCAACACAGAGAATGGATATGTCGCTTCTGTCAATCGTTGTAGCTGTATCTTTTTCCGACTCAAACCTGCTCTCTGCCCACATGGTATATAATTCTTCACATACTGATCCACATTTACTTTCCTATCTCTCCACCAATACCTCTCCGCCACTCTCCTACTCGTCGCTCTACCCCTGCCATGACCAGATAACATGTGATCATCTGCTTCCTTTACAACCTCATCCTTCAGCTTCGCTGGCACTACTACCCTTGGTCCTAACTTCGTTTCCCTGCACAGAATTGTGGCTGTGTGCGATATAATGTACAATCGTTGTCCATATCCTGTAATTCTCTCCATACTACGCATAAAATATGACATCTATTTTTTCCACCTTCTTACTTAGAGCATCCACATTACCGTGCATCCTTAACAATCACGTCAACGCCTGTGCTAAATCTGCAAAACCCTTTACGAACTTTCTATATAAATTGCAAATTAAGATGAATGATTGCACTTCCTTAACTGTTTTTGGTTCCCGAAAAATCCTTACAGCTTGTACCAACCTCAGATCTGTTCGCACTCCGTCCTTACTAAAGATATGACCCAAATATTTTACTTCTTCTAACCCAAAATAGCACTTCTCCAGGCTCAGCTTCAAACGAGCCTCTCTTAACCTCATAAAGACATCAAATAACCTCTGTCTATGTTGCTCAATACTACTTAAAACGCCACAATGTCATCCAAATAGACAAGACACAGCCGTGGTTTCAAACCCCTCAAGACACAGTCTAGCAACCTCTGAAACGTTGCCAGAGAGCTTTTCAAACCGGATGGCATCCTGATATACTGGTAATGGCCTCCAGGAGTTTTTGGACGATCCTCTGGAGCCATCTCTAACTGATGGTAACCACTTGTCAAATCCATCACAGAAAAGTACTGGCACTGTCCTAAGTGATCCAAAGTCTCCGATAGATTTGGAGTGGGGTACGCTTCCATTACTGTCTTATTATTGAGGTATCGGTAGTCACAACAGAACCTGTATTTCTCAGTTCCATCCATAGATTTTTTTAGGCACAGCGACAATTCCTGGTCCCCAGCAACTATTACTATTCTCTATAATACCGTCCGAAAGCTGCTGATCAATGAAATCCTCCATAATCGGCTGCAAATACCTCAGTATTGTGTGTGGTTTATGGTAAACAGGTGCTTCATTCCCTCTTGATGTCCTATGTTGAACTAATGGCGCTCTGGCAACGACCCTTGAGGAAAAAACAAGTCCTTTTAATCCCCACAACAATTCTTCTATATGCTCTCTTTCTCCTCCTTTCAAATGCTTAATTTTTGTCATGCAATGCAGTTCTATCGGCAGTTAGTGGTTGATCGCTTCGCCTACCTCTCGAACACCAGTCTTAGTCAGCTGGGACATCCAAATTTGCTAGTAAAACTCCTTTTTTTTTTAAATTCGCGTCTAGAGTGCTAAAACTATCCACGTTCATGGGAACTACTCGCCCGTCGTTCCCCTCCTGTACGAGTACCATACTACATTTCACAACACAACCCAATGGACCCAGAACTTCATTATCCTCCAATGGTTCAATAACACATACTGTACCCACGGGTAGATTCGATGCCACACTTACACAAAGCGACTTCCCGGTGCCAGCAGACACACACATGCGAATTAAGCCTTAATGTTAATGTACGCAGTTCAATTGGTTTGTTCATTACGTTTAACGCCCTTCGCGACAGCTCTGCATCGACAGTTTCCCGTAGCTGAAATAACATTCCACCAAGTTCCACAGTTCGTTGTCCAAGGCCAATTTTTGCATGATATTGATGCAAGTAATCTACTCCTAGGATCATGTCGTAGCCCTCGCTTACCCATGGCACTACCTTCATGCATGCATCAGGTCGGACAGTCCCTATGCGAAAGTCAACTGCCACTGACCCCAAAGGTGTGACCTCATTATAACCCACTCCACGCAACGTATAACGCGTTGGGTCTAACATCCTTCCTCCCATTAAAGTCTTAGTAGCTACTGACACTTGCACCCCTGTGTCCAACAAAATCTTAAACGTTTTAGTTCCTGTGGATCCTACCACTGAACATTCCACCTCTGCAAACATATTTGTAGCACTGAAATTAAAAGGGAGTTCCCTTAGGTGGATCTTGGGCCCCCTCTGCCGTTTAACGATTGTCCAACCTCTACTAACTCCACTTCTTCATCTTCCACGCTGCTGATTTCCACCCCTTCCTCTATTCCTGGGTGACTGGTTATATTGCCTCTGCGCATGTTCTGTATGACTACACTTATAACATTTTATACCCGCTACAAACACTGTTTGTCTGTCACGTACCCTACATGCAACGTCTATTCCCTCACATTGGATTGCCAGCTGAATGGCCGAATACGAATCTTTCGGAGTCCCTTCACGGACTTCCCGCGATATATTCGCCGCTAACCCCCTCAAAAATACATCAAGTGCCCTTGGCTCGGCATCCTACAACAGAACACCATTCGCTCCATCGCTCGGAGCCAACTAGTAAGTCTACTCGTTAATTTCTCTTATTGGTTGAAATGACTCTGAGCACTATGGGACTTAACTTCTGAGGTCATCAGTCCCCTAGAACTTAGAACTACTTAAACCTAACTAACCTAAGGACATCACACACATCTATGCCCGAGCCAGGATTTGAACCTGCGACCGTAGCGGTCGCGCGGTTCCAGACTGTAGCGCATAGAACCGCTCGGCCACTCCGGCCGGCTTTCTCTTATTCTGTCCACAAATTTCTCTACTGTCTGTCCCTGTCTCTTCGTCATTGTACTGAACCTCTTTCTAAAGTACCGAGCGCTATACTGTTTCTTGTACCTCTGTAAAAGCCCCTCCCTCAACTTTTTAAACTGTCCTGCCTTCCTTAAGGTCTCTGAACACCTTACATATGTCTTCGCTTCACCCGTTAATCTAATCCTGGCTACATGTAACAACTGTTCATCAGACCAACCGTTCGTCACAGCTGAAGTTCCCAAGTCCTCCAGAAGCGAACGCACATCCTCAGATACCTTGCCAGAAAATGGAATAATCAAACTCGTGGCAGCTGGATCAATCTCCTGCTGGGGCATCCTAGGCAACAAGGACTGTTACGATGCGGTTTATGGCTCACTTCTAGATGTTAATTCACTCCTCAATTGCGTATTGTCTGGTGTCAATTGTGCTGCCTTTTCCACCAAAGTCCGTACCACTTCTGGTACCGACACACCTTGCGTCTGTGACTCCGCCCTTGTGCTGATTTCGTTCCCAGTTAGTCCAGAAACAAAACATTTAAGTACAAGAATAACCCAACTTCCTGCACCTCCGTATCACCATATTCAGTATCATCATACTCAAACCAATCCAAAAGTAATTAAATGCCACAATAAAATAGTAAATCTTACTGCCCCAAATACACTAACACCTACTCTGACAACAAAAAATACTATGCCCACGCAAAAAAATCTACAATGTCCTGTACTTAAAAACACATAAAAGAGAGAAAATGCCTAACACTCAACAGAAAACTGGTCAAAACTCACCACATCTTGTGGCTGTAATGCAGGTGGTGAGCTGGACCATCATACTGTTCAGACGACGTCCGCTATTCTGACACGTGGCAGCTTCTGTCACCAAATGTAACAGAAACACCAAATGTAGTGGGAAAATGTAAAAGGCACCATATTAAGACTTGTCCGAGCTTTCCAAGTGATTTATTGTTTCAAACTACGGTGACGCATTCCCCACAGTCTGTGTCAGCGGGTCCCGCAATGCTAAGGACACCACTTCGCTGACTGCGAAACAGCTTGCCATGGAATAGCCGTCTCAGCGGGCTGTGCCCACACCGCTGTATTTCGGCCTTGTACGGCCGCAACGTCAGGATGCTGTCTCAGTGGCCTTCGCCACTGCCGCCTCAGCACCACCTGCTGTAAGGCGATGTGGCTAAGAATGTGGCGATAACGAGTACCTGCGATCCGGCAGCTGAATCTGCTGTCCTCGCCCGGGATGTCTCCGGTGCATGTTGGGAGCCAAGACGACTGCCCGTGGTAGCGAGCCATGGAGTGGCCAATCGCTGGCTGGTTACAGACCCCGCATCGACCACAGAGGGTCGAACCAGTGACCCGCTGTGGACTGGAGCACTGGCGCCTCATCTGTTTCTGTGTGTAGCCAGTGGTGTGACATCCGCCACCGTTCAGGACAGCTGTCACACATGAGTGCCTTCTTAGAAAATCGGCACTTGTTTATACGCGGCTGTGCGCCTCTGTTTTGCTAACATGCCACTCCGAGTCACGTACTCACAACACCTAGGTTGCGCTAGTGGGCCCCTTCTGCCTGTAACTTGCTCCATGTAAACCGCTGCGTTTACTCTTTTCAGTGGTTCGACAGCCATGTGGCTTCCATTCTACTTCGCAACCACTGGTCAGAGTACCTTACTGCCATCATGCGCGCTCCTGGCTGCTAATTGTGTGCTCAGAAATGTTGCACCGAATCTAACTTTCCTGTATTTAACAGTGGTGCTCCTACACCGTTGTTAGTTCGTTTAGCTAATTTTATGATTTTATTATCCTGTAACCAAATTAATCAGGAATTTAACATTTTAATTTATAACCTTTTCCTATCAACTGTCTAGAGTTTTCTCTTTGTCTTTACATTTCGACGAATGTTTCTTTCTATACAAATTTTAAAACTTTCATAATGCCTTAAGGTAACTCTCATGGTACTGTAAAAGAAATATGAATTTGGACCCACCAAAATCTCACATCAATTATACTACGGGATACCTTCATATACACTCCTGGAAATGGAAAAAAGAACACATTGTCACCGGTGTGTCAGACCCACCATACTTGCTCCGGACACTGCGAGAGGGCTGTACAAGCAATGATCACACGCACGGCACAGCGGACACACCAGGAACCGCGGTGTTGGCCGTCGAATGGCGCTAGCTGCGCAGCATTTGTGCACCGCCGCCGTCAGTGTCAGCCAGTTTGCCGTGGCATACGGAGCTCCATCGCAGCCTTTAACACTGGTAGCATGCCGCGACAGCGTGGACGTGAACCGTATGTGCAGTTGACGGACTTTGAGCGAGGGCGTATAGTGGGCATGCGGGAGGCCGGGTGGACGTACCGCCGAATTGCTCAACACGTGGGGCGTGAGGTCTCCACAGTACATCGATGTTGTCGCCAGTGGTCGGCGGAAGGTGCACGTGCCCGTCGACCTGGGACCGGACCGCAGCGACGCGCGGATGCACGCCAAGACCGTAGGATCCTACGCAGTGCCATAGGGGACCGCACCGCCACTTCCCAGCAAATTAGGGGTACTGTGGCTCCTGGGGTATCGGCGAGGACCATTCGCAACCGTCTCCATGAAGCTGGGCTACGGTCCCGCACACCATTAGGCCGTCTTCCGCTCACGCTCCAACATCGTGCAGCCCGCCTCCAGTGGTGGCGCGACAGGCGTGAATGGAGGGACGAATGGAGACGTGTCGTCTTCAGCGATGAGAGTCGCTTCTGCCTTGGTGCCAATGATGGTCGTATGCGTGTTTGGCGCCGTGCAGGTGAGCGCCACAATCAGGACTGCATACGATCGACGCACACAGGGCCAACACCCGGCATCATGGTGTGGGGAGCGATCTCCTACACTGGCCGTACACCTCTGGTGATCGTTGAGGGGACACTGAATAGTGCACGGTACATCCAAACTGCCATCGAACCCATCGTTCTACCATTCCTAGACCGGCAAGGGAAGTTGCTGTTCCAACAGGACAATGCACGTCCGCATGTATCCCGTGCCACCCAACGTGCTCTAGAAGGTGTAAGTTAACTACCCTGGCCAGCAAGATCTCCGGATCTGTTCCTCATTGAGCATGTTTGGGACTGGATGAAGCGTCGTCTCACGCGGTCTCCACGTCCAGCACGAACGCTGGTCCAACTGAGGCGCCAGGTGGAAATGGCATGGCAAGCCGTTCCATAGGACTACATCCAGCATCTCTACGATCGTCTCCATGGGAGAATAGCAGCCTGTATTGCTGCGAAAGTTGGATATACACTGTACTAGTGCCGATATTGTGCATGCTCTGTTGTCTGTGTCTATGTGCCTGTGGTTCTGTCGGTGTGATCATGTGATGTATCTGACCCCAGGAATGTGTCAATAAAGTTTCCCCTTCCTGGGACAATGAATTCACGGTGTTCTTGTTTCAATTTCCGGGAGTGTATAATAAATCTCATTGTAATATTTAATCCGCAAATCATTTCGTATATGTAGGCAGAATCCAATTTTCTGTTGTTTATTATGATAAAGTTCTCTTTCTCTGAGTAGATTACGATTTTTATTAAATTATTGTGAGTGTGCACTCCTTATTTTACCAACTAGCAGTGTCCACCATCATTTCCTTCAGTTACGGTATTGCATATAATTAATTAGCTGGTAGATAAGGAGGGGGTCGAGTGCATGTCTCGTTCTCATGCAAAATCAGCCTGAATTAAAAAAGTACAAACTCTTCTCCACCCCGACACCTCACAAAGGCAGCTGTTCGATTTCTTGCATATCGAATTTGGTAGGAATAGGAGGGTAAATAACATAAGTAAATCAATAAAGAATAATAAAAACCTGGACTGACACATTTCAGAAAATTAGTAAAAAATTAAAATATCATGTCTCTCTGTATGAAACAATTCCGTGTAAGACTGCTGCGAACTGCTCACGAAGCACCAACGACGGCCAACCGTGCAATGCTTCTTTACAGTCAGGCGTGGGACATAATTTTATTTTGAGGCTTCAAAGTAGCAATACTTTTCTGGAAACCAGACATAAATTGCCCAATTGCGCTCATGCAATAATGTGACCTTGTCCTTGCAAAGGAACCACCACGGCATTTACCTGGGGCGACTTAGGGAAATCATGAAATCGTAGATTAGGATGGTTGGACGCGGATTTGAACTGTCATCCTCCCAAATGCAAGTCCACTGTGCTAAACACTGTGGCACCTCGCTCGGTCATATGGCTGGTACGAATCAAAAGTGTGAAGCAAACAGGCGACCACGCCACGAAGACGCACCCCTGCTTGCTACACCCAACTGAGCTATATTGAAAGTGGTCAAATTGTGCCCTTCCGAGTGGGGGGATGGTCTGTTTGGAGAATTGCCACAGACGTCGGACGTTCAGTGTCAGTTTTGTGCAACGATGCCAGTGTTACTGCTCATTTGACCATTCTCACACTCTCAGAAGAGGCTCTGGACTTCTACGCAACACAGACGCCCGCAACGATAGTCGTATATTGAGGACAGCTGTGACACATCTGGTAGCTACCATATCGCTGATGACAGAGTTTGTGAGTCCAGACATGTCTACATCTACATCTACATCTACATCCATACTCCGCAAGCCACCTGACGGTGTGTGGCGGAGGGTACCCTGAGTACCTCTATCGGCTCTCCCATATATTCCAGTCTCGTATTGTTCCTGTAAAGAAAGATTGTCGGTATGATTCTGTGTGGGCTCTAATCTCTCCGATTTTATCCTCATGGTCTCTTCGCGAGATATACGTAGGAGGGAGCAATATACTGCTTGACTCTTCGGTGATGGTATGTTCTCGAATCTTTAACAAAAGCCCGTACCTAGCTACTGAGTGTCTCTCCTGCAGAGTCTTCCACTGGAGTTTATCTATCATCTCCGTAACGCTTTCGCGATTACTAAATGATCCTGTAACGAAGCGCGCTGCTCTCCGTTGGATCTTCTCCATCTCTTATATCAATCCTATCTGGTACGGATCCCACACTGCTGAGCAGTATTCAACCAGTGGGCGAACAAGCGTACTGTAACCTACTTCCTTTGTTTTCGGATTGCATTTCCTTAGGATTCTTCCAATGAATCTCAGTCTGGCATCTGCTTTACCGACGGTCAACTTTATATTATTATTCCATTTTAAATCACTCCTAAATGCGTACTCCCAGATAATTTATGGAATTAACTGCTTCCAGTTGCTGACCGGCTGTTTTGTAGCTAAATGATAAGGGATCTATCTTTGTATGTATTCACAGCACATTACACTTGTCTACATTGAGATTCAATTGCCATTGCCTGCACCATCCGTCAATTCGCTGCAGATCCTCCTGCATTTCAGTATAATTTTCCATTGTTACAACCTCTCGATATACCACAGCGTCATCCGCAAAGAAGCCTCAGTGAACTTCCGATCTCATCCACAAGGTCATTTATGTATATTGTGAATAGCAACGGTCCTACGACACTCCCCTGCGGCACACCTGAAATCACTCTTACTTCGGAAGACTTTTCTCCATTGAGAATGACATGCTCCGTTCTGTTATCTAGGAACTCCTCAATCCAATCACACAATTGGTCTGATAGTCCATATGCTCTTACTTTGTTCGTTAAACGACTGTAGGGAACTGTATCGAACGCCTTGCGGAAGTCAAGAAACACGGCATCTACCTGTGAACCCGTATCTACGGCCCTCTGAGTCTCGTGGACGAATAGCGCGAGCTGGGTTTCACAAGACCGTCTTTTTCGAAATCCATGCTGATTCCTACTGAATAGATTTCTAGTCTCCAGAAAAGTCATTATACTCGAACATAATACGTGTTCCAAAATTCTACAACTGATCGACGTTAGTGATATAGGTCTATAGTTCTGCACATCTGTTCGACGTCCCTGCTTGAAAACGGTTATGACCTGTACCCTTTTCCAATCCTTTGGAACGCTTCGCTCTTCTAGAGACCTACGATACACCGCTGCAAGAAGGGGGGCAAGTTCCTTCGCGTACTCTGTGTAAAATCGAACTGGTATTCCATCAGGTCCAGTAGCCTTTCCTGTTTCGAGCGATTTTAATTGTTTCTCTATCCCTCTGTCGTCTATTTAGATATCTACCATTTTGTCATATGTGCGACAATCTAGAGAAGGAATTACTGTGCAGTCTTGCTATGTGAAACAGCTTTGGAAAAAGACATTTAGTATTTCGGCCTTTAGTCTGTAATCCTCTGTTTCAGTATCATTTTGGTCACAGAGTGTCTGGACATTTTGTTTTGATCCACCTAACGCTTTGACATAAGACCAAAATTTCTTAGGATTTTCTGCTAAGTCAGTACATAGAAATTTACTTTCGAATTCATTGAACGCCTCTCGCACAGCCCTCCTCACACTACATTTCGCTTCGCCTAATTTTTGTTTGTCTGCAAGGTTTTGGCTATGTTTATGTTTGCTATGAAGTTCCTTTTGCTTCCGCAGCAGTGTTCTAACTCGATTGTTGTACCACGGTGGCTCTTTCCCATCTCTTACGATCTTGCTTGGCACATACTCATCTAACGCATATTGTACGATGGTTTTGAACTTTGTCCACTGATCCTCAACACTATCTGTACTTGTGACAAAACTTTTGTGTTGAGCCGTCAGGTACTCTGTAATCCGCTTTTTGTCACTTCTGCTAAACAGAAAAATCTTCCTACCTTTTTTAATATTTCTATTTACGGCTGAAATCATCGATGCAGTAACCGCTTTATGATGACTGATTCCCTGTTCTGCATAAACTGTTTCAAATACTTCGGGTCTGTTTGTCACCAAAAGGTCTAATATGTTATCGCCACTAGTCGGTTCTCTGTTTAACTGCTCAAGGTAGTTTTCAGATAAAGCACTTAAAAAAATTTCACTGGATTCTTTGTCCCTGCCACCCGTTATGAACGTTTGAGTTTCCCAGTCTATATCCGGCAAATTGAAATCTCCACCCAGAACTATAACATCGTGGGGAAATCTACTCGAAATATTTTCCAAATTATTCTTCAGGTGCTCAGCCACAGCAGCTGCTGTGCCCGGGGGCCTATAGAGACATCCAATTACCATGTCTGAGCCTGCTTTAACCGTGACCTTCACCCAAATCATTTCACATTTCGGATCTCCGTCAATTTCCTTCGATACTATTGCACTACTTATCGCTATAAACACGCCTCCCCCTTCACTGTCCAGCCTGTCTCTGCGGTATAATTCCAATCTGAGTTTAGGATTTCATTACTGTTTACGTCTGGTTTCAGCCAACTTTCTGTCCCTAGCACTATATGGGCGTTGTGACCGTTTGTTAATGAGAGCAGTTCTGGGACCTTTCTATAGACGCTCCTGCAGTTTACTATTAGCACATTAATATTGTTATTTCCTGTTGCATTTTGCCTACTCCTACCTTGCTACGTCTCAGGAGGCGTCTCGTCGGGCCTAGGGAGGGAATTCTCTAACCTACATGTCAGCACAAACTGTTGCGAAACGGTTATTACCAGTAGGGCTAGAGACACGCGCACCTCTAGCCTGTCTTCGTCTCATGCCACAGCATCGAAGTGCGCTACTCGACTGGTGCTGTCAGAAGCTCACTTCGAATATGAAATATCGCGCCGTGTTCTTCCGCGATGAAAGCAGATTCTGTCTGCACGCAAGTGATGGTCGTTTTTGTGTTCAACGTAGACCTGCTGACGCTGTCCCAAGATACACTGGCTACACCCCAGGCCTTATACTCTAGAGTGCGATAATCTGCAACTCTCGTACACGTTTAGTGTTTCTGGAGCGGACAATAACATCGCTCGGTACGTGCAGAATGTTGTTAGACCCGTCCTTTTGCCGTTCTTGCAACAGGAACGTGATGTGTTGTTCCAACAGGTTAATGACTGCCCACACACTGCCCGTGTAAGTCAACGTGCTCAGCAAGTCGTGCAGCAACTTCCCTGGCCAGCAAGATCTCCGTACATGTCTTCAGTCGAGCACGTTTGGGATATCATGGGATAAGAAGCGACTAATGCTACACGCCTATCAACAACTGTTATGGTATGAAACTTCGTCAATAGGTCGAGAAGGCGTGGTATAACGTACCGTAGGACATTATTCGGCATACGTACGATCGACTGGATACCTGAGACAGCGCCTGCATTGCCACCCGTGGAGCGTACACTAAGTAGTAATTAGTAATGAGGGTGTTCCAGCATGGTTCGATACCTGGTGCCTCACAACCGCTGCTGCTATTGACCCGTAAATGTAAAAATTTCATGTACTCCGTATGCTCTGTTGCAAACAACATGTCTTTTGTAAATGCAAACCTCTAAAAGGGTCTACCAATTTTCTTTTCTTCTGGCAGCGTAGTTGCACGAGGACTGTGTTCATTAAAAGTTCTCGATGCTGCGAGTATATTTGTTCCGAGTGTTCTTATCTCAAGTACTATTCCTGTAGTTGTTGAAAGGAACGTGAGGACAAGTGCCAGCGATTGCTGAATTGAAGAGATACATGCAATCCACCTGTGACCCAATAAATGTTGAGAGAAGTACAGTAACTTTCTGGTCGTTCATTAATTCACCATCAAGTAATCGCAACATTGTTACTGAGGTTCACAATATTCTGTCAATGAAAGAAAGCATCAAGACCCCTTTCTCAGCAACGCTACTTAGGTCACTGTCTTCCCGGCGGGGTCAGGGATTTTCTCTGCCTCGTGATGGCTGGGTGTTGTGTGATGTCCTTAGGTTAGTTAGGTTTAAGTAGTTCTAAGTTCTAGGGGACTGATGACCATAGATGTTAAGTCCCATAATGCTCAGAGCCATTTTTTTAGGTCACTGTCAACATCACACTTAGTTAAACATTAAGCACGTCTCAGCCATTTTTGTAGGAACATATTTTCCATAAAATCTTAGTTAACAACTGCAGACAAAAGTGCTCACTTAATAAATTGAAAGAAGCTCCACTGAACTAACACAAGCTCAGTGATGTTATTTTGTCTACTTCAGGGGGGGGGGGGATAGTCTTTTTGTAAATCGAAAGGCGTTACGTTTCTCAGAACAAAGCTACAGCTCTTCTGCTAAATCTTCCGGGATGTAAGGTCGTGGTCCATGAAACTCTTCAGCTCCTAACGTTTCGTCCAGAGCTGCGCTGGACATCTTCAGAGGGGTGTTTCTCCTCCGGTGAATCTTGCCGACTGACGGGTCGGACGTCTGAGAGCGACTTATATATCGTAGAAAGTGGGCGTGGCCAGAGTTACACGTGATATGCAGAGATAATCTTTGTCTGAGATTAAACTTAACTATCGATCGTAATCTCGTCACAGATAAAACTGTCTATCAATTCTGTAGTGCTACTGTCCTAATATCACTAAGTTTTATGGTCTCTTCTTTCCGATTAAAATTATCCCTATGTTTATATATTTCAATTGCTTCTCTACAAAGCCGTGGGTAACAGTTCGTCGTCGCAGATAAAATTTTTGTTTCGGAAAACTTCACTTGATGATTTCCTGACTGAAAAGCGTGTTCTGCTACAGCCGATTTGTCTGTTTTTCCTAATCAGCAAAGACTTCTGTCTTCTTTTAACCGTGTATTTACGCTTCTCTTCGTTGTTCCAATATAAACTTTACCACATGTACTCGGAATTTTATATACTCCACTGGCTGATAGAGGAGCGCGTTTATCTTTTACAGACCGGAGAACATGACAAATTTTCTTCGTTGGTCTAAAAACAGGTCTAATATCATGTTTACTTAAAATCTTTCCAATCTGATCCGTTACTTTCTTTATAAAAGGGAGAGAGACTGTATTCTTCCATATTTTTTCGGGCTTGTCCTTAGGCTTTCTGTTGTTTGGGTGCAGAATTCTGCTTACTTCTTTCTTTGAGTAGACATTTTTCTCAAAAGCGTGCTTCAGATGTTTTAATTCGGCGTCTAGATACTCACTCTGGCGTGCAAATCCGTCTGGCTCTGTCAACGAGACTTTTAATCACACCTCTCTTTTGTTGTGGATGGTGGTTAGAGTTTTTATGTAAGTATCTGTCTGTGTGCGTTATTTTTCTAAAGATCTGTTATTTCAATCTTCCATCGGTCTGTCTCATAACTAAAACATCCAAAAACGGTATTTTGTTGTCATTTTCTCTCTCCATGGTAAACTGGATTCTTGGATTTATATTACCAAGGTAATCAAAAAATTCGTATAAGGCTTCTCTACCATGTGGCCAGACCACAGATGTATCGTCTACATACCGATACCAGCGAGATGGTTTCTTATCTGCTTTTTCCAAAGCTGACTGTTCGAATTTCTCCATGTAGAAATTAGCTACTGCAGGACCCAATGGGTTACCCATTGCTACGCCATTAAGTTGCTCATATAATTCATTATTCCACTAGAGCTGTCTGGAAGTAAGACAATGTCTGAGAAGAGCAGTCAGATCTTCTGGAAAAATATCCGTTATAAAATCCATAACTTCGTTAACTGGAATCATAGTAAATAAAGATACTACATCAAAACTTACTAAAATATATTCAGGAGCGAGAATTAAACCTTCAATTTTCTCTATAAAATGACGTGAGTCCTTTATATATGAGTCAGTTTTTCCAATATATGGTTGTAAACGAGTTGCTAGATATCTAGCTATTTCATACGTAAGAGAATTGATAGCACTAACAATCGGTCTCAGAGGAAGGTCCCTCTTATGTACCTTGGGTAGGCCATAGAGTCTAGGACACATAGCTTCAGTCTTCAATAAAGCTCTTTTTTCTTCTTTTTGAATAGAAGTGGCCGATTTTATCAGATTATTTGTTTTCCTTAGTACGCTGGCTGTAGGATCTTTCTTAAGTTTTTTGTATTGTCCTGACGTTAAAAGATTCAAAATTTTGCTTTGATAATCTTCTGTATTTAAAACGACAGTAGCATTCCCTTTATCAGCAGGAACAATCACTATGTCTTCATCTGCATTTAAATCTCTCAGAGCCTGCAGATGAAGATATATACAGTATTAGAAGGAGAAACTGATTCTTTGTCATCATGTACGGCAGCTGTAGCTTTTGATCAAAGTATCTTCTGGTAAACCTTCCGGGATGTAAGGTCGTGGTCCATGAAACTCTTCAGCTCCTAACAATCCGAATGGCTTCGTGAACTAATTCTTCAAAATAATTTTTAAAAAAAGCATTTAGAACAATTATGGAAGTTGATTTCTATCTAAAATAGGGTTTAAAAATGTATATTTGTCAACATACGGAAGGTAGATTGAAGTCACTGCCAAATATAATTGTATGAGTAGGGTACCTATTTGTGATGAGACTCAAATTTTCTTTGAACTGTTCAGCAACTGTTTCATCTGATACTGGGGGTCGGTAAAAGGAGCCAGTTCCTAATTTATTCCGGTTGTCGAATATAACGTCTGCCCATACTAAGTCATAGGAACTATCTGCTTCAATTTCGCTTGTGAGCTGGAACACACATTACATTATTTTTCCTTGAGTTGTGCTTCTTGTTTTTGTTGTAGTGCAGATCATTACAGTTACGGCTTTTCTCTCCAAAACCTAAGATGCTTCCTCTGTGACCCTGTAAATACCAGAGCTAAACGATGTAGAACAACAACGTACGTTACAAGCATAGCATTCTGTATTACTTCATTTCCTTATTTCTAACATTTTAAAATTGTACGTCGACTTCAGATGACATGTCAATCATAAATGTTCTTGTCTCTATTTAGTGAACGTATTTTCAGTCATGTTTTGAACATTGTCCCGCTACTCTTTATTAACTAATGTTTTCGCCGGAAGGGATATAGCATTTCAGAGAGTAAATTAATATGTAGTATGTCGTTATTCTTTTCCTACATTCACATTGTCATTTCTTCTTTCCTTGTTGTCTTTTGGGCATGCAGTTGTAGTAATTAAAGTGGGCACAAATGCAGTGATAAAAAAGAAATGATTAGCATACAATTGCATTCTCTTTACGTCGTTCCTTTCTTGTTGCTCCCATGGCGATGGACTGTTTCTATCGCAATCAGTAAGCGTGAAAGCAATCTACCGTACAGACAGAGGAATCTAGACTTATACTTGGCAGAACTAATTACATACTATCATAATCATCGATATTGCTTTCGTTTCCCAAAAGTTACAAATATTTCGATTTCGGAAAAGAAGCTCAGTATTTGGCCAAGATGTCGAAGAAGAAGGTCCCTTACGTACTAGTTGTATCGAGTAAGATGTGGAGACGGCGGTTTGAAAGCGGACAGAAGTAGTACGCTGAAGGACGTCCCTCAACTGAGGGGTGGCTACCTGGCAAAGGGGCAAGTGTGACAAATGTCCGGCGTGGCAAATGTCTGGCGTGGCAAATGTCCGGCATTCAGTCGAACACTACAGTCATGTTCCATTACGCAGAACGGGGCTCGTCTGAAAAGACGACGTTGTGCCACTCCAGTGTCCAGTGTCGTAGTTGAGTGCATCGCTGTTGGTCCAAATATCTCTGTTGTTGTGTCAAGTCAAGCTACACCAATGGTGGACACTCAGTAACGCTATGTTTTTCTCTAAACACGCCCATTTTCTGATTCAAAGTAGGTGAGGTCTATCCTCTAGGGCACTAGTTTCGTGGTGCCGTTGAGACCTTGCATGGGGATCCAGCATGTCCCTCCTGAACCCATAGATTCCATATTCTCATTACAGTCGGAGAAACAGGCCAATTAGGTCAGCTACGTTGTTGCATAAGAAAAAAAGTAAAGTTGTACTATAGTACTATCTGAGAGGTCACGAAGGCCACGTTCAACTGCCTAATTGGACAGGTTTTTCTATCCTTCGTAATCAATAGTATCTTACATTTGGGAAGTGTGAGAGTTGTGTGTTCAAGTGTATCTGGAAACTGTAGGTGATTATATTGAGGTTGTAGCGTGGTGTAATGTTTTGTGTTTCAAATGGTTCAAATGGCTTTGAGCACTATGGGACTCAACTGTTGTGGTCATCAGTCCCCTAGAACTTAGAACTACTTAAACCTAACTAACCTAAGGACATCACACACATCCTTGCCCGAGGCAGGATTCGAACCTGCGACCGTAGCAGTCGCACGGTTCCGGACTGCGCGCCTAGAACCGCGAGACCACCGCGGCCGGTCAATGTTTTGTGTTGAATTATGATAAGAGAAGAGTAAGGCTGAAATAACCCTACCGGCACATAGCCTACTCGTCTGTTACTAAGGAGGCCAGCCGGTTCAACGTCCCTATCCGACGGATGAATTACGATGAATAGCGTCAGATGCCCTGAGGCACTGCGGATAGGTAGAGAATTAAATCCAAGACATCGGCTCAAAGTCTGGCGATCACCAACTTGACGCCACGACATCTCCTCCCCTTTGTCGTATTGGCAAAGAGGAAGCAGCCAACAGCAAGTGGTATACACATGCAGTTGTTGCTGTTGTGGTCTTCAGTCGAAAGACTGGTTTGATGCTGCTCTCCATGCTACCCTACCCTGTGCAAGCTGCTTCATCTCCAAGTGTCTAATGCAACCTACATCCTTCTGAATCTGCTTGGTGTATTCATCTCTTGGACTCGCCTCTACGATTTCTACCCTCCACACTGTCCCCCTATCCCCCTATACCAAATTGGTTATCCCTTCATGCCTCAGAACATGTCCTATCAACATCGCTGCTTTAGTCAAGTTGTGCCACAAATTGCTCTTCTCCCTAGTTCTATTCAGTACCTCCTCATTAGTTACGTGATTTATCCATCTAATTTTTAGCATTCTTCTGTAGCCTCACATTTCTTAAACCTCTGTTCTCTTCTTTGTCTAAACAATTTATCGTCCATGTTTCACTTCCATACATGGTTACATTCCATACAAATACTTTCAGAAAAGACACATAAATCTATACTCGACATTAACACATTTCTCTTCTTCAGAAACGCTTTCGTTGCCATTGCCTGTCTACACTTCATATCCTCTCTACTTCGACCATCATCACTTTTGCTCCCCAAATAGCAAAAATCATCTACTACTCCACGAGTCTCATTTCCTGATCTAATTTCCTCAGAATCATCTGATTTAATTCGACTACATTCCATTATCCTCGTTTTGGTTTTGTTGATGTTCAGCTCATATCCTCCTTTCAAGACACTGTCCATTCCATTTAACTGTTCTCCCAAATCCTCTGCTGTCTCTCACAGATCAACATTGTCATCAGCAAACCTCAAAGTTTTTATTTCTTCTTCTTGGACTTTAATTCCTACTCCAAATTTTTCTTTTGTGTCCTTTAGTGCTTGCTCAATATACAAATTGAATAACATTGAGAATAAGCTACAAACCGGTTCCATTCCCTTCTCAACCATTGCTTCCCTTTCGTACCCGTCATCTCTTATAATTGCCATCTGGTTTCTGTAATTGTAAATAGCCCACGCATTCGGGAGGACGACGGTTCAATCCCGCGTCCGGCCATCCTGATTTAGGTTTTCCGTGATTTCCCTAAATCGCTCCAGGCAAATGCCGGGATGGTCCCCTTGAAAGGGCACGGTCGTCTTCTTTCCCCATCCTTCCCTAATCCGATGAGACCGATGACCTCGCTGTTTGGTCTCTTGCACCCAAACAACTCAACCCAACCTGTAAATAGCTTTTCGCTCCCTGCATTTCACCCCTGCCATCCTCAGAATATGAAAGGAGGTATTCCAGTCAAAAGCTCTCTCTAGGTCTGCAAATGCTATAAACATCGGTTTGTCTTTCTTTAACCTGTCTTCTATGAGAAGTCTTAGGGTCAGTATTGCCTCACTTGTTCCTATTTGTCTCTGCAGTCCAAACCGATCTTCCACGGGGTCGCCTTCCACCAGTTTTACATTCTTCTGTAATGGATTCGTGTTAGTATTTTGCAGCTCCAACTTATTAGACTGATAGTTCGGTAAATTTGACACTTGTCAACAGTTGCTTTCTTTGGTATTGGAATTATTATACTCCTCTTGAAATCTGAGGGTATTTAGCTTGTCTCATACATCTTGCACACCAGATGGTAGAGTTTTGTCAGGGCTGGCTCTCCGAAGGATATCAGTAGTTCTAATGGAAGGTTGTTTACTCCTGGGGCATTGTATCGATTCAGGTCTTTCAGTGCTCTGTCAAACTCGTCACGCAATATCATATCTCCCACTTCATTTTCATCTACGTGCTCTTCCATTTCCATAACATTGCCCTCCTGTACATCGTCCTTGTATAGACCATCTGTATACTCCTTCCACCTTTCTCCTTTCATTTCTTTGCTTAGAACTGGTTTTTAATCTGAGCTCTTCGTAATTTTCCTATAGGCAGTATCTACCTTGCCCCTAGTGATATATGCCTTTACATCCTTACATTTGTCCTCTGGCCACCTCTGCTTGGCCATTTTCTACATCCTATCGATCTTAGTTTTGAGACGTTTGTATTCCTCTTTGCTGGATTTATTTACCACATTTTTATATTTTGTCTTTTCATAATTCAAATTCAATGTATCTTCTGTTACCCAAGGATTTCCAGTAGCCCTCGTCTTTTTACCTACTTGATCCTCTGCTGCCTTCACTATTTCATCTCTCAAAGCAACCCCGACATACCATAATCCAATCCGTAGAACGCCAGTTCTGTTTCTCCTGGCAACGACGTCCTCCTGAGTAGTACCTGCCCGGAGATCCAAATGGGGGACTATTTTACCCCGGAATATTTCACCCAAGAGGACGCTATTATCATTTAACCATTTACAGTAAATCTGCATGCCCTCGGGAAAAATTACGGCTGTAGTTTCCCCTTGCTTTCAGCCGTTCACAGTACCAGCACAGCAAGGCCGTTTTGGTTAATGTTACAGGGCCAGATCAGTCAATCATCCAGACTGTTGCCCCTGCAACTACTGAACAGGCTGCTGCCCCTCTTCAGGAACCACACGTTTAACTGCCCTCTCAGCAGGTACCCATCTATTGTGGTACCTATGGTACGATATCTGCATCACTGAGGCGCGCAAGCCTGCCCACCAGCGGCATGATCCATGGTTCATTGGGAGGAGGTGGTCGGGGGGTGGAGGGGAGGGGTTGGTCCCAGGCAGTTACTCATTGAAATACTAGCCACGCACGGCGTTGCTTAACTACGGTGATCTGAATACCTTAGCATCGATGCATAATAAACCACAGGCTCGATAGACCACGATACTGCCGCTGTCGAACTACGGCACATGGCACGTGGTGGTAGAAGTTTGGAGGCATAACATAATCTCCTCAGTATGAACCGACATTCAAATGCGGTTTTTGAATGAGAAACGCGTTCTCTTTCCTAATGTACAAAATGTACGGGGCGTTTCTCCTGCCTGCTCTGTGCTCTTGCGCTGAAATGTTAATCATTTGCGTATCCACGCATATAATGCACTTCATGCAAACTTGTCAATTTTTGCATGTTACCCTTATGGTGGTGCAATTTAAAAAGCTTGCAGTGTCATCTGAATACCGTCCACCACCCTTCGAATTCACACTTTTTTTAAAGAAAAATTGGAGAACTTGTTGAGAAAATTTTATAACCGTCCGGAGTGAACTTGTAATTTACGCAATAATATCGTCACAATGAGTGATTAGAGAGTTCCTTCGTAGATCCGAAATAAAATGTGGAGGATAGAAATCTGAATCTATCCTAAATTTTTATTTTACGTTTGTCTTAATTAGTATCATAGGAAATCTGTTGGACACATTAATATAAACTTAATATTTAATAGACCCAAAGCGCTACTCTTCGAGTGCGATTAGGACATGTGACGAGGAGGTTAGGATGTCGGGACCTATGGAAATTTAAATAAAGCACTTGTGCTTTTATTTTCTACCAACTAGCCTGCATACTGTGTTGCAGAGAACAACATCATATAGTGTCTGTTAAACTGAGAACACATTTTTTCGTTTGTGAAAAAATTTCCTACTTACCTTGCATCGTGCAGAATTTACTTTCTGCACCATTATAGATTTCTGTGATACTTAAAATGAGAGTATTTTGTTGACAATTTCATACAGTTTCTTAATAGCTTAATCAGCATTTGTGTGGGCATCGCCTTGAAGAACACTGACAGTCCTCGTTATCTTGGCAACTAAGACGGGTCTTTGTGTTTAATTTAATTATAAAAGGGGCTGTCAAAAGAAAACGAGACAGATGGAATAAAATGTACGTAAACTGCCTACTAGTTCAAAAGTAATCGCCATAACTGTCGATACATGTATCTCAACGCGAGACTTTTTCACGGAAAAATGTTTGCGATTGCCTATGTATCGTGTTTGTACGCAGGCGTGTATCTCTTCGTCCAAAAAAAAAAAAAAAAAAGAACCTGGCGCAATGAATGCCTTTTATCATGGTTTCTCCAGACTGTATGGAGGATATGTAAGGGCTTCCTAGCGAAACTTGTGCAGGGTAGTCGAAACAACCTGCCAACAATGTGCCCGAACACTTCTTGCCAAGGTTATTTCGAGTACACTGAGAAGATTCGCTCGGAAGGCCTTACACATCGTCCATACGGTCCCGATATCTCCCCATGTGATTTCCATATTTTTTGAATCCTGAGAGATACATTCGTGGCCGTCGATTTGCTTCGGACGAAGAGGTGCACGCCTCGGTACAATCGTGGTTCCGTATATCATCGCAAACATTTTTCTGTGAAGACATTGGCTACCTTGTCTCACAGTGAGATAAAAGTATTGGGAATTATGGTGATTGCTTTTCAAATAATAAAGAGTTTACTTACTTTTTCATCTGTCTCGTTTTCATTTGAGTGCCCCTTATACATATGCTGCTTTGTCTAATTCTTTTTGTGCAGTCAGTTTCTTTTATTGTACTTACATTTACTTGAGAAATATTTGAATTATATCTGATAGCGCTTTTGATGTATTTGAACATTTTTTTAGTGGGTCCTTTGATTGCTCTTTTTGTGACCACCGTTTGTTTCCATATAACGTTGGCCGGCGTCCATAGAATCTCGTTTTAGCATAAGGCGTTGGGTTGAGCTTTAGGCTCTTCACAGCAAGAGGGTCGTAGAACAGCGGCCACTTGGGTTTTATTTGGTGACACCTGTTCGATACTCGAACCTGCTCTCAGGCTTCGGACTGGAAGTGGCAGCCGGAGCTGCGTGTAAGCCGCAGAGTGGGGCGCCTCGTGTGTCAGACGAGCCGCCGCCACACAGCCGCGCGCGCTCACACCCAGACCACGGCTCCGTTTGCGACTTACGTATGTTCTTCCCCGTCAAACACCTGCTACAGATACTCAATACAAGTATCTGTCGACGGAAAAGGCAACTTTACACTACGCTCTTTCGTTCCAATACCACTAGACTCTCGTAGCACGGTCACAGTCACCACATACACATTCGAACTCGCAAGCTTGTAACTGGTCCAACTCAGCCATAATACTGAAATGTTTCTACGATTACACAACGTCTTTCGCTCCTGTGTATTGCGTCGAAACGAGAATTACATACGGTAAGAACTTCTTGTCGACATGTAACGTAAGTTTACAGTTTCCGGTATGAGTCGGAAACCTAAGTTGGTAAGGTCACAAGCAAAGAAGATAGCAAAAATATACTGATATCCACAAAACTTTATTTTCTGCTCATTTACCTACTTTGACTCGCCATGAAGATTGTCTATAGCGGAAGAAGCTATGTTAACCGTCTGCCCATAATTCCACCACTAATGAAGTCAGCCAGTCCATAACTAATCCCGAACACCTTACTATTTTCGATACTTTTTTTTTTCTTTTCTTGTATAGGAGATGGTGGATGTCACGGAATGTAAGATTGTCACTGTAAATGGGACGGTTATGAGGGGTTTTTGGAAAGTTCATAGATACTCATTCAGTCATACATTTATCCAAGTGTTCGTTTTGACCCATCATGAAGAAGAGCCACATATGCTGTAAAATGGGCTGCTTTCATGACTCGTCTTATTTTTGAAAATGTTTCTTATTACACCACAGTACTTATTGATGTTCTCTTGTCCATGGGTTCCTTAAACAGCTTAAAGCAGATGCTTCGATAGTTCAACCCGTAGCACGTGCTTTTACCTTAAAACCTTGTCGTCAAAGTGAGGCTAAGAATTAACATTTATTCGTTTATTTCTACATTCTTTCACAGCATTGACGGGCCCAAAACATACAAGGGCATTCTGAAAGTTATGTCTACGAATTTTTATGTGAAAACTCTTCATATCTACACATTTTCAATCCTCTGCCGATAGAGGGCTCTGAATTGTACCGTGTAACATGGCGTTGCGTAAAGTAACTATTTGCTATAACCGAGTTCCGAACTCGAAACGTTCGTCCACACGTGGAGCACACTCTCTCCTACAGTATGACAATGCCAGACCGCACACGAGCGCTTCGTCATCAGCAACTACCCGACACCTTGGATTCACTGTCGTCGATCATCCTCCATACAGTCCTGATTTGGCCCCATCCGATTTTCATGTTTCCAGAACTTAAAGAACACCTTCGAGGACATCATTTTGATAGTAGTGAATCGGTACAAGCAAAGGTGAGGATGTGCTCCATCAACAAAGTCAAATTGATACTTCTCGTGTTGAGAAATAAGAAGCGATACGTTTAAAGGACCAGTCCAAAAAGAACAGACACCATGCTTTCACGTAATTGATTTGCCTCGATGGGCAACGAATCTACAACTTTCAGTGCAGATGCACATTCACGTTCGGCTTCCTGCAGGAAGCTAAAATGGGCGAGCATGGATGACACGGATGAGGACAGCGCATTGGTGGTGCTAAGTGGGAGAGTGTGTCAGCCAGAGATTGAGGCTAGACACTTCGTGCATTTGAGATCAACGCTGTGTCTGGTTGGCGCAGTGGTTAACGCACCTACCAAGGAAACAGGGAACCCCTGGGTGAAATCCCGCACTGGCGCACGTTTTCACTCCTCGCTACTGATTCCACATAAAGTCCCAATGCAGCAGATATCATTACTACCTTCCCTTTCCTTTCATTCAGCCGTATCCAGAAACATCAGAGAGCACTCATTCATGTAACATGTAAATTAATCCACATTTCGGAAGAAGCGACATTCATTGCGTCAAGTGAAAACGTTGACCGAGTTAGTCCGCATTCCTTAGGATCGTCCAAGGGCAATACTTTCCTGAACACAGCTTCATCGTTAGTGAACAGTTTTATAGTGCTGTTGACCCTATTTAATAAACTACATGTAGATGGAGTCCCTCCTAAGAGACATTAGGCCATTTTATCTGATGTTTCGGCAGACATTTACAAATTCGTGTTCGCAGTCTGTAAATGAAGTCAGCCCAAACGTATTCTGCTCTACACATCTTTCATGCGATGCCCAGTGTCTGCAGCAAACGTTGGTTTCTTTGCAGTTACAAACAAAGTAATGTTTAAAACGGAATTTTACGTGCACATTCGAGAGAGCGGTATCAGGTTTGTCTAGTTCAATAATAGTTTCTGTTGTTGTTCTGGTCTTCTGTCCGAAGACTGGTATGATGCTGCTCTCCCTGCTACTTTATCTTACGCTAACCTCTTCATCTCCGAATAACTACTCCAACTTATATCGGTCTAATCTTGCTTACTGTATTCCTCTCTTGGTCTCCCTCCACAGATTTTAGACCCCACATTTCCCTCCAGTATTAAACTGGTGACCCGTTGATGTTTCAGAAGGTGTCTTACCGACCGACCCCTTCTTTTAGTTTACTTGTGCCACAAATGCCTTTTCTCCCTAATCTTGTTCACTTTCTACTGATTATTTACACGATCTAACCATTTAATTTTCAGCATTCATCTGTAACACCACATTTCGAAACCTTCGGTGCTCCTCTTCTCTGAACTTGTTATCATCCACGTTTCAATTCGATACAAGTCTACACTCCTGAAAAATATCTTCAGAAAAAGTTTCCTAACAGTGAAATCTGCATTCGAGATTAACAAATTTTTCTTCTTCAGAACGGCTTTACTAACATATATTTACAGGAACAGTAAAACACGAACAACAAGAATTAGCCTAGCAGCAACAATACTGTCCCGTGCTGAGTGCAGCGCTGCTCAGTCGCTGCTGGAGTATTGCTTATTCTTCCTGTGTCTCTGTGAATATGTATGCATAAAACAAAAATTATGCTAGATAACTTTTGGACCGCTCTATCGAAAAGGGACGTAAAATTCTACTATGAAAAACATCTAAAGCTTTCGTTGACATTGGGCGTTATGCAAAAGATGTGATGAGCAGTACCCGTTTGAGCTAACTCCAACTACACACTGCAAAAATGAAATTGAAAATGCCTATGGAAATATCAGAGAAAATACTCCGGACTACTCTTAGACGGGACACGCGGTAAATATTAAAAAAAGAAATCATGGGTCCTATTTCTCTTGCTTGGTGCACAGCCGGCGTTGCTTTCGTTTCTGTAGAACGTTGAATGTCCAGTTTAGCGTACTTGTTTCGATTACTCAGTAGTCCTCCAGCCAGACACATGTTTGCGAAGATACTCTGTATGATCTGTCTTCGTTATTAGTCGACGGCATCTTAGAGGTCCTAACGCCTTATGGGACTCTAAGGAGATAGAGTCTACCTGTTCACATCCATTTTTTGCCTTGTTTTCTGTAACTAAATTTCATAGATTTTCAGTGCCAATAGTACTAATACAGATATCGCTCGTTTCAGAGACTGTGCGGCCGTCAAAATTCGATGCAGTAGTACCCTGTTCCGTTAAAACATTTTTAAATGTGGAATTTAAAATTCCTGATTTCCCTCTGCTGTCTTCAGTTTCGACACTAGACGAGAACCAGGACACCGTGGCTAGTAGGTTTAAGCCGGTTCATTGACATTACGTATGGCAATAACTTCCTAAAATTTTCTAATAAACCTTCCACCAGGATTTAACTGTGGAAATTATTATAGGCTTCGCGTATGGCTTTTCTTAGGGGTGCACACGTTGCTGTTAACTTTTCTCTGGCACCATCCCTCAAATCTCTCTTATATCGGGAGTGTAGTAGCCTCTATTTTCGCATTATTCTACACATGCCACCATTAAACCAGTGCAGGTCTTTCTACATCTACATCTACATCTACATGGATACCCTGCAAATCACATTTAAGTGCCTGGCAGAGGGATCATCTCACCACCTTCACAATTCTCTATTATTCCAATCTCGTATAGCGCGCGGGAAGAATGAACACCTCTATCTTTCCGTACGAGCTCTGATTTCCCTTTTTTTTTTATCGTGGTGATCGTTCCGCCCTATGTAGGTCGGTGTCAAAAAATATTTTCACATTCGGAGGAGAAAGTTGGTGATTGGAATTTTGTGAGAAGATTCCGTCGCAACGAGAAACGCCTTTGTTTTAATGATTTCCAGCCCAAATGCTGTATCATTTCTGTGACACTGTCTCCCATAATTCGCGATAGTACAAAACGTGCTGCCTTTCTTTGAACTTTTTAGATGTACTCCGTCAATCCTACCTGGTAAGGATTCCATGCCGCGCAGCAGTATTCTAAAAGAGGACGGACAAGCGTAGTGTAGGCAGTCTCCTTAGTAGGTCTGTTACATTTTGTAAGTGTCCTGCCAATAAAACGCTGCCGTTGGTTAGCCTTCCCCACAAAATTTTCTATGTCTTCTTTCTAATTTAAGTTGTTCGTAATTGTAATACCTAGGTATTTAGCTGAATTTATGGCTTTTAGAGTAGACTGATTTATCGTGTAACCGAAGTTCAACGAGTTCCTTTTCGCACTCACGTGGATGACCTCACACTTTTCGTAGTTTAGGGTCAACTGCCACTTTTATCACCATTCAGATATTTTTTCTAAATCGTTTTGCAGTTTTTTTTATCTTCTGATCACTTTATTAGTCGGTAAACGACAGCGTCATCTGCAGACAACCGAAGGCTGCTGCTCAGATTGTCTCCCAAATTGTTTACATAGATAAGGAACAGCAAAGGGCCTATAACACTACCTTGGAGAACGCCTGAAATCACTTTTGTTTTACTCGATGACTTTCCATCAGTTACTACGAACTGTGACCTCTCTGACAGGAAATCACAAATCCAGTCACATAACTGAGACGATTTTCCATAAGCACGCAATTTTACTACAAGCCACTTGTGTGGTGCAGTGTTAAAAGCCTTACGGAAATCAAGGAATACGGAATCGATCTGAAATCCCTTGTCAATAGCACTCAGCACTTCATGTGAATAAAAAGCTAGTTGTGTTTCACAGGAACGATGTTTTCTGAACCCATGTTGACCGTGTGTCAATAGACCGTTTCCTTCGAGGTAATTCTTAATCTTCGAACACAATATATGTTCTAAAATCCTGCTGCATATCGACGTTAACGATATTTAGTGGATTACTCCTACTACCTTTCTTGAATATTGGTGTGACCTATGCAACTTTCCAGTCTTTGGGTACGGATCTTCCTTCGAGCCAACGGCTGTATATGATTTTTAAGTATGGAGCTAATGCATGGGCATATTCCGAAAGGAACCTAATTGGTATACTGTCTGGACCAGAAGACTTGCTTTTATTAAGTGATTTGGGTCGCTTCACTACTCCGAGGATATTTAGTTTTACGTTACTCATGCTGGCAGCTGTTCTCGATTCTGATTCTGGAATATTTACTTCGTCTTCTTTTGTGAAGGCACTTCGGAAGCCAGTGTATAGTAAATCTCCTTTGGCAGCACTGTCTTCGATAGTATCTCCATTGTTATCGCGCAGAGAAGGCATTGATTGTTTCTTGCCGCTAACATACTTCACATACGACCAGAATCTCTTTGGATTTTCTGCCAGGTTCCGTTCTTATTGCTTGACTGAAACGTACTTATTCAGGCAGTAATTTATAACGCCTTTGAACTTTAACTACATGTTTTCGGTGTTTGCCGGAATTAAAAGGTCTTAGTTCGTTCTTTAAGTACTAATTCATAGTGACACTGTTACTTCGAGCAAATACATACGAGGGGTGTTCAGTAAGTACTGCAACAAATATTTTCTCTGCCACTTTCGGTTGAAAAAATGAAGACTATGTTGTGGGATATTATGGAGTATTCCTCATCTAGCTCCTGTATCTTCATGACTCTCCGAGAGATGGCGGCGCTACACGTAGCCTTCAAAATGGCGACTGTAAAGGAGGAGCGTTCCAAGCAGACAGAGTTTCTTTTCGCGGAAATCCAGAGCATCAGAGATTCTCATAGGCACTTTCAGAACGCCTATTGAGACCTGACAGTGAACAAAAGCACGGTGAGTCGTGGGGTGAGGCGTCTTTCGTCATCACAACAAGGTCGCGCAAGCGTGTTCGATCTCCCGCGTGGCAGCCGGCCTCTCACAACTGTGACCCCTGCAATATTCGGACGTGTGGAAACTCTCATTTGAGGTGCTTTAAAGATACAAACAGACTTCTTCTACATGATAACGCCATATTTCACAGAAGGCTATGCGCCCGAAAGGAGCCCTTCCTCACACACCCTACAGCCGGGATCTCGCACCTTGCGACTTCCATCTCTTTATTACAATGAAGGATGTACTCCACGGGAAGCAGTACGTGGATGATGAGGAGGTTATTGATGCAGCAAGACGTTGACCAGTGAAGTCCTACCATGCGGCAATACAGGCTCTCCCAGTAAGGTGGCGTATGGCCGTCGCATTGAACAGAGTTGATGTTAAAAAATAGGGCTTTGTAGCCAAAAGAGTGGGGAATCATATGGTATATTGGAATCGGGACAAAAACAAATCTGCTTTCAGTAAAAAATGATGCATTTCTTATTGTACCCTCCTCGTATAATTTCCTAGCTTTCTTGAGGACCTTCTTGCTTTTGGTGAATATTGTTCCTGTTGATATCATCATGGTATCAGATACCCGTCTCGTTGCTGAAACACTCGAGAAGGGTGGATTTGTTTATAATTCGGAGGCCTAGAATACTTTTTTCGAGTGTGGTTTGTCGGACTAGTTCGAGGCAGCTGTCAAACGTAGTTTTCGGGTATTACTTCTCAAGATTTTTTATCTTTACCACCGACAACCATCGACAACATATGCGTTTCCCTATTCTGTGGGGTATTTGTATGCTGTCGAAGTTAGGCTACGTTCCTATCACTCTACGAACAATGTATCCGCATTTGAGTGTCGGTAGAAACAACCTATTATTAATCTAGGTCCCACAGCTCCGGTTACTCTTAATACTGAAGAAGTTACACGTTCCACAGATCATTTGACCGATTCTTTCCTTTCAAAACAATGTCGACTGATAACCAACCAGTTTAGCACCTTTCCTTCCCCAACCAACTAACCGACCAAAACGAAGTCGAACGAGTCAGTTTACAGCATATGTATACTTGATTGATGTTAAGATTAATGAACACATTACTTTTTGCCCTATTTGTGGAATTACTTTTAAATTGAAGGTTTTTCATATTTTTATATATTTTTTATTTGTTTCTTTACTTTTACGGCCTACCAGTATTTAAATATAAATTCGTCCATGTAACAGAAGGAGTTGTGCAAGAGAAATGATTTTAGGTTAAATGTAAAACTTGTTTTAGTATCTCTCAGATATTTTAAGTTATTGGGCAAATGATCAAATAACTTTTGTTGCTACCTACTAAACTCCTTTCTGAGCCACGGAGGGCTTCAATAATTTGTAATAAAGGTCATGTTTTCCTCTAGGGTTTCATGTATGAACATCACTGTTGTTCTCACATTTTGATGGATTTACTTATGACGAATTTCGTTAGTGAATACAGGAATAGAGATGGTATAGATAAAATGCTGAACTCCGTGAAGAAGTACCTACATGACGACCGCGGGCTCATACTACTCTTACTGCTGACTTTTGTGCAATCAGTACTTTCTTTCTAAATTGTGAGTTCCTTTAGAAAATTATTTCATAAGACATTATGTGCAAAATATATCAGGATGTTGATTTATATGTTTACAAGGTACAGTTTTCATCAATATATACACTGTAAACTTTGGAGCTTTCAACCCTGCTTACTGACTACCGTTCATGTGCTCCATCAGTTGTTGCTATGATCCTATTTGTCGTACAGAAATGAATATAGTGCATTTTCTCAAAATTTTGAGACCGTCCATTTTCTGAAATGCACTTAATAATTCTTTGAAAAGTACACTATCAACCTCTTAAGTGGCTTCATCTATAATGGGTTTTATCATAGCACTGGCAGCGTCTGTGAAAAGTAGCAGTTCTGCTTGTTGAGCCGGCCGGAGTGGCCGAGCGGTTCTAGGAGGTTCAGACTGGAACCGCGCGACCGCTGCGGTCGCAGGTTTGAATCCTGCCTCGGACATGGATGTGTGTGTTGTCGTTAGGTTAATTAGGTTTAAGTAGTTCTAAGTTCTAGGGGACTGATGACCTTAGATGTTAAGTCCCATAGTGCTCAGAGGCATTTGAACCATTTTTTGCTTCTTGAATGTTAAGTGGTAGGTAATTCACACATACAGGGTGTCTCTCCTAAGATTTGTCAGGCGCATTTTGTCTTGTTGTTTGAGCAGGTATTTGAAATATAATTTTTGCATGTGTAGCTGGAGTCAGCCCAACCGAATATCCCAAACGGCTTTCGCGCGGCACACTGGGGCGACGGAAAGTGTCGGTTTGTTTCCCGATACAAACAAAATGATTTCAGAAGCGGACTTTTACGCGCTAGTTAGATAGAGCTGTCCCAGATTAGTCTAGTGTAATATTTGTTTTATCGATGTATTAACAAGGGCATGAAAACTAAAAGAATAACCAGTGTTCTAGCGCGACAGCACTATCCTTGATCGCGCTGACTGCTACTGCCAAGTACTAGGCGCAGAAATATGAAACCGGAATTTAGTTGCAATAATTACACGTCTGCTGTTTGAAACTCATAAACAATATTTTATTAAAAATAACTGCTGTTTATACATTTCTCCCACCCCTCCGGCAGGCTATAAATGTCTCGTCTAAAAAACAGTCCGTCTTTTGGAGGGAGCCGGTCAGCGAGCAGTTTTCGTTCATCTCCATTCGAATTGAAGCGTTATTAAGCGAGAGCATGTCCCGGTGATGCAAACAGATGATAATCGGAGGGAGCCAAGTCTGGAGAAAGAGCCGCAGGCCCTGGTACTTCCCAACTGATTGTTTCCCAGACCCGTTTTGCTGTGTGTGATGGGGCGATATCGTGGAGCAACATGACTTTGAGTGTGCATTTTACCATATTACTGTCATTTGCCATGTGATTTTCGTTTTAAATCGATCGTTTGTGTTGGTCGAGATCAGTGTTAACGGTTTCACCAGGGTTTATCAGCTCATAATAGATGACACACTTCTGATCCCACCAAACACACAGCATCGTCTTCTTTCCAAATCGATTTGGTCTTCCAGTTGATATCGATGCTTTGCTTGGATTCGTCCATCATTGACACTGCTTAGGATCGTCAAACTATATCCATTCTTTATCAGCTGCCACTATTCGATGGAGAAACGACTTTCGTTCGCATCTGGAGAGCGGCGTTTCTCAGGTAGTCTTTCGAATTGCTTGCTGTCTTTCATTCAGTTCATGGGAACCCATTTTTCCACTTCCGCACCTTTCTCATAGTTTTCAACCGACGGCTTTTTGCATCACATTCAACTGTTCCGCTAGTTCCTCTTGAATTTGAGTATTATCTTCATCCAATAAGGCCTGCAATTCGTTGTCTTTGAACTTTTTCGGTGGTTTCCCGGGCTCGTCGTTTCTCACGTCAAAATTACGACTTTTCAATTTTTTGAACCACTCAAAGAACTGAGTTTTCTCAAGAGCATGTTCGCCGAAAGATTCGACAAGCATTCGATGAGGTTCTGTAGCAGTTTTCTTCCAATAATAACAGAAAACCAATGCTGTCCGCAAATCGTAGTTTGTAGGCACAAAGCTCGACAGGTTTACGGGTTTGAAACAGATACCGATGTATGGAGCTTGGGTTAACGTGTGTTGACATTCGTCGTCCGCCGTTACAGGAAGCAGATGGCGCTATAGACGCGGTCTCACTAAAACTGGACTTCAGCATATTTAGCCGTGTATGTTAAAGGAGTGCATTCTACCGTCTAATGCCCTGCTACAACTGATCAGTGGCTTCGAAAGGAATATGTCAGATATTTAGCAATAAAAATGAGTCGAAAAGCATTTGTTGTGGTGAACATGGAACACAGCTTTTCCTTGCTATCCATTATTAATAGCGAAAGCAGATTTCCCAGTTCTTGTTGCAGTATTGCGTTAGAACACCTCTTTTCGTAATTTGCGTTTAACTGGTCGTTTCCAGTAGTCAGCCGGACAAAAGGAAACCTATATTATTTCTCAAGTACAAGGAAAAATCCATCGCTAATTTAAAGCTCTATATCGTCTTACTTCTAATTCCTGCTACTCGGTACTACGAAAATTCACCCAATACTTCTTTTGTTATACGAAATAAAGCATTGGATTCAAATGTATATGAGCGGCCCCTTAGTAAATACAGGGTGTTACAAAAAGGTACTGCCAAACTTTCAGGAAACATTCCTCACACACAAATAAAGAAAAGATGTTATGTGGACATGTGTCCGGAAACGCTTAATTTCCATGTTAGAGCTCGTTTTAGTTTCGTCAGTATGTACTGTACTGCCTCGTTTCACCGCCATCATTTCATACGGGATTCTCTACTTGTGCTGCTAGAACATGTGTGTTTACAAGCACGACACAACATGTGGTTCATGCACAATGGAGCTCCTGCACATTTCAGTCGAAGTGTTCGTACTCTTCTCAACAACAGATTCAGTGACCGATGGATTGGTAGAGGTGGACCAATTCCAAGGCATCCACGCTCTCCTGACCTCAACCCTCTTGACTTTAATTTATGGGGGCATTTGAAAGCTCTTGTCTACGCAACCCCGGTACCAAATGTAGAGACTCTTCGTGCTCGTATTGTGGACGGCTGTGATACAATACTCCATTCTCCAGGGCTGCATCAGCGCTTCAGGGATTCCACGCGACGCAGGGTGGATGCATGTATCCTCGCTAAAGGAGGACATTTTGAACATTTCCTGTAACAGAGTGTTTGAAGTTACGCTGGTACGTTCTGTTGCTGTGTGTTTCCATTCCATGATTAATGTGATTTGAAGAGAATTAATAAAATGAGCTCTAACATGGAAAGTAAGCGTTTCCGGACACATATCCACATAACATACTTTCTTTCTTTGTGTGGGAGAAATGTTTCCTGAAAGTTTGGCCTTACCTTTTTGTAACACCCTGTATAACTGATAGAAGCGCCTATATGATTGAGTATGCTTTGTACTTTTGTCAGATCTGTCCCATAAAATTTTGTCTGCAAATTGTTCTATGACATTAGGAGAATGATTCCTGAAGTGCAAGAGAATACTATATTTTTAAAATGTGTTCGAATTAGACTAGGCTGACGATCGAAAGTAGGCTGTAGGAAACAGTAACATCTGTATTTGTATTAATACAACGTTGAATAGCACGCAGACTGTAACAGTAATAATAGTCTCCTTGTAGCGTTAATGGTTACTAAGTAATAGGTCGTAGAGTCGGTACTTGCATAGTGCGAAGTTATCTTTTACTTTTTGTACGTTGTACTGTATGGAACAAAGTACATATTGTTAATGTGAGTATCGTAAATATACTGCGTCGGACTGTGAAAAAGTCTGAATAAAGCTGGCAATCAGACAAGGACTGACCATTGTATCAGGATGCTTTTATAGACCACCAGCATCCGCAACAAATGTCGCAGAACGTTTCAGGGAAAGTCTTGAGTACATAAGAAGTAAATATCCAAATTATTCATTAGTTATAGGTGGATACTTTAATCTAGCATCCACTGACTGGGAAAATTACACGTTTATCACAGGGGGCAGAAGCAAAGATTCGTTTGAAGTTATCCTAGGAACGCTCTCAACATACAACCTTGAACAATTGGTTAGAAAACCAACTCGAGATGCGAACATATTAGATATCTTGGCGACAAACAGACCTGATCTTTTTGAGGAAGTTAATCTAGAAGAAGGTATTAGCGACCATGATGTCGTTGTGGCTTCTATGTCAGTGGAAGTTGCAAAAATGAAATAAAATAAAACAAAAAATAAAACAGCGTAGAGTTTTCTTGTTTGGGAAAGCAGATAAAAGTGTCATTAATGAATTTCTTCATAGTCAGCTCCAAGCATTCACCGCGAGGGACAGGAAGATATTGAGCATCTTTGGTCGGAGGTTAACGGTATTATCCACCATGTGCTAGAGATGTATGTGCCTATCAAAAGTATAGGGGAGGGAAAGGATCCACCTTGGTTCAACAAACATATTACGAAGTTACTGAGAAAGCAGAGAATTTTGCACAGTCGTTTTAAACGTAGTCACTGCCCCGCTGTTGTTGTTGTCTTCAGTCCTGAGACTGGTTTGATGCAGCTCTCCATGCTACTCTATCCTGTGCAAGCTTCTTCATCTCCCAGTACCTACTGCAACCTACATCCTTCTGAATCTGCTTAGTGTATTCATCTCTTGGTCTCCCTCTACGAGTCTTACCATCCACGCTGCCCTCCATTGCTAAATTTGTGATCCCTTGATACCTCAAAACATGTCATACCAACCGATCCCTTCTTCTAGTCAAGTTGTGCCACAAACTTCTCCTCTCCCAATCCTATTCAATACCTCCTCACTAGTTACGTGATCTATCCACCTTGTCTTCAGCATTCTTCTGTAGCACCACATTTCGAAAGCTTCTATTGTCTTCTTGTCCAAACTAGTTATCGTCCATGTTTCACTTCCATACATGGCTACACTCCAAACAAATACTTTCAGAAACGACTTCCTGATACATAAATCTATATTCGATGTTAACAAATTTATCTTCTTCAGAAACGCTTTCCTTGCCATTGCCAATCTATATTTTATATCCTCTCTACTTCGACCATCATCAGTTATTTTACTTCCTAAATAGCAAAACTCTTTTACTACTTTAAGTGTCTCATTTCCTAATCTAATTCCCTCAGCATCACCCGATTTAATTTGACTACATTCCATTATCCTCGTTTTGCTTTTGTTGATGTTCATCTTTTATCCTCCTTTCAAGACACTGTCCATTCCGTTCAACTGCTCTTCCAAGTCCTTTGCCGTCTCTGACAGAATTACAATGTCATCGGCGAATCTCAAAGCTTTTACTTCTTTTCCATGAATTTTAATACCTACTCCAAATTTTTCTTTTGTTTCCTTTACTGCTTGCTCAATATACAGATTGAACAACATCGGGGAGAGGCTACAACCCCGTCTCACTCCTTTCCCAACCACTGCTTCCCTTTCATGCCCCTCGACTCTTATGACTGCCATCTGGTTTCTATACAAATTGTAAATAGCCTTTCGCTCCCTATGTTTTCCACCTGCTACCTTTAGAATTTGAAAGAGAGTATTCCTGTCAACATTGTCAAAAGCTTTCTCTAAGTCTACAAATGCTAGAAACGTAGGTTTGCCTTTTCTTAATCTTTCTTCTAAGATAAGTCGTAAGGTCAGTATTGCCTCACGTGTTCAAACATTTCGACGGAATCCAAACTGATCCTCCCCGAGGTCAGCATCTACCAGTTTTTCCATTCGTCTGTAAAGAATTCGCGTTAGAATTTTGCAGCTGTGACTTATTAAACTGATAGTTCGGTAATTTTCACATCTGTCAGCACCTGCTTTCCTTGGGATTGGAATTATTATATTCTTCTTGAAGTCTGAGGGTATTTCGACTGTCTCATACATTTTTCTCACCAGCTGGTAGAGTTTTGTCATTACTGGCTCTCCCAAGGCTGTCAGTAGTTCTACTCCGGGGGCCTTGTTTCGATTCAGGTCTTTCAGTGCTCTGTCAAACTCTACACGCAGTATGGTATCTCCCATTTCGTCTTCATCTACATCCTCTTCCATTTCCATAATATTGTCCTCAAGTACATCACCCTTGTAGAAACCTTCTATATACTCCTTCCACCTTTCTGCCTTGCCTTCTTTGCTTAGAACTGGGTTGCCATCTGAGCTATTGATATTCATACACGTGGTTCTCTTCTCTCCAAAGGTCTCTTTAATTTTCCTGTAGGCAGTATCTATCTTACCCCTAGTGAGATAAGCTTCTACATCCTTACATTTGTCCTCTAGCCATCCCTGCTTAGCCATTTTGCACTTCCTGTCGATCTTATTTTTGAGACATTTGTATTCCTTTTTGCCTGCTTCATTTACTGAATTTTTATATTTTCTCCTTTCATCAATTAAATTCAATATTTCTTCTGTTACCCAAGGATTTCTAGCAGCCCTCGTCTTTTTACCTACTTTATCGTCTGCTGCCTTCACTACTTCATCCCTCAGAGCTACCCATTCTTCTTCTACTGTGTTTCTTTCCCCCATTTCTGTCAATTGTTCCGTTATACTCTCCTTGAAACTCTGTACAACCTCTTGTTCTTTCAGCTTATCCAGATCCCATGACCTTAAATTCCCACCTTTTTGCAGTTTCTTCAGTTTTAACCTACAGGTCATAACCAACAGATTGTGGTCAGAGCCCACATCTGCCCCTGGAAATGTCTTACAATTTAAAACCTAGTTCCTAAATCTCTGTCTTACCATTATATAATCTATCTGATGCCTTTTAGTATCTCCAGGGTTCTTCCGTGTATACAGCCTTCTTTTATGATTCTTGAACCAAGTGTTAGCTATGATTAAGTTATGCTCTGTGCTAAATTCTACCAGACGGCTTCCTCTTTCATTTCTTAGCCCCAATCCATAATCACCTACTATGTTTCCTTCTCTCCCTTTTCCTACTGACGAATTCCAGTCAGCCATGACTATTAAATTTTCGTCTCCCTTCACTACTTGAATAATTTCATTTATCTCATCATACATTTCATCAATTTCTTCATCATCTGCAGAGCTAGTTGGCATATAAACTTATACTACTGTAGTAGGCATGGGCTTTGTGTCTATCTTGGCCACAATAATGCGTTCATTTTGCTGTTTGTAGTAGCTTACCCGCACTCCTATTTTTTTTATTCATTATTAAACCTACTCCTGCATTACCCCTATTTGATTTTGTATTTACAACCCTGTATTCACCTGACCAAAAGTCTTGTTCCTCCTGCCACCGAACTTCACTAATTCCCACTATATCTAACTTTAACCTATCCATTTCCCTTTTTAAATTTTCTAACCTACCTGCCCGATTAAGGGATCTGACATTCCACGCTCCGATCCGTAGAACGCCAGTTTTCTTTCTCCTGATAACGACGTCCTCCTGAGTAGTCCCCGCCCGGAGATCCGAATGGGGAACTATTTTACCTCCGGAATATTTTACCCAAGAGGACGCCACCATAATTTAATCATACAGTAAAGCTGCATGTCCTCGGGAAAAGTTACGGATGTAGTTTCCCCTTGCTTTCAGCCGTTTGCAGTACCAGCAGAGCAAGGTCGTTTTGGTTAATGTTGCAAGGCCAGATCAGTCAATCATCAAGACTGTTGCCCCTGCAACTACTGAAAAGGCTGCTGCCCCTCTTCAGGAACTACTTGTTTGTCTGGCCTCTCAACAGATACCCCTCCGTTGTGGTTGCACCTACGGTACGGCCATCTGTATCGCTGAGGCACGCAAGCCTCCCCACCAACGGTAACGTCCACAGTTCATGGGGGGGGGGGGGGGTTTCTGACAAACAGAAACAATGCGAAACGAAAGCAGTTTTCAGGAACACAATGAGAGACTCTTTTAACGAATTTGAAAGCAATATTTTATCTGCAGATTTTTAAAATAACACCAAAAAATTTTAGTCGTACGTAAAATCTATGAAGGCTACAAATAATTCAATATAGCCGGCCGGTGTTGCCGTGAGGTTCTACGCGCTTCAGTCTGGAACCGCGTGACCGCTACGATCGCAGGTTCGAATCATGCCTTGGGCATGGATGTGTGTGATGTCCTTAGGTTAGTTAGGTTTAAGTAGTTCTAAGTTCTAGGGGACTGATGACCACAGATGTTAAGTCCCATAGTGCTCAGAGCCATTTGAACCAAATAATTAAATAGCTTCTCTTGCTGACAGTACGGGTAATGTAACTGATTACGATAAACAGAAGGTCAAAATTCTAAAACTAGCTTTCAAAAACTCGTTTACGGTGGAGGACTGCAGCACCATTCCCTCTTTCAGTTATCGAACAAACGAAAGGATGGCTGACATAGTGTTTAATGTATCTGGGATTGTAAAACAGTTAAGATCCTTAGACGCCAGAAAGGCATCTGGCCCAGACGGTATCCCCGTAAGATTTTATATTGACTATGCTACAAATATAGCACCATTATTATCCGTCATCTAACAGAGATGACGGGAACGGTGGAACGTTCCACCGGACTGGAAGAAGATTCAAATGGCTCTGAGCACTATGGGACTCAACTGCTGTGGTCATCAGTCCCCTAGAACTTAGAACTACTTAAACCTAACTAACCTAAGGACATCACACACATCCATGCCCGAGGCAGGATTCGAACCTGCGACCGTACCAGTCGCACGGTTCCGGACTGCTCCCCTAGAACAGCGAGACCACCGTGGCCGGCACTGGAAGGAGGCCCAGGTCATAGCAATCTATAAAAAGGGTAGAAAATCGGATACACATTATTACCGGGCAATTTCACTGACATCGATTTGTTGTAGAATCATGGAACATATTTTGTGTTCAGGCATAATGACCTTTCTAGACTCTGAGAAGCCCAACTGTAGAAACCAGCACGGTTTTAGGAAACAGCGGTCATGCGAGACACAGCCGACCCTCTTTGTGCATGATATACAACAGGCTCTAGATACCGGCTCCCAGGTTGATGCCATATTTCTCGACTTTCGAAAGGCGTTCGACTCAGTTCCGCACTGCCGCTTGCTACAAAAAGTGCGCGCTTACGGTCTATCCAATGGCATATGCGGTTGGACAGACAGGGAGCAGTATGTTGTCCTCAAAGGGGTAACTTCAACAGAAACAAGAGTAACTTCAGGTGTGCCAAAGGGGTGCGTAATAGGTCCTCTGCTTTTCACGATTTACATAAACGATCTGGTTGATGGCATAGACAGCGGCATTAGACTGTTTTCCGATGATGCTGTAGTCTACAGAAAAGTAGTATCACACGAAAGTTGTAAACAGGTCAATGAGGATTTGTAGAAAATAAATGCATGGTGTAATGACTGGCAGTTATCTCTCAATATTGGTAAGTGTAGCCTACTGTGTGTAACAAGGCGAATATCCCCATTAATGTATGAGTACAAAATAAATGATCAGTCTTTGGAAGCGGTAACATCAGTCAAGTACCTGGGTGTGACTATTCTAAATGACCTCAAATGGAATGATCAGATTACACAAGTAATGTGTAAGGCGAACTCTAGATTGCGGTTATTTGGTAGAATCCTGAAGCGAAGCAGTCATTCAAGAAAGGAAATAGCTTACTGTACGTTAGTTCGTCCAGTCCTAGAGTATTGTTGGTCTGTGTGGGACACTTACCAGTTGGGTCTGATTCAAGAGATTGAGAAGGTCAAAAGAAGACCGGCAAGATTCGTGACTGGTACACTTATCCATGGCGAGAGCGTTACAAATCTCATAGAGAGTTTGAAGTTGGACACACTTGCGCTTGCGGATACACGACGCGCTAAACAGAAGGAGCTCCTCACTAAATTCCGAAATCGAATCCTCACCGAGGATTTAGAGCATGTGTTATTACCACCAACTTTCAAATAGCGTAATGATCATCATTCCAAGATAAAGGAAATAGGAGCTCGTACTGAGGCGTTCAGACAGTCGTTTGTCCCTCGTTAGATCCGCGAGTGGTGGAGAGGGGGGGGGGGATATGTCTTTGGCGCTAATTATGCCCTCCGCCACACACCGCTTGGAGGCTAGCGGAGTATATATGTAGATGTACTGTATAGTCAATCAGGTCAAATTTTTTACCAGTACGGTGCCACTAACTAGTTTTCGTTTTATGTGCCAACAGTGGCAGTTATATCTCTAAAATTACGTATTTGCATCTGAGACTGCTGAGTGTACAAGAAGCTGTATTAAAATAAGTAATTAAAAATATGTTCTACTGTTAAGATCGAAATTGCAATTCAACTATGCTTTTCTTTCCATTTATTTCTATGTTTGTTGAAACGGTGTACCTACACTATTAAATGCAATTAATAGGTACTTTAAAGAAGCATGTCATTATTACGCAAATTATTTTCACGAAACTTACTGAAACCGACGCATTGTTAATTGATCTTTAAAGTACACAATAGCATATTTTTCGGAGGACGCAGCAATATACCCCAACACATCCAAATACTGCACTTTCTGTCTTCAACAGTAATGCCTACACACTAACTACGAAACGAAAAGCAATGTTTACCTATTTCATCTTGCATGCTGCAAAAATTCGCCTTTATGGCAGCCGGTACATTACAGATTTGCTAGACACGCGTTGTTTTTACTAGGGTTCGTCCAACAAAAAAAAAAAAAAAGCTTGATAACGACGCACCTTTTAAAAACAAACTTGGTCGTCTTTAGGCTAATGACGTATAATGATACACCAAATCTGACAACGTAGCGAGTCAAAATACAGCAAGTTTGTTACACAGCGAATCTTAAACCCTAACATGATTTGCACTAATGAAGAAAAACTGGACTTACCGCACTCCAGCGAGAGTTTCTTGGGGGCTGCCAGTTGGCTCGGCTGATTTTCAGTTGTCCTCCATTACCGCTTTGAAACGAACAGCCAAAAGCGCAGCACTGAGGCCTTATGCTACGTAAAACTTCGAAAATACCCAATACTTCCTGTGCTTCACACGTAACACTTGGGCCCACAATGGCTGCTAATGTGACGTGATGTGGTTCCAGCCAATCCGGAACCGCGGAAAAATATGGCCATACTTCCCTTTACACAGAGCCTTAGGTCTCACGGGCCCTACATTGACGGCTAGCACCATTCAGACGGAAATTCCGGTTTCATACTTCTACACCTGGTATACAGCGCTACTAGCTCGCTGCTAGATTACTGCTTATTCGTCGCGTTTCACTGTCCCTTTTCATACATATTGATAAAACAAATATCGCAGCATACTAGACTGGGGACATTCTATCGAATTTCTGAGAAAATTCCGTTTCAAAATCAGGTGTTTTGTAATGGGGAATAAACAGACGCTTTCTGCAGACGCTGGGCGTCTCTTGCAAAACGTGACGAGCGGTAATGGTTTGGGCTCTCTCCAGCTACACAGTGCATAAGCAGAATGGTAGGTATCTGCGAAACATCACAGAAAATGCGCCCGACGATCTTCATCAGAGACACCAAGCATAAGGAATTAGAGTAGGCACAAAATTGTAATCAGTGAACCGGAGTGCGGGAGAGTGTTGTAACTTGGAACAATTTTCAGACTTTTACCTCTAGCCAAATCTTTAATAGCAGATTAAAATATTTTCTTGTTCCACATATATGTGATTCCATTCATTTGCTATGTGATGTAGACTTTTTCTGAAATTACAAAAATTACTGAAGAAAAGTAAGGTTTTCCCACATTTAAAAACATGTTCCAAGACACTACGTCGTTCTGCACCTAGGAACAAATATTCTTCTGAAATTTAAAAGCGTTACGACAGAAAATATTGTATTTAATCGTCTACCCGTTACATTATTACCCTACTGCACACCAGTAATCGGCAAATGAAATCAAATTAAGCAGAAGTAATGTCAAAAACCAGTTAGTTTGCAAAATCATTCTGAACTGAAGCAGTTGGAGACTAATACAAGTTTCCATGTCCCAGACAGGTTAAATTCTTCAGACATTAATTCAACTCAATTAATATGCAAGTGTCCGATGCCCCATGGTTAAAGAACATCCGGTTCGAGATTCAAGATGGTGCACGACCTACGAAGTCCAGTTTCAGCGTCCACCTGCTATATAACCAGTTTTTAGAATGTACGTAATTTTACTTCTCATAAAATTCTGTAGCCGAAGACTTAACAATATATTTCCAATAGCTTTAATATATCATAAACACCATACCGTGTAGAGCTCGTCATACTTACAAATCCTACATAAAATGCCACCTAATATCTAGCATAAGCATGAACTGTGATTTGTAGTGCGCTTTCCTTCATGTAATTTTAAAACTAGTCACTTGACCGAAGTACCGACCAAAAAATAACATCTGTTCCCAGGCACATAATCTGCAAGGTAGAACACTCTCAGGTATCCTAAGTCAGCTCAGACAGTAGCTACATTTTGTTAACGGTCGGGTAGAAGATTTTATGTTGTAACTCGTTCATAGTTTAAAAGTAGGGAAAACCAAATTTTGCCCATAAAATGGATGATGATAAAATTTCTGTAGCCGAAAATCTTTGAAAATTTGGAATCATTTCAGTTTTTTTAAAATCTCAGTTTCTTGTGCTTCTAGCGCTTTTACGTCTATTTACCTTTACAAAAGGGTGCAAAATTTTCTATACATTTGCTTAAACAACTTTATGTGCACCCAACAGCAAGGGCGCTTCAGTTCGTCAAAAAATATTAATTTTTCAGACATTTCAAATGCAAAATATTTAGTTTCAAGCACTTTTATTGTATCTCCGGTTTATATAACAGAAGTATGTTTTATTTTATATGTTGAAACTGAACATCTCACTTTGTTGTTTTAAACTACTCTGTGTGTAATAAGGTGATACCTGGGCATCCATCTAGTGTGATTTATACGCCACTATCCGTAGTCAAACCCCAGGGACTTTCAGCTCTGGCTCATGCTCATTTAGGAAACCACATCATTTACACATTATGTTATATATAATAAATAAACAGTGACAGAATATTGAACTATTATTAGCTGAAATAGTCAAACCAAAATGCAATACCAAACAATCATAGCCGGCTTTACTATAATTAAAAAAGCATTGACAGTTACTAACACTTATTACTATGACTTCTAGCTGGGCAATATTTCTGAAAGTGTATTTCAGCTTTTGGCGCACTTGAGGTGAATGTGTGAGTCAGTTCCGACGTTTTGATGCCCCAAGTTCCTCAGTGTGCCTTAAGTGCTATTATCACGCTAAGTCCCAAATCGACATGTTCTCCTAACAGTGCGTCAGCCTTTTCCAGTTTACAGATTTCGAAGCTAGATTCCTCATAAATTTACATAAAATCTGCTTCTTCACTTTCTTAATATAAAAAACAATTACAAAAGAAATCGCGCTCTGCGCTCCAGGGAATAAATGCAATGTTGCCCGCTAAATAACAACTTCTACCCAATTTTTCCTTGTAAATGGCAATTAACGTCATTGAACTATAAATTATGTTAGGCACCTTTACTCAGTTAGTTTGTCTTGTATGCTACGAAAAAGCTTCACACAGTCTGTCCTGACAGACTAGTAGGTTATGAATATAGTATCAGAGATTCCGCATATCCACGCCATGCCGCGAGGTGAAATATTCACTTCCAGTTTAAAACATAACATATTATATATATTCCGCTATATAAACGTTAACTTAAATGAGTGATCAAAAACTTGTTATTTTCCCAACTTGAACAAAGTTTAAAAATTCGTTATTTTTTGACCAACTGTAGATCGCTTGGTTTTGGATGCAGCAAAAAATTATACCTATCAAATCTGTAGATAATTTTGTGCTGTTTTAAAAAGAAATAGATGCTATAGGGTCAGAAGCACCGGAAACTGTAATTATTTGGAGAAAACCGAAAAAAGCCCGTAATTTCCAAAGTTTTTTGACTACGGAAAGCTTAGCCAATATAAATTTCGTTGGTAAAACTTGGTTTTACAATCTTCCTTTATGAAAGACTTAAGAAAAGTTAAACTTTCTATCCTACCTTTTCTTGAGGTTTAGGCCTTTTTCCCGACAGTTTGACTCCTCTACATAAGATTACATCTGTGCTCTGTGCAGGTTATCTTTTGTTATGTTCTTTTGTACCGCTAGGAAAGTGCCAACTGTCAGTGGATTATTTTTGTTTACATTGTGTTTTAAAGTATCACTCTTGCGTATATCGTTCGAAGATATGACACTGGAATACCAGAATTTCATAAAATTAATTGTTTTTTTATCATTTATTAGCAAGTAGAAATTCAACCTTGTTGAAGGCATGTAACTTGTCGAGTCCTTCATTCTGAACCCTTAAAAATGGGTTTAGATGTGCTCGTGCCTCCTTTTCAAAATTATTCTAGTGAACGACGTCCCAAAATTGTAACCACAGAAAAAAACATGGATGATGTGCACAACATAGCACTGGACAATCAGAGATGAGGATAATATGAAATTGCAAGCATCATACAAGTATCTGAAGAAAGACTACGGCACGTTTTACATTGAGATCTAACGTTGAGATATATTTGTGAGAGATTAGTTGATCAAGGGCTACCGCAAATGAGGAAGGAATTTCTGAGTTAGTTTTGGCGTTTGTAATAAGCATCCATGCTATTAAGTGCGCTTATATTTCGCTGCTTCTGACAGCCTGTCCACCGCTTATGCTAGACAGGGAAATGTGTGACACAGATATCCATGCATTTGCTGCTCATTGACGTGCTGTTCCTCAAGTACATAATTCTATATGCGAAATTGGAGACTAAATGCATGGGTGCTATGCATGGTGGGTGAGACGTAGGGCACTCCAAGTTTGGGAACAGAACTTTACCTTCCAAATGAAAACAATCTTAAGACCAGAAACTGTGAACACGCATATGATCACTTAAATAGAGAAGTAATTATTAACAGTATTATGATGCTTTAACATCTCAAAATCGTAGTTATGGGCTAAATAGTTGATGGGTGAATGGCTGGTTGCCCCTATCCAAAGGGCACAATTTTCGGTAGACGATCACGTTGTCATTATCAGGTGTAGTGATGAGCTGAATGCCTCCGAGCTGGCGCAGGGCTTTGTCTCCTCCCCCATCCCTCCTATTTGGCATGCTGCACGAGGTCCGCACACAGGGGCAGGCATGGCTTCAGAGCCCCTCCCTGCTCCTCCCGTGTGTATCTCGTGCGCAACGTCAAGTTGGATTGAGGAGCGCAGGAGATATAAGCTCTGTGCCAGTTCTGAGGCATTCCGTTCGTCAGCGCACCTAATGATGATACGTGGGTGAACTATTGTGCTCATTGGACACTGACATCCAGCTGTTCACCTGTGAACTACTTCGTCAAAAATAATATCACTGTGATAGTGAGAGATTCATCGTAAGAAGATATTTTTAAGTGTTACGTGTGTTCTTAAGGTATCCAGCAATGGAAATTACGTCATTTCAGCTCATAATACGAGTTGGAGTTACAGATGGAAGGCGCAGAAGTTGTTAACATAATCAAAAACCAATATTGTAGAATGGAAATACTGGAAAACCGCTAGAAGACTAATCGGTGTTTCTGGAATCTTCAATGTACCCTGACATAAACAGGCAACTAAGATCCAAATCAACATTTTTTTTCCTTTTAATACTTTGTGTTTTGTGCAGTGGAGTGTATGTAAAGTATCAGAATAATGCTCACCTTTTTCCTCAATTGGCGCACAGTACAGTAATCACTGTATAATTCCAAACATTTCTATGTTCACCGATGGAACCATTGTTACAGTTGTAATTTAAATGGTCTCCAGTGGGAATTGCTACTGGAACAGTATTAACCAAAACACTAAGATGATGCTGGCTAGATGCTGCTTATATCAACAATGGCAGTGATCCCCACCTCAACAACATTTTACGTGGCCACAGGCACTAGAATACTGTTCAAGGCTACATATTGATTTTGCAGGAGTATTTCTAGGAAGCTACTGGCACATCCTCATCGATGACTTCTTTAAATATCCATTTGTGATATAGGTGTCATCGATATCTTTAAGAAAGACTATTCATGCTTTGTCACATGTCTTCGCTAGTGAAGGATTGCCAAAAAATACTGTAACTGATAGTGCTACGAAATTTTCTTTTTTCTCAGGAATTTAAACTATTTCGTAAAACCAACAGCATTTCGTACTTAAAGACTGCATCAATTCATCCTGAGGCCAATGGCTTCACGGAATGATTCGTACGATCTTTCAAGTCGTGCATGACGAAGCTTGTTCATCAGCATAATAAAGACAATTCTTCATTGATGTGCCTCTCTCATTATAGAGCCACTCCATATGTTGCACAATTTTCAGCTGAGAAACTGCACGGAAGACTGCACTGCACATAAATGTCAGCTGTAAAGATACTTGTGCAACCACAAGTCATGATTTAACAACAGTCTAAACAAAGATTTTTAAACCAAATGATCCTACACGTATTGCAATGTTCAAGCAGTGGGAAAAGGCAGTGGTATCAGGCATAGTCATAGAGCAGCTCTGTAACATAATAACATAATATTTAAAATTCAGTCTTCACATGCAGTCCCAACGTGTCCTAACAACAAAACCAGGCCACCCAGCTTTCACATGCATATAAGCAGAACTCCAAGGCTGCTTTTTTGTTACAGAATCGGAAAATATGCAAACAGCTGTCTGAGGGAGCTTCCAATGCTGCCATTACCGCCAGCGCCTCCGGCAGTAGGACCAATTGCGGCCAGCAACGAGTCGCTGGAAGTGGACGTCGCTCCTCACTTCTTAGACGAACTTATGGACATCGAAATTGCAAACTCTTGATCGGCTGCCTCCGCCCCAAGATTTTGACTAAATTCTCAATCCGAGGAAAGTAACATGCATACGTCCAAAAGTTTGCAAGCCAGCAAGTGAAGAAACAGGACACTATTGAAGCCTTGCCGGCTAGCTCAGCCCCCCCCCCCCCTGTTGAGGGCCCGACAAATCAAACATCATCATCATCGTCATCATCATCATCATCATCATCATCATCATCATCATAGTCACCATCATCATCATCATCATCATCATCATCATCATCATCATCACCATCGCCCTCTCTCCTTCAGGCGAGGACGCTGTGAACATAGCTTGATAGATACACAGCAACTGCACAAGACGCTGCCACCACGAAGACAGGTGCCACCTCAGTTCTGGGCAGCAGCCTCCAGATGAAATCCACGCCATGTTCACCAGCACGTCATATCCATCCGCCGATAGCGTTCCCAGCTGTCACAGGGAGTGCTGTCAACCGCAGACTAATTTGCTTCCAAGAAATACAGGTCCAGATGAAGATCCTTCCATCAGCAGGAACAAATTGGCCACGCCGCCGACACCTGCATATTTACATCTCATCTCCGCCACAGTTCTTGCCATTATGCTACAGAGTACAGCTCTGTCAGTTCCGTTCTAAGACTCCTATTGTTCCAACTTTCCTACACACAGTTACGAACCTCTGCAGGGACTGCAATTCCTACTCAGCAGTCAGTACTTACGGAGCAAGAGGAATAGTTAACAATGGCTGCTTGCATGAGGTCTTCAAATGGCTCTGAGCGCTACGGGACTTAAATTCTGAGGTCATCAGTCCCCTAGAACTTAGAACTACTTAAACCTAACTAACCTAAGGACAGCCCACACATCGATGCCTAAGGCAGGATTCGAACCTGCGACCGTAGCGGTCACGCGGTTCCAGACTGAAGTGTCTAGAACCGCGTGGCCACACCGGCCGGCTGCATGAGGTCGACTTTCAGTCATAGTGACCATATCATGTACTGCGAAGAGATAGTAAAGTTATTTAGATTCACTTGTGTTAGATATGGGACTCCAAAGCCACACACCCAACTACCAAGAAAATTACATAAGTTTACAGTAAATATTCAACGTTAAATTATACTTTTAAACTGTGTTGCTACAGCTATGTTCTAGTGTCATCCTGTCACAGCAATGTATATTTACATATTTATAGAATGCATATACTGCCACCTTGTAAAGAACAATAGTAAACTACACTTTCTTCTACAGTGGATGTTTGGGTTAAACTGAGAATATATTCAGTTACAACATCCCCGCATGCACTAAACACGTCGCTAATTGTTGTAACAAGCAAATTATCTTGTATTTTCTTGAATTTCATGCCACTTCATACTTAACGTAGCGCTGAACTACTTAAACCTAACTATATAAACCTAACTACTTGAACCTACTACTTAAACCTAACTAACATAAGGACATCACACACATCCATGCCTGAGGCAGGATTCGAACCTGCGACCGTAGCGGTCGCGCGGTTCCAGACTGCAGCGCCTAGAACCACTCGGCCACACTGGCCGGCACAATGTGTATGACTGCGTTATAGTCATTGCTGTAGCTCAAAACAAAAGTCTTGAATTTCCTTGTAGAAGAAGTGGTACTGCCTCGTATCACGTACACCACAATTTACCCCAGTCCCTATACATTTCTCAACTTTCTGTGTCAGTACTCCACAAATTTCGCCCTGGGTGTGCTATCTGTAAGTGGCGACCATACAATCTTGGTCTAACCGACTGGATAGGTTGGTTGTTTCGGGGAAGGAGACCAGACAGTGAGGTCGTCGGTCTCATGGGATTAGGGAAGGACAGGGAAGGAAGTCGGCCGTGCCCTTTGAAAGGAACCATCCCGTCATTTTCCTGGAGCGATTTAGGGAAATCACGGAAAACCTAAATCAGGATGGCCGGACTCGGGATTGAACCGTCGTCCTCCCGAATGCGAGTCCAGTGTCTAACCACTGCGCCACCTCGCTCGGTAACCGACTGGATATTTACAACATTGCAGTGTTTGTGTTATTCTCAATTACAATGCAAAGTTCCTTTGGACATGCATGCATGACGAGTCAACCGGCCACGGTGGCTGAGCGGTTCTAGGTGCTTCAGTCCGGAACCGCGCGACCGCAACGGTCGCAGGTTCGAATCCTGCTTCGGGCATGGATGTGTGTGATGTCGTTAGGTTCGTTAGATTTAAGTAGTTCTAAGTTCTATGGGACTGATGACCACAGCAGTTGAGTCCCATAGTGCTCAGAGCCATTTGAACCATTTGAACCATGACGAGTCCTACTTCGTAGGCAGAGTGGCGTGGACGCCGCTGTTTACGTACGTGCTACAGCGGCTTTCGCATGAGTCAGTGTCTATAGAAGTAAATGGCCAAATCATATCGGAAATCGACACTGAAATTCAGTTTCTCGAATGAATAAGCACGTTCCAAAGCGCTTTAAATAGAACGATTTCTTTGAGACGATGTGAAGATTCTTTATACTGATCTTGCAGGAACCCACCTCTCAGATCTGAGCAGCGTGGTTTACATCAGACTGGTAACTGATGATGCATGCGACGCGATTTTAGAGAAGACAAGAGACAGGGTCAAGTTCTAAGTTTCGGACAGCAACATTGGTCCAGTGATTCTCGATAATGCGCAGTTTACTACTTACCCTGTAATGAATGAACTGCGACATGTACGCATTGAACTCTGTAAGCATTTTCCGTCCCACCTTTACATCGGGCTTTGCCGAGCGATCATCATATATGATGGCCAACCACAGACCTGCCCGGGCTTATGAAAAGAGGGCCACGTTCGATCAGAGTGTCTGCAGCGACAGATTGCCCAACTCTGATCAACGGATCTAATTTCTTTCACCGTCCCGATACCTTTACCTCTCATGCATGTAGCAGCGCTGCAGACGGATTGCAATCAGGTGCATGGGCGCGGTTACCCACAGCATCTTTCACAACTAGCGAACGACGTTGTACGGCTGCCACCTAACTTACTCCCCCCTCACGCCCCACCAATTCTAGAAGGTGGGAAGAGAAAACTCATGGTGGTTAGGAAGTTGATGCAATGGTTGTGCCCACGACCGCCTTTGTGCCTGGACGTCGGGACTCAACCCTGTCATCTTACAAGGGCACGTAATCTCTGATACAGTGATCCCCAAAGAGGCATAAGAAGCGGAAGATGACGTCCTCCAGGGAGTACACGACACAATCGTGAGACGATGCGTTCTTTCACCAACACGATGAACATCCGATGGACGCCTCCACCCGGGATTCTGACGCATGTCCTTCCACCGAGCCGGCCGCTGATTTGCTCTTGTCAAACGTGCAGCTGCTGTCGAGCGTTCAGTTGCTGATTGCCGACCAACGCGACGAACGACGCCCTGTGTCATGTGAAGTGTACTGGCAGCCACCACATCCCATTGGGGAGGACTCTGAAGACCCGACCACTCACCCGGTAGCATAGGCGGATGATATTATAGCCACGTCATTGGATGAGACTGAATAGGCGTCTGTTGCTTCGGCTGCATAGGAACGTTGGAATGTGTTGTACAGTAAAGGGCGGCTCGGCATTATTCACCTGCTGCTGCGGTTACACCACCTCGCCCTGTTGTTATGGACATCCCACTGCCTGTAGACGAGATTCAAGCTCACAAGGTAGTCTCCATCAAATTCATCATGATTGGCACATGTATGACCCTCCAACAGCTGCGCGATACGCTGCCGGCGGAGGGCGTGGATGTTGCTCTATTGCAGGAAGTTCGAGTGGAGGCATTGCTAGACTTCTACGTCTGCGGCTTACGTCACTGCTGTTGCTATGGGAGGCAGTAGAATGGATTCCCTTGTGCGAGAAGGGGTAGAGGTAACCAATGTGATACATTTGCCATCGGCATGGGGACTGGCGTTCGATATATGGAGAAGTCGAATTTATAGAGGGTCACCGTTTTATGCGGAAGAAATTACACCCGTCTTCTTAGGCCGCTAAATAACATCTTCATTGGCGGAGACTTAAATAGTGTGCTGCCTCAGAAAGACAAACAACTAAACTACACTCCATGCCCCGAACTGCATCTCTCGGTCCCACACCTGCGTCTTGCTGATACTTGGGAAATATTATATGGTTATCGCCGTGGCTTTACTTATGTGACCAGTCACTCAGCAGCAGATTCGACAGCATCTACGTCTCCTCTGACTTATGATGGTGGTTCTAGCAGCAGAGCGCTGGCTCATTACTTTCTCAGACCACAGTGTGTATATCTGTGCAGTCAACCTCCGGTGGCAGCTGGTGTGGCGAATTCAGGGGTTATGGAAACTGAATGTGGCACTCCACAGAATGAGGAATGTAGGAAACTCATATCGAATAGGTCGGCCTCATGTGAAAATCTATTGCTGCGGTATACATCACGTCTTCGGTAGTGGCTAGATTGTGTCAAACTGGCCTTACACCATGCATTGCTTAGTTATAGAAGAGATGGACTTCTATTATGCCTTTCTCCGAGAACTTCGGAACTCCCACCATCTGTCGATCGTCAGACGGAGATCCGTGGTGCGAAAGCGAAGAATCTTACCCTTACCCTCCATACGCTTGAAGGTGTTGTGGTAGACAAAGACGTAAGAAATTGGAACTCGATCTGAATCTCCCGCATGGTAGTAGGGTGACGATCCAGGCGGATATTGCCCATGATTTCGTCGATCACTATGTCAGAAGGCGCAACATAATGGTGTAGCTTTGGCAGCAGTCCCTTATACCCTCACTTGCATACTTGATGATACAGCTTTGGTATCCCTTTTGGAAGAGATCACGAATGATGATAATGCACACGCCCTTTACAAGGGGACAGTTAACTAATTACGAAGATCAGACAGATTTCCATTGGAATTCTACCGGATCTTTAAGTATCTGATTACCTCGTGGTGGAAGGAGACGTACCACGAATTGCTGTCACTAGTGGTCCCCGTTCCGCCGGATTTGGGCAGGTCTCGTTATTATGGTGATCATACCAGCTAGAGACACACGGATTGAACATTATTGCCTAATTGCCTTCACCAGCTGTGATTTCAAGATCTTCACAACAATTCTGGAGATGCGTCCGAAGTGAGTATTGCACCAAGTTACCTTATTTGAACAAACATCTTTGGGGAGTAAATAGTAATATCTGGACAGCACTTAGCGTCTATCGAGATGTGATGGCCCTTGTTGCATGGTAGTCTGGTGTCCATGGATTTAAATAGCGTGTTTGATAAAGTGAGCCATTATTTCCAGGCTGTCGCGATGTATCGGATGGCCTTCCCAGCTCTCTTTTCCCGCCTAATCATGAGCGTACCCCATGTGACATGTCGAGAGGGATGATTACTGGTAAGGTGGAAGGACATATCCCCATCTAACTTTCAGTCTGACATGGCTGTCCTCTCTCGTTTATCCTCTATGCAATAGCGACAGAGCCACTTCTATGTAGGATGAAACAACATCTTTCGGGGATCACGCTAGAGGGCTCACATTCCAGTGCCGCACTTATGCAGATGATGTAGTCTTCTTCCCATTCTGAGTAGAAGTGCTAAGATGGATGCGGCAGGCAACAGCATGAACACGGTCAATTCTTGTAACTTGGAAATCAGCAGAGGGCTCCATGCAGTGAGTGTGGCCTCATTGCAGATGATGTACACACGTCAGTGTTTGGACATCGAATATGTAAAAGATGTCCGCCGTACAACGGCACTGAACCATTGAGGAACTGGCGCCTCAGTCCTGCCTGCCCCCTACTCCACTCGCTCTCATCGCGCCTGCGCAGTCCCACATGAAAATATTCTTCCTTGATTATAGCCATGGGTACACGAATGTCCCCTGGGCCAGGGCTCCTACAGCACGTGATGTATACGATCAGCTAGTGACTAATCATTCTCGGGATGCAGTTGAAACAGTCCAACCAGCAATCGCGTGTCCCGCGATATGGCGAGCGATTCTCCAACAATATTTTACAACGCAGATCATCGCCACCTAGTACCTCGTCGTTAGCGAGACGTTTACGACAAGTCAAAGATTGCACAACATTGCTCTGGCTGACACCCCATTGTGCATGCGGAGTCGTACCATGGACAAGGGTGAACAGCGACTGAAATGTGGCTTCGAATTCGGAAGATGCTTGCCTTTTATCTCCGAGTGCCGACCCACACGAACCAGTCCACACTGCTCCTTCGCCCCATTACGATCTAGTTTCTGCAATCAAAGACACATGCAATTAACTGGATCAGAGGACGTTCTATGTACTGTCTTTTACGGGACAGTCTCAAAGAAGTGCTTGACTTTTGGACTTTCTTACAGGAAAGTCACGTTCAATTGCAATCCATTTGTTCCAATTCCAGATATCATCAGACCTTTCCTAATAACTAAAACAATGTTTTAATGGATCCTCCCTGCAGCTGGGTAATACAGGGTAAGAGAAGTTGATTGTGGTGGATCTTGATTTGAATCTCGGAACAGACCATTGAACAAAAATGTATTCCGAGAAGGCATACCCGAGACCCCACCGTAGACAGTTCAGACCATACAGCGTTAATTTACTGATGTTTTCGAGTGGTCATCGTTCTTATATTCGACTGCGGGAAGGGTAGCCTCAGTTTGATTATAATCTGTTCTTTTTTTTTTTGCAATGCTGCCACAAAAAGGAAAGAAAGCCATTGAGCCGACCGGTCGAGTGCAAAAAAGAAAAAATGGTAACCCGACCGTTCGCGGAAAGCGGGAAATCCGAGTTCGAGTAGCAGATCGGCACAAATTTTCATTTTCGTCATTTCATTTTACAGTTGGTGGTTTCTATATTCAGAACTGCAAATTCATTTAATGTATTTCATATCGGCTGTAGTCGCCGAAGTGACTGTTACTTTGAGATGCATGCTTATTCAAAGGAACTTTGTATCGTAATTCAGAATAACACAGGCACTGCAATATCGTATTTATCCGCCGGCACCGAAAAAGCAAATTTCAGGTAAAGTGTCGCACATGCACGGGAATGAACGTAATGGATGTATTAGTACAGGTTGTCGTGCACGTATAGCCAGAAGGTAAGGCGACTCCCAGAGATAATCGGAAAATCCTAGTCCCGGCCCGGCACCAATTTTAAGTGTCGTCGTTCCATTCTACAACCGACTCTTATCGATATTCACTACTGCGAATACATTTAATGTAACTGGATAATCAAATTGGAGCATTTGTTACTCTCGAGAAACGTCCTCTGCACCAATAAAACACAAACTTCTCAAACGTTATTCCGTCTACAGACATTTCGGAGTAGTACTGAGATCTCTCAGACACTCATAAAGTTCTGTGTTCTCTGAGCCGTAAATCATCTAGCCCACAGGCGTATGCTTGGTCCAGCAACGTTGCTTCGAGACGGAAGAAAGAAGAGTTCCTACCATCACTACAATATCTCTTGGGGTAACCCGCCTGGAAATTAGTGGTCTGGTCAGATACTTGTCTAATTGTCTTCAGAACTTCCCATATATAGATATGCTACAAGTTCTTTTGGTCCTGTTTTTGGATTTTCGGGAGTGATGATGAGATGGGTGATAATTACAATGAATTTGTTCACTAAGTGAAAAAGCGACTCGTTCCTAATTATAGTATGTTACTAAATGAATTCTGTAAATTAAGCTTGTAACATATCTACACTAGATTTATGAGATCTTCTACCTTTACGATAACTGCGATTTTTAATTAGCTAATCTGTGACTGAGCAGTGGTTTTAGCCTGTTACAACATATTATTTATGAAATTCGCATAATTTATTCAGGGGATACGCTAATTTTACGATTGTTAAATGATTAAATAATTACTGGCCGTATAATTTCTAAACAGCATCTAGCATAGTTAATGTCTAGGTACCAAGCTGTTGTTCTTTCTCATTCCTTCAACCTATGCTACTTATTCCGCTGTGCCACTGACGCATAGTAATTTTTTATTAATTTATATATGATTTAGTTCTTACATATCCGATTTCATGACAGCAAAGTCTGCCGTCATTATCTCTGTGCAAATCAAGGGAGATCGTTAAGTTCGGAAAGGACATCATGTGACAATTCATACCCCTCCTACAGGCAGTCACGTGTATCCTGTCACAGGGCGTTCGCAGTAATTAACTACAATCCAGTTCATTTCAGACCCTCGTTCACTTATGGGCTAATATAAAAGCTCGTTCTGTCACAATAATACATTTGCCAGCGAGTAACGGATTTCACCAAGCTGTAATTAGATATCAAATCTGGATTAGGTTAGTCGCAATAAAAATTTCAAGCTTCATAAATTCACATTAAATATTGCATTAATCAATAACTCCTTTTAAGTTTAATGTCACATGCTCACATGAAATGTGATGTTTGTCTGACAATTAAGTTGCTACCATTTGGTAGCTGTGTGTTGCGTTAATGTGACCAATCTTATACCTAATTGCAAACTGTACATTTGGATTACTCTCGATCATAAAAATTTAACTGAGAAATTTCGTCAAATGTGGGAAAACGTTGACTGTATGGAACTTAGTTCTGAGAGACATCCGTATCAAATCAGAATCCAATAGACTTGTTGGTCTCTTCTATGCAACGAAGAATTCATGACTATCTTCACTGCAACACAGCTGGAGTACAGATTTCTCCCGTAGTATGTGTCACCTACTGAAAAATAAAAATAGAGTGCCTGACACACTAACAAAAGCGCCCATACGATTGTTTGTAGAAGAATGGTGACATGTAAGCACCCATAAAAATGTCCCCGTTCTGACCCTGTTAAAAACCTGCGCGTAACATTGACTTTTAAATCATTGCCTTGAATGAAAAACACCTGACTACACTACATTTTTCTCTTCGCTGACAGCTAGATGTAAGATTTCACCCTCCCCCCTTGCCATCGGGTGTGGGCGCCCTACCATACAATTGCACATTATCGTATTTTTAAACACCCTGTGAATCAAAAACAATTGCAGAGTATCCCAGAACAGTTACTAAGTATTACTGACTGCATGTGAATTTACTCAAAGTTGTTGGCTTCAGGGAGCCTGCCAACTGACAAAATCTGTGTTTCATTCAGAAATCATTTATATTGCACTCTGTCTCTCTCGTTATTCCGTATGTTATTCTGTATGTTGCAACAAAGAACAAGTGTTTTCTTGCTAGCACTGACAAAAAATCTCCCCTTCTTCCTGAAGCTAGACTACTGGCCATTAAAATTTGCTACACCACGAAGATAACGTGCTACAGAAGCGAAATTTAACCGACAGGAAGAAGATGCTGTGATGCGCAAATGATTAGCTTTTCAGAGCATTCACACAAGGTTGGCGCCGGTGGCGACACCTACAACGTGCTAACATGAGGAAAGTTTCCTTCCGATTTCTCATACACAAACAGCAGTTGACCGGCGTTGCCTGCTGAACGTTGATGTGATCCATCGTGTAAGGAGGAGAAATGCGTACCACTACGTTTCCGACTTTGATAAAGGTCGGATTGTAGCCTATCGCGATTACGGTTTATCGTATAGCGACACTGCTGCTCGCGTTGGTCGAGATCCAATGACTGTTAGCAGAATATCGAATCGGTGGTTTCAGGAGGGTAATATGGAACGCCGTGCTGAATCCAAACGGCCTCGTTTCCCTATCAGTCGAGATGACAGGCATCTTATCCGCATGGCTGTAACGGATCGTGCAGCCACGTCTCGATCCCTGAGTCAACAGATGGGGACGTTTGCAAGACAATAACCATCTTCACGAACAGTTCAACGACGTTTGCAGCAGAATGGACTATCAGCTCGGAGATCATGGCTGCGGTTATCCTTGACGCTGCATCACAGACAGGTGCGCCTGCGATGGTGTACTCAACGACGAACCTGGGTGCACGAATGGCAAAACCTCATTTTTTCGCATGAATCCAGGTTCTGTTTACAGCATCATGATGGTCGCATCCGTGTATGGAGACATCGCGGTGAACGCACATTGGAAGCGTGTATTCGTCATCGCCATACTGGCGTATCACCCGCCGTGATGGTATGGGGTGCCATTGGTTACAAGTCTCGGTCATCTCTTGTTCGCATTGACGGCACTTTCAACAGTGGGGGTTACATTTCAGATGTGTTACAACCCGTGGCTCTACCCTTCATTTGATCTCTGTGAAACCCTACATTTTAGCAGGATAATGCACGACCGCATGTTGCAGGTCCTTTAATAGATACAGAAAATGTTTGTCTGGAGCGCTGGCCGGCACTTTCTCCTGATCTCTCACCAGTTGAAAACGTCTGGTCAATGGTGGCTGAACAACTGCCTCGTCACAATACTCCAGTCACTACTCTTGACGAACTGTGGTTTCGCCGCGTAGGATTAGCCGAGCGGTCTAGGGCGCTGCAGTCATGGACTGTGCGGTTGGTCCGGGCGGAGGTTCGAGTCCTCCCTTGGGATTGGGTGTGTGTGTTTGTCCTTAGGATAATTTAGGTTAAGTAGTGTGTAAGCTTGGGGACTGATGACCTTAGCAATTAAGTCCAATAAGATTTGACACACATTTGAACATTTTTGAACTGTGGTATCGTGTTGAAGCTGCATGGGCAGCTGTATCTGTACACGCCATCCAAGCTCTGTTTGACTCAATGCCCAATCGTATCAAGGCCGTTATTACGGCCAGAGGTGGTTGTTCTGGGTACTGAATTCTCAGGTTCTATGGACGCAAATTGCGTGAAAATGTAATCACATGTCAGTTGTAGTAGAATATATTTATCCAATGAATACCCTTTTATCATCTGCAGTTCTTCTTGGCGTAGCAATTTTAATGGCCAGTAGTGTACTTAAATCGTATGTTATTTAATGTACACTCCTGGAAATGGAAAAAAGAACACATTGACACCGGTGTGTCAGACCCACCATACTTGCTCCGGACACTGCGAGAGGGCTGTACAAGCAATGATCACACGCACGGCACAGCGGACACACCAGGAACCGCGGTGTTGCCCGTCGAATGGCGCTAGCTGCGCAGCATTTGTGCACCGCCGCCGTCAGTGTCAGCCAGTTTGCCGTGGCATACGGAGCTCCATCGCAGTCTTTAACACTGGTAGCATGCCGCGACAGCGTGGACGTGAACCGTATGTGCAGTTGACGGACTTTGAGCGAGGGCGTATAGTGGGCATGCGGGAGGCCGGGTGAACGTACCGCCGAATTGCTCAACACGTGGGGCGTGAGGTCTCCACAGTACATCGATGTTGTCGCCAGTGGTGGGCGGAGGGTGCACGTGCCCGTCGACCTGGGACCGGGCCGAAGCGACGCACGGATGCACGCCAAGACCGTAGGATCCTACGCAGTGCCGTAGGGGACCGCACCGCCACTTCCCAGCAAATTAGGGACACTGTTGCTCCTGGGGTATCGGCGAGGACCATTCGCAACCGTCTCCATGAAGCTGGGCTACGGTCCCGCACACCGTTAGGCCGTCTTCCGCTCACGCCCCAACATCGTGCAGCCCGCCTCCAGTGGTGTCGCGACAAGCGTGAATGGAGGGACGAATGGTGACGTGTCGTCTTCAGCGATGAGAGTCGCTTCTGCCTTGGTGCCATTGATGGTCGTATGCGTGTTTGGCGCCGTGCAGGTGAGCGCCACAATCAGGACTGCATACGACCGAGGCACACAGGGCCAACACCCGGCATCATGGTGTGGGGAGCGATCTCCTACACTGGCCATACACCTCTGGTGATCGTCGAGGGGACACTGAATAGTGCACGGTACATCCAAACCGTCATCGAACCCATCGTTCTACCATTCCTAGACCGGCAAGGGAACTTGCTGTTCCAACAGGACAATGCACGTCCGCATGTATCCCGTGCCACCCAACGTGCTCTAGAAGGTGTAAGTCAACTACCCTGGCCAGCAAGATCTCCGGATCTGTCCCCCATTGAGCATGTTTGGGACTGGATGAAGCGTCGTCTCACGCGGTCTGCACGTCCAGCGCGAACGCTGGTCCAACTGAGGCGCCAGGTGGAAATGGCATGGCAAGCCGTTCCACAGGACTACATCCAGCATCTCTACGATCGTCTCCATGGGAGAATAGCAGCCTGCATTGCTGCGAAAGGTGGATATACACTGTACTAGTGCCGACATTATACATGCTCTGTTGCCTGTGTCTATGTGCCTGTGGTTCTGTCAGTGTGATCATGTGATGTATCTGACCCCAGGAATGTGTCAATAAAGTTGCCCCTTCCTGGGACAATGAATTCACGGTGTTCTTATTTCAATTTCCAGGAGTGTAGTAAACTTCCTTGAGTCCATTAATTTGGACCAGTACTCCAACATATGACCAGTTTTTATTGCTCAGTGTAAATGAAGATAACTTATATTCCCTAGTTGTAGCCGGATTTCGCCACACCCTGTGTTTAAGGCAATATGTAAGCCTTGTTTGCATGTCTGCAATAGAAGTGAACCAGTGTATGTTGTGACCAACCTTCAAACGATCTTTAGCGTCTTATTATAGCTGAGACAATTGTGCATGTCATATCAGCATTAACACTGAGATATCTCAAAAACCTTTCTAGGAATCATGACATCAGTATAATTGCATCTGGCCATGTGGCAAGGCCATGCAGGGGGAGAGCCCCATGCCCCTGCTGAACCACCCCCCCCCCCCCTCCCTCTGGCCCCCGCGCTTTTGCTTGGGAATCAATTACGTTCCCTTTTATTTTCCCATGTATGATGCCATACTGTGTCCAGAATGAAGCGTCCTCGAACGCGCCCGTATCTCTAGTGGAGCATTTTCATGAGAGCGAGAGTCAACCGTAGTTCACATGTTTACGTGTACCGTTAAGTTCGCTTGTTGCACGGCAGAGTGAGTCACATGTGTAGTATACGTCGGCGCTTACCGGTAAGTTTGCACTTTTCATGGGAGTGAGAGGCGACTGTAGTTCCTACGATGCTCACGTACTGTGGCGTTCTCATAATCTGACGGGCCCGGGCACTCGCCTGTACATGCTGCAGAGTATCCACAAAATAACGTGCGACTGCACCCATACCCTCGCTCTATAGCCAGTTGTAGAGATTCTGTGACGTTACTTGTTGCACGACATTATAACTGATATATATGAACAAATTAATTGTTTTCGAACGATCTGTCGATGTCACACGGATAACACAGTCATTTCATCGTTTTCTGTGCGTCACGTGTCAAGTCGACAAGACACTTACTTGCCTTGAGCAAAGAAGAATTTGAGGAGCCTATTTGTTGCCAACATGTGTCAGAGAAATGTACTCAAAGCTTCCTGTATCCGGAATGGCAGAGCGTGATAGTGGAGGAGCGTAAGACTGTAGACAGGAGGATTATTTTTCGACGAATAATCTCTATGCACCATAATGGCAAGAAGATTCATTGCGTGACTAGTTCCACCAACACACCGTGCAGCATATTTGGAAATTGTGTACCCTTCTTCATACGCGTAATGAGCCTCGCACCATGCAAGAAGCGCAAGCAACTGCAGTAAGTATTCATCTATCTATAATTGTTATTATTAAAATTATGTTTGTGTGATGTTATATTAAGGGTTTATTTTCTTGTTACTATTACGATGGTAGTAGAGGTGTTCACAGCAGCAGCAGGTTGTAGGTTTTCAATATCCACGCACAGCATGTTGTTTCTCCATTTGTCTCTGGATGATGGTTGTTAAAGAAGTTGACTGGACGTATTTCAAAGAAAAACACCGCCATTACCATACCACATTCCTCAGCACTGATTTTTCTGTATTCACTTATTTTCCTCAGCATGACTTGATTGGAGTGCTGACAATGATGTACAGGCGAGTTCTATTTGCAGTACTGAGGATTCCATTGAAACATCTTGCTGTTGCTGTTGCTGTGGTTTTCTAGAAATATTAATGAGGATATTTTCGGTTTATTACGTAATAAATAATTGTAGCTTAAATAATTGCGTCTTATTTCATGGATAGCAGTGGTGCTCAAAGCAGTCAGGAGTAACATTGTAAATAAATATAGGCTGAAATCAACCACACATGAATACAGATTTTTACACGTTAAAAAGCACAGCACTGAGCCCAGTGGGTCACCTCTGGCTCTGAGGGGATTATCAGCAACACAGTGCAATATTCAGCATTTACAGTGGGTCATAGGGCGTCGAAGGAGCAAGTTATTAGTGAAATGGCTCGGCTTCGCATCAAAGCAAAACAGATGGGTGAAAGCTCGCAATTTGCTATGTAATAGGATACACAAGCCTCAAACCAAGAAGTAGCGTGGCGTGAGTGCTAGGAAAAGCATCAACAGAGATGGGAGTGGTATTCTCGAGAACCTACCAGTCGAACTTCATTTACTTGGATACAGTTTTTGTGAACGTATAACGAAATTTAAAAGCGCCTAGCTTGTGGCGGTAAGGAATTTAATATACAAGATGACACGTGCAAGTAGCTGCATGTGGCTTAAGCCAAAAATACAGATCGTCGAATTTCGCTACATTACAGACCCAATATTTGCTGATAAATCTAGAATAATATGTCGAAGAAAGGACACTGGTATAGGAGAACGTATTTCGTCATTCGTGGCTGATACGGCAAAGTGTGCGAAAGTTATGTTGGGCGCTAGAATATATTTCAAGCAACTTATGAATGCAGCCCGTATCACACTAAAGAAGAAAAATCTTATAAGATATTTAAAAAACAGCCTCGAATCAGATGTGGCGGTGGCAAAAGATGGCTTGAGGCAGAAAGGAGGGAAAAAAGACTTGTTAAAATGACAAGGTTCTGCCAGTACCTAAGACATCTGGTGGAACAATTATGTTTCTAATCCATGCATTTTCTGGGCTGGCAGCCATATGAGCGTTATCCAGGGTAGCCATTGGCATAACTCAAGAAGTGAAGAGTACCCAAAATCTAGAGAAGCAACTACAGCAGACTGAAAGCTTAACACGGCAATGAGGGCTATCACTAAAAGACTATATTTAAAACAATACAGAAAAGGACTTTGGCTGTCCTTAAGAGAGACTCATAGTGATACTGCCAGATAGACCGCTAACAATTATAGATCTACTTAAGCCCATTATAAAATTCAAAATCTCAATATTTTGGGGTGTTTTAATGCAGGGTACGATACCAAAGACGATGTGGAAATCCAAGGAATGTGGAATTGTTAGTTTAGATACTGCTGGATGATATGTAACTCGCAGAGTTGCGTGTGTTAAAAAAGAGGCCGTAGTACAATCTGCTACTTTGACTCATACGGCGGTCTGAGCCGACCAGAAGAAATGTTTTGTTACTTCACCAACAAGAACCATCTGTTCTTCAATTTTCGACGCTACCAAGTCCTCATTACACTTCTCTGTGGACATTCCTTCTAATGTTGCACCTGATAATTGCATAAAAATGAGTCGTATGCACGTCACTTCATTATTTCAGATGTAGAGGTCATATTATACACTCTAATATTGAATGAATGTTCGTCTGCCATCAAAGCTAACCACTTTCCTCCAGTAGATCAAATCAAGGAAGAGTGGAGCACAGGGAAAATTACGTACATCTTCATACAAAGCAGAAAAATGGTTATTAAGTATAAATACCGGATATCCAGCCACCAGAATACCACCTTGCAGCGGGAACAGAACGAGATTACGTGCGTGAATTTATTAGATTCTTAAATCCATAGGAGTGAAACCTCACAATGACGTCACTCGATGTAACAATTCCAGCTCAATAAGACGAGTGTACCATTAGCCAGAAATATTATTTCCATAAACCTTTTGCTTCAGTAACGTTTAATAACATCAATGAGATACGAATCAATATTCAACGTCAAGATGGAGTGACGTTTCCAAGCATGCTCTTCCTGTTTTTGGAAGTGGTATTTAAACCAAAGAGGACCTCAGCAGCAACAGTAATGTTGTACGTTTCACACAATCTTTCTGTTTCAAGAATGAAGATACGAATTTAATGGCGTTGAAATCTACTGCAGCAGCAATGTCAGTTTCACACTGACTCTCAAGACATACGTCTCTGCATCAACACTGGATCTGAATGCCCTACAAAATGTTTTGTGGTTCACAGTCGGATCGACAGATAACTCCCCCTTAGTGTGCACATTCCAGTCAATATGTTAATGGGTTTCCTCAAAGGAGATAACGTTCATGGAAGCTATGTGAGTGTTGAGTGTCCAACCCTTTCACAACTATGTTGCCAAACGTGGGAGATTAAGGCTTATTCAGCTAGAAACGCCTCGCTTTATTATTCTAGCGCTGCAAACAGGCAGGAAGGGGAATTTTGAAAACGATCCAATTGTATTTGACTCCTGTGAACTAATAAGGTCTAGAGTTTACCTAAACTCCCAATTTTTTCCACACGACAACTTACCGCTTGATATAAACAAACGCATATGGACTGTTGTACGACACGTATGGAAAGTTTTACATATCGTACTATGAGACTGATGATGGTTTCGGATGTACACTTAGCTAACTGAAATTTAAGGAATTATTACTCATAGTGGTCATAGATTGTTTAAAGTAATGTAAGGTGTGAAGATGGGAACTGTGGGCGTAAATATTACATTTGAATCATCGCTAAGCTTCCCTGCTGGCACTGCACCATAGGCAAAATCCCATATGAACATCTTGTAAATGACTCTCTACTAACGGGAATTGTATAACACGTTGCATAAATGTAAAGATATTGGGCAATATTCGGGGCATTTTACAATGATGCTTCAAAGTGCGAAGATCATCGCAATCAAAGAAGGGTTTTATTACGACTGCAACTATGTTTAAATATGTTTCGTTCGTTGCAGTCTCGGATGCGAGACAAGTACTAAGTAGGTATTCTGCAATCTTTGCTTCACCCAAACAGTTTAGCCCAATGTGGTGTGCTACAAATCTAAAAACGGCTGTGTGTTGGATACGATTTTAACACGTAAATTCCTGGGACGATGAACGAGTTGCATATGAAGATATGGTGTCGTCGCTCTATGCATGTGATCGTAGAGACAGAATAGTATACTTCAAAGACAGTAAGAAGATGTCCTGGTTTCAGGAAATATATAAATACACGTCTATTCAGAATCTGGACACAGAAAGACCGGGTTCCAGACGTCCACTTGTCACTACCGACAGTGAAGAGCATCGTGTTCGCCGTATGGCTCTGTCGCATTTGCTGCAGTAATTTGAACAGCAGTTGGAAATACAGTAACAGAACGAACTGTTACAAATCGGTTGCTTCGAAGGCATCTCCGAGCCAGACGACCTGTAGCGTGAATTTGACTGACCACAAACCACCACCATTTGCAGCTTCAGTGGTATCAAGCGAGAACTTACTGAAGGGCAGGATGGAGGTCTCTTGTGTTTTCTGCTGAAAGCCGGTTTTGTATCAGTGCCAGTTATGGCCGTGTTTTGGTTAGAAGGACGCCAGTTGAGGGTGTGCAACCGACATTTCTGCGTGCTAGACACACTGGACCTACATCTGTAGCTATGGTATGGGGTGCGATTTCGTATGGCGTGATTATCCCATACACCCTTACTGCAAAACTGTACCTAAATCTGGTGATTGTACCTGCTGAGTTGCCATTCATGAACGGCATTTCAGGGAATGTTTTCCAACAGGATAGCGCTCGCCCGCATACCGTTGTTATAATCCAACATGCTCTATAGAGTGTCGACATGTTTCCTTGGCCTGCTCGATCAACAGATCTGTTTCCAGTCGAGCAGGTATGGGACATCATCTGACGGTAACTCCGGCGTCATCCACAAACAGTATTAACCGTCCCTGTATTGACTGACCAAGTGCAACAGACGTGGAACACTATCCCACATACTGGCATGCGGCACCTAAACACAATACACGCACGTTTGCACCCTTGCATTCAATTCTGCCTGTTACACCGCTTATTAATGTACCAGCGTTTCACATGTGAAACGGTTTATCTTGCATTTATATTAACCTGTGATCTTACAATATTAGTCAGTTACATACTCTACCTAGACAAATGTATTACCGAAATTTCTTTACCTATATTAATGACATTTTGGTGGTGCGATATTTTTCTTGTCAGTGTGTGATCGAGATCTGTGTTTAGTGTCACATCGATGTTGCGGTATTTAGTGACAGAGCACAAGTTCAGATTGGACAGACATGGGGAAGGATGTACCCTGGACCTTTCAAGGAAACAGTCTCTCCTTTCACGTTAAGAGATTTATGAAAATAATGAAAAACATCTTTCTCAGCCGTATGGGCTGTTGAACTGTTGTCCTCACAACTTTTGATGTGTGAGAACAGATACAATGTACACATTTACATTTACATTATAACTTCATTTTAGTGACGTTTAAAGGACTTGAGGTTGGATATTGTGAAAAACATAAGAAATGGCCTCTTTCGATTTGTTGAGAAAGTTGAAAAAATGTTTAAACTGTACGGGAAAACGACGGATGTGGCTACATTGGCTTGGATTACTTTGTAAGTGGACTGTATCTTGTTTCACTACGTGCTCATATAAGAATGACTAGCAAAAAATGCCCTGTTTATAATGCCCTTTTGTATCGCTGGATACTGACCATGAAAGTATTGTTGTAAGGCAACCTGACTCCATTTCAAATATAAGTTGACACATGTAAGAGTTACTTGGCGCGATGATTAAATAATGTGCTTAAAATATTATATAAATACATTTCAATAATCCATTTCCCCATCAATGATATCGTCACTTGACTTACAAAATGTACAAGGTGCCTCACTTTGTAGATGAATGACGTGCTCTGAGCATGTTTTACTACGAGGAGATTGAATGTCATGAATAACAAAAGATGACTGATCGTAATGAGGTGAACTATTCGCTGTTACTAAGATTTCTACGAAGACTTACTGCAGTTTGAAATAGGCGTGTGAAAGATGCTTCTAATATTTCGTATACTTAATGCAGCTTGTGCTGAACAATTCTCACTGACTAAGTACTCTTGCTGAAGATTATGATAGGATGTCCAATAATGAATAAATTCTAAGTTCATGACAACATGGCTTGTTGAAAAGAATGTTATGTAAAGGCTCTCAGGGTGATAATGGGAAGGAGCGTGAAAAAATACAACAAGACTGCATATCAGCTGCTGATATTATACGGAAGAATATAGTTAAAGCTACATTAACCACCTAATGACATAGACGTCGCTCACAAATTACTCGTGACACCGAAGAAAATGCTAGGAATCTTTAGATTAATGAAGAGAGGATTTGTATCTCTCCTATGTCTGAAATGCATAGCATGTAGAAAACGAATTCTAGCCCACAGTAATTCAACTGGGTGCCCCTCTGTACAAGTCATATCGAACAGTATAAATCATAATGCCTCAGTACAGAGACGAATAACTTCCTTTCATATGGATGGCATGTCGAAATGCATATCGTATCATGCCACCGTATTACTCGCTGCTCGTGACCAGAGAACGCAGGATGCAATTCTCATTATAAGTTTTCACATAAAAAAAACCGAGCTGTAACCGCTAACCAGTCTCTCTCTCTCTCTCTCTCTCTCTCTCTCTCTCTCTCTCTCTCTCTCTCTGTGTGTGTGTGTGTGTGTGTGTGTGTGTGTGTGTGTGTGTCTACGTACACTACACTAGCTACAGAGCTACAGCTTGCCATGTTATGACCACGTTACACCAAACACACCATAGAACAGAGTAGAACACAATGTTTGTTCTCCATTTAAATACAAAGGGTGCTACCTCCCACTGGCCGCGCTGATTTCCTATTCGACGAGCCATACCGTTCGCTAAAGTTCATCGATGGGACTACCCCTCGCAACTGAGTAAGGACCGACTTCATCAGTGATATCGAAAAGTAGTCACGGGTTATCACAGAAATACTGCTAGCGAGGTGACAGACGCGGAAAACATTAGAATACGGAAGTTGAAAAATACTACAGGTAGCAGTTTGTATCGAGCATTTCTTATATGATATTATCATGGACGAAGATAACCTCCGATTTCCTGCGTCATGGTCCCTTCGTCCACTACCTCTGTTTTGTATTTCGTCTCTAGTATGAATAAACAAACACCTATAATGAGGAATGTGGTGAACTGAGTAGAGCACTACACAAGTATACCGCAAGAGAATGATTGGAATTACATTCCACCCGTCGATATAGAGTGAGGATTTGTAAGCTTATCTGAAACGGGGGGAAATTGATCTGAAAGAAATCAACAGCTGGTTCCTTCCCCTAGTGCCCTTCAGCTGAGATAATGATCTGACTTTAATTACAAGGATGTAGTTTTTTACACATTTAGTGACTGGCTTTGTGAAATATACGTAAACTAGCATTTTGTTCATAGTTTCTGATATCACAAATTCAGAGTACGTGAATATTAGCTGCTAACAGGGCTTGGACAAAAACATGGAAATAAAGCGAGAAACATATGCTTGAAAGTAAGTACATTTGCTGGCCAAGTCTGCAGGTTGCGCAGTTATATTTGACCACGAACTGCACCTGCGCAATATTCGCAATACGTTGCAAGTACCGATCGTGGTCAGAACATTGTCCTTTGTAGTTACGAGTGAACTATACCGGAGCAAAGTGTATTCAAAGGTTGGCAAGTTTTTGGTGCCCTGAAGGTGGGTGCTTCCATAAATAAGGTTGTCGAAGTGTATGGTTTTTCAAATGTTTCAAATGGCTCTGAGCACTATGGGACTTAACTTCTAAGGTCATCAGTCCCCTAGAACTTAGAACTAATTAAACCTAAGGACATCACACACATCCATGCCCGAGGCAGGATTCGAACCTGCGACCGTAGCCGTCGCGCGGTTCCAGACTGTAGCACCTAGAACCGCTCGGCCACACCGGGCGGCTATGGTTTTTCAAGGGGCACCATATTGAAGATATTTTTGCCAGTGAGTTTCATATCAGTGCACACTCCGCTGGAGAGTGAAAATCTCATCCTGCAAACATCCTCCAGGCTGTGGCTAAGCCACATCTCCGCAATACCCTTTCTTTCAGGAGTGCTAGTTCTGTAAAGTTTGGAAGGTAGGAGACGAGCTACTGGCAGAAGGAAAGCTGTGAGGAAAGGGCGTGAGTCGTGCTTGGGTAGCGCAGTTGGTAGAGTACTTGCCCGCAAAAGGCAAAGGTTCAGAGTTCGAGTCTCGGTCCGGGACACAGTTTTAATCTGCCAGGAAGTTTCATCATCCGCTAAGTCTTAATGAGGGTGACAGTGAATATTGATATTAGTGACGGTCACTGAACACAGTTGTGGAGAATAATAGGATGATGACACTTACAAAAGTTAATGCAGAACAGGACGTCGCACTCACGAGCCCTGTCAGAAGCAAAGCAACACGAATGGAGGTGCGGAAGAGGGAATCGCAGAGCAAGCTATAATTCCAAAGCCACTCGTCAGTGATGCACGTGCCCGTAACAGTAGAACTTGGTGGCGAAGCCATAAAACCTAGATTATGGAGCCATTGAGATAATGTCTTTTGGCCGGATGAGTTTTGCTTCACACAGTTTCCAATTTCTGACGGCGTTTACGTCCCAGGAGTGAAACATGGTAGGAGTTCGGCGATGATTTGGGCAGCCATATCGTGGTATTCCATGGCCTCAGTCATTAAACTGCAAAGTCATATTACTGCTAAGGATCAAGGGACCCCTAGTACAAGCTTGTGCCCCAATGGTGATGCTATGTTCCAAGAAGACAGCGCCCCTGTGCACGTAGCTCACATCGTCCAGGACTGGTTTTCTGAGCACGAGGATAAACCGTCGCACCTCCCCTGGCCACCACAACCCCCAGATACAACTATTATGAAGCCTTTGTCCCACACTGCAGAGAAGGGTGCAATAGCCGCTATCCACTTCCATCATAGTCACTTTAACTCTGTGATCTGCTATGGAGGAAAGGGTGCGCGATAGCTGTCGAACTACACTCCTGGAAATGGAAAAAAGAACACATTGACACCGGTGTGTCAGACCCACCATACTTGCTCCGGACACTGCGAGAGGGCTGTACAAGCAATGATCACACGCACGGCACAGCGGACACACCAGGAACCGCGGTGTTGGCCGTCGAATGGCGCTAGCTGCGCAGCATTTGTGCACCGCCGCCGTCAGTGTCAGCCAGTTTGCCGTGGCATACAGAGCTCCATCGTAGTCTTTAACACTGGTAGCATGCCGCGACAGCGTGGACGTGAACCGTATTTGCAGTTGACGGACTTTGAGCGAGGGCGTATAGTGGGCATGCGGGAGGCCGGGTGGACGTACCGCCGAACTGCTCAACACGTGGGGCGTGAGGTCTCCACAGTACATCGATGTTGTCGCCAGTGGTCGGCGGAAGGTGCACGTGCCCGTCGACCTGGGACCGGACCGCAGCGACGCACGGATGCACGCCAAGACCGTAGGATCCTACGCAGTGCTGTAGGGGACCGCACCGCCACTTCCCAGCAAATTAGGGACACTGTTGCTCCTGGGGTATCGGCGAGGACCATTCGCAACCGTCTCCATGAAGCTGGGCTACGGTCCCGCACACCGTTACGCCGTCTTCCGCTCACGCCCCAACATCGTGCAGCCCGACTCCAGTGGTGTCGCGACAGGCGTGAATGGAGGGACGAATGGAGACGTGTCGTCTTCAGCGATGAGAGTCGCTTCTGCCTTGGTGCCAATGATGGTCGTATGCGTGTTTGGCGCCGTGCAGGTGAGCGCCACAATCAGGACTGCATATGACCGAGGCACACAGGGCCAACACCAAGCATCATGGTGTGGGGAGCGATCTCCTACACTGGCCGTACACTTTTGGTGATCGTCGAGGGGACACTGAATAGTGCACGGTACATCCAAACAGTCGTCGGACCCATCGTTCTACCATTCCTAGACCGGCAAGGGAACTTGCTGTTCCAACAGGACAATGCACGTCCGCATGTATCCCGTGCCACCCAACGTGCTCTAGAAGGTGTAAGTCAACTACCCTGGCCAGCAAGGTCTCCGGATCTGTCCCCCATTGAGCATGTTTGGGACTGGATGAAGCGTCGTCTCACGCGGTCTGCACGTCCAGCACGAACGCTGGTCCAACTGAGGCGCCAGGTGGAAATGGCATGGCAAGCCGTTCCACAGGACTACATCCAGCATCCAGCATCTCTACGATTGAGCGAGGGCGTATAGTGGGCATGCGGGAGGCCGGGTGGACGTACCGCCGAACTGCTCAACACGTGGGGCGTGAGGTCTCCACAGTACATCGATGTTGTCGCCAGTGGTCGGCGGAAGGTGCACGTGCCCGTCGACCTGGGACCGGACCGCAGCGACGCACGGATGCACGCCAAGACCGTATTCTCCATGGGAGAATAGCAGCCTGCATTGCTGCGAAATGTGGATATACACTGTACTAGTGCCGACATTGTGCATGCTCTGTTGCCTGTGTCTATGTGCCTGTGGTTCTGTCAGTGAGAACATGTGATGTATCTGACCCCAGGAATGTGTCAATAAAGTTGCCCCTTCCTGGGACAATGAATTCACGGTGTTCTTATTTCAATTTCCAGGAGTGTATATCATTGTTACCAGAACGTGCCACTATTTTTCAGGAAGGAAGGTGTAATATTCCCTTAAAACCATATAGGTTCTGTATTTAAAATGTTTACCTTTATGGATGTGGACCTGTATTTATCCGTATTTATCCATTCCGAGACAACTGTAAGCTATTTTTAATGGTGTCTCCATATTTTTGTACCCCCTTCCCCCACGAACTTAACAGTGGGCATCTAACAGTAATGGGAGATGATTTTTAACAAATACACATATACATACCGGTAACTCACAGTCTTTTGCTAGCCTCTCTAGCTTCGTTAATTCCAAGGCATGCGTATCAATTATATTAAGCGAATGTAACATTTTAGTACAGGTTACCGTGACGATCGTGTAACGAGCATACTACCGTCGTTTTTGGTTATGAGTATGAATCGATACCGAAAGAACGCTTCTCAGATTCCAGACCCGCAAAGCCGAACATGCAATTGACGTCATTCCTAGGAAGTGTTGACAGAAATATAGAGCTTGCTGAATGTTTGAATGACGAAAGCTGAAAAGGAATAAAAACTGCTCAGCGCATCTTGCCCGCGTAATATGCTGCTCTAATCCCTGTAGAAATCCTTTACACGTGTAATGAAATGAAGGAAATTTTTCAGGGAGAAAAAGTGGGAACGGTCGGGCGTTTCACTCATAAAGTATGAAAATAGGTACCTCGGCGCCCGGAAAGAGCTTATGCGAGAAGCAAACAGCCACGCTTCAGCCTGTTCACACAAAGGCGCAAAATGAATTAAGCAGAGTGTTTGGATGCGGAGAACGTGCTAGGCACGGCTTGTTTCCACTTGCCTGGTGCAATCTGCGAATCGTCGTGTTCTCATGCATTATGCGCTCCATCTTAACTTCCATAAGTAGAATAGCTACAAACCGGAAGTAATAAATAGACATGCGACTTAGAGAGGTATACCTATAGTGCGAAGCAAAATTCATCAGGGAGAGACAACACAGTATTTTCAGTTATTACATAAAGCAATAAGACAAAATAGAGCACTAAATGTCACTATTTCATTACATCTGCTCTTTGTCTAATTAATAATCGGTTTTAGCCAGCGGCACATGGCTTGAAAAGGGCATGTGTGTGTCATGATGTGTAGCGCAGCAAAATCGCAAAAAGGTTGCTATGTTGTGTTAAAAACACTTCTGCTCTTGACACCACATTTGATAAATGAATACGGATTAAAACACGAACCGGTGTGTTCTGCATGTGTAACTGATTACTGGAAGGCATAAAACGTGAGCAGAAAATACTAACATTTTTCTAGTTTTCTTTTCTCGCCCTAAATTCAACAGTTGAACACAATTTGTATTTTAACTTACGTATACACTCATAGATATTAAGAAGTTTTTCTTATGCACTAGCCTTTCCGCAATAGTAACTCAACCTCCACTATGTTTGTGGAGGAAGAACAACTTTACCTTTCAATGTGACACGGTTGATATCTATCAGCCCGTGTAGAAGAACATTCCGTGCAACATCAACGCGAATCTCTCCTTTTACAACGCACTAAGCCACTGCGGAACATTGCATATCCAGCGGAATGCAGTGAAATAACCAATTTGGCAACTGCTAAGATTTGCTCTCACCATGGACAACAGTCCACTATATTTTAGTATCCATCACAATCTACGCTAAGAAAAGAATCATTGTAATATTATACATCGCAACTGCAGAAGTATATCATTACTGTGCCATTTCATTCGTTGGCACAACTAATCAGATTACGAGCTGATGTAACATCAGCTATAAACACTTGCGTATGCCATCTTGTCTTTAGTCAAGTTCATGTTCAGCAAGCTCCATACCAATGATGCAGACCCCTATACTGTAACGCATAACTAAATACCTTATCTCAAGTAAGTAAAATGTAAATATCTTCCATACAACGTAAAAACTTTTGTAGACGAGAAAATCATTAATATTCTGTTACATCATAGCACAAAAATTTTATAAAACTTTTTACAAAGAATTCTCAATGACGTCTGACCATTGTTCAAGTCCGCTAGTTACGTAGAAATAAATTATTCATGAAAAACTATGACTGGTTGCAGGCCTCTCTTCAGTTGAAACGTTCCTTATACTCTCTCATGGTCGTATTAATTCTCAGTCTTTATTGACAATTGTGTCACCGACGAAGGCAACAAGAATTCATCGTCAGACTCTAAGAGAAACGTCATACCCTAATGGACAACGTTGTTGTTGTTGTGGTCTTCAGTCCTGAGACTGGTTTGATGCAGCTCTCCATGCTACTCTATCCTGTGCAAGCTTCTTCATCTCCCAGAACCCACTGCAACCTACATCCTTCTGAATCTGCTTAGTGTAGTCATCTCTTGGTCTCCCTCTACGATTTTTACCCTCCACGGTGCCCTCCAATGCTAAATTGGTGATCCCTTGATGCCTCAGAACATGTCCTACCAACCGGTCCCTTCTTCTTGTCAAGTTGTGCCACAAACTCCTCTTCTCCCCAATTCTGTTCAATACCTCCTCATTAGTTATGTGATCTACCCATCTAATATTCAATATTCTTCTGTAGCACCACATTTCGAAAGCTTCTATTCTCTTCTTGTCCAAACTATATATCGCCCATGTTTCACTTCCACACATGGCTACACTCCATACAAATACTTTCAGAAACGACTTCCTGGCACTTAAATCTATACTCGATGTTAACAAGTTTCTCTTCTGAAGAAACGCTTTACTTGCCATTGCCAGTCTACATTGGCAAGGAAAGCGTTTCTGAAGAAGAGAAACTTGTTAACATCGAGTATATACAACGTACTGTTAGACATAATGCACTGTTACAGTAAGCGGCAGTTCACAGGGATGCGTCACCCTACGTTGACACTGACCTACCTGTCAGTACTGTGTCCTTGAAGGTCAGGTGCTCTTCTTCAATGTGCCAGTCTCACGTTACCTTACCTTCAGTGCAGTTATCAGCACGCCGAGCACCAACATGTGAATTCTATCTGATTACATTTTCAGCAGAACCACACAAGGGGAATTTTATTAGCACTACAGTTAAAGTGAAAGTCATTCTGCTCACAGTAATCTATATTGTGGAGGCCCCGTATCCCATACTAACTGGTGGTGCATTCGTAATTGCATCGAAGCCAAATATAGCACTTATCAGAATTCACAGAAATTGATCAAACAAAACTGCACCGATAACAGGTGATACACGATAAATGCTCCCTGAATGAATATGTTCTGCTTCTATTCAATTCTGGTGCGGAGTTAGTTGTCTCCACTCTGAGTGGCCCAATATGTAAGGGGCGATCAAAAAGTTTGCGTTGGGGGCATTGCTGCAGTGATGGGGGTATATAAGCACCGAAATGTAAGAATGAATAGTGTGACATTTGTGTCTTTCCGACGTGTGTGCGGTAAATGGGGAAACATAAACTATGGCGCCCAAACGGGACCAACGTAATGTTAATCTTTTCTTGGCTGCCGAAGGACATCCATTAGGGAATGAAGAATGTGTAAGGGCAGTATGTCTGTGGAAAAGAACCATTGTGGAATGGTGCACCACGTTCCGTGCTGGTTACGGTTTGATACAAGATGCCAGGTGATCTGGGAGGTCAACCCCATACATAATGGTATAGAGAGAGACACCCGAGCGCCCGCACTGTGGTCCTCATCTATCCCCATGTGATTATCACACCTTCGGCCGCTTGACAAAGGCGCAGAATGGTCGACAGTTCCTGTCGTATGGGGATGAATAGCAGGCAGCTACGGTCTTCTTCGTGCAACAGGATACGGTGCTTTACCAAAGGGGTATTATCAATTTCGTTTGTTGGTGAGATGATTACCTCAATGCTCACGGCAATTTTGTCTGTTTGGCATACCGATTCTGGAGAGTACAGCCTTCAAACGAAAACTTTTTGATCGCCCCTTACACAACTGATGTAAAGTCTTAACTTCATGCTTCATTGTAGACGACTTCATAGTCGATTTCTCGAAGATAAAATTGACAGTGATATGAAAAAATACATTTTGGTGCCTTCTTGTACGGTTTTGTTTTCTCTTTAACTGTTAGTTAAATATTTTCTAACTCCAGTTTGTGTCTTTCATTGGATTATGTCTTATTTTATGATTAAGACTAAATAATTTTTCAGAATGGTCTCTGCCTTCGTAGAAACAAAAGCAACCATAGGAGCATGCGTCTGAAGTAGATGACAGTTTATCAATCGAGTTGTAAATACTTCTTTCTCAATGGGTTATTAATAAGTGCCCCGACACACAAACCTATATTTCGGCTCGATATGAAGTAGATTTGTAACTGCCATGATCCTTTTACGCTGATTTCCCAAATTTTGACGAAAAGTGTGACTCATTGCCTGTCAAATTGTTGTAGGTATCATGCCAAGCAAAATAGTCTGCATGCAGTTTTATAGCCATTATCCTGCTGTTTGCTTTGCAAAGTCGACAAAATGGTGCTTTTTTGGAGAAAATATTTTAAATATCAGTGACTTGTGAAATATTGCCTTTGTATTTTGAAACAAAGTGAACACACATCACAAACCTAATAATGAAAGATTTTTACAAAACTCACAGCAGTAGTTTCGTAAATAGTCGGAAGTAACTGGCCTATGATCTTGTAAGAAACAAACTGGCCAATTAACCAAAGAATGCATGCTTTCATGGGCGGTGCTGGCGACCTTGAGGATTTTTGTTTTATATACACAGGAAGATGAAATGTTACGCAGAGATATATGTATTGGATTACAGTCTAATACCCATAAAGCAATATGTCAATTAAATATATTAGTTAATTGTAACAACACCAGAGAAACACGAATCTGACATAGTCCCTAAATATAGAGATGGACGTAGCAGAAAATTTAAGAACAGTGGCCTTCTTTTAACTATGTGTTAACAACGGTAGAGCACCAGTGCCAAAGAAGAAATGACTACACGGGGGGTTATAGCATTAACTTTCCAATCTTTTCCTTACATACTTTATCTCTCTGTCGTTAGGATGGGGTAAACAGTTCCGGCAGTTGTCTTACAACAAAGGAAAACTTCCCAAAAACCTTAGTCGGAAGTGAGGGTCCAGTTGCCCGTAGGTAGCTTCACAAGTTGCGTGGGGCCACGACTATAAGCAGCTGTCTTGCAAAGGTTCAGACAACTGTGTAGGACGCAGAAACAAAAGATCGGTAGACCCGCTCAAGTGTCGCATAGAGTGGCCGACACGCAACAGTGTACTTGAGTCATAAATTGGCTTTTTTGCAACAAGACGAGTACATGGTATGCAAAATCAAACAGTGGCGGAAAATATATCAAATATTTCTTACACCTAACTGCATCGCCTGCCCCAGGTGCGGATGTTGTAAGTTGGGTTGCCTACCTTAAGGTGTCTAAAATATTTGCTGGACCTATTTCATTTTGCGCACCATGTATGCTCACATAGAGCGCAAATATGTCAGGAGCATCATGGACTCTGCACACGGTAACCACTGCTGTAGCATCTGTTGATATGGTAGTAGAGAGGTACACCGACAGTGCTGCACCCAAAAACTAATACAGTGGGCTCAGGAGCGGCACCATGTAGCCTTGTTAGACGAGTCCCAGTTCTGTGTACATAATAAAGTGAATGTTTATATATTTATGCTGTCTCCAAGGAGAGCCAAAGTTACCACATTTCTGTCGTCATCGTTACACGGAACCAGCAACTGGGGTGATGGTATAGGATGCCTTTGCTTACATAACACGAACACCTCTAGATCGCTTAGCGGGTAATTTGGGCAGCAGCTATTACATTTCTGGTATGTTAAGGTCTGTATCTGTGTACTGTCTTCAGAGTATCCATTACGTTATTTCTGGACAAAATAGCGTAAGATCACATATTACCATTTCTCTTCTGAGCTATCTCGATACAGAGATATAGTCAGCTGTTATCCAGGCCAGCTAATTCTCTGGGTCCATCAGCCATTGATAACATTTGGTCATCGAATGGCGGCAGACGGGTAGGCCACCTCTCGCCGGCCACTACGATTAATGAATTCTGGCATATAGTTGGAGCAACATTAATGATGGAAAAACGTGCCCCTCTCTTGCATCAGAGCTGAGTCCGATTCTGTGCCCTATCATAACAGAGTTAATTTTGTTTCTGGAGTTGGTTAGTTTGTACATTAAAGTTCGCAGCCTGTATACATGCAGATCACCAACAAATTTAATCCTGTATTCTTGCTACTGTGCTGTTTATATATATATAAATTTGGTTGTTTGTCATCCATCTTGGTGCTGCTGTATTAGTGGTCACTAGTGCACTCCGTTTCATTCATAATGGGACCAGAGGATAAAAATGGTTCAAATGGCTCCAAGCACTAAGGGACTTAACATCTGAGGTCATCAGTCCCCTAGACTTTGAACAACTTAAACCTAATTAACCTAAGGACATCACACACATCCATGCCCGAGGCAGGATGGGAACCTGCGACCGGAGCAGCAGCGCGGTTCCGGACTGAAGCGCCTAGAACCGCTCGGCCACAGCGGCCTGCGGACCAAAGGATATACCATCAGGAAAATAATTGCAGAAGATAGCAGAATGTTCTTAGACTTGTTGGTTCGATAATGTGCCGATTTATTCATAGTCACTATTCGCTATTAACACATTTCTGTCATTCTGTCTCCCATCCGTTCATATCCCCATTCCTCGATTCTGCTCAGAAGCATCTAACCCGTTTACGATTGTCATAATTTCTGTATAATACAACTTTCTGAAGAGATGTACGTTCGCGCTGTCTAAATGACACTAATATGCACACTTTGTCGTTATTTCACTGTTCTCTCTACATAATTTATGTGCTGCACTATGGTTATAGTACTCTGATGCTCGCAATATATCAGTTCTTAAGTTAAAACTGATGTCTTCCACACCACTGGTTTTAACCGCTGGCCTTCTCATTAATCAGTACATAACTAATTATGCTCACTCTTCATTAATATACTATATCTCTTAACACTTCAGTAACGAATCTGAGGCTTATACTGAGGACAGAAAATACGGCCAATGCTTCAATCATGTCACGTGTATTCGTTTTACCAAAAGTCGATATACTTACTGTGGCACGTTTGAGACAAAACTGACAAGACCTTGAAAGCAGAATGATGCCTTTCGAAGAGAGATTTGCAGCCAACCCCTACAGCTGCTCCCTTTTCAGGAAGGCCCTAAATCGAGGAGGAAGTATGTGCCCATCACGTCAGGCTAAAACGTCACTGTGAAGCACCAACTGGAGCGGAATGCAATGGTAGCAAAATTTAAGTTTCAACTTCTTAACATCAGATTTTTCAGTTATTTGGCCAGATTATATCTTTTTATATTAAGTAGTGTGCACCATTATCAGCATGTATTCGGACATACAGCCAATCATCGGTGGAATGCATTGCTTATACCTTTACCAAATGACGCGCGCAAGCGCGCGCGAGTTTGTGTGTGTGGGTGTGTCAGGTATGCGATATTTACTGCGTTAAAGTTAATGTGAATCTCCGTAGAATACAGTTTGTCCTGCGTTCACCTTATAGCTACCAAACGCTAAACTGCCATACTTCTAGGTCATACTGGACAATGCGGTATGCTACAGCAATGGCGGGCGTATGCCACAGTTTCTGCAAGACACTTTCTTTCAGACGTTGATAACTTACCTCAGTATCGAAATTCTTCACAGTTTGAATGGACCTGCTTCTCATAACGAATTGCCTCTTCTTGTGGAGCCTCCACGGACACCTGACTTAATTCAATATGAGTTCTTCTTATGGGGTTACATAAAAAATCATTCGTTCCTACCTTCACTGGCAGTTAATATGTGAGATTTGCAAGAAATCAGAACCAATGTGGACGTCGTTATCGTCCATGATGGTAAGGGAAGTGTATGGCAAGAATCTGAGCATACTACTAACGTCTGCCGTAACACAAACGGTTCACATACTGAGCACCGATAATGTGAATTAAAAAGTGGAGAAATGCCTTATCAACTGATAAGTATCATTCTTCTGTATCTCCTGCAGCTCCCTCGCAGTCATCTTCTGAAACCGCAGTGGTACTTCGGAATAACCATGTTTTTATACATCGAAACACCGAGAAGGAGATGTGCGACACAAAGTTGGTAGGCGTGTTTCTATATCTGAAAGATAATGTATATTAAACTTCCGCGACAGTCACATGAGAACAGCCCAAGTAACTCAACTATGAGGATGCGAATCAAATTTGCTTTAAATACACGCTGTAACGGTCGTGAATGTTAGTTAACTTTGAGTTTGGACGTGGTGTGTTAATGCTAGCCACAAATGCCTCTAAGGTGACAAAGACGCCATTATCAATACCTCACTGAGTTTGAAAGAACTCATGTTATAGGAATTCTTGAAGTTGGATGTTCCTTTTCCTATACTACAGAAGGACTTTGCAGGAATGTAGCCACTGTACACAACTGCATCAAGAAATACATGCCAGCCGTTGTCCCACGGTCCACAATGGATCGACGAATGTTGGTTGATTACGTCTGCCGTCACTTTCAGAACTCAAATTATTAATTAAATTAAGTAATTTAGTAAGATTGAACCTTGAATTGCTTGTGTACCCATGTATCAACACAATAAAATAAAAACAGTGAATAGTTGAGGCCGGCCGGCGTGGCCGAGCGGTTCTAGGCGCTACAGTCTGGAACCGCGCAGCCGCTACGGTCGCAGGTTCGCATCCTGCCTTGGGCATGGATGTGTGTGATGTCCTTAGGATTGTTAGGTTTAAGTAGTTGTAAGTTCTAGGGGACTGATGACCTCAGAAGCTAAGTCCCATAGTGCTCAGAGGCATATGAACCATTTGATTAGTTGAGGGAATATGAGTGAGAACAGTGGCGTGTTTAAGATTACAAAGGCAATGACAAGTTTTGGTTCTTCTTTTTATAACTACAACGAGCTGATAAAGCTTGCAAAAGAAATGACAAACACAAATCTAGCGCCCTCCTGCTCTGACCCTAAGCGGAAAGGGGGAGTGCCATGGCCCCTATCTCCCTCTACAGGTACAATACACAGAGCGCTGCTTCCCAGAATCACTCACACAGCGAGGCCGCCGGACTCAGCATTTATGGCCCGCTGTCTGTCACTCTCCCCATTCTTCTTCGCCTCCACTATGGCCCCAAGGGTTCAAGTTTTCTTCAGGCTATACATGCAGTTATATGAACATTCTATCCCCAATTTCCTCACGTAAAAAGTCATAAGCCACACATACCAAATATAGTACTTTGGAACACCTAGATCATGGCCTAAAATATGAATATTAATCTGACTGTCAGTGTCGTTACAGTCAGACAGTTTCATGACACCTCCTAAGCTCGGCTTCCAGTCTTTCAAATCATGTTTTATTCTCCTCCCTCATGGTTGTTCACTGTGATATGTGGTTTTCTACCACTGCGAGAAATCGATCCAGTGGACTCTGACTTTGCGTATCCTCTACAGATGTGCTTTGTGCTTCATCACTCACCCCCAAACTGTCGTCAAATGGCCGGACTGTTTCCATACTTATCAGTCTCCCAGACCTTATTTGTGTTGCGGCCACATGTAGTAAGCAATGCTTCACGCAGTGGAGGATGGCAAAACAGAGGCAGCCGGCGATCGCGGTATTACGAAGTAGGCGCTGCACAGATAGCCTTGCTGACAGTTGCAGTCTACCAACCGCCTGACCCAAGGACGCACACAGACAGAGCGCCGAGCGAAGCCTGGAGAATGCTGAGAAATAGAAGTGAGACAAGCGCGCTGAGTTACGCTGCAGTATACTGCGGGAGTAATAACAAGAAGCTGCCACCGAGGGTAAGAAACGTCCTCCTGCCGGATATAAATTGTGGAGCGTAGGCAACAACTGGGAGAAGCCATCAGAAGCCATTAGGAAGCAGTTCGGATCTGAGGACGGACGTTGTCCGTGTCCAAATGTTCAATCTTCATAGGTGCGATTCCGGAAGTCTGTTCCAGCTCGCAGGAGTCATCCGTTCGCCGCCAGATGTCTGCTTCAGCTCTGGGGGTCGGCCCGAGTCCGCTCGGCACCATGGCTGACTAACTACAGCGAGAACTTCCAGCAGGACCGGCCGCAGCGCGGTCTTGGGCACAGACGCCGCCGGGGACTGACGCCCGGACTCCACGACAACCCGGTCCCACGACGCGTGGTCCGTTCATGACGGGAGCTCGCGGACGTCGCGACTGACGGCTTCCCAGCAGGCGTCGGCAGCTGACCTCTCGGCGACGGGGCTCTGTGGGCATGTCCGTACTGGGGCGCCAAGCGGCGACGAGCTCATCTCAACCACAGGGCATTCTGACTTCAGCACACTGGTGGCGCACGTTGCGCGCATTGTCAGAGAATCTACAAAGCAGCAGCCAGGCGGAAGGATCTGCAGGGCTGGGCAGCGACGACGAGGGAGAAATTGTAAAGAAAGCTCAATAAATAATTCTAAAACTCCACGCCGTCTCAGTCTTTGGCGCAGCCATTGTGTCTGCTGCTAACGAGTTCTGCAGAAGTCGTAACAAGTAGCAAACGGGCATAACAAGTACTGCAGAAGTACTGCGTAACAAGTGGCCATCTGTCGTAACAGTTGCATAGAGGAACGGAACTAGAAACAAAAATAACTCCACAGGAGAAACAGAGAGACAACGTTGGTATCCTTGAACAGGACGACAGTGAAATATTGAAATAGAATATTCACAAGAAGAAACTACATATTCTAAAACTACATCACAAAACATGGGGGGAGCTGTTGGAACCGAAACTAAATACACTACTTACCATTATATGTACTTTATACGCCACATTTGCAACGCATTCAGCACACTCAAAACACCATCCGTGTGCCTGACATCACAGACAAAGAGCTCAACATATGCTTATAAAGGTATGGGAAGTTCATTCTTCCTGAGTCATGTCTCAGAATTTCACACACGAACAAGAAAGTGAGAATGAAGTCAAATCGGAGCCCCATGTTGGACCCCAAAATACAGTTAACTGAAAATTTTTCTCTGCTGTCGGACATGAAATAGCGAGTAGATGACTAATAATATTGCCCCACGTTGGAGCCAACAATTAACTGATATCAATAATTAAATGAAATCAAACACAGAATCTTATGAGGTAAAGAGGTTGATATATGAATGGAAGAGACGGCCTAGATGACTAAAACATGAAAATAAATGTGAAGGGGAAGGAGGGAGGAACGAATCGTGTAACCATTATTCATAATCGTTCATCGCACAGTTGTGTCAGTGGCAGGCGCTGCGTCGGTACAGCGCTTCGCCCCAGTGCTGTGCGGCGCGAGTCGGCTGCCCTCATCAGCAATTGCGCCCTTGCGGTGAGGCCCAGGTACCACCTTCACCTTGTCTGCCTGATGTCGGTTGCGTGGCAGAAGGTATGCAAATCTCAGGGCCGATTTGACTGGACGTGGACACGACTCACTCATTGAAGGGAAGAGGGGGATGAATCATCTCACCATTATTCGTCATCTTTCGTCGTGGGCTGTTGTCGGCGGTAAGCGCTGCGTCGGTACGGCGCGTCGCCTCGGAGCTGTACGGCGCAGGTCGGCTGACCTAATCAGCAGTTGTGGCTTTGCGGCGAGGCCCAGTACCGCTTCTGTGGTGTCTGTCCATTGTCGCTCGGGTGGCCGAAGCTGTGACATCACGCTGTCACAAGGCGGATGTTGGCGATAAGTGGAAGGCGCCTCATGCCCTCTCGTTTCCACACCGTCACATCGATTCTTCTTTTCTCCTCATCCATTTCCTAGCTCAACTCTTCCTCGAAATTTTCTCCTCTCGTGGTGTTGTCATTGGGGACTCAATTTGCAATGCAGCTCAATGGTTGATTGCCGTTTCATGACCATGCCTCTCCGAGTGGAGGATGGAAATACTTTATCTTGCCTTAGCTGGCATCTTTCTCACGATTTCACATTCTCACGATGTTTTTCTGCATTCCGGAGTTGTTGTGAGAGCAGCTGCGCTACACTTCTTTATAACCGCTATCTCTGCTTGAGGTTTGGACAGACTCATGTTTGGGCTTAGCCTCGGATTCAACTGATGTTCGTGATTTATAAGTCCTTACTGCCGAGAAAACCTTCTTCTTGTGATTGCTGATATCTTTCACACGCCTCGCTGCATGAATCCCTCGTCCTTTGTGTCCGCTCCTCCACGTGCCTGTGGGGTGGTGGAATTGTTGGCATATTCCATCAAGATTGCGTACATGGTTCTATAAGAGAAAAACAAATCTTAAGGCAAGCAACGTGCCAATGTGGTGGATGGCCGTCTATGTAACGCAGTCGTTCACGGGCAACCTATGAGGGAACTGCAGGACCTTAGTTGTTTATGACCTAACCAGGTAATCGAGGCTCCATCCCTAATTGCTTTTGAGAACATCAGTCCCAATAGTATGGATGTCATATGGTAGCAATAATACCCAGTTAGCATAAAAGGGTTAGGTAGTCCATCACAAGCTTCAGCTTAAAAAAAGAATGCCCTTTAGTAACAGGACACTTATTGTGTCTAGGTACGAATTTGTATTAAGAGATGGATAGGGTAGCCTCCAAAAATCTTGCCTAGCTCTAAACATAAAAGGTTACAATGTACAGCACATGCACTTAAATCTGTGAAGCGATTATTGAGTGGCACACTACTGGCGCAGACTGCCACATCTTGTTAAACCGAACTGTTACTGAAAGACAGAAGGGGAAAGTTCTTAGGGAAGACACAGTAATTACCGAATTACAGAGTAGTCGCAAGGATGTTTTAACATGCCCAGCTCCATTGGCTATAGAGTTTGAGGATCTGAAGGCTGTGTGGTGAAATTTTTGCGGCCATGCTGGGTAACCGCGTGGTCTATGCGCCTAGTTACGATTCATGCGGCTCCCCCCGTCGGAGGTTCGAGTCCTCTCTGAGCCATGGGTGCGTCTGTTGACCGTAGCGTAAGTTAGTTTATGTTACACAAAGTGGTGTGTCAACCTAGGGAGCGAAGACCTCGCCAGTTTGATCCTATAGGAACTTAGCACAAACTTCCAAAATTTTGTCATATTTTGGCGTAACAGATGTCCTAAACCAAGTGAAATTGGGCAATGACTTTGGAAAGACAGCTACATATATTCTTACTGTCATTCTCCAGTGTCACCTGAGCACATTGCAGCACAATTCATTTGCCTGATAGTGAAGCGGTGTGTCCCTAGCTTTATGCTTGGTAGCAGACACATCACCATAGCTTACAACGGACGGCCATATAGAGGAAAACGTGGCCAATCTGCAGACCATGGCAAGAATAATATTTCAACTCCACCATTCTGTGTGAACTACAATAGCAAACATGCTGTTTAGAGTATAAAGGGTTCAATAATATGAAAAGGAAAGCTCCTATTCACCATATCACGATATAACGGAAATCCTGAGTCTCAGATAGACACAACTGAAAGACTGCCACAAATAAAGATTTCGGCCAGTAAAGCCTTCGTCAAAAACAGACGACACACACACACACACACACACACACAGGCAGTTGATTGAGACTGCAGTCATGTGTGTGTGAGCTGCGTTTGCGTGAGTATGTGTGTGTCTGTCGTCCGTTTTTGACGAAGGCCTTATTGGTCGAAAGCTTTACTTGTGACAGTCTTTTTGTTATGCCTATCTGCGACTCGGCATTTTCGCTATAAGGTCAGTAGCAACTTTCCATTTCTTATAATGTTAGATTCTGTCCTCGATTTTCCATTTTTTATATAAAGGGTTCGAAACTTCACTGCCCAAATTGACAGTTATTACAGCGGAGCCAACAACAAGAAATATGTTTCGTTAAGAAACTAGGTGTAAGAAAGGCCTACTGAGTCAGCAGTAAGAATGCGGAAGTTCACCGATGGTGAAGGAAATATACAAGAGTTACCTTCTGCAAATAACGTTACACCAAAGTTGATTTGAGGTAGGTAGTATTCTGACATCCTGACTTTCGCATTAATTCAGTGAACAGCATGTAGCAGTATAGTGCCTGCTTGACGGTCGCAGCACGTAATTTGGACTGCTTCACATGGAGAGAACTGCGCGACATGAACCCCATTACACTTCTTTCTCTGGGGATGCATGAAAACCCAAGTGTACTCTGCCCTCGTAGACTAACAGGAGGAATTACTTGCGAGAATTCTAGCAGCAGCCATACACGTATATAAAGCACCACACGTTTTCCATGAAACACGAGATGTACTGCTAGTTCAGTACTCACTTTGCAGTGAAGTCAATGGGGCTTGTTTTCAACATTCGTCGTAAGTCTGTTCAGAAGAAAAAGGACGCCATATGTGCTAGATTGAAGAAAGATGTGGTGATGGGGGAGGCCAAGGCCACTTTTCGACACTCTGTAAAGCATGTTGGGTTACAACAGCGGTATGTGGGCGAGCATGATGCTGTTGGGAAACACACCCTGGACTGCTGTTCATGAGTGACAGCGCAACTGGTCTAATCATCAGACTGATGCACTAATTTCTTGTCAGGCTGCTTAGGATAAACACGAGGGTGCTCCTGCTGTCATACGAAAACACACCACATACCATAACTCCAGGTTTAGGTTCAGTGTGTTTAGGCTGCAGAGAGGTTGGTTGCAGGCCCTCAACTGGCATCCTTATAACCAACACACAGAACCAGCTTTCATCAGTAAACACAAGAGATCTCTCTTGGTACCACTGAAGTCGGAAGTGGCGGTGATTTGGGGTCAGTCCGCTACAGGGCGTCGGACTTCGAGTTGTCCTCGAGGTAACCGATTCGTAACATTTCGTTGTATAGCAGTGGTGCGAAGTGTTGTTCATATTGCTGCTGCAGATGCAATACGATGCTCCAGATCTACACGCCGAACACGATGGTGTTTCCTCTTAGTAATGCCGAGCAGCCGGCTGGAGCTCGGTCTTCTTACTACCGTACATCCTCGTGACGCAACAGTTCTTGGTGGCCAACCGACCAAGAGCTGTTGCGTAACGCTTTCATTCGCGGATACACTTATATGGCTCCTTTCGTGTATAGCGATATTACGACTACGACGTGTGGGGCCTGAAGATGACATCAATGTAATGCCGAAACTGGTACCACATATCAAGTTCATGAAATAAATTTCTACAAAACATACGGCTGATGGTAAACTATTGCATCAAGAAACAATCATCCAAAGTCCCATGAGTAAATTCGTTAATTTTATATATAAAATTTAAGGGTGTAGCTCACGATTTGACGGTTATGGATTCTAACACTTTCCTTTATGTAACGGTCATAACATTTAGCGTCACTCGGACATACATTTACGATTAAAGCAAGCGACGGCTTGCAATTGGCGTCCGTTGACCAGGATCTCGAATTATGGCACTTTTGTGAGATAGCTAGTGGGAACAGGCGCGTGATTTCTTTTTCCAAAGTGACACTATGGTCCACTGACAACATTTAGACTCGGTTTTAGCGATATGCGTTGTGTCTCAGAAATCTGTAGTATGTTGTAGTCATTTCAGTGTATGTCTTGTCTGTGTCATCTATTTTTGTTTCTCACTGTGTCTTGTCACTCACTTCTGAGTCACTTCATGTCTGATATTCCCTCGTTGCTAACACCGTAGTGTAAGTTTTCGTGGGGCAAATTCGTTGATGGGATGTGTACGACACTTTAGAGTAGGTTTTGTTTCATTGGCTTAGACATAAATGTGTGCATTATTTGGAAGAAGGCCAGAGTAGAGTTGTGGCGCGTGATGTAATAGAGTCGGAATCTTACGGAAATAGCTATTGATTAGCACTCTTACGAGAAGCAATGCTCGTGTGTGTAGTGAGAGAAACCGCGCACTCTTGTCGTCCAAATTGAAACACGAGCCAGCCATTGATGCTGAACAAGACAGAACGGCAGAAGAAGTTCATTTAAATCACTCTGCGAATACGGCGTAAATTTGAGATGCAGAATACTCCGCTGATAAGGGTTCAGTTCATTCAGGAAATGGAAGTGGAAACGATGGCGAAGTGTTAGGTCATGAAGGTTCTGTAAATACGGAAAGAGGTACAGAAAGGGAAAGTAACAGACCTTCTTCGCGGTCAAGGTTCATAAAGCAGTTGAATAGTGAGCAGCTAGTCATGGGTACGCTACTGGAAGTGCGCAATTAGTATCGATCATTCACTATATGCAAGAGTATCCTCCCACGCCGTCCTTCCTATGTCACCCTCCACAACACCTACTCCCGTGTCACTTCTCCCACTGTTGGTGTTCTCCAAGGCTCCGTCGTCTCCCCTCTCCTCTATCTCCTGCACACCGCCGATATGCCCAAGACAGCCCCACCTGTCCACCTTATCCAGTATGCTGATGACACCGCCTTCCTGGCTCTCTATCCTACCCTTCAACGGTACAAACGCACGCTCCAAACCCACCTTGACCAGTTCACCACTTAGTGTAACCAGTTTGCAAATAAACAATTTATTTATGAAAATATACAGTACAATCACCAACAAACTTTACATATTCACATACACCTTTACCTTTTACCCAAATGAATACAGACTCATTTACAGATATTTTTCTCTTATTACGAGTATATAAAGACAACGAAGAAGGCGACATATATGCTGATTTACCAAAGACTTTACTAGCGACTTCTGCCATATGATAGGTACGATAACCAATAATGTCTCTGTCAACAAAACTTTCCTGTCCACCAACACTAGGTACACTAGGTCCGATAAAGCGTGACACTGAGTCGGACTTAGAGTATTTCACACTGCCAGAAGTGTGAAATATTCTAAGTCGGACTCAAGGTCACGCTTTATCGGACCTCTATATAAGCGAGCGATCGCCGCCCAGCTCCTCAGTCGCGCTCCCTCTGCTGCACAGGCAACTGCATTGAACGCTGCCAAGATGCCTTACAGGAGGTACCGTCGCCGTTCTAAACAGACAATCTACAAAACCATCGAGAACATCGAATTTGCTACATCTGGAGACAAGAAGAATCGTATACCAGTGAAATCTGTTGCTGCTCAAGCGTTGCTGGACGGACCGTCTGTTTTTTTATGGATGTCGTCTTAATTTTAGTTTAGATATTAACCCCTCCAAAACCCAGGCAATCATCATAGGCCACACCACCCGCCCCTTCCGACTACACGATTTCTACCTCACCATTTACGGTCGTCCCATCCACCTCACCCCCACCCTGAGATACCTTGGCGTCACCCTTAATCGTCAACTCACCTGGACCCCTCACCTCCTGACCCTCGAGCAGAAAGCTCATTCCTGCCTCCGGCTCCTGAAATTCCTATCTGGCCACACATGGGGATAGCATCCTTCTACCATACTCCACACCTACAAATCCCTCATCCGTCCTACCCTCCGTTATGCCATCATTGCCTGGATCTCCACCATCCCTCACTTTTACAAGGGCCTCCAAATTCTCGAACACCATGCGTTCCACCTTGCCTTCCGTATCCATATTCCTTCCCCCACATGACACCTACATGACATCATCCCCTTCCCACACTTCCTTCTTTTTCTCAAACATCTCTGCATCTTTTACACTGTCCACAGGCTTTATCTCCCCCACCCCTGGTTTCCTCCTTCCTCTCCATCTCCCGCCTGTTGCCACTCCTCTATCCCTGTATCCCTCCCTCTCTCCACCTTCACACCCTCCATCTCCTTCATCAGGGCAATTTCCACCACCTTCCCCTCCCTGATGTGGAACTTCGCTGTGAAATATACCCTTCTTCCAACTGTAACCTGGCCTTGTTCCCTCCCCTCCCCCCCCCCCTCAGAGCCCCCGATTTCTTGTCCCCTCCTCCTCCCACAGCGGATTTTCCTCATTTCTCCCCATGAGTCCCTGAACCCCCTCCTCAACTATGTCCCACCCACGTTATTCCCTCACCAGCCCTCTTCGACGCACTCCTGCCCATTTCCTCCCCCCCCCCCCTCTCCGCCCCACCCACCCTTCTTACCATCTTCCTCACCTCCCTGCCCCTCCCACATCCTGTGTTTGCTCATTGTCATCAGTGTGCTATGTCAGTTATCGTTATGTGCTACGCCGTCCATCGCTACTTTTATGCTCCTGGCATCTTCGCCTTCTGTTCTTTTAATTGTCCCAGTGTGAGGTTTTTTGTCCGCAATACTATTTTAAGGTTTTGATCTCCATTTTACAGTCGCCCCATTTTTGTCTGTTCTCTTCCATTATGTTTCCCCTTTTCATATTTATGTACGCCATAGTTTCTCCTTTGTAATTTTAAATGTCTTCTATTGTATAATTAACGTCTTTCGGCTTCAGCTCATATGCTGCTGCCAGCCCGCCCCAGATAGGGCATTGAAAGCATGCAAGAGTCAAACAAGAGACGACAGAAAAGGGAAGAAGAGAGATGACAGGAGAGGGAAAAAAGAGGAAGGAATGGGAAGAAAAGAGACGGCAGAAAGAAGACTGAAGACCGGAGATCCTCATTTGGAAATTCAGAAGTGACTAGACAAGGAGGAAAAGAGACCGGAAGATGTCATGAAAGAAGTTAAGGAAATTCAGAGGACGGCTGAAAAGTTCGTTGAAAACGTAAATCAGGTCAGGAATGAAGTTAACAATGTAATAACAGAGGTTGAAGACATTGGAAAAACATGGGACGAGACGCGAGAAGTAGCGTTTTAGCCAGACGTAAGGCTAGTAGAGCCAGGTTAGAAGCACGACAGGCGCGAAAAAATGCCCAAATTGGGCGAGATCAGGCAGAGGTGGCAAAGTTCGAAGTGAGCGCAACCAGTAAGGCCATTTCTGCTGTTAAAAGTCAGGGACAGAGATTATCTGAAAAGGCACAGGAAGAAAAGTTAGAAATCAAAGCTGAACGAACGCGTCTCACTACCCAGCAGAATGAGCTGGAGAGTGAGATGACACAAATGTGCGAATAGGTCGCTCGTACAGAAATCCAGCCAGAAGTAACAGCACATCGCCGTGAGTTCGTTGGTCACAAGGAATGTCAAAGACAAAATGTTGCAACCCAACCTGGAGCCACATCCACAGCACAGGCCAATATACGGTAGGAGCGCGCGCTTAACAGGGTACGACCCTCGGCCGAGCGTGCACATTCAGTTGCGCGTAGTACACAAAGTACCGAGCCGGACCGTAATTGCGAGGAGCTCAGACGTAGAGAAACATTACTACATAGCTCCGATGACACGAGAAGACCGTACAACAGCATTCAGGGATCGGTCGGCTGTGAAATCTTGGGAGAATGCGCGGCAGAACTTAGAGAAACTCCACGTGCGCAAAGTTACGAATATTTCCGCTTAAAACATTTTCTCTCAGTTCAAAATTTTCATGTTTATAAAGAGAAACACGATTCATTACATCCGAAGTCATGGATTGCTCAGTATGATGGGGTACTATCCGAGTGTAAAAATTGGAATTTTTCTATGGATATCCAGAGGGTTCCATAGCAGAGCACATGCGTAACTTTGCAGCAAACTGCCGCACAGACGGCGAATTCAGAGCGGCTTTCCTAAATACCTTCTGGTCATAGCACACTCAAGAAAGGTTTTTAAAGGAGATGGTCTTAGGTAAGTATTACGAAGCATCGGGGTACCGCAGTCTGGTAAGGTTTTCGGGAAGCATGTCAACAAAAACCGTTACCTGGACCAACCGTATAGCGATAAGGAGATAATGCGACACTACTACATTATACTGCCATTGAGGTACCAGGAACAGCTCACTGGCAAATATAATGACACAACAGAGTCATTCAAAAGTGCTCTACGAGAGTCAGACATTATCAAGGAAGCGCAAAACGAATGCGACATTAAATTCGCGATGTGTATCTGTAGGAAATACGACGAGCAACATACAAATACAAACAGGTCAATAAGAAACCAGTATTAAGGCCAAAGATTTAATAAGGAGCATCAGTGGAATGATAGAAGTACACGGGGGACACATGACGTCACTTTTGCGAAAACGGAAATATGACGGCATAGGAACTGACAATCGGCCGCTGCGGCCGCAGCCCAGAAACAAAGAATAAAACTTGTACAGTTATATCACTAAGGTAGTGTTGTATCCAATTCCTTTATGTAACCATTTAGTGTATTGTTCTTTATTTGTTTGAGATTAGGCTATTCGTGTGATTTATTGTTATAATTAGTGGATAAGATCTTCTCCTATGACTTCTGATCAGTGAGTTTGGCGTTCGTAGCTTTCTGTCCAGCATTTTCACTTTGATCATTTACCTCAAATTTGTGACCTACCGGTATCCTCTCATGTTTCACAGACAGAACGTTATTTCGTGGATAGGAATGTGCCGATATCTCGGCGGAAACATCTAGGGTTTATTATAAAACTGGTTGGTTCAACACTTGAACATTGCAGTATTAGTAGCTTGTCACGTTACAGGAAAGATATTTGTTGCAACAACCTAATAATTGCATTTGGGTTCAGAAACAAATGCACACGTCTTACAGACACAATTCTTCTCGGAGCCCATCTTGGAATATAGTAATGGTTTGATTTCTTCCGTCGATATTGTGAGCATTGCCGATGGGGTGTATGCACGATCGGTTTCATCATTCGGAGGCGATAATGGACCCACAGAAGTTAATTTGTGATCCGACAGGGGATCTTGGCGTGATTTTGATCATGCTACCGATACCGATGGATGTAATTTGCGAGATGGACATGGGTTGTCCACGCCAGGGGCGTGTTGACGTTCGAGTATGGTTATGTTTCTCGTTGTCTTTCGATTAGGGTTATCGCCATTTGAGAGATGTGTTCTCGTTGGTGGTTTTCGAGTGTGGTTAGAATTGTGGATAATCGCGTACAGAACGATATTTTTCGCTGGTGGTACTTTTTCATCTGTGGTTATCACTAATGGATTATCGCCAGTAGTGCGATGTTTGCCTTGTATTTTGATTGTGGATCACCAGTGCCAGAGGTGCGTCATCGGCAAAGTTTTGTATTATGTGGCGTGAGCACGTGGAGTGCGAGTCACGGTAATAATTTCTTAGATAGATAGGAACCTAATTGTGAATGGGACCGTATGAAACGGAAGATACAAATCTTCTGCACTAAAAAATCATTAAAGAGATCTGGTATTTTTATGTTATTGCTGCACCTATTAATTGATGATATCTGTACGTTGATTTTGAGAGTTATTGGCCAGTTTTAGAGGGAAAGGTGAATTGGTGCTGATGTCTGCACAAAACTGACAACACAGAGAGGAGTGTACATGTGGCAGTGAGCAGTATTCGACCCAGATTATGTGCCAGATATCCACTTCAGCGTCACCATCCAAAGAGCTAGCATCAGGAGAAGTATCAAAGTCCAGGTTAGAGTAAAGTAGAAAGGATTAGAGGTAGCTAAACTTTTTAATGGGTAGAATAATTTGAAGTAATGTTGCATGATGTAAGAGTGCTTGAGGTGTGAATGTGCAAGCTGTACCGGCTTAGCCCATTGGGGTGCATGAGTGGTGTTGAGAAACTAATGTAACACTGACATACAGATGAGCAACACAGCTTCACAACTAGAAAATGATTTGTTTATGTCTTTTAGATTAGCAATTAATATTGATGATTGCTATATTATTCAAACGAAAAAACGCTGTAAGGTACTTTTTTTCCATTTACAATATTGTAAAGTTTAATGACCATCAGTTCATATTTTTGTTATAAATTTTTGTGTAGGCGTTTTTGTAAACATTTGTTGTAAAAACACGGCACTAGAACATGCGCTAAAGATTATGCAGAGGACTACGGAATTCCAAATGGCGAGCGAGTAGCAGACCATGGCTGGACGTGGATGGGAGCAGGACAGGCGCTCATATCGCAGCGCCGCTTCCTGGTGTCATCGGGCGACCTTGGGGGCTGTGCGATGTCAGCAGGGACGACGTCCCCAGGTGAGAGACCAGCTGACATCATGTCACTCCATGGCAACATCGCCAGCTGTCAGTTACAAGCGACCCGTACCCCACCCCGAGGCGACATTGCAGGCAGTCAGCAGATGTGATGACACCGGAGAGCTCAAGGGCGGCCGAGGCTTTGATGGAATCGTGATCGTCCCTTTCACTCATGCCAATGGACAGTGGAAGCATTTGCAGGGCTGCCTTGCATGGAGCCAGCAGGTAACGGAGGCTCGCTCCTAACATCACGCAACCACCTGTGGCCACAACTGTCTGATACAAGAGTCTCAAGGGACCTGACGTGAAAGTAACGCCAGGCTGGAGAGCGCTGGACCAATCGTCTGACGTCTCTGGACACTTGCCAAAACACTGATGACTGCGGCTGGAGGACTGTCTTCAACAAGAGCAACCGTTTGTTATCTGCTGCCGCAAATCTGATCTGTTAATAGTCCAGATGACTACCTGTTGCTGCCACAGACTTGAGACAGGTATGCTCCCAACACCGCTGCCACAACTTACGATGCTAAGTAAAGTGGTAACCCATATCTAAGCACCAACTCACCCTTTACATCTGCCACATCCAACCTGTTACAAACGTCTTGAGTGTAGTGCTGTGTTTATTTCTCCATCTAATGTTAAAATTAATTGTTGGTCTACCTAAAGACCCTTGAGAAGGCAGCAGTAGGAGAATGAAAATACATTTGTGTTTTTCAGTTTTTTTTTTGTGTGCCTTGCTGTATCTGTTTTGTTAGGTTAACGATAATCTTTAAAGGGACAACACCATTTTAGATGTGTACGGGGTACATGGTCACTCTCTTCTAATATCTATTGAATAGTGTTTGGAAAACACTACTGCGAAAAATTAGAGGACCAGCATTTGAACCTGACTACCGAATGATTCACCTCCCGCCAACATATATCTCGCATAAGGACCACAAAGATAACACATACCATAATTTAGGACTCATGCAGAAGCACACAGACAGTCGTTTCTCCCTCACTCTATTTGCGATTGGAGCAGGAGGGGAAGTGACAACATGTGGTAATGGGTACCCTCCACCACGCACCTTAAGGTGACTTGAGGAGTATGTATGTACATGCAAATACAGACTTACAAAAGATCACACACATCAAATACACTAATATTCAAACCACCTTTTAAAACTGACTCATTTTTTTTATTTCGTCGTTTTCATTTGTGTGAAGTCTCACTATGCTACACAGATAATTTAAATTTGGTTTATTTTGTGATAACACCATTTACTCTGTTGTACGAAAAGAACTACATTTACTGAATGCTTGGATAGAATCAGTCATGTTATTGTCTCTATGGAAGATTGAATCACTATGAATGCTCGGGTAGGGGTAACAAAATCTCTGAGGCAGAGAATGCACAATGGTCAACGATATTGTATTGTGGTTAGGAAAACCAATCATCTCTGACCTGAGCTTTTGTGTGAATGGGTTAGCTAAATGTTTTATGACCTTTTAACCGGTCGATCATTGTATTTATGGTCGTGCGTGTATGTCAAGGACCTGAGGGTCCACAGGAACAATTCTTGACAGACAGATAATCACAAAATTTTTGCAGGTATGCAGCAGTGAGTGGTGTATGACTCATTATTGTATGAGTACAGGACAGGGTGTGGATTCTTTTTTTCATTTTGGTTGGCAAAATGGTCTTCGTCTAGCATGTCGTTCTCAAAGACCAAATTATAGTGTCATCATTTCCTCTGCTCTGTGTCAGACTATTCACTTTATTGAAGTATGACACTCCCCATGCAGAAATTATTTAATAACAGGGAGTGAGTGTGAGGTGGCACGCCACTCTCTCACTTTAACAACACTGTCAGTCAGATTTATATTAATATTTTAGGTCATGATCTCAGTGTTCTCCAGTACTCCATTTGGTATGAGTGGTATATGATTTTTTTTCATGAGGATATTGAGGGCACAATGTTCATATAACTGCATGTGTAGCCTGTAGAGAAGCTGTATCTGAGAGGCCGTGTTAGAGGCGACAGAGAATGGGGAGAGTGATAGACTGCGGGCCATGAATGCTCAGTCCAGCACCGTGGCTGTGTTAGTGATTCTAGGAAACAGCGCTCTGCGGATTGTACCTGCAGAGAGACTTAGTAACCGTGGCACTCCCCGCTTTCCACTTAGGGTCACAGCAGGAGGGCACCAGTCCAAAACGCATTTCATCTGGGCCAGGTGACAGTCCATTTCGAAGATGATCAATTGTCAGAATGAGCGTGGAGGAAGCCATTCAAGAGAGACTCCTGTAATCTGAGATTTTGTACAAACGGTGTGAAGGTCATAAAACTCCAAGCTTTCTCATGTCAGAAGGCGGGTTGATACACACAGAGCGGCTGGTGCACGTGTTTAGTGGAGGCTCAGCCCTGATGTCACACCATCTCCTAGGGCCATCGCTGCCTGTGTCCCAAGTGACTCGACCTGATTGTAAGGCTATTGTTGACCAGAAGGGAGAGACTGCAGAGCGCTGGATCAAGCGACTGGTTTGTCTGGACACTTGCTACAACACTGTCAACTGCTGCTGCAAGACTGTCTTCAAAAACAGCAAGAGCAACTGTTGGTCTCTGCTGCCCCATATCTGGTCTGTTAATAGTCCATATGCCTACCCGTTGCAGTCGTAATCTGGAGACCACTTTTCACCAAGTCTTACTATGGGAGCCAAATTAGCAAAAACAAAACCGCCTGTACATTTAAAACACAAACAAATCAAACTGTCCTCATCTCACCGAATCTGCTCTCTTAACTATTCTGAGGGCCTGGTAGCAAGCTGGTGTTTTTTACGACTTTTCTAATGCGAAAATGTACACATAATTTCAAAATTCTACGAAATTTTTCTAGGTGACACCTCCGAACAATATGACGAAAGGAAAAATGTTTAATGTCTACTACATTAATCCTACTCATGCAGCGAATCTGACAAAGCCTAACGTCTTAATATATTATTTCCTTAGTGCTAACTTTATTCCAAATACTTTTTTTCAGATAGTAATCACGTATACCAGCAAATGTGCCTGCAAAACACAATCCAGAGATTCCTAAAACACTAGGTTTACTTACAATGGAGACAAATTAACCATACTATGCAAATACATTTCTTGATAAAGTGAGCCCTTAGTGACATCCAACAAATTTCTCTCTTACATGCATAGCCTCATATATTTAACACATTAAACAATTTGTACGGAAACTAGATACACGAAACTGGCTTACACAGGAGAGTTCGATACTTTAAAGACTCAAGGATGTACTCGTTACTTACTATCTGGAAAGAAGAAGTAGGATGTTAAGAACTACCTACTTCCCATAGGCGCGGGAATGAAGAGAGGATGACATTGAAGCATAACACAGGATCACACGGAGAAATTTCAGCCATATTTGTTAGGTGAAGGTCTTCCTGTTCGTGTAAAAATACAGTCGAAGTAAGATTCCCCCACTACTACTGGAGGGGGGACGGTTGGGGGGGGGGGGGGGGGTAGATGAGAAAGGGCCATGCAAAAATGCTCGAGAGCGATCTGTTGGTATTTTTTCCTGTATTTGGTAGATTTGGACGACTTCCAAAACTATGAAGTACAATTTACTCCTTATTTGTTTTATTCATTGTGTCAATCTGGTTGCGACAATGAGCACTGACATGTGCGAATAATTATGTCAACTTGTTTTGAGATGTAATATCAAGCCACATGGCTCAACACTACAGATGCTTTTAACATCCTCTATGGAGTCACATGGTGCTAAGTCGCAGAAAATTGGACAAATGTGTGCGCATATGCATGTGTTCAGTATTTCCTCTTAAGCCCCTGGATCGAATTTCCAACGAACTTGGTACACATATTTCTATCAGGAAAGAAATACTGTGGGTATAAAAATGACTAATTTACCATAGTGGGACAGGGGTGAGGGTGACAACGGGATAATGGACAGAGAAGGGAGGAAAAGGAGGTGAGCAGAGAGGGGTGATGAGGAGATGGACAAAGAGAGGGGGCGGAGGGCAGGAGATGGACAGAGAAAGGGGTAGGAGGAAATGGACAGAGAGAGGGAAGAGGAGGAGACGGGCAGAGAGGGAGAGGGGGGAGGGGATGGACGAAGACAGAGGATGATGGACGGAGTGAAGATGGAGGACGAGGAAGATAGAGAGATGGTGGAGGAGGAGATGAACAGAGAGAAACGTAGGAAATCGACCGGAAAGGGGGAAGAAGAGATGGACAAGAAGAGGAGGAAGGAGTAGGTACATTAACAGAAGAGTGGAATAGACAAATACCCATGGACTGCCGAGTTTCTCAGCTATCAGATAAATAAAATAACTTTGAGGGCAGGTCAGATAATAAACCAACATCTGCCCTCCTGTCTCCATGTATAATACAAGTTGTACAGATGCTTCAATTTGCTGCTGCTTGTTGTCCACTCTACGTCCCATAAGTATGTTACTGACCTTCTCAGCAATCCCGTTATATCTCAGAAAATGATAGCACACTGGATCACGTAATGTAGTCTAGGTAACTTACGTCTCCGGAATTGGCAACCTCATTCCCACTAATTCCCATGTGTACTGGTACCCATCAGAATGTCACCTCATTCTCTTGGTTTTAGAGATGTTTCCATTTTTTTATTTAAGAAGGCCCCATAGAATACACTGGTCTCTTTCCGCGCTGAAAATGACAAGCTACCAGTCATCACCGAATACGTGTAAATATGTTTTATATATAGGTCTTGACCAGAAATGAAAGTGAAGGAATCTGAAGTAGTAGGTGATGAAGGTTTTAGAAAAAAATAACATTTTTAGTGCGGATGGGGCGAGATGTGAGCCTTTTCCGTTACAGTAATATCGAGGCAGCGGTTGGCGCAATAGAAGTAGAACGGTACTTGAGTTTCGTGGGATCGAGTCCTTGTGAGGCAACATTTGTGTATCTTTCTTTTATTTCCGGGTTTTACGCTACTTACTCAGCACATCAACCGAAATAATGTACAATATATTGTATTTATTAATATTTTCGTAAGCGATTTGAGAAGGAAAGGCAAAGGAAAACTTGGGATTGTAAGCAACGTTTACAAAAAGAATTTCAATGTAACACTAAAAGACTTCGCCACTAGTGGCTTGCTTTCAAACTGTCACTGAGAGAGAAGCTATTGTAAGTCAAGCCAATTTGTTTTTCTGCAGAAGTTTTCAAACAATCATGTAATTGTAAACATGCAGCGTTTAAAACGTGTGCAAGATGCCGATAAAATTACTACTACCCATGTTTTTACGATGAGTATCACCCCACTACATGTATATCATCTACTGTAAAATAACGCAAGTATTTAAATTTGTATGCGAAGCTATCGTGTAAGCTTTAAAATACTTTCCTGTAAATTAATTTTCAATCTAAAATGTTCATTTGACTTGACATTTACATGACTTTTACGCAAATGTTTATGAGTATAATATACCGAGCATTAGTTTGATTTATTTTTAGTGTAAATACCGTAAAAACTGAAAGTTAAAAAAAGATATCCACACAGTGACTCGGCCCCAGTAACCTCCAGTTATTCTGTACTCGCTCCGCCGCTCCAACTATTGCCTGGAAACTCAGATAACGTAAATTGTTCATATCTCGCCCGACCTCCTTTGAAAATGCTGCTTTTTGTAAACGCTTGGTCATCTGCAGCTCCTTCTTCTGTCAATTTGATTTGCGTTCATGCCCTGCATATACAATTAATTTGGACGAAATCGGTGATGACAAGTAGTGGCGCTTCCCTTGTGTGAGTCTGGAAACAGTATGCGAGGGGATCACTCAGTGTTACTTTTCTACGTTGTCTGAAGTAGCCAAAAAGTGGCGTCTTTGTTGGTTAGTCAGCGTCCACCGCAAGTGATCTCGTGTTAAGTGTCTTACACTCGGTATGTCACGCAGTCAGAGGATTAGTACGAGCCTGTAATTCAGAATGTCTCATTCGTCTGTGGGGAGTAAAATACTAAATGAATTTGGGTTATCTAAAGACGACATGCGGCAATCCGCAGGATAAATATTACGCGGTCATTCATTTCGCTTTACTCCAATTTTCCTCTCCCACTCTCTTTTACTCAACTCAACTCCATTGCCTATTCCTACATATCACAAGATATTGCTTTTTTCCCCCTTACTAGATTAATGTTAGTGTTAACCTGTGTAACCGGAAGATAATCTAGCGCACTTTTTCCCTGTGTTTTCAGGAATTTTTTTTATTTTTTTTAAGTAAATGTAAGTCAATGGCTGCAATATATTTCAGTTAGGCAGTGAAATTTTACCCCTTTCCGGTATTACGATTCTTGCTTAAAATTAACCTTGATTAATCACTGTCAGAATTTACTGCGTAATTCACAAGTGTAAGTGTTGTGAAATACTATGCTTTCAAAGCTAAAGACGTTTACATTTTTTCCCATGTGTCCTACTTGTATTACTAAGTAGGTGTGACATAAACGGGGAATCAGCGCACGATGGATTACGTAGGCATGGAAAGTATGCTGACATGCAATTGCGTCAATGTGAAAATGGAGTCCGATGCGAGTTCCAACAAGTAAAAGCAGTCCACTAGACAATGCCACCGAGTGGCGTCGATGACAGCTCTCACCATCATGTTACACAGCTCTCCAAACGTCACTCCACGCTTCTGCTCGCAGTGAATGCTCTCCCATTTCGTATCGTTATGCCACACGTTCGCTTCATTTCTTTGCCAGTTTCAAAAACAGCTGATTTGATAATTTGCGGAAGGGATTATAGTATGCGATACTAAATTAAATGAATGTCATTGCGTGGTTGCTCAGTACATTTAAGTATATTATAAGAAATGACTTAACACCACAATGGATGTAAGTCAGTAAACTATACCAGCTAAATGCCAGTTTGCATTGTTGCCAGATCCACACACCGCTCCGCTAACCCTTCCCTAGTTCCCACCGTTCTCGACCAAATTGCGGGAAATGAAAAGTCATGGGTAGGATATATTCGTATTGGGTGAGCAGAAGTATTACAGCCTACGTGGTTCCAGATTTACTATGCATACTAAGGACCTAATTTATTATCTTCATGATTATAAGTTATGACACAATGTAAAAACATGGATGCCACTATTTTTATGTTGGTCAAAAATGTCTGTCTAAGATATTTCCCCCACCACAACAGAAGACTAGTAGTTCCAATTTCAGTGGTGCTGCAGATTCCTACCATCACCACTCACCCTGCAACGTCTTGGGCATCACACAGACTCGTCAGTCCTGCTCTGGACACATTTGTGAAAGGTCGATCACCACAATGGAGAATCAGCAGAGACCAGCCACTGCCACATGACAGAATAAATTTACTCACAGTTGAATGTAAGTATTAACCCCTCTTATTGTTCATCGTTAATTGTGTGTGTATGCAAGATTTCAGAAATACTTGCCATTACTCTTTTAATTCTCCCACAGGGCAACAACGCGCTGATGCAGACGAATCAAAATTATTGCTACCTGATATATCTTCGAGTTGCAGTCGCCAGCATCGCTCCCAATCGAGCTGCAACATATAGACAGACTACCTGATATGCTGTAGCAGGACTCAAAACTATTCGAGTTTCCAATCTCTACACCAACGTCACTCGCCAAGCTGCAGCTAAGTGCTCTCACTATAATGATCATCGCCATTACTTATCAGCAAAATGTGTGAATCTAGGCATAGGACCAGACGTTGACTGCCGAGTAATAATTAAAATCGAGAATGCTCAAAATACTGATAAAGTGCAGTATACATTGATGGAGTGGAGCATGACGTATTACACCGAGAGCGAGATGTCGCTGATTACGATCCATAATGTATCCTTCCAGAAATCTACGTCTTTATGAAGCAGACTTATGCACCGAGCTCCAGCGCTGAAGTTAACATCTGAAAACTCTTTTTTTACAGTGCACTTACCTACGTTATACGAGTGTGGAAATTAGCTTGCTCTGTACAGTCCATTCGTCATTGTGACATACAGGCTGAGTCGTTGGGAACTGAAAGTCAAAGCTCTTCTAGATGATTCTGTGAGCCATCTGTGTGAGCATACTGTGTGTTATATCAGTGTATTAATTTACGTATTCATGCAATACCGAAGTCTGCTAGCATTACATTCATTAGTATAGAACCTATGCGAGCGGAATTTACAAATGGAATACTTAAGTTTAATGTCATACGGAGTGAATTTAAGGCATATAAGAAACAATTACTTGGAAATTATTTCTGTGGATGAAGAGTACATACAAATAATTAAAAATTATACAATATAATAACAATAATAATATTTCTTATAAAATTGTTTGATTTACCTTCTCAAATCCTGTCATTTAATGTGATTTAAAACTTTATAAAAGTGTACAGTCAATGGAGCTCAGTCAGTAAGGCCATTGCACCAAAAGAGAGGAGTCTCATTACAAATATACACCCCCACTGTCATATGTTTCTTTTATGCCCAAAAGCAGAGATTATAAAGCTACACAGTTTTACTAGTTTCAAATTTACATACACTGTTTTGAACCTTATATTATATTAAAATCAGCTGGAAAAGCGCTCTCGCAGTCATGCAGAAACTCTCAAAGTGTAGATATGTCGAAACGTGCAACACAAGCCACCTCCACAATGCAGCCGTCAAGTAAATATTAGTCACAGTGATGGTAATAGTAATCGTATTTACATGTATAACTCATTTTCGATAATTCTGTTTTTAGTGCTGGAGAGAGAAACCCATCAGAACCACCTGACATCAAAATAATGCTTTTTTTTAGTGCAAGATATAGTAAAATCAGAAGGTATAGTAACTGGATTAGTGTGGGGATAATATCCAACTGGGGCTTCTACACAGTGGCTGCTTTCGAAAATCCTTGATATAGTGGCACCAAAGTCATATTATCCCTCGCTGAGTGGATTTGTGAATGTGATACTTCAACGAAAATTGCTGCCATGTTCAGCAGAAGTGCTCAAACTCCATAAGTAATACTGGGTGATCTCCACAGTGAACTTCCACTAAAAGTTAAACTTTTTAACGAGAGAGACCGCAGTCATCTGCTAGAACAAACGTTTAAATATTTAATGTCTGCCTGTTAGACGATCCAGCATGATCTAGATAAGCGAAAAGCTGGCAGACATACTTGTGCAGATGCACTCAACCTAGTGGCAGTCAGTTAGACAGAGTGCGGGCGCAGTTAATGCATTTAACTAACTGGGTAAACGATTTAGCGGCGTAAAGGTTGGAGGAGCGTTATAAGAAATCAACCGCCGAATTGGGGTCCTTGGCTAATGATTTGCAGTTTAAGCTTACATGTTTACAACTTGAGGGAAAAAGGACTGTGGATCAGGACTCGCTATCTCCAAAGGGGCGTGGGAGCCATCTGGGAGTGATTCTTTTGTGTCTTCCGAGAAGTTAGACGCAGCGTTTGCTAAGTCGCCTAACGCTTTGGTGCACCTCCTTCGTGACACCACAGAATTGGCTATAGATCGACTCGAGCAAATTGAAAGCTTTTTATGGTTGTTGGTTCGCCTTGAGCAAGACGCTGCTGCCTTTGGCATTTCGCATCAAGTAGTTTTGTCGCTCTCATATCCGTTACCTTGTGGAAGGAGTTATTAGGTTATTTACATCTGCTTATGCCTCCACAATATTCCTTGTTCCTAAGGATCAGGGGCGGAATTTTAGACCTGTTGTTGACTACCGGCGTCTGAACACCAAGGTCGTCCTCGAATCCGTTCCTCTACCTGAACTTCATAACTCTTTTACTAGGTTTGCCGGTGTCAGTTGGTTCACTGTTCCCGATCTGAATCAAGCCAATTATCATGTTCCCTTAACTGAGGAATGTAAGCAGCTTCCTGCATTTTGTACTGATTGGAATCTGTTTGAGTTTAACAGGGTTCCTTATGGTTTGGCGACTGACGCAGCCGTTCTTACTTGTTTGCTGGATAATATTCTTGGAGACTTGAAATTAGTCTGTGGTTTAATTATTTGGACGACTTAGTGACTTATAGCCGTTCGTTCCGGGAGAATTTGGATCACATCCAGCAAGTTTTTGCTAGATTGCAGGGAGCCGGTTTAACTGTCAAACCCAGCCAGGTGGCAGGTATCCTTCGTAGGTCACGTAGTATCAGGCCAGAGCATTCGCATTGACCAGGAGCGGACTAAGGCATTGAGAGCTCACCCGCCGCCTACTGATAAACTTGGGATCACCAGGTTGATGGGCATGGCAAATTATTTTAGGCTATTTCTTCCTAATTTCACGCAGTTGGCGGTCCTTTGAATGAATAGCGCCGGAAGGAGTTGCGTTTTGAATGGGGACCTGCCCGGGAGGTCGCTTTTGAACACATTAAGGCAGCTATAGCCAACCCTCCGATTCTCGAAGTGCCGGATTACAATAAAAAAATCATTGTACAAACAGACACATCTAATGCGTGAATTTCAGCCGTCCTACTCCAGAGTTCGAAGGTCAAAGGCAGCCATTAGCGTACGAGTCTCGTCGGTTAACCAGTGCCGAACTCAAATATTCCGTTTACGAATGTGAGGCATTGGTGGTCTTGTTTGTGCTGGAGAAGTATCGCTTTTACTTTGATCATAGAGTGTTTCAGCTAGAAACCGATAATAAAGCATTAAGCTGGGTATTAGCCAGGCCACGCAAAACTGGTCGTATCACCAGGTGAGCGGTACGCATTTCAGCGTTTCAGTTCGAGGTTAAACACATAAAAGGTAGCCACCTGATGAGCGCGTCCAAGGAATGGAGGAAGGCGATCTTAGTTGTGAGATCCCTCATCTGTTTGGTGATGTTGCCGAGCATCAGGGCACTTAGGAACCTATAAGACCTTGCAAAAAATTAAGGAGCATTTGATTTGGCCATCTATGTACCGGGACGTTCGAGAGATGGTTTCTCGTTGTCGGTTGTGCCGTGTGGCCAAACCTAAGAATGCTATTCAATAGGGATTCTTGTGTTCTGAGCGCGAATCCTGCCCCATGCACAAACTTTATATCGATTATGTGGGACCTTTAGCTCACACCAAGAGAGGCCATCGGTACGTACTGGTTATTATTGACCTGGCTTCTTCTGAGTCGTAACGTAACTGCTGCTACCACTGTCCCGCATTTAACTAACGTTTTTAGGACCCCTAAGCAAATCGTTAGTGATAATACCCCGGACTTTCTTTCGGCTCCCTTTAAGGCTTTCTGTTTTCAAAACAGTGTCAAGCACGTGAGCAAAACGCCGTACTGCTCGCAGGGCTCTTTTGCCGAGAGGGTCAATCGTAATCTCAAATACGCATTGATTATTTTCCATCAGAAGACGCCCAATAAATGGGATTCTGGTCTCCCTTGGCTTAGTTTCGCCTTCAATACCGCCAGCCATGAGGCTTTGAAGGCTACTCCTGCCTCCTTGATCTTTGCTTATCCTGTTAATTCTCCCCTTTCGAACTCATGGGGATTTCAAGATCTAATCCCAGCAGATATTACCAAACAGATCGCCAAGGAAAACTGGAATCGTGTATCGTGCCAGGCGCAATATTCGCAGGGCCCACAACAAGCAGGCTGAGTGCTATAACCGTAATCGGCGAGTCTTACCGGTAAGCCAGGACACCAGGTGTATGTCAGTAATTTTCCCGGGAGGGAGGTGAATGTTGGTAACCACGGTATATCCACTCCCCGTTTTTTGGGGCCCTGTATTATTATGCGTATTTTAAGCTCTGTTGACCTTCCGGTTAAGGACAATCGCCACGGTAAGCAATACTGGGTCCATCTTAGCCAAGTTAAGTTTCGGTAGACCATTAATAGGGTTACCCCCGGGTTCGTTTCAGGGGGAAAGTTGAGCCGTGCGCGGCTCGTGTTCATGCCGTTTATTGCTTGGGATCTTGTCATTGCGGTTATGGCATCTCGTTTCTTATTCGATTTGCTGGCGACACTAAGTTGCTGGCTTACCTCCCTGTGAGTGGCAGCAGCAGCGCTTATCGATATGAGTACTCTCGTACTATCTTTGGAGCGACTGCCAGTATTTCCGGGTCGCGTTGTGTGGAGTGGCGAACGCACATCAGGTCGGTATGAGGTCGGTTGAGGGCGCAGCAGCAAGAAGGTCCGTGCAGCGCGAGGCCAAGCCGGAGCTGCTGGCGGCCTGCTGCCACTGCCGGATAGAGGAGAGGTAGCTGCGTTGCATGCAGAACCCTGGATGTGTACGTTGAGTGAAGAGTTAACTGCTAACGCAGCCTTTACTCTTCTCATATCTCGCCTTTGGTCGGCGGGTGGTTGCTCCCAGGGCTGCTGACCCTGGCGGCAATGAGTGAAGTATTTCGAGGTGGTGAAATATTGCAGCCGTCTCTCTCTATTTGTTATTCATCATTGAATTTAATATTATTCTTGTTAGTGAAGTTCAGCAAGCGGTATGTCCTGCTCTGAAGCCGCTAACGCCCCAGTTACCTGCCCAGGAGGTTAGTGTACTTTTCCAGCAGTGTACATTTGCCTCGTTGTGTTGATGCTGTACGACACAGCATGTAATACGACAGCCTCTTGTATTGTACTGTGCATACGTTTTCTTTGGGAGGTTCCTAGTGTTTCCTTCGGCATTGAATGTTTTCTGAAGACGTAGTGCTCTCTGTCTCTTCGCCCTTTCCCACAAATATGCCATCGTTGTACCGGTGATCGGACCTTAGGCTGATTGGTTAGTCGGGCGGTCGGCGCTTAAGCTGCCCCTAGTTTGAGTTGCCATCCTGTTACGTGAGTACAACTTATAGCTGCCTGTCTCACCTTACCTTATGTTTGAGTTACCTTCTGAGGCTGACCCTTGGAACGCTTGCTGAGAACCACGTGACCTGATTCCTTAGTCTGTGATGTTTGTTTAACGGATATTTGTAATTTTCTAATTATTGTTGATGTCGCCTTCAGCTGAGCAATAATTTCTCTTCTTTGGTGATAAGGCCTTCAGCCGTGTTACAGAAAGTTATTTTTCTTTTTAATAGCAATTTTTTTTCAAAGGCAAGGGATCTATTTTAAAAATACTATTTGCAATTGTTTTCTTGTTTTCCTGACTTCTTATTAAGGCCTTTAGCCGTGATTTGAAGTTGTGTGTGGCCTTCAGCAGAACAATAAGTTCATCTCTTTCATAATACTGCCTTCAGCCATGTTAAAATATGTTTTTTAAAAAGCAAACTTGTTTCAAAAGCAGAGTATTTGTTGAAATGTGTGCTATTTTGAATTGTTCTTCTGACTTCTAGTTCAGGCCGTCAGCCGTTTGTTGTTCGAGGTTATTGTCGGTGGCCTTCGGCCCTAAAATTGTGGATCTTTTTTTTTGTGATAAGGACTTCAGCCGTCATACATTCAATTGTGTATTTTTAAGAGGTTGTTTTAAAATTTTAATTTCTTGAAATAAAGTTTACATAGTTGTTGTGCAACCGAGAGTAACTGATTACGGCAGCCCGCCCGGCTAGCCGATCGGTCTAACACACGGCTTTCTGGAGCGGGAAGGAGCGCCTGGTCTTCGGCACGATTCCGTCCAGTGGACTTGTGTCGAGGTCCGTGAGCCGGCCAGTCTGTGGATGGCTTTTAGGCGGCTTTCCATCTGCCTCGGCGAATGCGGGCTGGTTCCCCTTATTCCGTCTCAGCTACACTATGTCGGCGATTGATGCGCAAACAAATTCTCTACGTACGCGTACACCACCATCACTCTACCACGTAAACGTAGGGGTTCTACTCGTCTGGTGTGAGACGTTCACTGGGGGGGTCCGCCGTGGGCCAAACCGCACAATAAACCTGGGTTCGGTGTGGAGCGGCGGAGGGTTGAAGTGAACTGCGGTAGTCGTCGTGGGGTTGTGGACCACTGCAGCTGCAGTGGGGACGGAGCCTCTCCGTCGTTTCTAGGTCCCCGGTTAACAGACAACATACAAACATACAACTTTTTAGGCCCTATCCACAATCTTAACCTTATCCTGCCCCATTCTGAGAAACCAGCTCTCAACCGGACTGTTAAAATTCATCAAAAAATTCTGGATTTGAAGGTTTTGTGCGATGATTGTGTAGAAAATAATGCCTAAGTCTACACGGAAATCTAAAAATGTGGGTCTGGTGATTTTTATGTTGCTGTAAGATCTGGAATTCCCTAGGTAACACATGTGAGAAAAATCAGAATTCCCTTAACCATTTTGAGTAATTTGGAGACTTACTCCCACCAGAATATTAGCGCCATTACTTTACCAACAACCTTGTTGAGATGTGGCAGTATTAGATCATCCCATTGTGAATTATCATTGCCCTTGTTATCCGAGTGTTAGATTACGAGATATCTCAGTTGTAACAAAGCACTGAAATTAGAGTTGTTGGGATTGCGCAAAGGCAAGAACCTATCATTGTCACTTGGATGAGGGGTAGAGCACCACATCACCTTGGTAGGCCTGAGGGAGCTTTTACAGAAACTCTTGGACGATCTGCGTAAGGATATGAATAGGCACAAACTGAAAGGTAAGACGTAGTCTCTGCGGGCAGAGACCCTTGGCAATCGGTAGATGGAACAATCACAGGAATACACAACCAAAGAAAGATAAACAGTCCATCAGAAAAACGGATATCATTAGAATAAGAATGAAGTAAGAGTTACTTCAGTGAGTGTTTATAAGATTTTCCACTTGAGGAACCAATGTAAGACAGTTCAGTTTTGAGTGAAAAATAATTGATGAAATGACGTGTCTGACGTCACAGAACACTTACAAGTTATAAGTAGGACCGTCCTACAGATATGGAGGGGACAATGCGTAGGGGCTTGAATGAAGTTGGACCTATATCAGGTGGCAGTGCATCATAGCTACACCACAAGATTTGTTTATCTTCTTTTCATTTGTAGTGGTTAGCGTAGTTTGTGTCCTGGACTGAGCATGTGTCTTATTTCTGGCAGATTCCAAAGTTATCGTGGCAGTTCGTGTTTAAGTCCTATGTGACAGAGCAGCAGAGTGGTGGTACTGTTTTGTGTGACTAGCTAAATTCGGTAGGGAGGAAATGTTTTGCCTATGGGAATTAGTTTCAGTCTCCTAAGTCCCCTGTATCCTTATGAGTGCATAAATGCTGCAAATCCTGTACACCAACTTCAATGGAGGACAAAGATCCTTGATAATGCAGTTAATTTTACTACATACCAAATTAGTTTGTTCACTATCTAATGGTGTACAGGCTCTTTACGAATGTTATTATAGTCATGAAATGTTGAACTAAGTGCACAGATGGGAGCGCAAAGTGACTAGAACTAAACCGTAAGTAATAATAGATAGTTTAACAGGTCGAGATTGTAGGGACACATTTCAGGGACACAGTATCTGAAGGTACGTCTGTGTCGAAGGTAAGCAATAGACCTTTGTTAGATACCCACTTACCGTCACATGCAGGTTGCTCTTCATTATGTTGCAGAACTGACTAATTGGCTCCCTCTTGGTGTAAACTGATGAACTTAAAATATTGAAACAAATTATCCGGGAACGGTGCAAGGCAAGTTCTATTTTTCTTAATGTTCAGTTGGCTCTGAGCACTATGGGACTAAACATCTGAGGTCATCAGTCCCCTAGAACTTAGAACTACTTGAACCTAACTAACGTAAGGACATCACACACATCCATGCCCGAGGCAGGATACGAACCTGCTACCGTAGCAGCAGCGCGGTTCCAGACTGAAGTGCCTAGAACCGCTCAGCCACACCGGTCGGCCCTATTTTTCTCAATCTCTAATTGATAAACCATATGCATCAAATAACTAAAAGAGGTCCACATGTTTCAAAAGGGGGCGTTGTGGTGCAGAGAAATTACTTGGAATAGTGAGGTATGATTACTAACCGAGTATGTAGTATGTAGAATATTCTCCAAGACTAAGTACTGATTTTCTAAATGCAACACTTAACAACATCACCTGGAGGTTAAAAGGCGTCCTATTTGCGGCAGGAAGGAAAGTCAAGTATCTGGTCGGGCGCATTAGCTGCTACCGATATCACTGAGGTTGTCACATACATACGGCCACAGGTGGTGTCATTCATTGGAAGGAAGATTGTGCAGCACGATGAGAGTGTGGCACGGAGCCGATGGGTGGTTTCTCAACAGTGGAGATAGACAATGCGACACTACACACTTTAAGGGATAAGCTCTCATATTCTTCATTAGCTTTTTGGGCTCGCTAGTAACATTACAGAACAGATTTGCCGAAATTGCTAAGGTCCGGAAGATTTAACTTCGTAAGATAAAACAGGAAGTATGCCTGACATGGACAGAAAGAAGAGGGAGCTAAGCAGCACATAAGTTTTCATTCGCGATATGTACACTCTAAGATAAAAAAACGACACACTACAAGCAATTATCCTAATAGGACAGAAATAGGTAGGTGTGACGTACTTGTACAGCCAAGCAAATGATGATAGTTTCACAAATTGAGCAAGCCGGCCGCGGTGGTCTCGCGGTTCTAGGCGCTCAGTCCGGAACCGCGCGACTGCTACGGTCGCAGGTTCGAATCCTGCCTCGGGCATGGTTGTGTGTGATGTCCTTAGGTTAGTTAGGTTTAAGTAGTTCTCAGTTCTAGGGGACTGATGACCACAGATGTTAAGTCCCATAGTGCTCAGAGCCATTTGAAAAAATTGAGCAAGTGAATAATGCGTTGGTCCACCTTTGGTCCTCATATAAGCAGTTACTGTGTTTGGCATTGATTGACAGAGTTGTTGGATGTTCTCCTGAAGAATACAGTGCCAAATTCTATCCAACTCGCGCGTTAGATCATCACAATACCGGGCTATTTGGAGGATCCTGCCCATAATGCTCCAAACTTCCTCAGTCGAAGAAAAATTTTGCTCACCATGTGTGGTTGGGCAAGCACGAAGATAAGCAGTAGAAACACTCGCCGTGAGAGGAAGGGCATTATCTTGCTGAAATGTAAGCTCAGGATGGCTTGCCGCAAAGGGCAAAAATGGGGCATGGAATATCGTCGAAATGTCACTGTGCTGCCAGGGTGCTGCGGATGATAGCCAAAGAGATCCTACTATGAAATGAAATTGCACACCAGTCCATCACTTCTAGTTATCAGGCTTTAAGGCGGGTGTCAATCAGCTTGGTATCACACCGCTAACACAGGTTTTCGCTGGTAATCGGGCCTCACTTCGAAGCGGGACCCCCTACTAAAAACAATTCTACACCAGTCAACGAGATTCGAGGCCCCGATGACAAGCAAAGGAGTGTCTGGAGACATCTTGGACAGTGGTGGGATACCTGCCTGAGTCTGACGTGCCGTACGGGCCGACCACCATGAGTGACCGTTTGGAGTGCCCCTTCATTTCATATCTGGACCCCTTTGGTTGTCATTGGTGGCATCCTTACAGCAAGGAGGTACGTCGACAATGTTCTACTCTCTGTTTTGTTGTCTATTATGGCAAACCATCCTGGTATTACATTTCACCAAAATAATGCCTGCCTGCACACGGTGAGAGTTTATACCACTTGTCTTTGTGCTTACCAAACCCCACCTAGGCCAACAAGGGAGCCAGATCTCTCCGCAGTTGAGAACATTTGGAGCACTATGGGTTGGGCCCCTCCAACCATCTCAATGTTTTGAGGATCTAACGCGCCAATTGGACAGAATGTCGCACGATATCCCTCAAGAGGACATCTAGCAACTCTGTCAATCAGTGCCAAGCCAAATAACTGCTTGCATAAGGCCAGAGGTGGACCAACGTGTTATTGACTTGCTCCGTTCGTTTAGCCCTTTTTCTTGAATAAATTATCCAATTTTCCTAACATTGTAATCAATTGCTTGTCCGTACACGTACGTCACATTACCGATTTCCATCCCTCTCGGATCAGTCCTTCGTGGTGCATCTTTTCTTAATCTCATACTGTACTTGACAAGAGTTTGGTATGGAAACGGAACCGTGGTAGAATCTTTACATATTGTACCGTTAGAACCAGTGAAATTAAAACCACTGGAAATCAATATGAACGGTTTAGTGTTTGTAGGCACTGATGACAATCAAGATATGACAGATGAAGTAGTGGAGCAGCTGGCTCCTGAGGTATAATTGAACTGGCAAACAGTTTTACTATTCGTAAAATAAAGAACAAACCGCCTTCAGTCACAAGTTGCATTTATTTATTGCACTATGCATTTCGAGCCCTGGAGGCTCATCTTCAGGTGCTTTTTAGTGACTTTATTTCATGTGTTTTAGTTGTTTGCCTGTTGATATTACATTTTTGGTTACAACATGGTATATTGTAAATATAAGTTTGACAGTGTTAATAATATGATATATGATAATATTATTAACACTGTCAAACTTATATTTACAATATACCATGTTGTAACCAAAAATGTAATATCAACAGGCAAACAACTAAAACACATGAAATAAAGTCACTAAAAAGCACCTGAAGATGAGCCTCCAGGGCTCGAAATGCATAGTGCAATAAATAAATGCAACTTGTGACTGAAGGCGATTTGTTCTTTATTTTACGAAAGTAAAACAGTCGCGGACGAAACACTGGTAAACAATGGATAAAATTAAGTTTTACTATTGTTACTGACTCAGATGTTATGTAACCTCAAGACAGAATTAACAACAGAAATGAGTAACATAAATTCCAGTATGCAAACTGTAAAAGATTTAGTGAACTCCAGTATACAAATTCAAGTAACTGAAGTGAATTTGAATGTGCTGAACAAAATAAGTAAAGTTAATTCTCACATGTAAACAGATATAACGAAATTGGTCGTAAAGCATGACAATAACTAAAAGTTTGTGAAATATGGAAAACAATTTATTAGAGCTACAAGTTGAAGATAAGTTGAAAAATGTAATTCCAAAAGTAGATTCAGCTCATAAAACTGCGATGAACGAGCCAATAAATCGGAATGAAAGTTGGTGAAAAATCTGAAAGCTAACGAAACTGTCTATCACATTTTCACTGAGCAAATAGAGCAAAAACGTTTAGAACATGATCAGGCAGAGATCTAAGAATTAGGTAATACCACTGATTAGATAATGCTTGATCAGAGCATATAGTTTCCGTAAATGAAAATCAACAAGATCTTGGCAAAATGAAAGGACCCTGCAGGTACCGCTGGACACGAATTAAGTGTCATGAATTACAGGTTAGAGAACTAGAACAGGCAGGTACATTAGAAACCACGAGTGTATCTCTGGATGGAAGTAACGATATCTATAAATCGTTATTTCATTGAAATTCCGAATATGAGCTGCCCTTAAGGTTGGATAACGAACAGACACTGCTTTTAGACTCACAGACCAAATGGAAAGCAGGCCAACTCTTTGTAAATGGTCGCTTCGCGATGGGTTGCTTAGAGTGGTTAAATGTTTGCCGATAGGAAGAGTTAATGCGAAAAATTCGATAGTTATGACAGAATTTGCCACAAAAGCCATGATTAAAGAGGTTGGGCTTACTGGTAGTTGGGAGCTCCAATGTTAGGCGCGTAATGGGGCCCCTTAGGGATATGGCGGCTAAGGAGGGGAAGAAATCCAGTGTGCACTCCGTGTGCATTCCGGGAGGAGTCATTCCTGATGTGGAAAGGGTCCTTCCGGATGCCATGAAGAGCACAGGGTGCAGCCAGCTGCAGGTGGTGGCACATGTCGGCACTAATGACGTGTGTCGCTTTGGATCTGAGGAAATTCTCTCTGGATTCCAGCGGCTATCTGATTTGGTGAAGGCTGCCGGTCTTGCTTACGAGATGAAGGCAGAGCTCACCATCTGCAGCATCGTTGACAGAACCGACTGCGGACCTTTGGTGCAGAGCCGGGTGGAGGGTCTGAATCAGAGGCTCAGACGGTTTTGCGACCGTATTGGCTGCAGATTCCTTGACTTGCGCCATAGGGTGGTGGGGTTTCGGGTTCCGCTGAATAGGTCAGGAGTTCACTACACTCAGCTGGCGGCTACACGGGTAGCGGAGGCTGTGTGGCGTGGACTGGGCGGTTTTTTAGGTTAGAAGGCCTCGGGAAAGTGCGGGATGGGCTGCAATGTCAAAGGGTGCTTGGCAATTACAGGACGTGCTTGGATCAAGGAACAGTCGGAATTATAGTTGTAAACTGTTGTAGTTGCGCTGGAAAAGTCCCTGAGCTTCAAGCGCTAATAGAAAGCACAGAAGCGGATATCGTTATAGGTACAGAAAGCTGGCTAAAGCCTGAAATAAGTTCTGCAGAAATTTTTACGAAGTCTCAGACGGTGTTCAGGAAAGATAGATTAGGCAGAATTGGTGGTGGAGTGTTGGTGTCTGTCAGTAGTGGTTTATCTTGTAGTGAAGTCGAAGTAGATACTCTGTGCGAATTGGTGTGGGTGGAGGTTATACTTAACAGCCGAATTAAGTTAATAATTGGCTCCTTCTACCGACCCCCAGACTCCGATGATACAGTTGCGGAACAGTTCAGAGAAAGTTTGAGTCTCGTAACAAATAAATACCCCACTCATACGGTTATAGTTGGTGGGGACTTCAACCTACCCTCGGTATGTTGGCAAAAATACTTGTTCAAAACCGGTGGTAGGCACAAAACGTCTTCCGAGATTGTCCTAAATGCATTCTCCGAAAATTATTTCGAGCAGTTAGTCCACGGACCCACGCGAATTGTAAATGGTTGCGAAAACACACTTGACCTCTTGGCCACAAACAATCCAGAGCTGATAGAGAGCATCATGACTGATACAGGGATTAGTGATCACAAGGTCATTGTAGCTAGGCTCAATACCATTTCTTCCAAATCCATCAGAAACAAACGCAAAATAATTTTATTTAAAAAAGCGGATAAAGTACCACTAGAAGCCTTCCTAAAAGACAATTTCCATTCCTTCCGAACTGACTATGCGAATGTAGACGAGATGTGGCTCAAATTCAAAGATATAGTAGCAACAGCAATTGAGATATTCATACCTCATAAATTGGTAAGAGATGGAACGGATCCCCCGTGGTACACAAAAAAGGTCCGAACGCTGTTGCAGAGGCAACGGAAAAAGCATGCGAAGTTCAGAAGAACGCGAAATCCTGAAGATGGGCTAAAATTTACAGACGCGCGAAATTTGGCACGTACTTCGATGCGAGATGCCTTTAATAGGTTCCACAACGAAACATTGTCTCGAAATTTGGTAGAAAATCCGAAGAAATTCTGGTCGTATGTAAAGTACACAAGCGGCAAGACGCAGTCAATACCTTCGCTGCGCAGTGCCGATGGTACTGTTATCGACGACTGCGCCGCTAAAGCGGAGTTATTGAACGCAGTTTTCCGAAATTCCTTCACCAGGGAAGACGAATGGAATATTCCAGAATTTGAAACACGAACATCTGCTAGCATGAGTTTCTTAGAAGTAGATACCTTAGGGGTTGCGAAGCAACTCAAATCGCTTGATACGGGCAAGTCTTCAGGTCCAGATTGTATACCGATTAGGTTCCTTTCAGATTACGCTGATACTATAGCTCCCTACTTAGCACTCATATACAACCGCTCGCTCACCGATAGATCTGTACCTACAGATTGGAAAATTGCGCAGGTCGCACCAGTGTTCAAGAAGGGTAGTAGGAGTAATCCATTTAACTACAGACCTATATCATTGACGTCGGTTTGCAGTAGGGTTTTGGAGCATATACTGTATTCAAACATTATGAATCACCTCGAAAGGAACGATCTATTGACACGTAATCAGCATGGCTTCAGAAAACATCGCTCTTGTGCAACGCAGCTAGCTCTTTATTCGCACGAAGTAATGGCCGCTATCGACAGGGGATCTCAAGTTGATTCCGTATTTCTAGATTTCCGGAAAGCTTTTGACACCGTTCCTCACAAGCGACTTCTAATCAAGCTGCGGAGCTATGGGGTATCGTCTCAGTTGTGCGACTGGATTCGTGATTTCCTGTCAGGAAGGTCGCAGTTCGTAGTAATAGACGGCAAATCATCGAGTAAAACTGAAGTGATATCAGGTGTTCCCCAGGGAAGCGTCCTGGGACCTCTACTGTTCCTGATCTATATAAATGACCTGGGTGACAATCTGAGCAGTTCTCTTAGGTTGTTCGCAGATGATGCTGTAATTTACCGTCTAGTAAGGTCATCCGAAGACCAGTATCAGCTGCAAAGCGATTTAGAAAAGATTGCTGTATGGTGTGTCAGGTGGCAGTTGACGCTAAATAACGAAAAGTGTGAGATGATCCACATGAGTTCCAAAAGAAATCCGTTGGAATTCGATTACTCGATAAATAGTACAATTCTCAAGGCTGTCAATTCAACTAAGTACCTGGGTGTTAAAATTACAAACAACTTCAGTTGGAAGGACCACATAGATAATATTGTCGGGAAGGCGAGCCAAAGGTTGCGTTTCATTGGCAGGACACTTAGAAGATGCAACAAGTCCACTAAAGAGACAGCTTACACTACACTCGTTCGTCCTCTGTTAGAATATTGCTGCGCGGTGTGGGATCCTTACCAGGTGGGATTGACGGAGGACATCGAGAGGGTGCAAAGAAGGGCAGCTCGTTTTGTATTATCGCGTTATAGGGGAGAGAGTGTGGCAGATATGATACACGAGTTGGGATGGAAGTCATTACAGCATAGACGTTTTTCGTCGCGGCGAGACCTTTTTACGAAATTTCACTCACCAACTTTCTCTTCCGAATGCGAAAATATTTTGTTGAGCCCAACCTACATAGGTAGGAATGATCATCAAAATAAAATAAGAGAAATCAGAGCTCGAACAGAAAGGTTTAGGTGTTCGTTTTTCCCGCTCGCTGTTCGGGAGTGGAATAGTAGAGAGATAGTATGATTGTGGTTCGATGAACCCTCTGCCAAGCACTTAAATGTGAATTGCGGAGTAGTCATGTAGATGTAGATGTAGATTAAAGACTGGTCATATGAAGAAGAACCAGTATAAGTTCCAGCTGATGTAAATCCTATTGCAAAAGTAGTAGTAGACGGTTTGGAGAGTGAGTTATTAGTCAACAGCAGTTCTGATATTTCAGCGATTTTGTCAGAATATTTTACATCACTGCGAAGCAAAACTGACATGGATATACTGCTGGTCACCAAAGTTAAAATCTTTGATGCCAGGAGGAAGTTGTCCAAGGCAATCCAGCAAGAAGTCACGCTACCTGTGCAATTTAAGGGCGTCGTGATTGAGCGTAAATTTTTGATCATTCTGAAACTCGGTGTTGACATGATTATACTTGTGGGTTTTCTGAATTTGTATTTTTGTGGTATAAATTTTGATATTTGGTTCATAAGAGTGAATATCGGAGGTAAGTCAGTTCCACGAAAAGGAGCCAATTACGGGGGTCTCTGAATTTCAAAGCTGGACCAGAAGCCATTACAAAAAGAAGTTCAAAAGGCAACAGAAAAAGGATGTAGGAGCTAATATCTAGAAGGGAGCACGGAACAGACAAGTGGTAGATACATGAACGATGATGGTGGAGATTGCATTATCCTAATGTAAATGCTCAGAGGGTATCCTGGTCTATAGGAAATTTCATAATGGAGCAACTGCGCACAGTCGAGCTGGGTGAAATAATTCTTCCTTTGCCTGTTCTGTTCTCTTCCTGTCATGTTTAATCTATTTTTGTTGGTCTCTGAAATATGTATATCGGCATTAGAGAATTTTTCATGGAGTAATTCCTAAGGAAGTGATGAAAATGGCAAGAGAATATGTGAAGTAAGTAAAAGGGTAGACGTAGAATGTGATGTAGGTAGCATGTCAAGAATCAGGGTGGTAACTAGAGATGAGTGGGCCCAGTGGAAACATCGTTGACAACAGGGAATTGCATTATTGAGTTCCAATACATGATGTGTCACGGCTCAGTGAAGTAAACACGCGTATCTCTCTTCTCCTTGGTCAGTGCTGATGTATGGGCAGTGGCTTCTAATTGAATACCGAGCTTTCGTCTACGTGCTAAAGGGGAAAACAAAGAAGTTTCTTACATGGCACTAAGGGCCTTATCAAGCTACTGCAAATACATATCCAGTTACTATAAAACTACAACTCCTACCTCGCACCAGAGTTGTATATACAGGGCGAGCCTGTCCACAAAGGGCACTCCAAGGCACTGACTCAGCGACTGGCAGCTGCTTCGAAAGGGGGAAGGGAAGTGGTAAGGAATAAGGGTAAGATACGTTAACACGAACGAGACACCCCATGTGTCACTCGGATGTACCAACACGCCCTAAGTTCACGAGGTGGCTCTGTGAGGTGCTTGTGGATAACGATTTCTTCTAATACGCAATATGGATGTGGATCGTATTTAGATTTTCTTGTTAGTTATTGGGATATTTTTTCGTAGGTCAAAGCAACTTTCCGATGAGCTTTCTGCTTGCAGGGTTTCTATGATAATAGGCACTTTGTGCTTTTAGTATAGTCTGATAGGAAACAATGATGTTACATAGCGCAATAGGTTAATTACTTTGTGAAGGGCGCACCTGTTGTTGTAACAGAGGATTTTATAGAAGCAGTTTTATACATAGCGCAGGCTGGTAACAGGTAGCAGGCTGCCATTGAGTAGGGGTGTGTACATGTGTGTGTGTTAGTAGTGTGTATTTAGCTTCAAATTTAAGGATTAGTTCCTGAAGTATGCTGTTACTGAGTCAATTTATGCATTCAAGATTATGAGGGGGAGGGGGGGGGTCTGTAGAAGTGTATGTGGCTGACAGTGTACAAGATACTGTTGGTAGCAGAAGACAGGAAGATCTTTGTAGTGCCTTCCACCTTGATGTTACTGAAATTCCGGGCTAAGCGAGCTACCATCTTCACCACAAAACTAATACTTGCCGTACCAGGATCATGTGAGCTTAACCTGTTCTGCGCCCCGGAAAGAAGACAGGTCGCATTGGCTTTTTTCAGTAGTAGATCCAGTAGTCATCATCTGTATTTCCTGCGACTAAGAGCTTCTCTTTATAACACAGCATTTAGAACTACAAGGCTCAAAGTTACTGATTGGGAGGGCCAGCTGCGATATTTCTTATCGCGCCTCCTGGTTACCCACCACCATCAGCGGACTAACAATGCTGAACACCACCATCATGCTACAGAAATTACCGGACCTTCCGTTCGAAATTTTGCCTAAAAGAAATATATTTTTCACAGTAGACATGACCCTTCTATTCTCCCTGAACCAGATGTTGGCTGCTCACAGCTGCTTGGGAATTGAAAAAATACCATGCCGAACATTAGCATCGACCCATCACAGTAGAAACTACCACGTAGGTCCTACTCCCTTCTAGGTGATAACAGCTACTGTTTATTGCTTCGTCAAACATAGAGTCACACAGATCCCACCCTTCGCATCCTTTTACCTGTGGGTCTATGCCAACAGTGTCAGTATGAATGAAGATGTGACAACCTTGGAGAAATGAAGTAAGGTAGTGTAGAAATAAAGAATCAGAGATGCAGTCACTGAGATTTATGAAATTGGAATACTGTAAGTAGTGTAAAAAAATATTGGATCGAATAGCTAACGTAGAAATTTTATCTAGGGTTGAGTTTTGAATGTGATAATGAAAAGTGTAAACTGTAAATGTGGCAGCATCTCAGTTTCAGTCTGGCCCTGTAGGTAGTCAAGAATATGGTGGATCAAATTATTCAAAAAGAGGAGGATCATAACGATTCAGGATCATTCTTGTGTCCTATGCCGCAGTAAGACCTGCTGTATAATAGCTGCCTTCCTGGCGAGGCCAAGAATGTCACCAGTAGAGGGCTCCGAATCAACATCCAACGTGTGTTGCCTTCTCCTAAGAGACTTCCGACACGCTTCCACAATCTCAGTAGCAGTACGAGCTAGAGTTCTAGCTGAAACTTCGATTTGCCAGGGGTCGACATAACATCCACTGAGCTCTGAGATTGCAGCTCACACCAGCTCCAGCCACTGCATTCCAGCCACCGGTGGATGGCTCAAAACCAGGAAACACAGCTGCTACGACTTTCTGACCGTGGCAACGAAAGCAGGTGTGGCAACTGTTGACACAGCATCAAGGCTAAACGACGCGCAGCTAGCAAGGTAGCTGTCATGTGATTTTGATGGAACCACAGACACTGGTATACCATCACCTGGACGTCCCAGTTTGTGTTCGCCTACTGATGGTGCTGTTCACCTCCTATATACAATGTAACTATGCCTGTCCACTTAAAAGTCAATAAATTATTTCTAACAACTCCTGCCTTTACCCACTACAACTATTCTCCACCTCCACGAGAGAATCACAAACCCAATTTGAGTCCAGACCCTTTACAGAAGTGTTGAAGCAGGTGCATCATGTACAAGAAGCCTGTGAAGGTCATCAAATGATGTGTAGCTGAACAATATTGGTGGTGAACATATAATAAGGATATCAAGCAGTACGTACGGAACTGTGTGCCTAGCTCAGAATGAACTGAATTAAGTGATCAGTATATTCTGTTGCAGAAGTTACCAGATGCCAAAAAACCATATGAGATGATTGGTATTGACACCTTATGTAGTTTTTGGTTGATACCGGTAAGAGAATAATTTATGTGTTAAGAATAACAGACGACTTTTTGCACTATGTTGAATTATAGCTGTTCCAAGTCAACAAGCTGACAAACTGGTACCTGTCATGGTTAATAATTGGCTATTAAAATTCCGTACTCCAAACGTGTTGATTATGGAGCAAGGTACTAACGTTATGTAGTAACCAATGAAGTAACTTTTATTATTTTTATCAATTTGTAAATTAAGTGCAAATATGTTACAGCAACAAGGAAATGTCAGAATGGAACTAGTTCGCAGGACGCTAGGAAAGATGTTGGGTCACTATGTCGACAGTCATCGTAATGACTAGAATATGCTATCATCTTACATAGCTGTTGTGGTTTATCACCATATAAGGCAGCGTAAGGATGAAAAGTGTCACCACTATTTCAGATAGTGATACTCAGAGTGCATCAATGAGGAATTTTGCGAAAACCTTACGGACAATATGGCACCAAATGTGAAAACCAAGTATGAAGGACTTAGAACAGCTAGAACAGATGGGATAACGGAATACCATGTTAGCCACATACGATATATGGCAATGGATGAGCCCCTAAAACCCAAAGGTGAAAACGAAAATATTTTAAAGTGAAGTTGCTACACACCACTTGTACAACATTTGTCCACAGTAGACGTATTCGTTGCTTTCAGGGCGCGCCGGAGAATTCACCACCATAACTGTCGTCACTCCCGTAAAAGGAGGAGCCGTAAGACAGGAAACACGGTACAGAAAAGTGAGCAAGCTGCTCCTACGCTGTCTATGTGTACCTTGCCACATGTGTTAACATCAACAGATTCAATCGAATAGAAAAGAAATGAGTATGATGGGAATAGTGAACACTAACCGCAAATACGAACTGGTGAAAAAGTGCTTTAAGAAAATTACACTAAGTGCGCAGATATGAGTATGATGGGAATAGTGAACACTAACCGCAAATACGAACTGGTGAAAAAGTGCTTTAAGAAAATTACACTAAGTGCGCAGATAGGAAGAGTTAAGCGTGATGCTAGCAGAAGAGTTATGCCAGTATAAAACGGGAGCAGGTTACAAATGGTTCAAATGGCTCTGAGGACTATGCGACTTAACTTCTGAGGTCATCAGTCGTCTAGAACTTAGAACTAATTAAACTTAACTAACCTAAGGACATCACACACATCCATGGCCGAGGCAGGATTCGAACCTGCGACCGTACCGGTCGCCCGGTTCCAGACAGACTGCAGCGCCTAGAACCGCACAGCCACTCCGGCCGGCCAAGGAGCAGGTTACAGTATGCCCCTCTGTAGGGGTCCCGACTGTCATGGGGTTTCGTTGAACAGAACTATTCCTTGAAGAAATAATGGAGAAAAATGTGCATGGGAGATTCTTACACCCCACCCACATATCAAGAAAGTAGGGCTTCATCAGGTGTAGACAGTGTACGACTCAGTTGTAGCTATTACCACCTGCAACTAGCAAGTACACTCAAGGGAGAAAGAATGATTCGAATTACGAAAACAAGAATACTTCTGAATGGAACTGAGTGTGGTATCCCAGGACCACCGACTTTTCGGCTTCCAGTGACAAAACTGGGACTATGGCTCTGAACATAACGTACCCTTACTTTTATACGCCTGATAATGCTTTCCAAAATGGCCTCCAAATGACCTGACCCACCTGAATGCTGACCTTGATTCTACCAGACTTAGTTCTCTCAGAAAGTTGCTATCAGCACAGAATGGTGGCATGAGCACACAATAGTTGCTCTGCAGTATTCAACATTACCACACCGGGTACTAGAACCAGCAACTTTTTTAATCATGTTCAGCCCTTGTGTGGCCTATATCCATTACCGGCAAAGGGCTATTTGCCCATCTAAACTCCTACTCCAGCAACTACAAACCCAGTGGATTGAGTACAATGTTTAACGAAAGTCGCACCATGTGATGAAGGGCGTAGGGAAGATAAACAGACAATTTGTCAATTATAAATAGTAGCTGCAGAAAGAAAAATAATCTGGGCACTGTGGTACGATCCTGTTTAGTAGTTTACAGGTTCAGCAGCAGCCCGGAATTTGGAGGAGCGAATTCCTCCAAAGGATGAGGAAATGTCGCGGTATGAGTCTCAGGCTGTACTTTACAACTAGCTGAGGAATATGTGGGTCAGCTACCGACGTAATTCTGCAGCTGGCGCTGCGGTAATGACGGCTTTGCATTCTACCATTAGTAGTGGACAAGGCGGATGTGTGGTGTGGCACCAAGAAGCAGTTCCATTTGCTCCAACATTAGCAGTTAACAAGATTCAGTCAATGTTGTTGATTCGACTGGCAGTCTGCATGCTAGTCTTCAGTCGAATGTACGGCAAACCTGCAACAGGTCAAAGAGTAGTGTCATCAACTAGGTGAATCTGATGGTCTGCGAGCCATCATACAGCCCTGAGAGCTCTAGCTATGAACTGGATGCCCCGGGCCTAGATCGTCTACTGGGTGCCACCGCCTGGTATCTTAATCACTCTCCGAGAATTAATGGAACAACTTGGGGCATCTCGACGTGTCTGCCAGCAGCCCTGGGCACCGTGTACTGTACGCTAACTCAAGTGGAAAATCTTTCTGTGGAGCTGATACCAGACTTGTATCAGCAAGGGCACGGTTCACGCCACCCATTGTTAAGCTGCCCCAATTTCCCACTGCCTCATCGCCCTCACTCAGCGTTCTGTACATAAGCTGCGAATAACAAACAGCGCTGTTTTGGAATAAGCAATTTTGACTCCGCGCCAGTCGCGCTACTCGAGATCTCATCCCACAACTTCTGGCACACACCACTTGGGAGTCAGAATTAGCTGTCCTGTAACACTGGTGTCCAGCTGTAACAGTGGCAAAGCAGATTTAGTGATGCGTCTCGCCTTCGGCAATTTTGCTATCAATTTTTCATCTGCCTCAGCATCAGTTCAATCTACAGATAAAATTAAAACAAAAATAGCTCCAGAAGTTGTACAAGCAAAACGAGGCAGCAACATTTCTGATCCGTCAGCTGCTATTATCGTGACCTGGCGGGACACAGTCGTAGAAGTATCTCCAGGACTTCCGCATCTTCCACTGTTCACTGTCTTCAAGAACGAGAAAATTATCGATTCCGTTTATAACTGGTTTGTCAAAATTTTATACGAACAGCCGTCTTATATGTTGTAGATATACAGTCTCTGCAATGCTGTGAAAACTAGAGACTCACGTTAGTAATCCACCTTTGTGGTCACCACATTACCCACACTGATTTTAGGGTCTTCGGGACTGAAAGAAGTAAATTGTTTCGTAACACTAATCACATCACTTTCGCCAGTAAATTTGGATTTCTACAATCTTAAACCCTTCCACTAAAGGCAGTTATTCTAACATATAATATTCCATTTCGTATTTCATATCTTTCCACCTACATCCATTATCAGATAATCTAGTCCCTTGGCACGATGAAATCCCGCTAACAGCCTGCTATGACATACACTGTCTGTCCAAAAAGTTACGAGACGTCAACGCAGTAATTATGGTGGCAGCTGTGAGCAACAGATGTGTATTCCACCAGCCAGTTGAGAGTAGGCAGTGTTAACTAGAGGATGAGTGGCCATAGTGCGTCAACGCTGTTCTGTCACAAATTACAATGGAGCAAAATATCTAAATCAAGTGTTCAAGACAGTCTCCAGAACGTTTTGAAGAGAAAAAAATGTGTGCGACGTGTGTTCCGCACACCTTGACTTCTGAAGACAAACAGCGACGTGTGGATTCCTACAGAGACTTGATTGAAATGCAAAACGCTAACAGTTGTGGAAAAATATCATCAACGGGGACGAGGCTTGTTCTCATCAATACTACTATACCACAAAACGACGAAGGGCTGAAATTAACTCGAAGAATCAACGACTTTACGGCATAACAGTTATTCGTGCCAATAAGACATACGAATTAAACACCACCCTAAATAAGGACTTTTCTGACAATTGTACGAACGTTCTGCGCGTTGTACTCAGCTGAAAAAGTGCGAGGGGAAGAGGTTCAAAACATTTTGGACTCACGTGGTACACTTTCTATGAACTCAAGAACTAAAACCAAATTTCCTAGTCATTTTTCCCCATCCCTGGGCTCTTTGCTCCCTTACCTTTTCGTATTCGTATTCTATCCCTAAAGCAGCACACTAAAATGCACGTTGCAAGGCATCCCAGATATGCTCAGTAATGTTAATCTCTGGGGAGTTTGGTGGCCAGTGGAAGTGTTTAAACACAGAAGAGTGTTCCTGGAGACACACTGCTGGAATTACCTAACTCCGTCGGAATGCACAATGGATATGAATGGATGCACGTGATCAGATAGGATGTTTAAGTACGTGCCACCTGTCACAGTCGTATCTAGACGTATCATGGGTCCCCTATCACTCCAAGTGCACACACCATTACGGAACCTCCACCATTTTCAACATTCCCCTGCTGACATGCAGGGTCCATGGATTCACGAGGTTCTGTCCATACTCGTACACGTCCATGCGCTCGATACATTTTAAAACGAAACTCCTCCGACCACTCAACATGTTTGCAGTCATCAACAGTCCAATGTCGGTGATGACGGGCAAAGACGAGGCTTAAAGCTTTGTGCTGTGCTGTCAACAAGGATACACTAGTGGGCCTTTAGCTCCGATAGACCATACCGATGATGTTTCGTTGAATGGTTCGCAAGCTGACACTTGTTGATGGACCAGCATTGAAATCTGCAGCAATTTGCGGAAGGGTTGCACTTCTATCACAATGAATGATTCTCTTTAGTTGTCGTTGGTCCCTTTCTTGCAGGATATTTTGCTGGCCGCAGCGATGTTGGAGACTGGATGTTTACCGGATTCCTGATGTCTGCGGTGCATTCGCGAAATGGCCGTTAGGAAAGATCCTCACTTCATCGCTACCTCGGAGATGTTGTGTCCCATCGCTCGTGCGCCGATTATAACACCACGATCAAACTCACGTGAATCTTGCTAACCTGCCATTGTAGCAGCATGAACCGTTCTAACAATTGTACCCAACATTCGTTGTCTTATATAGGCGTTGCCGACCACAGCGCCGTATCGTACCTGTTCACATACTCTACTGGCGATTAAAAATCGCTACACCAGGAAGAAATGCAGATGATAAACGGGTATTCATAGAACAAATATATTATACTAGAACTAACATGCGATTTCATTTTCGCGCAATTTGGGGCATAGACGCTACGAAATCAGTACCCAGATGAACCACCTCTGGCAGAAATAAAGTCCTGGACATTGAGTCAAACAAGGCTTGGATGGCGTGTACAGCTACAGCTACCCATGCAGCTTCGACACCATACTACAGTTTATCAAGATTAGTGACTGGCGTATTGTGACAAGCCAGTTGCTCGGCCACCATTGACCAGACGTTTTCAATTCGTTAGAGATCTGGAGAATGTGCTGGCCAGGGCACCAGTCGAACATTTCCTGTATCCAGAAAGGGCCGCACAGTACCTGCAACATGCGGTCGTGCATTATCGTGCTGAAATGTAGGGATCGAATGAAGGGTAGAACCACGGGTCGTAACATATCTGAAATGTAACGTACACTGTTCAAAGTGCCGTCAATGCGAACAAGAGGTGACCGAAACATGTAACCAATGGCTACCCATACCATCACGCCGAGTGATACTCCAATATGGCAATGACGAATACATGCTTCCAATGTGCGTTCACCGCGATGTCGCCAAACACGAATGCGACCATCACGATACTGTAAACACAACCTGGATTCATCCGAAAAACTGACGTTTTACCATTCGTGCACCCAGGTTCGTCGTTGAGTACACCATCGCACGCTCTCCTGTCTGTGATGCAGCGTCAAGGGTAACCGCAGCCATGGTCTCTGAGCTGATAGTCCATTCTGCTGCAAACTCAGGGATCGAGACGTGGCTGCACGATCCGCTACAGCTATGCGGATAAGATGCCTGTCAACTCGACTGCTAACGATACGAGGCCGTTCGCATCCAGCACGGCGTTCGGTATTACTCTCCTGAACCCACCGATTCCATACTCTGCTAATAGTCTCTGGATCTAGACCAGCGCGAGCTGCAATGTCGTGATAAGATAAACAGTAATGGCGATAGGCTACAATCCGACCTTTATCAAAGTCGGAAACGTGATGGTACGCATTTCTCCTCCTTACACGAGGCATTTGCATATCACAGCATCTTCTTCCTGTCGGTTAAATTTTGCGTTTGTAGCTCGTCATCTTCGTGGTGTAGCAATTTTAATGGCCAGTAGTGTACCTCTGTATTTGAATAGACGTGCCTGTACCATTTTCTTTGGCTTTTCAATGTATAAAATTACCCATGTTTTACTCTTCCTTTCCTCAGTAATCAAGATCTCATAATCATGTATAACTCCAGCATTGCCTAATCACTGCCAGCAGTGTAAGTATTATTCTGAAATAACCCCGTTATCTGTTAGGGGAAGGTTTTGCAGCTATCAGAGGAAAGGAGTAAAAGTGGGAGTTAGCAGAGGGTGCGGAAGTCGAACTAAACCGTTGGCGCAAAATAAATCCTGAAGGCACGAAAACTAATTTGAGAAAGTTAAGGGAACGGAGAATTTACTAAATCAATTGAAAGAAGTGTAAAGAAGAGCACACTGGCAGACGCCGATTGAATTACACTTTACGGAGAGTAAGACAGTTCGTAAGGTCTTCAAAGACTGCCTTTCTAATACGTATTGCCATATCTTCCACGAGACACTTCAGTTCCGGTTGTTGTTTGTGACACTTAATGACACGCCGAGTCACAATTAAAACATTTATTAATGCCTAGCTATCACCGTGATTTCGTCCGATAGCTGTATTAACACTGCAGGCCATTAAACATTAGACATTAGGAAGACTAGGACGTAATCAAATTTTATGTAATAAACCCAAACATGGTTCGTAGTAGGCTGAAACTTGATTTTTATTTAATCGTGCTATTAGGTGATTTCGACTACTTGTCATTGTCAAGAAGAGTTGTAAGAAATTTGTGCAGTAAAGTTCTATCTTAATTTGAGGTGTGTCAAGTATTAGTTATACATACACTGTATGCACACGATGTTATGCTTTTTCATGTTGGTTTTACAAGTGCTTGACAATTACAAATGGTCGAAATTAGCTAATCGCACGATTAAATAAAAATCACGTTACAGCCAACTACCGCCCATGTTTACGTTCATAAAGCATCTGGAGGCTGTGGATTCCCACAAATACAAAATTTTAAGAAATTTTATTTATCGTGTGTATACGGTATAACAGGAAGAACACGATTCAATTTTAGGTGGTCTGGAGGCATACAGGGTGTGACATTTGGTGCACAAAACTGACACTACTGGTGGTAACAATAGAGTCGAACTTCGCTGAAATGACAGATACGCCTACATCAGTCCGTGCTATTGCAGCTCTGTTACAGAGTTCAAGTATAGTGGCTGCCGAGAGATGACTTGTGAATTGTTTTCAGTGGGTTAGAGCTCAGGATCCTAATATCTATTCATGTTTCCATCCTAGGAACTTACTGAAATGATAGCTGTCTCTGAATTTTGTGTCGAATGAGTTTGTGATTCAGATATTATTATAGATTTCTAAGGAAAAGCGTATAATTTTTCTTACTGTATAAAGTTGAAATAATTTTTTTGGAACCTTACGCTTGTTGTTGATAAGACGTGCTGTGATTGTGGATAGTGGCAGAGAAGAGTGAAGATTGTGTAAATGTTCAGGACACTCAAAATCATAATAATTCTTGCGCAAAACCATCTTGCACATTCATTATAACGAAGTTTGTAACTTCTTAATGTAACACATAGGCAGAATCAAACTCGTTCAGGTGTTGTATCATTGTCAAGCTGAAGGGACTAATGAAATCAAAGAAAGTAACATGTTGTATATTTTTACCATAATCAGGACTGACATATCGTTTTCAGTATCGTATGTGAACAGTAGACATTACTACTACAAATTCCTCATTCAATAAATTGAAGTTGCTCAATTTATGTAATTAGTTGCTATGGTAGGACATAGTTACAAACTAAGTTAAGTGCAGCCATACATATAATGAGCTGGATTCAGTTGGTGTACAGGGAAAGTTCTTTAACAAATCGGTTAGCACCTACACATCAGTTCTTAAATACAGATCGGTGTACACACACCACTGGGGCACTCAAATAACTTTGTATCAGTCACGGCTTTTCAGTCACTTCCCTTAATGGACATTTGTCAGGTCATCAGATTCTTCGAACAAAACAGATTTGTTATTTAACCAATAATAAGAAAATATGACTTTGTGTTAATCAAATTCAACTGTTCACTGTCGATATATGCACTGAAGAGCAAAAGGAATACCTCCGTTACCTGTACATCACCGGTAAATGTTAAGAGAAACTTCCGTTTTCGAACATCATTCCAACACTTGAGCATCGTATATGTAAGCGTAGGATGATTTTGGTGCAAGATGGCGCCCCTGCATACATTGCACAGCCAGTGAATCAGCTGCTGGAGAGGCATATTGGAAATGGTGGACTTATCAGCCGTCATTTCATTACAGCCTAGCCGTCAATATCGCCTGATTTTAGTAAGTGTGACTCCTGGCTGTCGGGCTGTCTGAGAGGTGTTGTGTTCAGTGTTCTGATTAAAAACGTAGGTGAACTGAACGCGCATTGCTGTCTGAACGTGACCCTTGACACACTCATATTTGATGTTGAACACGCTATTCCTCATTTCCAACTTTTGGCGGAATACGATTGACAACATATTAAACATACCTTGAATCAGTCTCACGACAGTTACAAACTGATTTCACTATTGCATTTTATGCTGTTTTTGGCCTGAGGACAATTAAAAACCGATTTTTCCCATGCAAAGTGGTACGAACTTGCTATTGTGGATGCGTTTACCTAATAAACAATGCCACAACTGTTAAATGCCCAACTTGTTCGGTCATGCATATTGTACAGTACAGTTGGATTAACTTGCAACTCACACGGCAGCCGCAGTATTATGATCCAGCTGTCATTTCTAGCCGAACCTATTTACGTTATGACGCTTACAACGCTATCTAGTGGGAAAAGTTTCATTAAGGTTTTTGTTTCTTGACGTTTACCCCTTCTGCGACGTCATTCTAAGCAAAGGTAATTTTTATAGTGTTCTGAAACTGGAACTTTAATTATAATCATTGTGTGAATTTAACAGCTTGCATGAGAAAATTGTATCTTGAGTTGGACTGGAAAGTAATGGTGATATTTATTTCCACGACGAAAACATGAAAATATGATAGGGAAGGCACACGCTCAGTGTTTACATGAAGCTAGTAATAGGAGACATTCAGATACACAGCAAATTTTGCAATCCGAACTTTCATAAAAGTGTTGCACTCAGAAATTTAGTGGAAAAAACACGCAAGGTTCCGTGAGTGATGATAACAGGCGTTAAGTTAAAAGTAATTAAGCATTTAGCTAAAACGGATTGCTGTAAGGAGATACTTAGTGACAATTTCATACCGAGTCAGGGAATCAAAATACGAAAAAAAGAAAAATATATATAGTAATTGTACAACACTATGGCAGAATTTCGAAGAAGGTGGCAAATATTCTTGGTTCATGTAATGGTAAAGCAGTGTTTAATTCGAATAACATACTGAGATAGAAGTAACACCACAATTTAAAAATGGAGATGATCGATTATGACAAAACGGAAGTGCATAAAATTCAGCTCCCCGAGTGGAAGGCTAGGTATAAAGGCTAGACGGGGAGAACTTTTAAACTATGATACAGCGATTATAAGGGAGCATTTAGGTAGGACATTCGATAAATCAACAGTCGCCACACATTTTCACACAACTGGGCATTCACATTCATGGATTGTTGACGACCTAGAAATGTTAAATTCGCAGAGTAAAGTTAAAATAGGACCTATCTGAAATACTGGATATTTTAGCCTGCAGCAAGAAATATGATGACTTTTCGAGCAAGCAGGCAAGGAACGTCATTTCATCGTAGAGTTGCTCTAAATTGTTACAATGACAATCGTGCGAATCAACAGTTGCATGGTTCAAGGTTATAAGGTCGATATGACGGCTAGAGAATCCTCGATTAGCTTTGAAAGTGTGTCTTTGGAGGTCAGACATCTCTTAGTTTAATACAATCATGAGGTGGGTCAGCTGAAATGCTTGTTTCCATGTTGGTCCAGATGTACTGGATGCTCAGGAAGGTAAGCTATAGGTTGCCGAAACTAGTCGGATAATATATGTTACTGACCTAGGACCCTTCACAGTCAGACATACCGTATGATCATGACGGGGATGGTGGCAGGCAAAAGGACTGCCAGGCGAACAAAACTAAAGCAGCTAACTTAGAATTTTTCTTCTAATTTGTTTATAAATTGATCTGCAGTTCTTATTCGATGAGGTTTTTGGATTATTGATGAAGTGTATGCCTGAAGAGGAAAGCTTGCTATTCCAGAACGCGTCGGTCTTAAAGTAATCGCATTTTAAGGTCAATATTATAAGTGTAATTGAGCCAAAGCAGTCTCTTTAAATGTTAAACTGTCACATATTCGGATACTGAATAACACATCACTTTCCAGTTGCACTATGTGATCAAAAGTATCCGGACACGCCCAAAAACATTCGTTTTTCATATTAGGTGCATTGTCCTGCCACATACTGCCACGTACTCGATATCTCCGATCACAGTAGCCATTAGAAATAGTGAGAGAGCAGAATGGGGAGCTCCGCACGATTTACGGACTTCGGAAGTGCTCAGGTGGGTGGGTGTCACTTTTATCATACGTCTGTACACGACATTTTCACAATCATAAAATCCCTAGGTCCATTGTTTCCGATGTGATAGTGAAATGCTAACGTGAAGGGACACGTACAGCACAAAAGTGTACACGCCAACCTCGTCTGTTGACTGACATAGACTGTCGACAGTTGAAGAGGGTCGTAATGTGTAATAGGCAGACAGCTATCCTGACCATCCCACAGGAATTCCAGACTGCATCATTATCCATTGCAAGTACTGTGACAGTTAAGTGGGAGGTAAGAAAACTTGGATTTCACGGTCGAGCGGCTGCTCATAAGTCACACATCACGCTGGTAAATGCCAAACGACGCCTTGCTCGGTGTAAAGAGCGTAAACGTTGGACGATTGAACAGCGGAAAAACGAGGGGTGAAGTGACGAATCACGGAACACAATGTGACGATCTGGAGGCAGGGTGTGGTAAGACGAATGCCCGGTGAACGTCATCTGCCAGCGTGTGTAGTGCCAACAGTAAAATTCGGAGGCGGCGATGTTTTGGTGTAGTCGTGTTTTTCATGGAGGGGGTTTGCACCCCTTGTTGTTTTGCGAGTCACTATCACAGCACAGTCCTACATTGGTGTCTTAAGCACCTTCTTGCTTCCCACTATAGAAGAGCAATTCGGGGATGGCGACTGCGTCTTTCAACACGATCGAGCTCCTCTTCATAATGCACGGCCTGTGGCGGAGTGGTTACACGGCAATAACTTCTCTGTAATTGACTGGCGTGCACAGAGTCCTGACCTGAATCCTATAGAACACTTTTGGGATGTTTTAGAACGCCGACTTCGTGCCAGGCCTCACCGACCGACGTAGATACCTCTCATCAGTGCAGCACTCCATGAAGAATGGGCTGCCATTCCCCAAGAAATTTTCCAGCACCTGATTGAGCGTATGCCTGCGAGAGTGGAAGCTGTCATCAAGGCTAAGGTTGGACCAACACCATATTGAATTCCAGCATTATCAATGGAGGACACCACCAACTTGTAAGTCGTTTTCAGGCATGTGTCCGGGTTCTTCTGATCACATATTTTATCTGTGAAAGAGAAGGCAGTGTTTGTACCTTCCAAACGACAAGATACTACGAAGGCGTGCTGAAAACTACTGCCCCCTAATTTTTTTGTGTGCAAGCTTCTAAGGCTTTATAAATAAAACCAACGTTATTAACACTCTACATTTGTTTTTCGGAGGCTTTAATTTTCAGCATGTTCTCGTTATTAAGTTGATTGTGACTTTACTTACCAGCGAAGAACCTTTTTAATGACGTTTGTCACGGACAAAATTTCATATAATCGTCTGACACGTCTTCACTGACTTTAAATGGACTGCCAAGCTGTTCGTCGATTATATTCACTGTTTAACTAATGAGTCAACCTCCTTCATTAAACAAAAGCAGTTACCGAATACTCATTATTTTTAAGTTGATCCTTAATAAGAAGACTTTTCAACAGTCTAAGGAATCATTTTCATTCGATTACTTAAATAATAGACTAAATTAACTAAACGTGTATTTGTCAGTTTTCAGTTTCCATGTCTTCAGGCTAATTAGTCTGAATCGGCCAGCCTGATAAATTTAACAACAATACACACTAAAATTTAACGATAATAACTTTAATCAACGAATAAGACTAACATCGACGTGTTTTTTTATCTCCTCTAAGTAATCAAGGTAATACAGATTAAATTTCTTCATCGCCCTAGTTCTATGTCATTACGCACACTGCATGTAGAAAATAGACATGCAATATATTTGTTACGATACTTTTAGATGAGATCGGTCACCTTAATATTAAATTGAACAATAGCGCTTCAGAGTTTTCTCACACAGTGCATCTTTTTAAATCCATTCGTGGAATAATTTACCTTAAATTACTAATCAGTCACAAATTACTTGCAGACACATTCCACAAGCCATGTACTGAGCAAGGAAACATGACTGTCTGTAATCTTCTACACACATTCTAATCTCTCTTACGTTATTCTCATGACACCTAAGAGAGTTAGACGGTGGTTAGAGCATAATGGTCAGACAGTCTCCTTCGAATAGAAATTCTCTAAACGTCGCCAATAAGGTTTCGTAAAAACTTAGTCGCCGTATTCCTCGAGCCTCCCTCAATAGCTCCTGAAGCATTTCAAGTACTCTTTCGTATGTGCTATAGCAAACTATGAAAATCTTAGCAGCGCGTCTCAGATTACTCTCATTCATAGCAGGAATGCTACGTGTCTTCTCGTGCATACCTCAACTCTCGACAAGGATCCGTAGTGGTCCCATTTTCATGGAAAGGTGCTACGACGCCATCAGTGACATTGAACAAAAAATGTCAGGAATGATCTTGAACGCATGATACCATCACGATGGTGCATAGTGCGAAACTTAAAACTCCAGGGTGGCAGCCGGCAGGAAATTTAAAAATTAAAGGTGGTCGATGACAGGAAATTTAAAAATCCAAGATGGAGGGCGATGGTGGCAAATTTAAAAAAAATGCCATACGGCACTAGCAGGAATAAATCTTTTCAGTCAATCATAGCGCTTAGAAATCCAAGATGGCAATGATGGGAAAAATTGTTGCGGCTAATCACAGCACAGTATTTTTAGCGTTATTTCCAGTTATACTACAGTATTTCATACAAAATAGTGCTCAATTATGTGCAAAAGACCTAAACTTGTAGCGCCATTTTCAGAGGTATTTATCCAAAACAGTTAAGTAATGGGCTGCTTTGACTTTTTTAGTCATATCCAAAAGTTTTTAGTGAAGATAGCATGTAACGATTGTAAATTGAAGTGTTTTGAATTCTTAAAGGTGTGCAAAAATATGCAAACGATCTGAAATTTTTTGATCCACGATGAATGAATTCATGGTATCGGTTCTTTCGGACACTACGTAGAAGCTGCAGCTATGATACATGTTATTTAAATTGAATGAACAGGAAGGAGAAAGGACAGAAAAGGGAAGAGACTATTTGTATCAGCTGCATCAGGGCTTTGTATGTCATCAGCGGCAACGAGCGAAAATGTGTGCCGCACCGGTGCTCGAAACCAGGATCTTCTGCTTAGTAGGCAATTGCGTTAACCACTTCGCCAACCAGACAAAGTGCCCACCCCAAAATTCACGAAGTATGTCCGCACGCCTCTCGGCCCACCTATATTCCCACCTAGAGCAATCCCTGTTCATGTCCTCCGTGCTCGCTACTTTGAGGTTCACGCAGGAGATCTGATGTAATTGTGCATCCGCACTGAATGTCGTGGGTTCATTACCCATCGAGGTGAATCACTTACATGAATGTGTGTCGTCAGACACCATGCTGCATTAGGCAGTGGCACGGCTAGCACCTCTTGTCCCGGCTGCGAGCGCGTGTGGGAGGGCGGAGTGTTTACAATGCTAATACTCGCGCACGGTGTTGTCTGAATAGATCCCCATTGCACATAATTTCAAAACGACTATGATCCAGTTTACGACAGACAACGAATATGCCAGAACCAAGGCTTTAGAAATAGAGCGTTGTTTGAAGGATGAAACTCGTTTACCTGCTACAGACCTAGTTGGGATACACCCCTCCATTGTAAGTAACACAGTGTAGGCCAAGCTAACCGATGAAGTTGCATGTAAGAACTATCACCGCTGCTCAAAGTTAATTTAAATTTAGATACTCTGAAGGCCATATCAATGATGTAACAGTGGCTCCATCAGGCATGGGAACGATGGTTATTCTAATCTTTGAACTGGCGTTTGAGGTTCGAAATCGATAGTTACTGAATCGACGCGAGGATGTGGATCGGTACGCCTGAACATTGGGCATGTTTTAGCACATATACCATGCTAAACGGCATTTTGCAGGTGTGGATCGTCTTTACCAAACATATCGCTTCATACGTATGTATTGGAGGATGTCAAACTATTTTGATTTATGATGACCAGCCGCGCACATGTTCTGCGTGCCGCGGAGGACTTATCCTCTCGGAGTGCGTACGATGCCGCATCATGCAACTGCCACGTGGAGAAGTGTCACAGCGAGAAGTTCTCACGCAACTGCCGATGACGTTCCTGACGGTGGCCCACCGGAAATGTTGCTGACTTCTAAACGGGACAAAAATGGCTCTGAGCACTGTGGGACTTAACTTCTGAGTTCATCAGTCCCCTAGAACTTAGAACTATTTAAACCTAACTAACATAAGGACATCACACACATCCATGCTCGAGGCAGGATTCGAACCTGCGACCGTAGCGGTCGCGCGGTTCCTGACTGAAGTGCCTAGAACCGTCTAAGCGGGACATGGACATGTTAATGCAAGAGTAGACCGAGTTAAGGGATCATGGAGATAACAGGGAGGATGCTCCTACACCCTCCTCATGGCAGGTGTGGACCGAACCTTCTGCAACCTCACAAGAATTACGCGGGATGGAAATGGAGGTCGAGAATGTGGCGGCAGCAACGGACCAACGAGCGCCCGATATACGTACAACGTGAGGCGTGGCAGAGGGCAGGGCGCGGAAACATCGGTCGCCTAGTGTCGCAATAGTCGCCGCCATACTTCGGGCGACACGTCCTCCCCTAGCTTCGGAGACACGGGAGATCTTGGAGCCGCAGATGGAAGGGTATGTGACAGTGTCCCGGAAATCACGTTGAAATGTAGCAGAGGGAGTTTCTAGGATTGATGACCAGTATGACTCAGCAGAGTAAATCGAAGAGGTTCCGGAGTTGGCACCACCACATGGTGACAGCTCACTTTCAGAATGCACACCACAGGGCGGAAACAATGCAGGGAAGCCCATTCATGCACAACCCTCTGAGCATCAGTAGTAGACTATATAGCCTTTGTAGTTTACAATGACATGACACGAGCATGACGACAACAACGAACCAAGCATATAAGATGGCAACAGTGATTATTAGTACTGTTTGATCGCTTGCAAAGTTACAACATTTCCGGGACATGATCTAGACCACAAACGTGGATATCGTGGTGGTGCCAGAAACCTTCAATGCTGCCCTTCCAGACGTGTGTGGTTATAATAATTACCTAGCGCTTGTTCCATGCGTAGGACGTGGCACGGCGATCTTGGTCTGGGAAGAGATTCCGGTGTGTGACCTCCATTACCTCCCTTCGGCGCGGGGTTTGGCAACGACCGCGAATGGCATTCATATTGTCAACATTTATGCACCCTCTGGACTTGGACAACCGACTGGAGCGTGCGAGCTACCGGCGTCTGCTCCAGCACGTCCGACTACACATACGCTAAATTCACTCAGATCTAACGATTTGCTCCAAAGGGTGGAATATACTAATGTTCATCTGGCCGCACGGCTGCCACACATCGCACAGGTACTACCAATGGCAAATGATATTGCTGACAGGCTGATGGTGGCCTTTGGATACTATGTCAGCCAAGGGATGCTGCTTTAGATCAAATACAAGACTTCAACGTTCCCATACAATCCTGAAGGACCTCACGAATGTGCGCAATAAATCTCTCGCTCTATACCTGCGAGCGACAGCACGGACTTGGAACCAACAGCAACACGCCATCACGTGAGCGATCTTGGACATCCTCCTTCCCCAGTCCTTTGAACCGCCTGTGGTGGTAGGCACAGTGTCGCCATCTTTTCCCCACGTCGCTCGATTATTTGTTGATTTTAATTATGTTCAGTTACAAATATCTTCCATCTGGTTTCTCACCGCACGCGAGATATTTCGCTACTTAAGGCGTCATCGTGGCAGCAATGTTGTCGAATTTAAATACCCAGTGAGGGATTGGCGACTGAGCTGGAGAGTTGTTCATATGCCTCTCCTCACCATGGCAGCGAGGTTGCCTTCGTAAGCATTTATCAGCCGCAAGACAGTCACACTCCGACGATTGTACGACATTCACAAGGTCGATTTCCCACTCTGCCTTATATGTGGCATGCAGGGCACTGGCTAACATTGTCTTAAGTGTGGTGAGGTGCCGGACGCTGTGGTCGAGCAGTTCTAGGGGCTTCAGTCTGGAACCATGCGGCTGGTAAGGTCGCAGGTTCGAATCCTGCCTCGGGCATGCATGTGTGTGATATCTTTAGGTTAGTTAGGTTTAAGTAGTTCTAAGTCTAGGGGACTGATGACCTCAGATGTTAAGTCCCATATAGCTTAGAGCCATTTGAACAATTTTTTGTGGTGAGCTGAAGAATATTTGACAGCTGACGCAACGCATCATGGCACTCCTTCGCCTCACCGCTGAATCCCCGATCACGACTGACGCTTTATTCTTCCCTGACACGGTCTTTTTCCCCTCACAGAAAACGCCGGCAATCCGCTGGATTGCTGGAAATGATCGTGTTTTTTTCCTGGGATGTAACAAAACAAAAAATTATTTAAGTAGAGCTACAATGTTTCCTCCCCGCTGCCTCTCCATTATTCTGTCAGGAGACGGGGACACTGTGAGCGCGTCTCCAAGCACGACGAGTGACAACTCTGTCCTCCGACCTATTCCATAAAAGAAAGTAAGCATGAGACTCCGAGTTCAAATCCTGGCCCGGCACACATTTCCAGTCGTCGCATATGATGCCGCACAAAGTCCTGAGGCAAGTGATATTAGTAGTCCGATTCCTTTCTTTCCTCACCCCTCCTTCTTCAATTTCACGTATTTATCCATATAGGATGTAAGTTACCGTACTTAAAAATACTGTCCTACTATACAAATTTATCCGTTTTCAATACTCTATATTTTGCGAATTATTACACGTACAGCCGACAAAACAAAACTGTTTGCAGGGAGAATGGCTAAGTGCAACATCATTCATTCTGGGCGCGTACAGCAAAGTTACAGATTATGGTAAAACTTCAGCCATCTAATCATACAAGGAAGACGTAACATACACTATTAAACGTTATATACGAAAATATAGGACAACGATCGCGAAGAAAGAGCAGCCGAACAAAGTGACAGATTGGAACTGTTAGCCCCTTTGCCGACTACCACTGAAATTTTATAGAATGCGTTTCCTTACACTAAATCAACCACATGACACTTGCAGTAGATGCAACTGAAGTGTCTTACCTGTCGCCAGTCGTGACGAGGTGGAGATAAATTTAGCATAAATGGCAGAAGGTAAGACAAATGGCTTGCAATCTTCCAAGGGCACTGTTTTAAATGTAACAGGTGTCGCAAAATCATCGCAGTTCGTATGGTTTTCCAAGTTCGTGGTTTCCGTGGAGCGTTGATTCTTTTGGACACCGTACGAAACTGTTCCTCACCCTCCCCAGAGTTCTACTTGGCGCTTTTGGCAGACCGCTACTTTTCTGTTTACAGAGGCAACCAGTGTCGCTGAACTGACCACACCAACGCACTCTGTTCTGTTTATATGACGATTCTTTTCCACATTTGCTTCTGAGTGCAAGTTGCACTATTGCAACAGATAAACATCCCGTATATTCTAACATACAAAATCCCTTCTCTTGTTTTCTGCCATTTTATCAAGTCACCGCACTCATAACGCCAACTGATAGTCACAGTGCAAACTCGGTGAGTTTACGGTTCTATTCCTGCATCACTCATATTTGAACACACAATTGTCTGAAAAGTGTAGAACTTTGAAAACGAATGAATCACTTATAGTAGCTGTATTTTAGTGGATGCTCGAAAGTATCCGAATGCTTCGATCTTTTGTACCTCATTCAAAAGCATTTGTCCAAAAACTGATGGAATTGGTGTAATTTCTAACACATCAAATTACTTTACTAAACGCTAAAAAGTATCCCTACACAATGATATTTTTATTGCTCCATAGTCTACATCAACATCTACATGCTGCAGTATTTTTATACAATCCTGCAACTTCGCAACAAAATCGCGCGGAATTTTCCACGGCAACATCACACCAAAAATACTTCGCCACAGCGGAATAATAAAAATCCAAATCGGACGATAATGTAAAGTGTATCTTGAAAATCATGTGAACAGCAGTCTGATGATGAACTTGCCAGTTCGAAACCAGTAACGGCGCTATTTACCTAAATAAATAGCAGTATTAATAGTGGCTGGTTGCTGTTTTCTTCTTTGTAAGAACTAACCTACAATATTTCTATATTTGCCAAATCTGAACCGTTAGTTGTCAGTTCATTCTTCAAGTAAATAGATATTTATTTATTTATTTCCTATTTTCGTTAAGTGTGTTATCTAGATGCAATAACACAACAAATGGTGCAGATGAGTTGGCATGACAATACCTCATAATATTTTAACATCGTTTCAATTGTGTTAGAAAAGCTAAATACTCGCATTATGGTATTTCAGGAGGGCTTGGATCTATGTAAGGAAAAAATTCCAATAATTTTAAAAAAGAAACAAAAGAAACTCTGCAGACTGCCCATTGGCCATTTGGTGCATAGATTTATGTTCATTCGGAATATACAAGGCAGATGCTATTGTTCTAACGCATTATTCTGGAATATTGGACCGCAAATTTCTAATTTAGAATTCTGCACTACAAAACCATACAATACTGCACTACACAGCAGTGCACTACATTACCCTTCATTACCGTAGCTGATATCAGCACCAAGCTACAGTCATCATTTGTCTGGGAGCAGTGAAGAAGTGAGCCTTGGGGAGGACAATCCTAAAGAAGCGAATTTTAAGACTGTTTTTTGGAAATATTGATGAAGCAATCACCATGAATCTATCTGCACGTTGCTTATTGAGTCTTAGGCAACATTTTCAGATTTTTGGAAAAATTCAATCATCATTAATTCACTCGCTCGAAGGGTTTAAAAGTTGCTCTGTCCAAAATGAAGTGTGTCCATGACAGCCTGCAAATCTTATCTGAAATCAAAAAACAATTTTCTTAATCTATAGGATACTGTGCTCAGAGCAATAGCGTAGTTTATTGGAATTTTACAAAATAATACAGTGGGTGACATGTGAAACAAATATGTAGTTTTGTCAAGTGGTTTGGTTCACTTTTTTGTAATAAGTGATGAATAATATAAAATAAAAAGTTTTTCCTTTTAATCCTTGCGGACATATCCGAGGAGCAAATCAACCAAATGTCCGTTCCAGCATCTAGAAATACACTGCATCAATATATCTTATACATATCAATATCCTACAGATTAAGAATTTTCTTTTTATTTCAGATAAGATTTGCACAGTGTAGGACTTTGGGGTTGAGTAATTCATTAATTTAAAAAAAAAAATCTACGATCTATTACATTACGAGCTGACTGACAAGAATTAACACTTAAATTAGAAAGAAACTGATAAGTTCCCCTTCGTGTTTCTGCTCTGTCCCTGACTTCTTACGATTCTTTATCAATGTATCCCCTTATTTCTTTATTCGATGTTGCAATTCAAAGGTACGTACAAACTTTTTTTCACAAGTTCATCTTTTTTTATTGTGGGGCTTCTTATTGTTAACAGTGTTTCTTTTGGTACCATTTATTCTGCTTTGCGTGCTGCTACCCTTAGTTTGTTTTCTACGCTCCAGTTGGCCTTATCTCTCAAGAACTACCCTTCTACTTTCTTCTAGTTTAGTCATTGACTTAGCCGATACTCTAATTGGCAGGTCATCTGCGTAGACGAAGCAGCCTCTAGTGTTCGTTATACTCTGAAAGTTCATTAATGGCTCTGTGTCAACATCCCAGAACTCAAAACCACAAACAGAGCCCTGTGGATAGCCTCTGATGACGTTTCTCACAGTTTTCTTTTAGGGACAATCTACTTGTACCTGCCTGTCTCTGCAGTAGTCCTCTATGCTGTTATAGAGACAACTTGGTTAGTCTTTTGCCTATGACAGGCCACCACAATTAACAAACGCCCCAGCTAAGTCAATCACAATGTCTATGACGTACTTGTCGTCTGAGGTGTTCACAATCTTCATATCTTGATTCATCGCATCCTCGTATTTCCCTTTCGAAAAACAGTACTGTAGAGGGCTCAAGTCTATGGCTGTGGTCCCACTGGTGGCAGCACAGAAACTTTTACTGTACTTTAGCTAAAGCATTTACCAAACAGAATGGACTGTAAGATTTCGGTTCTCTTGGGTCTTTGCCTTCCCCTCTTTTTATTACAATGATTAATGATATTCGAAATTTTCTAGATTATGAACACCCGCCCCTGTTATTTATGGTACAATTTTGTCCACTAGCTGATGCAACACTGCTGCCATATTTCCATCTGTCCCTGGTGCTATCTTCTTCTTTAAACTCATTATTGCAAATCTTACTTTCTCTTGGGCACTGATCGTACTGAGTCTTCCATCTTCGTGTCGTCTGGCAGCATAGCTCTGAAGAGATATTTATGTCTCCCTTTCTGTCGTCATCGTGTCATCGCATCGTCTCAAGGTTGATAATACCATGGCTGAAGGGACCTTGTTTGTTGAAAGTTAGTATAAGGAACCCCAAACATCTGTTACTATTTGGTGTTTGATTTATGCCTCCCAAAGATATTTATATTGTTGTTTAACCGTTCGATAGAAACTCAAACTTCTTTGTCGCTCAGTTTTATCGAGGGATCGCTGGTAGTATCTCATCGCCTTCCTTGTTCTGTGACTTAAAGACTGTAGGATGGGATTCTACAGTATTTTAACCCACTTCCACTTCCTAACAAATGTTGGGATCACCTTTTCTTGCACCGCCTGCAACGGTCGCACCAGTTCATCATCTTTGGCTTCATCATCAAATCCGCTTCCTTGCAGTGATTGTATCATGAATTCTGCCTTTAAAAGCTTCCAGTTCGCTTGGGTAGATTGCATAGTCGCTCGTGCTGGATGTTTGTGTCCAAGATATAGCTGTGAAATAAATGTGAAATAATGAAGTAAAGGAGATTATGGTCACTTCTTCTAACTCCATCACGTATCTTCCAGTTTGCGATGTGGTTCCTGACTTTCGAGTTCGGAAGGGTGATATATATAGGTGTTGCCACACATACGCGAATTTAGAAAGTAAGTACATTGAGAGGCCTGTTCGTGACATGAAGGCCAAGTGCTTTTGTGTGAGAGGTAATACAGCGTTTCTGGAATATGGCTCATGTATAAGTAGAGTGTGTGTGCGTGTGTGCAGATCTATCTCCTGTAGTACTTCCCCGATTTCTTGCATCGCTATTGCATCGTGAATCGCAATTATCTGGCCGATTTTAATCATCTGTCTATGTTCCATTGCCATTGTGAATGATGATTGTATATGACTGCTGTAGGAACACTGTGAGCACATAGCTGCGAGGTCATTTCAATCTGTGATCGTATACAGTTCGGCCATTTTTTGTAGCTAATGGCTTGTACAGATGCTCAATATCAAATGTCTTCTGCCTCCTCTTACAAACGACGTCAAGGCTCTGTAGTTCCTTTATATTTATAGAGAAGCTGTTGACACTAAGCTACATATTATCAACTTTCTCCGTCTCAGAAAAATTAATGGAGCAGCCTTTTGGATGAATGTTCCGAACCAGGTGTCTTATTGCTATGGTTAACATATGCATATCCTCCAGATTACCTACTCTCATTGGGTTTTCACACATTTCGTAAATAGGCTGCAGGTTCTGCTATAACCTTCTTCCATTTCTCACGTCACGTCCATCACTTTTTATATCCTACTTTAGCCTGTAGCCATCTGTAGGTTACCCTATGATCTTTGTAATTTTATAATCTTTCTCTATTAGCCGTTGCGTGCTATCACTTTCCACTACAATAAGGTGTTACGTGCTTCACATCTTCCATTAATTGTACTCCCAGCTTTTTCTGAATGTGAGAGTATGTTCTTCTTTAAGTCTTCCTTGTGTACAGGAAGGCATGCTGTCCGTTCCTTATTTTCTTTTCTTCTTAAACGCTTCCACAAGTTCCACTCCCTCTCTCTGTTAATCTTATTATTTTCCTTTTATCGTCCATCTCATTATCGCCCTCGTCTGTATAGTCAGTCACCTTTTCGGTTTGTGTCGCTATGTCTCTTCTCGTTCTTCCCACCACTCTCGGCCAGGATCTTTTAGATAAATTTGTATCTCGCTTTCTTTTCGACAGAGGTTTCCACTTCTTACAAAGATGACAGGTAATTATGTAATTCGTTTGATCAATGGGCTCGGGTTCAACAGATTTCTTCATGGACAATGTTTCCTGTGATGCTCTTTAGCAGATTACGCAATGGTTCAGAATCCAAGTTCCGTCCTTTGAATTTGCCGCTCCAAGAACGTTTGGTACGTCGCGCTGTCTTTATCTCTTTGTCTGTATGATTTCTTCCTTTCCGCACATGGGACGCTCACTGAAGCTCGCTTCTCATTTTTACAGTCATTTTTCGGATGGTCAGTTACTCCACAGTGAGACCATAGGTGTTTGTTTTCCTTACAGAACTTCTCAACGTGTCCAGAATCGTGGCAGTTATAGCATTTGGTGACTGGAACCTAGTCCTTCACAGTGGGTAATCAAAATCCAATGTATATTGTTTTCTGTGTAAACAAGGGTGCTCTTTTGGATTTACCTCCAGCACATAATTAATAGTTATCCCCTCGCGTAAACCTATTTTACTCCATACTTTTGATCCTTTTAAGAACTTTTTCCTATCTTTGTTTCCCTCCAAGTTCTGTTCGTATATTGACTCAATTAACTCACTTTCTGGCATTGTAACTGGGGAATCACACACTCATTTTCAACCACCGCTTCCTAGATGGCTTCGAATTTGGTTTCAGCTTCCTGATTTCCTTTTCCCTTTCAGTTTCAGATATGACTACATTGTTTTTTATTCTAATCTCTTCTTTACTCGGACGAATTAGCTCTGTGACACTTGTCAGTATTTCTTTTGTGTCTTTCTTATCCTTAGACTTGATGAATTGTCTGCTACCTTGCTTGCCTTGCGTGGCCCCGATCTTTCATTTTGTGGCGGCCGCCTGAGCGATTGGAGCAGTGGCTGCAAAATTAGCGAACGACCCAACCGACTTGTTTTTGTTTTCCTCCCTAAGCCTGAAATTTCCTTTTTGTTGTTGTTGTATACGTCCAGTTTTGCGTGTGACACTGTCCAGTGACTGAGGTTGTAATTCAACTCTAGTATTTTGCGGCAGTAGCGTAGGAAGTGAAATCTACTCACCAGCTCGTCACGGAACCATTGTAGCATCTCTGACGTGGCTCCAGAGAGATGGACCCGATCTGTTCTCGTAACGTGGCTGCTGAACAATAGCTATGCAAAGACCTTACTAGTCAGGCTATCTCTGTTCATCATTTTCTTCAGCCCCCGTGAAGAACTGAGAAAAGTTTCAGAAACCATGCAACAGACGTCGCAGGTGCTGAAGGGAGCGACGATCTGAAATGCTCCTGGAGTGGCTTCTTCCACCTGTAGGACAGTTCCACCCGGGATGTACAACGATGTTTGCTTCCATTCGCTCCAGTTAGGCTATAACCTTAAGAGGGAGCATGAGGCGCCTAACACTGGAATTTTCCAAAATAGGAGCCCTTTCTTTCCCATTCTATGGTTTCGGTACCACGACAGAAGAGATACTCCAGGATCACCGAGTCTGTCACTTTATCATCAGGGAGGAATGACTCATAGGTTTCCTTTAGAGTTGTGGGGATAGTCTTCCGGCCACTAGCCACTTGCAGCCTTTCCCGCAAAATAGCTCCACACACAACTGGTGATAGCGTGGTTGGAAGGGCGTATTGCTAGACTGGACGATTTGAACGACATTTAATGTATTGGCAGGTAGCACTCATAATTAATATGTTGCGTACTTGATGTTTTTAAGAAAAATGTGTTAACAATAAAGGTCGGTTGGAAATACATCATCTGAAAAGTAACAGGGTTGTTTTTATTCCTGGTGTAGAAGAGACACAAGCGCAGCAACTACGGCGTCAACCTCAACTAACAACCGAAAACACCAGACGCCCATTTCACCAGTCAGTTGTGAGCAGGAAGTGTTATGTAGTTGACGTCCAGCTAGAGTGTGTCAAAGGGTTGTGTCACAGATCCCGAAAGTGCAAAATCTTTAAATCAAGCATTCGAGACATTCTCCAGAACGTTTTAAAGAAGAGAAAAGTCTGTGCAACGTAAGTGCCACACACCTTTACTCCCAAACAAGAACATCTGTGCGTTAACACCTGCCACGACTTGAGTGAACGTGAAAAAAATGTTCCAGCAGCACCCCTCTGTACAGACTTAAAAATCTGTGGCACAGAGGGCAAGCTATATGCCTACGGAGTCCTATAGCGAAGGCTGGATGCTGTCGACGAAGTATAGCGCTGAGACCCTGTCTAACGCCGCGCGGGTTATCCGTGCGGTCTTGGGCGCCTTGTCACGGTTCGTACGGCTCCCCCGTCGGAGGTTCGAGCCCTCCCTCGAGCATGGGTGTGTGTGTTGTCCTTAGCGTAAGTTAGTTTAAGTTAGTTTAATTGGTGTGGGACCGATGACCTCAGCAGTTTGGTCCCATAGTCCTTACCACAAATTTCCAATTTCCCTGTGTACCACAGTGGTGACCTGAATTACGTATTGTTGTGGCCTGTCGCTGTTCCATTTCCGTCATCTAAGTGACCAAAAGTGACGCCTTGTCATAACAAAAGAGGGGCGATCAAGAATGTGCGCTCGTCTCTCGGGCCCAGCAGTATCCTTCCTTCAGCTGCTGCCGACGTCAATAGATTCTCCATGTCATTCGACGGCTCTATTTTGTCGGTCATCTCTGTCTACGTGTAGTTGCCCAACCCACCAGCTACTGGTCTACAAGCCAGTGCTGAACACGATGCTTCCATGGTGATTCAAATGGCTCTGAGCATTATGGGACTAAACTTCTGAGGTCATCAGTCCCCTAGAACTTAGAACTATTTAAACCTAACTAACCTAAGGACATCACACACATCCATGCCCGAAGCAGGATTCGAACCTGTGACCGTAGCGGTAGCGCGGTTCCAGACTGTAATGCCTAGAACTGCTCGGCCACCTCGGTCGGCGCTTCCAGGGTGTTGGAGCTAGAGACATCGAGAGGAGGTCTCATCCAAAGTAGCTTCATCTGGTCTCTGGGTGTTTACCAGGGGTTTTAGGAGTAGCTAGTTACTCTCCAATTGTGCCGGAGGCCTTCCAGATGCTCGACTTACGTATTCCATCAGCAAAGTCACAGCTGCTGCTGTCCCACTGACATGGCTCACCGCCTCATTTGTTTCCTCACCCTGCCACAAGCCGAGCGCGCTGCCACATGCCTGCCACTGTTGCCAGGGGATCAACGCACTCCTTCGAGCAACCACTAACAGCCCTTATACGAGAGGCTCACTGAATAAAGAATGTACTGACTATTAGAGCATTTCTGATCCACGATTGCCTACTTGCTTTATCAAAAGTTAACAGACCCATCCCGGCCAATAAAAGGGTCCACACACAAGTCACTATTACACTTGTACCAGAAGTGATGTAGCCATTACAAAATCATTATTGGATATCGAGACTTGGTATTGTCAATATGAGCCTACAACAAAACGACAAAGTGCAGAAATTCAAATGAAAGGACAACGATTTCTCGAAATAAGCGATGTTCAAGCACATCCCAAGGAAAGACTTTCCTGACAGGATGTAGAACCTCCGAAGCATTAAAACCACCATTTTAGTTTTCTCTATATCTTATCAATTCAGTTTCAATACGTTTTGGATTGACTGGGTATATCTTACCCAATGACCATTGACGTATTTTTTTTTATAATTCCAGCGGCAAAAATTTTCATATACCGTTCATTATAGTATCTTCAGGTAGACATACTGAATGCAATGAATACCTTACAAACTGTCACGAGTCTCTGACTTCAAGAAGAGCCTAATTATTCCATTTCGAAAGGCAGACACTGCCAATACTGAATAATAGCAAACTTTAAGTTTAATGAGTCTAGGTTGCAGAATAGTGACACGAATGTTTTAACAAGAATGGATAAAATTGGTAGATGTCTACATCTAGGAGGATCAGTTTCGATTCAGAAGGAATGTAGGAATACAGAAAGCAGTTCTGACCCTAGGATTTGTCTTAGAATACATGTTAAGGAAAGATAAAATTACGTTTAAAACATTTATAGATTTACAGAAAGCTTCTGACAATGTTGAATGAGACACACACTGCGAAATTCTGAAGGAAGCAGAGATAAATTACAGGGAGAGGAAGGTTATTTGCTAATTGTACAGAAAACAGACGGGTCGAATGACATGAAGGCGAAGCAATAATAGGCATGGTTGCAGCCTGTCACGTTATTCAACACGTTCCTTGAGAAAGCAGTAAAGGAAACCAAGGAAATATTACGAAAGGAAATTTACGTTCATAGAGAAAAAATAAAAAATTTGTCAATATCCAACGATACTGTAATTCTATGAGAGGTGGAAAATGCCTTAAAAAGCAATTGTACGGGGTTAATATTGTTTTGAAACGGGGTTGTGAGATGAACAAAAAAAATGTAAAAGAGGCGAATAGGCTAGTCAAATTAAATCAGGCTATGCTGAGGGAATTAGAAACACTTAGGAGACACCTAACACAAATGAATATTCTATTTATATAGCAAAATGACTTAATAATAAAATGGCTGGAGCAGAAGTGATGTGAAAATGCAAACTGTCAATAGCGAGAAAGCATTTCAGAAAAAGAGAAATCTTTTCAAATCTAACATAAATTTAAATGTTAGGAAATCTTTCCTGAAGCCATTTGTCTAGAGTGCAGCCTTGTACAGAAGTGAAAAGTGGACGATGAACAGCTCAGACAAGAAGAAGTTACAAGCTTTTGAAATACAGCACTACATAAATGTGGTACTACAATAATGTCGACGATTACCGAAGGGCAGATGGATAAGCTAATACCGAGGTACCGAACTGAATTCGGGAAGAAATGATTTATGACATATCCAGACTAAAAGAAGTTATCACCTGATAACAGAACCAGCTGAATTAGCTCACTGATAGTGAAAAGCGTCAGGTCGTAGTTAGCCTGACGTTTCATTCATATGAAGCACTGAAATTAATCCCATAATGTGATATGCAGATTTTCTGTTTGATAAAACAGTGACCGGGTGATATAGGATTTTATTCGTACATTGGATACAAGTGATGTTTGAGGAGTCCATTGTTTCCTATTCTGTAATGTTTGTTTATATAATGAGACAGTATGTTGTTACTGATCGTAGCAGCCCAGCCGTGGCCAAGGCGGTTCCGTTAGGACAGCAAGATTGGCAGTTACGGCTGGTGGCCCGGAACGGGCACTGACCTCGGCTATTGTGTGGCATCGTCTCGTCCTGGCTGCTCAGGTGGGTGGTCGGCAAGCGTCGTTTGAGTGGATTTACGTTTCGGCGAACTGAGGGCGCCTAACTGGCGCGATCTTCTTACAGTCAAAAGCACATACGCGAGGCTTTCACATTTATCAATGGCGCGCCTCATGATTGTAGGCGACCACTCGCAAGGTGGAAGGGGGTTGCCGGATGTCGGGCTGTGAAAAGCGAGCGCGTCCAGCAAGATGAGAAAAGTTCATAAAGCGGGAAATGCGTAACACCGCCGTTAAGGGACAGCATTGTTCTCTGCCGCTATTTAGGGACAGATCATGTGGATTGCTGCTACAAAACAAGACCGTATTCGTTTTTTCGGCGGTTTGCAAACTTCAGAAGCAGAGCTCTGACAATCAGCAGAACACGTAACTTTCTGAAGCAACGGTCCACCGCCACTTGCTTCGCCTAACAAAAGCTGTAGCAAAAATTCTGTGTAACTGAGAGAAATGTTAGAGACGTAGACCCTCAATGGCTGAAGTTCAGAAAATCTTTGAGATAGGTTTAGGGGTAATTTTGCCGCAATCGTGAGCGAAAGTATGACCGAGAGCAATTTTCTAGCTTCACTCACGAGTCTGGATTCATTCACGTTCTAGATTCAACAATCATGCTTGAGTTTCAACTGTGGGATTTGACGGTAGGTTTAAGAGTCGTCATTCAAGTTACAGATTAGTGTTTCGACACTAGTACAGCTTCAATATCCGACATTCGAGAGATGAGCGCCGGCCTTAAATCAGCTCACCTTCCAGCTCTAAGCATTGTGAGTAACCTCAGACAACAATGAGGAGAGTCAGTAGCATTGACGTGGGAAGAGGTACGTTTGTGTGTTTCGCATATCTAGGGACTTTGAACGCTGTGCATGATGAGTTGATGCCCTGGCCATGGCTTTGCTGTTGGTTTTCATGTATGTTTCGGAACTGGTGCAATCATTACTCCCAATGTAACGCCGCAATAGCTGTTCTGTTAGATATACCATGACTTCATTCTCTGAATTTCATCCAATCTTCTCTAAGGTTTCCTTTCCGATCCAAAATCATGAGGAACTAATTTGTGCGGATTCAGATTCCGTCCTACACTTGTTTCCAGTTTGTCACATAATCAGCTTTGTAATTTCATGTCCTGTGTTGTTTAGCATAAAGTTCAGCTTCGTCAGTAATTCAAGGTTTCAATGAGTTTCTCTTTAATTTCAGTAGATGAACATAACCCCCTCCCGGCCTACACCCACAATTATTGTATCAAAGACCCGCAGTTACGAGTCATTTGTCAGCACCACTCACCTATTCCATTACGCCAGCCACTGTGGCCGAGCGGTTCTAGGCGCTTCAGTCCGGAACCACGCTGCTGCTACGGTCGCAGTTCCGAATCCTGCCTCGGGCATGGCTGTGTGTGATGTCCTTAGGTTAGTTAGGTTTAAGTGATTCTAAGTTTAGGGGACTGATGACCTCAGAAGTTAAGTCACATAGTGCTTAGAGCCATTTGAATCTATTCAATTTCCTTGCGTATACCTTATTATGACACATCTGAATCCTAATGGGCCAGCCGGCTTATCGATAGGTGATACTTTATAGACATCACTGATTTAATATGTACATGCATTCACATATCAAAAGTGGCGTCTTGCATTAAAAGTGGTGATACTAGCCAAGGATATTGCCTCTGATTAAGTTAGAAAGTATAATCTAGTATTTATACTTAACATTTGTTTATTAAAAGTCTAGTTGATAACTGTGTTGAAAATAATTGTGATTGTGAGACTATTTTAATCTTTTTACACAAAGTAAGGGGAAATTTAATGGCATGAGAAAATGGCGTGAGAAAATATTTAATTTAGGTGATTGTGCATTTCTTAATTACATGTCCTTCTTTCAGCTTTACTTTGTTTTCTATATGTTGTTCCACTCGTTCTTGATAGGCATTGCGATGAGTTGATGTTTTACGGGAGTTCATTTTTCGTGTCTTGTGTATAGTTGTACGTCGCGGTAGGAAGCGAGAAGAATTAAGTTTCTGTCGGATAATTTTCGTGGATTTTGGTAGATGAACGCAAACTCGTAGTCAGACAGACGTAAGAGGTTTCTTCGGCTTAGTATTCAGATTAATATGGAAGTGAATCAGGATAGCGAGGAATAATGCCTCGTTAGATACGTGACCGGTGGTTCCAAGTAAAACTGTACTTGAAGTCGGTCTGGAAAACAGTTCATCAGCTAGTGAAGCGGGAGGATAAGTTGACGACACTCTGGACGCGATAGTTCCTTGTCCAGTTGATGCTGTGGTTATACACTCCTGGAAATGGAAAAAAGAACACATTGACACCGGTGTGTCAGACCCACCATACTTGCTCCAGATACCGCGAGAGGGCTGTACAAGCAATGATCACACGCACGGCACAGCGGACACACCAGGAACCGCGATGTTGGCCGTCGAATGGCGCTAGCTGCGCAGCATTTGTGCACCGCCGCCATCAGTGTCAGCCAGTTTGCCGTGGCATACGGAGCTCCATCGCAGTCTTTAACACTGGTAGCATGCCGCGACAGCGTGGACGTGAACCGTATGTGCAGTTGACTGACTTTGAGGGAGGGCGTATAGTGGGCATGCGGGAGGCCGGGTGGACGTACCGCCGAATTGCTCAACACGTCGGGCGTGAGGTACATCGATGTCGTCGCCAGTGGTCGGCGGAAGGTGCACGAGCCCGTCGACCTGGGACCGGACCGCAGCGACGCACGGATGCACGTCAAGACCGTAGGATCCTACGCAGTGCCGTAGGGGACAGCACCGCCACTTCCCAGCAAATTAGGGACACTGTTGCTCCTGGGGTATCGGCGAGGACCATTCGCAACCGTCTCCATGAAGCTGGGCTACGGTTCCGCACACCGTTAGGCCGTCTTCCGCTCACGCCCCAACATCGTGCAGCCCGCCTCCAGTGGTGTCGCGACAGGCGTGAATGGAGGGACGAATGGAGACGTGTCGTCTTCAGCAATGAGAGTCGCTTCTGCCTTGGTGCCAATGATGGTCGTATGCGTGTTTGTGCGCCGTGCAGGTGAGCGCCACAATCAGGACTGCATACGACCGAGGCACACAGGGCCAACTGCCGGCATCATGGTGTGGGGAGCGATCTCCTACACTGGCCGTACACCTCTGGTGATCGTCGAGGGGACACTGAATAGTGCACAGTACATCCAAACCGTCATCGAACCCATCGTTCTACCATTCCTAGACCGGCAAGGGAACTTGCTGTTCCAACAGGACAATGCACGTCCGCATGTATCCCGTGCCACCCAACGTGCTCTAGAATGTGTAAGTCAACTACCCTGGCCAACAAGATCTCCGGATCTGTCCCCCATTGAGCATGTTTGGGACTGGATGAAGCGTCGTCTCACGCGGTCTGCACGTCCAGCACGAACGCTGGTCCAACTGAGGCGCCAGGTGGAAATGGCATGGCAAGCCGTTCCACAGGACTACATCCAGCATCTCTACGATCGTCTCCATGGGAGAATAGCAGCCTGCATTGCTGCGAAAGGTGGAGATACACTGTACTAGTGCCGACATTGTGCATGCTCTGTTGCCTGTGTCTATGTGCCTGTGGTTCTGTCAGTGTGAGCATGTGATGTATCTGACCCCAGGAATGTGTCAATAAAGTTTCCCCTTCCTGGGACAATGAATTCACGGTGTTCTTATTTCAATTTCCAGGAGTGTATTTCGGAACCGAGATAAGTACGGAAGTGTGTGCAGAAACGCTTAGCGCACCCTCTCGAAATGTTCAATCGATTTTATCTATGCTAAACTTGCTCACACTAGCTGAACAACGTGACATATAGTCAGATATCCTTGAACGGCACAAATATAGTAGTCATATAGTGAAGGAAAACGACCATGAGTTAAAGAGGATATGTGGAGATAAAAAAGGGGATATTATGCTAATGAAGAGGATGGATTCAGATGTAAAAGAGAATAGTAAAGTGCTGAAGGAAACTTGGGTGGAGATGGAGAAGACTAGGGGGCATTGTTGAATTAGCTTACTAGGCTAAATGATATGTCGAAGACAGTAGAATAAGTACTGGGAATTAAGAAGCAAATTGATGACATAATGCTCAGACAAGACACACACTAAAATCATCTGTGAGAGACTGAATAAAGAGTAAACACGCTAGTGAATAAAGTTAGCGCACATCGGAGGAGATTGAAGGCGATTTGCATGCGGCTATAGATCAGCTTAAGATCACTGATCGAATGCAAATTAGGGAATAAAAACGGATTACACGTAGAGAATAGGGAGGAGCTTTTTCGGTACTGGTAGGCGAAGCTCCAGATGGCTCTTAAAGAGAGGCAAGAAGTGCTGAACTAACAGCAGCAAGGTAAAGCACCACAGTTCGAGGCGCGCCTTGGAGGTGTTAGGGGCGAGCAGCCGAAATATTAGGTTGGCGTGATGTTCTCTCAAGCCCTCATAATTGCGTGCCAGTTTAGCAGAATGTATAAGCACAAACCGGGGCACGATACGCAATCGTCTGCCAATAGAAACCCTGCTCTCTCAGTTGCAAGCAGGGTCGATGTTGGGGAAAACTCATATTCTAGCAGGCAATACATATCCTAGGACATTGAACTTGACTGCGAACACCATGGTTAGAAAGTTTCAAGCGTTCAAGAGCAGCGTGAATTCGGCGCACCTGAAGGCTTGGGTAGAGCAATTTGACCAATGTTTCCTATCTTCGTGGTTATTAATGCATCGGTCAGAAAATATCTGCAGACCTTTGCAGAAAGACACCACTATGGGAAAACGACCGATCGTGCAGCAGTGCTCCACATACAAAGAGTACCGAGATCGATTTTTAGGCAACTATTAGTTAAAAGCTGTTCAGTAGATAATTATGGAACGTGAGTTAGAGACATCCAGAGTGCATAGCTCCGTGTAATTCCTGGAAGCGATGCTTGAAGAAAATCAGTTCCTGGACGTACGGTACAGTCCCTCACGGATCATTAGATCTTGCTACTAAACGTTACCGCTATACTTTCAGCCGATTCTTGCAGGACGTTCGGGAGAAGATATAGAGTCCTTTAAGTTGTCTGCTGCTAGAACTAGAGTTCGTGCAGAGTGAAGACTGTAGTTGGGAACGGCCGTATGATTGAGGATTTAGTTTTGCGGCTCTGACATAATGACAGCAAGAACGAAAGCATTCATCTAAACGGAGGTAGCAGTTTTCGACAGTCTCAGCTACATTTTTCCAGATGGAAAGGTTTCCAACGCCACAAAAATAGATCTATACCGGGATACCGGGAGAAAACAATATGCAACCATCCCTACAGTCAGTGGAGATCATTGAAATACGTCCACCCGATCAGCGATTACATCGTATTGCTGACTCAACATCGTAGTATTGACGAGGAGGTCGCACAGATCAAGTGGAGCAAGCACCAGTGCTAAACCTCTCAGTAAACGAGGACTTATTAGGAAATGCTAGAAAGAAGAGAAAGTGGCGAGCATATAGGAATATAAATTTTCGAAAATATTCTGTTGACCAGAAGGTACTTATCAAGTCCCATGAACTATCCAACAAGCGAAACGGTTGTTCACAATGATGTTTGTTGTTGTCTGTAGAACACCAATTGTACCTAGGCGTGCACCTCTTCTTCCGAAGCAAATCGACGGCCAGGAATGTGTTCCACCAGGGTTCCTTTACCGTGGAAATCGCATGAGAAGAAGTCGGGATTTTATTGTGGACGTGGAGGAATTCCCAGTGAAACTTCTGCAGCGAGCTCGAAACAACTTTGGCAACACATCTAACAGCAAATGTCTTTGGTCCCCTTACCACATTGTTTACTAATTCGGCCAATTGCAGCTTCAATATTAGTGTGTAGTTCAGCACTATTCCTGTCTGATGCCGTCTAGATTGTAATTGAAGGTGTGATAATGATATAGTTCAAAGCCACGCTCTTCTCAAAATACGTTTTTGTGTTAGTTCAATTTCTGTTCAACAGAGGAAGCTACTGCAAAAATCTTTGACTTTCACTCACTAGATGGCAACCAGTTCACACATATTGTTCTCATACAGTGAGGAAGTAGTCTCTTTCGTGTGTGAAACAACCCAAAACCACAGTGAAATGGCGCTTGCAAAGAAGAGATTATTTCCATGAGTAACCGAAAAAGAAGATTCCTAGATGGAGAGGCCAGTTCTGAAGAAAATTATTCGCCCAGTGGAAGCAGCTATTGTCCCCTGATGAATAGCCATTAGAAAATTACATGGTAAGTAGAAAAGACTTACTTTTTTAAACATTTAAAATACTGAAGCTTCGGACTGTATCAGAGTAAAATAATACTACGTAATAATAACTATTATAAACTCGCTAATTAAAATACATGTGTGAATCATGGACAAATTATACTTCTATTAATTACTGCATAATTTATAATAATTTTAATATTATAAGGCTATTTGTATATTATATAAGGGTATTTTATATGTGTTAAAGTGGCTTTGGTCTTTCTCATTCTGAATACTTGGTCTGGCTAAGGCTGCTGACGAATGTAAAAGATTTTCCGAAGTTTCACCTGATAAAGAACCAGAAGCAAGAAAAAAAGAAGAAATATATGCAACTGGAAAAGGGAAAAATGTAGACGTCGTAGAAATTCTGGAAGAGAGTACATATCTGATAAAACAGGACAAACTGTTGGTGCTAAAATTCGTGGTCCTGGATGTAAATGTAGAAACAGGTGGTTGGAGCAAAATTCATGAATGTGCAGAGCAGATATTCCATTCATTTTGGGATAGCAGATATTCCATTCATTTTGGGATATGGGTGGCTTCAGAAGCCAAAAAATCACCTTCTGAGCAATATTAAGATGAAACAAGTGCAAAGGAGGTAACTATGATTAATGAAAATCTGATATTAACTTTTATATCATGTACTTTTTATAGATAATATGTTATTATTTTGATTAATATATTTTACTTTTTTAGGTACCCAAAGAAAAACCAAAAGTGCAGTTTCAAAGCGAATGCTTACTTTTTTGTACCAGGTTAAGGTTAATGGCTGTAATATTTTGGTATGCAGTGAAACATTTTTAAGTGTGCATTGGCTTCAGAACAATCAAGGAAGTCTTAAGAACCTACAAAAACACTTGGGTCATGGACGTTCCACTTCTCCAAAAGACGTAAGAGATATTTAAAGATTAACGTTGCTTCGCAGAAAAATCATCATTTTGTTCCATTCTGCTTATTTATCCAGCGTTTTTTCTTAAGTATCATATTCAAACAAAAATTCTCTAAATTTCTCTGACCTGGGGCATTTACCTTCAAAATTACTTTTATTCTTTTTCTTTGTTTCCAGGAAAATTAGGGAATTCATCAAGGACAATGGCACCAGAAGCACTTCAGACAGTACACAACTTCATAAATAAAGTACCTAGGTATGCCAGTCATTCCAGCCGCTCACACTACCCGAATAAACCGTACTGCAACCGTGACATCTCGATTTCATCATTATATCAAGAACGTTATTTGAAATATTGTGAAAAAGTAATGCGCCACAAGCAAAAGTTTCGACATTTCGACATATTTTTGACCACGATTATAATATTTGTTTCAAATTGCCTCTTTCAGACGCATGTCATGTATGTGATAAATTTCAAATTGAAATAAAAATGCATAATTGACCAACTCTGAAGATATGATTAGAAGATTAAAAACTGAAAGGGACCTCCAATCACGCCAGACCATCTGTTGGACAAAATATTATTACACAGCTTTCCAAGTTATCTAGGGAAAATCTTGAGGAACATCTTACAGTAGCCTTTGATCTACAACAAACTTTCCAACACCAAGGGTGACGTCTGCGCCTGCATTCTATAAGAGAAAGTTGTAGACGTATGATTTTGGTATTGATGATTGTAGGTCTGAAAAGGAACATATGTTAGTGAGGACTGAAGATGAAGCAAAGCGTGAATCTGATGAAATACGAAGCTGTCTAATAAAATTGCTAGAAACAGGAAAGCCTCAAGGAAACATTCTTCATATTATTAGTGATAAATTGCAGAGGCCAAGGCAAAACTGGTCCACTGTTGCAGGAGAGAGATCACTAGTGCGATCAGGAAAATTTAAGGCTGTTGATCGTCGGTTTACACAAGCTGGACGCACACGATTGCCCTGTGACCGATATTTCGGTGGAACTGAGAAGCACGTTAAGAACAAAAACCCCATAGTGTACACCACTGATGATTGGATTACAGTCATAAGAGAATCGTCCACGAAGAAGCAGTTTTCAGTCGTTAAAATGAAGCAAGCAGACTTTATAGACCTGACACATTTACAGATAAATATTGCAAAGAAGCACAAGCATGATAATGGATCTCATTTCCGATTTTCTGAAGCGACAGCTTTTCGTTGTGATGAAGGAATTCCATCACATTTAAAACTCAAGTATCAGTGCACTGATTTTGAAGAATTCACAGCTGTAAATATCACTAGAAAAGGATTACCACATCAGGAGCTTAATCTGTTCCAGCTGTCAAGGAAATGCTTCAAGAGACTGAGTGAAACAAATGAAGACCGTGATGAAAATGACACAGAGATGATAGATACTGGCTATTTCTTTTAATATTGTAGTCACTATCAATGTAAGTTATGTTGTATGTTGATGTTAAAATTTTTGTAAACCTTGTATTAATTTAGTTTAGTCACGCCCAGTCCAATGTTATGTCTCCCAGGGTAAAGCATTTTTTTTATTAACAATGCTTAGCTTTTTTCACAATATAACTCTACACACATGTATATTAACACATTGGAGAAATAAACTACTTTCATCGGATACCCAGAAAAGTTGGAATACGATTTATGGATTTATTCAAAGTTTTAAAACGCCCTCAAAAAATTTACATTTAATGCCTTTCGATTATATCATTCTCACCTCTTCAATTATTTCTTAAAAGACTCTTTTCAAGTTCTTTACGTGATGACAAAAATCATCACTTTTAACAATAGTGACTTAAAATCTAATTGCCGTTTATTTAACTTGTACAGTAGTAGGATGCCTTTTAGACTATTCGGCATTAGCACACGTAACTATTCTTTATACTTGATCAATTGCACAATACTTTCTCACAAAGATGGTAAATATTGGCATTTTTTTTGAAATATTGTAGTCACTATCATTGTTAGTTATGTTGTATGTTGATGTTTAAATTTTTGGTGTATGGTGTATGATGAATATGGTTCCCCATTTGTCTAGGTCGAACGTATGCCCCCGGATTGAGACCGATAGTTAAATTGCCACTCCTTGTACATACTACGAGGGCGCGATGAAATAGAATTTCTCCGAAATGTATTTTCTGCTCTAATTTTGAGTGTGGTATTAAATGTCTCGTATATTTCTCAATCGACCTTCCTGCTTCGCTGACGCAAGCTACAACACGCTGCCGCTACTGGTTCCAAATTGTAGCCTGTTATATGGCAGTGTGTACGTATCTGTGTCTGTACGTGAGAACCAGTGCTCCCAAATCGAGTTTCTAACGGCAGAAAATGTGCCCTCAACTGAAATCCATAGGAGAATTAAAGCAGTGTACGATGGTGATTGTATCGACAAAGCTAGCCACATACGAGCGCTGCTACGTCCGCAATAGTCCGACGTCTTGGATTCACCATCATCGGCCATCCCTCATACAGTACAGGCTTGACCATATCTGACTTTCATCTGATTGCAAAACTTAGTGCACACCTTCGAGGACTTCACAGTTGATAGTGATGATGTGGTGCAAGTATAGGTGAGATTGAGGCCCCGTCAACTATGTCAAACACTGACGGTATCAACAAACCGGTCTCTCGTTGGAAGAATTGTATTCATCGCCAAGACGACAGTGTTGAGAAATAAATATTTGAAAATGAAAAATTAAGATGCAGAATGTTAATAAAGTTTGTTTTGTTTAAAAAGCTTCAAGAGTTTTGATAGAAAAAATTCTGAGGCATTATTTACGACGCGCCCTCGCAGAAACGTTTGACCCAATTAGACTGTAAGTTTCTGGGTCAAATTATAATCGTCAACACATGTGAGATTTAGTACAATTTTTTGTTTAAAAAGATATAAACCACAGAAGCCTTAGCGGACGTAAGGTAATGTACATTTGGCGTTGCAGCGACCAAGGGAACACATGCTAAGTTGATATGATTATTTGGCTTGCGTGAACTAAAATTACCATAATAATCTATTGTGAAGTGCACATTGCAATAAAGTTCAGAATCCGTGTGAGATCCAGCGTATAAGTGCTATTAATTGTAAAGTTCTCAGTCCACAGCTGTTTCACTCGCAAATATGAAGAAATCTGACCGACTTCAATGTCTTGGCACTGCTCCACAGCGACAACGTTAGACCGGTAATGTTCATCTCACGTAATGTTAAAAGTTCAGCGGTATTCTCGTGCACACGAGTCAGTCTCCAAATAAACTCTGGCTCAGTGTCGATTTGCGCCATAATCGTACTGTACAAACAGCTCATTTGTCACGATTTATACAGCCTCATTCCACTCTAGGGTCCCGGCCAGTGAATAGCTAACAGATAAAATAAAATACTTGAAAGCTGCAATCTTTAAGCAAAAATGATGATCAGTATCGCAAAATTCAGAATGTTATGTGTTCCTTACAAAACACATTCAGCCTTATTTCTATTACTGATATTATTAGAAGTATAGCTCAAGAAGTAGATAACACATTGCAAAAAGTCAAATAATAAAAAGCAGATTTGCTAATCTGAATATCTAGTGGGCAAGTCGGAGGCTGTGGCCGAGAGGTTCTAGGCGCTTCAGTGCGGAACCGCGCTGATGCTACGGACGCAGGCTCGAATCTTGCCTCGGGCATGGATGTGTGTGATGTCCTTAGGTTAGTTAGGTTTAAGTAGTTCTAAGTATAGAGGAGTAATTACCTCATATGCTAAGTCCCATAGTGCTTAGAGCCATTTGAACCAGTTCTAGTGGGCAAATAATGTGTTGACTGTACAGACGTTTTCCTTTTTTGTCTAGTGGTATGTTTAGAATGGAGCTGTCGTACGCCGTATGCCTGCTATTAGGCTAGATTAATTAATCCTCTGGTGTTAAAATTAAAAATAATTGCTAGACACTAAATGTCACGATCTAAAGCCAACTCTTAATTAGATTTTTCTTGCACTCGTCCATGCTGTGGCATGTGTTAGTGTTCAATCGTTATTTCACGGATAAACGAATATGTGTATGGTAGAGTATATAACATAACTGTTGTTTAAATGAGCCATGCACTGACACTTTGCTGAGTCCTGTGGTAAAATTTTACGTCGTTGATACTAATTTTCGTAGAATTATCACATTTAGTAATCATTATATTGTAATAGTATTCCAAGTATTGATTGTGTATGTTGAGGACACTTACTGTCAATAATTTTAAAGTTAAATTTATTGATTAATGATGTATTTGGAGAATACTATACGATTCGTGGCCCAAATGAATAGTGTAAAGTACCAACGTAATTATCGTTTGTTGAGAATATATATTTTTACGGTAATATGACTGAAGTTATACATAGTGGACTGTAAATCTGCTTCTGAGAATTTTTTCTCTTACCAAGAAATTAGGTCGTAAGACATAAAATGGTGTGTCTTAAAGCAGCTTCCAGAGAATTAAACATAACTCACATAGTGCAAGTGCAGAAACACGGTAAGTGTAAAACGTATAAGACGAATACAGGAGTAATTCGTCGCACAGGTATATTCACTAACGCAAGAGCCATCCGAAGATGGATTTGTAATAAATCCCTAAATGGTAATCATTTTTAAGGTATAGTTGTGGCTGGTTACTGTTTAAATTATTAATCTTATAATTTGCGTAGAGTTTCTGCTTTCCAATATAGCATATTCTTGGACCATTATTGAACCATCTTTGGCCTGTCACTCGAGGTCATCGTTACCAACGAGCTATGCTGCAAGTACCACGGGTTTTAGATTGCTGATGGCACCTCCTCACGATGGCTGCTCGCCTGATTCCTAGACATCTCCACTGACAACGTATCTGAAAGCTCAATCACATGCTATCTGAGTCATTCATGCCTCCCGGCAATATGTATATAACGTCATAACTTCTTAGTTATTTGGCGAATTTTTCACATTTTTTGCGAGCCGTTTCCCTGTTCGTCAGCCATCCGAGTATGAGAATCAAACCTCATCGTTCCTTCCAAATGACTGGTAGGGCGCTCCAGAGTATTTCACAAAAACAGAAGGATTAATTTTGCACGGTGGCGTGAAATGTTAGACTCCTGCATCCTCTTTTGATTTCCCGCTTTATCCCAAGTGATGTGACCGTTATTTTCAACATTTCGCTTATCAGTGACATAGAGGATTCCTGTCCTAAACTGTTATTTCCTACTGTTTATGTTTAGTGACGCTCGTTTTATGAGCTATTCCACTAGTCCAGAACCCTTGAATACTACGGCAAAGTCTGATAATTAAATTCGATGTTGCCAATGCTCTTTATTAATTTTCCTACCATAGTATATTTTGATTCGATCATATATGTAATTGCACTGTACCATTAGCTGTTACGTGACAAGTTTTCTGTGTAATTTCAAGAAAAGAAGACAAAGTCACCATTCACCCACAATGATCATACGAAACACTAAAACAAACTATAACAGCGATTTGTAACAAGGATCTCCAACATTATACTGCTATTTTTGCTATTCAATACCAGGAGCACAAGATATACCACGATGCTATTAAGTAAGGTGGTGCAAGACGTACACATGATACCTAAGTAATGCAAATCTCATATAATTATGTTTGACAGGTGATGATACATTCAACGATATTTATTTCCCTTGTTGTAATGAGATGCAGTCGACGTTCTCCACTACCCAAAATTTAGAGTAGCATGACAGTTTCCTCCAGGCTGGCGCAATTTATTCTCTATCCAAGAATATAAACGACAACAAAAACTACTATAACAACGATTCTAAGTGTACTCACAAATGAGAGAATATTTAAGCTTCAGGCAAAGAAAGTCATTTTATGGAAACTCACCGTAACGCAGTACTTAGGATATGATTTTGTAATTGTGGAATGATATAATAGGTACAAGAAAAGTACTTTACTTAAATAAATGTTATAGAAATCCATACTGCAGAAGGGGTTGTAGCTAGCGTTTCTGTTTCCTGCAAATGGCGCTGTGGCTTAACCTCCCTACTATAATGAGTAAATATTCTATTTTCAATTCGTGCTACTAAGATTTGTGTAGTCAAGCTTCCGAGGAAAAAACAAGGAAATGCGAGTATTCAGATCAAATGTCAGTTTAAAATTACTATGCTTACAGTGGATTTTCCTTTGTCCTGGCATATTTCTTCGCAAGTACGGTAGTATAAATTTTAGACATAGCTCTCTGTTATGCAGAAGACACCGGTGTAATGTTCTACAACGTCTCGACATTATTTTATTGACATCGGTAAGCACAATACACGAAACACAAGAAGGTAAATTAATTTCAGTGTTTATTTAAAGTCTTTCTCGACGAATGAAGATCGTATTGAAGAGCATAATGGTATGAGATACGTATAAAGAAGCTCATAAGTTTGCATGTCGGCTGCTGCCTAACAGTAGTTTGAGGCGTGAACTGAAAGTACCTGCCAATTATAGACCAGTGGGTCTAGGAATTTTCTGTAGCTAGAGATAAGCTATGAACTACGGTCGTGGAAGTGAGTAGCCAGTTGGACAAGCCCAGCGGCTTGTCGAAGATATACCAGAGCTGTTAGACCAAGTATAGACCAGTGGGTCCAGGAATTTTTTATAGCTCGAGAGAAGCTATGAAATAGGGTCGCGGAAGTGAATAGCCAGTTGGAGAGGCCCAGCGTTGTTGACGAGATACCAGAGCTGTTATAAACACTTCTTACGATGCGTGTATGTGAGCACTTGAGAGCTGTCACGGTACTGGTTCTCGAGACCTCGTCTCATTAGTCGGTCCACCTGAGCGCAAGGGGTGCTCAGATACCATTTAGAGATAATTTACCAAGCTCGCTTCAGGAAGTGTCCTCAGAAGAAAATTTCAGACCTTGTCTACTCATAATCCAATCAATGAAGACCAAAAAAGGTCAAACAGGTGGAAGATTCGTGTAGTCGCAAATTTTTATATAGTAATATGAGGGACTGCCATGAGCAACTTACTAAGTATCCTAACCACTGAGCTGTGAAGGTAAGGGCGGGTAACGTTTAATGGCAACTTGTTTAGCTTTTTCCTGAATAAATCGAAAGGCAGGTCTCTGGTGAAAATGTTTCTAATAAATATACTTTCTAATAAATATACTTGATACTCTGCCCAGATGCCAGAGCTGTCGACGGAAAGTTTTTCAATAACCTCAATGAGTATATTTCGCACTATCTGATCTAAAGTATCCGAATATCTATTAGTGGACAGTAATAGGGGTTATATCTACACTTAGACTTTACGATGTTTTAAACTCTGCTTCCGACAACTTCAGTGAAGTTTCTGAAAGTCTGTGGAAGAATGGCAGTCCATTCATCCTCAAGTGCCGATACCAGGTGAGGTAGTAATGTTGGACACTGGGGTCTTGAGCAAAGTTGAGGTTCTAACGCATCCCATAGGCGTTACGTAGAGTTCAGGTTGCGGTTCTAGGCAGGCGATTTCACAAACCATTGCCTCGCCGAAGCTGCTTAATGAGAAGGAACACAGTAATGCTGATGACAACACTCATCGTCTCCAAACTGTTCAACTACTGCACGCTGCACACAATGCTGAAAAACCTGGCCCTATTCGTCCCCATTTAGTGTTTTCTTAAGCGCAATGAGGGAATCAGAACAAGAAAAATCTGTCCATACTGTAACTGTAGCGTCTCCGTATTCCACTGTTGTCACTACGTCTGCAGGTACGGTTTTCCAGGCATTCGCCAAACTTAAATGCTTCCATCAGACTCCCACGATGTATACTATGATTGATCACTACAAATCACTAGTTTCTAGTCACCTATTGTCCAGTGGCGTCGCTCTTTACACCACCTCACGTAATGACTACAGAAGTCTTTGGCTTATGAGAAGCTGCTCGACTTCTCTGCCCTAAACTTTATAAGCACTTACGCACTGTCATTGTGCTAACTGGACGGTTGATAGCAGTTTGGAAATCACCAACGATTTCTTATGCGGATTTAGTGTGATTTTTTACAACCATCCTACGTCATGTTCGGCGGTCCCTGTGAGTCACTACGTGAGATACGCAAGTTCGTCTTTCAGATGTAGTTTCTTCACGTTTGCACTTCACAATCACGTCAACAGTCGACTTGGGCAGCTTTAGAATGGTTGAATGTCCCTGGTGGATTTATTACTCAGGTGACATCTAATGTCCAGTCGACGTTAGAAGTCAATGGGCTCTCCCGATCGACACATTTTACCGTTACTGCTTCTCACTCGCAACACAATGCTTCTCGCCTCCATATACACCATACATAAGATAGTGTATATGTAACATCGCTCTTGCGGTGCAAATATTAGTCTATAATTACACTCACGACTGTGCTGCAGCCGAAGTCAGTTCCATTTGGGTGCTTCTGTACACCGTTTCTGTACACATAGAAGGCATAAGTCACACAATATGAACTCACTGATAGCAGGTGAATCTTTTTACGGTGCTTCAAGGATGTATTAAAATATTTGAAAGTCAGATATGGCACACATTTTTTGAAAAGACACTTCCTGACGTTAGATCAGTGTTCAGTTACGTTTACGAACTATGTCACTTATTTCATTAATATAGCATGCAAATGTAAATGAATGAAGGCTTTGAGGCAATGCCAGAAAACTTAGGTTTAGAGAAAAAGGAAATGTAGCAGATAAATGAAGCGAAATTAACTGTCAAATGGTATTAAGTACTTGTTACCTAACCACTGATGGGCAAGCACACAGCCATATATGAACTTAGTGGCTTGTTTTCTAGCCTAGGGGTTTGGTTGTGCCCTGGTGCATTGTGCCCTTATGAAAAAAATTTTAAATCGTGAAAACCTAGCCTAATGTACAATTGGCGAAGAAAATTAAAAAGCACAAATAAATGTTAATAAAGGTGATACAGGGAAAGCCCCTTAAGACAAACATATGTGTTGCGCAAAGTACTAAGATTCACTCTGTTTTATTTAGCGCAAGCTATAATGAATGGTGGTCTTACACTGGCTAATATTACACACTGTGAAACAAATAAGATAAGAATATCGGAGCGCGCAGAGAGTACATAGAGAATGCCAAAGGCTTTGTACAGAGCAGTTAATCTGTAATCTGAACTTCCTAACACCGAACCATTTGACTCAAGTCTATCTGAAATAACCAATTCTTTAAGCACTGTTCAGTAACAATGGTCTGTATTGGCTGTCAGTTATTACACGTTACGAGGGTTGTAAGCTGTACCACTGATAAATGTCGAAGTCCAAACTAACTGCACACTATACCATTACATAACTTCACAAGACTCGCCGACAGCAAAAGACTTTGCCAGTCTTACCCATCGAGACGAGAACATCTGAAAACCCTACTCAACGGTTCATTTATTTAAAACCTCCGCCATGGGACCAACTACTTTGTTCAAAAGACTATCTCCACGCCTCAACATTATATTCATGGAGGCAATTCTTAAAGTTCAATATCTTATATACACTCCTGGAAATGAAAAAAAGAACACATTGACACCGGTGTGTCAGACCCACCATACTTGCTCCAGATACCGCGAGAGGGCTGTACAAGCAATGATCACACGAACGGCACAGCGGACACACCAGGAACTGCGGTGTTGGCCGTCGAATGGCGCTAGCTGCGCAGCATTTGTGCACCGCCGCCGTCAGTGTCAGCCAGTTTGCCGTGGCATACGGAGCTCCATCGCAGTCTTTAACACTGGTAGCATGCCGCGACAGCGTGGACGTGAACCGTATGTGCAGTTGACGGACTTTGAGCGAGGGCGTATAGTGGGCATTCGGGAGGCCGGGTGGACGTACCGCCTAATTGCTCAACATATGGGGCGTGAGGACTCCACAGTACATCGATGTTGTCGCCAGTGGTCGGCAGAAGGTGCACGTGCCCGTCGACCTGGGGCCGGACCGCAGCGACGCACGGATGCACGTCAAGACCGTAGGATCCTACGCAGTGCCGTAGGGGACCGCACCGCCACTTCCCAGCAAATTAGGGACACTGTTGCTCCTGGGGTATCGGCGAGGACCATTCGCAACCGTCTCCATGAAGCTGGGCTACGGTCCCGCACACCGTTAGGCCGTCTTCCGCTCACGCCCCAACATCGTGCAGCCCGCCTCCAGTGGTGTCGCGACAGGCGTGAATGGAGGGACGAATGGAGACGTGTCGTCTTCAGCGATGAGAGTCGCTTCTGCCTTGGTGCCAATGATGGTCGTATGCGTGTTTGGCGCCGTGCAGGTGAGCGCCACAATCAGGACTGCATACGACCGAGGCACACAGGGCCAACACCCGGCATCATGGTGTGGGGAGCGATCTCCTACACTGGCCGTAACCTCTGGTGATCGTCGAGGGGACACTGAATAGTGCACGGTACATCCAAACCGTCATCGAACCCATCGTTCTACCATTCCTAGACCGGCAAGGGAACTTGCTGTTCCAACAGGACGTCCGCATGTATCCCGTGCCACCCAACGTGCTCTAGAATGTGTAAGTCAACTACTCTGGCCAACAAGATCTCCGGATCTGTCCCCCATTGAGCATGTTTGGGACTGGATGAAGCGTCGTCTCACGCGGTCTGCACGTCCAGCACGAACGCTGGTCCAACTGAGGCGCCAGGTGGAAATGGCATGGCAAGCCGTTCCACAGGACTACATCCAGCATCTCTACGATCGTCTCCATGGGAGAATAGCATGCTGCATTGCTGCGAAAGGTGGAGATACACTGTACTAGTGCCGACATTGTGCATGCTCTGTTGCCTGTGTCTATGTGCCTGTGGTTCTGTCAGTGTGAACATGTGATGTATCTGACCCCAGGAATGTGTCAATAAAGTTTCCCCTTCCTGGGACAATGAATTAACGGTGTTCTTATTTCAATTTCCAGGAGTGTATATACTCTATACATATTCAAATCAAATCCATTAAATATCTTTTACCTCTAGTTAAATGTTACTGAATAACTAATATTAAACTGCACTTTGATTCTTCACACTACACCGCAACAGCAACCGTTTGTAGAGTGAGCAGCACGATTCCTCTCACCAAATTAATTGGTTACTTTAGAAACACTAACTTACTAATTTCTTATTAAATAAACATAAACAAGTAGAAACCATAGTAAAAACGTTTCGTGGAGAGGCTAACATTACATTAACTCTGAAGAATTCTTCATTAAGGCACGCTGATGACCTCGATGTTGAGCGCCCATAAGCCCCCCCCCCCCTTCATTGAGGCAGTTAATAACAATTATACATAACTGATTTGTAACAACTTGTTGATCTGCTTATCAGTATGTGAAATATGCTAATTTTATATCTGACTTCAAAACCTATCAAACGGTGTAACATATGTATATATAATTTGTGTCTACCAATTCTTTATTTTATTGTAAAGACATTTTAAATGGTTGAAAAATCAGCAACTGGTTACATAACAGGAATTGATTTCTTGACCAGTTGCAGGCACATAGTGTCCTTCTTCAGAAGATTTTACTGAAAAATATACCACAAAAAAGTACAAGCTAGATAAGAACAATAAAATTTAAGAAGCATAAAAATTTTAAGATAAGGAAGTGGTAGATAATTAGTATTATCTCATAATAAACGAGCATAAAAAGTGTATTATTGCTGTCCTAAAAACCAAAATAAAAATATGTAGTACAATAATAAAATGTGTTAACGCAAAAAGAGCTCATAAGTTCTTACTTATAGGATAGTGCATGTACAAATACAGTATAAGGTAACCAAACAAGTGTAAAAAGATAATGACATGCATATCTTGAGGTCAATCTCAGAGTGAAGTAAAACTAAGGCAAAATAAAAAACAAGAACATACGTAGTTGCGGTGGCTATAAAGCAAATATGGTATAAGAAAACCAAACAGCAAGTGTAGAAATCATGGAAGAACTGGAGCTATACAGATAATGACATGCATATCTTCAGGTTGGTCTTAGGGTGAGGGTGAAAGTAAGATAAAATAGCTGGCCTGAGTGGCCGAGTGGTTCAAGGCTCTACAGTCTGGAACCACGCGACTGTTCGAATTCTGCCTCCAGCATGGATGTGTGTGATGTCCTTAGGTTAGTTAGGTTTACATAGTTCTAAGTTCTAGGAGGCTGATGACATCCGATGTGAAGTCCCATAGTGCTCAGAGCTATTTGAACCAAGATAAAATGATAAAGCAAAAACTTCGTATCTGTAGTTGCCATAAAATATAAACTAAAATATAAACGTCCATAATCATCGTATCAACAAACATATAAAGTCACACATATTAAAGATGAATAAAATAAGTTACTATAAACGACATATGGAGCTACGGATGGGAAGTTTAGGAACTAATGGCCGAAACAGGCTTAGTGAAGTCAGTAGCGTTCTAGCAGGGAACTTGTCGGCAAAAACGAAGTGCGAAGCGTTCCATGAGTCCGTAAGCTGTAACTAGGATAAGCGGAGAGACAGTTCTCAGTCAGCATCTAATATGGAGAAACAGGAAACAACTGTATAGGAGAAGAAGCAAGTGCACAATTGTATACTCCTAGTATTGTGAAACTAGTAGCGCTGGGGTATATGCATGGTCGCAAATACGATTCGTGAAACAACTGTAACTAGCCACAATAGTAGTAGCTATATGGTAAGCTTTCGAAAACATCACTGAACTGGTGCAGAGACGTCAACAGGGTGCTCGCAGGAAATACTGCTGCGCAAACAACACACGAAATACACCAAAGAGCCAGAAGAAATAACTGGATTGGGTAGAGATATAATTCTTGATCAGTAGCCTAAATGAAGGGTCAGAAATAACTGTAGGAAAAACCGGAAATAACTAGTTCAGAAATGTACCTAAGGTCCTAAACACGCTTCGTGAAATAATTACACTGGACAGCCAAAGAAATTGGTACACCTGTCTAATATCGTCTAGGGCTCTCGTGAGCACACAGAAGTGCTGCAACACTATGTGCCATGCACTCGACTAATGTCTTAATTAGTTCTGGAGGGAATTGACACCATGAATCCTGTAGGGCTGTCCATAAACCAAGACGAATACGAAGGGGTGGAGATCTCTTCTGAACAGCACGTTGCAAGGCATCCCAGATATACTAAGTAAAGTTCATGTCTGGTGACTACGGTGGCCAGTGGAAGAGTTTAAACTCAAAAGTGTGTTCCTGGAGCCACTCTGTAGCAGTTTTGGACGCGAGGGGTCTCACATTGTCCTGCTGGAATTGCCCAAATCCGTCTGAACGCACAATGGACATGAATGAATGCAGGTGATCAGACAGGGTGCTTACGCACATGTCACTTGTCAGAGACATATCTCGACGTATCAGGGGTCCCATATCACTCCAACTGCACAGGTCTCACACCATTACAGAGGCTCCACCAGCTTGAACAGTCCGCTGCTGACATGCAGGGTCCATGGATTCCTGAGATTTTCTCCATACCGGAAAACTTCCATCCATTCCATAGAAGCTGAAACGAGACTCCTCCCTCCAGGATACATGTTTCTAGTCATCAACAGTCTAACGTCGGTGTTGACTGGCCCAGGCGAGGTGTAAAATTGTTTGTCGTGCTGTCATCAAGGGTAAACTAGTGGGCCTTCAGGTCCGAAAGACCATATCGATGACGTTTCGTTGAATGGTTCGCACGCTGACACTTGTTGATGGCCCAATATTGAAATCTGCAGCAATTTGCCAAATCGTTGCACTTCTGAACGATTCTCTTCAGTCGTCGTTGGTCTCTATCTTGCAGGATCTCTTACCGGCCACATCGATGTCGAAGATTTGATGTTTTACTGGATTCCTGATATTCGAGGTACACTCGTGAAATGGTCTCACGGGAAAATCCGCACTCCATTGCTAACTCGGAGGTGTTGTGTTCCATCGTTCGTGCGCCGACTATAACACCACGTTCCAACTCACTTAAATCTTGATAACAAGCTCTTGTAGTAGCAGTAAATGCGCCACACACTTGTCTTACATTGGCGTTGCCGACTGCAGCGCAGTATTCTGCCTGTTTACATATCTCTGTATTTAAATACACATGCCTATACCAGTTTCTTTGGAGTTTGAGTGTATAACTAGTGTCATTCACATAAGTGATTATTTTAGGTTGGACTAGCTGACACAGAATGATTAAAAGTGCTTGTTGATCAGTTTATTATTTCATCGTACTTTTACTCTCAGACCAACCTCAAGATATGCATGTCATTAGCTGATTAGCTCCAGTCATTGCATGATATCCCACTAGTTGTTTGGTTTCCTTATAGTGTATTTATTTTATGGCAACTACGATTGCATAAGTTATTTTATTATTTTATCTTATTTTAACTCCCAACTCATTAGCTTTTTAGCTCCAGTTCTTACATGCTGTCTACTCTTGTTGTTTGGCTTCCTTATACCATGCTTGTACATGCAATATCATCGATATGTAAGGACTAAAGAGCTCTTTTTACATTATCGCATTTCATTATTGTATTACATATTGTTCTTGTACTTTTTAGGACTGCAGTAATATGCTGCATACGAATGCTTATTTTTAATGCACGCTAATAATTCCAGGTATGTACTATCTCTTTATCATAAAATTTTTATACTACCTAAATTTTAGTTTTATTATCGAATTGTAGTTATTTGTCATATATTTTCCTGTACAGTCATCTGAAGAAGGGCGCTAGCTACCCGAAACCAATCAAGACATAAAATTTATTTTGTGTTATTGGTTCCTAATTTTTCAACAGTTACTCTTACTGTGGCTGAGTAATGATGAAGTACTAAGTTTTACACATAAAGTTAATAAAATCGCTAATGTTAGTTGTACAAGAGTGTTGATAATTTTATTGGAATCGTCTGTCCATCACGAATTCGAAACTCTATTCAGATATGTCGTTGCTTGTCTGGAATCAGTTTTAATATTTTTCGTTAGTGCTGGAGAGTGGCGCAGTTAGGCCATGTTAGCTTGTCGCTTATAAGGGAACGGTGATACGAAGTATATATTGTCATAGGCAATCAAACTTGCTACCGAGTGGCGGCCCCCATATACTCTCAGCCACGACGCGTCAAACCCACCTAATTTTGCTTCCTCAACAGAGTTCTGCATCTGAAGTTTCTGCTCTCTCGATTTGCTCGGTGCATGGAGTTCCGCGTAAGTCCTTCAGATGTCAATACAGCCGCTTTGGCCCCTCAGAGCAGTTGCATTCGACTGCCATGACACTCGTTCGAGTATCGTACGCTCGAATTGCCAAGCCTTCTACTATAGCTACCCGAGCGCCGCTCAAACGTCCTCTGTTAGATCGTGACGCGTGTAGATGAGATGAAACAGAGTGCGACAGCGAAATTTGATTCGAAAGAACTTATCCTGTGTGTGAAGGTAGAGGTGGTAACAAACATTGAGACAGATTTTCATGACTGACTGATGAGTGTGACGTCTACATGTACTGTGGCAAGTGCTGTATTCTCCTTTCTTGCAGATCAGCTACCACTCATCTGAAGGCACGTGTCTGAAAAACACGACAGATGTGTAAGTTCTGAAGCAGTACCACTTTCAGCGAATACCGTGGTAATTGGGAAAATGAGTAACATTGTGCGCCAGAGAGCTTCGTCCATTTACACTGACATTAACTGTAGGTTTTCGTGCTTATGTCAGTAGTTCTTAAACGTCGGTTCAGAACTGGGACAGACATTTCCAACATTTTACTTCATCTTGTGACAGTACCGGTACCGTAGCACGAAACACTGAAAGAAAACTAATAAAATACGAGCGAGAATGATATCCAACATTATCCACACCAGGGGCGTCGTGGATGTATTGACCTATACATATTGGGAAATGTGTTAGCTATCTGTTGCTGCGCACTTTGCTTATCAGGATTAGGCGCTGTGAAATATGGTACATAGTTACAATTCATTTTTCTAAGAAGAAAATTGTCTGAGAAATTTATTAAGAACAACACCGAGGAAACATTATTGAAGTTTTTAGGAGTATATCCCCAGCTTTTTAATAAGATTCTATTTGTCACTCACAGAGGTGCTAATACATGTAAAGCACTCCAATCCTTTCAGCATTTTGCATGCATTATACACGTTTGGAACACGCTTCCGAATTGGTTAGCACACTGGACTCGCGTTCGGGAGGACGACGGTTCAAACCTTCATCTGGCCATACTGGATTAGGTTTTCCTTCATTTCCCTACATTGTTTAAGGTAAATGCCGGGATGCTTCCTTTGAAAGAGCATGGCCGCTTTTGTTCTCCATCCCTCCTTAATGCGGAATTGTCTCTGTCTCTAATAACCTCTTTCTCGACGGGACGTTAAACACTACTCTCCTCATCCTCCTTGAACACACTTCTCAAACACATGCTGAGTAATTAGTATTTGACATATGTGATCGCATTGGGTTGTATCACAATTTAAGCTGCCAAAGATACTCCTGGTTTCACGAAAGCAGCTTGAAGGAAGAAACGGAGAGTAGGTGGAAAAGCTTGTTTAGAATGTTACAGTCTGAAGTCAAGCAGTACGATAAATCCATGGAAATGCATCTGGAGAAAGCTGTCTCTGAAAATCTTTCTGGTTACGACAACCACACCTCAAAGGATTTCTTGACACTTGAAAGCCACTCATATACGCAATAGGAATGCTGAAAGGCGAGAACTTTCCAGCAGTTCAGATTGTTTTGCAATGCCTGCAGAAACTAAAAAGTCATTGCAATACAGGGCCCGAGGTTAAAGAGATACTACTAAATTACTGTACGACCAGTTTTCATATTCATTACCTGCTGGGAGTCCGGCATTTTAAAATTACATTGAACCGCAAGAGGCCTGTTTCATTGTCACCTGCATTTTAGCAGTACAGTACAACTGTCATATTATCGTCTATTAACTGTAGGTACTGTGAGTGCTGAAAGATAGCCGTCTCCATTTCACAGATGAGAAACATGAAATACAAAAGTTGCATAGAACAGTAACACTCCTGTGGTCGTCCTTAAGATTACTGGAAACGATATCTGTTTCTGACAGAGATGAGACGTTAAATACTGTATGTCAAATGAGTGACGTAGTATCAGTTCCTGGTCAGCTACCGTGGCCCTAATATCTTAATTTGTTTTTGTCATATCTGTAAATACACAAATCGAAAATAAGTTTTGCATCAAACGAGTTCCCAGAACTTCTGAACATAGACGTTGACTGTCGGTATTGCATCACAGACACAGTCCCTTCGATTGATCAGAGATGGCACTAAACCCCCCCAAAGATGTAAACAAACATGCATGAGCAACTCCTATTAGGCGGTGGGGGGGGGGGGGGGTCTGACAGCCGATCATTTCCACTCATTCCACCTGGAGGTTGGTGCACAGCTCATGTTTTCTGTAGTCCAATCATGCCTAGAAGGTCAGTGCCACGGTTCGATCGTTTCCGCATTGTTACTTTGTGCCAGGAAGGGCTCTCAACAAGGGCAGTGTCTCAGAGTGAACCAAAGCGATGTTTTCGTACTTTGAGGAGATACAGAGAGACGGGAATTTTCGATGAAATGCCTCGCTCAGGCAGGGCAAGGGCTACTACAGCAGTGGATGACCCCTACCTACGGATTATGGCTCGGAGGAACCCTGACAAAAACGCCATGTTGAATAATGCTTTTTGTGCAGCCACACGACGTCGTGTTACGACTCAAACTGTGCTCAATAGGCTGCATGATGCGAAACTTCACTCCCATGCTGAATGGACCGCTCAGGATTGTCATCATGTTCTCTTCACAAATAAGTGTCACCTATGCCTTCAACCAGACAATGGTCAGAGATGTGTTTGGGGGCAACGCGGTCAGGTTGAACGCCTTAGACACACTGTCCAGCGAGTGCAGCAAGGTGGAGGTCCCTGCTGTTTTTGGGTGGAATGATGTGGAGCTGACGTACGCTGCTGGTGATCATGGAAGGCGCCATAACGGCTGCACGATACGTGATTGCCATCCTCCGACCGATAATGCCACCATATCCTGCAGTATATTGGCTAGGCATATGTCTTCATGGACGACAATTCTGGGCCCCATCGTGCACATCTTGTGAATGACTTCCTTCAGGATAACGACATTCTTCAACTAGACTGGCCATCATGTTCTCCACACATGAACCCTATCCCACATGCCTCAGATAGATCGAAAAGGTCTGTTTATGGACGACGTGAACCACCAACCAGTCTGGGGAGGAGTGGGGCAATCTGGTCCAACAGTGGCTTGATTAATTTGTGGGTAATGTGCCACGACTAACGCAGGCATGCGTCAATCCAAGATGATGTGCGACTGGGTATTAGAGGTACCAGTGTGTACAGCAATGTGGACCACCTCCTCTGATGGTCTCACTGTATGGCAGTACAACATACAATGTGTGGTTTTTACGAGAAATAAAAAGAGCAGAAATGATGTTTGCGTTGATCTCTTTTCCAGTTTTCTGTACAGGTTCTGGAACTCTTGGAAACGATGTGATGCAAAACTTTTTCTGATGTGTGTGAGAGAAGGTCAGCTGCACTCAATACCGATAAAAATGGAAAGACTGTTTTCAAAATGACTACACTGTGGGCCACATCTCACTCAATTTATCCATGAGGTTGACTTATATTTATCCTCAATGAATAGTGGTAATGACAAAAATCCACTTGATCTTGATTATTCATAGTCTCTTCCTCAAGGTATCAAATTTAGAGAGAATATTTTTTCCCAGTTTCAGTGGTATGTCTAAGAGGGTTCTGGTGCAATAAGCATTTTTGACTCAAATATGCTTTATGTGCATCAAGAATACAGTTAACACAGTTCCACCCAACCAAATAAATATTATTTTCCTTTATACAGAAACTAAATTTTACATAATTAGAGAGGAAAACAAAAATGCCAATCAAAGTTGAAGTATTTTAAAAATTTAGAAAGTATAGCAAAGAAAATCTTCATTTAAATAAAAAATAGAAAATTATTAAGAATCTTATTTGCCTATTTCAGAAAAACGAAATTCACCTGGTCTCATTTAAAAATTTTCATCTCTAATAAATTTTATTCCTCATAAATAATATCCTCCAAACCTAAATTCTGAAATTTAGTTTTTAACAGTAAACATTTTAATCAAAATAAAAAATAAAATTTCATTCTCAATAAACATACTGGAAAACAAATGATGAACAAATGTGAGCTATTTAACAGTTTAGAAAACTATTGAAAATGAAAATTTTGAATTAAGGTATAAAGTTTCAGAAAATTACTGCCATTAAAATGGTTACTCAAACACAGCTAGAGATGTGCTTAAATTTACAACAAAAAATCTTAAAAGAACGTCAATCAGTTGATGTAACAGGAACCTGAAGTACTGCTATAAACTTCAGAAAAAGTCAATTAATTAATATTACTGTTAATCCTGTTTACATTATTAACAAAAAGGATAATTATAATGAATTAACTAAACAGTCTGTAAAAGAACTACATGAAATCTGTAAAGTGAAAAAAAAGAAATATTTGTCTGTAATTAGAAAAACTCAGTCAATGGATCTGAACAAAAAATCTGGAGTAAAAATTCATAATGGTAACGATTTGAATGAAAAATCTTTCAAAGATCTTTATCAAATCTGTAAAACAAAAAATTTATAAAATCATTATAATCTTAAGAAACAACAATTAATCGATGTTGTCAATAGATCTGAGAAAAATATTAATAATCACAATGATAAGGAGAAGTATTTTTAGGAGCTTTTAGTAGATAACTGTCAAGAAATTGAATAAAGTTATATAAAAAATTTACCAGGTTTTAATTTTCTAGATGATGAAAATTTTTTCTAATCAACTAAACGAATTTATAAAAAAGCTTCTGCTTTCACTTCAAGAGTAATAACTTATGGCATTAGTAATACCGATAATACTGAGGAATTGGAAGAATTTATTAATCAAAGTAAAGAAGAAATAATTAAAAAATTAAAAAATATTTTAATCCAAGGTAGAGCAATTAAAGTTAATACAAAATTTTATAGTGATTTTAAGGGACAATGTGAAATACAAGAATTTAAATTTAAAAGATTTAATCATGTTTTATTAAGAACAACTGACTGAGAAGATTATTATTAAAAATCAACAAATGAACTATTAAATGAAATGAAAGAAATGGAATGGAAAAAATCTGGTTGGTGTCTATTTTATATAAATAACTCAGAATTAATATTTTGTAGACACAATCAATTTGCAAAAAGATGTAATTATTGTAATAAACAAAGATCAGATATGTTTTCTTTATGCATTAAAACCACCTTTATATCCTGTAGAACATGATGCAGAAACATTAAATTCCCACATATTGGATTTGAATTACATGAAATTTCTGAAAAGTAAAAATTAATATTTCTCATGCAATTAAATATATTCCAAAATATGATTAGAATTAAAATATTTCAATTAAGTTTTATGCAGATGAAGGCACTCAAGAAGATGAAAGTAAATACCCTCTTACCATACACAAAATTAACAAGAAAAACCTGTTAACTATCTTTTAATTGGAAATGAAAATAATTCATATCTTTGTCAGACAAATGATTTACCTAGATTAAACTAGTAAATAAAAAGCAAATATAATGGATAATTTATCTTGGTCATAGATGATTAAGATATTTTGATTCATAAAAAAATTAAGCACTCAGAAAAATGCTTGTAAAGAGAAAATAGAAGTAAAAGCAGATTGCCTTTTAAAAGTAAAGAAAATAAAATTAAAAAATGTAACTATGCATTAGATGTACAGTTTGTAATTTATGCTGAGATCAAATGTCAATTAAAAGAAATTCAATCTTGTCAAACAAATACTGAAACAACATGTATGAACACATATAAATAACATTTACCAATTTCATTTAGTTATTATGTTCAATATTCTAATGGTGATATAAAATCCTGTTACATATACACGAGAGACACAGCTCAAAATGTTGAAATGTTAAAAGAAGAATCAAGAGAAATTACTAGAATACATACACGAAGTGTTGCAATGAAATTAACTAAAGAAGATGTAATCACTTATAAACATTCAGAACATGTCATATTTGTTTACCAGTATTTGAATACGGAGAAAAGAAGGTAAGATATCACTGCCTTTTAACAGGAAAATATCGAGAAGTTGTAAATGAAAATTGCAATCTTAATTACCAACATTTTAAATTAATTCCATTTGATATTCATAATTAATCAAAATACGATATTCAATTGTTTAATAAAGAATTATCAATTCATAATAAAGGTACTGATGCGGTTTCAAATTATGAACAAGAATATATTTCCCTTACTAAACATGTTGAAGATCGATTGACTTATTTTGGGTACCTTTAAATTTATTGATGAATTAGCTTCTAATCTTACAAAAGAACAACATCCAGAAACAGCACAATATATAAAAGGTAAACAATAATATTCAATAATTAGAATATATGGATTCTGAACAATAATAATAAGAAGAAACTTAATTAGCCAAAAATAATGCTGTAATTGAAGACAGAATGAAGATAAAATATCTAATGAAGGTCATCAAAGTACAAAACTAGTTTGGAAAAATGTATATAAACAGTTGTGACGTATATATAAGATCTTGTTTTCATTTTAGCAGATACTTTCGAAAATTTTTGAAATAATTGTAGTAAATTTTATAAACTAGAACCATCTTGGTATTTCAATGCATTGGATTAGCTTGGGATGGAAGCTTAAAAATGACAAAAGTGGAATTAGATTTATTAAACTATTATGACACGATTTTATTTCTTGAGAATGGAACTCAAGGTGGAATTTCTCAATGTATTAAAAGATTTGCAAAGCAAATAACAAATATACAGAAAATTTTGAAACAACAAAACAACCAAATTATGAACAAAATTTGGATACAAATAATTTATATGGATACCCTGTGTCTCAGTACTAGCTATTAAAAAATTTTTATTCGATGGGCCCAAAATATTTTAATGGCGAAAAAAACTTATGGCATATGGTTACAAATGTGGTTATATTGTCGAAAGAGATTTAGAACATTCAAGAAAATTATATGATTTTCATTAAGATTTACATTTACTGCATCTTTAACACTGTTTCAAGCTCGATTAAAATTAAAGAAAATTAATAGAATCTTATCATTTGAACAATCACAAAAGTTAAAGAAATATATTGATTTTAATAGAGAAATGAGAAAAAAATGCAGCTAAGGATTTCTACAAGTTAATGAATTTTTCAGTGTTCATAAATACTACAGAAAATATTTGAAATAGACAAACTATTAAATGCATAACACATCCAGAGAACAACCTAGCTATGAACCAACTACAGTATTTTCAGAAAATTTAGTGGCAGTTCATATTGAGAAGATTAAAATAATATTTAGTAAAGCAGTTTATACAGTAATGAGGATTTAGAGATTTCGAAAATAGAAATGTTATGAACACTATATATGGAGACAATATTAGTTTAAGTTATATGTGTACTGATTCTTTCCTTTGTGACATAAATGTTGAATATTTCTATGAAAATATAAATTAAAAGCTAAATGAATTTTATACAAATGAGTACTGCAGAGATAATATTTATTGGCTTCAAAAGTAAGCAAGGAAGGTTTAGGGAAAATTAAAGATGAAAACTAGAAATATAATTTTACAGCACATTAGTTTAAGAGTGAAATGTATGCTTAAAATATAGATGATAAAGAATATAAAAAATCTGCAGGAGTTACAAATGCTGTTGTAAAAAATTATTAACTTTTGATATAAATAAAAATAGTCTTAATCACAAAATAAAAAAATATAGAAAGATAAATTTAATTTGGTCATTAAAACTTGATTTGTATGTAGTTGAATATAATATCATTATTATAACTTCTGATGAAGGCTAATGTGTTATATTACCGGATAGAATTAGTACTTTACCAAATACATTTTATCATAAATTAAATACAACTAAAATAACTCATGATAAAATGATTTTTAAAAGAATTAAAATATTTCTATAGAGATTACATAAAAAATTAATAAGGTTTCTATATTTAGTTAATACATAAAAATGTTTAAAGTCTTAATTAATAAAATTAACAAACATAAACATTCAATTTTTACATAATCTCTTTTTTATCTATTTTATATTTTAAAGCAAATTTCCTATCTTTTGAATGTATGTACTATTCATTATGAATATATTCAGACGAATTCATTTCCACATTTTCCAAAAATAAATGGTTCAGTATAGCAATTACTTGCTTTTTCGATCTTTAGAACTTGTTATTTTAATATCATTATGAATTTATGTTCTTGAATGTACAGTGGACAAGACATTTTATTTTTGCTTTCCACTCATAAGGAAAAAATCTTATAAAGTTATTAGATAAAAATGTATTTTTCTACAGAAATGAAGTCGTATAGGGCTATAAAAAATAATAAACTTATTTATAATAACAATGTTTTATAAAGTAAGGAAGATAATAATTATCGTTGATTTAGTGCAAATCAAGATTCCGATATGTTAGGGAATGAATGTCCAGGAAATGTAATTAAAGGACATTTTAAACATGCAAAACATGCAAAAATTTTAATAGCACTGAATTCATGCTACTAATAACATCATCCAAATAAAAAGTTTATTAATGAACCAACTTTTTATCTGTAGTTATGAAATCAATATTGCCTTTGCAGAAAATTTTTAAGGTTGAGTTTATGATGACGTTTTCCCATCTATTTGAAAACACTAAGAATATAAAATGATTGAAAGCATAACTTACGTACAAAATTTGGAAAATATGAAAGATGGAATACAAAAAAAGGATTGAAGGATTAAATACATGCTGTTACAAAGTCATTTGATGTAAAAGTGTATATAACCTATCACCTTCCAAAGCTCTTCAATATCTTAGATTATTATGAACTAAACTATTGCATAACGACATAGCTAATATTGCAAACGTTTCTACAAACTAAATTTGCTAGTACTTTTCCCATGAGTGAATTTTAAAAAACATTCATAAGTATTTTACACTCATCCAGTACATAATTTAACACATCCATTATTTGATTCAATCAAATGAAATTTAAAATCGTCAAATAATATTGACATTAAATAGTTTTTGTTAAACTTATTTGAACATAAAAGTAAACTCTACCTGCTTTCATGAAACAATGATATTTAACATTAAACCAGTGTAGATTTTCAATAACAAACTCAATTTATATATAAATGTAAATTGCTTTAGCTCTATTTACCCAACCATCATGTGAATAATGAAAACCTAACCATTTAACATAAACTTTATTTCCTTTTTTCATTAGAACATCCTGCACGAGGTAATCATCTGGAAAATTCGTTTTCAATAGTTCCTGTTCATATAAATTTGCTCACTGTGTAAATCTATCAAACTAATTGTGATATGATTGGAAAGAGTACCATCTTTAATTACGAAACTTTCTGTTGTCCAATTTGCTGCACAAAAGTTATTCTAAAATTAATTATTTTAGCTTTATCAACAATTTTATATTTAGGTTTAGTATCTAAGAAATTTGTTATGTAAATTGTATCAACAAGGTACTTCGAATTTCTTTATTTACATTTTGGTACCATTTTTATAGCTAAATGTTTAGTGTTATGATATACATCAACTAATTACAAGACTAGGTCAACCCATATACAATTACCTCGAGAGAAAATTTCTTCCACATCTTTTCTTTTTATGTTTTATTAAATAGTTCAACAAGAGTTTATTTTAATTAACTAAAAGTTGAATAAGGATTACTGTCGAATCTTATAATTAATTCTTGAAATTTCCTCAACATTAACTATTTGCCAACTTTTGGTGATCTAGTGGTGAATATTTTTGTAACTGGAACCCCTATCCAATTTTTTAAAAAATATCAGAAATAGCAAAAAAAATGTTTACATTTTTTATTTATTTTAGAAATTATTTTCATCTCTCCAGAATCTATTAGGACTAAATTAGTTTGATATAAATTGTTCCAAAAGAAATCACATTTTTTCTTCTTAAATTATGTCTAATTATTTTATGTGATTTGTTAACGATTTTGTCTACAAATATTTTCTCCTTAACCAACAAACTTTCCAACGTATTTACTCTTTTTGGTTTAACATATTGAACATATCCCATGAATTCCATGTGTTCCATTTTTTGATGTTAGTTAAGCAGGATGAAGTGTTTCAGTAAAATTTTGCACTTCAAAACCACAAATGTGGTTATTGTTCTTCATATATAAAGAATAAAAGGTTTATACACTTATTTTAATTGATTGATTGTAATGCCTTTTTTATCACTACCAAATTTATCATTTAAACAATTAAATTTCAGATCTAATAACTTAAGTTTGTAGGAGATATATTGAAATTCATGTTTAATGAAAACTTGCTTTCACGTTTTTCTTTCTTTCTTTATTTTGTTACATGACACCATTCGTCTTAAATCTGGGAGTATTTTCTGTATTTTTCTTTGTGACCAGGTTGTTTAATTCTTCTATTATAATATAATTAATCAACTGTGATAAAATGCTAGTATATTCAGGTTTTTAACAAGATTTGATAATTCACTTTGCAGATAATGTTTGTTAACTACAACATTTGCATATATAGGATGATTTATATTTGCATCTCTTCTACCTTTAAGGCCAATATACTCTCTAGGCACTTTAAAAAATTTTGTTTCAAATGAATCTACCGACTGTTATATTTTTCATTAACTTTTCGATCTACTGATGATTGTAAACCTTTGATTTCCGATTGAAAGTCTTAAAATTTAGTAATTAAAAACAAATCATTCAGTCATAGTAATATAATAATTTGAAAATGTCTACAAATTATTTCTTCGAAATGTTGTGTTTGCTCATTACTGTAGTATAGATAACTTTTTCCCAAATAGTTAAATAATTATTTTGGAATATTTCTTACAAATGAATGAAAAACAAATTTTATACCTTTGTTATTATTATAACAGATTTAATGGGTTCCAATATGATCAGAAGCATCAAAATTTACTACTCTGCATTCTAATTTTTTGATTCATTAGGTATAAACGCCAAGAAAATATTTAATTTAATATGTTTAACCAATTATTGTATGTGAACATTAAATAAAAGGTTTTAAAATTTTAAATATTTCTTCGCAAATTTTTTACCACTTTTCCTTTCTTTTTGTTTCCAAATTATGTATTTTTTCTACTTATAATTCTTTATTAAAAACACTGTTTGCACTAGATACAGAACCACCAGAAAGTGAACCAAATGTTGCTAAATAAGGTAATGCAGCAAATAGTAATGGAAGATATCCACATTTGTATTGTGTTAGTCGTCAACCTTCTCTCCCTTTTCGTGTATGTTCAATAACTGCTTGCACAACAGCAATAGTTAATGAAAAAAGAAAATTTCCACCAGTATTTATCTCTTCCATAGAATTTGAGTATCAGTTAAAAATATTTCTATAATATTGTGCAACATTGGGTTGTCACTTGATAGCAAAGTATATCCAACTGAAAAGGTACTAATATATACAGATGAAAAAATAATGAACTGTTATAAACGCCATCCATTTGTGTTAAGTTCAAAACCCAATTGAAATTTTCGTTATCCATACATAATATCTTTAACTGTCATTGCATCACTTGGATACATTATTTCTTATTGAGGTTATTCTTATCAACTTCATGCCTTTTTTCGTAATTCTATATTATTCCATTGACAAATATTCTGTTGTTTATATGCTTCAGCTACTGGATTAAATCCTTGAACTCTACCAGCAAATCTTTCTCTTAATTTGGTCTGGACTGCGAAATCTGTAGCCTGCAAGATACATTTAGAATGGAAATTTGTTAATTAAAGTATTTACTAATTATTTTCCATACATTCTATTTTTCAAAAATATGTTTGGCAAATTATTCACAAATCTAATTAAATAACGAATACCTTTCGGATAATAATATCTGTAAATTTGTTTGTTAACATTTGTGTTATAACAACTTTTTCAATATGGTAATTTTTCTATCTGGCTAATTCTTCACCATGTATTACTGTAAATCTGTCAATTAAATCTCATACATCATTCCCACACACATATTCGACTGGTTTTTCTGATTTTTTTCTAAATGATCACCAAATTCTTGTAATGAATCTTTATTTTTTACTCAAACTCTAGGAATATTCTTCAATGATTCCTTTATCAAATAAATATAGTTATTTCTTCTACTTGATTTTATTTGTTTGGGTTACTTCCATTATATACAGCATTTGACTGAATAAAATCTTTGCTTAATTTTGTAAATCATATATTACTCCATCTGTAACTTCATATTATTTTCACCAATTTCTATACTATCACCTTTGAATTCTAGTGGTAATTTAGCAATATATTTATAAGCACCAACAGGTCTTAATCCAAAAATACAATCCTCACTATTATTGATAGTTTCTAAAATAATTTCAGTTCTATATATTGTTCACATCTTTGTTTTTTCTTTTTTCTTTTTCTTAACTTCTATGTTTTATTCAACTGCTTTCAAAACTTTTTCTCCTAACCTGTTTGATATCCTTCTTTTTAAATTTATGATGTTTAGTTCTTGGTCTTTTAGTCCATTTCTTAAACTCTTCTTTGAACTGTTCTTTTACTTTTTTTATTTCCTTTGGCTTCTTTATCAATTTCTGGTTCATATTTTCATGACATTTATTGGGAATAAAAGGATAATATTTTTTTATCTTACATTCAACATTTACATTTATCGTTTACAAAGAAATTATATATTTAACGATTATGTTTAAGGTTTATGATTTACATTTAAACTCAACATTTTTTAGTGAACATTTCTATGTTCAATGCTTTTTGTTTAACATCTAAGAAATTTGTATGTGAGTGTAACATTTTTGTAGACTTTAGTTTTTTATATATTTCATGTTCAACATTTCAAAAGTTCTTAATCTTTTCTCGACATTTTCCTTAATAAATTTTTTGACATGTCTATTGTTATAATACCAGATTTACATTTAGTACAGCATTTGCTTTGTTATTTTTAAATTTATGAAACATTTAATGACTGCTAATAAATATATGATAATTGTGATTTAAATTTGTATCATGTTGTTTAAAAATATTTAAAAAATTTAAAGTATACCAGGTAATTGGTTTGGAGTTATTGAAAATGCTTCACTCTCCCTCTAGTAAAATATTCTGTCGGTGTAGCTTCATTTTGGAGAATGAAGTCATCAAAAATTGAGAGTACATTTTCTTCACATTCATCTAATAAAATAATTTCATTATTATTTTCAATAGAACTAACAATATTTTCGTTAATTTTATCTTCAGTTTCTTCATACCTTTTATCAATTCTTGATATCTTGGTTGATCTAAGCTTCATGAGTACATGATTAATTTTTTTCAGTACAACTACTCTGGTTCCAAAATATAATTATCAATCATTACTGTTGATTTTCCACAACCACTGGGTCCATTGACTACACATCAAATAGAATTGGGTAAAAGTTTACCATGATTGTTTTCTAACTTATTTTCTGGAACTAATATTTTTAGTTCCTAATGTGTCGTATATTTAGATAATTTTTCCTAATTTAAATTAGTCGATTCTTTCAATTTAGTGATAATTCTTCAGTTCTGAAAGAACGATTAACTGTTGAAATAATGAAAAATTATAAAACAAGTTGGTTTTTATTCAACCTTTTTTAACTTAATATTACATCAAAAAATTAATGATTATACCGCTACAATGAAACAATAGAAGTACCTGTTGGAGAATATAGTCAATACAATTTAGAAATATTCATTCATTCAAAGCATCTAAATATTGATATTAAAGATAATAAAATTTTATATAGAAATGTAATTGAAAGTGACAATAATTATAAAAAGATATATTTTTCCGACTAAATAATCAGTTTATTCAAATTAACAAATTGTTGCTAAACGTATTCTTAAAATTATTCCATTTGAATTAATTAATGTAAATTAAAATTTGGAAATGGAATGTTCATTAAACATAAAAGTATCTTTTAGATCAATTGCTTCATACATGCCTAAATATGAATTTAGTGTCATAGTAGCTTATGATCCAAATTATCCTATAAAATTCCTATTACCAATACTATTCAAAATTTAGAAATAACTATAACTGGTAAAAATGATAATTGCTTTGATTTGAATGGCGTTAAAGAGAAAATGATTTTAAAATAGAATTAATGAATTTTCCCATTGAATAAACCATGAAACAAATGAAAGTTATAATTTTGCTCATTTCCTGTTGATGAGAAAATAAAAATAATTTAAATCGTCCTAAAACTGAAACTAATATTAATATTAGAGATGGTTGCATTTATCCCAACTTTATATGACTTTTGTAGTTATTCATACAGATAGAACTAATTTCTCTGCAAATGATGGTAAACAAGTTATTAAACTAATTGGTATTTATATTTTGAAATTGATTGATATTATTATTACTACGAAAGGAAATATTATTTTATCTAGAATTGAACATCCTTTTATTTCTTGTTCATCTATTATTTATTTAATTTCTTCCCTCCATAGGAATGGAGAAATTTAAAGTAATGAAAATGAAGTTCTTTCTCCATCCGAATTATTAGGCAACTTTTTTAAAGATTCTACAGCAATTATGTTCGAAGATGATTTCACTGTTATTTTTACTTGGACTTCGAGAAAAGATCAAGAAGGTACTATTCTCCACTGGACTACAGAGAACGATAAATCTACACTTCTAAAAGAAGGTAAAGTTGTTGCTGAGACTATGAAAATTCGTGTTCCTGTTATTAAATATCAACTAGAATATTAATTTGAATTACAAGAAGACAGATTGAAAAATACAAATATTCCACTTCGCTGGTTTACAGGGAAAAATTTATTTTTAACTAGTTATTACTAATCATTGTAATTCAACAGAATTAGACATACATTAACTTATCTTCATAATTTCCCAAAGTAATCGAAAGAACAATCAATCAATTGATTATTCATTATTTGACCAAATTAAAATACATATTATCTATGATAAAAATGGAACAAATGCAGCTTTCCCACAATATTGATACACCAAACAACTTCTTAAGGGTGTGTGGTTCTTTTACAGATTTTAAAAGAATAACTCAGTTAAATAATGATGTCAATATAGGTCTTTTCAAATTCATTCAATGTTATCCAATCTATGAAATTAAAATGACGAGAAGAATAAATGTTTAAACTACCCATTGACAACAATGAAATTATCTCCATGACAGTATTGCAGGCGAAACTCCTTCATATGTTATTATGTGTAGTGAAGAGATTTCAACTTATGATTTCCAATATAGAATGTACACGGAATGATTTTAATTAAGTATATGAATGAGAAATTTTCAGAAATTAAAAATATTTTAAAACTTTTTGCTCTGTTCCACCCTTTAAAATTTAAATTTTTTTATTCTCATCTTTTTCTGTGTTAATTAAATTGTCCATCGGTGGTAGTACTGAAAATGTATCAACTGAACATAACAATTACAGTAGTGGTTGTTCAGAAGTGTTCACTAAATTATCAGAACTTAAAGAACATAATTACCAAAGCTAAACATATTAGAGATAAAGTTTTATTACTTCTAGGTGAAAAATATAAAATTACTTTTCCAGATCAATATACCAAAATCTTTAAAAATGATTATAATAAATCAGATATTCTTTTAAGTCTACATTTTGTGTATTGAGGAAAAAGGTAAATAAAGATATTGTATTAACATTTCCATATTATTGAATTTGAGTAGATATTGATTTAAATTAAGATTTCCTTGCCATAATTTTCTAAGTTTTCTAAAAAGCTTTTGGATACAGAGAGAAACAGCCAAATTGGATTCTTGGTTTGCATCCTGGAAGTTTGACTTGGAATTGCTTTTTGCACCAGAACTCTCTTACACATACTACTTGTTTCAAATGTGGCTAGTGAAAGAAATTTCTGTTCCACATATGAAATTGTCTCAAATGTGCATAGCAAATTTTTTTCCAAAACGAGTTCATTGATTGCAATTATACAATAAGGGAACAATTTGATAACCATTTTACTCCCTTTAGATATCTAATTTCTTAGGAGATCAAGATCACATATGTACATTTGGAACAATAAAGCAGATGGTGTCATAAATTTTAAAAAAAGTGATGTTTCTTTATGAGACTGACAGAAGTTGCCAGTTACATAACTTTCCAGTGAAATGGTAAACGGTTTCCTAACTTTGTTATTGCAAACTATTTTCTCTTGTGGATCACAATAATGTCGAGAATAGAATATACCACCCATAAATATTCGTCTACAGTGCAACCAAACTGATGTGAGTATAGTTCCATCAACTGTAGGGAATATGCAAGAAGCGACACCAGCCAGCAGACACACAAAGCTGGTAGTGAAATGGTCACATCAGCAGCATGGCGAGCATGCCATATCAGGCGATCTCCACCCACACCACGGCACTTTTTCAACCACAGCCTGCTCGCTTTAAGAATTTGTGTTTGGATAAGCCATGACCAAACGCATTGGCCTTGAGTGAATACAAGCAAGCTAAATGCCCTATTTGCAGACCTCCATTTCTTGCTGGAATTTGCCACCAAATCAATGCACAACTCAGTCTTCCTTTTTCATGACTAATTTAAATGCCAGGTAAGCCACTTGTAGCCTCACACAAGGTTCAAACAAGTCCATAACCAACAAGGGGACTGCGTCTAATCATAATAAGCGATTTTGTCAGAATTTATGGCATATGAAGGACTTGGTCAGGAATGACTCATGTAAGTAGTAGCTGCAAATGTCGAAATGTCTACAAAAAAAGCAATTTTTTTGGAGCAGGTCAGATGAGGCATGAACCATTTGAGTTAACATAGTTTCCATCAGTAGTAGACCAAAGAGAGCTGGTGCATTTTGTTATTGTGTGTTGCCTGCATCAGCAGCAGGAATGAACTCAGAGGCAACCTATAGTCCTCAACTCGTTGACAGGTACTTAAACTATTGTTCTCCTTAGATTGAAAAGTACTGAACCTATTGTTCTGCAGTAAGTTTCCTTCCTTTTGATTGAAAGGCACTTAACCTATTGTTCCCATGCCCCTCCACCAACCCACCACAACTGTCAGGAACCCCCCCTCACTTTAACTAAATTGATCAATTGATTAACCTGTCACATTGTGGTTAACCTCCTCCCCTAACACCTCCCATCTCCTCCACAGAATATGATGGGAACTTCAAATTCCATCACGACAATGCAACACACGACAGATATCTCTACTAACCTGAGAAAATGGTGGGAAAAAGGAGACTTTGTCTACCTCCACTAACCTAAGTCATTCGACCTCCACCTCCTCATAGTAATTGGCTAGAAAAGGAGTCAGCCTGTGCTGGATAGGCTGGACATAAGCCTTTGTTTTCACTCTTTATTTAAACAATTTGAGGCAATACTCCAATCAAGTGTGTTCACCCCAAGGTTCGGAGTCCAACTGACCTAGTACACAATGCTGCCACCAGAGGGTGCTGTCATACATTCCGTGATGTAATCCAAGATGGCGGTCGGTGGTGGAGAGGGAATTCAAGGGTATATTGCTTATTTACAAAAAATCAGTTTGTAGAGGTTGGATTTACCTTGCTCATCATTATCTGCTGTTTGGAAACATGTAGGTGTTGTAAGAAGTAATTACTTGGAGCAAACATGTTGCTTAATCTAATGTTCGGCATTGTACTCTGGATGTCTTAACCTAATGTTTGGCCCTTTGTCGTCTTTTAAGCTTTTGTTGTGTTGTATGGTGTACCTTGTCACCCTCATTTCCTTAAACTATTGTACCGCCTTTGATATCAAATTAAGTAATTACTTACGTCCTCCCACCATTTTCTGGCACACTTTTCAAATTTCACATTCTTTTGAAGGCCACTTCTGGTGATTCATAGTCACGCAGCGCCACAAACTATTGTACAATGTTCTACATAAAAATTATGCAAATTAACCTTCCGTTCAACACTTGACCTCCTTTTCTGCTCCATGTCACCCACTCAAACACACCCTCCTATTTGTACTGCTAACACCACACTGATATAAAAAATTGCGCAAATAAATTAAATCGATGGTCTTCACATGTATAGCATAGTTCTTTTTAATTTGCAGCACCATATTGGTCTGTGAAACCGGTGGAACAGAGTTTAAACAAAAGATCGCTGCCACTCGACACCCAACGCTGACATCGCAGACACCGACATGTCTCCAGGAGTTGGGAAGCACCAGCGGTCCCCGCAGAGTAACGTCATGGCTATCAGCTGCCAAACCATGTGTAGGTGTCAGTTTGGGCCCCGCAAGGATGAGGCTTCTCCTTCATATATTACACCTGAGAAATGCCTGTCAAAACATGTGTTCACCGAGGCACTGTTGCTGGTGCAAAGGCAATAGCTGCAGTGAGGGTCCAGCAAAGAGAGAATAGAGCAATACTTCTACAAATAGCAGAGAGTACATTGTTCCTAATAGTCCTAATAGGACAGGCCATCCCCTACTCAATTTACCAGTCAAACTGCTACTGCTGAAGGAGGGGGAGCACTATCCAGGATTGTTTCCTGCAGATGAGACTTTCAGCAGCAAAATTATTTTGTACGGATCGCTACACTGCATTGATAATTAAACTCCCAGAAGTTGTCTACAGATCACCAAATACATACAAGACTCACAAGAATATTGGGAGCCAGGAACACATTTACCAGTGTAACTACAATTAAATATGAAGATTGTTGCTGTAGTCTGACACTGATCGATGTACAGATAATGTCTCCTCTTGATGTCACTGGTTCTGGAACGAATCTCAGCATCTGCAGTGCACATAGTTTTCCATGTATAAATCTCTCTTATACCCTCACGGTTATCGATGCACTAAATCTATATGTAACTCACGACAAGACACACACTCATTTTCTCTGGTCACGCTACAACATAAGATACAGTAACATTACACTGTAATGTGTAGACATCTTACACAAGCAATGCAGTTATCTTTTATATCTGTACAGCGCCATAAAAATTATGGTATGCCTACACTCACACATGCTACATGTTTCGATTCATCTCAGTCCTAGGGAATTATATGACAAAGTCTTCGAATCAACGCTTCTGGAAGGCGCTGCATCCTTCCAAGATTCTCTCAAACAAGTATTATGAAGGACAGGAATCCGGTACTATGTGATATTGAATACTGCACTCTCAGACATAATGCTCGGAAAGATATCATAGATGCGTGTTGGTGTACTGTAATCAACATCCCTATCAAGATAACAAGAAGGAAAATATGAGGGTACACTTTGGGGTGCCAATTAGGGGCGTATTGTTAAAGCCATATTGACCATCTCGTTTGTACACTATAGCAGCTTCAATTGAACACTTGAACTAGTATATTGTGCAGCTGTTTACGAAAATAATCTATCAGAATTTAAATTCGGATATGCTCGTCAGTGCATTGAAATCACAATTCACCATGTACAATCTATCCTTCCATTACGACTAGACATATGTAATGTTTTTTTTTATGTGAATAGTAGTTTGATTACTTCCCACAAACGTATGTCGGAACATAAGCCATGGTACCTTTACTTTCAAGCAGCAGCATGTGTAACAAGAATTAAACTTTACAAAGAGATGTACAGATAGTCAAACACGGAAAGACTATTAGTCAATTACCCTGTTTTGCCACTGAGTACAAGAGCTGGGATATTAGAGGGTGAAACCGATCTCCAACCTTCAATATATCACTGCATACGATGTCGATGTAGGAAACACACAACTCGTATCTTACTCCACACAAAAATCGCCCCTTTTACAACATTAGTATACCTATCGACCACCAGACAGTCGTACATAGACTGCGAAGACAGACTCCTCACAGCACTAGATATTTTCCTGCAGCCGATGGTCACAAGTCATCCACTCCCAGCACGTGACCAGAGCGCTCTCAGTAGACTGAAGTCTTTCTCAGAACCTTTATACAAATTCGGGTTCGTTTCCCCTCGGCCAAAACGTATTAATGTTTCTGGTCCGGACGTATATGCTTGTTTGCTTGATTTTCTACAACCATCTCCAGACTCTGAGATTAGAATAACACATGTATTTTCGCATGGTTTGATATAATATTATACCATTTTTGCGGTAGTTCTCGACATCAAGCATACAACAATATCCTTCCAATCCCTCGCCAATAATTCCGAAAATATGGACTAGAAAGTATTTCTCTACAATCTCGAAACTTTAACGAGGTGGAGCGTGCTGTAAACCATTGAGTAACTAGTAACTAATCCTGCCTGTGAAGACCTTTATGTGAGAACTCGAAAGAAATAGAGGAAACTGATATTTCCACTCATTAATACCGATGTCGGTGATGGTTCAGATTCCAAACCATCATTATAGTTTACAAAGTCTACTAAGCTGCCTCTCATGTTTAGAGAACCAACAAACATGTCTTGCTCCCGTTTTTCACCTGCTAGATGCACACACCACAATCGATGTTCCCTCAAATTTCCTAACAATCACGAAAGCTATCCAACACGTACTAAGTATTGGTTTGCTATTCGACCATCTAGGTGACAACACGGTTAAGCAGCTACATTACTACACTCCAGTAGGCCTCTCCATTAGGATGGCTCCTAACAGTAATGGGAAACATGAAACATTCCCGCCACAGGCCACTGTTGCTACACGCTAAGCATGCATAGACAGAATCGTCCTAGGAGAAAAACCAGCCTCATATATATTTTATGCCTGTACTTAACGACTAAATGTTAAATTTTCGGTCTCAATTGACCAACATTTGACAACGAGTGAAGTATCGGAAATGTATCCTGCTGACAGCTGTCACTCTGGAAATAGAAACATCACTAGCATTCTTATGACATGACATACTCTTCCCTTCACTATCACAGTACTTCACGTCAAATCGATACCTTCCTTACGTCTGGACTTACATTTCCTTTGTACATGTCAGAACTCAAACACATACTTTATAAGCTGGACGCTCAAGGCGAACCTATCACGCTGCCTCTACTACTAAGTATAATACTTCGTCAATAACTGATTGCTGGCGATACTAAATAATACTGACTAAAAATCAAGAATGGGTGGACATGTCTCGTAAGTTTCTCTTGCGAGTGCTACCACTGTTTCTTAGAAAGAGAGGTGTAACCATCTTACAAACTACTATATGTTAAAAAAACACACACAACCATATTACTGTCACAAGTGGTCTTGGTTCTACAGGGGCACACAAGTATCCATTTTAAGAGCTATACTGGCTTTAATAAATCTGCATATGGGATTATCTACGAATGACGTTTATCACGACAAATACCATGACACTGATTATAGTGCGGTTACACGTCGCAAACGGTGCAACCTTATAATAATATTACCAAATTTTGGAAGTGATTCGGCTAACAAGTGAAACCAGTATTTGCAATTACCCTACACCGCCACCACCAGATATTTTTTTCAGTATTTGTAACATATTCTATCTCGGTGCCATGTCAGAGGCTCTGCGATATATACAATGAGTTATAGGCGATGACTGGTTGAGTAGGATTAGAAAACGTAATACATGGTGTGACGATTGAGGCAGTAAGAAATGTACACTAGCTTTTCAGATCGCTAGTGCCATGCGTTTGGTAGAAATTATGTCAATGATTTGGAATATGGTAGGAGGGAGTTGCAGTAAAAATCTTGAGATCTCTATCGAATGAAGTGTGTGGAGCTTTTATAGTTCATAAATATTCTATAGTGGATGGAACAGAATAAAGATGATCAAATGTTGGGGCGATAAACGTGAATGGGCCCTCAGGACGTGGATCCATAGAACCTGCTTGTAGTTTGGAGAAGCACCCCAATGCAGTAGCAAAATCGACGTCCTTCCCAGTTCCTGTACTGTCTTTTATACTACCTCATGTGGAAGGAGCAGGCTTCGTTTTTGTCGAATGGTCAAAACACAGTTCTGTCACAGTAACTCAGCTTTGCCTGTTTCTACGTGGGTTGCAGAAGGTGGTAGTTATAGCTTTCTCCGACTTTTACTCAGTTCCGACTTACATTGGAATGATTACATGCACAAAGCTGCAGGGACAGTAGCGAAGAGTCTGACGGGTAGTTGCAAGGTGCACAGGGGCTACCTAAACCCATATTGTAATTTTACTGTAGCAGGTAGGTTCGAGTTGGGTGGCTCATTTCGAAATATGAAAGTGCCAGAAATATGATTCACTAGTGCCTGTTATCACTAAAGGCCTTTTCCATAGGATCGAACCCAGGTATGTAGTTGAATGAAAAGACTTCATTCCAATACATAAATATCATTTCTACCGAAAGTGTAGCACTAGAGATGTGAAAAGATAGTGTACATTTCTTACGACCTCACTCATCTCAGCATCTATTACTGTTTGTGATCCTTCTCAATCAGTCATTACCTATAGCTCAGTGGATATATCCCAGAACGTCTGGCATGACATCGTTACAGAATTTGTTACAAATACTGGAGAAATTTCTAGTGGCCGCAGCGACAGGGAGTTGCAAACACTGGTTTCATACCACTCTCGTTAGCCCAATCTCTTTCAAAATTCGGTAATTTAATTATGAGTGTGCACCGTCAGTGATGTGTTGCCACACTGTTGGTCTGATAATATATACACCGGCGATCACCGTCAGTACTCAGTTTCACGGTATTTGTCTTGGAAAAAAACGTCAATTGTAGGGAATGCCAGAGATGGATTTATAAAGTCGATATAGCTTTTAACATGGATACTTGTGTGCACCTGTTGAACCAAGACCGCTTGTGATGGTAATAAGATTGTGTTTTTTTTCTTTGTTTTTTTTTTCAACATTTAGCGTTTTCTAAGACGATTACGCCTCTCTTTCGAAGACATGGGGGTAGCACTCGCAAGAAAAACTTATGAAACATGTCCATCCATCGTTGATTTTCGCATCGACAGCAATCAGATATTGACGAAGTCTTATACTTAGTAGTAGGGGGTGCGTGATAGGTTCGCCTTGAGCATATGGCTTATGAAGTACGTCTTTGTGTTCTGTCATGTACAAAGGAAATGACCATGTCCAGTTGTAAGGAAGGTATGGATTTGACGTGCAGTACTGTGATAGCAAGGAGAAGTGTCTGTCACGTCATTAGAATGGTACCGATATTTCCATTTCCAGAGCCACAGCTGTGAGCAGGGTGTATTTCCGATACTTCTCTCATTGTCAAACGTTGGTCAACTGAGACCGCAATCGTAACATTTAGTTGTAAGTACAGGGATAAAATATGTATGAGGCCGTTTTTTTTTTCAGAGGATGATTTTAGTCTATGCTTGCTTGGCGGGCAGCGTCAGTGACCTATGGCGGGAATGATTCATGTTTCCCATTAACGGTAGGAGCTGTCCGAATGGAAACGCCTGATAGAGTGTAGGAATGTAGCTGACTTAACCATGTTGTACTCTAGACGGCCGAATAGCAACCCCATATTGATTATGTGTTGGATACCTTTTCTGAACGTGTGGAAATTTGAGAAGATTCAATATGGAAGGGTGTTTGTGCTGGACCGTTATGCTCTCCCATGTAAATTGTTCAGTTGACTGGTCCTGCACATTCTGCGCCTTTATTTATTTGAGGAAACATCGATTGTGGTGTGTGCATCTATCAATTGAAAGACAGGAGGAAGACATATTTGCTGGTTCTCTAGACATGAGAGACAGCTTAGCTGACTTGTTAAATTATAGGGATGATTTGAAGTCTGTTATATCACTGACATCGGTATTCACGAGTGGAAATATCAGTTTCCCCTATTTTTTTTCGAGTTCTCGTGTCAAGCTTTTCTCAGGTGGGATCAGTTTCTAGTTACTTAGTGGTTTACAGCACGTTCCACCTAGCTAAATTTTCGGTTTGTAGAGATATATTCTCCATTCTATATCTTCATATATATATATCTTGTGAGAGCGATCAGTAGGATGCTCCTGTGTGCTTCATATTGAGAAGGACTCCTCAAATGGTATTATATTATGACATACCATGGGAAAATACGTGTGTTCTTGTCATCCCAGAGTCTGGAGATGGGTATAGCAAAGCAAGCAAGTCCTTACAAGAAACAGTAATGTGTTCATTCTGATGGAAAATAAGTCCGAATTTGTAAAACAGTTCTGAGAGTGACTTCACTTTGCTGAGGGCGCTCTGGTCACGTGTCAGGAGTTAATGACTTGTAACTGTCTGCTGCGGGAAAATATCTAATGCTGCGAGGAGTAAATACAGGGCTGTCTGTCTTTGCGGTATATGTACGACTGTGGTGGATGGCTATTCGAATGATGTAAAAGGGGCGATTTCTATATGGTGCAGGATACGAATTGTATGTTTACTACATCGACATGGAACGCGGCGATATATTCTGGGTTGGAGATCAGCTTCATGTTCTAATATTCCAGCTCCTGTCTTCAGTTGAAAAACAGTGTAATTGAGTAAGAGTCTTTCCGTATCTGCTGATCTGTAGGACACTTTGCAAGTTTTAATTGTTTGTACACATGCTGCTACTTGAACATAAAGGTACTGTGGCTTATGTTCTGACATAAGTTTGTGGGAAGTAATCAAACTACTATTCACATAAAAAAAACCTTACGCATGTCTAGTCGTAATGGAAGGATAGATTGGGCATGGTTAATTGTGATTTAAATGCACTGAGGAGCATATCCAAACGTAAGTTATGATAGATTCATTTCGTAAACAGCAGCACAATATAGCAATGCAAGTATTCAATTGGACCTGCTATAGTGTACAAACGGGATAGGCCAAATGGCTGTAACAATACGTCACCTCATCAGCACCCCTAAGCATACCCTCGCATTTTCCTTGTTGTTCTGTCAATAGTGATGTTGATTACAGTACATCAACACCCATCCATGAAGCCTTTGAACGCATTACGTCAGTGGGTATAGTATTCATTATCACATAGTGCCGGATGCCTGTCCTTCATAACACTTGTTTGAGAGAATCTTGGCAGGATGCAGCACCTCCCAGAAGCGCTGATTCGAAGACTTTATCAGATACTTCCCTAGGACTTAGGAGAATCGAGACATGTAGCCGGTGTGAGTTTAGGCATACCATAACTTTTCTGAGTGCTGTACAGATATAAAAGATAACTGCACTGTTTTTGTAAACTGTCTACATAATGCAGTGTAATATTACTGTGTCTTATGTTGTGGCGTGACCAGATAAAATGAGTGTGTGTCCTATTTTGAGTTATGTATAGATTCAGTGCATCGATAACCGCGAGGGTATGAGAGCGATTTTTACGTGGAAAATTATGTGCACTATAGATACTGAGATTAGTAACCAGTGCCTTCAAAAAGAGACATTATGTGTATGTCGATCAGTGTCAGACTGCAGCAACAGTCCTAATATTTAATTGTAGTTACACTGGTTAATGTGTTCCTGGCTCCCAGTATTCTTCTAAGTCTTGTATGTATTTGATGATCTGTAGGCAACTTTGGATGTAGCGATTCGTACAAAATAATTTTGCCACTGGAAATATCGTCTGCAGAAAACAATGGTTGGTGGTGTTCCCACACCAGCAGCAGCAGCAGTTTGATGAGTAAATTGAGTGAGAGACAGCCTCTCCTGTTAGGATTGCTAGGAAGAATGCACCCTATGCAATTCTGGGAAGCATTAACATACCTCACTCAGTGATGGACCCGCAGTGCAGCTATGAGTCACCCTGCCAGCAATGGTGCCTATGTGGACATATGTTTTGACAGGTATTTCTGGGGTGTCATGTATGAAAGAGATGCTGCCACCTTGTCCTTGCGGGACCTGATCTGACACCTACGAGTGGTTTGGCAGCTGACACCCGCTTCATCACTTCATAGTACCTCCGGTGCATCCTGAATCCTGGGGACATATGCTGAGTCGGCGGTGTTGGTATCGGGCATCGAGAGGTGGAATTTGTCTTTTAATAGTAATCTGTTGCTGAACTATATCCCATGTATTTCACTGACTAACAAGGTGCTGCGAACTCAAAAAAAAAACTATCCCATACATGTGAAGAAAATCAATTTAATTAATTTGTATAAATTTTTTATATCAACGCGGTGTTAGTGGTACAATAGTTAAGGGGAGGGTGTGTGTGAGTGGGTGACATGGAGCAGAACAGCAAGTTAAGGGTTGAACACTCGGTTAATTTGAAATTTTTTATTTAAAACACAGTACAATAGTTTAAAGAGGTGGTTGACAAAGAAGAATGCGCCAGAAATGGCGTTCAAAAACATGTGGAATTCGAAAAGTGTACCAGAAAATGGTTGGAGTACATAACTAATTAATTAACTTGTAACAAAGGTGGTACAACAGGTTAAGGAAATGGGAGTGACAAAGAAAACCACTTATCAAAACAATAACTTAAGAACGGACAAAGGGCCAAATATTAGGTTAACACCCCCAGAGTACAGTATCGAACATTAGGTTATGCAACATATTTGATCCAATTGATTACTTCTTATAAGACGTACATGTTCCCAAACAGCAGAGAATGATGAGCAAGAGAAATCCAACACCCACAAACTGATTTTTTTAATATAAATAACCAATATACCCTTGAATTTCCTGTTATGAGATCCTTCCTATCCACCACCAGACTACCATCTTGGATTACATTATGGAAGGTATGACAGTGCCCTCTGGTGGCAGTACTGTGTACTGAGTCAGTTGGACTCTGGACCTTGGGGTGAACACACTTGATGGCAGTACTGCCTCTACTTGTTATATAAAGAGTGAAAATAAAGTCTGATGTCCATCTTATCAAGCTCAGGCTGAGTCCTTTCATAGCCAATTTCTAGGAAGAGGATCGCTGAATGACTTACGTTAGTGGAGGTAGCCAAATTGCCCATTTTCCTGCCATTTTCTAAGATTAGTGGAGTGTGCCATGGTGTGTTGCATTGTCCTGATGGAATCTGAACTTCCCATCATTTTCTAGGGTGGAGAGGGGAGGGTAGGGGGCTTACTGCTGGGTGAGAGGTTAATTAATAGATCAGTTTAATTAAGTAGTCAATCAAACTGATAGGAGTGAGAGGGGCTATTCCAATAACTCAAACCAGAAAGTGTACCTGTAGCATTGAGGGAGAGGGGGTTTCCTGAGAGGTATGGGGGTGGAGGGGAGGGGGCATTGGAACAATAGGTTAAGTGCCTATCAATCAAAAGGAAGGATCCTTTTAGCAGAACAAAAGGTAATGTATCTGTCAGTCAAAGGAGAACAGTAGGTTAAGTACCTGTCAATCAAAGGAGGACAATGGGTTTGCATCTGAGCATATACCTGCCCCTGACGTAGGCAACCTGCACTAACAAATTGACCAACTTTCTCTTTGGTCTACTACTTCCATGCACAGGCAGGTGTAGCAAACGGTGTAAAAAATGGTATATTATGAGCGCGTGGACGCGTTCACACGCAGAGAGTTTTTTTCTTTTCCATTTTTACTTTCCTTACGCTGTCGATAAACGGAAAAATTCTCAATATAGTGTACTTATTAATAGTTTCATAAAATGCTTGTCAAGCAAAGGCAAAGGAAAAGTTGTTATGGAAAATAAATTTCCAAGAATGGATTGTATTGACAGCCGTGTATGAGTACTGTGAAGTAACTTTCCGAGAAGGGATTGTAATTAAAGCATACAGTTTCTAAGAAGAGATTGTAATTAAAACGTGTAGGACTTCGAATTCCGATAATTTATATTTAAACCTTCGAGTAGACGACGACAGCTGCTCGCGAGCAATAGATTCCCAACGCAGGTAAACTCGGCCGATCGGCAGTTGGAGACAACGCTAACTACGGCTACGAAGCCCATTCGCCTGCTGGCTGTCAACCAAGTAACGTGGCGTTTCCTAGAATCTTCTGAAAACACAGTGAAGATACTGTAAAAAATACAAGTTGACCTAAATCTCTGATAACGTAAGTGACAATATTGATGTGCTTAGGACATTAGTAGAAGAAGAACTGTAACCACACGTCGATAGCATACACTGCGAAGCGCCGAAGCAACGGATGAAAACGGTGGTAATAAACGGAGAACACGTTCAAACTGGGCATAAAATAAACGAGCAAATAGTGGAAGCGTTATCTGAGTACACGTCTGCGTGCGACGATTAACTGATTTCGTCCAAAGAAGTCGAGGAATGGGGGGAATATGAAGAGTTGGAACGTGGCTGTTTGTCAGTGACTACGAACCGGATGAGAAAACCGTGACAGAAGATTTATATCTCGTTCCACTCGATTACAAGGTAACTGTTCTTAATGTTTCCAAAACACATCAAAAGTGGATTTTTGAAGAGTTTACAAACGAAACGAGCATCTTGATTGAACTATATTAGAGATTTGAAAATTTGGAAAGAACACAATGAGAAAGGAGGAAACGGGAAGGATAACTACGAGTACAAAACAATTGATGTCTGGACATACGATCGCTTCGTAGAAGCGTAGAGTCGTAACCAACATGTCACTGCAAGAAACTTTCAGCACTGGGCACTTGCTGCTGCGAGTCAGTTTCCAGATTTGGTATTCAAAGTGTCGGAAAAGTGGGCCACAGAGTTAAAAAAAATAGAGCAAGAGATTCGTCAAAAGAAAATTACGAAATCTGAGTCCGAAAGATAGACTGCCATTATTAAGGAAACCCTTGCAGTGGCAGAGACGTCTACACTCGAACTATTAAACCAATTAACGACAGCGATTCTATTATCAACACCGATCAAACAGGTAAGTCGAGAATTCTTATTGATCAATATAAACCTAAATACTCATTTTACGACGTGTATGGCAAATTTCTTGCAGCTGTGTATTCTCTTTCCAGGTTGTCAGTACGAATCGATCTATAATCGAACACTGGACCATCGAGGGGCAAAAGTATTCTCGTGAAACGACAGGATATGAACAAAATAACTCGCTCGTATATAATGCAGTATCCATAACTCTTTCTGGTAATCATTACCCTAAGTCCAAATATACGGACAAGAAAATACTGGCTGTCTTGGACCAAGGATTGTAAATGCTGGTGACGACAATACGGCCTAATATACGAAAGTCGTCTTTTCTTCATGAAAATCTGGGAAACTTACAACAACCTAAAACAATTTTTTTTTTGACTGATATAATCCCTTCTTGCAGAATAACAAATTTCTTCTGAGAGTGGCTCTTAGGGAGGTCAAAATAATTCGCAATTATACGATTAGATTTTCGAAAATGATGGAGGATTCCTACTGTGCAGTATTAAAGTGATTACTCCCGAACGCACTCCGCTGGTGCAATCCTGCCATGCCTGTTTTTATGCTCAAGTAAGAAAAGTTTCAAAAGTGCTCTTATCTTACAGAAGAAGAAAAAGTACTCACGTCCCGCGAAGACTGTATCACGGTCGCAGGTTCGAATCCTGCCTCGGGCATGGATGTGTGTGATGTTCGTAGGTTATTTAGGTTTAAGTAGTTCTAAGTTCTAGGGGACTGATGACCACAGATGTTAGGTTCCATGGTGCTCAGAGCCATTTGAAGACTGTATCAAAGACATTTCACTGCAGAGAAAAACTATCCTCGCGAATATTTTGCGAAATGATGGTTTGTCGCCAAACTGTGAGATGCAACGGAACTTTATATGAACGTAAATCAAGTCTGTTCTTCCATAGAAACTTCAAAACAACCATGTAATTCTGAAAATGTGGCATCTGTAACGCGTGCGAGATTCCGAGAAAATTACTGCATCGCCTGGCTGTTTAAGACGTCAATTGCAAGCCAATGAGAGTATCTACACTGTCGGGAAAAAATCGTAACACCAAGAAGGAGTATTATGAAAGTTGGTAGGCGTGTTTCTACATCTGAAATTCAATGTCTATTCAAATTTCGCGCCAGTGGCATAAGACAGCAGCTAGTAGCGCTACTATGAGCATTCACATCAAGTTTGGTTTAAATACACGCTGTAACGGCCGTGAGCGTTAGTTACCTGTGAGACTGGACGTGGTGAGTCGATGTCAGTGAAGAATGACGTTATCAGCACCTCACTGAGTTTGAGTAGGATCGTGTAATAGGGCTTCGAGAAGGTGGATGTCTCTTCTGCGGTATTGCACAAAGACTTGGTAAGAATGTCGCCGCTCTACGTTACTGCCGGCAGCGGTGGTCCCGAGAATGTACATATGGTCTCAAGAAGACCGAATTCCGAACAGCCATCTGGCACTACTGAAAGGGAAGACCATCGCCCTCGGCGAATGGCTCTCGCACATTGTACTGCATCTTCAGTAGCAATTTCAGCCTCAGTGGAAAACCACAGTGAAACAATGAGTTGTTATAAGTCGGTTACTTCAAGAGCAACTAGAGACAGACACCCTGTAGCGTGCATTCCAATGACCCCAAATCACTGCCATTGGTGACGTCAATGTTAACAAGCGAGAGCTTATAGGAGTGCAGTGTGGCGGTCTGATGCGTTTTCTGATGAAAGTTGGTTCTACGTCGATGATAGTGATGGCGCTGTGTTGATTAGAAGCACGCGAGCCGAGGTATTTGCAACCAGGCTTCCTGTGTGCTAGACTCATTGGACATACACCTGGAGTTATGGTCTTGGTTGCGACTTCATATGAGAGCAGGAGCACTCTCGTGATTTTCCCATGCGTCCTGATTGCAAAATTGTACAACAGTTTAGTGATTCGACCTGTCAATCATGAACAGCATCCCAAGGCTGTTTGCCAACAGGGTAACGCTCAGTCACATAACGTTGTTGTAATCCAGCGTGCTGTACAGAGAGTGGACATGTTGCCTTGGTCTGCTCGATTACTATATCTGTCTCCAATCGAACAAGTATGGGACATCATCCACAGCATGCATTAATCGTCCCTGTACTGACTGACCAAGTGTAACAGGCATGGAACTCCATCCCACAAAACTGATATTCATCTATGCAACACAATGCATGCATTTTTGCATGCTGGCATTGAACATACTAGTAGTTATACCGGGTATCCGAGTATGAGCATGTCACTTTTGCAATGGCTTATACTAGTAGTTATACCGGGTATCCGAGTATGAGTATGTCACTTTTGCAATGGCTTATCTCACACATTAACCTGTGATCTTAGTGTTAATCACTTCAATATGTCGGCTACACATACGTATTCCGAAATCTCATTGTTCTACATTTGTTATTTTTTTTTTGTTGTGATTCATTTTCCCCGTCAATGTATTTTTATTTACAGTTCTGATATACGCATTATAATTTATTCGTGGAAATTTATTTTCAAATTCAAAATTTCCTTTCCCTTTCATGAAAATATTTATAAACACTGAATACTGCGCATTATTTCGGTTTGTTTGCAGTACAAGGAACGTAAAAATTGAAAACAAAATCTGCACAGGGGCTCCATCCCACGATCCTCCGCTTACCGTTTTGTACTCTTACCGCTGCGCACTGCGCTGTACGTAACCCACTTTCACCTAAATGGTTCATGTCACGCTCGACCAGCGCCAAAAACATTTGGCCATCTGGAGCTCTCACTTCTGTCATTTACCCTTCTGGCAAAGATCTGCATATACCATAAGTTTGGACGAAATGGGTGATGACGAATAGGCGTAGTTTGCTTGTAAGTAAGATGATGATTATGAGGTACCATACTCCGAGGAGCATAGGGGACGTTGCGGGAAACCCGCACCGCCGTACTAGGCAAGGTCCTAGCGGAGGTGGTTTGCCATTGCCTTCCTCCGACCGTAATGAGGATGAATGATGATGATGATGATGATGATGATGAAGACGACACAACAACATCCAGTCATCTCAAGGCAGGGAAAATCCCTTACCTCACCGGGAATCGAACCCGGGACCCCGAGCTGCGGACTGTAAGTGAGACAGAGCTATGATAATTATAAACATGCTGTAAAATAATAAATTTCACATTAGCCAAAAAACTAACACTTCTCCCTTATTCCATTAACTGGTGTGGCTTATCACGTAATTCATCAGGCAAAATTAGTTATTTCTTCACCTACCGAAACCTAGAAATATTTTTAGTTGATGATACAAAAAATAATTACGTCACATCAGCGGAAATGAAGTCCGTAACGCCATACAACTCTATGATGCAGTTCAAATCAGTATCTTTGTTCTCCACGTAACGCTGATTATCAGTGTCTGTGTTCAGTTACTGGTAACCTTCCAGGTTACAAGTACGCAGAGAAAGGGGTTGTAAATAATTTTCAGCCACAGTACTACCTTCGGAAATTCTTGCGTGTTTCTTCAGTGCAACTTGATGAAATTCACCGTTTATATCACGGTGAGAAAACTTTCTGTAGGGTGAATTTTTGAATTTTGATTTACTGGATGTTTCAGTTGTATAATTATTTATTCGAAGAATACCCTCTTGTACTGAGAGTGTACTGAAAATAGTTTTTAGTACCAGATTTATCAATTAAGTTGTTCCAAAAATGTTCAAATGTGTGTGAAATCATATGGGACTTAACTGCTGTCATCAGTCCTTAAGCTTACACACTACATAACCGAAATTATCCTAAGGACAAACACACACACCCATGCACGAGGGAGGACTCGAACCTCCGCTCGGCTATCAATTGAGTCACACTGATCTTCAGTGAATGAAAAATTGGATGTTTTAGTCGTTTAAATTTTCCAGTTTGAGCAAAGTCACAATTATTACTCATTAGTGTCTGCCGGGAAGAAAAATCTGAGCTCCACGAGCACGTCGACGTTATTACAGGCGTCAGAGGATGCCTGTTTATAAAGAGATAAGGACAGTTGGTATAAGTCTCGACAATGTAAATGTTGGGAATGTAGAAGTTTTGAAAGGACCTGTTACTTTTGTCGGGTGTACTTTGTACCTGACCCTTACTGGAGTTTCTGAGAAGAGTGGTGGAGGATGGTTTACATGTGCAATTGTTCGCTCTACGTCAGCTAACTTGCCTGGTCTGGAGTCTTTCCATCCTCGTGATGCCACAACGCTAGATTACTCTACTTCTGGCAATTAAAAGAATTTTGTTCACAAAATTTCGGGAATGTATATACCACAAAATTCAGTTTTCAGCTTCATCACTACCTCTCTTCCGTATAATTTCATTATACTTAAACATAAAATCCAAATCATCTATACAACAAAGCATTTCAAAATTTGGAGTCCATATTTCTCTCTAGTAGCATTCTGAACAAGCTGATACGAATGGTGTATGGTGTCGGAAGTTTTTATTGAAGACCAATTGTTATAAGAGGTGTATCATAACACTTATATCTTAGATTTTGCTTGCAAGAAATTTATTAAGTTCCTGGGCTTTAAGGAGATGTAATTCACCTTCAGCTTTCATTTTATTCACTCCTTTTTCTTACCCACTGATACGAAGTGCTTATAATCTAATCACACGTTCGCCACATAATTTTCAAGTATCAGATTTTGGGTTTTTTAAAGCCAATATTGTATTCTGAAATAAAACATCTTCTGCACCTGTCAGCATTACAGCTTTCACATTTCTTATACTACACCATTCCACTCTATTGCTATAACTTTTACAGTAGTAAGTTCACAGTTCAAGTAATTTTATTACGATATCCGGTTTCACTAATGCTTGGGGACAGAGTATGTGTCTATATACAAACTTTTGTCCTTTCAGTAGATTTTAACCCTTGCTATTGTGTGTACTCTACCGTCTAATATACCACTCCTACGTTTGTTATCACTATTTTTGTTTACTATAGTTGATCGACCTTCGTTATTCGCATGACTATGATAGCTAGAAATCCAGCGCTTCACGTTTCCTTGAAGGTCACCTACCTTGACAAATTAAATGTAACTTTTTTCTTAAAAAAAAGAGTCCTCTTACCTCTTCTAATCTTTTTCTTTTGTCTCGCGGTATGTGACGACAACTTACATTTCTATTTCTTCTTATTTGGTGAGATTTCTGCTAATCGAGAAGCAGGGGGTCCAACTCAAAAGTATAACAACGTGTAAGCATACATTACATTTACTTTTAATTCCGTTTACACTACCTGACAAAAAAAATTAAGCATTCAGAAAGGGAGAAGACACGATATGTTACTTAACAGTTTGAGATAGTATGTGATCCTATTTTATTGATTACAAAATCGAGACAAATGTATAAAGATGTAGACGGTATGGGCCCATTTACCAGTATGACGTTGCACCTCCTCTGTCCTACATGAATGTACCGATTCCGTTGGGAAGGGTACCATAAAGCCGTTGTATCGTCATATGAGGCACGATGCCCCACAATAGTTTTGTGTGATGTTTACTATCCTGGATACTGACACACCTGGGTGCCCTTCGGACACTCAGGGAATTTGAATCCGGAATTATGTTATATTATCACTATCAGTATAGTCAGCACATGTGAATGCGGGTCGTCTGCTGATGTATGGGTGGGCTGTCTGCAGTGGGTCCTCTGAATGTGGGGATGCAGTTTAGGCAACCATTGAATCAAGTAGAGTGCGACTGCACTGGACCAGAGAGACATAAGTTCCCCGCGTGTTAGCAGGCCCCGTTAGGTTGGCAAACAGCCGCTGTGCAGACTCTGAGTCCTTCCGCCCACCGTGTGTGGATCCCGGACGAAGGGAGACGGTTAGGCATTCCCTGCTCAGACTCTGGTGAGTATAATTGCTCTGCATGATGGCTCTTATATTCATCTTAGCTAGGACATATAGTCAGGTTGCATAAAATTGCAGTTTTTTGATATCACTGATGACGGGCCAGCATTTCATATAACCGTACCATTAAGTAAAGTGAGTTATTTTCATGATCTTATTAAATAAAATATTGTAATAAAAAATTCTTTGTCTCACAGCAACGTCTTATTTCCGTTAAATTTCCAGTTAAGTTATTCAAACTTTCAACTTAAAGTTAACCAATAATCAGAAATTTTGTAGTGATATTTGCTCATGCAAACGGTCGTAGGCGTCTCTCGCAAAAGATACAGGTGCCATTTTCAAGTTGAGGATGCCTCAATAAATTATTAAATTTCCACAGGTATCAAAATTCCAATTTGTGAATAATCAGCGTTGCAAATACTGCGTTGCATATACCGCGTTGCTTGGTGATTTTATTTGTGTGATTTTGGGGGCAATTTTCTTTGTGTCCTAAATTAACGTATTTTGGGGAATTGCAAATTACATTGCGTGTGACAATAAATGTGTTAGGCTGCGTGTGACGACTGTGCTAGGTTGCGCGTAATTATAGCTTGTGCTAGACTACGGAAAATAATTCGTCTTGATTCGTGTAGTCAATGTAGGGAAATTTGTTTTTCCTTAGAGCGAAGCTCTACTAACTACGTATTTCAAGCGAAAGTATGATCCCAGTATACAAAATGAAAACACGTGGTCGCTCGAGGATAAATAGGTCAGGGACAGTGGAAGTTACCACTAATCAGGTAGCCACGGAGAGAGATGAGACAGGCGCGAGTGAGACAAGCAACGGAATTATCCCCGATTTCAGTTGCGCTGTGGCAATGCTGAACTTAGAAAATGTCCAGGCTACCTCACCGACGGGTAGCGGAACTTCGGCCCCAAGCACGAGGGCGGACGAAACCGAGACAATAGTGAGTAGGCAAAGTACGTCGGCTAACACAAATCCGAATAACATGTGGTGGCTGAGTTGGTCAGGATGATAAAAAGAAAGTGTGGCGAAACAGGAAGAAAATAATACGAAATTAAACTCAAAACTCGAGGACTTTATGCGTGAAGTAGATACGGAATTAAACTCAAAACTCGGGGGCATCATGACCGGGGTAAATGCGAGATTTGAAGAAAATAAGGCGCTGCTTAAAGAGGTTCGAAAGGTCGTTCTAAACGAGGTCACCCAAAAATTTGAAGTAGTAGGTAGTAGATTAAGCGCTGTCGAAAAAGAACAGAGAAGAGTTCACGTCGAAATGAGAAAACGTGGAGAAAAATTAGAAAAGGGACAACAAACGTTGACAGGAAGATGTCATAGCGAAAAGAAAAAGGTGATAAAACGGATAAAAGCTGTCGAAGTAAGTGAAGAAAAGGCAGATGCAAACACCAGGGCAATCGTGGAACTTGAGGGAAAAGTAGAAGCGGTAAAAGTGCAAAATAGTGAGGAAATAAAGAAGGTGAAAGAAGAGTTATAAAAACTCGCGGAGAAGGCTGCAGATATTACAATATCGGAGAGAAGCGAGACCGCTTCGTTTCCGAATGCAGTAGATAATGAAGAAAGCAAATAATTAAGGAGATTTGAGGAAGGCCAATGCGAGGTCAACAGGCGACAACGCGATGCTACAAACGCGGTATGCTACCGCGTGGCTCACGTGGAGGATCTTCTCGAGTGCCGAAGCGAAAAGAGAAACCACGTGCCCAAAGGCGCACAAGACAGAAGCGAAGGATGTGATTCCGGACATGAGGAGGACTACGAAGAAACTAGAGAGCTTGGGGATAGTGGGAAATGTCGGGAAGGACACATAAATCCACGCGCCGTTTCGTACAGGAGGGATGCGGAAGGGTTTGACTACAAACACTTTCTCTCTGTGCGAAATTTCGAAGTCTTCCGCAAATCGGTGAACGGGATACACCCACGTGCTTGGCTTGAACAATACCAGTTCTATCTACAACCCAATTGGCCGGATGAATATAAAATAGAATTCATGTGTGGGCATCTCTGGGCCGAATCCGCTGTGCGAATGAGAGCTGCAGCGCGCACGTGCACGACGGTAAGCGAGTTTCAGCGCGAGTTTCTCTCGGTCTATTGGTCCGACGCGGCGCAAGACCGGGTAAAGCGTAAGATAATGATGTTACCAAATTTAAACTAATGTATATTGGTGAGTCGTGCGAAATTGTTCGAGCACATGATGCAGAACAACCAGTTTCTGCACAACCCTCACAGTCCGGGTGAACTGATACGGCTGCGTATATGGAAACCAGCTCAGCTGCGCCATATCGTACAAGCCGGACGATCTAAGGACGATATTGAATCATTTAAACTACTCTTACAGGAGTCAGAGTACGACATCGGCGAGTGGGGACAGGGAAAGGCCCAGTTAGCATGTCTGGAACCGCGCGACCGCTACGGTCGCAGGTTCGAATCCTGCCTCGGGCATGGATGTGTGTGATGTCCTTAGGTTTAAGTAGTTCTACGTTCCTGGGGGACTGATGACCACAGAAGTTAAGTCCCATAGCGCTCAGAGCAATTTGAACAGTTCGCAGAAAGAGACGAAGTACGACAAAAGCGTAAACCGAGTCGCAACCGCAGTAAAACGCGGAGACGTACGGGCCCACGGGTAGGCAAGTACTCAGACACTAATTACCCACTGTATAAAGGTAATTGGGGAAACGAAAACATGTGTGGTAAATATACAAACGAATGGCGTAATGGCAATAACGACGCGCGTGATTACCGCAACAGAGAAAAGTACGATCACGGTAACCGGCCGAGCTCATCACGAAATGGCGGTGAAAAATACGGGCTGGCGCATAAGAAAAGGGACACTATTCCTGGTGATGTGGATAACAGACCGGTTGATCTGTGAAAAAACCCACCGTTAATGGAGGGAAAACAACAGTTATGACCAATGGAGATCGAGGGAGACGGTATTAACCCATACCCAATGACGGAAAGTTGCAAAGTACGTTACATAGGTCAGGAAGATATTAGGGAAACACTACTTCAGGAACAAACGGATAACAGAGTTTCAGCCCTTATTCTGGTGATTGCCATCTCAGTGAAAGGGGTACCTCTGCACTGTGTAATCGACATCGGGGGTCCGATCTCTATTATTACTAAGGCTGCATTCCGAAAATGCGGGGAGACGGAAGCTTGGCCTACATTGCCGTTGCGAGGGACGAAGGTGAAAGGGGCAATATATGGTAAAAGTGTAGAAGTCAAGTGGCAGACTAGGATAATGTTCAAATGCCAGGGTGCGGAGTTCGAGAAAGATTTCTTCATTGTGCCCTTAACGAACAATGAAGTAATTTTAGGGGTGGACTTCATGGACGCTCACCAGGCTATTGTAGACATGGATGCAGGTAGCATGTCACTAAACAGAGAGGGGAACCCCGTTGAATTGAAGTTCGATAATTGGCTCATAAGGGATGAGTCTGAAGCCAGCTGCCTACAAAAATCTCACTTATCCGGGAGTGCTCCAGGAACTGGAGACTCTCGTAAACTGCATCAGTGGAGTGAGCCTACTGCTATCCGTGCACGGAAGGGATGGAGTTTTCAGAAAAATAATCGACTAAAGCATGCACGGCGAAGGAGACATGACAGAGGACGCCCTTTTAGGATTGCTAGAGGTTTTAAGAAATCACGATAGATTATTTTCGGACGATAACGGTTGCGATAAAAGGCTTTGAATACAAGTTCCAAGTAGGGGAACAAAAAAAAGTTTTTTTCGTTAGGCCGTACCCCATTCCATTAGCACATAAAGAAAAAGTGAAGGCAGAGGTCAAGAAGATGCTCGAACAGGACGTAATTGAACACGCCGTGAGTTCGTACAACTCGCCGCTTTTAGTGGTATCGAAAAAGGATTAATCACTGAGATTGGTGCTGGAATCTCGGCAAATCAACACGGTTATTAAAGCAGAAACAGACAGACCGGAGAGCATGGAAGAATTATTGCAACGTTTCCATGGAATGAAGGTATTAACGTCCATTGATATGAGAGCCTGTTACTGGCAAATCGTGTTGCATCTAGAGTGTAGGCAGTATACCGCATTTTTGTGTTATCGGAACTGCTACCAACTTAAACGGCTTCCGTTCGGACTTAGTGTTTCCGCGGCAGCGTTCATGCGAGACCTGAACAGCATCCTCCCTGAGTACCTACGTGAGAGAATTACATTATACATTGAAGATGTGCTGATAGCAGAAAAATGCTGGGAAGAACACAATGAGGTGTTGAACCGATTTATTAGACGCCTTTGAACGAGGTGGTATAACAGTGACCCTTGATAAATCTCACTTTGGGCGTAAGAGAATTCAGTTTCTAGGTCACATAGTATCGGTGGACGGGATACAAACCGATCCCGAGAGAATTAAAGCGAGTGCCAAATTTCCAAGGCCAACAACGAAGAGGCAACTAAGAGGATTCTTAGGGGCCGCAAATTTTATCAAGGAATTTGTGAATTTAAGCGTGCTGGCCACACAACGTCTCTGCGCGCTAACAAGAAAGAATACGATTTGGTATTGGGATGCTCAAGCACAGGAAGAATTCGATAGGTTGAAGGAGGCATTAGTAAATGCACCTATTCTCGCACACCCAGACTTGAGTCGCGATTTCTACCTCATGATGAACAATTGGACGAACGGCATTCGTGTGGTTCTGTTTCAAGGAGAACACGCTAACGATTCGTCGACCTAGAAGCCCGTTTCATTCGCGATTAGAGTGCTATTGCGAGCAGAAAGAAACTACGCGGTCACGGAACTCGAGGCCCTGGCGGTTGTCTGGGCGTTCAGTAAATCTGGATACTTTTTATACGGAAGGAACACGAAAGTATTTACCGACCATCGGGCACTACAATTCCTGATGTCGGCAAAGTTGGCCCACGGCAGGTTGTCTCGCTGGGCGCTTTAGCTACAAGAATACAATTTTACAATCGAGTATACACCAGGGGAAAAGAACCTGATTGCAAACGATCTCTCTCGGGCTCCTGTAGGCCTAAGAAACGGAGTAGACGGTGAACCGGGTGAAAACAATTTCAGCATTTTGTACTTGAAAAATGTCACCTTCGAAAACTTTGTGACAATGTCAGTAAAGAATGTCGGCCGCAAACAAGATAGGGATCCCATACTCAAAGAAGTGAAGGAAAAGTGGAGGGACAGAAATCAAGCAGCAATCCGACAATATTGCAGGGTAGAAAACGGGATTCTTTTCCGGAAACGGAGAATAGAAGACCCGCGATGGTTAGTGCTATTACCTGTTGAAATGGTCAATAAACTAGTGTGGTACACCCACCTAAGCTATGGACACTTCGGGGCACGGAAGAGCTTTCAGAAGCTACGCGAGGCGTGCTATTTTAATAATATGCTAAAAAGAATACAACGGTTGATCAGAGTGTGCAAGCCGTGTCGAAGGACCAAGCCACCCACCACATTTTCCGCCTCTCCGATGCACCCCATAATTCAAAACAGGTTGCGAGAAGTCGCTGCGGTGGACTTGTTCTCTTAGCTGTGGAACTAATATCAAAATTTGTCTGCTTTACTCCGCTGAGGAAAGCAACGGGGAAAACGGTGGCGGCGGCACTTGTAAACGATTTCGTGCGGGAGGTCGGGCCGGTCAAACGATAATCTCGGATAACGGGCCGCAATTCCGGTCTCAACATTGGCTGTAGATGTTAAAGCGGAGAAAAATGAAAGCGAACTTTATCTCGTTGTTCCACCCATCGTCTAACCCCACAGAACGCGTCATGAAAGAGTTAGGGTGGCTGTGTAGGCTGTGCTGTTACCGCAAGCACAATATGTGGGACGTGCATCTAAAGGCATTCCAAGAAATTCTGAACGAGCATTCTCCGGCGGTATTCCATAAGGTTACCGCCCTTCGATTGTGCAGTCCCCGCACTAATCGCAACACTACGGTTTCAGGTGCGAGCCAGCCAGCCAGCCAGCCAGCCAGCCAGCCAGCCAGCCAGCCGCAGCAGTAGTGGCAGTAGCAGCGGTCCCGACCAGCATCGCGGTCCAGCCTGTAGCAGCCAGCCACCCCTCCGGCAGCAGCAGTCCGGCCAGCCAACCAGCCAGCCAGCCAGCCAGCCAGCCAGCCCGACCTCCAGCAGCAGCAGCAGCCCCGGCCCTGTCCGCGGTAGCGGCGCCAGCTGCGGCATTCCCGCCAGTCGGTGTCAGCTTCAGCTTCCGCGCCGGCAGCGTGGGACTTTGGTTGTCGTCCGTCTTCGTCTTCGTCCGTCTTCGTCTTCGTCCGTCTTCGTCTTCGTCCGTCTTCGTCTTCGTCCGTCCCCAGTTTTCTTCTTCTTCCTCTTCTTCTTCTTCCCCTTTCCATTTTGTTCTGTGTACTTTTCTATATCCTTGTCATCATGTCAGCTCCCATCACCACTACGACCACTACCACCACAGCCATAGTCTACACGTCCCCCTCTGCCGCCACCACCACCGTTACATGGTGTGCCCAGTCACCCCCTCCCTTTCCATCCCTCCTCTTCTCACTCTCCCTTCGCCTTCGCTCTTTGTCGCCCCCTCTCCAGCTTCTTCCTCCCACTCCTTTCCCTCTGATCCTTCCCCCCCCCCCCCCTCGCCCAGCCTGTTACTGCGGCTCCAGCTACGGTGGTGGCCCGTCAGGCCACTACCCACGCCCAACTCTCCCATCACCTTCGCCGTCACCGCCACCGCCGTCGCCTTCACAGTCACCATCTCCGGCGCCATCTGCTGCGTCCACGCCGGGACCTGCCCGTTCCCGCCACCTCCCTATAGGTCCTATCCCTCATGTCACCACCCACCCTTCTGCCGCCGTTAAACGCCCTAGTGGCACCGCCACCTCCTCTGCACCCAAAAAGGCCCCGCCCCGTCCTCCTTCCCCCCTCCCAGGATGCCATGGATGTCGCCCCACCTGCCCCTGCTCCCTCCGCTTCCTCCTCCTCCCTCCCTTCTTTATACAAATACCTCCTCTCTCGTCTCGATCCTTCCCTTCTCGAGGCCCAGAATCTCTCCCTCCTCCTCCGTCAACACGTCCCTGGTGCCCACGTCTCTCTCCTCACTCCCAGACGGGATTCCGTTCTCATCTCCTCCCCCAGCCCTACCCTCCATACTGACATCCTCTCCCGCCTCCCCATCACCTGTTTTGGCCCCAACGCTTCCCTCACCCCTGCTCCTTCTCCATCCCCCAACCGGCAACCCCAACCCCCACATCGCCCGCCGACCCTCACCGCTGTGATCAGTCGGCTCAGTCTGACGATCACGGAGGAGGAGGTGTTGGCGGAGCTCAAGGTGAATCCCACACTGGAGGTGCGGGCGGTCCGCCGCAATTTCAACTCGTCCAGCCCCACCCGCCTTATGCGGGTTTTCTCTCAGGACACCCCTCCATTGACCGTCTATTGAAGGAGGGTGCCCTCCTCTTCCACCAGGGCTATAAGGTCGACCCCTCCCATTCTCCTCCTCAATCCCTGCTCTGCCAGAGGTGTCTGCAGTATAACTCACACCCAACAGCTGAGTGCCGCGAGGCCCCCACCTGCCCCCATTGTAAACAAACGCACTTCCTCCGGCAGTGTCCTAACCTACAATCCCCTCCCTCCTGCAATACCTGCAACCTCCCCCATCCCACCTACTCCCAAAAGTGTAAAGCCTGACCCCCTCCAACCACTCCTGAACTCACCGTACCTGTCCGTCCTCTGGACGCTCCCACCCCTCCTGGCAATTTCCTTCGTCCCCAGCCCCACCGCTGAGGACATCATCAGGTTCCTCACCATTGTCTTACAAAACGTCCACCCTTTCCAGCGCCCTCACACCCTTCAACAGGTCTCCCTCGCTGCCCGTTCCATTTTCCACTTGAAAATGTATGCCACCTACTCCAGGCCCATTTCACCTTCTCCCGTCTTGACACCCTTGTCTAAATCCCTGTCATGGCGCGACAGCACCGTATCCTTTTCAACAACATCCGCTCCCTTCCCGCCAACAAGAACCTCTTCCTGCACACCCTTCCCACCCACCGTGTGGATGCCTTCCTCCTCAATGAAACTTTCCTCCAACCCCACCATACCGTCCACACGCCAACCTACCTCCTTCACCGCTCCAATAATCCCCTCCCGATTGCGCGTGGCGGAGTTCCATTGGTCACCACCGCCAGATCCCAGTAAGGCTCCAACCTCTCCTTCCTGACCCCACCGAATACCTGATCCTTAGTCTCTTCTTCCCTGGTCTTACCGTCACCTGCGCCACCATCTATGTCCGCCCTAACGTCCCTATTCCCTTCGACTTCCTCTCCCACTTTGACCGTACCTTCTCCTCCTACGTGATCGCCTCCGACGTCAACATACATAGTCGTTCCGCCACCCAGTTACGGCGGTGGCATCGGTTCCTCTCCTCCCTTCAAGCGGACCTCATCCCCATCCCCCAGCACACCCGTCCCGAATCCAACTCCACTCCCGATGTTATCCTTTCCTCCCCTAACCTCCTTGGCCGCATAACGGTGGATGTCCTTGAACCTATTGGTAGCGACCATCTCCCTGTCCTCCTCACCGTTTCCGACGGTCGCCACCCCCGCCCCAACCCTCGTAATGACCCTCCCCCAAAGTATATCCATGACTATTCCCATGCCAACTGGAACACCTACCGGGATACCCTCGCCACCCAGGTCGATAGCCACCCCTTCACCTACCGCCACCCTGACAATGTAGCCCATGCCGCCTCCTTTCTCCAGCAGACCTTGTCTGAGGCCGTGGAGGCCCACGTCCCAACTATCGCTATCCACCCCCACCGTCCTACCTTACCCCCATAGGCCGTCCTCCTCCTTCGTGAATCCCATAGTCTCTACCGTGCCTTCCTCCACACGCGTGACCTGGACACACTCCGACGCCACCGGCAACTCCAGCGACACACTCGTAATTTGCTCATGGCCAAGAAACGCCGGGACTGGCGACAGACATGCACCCATTTGAATGCCACCCTACCTATCAACTCGTCCAAGTTCTGGTCAGCCTTCCGTCGCCTTACCGGAACTAAACCCTCCCCCTACTATCCTCTCCTCCATGATGATCACCCATTCCCTGACACCCTTAGTAAGGCCAATCACTTTGCCTCCTACCTCTCCGATGTCTTTTCCATCCCTGACGATCCCCAGTTCGATTACTCCCTCTTCCCGGATGTCTGTGATCGAACTGACACCTCTGTCCCTCACCTAGCGCCTGTTTCAAGTATTTGGTCAACATTGCACACACAGAACTCAATGCCCCTATCACTACACGGGATCTCATTGCTACACTCCACACCAAACGCAACACCGCTCCTGGTCACGATCGTGTCACCTACCGTCACCTTCGTGAAGCTCCTGTCTCTTTCCTCTCCACCCTGGCCAGGCTCTACAATGTAGTCTTGTCCACCGCTTACTACCCCAACCTGTGGAAAACCTCACATATCCTGATGTTCCTTAACCCTGGTAAACCGCCATCCGAAGTCTCCTCCTACCATCCCATCAGCCTTACCTCAGTTGTCAGCAAGGTCCTGGAATCTATCCTCACCCGCCACATCCACCAGCATCTCTGCCAGCACCACCTCCTTCCCATCACCCAGTGTGGCTTTCGGCCATCCTTTTCTTCCGATGACCTTCTCCTTCACCTCACTCATCTCCTTTCTGAACAGCTTAATTCCCGTCGCTCTGCAATCTTCCTCTCCCTGGACCTCGAACGTGCTTATGACCGCGTATGGCATTCCGGTCTCCTCTTCAAGCTCCAAACCTTCGCCCTTCCCATTAATTACGTCCTTCTGATCGGCTCCTTTCTCTCCCACCGTCCTTCCTACGTCACCATCCATAACACAGATTCCTACACCTTTTTTCTCTGCACCGGTGTGCCCCAAGGCTCCGTCCTCTCCCCCCTTCTGTACCTTTTGTATACGGCGGACATGCAGCCACCGTCACCCCCCGTCCACCTTCTCCAGTTTGCCGATGACACCGCCTTCCTTGCCCTTGCCCCCACCTTGCAGCGCTCCCAACACCTTCTCCAATCCCATCTTGACCGGTTCACCTCTTGGTGCAACCAGTGGTTGCTCAAGGTCAATCCCTCCAAAACCCAGGCGATCATTGTAGGCAAAACCACCCCTTCCTTCCGCCTCCTTCATTTCTATCTCACTGTCTATGGCCGTCCTATCGCCCTCACCCTCACCCTCAAATACCTTGGTGTCACCCTCGACCGTCGACTCTCCTGGACCCCACATCTCCGGACAATCCAAGCCATGGCACGTTCCCGTCTCCATCTCATCAAGCTCCTTGCCGGTCGTACGTGGGGTCTAGACCCCCCCACCATACTCCACACCTATAAATCCCTCATCCGCCCTATCCTTTGCTGCGCCCATCCGGCCTGGATCTCTGCCCCTGCTACCTTTTACAAATCCCTCCAACTCCTTGAACGCCATGCTCTCCGCCTCGCCTATCGCATCCGTCTGCCCTCCCCAACGCGGATCCTGTATGATCTCGTTCCATTCCCCCACCTCCTCCTTTTCCTTGAGAGGCTAAGGATCCAGTACACATCACGCAAACTCGATCCTCCTCACCCGCTTGTCTCGCCCATCCTCTCCCGCCCCCGCCCGCTGCCGCGCCTGTATTCCCACGTCCCATCCGGTCACCATCTCTCTACCCTCCTTACCCTCTCCCAAGGTGGCTTCCGCCAGATCCCCCTCCATGATGATGACCTCCTTCCCACCATATACCCCTCCTACCAACTTTGATCCTCCTTCTCTCTTCCTGTCTCTGTTCCTTTGGGCATCCTCCCTCCCTCATTCCTTTCTCCCCAATCCTCCCCCGGGCTTCCCCTCCCCTGTCCCTCTACTCCTCCTCCCATGTCCTTAGCCATTGGTGTCTTTGTGAAAGTAGCTTGAAATGAATAGCTATGCATGCGAAAAATGCTATGTCACCAGGAATGCTTTCTGCGTAGTTAGTCAAGATTTCCTGTGTGTGTTGCGCATCTGCATAAAAGAATGTGAAATTTGAGGCGTGAATGACATAAGAGTGTAAAGAATCGAGTGGGTTCTTCTCATACTCGATATTCTAGCTTCCTAATCAATGTTGACGCACAAAGCATCGATAAACGATTCATTGAATTAATGTTAAATTTGTTTCTTATTTACCATTAAGTAAAAATACTACAAGTGTTGTAAAAAATAGTCACTGTTCTAAAGCTATTGAGGGAATGATTATAAAATCAGACTATTGTAAATTAGTGATAAAGTATTTGTCTACATAGCCGGCTGAAACACAAACCATGGTAATACAATTTGAAAGTTAACGCCCATAAGGCATAATATGAAGAATCTTTAAGAAGAGATAAATGTTAGAAAATTATTATGAAGGGTGTATTGAAAACAGTGTTCCCCTGAGCACAGATTCCCGGCAAGAAGCACTAGCAGATGGGAAAAGTGGAGGCCACAGGGGAAGGCGGTTAGCGGTTGACGATGGGGCGAGCGTGACGCGTCTGGAATTCCCTGACTGACGGACGCTGCTCGCGACGCCGGAGGCGACATCTACATCTACATTTATACTCCGCAAGCCACCCAGCGGTGTGTGGCGGAGGGCAATTTACGTGCCACTGTCATTATCTCCCTTTTCTGTCCCAGTCGCGTATGGTTCGCCGGAAGAACGACTGTCTGAAAGCCTCCGTGCGCCCTCGAATCTGTCTAATTTTACATTCCTGATCTCCAAGGGAGGTATAAGTAGGGGGAAGCAACATATTCGATACCTCATCCAGAAACGCATCCTCTCGAAATCTGGCGAGCAAGCTACACGGTGATGCAGAGCGCCTCTCTTGCAGAGTCTGCCACTTGAGTTTACTAAAAATCTCCGTAACGCTATCACGGTTACCAAATAACCCTGTGACGAAACGCGCTGCTCTTCTTTGGATCTTCTCTATCTCCTCCGTCAACCGGATGTGGTACGGATCCCACACTGATGAGCAATACTCAAGTATAGGTCGAACGAGTGTTTCGTAAGTCACCTCCTTTCTTGATGGACTACATTTTCTAAGGACTATCCCAATGAATCTCAACGTGGTACCTGTCTTCCTGTTGCTGTTGTGGTCTTCAGTCCTGAGACTGGTTTCATGCACCTCTCCATGCTACTCTATCCTGTGCAAGCTCCTTCATCTCCCAGTACCTACTTGCAGCCTACATCCTTATGAATCTGCTTAGTGTATTCATCTCTTGATCTCACTCTACGATTTTTACCCTCCACGCTGCACTCCAGTACTAAATTGGTGATCCCTTGATGCCTCAGAACATGTCCTACCAACCGATCCCTTCATCTCGTCAAGTTGTGCCAAAAACTTCTCTTCTCCCCAATCCTATTCAATACCTCCTAATTAGTTATGTGATCTACCCATCTAATCTTCAGCATTCAACTGTAGCACCACATTTTGAAAGATTCTATTCTCTTCTTATCTAAACTATTTATCGTCCATGTTTCACTTCCATACATGGCTACACTCAATACAAATACTTTAAGAAACGACTTCCTGGCACTTAAATCTATACTCGATGTTAACAAATTTCTCTTCTTCAGAAACGCTTTCCTTGCCATTGCCAGTCTACATTTTATATCCTCTCTACTTCGACCATCATCAGTTATTTTGCTCCCCAAATAGCAAAACTCCTTTACTACTTTAAGTGTCTCATTTCCTAATCTAATTCCCTCAGCATCACCCGACTTAATTCGACTACATTCCATTATCCTCGTTTTGCTTATGTTTATCTTATATCCTCCTTTCAAGACGCTATCCAATCCATTCAACTGCTCTTCCAAGTCCTTTGCTGTCTCTGACAGAATTACAATGTCATCGGCGAACCTCAAAGTTTTTATTTCTTCTCCATGGATTTTAATACCTACTCCGAATTTTTCCTTTGTTTCCTTTACTGCTTGCTCAGTATACAGATTGAAAAACATCGGGGAAAGGCTACAACCCTGTCCTACTCCCTTCCCAACAACTGCTTCCCTTTCATGTCCCTCGACTCTTATAACTGCCATCTGGTTTCTGTACAAATTGTAAATAGCCTTTCGCTCCCTGTATTTTACCACTGCCACCTTCAGAATTTGAAAGAGAGTATTCCAGTCAACACTGTCCAAAGCTTTCTCTAAGTCTACAAATGCTAGAAACGTAGGTTTGCCTTTCCTTAATCTTTCTTCTAAGATAATTCTTAACGTCAGTGTTGCCTCACGTGTTCCAGTATTTCTACCGAAACTGATTGTTCGGTAATTTTCACATCTGTCAACACCTGCTTTCTTTGGGATTGGGATTATTATATTCTTCTTGAAGTCTGAGGGTATTTCGCCTGTTTCATACACCTTGCTCACCATATGGTAGAGTTTGGTCAGGACTGGCTCTCCCAGGGCTGTCAGTAGTTCTAATGGAATGTTGTCCACTCCCGGGGCCTTGTTTCGACTTAGGTCTTTCAGTGCTCTGTCAGAATCTTCACGCAGTATCGTATCTCCCATTTCATCTTCATCTACATCCTCTTCCATATCCATAATATTGTCCTCAAGTACATCGCCCTTGTATACCTGTACACCCTCTGTATACTCCTTCCACCTTTCTGCTTTCCCTTCTTTGCTTACAACTGGGTTTCCATCTGAGCTCTTGAGGTTCATACAAGTGGTTCTCTTATCCCTAAAGGTCTCTTTAATTTTCCTGTAGGCAGTATCTATGTTACCCCTAGTGAGATAAGCCTCTACATCCTTACATATGTCCTCTAGCCATCCCTGCTTAGCCATTTTGCACTTCCTGTCGATCTCATTTTTGAGACGTTTCATTTCCTTTTTGCCTACTACATTTACTGCATTTTTATATTTTCTCCATTCATCAATGAAATTCAATATTAATTCTGTTACCCAAGGATTTCTACTAGCCCTCGTCATTTTACCTACTTGATCCTCTGGTGCCTTCACTACTTCATCCCTCAAAGCTACCCATTCTTCTTCTACTGTATTTATTTCCCCCATTCCTGTCAATTGTTCCCTTATGCTGTCCCTGAAACTCTGTACAACCTCTGGTTCTTCCAGTTTATCCAGGCCCCATCTCCTTAAATTCCCCCATTTTTGCAGTTTCTTCAGTTTTAATCTGCCCCTGGAAATGTCTTACAATTTAAAACCTTGTTCCTAAATCTCTGTCTTACCATTATATAATCTGTCTGATACCTTCTAGTATCTCCAGGATTCTTCCATGTATACAACCATCTTTCATGATTCTTAATCCAAGTATTAGCTATGATTAAGTTATGCTCTGTGCAAAATTCTACCAGGCGGCTTCCTCTTTCATTTCTTAGCCCCAATCCATATTCACCTACTACGTTTCCTTCTCTCCCTTTTCCTACTACCGAATTCCAGTCACCCATGACTATTAAATTTTCGTCACCCTTCACTATCTGAATAATTTCTTTTATTTCATCATACATTTCTTCAATTTCTTCATCATCTGCAGAGCTAGTTGGCATATAAACTTGTACTACTGTAGTAGGGGTGGGCTTCGTATCTATCTTGGCCACAATAATGCATTCACTATGCTGTTTGTAGTAACTTACCCGCATTCATATTTTCCTATTCATTATTAAACCTATTCCTGCATTACCCCTATTTGATTTTGTGTTTATAACCCTGTAGTCACCTGACCAGAAGTCTTGTTCCTCGTGCCACCGAACTTCACTTATTCCCACTATATCTAACTTTAACCTATCCATTTCCCTTTTTAAATTTTCTAACCTACCTGCCCGATTAAGTGAACTGACATTCCACGCTCCGATCCGTAGAACCCCAGTTTTCTTTCTCCTGATAACGACATCATCTTGAGTAGTCCCCGCCCGGAGATCGGAATGGGAGACTACTTTACCTCCGGAATATTTTACCTAAGAGGACGCCATCATCATTTAATCATACAGTAAAGCTGCATGCCCTCGGGAAAAATTGCGGCCGTAGTTTCCCCTTGCTTTCAGCCCTTCTCAGTACAAGCACAGCAAGGCCATTTTGATTATTGTTACAAAGCCAGGTCAGTCAATCATCCAGACTGTTGTCCTTCCAACTACTGAAAAGGCTGCTGCCCCTCTTCAGGAACCACACGTTTGTCTGGCCTGTCAACAGATACCCCTCCGTTGTGGTTGCACCTACGGTACGGCTACCTATATCGCTGAGGCACGCAAGCCCCCCCACCAACGGCAAGGTCTATGGTTCATGGGGGAGCCTTACCAACAATTAATTTTATGTGATCATTCCACTTCAAATTGTTCCGCCCGCATACTCCCAGGTATTTTACAGAAGTAACTGCTACTAGTTTTTGTTCCGCTATCGTATAATCATATAATAAAGGATCCTTCTTTCTATGTATTCGCAATACAATACATTTATCTATGTTAAGGGTCAGTTACCACTCCCTGCACCAAGTGCCTATCCGTTGAAGATCTTCTTGCAATTCACTACAATTTCCTAATGCTGCAACTTCTCTGTATACTACAGCATCATCCGCGAATAGCCGCATGGAACTTCCGACACTATCTACTAGGTCATATATTGTGAAAAGCAATGGTCCCATAACACTCCCTTGTGGCACGCCAGAGGTTACTTTAACGTTTGTAGACGGCTCTCCATTGACAACAACATGCTGTGTTCTGTTTGCTAAAAACTCTTCAATCCAGCCACACAGCTGGTCTGACATTCCGTAGGCTCTTACTTTGTTTATCAGGCGACAGTGCGGAACTGTATCGAACGCCTTCCGGAAGTCAAGGAAAACAACATCTACCTGGGAGCCTGTATCTACTATTTTCTGGGTCTCACGAAAAAATAAAGCGAGTTGGTCTCACACGATCGTTGTTTCCGGAATCCATGTTGATTCCTACAGAGTAGATTCTGGGTTTCCAAAAACGACATGATACGCGAGCAAAAAACATGTTCTAATATTCTACAACAGATCGACGTCAGAGATATAGGTCTATAATTCTGCGCATCTGCTCGACGACCCTTCTTGAAGACTGGGACTACCTGTGCTCTTTTCCAATCATTTGGAACCTTACGTTCATCTAGAGACTTGCGGTACACGGCTGTTAGAAGGGGGACAAGTTCTTTCGCGTACTCTGTGTAGAATCGAATTGGTATCTGTCAGGTGCAGTGGACTTTCCTCTGTTCAGTGATTTCAGTTGCTTTTATATTCCTTGGACACTTATTTCGATATCAGCCATTTTTTCGTTTGTGCGAGGATTTAGAGAAGGAACTGGAGTGCGGTCTTCCTCTGTGAAACAGCTTTGGAAAAAGGTGTTTAGTATTTCAGCTTTACGCGTGTCATCCTCTGTTTCAATGCCATCATCATCCCGGAGTGTCTGGATATGCTGTTTCGAGCTACTTACTGATTTAGCGTAATACCAGAACGTCCTAGGATATTATGTCAAGTCCGTACATAGAATTTTACTTTCGAATTCACTGAACGCTTCACGCATAGCCCTCCTTACGCTAACTTTGACATCGTTTAGCTTTTGTATGTCTAAGAGGTTTTGGCTGCGTTTACACTTGGAGTGAAACTCTCATTGCTTTCGCAGTAGTTTCCTAACTTTGTTGTTAAACCACGGTGGGCTTTTCCCGTCCCTCACAGTTTTACTCGGCACGTACCTCTATAAAACGCATTTTACGATTGCCGTGAACTTTTTCCATAAACACTCAACATTGTCAGTGTCGCAACAGAAATTTTCGTTTTGATCTGTTAGGAAATCTGAAATCTGCCTTCTATTACTCTTGCTAAACAGATAAACCTTCCACCCATTTTTTATATTCCTATTAACTTCCATACTCAGGGATGCTGCAACGGCCTTATGATCACTGATTCCCTGTTCTGCAATTACAGAGTGGAAAAGTTCGGGTCTGTTTGTTATCAGTAGGTCCAAGATGTTATCTCCACGAGTCGGTTCTCTGTTTAACTGCTCGAGGTAATTTTCGGATAGTGCACTCAGTATAATGTCACTCGATGCTCTGTCCCTACCACCTGTGCTATACATCTGAGTGACCCAGTCTATATCTGGTAAATTGAAATCTCCACATAAGACTATAACATGCTGAGAACATTTGTGTGAAATGTATTCTAAATTTTCTCTCAATTGTTCTGCCACTAATGCTGCTGAGTCGGGAGGTCGGTAAAAGGAGCCAACTGTTAACGTAGCTCGGTTGTTGAGTGTAACCTCCACCCATAATAATTCACAGGAACTATCCACTTCTACTTCACTACAGGATAAAGTACTACTAACAGCGACAAACAAGCCACCACCGGTTGCAAGCAGTCTATCCTTTCTATACACCGTCTGCGACTTTGTAAACATTTCGGCAGAATTTATCTCTGGCTTCAGCCAGCTTTCTGTACCTATAACGATTTCAGCTTCAGTGCTTTCTACCAGCGCTTGAAGTTCCGGTACTTTACCAATGCAGCTTCGACAGTTTACAATTACAATACCGATTGTTGCTTGGTCCCCGCATGTCCTGACTTTACCCGGCACACTTTGAGGATGTTGCCCTTTCTGTGCTTGCCCGAGGCCGTCTAACCTAAAAAACCGCCCAGTCCATGCCACACAACCCCTGCTACCCGTGTAGCCGCTTGCTGCGTGTAGTGGACTCCTGACCTATCCAGCAGAACCGGAAACCCCACCACCCTATGGCGCAAGTCGAGGAATCTGCAGCCCACACGATCGCAGAACCGTCTCAGCCTCTGATTCAGACCCTCCACTCGGCTCTGTACCAAAGGTTCTCAGTCAGTCCTCTCGACGATGCTGCAGATGGTGAGGTCTGCTTTCATCCCGCTAGCGAGACTGGCAGTCTTCACCAAATCAGACAGACAGAAGACACAGAGGGTTTCCTCCGATCCATGGCGACACACATCATTGGTGCCGACATGAGCGACCACCTGCAGATGGGTGCACCCTGTACCCTTCATGGCATCCAGAAGGACCCTTTCCACATCTGGAATGAGTCCTCTCGGTATGCACACGAAGTACACATTGGTTTTCCTCCCCTCTCTTGCTGCCATATCCCTAAGGGGCCCCATTACGCGCCTGACGTTGGAGCTCCCAACTACAAGTAAGCCTACCCTCTGTGACCGCCCGGATCTTGCAGACTGAGGGGCAACCTCTGGAGCAGGACAAGCAGCCATGTCCAGCTGAAATCAGTATCAGCCTAAGAAAGAGCCTGAAACCGGTTCATGAGACAAACTGGAGAGGCCTTCCGTTCAGCCCTCCGGAATGTCTTTCGCCCCCTGCCACACCTCGAGACAAGCTCCCACTCTACCACAGGTGAGGGATCAGCCTCAATCTGGGCAGTATCCCGGGCAGCCACAGTCTTAGTCCGATCGGGGGATGTGTGGGACGAGGTGGCCGTCCCGGACAAACCCCCATCCGGACCCCCCCATTGATGCCCATTGGCAACAGCCTCAAGCTGTGCGACCAAAGCCAGCATTGCCTGAAGCTGGGAGCAAAGGGATGCCAATTCACCCTGCATCTGAACACAGCAGTTGCAGTCCCTATCCATGCTAAAACTGTTGTGCAAAGAACGTCTGAACTAATCTGCAGAGAGCACACACAATTTGACACAAAATTTAAACGGTTATTAAAATAGAAGTTTGACTAATAGATACAGTAATGCTGCTACTTGCGCACTGCTGACACACTTCTCGGCGGCGGAAGGAGACTACGCGGTTTTACACTATTCAGGTACTAAAACTCTCAAATACTATAATACGCTCGAATTTATGAATTAAACAATACAAGTACCAAAAACACGCAAAGAAATTAAGAATCAAACTATGTAACAAATAAGTGAGCTAAGAGTATACGACTTGCTGCTGCAGCTGCTTATCCAACAGCGGCAGGTAGCACAATGTGGGCCCTCTCCACCGAATGCCAGAGATTTGCCACACTGGACATTTGCCACGCCGGACATTTGCCACACTTGCCCCTTCGCCAGGTAGCGATCCCTCAGGTAAGGGACACCCTTCCTCATACTTCTTTTGTCCACTTTCAAACCGCCGACTCCACATCTTACTCAATACAACCAATACTTACGGGACCTTCTTCTTCGACATGTTGGCCAAATACAGAGCTTCTTTTCCGAAATCGAAATATTTATAACTTTTGGGAAATGAAAGCATTACCGATAGTTATGTCAGTAGGTAATTAGTTCTGCCAAATATAAGTATAGATTCCTCTGTCTGTACGGTACCTTCCTTTCACACTTACTGACTGCGATAGAAACAGTCCATCGCCATGGGAGCAACAAGAAAGGAACGATGTAAAGAGAATGCAAATGTAAGCTAATCATTTCTTTTTGATCACTGCATTTGTGCCTACTTTAATTACTACAACGGCTTGACCAAAACACAATAAGGAAAGAAGAAATCGTTATGTGAAATGTTTGAAAAGAAGAACGACATACTCCATATTAATTTACTCTCTAAAATGCGATATCCCTTGCAGTGAAACATTAGTTAATAATGTCTACAGGGACAATGTTCAAACCATGACTGAAAATACGTTCACTAAATACAGATAAGAAAATCTATGATTGACATGTCATCTAAAGTCGACGTACATTTTTAAAATGTTAGAGATAAGGAAATGAAGTAATACAGAATGCTATGCTTGTAAAATATGTTGTTGTTCTACATTCTTTAGCTCTGGTATTTACAGGGTCACAGTGAAAGCATCCTAGGTTTTGGAGGGAAAAGCCGTAATTGTAATGATCTGCACTACAAGAGGAACAAGAAGCACAATTTAAGAAAAAATAATGTAATGTGTGTTTCAGCGCACAAGCGACATTGAAGTAGATAATTCCTATGACTTAATATGTGCAGAAGTTCTATTCGACAACCGGAATAAATTAATAACTGGCTCCTTTTACCGACCCCCGGCCTGAGATGAAACAGTTGCTGAACAGTTCAAAGAAAACTTGAGTCTCATCAGAAATATGTAGCTTACTCATACAATTATAGTTGGCAGTGACTTCAGTCTACCTTCCGTATGTTGACAAAAATAAATTTTCACATCCTATTGTAGATAGAAAACAACTTCCATAATTGTTCCAAATGCTTTTTTTAAGATTATTTTGAACAATTATTTCATGAGGCCAGTCAAATTGTAAATGGTTACGAAAACACACTTGACCTCTTAGCCACAAATAATCCTGAGCATCACGACGGATACAGGGATTAGTGAACACACAGTCACAGCGAGGCTCAATTCCATAACAAAGAAATTCACCAAAATTAAAGGCAAAATATATCTATTTATAAAAGCAACCAAAAATTCGGTTGACATCTATCTAAAAGACAGTCTCCAATCCTCCCAAACTATGTAAGTGAAGACCATATGTGGCTGAAGTTCAAAGAAACAATATCAACAGCACACGAGAAATTCATACCAAATAAATTAATAAGAGGCGGAACTGATCTCCCATGGTACACGAAACACGACAGAAAGCTGCTGCAGGAGCAAAAAAAGGCAAGTGTAATTTAGACGAACGCAATATCTCCCAGATTGGCGAAGTTTTACTGAGGCTCGAAATTTCGTGCCGATTTCAATGCGAGATGCATTTAATAGTTTCCACAACGAAACACTCTCTAGAAATATTTCGGAAAATCGAAAGAGATTCAGGTTCTATGTTACGTAAACCAGCAGAAAGGATCAGTAAGCGATTAGGAGGAGGAGGAGGTGGGGGAGACAAGGGACCCAACCCTTCGGAGCAGGTAAAATTGTGGCAAATGTCCGGCATGGCAAATGTCCGGCGTGGCAGATGTCCGAAGTGGCAAATGTCCGTACACCCTCTCCGAATGCTGGACATTTGCCACGCTGGACATTTGCCACGCTGGACATTTGCCACACTTGCCCTGTCACCAGGTAGCTATCCCTCAGATAAGGGACGCCCTTCCTCATACTTCTTCTGTCCGCTTTCAAACCGCCGACTCCACATCTTACTCGATACAACCAATATGTATGGAACCTTCTTCTTCCACATCTTGGCCAAATACAGAGCTTCTTTTCTGCACCACCTGGCGCAAGCGTCTGCCACTCCAGGCAGCACGAGTAGTGCAGGGGCATGGCGAGAGGTAGCGAGCGACCCACACCTGCTGAGCGCTCACACTGACAGGCGACACGCCCCTCAACACTGGGGGAGTCGCGCAGAAACCTCAAATAGTCACGGGCACTCTGTACAGACGACCCGTAAGGCGACACACTGCCAGCTTTGCAGCCGTTTCCAAATATAAAACTGAAGAATGCAGTGACCGCAAGAGGCGAGCTTGGCTGCCCTAGGTCAGGCGTTGCGAAGCGGCAGGATGCATGAGAGAAGAGGGACGAGTGCATGTAAGGGACGTGGTACCAGTGGTGACGTGTTAGCCACACCACCACACCCACAGTGTCTGCAGTACCGAATCACATGTCAGACGCACCACCAGTGTCAGGCATGGCAGGACTGCACAAGGAAGAAAGGGGGAAAGGAGCTACTGAGGGGATGAGGTCATGAGTAGTGGCTGTCAGCACAACACTTGCTGATAAGGCTACACTACTGTAAGATGTCAGCCAGGCGGGTCCAGGCACTCGCGACGTGGCAAGAGGTGATGACACCTGGGGTGAGTTCATCCTGCACTGGAGGTCGACGCTCACCTAATGCGGAAACACGTGCAGCCATGTCCTGGTATTGCTGTAAACACAGGGCACCACAGGTCCTGTTGAGCTGCTGCCAAATCGTGAGGGAGAGGCGAGAGGCAAGGAGACGGTCCCTCTGCGTGACAGTCCCTACCTGCACAACGAGTTTACTCCCTCCGCCTGCCAAGTAGTCCAACACGGATGTCCTGCAATTTTTTTTTTTTACATCAGACCTGATTTTATACTCATATTATCTTTATGTAATTTTTCAAAAATGTTCGTATTTTAATGATAGAGAGTGATTTATTAAAATCTGTGATCGATGTAGCGAAAAGGAAACTTTACTTTCAAACTGGTCTTTTTTTTCTAACTAAAGATAATATGTACCAATGTTAAGGAAAGGACTTTTCTACATTAATCTGACGTTCAGTAATGAAACTTAAAAGTATTTTAACCACTTTATAGGATAATATCAGAAATTTCAATCATATTTCTTTGCCAATTTGAAAAATTTAGAAAATATTTATGAAGTGCCAAAATAAGTTGGAGAATGTTGTATTACATGAACTTGGTTAAGTTTCTCATGGAAGTAGCTTAAATTTTTCAGGTTTAAAGATTTTATATGTTTTTCTCTGTCTTGTAGATCATTTCAAAGGAGGACACACTTACATTAAGATACTAATAATTTCAGTGCACAAAAGTTGATTATCGATTTGTAGAAATGTTTTATTCAAAAAATGGTTCAAATGGCTCTGAGCACTATGGGAGTCAACTTCTGAGGTCATTAGTCCCCTAGAACTTAGAGCTAGTTAAACCTAACTAAGCTAAGGACATCACACACATCCATGCCCTAGGCAGGATTCGAACCTGCGGCCGTAGCGGTCTCGCGGTTCCAGACTGCAGCGCTTAGAACCGCACCGCCACTTCAGCCAGCATGTTTTATTGGAAGTATGTATTTGTACACGAGCATGTGAAAGATTCTTGAGATCTCCAATGTTTAGAAAGTAGAAAATAATCATGTCTTTGGTAACAATTTCAAAATGGCACTCACATAACATTTAAAACGGAATTCTTGGCCTAGGGAATAGATGAAATGACTTGCGTTCAGCGTAAATGCTAAATCAAATAATGTATGTTGCGCAATGATGTTTCAGAAGGGCATGGGCCGATATTTTACTGCGTTAGGGTTGTGTCGATATTCACTGAAGGCGAATAATTTGTTAATAGTTAATAATTTCCATATATTGTGTTGTACATATTAGATTATTAGGATTTTGTGTACTTAAAATTAGTAGTCAACCATATATTTACATGACGCAGCTCTTGCCACTATGATTACAAAAATTTTTGAAAATGCACTTCCAAAGCAAGGACACTTACTGCTCATTTTTTTCTCAGAAGGGGAAGGTTATGTAACGGCTCCATGTGAGCCACTACATGGCTTGTTACGAGAGTCACATGCTCAAAACACACCTGGGTGCCCTTCGGACACTCAGGGAATTTTAATCCTGAATTATGTTATATTATCACAATTAGCATAGTCTGCAAATGTGAATGCGGGTCGTCTGCTGATGTATGCATGGGAAGTCTGCCGTGGGTCCTCTGAATGTGGAGATGCAGTTTAGCCAACCACTGTAACATGTAGAGTGCGACTGTACTGGATCAGAGAGAGACATAAGTTCCCCGCGCGTTAGCAGGCCCGTTAGGTTGGCCAATAGCAGCTGTGCAGACTCACTGAGCCCTTCCGCCCACCGTGTGTGGATCCTGGATGAGGAGAGACGGTTAGACATTCCCTGCTGAGACTCTGGTGAGTATAGACACTCTGCATAATGGCTCCCATAGTCATCTTAGTTAGGACATATAGTCAGGTTGCATAAAATTGTTGTTTTTTGGTATCACTGATGATGGGCCAGCATTTCATATAACCGTACCATTAAGTAAAGTGAGTTATTTTCTTGATCTTATTAAATAAAATGTTGTAATATAAAATTCTTTATCTCACAGCAACGTCTTATTTCCATTGCATTTCCACTTAAGTTGTTCAAACTTTCAACTTTAAGTTAACCAATAATCAGAAATTTTGAACTGATATTTGCTCATGCAAAAAACTCAAGACAGTAATAATATGTTACTGACTGTTCAAAATCAGTTCAGAATACGGATTTCCTAAAAAAAAGCTATAAAATAGTTTTTCTCGGGATTTGTAATGGAGATCAGAGTCAACTGACTAAGATTTAATCGGTCTGCCACAGCTTATAAACAATACTCTCCATAACGGTCTCATAATTGAGGCGCTTGGGGCTAGATAATGGTAAGCCACATTAAATAAATTTTATAGGGATGACATGTTAAGGTTAAAAAATTTTCATAAATCAGGTGATGGACACAAAGGTATGTCTATTGTATTATAAGGTACTGCCAAACTTGTGGTAGTCTTGTTACATGAAATAACGTGATTTTAACTACTGTGCTTAGTGTGAAACACTGCGAAGTACAAGGAATACATATATTTTTGAGGCTTGTCATTGTTACTATCAAAGCTTCAGTGTCAACATTTGGTTTCACTGATCACAATTCATGTTGCTCTCAGCCTAATCTAACATACTGCTATCAATTAATTCAGGTTCATTTACCTGCTCTATGGTTTCATGCAGAAGGATAAATAATGTCCATTAATGTACAGGTCCATGGCGTCAGGAAGTTTTTTTCCATATAGATATAGGCCTAGAATATTGTGGTGTTAAGGTCATAATCCACTGTGTCTGCGTAGACACCTTACCGGTTCCACAAAGCATTTTTTCATCTGAACAATTGTTGATTTTCCCTGTGCAAGGCGACATCTTGCTGCAGCTTGTCATACTGAAGTACAAAAATGATGCGGTGAGTCTTGGTGCAGTACGTAACAAAAGAGTGTGGACTGTCATCTACTGGTTTCTTGGAACACTAATCCACCAAAAGTCTCAATGTTGCTCAGTGTCTGACTTACCATTCTTTATCCCCGAGTACCTCAATTGTAAAGTGAGTTGTTGAGTGATAGGCCTGTGGGGCCCAGTGACTGACTGGGGGTCGAGAGAAATACTTAATTATACTACAGTGACACATCTCGTCATTGCTAACTTGGGGCAGATGCCCAGACGCCCAGCAGCTGGCTGGCTTCCAGCCCAACAAAGAGGTACATGCGTCAGATCCCCACAGTAGTGACGGCAGGCCGGTAGCAACGCACTGCCGCGTCAGTCAGCTAAGCCCATGACGTTATCGGCGCTCTCCTTCTTGTGCTGCCACTGCGTTCCCTGTCGAATGCCCTTCCCCGGGTGACTCAAGCCCAGTTTACCTCCACAATAGTGAGGAGGGAAGACTGCTATGGACAGGACCCAAACCACTGCCCCTGGCAGGAGTCTTGGCTAGCAGGCGTGAATGGCAGGTCGATGGTGATGTGGCACCAAGTCCCACCTAGGGAACTTACTGTGAGAAGCAGGTACCCTACCCTGGCGTCAACCTAATGCCTGAACATGCAGGTGCCCTGTCATTTCGTCGTCTAGCATAGCTCTGGGATCATGGTAATGCTACTGGACTCCGAATGTATCTTCCTCAAAACTGACAGTTACTTCTACAGCAGCAGGGAGCATTAGTGTTGCTCTACTACTCACTATAACATTGTTCTTGCCCTGATGTGGTGACACTCTCCTGTCTACTGCGGCTATTACCACTGTGCAGTGCAAGGTTCTGTTAAGCATGGCTAGTCCCTCTCAGAATCCTTCTGTGTACATATTCCTATGGGCTATATGTCACCACATTGCACTTTCGGGCCAGTGGTAACTAACACAATGCCTTACGGCAGCTTGCTTACAGTCCGCAGCTCGTGGTCGTGCGGTAGCGTTCTCGCTTCCCGCGTCCCGGTTCCCGAGTTCGATTCCCGGCGGGGTCAGGGATTTTCTCTGCCTCGTGATGACTGGGTGTTGTGTGATGTCCTTAGGTTAGTTAGGTTTAAGTAGTTCTAAGTTCTAGGGGACTGATGACCATAGATGTTAAGTCCCATAGTGCTCAGAGCCATTTGAACCAAGCTTGCTTACAAATTTCCACAAGTCTTACTTAATACATTTTCCCCCTCCCTATGGGTGACTTGGCACCTTTGGTCTTGCTTGGGACCAGTTCCCCACAGTGACCACTTCCACCACCGTTACATGAAATATAACACACACACACACAAGATTACACTAAATGGGCAATTTAAACACTATACATTTACTACATTAAATTTCATGGCTGCTTCGTTGAAAATTCTTCAGTACATTTATCGTCTACTGTTTCTGTGCCCACTGCACTCTTTGCCCCTTCATGGCATCCTCTACACTTCCAGTCATCCTTAAACTCTAAGAATTTCATTCTCCATTTCTCATCTGGTGGACTGGGGGCACGGCTCATCGTCTCAGATACATGAAATGTGAAGATAAATCATAGGCACTATGGCTCTAGGAATTGTTGCACTCAAGGTCATGCTTGCCCATTGTTTACCATCGAAATACTGTTCATCATGCAGCTTTAGTTGGATCACTGTGATGGGCGGCCATCATCTGACTCAGTGAATGAACTAGACTTCATTCCCAGGTATCATTCAAGAATGTAATGTTTCGTTTAGGCCACATCTCCGAGGGTTCATCCAGGCAATGCAGCTTCTGTTGTGTTATACTGAAAAGACTATCTCCCATCAGTGCAGCTGGCCAATGAAATGCTGGTCCTATAATATCACATATGGATGAATTAATTAATAACCTGGGGCCCCTTAGCTCTAAACATCATGCTCCCATGAGCTTTCCTTGTTCATAATAACTTGCCACCACTATTATATCGTCATACAACGAGTATACCCAATGTAGATCTGCTAGTTGGAAGTACAGCTCTGGGTCCATCGCCTCCTTTTGGCATGATCGGTCATGTGCCTTGCCTGTGAAAACTGCATGGCGCTTGAGTTTCCTCCTGTTTGTATCTTGCGAGCAGAACGTATGGTGACCACCCCATTTTTGCACTGCTGCAAGGTCTTCCTCGGTCATTACCACATGCTGATCCCTGTCGTCTGCTATCAGTGACACACCATCTTCATTTACCTGCTCAAACGTCTCCAGTATTTGTAACCTAACTGGATAGGTGTGATCTGTATAACACCTGAGCAATACATACTTGTCCACCACCTGCACCTTCATTGTCATGTACAACCGTGCAGTATATGCGTTTACTTCCAAAGCCGTTCTATGATAGTAGAAAGGCAGGTTTTGATTGCTAGGCTCTGCTAATAGCTGTAGTTCGGACTGTAATTCTTTCTGCACCTACCTGAGTCCCTTCAGGTATTTCTTCGGTGACAGTATAACTGGACTCGAAGGCGTATGTAGTGCGTGATGAACAGCTCCTTGCAAGCTCATCAACTCCACTCTTGCATATCAGATACTATATCCAAGTAACTGCTATAGTCTTATTGGCATTACTGTCACATCCATTAGTTTCATCTAAGCTTGAACTGCCTCTAAATCTTTATTTATGGTTCTAGCTGCTACACTGTCATAATCCATAACTTCTCTAGTTAGCTGTCGAAGCATGCATATGTTGTTCAGCACCGGACTCTGTGACGGAGTGGTTCTAGGTCAGGAACCGCGCTGCTGCCACGGTCGCAGGTTCGAATCCTGCCTTGGTCATGGATTTGTGTGATGTCCATAGGTTAGTTAGGTTTAAGTAGTTCCAAGTCTAGGGGACTGATGGCCTCAGATGTTAAGTCTCATGGTGCGTAGAGCCATTTGAACCAATTTATTATTATTTTGTTGTTGTTGTTGTTGTTCAGCACTACACTCTCCAAACTTAAAATCAGCGTGCAACGCCACTCTACAGTCACCCTATTCCCTTCTGCCAATTCGCTTCCGGCTTCTGCTGTCTTATTCAGCTCACATACATCAGTTCCAAATACTGCGTTGAGTATCCTTCCTCCCACATCTATCCATCCCCTTTTTTCCCTTGTAATTCACGTGGTACCATTCCTACTATTGTTTGCATTTGCCCCTTTACGGTCAGATACTCTATGAACAACTTCTTTTGCTTCTCTAACACAATGCTGAGACCTCCACTACTCCTTGCTGACTGTTGAAAACCCAAAGATATTTTCTCGAACATGATTAATTTGTTGTGTAGTTCCCACACATTGAATATCAACTTTAATGCCCACTTTTGACTAGACACTACCATATTCTGCTGCCTGAAAGAAACTCTTCTATACACATGATGATCTTGCAGTGCCCCTCCTGTGCATGCTTAATAATATAAAGTGATGGGTACCTGCTGGTCCAGCATCGCCCCCTTCTCGATATAAAGAGAGAACAGGTCCATGATAGTCAGCACAAAACGATTCCTTGCTTGACTTTGGTTAAGTGATAGTAACACATCCAGCTGAATAAACCGAAATGATTCTGTTGCTCCCAGCAACTTCTGCAACAATATTTATGTTTGACATAGATCTGCATGTTAAGCACACTGCACATAATTTTTTGACGTACTGACTGACATCATATTTCCTTGTCTTCCACCAGTACCTCTCTGGTACCCTCCTACTTGTTGCCTTTCAAACCCCTTGCGCAACAAAATGTAATCACGCATTTCTCTCAGTAGTTCCTACTTTAGCATCGCTAGTACAATCACACATGGTCCTACACTCATTATCTTACAAAACAAACTACTCCCACATGCTGAACTGCTGTTGGTTACTGTGCTGCTTAAATTCTCTATCAGCACTCTGCATTGTTTGCCACTCAGCAAGGTCCTGATCTAGTGCCTCTTTCTCCACAAGTTCCTGCTAGTGTGTCCATATTTTTGAGCTTCTTACCTGATTTGTGGATTACGTCATACTCAAGTTCACCGAGCTCTAATTACCATCTCATCACTCTACTGGATGGGTCCTTCAAACCTAGTAACCACTTCTTCCTCCTGTACAAATAACATTGCAAGTATGTCACTCCATACACCAGGCTAAGCATCTCTCTCTCCATAGTGGACATAATCTCTCCAGACTCCACTCACCGTCCTTGATGCAAAGGCAATAGAATGTTCTTCTCCATTGATTTCCTATCTCAAAATGCACCCGAGAGCATAGTTTGACCCATTGTATCATATAAATTCCTCCTGAAAATCCAGGAATACCAAAACTGGACTCGACGTCAATACTTCCTTCAACTTATCAAATGCTTTCTTACACTCCTCAGACCACACAAATTTGATGCTCTTCCTCAGTGATTACGTAAGTGGTCGTGCTATATTTGCGAACCCATTCACGAATTATTATAGAATTCGTGAGGTCCAGGAACTACTGTAACCATTTTCTTGTACCTGGTACTGGGAAATATCGTACCACTGCTGTCAGTCTCAGATCAGTCCACACACCAACCTTACTAATTATATGACCCAAGTAACTTACTTCCATCTATGCAAAATGACACTTCTCAGAGTCAGTGTTAAATGTGCATCCTGTAACCTCTTGAACACTTCCCTCAGTAGCTGCCTATAGCCTTGCATATCTCTTGAAGAAACAATTACGTCGTCCAAATACATTAAACACTGACGACGCTTCAATCTTTTCAATACTCCACGCAACAAACGGTGGAATGTTTTCGGTACATTCTTCGAACAAAATGGCATTCTTCAATACGAAGGTACTGAAAATTCTTCCTTTGGTGTATGTTCTGGAGCCACTTCCAACTGATGGTACCAACACTCAAGTCCATTGTCAAGAAATATTGGTTCTGCCCAAGATTATCAATGGTTTCCTTGGAATTTGGAACTGGGTAATCATCTGGTGTTGTCAGCAGAATCGACACTTCGTAGAGCCGTCCATAGACTTTTTTTTATAGAATTACAATTCCTACCATTATGGGCTATTATTCTCTTCTATTATGCTGTCGGCTAAATGCTGATTGATAAACTCTTCTAAAACTTCTATCGACACCATTGTATTCCGTATGGCCTCCCGTACACCAGCGCTTCGTTCCACATAGGAATCCTGTCTTGCATTACGGACACTGCAGACAACGGCCCCTTGTGGAAAGACCAAATTCTTCTAAGGCTAACAACAGTTCTTCCATCTGCACACACTTTGTTCCTCTCAAATGTTAAACGTATCATGCAATGCAGTCTTAGTGCCATCCTGCTCCTTTTCGTAGCAGACATCTCTTCAGCAGTTCACAACTATCTTCGTATTCTGGAATTTCTAACGTTTCCTTTAACAACTTAACCGCTTTGGCGCAAAAAGTATCCACGTTGGTTGGTATAACCTTCCCTCTCCCCTTTTCCTGTATGCATACAACAATTTGTCTTATTAATAAACACGCTGCATATAATAGATCACTCTAGCCGTCCCGGTATACCAACTGGTATGTCAGGCCATTACATTCATCCATAGCGACTTCCTGGTGCCACTTGACATACAATCATGAGAAGCTCCGGGTTTAACTGGACTGCCCTGTACAATAGACGCTTCTTGCGACACATAAACACTGTAACAACATCGTCTACCCGTAATGTCTTCCCACTAAGCTCCACCAGATGTCGTCAAATGTTGAAAGGGTACAGTACCACCCGACATTGAGAATAGGTGCAACATTCTTCGTTATTCTTGTCAGAACCGCAGCTTTTTGGTAATAATAGCTTAATTTCACTTAATACGCCGCAGCCGGATACCAGTGTAGGAAAGAAGGCCAATTTATTTATTAAATTAATCACATGTGCACTCTCACAAAATAAATCCCTACATCCAATTTGGTGAGCTCTGTGAAATGAATGAATGTATGGTCGTCTGCTAACCACAGATAGTGAATGTGCAATATATGATCATCTTTGAGACGGTCCTTTGGTCACCTTTGGTGGAACCAAAGAGATGAAATTTACCTGACTTTCAGCGCCTAAATGTGGCTGACCAATACGGTAGCATGGTGCTCCCCCACCTTGGCCGAGGTGCGAGATGACCTGACGAATGACCATGTTTCAGCACTCTGGCGCTGGATCTTGTGTTTGTAAGACCTGTCTTAGGTGTGCTCCGTAAAGACAAAAGAGTGGAGACAATGGTATGCATGTGAAATACTTAATAGTAGTTTGGAATAATTATTTATCTGTTTCAGGAATTTTTGGGGGGAGAATTAAATGTCAGGCAGGTAATATTAAGGGGATGGTAGTAATCTTCGGAAGTGACCAACGGTCACAATGAAACCACGTGTAGCAATAGGTTGAAATACTTCCGAGTGCTAAAGTTCAGCTGAATTACTGGCGTGTGTACTATAAGCTGCAAATATTTAAGAAATGGCGTGTGCAGGACTTGAAATTATAGACGAGTACTTCCACATGGTGAGTACTTTGTGAGTCTCAATCTGTGTATGAAACAAAGGGTAAAGAGAAGTACTCGTCCATGGTATCAGCTGAGGACTCGCGTGTGTGACGAATATGTTCTTAATATTACTTTGCGTGTTATGTTTCAGTGTAACGCTTGATTCAAACTCTAATACTCTGAGAGAGAAGCAAGGTGAGTCAGCCGTCTATCCAGCAACGCCACTTGGCTTGCATTGCACAAGAAGACGTGCATATACCCTCCAGAGTTCGTAGTAGCAAAGAAAAGTTGCGAAGTGGGGCAGTGTCGTGTGAAACAGGGATGAATACTAATTGAAGTGGGGAAGCTGAAAGTGAAGTGTTTCTAGCGTTGTGACTATTCTTTATAATGTATTGCATGTTGCCAGTGTGAAGTATTTCATGTAATTGAAGTATGTGTGGTTCGCATGGGAGAGTAGCAAGATAGGTTCAGAGGCAGTGGGTTATGCATGTTCCATTTTGTACCGTTCGGTCTAGAGGAAATTTTCGTGATGATGGGTGTGAGAGTCGAAGTGTGAGGTATAGCAAAAGATCCACCATCCTATCCAGAAAGTGCACTATAGAATTAGATAATTACGAGACCATAAGATATAGAATCACCAATGTACAGCCATGCCCACTGGGCGGAGTTTCTCATTTGTAGTTGTTGTATAAAATGTAATGGTGTGTTTAGGTTACCTTTGAATCATAATAGAATTTATCGCAATAAAAAACATAGTGAAAAGAAAAAGATTGGTGACCTTGTTCTTCGAACAGCGTGTAGCCATGATATCCAGAATTAATAATGTGTGCGCTATTCATATTCAGTGCGATGGCCACGTGTTAATCAAAGCCGTTGAATAAGAAAGAAAATGTGGTATTGCCACAGCGTAGTGAACAATCAGATTTGTGTTAATTCCAAATAGTCCGATGTGTGTTATCCTTTTCCGTTGCGTATTATTCAAACAGGAGAATAATTTGTAGCTTAATTGTGAGTACTAGAGCTCATAATCAGTCATTGAGAAATAAAAAATAAATCCACTAGCTTGGCAGACCACTCATCTTGCAAGCCTGACTGCTTGATGCCACAGTATGAGCAAGGTCACTTACGGAAGGGTACTGATACAGAAATTCAGAACCTAAGATCATGCTTTAGCCCTCGCTTACGTAAGACACCACTTCTGCACACTGCCCAAACTTGATTGACTCTGGGTGAAAACTCACCGTCATCGAACCTACTATCCATATATCTTTACCCCTACCACACGTAAATTATTATGCAGTGGGTTCCATTGTCACCTACCCGCTACATTTCCCGAGGCCATTGATACATGCGCCGTTTGTATGATAGAAACTTATAATTTTTACCATCATTTACACCTACAAAGGCACAATGCGCCTCTGCATTCATATGTATTCCATTTGTGTTTTTACTTCGAACGCCTTACGGCGGTTGTGGGGTTCGCTTTTGAGTTTAACGGGTGCATTTTACTACCCAGATCACCCCTATTACTTTTCCCATAATACTGCTGACGGTTTTTACCACTGCTATTTTTCTGTGGCTGCTGGCACTCTTTCTGTACATACACCATGTGCCACGATTAAATCATCTTATATTTGCGGCAAACATGTTTCATCGATCTCTATCTGTTTCCCTGTTACACAGTCAGTCTAACTACTGTATGGAGATCCCTTATGAAAGCATCGAGTGCTCTTTGCTCCGCTTCCTGTAACAACACCTTTTTTGCTTCATTAATCTGTGTCACTTCATGTGTATAAACATTAATTTTTCTCATCTGACGTGCCAAATCCTTTATGTCTTCATTAGGTGTCTTAGAAATCACTCTTAACTGATCACAGAGAAACCGTGATTTATTCTTCTTCTTATATCTTTGCACCAATCCTTGCCTGAGTTGCTCAAAATATTTCGCCTTGTCCCGTACCCCCATGCATCGTACAATGGTCTTTGCCTCTCCCGAAAGGCACCATATTCCTATCTAACTCTAAACTCTGCGAATCCAACTCAAATCCCTCACACTACTCTGCTAGTTTATTATTCGCAAAAGTATTCTCTGTTCTCAACCGCGCTACCTCGTTAACTAATGACTGTACAGCTTTGTGACTGGTGACACCTTGGGTCTCTGACAACGCTGTTACATTACCCTTAGTCATATTTTCGAATTCCACAATAACAACCCAACAAAGAAAGAACAGATCACACCTTCGTTACAGAGACTATCACATTTATATCTTGTGTCTAATCACGAGCCACCTGCACTTCCTGGACTGACTCTCCATATAGCCGAAAGGATGACATGCAAAGCAAAGAAGTACCACAGATTTGGCACAACTTAATTACTCTGTGTACACCATCTGGCTCTAACTATTGATCCTCACAATTATCCATAAGCTTGGAGACATCCACCGATTTCTCTAGCCTCACAGTAGTAACTTTGCAGTTACGATGTCCGTGACTCTCAACCCCTTGATTGTCACCGAAACACGAACAACAGTTTCACTCACCCCAAAACGAAGATACCGTAGGCTACGGTTCAGACGTCGCACTGCGGTGGGTGGTACAGCCTCCGCTGTCCACTGGCGGTTACATCAGATCCCATGACACCACTGGTTAGGGGGAGAGGTGGAATGACCAGCCGGTGGGGCCCGGCGACATACTGATGATCGAGAGAAATATTTTGTTACACTTCAATTACACATCCTTGTCAAACAGAGGCAGACACGCAACACATATTTTAGTATATGACTCGTACATCAGCCTTCAGTATCTGTTTTACGTTCCCATATCCATATTTCCAGAATAATGAAACATGTAGCTCCGTGTATTTGTAACGGCGTCAACGAAAAATAATCAAGTGTTGGAACAAAAATAATTTCTAAATGAATATTCTGTGTTTAGTAACAATAAAAGGAACATCATATAAAATTAATATATAGCATGTAATGACCTACAGGATGCATCACAATTAATAGAGAAAACAGATACAGGTGAAATTAGACGATAGTAGAAGGAAAAACGTTCCAGCAAACATGCGCCAGCAAAGGAGCCGTTTGCCATATGAGTGGGAGTGTGTCTTTGTAAGCTACCACTGACTTCAGTATGAAATATAGTTATAGTTAGTTCGAATCTATTTGAAATTGGGGTGAAATTTCACGTATGGCCATTGCGGTACATTTTGCTGCTGATGTAATAAGGCATGTAATGTGTGAATATCGCCAGGGTGCATAGGTCGACGAGAGCCTGTACTTCGGACTCCAAGATATCGTGTCCGCAATTCTCAGGATTTTTCTGTTTGGAGTAACTTCGGGAGTGATTTGTACAGCGCTACCGTTGATACCGTTGAAGAAGTGGAACAGCGAATTGTACAGTCTCCTCAAGATTTAAGAGATCTGCATCGAAATGCGAGGACGACACTTGAAACACCTCTTTAACAGGAATGAGTGTACAATTTGTGACATGTAGCGAGATATAGTGAAGTAGTATTGCGTTTATTATTAAGGTAGGTAACGAGTGAAACTTGACACACATTAGATGCGATATCAGTCGAAAATATTACGTTTCAAGTAAATTTCAACTAACGAGGGCAATATTTCATTCTGAAGTCAGTCGCGTATTTTAAAGACACGCTTGCAGTCACAGGGTTGGACAAAAAATGGAAACATTGTGAGAAATGCGTGCTTGAAAATAAATGAACGTGCTAGCCAAACCAGAGGGTAGCACTGTTGTATTTGACCTCAAACAGCACCTATGCAAAATCCTCAATATTTTGCAACTTCGACTGTGGGCAGAACACAGTTCTCCATAGTTGTGTCCGAGCAAAGTGAATTCGAACGCTGGAAAGCTGTAGGTGCTTGTACAGTGGGTGCTTCCGTAAGCAAGGGAGCAAAAATGTTTGGTGTTTAAAGAGGCATGCCGACGAAAATTGTTTTGAGCGACGGTGACACACGATCACTGAATATGACTAACGCGAGAAACTGGACGACAGCTGCAAAAGTCACTTCAAAATTGATTCTCACACTTTCGAACCCTGTCAGCACCAAAACAACACGAAGAGAGTTCCATAAGGAGCAGGGCGAGTAGGAGTTTCAAAATCACTCATCAGTGATGCAAATTCCTGTATCAGGAAAACATGGTGCCGAAGCCATAAAACGTTCACTACATGGCAATGTAAGAACTTCATTCAGCCGTATGAGTCTCGTTTCAAAATCTTTCCAAATGCTGGCCGATTTTACGTCTCGTGAGTCAAACATGGCCTCAGTTCGGCGATGACTGGGGCAACCATATATTGGTACTCCATGAGCCCCATGGTTACTCTGCAAGGTCGCGTTACTGCCAAGGATTATGCGACCATTTTGGTTGATCAGATCCATCCAGTGGTACAATGTTTGTTCCCCTGATGGTGATGCCGTGTTCCAAGATAACAGGGTGTCTATTCACATAGCTCTCATCATCCAGGGCTAGTTTTTTGAGGACGATGATGAATTGTTGTACCTTCCTTTGTCACAACAGTCACCAAATGTCAAATTGTTGAGTCCTTATGGTCTACTTTGGAGGAAAGGGTGCGTAATCGCTATCCATCTCCGTCAGCGTTACCTGAACTACCCCTATTCTGCAGAAAGAATGGCGTAAGATTATCTTGAAAACTGTATAGAACCTGTATTTATCCATTTCGACACTATTGGAATTGTTCTGAATGCTGACGGTTTCCTAAACAGTATTTTTTGGTGTTGTCATATTTTCCACCAGTGCAGAAGCAAAATTTTTCTAATAAACAAGGCTCTGCAAACAAGCCAGCACTGGACCAAAAACACTGTGTTATGTTTTTGGTCCAGTGCTGGCTTGTTTGTAGAGCCTTGTTTATAAGAAAAATTTTGCTTCTGCACTGGTGGAAAATATGACAACACCAAAAAATAATTAATGATGTTTAATGGAATTTGGGAATAATTTGTCTAGTCATTAACATTGCAAGATCACGGGGTGTGGATGACGCTGGAATTGTCCGGTGATATCCCATACCTGCTCGATTGGAGACAGACCTGATGATCGAGGAGGCCAAAGAAACAATTCGATACTGTGTGAAGCATGTTGGGTTACAACTGTAGCATGTGAGTCAGTGTTGTCCTTTTGGAAAACATCCCATGGAATGCTGTTAATGAATGACAGCGGAGCAGGTCTAACACCAGACCATTGTACAGTTTTGCAGCCAGGGTGCGTAGGAAAACCACGAGAGTGTTCCTGCTGTCATGCGAAATCACATCCCAAACCATAACTGAAGGTGTAGGTCCAGTGTGTCTAGTACGCAGATAGGTTGTTGGCAAACCCTCGTCTGGTCTCCTAATCAACACACGGTCGTCACTGTCACCGACGTAGAATCAGCTATCTTCAGAAGACACAACAGACCCCCACTCGGTCCTCCAATCAGCTCTCGCTTGACTCAACTCAAGCGGCAAACGGTGGTTGTTTGGGGTCAGTGGAATGCACACTACAAGGTGTCTATCTCGGAGCTATCCTTGAAGTAATAGATTTTTAACAGTTCGTAGTGTCATTGTGGTACCAACTGCTTTTCAGATTGCTGCCGCAGATGCAGTCCGATGGGCCAGTGTCATACGACATAGACGATAGTCCTTCCTCTCGGTAGTGCCACGTGGGCGTCCGGAGTCTGACCTTCTGACGTGCATACATTTTCGTGACCACCGCTGCCAGCAGTAAATACAAGACTACATTTCGGTCGGATCTTTCTAAAATATCACGGAAGGAACATCCAGCTTCCCGTAGCCCTGTTACACGACCTCGTTAAAACTCAGTGAGGTGTTGATAATGGCGTCTTTTTCGCCTTAAAGGCGTCCTTGACTAACGTCAACTGACCACGTCCAATCTCAATGGTAAGTAACGCTCACGACGGCTAGAATGTACATTTAAAGCAAACTTGATTTGCATCCTCATAGTAGTGCTACTAGCGCCACTCATGTGGGACTGGCGTCAAATCTGAATAGACATCATCTTCAGATGTAGAAACACGTCTACCAGTTTTCTTTTATATCATACGACTCCTTCTTACAAGGGAACCTCCCATCGCACCCCCCCCCCCCCCTCTCCGATTTAGTTATAAGTTGGCACAGCGGACAGGCCTTGACAAACTGAACACAGATCAATCGAGAAAACAGGAAGAAGTTGTGTGGAACTATGAAAAATATAAGGAAAATATACAAACTGAGGAGTCCATGCGCAAATTAGGCAACATCAAGTACTCTTTGTGCTGAGGAGCACCGTGGTCCCGTGGTTAGCGTGAGCAGCTATGGAACGAGAGGTCCTTGGCTCAAGTCTTCCCTCGAGCGGAAAGCTTATTTTCTTTATTTTCGCGAAATTATGATCTGTCCGCTAGTTCATTGACGTCTCCGTTCACTGTAATATGTTTAGTGTCTGTGTTTTGCGACGGCACCGCAAAACCGTGCGATTAGTAGACGAAAGGACGTTCCTCTCCAATGGGAGCCGAAAACGTTTGATCGCAAGGTCATAGGTCAACCGATTCCTCCACAGGAAAACACGTCATATATTCTATACGACACTGGTGACGGCATGTGCGTCACATGACAGGAATACGTTGTCGACCCACCTAACTTGTACACTTGGCGAATGGGTAAAAAGATTCTTCTACCTTGCCCGATTTAGGTTTTCTTGTGGATGTGATAATCACTCCCAAAAAAGTGATGAAAACATAAAGAGTTTGTCACAAAAACTGCAACAAATTAATGCAACAGTTTCACAGTCACACAGTTTTCCCTGTGCTCTGTCAAAATATATATGTTTTTAACGTTTTCAAATTTTTCTGTGTGTAGACCGTCAAATCGTGCATAGGTCCAAGCAAATCTGAACATGTCCTGGAATCTTGGAGATGGACGGACGGACAGATAATAATTGTCTGAAAATAAAAAATTAAACTTTTCACTCGAGGGAAGACTTAAACCAAGGATCTCTCGTTCCAAAGCTGGTCACGCTAACCACTGGACCACGGCGCATGGACTACTCAGTTTGTATATTTTTGCTATTTTTTCCATAGTTCCACAAAACTTCTTCCTTTTTTCTCGATGCTGTAAAACCTAAGTCAATGCCAAAGTGACACCAGACAGTACTACAGATAACTGCCAGGGTAAAGAAATATGCCAATAATACCAGGACGCTTACACTTAGTGCTGTGACTCGGAGCGCAGTACAAGACGCAGTGTGCTACCAATGAGCGCAGAACGTGGGGTAGTGTACGCGAAGGAGAAAGCAAACTGCTAAACCAGAGTGGCAAAAGTACTGCTACATGTTGACGGGAAGAAGAACACGGGACCACTAGCACGGCAGTTCATAATTTGAATTTACATTTAAAATGAAAAACGAAGAAAAGAAAACATTATATAGAAAGCTACATTATGCGTGGTAAAGTAGCATGTTGAAGAGGTCAGTACAGAACTGCAGTAAAACTGACGACGTAAAATGTATGTCTACACCATAAAGTGCTATGAAAATTTTCCCTTTACACGAGTGACATGCAAGTTTTTAATTTTTTGCGGGTTTACAGAGAGATTATAATTAAACTTGCAAAACACTGTAGAAATAATACCACTGGTCAGAATAAATTCAAATTGCAACAGGATATTATCGGAAAAGGGGGAAAACCTATGGCAGAAGGAAAAAATAGTGTGAAAATTGACCAGTAGATGCCGCTGTATGTGTCAGAATACGTAAGTGAAAACACCTGTCACGCAGACGACACATTGAAGTTGGTATAAACATGCCGGGTACACGGATTTTCCTCCTTTCTCGCCTGCGACGTTCACCATGACTGTCTCAATGCAGAATTGCGCTTGTAAAGCTGTATTACAAGAATGATGAGTGTGCACACGTCGCTCTGCAGAAGTTCCGGACACTGAAGAGTTTGAAAAAAGGCGTTGGTCCGATGACTGCCGTTGGTATGGAGAAAATGATTCGAAAAGACGGGTTCTTTTGGTGTGCAACCTGGTAGACGGAGGAAACGAATTGATTCGACGTCAGTGGAAGCAGTGGTCACAGCAATGCAGGAGCAGACCAGTGGTGGTGTGCAAATGTGTAATGCACGGAGCATTGCCCGAACGTTGGGTATACCCGTGAGCACGGTGCGTAAAACCCTACGAAATATTCTTCTTTGCTATTCATTCAAAATGAACCATGTGCACGAGTTGCTTCCTGTTCACCTGCCAGCAAGAGACATCTTTACTTTAGGATTTCTTGCTCTCGTGGCAGTGGACAACAATTGGCCGTGGTAGATTTTGTGGACAGATGAAGAACATTTCATATGGCGCGACATGTCAATACACAGAATTGTCGAACATGGGCAACGGAAAAGCCACATCCAAAGCAAATACTACCACTTCATTCTGAAAAAGTCACTGTGGGGTGCGAGTTTAAGGCATAATTTGTCATAGGGGAAATATTTTTTTCGAAGAGACAGGTGCATCCGGTCCTGTAACCTGTACCGTCACTGGTAAGTTCTATGAGTGTCTTTCGCGCAGCCATGTCATTCCAGCTCTCGAACAGCGTAAATGGGTGGAGAAAATTATTTTTGTATATAAGGTCCATCCAGTTCACTTTACGTAGCAGTAAAATGTCCTCTTTTAGGGAAGTTTGCGATTTTTCATTTTTTAGCCTATGACTAAAGGTCAGTAGCGAGATGCTTGTAAATAGGAGTCGCACATGTGTATGTTCTTTTAACTAATGACTGTGGCGTGTTGTTCCACGTCGTTATATATATACACTCCTGGAAATTGAAATAAGAACACCGTGAATTCATTGTCCCAGGAAGGGGAAACTTGACTGACACATTCCTGGGGTCAGATACATCACATGATCACACTGACAGAACCACAGGCACATAGACACAGGCAACAGAGCATGCACAATGTCGGCACTAGTACAGTGTATATCCACCTTTCGCAGCCATGCAGGCTGCTATTCTCCCATGGAGACGATCGTAGAGATGCTGGATGTAGTCCTGTGGAACGGCTTGCCATGCCATTTCCACCTGGCGCCTCAGTTGGACCAGCGTTCGTGCTGGACGTGCAGACTGCGTGAGACGACGCTTCATCCAGTCCCAAACATGCTCAATGGGGGACAGATCCGGAGATCTAGCTGGCCAGGGTAGTTGACTTACACCTTCTAGAGCACGTTGGGTGGCACGGGATACATGCGGACGTGCATTGTCCTGTTGGAACAGCAAGTTCCCTTGCCGGTCTAGGAATGGTAGAACGATGGGTTCGATGACGGTTTGGATGTACCGTGCACTATTCAGTGTCCCCTCGACGATCACCAGAGGTGTATGGCCAGTGTAGGAGATCACTCCCCACGCCATGATGCCGGGTGTTGGCCCTGTGTGCCTCGGTCGTATGCAGTCCTGATTGTGGCGCTCACCTGCACGGCGCCAAACATGCATACGACCATCATTGGCACCAAGGCAGAAGCGACTCTCATCGCTGAAGACGACACGTCTCCATTCGTCCCTCCATTCACGGCTGTCGCGACACCACTGGAGGCGGGCTGTACGATGTTGGGGCGTGAGCGGAAGACGGCCTAACGGTGTGCGGGACCGTAGCCCAGCTTCGTGGAGACGGTTGCGAATGGTCCTCGCCGATACCCCAGGAGCAACAGTGTCCCCTAATTTGCTGGGAAGTGGCAGCGCGGTCCCCTACGGCACTGCGTAGGATCCTACGGTCTTGGCGTGCATCCGTGCGTCGCTGCGGTCCGGTCCCAGGTCGACGGGCACGTGCACCTTCCGCCGACCGCTGGCGACAACATCGATGTACTGTGGAGACCTCACGCCCCACGTGTTGAGCAATTTGGCGGTACGTCCACCCGGCCTCCCGCATGCCCACTATACGCCCTCGCTCAAAGTCCGTCAACTGCACATACGGTTCACGTCCACGCTGTCGCGGCATGCTACCAGTGTTAAAGACTGCGATGGAGCTCCGTATGCCACGGCAAACTGGCAGACACTGACGGCGGCGGTGCACAAATGCTGCGCAGCTAGCGCCATTCGACGGCCAACACCGCGGTTCCTGGTGTGTCCGCCGTGCCGTGCGTGTGATCATTGCTTGTACAGCCCTCTCGCAGTGTCCGGAGCAAGTATGGTTGGTCTGACACACCGGTGTCAATGTGTTCTTTTTTCCATTTCCAGGTGTGTATATATAGTATATATATATCACCCCGGTTCCCAGAACTCCTCAAGATAGACGTTGACTGTGGATATCGTATAACAAACACAGTCCCTTTGACTGTTCACAGATGTCACTAAACCAACCCAAAGATGTAAGCAATCGTGCATGAGTAGCGCCTATTAGACAGAGGGGGCCCGTCAGCCGATAAGTACCAGTCATTCCACCAGGGGGAGGTACACGAATCGTGTTGTCTGTAGTTCAAACATGCCTAGACGGTCAGCACCGCAGTTCGATCGTGCCCGCATTGTTACTTTGTGGCAGTAAGGGCTCTCAACAAGGGCAGTGTCTAGGCGTTTCGGATTGAACCAAAACGATGTTTTTCGGAGATGGAGAAGATACAGGGAAACAGGAACTGTCAATGGCGTGTCTCCGTGCCGGAGCCGCCCAAGGGCTACTACTGCATTAGATGACCGCTACCTACGAATTATGGCTGCGAGGAACACTGAGAGCAAGGCCACCATGTTGAATAATGCTTTTCGTGCAGCCACACGAAGTCGTGTTACAACTCAAACTGTGCGCAATAGGCTGCATGATGCGCAACTACACTCCCGATGTCCATGGCGAGGTCCATCTTTGCGGCGCGGTACAGATGGGCCCAAGAATATGCCGAATGGACCACTCAGGATTAGCATCACTTTCTCTTCACCGATGAGCGTCGTATATGCCTTCAACCTGACAATCGTCGGAGGCGTGTTTGGAGGCAACCCGGTCAGGCTGAACGCCTTAGACAAGGGCTGGGCAAATACCGTTTCGTAAGCCCAGGAGCTCGCAGATGCCCGCAAGGCCTGCCCGCGGCCCCCCCCCCCCACCCCCCACCCCCCCGCCCCCTCTGCCAGGCAGCAGTACCTGCCTAGCCACGCACGTCACTGCACCGCGCGGAGCCACTCGGTCCGTTTAATTTCAGTCGTTTCTGCTGTCTGTGTAGACATAGCGTTCGGTGTTTGTGATAAAACATAACTAGAGGGTGGAGAATGGCTGAGGGGGAGTTAAAATCGTTGAAACAAAAGTCCTTTGATCCCATACTCGTTAATCCACAGTGGGAAGAAGAGTATTTTTTTGTTGGAACGCAAAGTGGACCTCAGTACTTGATTTGCAGTGCAACATTGTCTTCACGGAAGAAGAACAATGTGATGCGATATTATCAACTGCTTGACGAGGAGGATATAGTTGGTTTGAATAACGAAGAAAGAAAAGACAAACTAAACGAACTGAAGCAGAAATAGGAGAAAGACGTACCTATACATGTAGCTAATTATGACATTTATGGCTCTGAGCACTATGGGACTTAACATCTATGGTCATCAGTCCCCTAGAACTTAGAACTACTTAAACCTAACTAACCTAAGGACAATACACAACACCCAGACATCACGAAGCAGAGAAAATCCCTGACCCCGCCGGGAATCGAACCCGGGAACCCGGTCGCGGGAAGCGAGAACGCTACCGCACGACCACGAAATGCGAGCTATGATATTTATGTTATTACTGTTACTAATAATATGTTATGCGTATTTACAGGACGAAAACCTCATCATCCACAACGATGCAGCGATGACAGCAAGCGAACATGTAGCTCTTAAAATAGCTAAACAGCACGGCCCTTCGAGGATGAAGAATTGGTGCAAGAATTTTTTGTTGCTGCCGAAACAATTTCGTTCCCAGCAAGCCTTCCTGTTTTTGAAACCGTAGTGCAGCTGGAACAGAGATACGTCCGAGGTCGTTTCACGCTTATGAACTCGGCACTGGTACACGGTTATCGGGATGCTAATCATATGAGTCACAACGTGCGTGTGTGCGACGTAAATGTAAAACGTGCTTACCCCAAGTTTGTGTAACCTTTGCCATGCAACGGCTGTCCATGTACGGCTGAAACACAGTTTCGAACCACTGTAACACGTTCTGCTTTCATGGCCACAAATAGGATACAGACGTAAAAGATTAAAAACCTAACAAATTTGTATTTTAAACGTTACGTTATATTTACACAGACGTGTGTAGTTCAGAGGAGGGTTTCTACGTACGGATAGGACATAGACTTTAATTTACATCATCTTGGATGTTTTTACTGTGATTTTCAACTGGCATCTCGATATTTAGTGTGAAATTACTGGCCATTAGGCGAACTGCACTACTCAGATGAGCATCAGTAAGACTACTCCTAAGCTTCGATTTTGTCAGTTTCTTCATGGAGAAAACACTTTCACACAAGTATGTTGTTCCAAAAAACTACTCACAGAAGCAGCTATTTTAAATAACAATGGAAACTGCTCACGTGGGAAATATTTGTAAAAGCTTCCCAAGGTTTCTGCAGTGAGGAACTTCTCCTTCAGTACACGATTGCACTGAAATTCAATGAGTTACAACTGAATTTCAGAAGGCACTTTTTCAACGTTAAATGCTAAAGGAGTCGCAAAAAGGTTGACATCGCATTCCAGTCAATTTAAGTCATCAAATCTACTATCAAAAATGCCTTCGAGAGACTGTAGCTCCGTTAGAAACCCATCAAAATGTTATTTGAACCTCTCCTGTACCAAACTGTTTTAGCTAACAACTAGTGCAACGCTCGGGAAGTGTACACACGACACATCTGACAGTTGCTTTGCCCACAAAAGCAGTTTTCTCTTGATTGCCAAAATAGTGTCAAACACTTCCCAAATTACCTTATTTCTCGCATGCAAAGCTACATTTAAGCTATTCAAATGCTTCGTTACGTCAGTTTAAAACGTAAGGTTGAAAATCCACTGTGGGTCGTCCAATTCTTTCACTGGTTTTCCTTTCGCATCCATGAATAACGACATATCTTTACGTAAATTAAAAAATCGTTGTAAAACAACACCTCGACTCAACCAGCGTACTTCACAAAAATATGGAACATCGAAGTATTCAAATTCGAGATGGTTTTGAATTGTATGTGTCCCAAACCGCGCGGTCTGAGAATGTTAATTGTTTTTGAAACCCCGTCAATGATGCCAACTAATTTGGCACATTTGGCAAGCAAATAAGCTCGGCGAAGAACGCAATGTATTGCTGTTCCTGCTGGACACCGACGGCTTTCACCTTTTCCCGTATCAAAGCCACGACACCAGACTTACGAGCAATCATTGCAGGAGTCCCATTTGTTGCAAATGATGAAATATTTTCCCAGCATAACTCGTATTTCTCTATTATATGCTCTACGCACGAAAATATATCGTCGGCCGTTGTTGTGTAATGCATTGGCACTAAATCGACGAGTTCTTCAATCACATTAAACTAAACATCAACTCCTCGCAAAAAGACTGCGAGTTGAGCAACATCACATACATCAGTGCTTTCGTCCAATGCTAACGAAAAGAAAACCAAACCTTTGATCCTGTATCTCAACTGAGCTTCCACATCATATGCCATTTCTTCACTGCGCCTGCTTGCTTCCTTGTCCGTACTCAGTTGTGAGTGCGAAGCGCTTTCGCAGCGGCACAGTTGCCCCTCATGCAGTGTGCATACCCAAGCGGCCAGACACATCGCACAGCTCTGCTACCCGCACTGCGTGGCCTTATAGCTGCTCAGCGTTGCCCTCGCGGCTCACCATGTGGGCACCTCTCTTGCCCACCCCTGCCTTAGATACACTGTCCAGCGAGTGCAGCATGGGGGAGGTTCCCTGTTGTTTTGGGGTGGCATTATGTGGGGCCGACGTACGCCACTGGTGGTTATGGAAGGCACCGTAACCGATGTACGATACGTGAATGCCATCCTCCGACGGGTAGTGCAACATTATCGGCAGCATACTGGAGAGGCATTCGTTTTCATGGACGAAAGTTCGCGCCCCCATCATGCACACCTTGTGAATTACTTCCTTCGGAATGACGACATCCCTCGACTAGAGTGGCCAGCATGTTCTCCAGACATGAACCCTATCGAACATGCCTGGGATAGACTGAAAAGTGCTGTTCAAGGACGACGTGACCCACCAACCATTCTGAGGGATCTACACCGAATCACCATTGAGGGGTGGGACAATCTGGACCAACAGTGCCTTGATGAACTTGTGGATAGTATGCCACGACGAATATAGGCATGCATCAATGCAAGAGGACGTGTTACTGGGTATTAGAGGTACCGGTGTGTACGGCAATGTGAACCACCACCTCTGAAGGTCTCGCTGTATGGTAGTGCTACATGCGATGTGTGGGTTTCATGAGCAATGAAAAGGACGGAAATTATGTTTATGTTGATCTCTATTCCAATTTTCTATACAGGTTCCGGAACTCTCGGAACCGAGGTGACGCAAAACGTTTTTTTGATATATATATATATATATATATATATATATATATATATATATATATATATATATATACCCAGTAAATTAAAAACTTGCATGCTACTAGTGCTACTCGTGCAAAGGAAAATGTTTCATTGCGTTTTATAGTTTGTACATAAATTTTAGATAGTTAGCTTCCACTCAGTTTTACTGCAGTTCTGGTACTGCCCTATTCAACATGTTCCTTTACCAAGCACAATGCACTCTTAATGTCTTTCATGTAACTTTCAATATCATGTTTTTTTTCGTTTTTCATTTTAATTGTAAATCATTGATTCAAATTGTGCAAGACCGGGCTAATAGCCCCGTGTACTTCTTCCCATCAACAGAAAGTAGTACTTTCACTTGCTTTCCCCTTCGCGTACGCTACTCAGTGTTCTGCACTCGCAGGTAGCACACCGTGGCTTGTACTGCTCTCCGAGTTACAGCACGATGTGTAAGTGTCCTGGTATTCTTGGCATATTTCTTCAGCCAGGCAGTTGTCTGTAGAACTATCTGGTGTCACTCTGGCATTGACATGGGTTTTACAGCACCTAGCCCGACCGGTGGTTTAAAAACAAAGGGATATTTCTTTTTGTTTTTCATGTTTATTGCTGAGTGTTAAAATTATTTCCCATCTTTTGCTATTTTCAGTAAGATACCTGAAGATGGGCGTATAAGAGCCCGAAACCGGTCGTATCCTAAACAAAAGAACCTTACAACTGTAGTGGTATTTTCAACCTCTGGTATAATGTTCAGTTGAGGATGTTCCTCCGACAAGATTGTATGTAGAATAAAAACATTGAAACAAACTACAACTAAAATACCAAGAACACCGCATTTTCTAAAAATTCACCGGCAGTCTGTCTCTCATCTACATGTAACTATTTGTTTATTTCCGGCACAAATGGTGTCCAATAATGATTGGTTGTTCACTCCAGTATTACTAAATCATTGCGTATCATTCTTGTCCGTCAGATGAACAGTGGTTACTTTAATTCTGATTTTATTTTTCCTTTTAATTAATCTGAAGGAAACTATGTAGCATCATACTGTCCAAAGGGATGGAATGCCTCACAACCTTTCATTAATTCTTATAATGCAGAATAATTTAAGTAGTTGGCATAACCACATTTATTTCTAACAACATTTTCGGTTTGCGATGCAATAGGCCGTCCTCAGCTGATAAAAATACACGTTTCCGTCTCCGTCTAGTAAAGAACAATGATCGCATTACGTCCTTTCTTTTGCAGAAATAGCCTGTACTGTATCATACAACAAGTAGCACTTCTTTGAAAGCATGTAGTATACTGAACTAAATAAGATTCGAAGCAAATATAATTTTTTTCTAATGAATTTTATTACGTGCAGTGTTGTTTTTCTGTTTTAGATTATATGTAAGATCTTATTAATAGTAATTTTACCCACTGCATTGATATATAGTTAATGCTCGTTTTATTGCAGCTCCACAAAACCACAGAGGAAGGATTCAAGGCAGAAGTAGGCTTTGACGGACGATGAAAGTTGTTTCATTGCTTAGGTGCCCTAGACCTCATCAAATCAGTAGGATACGATATTTCAATTATAAACGGACAGGCAGTATTAACCTCCTGGTATCGCAGATGAGAATTATACATTTATTCGTGTTGACATTGGATTCAATAATAGAAGTTCTAATAATCGTGTTTTCTCAAGTAGCTATTTGTGAATAGCTCAAAGCAAACTATCACCCCCTCAGCTCCTGAAACACTTTCTCTTAGGAATGTTTCAGTGTCGTTTAGGTTTGTTACCGATAACGAGCTCATTATGAAAACATGTTTACCGAAATCGTGCCCTCTTACATGTCAGCCAGTTTCCATCCTCATTTCATTATGACCAGGCCAGAGCTAGAAGAAAAGTTGAAAGCACCTTCGGTATTTTCGCTGACAGTACTCCGTCAGATAGAGCTTCTCGATCGAGACACAGTGCTGAACATAATACTGACGATATGCACCTTCTAAAACTTTTTATCTTAAACGACTCCACTTATTTGTGCAATGGAGCAGTTGACCTGGAGGTTCTCGTGAAACGATGGCTGATAGAGAAGTGAGAAACAATCTTAGAGATTACTTTACGACACTTGATGGTGAACCGACATGGTGGTACCTACACATTGCAACCGAAATGTGAAACTGTAATAAGATAAATGTACTTACGAAATTCCCCTCTGTAGTTAAAGGAGATAGTCTAGCATCTCTGGACTTGAAAGCATCAGAGAAAGGGCTTTTAATTTAGTAAATCTGATCACATCTGTTTCACCTTCATAGACTCGGAAGCTTCTTCAATTCGTGACAACTTAAAACCAAGGAAATATTTATACGTGACGTAACTACTGTTACAGAATATATTGGTCGAGGCAAGAGTCGAACCTGCTACCGTAGCGGTAGCGCGGTTCCAGACTGAAGCGCCTAGAACCGCTCGGCCACTCCGACCGGCACAGAATATATTTGCTACTGTACAAAATGAAACTGGTATTGTTGACTGAAATGTTAAATTGTGCAGAAAATGAAAATTTATTTACGGTTGCCTTCAAAACTTTAGTTTTCTTCGTTCTGTCACTGTAATCGGGACATTTTACATTCCACAGCATTTTTGAGTCGGTGAAATTCGAATAACAACTTCGTTTCGTCCACAGACCAAAGGTTTGATGCTATTTCCTTTATGAGTGAAGTGCAGTCACGATGTCTACTCTTAGAATACAAAAAGTAACCGAATTCTGTGACTTTGTCTCCGAGACTGAAGATAACGGAGCTTCTGTTCCGGTACATCGACTCTTAGATAGCGAAGGGTAGCATTCAGGAAGTTTATCTCCGATCGGTGTCCGTTTGTAATTTCAGCGAGAAAAGTGTCTCCGCGACAGTCGCCGATATTTGGTCTCAAAACAAACGCATCTTTAAGTGTGACGGTCCAGCGGCCGAAGGAACGGGCTCTCAAATGTATGAAGTTAGGTCAAAACTGAACTGCAGAGCCACAGTCCTTCAAATAACGCCTCTCTGCTTTTAATCATAGAATTACTTCAGTTAAAGTCAAAGAGGCAAATGGCTTCATAATATCATATTTAACCGGGTGGTAGGTTCCAATTACTGTTCTCCATTAAATTCGTTGTGCTGGTGTGAAGGCGATGTGGATCTATGATGAATGGTGTTTTTTCACGATGACCCGTGGCCGCCAGAAACTATATAATTGCGATTCTTATTAATTCTGATATATGAGTACAACATTTTTTTACTCAACCAGTGATCAACTCACAAATATATAGGATTTGTCATCATAATACAATGAAAAAGTAATAGTTCAATACAAACAGACACATTCCAATAGGACAGCGTTTGGAGAAGTAGCAGGAATCGATTTTGTGACGCGACCGGTGATGCCAGTGTGGGACTTGTACCAGATAGGACTGATAGAGGCAACAGGGAAGATTCGAAGAAGGTCAGCACGTTTCGTTATAGGTTCATGCAGTAAGTGCGAAAGCTTCACGGAGCTGTTAAGCGAACTCCAGTGGCAGACGCTGGAAGAGAGTCATTCTGCATCACGGTTTGGCTTACTGTTGAAGTTCCGTGAGCGTACGTTCCTAGAAGAGTCAACCAACATATTGCTTCCTCCTACGTGTATCTTAAGAAAAAAATCTCAAGATAAAATTAGAGGGATCGGAGTCCATGTGGAGGCTTACCAGCAGTCGTTCTTCCCGCGAACCATACGCGACTGGACTAGGAAAAAGGGGAAGTGACAATGGTACACAAAGTGTCTTCCGCCACACACTGTGAGGTGGCATGCGGAGCATAGATATAGAAATAGGTAAAGATAATGTCGTTACCTCAAATTAATTCACACGCCATTAAGACGATTAAATAATTCATTCCTTATACAGGCAATGCGAATTTCTTGTCTATCTTGAAAGAGAAGTTCGTGTACTGTAATTAGAACTGATAGTAACCATGTACTGCAAGAAATAAAGTATCTCCTCCCTAGCGTTGTCACTAAACGTTATAACAGGATGGATTTGTCATTGAAAAAGAAGTACCGAAAGTTTATTACTGAATTTAGCCAACAGTACATTTTTGGGCTACCAGAAGCATGTTCAATATTTTTACGTTTGCACCTAGCTGTGGGCAAAGACAGCTCTGAATTGGACTAAAAAGTTAGAAAGGAGCGCGCATACAGACACGTAATAGAGTAAACGTAGTTACAGCACATTGGTTTACTGCAGCTAGTCCCCATAGAAATCACTTGAAGAAAGGCCTAAACCGTGAGGGGGAGACATGAAGGGACGACTAACCACATGGCTAATATCCCTAACATCGGTTTGCTGCAGAAGCCTTGAACATATTCTCATTTCGAAAATAAGAAATTTTCTTGAGAACAAGAAGCTTATGTCCAAGAACAGCATGGTTTTAGAAAGCATCGCTCGTGTGAAATTCATCTTGCCTTTTTCTGACTTGATATACTGCGGACTATGAACGAAGGGCAACAGGCAGATTCCGTATTTCTAGACTTCCGGAAAGCGTTTCTCACGGTGCTCCATTGCATTCTGCTGAAGAAGATAAGAGTGCATAGAAAGGGTTCACAGATATGTGTCTCGAAGCTACGTTAAGTTATAGAACGCTGTATGTGGTCCTCGTCGGCGAGTGTTCGTCAGAGACAAGGGTACCGTCGAAAGTGCCCCTGGGAAGTGTGACTGGGCCGATGTTAGTGTCTATATACATAAATGATTTGGCGGGTACGGTGGACAGCTATCTACGATTGTTTGCTTATAATGTGCTGTATGGTAAGGTGTCAAAGTTGAGTGACTGTAGGAGGATGCAAGACAATTCAGACAAAATTTTGGTTGGTGTGATAAGTGGCAGGTAGCTCTAAGAGTAGAAAAATGTAAGTTAATGCGGATGAGTAGGAAGAACAAATCCGTAATGTTCAGATACAGCATTAGTAGTGTTCTGCTAGTCACAGTCAAATCCTTTAAAATCTGTACATAAAGCTGCAAAGTAATATGAAATGGAACGAGCACGTGAGGATTGTGATAGAGAAGGCGAATGGTCGACTTCGGGTTATTGGGAGACTGATAGAAAAGTGTGGTTCATGCGTAAAGGAGACCGCACATAGGACCTATTCTAATCCGTACCAGGTCGGATTAGTGGAAGTCATCGAAGCAATTTAGAGGCGGGCTGTTAGATTTGTTACTGGTAGGTTCGAACAGCACGCAAATGTTACGGAGATGCTTTGGGAACTCAAATGGGAATCCCGGAGAAAAGGTGACATTCTTTTCGAGGAACACTTTTGAGATAATTTAGAGAACAGGCATTTGAAGCTGACTGCAGAATGATTCTACTGTTTTCAATATACATTGCGCGTAAGGACACTAAGATAAGATACGAGAAATTAGGGCTCATACAGAGGCATACAGACAGTCGCTCAACCCTCGCTCTCGTTGCAACAGCAACAGGAAAGGATGTGACTAGTAGTGGTACGAGGTACCCTCCGCCAAGCGCCGTACAGTGGATTGCGGAATATCGATGTAGCTGTAGATGAAGATGAAAGCTCTTCTATGACGGCGCAAGGCGACCGAGACGTACCACGAACCGTCACGTAACTCGAAAAACATGAAACATATTCGCAGTTGCGAATATTATCAACCATCAGGTGTACAATGGAATGACAACATTAAAAACTTATGCTGGACCGTGACTAGAAACCGGATCCCGCGCTTTCTCGAGTGCTCGCCTTACCATTAGGTTATACGAGGACGACTCACGGTCCGATCAAACTTCCATACGTCGTCAGCCATGTCTCTACAGCCTGCACTCGTACACCCATTAAGTATATTCCCGTACAAGTGGGACATTGCAACCTAAAGTCTCTTGCCCCGAGTCGACAGATAAATGCGGTATTGTTGCGTCTGTGTTGTTTGGGAGTCCGGATCAATGCATGTCTGAAGGAACTTTCTATCGTACTTCTGAACAACACAGACACTGCATTATCGTAAAACTCGAAAGGGGTCTCCGAGAAACTGAGACACAATGAGGGAGAACAACCGGATGCTGGTGCTTTATAGACTCGTCTTTCGAATTTTCCTTTGAGTCAAGCCCCTAATTACGGCTCCGGTACCAACACAAGCGACTGTGACCTGAAAGAACAGCCCCCGACTCTAGTGTGAGTCAATAACGAGTCTCCGTACAAATTGCAACACCTGCCCAAGTAGTACCGGAGGCAGCGGACTTTGCAGCAACACTCCGCCTAACGGCCAAATTCGGCACTTTGTCTACTGGCCTAAGGCTATCGAGGCTGCTTTCCCCATGTTATTTGCAATATCACCGCCTACTCAAATAAATGCTCTATTAGTGCTGCACTTCAAGCGATGAAAGTGGAAGTAGATGTGAGATTTGTGCAGTGAATAGCTCCTTTGAAGACTTACAATTATGTTCAAAGAAAGGCAGCACGTTTTGTATTATCGCGAAATATGGGAGAGAGTGTCACTCAAATGATACACGATTTGGGCTGGACATCATTAAAAGAAAGGCGTTTTTCGTTGCGACGGTATCTTCTCACGAAATTTCAATCACCAACTTTCTCCTCCAAATGCGAAAATATTTTGTCGACGCCGACTACATAGGGAGAAACGATCACCACGATGAAATAAGGGTAATCAGAGCTCGTACGGAAAGATATAGGTGTTCGTTCTTTCCGTACACTATACGAGATTGGAATAATACATAATTGTGAAGGTGGTTCGATGAACCCCCTGCCAGACACTTAAATGTGATTTTCAGAGTATCTATGTTGATGTAGAATACATTTAATTGGCCAACTAATGTTTATGTTTGAGATACAGCTTTTCAAAGAGAGAAACAGGTCAGAATATATAAGTATGGTTTTATGAGGATAAAACAGGAGGTCGGCTGCGACTTTGCTGAATGAACTAGCTAGGCATTTATCAAAAATGTTTTAGGGATACTACCGAAAATCTAAATCAGCATGGCTTTACAGAGCAAATTCCATCGGCCCGGTTATGAGATTCGTGTCTTAACTAGTACACTGTCTCACTCGGTTAGTCCTTACTGTAATAGGTATATCAAGAAGTTCCCGTTCTAAGGCCGTACAGTTTAGAATCGGTGTGCCAATGAGGCAGAATCCCCGTGAACATTGAGTCAATCGCACATGCTAAAGATACTCGTCAGGTAAAACACCGCATCCTACTACGTGCGGAACACTTGTAACTACTTGCTGCACAACTTCGTCCGACGGAATGGTCGACCCTGCAAGGCCTTTTTTAAGAGACCGGAGGTGTGATAATCGCATGGGGTGAGATAAGGACCACAGGAAGGGTGCTCCTGTGTCTTGCACTTGTTGTCTGTAATGGGTGTGGCTGGACTCCCAGATCGATCGGCGTCTTATGTCGAATTGCGACTAGCACAGAATTTGGGGCATTATTGCACAAGGTGGTTTCCGACAGATAAGGCGCCCGATATAAATTCTTCATTCTCCAGTGGATGTCTACAGATGTTTGTCCTCCGACAGCCAAGAAAACAAAAACGGTTCCTTAGTTGCGTTTGGACGCAGTTGAGAATAACATCTCCTTACTTAACGTTTCACAGATACCGCATGCATGACGGAAAGACACGAATGCCACACTGAACTCTTGACTAAATGTCGGTGATTATATACCCGCGTCGGAGTCGCGCTACGTTGCATGTACGCCGCAGCAGTGACCTCAAACTGAAACTGTTTCATCGCCATTGTATAATGTAGTTTGATTTACACACAGTTTGCACCACATAACTTATATTATAAGACAGAGTGTTGCACTGCATTAGTGCACACTCTATTGACTCCCGCTAGTGACTACTGGGTCACGAATATGCAGCTATGCCCCTGGCACTGGTTTCTGTCTGTTCGGAAAACTGGCTATCCGCCCGTAAATTTACAACTATGCCCCTTGCACGTCTTCATGTCCACCCCTCATTCCACCTGAAAAACTGAGTCAACATCCCCCCATGATAACTGAGATACTGAGATCAGGACAATGACACGACATTGTCATCACCTTCTATAGATCTTGGCACTGCTCCTTGGAAAAGCATTACAGTGCCATCACATTTGTAACATGACATGGTTTCGAAATTGTCCCATTTCATTATTCATGAGTTCTCTAAATAATCTTAAATAGTGAAGTATGCTTTACTCATGATTAATGTTTTAGCTGCGTTTTTAAGCAAATGTATTTTAGTGAAATTTATTATCTCCCTGGGTAAGCAGTTACTCAGTTTTATTTCTTGACAGAAAATGCATATCTGACTTTTCTGTCTATTTTGCCTTGGTAAATCTAAGTTCAAAGTGGTTCTTGTTCCATGATTATGTATAAAACTTGATTGGTTGGTTGATCTGCGGCAGGGAACAAAACAGCGAGGTCATCGATCCCATCAGACTAGGGAAGGATGGGGAAGGATGTCGACCTTGCCCTTTCAAAGGAACCATCCCGGCCTTCACCTGAAGCGATTTAGGGAAATCACGGAAAACCTAAACCAGGATGGCCGGATGCGGGTTTCAAAAAAATGGCTCTGAGCACTATGGGACTCAACAGCTGTGGTCATTAGTCCCCTAGAACTTAGAACTACTTAAACCTAACTAACCTAAGGACATCACACACATCCATGCCCGAGGCAGGATTCGAACCTGCGACCGTAGCAGTCACACGGTTCCAGACTGCGCGCCTAGAACCGCGAGACCACCGCGGCCGGCTGCGGGTTTCAGCTGTCGTCCTCTCGAATGCGGGTCCAGTTTGCTAATCACTGCGCCACCTCGCTCGGTTATGTTTAGAACAATTAGTGAAATACTTAACAATATTATCCATGATTTGAACAACAGATTTGTAAATGTATTCGCTTGGTACAGTAAAGACATCCAGTTTTTACCACTTCTAGTTAGTATTCTTACGAGAATCCCATTGACAAGAACAGTGGGTCCACAGGAATTGTCTGTCACCACGACATATTGGCTGTTACAAACTGACGATAGGAACCTAAGAGCGCAACATGATGATGACACTCTTTCTACAAGTATGGTTGTGTGTTCATTCCATGTCAAATGACAAACAGTATTCAGCGCTAAGAATTTTGTGTTTCTTACACAGTCTAAAGATTTTTCATCTATGCTTCGTTTTCTCTCTTGATGCTGAAACGCAGCTGTTTGTTTTTCTTGTATTCAATACAAATTTATTGCATGCTATCCATACGTAAACGTCCTTCATGTTTTCACTTCCTTTCTGTAACAGTAGATCTGGTGTTTTGTCAGTAACTATGATCTTGTTGTCATCAACAGAGAGAACTTTATCTCCGTGTATAATACTGTCTATACTGTCTGTAAAGCCATTTGTATATATTAAGAACAGAATTCGACTCAGCACAGTACCCTGAGGCACATCTGTGTTTAGGTGTTTCTTATCTGCCAACCGTTCTACAACAATGTATTATCGGCAGAAGCGTGTACTATCTCTAGGTCTAACACCCTGTTTTCCATGTGAGACTAGAAACATTTGTTTCATACTCCCTTTACACGTAGCCCCAGTAGCATTTTAGTAGTTTCGTATGGTCAACAATGTCACACGCTTTGGGCAAGTCGAAGAATATAGCTCTAACACAGTCACCCCGTTACTGTACTTCCCCAACTTCGGAAAAAACTGTGCTTCGTTAAAAAGGCTGTATTTATTCATGTAACTAATTAATATATTTTTCATGGTTGATTCAATTATTTTTCAGAACGCAGACAGTAGTGAAACTGGCCTGCAGTTTTCAATACTCTTGGCATTACCATCTTTCTTAGTATGGGCACAACTCGTGCATCCATTAGGCACTCTGGTACAATACCTGAAATTAATGCCTCATTTACTATATTTGTTATTGTGGGTTGTACGCTGTTTATAAACTCCTTCATAACAGAGAGTGTAACCTCATATAGCCTACTGACGTCTTATTTTTTATTTCTGTGTTTTTCTTATGACTTCAGACTCTGTTCTTGGAAAAACGACAGTGTGTTTGCTGTATAACACTTTGTGGGTGCTACATGTATTTTAGAACGACTTTACCACAACATTTCAGCAGTATCAGAGATATAGTCATTTAAAAAAATTGTCAGTTCCTGTAAAGTTTGTATTATTCTACCTCCACATAGATTTCTATGTTATTTTATTGGCTGCGTTTTCAGGTTTCATGTTTTATAACATACCACAACACTTTGCTTTTATTTCCTGCATTGCAGATCATTTCGTCATTAAATGAGTTTTGCAGCAAGCAGTACTTTCTTTATTTTTGTGCATGTGATAGTAATACAGGAACTGTGAGTTATTGAAGTGATTTTGTAAAGAAAGTAGTTGTGTGGGAGGACTTTCTAATACCCGGAGCTATCCATCTACTTTCCCCACCTATTCTTGTTGAAGTCACTCATTAGGAAAGGTCCCCTCAGAAATAAATTTAAAGAATATGCAGAATTTAGAGAAGTTAGCATCTACATTGTTTTTCATATACATTTCATCCCAGATTTGATTTGGCAGTTTCTTCTTAAACGTATATAATTCACCACCCGAGAAGATTCTTTCGTAGGTCAGAAGTTCTGTGGGTTTTACGAAACCTGTCTTTAGCTTTATTATCTGTCAGAAATTGTCAGTAAGGCCAAGATCTTTTATTAATAATTTAGAATTTTCCTTCTCCATATCTCTGAGTACATGATCTAAGTGTGGTTGTGAACTGTTTCTTACTCTAGTAGCGGTGTTACCATTGGTTCCTCCGCGTGGCTCCCCCCCACCCCACCCCACACCCCGTCGGAGATTCGAGTCGTCCCTCGAACATGGGTTTATGTTTTGTCCTTAGCGTAAGTTAGCTGAAGTAGTGCGTAAGCTTAGGGACCGGTGACCTCAGCAGTTTTGTCCCATAACACCTTACCACAAATTTCCATTTCCATTTGTTCCACGCCAAAAGCGTTCAAAATATTTTGTGTTATTGTTCAAGCCTCCACATCTTATTATGTTAGTTTTTGGAGCTGAGACTCTTTCTAGGATTTCAGCCAATCTGTTGAAGAAACTGTCCACATTACCACTAGGCACGCGGTACACTTACAGAATGATTAACTTCTTGAAAACATATAGCTTTGTTAGTTCAACAGCTGCCAGTTCAGAACGTTTATCTACCCTAATTGCGATCAAATATTCTCTAGCGTAAAAATGTGTGCCACCTACGATATAAATACCCTATTGCCCACACTTTAAGGTAGTACTGATTCCTGAAAAGAGCGAGGAATTACGCAAGAATTGATATACTTACGAATAAAAAATTCTAAATGAGTTTTATGTATATGATATTAACGGCGAAGAAACTGAATACACAGTAGCGTCGAAATATCTTAATAACATGAGAGACGAAAAACAATCCAAGATAATCCTGGACTGCTATCCTAAAGGAAGCAAAGAGATGTCATAACCTTTATGAAGAGGAAACTGACAGATGGCTAAACTCCGTATGCGAGACAACGACAGCGTACAGAAACACTTGGTGACCTGTTAATTAGCATAAAGATTGCTTTGGTGTAGTCATTCGTCCCACTTTCTGTATAACTCACAGCCTGGCAGTCTGTTACTTTATCATCCCATTTTCTAACTTGAGTTGTGTGATGGTTGTAGCATATAGTGTAAAATAGTAGCCTTTAATAGTCAATTCCAGTAAGTATTATGCAGTTTTATAGTAAAAATTATGTACTGCGTTTTCTTTCAATTATGGATTTCCAGACTTTGGGTACGCAACGGATATTGGCGTTTTTCTTACTCATTTACTGATGCTGCTTCTTATATTTCGTTTGGTGTGATGGATGCGTCTGTCATGCAATGGTGCACATACGTTGAGATTAGTTCAGAATAGTTAGCGAGATGTTCAATAGCTAATGTTTCCGAGTGCTTGCTTTGATTAGGAACAAGTCATTTTCATAATTATGGTATATTTTCTCAGTGAAAAATATGGCAACTTTCTAACCAGATGAGATGAAGGAAGAGGCAGCCATTGTTTATGTCTGTATAGTGTACAAGTAAATCTCGGAGCTGTGGTTCACACAGATCGCTGAACACGGACATACTAACAAAAGCTTAATCAATACACACAGTTTACTGCCAAAACAGTGGACAGATCTAACCTGAGTTGTGGGATTACGCTGAAGGAAACATAGTGACCTCTGGGACCTACAGTCTGGTAAATACTGACTAACGTCGTACTATATTCTTTCGAATGGCACTTGAGGAAACCAGTTGTGGAAATGTCTGTTAAAATTGGTGTGGTTTACGAAACGGTTTTTGTGTAGTATGTGGAACAATTGAAAGTAACGGTAACTGAGCAGACCGCATTGCGATGACCATTATCTTCTGTTCTAAATGTAATGCAGATCGGTCATAATAACAGCCATCTATTAATGGTAAAAAATGTTGTCAAGCCAGTGTTTATGTAACTAGTAGCTTAAACCCTCAGCCGTAGGAAAGGCAGCGTATATCTCTGTCGTTTCATGTTTTCACACGATGTGAGTTTTTCAAGTTGTGGTACTGTGAACAGGCATACAAGAGCTGTGAATTGTAAAATATTGGTCTTTGCACGTTAAGAAGTATAAATTACTTTTTGGTTTAGCGTAAAGGTGAACCAGGATTCTTCAACAGATATCCGAAACCACTTGCACCAGCCGCGCGTGGTCTGGGGCGCCTTGCACAACCCGCACGGCTCCTCCCGTCGGAGGTTCGAGTCCTCCCTCGGGCATGGGTGTGTGTGTTGTCCTTGGAGTAAGTTAGATTAAGTAGTGCGTAAGCTTAGGGACCGATGACCTCAGCAGTTTGGTCCCATTAGACCTTACCACAGATTTCCAATTTCCACTTGCACCATAATACTATTCACACAGTCCTTTAAAATTTTACAGCATGTTAACTGGCAGTGTTCCTGTGTAAACCATTGGTTCTCTGCTGTTGACAACCACTATATTTTTACCGTTGTATTACGTCGCTGGGAGGCGGATTACCCGAGAGCTGTGACATGCCACGAGACATATATATTTTCTGTTTTGTATTTTTAGTTTTATCGTAAGTGAGGCAAGTTTTTCAAGCAGGCTGCATCACTTCATTTCTATAAACGATTTACATGTATATACACATCTGCTTACACAAGAATGAAGTAATATTTTAGGTACTGGAAGAACTTAAATGTTTTCGAGGAACAGCCTATAATTTGTGCATAAAATTAAGTTAATATGAATGATTTATTGCAACCAGGAAGCGCCATTTACTAATACCACACTAACATGTTTCATTAACAATTTAAAGCCATACTCAAAAGAAATAAATCACATTACAAAACGCTTTTGTTCAGCAGGTTCGAACAGTGTTAACCTCTACATCTGATAAAGATAAATACAATTATTTTTAAATAAACGGCTGATATATAACACTTCATTGTGGAATTAAATGATTTTTGAAGGTAGTATATCGATTACACCCAAGGGCGCCCATACCCATAAGCAAAGTTAGGCAGCACGCCTCTCCCCCCCCCCCCCGTTCCAACTCTAAGGGGCAGGAAGATATATAGTTTATCCAAGTGCTTTTCTTTCAAGAAAACGAGTTAGAAGACTGTGTTACACGGGTTTCTAACAGGGCTGGAAATGGAAATTTAGCACGGCTACTTGCACATCGCCATTCATCTTACTAAATATTAAAAATACACCCTATCGCCAGGTCTATCCCACCCAAACGTACAAACTGCCGTATGGGTGTCCTTGGTTATAGCCAAACTCTTTGTCATCGAAATAAGAACAAAAACTGAATACCAGGATGCTCGAAGCTATATTTCGACACCACTAGGCTGCTGTATGACGTCTTTATTTTCTAATGCTATTGCCACTTGTAACATTCAATTTCGACTGATTTTCAGTGGGTTAACATCTCTGCTTGACTGTAAACCCTTAACACATTTAACTGTTATTATTTACTCCACATATTCGTTTTCAATTCCCTATCCACTCCATTACTTTGAAATTCCAAACTACAAGCGTTCTCTCTCTTTTTACATCATTCTTTTTTTCTCATATCTCCTGAACGTTAATGGTGCTTCTCCCCGCAATCCTTTCTGTTATTATATTCAAATACGACTCCGGGAAAAATGATACTAAAAATTGCTCTTCGTACATTACTGTACACAACACAACCTTCCGAGCACCATCGAATCGTGTTTACAGCGGCTTAGTGGGAATGCCAGTAGTGGTGTGCGAACATTTCCGCCTTTGACGTGGTCGCAAAGCGCAAGGAAGCCAACCTACGCCGGCGCTCGCCGTATGACGACCTCTGGCATTTTGCGTGGGTGTATGCTCCGGGGACGCTGCGCCGCGTATTGTGCGCTGGACCTAGTTTCGCTCTGTGTCGGCAAGTTGGCGTTCACTTAAGGAAATACAGGGTATGCTGCCAACACCTTTTTCCTCTTCTCTGTCACGTGCACAAATTGTGTGCACTAAGTGTCACGCAGCGGTTCTAAGCAAGTTATCGAACACACGTTGTAAATATGATAGCGACTACTTAAGTCTCTATTTCTGTCTATCTGCTATACAGGGAATTGTCGCAATACTTAATACTAACTAAAAAAATAGTTTCTTAGCTGCTAAATTTCCTTGTCCTCTAAAAAATACGGGATTGAGGTAGAGGGTTTCATTTATCAATGTTTGTTCTCGATTAAAACCACTGATATGGTCACTAAGGGCATAAAGCGAGGGATGCTTGCATGATCAGACGTTTTTAATGTTTGAAATAGGATCTGATGAGTGCATACTACCTCTAAAAATAAATTCTTATATATAAAAATACCTTTGTCATCCGAAAACTTAAGATGATACAATTTCAGGGACAAAAATTAAGACAGATCTGGTTCCTGAGTTTTAAACCTGGAAGACATATTAAGACTGATACAAAAATTTCGGTAGAAATAAAACATCGAAACTTCATTTGTGCACTACGTCGATGCTCTCTCTGTTCCAGTGATGATTTAATACTCGATGGAAGGATTCGATTTTAAAATGTGAATAACGTTCTAAGTGAGGTAATTTATCCATCGATGAAAGTAAATCAGTACTGCTTCTCTTGACCCTTTAAGTTACTAACGTTTCGGATACAATTTAAATGTTGGCAGATATATCCTGTCAGTGAGCGATCAGAACAACGTGATTGCTGTCCATTCTTGAATGGCGATATTAAAGATTTTTCACGTTAATATGAGTATTTCACACACAGACAGGAAGAGGAAATGAATGTACTCGACTTATAGGCTGAAGACATAGTAGTAATAGCGTTAAATGAGAGATGATCATTGTCTCTGAATTTTAAATCTCCGCCAGTTATATTCCAGTATATATATGCCAGTTCTGGCGTAACATCAAGCACCGGCACGTCGGGCAAGACTGGAAGAGCAGAGAGGGCTGTAAGACGACGTCAGCCAATAGTACGCTGACAGATCCCTCTCTAGGACGACACCGTGACAGCAGGGGCTTAGGGGAGAAGAGAATATAAGCGCATCGCCGCGCCGCGCAGGAGCTTAAGACGAGCCGTCGTCCGAACGCTACAGCAGTGACTTATGAACGCTATTATTCTACTTGCATTGGAATTGTACATACGGAAGGACACTGATTATTTTCATGTCGCCATTTGCTTGCGACACACCTATGTCAATATGCAAAGTTAAGTACTGTCATTTATCTTACTGTAATAAACTCCATTAATACGATTTGTTTGAATTGTCTAGCGACTCGAGAAAGCAGCTTTCCTAGCAGAACACAACAATTACCTCTATTCTTTTCTTCTAAGACTTCTTAATTTGGGATATTAGTTTCTCATGTAGGGCACTTAATAACTGCCAGGCAATGTTATATTTGCGATAAGAAAAATAATGGAAGAAATATGTTATGTTTCATCAACAGACCGGAATTTCCGCAAAGATCCTTTCGTTTTTTACACACACACACACACACACACACACACACACACACACACACGCACGCACACAGGTTACTATGTTATGTTTTTTCAACAGGCCGGGATTTTCGCAAAGAACCTCTCATTTTTCACTTAGTCATTACTATATTATTCGATGAAATATTATTCAGAGCCCCTTTCCAATAAAGTCAGTCGTGAGAATTGCCGCCGCACGCAAGACATTTTATATACGGTTATTCATCCCAAAGATGGTGGGCTTCTTGAGGTAACATGCCTATAATATCGATTATGTGGCTCACACTCATTTCTCAATATTCCGTAACGTCTTCAGAAGTTTTTACAGGTGTTTCTTTGTATTGATAAATGCATAGCCAGACGGTGCTTCATATTATGAGCTTCTGTGGCCACGTTTAAGGTCTTTAATTAAGAAACAAACATTCTTAAAATTCAGCATTCGTGACGCACTAACATAATAAATTCAGTTTTTGTATGTTCATTGTCGAACTTTAGAATGACATATGTTTCATAACACGAACCTTTCTGTTACACCTCTCACCTCAAATAACCACTATCTTACAGCGGTCAACTGACAAACGCACTCTGTATCCGTATCCGTTTTAACAATATTTTTACGTAATGATGTTTACCAGAACTTTTCACTAAATTTAGTTTCCTCTCGTAGAAAGTTACCAGGCATACCAGTCTACATCGTAAAATGCATCCCTCGAATTTTTCGTATGAAATAGGAAGCTAAGAATACAGCTTTCTAATATATATAATTAAGATGTGAATAATGTCATCAGTAGCAGGCGTGGATTAAATCCAGTTACATGATTAACTATTGACTTAAAGAAGCCATGGTGAAGCGGGATAATTTCGGTTCGACATCTTGTGATGTAGTACGATGTACTTGTTAACTGAGGGTAGCACGGAGGATGGGAAAAGCCATATTTTAGGATATTTGATATATGAGACACTTCGTCTCCGCTGCAGGAGAGCTATTGATTGTTTATTGGACCACAATGTCAAGAGACTACCACAAATGTCTTAGTGTTGGTAAGCCTTCACGCAAGGGTTAATTCCAGTCATCAAAAGCATATGAACCACCCGAGCTACCACCTCCTACCTTGCATTATACCAACGGATAGAACTGTCACAATCTAGCGTATCACTCACCAGTTCACCTCTGAAAGAAAACGTAAGAAAAGCCATCTTCCCCTGATGTCATACAAAATCAATCATTCGACGCAAATATCTGGTAATGTATCGTACCAGCTCCACTGAACATAAGACATCCGAAGATTGGCAGACATCGTGTGTTATGGGAAGTGACGGTACATGAAACTGATAGTAAGTGAAAACGAACGTGACGTGATTCTTCTCTCTACAGTGACATAGGTAATAAAATGCTCTTACTGGTGAGGGAACTGTTTCTAAGAGAGCAACTGAGAGCCTTCGCGAATCTTCCGTCTTGTGTGACAGGCAAGTCTTGTGAAGAACTACCTCTGCCCGAGACCTCTCGTAACACGAATCACCATCACCCGATGCTCTTCAACAACCTCAAATTTGTTAAATGAACAATCCATGGAAATGGGCTTACCTAATCCTGGATGGGATGCTGTTTAGGAAAATATACGGGTTTTGGATTATACCGCTCTCTCTCTCTCTCTCTCTCTGGTTTATGGGAAGATGTTGAACTATCGTGTATAAGAATAACTCCCGCGTAAACGGCTAGTGGGAGTGAAACGTTAGCCAATGTATCTAAAAAGGCGTGGTAGAAATTTAACGGCCTGGCACAGAGGTTGATCTCTCCGAAACTATGCTGCAATAAAATAAGTCTGGACCTTAAACGCCGGCGGAACAGTTTCTTTTTATGCGAATTTTTAAAATGGTGGCGAAATGTGTGCTTCTTTTAAATGGTTAAATTGGGAACTTACGCTCTATAAAACCTTTCGCTGTTTATTGGTAACACAAATTCATCCAAATTTGGGGAGGCTTAATGAGTAATCAGCCCCTTCATATGTTTCTCACTTTAAATCGGGAAATGGGTGATTATATTTAATCTTTGCCTAGCCTCTCAATCAGAAAATGTAATACTGAAAAATTGCTACATAATCAGTTGGACATTGAGTGACTGAAGACGACTCTCACACCTATATCACATCAAAAGAAAGGTAATGGTGCCTTTTTCGTGAATGGTTTTGTAAGGAAAATCAAAATATGATTCACATTATTTCGTAGACATATGTACAAGAACAAATGGGAAATTGAATTTCTCAGAAATGTTTCCACCGTTTTGAAGAGAACCTTGCTAAGATATATTCTGGTTCATTACTGCAAATGATGCATGAGTTCACATCTTCACATGAAGATTAAAACTAAACTTAAACCTGTTGGGGAAGACGACGGCGTTGCACCACAAAAGGCACCGGCAACTTCATGGACTGATGAATTAACACATCATAAGTAACTGCTTAACAGCGTTTGTTCTACATTTTAACGCAACGATTCTGTAGGTCAAGGATCTGCAAAGTGCTTGTTAAGTTTCCGCAGGTTCATTGCAGCACATGTCTACACACAGTTAATGCAATCCCGCAGATTACTGGCCTGTGACTTACGAGCTCGGAGATGGCGCCCTGTAAAGTCCCAGATACGTTCCATCGTTTTCATATCACGCCAGTTTGGTGGCCAAGTAATCATCGTGAGTGTACTATTATACTAATCCTACTACTGTACCATGATTCCAAACTTGCTTCAAATGGCTCTGAGCACTATGGGACTTAACGTGTGAGGTCATCAGTCCTCTAGAACTTAGAACTACTTAAACCTAACTAAACTAAGGATATCACACACATCCATGCCCGAGGCAGGATTCGAATGTGCGAACGTAGCGGTCGCGCGGTTCCTGACTGTAGGGCCTATAGCCGCTCGGCCACTTCGGCCGGCTTCCAACCTTGAAACACGGAGAGTTATCCTGCTGCAAGGTGCCATCGCCATCGAGGAAGACACCAAGCATTAAAGAGTCCAGATGGACTGCAAAAATGTTGGCGTAGTCCTCAGATGTCTTCCTGCCTTAGATCCCACGGAAGTTCATGTGAACGTACCCCATAGCATAATACTGCCCCCCCCCCCCCCCACCGGCCTTTGTTCGTGGTACGATGAATACTTCGGGCATACATATACAGACACGACCATCGACCTGGTGAAACAGGAAACTTAATACATGAGATGAAGCCACACGTTTCTATTCATCCAATCTTGATGAACAGGTGCCCACTGCCGTCTTAACTAACGATGCCGTTGGGTCATCGTGGGAACATGTAGGCGTTGTATGCGGTAGAGCCCCAGGTTCCACAATGTGCTTTTAACAGTGTGCCCCGAAACAGGAATGTTTGTACCATCATTCTACTCTATCGCCAGATCTGCCTCAAATTTCTGTCTGTCCTCCTGTACATAGCGGGCAATCTTCCGACCTCCATGTTATGTGATGATGCGTGGCCGTCCAATAACTTGTAGCATACTCGAAGTTCCACTATTCATTAATATTTTCCCATTGATCTTCACGACTGCATCACGCGAACAGCCGACTATCTTCGCTGTATATGAGATGCTGGTTCACTGGCGACAGGCCATAATAATCCCTCTTTTGTCAAAGTCACTTACGCCAGCAGACTTTCTCATTTGCGGCCCTTATAGTCACTGGGATGATGCCCCATTGGTCTGATATGCTTTCCTATCGCGTCACGCGCCTACAACGCCACTAGATAGCCTTTAAACCCGCAGTGGGCAGTGGTCATGGCATCTGAGCTCTTCAGCGTTGAGTCAAAAAAACCATGGTCAGTGATGTCTAGAACTCACAATGGATTCTTGTTATTTATTTTCTCGCTAACATAAACCAATATCTCTCATACTTATGCATGTGTTCTGGGGAAACCGCATCACAAATAGAGCTGTTGCAACAACCACCCTATTCTCGAACTATCGCTTCACTTGAGATTATTTTCGCATCTGAAGGTATTTTTCGGTTGAAGAATTCAGACTCCAATAGCAGCTGAACATGGGAGTCACGCTCGAAATCTAAAAGCAGCAATTCAAGTATGTAACTAACAATTATGAAGATATTTGCACTCAAAAAGACATGTTACTACGTGTGGTGGAAAGTACTTCCCGTATCACTGTTACTTTCCATCTGTCCTGCTACACTCGCGGAAGGTGTGTACCGAGAAGGAATGTTGGTAAGCTTCCGTTTGAACTTGAATATTTACAATTTTTCTTTGATGGTTTGGTGTCGAGACACGTATAAGGAGAAGCGAGATGTTGGTGAATTACTCTATAATCGACATTGCTGCAATTTAGCAGCAAACGGTAGCATTACGCACAAAGTCTCTGTTGCAGTGTTTGCCATTGATCTGGATAAGAATCACCGTGAAGATTTCGCTCTTTCCACACGAAACCTTGAAGAAACGCGCTGCTAGATTTTGGAGTTTCTGTATTCCCTCAGTCACTCGTACCCGATAAGTCTCCAAAACTGAAATATAATACTAAAGTATTGTTCTAACGAGGCTTCTTTGAACTGCTTCCTCCGTCGGTGTAGTAATAGATGTAGATTCTTCCAATAAAACTATATGGCATATATCTTTCAAGTGGTTATTTTTATGTAATGGTTCCATTTTAAATGGCTCCGTATGCCTACCGTTACCTTATCTAATGAGTGAGCCTGTTTCCAACGATTGTTTGGTAATCACCTAATCTAACACCAACGAGTATCTCAGCCCATTTAAGAGTACTGCGTTACATTTCGTATCAGAATTTAGGGTCCGCCCTTTGCTCGTACAAAATAATAACGAATTAAATGTGACCACCTCCTTGAAAGAAAACAGTTTTCTTTAATTCCCCAAACTAGTTTCACCACAGTTGGTAGTGTGTTCAGTTTTTTGTTTTGTTGCTTCTAAAAGATATACGTACAAAACTGTATGCAGATTTGGGATATGAAGATGTTGATATCAAAGATTTTCTGAAAGTATATGTCAGTATGATTTTACCTTTCCCTACGTGATGTGTCCCTTGTGGTGGTCAGTCGAAATCAGCTACTAGTCTAAATTAATACAGCATGGTACTAAAACACAGGACTGTCAAGGCATTGTCTCCATTTTTCCTTTATTTTCGCCTAGAATATAATCTAAAAACTATCTGAAGATGTCACAATTGTGGTGGAACATGGTTTTTGTAATGAAACAAAACGGTGTTCAAGCAAGAATGCATTACTGCGATAAACTTGTTTATATCGAGGGTCACCAAGTATCAATCATCTCCATGTCTTCCTACAAACGCTACAGATTTTAGCGGTGGGACAAAGCCATATCAAACAGCAACAGATTTCAATCACCTGAAGTTTCTTACGAAATCCCCGGCATCACACATATTTGTTAGAAACAGTGATAGCCCTATAACCATCCTTCCCGTTCCGGCCAAAGAGCCATGTAAAGTCGTGCTCAAACGTATCCTAACGACCTGAATTGCATTTCGCCTGATTCGCATGCAAACCAAATGACTTAGCTGTCTAGCAGGTCCTCTAATCGCTCCTTGGTACAGTCGTTTGACTATTGAAAAGTCACCACTAGAAAACTATGCTATGTATGCAATAACTTAAGACGTCAAGTAATACCAAGATACTAAAAATATTAGGGAACACCTTATCACAGATAAGACTGTCCTTAGGTTTGTAAGCTCACATTTATTGCAACAAATGACTTACCTAAAATGTTACCACTCTCATTATTACGTCAGATAGGTAATTCACGTAGTAAGTTCGTCGTATTCATGATTTCTTCGTCAAAGTAACATACCGTACTTGCTATTTAACACAAAATGACATTAAAAATTTAAGTTATTCACGAGCAGCTACTTGAGAATATGTATGAACTTCAAAGCCAGGTCATGCAGACTAAGATTTCGTGACTGACGGAAACTAACTGTCATTCCTGGCTAGGTGTACAGAGAGTGATATACCTCGATTTTAGACAGCATCAGTTAGCAAATATCAACTGGAAATTACATAACGTAAACATTTTTGACCCAGGATTCGAACCCATTCCCGCGCAATATGTGGAGATGTTGAGGAATCAGCAGTTTTGAACAAACAACAAATAGTAGTCGAGCTGTATTGTCACGAAGGGATCAAATTCCGCGTTAAGGGCGGTCTCAGTTCCATTCCCACTCCAGAAGCAATTTTACTGACATACAGAAGCTCAAATAAAAGATGGAATAAGTGTCCTGTGATCCTACATAGCGTTTGTTTCGTCACTAGAAATAAATAACTAGTATAAGAAACGTTACTGGTGACAGCGTTCCCACATTTCGCCACTCCTGACTTTATTGTGGTTCAACCTAATGTCTACTTGTTAGAGAAGGAATATCATGTTTAATGTGAATTTCAGACCGCAATGCCTTTATACCTTCTTCACTTGGCTTGTCCGGAGGACAATAGAATCTGTCTCTCCCTATTAAAAATCGTCGGTAAAGTTGGAATTGAACCCAGACCATAATCATAGCAATCATCATCAATCCAACAGACCACCGAACCCTCTTTTCTGAGACTCATTCTATTATAACACCATTGCAGAACACTCGATGGGAATTCTGACACACAGGCTCCCTGTAGTAGTTTGCACCATGTTCAGTACATTCATTTACTCACCATGAACTAGCTGCCTCGGCTAACCAGTGCATCCATTTGACTCCATCTTGTAATCACCGAGATAAAATCACGTAACTGTCACTTACACAGAACTGCCAACAGTGTAGGATGCAGAAATTTAAATAGGAAGTGTTCCTTTCCATTTGAGGTACTCTATTGCACTATCTGTTGATTGAAAACGTCGTGCAGTGCAAAAGAAAAGCTATAACAGTCTGTCTCTCACAAGTCTAGATCTGGCCATATGCATTATCTCACAGCACTGTGGAACACGGAAGTTCTGGAGGAATTGTTGTTGACTTCTCTACCTCGTGCAGCTACATGACAGCTAGTAGTGTAAAGGTAAGTGTCGCGCACCGTCGATAAGATGTCACGGTTTCTATTACATTCACTGCTACACTTTTTAAAATGCAATTTTGCTGTATACTGAAGTTATCAATTTAATGGATCTTTGAACATAATTCCCTTCACTTCTCAACTCAAAATGACTGCATGTGGAAAAATTGCCAACTTCTGCGTCATTTTGTTCTTTTCACGTTTAATAGACGGCCAGGCAGCAGATCCATCACGAAGCTTTTGTATTATGTATGGGGAGAGCGCATTCTTAGAAAAGCATTTTCTACTAAAGCTGTCGTCTGGTAGTGTCATTTCATTCTTCTTCCAACCTTGTTTGACAGCTTTCACTCAGAACAAGTTTTCTACATGCATATAATCAATAAACTGCACGTGCATTGTTAGACTGTTACAGATACCGTCAGAGAATTCGCATATATCGTTGATGATTAATTTCTCTCTCATGTTTAGGATTGTTTTAACAACACTAAAGGAAACCTTACGAAAATTGTGCACTGTATCATAAGAAATGAAATAAAACTACCCACAATAATCTTACGACGAAAGCCAGTTCTAATAAAACTGAGTCTCTGTACACAAGCGTGCCTCTACTGGCACGAATTAGTAAAATACTACTCACTTAGATTTCGATTGGGTCTGAGTTTAATTGGTATGCTGTGTCATACTCTACAGGTATGTAAGTGTGGCATTCCATAAATAAAGTTATGTATTCCTAGAAACCCAAAATTAGCTTGTCAGCAGCGGAAAGAAGCGTAATCTGTTGTGCAGCATTGTAAGTTTTTCACCATTGCACTATGAGCTGAAAGTATTTTCTTGCGATTTCCTTATCAGTGTTTGATCTGACTGCTTGTAGCTCTTTCATAGAAGGGATAAAAACGTTACAGTCAGTGAGACTAGAACCGCGAACTATAACAGACGCTTTTTCACAGGTCAGCACGTCACCACACAGCTAGCGAAGAGGTATGTGCTGCGCTTTCCTTTTTTTCGAAGCCAATAGGTGCTAGAACTCGTAAACCGCTGTTTAAAGGACGAGATTCGTTTCGATTTCCACATGCAACGACTTTCCTGGGCTGACAACCGTAAATTTACAATCTTTTGTTACACCTCAATCGATAATAACTGAAATTATTCAATGGAAATGACAGGAAAAATCAAGTGAACTTTGAGGCTTAATTCCGTGCACACCAGGAAGTAACTCGTTGATCACAGAATTGAAAAACATACCTTGTCTTGTTGCCAAATCTCAGTTACAGTAGGAGCAGGAAGAAGCCGAACCGATGTGATCCTACAGTGGGCAGGGAAATGACTAAAGGTGGCGTCTCGAAGATGCGGCTGCTACGGCCTGGAATACGTAATGCGTCTGATTCTCATTTCTGTAGCTAGGTTTAGGGACTGGATCGTAGTTACTAATAATACTCAGAACTGGCTGTAAACTAAATACCTTAAATCTGTAACTCTCATAGCTGTTATTGTATTTCTTTCGTAACTGTACTCAAAACTAAGAAACTCATTCACGGAAGTTTTCGTGCCTCGCCGATAGTCCAGCACACTATACAAGTTAAAATTAAACATAAAAAAAGAATGTGTGTGTGTGTGAGAGAGAGAGAGAGAGAGACAGAGAGAGAGATAGAGAGGGGGGGTGGGAGGGAGAGAGAGAGAGAGAGAGAGAGAAAGTGAGAGAGAGAGAGAGAGAGAGAGAGAGAGAGAGAGAGAGAGGGAGGGAGGGTACAAAATTGCCCTCTAATGCTAAATTGGTGATCCCTTGATGCCTCAGAACATGTCCTACCAACCGATCCCTTCTTCTAGTCAAGTTGTGCCACAAAGTCCTCTTCTCCCCGATCCTATTCAGTGCCTCCTCATTAGTTACGTGATCTACCCATCTAATGTTCAGCAGTCTTCTATAGCACCACATTTCGAAAGCTTCTATTCTCTTCTTGTCCAAACTAGTTATCGACCATGTTTCATTTCCATACATGGCTACACTCCATACAAATACTTTCAGAAATGACTTCCTCACACTTAAATCTATACTCGATGTTAACAAATTTCTCTTCTTCAGAAACGCTTTCCTTGCCATTGCCAGTCTACATTCTATGTCCTCTCTACTTCGACCATCATCAGTTATTTTGCTCCCCAAATAGCAAAACTCCTTTACTACTTTAAGTGTCTCATTTTCTAATCTAATTCCCTCAGCATCACCCGACTTAATTCGACTACGTTCCATTATCCTCGTTTTGCTTTTGTTGATGTTCATCTTATATCCTCCTTTCAAGACACTATCCATTCCGTTCAACCGCCTATCCAAGTCCTTTGCTGTCTCTGAGAGAATGACGATGTCATCGGCGAACCTCAACATTTTTATTTCTTCTCCATGGATTTTAATACCTACCCCTAATTTTTCTTTTGTTTCCTTCACTGCTTGCTCAATATACAGATTGAATAACATCGGGGAGAGACTACAACCCTGTCTCACTCCCTTCACAAGCACTGCTTCCCTTTCATGTCCCTCGACTCTTATAACTGCCATCTGGTTTCTGTACAAATTGTAAATAGCCTTTCGCTCCCTGTATTTTACCCCTGCTACCTTCAGAATTTGAAAGAGAGTATTCCAGTCAACATTGTCAAAATCTTTCTCTAAGTCTACAAATGCTAGAAACGTAGCTACCTAGCTTCTAAGATTAGTCGTAGGGTCAGTATTGCCTCACGTGTTCCAACATTTCTACGGGATCCAAACTGATCTTCCCCGAGGTCGGCTTCTACTAGTTTTTCCGTTCGTCTGTAAAGAATTCGCGTTAGTATTTTGCAGCTGCGACATATTAAACTGATAGTTCCGTAATTTTCACATCTGTCAACACCTGCTTCCTTTGGGATTGGAATTATTATATTCTTCTTGAAGTCTGAGGGTATTTCGCCTGTCTCATACATCTTGCTCACCAGATGGTACAGTTTTGTCAGGACCTGCTCTCCCAAGGCCGTCAGTAGTTCCAATGGAATGTTGTCTACTCCGGGGGCCTTGTTTCGACTCAGGTCTTTCAGTGCTCTGTCAAACTCTTCACGCAGTATCGTATCTCCCATTTCATCCTCATCTACATCCTCTTCCATTTCCATAATATTGTCCTCAAGTACATGGCCCTTGTATAGACCCTCTATATACTCCTTCCACCTTTCTGCTTTCCCTTCTTTGCTTAGAACTGGGTTTCCATCTGAGCTCTTAATATTCATACAAGTGGCTCTCTTTTCTACAAAGGTACCTTTAATTTTCCTGTAAACATTATCTATCTTACCCCTAGTGAGATAAGCCTCTACATCTTTACATTTGTCCTCTAGCCATTCCTGCTTAGCCATTTTGCACTTCCTGTCTATCTCATTTTTTAAACGTCTGTATTCCTTTTTGCCTGTTTCATTTACAGCATTTTTATATTTTCTCCTCTCATCAATTAAATTCAATATTTCTTCTGTTACCCAAGGATTTCTAGTAGCCTTCGTATTTTTACCTACTTGACCCTCTGCTGCCTTCACTACTTCATCCCTCAAAGCCACCCATTCTTCTTCTACCGTATTTCTTTCCACCATTCCTGTCAATTGCTCCCTTATGCTCTCCCTGAAACTCTGTACAACCTCTGGTTCTTTTAGTTTATCCAGGTCCCATCTCCTTAAATTCCCACTGTAATTATGTAATAGGCGTATTTAAACTGTTTTAGCATGTAATTATCTGAACTGTTTCTTATTTAAATTGTTTTGTTAATTAAATTGCATTGTGTATTATTGAGAAAGAGCGGGAAACCGCGCATAGATACATTTTGAGAAAGAGCGGGAAACAGCGCGCAGTAATACATCTGTAATGGTAGCAGGGATTGTCTGCACCAAAAACCATTGTTGGCGGCGAGACCGCACTTTTGTAGCATTGAGCGTTGGAAGCGAGCAGTTGCGAGTAAGATGTGAGACGAGGCAGTCGTAGCTAGCGAGACATGAGAGGAGGTCGCTGTAAGCGAGGTATGAATTAACACTTTGAAAGAAGCGGTGTGCTCGCCAGCCACTCGCTATATGTAGCGCAATGCTAGTTTTTAAGAATTTTTGTAAAGAACTATGCCCCTTGTAATTGTTTGTCAAGATCGTTCTCAGAATATAGTTATGTAATTTTGATGGAAAATTAGGTATGTAGCGCAACGCTACTTTTTAAGAATTTTTGTAAAGAACTATACCCCTTGTAATTGTTTGTCAAGATCGTTCTCAGAATATAGTTAACTTCTACCAGATTAAATGCATTAAGAATTTTCTATCCCAAAATCATTCACGTAAATGCTTTACGGAATTTATTGTTATCTTAAAAGAAAAGTCTAAACTGAGCTTCAGCTTTTATCAAATCTAAATTAACTTCAACTTAAAGAATTCCAGTCACAAAGTATTATGAAACTCCACCAGCAGCTTATAATTATGTTAAAGAGAAGTAAGTATATTCATTCCACAGTTTGCTGTAGCAGTCAGATGGCGATCCAGTATAAATAATTAAAGGTAAGAATCAGTCTTAATAATTTCAGGTAACGACTGAGGGCCACGGCGACAACACATTTTATGTTTCGTCGTAATAATCAGCAGGTAGTCTTGACAGAGCAGCAGTTAAAAGATTTTAAGAGACGCAGCGTTCAGTCAGCAAGCAAACGTTCATCCAATATTAGACGGGAAGGTTTCACCACCTGTTTGGAGTTTCTTTAGTTTTAATCTACAGGTCATAACCAATAGATTGTGGGCAGAGTCCACACCTGCCCCTGGGAATGTCTTACAATTTAAAACCTGGTTCTTAAATCTCTGTCTTACGATTATATAATCTATCTGAAACCTGTCAGTATCTCCAGGTTTCTTCCATGTATACAGCCTTCTTTTATGGTTCTTGAACCAATTGTTAGGTATATTAAATGTCTTATGCAGAACTTAATCTAAACATTATGTTAATAGCTCTTCTAGCGAATAGTCATGTAAATTTGTCTGTATCAGTTGAGACTTTAAAACTCAGAAATAGTTGTAAGCACTCAGAACATTCCTGTGGATATGGATTGCACAATCTTAAGCGACTCTCCATATCTACATTATAATAAAGTGAAATAATAGTCTAAGGCGCTGCAGTCATTGACTGTGTGGCTGGTCCCGGCGGTGGGTCGAGTCCACCTTCGGGCATGGGTGTGTGTGTTTGTCCTTAGGATAATGTAGGTGAAGTAGTGTGTAAGCTTAGGGACTGATGACCTTAGCAGTTAAGTCCCGTAAGATTTCACATACATTGGATTTTTTGAACTAATAATTTATATGTCAAAGTTCCACTCAGTCTCCTCACAGAGTGAACCAAAGATCCTATCATTATGCTGAATACTTTTGTATAGCACAAGAAATAAAATGGTCCAGGTACATGCTCTGAGCCTGTGCAAAATTATATTTTTCAGTAAATAGCTTAAGACGCATTGCCTGTAAATTATTGAATACGTCTTCCAACTGTGTTACATGTTGGTTCACATCTTCCGAAAAAATTATAGTATCATTGAGAAATACTACGCATTTTTGAGGTTTTAGACGGCAGAAACCCCATCTAGTAATCTTTAGAATGTCACTGGTGGATTGCAAGCCCGAATCTCACGCTGCAACATTGAAAATTCCCGCCTGGAACTGTAAAGGCTGTTACGTCTGTCCTCTGGCAGTGCTTCCATCTGGTGATCTCCGTTCCACAAATTCACTGTGGAGAAGTCTTTGCATCTACGTAAGTTATCAAATGTCTCAGTGATATTAGGTATCGTGTTGGCGATGGTGGTGGTTGGAGCATTCTCGTATCTATGGAGGCAAAGAAAGCAATGTTTTTTGGTGCCATTTATCAGTTACTTTGGGAGAAGGGCCATGAGTGTCCCCAAGGGACTACGACTGCTTCTGTGATACTTTTAACCATCTGTCAGTCACTGAAATCTTCCATGAGAGGTCACAAATGCTTTTGTATACGACACACCTTCCTATAAACTGGAGCATTATTGTCTTTTGGTATGCAGTGTCGCGTAATAATGGTCTTGAGTGATAGACCTTGTGCTTACTTAGCTCACTGATCACCACTTTGCAGACGACCCACTTTGTCACACAGTGCAGACTCACTGTCAGTATGCTTATGGCTCTGATTGTTACATAACCTATCTACAGCTCCTTTATCCCAAATATCCACTGATGTAGGCAACCTGCCATGTGTGGTGGCAACCCCCTTGCCCTACTACTAACATATCCAATCTACATTTAACAGTCTCATGTCAAATGGCCCCAATATCAAGTGAAACAATTAGATAGAACAGCCTTCGTGTATGGCAACTGACACTCACAAGGATTGCAGCATTTAGACCTGCCAGGTTTTAAATACAATTCATGACAGGCACCCTTAAAACTAGACGGTCCAGGAGGTTCACAAGGCATACAAGAGTTACCCTCAGATTAAACCGAACGTATCTACGATCCACCATGACCAGCCACTTACTTAATGAAAACTGTCAGTTACAAGGTAAACAATGAGCTTCTCACTCACCACTCCGTGTTATGTAAATCATTGACTGGAAGATGAGGGAAGCAGCATGGCATAAGGCATGCTAAAGAGCACGCTCGAGTGCAACAAGGAATGTGGATGTAGCGCTCTGTCAGCTGCAGCTGTTGTTCAGGTCAGGATCCAACAGTGAATTCATGACTATACTGAGATCATAAGTCTGTAGGCGCACGTCGGTCATGGCTCATCAGCAACCCATGTAAACCGCCCCAGTGCTCTCCCAGATGGACTTGCACTTAGCAGGCATTTGGCAACAGCATAGGGCGGGTCTCATGAAGGAGGATGCCCTGTAACAGATCAGCAGCACAGTCTACAGCCAGCGAGGCAGTACCACCTACATCCTGAGAGGGGCTACTCAGGTGCCTCGCCTGAAAAGTTGAATGCAGTAGTTTGTAGGCACTTGATACAGCCCTTCACCAAGGGGGGCTAGGCTAGCCCTCATCTCTTACCAATCACTGAGGTGGCTCAAAACCAGCGGCAGCTTGTAGCTATGAAGTCCAGTTACAGCTTGCTGGCAGAGGTCTCGCAGGCGCAGTCTTCACTGACAGCAGGCAACTTATCATGATCTATCAACTGAGTTATCTTGTGATTAGCAGGACGGTCTTTTGATTGGAATCAGACAATGAGGCTGTGGCTTCAGAAATGTGGGTATTTAAACTAGAAATAACGTCATTACGGTCAACGATGTGGTTATTTGGCCTGATTATCCGGAGACCTCAGTGGACTTGTACCTACTGTGGTGGTGTTTCAGTTATTGACAGTTGTCTTTGCTTTCACTTTCCTTCAGTGCTAGGACGTCATAGAGTGGCTGACCTCAGATGTTAAATGTTATGGTTCTGTGTTGCAAGGCTCGCAGAATGACGTAGTGGGTGCTGTCAAATGAGACTCTTTGAACTCCTTAAATACGGCTCGGCTCGGTGTTGAATGTATTAACACAGGCGCCCAACCCTCTACAAAGTTGGCACTCTTTGCGTTGTCCAGATACTGATAGTGACACACGGTAAAGGCCGGGTCCGATTCTCTGCCATCCGCACGAAGTATTATTTATAAAAAATGTTTATTTAAACCTTATAATTGGATCTACAGAGCAACAACGTATATACTATTCAGCACAGTCTCCAATAGCACACCACCTGAGCCTATACTGTGATAATGGTGATTTTTCATCAACCATAGAATGATTCAACTATAGAATGAGATCATCAGAAGCACCATGCTGTTTCGAATACCATCCAGCACCTGAAATGAAAGTTCCTTCAGAAAAAAAATCATTTGTCTGTGGTGTAGAAGCCTTGGCAGTTAAGTAAGTCATTGAATATGTTTCTGGAGCGAAAAAGAAAAACAGCAGTGTGAAATCTCACGCAAAATCACATTCTTTTCCCAAGCATGAGAAATATGGTTCTCTCCCCTTGAGTAAGATGTCTGCCTCCTGCACAATCATCGAATATGTTTCTGGAGCGAAAAAGAAAAACAGCAATGAGAAATCTCACGCAAAATCACATTCTTTTCCCAAGCATGAGAAATGTGGTTTTCCCCCTTACCTTGAGTAAGATGTCTGCCTCCTGCACACTCAAGTGTGAAGTGATTCTCAACTGTCACAAGCCTCCACAATCGCTAGTGTCTTATCAGTGTACTTCTCAGCAATCAGAGAGGTTTCTGGAATGAGCAATATATTATGTAAATTAAATTATCTTCCTAAGCATAAGAGAAATGTTTTCTGCTCCCATATACTCAGTAAGATGCCTCCACACATCGATGCTCAACAGACTACTGATCATTTATGACTATCAAGACTCCTTATTTAAGAAATGTATTCGAAGCTGTGAATATGATCACACTCCAAGTGCACAATGTATTGGTTACTATGAAAATTTGTGCCGGACAGGGACTCGAGCCTCAATCGTATTGTCCATCTGAGAACGCCTCCACATGTCACCGTGTGTCTACATCCCGTACTCGCACAATTACTGTGATTCTCTCACTGGGAGAGACTATCATCATAAGTTGCGGATTTTTTGGGAAGAAATACCATATTAAAGTGCCTGTGTTATTATGGTGTACTCTGGGATGTCCAGACGTGCATTCGAGTCTGAAGTAAAAGGCACTGCTGTGATCGACAGGTGTATGAAATCAGGGAAGTGTATTCGCAATTGCGAATATGATCAGACACTAATGTATTAGTGACAACTTCGTATGCATGATGAGATAAATCTAGAACGGAGAGAAAGACAGGAGATATAATACACTCCTGGAAATTGAAATAAGAACACCGTGAATTCATTGTCCCAGGAAGGGGAAACTTTATTGACACATTCCTTTGGTCAGATACATCACATGATCACACTGACAGAACCACAGGCACATAGACACAGGCAACAGAGCATGCACAATGTCGGCACTAGTACAGTGTATATCCACCTTTCGCAGCAATGCAGGCTGCTATTCTCCCATGGAGACGATCGTAGAGATACTGGATGTAGTCCTGTGGAACGGCTGGCCATGCCATTTCCACCTGGCGCCTCAGTTGGACCAGCGTTCGTGCTGGACGTGCAGACCGCGTGAGACGACGCTTCATCCAGTCCCAAACATGCTCAATGGGGGACAGATCCGGAGATCGTGCTGGCCAGGGTAGTTGACTTACACCTTCTAGAGCACGATGGGTGGCACGGGATACATGCGGACGTTTATTGTCCTGTTGGAACAGCAAGTTCCCTTGCCGGTCTAGGAATGGTAGAACGATGGGTTCGCTGACGGTTTGGATGTACCGTGCACTATTCAGTGTCCCCTCGACGATCACCAGAGGTGTACGGCCAGTGTAGGAGATCGCTCCCCACACCATGATGCCATGTGTAGGCCCTGTGTGCCTCGGTCGTATGCAGTCCTGATTGTGGCGCTCACCTGCACGGCGCCAAACATGCATACGACCATCATTGGCACCAAGGCAGAAGCGACTCTCATCGCTGAAGACGACACGTCTCCATTCGTCCCTCCATTCACGCCTGTCGCTGTCGCGACACCACTGGAGGCGGGCTGCACGATGTTGGGGCGTGAGCGGAAGACGGCCTAACGGTGTGCGGGACCGTAGCCCAGCTTCATGGAGACGGTTGCGAATGGTCCTCGCCGATACCCCAGGAGCAACAGTGTCCCTAATTTGCTGGGAAGTGGCGGTGCGGTCCCCTGCGGCACTGCCTAGGATCCTACGGTCTTGGCGTGCATCCGTGCGTCGATGCGGTCCGGTCCCAGGTCGACGGGCACGTGCACCTTCCGCCGACCACTGGCGACAACATCGATGTACTGTGGAGACCTCACGCCCCACGTGTTGAGCAATTCGGCGGTACGTCCACCCGGTCTCCCGCATGCCCACTATACGCCCTCGCTCAAAGTCCGTCAACTGCACATACGGTTCACGTCCACGCTGTCGCGGCATGCTACCAGTGTTAAAGACTGCGATGGAGCTCCGTATGCCACGGCAAACTGGCTGACAATGACGGCGGCGGTGCACAAATGCTGCGCAGCTAGCGCCATTCGACGGCTAACACCGCGGTTCCTGGTGTGTCCGCTGTGCCGTGCGTGTGATCATTGCTTGTACAGCCCTCTCGCAGTGTCCGGAGCAAGTATGGTGGGTCTGAAACACCGGTGTCAATGTGTTCTTTTTTCCATTTCCAGGAGTGTAGTTTTTACCAGACCGACTAACGTTAAACCATGCTGTGACATCCATTGTGATACTGATAGTAGCGCTAATAGACTTGATAATTTATCTTGAGTACAGAAACTTTAAATAAAGATGATCTGAACTTTGGTTTTAGGCGACTGAAACGTATTATAGTTACACTTTATTGCATACTGTTTTAAATATATTACTATTTTTGAAGGAGGCAGTAAATTGTCAAAGCTGTTAAGTAGTATACATTACCCTTCTTCATGTTTGAACAAGGTTCATGTGAACCGGGTTCACTTTCCGTCTGCAAGTTAACAGTCGCATTCTCATAGTTTTTAGTCGTTTGGGTAAAGAATCTCTCATAAACGTGCCTCAAAAATTTGATACTTCTGGGTTTTTAGCATAATATTCTTAATCAATGTTAGTAAGCGCTCTTGTTGAAAGACAGTTTAAGGAGAATTTTTTTCCACCAAATACAATGTCCACTTTTCCTATAGCGCCCTAAGTGCAAGTGCTTCCCTTCACGAAGTGCTATCGCTTTGGTTGCATCATTATGACTTTGAATCTCAGCCAATTGTTTGTGAGCAGTCTTTACATCATTAACTATCTCAGCAATGCCTGCCCCTCCAACAGCTAATCCTCCTAGGTTGATAACGTAGCAAATATTGGAATGAGTAGTAATACTCGAGTATTTGGAGTGAGTAATATACATTCTCTGCAGAGCGATTTTGCTTTTGGAACAACTTGTGAAGCAATTTGACGACCTATTTTCGTGGCTGTTATGTGATTGCTGCCTAACTTCAGACACTATAGACTACTTCGGACTGTTTCAGTTATTCTGTTTATTGTATTCTCGGTGATCTGCTCTTTTGTCTTCTTCTTTTACGTACCCATACCAATTTTAATTTTAACTTCCATTGCATCAGTCTCAGATGAAGCAGTTAATTTCTCACTAAAATTAACATCTTTTACCTTCACTCTGCAACATGCTCTTTCTCCCAGAATCACAAATCGTTTGGTTGCATTTCATAAGCAGTTTTATGGCCCTTGCACGACGCATCTAATGGATTGCCTCGAACGTAACCTCTATTTAACCGGTCGATTAGCTTTGTACTTGCCCCACAGTTTGAGCAGCCAGGTACATGAAGTTCTATGAGGCAATTCTTAATAATACGATTTAGAAGAAACCAATTTTTCTCGTTCGTCCTCATCTTGTTAGTCACTGCTATAACTCCACCACAAGACTGACGTCTTTCAGTCTATGCAATGTTCTTATATACAGGGTGACCCAAATGTCTATTAACATGTGAAAATTAAATACTCTTTGGAATAATGTAGGTAGAAAGGTAAAAAAAATACACAAAATGATCAACAGAGGGCGCTTCATATGATACAAAAGCAATTAACATGAAAACTGATTTTTAGCAAAGAAGATGATCTTCGTAACAAATGCTCAACATGTCGGCTGTCATTCATCAATAATACCTGTAGTCGAGGGACGATGTTGTGAACAGCACTGTACAGAATATCAGTAGGTACGGCGAGAAATGATAATCGGATGTTGGCTTTTAGGATCCCTAATGAGGTCGGACGATCATGTGTCGCAATTTGGTCTGTAGTACCATCTTGCATAAAAGTCGTACCATCCAGAAGATGGTTATCAGCTAAAGATGATGCGATTGTGAAACATACCGACATACCCTGCACCTGTCACACTGGCAGTCTGAAAAACAGCCTCTGACGATTTCTTGAAGACAAATGGTCAGACCACGTTTGATGTGGTAATTCCACATCACACCATGGCTTTGTTGTCATCCAATCGAGTTTCCACGACAGTTCTCTGATTTTTCATAGGCCAAATTCTGCAGTTGTGGGAGTTTATAGACTGTCAGTGTATAAAATTGGCTTCATCGGTCCACAATACGTTAGACAACCAGCCGCCTTCTTACCCCAGTTTTTGAACTGCTTGCATACAAAATGTTCTCCATATCTCAAAATCGGTTGCTCACAGTTCTTGATGACACTGGAGTTTGAACTAATAGCATTGGAGGGTACACCTTGGTGCTGTCCAGACGGTAGTGCGTGGAATGTTGATGAGACTTGCTACTCCACGAGTGCTGCATTTCTTCCTGAACTGTCCGAGCTGCAGTGGAAGTTGTCTGGTCGCCCACTACTGGGCCAATCTTCTAAACAAACCCTGTCTTCGAACTTCGTGATCATTTTCTTCACAGTGACACTTGTCACAGACCTTTTCCCGTATGAATAACCTTCTTATGGCGATTAGGATCGTAAAGCTGGTGTAGCGGATTCTCTGTTCTTATAATAAAGCTTCAATAACAATGCCAGTAATGGTAAAGTGACACTCCGCGAGTGCTGACGTATGTGACTCTCTCTCACAACAGATCAGTTTATACACTAATCCCATGTGGCGTCACTGGCGTGTTGCTGTCCAGTGCCATCTGTTGGTTGGTTTTTGCACCCGTTTTGGTTTCAATCAAAAGCCCATGTCATTACAAGGTCAAGTTTTGTCTGTCTACCTTCATTATGCCACGAATTGGCGCATTTTCAAGTGATGATGGAGTTTTGGGTCACTCTATATGTAGTTACCGTAAGGCAAAGGAATTTTCTTACAGTGTATGCAATGTTCATACAGAGTAACGACAAAAATATCGCAAGACCAAAAAAGAAATTAATGTAGAGTAATAAAATTCGGGTATACATTTGTCTAGGTTACATATTTGAGTGATTAACATTCCATGTTTACAGGTTAATGTAAGCGTGAAATAAGCCATTGCAAATGTGAAATGTTTCTACATTAATAACCTGTGTCCCTCCAGAATCTTCAACGAAACCATGCAAAAATGCATGTATTGTCTTGTACAGCTGCTGGGTGTCATTTTGTAGGATGGAGTAACATATCTGTTGAACTTGCTCGGTCAATATAGGGATCGTTAGTGTTGGTTGTGGATGAAGCTGGAGTTTTCCGCCGATGATGTCCCACATATACTCAATTGGAGACATGTATGGTGTTCGAGCTGGCCAAGGCAACATGTCGAAATTCTGTAGAGCATGTTGTGTTACAACAGTGGGACGTGAGCGAGCGTTATTCAGCAGGAAAACATTCCCTGAAAAGCTGTTCATGAATTGAGGCACAACAGGTCGTATCACCAGACTGACACACAGATTTTCAGTTATGGTGGGTGGCATAGTGTGGTGTGCGTACTGTAAGATCTTCGGTACACAGACCATCACATTATTTGACTTGTCGCTCTCACGAAGTAAGCGAGTGTCAGCAATATGCCACGTGGTCTTATCGTGGCGTGTTTATCTTCTGCCGTTAGGTCAGACGATTGAAATGCCACTTGCACGCTTAGAGTAGCAGATTGACCAACTTTAAACAGAACTTGATTAATTTTCACACACATTTATTAAAATAATAAAAAGGCATAGATATTATGTAACTTGATTTTGGATGCTGTTTACAATGGACAATCTGAAGTTCCTTTAGTCTCGGTACGTTAATCTTATTCTCACATATCTTGACAAAGTGTCTATACATTTCTCTTCATGTCTATGTACTGGAATATGATAATCTTATTAGGCGCAGACTGAAACTCGACTACAGACTATTGCAGACAAATGCAGACTGAGTAATCGGAGGTTTGTACACTCCTTATAATACCTCGAGCGCTCAGGTATCACTGCGCGAGTGTGATCCACGAAGAGAAAAGCTTCTACATTAGCAGCAATCTCATTGGCTGCATTACATATTAATACGCGGATCAGCGGAAGCAGAATTGTTCGGTCTTTATGGCAGCGCCATCTCGTAGTGCGGAGACGGACGAGCGCTGCGCCTTCGCTGTTGTGCTTAGCGGGGCGCGCTCTGGTGGGAAAGTTGTGTACGCGCTGACTACGCGGAACTACACTCCTGGAAAAGGAAAAAAGAACACATTGACACCGGTGTGTCAGACCCACCATACTTGCTCCAGACACTGCGAGAGGGCTGTACAAGCAATGATCACACGCACGGCACAGCGGACACACCAGGAACCGCGGTGTTGGCCGTCGAATGGCGCTAGCTGCGCACCATTTGTGCACCGCCGCCGTCATTGTCTGCCAGTTTGCCGTGGCATACGGAGCTCCATCGCAGTCTTTAACACTGGTAGCATGCCGCGACAGCGTGGACGTGAACCGTATGTGCAGTTGACGGACTTTGAGCGAGGGCGTGTAGTGGGCATGCGGGAGGCCGGGTGGACGTACCGCCGAATTGCTCAACACGTGGGGCGTGAGGTCTCCACAGTACATCGATGTTGTCGCCAGTGGTCGGCGGAAGGTGCACGTGCCCGTCGACCTGGGACCGGACCGCATCGACGCACGGATGCACGCCAAGACCGTAGGATCCTACGCAGTGCCGTAGGGGACCGCACCGCCACTTCCCAGCAAATTAGGGACACTGTTGCTCCTGGGGTATCGGCGAGGACCATTCGCAACCGTCTCCATGAAGCTGGGCTACGGTCCCGCACACCGTTAGGCCGTCTTCCGCTCACGCCCCAACATCGTGCAGCCCGCCTCCAGTGGTGTCGCGACAGGCGTGAATGGAGGGACGAATGGAGACGTGTCGTCTTCAGCGATAAGAGTCGCTTCTGCCTTGATGTCAATGATGGTCGTATGCGTGTTTGGCGCCGTGCAGGTGAGCGCCACAATCAGGACTGCATACGACCGAGGCACACAGGGCCTACACATGGCATCATGGTGTGGGGAGCGATCTCCTACACTGGCCGTACACCTCTGGTGATCGTCGAGGGGACACTGAATAGTGCATGGTACATCCAAACCGTCATCGAACCCATCGTTCTACCATTCCTAGACCGGCAAGGGAACTTGCTGTTCCAATAGGACAATGCACGTCCGCATGTATCCCGTGCCACCCAACGTGCTCTAGAAGGTGTAGTCAACTACCCTGCCATCAAGATCTCCGGATCTGTCCCCCATTGAGCATGTTTGGGACTGGATGAAGTGTCGTCTCACGCGGTCTGCACGTCCAGCACGAACGCTGGTCCAACTGAGGCGCCAGGTGGAAATGGCATGGCCAGCCGTTCCACAGGACTACATCCAGTATCTCTACGATCGTCTCCATGGGAGAATAGCAGCCTGCATTGCTGCGAAAGGTGGATATACACTGTACTAGTGCCGACATTGTGCATGCTCTGTTGCCTGTGTGTATGTGCCTGTGGTTCTGTCAGTGTGATCATGTGATGTATCTGACCCCAGGAATGTGTCAATAAAGTTTCCCCTTCATGGGACAATGAATTCACGGTGTTCTTATTTCAATTTCCAGGAGTGTATGTACACAACACATAGCAAAGAGAGTGCTCTTGCTTTTGTACAAAATCGCACCCCGGGCCATAGCCCCGGGTGTACGTACCAGGCAGTCAGGTTAGTTGCAGACCCTCAACTGGCCTCCTCCTAACCAACATACGACCATAGCTGGATCGAGGCAGAACAAGTTCTCATTAGAAAACATAACAGACCCTCAGCATGGCCTTCAATGAATTCTCACTTGACATCACTGAAGTCGCAAACTGCGGTGGTTTCGAGTCAGTGGAACGCACGCGACGGGGCGTGAGGTTCGGAGTGGTCCTCGAAATAACCGGTGTGTACAATTCGTTGTGTCATTATGGAGCCAACTCCTGTTAAAATTGTTGCTGCAGGTGCAGTACGATGCGCCAGAGCCACCCGCCGAGAACGATGGTCTTCCCTCTTGGTAGTGCCATGCGGTCATCTGGAGCCCTGTCTCCTTGCGACAGTACGTACCCGTAACCACCGCTGTCAGCAATCGTGTACTGTAAATGCATTCCTGCAAAGTCTTTCTGAGGTACAGGAATATCCTGTTTCTCGTATCCCTATCACAACACCACGTTCAAACTCAGTGAGGTTTTGATAATGGCATCTTCGTTATCTTAATGGCATTTTTGACTAACTTCAACTCGTCACGTCCAGTCTCAAAGGTAATTAACGCTCACGATCGTTACGGCGTGTATTTAAAGCGAATTTGATTTGCATTCTCGTAGTGGCGTTGCCAGCACCACTCCTATGAGACAGGTGCTAAATTGAATCAGACACTAGCTACCGGGTGGCAGAAGAATCGTCAGATGTTTCGAGACACAATTCAAGGAACTGCACTTCAATTTTGAGTCAGTCCTATTAGTAATGACAGTGCGTTGCTCTATTTCCAGCTACAGTTAAATGTATTATACCGTGTCGTTCCAACTGTGGAAAAACAAACGTGATTACTAATCTTCTCCTTTATGAAAATAGCCTCAAATTTAAGAATATCCATGTATATTCCTAATCGCTTCAGCAATACAAATATAAAATTCTAACAAGGTGATTGAAAGATAAGACAATGATTGCCAAAATTAGCTAGCACAGTGGTTACCCGTATACTAAAAGTGATTAGCTAATTTCTACTTTTATTTTACTGTGACAATTACGAACGCATTACCTGATCTATTACCGCTAACTACCCTGTAATCAACCAGTAGATCAGAAGGCTCTCACTAACCTCATCACACAGCTCCCTCAACCAGTCCACGTAAGTGGGGAGTTTAATGCACATAAATCGCTACGGGACTGCCTCTACCTCTTATCTTGCCAGACAAGTTTAGAACCTTTTGTTCACAGGAGAGGTTTGTCTTCTGAACTGGAGGCAGTGCACCCACCTCAACACTTCTGAAATGTCGTTGTCTGGCATCATTCTTTCGATGTTGCCTCACGCTTCGTACTGAAAAGTGATCGAAGACTTGCAGTCTAGTGACCACTTCTGCCAGGTAGAGCAATGTTCAAAAATAAACCACCAAAACAGACTCTCAGCGAAGGGAACTGGGGGTTATATAGTTAGCTCAGTGTGATAGCACATCTAGCGTACAGGAAGGGCTGGATCATATCACAAAAATAATCCACCGTGCCGCTGATACGTTCATTCCACAGTCTTTAGGCCGTCTACGAAGACAGTTCTTTCACTGGTGAGTTGGTTAATGCCGTTCTTCTTTGTGGGACAGGCGGGCGACTCTATGTATTGTCAGATATTGACCAACAGCAGAGAACCTCGCAGCCTTTAGCGTAGTGAGGGTGAAATTCACCGATTCGTAAAGGACTCTAAAAGAGGATCATAGAAACATATCCTGAACTATATAGTTCGCTCAATAAAGAGAACAGTTGTATGGGAGGCAGTCAGGGAGGTTTCAGAGAGACGTGAGAGGAGTCCAGTTACTCCTGCAGTCTAAACCAGCCTGAGACAAGTAATGCAGACAACTGCAAGCCAGGGCATAAGATCTTTTCTTTTCCTTTTCTTACAACCACCACAAAATGCTGTTACCGATTCCTACCAATCAATAGTCATCATCAAACTATTTAAAAAAACCTGCTACCAGTTAGTGATGTAGGGTTTCTGTTGCACTGTGAGCAAAGTAATCTTTTCGCAACTGTTGTCCAAATAAGATAAAGTTGGAAATTAGTCAATCATATACTCTCCACTGAAAATGTATCTTTTTTCTGAACAATTATTTTAAAATTGTTTATGTATAACGACATAACGCAGTTCTAATACAATTTTTACCTCTGTTTTCTGTAATTTGGTAGTTTTGATAAGCACAATGTTTGTGAAATATAAATAAAAGCTAGAAACAAGCGGAAACACCCGACAGCTCAATAGTCCAAAGAGGGCAAGGAATTTAGCAATCAGTCGCAAATCCAATCTCTATCTGCAGCTGTAGGTTTCAGCTATTGAATATCTATCCTCTGGTTATGAACGTGCTAAAGTGATACAGTAACTTGTGCTTTCACGAGCTATGGGAGTCTGTGTATTTGTTTAAACGCACTGCGAACAGCTATTCAATAGCTGAACTCTCGATCTGCAATAAACAGAAAATTTAATTTGTGACTGATTGCTGAATTCCTTTCCCTCTTTCGAAATATACTACAGTTGCTGTGTAAAAGTGTTCCAGGGGGAATCCAGATTAGCTCAATCGTACTCCCTGACCGTGTCTTCAGTTACCGACTCCCAGGCCAGCGTATGGTATTTAATATTGAGCTGTACGTGATCCTGAAGGAAGATCAGGCGCGACGAAAGAAAATGTTTCTCGTGTGCCGCAAATGTGCCCAGCAGAGAAGATTATGCAAGTAATACGGGCTAACTGCTCCTCATTCAACAGCAGGCCAAGCATCTTTCATTCTGCTTGGTACTGAGGAATGTTAAAATTCAATGAAATGAGCTACGAGATACAGCAACCAAGGAGGCCTACAGGGAATACTATATCAGTATACACCGGTCCTCTTCAGGCTATTACTTCACAGGTGAATTAAAAAAAAACCTGCAGCAGGGATTAAGGCGTGTCAAAGATTGATGGACAATAAACTGCAATCGATAAACGTCCGTGGCATACCTCATACAAGACACTAGTGTCGCATGGAGACACACTGATACACCTCCAAAAATAGCACTGTTTAATACTCCCGCATGTGGATCCGCAAATCTGTAATATTTTAGTGTACGAATATCAGTACACCATGTTTCAACTGGGAGCATTTTATATCTGATCTAGCGCGGCAGAAAAGTTAAATGGGGACCGACCTTCTGCTTTAGCTACCAACGAGACTAGTGTCGCAAAGCTTTTAAGATGTGCTTTTCTCTACTCCAGTCTAACGTTTGGATAAGAAATTAAAGTGTTTCGCAGACTGTCCAGCTCATTCTTCTGATGTTTATGTGTATTTATCAGCCAGTGTGTGTGTGTGTGTGTGTGTGTGTGTGTGTGTTTATACAAAGGATCTTTAAGGAAAATATGTTAGACTTTTTAAACTTTTAGGCACATTAAGAAGAGTAATTTCATCAAAGTTTAGTATAGGCGTTCACTGTCAGCTGAGACTTTTGCCTCTCTTGCCACAAAGCGCTGATAATTTTTCACTCAATCACTTTACAAAACAATAATGTGACAACAATGAATCCAACGCCATCGACTGCCATCAATCATAGACACCACCCCGTTATTTCCATAATATACCAGATGTCTGCAGATATCTGCAGATTCATTTTTTTCAGTGTGTAGACAGAATCGGCCTCCACATATACAGCTCATGACATGTTTCATGCGACACCAAGTCTCAACGAAAAGCATCGCATGTTTTCCGTTACAAGCAAAATAATTTTTAAAGCGGAATGTTACGTACGCATTTTATAGAACGCTCCCAAATTAGTCTACTGCGACAGTCGTTTCAGCGATATATGGTATTAGAGACAGTGAAACAGGAAAGATAACCAGCACTCTAGCAGCGACTTGCGTGCCGCCCTGACCAGCGCAGTCTGGTACCGCCAAGCGTCAGATGTTGAAGTACTGGTTATTCTTCCCGTTTTACCGTCCGTGTTAATACGTATCGCTAAAACAAATGTCGCACTGTACCAGTGTGTGACTGCTATATAGAGTGGACACGTAAAATGCCTACAATTTCTCCACCTTATTACTGAAATTTTTCTCTTCTTCATCTACCTTACAGTCAAGTATCCCAACTTCTTCAGAAATTTTGCCCATTTCATCCGAATTTGTATTCATTTTCCGTCTATCATTTCCTCGATTTCACTAGCCACTTTACCTACTTCGTCTTTCACAACAGAAGCTATTTCGGATTAATCCGAATCAATTTTTAAATTACGTCACCAATATCGGTTCTAACAGAAACACTTTTGGATCCCAATCCTCTTATCATTTACATTAACTGCTACATCATGTCCCCCCAAATTCATCTCCCTTGCCTGATTTCTGACTTTTTGCCCTACTACATTCACTGCCGATCACGCTCTTCCGCTCCGACTTAGGGCTAAGCGCCTCGCTATTATTTTCGGACCCACAAAAACTGGCCGACTGCTTAATATTAGCGACGTCTACTACAGTCGATTGAACTACATAAGCTACAGCTTATTCTACATTACTTTCCTTTTTAACATATTTAAATAATCAAAGCTTGACCACTTTCACGTTCTAAATAAAATAACAATAATATCCATTACATAATAAACGTTAAATTCTTTTTCATTAAACCAATACAATTCCCTTCTTAACTTTGAATCTCACGGTCAGTAGCATTGCACTAATATACTTTCTGATAAATAAATAAAGAACAAAAGTAACTACTATACACAAAACTTTACATTAAATATTTTGTTGCCTAATGATTCACTAAGGTGTCATGCTGTCATCGTTCAATGTGTTTTGTGTGGAAGAAGTGATGATCTGATGGTAACTGAAAATACTGATAATTTAAATTTACTATATCTTTAGAAAAAATAAAGTCACAGAGTTGATGTATACAACTTTAGTCATTTTAATGATGCGCATCTATATGAAATGTCGATCGTTAAGATCGACCAAAGCGTTCAGATTTTAGCATTAGGTCTTTGTTACAAAACTTGTTAATTTCACTTTAACAGTAAATCCTAAACTATTATGGATATGATCAATATTTAAGTTTTATTAGGATCACCATGAAAATGTATGGAGGATGCCAGATTAAAATTACTGTAGCTTGATTCCCTGCATTACTACAGAATTAAATACACTACTGGCCATTGAAATTGCTACACCACGAAGATGACGTGCTACAGACGCGAAATGTAACCGACAGGAAGAACATGCTGTGATATGTAAATGATTATCTTTTCAGAGCGTTCACACAAGGTTGGCGCAGGTGGCAACACCTACAACGTGCTGACATGAGGAAAGTTTCCAACCGATTTCTCATACACAAACAGCAGTTAACCGGCGTTGCCTCGTGTAAGGAGGAGAAATACATACCATCACGTTTCCGACTTTGATGAAGGTCGGATTGCAGCCTATCGCGATTGCGGTTTATCGTATCTCGACATTGCTGCTCGCGGTGGTCGAGATCCAATGACTGTTAGCAGTATATGGAATCGGTGGCTTCGGGAGGGTAATACGGAACGCCGTCCTGGATCCCAACGGCCTCGCATCACTAGCAGTCGAGATGACAGGCATCTTATCCACATGGCTGTAACGGATCGTGCAACCACGTCTCTATCCCTGAGTCAACAGATGGGGACGTTTGCAAGACAACAATCATCTTCACGATCAGTTCAACGACGTTTGCAACAGCATGGAGTATGAGCTCGGAGACCATGGCTGCGGTTACCCTTGACGCTCCATCACAGACAGGAGCGCCTACGATGGTGTACTCAACGACGAACCTGGGTGCACGAATGGCAAAATGTCATTTTTCGGATGAATCCAGGTTCTGTTTACAGCATCATGATGGTCACATCCGTGTTTGGCCACATCGCATTGAACGCACATTGGAAGCGTGTATTCGTCTACATCTACATCTACATCTACATCCGTACTCCGCAAGCCACCTGACGGTGTGTGGCGGAGGGTACCCTGAGTACCTCTATCGGTTCTCCCTTCTATTCCAGTCTCGTATTGTACGTGGAAAGAAGGACTGTCGGTATGCTTCTGTGTGGGCTCTAATCTCTCTGATTTTATCCTCATGGTCTCTTCGCGAGATATACGTAGGAGGGAGCAATATACTGCTTGACTCTTCGGTGAAGGTATGTTCTCGAAACTTCAACAAAAGCCCGTACCGAGCTACTGAGCGTCTCTCCTGCAGAGTCTTCCACTGGAGTTTATCTATCATCTCCGTAACGCTTTCGCAATTACTAAATGATCCTGTAACGAAGCGCGCTGCTCTCCGTTGGATCTTCTCTATCTCTTCTATCAACCCTACCTGGTGCGGATCCCACACTGCTGAGCAGTGTTCAAGCACTGGGCGAACAAGCGTACTGTAACCTACTTCCTTTGTTGTCGGATTGCATTTCCTTAGGATTCTTCCAATGAATCTCAGTCTGGCATCTGCTTTACCGACGATCAACTTTATATGATCATTCCATTTTAAATCACTCCTAATGCGTACTCCCAGATAATTTATGGAATTAACTGCTTCCAGTTGCTGACCTGCTATTTTGTAGCTAAATGATAAGGGACCTATCTTTCTATGTATTCGCATCACATTACACTTCGCTACATTGAGATTCAATTGCCATTCCGTGCACCATGCGTCAATTCGCTGCAGATCCTCCTGCATTTCAGTACAATTTTCCATTGTTGCAACCTCTCGATACACCACAGCATCATCTGCAAAAAGCCTCAGTGAACTTCCGATGTCTTCCACCAGGTCATTTATGTATATTGTGAATAGCAACGGTCCTATGACACTCCCCTGCGGCACACCTGAAATCACTCCTACTTCGGAAGACTTCTCTCCATTGAGAATGACGTGCTGCGTTCTGTTATCTAGGAACTCCTCAATCCAATCACACAATTGATCTGATAGTCCGTATGCTCTTACTTTGTTCATTAAACGACTATGGGGAACTGTGTCAAACGCCTTGCGGAAGTCAAGAAACACGGCATCTACCTGTGAACCCGTGTCTAAGGCCCTCTGAGTCTCGTGGACGAATAGCGCGAGCTGGGTTTCACACGATCGTCTTTTTCGAAACCCATGCTGATTCCTACAGAGTAGATTTCTAGTCTCCAGAAAAGACATTATACTCGAACATAATACGTGTTCCAAAATTCTACAACTGATCGACGTTAGAGATATAGGTCTATAGTTCTGCACATCTGTTCGACGTCCCTTCTTGAGAACGGGGATGACCTGTGCCCTTTTCCAATCCTTTGGAACGCTTCGCTCTTCTAGAGACCTACGGTACACCGCTGCAAGAAGGGGGGCAAGTTCCTTCGCGTACTCTGTGTAAAATCGAACTGGTATCCCATCAGGACCAGCGGCCTTTCCTCTTTTGAGCGATTTTAATTGTTTCTCTATCCCTCTGTCGTCTACTTCGATATCTACCATTTTGTCAACTGTGCGACAATCTAGAGAAGGAAGCACAGTGCAGTCTTCCTCTGTGAAACAGCTTTGGAAGAAGACATTTAGTAATTCGGCCTTTAGTCTGTCATCCTCTGTTTCAGTACCATTTTGGTCCCAGAGTGTCTGGACATTTTGTTTTGATCCACCTACCGCTTTGACATAGGACCAAAATTTCTTAGGATTTTCTGCCAAGTCAGTACATAGAACGTTACTTTCGAATTCATTGAAAGCCTCTCGCATAGCCCTCCTCACACTACATTTCGCTTCGCGTAATTTTTGTTTGTCTGCAAGGCTTTGGCTATGTTTATGGCGCTTCACCCAGCGTGAGGGTATGGGGTGCCATTGGTTACACGTCTCGATCACCTCTTGTTCGCATTGACGGCACTTTGAACAGAGGACGTTACATTTCTGATGTGTTACGACCAGTGGCTCTACCCTTCATTCGATCCCTGCAAAACCCTACATTTCAGCAGGATAATGCACGAACGCATATTGGAGGTCCTGCACGGGTCTTTCTGGATGCAGAAAATGTTCGACTGCTGCCCTGGCCAGCACATTCTACAGATCTCTCACCAACTGAAAACGTCTGGTCAATGGTGGCCGAGCAACTGCCTCGTCACAATATGTCAGTCACTACTCTTAATGAACTGTGACATCGTGTTGAAGCTGCATGGGCAGCTGTACCTGTACACGCCATCCAAGCTCTGTTTGACTCAATGCCTAGGCGGATCAAGGCCGTTGTTACGGCCAGAGGTGGCTGTTCTGGGTACTGATTTCTCAGGATCTATGCACCCAAATTGCGTGCAAATGCAATCACATGTCAGTTCTAGTATAATATATTTGTCCAATGAATACCCGTTTACCAACTGCATTTCTTCTTGGTGTAGCATTTTAATGGTCAGTAGTGTAGTTTTCATAAATGTTTCCCGTTATGGTTGATCTTAGGTCCGCCATATTTAACACTGCTACGTATCCCTGGCCACAAAAGCCTTCTACTGGGTATCCCTATGAAGTCTGTCTCAGTCGCACACTACAGCGCTTAGGCCTCTATAAACAATAGACGCCTTTGAGTTTCCCCATCTTGTGGTGAATCTGCACCGTTTGTGGCACGCGGTCCTGGACGACAGGGTTCGTTTCACAATTCCTGTAGGCGAACTCTTTCGGCCGTATATTGAGAGCGTAATGCTCGTTAACTCACAGTAGTGATTAATAATACTACATTAGACTTTTTGTCGCACCCACCAGGGTAGCCGAGAGCGCTAATGCGCTGCTTCCTAGAGTAGGGTAGGCGCGCTGGCCCCGGATCGAATCCGTCCAGCGGATTAGCGACGAGGGTCGGTATGCCGTCCCGCCTGGATTTGACTTTTAGGCAGTCTTCCACATGCCGCTAGGTGAATACCGGGCTGGTCCCCACGTTCCGCCTCAGTTACATGACTCACAGACTTTTGAAAATGTCCGCACTCTTTTATGACTTACACGAGACTCAGACAGCTGGGGTACACTTCTTCCGTCCCAGGGGGTTCGGGGTGGCGTCAGGAAGGGTATCCGACCACCCTCTTGCAATTAACATTGCCAACTCCGTACTAACAAAGCCGACCCCGCGTTGGAGCGGGACAAAGGCCCGAGAAAGAAAGATTGGACTTGTCGCTGATTGATATCTCTACGTTTATTCTATCGAAAAATTCTGATATTTTTGTTGCCTTAAGACTGATACTTTTCTATTGTAAATAGGTGGCATGACCAACTGCTAAAAGTAATTCTCCAGAAATTCGTTGTACTACAGTGTATCAGGATTTCAAACCCTACCTCCTGCTTAACATATGTACATCTCCCAATCTGTACATCGGAGATACAAACCTTACCTGGCCATTATGGTATAATTGGAGAATTCACTAGTGAATCCTTTTTCTTTTAAAGACTTTCTCTATAGAGTTTATCTATAGCACTATCTGATGACTTGGAAAATTCACTAGTGAGTTCTTTTATTTCAGGCGTTCTCCAAAGAGTTTATCTATAGCACTATTTGATGACAGTGGATGGTGGATACAGCACAGTTCGTATTCATTCCAACATTTACTGACGAAATCAGTATAGACGTGTATGTATAGTTTCTTTGGATACTGTTTGTATTTTTATTTTGTTTGGTGACACAGGTAAAATAGTGTAAGAGGCATATGACGCATAATATAGTACAGTAAGGAAATGACTTCGGTTCATGTTTATGTAACAAAGTGTATCAGAAGTTAGGAGTTTTTGAATTATGGTGATGGTCGGATGGTTCAGTTGAGGAAAAGACAAGGTAAAATGGACCCATGACAGGATTCAGGCGACTGCTGGCGGCTGCACAAAAACGCATCGTGAAGGACAGGATCCGGACAGTGGGTTTGATGATAGGAACAGAAAGTAGGATGCTAGAGCGCAGTTTGGTTGCATCTCAAAGAGGCATCAGATCCTCCACCTTAATCAGGTAACATGTAACAGCTGTACAAGAGAATCAGAAATATTTAATGCAAGACTTAAACAAGTTGTGCTGAAACGAAAAATTTTGTTAACATACAAACAATCTTTCACATAAGTGAGAAAAACAGAGAATGACTTAAATACACGAAGTGAAGTTGTGTTTAGCTTGGGGGGACCATTTATATGTCATCTTCATAGCATTGCTTAGCGTTCAGCACTCTACGGTTTAAACTTTCATTTCTCGCTTTGAGTCAGCAGATGAGTTCAATAGCAACCTTGTAAAATTAATGTAAACGATATGCATGTGGAAAGTGTCTCTGTTGCGCCATTTTTCATCAGTTTTTACTTTACAGTTTATGTCAATAATGACTGCGCAGATAGTAGTTCTCATCGGCAAACAAGTTTCGCCAGAACTGGAAGTGATTCTAGGTTACACCATGCCGAAGCACTGAAATCGTTAAGTGTCCAGCTCAGTGGGCGCTAGTGCAAATAAAACGTTCTCCTCACATTATGAGAGGATTTTAATCTTACTCACAGCGCCAGGAGTGGGAAATTTGCTGATCTCGACTCCGGTAAGTGCAAAATTCTTTACAGGGTTCTTGTTGGTTTCCTAGTCCGGTTGTCCATTTCAATACGGGCTAACACTATATATTGATTAAGACTGTCTTACAGCTTCACTGTGCTCTCACGAATGCAAAAACCTTTTTAAAATCAAGTTCACAGAATCGTAGTCTTTCGCGACATTCTTTTTACAAACAAATACATTGATATCGTCCCGACGGATCGAAATATTCTGTTGAAATAGAGTAAAAGTAAGCTACCTATGGGATAGGCAAACACATATTTCCACGCTTTTTCCTGTCTATCTGCTCCCCCTCCCCTCTCCCTATCCATCTTCTCCTTCCCCCTCACACTATACATCATCTTCTCCATCTCTTTGTCCATAACCCCCTTCCCCCCTCTAAGTCCATTTCCTCTTTTCCTTCTAAGTTCATCCCCTCATCCCTTCTAACTCAGTCATCTCTTCCTCCCTCTCACTGTCCATCTCTTCCTTCCTCTATAAATTGCAGTCACTTAATACGCCTTATACCTGCCCATCAATGCCTCTCCACTCTCTCTGCCATTCTCCTCCTGCACACTCTCTCGGTCCATCTCCTCCTCCTCCTTCTCCTCCTTCTCCTCCTCCTCGCTATCTGTCTCCATCTCCTCCTTCGCCTCTCTGCCAATTTTCTCCTCCCTACTTTCTCTCTCCGTCACCAGGTTATCACCCCCACCCCACCAGTAGGCTAGCGGTTCTTACCTCCACAGTATTTCTTTCGAAAATGTAGGTAATATGTGTACCAAGTTTGGTTCAAGTCGATTCAGGGATACAGGAGGAGCTTTTTACCCCTGGCTTTGCTAAAGTAAACATGTCATATTCGTTTTACATATATTAAACATAATTCACACACATTTGTACACATATTTCGCCTGTATCTGTTGCGGATCTCGCCCTGCTGTTTCGTTTTCACGCAGCTCAGTATTTATGACGTTACATCTCCTGAACTGTGTGTCCTATAATGTTATACTTCTATAGCTACGTTTAATGGTATATTTGAATACTGTCTGCAACATGTGTAGAAAGAAGTAACAAACGAAAACTTCATGCATGACGCGGCAGTTCTGCTACATTAACAATGAAAATGTACTAAATGATTAACTTTTTTCCTTTCAACATTTAGTGTGGACTGTCAGAGAGTAAACGCTTCGTTATAGTTTGAAACTTTATGTAAAATCCCTGCCAGTCACAAAATTCTTTCATTCTCAAATACTGAAGGACTGAAGTATCGTATTCGTGCGTCCAGACCTACACAACTTCTTCACCCTCATATCCATCTCTTTCATAGGTACGTGGTTCTTACCCCTACAGCAATTATTTACAGACAGTAAGTGATATATGTACTAAGTTTAGTTGAAATACGTAAACTTACATATGTACATACATTTTTACATACATAGATGTCTCCCTTTTTCGAGAACAGTCTTTGCAATCTGACAGTAAATTTCTTACAATGAGCTTAATTTAATTTTGAACTCAGTAGTACAAATTAGCACAGAACTTGAACGTGAATATAACTATACTGCATATTCATAAATCTTGTTACTTCCTAGTGTCACTTCTACCATTGCGAATGATATGTACAAGATGCAAAATGCACACATTTGGTGTCAGCACTGTGTGAGAATGGTGGTAAACATCACTCTCTGTTCCCAACTAGGAGGTAGAATGCGAGCTCATCTTACCCCCCTCCCCCCGATCAAGGAAAGACAGACAGACTGTAAAAGTAACTTACCTTTGGCACAAAAACAAAGCACATTAGTGCACTGGTATTTAATGGAAAATGAGCTCTGTTGTGTTATATATTTAGAATGAGTGTAATATTTCATTTTCAGAACACGTATCAGAAGTGTTTCACTCCCAAGAATCCGAGACTTCTTCATCGTCAGCCATTTCCATTCTGCTAGTTCGTCATTTGTCAGACACGTCTGGCACAAACAATATTCCTAAGAACCTAGAACTGCATAACTCAGTGTTGCGTGTCGCACGGAGCGTATTGTCTATTAGTAATATGGCGAAGCCATTCACACAATACCTAGAGCAACCACCGAAGAATGACGCAACCTGACGCCCTCCTAGCAGCTACGTCTGTAGTAGGTCATGTGCTCTGCTATTGTTAGCTAGTTATCGTGACGTGACATACTGTACATAGTTAAAGTGAACACAGTGTCAGTGTAGAGTGGGACACGAGCCATACTCTGTAACATGTGTATCTGTGATGGTGTGCAGAAAGTGTTAACGTTTTAACAACAGTGTGTGTTTGGCTTCAAGTTTATTTGAGTTTCCAGAACAACTACTCAAGCACCTTGGATTTTTTTTTCAAGTCAAGGCAACAATGAACCTGTTTCTTGCAACTTGTGTGATAAAACTTACAAAACTTTTGGTAACACAACCAACATGGTTACTCATCTGAAACTTAAACATCATTTTTCCTCCTTGCAAATGGTGAAAAAGCAGAATCGATGTCGTCAGTACTAACTGCATCAACATCTGCAAACAGGAAAATGACTTCCGATGAAGGTGATGTCGACCGTGCAACAGCAGATGTTTCAGTGATGGATCACATGGATGATCCTACGGTTGACGATGTAAATGCTATGTAATGGTTATACAAAATCAATGTTACCAAGTTATCTACGCTAATAGCCCAGATTTTCATAATGAAAATTTTATTTTACTTTCTTGAGAGCGCCGGCTGGTGTGGCCGAGTGGTTCTAGGCCCTTCACTCTGGAATCGCGCGACCGCTACGGTCGCAGGTTCGAATCCTGCATCGGGTATGGACGTGTGTGATGTCCTTAGGTTAGTTAGGTTTAGTTAGTTCTAAGTTCTAGGGGACTGATAACCCCAGATGTTAAGTTCCATAATACTCAGAGCCATTTGAACCATTTTTTTCCTGAGAGCGTCGAGGTACATTGTCGTCTGCACACACCCAGTAATAGTTACATAAAAAATCATTCCGTCTTTCTCTCCGTCCGAATTCACACACGAAGACCGTAATAATAATGAGCCTTTCGAAGTAACAATGTCTGTTTGCTATTAATACTGTATTTATTAGTTGTTAGGTTATGAAGTAAACTTTTCTGCCTGCATCTTTTTGTTTTTAGCCTACATAGTGGAATCATAATAATTCGTAAGTCACAGCCAATACAGGGGCAGAGATCTATATTGTGCAAGACTCTGATGCGAAGAAAAGGAAGCAACCGATCCTAAGAGATTCTTTTGAAAGACGTACAAGCTTTGAAGTTAAATTGAGAGTATCTTACTTCGATTTTCAATCTGAATTTGTCGAAGATATTTATCTTTTTTTCATAATTAAATTTCCGTTGTAGAATACAATTATCTGAACGAGTCAGAGTAATAAAGTTTCTATTTTATTTTATTATAGTTGAACTAAAATTAACGAATCATAGTGGTAAATACTAAATTTTAGAGTGGCCTACCCCAAGTTGTAGAAATCTCGATAGTTTTAATATTACTAATTTGTGTTTCAAATATTTCTTATTCAGTACCGATTATAGTTTTTCAGAACGTGGCCAAAAGCATTGTGACATTACACAAGACTTTTATCTACATGATTTGTAAAGACGATTCGCCGTTTTCTGGCACGGAAAAAGTAGGAATGAAAAAAATTGTGCACACAGCTGGTCGCCTGTGTGAAATGCCTTCCAGAAATTTTGTAATCAATAACTATATTTACTTCTAATTGTAGGTGATTCAGTTAGTAAAACAGAGGTATTACACAAGAAAGGCCTTTCCTAAAAAAAGAAAAAGACCTGACTCAAGCAGAATTTATTTTACAAGTGACATACTGTCACCAACTCCATATCGAGTTTCTTGGTATTGACAGTTCACTTGCTTGATAAAATCGCTGGTTCTTCTGTGAATATAAATCTATTTGTGGACAGACTGTCTCAGGTAATTTTTTTTAATAAACAGGTACATTCTAAATTATTATATCAAGTATACCAAGATAGTACATCAAAAATCGCTGGGAGGAAATTATAGAAGACTTTGGAATAGACAAAAATAAACTTATGTCTGTCACCGCAATGGAGGTGCAATTGTAGTGGTAGCGGCACGATTGCTTTTAAGAGACGAAAATAGGATTCCTTGTATGGCACACGTACTAAATTTAGTACTTAATGGTGCACTAAAAGAAAAAAATACATTTTCAGTGATTACAGATCAAGTCAGAACGATTGTGACTTATTTTAAACAATCAGTTAATGCTTTCGACTTGTTAAGAGCTGGCCAAGAAGCATCTGGAAAAAAAGGCAGCGATGTGTTGCCTTTAATACAAGCTGTCAGGACAAGACGGAACTCCTGCTCTGACATGCCAGACAGATTTAAAAGATTATCAGCAATTGTAGCTAAAATTTTGGCTACAAAAGTCAGTCAGATAGGAGCACACCTGATATAGTTGCAGCATCGCAGCTCAGTGTGATAATAGATCTTGTTGACTTTCTTACCCCTTTCAAACAAGCCACTGAAGAGGTTAGTGGCTCTTACTACGTGACTGCAGGCTTATACATTTCTATAACAAACCTGCCTCGACAAGAAATGAAGGATGCAACACCTTCTACTGGTTTAGGAGTGTCTTTAAAAAATTTTCTACGTGTAGGAGTATTAGATCTTTGGAAAGAAATAATTTTCTTGCCATAACTACAATTTGGGATCCTCAGTTCAAGTGCATTCCCTTTAATTCTCATCGTGTAGTATCAGCTGCACTAGTGGAAATAACTAAGGCAATTCGCTCCAAGCATAGGCGGATTCGTAAGTTGTCACCTGAATGAAGAGCTTCAGATGTAACACAAGAAGATTCCGACAAGCCTTCAGTTTTGTCTTGGCATAAAAAACTGTTGTCCGAGAGCTCAGACGCACAAGAAAATCTCTTATCCTCTGTCAAACGAGCTAAAACGATACCTCGATCAACCAGATTTAGGACGGAACTGTGATCCGGTAAAGTTCTGGATTGATAGTCATCATTTAAGAATTTCTTTGTCAGAAATTTCTCTAAAATATTTAATACTACATGCCTCTTCTATTTCGTTGTTCCATTTAACAGAAGCAGACTTACAGGGGAGAAAAGTAAACAAAGACTTCTGTTAATGTCTATTGTTGATAATTATTGGTTTCATTAATTAGTTTTTGTACGTAAGTGTTTTATAGTACACTTTATGTCTTTCATTGGTTAATTTTGGCTATAATAAAGTATTTGTCAATTTTTCGACATCTGTTAATCATTTCTGTGACTTCGATCAATTTTTCTTTAAATCCCATTAAACATTGCAAATGTCGACAGATATAGCGGAATATCGATATAACTGTATCCATAGTAACGAGTCCTTTAAAAATATCGATTTGATATATAAGAATATTTTTAAAAATTTGCTCATTCCTATGCCAAAGAAAAGAGATCTCCTGTTGGATAGCTGACTATGGAATTACGCTACATAATGGAAAAGCGCTACTCTGAACATAGAAGTATCAAGGGATATCCAAAATCTTAACTTCATGAAGTATACAGGAAGCTGTATTCAGTGAAATCAATACTGCGCCATTGAGGAAAGAACTTGAGAAATTTCAGCATAAGATAGGCAAATTCTAATATCTTTTGGCAAACCTCTGCAGACAAATTAAACGAATTTTTCTCAGTGGCTATCAGGCAACTATAGGCATCAGCATTTTCCTGCATTAGCTAAAGTCACTGAGAACATTCTTCATGAACAGGTGACGAACTATCTTAAAACGTCTAATATTCACAATAAATACCAACCATACTTACAAAACCACCGCAGCACGGCCACTATATTAATCACAATAAGTGACTACATAAAACATACCATAGCTATACTGAAGTGATCATTTTAACACTACAAAGTTCATTGGTGAAAATTTTGGAAAATTCAATTTCTGTTATAGATCTTGATATGATTCAGTTATCCTGTGGAAAATAATAAAATATCTCGGTGTAATATTGAATAAGCGCCCACACTTGGAAGGAAATCTCTTTCTTGCCTCAGTGCTGTCCAAAACTTTATATAAACATTTCCATCTGAACTAAAGCAAAGGTCAGTCAAGTCCTTAGCATTTGCCGGCATGGTAGCTCAGCGTGTTCGGTCAGAGAGCTGGTTGGCCTCTGTCTACATCTACATGACTACTCTGCAATTCACATTTAAGTGCTTGGCAGAGGGTTCATCGAACCACAATCATACTACCTCTCTACTATTCCACTCCCGAACAGCGAGCGGGAAAAACGAACACCTAAACCTTTCTGTTCGAGCTCTGATTTCTCTTATTTTATTTTGACGATCATTCCTACCTATGTAGGAGTGAAGGGACCGACAACGAACTAAAAAGGATGTCGTGTGACGTCCGCAACGATCAAACACAGCGACCAACAACGAACAAAACGAAAAAAGAAAAAAGATAGCTGAGTGGTCAGCTTGACGGGTTGCCGTCCTACGGGCCCGGGTTCGATTCCCGGCTGGGTCGGATATTTTCTCCGCGCAAGGACTGGGTGTTCTGTTGTCTTCATCATCATTTCATCCCTAGCCGGCGCGCAGGTCGCCCAATGTGGCGTCGAATCGAATAAGACCTGCACCATCGTGGCCGGACCTGCCCCGCAAGTTGTTTCCCGGCCAATGACGCCAAACGCTCATTTCCATTTACCATAGTACAAACAGCGAAAACTCGAGACGACTGGAGATAACCACTAACTCTCGGGTAAGATACGTGTGTAACACGAGGTGATTTGGTCACGGCACAGAGGAATCGATCAAATGGGGAACGTCCTTTTCACAAGCTTTGCTCCCTTCATCGCTTTCTTAGGCGTTGTCGACAGTGCTTCTTCTCGCACACCAAATACCTATTGTTATACCATTACTTGTTTATTACATTGGATACATCCACAATCTTCACTGTAACTATGCATATCACTAAATCTTTCTCCATTTTGTTCTTGGATAACGCTATACGACTCCGAATTGAAGTTCCCAGTATTCTGTGTCTAATCGAAAACTGCTCTGCATTACGACGATATTTGTTACTCGGCTTCCGCGACATGGCTTCTCTCTCGGAATAGCTTCTCCTCTGAAACTCCCTGCCACATTAAGTGTGCGTCGGACAGTGACTCAAACCTGAGACCTTTGCTTCTCGAAGGCAAGTGCTCTACCGACTGAATTATACAAGCTCAACTTACAACCCGTCCTCATACCCATACTTCCATAAGTGCCAATATCCTACCTTCCTAGATATACAAATTTTCTCCTGCATGCATTGCTGGACTACCACTCCGGGAGGAAAGGGCTTTGTGACGAAATGACTTAGCCACTTCCCATGGGATTCCTTCCAGAAATAATTTTCGCTCTCTTGCAGATTTAAAACTTACTGGCAGTAATCTCACAATAGTTGGAGGAATTTTGTATTGCAATATACGAAAATGCCATTTAAATTAAATCCTTCAAGATAATGATTCATAAAAAACTGTTGCAAGTATTTACTTATTTATTTCGAAGAACCGTCGCTATTTCACGGTGTTGGCGGCTTTGGATCTGGGGTAATATGGCCTTACGGTTCTTTGTGTGTCGTTGACAAAAACCAATTGCTACTAGTGCTGATATTAGGCTTTCTACTTGGCATACGGGACGTATATTGATGGATATGAGTCTCGTTCGCTCGTATTGTTTGTCAAAAATCTTTACAGAAGCATTCCATTGCAACTCTTCTTCACAAGTCACATGCTTTCGGTGGTTTTTCAGCACGTTCGCTTGGTCAGACACTGCCGGAACTTCTAATGAGTGACTTCTGTGCCACCTCCGTCCCGTCTCCAGTGCTACAACAACTATCGGCTATCCTCTCGCTTCATCCGTTTACAGCCCACTCAGCTACACCCTTCTGACCACGCACTTATGGTGCTGGAGCTGCGAACACTCTAAGAACTTTTAAGTGTATCTGTGTATCTGTTCTTCATATCTGGGACACAATGAATCCGAGCAATGGTTCCTCCTGCAAAGCACTTGTTGCTGTGGTGGTCAGGCTGGGTAACACGAAGGTGAAGTACAACAAGTGAAGATAGCAAAATTATATCGAGCTGGTGGGCCATACATCCTTGACAGTTCTTGCCTGGTACGTCGCATTGATAGAGTCTAAGGCGTTTCCTCCTTTCGATATGCCTTGGGAGGAAAACTGACTTACGAAACAAGGAAAATCGAGCAAACGTATAGTTGTGACGACCACGGTGGACAGCGCCATCACACCGACGTCATCTCAGACGCTGTCGCAATCTGTTCCACCGCGCGACCGTGGCGCGGGACGCGGACGGCGGAGGGAGCGCGCCGCGGGCGGAGGGTATTTAAATCGGCCGCTGCCGCGACCGAACCCAGTTCCCCCTGAGCAGCCATAGCGTACGGATTTCCGTGCCGGCACGTTCGCAGGAGCTCGGTCCGTCAGTTCACTTGATGATGGCGACATGTTTGATCGCCGAAATATTGTGCCCGTTGGACACTATAGACCGGCAGTACACCCGTGGATATTTTGATTAAGGAAAACTGTGTTTACCACTCTACTTGTTCTGTACCAGAACTGTGGCGAATTCTTTCTGATTTCAAAATCATTATTCTTCTTAAAACAAATAAGTCACAAATACGATGAAGTTTCCTCTATAGATAAAATATGAAGCGTATCTGTATTTGTAAAAAAAGGCTTAATCGGGTTGGCGATATCCAGTCCGTAAATAGATCTCACAGGATACTGAAAATGGTGTAAGGAATTTTTCGTCGTGATCTCTCATTTGCAAACAGACGAAGAATTAAGGAGTCAATTTTGAATGAGACAGAGTTCACTTGATCAACTGCGCTCAACGAAGTCTGAAACAAAGCAGAACGAACATTCATTGTGGTCTTCAAAGGGTATACACTTTAGAAAAATTGCCTATCCGTGCGACGTTGAACCATACTGTGTGTTAGTTGAAGTACATTGGGCATGAGTAACCACGTTGTACGAACGACTCAACATGTGAAAAATAACGACTTCGTATTATATGTTCGGAAGGTCATTCTCCCCGTTTACCGACTTCCAGACATTTAGAAAAACAGAGGAAATTTAAGAGTAAACGATTAATTGACATAGTATAAAGCTTGAAAGAAATAAGAATGCTTATATCTTGTTTGTACAAATGACAATACATTTCGCATAAATATTAGGTTTACAACTTTGCTTCCACCGTTTTTCTCAAAATGCAAGGCTTCATTGTGAAAAGCCCACAAAAAAATTACGATTCAAAGTACTGGCCATCGCTGGCCTCTGCTTTGTCCCATGTTTCGGGGAGAATACTAATCCCGTCACGGAAGAACTGGAGCCTTTTCAGGAGATCCATGAATCGATCCAATTTTGAACTTCTTTATATGACCGGAAGTGCTGCTCACTCAGGCCGTGTGCCATCGATCGTAAATGGGGTAGTGAGAGGGAGCAATGACTGTAGAGTACGGCAGGTGGGATAGGACGCCCCTTTTAAAAGTTTTCAAGTTTGCCCTGACCCGCTTTGAGGCGGGGAGACGAGCTTCTGATGCTACAAAATCACCTTTTCATATCTATCTCTGTATTGTGGCCGTTTGTCTTTCAGTGTTCGGCTCAAACACATCAATTGCTTTCGAGAACGATCTGCTGTGATGGCTTCCGTTTGTTTCAGTGGCTCCGAAAACCTTCTTTCTTCCACTGCCATGCCAGTCTGCGACGCCAAAATCACCGTTTCTTCAGACTCGAAACCATTATCTCCACGTTCTTTCGCTAATAGGTGCCTCATAATAGGCATTACACATCATTTTATGATCCTCAGCCACATATTTCAACATGTTAAAGCAGAAAATTAAACCTTACTGCAAATGACGAGAATTTGGATCGCAAGCTGGCATATGCAGTCGAGAATAACTTCATGACGCAATCACAAATCAAATAGTATTTTGATACTGTTATGTTTACAAACGCCCATGTTTACTGTATGACACTTACGACTCACCACATACTCCACCAGTTGCTGCTACTGCCATTTATTTGAAAATGGTAAAAGAAAAGTTGTAGATCTAATACCGGGTCGTTATAATTAAAGTGCAGCTACTTACAGAACTCAAGTGTGGACTGCAGTTATCGTATGCCACTGATACGTGGGAGATATTCTGATGTCTAAATGTGCAACCGATTTACGCTGGGAAAAGAATTACTTCCAGTTTTGGTATTGTTTAGAAATGTTTCCATATGAAATGGGTTAGGAACAGGACGTGTGCAGATAAGGTCAAATAAATGAGTTAGGTATGATACTGATTTAATTAATGAGCGCCACTTATCAATCGCCGCCGGAGACGTTGACGAGACGCTAAGTTCTTAAAACGACGTGATCAACAATTGCTCGCAGCAGATACGGCGGAATCTGAGCAACGGGTTCCTGTATACCGGCCTTCAGATTAGGTAGAGACCGAACGTGTTCTGTTAAACTCGTTCCCTTACGTAATCCCAAAGCCAAAAGTCACATGGAATAAGCTCGCGAAAACCTCTGGGAGGTAACATGTTTGTGGAAGGTTACATTAAGGAAATCTTTCAGTGGGCGAGCGATATGAAGTGTTGCCCTATCTTGTATGAAAACATTTGTTTTCATACAGCTGTGGTCTTCCACATGCCTTACAAGGAGTCCTCGATAACGTGCAAACCTCTCGGTGTATTCTGCTCAAAGAAGAACGGACCGAGAATAAAGGTGTTTGTGAATCCACACCGCACAGCCACATTCGGCGAGTGCAATGGTTTTCCGTGCACAACACGCAGTTCAAACAGTACCCCAGATTCGGCATTTCTGTGTATTCACTGCACCCTGTAGCGTAAAATGTGCCTCGTTACTCCACAGTGTTTCCCAGCCACATGTCATAGGCTTTGATCCGTGCCAGAAACCGAAGAGCAAATGTAAGACGTTGCTGCGGATTAGGTTTCAGTTGCAGCACCGTCTCGATCTCGTACGGTTACCAGTGTAAAGCACACGGCGAAACGTTCCGTGCTGGTGACCACGGGATCGGCAATTCTCGTGACCCTGCACGAGCACTAGCACTACCTGGGCCACGTGCTGCGTGGTTATTTACAGTTACAGTAATCTAGTCAGTAACTTCCACCAGGATAGGGTGCCTCCCTCTTCCAGGTGACACACTAAGCTCACCCCTGTTCTCGAATATCATGTTCTTTAAACCGTTTAATAACATCGGATTTGTCCTCAGACCTTTCAGTTTGCGACACTCACTGAATGCAGAACTGCAATTTCTGCTGCTCATATAAAATAGTTTCCTTAACAGCGCACAGCCTCTGTTCTAGATAGCCATACTGTTCACTCACGTCATGTTTAATCAAATTACAGCGTGGATGTCATACCGTCATACAAACAGTGTACAGCGCCAGATTTGCACCTGGTGTACACAGCTGGAACAAGTTTGTTTTCCAAAGTAAATCCGTTCCCCATTAACGCATAAGCATATGTATGAAGTTTCGTTGTCATACAGTAGCTACAGCCCTAACTAGATCTCCGTGGGTAGCTGATCTTTAATTATAACCACACGTTATAAACCGATGTCCCATATACAAGAAAACAAGTGGTCACTCTAACCTTTCAGAGAGGGGGAGCCGCGAGAACAGTGGCAAGGCGCGAAGAGACAGAAAAAAGACTCTAGGGCGGATCATTCATCTTCATTTCCATATATCAGCTCAGACTCCCATACATTTTCAAACTGGAACTAAGACACTATGTGGAAGAGAACGAAAAGGAAGAAGAGCAGACACCAAAGGGAAAGAAAAATATCATAACCTAAATATCACCTACATAAATTATAAAGATTGACAGTTCCTTACAAAAGGTAATACAGGGATTTAATCACATTGTACATTTTTTTAACTCACCTGAGCCCCACCTGAAAACTCACGTAAAGACTATCCAATGGAGCTGTGGCGACTACTTCTACCACCTCGATCAAACTGAGCTCCTTATAACGCTTGGTTGGTATAACCAAACACGAAACTCACATTCCAGCAAATTACTCCTATTCACAGAGATTATAAAGCTTACATCAAAAACCGAGCTTACCGTGGGAGTGCATCGGGTGTGATTTATATGTTGGACGACGCTACATGACCTCCACGACCCCGTAGTCAACGGACATTAAATCTCCCTTCTCTCTTTCCTTTGTATGTTGGGCCATGAGACCAATTTTACTGAAACGGTTACTTTCAGTACTTCCCTAGAAATGTTAGCAAACGCATATACGGACACTCATAGTTTTCACTAATTTTAATATTCATCTGGTTGTGGGTAGCAAGCCACACATCACGCATTTATTGATTACAACCATCAACTCACACCACCTCTCCTAGCATTACAAGATTTAAATGTCCACAGCTCTTTCTGAGCAGTTACTACATTTCGTAGTGAATCAATCTACTGAAACAAGTTTTCTTCCCTTTAACCTCTGTGTTTTTAAACTTTCATTCTTCCTCTCACTTAAGTGAAGCATACGGCACCTTGTCAGTAATGGATCAGTCTGTCTGCAGTCCCAGCTTCTCCCGTCTATTACTTGTAAGCTACGGTCGCAGGTTCGAATCCTGCATCGGGCATGGATGTGTGGTGTCCTTAGGTTAGTTAGATTTAAGTAGTTCTAAGTCTAGGGGACTGATGACCTCAGATGCTAAGTCCCATAGTGCTCAGAGCCATTTGAACCATTTTTGAGCACTACAGGTAAACAGGTATAAATAGAATTTCTTATATCACTTGCGACGCACCTGTGGTACTATAGTACCTCACAGGAAAGATTCTTCAATTTTGTCACAAGATAAACTACTTCTAACATCAAGAAACACGCCACCACGAATCGTATTTAATCGATCCATTCCGAATACCGTTATCTCCTTTAGAAAAATTTCGGCTGCGCTGATCTCCGACTTCAGCTGACTTTCGATACGTATAACAATTTGAGTTCCAGTGATTTTTACTGGCGCTTGGAGCTTTTTTTCGTTCCCAGCACAGCTACGACACTTTAAAACTACAATATTGATAGTTGCAATATATATCCTACACGCTACACAGCCACCTCCTGTGTGTAGTCGACCACTAATCTATTAAGCAGAGCACGAAAATCAACCACACTATTTGGCAAGTCGAGAAATCTGTAACCCACGTGGTCGTAAGTGCATCTGACCCTTTGATTCAGACTCTACATTCGGCTCTGTACCAGAGGTCCGCAATCGGTTCTGTCGACGGTGCTACACATGGGGAACTCTGTCTTTAACTTGCAATTAAGCATGGCAGTCTTTAACAGTTCAGCAAGCCGCCTGAAGCCAGAGAGAATCTCTTCCCAGTAAAAGCGAACCACATCATTAGTATCGACATAAGCCACCAACGGAAGTTGACTGCACCTGTGTTCTTCATGGCAACTTGAGAAACCCGCTCCACATCTGGATTAATCTTCCCGATATGCACACAGAAGATACACTGGATCATTTCCCTCCTTGGCAGCCATATCCCTAAGGAAGATTATTATGCGCCTAATACTGTAGCACCTCACTACCAGTAATCATACCCTCTAGTAACCTTCAGATCATGTGGCCCTGGAGGTTTCCTCTAGAACACGGCAAGTGAATGCATCTATTGCAGTACCTTCGTCCGCTACGGATAGCCGCTAAAAGCTGTTTGTCAGACCAACTGCGGAGGCCTTTTGATCAGTCTCTAGGACTTGTCTGCCACACATTGAAACGACTTCCCACTCGATCACAGGTGAGGTGTCATCTTCAGAGTGGGCAGTTACCCATTGGCAACAGCCTCAACCTGCATGCCAGAAGCCAGCACTGCCTGGAGTTGCGAGTAAACCATCACCAATCCAGCTCGCATCTGAAGGTAGCAAGCACAGTCACAGCTGATACTGAAGATGGTGGGACTATAGATGAGACAGTTACTGAAAATGGTTCAAATGTCTGTGAGCACTAAGGGACTTAACATCTGAGGTCATCAGTCCCCTAGAACTTAGAACTACTTAAACCTAACTAACCTAAGGAGATCACACACATCCATGCCCGAGACAGGATTCGAACCTGCGACCGTAGCGGTCGTGCGGTTCCAGACTGAAGTGCCTACAACCGCTCGGCCACAGTTACTGAAGCACAGAACTGAAGGTACAAACACTCTCCTGCTGCAGACACGGAACTATCAAGTCCTACAACTGTAACTAGCTATACACATGAAAGACAACGTCTGTCGCGAAACCAAACAGCGGGAATGTACTCTACACAGTTAAAATAAAACTCGAAACTGTGTCTCCTGAACCTACTAGACACACAAACACGCAAGAGATTTAAGAATTTAGAATAAAATGCGCACAGTAAACAGAAAAACTTTAGTCGCTTCCTTTTATTAAACGCTTGTTACAACTCACAAACGAAACGCTATGATGTGACTTGCTGCGGCTGAGATGAGAGCTGCTGCCCAACGTACGAGTTCGACAACTGAACTAACTATTCACGCGAAAACAAAAGGCAGTTGTCCATTAAAACGAGGAGCTGTGGCTGCACATAGGCTCTTGGTGCCGTTTCCACCTGGCGTCATCCTTGCATTCCTGAAACGTAGTGACCACTTCACCAGTACCGGCGCGGATGGAGACTTCCCGCAACAGGCACAAAACACGACGTGCCGCTGACACACTAGCAGTTCCTGCAGCACCACCAGTTCCCAGATTTTCTGCAGTTCAGCCGTTCCTACAATGCAGTTCTACGCTACGTAGCACAGTTCCCTGAGTTCCTTTCAGAAGACTACAGCTCCGACTTGGCACACACTATTTACTGATTAATAGTTACTTTCAAATACGAGTGTCTGAGTAATGTTTTGTCTTACTGTCTAAATCATAGACTGCGAAGAGACAGCAAAGTTAGAGTTTCATTGTATTAGGTATAGTATATAAATTTCCACCCAACAAATTGTTACCAAAGTAAATCATAATTTTGTATCATAACCATTAGTAAATGTTATTGATTATTTCTTTTTGTGGTGCTAATTTCTGTTCTAGTGGCGCCATATCAAACAAGTGTAATAGTAGATTTTAACTGGCGCGCATACTGCCACCTTTTTAGTGAACTATAGTAATAATACGTTTATTGCTACCGTGGATGTTTGAGCTGAACTGATTGCAATATCTCAACATTGGTGACGAGGTAAACATATTAAGACCATAATACCAACACTGGCGATAAGGAAAAGTGAAAATTTCTAACAGTTTCGACCGATACCCATTACTGGTGTTATTGGCCAGATCTCTACACATCAAATACGAACGCCAGAAGTAACTATTACAATTTCAGTTGTTCCCGCCATCATTTTAGGCATGTGATCGGAAACTACTGGCCTGTAACAACTATATACAACGCCTGGACAGCACTTCCTCACACATTCCCACTTCAGGTAATGTAGAACGGACATTCTGTTTACTAGCTTATTCGGGCCCCACTGTACTTCAACTGCTCCGTAAACCGTCACCTACTTCTTAACCTGAGATCTTCTCCTATTCCCACATTAAAGATATGTCCGAGAAATATTTTGAGTCCCAAATCCAGGTTGGCTGCTACTGCCAGACATACTTTCTGAATGCTTCAAGAGGTCAGATCAAAGCTATACAGAGTAGATTCCTCAATAGCGGGACCTGAGCAGGGAATGAAAATTTCAGTATCAAAGTGATCAATATAAGAAATCTTATGCAAACTTGCTAATACCCGATATGCACTCTCCTAATGCACTTTCATGACGATAAATTAATGAAGGGTCCTCTTAGTATAACAAACACTTATTTAGGGTTTACTATTCATTCTGGCATACGGGCAAACGCATGTATCTGTCGAGCATTACAGTGATAGGGCGCTGACGTGTTCACTACGTGTCAACAAACGGCACGGCAAAGCGACCGGCGCAGCAAAACCCGGAAAATACAGGGCGAACAGACCGTCCGACTTAAACAGGCAACAAGTTTAAAAATGCTAAATTACAATCTTGTTCACGCTGTGGAAACAGCCAATAAGTTTAAGACTGATTAATTGCAGTCTTTTTTCACGCTTAGCGTAAGCCACAAAAGATACTATTGATTCTATCGAAATGCATATTGTAATTACCGGAAAAAGACACGATATATGTCTTGGGTGCAAAACGAAGTACAACCGACAAAAAAATCAGACACTCAACCATACCTAAGTGGTTAATACCAAAAGTTCAAGTTCAGTTCATAACGAACATGGCCAAATTCATAAACTTTTGCTGGCGAAACGTCAAGTAAATGGTATCTTTCCTGTCAACAACAAGCCGTTACCTGTGACTCTTACAGTTAACGAAGTGCCGATCAATTTTCATATTGGCACAGGATAGTCAGTATCAATCAGGCAACTGACCTACTGAAAATTAGGATTGCCAAAACTAACGCAAAGTCAGAGTTCGTTGTTCAGTGGCATCAATTAGGAGATTCATGTAAACGGCCAGCTTTCAACAGATGTACGAAAAATTTACGAGACAGGTTACATTATTAGTTTTAAAGTCAAATAAAGCAACGAACTTAGCATTCATAATCTATTCAGAAACCTTTTCACATAAAGCACCTGAGTACAAATGACACCTCCACCAATACACTGACCTTCTATAACTCGTCTACGGGAACTACCGCCACTTGTATATGTACATATTGGTATCCCATTACTTGTTACCTCAGTGTATGCAATGCGGCAAGCAAGGAAGCAGGATGCTAATGAATCCAGCCAGCTTCATCAGCTTCCCTCTCCCTCCCCCCCCCCCCCCCCCCCCCCCCGTCGAGGGGAGTGACTCTGTGTGCGTGGCAATAGGTACAAAACAATACCCGACAGGCCACTACCACAGAGGCACATCACTCCCTCGTGGCTTCTTCTCCGCCTCCAGACCGCCCTCGTTGTTAGGAACGACCTTCTTCTTCTGCCGCCACATTCACTGCGCACAGTGCTTCCAACCGGCAGAGAGAGTATGTCAATATTAGTACCTCTCTACTTCCGCCTACTATAGTACTGGGTGGGGAGGGGGGCTGGAGAACCTTCTGCCAACAGGTGTAAAATACGATGTGTCACTGACACACCCTCAGTTCCTGCAGCACAAGCAGTACCCACAGTTGCCGGCCGGCGTGGCCGAGCGGTTCTAGGCGCTACAGTCTGGAACCACGCGACCGCTACGGTCGCAGGTTCGAATCCTGCCTCGGGCATGGATGTGTGTGGTATCCTTAGGTTTGTTAGGTTTAAGTAGTTCTAAGTTCTGGGGGACTAATGACCTCACAAGTTAAGTCTCATAGTGCTCACAGCCATTTGAACCAAGTACCCACAGTTCCTGCAGTTTAGCCGTTCATGCCGTGTCAATATTCCTGCAATTACGCTAAAGAACACAGCTCCTTCAGTTCTTTGCAGAACGTTTACTTAGTAGCCACTATTTACAGAGCAGTGAGTACTGTCAAATATGAGTGTCTGAGAAATACTTACTGTTGTACTGGCTGTAATAACACTTGCCAATACAGTGGTGGATTTGTGGCTTTATTCTTGGAAAGCCAAGATGATACTACAACACATTATTACTATTTGAACAAGATGGAACACCTAACTTTGTTACAATCCATGTCCACAGGAATATCATCAGTATTTGGGCTGTCACCGATATTAATATCTTCTCACAGAATATAGTTAACTATACACTTCTATGCAGAATTCTGTCCAGTGCAATTGCCGCACTGCTAGCCCGGTAGGGAGAGAGACGAGGTTGTCGTCTTCAGTGAAGATCGCGGATTGGGCTGAGCGGTACTCTAGCGTGCTGATGTGGTAGAGTATGGAATCTCTTCTGGGCTTGTTACGACACCGCCTCTAATTCGTCGTTACTTCTGGCAGCGACTACGTTTACTTTTGGTTCCGTCACAAGGTACCTCGCTTTTCGGACGACACCACACTTTCAGCCTTAGTGACTAAATCATAGACTTCCAAGAGAGAGAAAAGTTATTTAGATTTTCATTCTATTTGGTATCGAACATCAATTGCCACGGCCGCCTCCATAGCTGAGTGGTCACTGCGGCAGAAAGCCATACGAAGGGCCCGGGTTGGATTCCTGGCTTGGTCGGAGATTTTGCCCGCTCGGAGACTGGCTGTTGTGTTGCCTCCATCGTCATATCATCCTCATCGACACGCAAGTCGCCGAGGTAGTGTCAACTAAAAAGACTTGCACCCTGCGACCAGTCTACCCAACGGGAGGCACGAGCCACACGAAATTTCATTTTTCATCAAAGTTAAGTTAAGCACAATTTTGAATCAGAACTGTTAATAAATATTATTGGTTATTTCTTACTTTGTTGCCACGTTTCTGTTCTAGTGCCACCCTATCGAGCAAGTGTAATAGCGCATTTGAACTGGCATGCATACTGCCACCTTTTCAATGAACTATAGCACAAATATGATTTCTGATATTGTGGATGATTGGATTGAACTGATAGTAACATTTAGTTAAAACATCTCAACAATGTGTTTACTTAGGCATCATCTACTGAGTTTTAAATTCTTAAATGGCTTGAATTTACAAGGTTTACAAGGTATTTCTATACAGTTCTAATTACCATCTCTAAAAATAAAGTTATTTAATTATTTGTTCGTCCTCGTTCTTCCTACACATTGGAATTCCTGCGTCACAGTATAGTAGCACGCCGCCAGAAGAGTCATAGCTGAATGGAGATAAAGTGGGGTATAGTGCGATAATTTGTTGTCTGCATTTGAAGACAAAAAACTATGTAACAATCCAAGTCGAGTTGTTGGAAGTGTATAGCAACGATGCGTCGTCATATAACATAGTGGTAGTCGGTGCAGAGTCTTCCGGTGCTATCAGTCTGGTATGAACAACGAAGACCGAAATAGCAGATAAATCTCCTGCGATGAACGGAAAATTGCAAGGAATGTGAAAGTACTGGTGTCCAAAGGCAGGCCGATCACAGTGGAGGCTATGGTTGGAAATGTGAAAATCATCACGAAGAAATTTTCTGAATCTCACGCGACAAATGGAAAATGAAGATCGCTTTTCACTGGGGTCTGCGACTGCTTTCATCAGTTCTAAATGCACCTCGAGTCGGGGAAGCAGTGAAAATATTGCAGTTATTTCGTGCAAATTGTGATGACTTCTTTAGCCGCCTAAAAACCATTGGTGAGTCCTATGTATCAATATGATCTAGAGGCCTAGGAGCGTTACAAGCAGTGGAAACGTATGGACTCACCAACGTGGTAAAAGCTGAAGACTCAATCAAGCTGATACTGAGTAGTTTTCGGGCTGTCATGATTTGTTGCTTATAAATTCTGATCTTATGGATCATACTTCCGAAATATCCTACTCTAGCTATGAAAGGCTCTCCAAGGGAGCGCTTATTGCTCCAGCATAATGTTCCAGCACTGTATGCACAAGACGAACTCCTTATATTTCTTTGTGCTGTCAAGTTTTGCCTCACACCTCCTTCCACCCCCTCTCACCCAACCACTAAACACCGACCTGCCACAGTATTTTCCTGATATGGCACCCAGTGACATCTTCTTTTCTCGGATGAAGAAATGTGTGGCAGATATTTGACAGAATGACGCTGAGGTATGGAACGTTCCCTGAACTCTCAAAACGACGACTGAACCTGTAGAGAAAAACCGACTCCACTACGAAGATTGTCGCGGAAGTTTGATTGTTTCTAGACGGTAATTGATACTTTATGCCTAACTCTCGTCATAACAACGAAGAATATAGTATTTGATACTATTTCTGATTGTGGATTCCATTTTAATTTAACTACAAAAGTTAACATTTTAGTCAGTGGCCGTGGTGGTCTAGTCACTATCGGATAGGCTACTGGCTCCGGCACTCTAAGTCCCTGTTTCAAGCGTTGTAAGGAGCAGGAGCTCTTTCTCCTTCCAAGACAGGCCCAGGTCATCTCAGTATGCTATACAGTTGGTACTGGGGACCGCGAACAAAACGCGCCCGAGTCACTGGGCTCGTCACCTTCTTCTTCCTAATACGGCAAGGTTGAGTTTGTCGTACCACAGTCTAAGTGGCACTCCAGTAATATCTGATCGCAAGCGTACAAAATGCAAAATCAAGTAGTGTAAAACTGAACTAAGTGGTCGTTCGAGTAAGAAAGACACATGAGCGGCCCGCTGGCTGGCGTGACAGAAAAATAACTAACAAGTGTTTTTGTTTGACTGCTATTATTACTATCCCTTGCTAATTTGTAAGCAATTTCAGAGAAGAATATGGTGATAATGTAATTGTTTTGTATCACGCCAATTTTCGTGGTACTCAGCCATTTGCCGAAGCATAATCAAACGGTAGTAAACTTTGAGGTTATGCCTGTAGTTCTTGTTTGTAACGGTAGAGGTCTCACTGCCTAAATCCAACCTGTGGAGAATTCGGTACTCGTACCGGTACAACTTAGACGTTGATGGAAATTGCACACCAAATACAAATTGTTTCATCTGATCAATATGACGAAGGTGGTGCACAAGAAGTGGAAGCAGGAGGATATGCACGAAGCTCTACTGAAACATCGGAATGGTGAAACAGGGTTTAATGAAGCATGTAGGAGATATAACATACCGATGACTACACTGCGTCGTCATTTGAAGGATTTAAATAAAACATAATCAGTTGGAAAACTAATGATATGACAGCAGATATGGCAGACCAATTATCGCAGCATATAATTAATTTAAGTACTAGTTTCTTCGGACTAACCATCGCGGAATTAAAGAAACTTGGCTGCCAACTCACCGAGAAACATTAGCTGCAGCATCGTTTCGAAAATGAAAAACGATCGCCGGTAAAAATGGTATTACAGATTTATGAAAGATCATACCACTCTGTTCTTGCGAGTTCCCGAAGGCATATCGATGGCACGAAGGAAGGTGTTTCATAAAGAGCGTGTTAATGGGTTTTTTGATAAATATGAGAAAATACTAGATAAACATATGATTACTGCCAACAAATATGTGGCGTGGATGGAACCGCATTTTCCACAGTTCACAAACTGTCTGAAATAACTGCCCCAAAAGGCAAATACCAAGCGGACGGAATCACAAGTGGAGAAAGGTATTCAGGAATGACATATCTATCTGCAATGAATTCAGCACGTGACTTCATACCTCCGATGCTTATATTCAAGCGTAGAAGAACGAATGATGTCTCCAAAAGGGAAGATCCACCAAACAGCATTTGGATGCTCGAAAAACGGATCGATAAGATCAGCACTGTTTGCCCAATGCGTAGAACATTTCATAAAATTTATAAAAAGCAGAAAAAGGGACGAGAAACAAATTTTACATTCTCTGGGAGGACACAGCACACACATCAGAAATTTAGAGGGAGTTCAGCTGACTCCTTATTGTGATATAATCATGCTATGATTTCCTGCTCACACGACTTATGGTCTACAGCCACTCGACACATCGTTCTTCAAAACATTAAAAAACACCTATAATGAAGTGACATCTTCGCGGCTACGGTCAGATCATACCAGTGTTATAAAACAAGCTAACATCACAGAATTCCTGGATAATGCATTCCACCAGATCAGTTTGTATGGACATGGCACTGAACAGTTCTAAGGCAACAGGTTTCTGGTCATGTGGCAGACAGGACATTTTGACTACTGCTGTATATATTGTTGAGCAATCCGACCAAGAATAGGCTGATGGAAATGAAGCAAAAAACGCGAACATCTGGAAGACCGCCTAACGTTGTAACAACTTCCAATGATCAGTCTGGACATTCTACAATGTCTCAATAATGTGGACCGAAAAAAATACTGGAATTTGCCGAAATTAACAGTCAAAATATGGTCTTACTTGAGCATTTTGTCCCTCACCCGTGTACAACAACAGTGTTATAAACAAAATTGAAACATCCTAAAACAACAATGAAATTAACATCAATTTCTTACCGAAAGCAAACAGAAGTCAAAGAAATGGCAAATAAAAAGAAGAAACCTTCGGGTAAACCCACAAAAGAGAGACAGATGGATGAAAACTTTAATAAGAATAAAAAATAAAGGACAGAGTTTACTGGTTACGTCAGCTACATAATGTAGACCGAGAAGAAGACAAGATTCAGTGTATAAAATGTAAAGGTTGGGCACATGACCTATGCGCTGACGTGTAAAGTAAAATTTAGAACTGTTTCTGTGATATGTGTTCAGACCATCTGATTTTCCATATGCCGTTTTAAGGAATTTAATTTGTACAGAATTTATATTTTGTTTCCTATGTGTAATTCCATTACGCGTAACTGTGGAAGTAACCTTACATTTATAGTTCGTAATTCGTTACTGTGACGTTTTGTTACATTATTTCATCGATTTATTATGTCGTCGCTCAGTTCGTATCTCAAGTACGACTTAGGCTATAGAGAGTACGGATTAGGAAACCAGGCCCCTTAATCGTACTGAAGGTATAGATCTCAAACATATTGACAATACATTTTGAGAAAAGGTTGTTGTATTTACGTGGAACCTGCTTCATAGCTTAAAAAACTAAAGCGACTGTATACACCAAACAAATTGTGCTATTTAAAGTACCCAACCACATACAGTCATTCTAACTTAAGAGGTACGTCTTAAGAAACCTTATCCTACCACGACAAACGAAAGGTTGCATAGTACCTGCAGTCAAGCCGAAAGCCCGTCCACGGATTGAGCACTACAAAATTTATCTTTCTTTTAACAGTTTGGTTGTTTTATGCTACACACACTACCAGTTTTCAGTTAAACTTTCGTGTAAAGAATAAGAAAGCAATTTCATTAAGATCTGAAATTTATTTTGCTGCGTTCAACTTTAAAACGTCTCTCGGAGGAACCACAACTCTTTTCTTCCTTTTTTAGTACGTGCAAGATGGCGACCATGTGTCTCAGAGACACAGCTGTTTCTCCTTCCTTTTCTGAGCTACAATCTTATTCTCTGACTCTCCTCAGACTTGAACCGGACGACGGACTCACTGACGTCCACCTCTCTTTTCTATAGCGCCCTGATTATGGTTACTTACTTTTCCCCTATCACACTTTATTTTGCTCAGTCATTTCAGTTAACTCACGTTTGATCTCCGTTTCCGTGTTTGACCTCAATTCTTACGAAATTTATAGTACAGTTAATGCAGTGAAGATCGCCAATGTGGCACATGTTTCACCTGCTGAGTAGTTGTATCTTAACCATCTCGTGATTGACCGGATTGAATTCCTCACGAAACACATTACAGCCATTACATGGCAAGAATGGGAGGAGGTGAGGGTGAAATCTTCAGATACCCGCACAATCGTAGTCCCTGAAAATGCTGGGAACGCACTGTTGGTGCCACAGCTTAATATATTCTATTCATAGAAATATGTGCCTATTTAGGTCACGAGGTGTCTCGGAAACGGTTATCATGACAGGCAACCGCTGCTGTAGTGCAGTAGCACCTATGGGAAGACAGCTCCTATCGAAATGGTTGGCACCATGGCGGATAGTCCGCAAAAGGGTAGGATCTAACTTCCTCACGCTGGTGGCCGCGAGATCCCAGGAAATATATGGTTTCAAGACAGAAACGTAGGACCCAAGAATTTCCTTCATGTAATACTGAACATCATAGTAGTACATAGTAGTACTTAGTTTGCACCTGAACTCATGATGGGTTCGTTTTAGCTTCAAGACTTTTTTTATTTAGCCGTTGAGCAAAGGTTCTGGGAAGTAGCATAAATTAGCTATCCGATGAATGGCTCTATTCTAATCTCCAGTCAATCACAGACACTGCTCTCATCTCAGAATTTAAGCGACATTTCTGTAGCGATCACCAAACACAAGAGTCTACGCTGTGCATTGTATAATTGTTCATCGAAACAGCACATTTCGGACAGATGAATTGTGCATCTAAACCTGGAACTTCTTTTTGTCCGCAGTATACAGGGATGGCCAATAAATGCGATATTGATGCTTTTATTCTGGCTTTCTAAGAGGTCGAATTATGTGAAAAGATAAAATTAATAATATTAAACATTTCGTTTTCCTACTCCTGCAGTGGCCATTTACCAGATAAAATTAATGGATGTTAGGCCCATCTGTTATACAAACACCTTGTTACATTTAAATTCAAATATGTTTCAGCACCTTTGTCCCATTGAACAAGTTCTAAGTTATAGTTATTCTACGAAAATTAGATCTAAAAATAGCTATTTTTTGAGTTACTCTTATATGCCGATCCTCTGCACATTAATTAGCTAATGTTAATGTTAATTTGGTTTGCGAGAGAACACATCACTTTATATTTAAAGTGTAATTTTGTTGTGCGAAACTATATCGCGACAATATTTCCAGTTACATACACTTATCTTTGGAAAATCCTTACTCATCTCCACTGACATAAGTTGTTGAAAAGCACATGCAAATACTACACATATATTGTGGAACTTGTTCGTAAATGATACTTTCCATCTTTACCATAATAGATGTTTATGTAGCTCTTGTGTGCCTAGTTCCAGACTGGATTTACTCGTTATGAAGTAAATTGGGCGCCCAATTTGATTTCTGTTTAATTTCTCCCTCCCCACCCCCCACTCACTCTCTTTCTCTGTCTCTCTTTCTCTTAGTGTGTGTGTGTGTGTGTGTGTGTGTGTGTGTGTGTGTGTGTGTGTGTGTGTGTTTACCTGCTTCTGTCCTCTTTGCTGTAATGACCCTTTATTGCTTGAAATAATGAGAAATTCGATAGTGTACTACAGTCGTTTATCACTTGTTTTCCCTTTATTAATGCCTTCTTTTTGTGGAAGCTTCATTCTATTGTAAAGTTTTGGTGTAGACTGTGACTGGATTTTAGTATTGTCAAACATATCTAAAATTTTAGTTGAATGATGGGTGTGGGCTGTAAGATGTTCAGCAAACATGCTGTGGGAGGTGTTACTTTTTACAGCTTTAAGGTGTTCTGAGTATCTTGTTCTAGAGTTCCTGCATGTTTGCCCTGTGTATAGTAGCTGACGTCACAGTTGAGTTCACAGACTGCGGCTACAAACGTCATGCGATTTATGTTAATACCATGTCGGACCCCCTTTTGGTGACGTAATGCAGCAACTCGATGTGGCATGGACTCAACATATTGTTGGAAGTCCCCAAAAGAAATATTGATAAATGATGCCTGTATAACCGGCCAAATTTGCAAAACTGTTGCCGATGCCGGATTTTGTGAACGAACTAGCCTCTCGATTGTACCCAATAAATATTCGATGAGATCCATGACGGGCGATCTGGGTGGCGATATCATCCTCTTGAACTGTGCAGAATGTTTTTCAACCCAGTTGCGAAAACTGGGGAACGATGGCAAGGCGCACTGCCATCCATAAAAATTCCATCTTTTTTGGAACAGGTATCCGAACATAAACATTTCCAGTCAATAATCGATTCACTTGGACCAGGGGACCCAGTCCATTCCATATAAGCAAAACCCACACCATTGTGGAGCCAATATCAGCGTGCACACTGCCTTGTTGACAACTTGGGTCTGTGGCGTCGTGGTCTTTGCGCCACACTCGATCCTTACCATCAGCTCTTACTAACTGAAATCATCTGACCAGGCTACGTTTTCCCAGTAGCCTAGGGTCCATCCAACACGGTTACAAGCTCAGGCGAGACGCTGCAAACCATGTGCTACTCGCAGGGGCACTAACGTCGGTCGTCTGCTGGCATAGTCCATCGAATCCAAATTTCGCTTCACTGTCCTAACTGATACGTTCATCGTACGTCCTACGTTGATTTTTTAGGTCATTAAACGAAGGCTGCTTGTCTGTTAGCACTGACACTATACGGAAACCCCGCTGCTTTGGGTCGTTAAGTGAAGGCTGTCGGCCAGTGCGGGTCCATGGTGAGAGGTTGTTGTTGTTGTGGTCTTCAGTCTTGAGACTGGTTTGCTGCAGCTCTCCATGCTACCTTACCCTGTGCAAGTTTATTCATCTCCCAGTACCTACTGCAACATACATCCTTCTCAATCTGCTTAGCGTATTCATCTCTTGGTCTCCCTCTACGATTTTTACCCTCCACACTGCCCTCCAATGCTAAAGTTGTGATCCCTTGATGCCTCAGAACATGTCCTACCTACCGGTCCCTTCTTCTAGTCAAGTTGTGCCACAAACTCATCTTCTCCCCAATCCTATTCAATACCTCCTCATTACTTACGTGATCTACCCATTTAATCTTAAGCATTCTTCTGTAGCAACACATTTCGAAAGCTTCTATTCTCTTCCTGTCCAAACTACTTATCGTTCATGTTTCACTTTCATACATGGCTACACTCCATACAAATACTTTCGGAAACGACTTCCTGACACTTAAATCTATACTCGAAGTTAACAAATTTCTCTTCTTCAGAAACGCTTTCCTTCCCTTTGCCAGTCTACATTTTATATCTTCGCTACTTCAACCATCATCAGTTATTTTGCTCCCCAAATAGCAAAACTCCTTTACTACTTTAGGTGTCTCATTTCCTAATCTAACTCCCTCAGCATCACCCGACTTAATTGGACTACATTCCATTATCCTCGTTTTGCTTTTGTTGATGTTCATCTTATATCCTCCTTTCATGACGCTATCCATTCCATTCAACTGCTCTTCCAAGTCCTTTGTGTCTCTGACAGAATTACAATGTCATCGGCGAACCTCAAAGTTTTTATTTCTTCTCCATGGATTTTAATAAATGCTCCGAGTTTTTCTTTTGTTTCCTTTACTGCTTGCTCAATATACAGATTGAATAACATCGGGGAGAGGCTACAACCCTGTCTCACTCCCTTCCCAACCACTGCTTCCCTTTCATGTCTCTCGACTCTTATAACTGCCATCTGGTTTCTGTACAAAATTTAAATAGCCTTCCGCTCCCTGTATTTTACCCCTGGCACCTTCAGAATTTCAAAGAGAGTATTCCAGTCAACATTGTCAAAAGCTTTCTCTAAGTCTACAAATGCTAGAAACGTAGCTATCTAGCTTCTAAGATTAGTCGTAGGGTCAGTATTGCCTCACGTGTTCCAACATTTCTACGGGATCCAAACTGATCTTACCCGTGGTCGGCTTCTACTAGTTTTTCCGTTCGTCTGTAAAGAATTCGCGTTAGTATTTTGCAGCTGCGACATATTAAACTGATAGTTCCGTAATTTTCACATCTGTCAACACCTGCTTTCTTTGGGATTGGAATTATTATATTCTTCTTGAAGTCTGAGGGTACTTCGACTGTCTCATACATCCTCCTCACCAGATGGTACAGTTTTGTCAGGACTGGCTCTCCCAAGACCGTCAGTAGTTGTAATGGAGTGTTGTCTACTCCCGGGGCCTTGTTTCGGCTCAGGTCTTTCAGTGCTGTGTCAAACTCTTCACGCAGTATCGTATCTCCCTTTTCATCTTCATCCACATTCTCTTCCATTTGTATAAGATTGTCCTCAAGTACATCGCCCTTGTATAGACCCTCTATATACTCCTTCCATCTTTCTGCTTTCCCTTCTTTGCTTAGAACTGGGTTTCCATCTGAGCTCTTGAAATTCATACAAGTGGTCCTCTTTTCTCCAAAGGTCTCTTTAATTATCCTGCAGGCAGTATCTATCTTACCCCTAGTGAGATAAGCCTCTACATCCTTACATTTGTCCTCTAGCCATGCCTGCTTAGCCATTTTGCACTTCCTGTCGATCTCATTTTTGAGACGTTTGTATTCGTTTTTGCCTGCTTCATTTACTGCATTTTTATATTTTCTCCTTTCATCAATTAAATTTAAACCCTCTTCCGTTACCCATGGATTTCTACTAGCCTTCGTCTTTTTACCTACTTGATCTTCTGCTGCCTTCACTACTTCATCCCTCAGAGCTACCCATTCTTCTTCTACTGTACTTATTTCCCCCACTGCTGTCAGTTGTTCCCTTATGCTCTCCCTGAAACTCTGTACAACCTCTGGCTTAGTCAGTTTATCCAGGTCCCATCTCCTTAAATTCCCACCTTATTGCAGTTTCTTCAATTTTAATCTGCAGTTCATAACCAATAGATTGTGGTCAGAGTCCACATCTGCCCGTGGAAATGTCTTACAATTTAAAACCTGGTTTCTAAACCTCTGTCTGACCATTATATAACCTATCTAATACCTGTTAGTATCTCCGGGATTCTTCCATGTATACAACCTTCTTTTATGATTCTTGGACCAAGTGTTAGCTATGTTTAAGTTATGCTCTGTGCAAAATTCTACCAGACGGCTTCCTCTTTCATTCCTTAGCCCCAATCCATATTCATTTACTATGTTTCCTTCTCTTTCTTTCCCTACACTCGAATTCCAGTCACCCATGGCTATTAAATTTTCGTCTCTCTTCACTATCTGAATAACTTCTTTTATCTCATCATACATTTCATCAATTTCTTCATCATGTGCAGAACCAGTTGGCATATAAACTTGCACTACTGTAGTAGGCGTGGGCTTCGTGTCTATCTTTGCCACAATAATGCGTTCACTTTGCTGTTTGTAGTAGCTTACCCGCACGCCTATTTTGTTATTCATTATTAAACCTACTCCTGCATTACCTCTATTTGGTTTTGTATTTATAATCCTGTATTCACCTGACCAAAAGTCTTGTTCCTCCTGCCATCGAACTTCACTAATTCCCACTATATCTAACTTTAACCTATCCATTTCCCTTTTTAAATTTTCTAACCGACCTGCTCGATTAAGGGATCTGACATTCCACGCTCCAATCGGTATTGACTGAAATCTAGCATTCTAGTCACACTTTTGACATTGTAGATCTCGGACTATTGAATTCTTAACGATTTACGAAGTGGAATGTCCCATGCGTCTCGCTCCAACTACGAACCCACGTTCAAAGTGTATTAATTCCCGACATGCGGCCATAATCACGTCAGAAAGCTTTCCACGAGAATCACTCGGATACAAATGACAGCTTTGCCATTTTATACCTTGTGTATGTGATGCTACCGCCATATGTAGATGGGCATACCGTTATCACATGACTTCTGTCGCCTCAGAGGATAAGCCTACCATATTGAATTTACATGTGTGTGTTTCCTGTGTTCTGGGTTTTTACTTTATTTTGTGTATTCTGTATCCTGTTTGAAATTCCTGTTTCTACAAAACGTTGTATACTCTGAGAACCATTAAATCGTAGTATGTGAGAATGTGATACCTTGTTTTGCCTGTAGGTTTTTGCTCTCTTGTGTCTTGCAGGTGGATATTGTCTACTCGTTGCGTTGTTGTGTGCTGTTATGGAAGGTCTTTTGTGCGTGAGTAATATTCGTTCCTTTTTCATTTACATATTTGTTGGTTTACTATCTCTGTCAGAAGAATCAAAACCATTTTCCAATGATGTTAGCTTATGTGTGTAATGCAGTGTGCTTGTGGGTGTTGTGATTAATGGGTGGAGTGTGAATCTGAAGTTTACTTGTTTGTGTTTGTGTGTGGTGCTCGTGGTTGTCAATTTCCTGATTACGGTGATTATTCTTTATGTGGTGAGTGCAAGGTATTTTAGTGTTCTCTATTTTTGTTTCTAATTGGAAACATATTTTCGTTGTGTACCTGTATGTGTATGACGGTAATCAGTCACGCATATTATGTCATTGACATAGCGGTACCTGTATATAACTTCACATTTTTGTTTTGTTTCATTACCTGTCTGCTGCCTGAAGATTTGTTCTCTAAGTTTCATGAATGTTTTGACTAAGAGGCCACTAACCAGGTTTATTATTTTAGCCCTTGTATGATAATGTTGTGCTTTCTGTGCCATTCTTACTATCTGGCCTTTTAATTTTTAATGTTTATCAGTGTTTATTGTATATTACTCTGATACCTTGATGTTGAGTTGTTTTTTAATTTGGTGATATTTCTGTCCTTCAGGAACTCTAGTGGTTTATGTATGCATTACTCTTTATTGATGATCACCGTTATGTCCTTTTTTGTGCATTTATTACTAAGGCATTAAGCTGTTTTAGTATTTGTTGTAGCTTCTTGGATGCGATTTCCCCATGTATTCTTTTACAGGAGATTATGGTGGTCTTATATGTTTATATCACTTGTGTTATTTCTGCAGTAAGTAGTTATCTTGTTAAGTTTGTAGTATAGGTTGATGTGTTAAGTTTTTCTTGTTCGTTTATAATGCTTCCACGTTCTGTTATGTCTTCTGTTGTTTTGTGGGATATGTGTGAGTTAATGTCGCTGTTTGCTACTTTGTCAGACAGGCATTTTTCTTGTTCGGTGAGATTATGTCAATTAGTTTGATGATTTTGTCATGGAGATTATATGTTTGATTCTGATGATGGTTAACAGTGGGTATAAGTGTGCTGCTTACTGTTCTGTATAGTTTTTTGTTCTTGTGATCCTGCTTCTCTTACATTACTTTTTGTATGTGTGCGTTTGCTCTTTTTTTAATTTTCCCATGTGAGCTAATAATGCATATTTATTGGCCAGTTCTTGGTGTGATCTGTAAACATCAGTGTTGAGCAACATTTTTTGGCTGAAGTTTCCCAGTTTCTTGTTTTAACCACAATACCTCCAACTGACTTATCACTTATCTTCCTACAGAAAACACGCTGCTCACAGAGACTTTTATTCGTCTGGAATTACACTGCGGTGATCACAGTCATGGTGACATGCACATATGCAGATGTCGGTAGTATCGCCAACACAACATACAAAAGGACAGTGCATTGCTGAAGCTGTCATTTGTATTTTGGTGTATTCTGATGTATTCTGATGTTAAAATGTTTCCGACGTCATTATGGCTGCACGGGGGGATGTAACAGATTTTGAACGTGATATGGTAGCTGGAGCTATACGCATGGAACTTTACATTTCGGAAATCGTTAAGCAATTCAATATTTTGAGATCCGCAGCGTCAACAGTGCGCCGAGAACTCCAAATTTCAGGTATTACCTGTCACCACGGGCAACACAGTGGCCGACGGTCTTTGCTTAACGAGCGAGAGCATCGACGTTTTGCATAGCGTTGTCACTGCTAACAGACAAGCAAGACTGGGTGAAATAACCACTGAAATAAATGTGGAACCTGCCACGAACGTACCCATTTGGAGAAAGCGGTGAAACTTGGCGTTAATGGGCTAAGGCAGCAGACGACCGACGCGAGTGCCTTTGCTAACAGCCTGATATAGCCTGCAGTGCTTCTCCGGGGCTCGTGACCATATCGTTAGGTTCCTACACCACTAGAAAACCGTGCCCAGGTCAGATGAGTCCCTATTTCAGTTAGTAAAGCTGATGGGCGGATACGAGTGTGGTACAGAGTCCACGAAGCCATGGACACACGTTCTTGGTGGCTCCTTTACGCTGTGAGTTGTGTTTACATGGAATGGTCGGGGTGAATCGATCATTGCCTGAAAATGGTTATGTTCGGCTACTTGTTCCCAAAAAGAATGAAATTTTTTTGGATGTCAATACGCAATGTCACCGGTGCACAATAGTTTGCGATTGCTTTGAAGAACATTCTGGATAATCTGATCGAACGATTTGACTAATCAGACCTCCCGATGTTAATACCATCGAATATTTTAGAGCCATAATCGAGAGGTCAGTTCGTGACAAAATCCTGCACCGGTCACATTTTCGCCATTATGGACGGCTATAGAGGAAGTATGACTCAATATTTCTGCAGAGGAGCAGCGGACTCCCAACGACATGTTGAGTCCATGCTATGTCGAGTTGCTGGACAAAAGGATGTTCGACACGATATTACGGGGTAATTCACAACTTTTGTCTCTTCAGTGCATTATGAGCTACCCAATTTTTACTAAAATGTCTACTGAGGACTGTCTTATGAAGTATCGTTAAGGTATTTCTATATTTATTGTAGGGCTTGCTAGGATATGCCTGGCTAAACAATGAAATATTCATCATTTGGTTTTGCTTTTTTTTTCAGATGAAATTGCTGGATATACTATCTTCCTGTTATTGAAACACATATAAACAGAAATATATTTCACCACCTTTGTGCCGTTGTTCATAGATAATGTTTATAAAAATCTTTAAAACGTGAAAGTGCTTCAAATTGTAATTATTCTATGAAAATTGAACCTGAAAACAGTTTTAGTCTGTCTTTTTCATTACCTTATTTGTTTATATTATTGGGTTATGCAGGTTAATATACACATTACTGGATGTTGGTAGCCTGTTATCTGCAACTCATGTGTATCGTGTCACATCAATGTACACCTGCGTTCCAGTAAATGAAACAGTCAACATCATCACACAAGAACTAAAACAACAGACCACTCTTACACATTGAGGAAGTAGCAACCATACTTAGGATCATAAGATTACAAAACTATTTTGCGCTCGACAAATAATTTTATTCCCAAAACGAAGCACTGTCAATGGAATCGCCAATTAGTAGCCTCTTAGCCAATATACTCATGCACAGCATAGAAAAGAAGATGAAAGATACAAAATTACTTAATTTTTTCATAACGAGGGGCCACAGTCATAATATATTTCTTTAAAGTCTGTACCGCCATTGGACTGTTGTTTATTGTAATAAAGAGCAGTCCAATGGCCATACTGACTTTAAAGAGACAAAATTACTTACTGGTAACCCTCCCGGATGGCCGTGTGGTGTAACGCACTGCTTCCCGAGCGGGAGGGCGTGCCGGTCCTCGGCGCGAATCCACCCGGCGGATTAATGTCGAGGACTGGTGTGCCGGCCAGCCTGTAGATGGTTCTTAAGGTGGTTTCACCTGCCTCGGCGAATGCGGACTGGTTCCCCTTATTCCGCCTCAGTTACACAATGTCGGCGATTGCTCCGCAAAAACTGTATCCACGTACGCGTACACTATAATTACTCTACCACGCAAACATTAGGGTTACACTCGACAGGAATGAGACGTTCCCGGGGGTCCTCTGGGGGCCGAAACGCACAATAGCCCCAGGTTCGGTGTGAGGCGGAGGTAGGGTGAGTAGACTGCTGTAGCCTGTTGTGGGGTTGTGTACCACTGAGGGCTACGGCGGGGACGAAGCCTCTCCCAAGTTTCTAGGTCTCTGGCTCAATACATACGAACATACATACATACTGGAACCATTATGTCGAGCATATAGTCTGCTTCATTGACGAACCATATATACACCTAAAACAGCTACACAAAGGAAAAACAACACTCATGACTTCACACTATTCACAAAACCGATAACCATGGCCACCACCATTCACACCGAATCAAATCACCCACTGAGAAAACAAGCTTCAGGTTCATACTCGTTAGTTTAAATAGAACATCCATAGATAAATTGAACTACACTGAGAAGCTAAACACAATAAAACAAAAATCTGTGAAAAATAGTTGTGGTACCCCTATGACAGAGATTCTCGTGATTTGTCATGCAATAATATAGGTGATTAATTTTGCTCGGCTACTGTCACTGGATTTGGCGCAGTGTCGTGAGAGCCAGGATGTCTGGTTTTCACGGCAGCACGCAACTGTGATGTGGCTGGACATAGCAGCAATGCTAGAGGTCCGCACGTGCTCCTGTCAGATTGGAATGCTCCAGACATGACATCTGTTCTTCCCAGTGGCGCACACAAAGGATGGATTTATATTGTTCACATTTGCGCACGAGCAGCGCAAACGATTATAGAGAAGCGCTATATATCGTGGTAAAGAGGAGGTAAAAGCGAATCTGTTGATATGGATGCGTGTTCTGCAGACATAGTGCCACACAGATTAGTTCAAATGAAATGCAGCAATCAGTTAATAACTTTTACAGTTTTTGTCACACAAGTGAGATCAGGTTATGAATTTATAGTGCTCATCGATGCACATCGACTGAGATATTCACATGTTTCATTATGTAATTAATTAACCTGGGAGATAATTTTTAACTGAATTTTTGACTGAATTCAGATAGGTACAGTAAAAGCAAGTCAATACATGTTGGCAGATGTGTAATCACCACCCAACCTACAAAATTTTGTTTCAATTTTTAGTTAATTGTTTACAAATTTGGGTAGTATTGCCCATTATTAGGAATTGATCAGAATTATGTTAATTCTAATTGTAGCATTGGATAGAGCAGGCAAATTCCTGTAAGACAGAGGTGCCATAAGTGTATATGCTGCAATTGGTGAAGACACGGAGGTAATGAACTAATATGATCACTGCTGCTAAAACTTGGAAAGTCTTGAAGGTAGGAGATCAACTGTTGGCGGAAGTAGAGCTGCGAGGTTAGGTCTGGCACACAGCTTACTACGTTAGAAAGTTTCATTAAGACGTGTTGCTAATTTATAAACGTCGACTTCCTATCTTTCAAGCCCTCGTAGCAGGTCGAATGATTGTGGCTTTCAGCCTAGGGTGCGCGTTACTGGCCAGCTGAAGACAACCACACTTTTACTCATCATTCACAGGATCTCAATCTCCTCCTAATACCTTAGCCTACTCTACTAGTGCACCTGGCAAAACGGTTACGGAACTGAGAAGTGTGGATACTTTTCACACTTTGGCTTGGCTCTGTCAAACTGAAAGAAGAAGACGTGTGTTCGGCAAGCTTCCACGCACACGTGAACAGCATGTTTTCACTCTTTATCTGTAGATACAGAGCTGCTCGCTTCTCATCTTTGCCCGCTGTTGTGTCTGTTTCCGTCACTGCTCTTGCTGACAGGCGCAAGTGCTGTGTTCGGTAAGCCTCTCGAAACCCACTGCAGTCCGGCTCGCCTCGACGACACCACCGCCTTGTGATGTAGCCTCATGGCTGTCCGTGTCTTCAGAAATTTGGACGCAAAATTCGTCCACTCTAAGTGTCGCTTCACGTGCCTCTCACAGCAAGAAAGCGTTATGAGTTGAGAGAAAGTCGGCTGGTAGCCACCTCCACCTTATGCAGCCATCGGCTAGAGACACCATGCATGTAAAATATGCTTTTATGATCTAGTTATTGCTTGATATTTTCCGAATCTGATATCTCGTATGCAGCTAGAAACATGGGAGCGAAAACAGTGGATTTTTTGAGGAAGACGATTGACGCGAACATTGTCAGAGTTAAGACTCAAAGGTAAGGAATCAGCAAAATTTTTCACGTTTAGAAGCTTACTACAAATTAATTATGACGGCGGTTACAGTACTCAGCAGACAGGTAACTCATGAGTGCGTACCTCGACGCGTGCGAAGTATCCGTGTCGGTCTTATGGTTTTATTTCCTCTGACATTTTCACCACACTCTCTTTTCAATAAACTGTGGACGCATTCCCTTTCTGCGTTCCGTGTTTTGTGGTTCATCAATAGTCCGTTGAGTATGCATTCATTGTGCAAGACAAGAAGAATAGATCGTTTATTAATTGAAACGTGGTAGGCTCGAACCACAGTATATAAAGAATGGGCTCATACTGTTGGCAATATACTATTCGACAAAAAAATTGAAGCATCTGTCTGTTTCTCGTTAATACATTGCGCTTTGTATGAAGTTGTTCCCACCAGTTTTATGTGCCTCCTACATCGGTACTGAATTCGGGGATCAGTGTCTATTAACTACCCTGAGTTATAATGAAGACGCAGTACAGAACGATAATATTTTGAAAACTAATCAGGAAGCACAGTGAGAAAAAATTGGTTCAGATAGCTTTGAGCACTATGGGACTTAACATAGCAGGTAATGAGTCCCCGAGAACTTAGAACTACTTAAACGTAACTAACCTAAGGACATCACACATAGCCATGCCCGAGGCAGGATTCGAACCTGCGACTGTAGCGGCCGTGCGGTTCCAGACTGAAACGCCTAGAACCGCTCAACCACACCGGCTGGCGCACAGTGAGAGCTCATGTTTCTGCACAGGGACTCTACTGGGATTCGCTCTTTATTATTTTTGGCCGACTAGCCCTGCATGCTCTCTGTAATTCCACCTTGTTCCTAGACTGGCACAGTTTATTTCGAATATGATTAACTTTTGACAACAGCCCGTGTAACCAGTGAGATTAGCAGTCGAAATAAGCCGACTTTTCCCGAAATTTTCCAGCGTAATCCGTATAATTCAACAAATGAAGTCTGCTTTTGATTCTGTTAATGCGTTTCAGTAGCCTTTGGCCCAATATCCTACTCAATCCCGTCCGAGTGCCACTGAGGATATGACACACACCATCAAATGGCTCTGAGCTCTATGGGACTCAACATCTGAGGTCATCAGTCCCCTAGAACGTAGAACTACATTAACCTAACTAACCTAAGGACATCACACACACCCATGCCCGAGGCAAGATTCGAACCTGCAACCGAAGGAGTCACGCGATTCCGGACTGAAGCCGGTTACACACCATCGTTCTGGAAAAGACTCAGAGTACTGCAAAATAGTCCTGAAGCACGTCAAAGTCACTTAAAAAGGCTAGAACTCAAATGAATTTGTAGTGTGAATTCCGTGTTAGCGCAGGGGTGAGCTTAGAAAGCACGTGTGCATGGAGTTGTCTGATCTTCAAGGAGGTTTTAAAAAAAGTTGTGTGTTATGGTCACTAATGTGTACTGGAAGATGGCATGGTTTATATTAAGATTTATAAGTTGTATGCGATAAAAATGTGTCACAGTGGAGTTTGTACTAAGGCCCTCTGAAGTATTATTACCAGGGGGTGCTAAAAAGTAATGCCTCTGAATTTGTTACGTGAAAACTCTTAAAGCTTTACAAATACACCAAAAGTTATTAACATACTACACCTCTGTTCTTCATGTCTGCACATCTGCATTCCTCTGACGCTAGAGGACTTCGAATTGTGGCGTACATCATGGTGATGTGTAACGTAACTACGTAGGTGTGGGAGCAAAAGCGTGTTATAATCGAGTTTCGAATTCGAGAAGTTCGTCCACGCGAGGCACCTTCTCCTTCGACATGACAATGCCAGACCACACACGACCGTTGCGACATCTGCAAGAATCCTACGCCTCTGGTTCACAGTCATCGATTATCCACCATACCGTCCCCATTTCCATCTGTTCCCAAAACATAAATAACACCTTCGAGGACTTCACTTTCACAGCTATTAAGCTGTGTAAACAGAAGTGACGCTAGTGTTCCGTGAACAAACTCAAAAATTCCACCATGACACTGTTATCAAACCGGTTCCCGTTGACAGAAATGTGTTCTTCGCCTTGGTGACTATGGTGAGAAATAAATATGTAAACATGATGAATAAAGATGTAGAATGTTAATAATGTATATTTGATTGAAAAAGATTTAAAAATTTTCATATCCGTGTCCATTCCAAAACTCAAGTATCCAGAGTACGTCCGAATGGTAAAATAAGTCTTTTGCAAAAGCTTTCGTTGTAAGGACAGCCGGTAGTTGTGAACTCCGGTGCCATTTTCAAGCCCCCTTTATACACAGCACCCAACAGCAGCACCCGCTACCGCAACCTAGTTTCACGTTTACCAAACGTCGCCTCATCTGCTCCAGCCACAACCATGCCAGCTTCCTGTATACGTCTGTGACCATATCCTTTTCATGAACCTGACCGCGCTCTAGATAAGAAGTCTAGTTGTAAAATATCAACATGCACTGCCCAGTCAGCTTCCTCAAAACACATTCAAAACCTGCAAATGACTGCACAGCCGATTGACGAAATGGCTAGTTACAGTATTCTTGCCACACGTTGACGTCATGCTGCGAGTGTTAAACAGCTGGGGTGTGTCGTCAGCCACGTGCCTTCGTGACGGTAAGTGGATCATCCTGCCCTGAAATTACTCTGCGTCACGATATTCAGTCTGCACCACGCCACTAAAGACGCTCTGCCGATCGGAGAACTCAAGAAAACTTCTCTCAAAACTGAAAACATAGAACTTATGGACTTCACGCTCTGAGAACCAAACATATATTCCAACCTATTTTCTGCGCTAACTAAAAGTTCTTTAACACGAAGACTTTTCCCTTCAAAACAAAAAGTATCTCCCTAAACGCAAAATTGTCCAACTTACACCACACAAACATTCTGTAGGCATCAAGTCCTCAATTCCTGACTTCCACATTGATCTGCTGAACACATACTCTATGAAACACTTTGGGATGCCCCTCTTCGCTTACCACGCCCCGAGCAACGCCTGCCTTCATGTTACTCGCCAATCCTCAGTGTTATAATTAGTTAATCGTATGACTACTGTAGACGACTTTCCCAAAAGCCATTTTTGAACACTAAGTCGTTGACGAGTAACGCTGAACGACTTGTGCCTTATTTTCTGGACGCTCTCAGGTGCTGAGGAAACCGAGCGGTGTTTGTTGGCTTTGCACAAATCATTTCTACGCCGTTTGTGGTGGCGTTTCTTGCCACTGTCAAAACCATCACAATGCACTGGACTTAAAAATTATCAATCGTTTATCCTTGAACAGAAATCTTTTCTATTAATAGGTTACTGTACTGAAATAATCACATAAATTTCAGAGTTGCATTTTCCACTAAAAAGTGGACATCTTTCAACATTTTTTTTCCTACGACTTAAGTGACATGTTGCATCTGATTTACGTCAGTCACTTACTGTTTCTTCCTTGATGCCAGAAAAAATATCAGGTTTTCTGCATATATTTCTTACTCAACTAATTTAAGAAATGAAAATAATAATAAAACCAGCTCTTCCGCTCCAGACAGTATACCTGTTAGGTTCCTTTCAGAGAACGCTGATGTAATAGCTCCATACTTAACAATCATATACAACCGCTCGCTCGACGAAAGTTCCGTACTCAGTTATTGTAAAGTTGCACAGATCACACGAAGATTCAAAAAATGTAGTAAGACTAACCCACTAAATTACAGGCCCATATCATTAAGGTCGATATGCAGCAGGATCTTGGAACTTATATTGTGTTCGAACATTATGCATTACCTCAGAGAGAACGGTCTATTGACACATAGTCAACATGGATTCAGAAAATGTCATTCTTGCGTCCGGACGTTGTAGCCGAGCGGCTCTAGGCGCTCAGTCCGGAACCGCGCTGCTTCCACGGTCGCAGGCTCGAATTCTCTCTCGGGCATGGCTGTGGGTGATGTCCTTAGGTTAGTTAAGTTTACGCAGCTCTAAGTCCAGGGCACTGATGACCTCAGATATTAAGCCCCATAGCGCTTGGAGCTATTTGAACCATTCTCGCGTTATCTTTATTCACACGAGGTGTTGAGTGCTATCGGTAGGGAATTTCAAGTTGATTCCGTATTTGTAGATTTCCAAAAGGTTGTTGACACCTTACCTCACAAGAGGCTTGTAATCAAGTAGCATGCCTATGGAATATCGTCTCAGTTATGCGACTGGTTCATCGTTTCCTGTCAGAGATCTCACAGTTCGTAGTAAGTAACGGAAAGTCATCGAGTAAAACACAAGTGATTTCTGACGTTCCCCAAGTTAGTGTTATGGGCCCTCTGCTATTCCTTACCTATATAAAATATTTAGGAGACAATATGAGCATCGTCTTATGTTGCTTTCAGATGATTCTGTCGTTTATCGTCTAGTGAAGTCATCAGATCAAAACCAATTGCTAAACGATTTAGATAAGGTATCAGTACGGTGCGAAAATTGACGATTGACCCTAAATAATGAAAAGTGTGAGGTCATCCACATGAGTGCTAAAAGTAATCTGTTAAACTTCGGTTACACGATAAATCAGTCAAATCTAAAGTCAGTAAATTCAACTATTAATACCTAGAATTACAATTACGAACAACATAGAAAATATTGTGGGAAAGGCGAACAAAAGACTGCGTTTTGTTGGAGGAACGCTTAGAAGACACAACAGATGTACTAAAGCAACTGCCTACACTACGACTGTCCATCCTTACCACACAGGATTAACGGAGTACGTTGAGAAAATTCAAAGAAGGGCAACACTTTTTGTACTATCGAGGAATAGGGAGGAGACTGCCACGGACGTGATATAGGACGTGCGGTGGAAATCATTAAATCAAATATGTATTCGTTGCAGTGGGATCTACCACGAAACTTCAGTCACAAACTTCCCTCTCCGAGTGCGAAAATATTTTGATGTCACCGATCTACACTGGGAGAAACGATCATCATGATAAAATAAGGGAAATCAGAGATCGCACGTAAAGATATAGGTGTTTGTTCTTTCCGCATACTGTTCGAGAGTGGAATAAAGAAGAATTAGTGTGAAGTTGATTGGATTAACTCTCTGCCAGGGACGTAAGTGTGATGTGCAGAGTAGCCATGTAGATATTGATGTACGATTAGATGTAAAGTGTTAACAGCTATGTGGGCAGAATTAGGATCACTTGACGTAGGCATTCGATGGGTGGCAAACTATACTGATCATTATGTAACGTGTGAAGAACGTAGACCATTCATATCATGCCTCAATGCAGAATTTATATGTAGAGCAAAGTATGCTCTCAAGTCATTATATCAACGAGATTTGAGAAGCGTACGTCATATCACTTCATTACATCAAAATTCACTGTAATCCAAAGTAATAACTTTTACACTTACTTTTTGTAGGATGAGACCTGTTTGAATGCTTCACATATGATCTGTTCTTTTGACTGAAGCAGAATGGGCGCTTCGTCAGAGCCAGAGCACAATTCAGTTACTTGCAACTCGTAAGTTGTGTAAGAAGTTTGTAGATCACATAGCTTTCACTGTCTCGTTATGTAGATTTTCAAAGCATTTATTAAGGTTGGGAGACCTTCCTGTGCACCAAAGATGGGTAGCAAATGCCTTACACTTATTGGCTTCTCGCCGTGTGCTGACTACTTATAAGACTTGGCTGGAATTCTCGATTTACGAAACTTATGAAATAACCACTGTACAATCCAAAATTCACGATCCTTCCTTTTCAGGTAACACTATAATTCTACAATAAACTCCCCAAGGTCAAGGCTTTTATCAATTAACGGAAATCAAAAAACAAGTTTTGTTCATTTAATCTCAACCAATTCTGACAGAGGCAAAACGTCAATGCGTGCGAAAGCTTTTGATTCGTACACAATCAAATATGTGTGGGCAAGAGAGCATTAATTATAACTTCCGTATAACTGATGCAATGTATATTCTTCTTATACGGAATATAAGGAGATTGCTCAATCAAATGTCTCCCATATTCTTAGGGGATGTATTAATGGTCAAATCAACAAACATTCCAGTAAAAATATGTCCGAAAATAATACTTGTTGCCGTAAACAGTATATTTTAACTGTGTCTTTTTCTGCAGGATTCGTTTACTTTTGTAGATAGTCCTCTGATGGTTACATAGTTTCACACAGATGACATAAATTTGTCTCCTACATCAACGATTCCATATGAATAATTTTGAGGTTGTGCTGACATCACAAGAGTAATGATTCAGCAGAGTGTGAAAATGTAAACATTGAAACACCGACTTATTACTCCACGAAGAGAATGACAGCCTTAGTATTCGGCTAAGGCTTATAACAGTATTTCTTTTGGAAAGAAAGTTGGAAACTAGAAATTTTAAGTGTCTAAATAATGTTCATACACTGCATAAATTTTCCATATTTCTGTTTGACATGAGATCCTCGCCGACATTGGTGTACAGGGAGGCACATATGCAACTAGATTTTGATTCATGAATAATCTCGTATTTGTAAATAATATGTCGAGAAGTCTCTAATATTATTCTTCCAGTATAAGGTATGATCACACTTTGTTTCGAGAGAATTGTCTCACGATATAGCAGATTTTCGTCATTACTGAACTACACTCCATAAGATTTTCTTCTTTTGGTTGCATAAATCTTGACGAGTTCTCATACCAGAGACAGCTTAAAAACTAAAATTTCGATCTGTTACTGTGTACTGGGGCAACAGCCTTGCCGCAGAGGATACACCGGTCCCTGTGAGATCACCGAAGTTAAGCGCTGTCGGCCGCGGTCGGCACTTGGATGGGTGACCATCCAGGCCACCATGCGCTGTTGTCATTTTTCGGGGTGCACTCAGCCTCGTGATGCCAATTGAGGAGCTACTCGACCGAACAGTAGCGGCTTTGGTCAAGAATACCATATTACGACCGGGAGAGCGGTGTGCTGACCCCACGCCCCTCCTATCCGCATCCTCCTCCGGGGATGACACGGCCTCGGATAGTCCCGGTAGGCCACACGTAGCCTGACGACAAAGTGCTTTCCTTCTTCCTTACTGTGTAGTAGAGACTTTAAAAAAATTAACAGACAATGCGGAAAGTGAAATATCCGTGCCATCGCTACTCACTGACCCGCTGATTTTAATAAAAAGAGAGGAAGATTAAAAGCCCTGCTCTCTAATTCCTTGATTTTCTCCATGAGTCTTTCTCATCGCAAGTATATCTTGTTGAAGAACTAACAAATAATCAACGAGTTACAAAATGGAAGGTTTCTTTCAGCTCCTTGAGCATGGTTTCAACGTTTACACAAATGTCTTTTTCAAAGGGAAGTTATGACAATCCATAGAGATTAACAGTGATTTTATTTCCTTTTGTGGACAGACAGTACAGTTAAAAACACTTGTGAAACACTTGAAGAACACTAAGCACCTGAACACTTGGAGAACACTCAACACGACAGAAGATACAATGACCACTAAAAACAGAGCACCGTGCACTTACACTAAAACTGGAGGGGGACCTGTGGCACTGTAGATTGTAGATGAAAAGAAGTGTGAGTGTGGAGGGAGATAGGATAATGGTGATGATGAGACCCGAGGTGTGTTAAGAAGTGTGGACGAGACAGGAGTAGCTGTGGGGGACAGGGACAGAAGGATGAGTAGTACTTGGAACTATAAACTGCAGAAGAAAAGTAGGTGGTGGAGCGACAGGGAACATAAAAGGAGATGGTGTGATATGGGGAGAGAGGAGGAGGAGGAGGAGGCGCAGTAGGATGAGGAAGATGAAAATGAGGCTCTTGAGGAGATTTGGAGACAGTGGGAGGATAGGGTAAAGTGGATTCATAACTGGTAGGACTAGCAGACGCCGTGCAGGAGTTTGTGGTCCAGGAGAGAGAGAGATGCTTGAAATTTCTTCAGGAAGGGATGTGGAGGGTACACAGATTACTGGAGTTTTTTTTCTTTATTGTGATGTCATTCCCCTGCCCCATATGGGCAGGGGAGGGCTGTCAGTGGCACAATCCGCTGCCCTTCAGCTGAGTGACATGACAGCTTATACAAGAATAAAATGTTACATATAAGGCGATAAAAAAGGGAGACATACAACAGAGTAAGGGGATATAATGGAGGTAAAAATACACTGACATGGAGACGTTCATTGGGGGACATTTAAAAAAGTCGACATAAAGTTAAAAAACACAGTTGGTGATTTTTAAAACACAAAGAAGACACTGAAGTCACACGCACAGGTTAAAAGTCGGCCACAGTAATAAAAATACTCCAGAACAACACACTTTAAACCTACTTGGAGCACACACGACGCAGAATAAGTCTGCCAGGTGGGACCGGCCAAGGGAGAGGCTGGAGATAATGGAATAGGAGGGCAGAGCAAGGTGCAGCAGGGGAGGGGGCGGGATGAAAAGAGTAGGGGTGTCAGTGGGTACACCAAGAGGCAGGAGACTGGTGGGGCAGGAGATGAAGAGGGAAGACAAGGCAGGAAAGAGTGCAGAGACACTGAAGGGGAGCACATGAGAGAGAGGGGGAGTAGGAAGGGAAAGCTGTTCAGGAGTAAGGAGGGGGGAGGGGGAGAGGGAACCCTGAGGAGCAGGCAGGAGGAAGATGGGGTTAGGGTTGGTAGGAAGGGTAGATGTCAGGGCGAAGCTCATCATCCAGGAGGGGTAGATGCTGGAAGGGGAGTTGGGAAAGGAGACCGGAGGGTGTGGTGATGGAGGGAGGGTGGGACACAACAGAAAAGGAGCGCCAACGGGCTGGGGGTGGAGAGGAGGATCAAGGCGGCAGACAATATACAGTGTGCGGATGTGTTCAATGAAAAGGAGAAAGTGCGGCAAGGGGATGAGGTCGTAAAAGATGCGCGTGGGGGCGGAAGGCAGATGAGGAAGGCGAGGCAGAGCGCATTGCGTTCGAGGATTTGGAGGGATTAATAGAACCTGGGAGGGGCGGAAATACAAGCAACGCTGGCATAACAGAGGATGGGGAGGGTCAAGGATATTACTGCAGGAAGAATGTGTTACCTACTTATAGGTACAATAATATCTGGTTACGAGTACAAAAAATTATACAAACTTAAGGAGGTGTGTTAAAATATATCCAAGGACGTCAGTAAAATATGAAATTTCATAGCAATTAAAACATGCACAGCATAGTGGTTGTATTTCCCATTACACCAGCAACATACTGCCTGTGCAGTAGAGTCGCTTACGCAACGCTCAAGCTAAGAAACCTGCCGTCAAGAGAGGGCACTTGTAGTGTGAGCGGTAATTCACATTTTCACACCCCCTGAGTGCTGTCCCTTGCCGGCAACTTGCCTTAGATCAAGTGTTGCGTACGCGACTCTAGTGCAGTAGCTATACATTGGTGATGCACACTGCGGTGACAAAATTCATGGGACAGCAATATGCACATATACATACGGCGGTAATATCGCACGCACAAGCACACATGGTACAAAAGGGCAGTGCCATGGAAAAGCTGTCATTTGTACTCAGGTGATTCATGTCAAAAAGTATCCGACATGATGATGTCCACACGACAGGAATCAACAGATTTCGAACGCGGAATGGTAGGTTAAGCTAGAAGCATGGTACTTTCCATTTCGGAAATCGTTAGTGAATTCATTATTCCGAGACCCACAGTGTCAAGAGTGCCCAGAATACCAAATTTCACCGCGGACAACGCAGTGACCTAGGCCCTTCACTTAAAGACTGAGAGCAGCGGCGTTTGTGTAGGGTTGTCAGTGCTAACGGAATAGCAACACTGCAAACAAGCAACACTGCATGAAATACCTGAGAAATAAATGTGGGACGTAGACGACTGCATCTGTTAGGACACTACAGCGAAAATTGGCGTTAATGGGCGAGTGCCCTTGCTAACAGCACGACAACGCCTGCAGCGCTTCTCCTAGGCTTGTGAAGAGATCGGTTGGCCGCTACATGACTGAAAAACCGTGGCCTGGTCAGAGGTGTTCTTATTTAGTTGGTTAGAGCTAATGGTAGGGTTCGAGTGTGGCCCAGGCCACACCAAGCCAAGGACCCATTTGTCAACAAGGTACTGTGTAAGCTGGTGTTAGCACCCTTATGGTGTGGGCTGTGTTTATATGGAATAAATTGGGTCCTCTGGCCCAACTGAACCGATCATTGCGTGGGATAGTTATGTTTGGCTACTTGGAGAACATTTGCAGCCATTCATAGACTACAAGGTCCCCAAAATGGAATTGTTAAGGATAACAGTGTGCTGTGTAGCTAGGCCGCAATTATTCGCCACTGGTTTGAAGAATGTTCTGGACAACTCAGGCGAACAATTTGATCACCCATCGAACATTTATTTTTCATAGCCGAGAGGTCAGCTAATTCAGGAAATCTGCAGCACCTATAATGCGAAGAGCGTGCCGAAAATACCAAATGTCTGGCATTACCTGTCACCACGGACAGTACAGTGGTCGACAGATTTCGCTTAACGATCCAGAACAGCGGCGTTTGCGTGGAGTTTTTATTGCTAACAGACAAGCAAAACTGCGTGAAATAACCCCAGGACGTATGAGGGTCGTATCCGTTATGACAGTGCAGCGAAATTTGTCGTTAATGGGCTATAGCAGCAGACTACTACGCGAGTGTGTTTGTTAACAGCACATCACTTGCAGCCCCTCTCCTGGTCTTCTATCAACATTTGATGGGCCCTAGGCAACTGAAAAACCGTGGCCTGGTGAGATGAATGTCAATTTCAGTAGGTAAGAGCTGATGGTAGGGTTCGAGCGTGGCGCAGACCTCACGAAGCAACGGATCCAACATGGCAACAAGGCACTGTGCCATGCGTTGGTGGTTCCATAAGGGTGTGGGCTGTGTTCACATGGAATGAACTGAGTTCCTTGGTCCAAACGAATCGATCACCTCTCTCATAATATTAAAAAGGGGCCCTGTCAGGAAGACACAAATGTAAAACTTCCAAAGAAGTCATCACTACCCTCTGAAGGTGCACCCAGCCCCGAAACTACTAGTGATACAATGAAACTATCCCAAAAAAGAAACATGTGGCAGGTTGCAGTATTCGCTACAATGTAACTTACGAAAACAGCTGCATGTTCTATAACTAAAAGGGATAACATAAAATCATGATCAAAAGGTTTATATAAACCTTTAGTTTTGCAAATGGCTGGCAATTTGTTGTTTCTTTAAAAACATTTCATCCTACAATTGCTGCTCCAGCCACGTATAAAATTTACTAATATGTGTACGATGCTACAGGATGACAATAACCACATCTCACTCATCACACAACTTGACTATCATACACCGTATCAGCCGACATGAATCGAATTCTTCAGGTCGTTTTGATACGTTGCACCATCCTAACTTCGGTGTTTATCTGGTTCTGAAGCAAGAGAAAAAAGCCTGGGACTAAATTCAATGTTAGCGTAAAAGTTATTTCATGTCGATGGAATAAATTATTTTAAATATAACACCCTATAAATTAATAATACATTAGGTCTGTCACTGAACAGATTTTAATATGGATAAACTCACTCTGAGATGCCTTACGACATTTACCGACAATGTTCCTTATTCTGAATCAACGTTCTCTTGCGGCAACAGAAGAATTAGCACTAAAGGGAAAACATTACTGTTGGAAGGTACTAACATGTTGAAAAGTATCCAAACGATCAGAATAGAACTCCGCCCGATTTCCATGTATCCTACATAACGTAACGTTCTTGCAGGTTATCTAATATATTTTCAGTATTGTCGTTCGACAGCACGGTGTGGTTGCATACAGGCGAACACTACAGAACGTTGTTGTGTATGGCAATCAGTTCAGATGTAAATTAATGTCATGATATTACAAATATCATGATAGACGTTATTAGGGACGAGACATTTGTGAACTTAAATGTATTACAGTAAGTGCCATTTCAAAGATGTTCCCACCCTCATTAATATCTGAGACAAATATAGTCTTAATTCTGCATACAAAACCATTCAACGGTCTCTAATCCAAACTACGTATTTCTGTACGTAAGTGAATCCGTAAGAATGTCTTGTATCTCAAATTTCAATGATAACCCGAAGTATTTAGGTTCTCGAAAGGTTTTTCATCATGTCGTTCGCTTGGAGAGGGGTTTTGAATTAACCAGTCACGAAAACCATAGTTAAAAGTGTCAAGAGCTCTATGAAAACCTCAACACCAACTAAGTATCACTAGTAACTTCAGTGTACCGATATCGACACGTAGATCTACGTGCAGGTCTAAAATCAAATGCCGCTTTTGTTATCTTACACTAAGTTGTATGAAGTACCTAAGGTATTATTGAGCAACAGGGTTTTCATATGTTTGATTTTTAAATAACGTGTCAAACTGTTGTCTTCTGCATACAATCCAAACCCAACACATATAGCCAATGCTAACTTAGTATACCTTTCGTCCCTGAACCAAACTCAAATTAAGAACACATCATCATTATTAGCTATTCATAAAGAGACATGAAATATCTCGTTTCTCTTCAGTATCAATTATAATTCTCTACTTGATATTACATGACAAAAAGATTTGTACAGGAAATGTAAAATATGGGTTCACCTAAAAGTAACGAAGTGTTAGCATGTTTAAACTTGACGTGAAGTCTTGTGCTAGACGGGGATTCAAACCCAGAATTTGATCGGATTGTTAAACAAGCACAATCCGGTGTTAGATATCGATTTTTGTTTTCACTAGAAACGAGATGATAGAAACTGAAATGATGAGACGAAATGTTTTTGGATCATCGGGATTCGAAACGGGCATTTATAGGGACGGACGGGGAAGGAAGACGGCTGTGCCCTTTCAAAGGAACCATCCCGGAATTTGCCTAAACTGATTTAAGTAAATCACGGAAAACCTAAGTCCGGATGGCCGGACGCGGTTTTGAACCGTTATCCTCCTAAATGTCATAATGGACGCGACAGTTTTCAATAGAGTGGGCTTCAATTGATCAGGGCACTCTTGACTGGAATGAGCGACATCAATTTTTTAATCATCGGGTGGTAAATGTAGAGGGTCTTCCTATTCTCTGCCGTGCATGATCTTGTAACGTCACTCTTTCTGTTGTGTTTCATCGCCGAAACGCCGTATGGAGCCTGCGACGGTAAACATTGGACTGTCCCTACTTACAGCCGGAGTTACACTACTTATTTCGCCACGAATAGCGACGCACGAGAAGGCAGCGTTTATAACCGTCTCGGCAAGGAGGGTGCCTTGTGCAGGGCCTGGGGTGTGTGGTTGCCTCTCCCATCACCATGTCTTCCTCTGATTTACGATAACGGTCCTCGGTAAGAGAAAGTGCAGCTACCTACTTGGGTTGCAAAGTGACATTAGTGGGGGTTTGCGTCTTCGCGACAGTGGACACGCTAATGTTGTCAGTCAAAACATTGCACGAGAGCGAGTCAGCTTAGCACTTTGTCCGTTGGGACAGCAGCAGCCGGCTCGTTGCGCGGGGAAGTTGCGTTGGCCTCCGCTCACTATATTTTGCTAGCACATGACCAGTCGAACTGCAAGAAGAAAAGGTGGGTGGCAGCGCACTGTACGAGATGAATATCTGAATGCCACCGACGGGCAGATACGATGGTATATGCTTCTTCAGGTCGATGCGAACATTCCAACCTGATACTTGTAAGCAAACGACCACTTTTCATTAGCCACGCTAAGTACGGTATCACAGGTACGTAGCCATGATGAGATATTGCCATTTAAGAATTCGAACGGCAGATTGAATATGTGTACATTACATATCTCACAGCAAGTATGTACGATTTGTACGTCACTAACTGACCGATCAAGGTGTTCATATTTTTGAATGCTACCGGTGGAAGCTACAATACGTTCACATTATCCGGAAGTTTCAGTCTCATAAAAAATGAGTTCAAAATGAAATCCAGCTGAAAACCGATAATATCTTCATGAGCAATCTGAAGATCCTCAAGTATCAATTCCTGAATGTCTAGAGCATTATGAAGCGCAGTGTTCCGATCCAAAATGGACTGGATACAATATGTTCTATTTAACATGTTACTTACAGAACGTTATTACGGCACACACGAAATCCCGACGAACATCACGCGATACGTAAACACACAGCGGCCGCAGCGGTGGACGAGAGACCGCTGCCCCATATCTGCTCGCTGTCACGGCTGCCGTTCGACTGATCAGATACACCACCGAACGCCACATGCGGCTTGCCCACAACAGGGATGCGCTACACAGATGAGAATTCTATCTGGAGGTCTATTACAGCCCATTCAACACATTGATTTTCTTGTTCGACGGCATCTCCGCTCACTAGTTACCTCGAATGCCCATATGTACTTTCGACTTGATTTTGTAATTATTCAAACAAAATCACGCAAACGGCCGTCTGCATCAATTGGCAACGCTCTAGTATTCAAAAATTCTATAGAAATGGTTGTTTTCCACTAGAGCTGCAGTGTTGCTGCTTGTATTAGTTGTCTGGTAGTAAACGTCCTGCAGCGTACACACAAAGCCGAAATATCGACACAGACACATCTTTAGTTATTTAAAACCGAGTTTCATCTGATTTAATTGCATAGGTAGCAGCGTTATGTGCACTGTTCATGCGGCATATGACGTAAAGAATACTGAGGTATGCAATATATCACCGCGGAAAATTTACCTCTAAAAAGTAGGTTAATGCATATGTTGGTACAGATTTTCTTTGCTGTGTTCTAAGATACATTCACATCTACATGCAACGAAACTTGGGGTTTAAGGTAACAGATAATTATTGTGAGATCCATCGCTACATAAAATCAATTTGTTGCTGCGCTATGTGATAAAAAGTATCCGGACACCTGGCTGAAAATTACTTACAGCAGGCCGTGATGGCCGAGCGGTTCTAGGCACTTCAGTCGGGAACCGTGCGACTGCTACGGTCGCAGGTTCGAACCCTGCCTCGGGCGTGGATGTGTGTGATGTCCTTAGGTTAGTTAGGTTTAAGTAGCTCTAAGTTCTAGGGGACTGATGACCTCAGATGTTAATTCCCATAGTGCTCAGAGCCATTTGAACGATGTCAATGACTAACAGGTTCGTGGCGCCCTCCATCGGTAATGCTGGAATTCAATATGATGTTACACCACCCTTATCCTTGGTGACAGCTTCCACTCTCGCAGGTATACGTTCAATCAGTTGCTGGAAGGTTTCTTGGGGAATGGCAGCCCACTCTTTACGGAGTGCTGCACTTAGGAGAGGTATCGATGTCGGTCGGTGAGGCCTGACACGAAGTCGGCGTTCCAAAACATCCCAAAGGTGGTCTATAGCATTCAGGTCAGGACTCTGTGCTGGCCAGTCCATTACAGGGATGTTATTGTCGTGTAACTACTCCGCCACAGGCCGTGAATTATGAACAGGTGCACGATCTTGTTGGAAAATGCAATCGCCATCCCCAAATTGCTCTTCAGCAGTGAGAAGCAAGAAGGTGCTTAAAACATCAGTGTAGGCCTGTGCTGTGATAGTGCCACTACCATAAAACGCTGTGCTCGAAACGTAGATTCTTAGGAATTTCTTCCTGAAATTAAAGCCACTGTTTGACACAAGTACACTTCTGTTGGGCAGGAGGGCCTTCATTGCCTGTGCTAGTCTGCCTTTGTGTCCTCCTTGCTTCGTCCGTCATGGACAATACTGCTTCCAAGATAGCCGAATTTCGTAACTTCATTTACTTCAAGATCCCCGATTTTTATGTTAAGTTTCTCACTATACGCATTTCTGCTACATCTCACTACTTTTTTCCTGTTTACTCTCAAAACATATTCTGTACTCCCTAGACTGCTGACTCCACCCAACAGATCCTGCAGTTCTTCTTGACATTTATTGGGGATATTAATGTCATCATCAAATCTTATCACTGATATCTTCTAATCCCGAATTTTAACTCCAATCTTTAACTTTTCTTTTATTTCCGTCACTGCTTTTCGACGTATACATCGAACAGTAGGGGCGAAAAGCTGGGTTGCTGTCATACATCCATTTTAATCCAAACACTTCGTTCTTTGTCTTCCAGTCTAATTGTTCCTTCTCGATTTTTGTACATCTTGCACAATTTTACATTGTCAAACACTTTTTGTAGGTCGACGAATGGTATGAGCGCGTCTTGGTTTTACTTCAGCCTTGCTTCCATTATCAAGTACAACGTTGAAACTGACTATGTGGTGCCTTTACCTTTCCTAAAGCCTAATTGATCACCATCTAACTGACCCTCAGTTGTCTCTTCTATTTTTGTGTGTATTATTCTTATCAGTATCTTGGATTCACGAGGTGTTAAGCTTATTTTGCTACACTTTTCGTACTTATCTGTCCTTGATGTCTTCAGAACTGTGTGATGATATTTAAGTCTGATGGGACGTCAGCGGTCTCATAGATTCTGCACACGAGTGTGAATAATCGTTTGGTTCCCGCTCCCCCCAATGATCTTAGCCATTCGGATTGAGTGTTATCTACCCCTTCGACCTCATTTCATCTCAAGTCTACCAGAGCGCTTTTAATTCTGACTCTAATCTTGGATCCCCTATGTCATCCTTATCAACTCCAATTACTTCTTCTAAGACGTCATCAGACAAGTCTTCCCTCTCATACAGGCCTTCAGTGTACTCTTCCCACTTATCCGTTCTCTCTTCTGCGTTTAACAGTGAAATTCCCATTGCACTGTTAATATTCCCGCTCGTGCTTTCAGGTCCAAAGAATGTTCTTTCGACTTATCTGTACGCTGAATCAGTCCTCCCGGCGATCATTTCCCTTTCGATTTCTTCACATACTTCCTGCAGCCGTATCCCTTTGGCTACCCTGCATTTGTTACTTATATCACCTCGTAAGGGATTTATATTTCCGTATTTTTGTCTTTTCTTGAACGTTTTGTACTTCCTTCTTTCGTCGATCAATTGAAGTATTTCATCTAATACCCAAGGTTTCTCCGCAGTTACCTTCCTTGTACCTATTTTCGTATCTTTCCTTTTTAGTGGTGTCCATTCCTCTTCAATTGAGCTACTTACTCTGGTTTTCGTTATCCCAATATTTACACCCTCAGCGAAATTAAAACTCGTCTCGTCATTCCTCAGAACCCCAGTATCCCACATTCTTCCACATTGATTCTTTCGGACCATTATCTTGAATTTCACTCTTGTCTTCATCATTACTAAATTGTGATCTGAGTCTATATCTGCATTGCATCTGGGTAAGCCTTACTATCCAATATCTGACTTCGGCATCTCTGTCTGGCTATGATGTAGTCCAGTTGGAACCTTCCCGTGTCACCTAGTCTTTTGCAAGTATACCTCCTCATCTTGTGGTTCTTGAACAGAGTATTCGCTATTACCATGTAAAATATTTTGCAAAACGCAGTTGATCGTACTCTTCCGTCATTCCTACCATCAAGGTCAATATTCCATTATCCTTTCTTCTATCCCTTCCTCCAAAGCCGTGTTCCAATAGTTGGTAGGATTTCATCATCCTTTATATACTGAATTAATCGATCAGCATCCTTATACACTTTCTCCATCTCTTCATCTCTTACTTGCAGTGTCGGCATGTATACCTGAACTATCTTTGCCGGCGTTGGTTTGCTGTCGAATCGTATGAGAAAAATTTCGTAAATCAACTGTTCACAGTGTCTCTCTCTCCATCCTACCTTCCTATTCATAACGAATCTTACCATGTTATGCTATTTACTGCTGCTGTTGACATTACTCTATATTCGTCTGTGCATGAAACATTACCTTCTTTCCTTTTCACTTCACTAACATCCAGATTGAGCCTTTGCATTTCCCTTTTCAGGTTTTCTAGCTTTCCTACAGTAGTGGAACTGAGTTTGTAAGTACGCAGTTTGTTAGTGTGGATTGTCTACATCAGCGGTAGGTAGGCACTCAGGGGCAAACCTACTGTTCTCCTTTGATTGACAGGTCATAAACATATCTCCTTTGATGGACAAGTACTTAACCTATTGTTCTGCTAGAAGGATCATTCCTTTTGATTGACAGGCACTTAACCTATTGTTCCCCCACCCATTCCCCCTCCTCCCACCCCCCTCCACCCTCACTGCTACAAGTACACTTCCAGGTCTTAGTTATTGGAATAGCTCCTCTCACTCTTATCAATTTGATTGACTACTTAATTAAATTGATCAATTAATTTACCTCTCACAAACTAGTAAATTGATAATTACACTGAAAATGGTATAATATTATGCATACCATGCGAAAATAAATGTGTTCTTGTAATCCCAGAGTCAGGCGATGGGTGTAGAAAAGCAAGCAGGTTTGGACCTGAAACAGTAACGTGTTTGTGCCAAGAGGAAACGAGCAAGAATTTGTAGAACAGTTCTGAGAGTGACTTCCTCTGCTGAGGGCGGTCTGGTCACGTGTTTGAAGTAGATGACTTATGACCATGGGCTGCAGATGAATATCGAGTGCTGTGAGGAGTATATACGGTGCTGTCTGTCTTCACAGTATATGTACGTGTGTCTGGCGATCGATAGCTATATGAATGATGTAATAGGGCGATTTTTGTATGGCACAGGATACGAATTGTATGTTTACTGCATAGACACGGTAAGTGGTGATATATTGATGAGTTGGATATCGGTTTCACGCTCTAACACTGAAGGTCCTGTCCTCAGTTGGACAGCAGTGTAATTGAGTAAGAGTCTTTCCATATTTTACTATATGTAGGGCAACTCTGCAAGGTTTAATTGTGGGTGCAATATGGCTACCTCTATAAAATAGTTTTTTTGCGGCTGAAAGTCTCGCTTGCAGAAAGATAAAAAAAGGTGGACAGTGCTTCCACACCGGCGGAATCAGTAATTCGCAGCGTAAATTCGATAAGAGCCAATCATAATGGTCGATTCATTCACAAGACATCCTTTGTTCTGGGATATACGAGTCTCCACATAGTGGTGAGAACGTTAGGGCAAGATTTTCCGTGCATAGAAGCCGAGACATCACGAAAACTCCTACAAAAGCACACATTAAGTATTTCTGGGACAATATACAATTTCCGAGAGTTTGATCTCGTTCCTATTTTCGATTGACATGTGACTTCAGTATGAGATTGAGAACGTTGCTCGATGCACTTACGATGGTATGTAGCTACGCGCAGCGATGCATCAGCCACACGTCAGGTATGTCTCATTAGGATCACGCGTGGTCGAACAGATTTCTATTGCATGATCTGTGACGTATGTTTGCGCATCACACTTGTCAAACTAGGATCACGAGAACAATGCACCCTCTGCTATTCTGGAAACGATTTATGCAGCATCTGGGAGGGTGACTCGCTCAGCACTTAGGTCTTTGCTGGAACTCAGGTAGAGAGAGGGATCACAAAAACAGCAGTGAACACATTCGTATGTGGCCCAGAGGATGACTTAGTGCTTATATAACACTCGAAGAACTTTAACTGTAGAGGTGACTTCGACATGCCATCAGCAGTGGTGCTAGAGTGATGGTTCATGCTGGGGCTTGCGTCCGGCAGTGGCTCGCATTAGTGTCGATGTGTGTGCGCCCTTCGAGTGTCTGTGCTCTGGAAATAGGTCTTTGCTCCTATTCGGTCACGTCAGCGCCAGTGCCCAGCTGATCACTTATTTCGAGAGTAATTTCTCAGGTCTCCAGTATGAAAGGGATGCCACCACCTCATACTAGGGGGACCCGAACGGGCACCTGTATGTGGCCTGGCAGCTGACAGGCACATCACTTCGCAGGGGCTGCTGGTGCATCCCGACTTCTGAGAACATGTGCGGTAGCCTCCTGTGTGGTCCAGTGAACAGGGGGCAGCGAGCAGTGTCTGCACACGTTGTTTGCGTGTCTGTTGCTTTATTTTGCAAGCAGGTCTGTTGGCTGTGCTATGCGTTATTTGGACAGTTTATGAGTTGATTTAGTGTCTGCGCATGAGTCTTCTGCATTATTTTAGAGGAATTGGCATGCCTGTGTGCTATGTACTGAAATTATTTAGGTAATTGAGCTGCTCGGGGGAACATATTGGTAAGCGCCATCGCCGTGTATTTTGCGGTAGATGGCTAGTGACACCACCTGTGGGATGCACAATGTAGTAAACTTACTAGTAGTTCCAAATTCACTCAACAGATGTGAGGGAGGAGCTTAATGGTAAGCGCCACTGTCCGTCTGTTGCGGAAACATAATGGTAAGTGACAGAGAGAATGCCGGCAAGTAAAAACATCTCTGAGATTATGGCAACAGTGAACATGGCAGAAGACGAGGAATATACTTCCAATGATACTAATATCTTCGAGAGGGATCCAGAATACATTCCTAACGATTCAGATGACTCGGAGGTATGTTATTATGTAAATATACTGTCTTTAGTACGTTCCACGAACATAATGGTAAGTGCATGTACATACCATTATGTTCGTGAAGTACAATTGAAAATTACGTTCGCCGACAAGCACAAGATGTGTATAGTCCAGATAAGTGGTGCGAGATCAAGAAGTTGGCTTGTATATAATATGAAAAGAGAGAACTTCTATCAGATACGACACTCTAAAGAAGCGTTTGTCTTCAGAAAGAGGACAGTTGATGATCGAGATGTCAACCTAAGGAAAATATGTAGGTGGAAGGTGACCCCCGAATATCCATTATCTTTATTCATCAGCGAGATATTTTGTCATGACATTTGGCATGAAATAAACTGCAGGAAACGTGGAATGCTAGGACCAGTTCCTACGCTTCCACTTAAATACAATGGGCCAAGGCTTATTGAAACGAAGAAAGTTGCTGACGTCCTGTCGCTCCTAAATTACGTACCTCCTGTCCACCATGGATTTTTCCTGTCACTACAGCCAACAGTTTTAGATGAAAGAGACATTAGTAATGAGAGTGATGAATTATTTTGCAGTTTCAGTAAAGTGTTGAAGACTTACTGTAAAATTTAATATGTAATGTTCTATCACTATGTGTTGTTCATGGTGTATGGTAATGTTATAATTTTTGTATATTTAATTTGTTTTAGTCAGTTCTGATTTTCATGTATGTCTGTATAGTAGAAGATAGATGTTAGAATCGCTACACAATAAAAGGATTGTTCAAAAAACATTATTCAGATTCGCAGATCAATTGAAACTTTAGATGCGCTGTATCTCGAAACTGTGATTTTGGCGTTTACCATTTTGTTTCCCCGAGCAGCTCAATTTATGAGTTTATTTGCGTGTCTGCAGAGTGTTATTTCAGTAATTTACGAGTAGTTTACTGGTCTGTAGGCTGCATGGCGTGAATCCAAGCATGTCAGTGGGTGTGTTTTGTATCAGAGTGATAAATATACTATGTCTAATGCAACCCTAAATAAACTATTCTAAAATAAATAAAGTACATGCCTTCCTCTCTCCAGCAGCCCAGTGCAGGCTGAGCCATTTTCTCCTCCAAACAGCCATCTTGGGTTATGTAACGGAATGCACGACAGTGCAATCTGGAACTGGTACTGTGTACTAGGACCAGACCCCCTGGTGAACACACTGTTTCCATCCATTTTCCCCACTATTTTGGATTACATCTACATCTACATCTACATACATACTCCGCAATCCACCATACGGTGCATGGCGGAGGTTACCTCGTACCATAACTAGTATCTTCTCTCCCTGTTCCACTCCCAAACAGAAAGAAGGAAAAATGACGGCCTATATGCCTCTGTACGAGCCCTAATCTCTCTTATCTTATCTCTGTGGTCTTTATGCGAAATTTAAGTTGTTGATGGCAGTAAAATTGTACTGCAATCAGCCTCAAATGCTTGTTCTCTAAATTTCCTCGGTAGTGATTCACGAAAGGAACGCCTTCTTTCTTCTAGAGACCCCCACCCGAGTTCTTGAAGCATTTCCATAACACTTGCATGATGATCAAATCTACCAGTAACAAATCTAGCAGCCCGCCTCCGAATTGCTTCTATGTCCTCCATCATTCCGACCTGATAGGGAACCCAAACGCTCGAACCGTACTCAAGAATAGGTAGTATTAGTGTTTTATAAGCGGGCTTCTTTACAGATGAACCACATCTTCCCAAAATTCTACCAATGAACCGAAGACGACAACCCGCCTTCCCCACAACTGCCATTACATGCTTGTACCACGTCATATCGCTCTGCAATGTTACGCCCAAATATTTAATCGACGCAACTCTGTCAAGCGCTACACTACTGATGGAGTATTCAAACATTACGGAATTCTTTTTCCTATTCATCTGCATTAATTTACATTTATCTGTATTTAGAGTTAGCTGCCTTTCTTTACACCAATCACAAATCCTGTCCAAGTCACCTTGTATCCTCCTACAGTCACTCAACGACGACACCTTCCCGTACACTACAGCATCATCAGCAAACAGCCGCACATTACTATCCACCCTATCCAAAAGATCATTTATGTAGATCGGAAACAACAGCTGACCTACCACACTTCCCCGGGGCACTAAAGATGATACCCTCACCTCCGGTGAACACTCACCATCGAGGACAACGTGCTGGGTTCTATTACTTAAGAAGTCTTCGAGCCACTCACATATTTGGGAACCAATCCCATATGCTCGTACCTTAGTTAGGAGTCTGCAGTGGGGCACCTAGTCAAATGCTTTCCGGAAGTCTAGGAATATGGCATCCGTCTGATACCCTTCATCCATGGTTCGCTGGATATCATGCGAAAATCATGTGAAAAAAGGGCGAGTTGCGTTTCGCAGGAGCGATGCTTTTTAAAGCTGTGCTGATGCATGGACAGCAACTTCTCTGTATCAAGGAAATTCATTGAACTCTAACTGAGAATATGTTCGAGAATCCTGCAACAAACCAATGTTAAGGATATTGGTCTGTAATTTTGAGGATCCGTCCCTCTACCCTTCTTATATACAGGCGTCACCTGTACTTTTTTCCAGTCACTCAGTACTTTACGTTGGGCAAGATATTCGCGATAAATGCAAGCTAAGTAAGGAGCCAATGCAGTAGAGTACTCTCTGTAAAACCGAAATGGAATCCCATCAGGACCTGGCGATTTATTTATTTTCAACCCATTCAGTTGCTTCACAACCCCAGGGATGTCTATTACTATGTCCTTCATACGGGAATCTGTACGAGACTGGAACAGCGGTATATCCGTATGATCCTCCTGCGTGAAAGATTTCTCAAATGCTAAATTTAAAATTTCAGCTTTCGTTTTGCTGTCTTCCGTTGTCAGGCCAGACTGATCAGTGAATGACTGGATGGAAGCCTTCGACCCGCTTACCGATTTTATGTAAGACCAGAATTTCCTTGGGTTTTCAGCAAGAGCGTTTGCTAAGGTATGACGGTCGTAGTGGTTGTATGCTTCGCGCATCACTTTTTTTACAGCAGCACGAATCTCTACTAACTTTTTCCTGTCCTCATTCTCCCGATCTTTCTTGTACCGCGAGTGCAACTGTCTTTGCTTCCTGAGCTTCCTCCGAACTGTGCTGTTAAACCATGGTGGGTCTTTCCCGTCCGTAACCCTCTTTTTCGGCACATACTTGTCCAGTGCGTGATTTACAATGTGTTAAAAATTTGACCATAATTCTTCCACATCCATCGTGTCGGAAGTAAATGAAGTCGGTTCATTTACTAAGTGGGATGCTAATAACTGCTTAGCTGCTCTTTCTAGTAAGAATACTCTCCTAGCCTTCTTGACCGACTTTTTAACTTTCGTAACCATAGTCGTAATGACAACATTATGATCACTAATCCCAGTCTCAGACTGACACCGTCGATGAGGTATGGTCTGTTCATGGCTACCAGATCCAAAATATTTCCATTACGCGTTGGCTGTCGATTTGGCTGCTCAAGACACTTTTCGGATAATCTGTTCAAAAGTAATTCACACGATGGCTTGTCTGTACCACCTGTAATGAATCCATAGACATCCCAATCTATACTAGGTAGGTAGAAGTTACCTCCGACTGATAAAGCATGATCCGGGTACTTCTGCGATACAGAGTGCAGACTCTCTTTGAATGATTCTAGAACTGTAATGGTGGAACCTGGTGGCTGGTAACAACACCCAACAATTAGCTTTATTTCTCCTAGTCCTGTTAAACGTGTCCAGATAACTTCACAATCACACTCTACTTTGACCTCAGTAGACACAATGTTTTTGTCAAATGCAATAAAGACACGAACTCCTGCAGTGTCTAATCTGTCTTTCCGAACATCACGGAACGGGCACCAGCACCCTCTGGTGGCAGTACTGTGTACTATGTCAATTGGACTACAGGTTTCGTGGTGAACACATCTGATGGCAGTACTGCTTCTAATTGTTCAAATAAATAGTGCATGCAAAATAAAGACTTATGTCCAGCACAGGTCAAGTCCTTTTCCAGCCAATTACAAGGAGGAGATAGCAGTTGGATAATTTAGGTTATTTAAGGTAGTCAAAGCGCCCTTTTTCCTACAGTTTTCTTAGGTTAGTGGAGGTAGCATTGTCCTGATGGAACTTGAATTTGCCACCATTTTCTGGAAGAGGGGAGGGGAGGGGAGGGGTTTAGCAGTGGGTGAGAGGTTAATTAATTTATCAGTTTAATTGAGTAGTCAATCAAATTGATAAGAGTGAGAGGAGCTATCCCAATAACTCAGACCTGAAAGTTTACCTGTAGCAGCGAGGAGGTAGGGGAATGGGGGGAGGGGGAGTAGCAGGGGAACAATAGGTTAAGTGTGTGTCAATCAAAAGTAAGGATCCTTTTAGCAGAACAATAAGTTAAGTGCCTGTCAATCAAAGGAGAACAATAGGTTAATGACCTGTCAAGGAAAGGAGAACAATAGGTTTGCCCCTGAGTGCCTACCTGGCCCTGATGTAGGCAACCTGCACTAACAAAATGCACTCTTACGAACTCTGTTCCACTACTTCCTACTACATTCATACTTCTGCCACTTCATGTTCTGACTCATAGAATGTTACCCCATCATTGGTTATTCCATCTTTTGTCATGTTCTCTTCCTCCTTCGAAGTCCTCTCCCTGAAATCCGAATGGGGGCTAATGTGGGATTTGCCAATGGAGAGATCATAATGACGCTTTTTTCAATTACTGGCCCCATGTCCTGTGAATACACATTATGCGTTTTTAATCCAGTGGTTCTATTGTCTCCTGTATCCTCATACGACTAATCACTGCTCATTCTTTCGCCTTTTCAGCTAAGTTTCCCACCCCAAAGATATGCGACTGCTCTGAACCTCTGTCCCCTTCTCCTCCATCTTTGACAATGCCGTTGGCAGAACGACGGTGACGTCTTATGCCAGAAGTCTTCGGCCACCACTGCTGATGATTTTCATACAAAATTTAAGCAGTAACTGGATTCGAACGTGGGACTCAAGATGTTTTGATTAGTAGTCAAGACGCTACACCTAGATAAGATGTCCACAAAAAAATAATGAAGGAAACATCACTGCGCAGCTGGTATAAAATTAAAAGCGTTTCATATTTTACTTTCGTTGTAAACTTGTGTTCATCCAAATTGCGCTTTAAGCAAAGTGAATATGGTACTTGTCTTTTTAATGAAAATGAAATCAGGAATCAGTTTTACTGTTCTTGCGATGTTTTTTAGCAGCAGCAGGACAACTGCGTCGGCTATTTTCAAATTTATTGTATATTCCTTGTATTAAAAGAACTAAGTAGAGGGTATTTTGACCTCAGTAATCTACAATACACAGCACTATATCAAATTCATTCAAAAAAGTTTTAAAAATTCTATTTGTATAATAGCCAGGAGAAAAATTAATTTGGAAAGTTCCATAACTGTTCTTATAGAGTTGGACGCCATACCCAAGGCATGCATTGGAGTACAGCTGACCTCTCGGTCTCTCATTCATGAAGTTTTCCTCTTGTGCTGCTAGAGCCGGTCGCAGTTATAAATGCTGCATTCGCTCGCTCCCTGCATTGACACTGCTGGCACAGTCCTCGCCGATAAGGCGCGAACCGGTTTATTGCCACTATGCAGACAGCCACCAGGTGGACCGATTTGTTATACTGGATATTTCCGTAGGAGCGAGCAAAAATTTAAAGTCACATAGAGGATGCTCCACTGAACAGTTTGAGGCAGGGAACCTAGGGAAGCCAGCTCAAGGAGATAAGAGGAATAAAATCAAATTGCTGTGTAATTTTTTCTTACATCAGTTATAGTTATTTTCAAATACCATCATTGACATAATGAATGTACCATTTGTACTGTATGTTACAAAATATGCTGAAACTGACGGCAATTAACCGCAATGCAAGCAAGGCGCCGGCGAACAAGATTCTGACGCTCTGTGACAAAAATCCTTAGTGTGTTTCGCATCACATCACAGGCACATACAATTCTGGCAACTAACTACATCTCCGTATTCACTGGCGTTTCATACAGAAGTGACTTTAGATATCCCCGTAGGAAATGATCATCGGGATTTAGGTCAGGTGGCCTTGTAGGCCACGGAATAGGTCTTCCCTTTCCAATCCAGCAACCAGGAAATACAGCACTGAGACTGTTGCGGACATCCACACTGAAGTGAGGAGGTACACCGTCAGATTGAATGAATATATCGTCGATTTACAGCACGTTCCGCCGTGGAACAATGTAAATACCATAGAACAGAGCCACCTTTTGGACAGGTAAAGTAAACCAAATCTGCATCATGATTTCCTAGTAATCATGTTCGTCCACCTTGTTGCCTTGCAGGTAATCGAGAATGTACATGAAAATAAACAGCATAGTACGTGTAAACTGGAGTGCACGTTAATTGTAAATAAGCTGGATAACAGTAATGCTACACAAAGTGGTAGATAAGTATAATTCCATAACACCTTAAGCTTGCTTATCCAGCCCCAAGTTTCCCACCTCAAACTGTTCAGCGGAGCATGCCCTATGTCCTGTCACATTTTTGCACGCTCTTACGGAAACGCCCTGAATACGTAGTATAACGCTTTCCGAGACAGCCACTGTTGGCGTGCTGTATGTGGCTATTTGCGTAAGACTTGTTGCACTTAAGACTATGCGTATTTTATCGAAACGCTCAGGAGTGGCTTCGAGTTAATGACGCCACGCTGAAACGGGATCAACGTTGTTCTACCCTCTCGTGAAGTGGGGTAGCTGCTAACGATATCAGTTTTTTTTGCTTTTTAACTGCTTAGCTACCTAAAGTTGCCATGCGAAGCTGCAGCAGTAGGTCAGAAAAAGTTCGGAAAATAGGGAGCAACTGTCCATTGCAGTTTGTAGATTGCGACGGCAACTAGCTGCCTCACAAACGGAGTCTTCAAACATATGTTGTGTTTATGACGCAAACTTCAAACGTCTTTACAGTCTTAGCAACTTCATCCAGACTATGTCGAAAGCGCTGAATGTTTCAGTGCGGACGTCCTGGTCTAGACCTAACCGTCCTAGAACTTCTCGAATCAGAAAATTTGTATTTGTAACCTTACAGTAAGAACAGACAAACTGGAGTTTTATACTTAGGCTCGATAGATCTGTAGTCCTGGCCACATAAGTGTGATCGGTGCATTTTTGATACTAGCTGCCTTTGCGACTGTGGGCTGAAAAGCAACGCCTCCGAAATTTTCATGTGAAATCTCTCAACTTTTTTTCAATAACACAAACGTTATTAACATTTCACGCCTTTATTCTTCATGTCTACATATTTACAGCCCTTTGCCAGTAGAGGGCTCCGAATAGTAGCGTATAACATGATAGCCTGTAACGTAACTATGTCGGTGCGTGAAAAACAGTGTTCTGTAATCGAGATTCGAATTCGAAGGGTTCGGTTCGTCCACACATGGAACAATCTCTCCTTCAGCATAACAATGCAGACCACACGCAAGAAAAATGGTTCAAATGGCTCTGAGCACTATGCGACTTAACTGCTGAGGTCATCAGTCGCCTAGAACTTAGAACTAATTAAACCTAACTAACCTAAGGACATCACACACATCCATGCCAAAGGCAGGATTGGAACCTGCGACCCTAGCGGTCGCTCGGCTCCAGACTATAGCGCCACACGCAAAAGCTGCGCCATCTGCAACAATCCGACGCCTTGGGTTCACTGCCATCGATCATTCCCTACACAGTCCCGACATGGCCGTGTCTCCCTTTCACCTGTTTCCAAAACTTGAAGAACGCCTTCGAGGACTTCACCTTTATAGTCAGGAAGCGATGCCAACAGAGGAGGGGCTATCCCTCTACAGTGACGTTATCAACCAACTGGTCTCTCGTTGGGAGAAATGGGTTCTTCGCCAGGGTGATTATGTTGAGAAATTAATATTTATATATGAAGAATAAACAACTTGATTCTTAATGACGATATTTTATTTTAAAAGGTTTAACAGTTTTCCCATAAAAGATTCGGTGGCATTACTTTTCAACATGCCCCCCTATTTGCGTTCTGTCCACAGCAGCTCGACAACAGATTACTGAGAGCAGAGAAATCTTTGCTCAGAAGGGACTAATAGTGGGCGAAGTTTTTGCGGTACTTCGTATATATCACTACTTAAAGAGGACAGTAACGCTCGTTGAGGAGCTCAGTCAACTATGGTGTTTTCTTCACAGCACACCAAAAAGATACCAGTCCTTGTATTCAATTCGCAGAGAATAGCTTTAAAAGTCTATAAAAACACTTGAAGTGAGAAAGGCTGCTGGACTTTGTTGGATATTCCTATAGTTAACTAAACACCTGGGACAACAGGCTACAAACTTGTTACAACAATTCTACACAAATGTTTTGGAAGTTGGTCAAGTTTCTATCAAGTTAAAAATATCCAAACCAGTTGCCAGTCTAAAGCCTGGAAAACAGCACGATCACTAATCTAGCTAGTGTTTTATACCACTGCTAAATGTCTGCTATAAAGCTATTACAAAATCTAGTCTATAACAGAATTTACAACGTCTCGATGAGGCTGTCCCTTCCTACCAAGCCCGATTCCCTACAAGGCGAAACTGTAGTGAGTAACTTCTGGCCCTAATCTCCTATACTGAAACCGACTGTCAGAAGAAACTAATATCTTGTGTAGCATTTGTTGAGTTAACAGCAGCCTGTGACACCGTATGGCTACATGGTGTGATTTCGGACTGAAGACAATTGTTGTAAGTGTCAGATTTGCTAGAGAATATACTGAAAAACCTCTACAGTTAAGTCGCAGTGAAGGATGTCACTAGTAAATCCTTCATGACCAAGAACGAATAACAGCCGGAATCAGTTCTATCCCCACTCCTCTTCAGCAGTTATACACGTGACGTCCCAGATGCAAACTGCGAAACACTCTCTTATGCTGATGACATATCGATAACCACACTAACTTACGACTATGGGAGGGCGAGCGAATACTCAATAAGGACCTAGATACTTCAATTAAAAATCCCAAGGAGTGCAGGCTATGGTCGATAACTGAAGTGTTGCCTTTCCATCCAAGGATTCGCACAGCTACTACAGAACTAAACGTATTCTTTTATGGTAGAAAGGTAAAACACAGGCAGTTCTCTAATATTTTGAAGTATGCCTAGTTAGTTCCCTTACCCTAAAAAGCACTTCAAAACCACACAACAGAAACTGAAAATCAGAAACAGCTTCATTAGAAAAACTGCTGGAGCAACCCGGGGAACACATGCGAAGATACTATGCATGGCGACACAAGCACTACTCTATTCTTTTGCTGAGTATTGCTCTCCTGTATGGAGTAGAAGCTGCCACCTTAAAAAGATAGATACAAAAGAATGATACAATGAGGATAACATCTGGAACATTCAAATCCAAATCTCTTCCACGGCTACCTGTTCTCTCGAATATTGTCCCTCCTTACCTAAGACAACAACTACAGATGTCTCAAGAGTGGAACAGGATTAATCATATCACAGAAGATCTGTCAATAAACAATACATTAAACTCCTTGACCTATAATAGGCTTAAATCTAGGAAACCTGTCTAGAATCAGATTCGAGCTACCTATAACTGGTTCTAGTTCTAGTTCATAGTTCTAGTTCTAGTTCATAGTGCTTTTTGCAAAAGGTTTTATTCCTTTCATTGCTTAAAAGCAGCGTTCTGGCTCTGATGTAGTTATACGAACTGTAAAGAGGAAGTTCATCAGTTTTCTAATTTCACTAGGAACCCAGATGAATTCCAGCAACTCAGTTAATTTTCAGTATTCATGAATATCAAACCTACAATACACTTCTACTCCAGTTTCAAGATTTTATTTGTCAATCATAGGATGTTCTCGAGTGGTCACTACTATCTCTCACCGAGCGAGGTTTCGCAGTGGTTAGCACACTGAACTAGCATTCGGGAGGACGACGTTTCAAACCCTCGTCTGGACATCATGATTTAGGTTTTCCGTGATTTCGCTAAGTCGCTTCGTAAAATTCCAGGATGATCCTTTGAGAGGGCACCGCTGACTTCCTTCCCTAATCTGACTGGGGCCGATGAACTCACTGTTTCGTCCCCTTCCCAAAATGAACCAACCAACCAACCTATTATCTCTTGTGGTAGATGTTCATTCTTAATACTAGCGAAGCATTTCTATTTGAACAATTTAAAAGTTACTAAGTGTTTAGTGAAAGAAATCCTGTCCATTGTATCAAAACATATACAGTCACACTCCTCTTTAGCTTCTACCATGATTGTCTTTGAAGGATTATCACAGTACTTTGACTTGCTTAATCCTAACACAGCAGTTTTGAATATTATTGTATACTGACGAACTTTAAAAGACTAATTTGTCAAGACTGCTTTCGTTGACAAATTAATTCAAAATGAACCTTAATCTTATGAAAAAGCTGAAGCCAAAACTTGAAATTATCATTATTCTCGTATTTCAAAATTCTTGTTAATTCTGCAATGGTTTGATCCGTACTCGATGTCCACTGAATTTCAGTAAGACTGTTCTTTAAAAACTGCAAATTTTCATACTCTATATTTGTGGTCCGTATGTTGAAGTTGCGCCTTGTAGAAGATTGGCGTGGAACACTGACGTCCATAACCTTCTTGAGAATGGACACACGTTGAGATGATGTTGGGACGAATATTGGAATATCCAGATCATTAAAGAAAAATATTCTTGCGTTTCGTGTAATACTTGCTGCATTTCTCATTATTAAGTTACGATGACGTGCGTAACAGTGAACTAAATGTGCATTACTACAAACAACTTAGATTTTTACTTGGAATTCTGCTTTTCTCCCTTTAATGACATTTGCATAAACAAATGTATGTGCCATCTGTTTTTGTTCATTTTCCTGAAGGATTATTTCCTATTATTCTAAAATACGGTTTGATACGCCACCTGCAATTTGATTTACTGGAGTAAAGAATCTTCAAAATGAAACAAACATATCTCCTTTCAATTCGTACCGTAGAACAGTAAGCATGTTCCGAAACATATATTGTATCAAGTGGTTGAAATGGCTCTGAGCACTATGGGACTTAACATCTGAGATCATCAGTTCCCTAGACTTAGAACTACCTAAACCTAACTAACCTAAGGACATCACACACATCCATGCCCGAGACAGGATTCGAACCTGCGACCGTAGCTTACAACTAATAGACGGGAGAAGCTGGGACTGCAGACAGACTGATCCATTACTGACGAGGTGCCGTATGCTGCACTTAAGTGAGAGGAAGAATGAAAGTTTAAAAACACAGAGGTTAAAGGGAAGAAAACTTGTTTCAGTAGATTGACTCACTACGAAATGTAGTAACTGCTCAGAAAGAGCTGTAGGCATTTAAATCTTGTGATGCTAGGAGAGGTGGTGTGAGTTGAAGCGCCTACAACCGCTCGGCTCTATTGTATCATCAAGCATGAGAGCTACAAATGAAATTTTCTTGTTTCTGTTCTTACCTCCTTTCTAGTAAGCTGTCAAGTACCTCATTGTGGATCACCCCACAAACACCTTAGAAGAGTGCTTCGGTTTCTACGTGATTCTTCAAACCTGAATCTAATTTAGATTCAAAAATTCCTGTAAAACCCTTGGACGCACTGAAAAGTATCTCATCATGTCCATGTAAGAGATTTTCAATGTTTGCAAGAAAGAAAAGGCAGTCTATCATTTTCGACCAAATATCACGTTTTTTTCATCTTTATATTGTGTTCTTTGGTTGAAAATCTATAGCCCTCATTAAGTTTTTCCTTAATACTAACGCTTCCTAATAGTGACAGTGAAGCTAGATCACAGCGTTCTTCTTCGAATACTCATGGTTTTCAGTTCTTATATCATTTTGTTTACATTTCTAAAACCATCTTTTGTTCGCCGTAGATCACCTCCTAACAGCAAACACGTAAACTAAACCAATGCATTCCTTGCTTCATAGTCGCAAAGCCATCTTCTCCATTGGTACCATTTAGAACTGAAGCAACAAATATATTTCTTGTCGTTCGTATGCATGGCCGTAATATTGCTAGGGCGTGCTAAAAAGTAATGTCACTTAACTATTGTGGAAAAATCTCTTTAAGATTTTCAGATAAAACAAACGGTATTAAAATTCTATATTTTTATTCTTCATGTCTACATATTTGCAACACTATGCCGCTTGAGGGCTCCGAATTGCAACGTGCAACATCCAAGTGTGCAACGTAACTACGTCCGTGCTTGGGATACAGCGTGCTGTAATCGATATTCGAATTCGAAGAATTATTCCATATATGGAGTACCCTCTCCTTCAGCAAGGCAATGACAGATCACACACGAGCGCTGCGACATCTGCAACAATCCGAAGTCTTAGGTTCACTGTCATCGATCGAGTTTCGTCCGTTTCCATAACTTAAAGAACACCTTCGAGAACATCACTTTTTTACTAACCAAGGGGTGCAAGCAGAGGTGAGGTTGTGGCTCCGTCAACAACGTCAAACATTCCACAGCAACGGTATTAACAAACTTGTCTCTGGTTGACAGAAATGTCTTCGTCGCCAAGGTGACAATGTTGAGAAATAAATATGTAGGTATGAAGAACAATGGTGCAGAATTTTAATCACGTTTGTTGTATGTGAAAAGGCTTAAAGGTTTCATACAAAAATTCGGAGACATTCCTTTTCAGCACGCCCTCGTACAATACTAAATGAACGACCACATTTCTTAACTGTCACTGTCTTATGGCCGGAGAGCTGGGATAACGTAAGTTTTTGAACGTCTCTTACAGTCACGGAACTTATTTCTTGGAGATGAAAGACCATAGATACAGTACTTTTCCTAAATATGGGAACCGAAAAATGAGTCTCATACAATAGTTGCGAGCGAGATAATAGTCCAGTTGCACACTTTGTATCATTCTAGAAAATGATACATGGTTAAGCACAACATACGTGGAGTACGAAAAGATACTATCTTCCACAAGCGCGCTATGTTTCGCACTGCGGAAGCAACAGTGCTCCCTCTTCCCTCCAGCGTCGAGTGTAACTCCCTATGAGCGCCTGCACACATCAAAAAACGCACCACTGTGATGGTACAGTGCACAGTTCCATAAAAACATTTTTGTATCTTTTTCGCAAACCTGGGAAAGACTACTGACATTAAGCTTAACCATTATATATTGTATAATTATATAGCAAGAATTAAAGTAAAAAGGACTCGTTATATAGAATGGTACTGATAATGTCAAGTGGAAATAGAGGGTGATGCAGTTCCACACTGTTTATACTCGGGCCGCCACTGGTAGGAAGTTACTACGAGAAAAAGCGTATTTATTAGATTAACAGTTTTCTTATTACAGATCTCAAACAGCATTGCATAATGATCAAACATGGTCTAAAATTCTGCAAGGTGAATCACAAAGAGTGGTTTTGTGTCTTTAAATTTGTGGTTTAATATATGGGTGAAAACTTCTATCGTATCTATCCATGAACATTATACTTTAGTACCACACAGACAAAAGGTAGCTCTCTCCACCGAGCGAGGTGGCGCAGTAGTTATCATAGTGGACTAGCTTTCGGGAGTACAAGGGTTAAAACTCGCGTCCGGCCATCCTGATTTAGGTTTTCCGTGATTTCCCTAAATTGATAGAGGCAAATACCGGGATTGTTCCTTTGCAAGGGCACGGCAGACTTCCTTCCCCGTCTTTCCCTAATTCAATGGGACCGATGACCTCGCTGTTTGGTCCCATCCCCAAAACCAACCAACCAACCATTCCTCCCCTCCATCCCCCCCCCCCTCTCTCTCTACCTCTCTCTCTCTCTCCTCCTCCTCCGTCTGTCACACACACACACACACACACACATCATTATAAAACGAACCAAATAACACTGTGACAAAATGATGATTGTTAGACCTATACCAGCCACTATAGCGTGGCGGTTAAACTATCTGACATTAAATGCCATAGATTGTTCAATATTGTTGCGCCAGAGAAGTCTAAATTGACTCAAATTTAATCTATGTTAGTTAAATAAGGAGAAATTATCACCCTGACTACACGAGCTACTAAATAAATCACTTTGTTACCTCACTGTCAGGCAAGGTAGTGGTGACACGTCCCAGACTGAGATTACCTCGTGTCTTGTACTGTGATTAGGGGTACCAACGTCTTTGATTTATCTCTGGTGGGATGCTGAATTATAATACGGTGTCCCTAATATTAAAATTCTGGTGAAAGTAATAAACCAGAATTCTTCTTATAATGAATTCTCAAATCAGTTTGACATATATTGGTAAGCAAGCAAAGAAGCGGAGGCCGTTTAGAGAAATGCACACCTATTACGTTATGATACAATTAAACTTTACGAATGGTATTTCCTGTCGTACAAAGGACAAAGCCTTTATTCCATTTCGTTGCAGTATTAATATCAAATTTGTTGCGAGATAAACTAATGGGAACTCAAATACGTGAAGATCCAAAGAAAGGTGGAGTAGTCAAAAATTTGCCTTAAATGAAGAATCCAATTTTGTTACAGTGTAACGAAGTTTTAAAATTATATAAATTGAAGACCAAGACTATTATAATATTGAAACCTCGTAGTAAAATTTTACTCTGAGTCTTCCAGTTGTTTTTTAATACCTCTAAGCTTTCTTTCACGACTGTCAGAAATGAATAGCTGAAGCAAATCCACGAAATGTGTGAACAGTACTTATCGTAGAGCGCGGTCCCTGCACAGTCATCACAGCGATACCGCCATTAGCCCGAGGTTCTTCCAGCCGTCACATACAGAGCATCTGGCCGGCTAATTTACACTTCAAACACAGCGAGCTAATATTATTACAAGCGGGAGTGGACACGTGCTCGACAAGTCTGGTTCCACCGGTGGCTGCCACAAAGCCTTTCAGTACCGCCGACACCCACGCTTCAGATTTAACTGACTTTTAGGACAAAGAACGTGACAGAGCAATTCAGGTGACCTCGATAAAAGAAACTCTACTGCGTAAATGTATTTTTAATGATTTATCTACTCTTTTCGATTGCTTAAGGGACTTCTACCAAACTTAATGGTCAATCAACGTGCAAAAGTGCAGGTTGGAACAATTATTGCTTTAGTTATTTCGGATGCAATCATTCCTTTGGACTATACGCCGTACGGAAACTACTTCTTCTTCTTCTTTCGATTAACCCATTCGGAGGATACGATGAATCAACTTTGCCTACTCTTCATTGCATTAGATTTTCTTAGTTTCTAAATTTCCTTCTTCTATGTAGAGTGTTGTTCTCTTTTTTTCTCGAGTCCACATTCGCCTAGTTGTTTTCTTTCTCTCCTCAAATTCTGCCTCTTGAACTACCTTTCTGAAATTTGTTCTGTTTTCTGTTGTGTCTGTTGTAGTCCCACCGTTTTCCACGTCCTTTTCAGTCTCTGTGAACCATGCGGGCTTGGATTTGTAGCTATTGAGTAATGTCAAATCCTTTTGCTTAGTCTGCTGTTTTCCATTCTGAATATATGTCCAAAAAACTGTAGTCTTCTCTTACTCATTACACCAGTTAGTTTTTCAGTTTTCAAGTATAGTATGTTTGGTCTTATCCTGTATTCACCATTATGGTTTCTTTTAGCTCCCAGTACTTTCCTTAAATCTCTTCTTACAACCTTCTCAAGATCTCCATCTCTTGTTAGTTTAAGTGTTTCCGCCGTATACAGAGCTTCAGTTCTGGCCACTGTTTGGTAGTGTCTTAATTTCATGTTCCAGGACAATGATTTTTTGTTATAAACATTTTTAGTCATATGAAACACTCTTCCCATTTTGTGCACTCTAGTTTCTATAGCCGTTCTCTTCTTTTGAATTGCATGTAATCTACTCTCTTAGGTATTTAAAGGAATCTGTTTTGTGTAGTGTATTGTTGTCAACTACAATATTTTGAGGGGCATCACAGATGTCTGTCATGAACTTTGTTTTCCCAAATGATATTTGTAGTCCTACTTAAGCTGATGGTTTTTGCAGTTCTCTTATTTCTTCTTGGGCATTATCTAGCGAATCAGTAATCAGTGCCATGTCATCTGCGAAGGCTAAACAGGCGACAGTGATCTTTTTTGGATTTCTTCCTAGTTGAATCCGTTTAGTATTGATGGCCTTCATCCATTCTCGAACTACATTCTCTAACACACAAGTGAAAAACAGAGGTGACAAACCAACGCCCTGTCGGACACCTTACTTTATTTCAAACGATTCTGAGAGCTCTCCCCCAAATTTTGCTTTCGATTTTGTATTCTTAAAGTTGTTTTAATTATTTCAGTTGTTTTAGTATCGAGCAGTATCAAGCAGCGTATTTCTGTCAATTGAATTATAGGCGTTTTTTAAATCCACGGAAGTAATTATATATTTTAAGTTCCTGAGTTTCTTTATTTCTATTATGTTCTTTAAGTTCAATATTTATTCTGCACTTGACCTTCCCTTCCTACATCTAGCCTGATACTCTCCTAGCTGTTTGTCAAGTATTTCTTCTGCTCTTTTTAAATGCGCCTTAGACCAGATCTTATAGGTGACTGGTAAGATTCCTCTATAATTGCTAGGGTCTGTTTTCTTCCCTTTTTTATGTAGTGGATGTATAGTTCAGATGTCCATTCTGGTGATAAGCTGCGTGTTGTCCAGATTTCTTTGAGTATTTCTGGTAGACATTGTATCATATTGTCACTAGAGTACTTCCATAGTTCAGCAACTATATTATCCTCTCTAGGTGCTTTATTATTTTTAACATCTTTTATGATTTATTTTATTTCTTCTGTGGTTGGCGGCTTTGAGTCGGGTGGTGTTGGGTTTACAATATCGAAATAAAATCTTTCTTTCGGTGGATCACAGTTATGTAGTTCTTCAAAGACTTCGGCAAGTATTCTACTGTTCTCTATGCTATTGTATACAGATTTCTGCGATTTTGGGTCTGTGAAAAATAGACTAGGTGCAGTGAATTTCTTTATGTTACTTTTGAAAGTTTTGTAAAAGTCCCTAGCATTGCTCTGTTTGAAGTTGAAGTCTATCGATGATAATCGGTCATTCATGTCTTGTACTTTGATCATTTTAAGGCCTTTTGATGCTTGGTTCCGGGATTCTTTTATGGAGTTCCTATTTCTATAATTTTTATTTTTATTCCATATGATCCAAGCTCGTTGTCTTGTTAGAATTAGTTCGTCACATTCATCGTGCCACTAGCACATTTCCATTTTTTGGTAAGGTGAATGGTTTCTTCTTCTGTCTGTACTATGTCTTTTTGAAGTTGTTATCATATTTCAGATGTTCTATTTTCCAAAACTGACCTGAATATATCTTCCTTAGTTAATTTATGAGCCCAAATTGGGGTACATTCATCATAACTCTTTTCCCGGCTTCCCTTTGAAAATGCTGAATCCCTCTGAATCAAATGAATGTTCATCAATATACATTGTTTCTTGTAGTGCTGTTATCATTATATTTTTCTGTTTTATAAAATTTATTAACGTTTTACGTTTTCCTGTTTTTAGAAGTGAGTTTATGTTGAAAGTTACCAAATAGTTTATATTTTTGTGTTTAATTTTATTTGTTGCTGGCTTAAGGTAGGTTTCAGGACGCTCCGACTCATCCTTCGCACATTGCTGTAGGCCCCCAGAATCCGAATACCTACTTTTAATTTCCCTGGCGAAAATCTCTTACAAGGTGCGTATCAGGGATTCTACTCGAGATTATTAGCTCCGAGGAACGGTTTTCAGCCGCATCACTGGTGGACAGACGCTGACCACTTAGCCCCTTGTTTCAAGACAGACGCCAAGTGGATTTTTTTTCTTTGGTTGCCTCTTCCGCTAGTTCCACAGTACCGAGAACCATTCCGTCCGCCTTCACCACCGTTGAGGTCTTCACTGTAGTCCTAGCAAGAAGCCCTTTCAAGATGCTATCACCCGGACCAGGTGAAACTTGGTTTTTTAACGAGGTTGTTACTGCTCCCCCTCCTCCTTCCTCACCTCTTGTATGGTGAGGCCCCGGGATTAGGACCGGAAACTATTTTAATTTATTGAAAACTTATGCTTTACTGAGAACTGAAATCACAAAATGCTTTACATGGAAATGATGACTGACTACAACATTGATTAGGGCCGATAAGACGATGAGAGTATGCTAGGGTATTGATCGTAATCGCTGCGCATGAATAACAGTTTTATTCTGCCATGTAGATTCAAGTAACTAATTTATTCTTTTACCGTTTTATTACAGTGCTGAGGGCAGTTTTAACATCGAATAACGTTTATTGTGACTTTCAGAAATTTTTTTGGACTGATAAACTCTCTTTACCGGCCTAAGCATTGATATCTTATCAGAAGTGAACAATTGTTTCACATACTGTCATTATGTCACATCGGATTCACTTTAAACTAGAAGAAAAACCTGTAAAATTTTGACGACCACATGTCTGGGCTACGATGTCTTACATTTCCTAAACTAAATTTTCGCTTATCGCTACACGTAAATTTGGGCTCCGTGAATGTGGCTGAGGGAACATTTTGTTCCTAGCCCCTTCCTATACCGCCGGTCGCAGGTTCGAATCCTGCCTCGGACATGGATATTTGTGATGTCCTTAGGTTAGTTAGGTTTAAGTAGTTCTAAGTTCTAGGGGACTGATGACCTTAGAAGTTAAGTCCCATAGTACTCAGAGCCAGCCGTCCTATACCATTCCCGCATTGTTACCTGTAAACCATATTGTCAATACCCTCTAATTAAGGCCGAATTTCTCTGGCTGTGCCCTAGTCGTCATACTGTGAAACGTATTTTGGAGGAAGTAATGTGTTTCTTGTCTCATAATGGAACGTGGGTCCCTGCAGTTTCGAGAATAGAGCCGTACGCGAATCATAACGTCTTTCTTATAATATCTCCCACTGGAGTTCCTTGGCCATTCCTGCGACGCTCTCACTTTCGACAGAGAAGCCTCTTACGAGTCATGTAGTTCTTCTTTGAATCTGTCTTTTCCATTGACCCATAATGCAAAGTGCTCCTGGTCGAGAAATGAAATTCAGAAGTTAGTCGACTGAGGAGTTGGAAAGAAACCATCGTGCTTGAAATACGCTTCCTGAGGGGTATTCTGGTAACCATCAGTGTGGCATCTCATGCCCCATACCTACTCTTACGTACTACAGTCGTTCCTGTACAAATCGTTCACGATTGATACTCCGAATCACTTAACGTCTATGAATGATTATAGTAGTGGTTTATAATTATACAATCATAGCTTTCCTCTGTTTTCGCACACTTCATTAGGTATATTTACGTTAAGTATCTCTGCTGCTAGTTTTAGTACCAGTTATTTATTTACACCGTGCATTATATCTATTCCCTTAGAAGCTACCCGGATAAGCCAAAACGTTATGACCACTGCCCACTGCAAGGCTGGATGCCTCCTAGTGGCTTTGTGAGCACGTGGCGCATTAAGAGAAGTATGTAAGCCGAGCAGAGACCAATGGGGGTTTACCCTAGCGAAGATATGCATTGTAAATGGAGAAATCCACTGAGACAAGTGACTTTTCAAAGGGTTCATTATTATTACGCAGAGTCTGTGAACGAGTACCTCGAAAACGGCGAAGCTGCCGGAATGTTCACGTGATACTGTCGTGAGCATCCACGGAAAGTGGTAGAAGGACACTGAAACTACCACTAGGCGCTAAGTGCTTGACGTCCTCGATTCTTCACATATCATAGGGTTTGGAGGCTTGGTTGATCTGCAAATTAGGATAGATGATTATGTGTGGCACCTCCGGCGATAGAGCACAATGCCGGTGGACGCACATGTGTTTCGGAGCATACGATTCAGCGCTCAATGTTGACAAGGGCGTCCGCATCCGACGACCGCTGCGTGTACACATTCTGGTCCCACGACATCGTCCATTACGGTTGTAGTGGGCTCGGGATCATCAAGTTTGGACGGTGTATCACTGGCAACGTGTCAGCTTGTCAGATGAATCACGGTTTTGCTATACAAGGTCGACGATCCTCTCCACAAACACCATCATCCGGGTGAACAGCTGCACGAAACGTACACTGCATCACGGACGGGGACTGATGGGAATAGTATTATGCTATGATAGACATTATGCTGAGCTTGCATAGGACCTGTGGTAGTAATCGAAGACACCAGGTTAGCTGTGGAACATCTGCATCCCCTCATGTTGGTTATCTTGCCTGATGCGATGCCATCTTTCAGCAGTATAATTGTCCTTGTCTCGAAGCGAGAATCATGCTACAGTGGTTCGAGTTTCATGACAGTGAAATCACGATAATATTTGCACACCATATTTGTTTGATGTGAATCCGATGGTTCCCATGTGGGTCGCTATCGAGTTCCATCACCGCAGCCAGAGAAAGAAAGATCATTTAGCTACAATATAGCAGGACAGCAACTGGAAGCAGTTAATTCCATAAATTATCTGGGCGTACGCATTAAGAGTGATTTAAAATGGAAAGATCATATAAAGTTGATCGCCGGTAAAGCAGATGGTTCAAATGGCTCTGAGCACTATGGGACTAAACTGCTGTGGTCATCAGTCCCCTAGAACTTAGAACTACTTAAACCTAACTAACCTAAGGACATCACACATATCCATGCCCGAGGCAGGATTCGAACCTGCGACCGTAGCAGTCGCACGGCTCCGGACTGCGCGCCTAGAACCGCGAGACCACCGCGGCCGGCTAAAGCAGATGCCAGACTGAGATTCATTGCAAGAATCCTAAGGAAATGCTATCTGAAAAACAAAGGAAGTAGGTTACAGTACGCTTGTTCGCCCACTACTTGAATATTGCTCAGCAGTGTGGGATCCGTACCAGATAGGGTTGATAGAACAGATAGAGAAGATCTAACGGAGAGCAGCGCGCTTCGTTACAGGATCATTTAGTAATCGCGAAAGCGTTACGGAGATGATAGATAAACTCTACTGGAAGACTGCGCAGGAGAGACGCTCAATAGCTCGGTACGGGCTTTTGTTGAAGTTTCGAGAACATACCTTCGCCGAGGAGTCAAGCAGTATATTGCTCCCTCCTACGTATATCTCGCGAAGAGACCATGAGGATAAAATCAGATAGATTAGAGCCCACACAGAGGCATACCGACAATCCTTCTTTCCACGAACAATACGAGACTGGAATAGAAGGGAGAACCGATAGAAGTACTCAAGGTACCTTCCGCCACACACCGTCAGGTGGCTTGCGGAATATGGATGTTGATGTAGAGTAGATGTAGATGTTGTAACGCTAAAGTTAGTCAACTCAAGTGGAAGACACTCCAGAATATTTCCTTTTGTCCTCCCTCCCTCTCTACGTGTTTATTAAGTCTTCGATCCCTGAAAAAGGTCTTGAAGGATCGGTGATTCCCGTCGGACGAGGATTTGCAGCAGACAGCTATGGACTTCTTCACGCTGCAGGTCACCGTGTTTTGCCAAACAGGTATCTTCAACCTGGTGCAAACGTGGGATTGTTTCCTCAACGCTCATAGAGATCTTACTTGACGTCGATTCTAGACTGTGCGGTCTTCGAAAAGAAACTCTTTGATGGTCCCTTATACCACCTTACGTCGCTTAGCATTAACTACAGAAAAGTCTGGCTTATGCATAGCTGCCCGGCCATTGTACCCTAATCTTTGTAATTCCCTAAGTACAGACATTGTCCTAGCTGAACTACTAGTGACACCTTGAAACTCACGAGTGATTCCTTCCGCCGATTTTCTATATATCTTATAGTCATCGCCCGCAATGCTCGGCGGTTTCGGTCCACGGTCTTGGTTCAGCTGTGGTCGTTCCTTCCAGTTTCCACTTCACGATCTCATTGCCAACTATCGACTTGGCACCTTTATAAGAGCTGAAATGTCTCTTATACATTTGTCACCCAGGTGACATCGATCGATTCAGCATTACATAGGGGTGTCTGGATACTTTTGATCAGATATTGTAATTTATGGTGATTAAAAGATTATGTTTATTAGAATTAAGAAATAAGAATATCATGCATGCGATGAGCCATCAGCTGCAGTTGACCCTACGGGCTGACATTCACCTCGACTAGTTTATTTTGTGCAATTATAAGCATGTCATTGACCGCCCGATAGGCCAGACTGTGTAGGTCAAGCCATGTAGGTTGCACGAGAAAAATGATCTGTCTGGCCTTGTTGGTAGGCATGCGCTTGCTGCGGCTCATGCAGTCAGGCACACTGCTGGAGTGGCTGCAAGGTAGGGGACATCGGTACGGAATAAAAGTTCTGACTGGGTGTTCCAGCACAAAGCCAAATCTCCACAGGCGTGGAAGAGCAACTCGTTCTCGAATGAAAACGTCTTTAATGTGAGCAACCAGTTCCTCGAGGGAGTCCTCAGGGAAAAGCCGAACCAACGAACCAGCAGATTGTGCAAGATTGATGCGTCACTGATACTCAAAAACTTTATTGAAAAAAGCAGGAAATGGTTACCACAGACGTCGGTGCATCACTGTGTGCGATTTATCAAACCCTGAGCCATACATAATGCCTCTGTCTGAGGGATGACCGCAGTGAACACTTCTCTGCTCTGCTGTAGCTATAACCTGATTACATCTGAACCTTCAGATTGCCCTGCGGATAAAAAACGCAAGACTGGGCGATCGGGTCGGGAAAGAGATGTTACTATCTTCACTTTTATCACCGAAAACGTGTGCGTACAGTGCATGACTGGTGTGTGTTGTTGCTCTCGCTTCTGCTTTGGTCGCTCTGTATTTTAACAACGTAACATACTCCAGAATATTACCGCTAGTCTTGTAATACAACCCTTTAAAACTTTTGTGGTTTGGTATGTCTTGTGTTTATTTATATTTAAGGAGAAATATCATTGAAATTTTCTGGCAGATTGAAACCATGTGGTGAACCTGTGTCTTCGGGGTCCAGTGCTTTACTAACTAAGCCGCCCAAGCGTCGTCACAGCTGCACTGTCACCAGTACATCTTGGGAGATCTGTGGTGATCGATCGTTCCTCATGAGATACTGGCGAAAGTAAAGCTGCGATTGGCTGGCGTGTTTCGCCTTGGGCTGGCCACAGACAAAGGTGCGGAATTCGAGGCTTGTTGCAGAACACAATTTTAAATTAGCAGAAACTTTCATACTAGCGTACACTGTGCTGCAGCGTAAACATTTCATTCTAGAACTGTTATTAATTACACCAAATGTAAGCGCTGCCTAAGTCATTCCTGTTATTCTTACGATTATCCAGCTACAATAGTCTCCTACATAAAGCACCCTCATCGGAGAAATAGTGGGCAGCAAACCAAGACTGATAAATATTCCCTTTGTCTGAAAAATTCTAGGATCGTTTTTTATTTAAAATAGAAAATTTTGCTTACCAAGCAATAGTCCTGCCTCCTATTGAAGTAGTTCTGTTGGCTATCTACACACAGTTGCCAACGCTTATCGAGATCTTGGAAATAAGCAAGCTTGTAAGCTCATTTGTCACAGCCTATGGGATGTCTGTGATATCTTGATGATGCTTTCCTTTCATTCGCCTATTCACTCGCCGAAATAAGAAAAAAATCGCAAGGCGAAGGATCGGGCGGATATGTCGGTTGTGGGATACCAATAACAGAATGTCTGGCTAGATACTCGGTAGCAGATAAAGCAGTATGGGCTCTTGCATTGTCATGTAAGAAGAACCAATTCTGAGAACGCCACAAATTACGGCAATGATGTCGAACTGCTTGTACCAAATGTTTCTAAATTTTAATGTAAAGAGTTAGGTTCACTGTTTGACCTGGATGAACATACTGATCGTAAACTAATCTTTTACCATCAAATAAATCGACCAACATTGTCTTTGCTCTCCGAGGTTGTCTTTTGACTTCTTTCGCGGCTGGTGATCCGGGACTCCGCCATTCAGCACGTTGACGCTTCGTGTGGCGGTCATACTGGTAGCACCTACTTTCATCCCTAGCAATAACACTTGACAGAAGTGTGGGATCAAGTCTGGCTCTATCCAGTAGTTCAGCAGAAATTCTTCGTCTTCCCTCTTTCTGTTCGATTGTTAGTGTGTGAGGGACGAGTTTTGCATTAATTTTCCGTTTCTCTGAATTTTCGAGTAAAATTTTATGACAGACGTCACGGTTCAAATTAAGTTTTTGTAATATCGCACGCACTGTTACATGACAGCCTTCTCGCAGTAAGTGACTTACACAATACATGTTTGCATCGACATACGCGGTCGACCGGTGACTAAATCTGGAATCGTCTTGCACTGAATCTCTGCCCCCACGAAACCTTACGCGCCACGAATACGAATTCTTGGAAGTGCCTCGTCTGCATATACTTGCCTGATCATTGTCCACGTTTCCCAGTTTAACGCAGAACTTAATGTTCACTCTTGTCTCACAATCAGCATCCATTGTCACCGTAACTAATGCCTCAAGAAACCAAACAGTATGCTGCCAAGCACAGCCCTGCCACCTAGTGAGTTTGCAAAGAAACATGGTCAAGGTCATTTCAAAGATGCACACGTACCAGGTAATATAAAACCACCATTTTTTTCCTTTTTAGTAGTGCAAACTCAGAAATAAAAAGAAACCTGTACTGGAACTTTTCTGACGAAGGCAGTATTTCGTATGTTTTGTAAATATGAGTTTTCCTCTTTTGCTTCGTTTGCACATAAACGAAATTAATTTCATTTGGATTCTTTTGAAGCTGAATGCTATATTTGTGTGTTTGTGTCTCCCAACATGTCTCGCCTGTTCATGTTAGGCATATATATATTGTTGGGAGACCTCCAGTGATACTACTTGGTACATCATTTAAATCACACCATTTCTGTTTACAACTATATGGTTCTGGTTTTTTACATTTAACGTTCATTTTCTATCCTTTTAATACATCCATGTGCTGCTCTGTATCTACTGGATCCATATAATGCAGATTTCTTAAGATTGATATGTCACCTTGAAACTTAAGTTGAGAACATATGTTAGGGCTAACTGACGGATAATGGGTGTTATGTGGGAGTTATAGAAAATGAGAGTGGTTTGGGTTTGTTAGGGTGGGGATAGACGGAGAGGGTATGTTGTGGGGCACTGTTTGTTTGTGTGTATGTGTCGATTTATGACGATAAAGTAGGAATTAGTGCTAATATTGTTCTCTTGTTATTCCTCTTCTACTCACTGAGCTTATTTTCATTTTTATTTATTGTCTTCTGCATGAAATATAGTTCCTGTAGAGTGAGAATTCTCTTTCATTTTTGTTATGTCATATGATTCCATGACTGTTTCTCTCCCAGTGAGCTGGTGATTTTTCATCATTAGATGTTCTTTGTACGTGTAGGCCTAGTGGGTACATTCACTTTAAATGCCCTTGTATATTCTTTGTAGATGCTACCAAAATTTATTGCACTCATTCCAATATATTTATAGTTCCCACTATTACATGTTAATTCATGTATTTCTGAACTGTTGTATTTGTTTTCCTCTTTTTGTCACTGATTTTAGTCTACAAAGTCCGTCAGGTAAATGTATACACACATTAAGGAACGCAAAGTATTACTTATGTGTTTATTTTACATTTAATTATTGATCATACATGTTATACAACCTTCAGTTTAGCACATGGTTACGTTAAATGTTCAAAACGTCCACCGTTCGCGGCTAGACACTTAAAAGAACGACGAGTGGTCGCCACAACTACGTCAGTCAATGTTAGAGTGGAAATCGCAGCACATGTCGCTGTAATCACCTGGTGAACTTCATCCAGCGCGCGTGGCTTACGTCGATAAACGTTATCTTTCACAGTTCCCCAAAAGTAAAAGTCCATAGGTGTTCGATCTTTCGACCGTGGTGAGAACTCAATCGGCCCTCTTTGTCTGGACAAATTGAAAATTGTCATCCAAGAAACCTCGCACGGCTAGATGGTAGTGTGGTGGCGCCCAGTCCTGTTGGTAGAAGACCTCTTCATCAGCTTCATAAAGTGCACGTATACCTGGAAAAATTCATGTGCGTAAAATTTCCAGGTACACTTCTCCAGTGACAATAACTTCAAAGAAAATGGGTCCTACTAAGCCCATAGAGGATAGTCCACACCACACATGGACCCCTGGTAGACCGACCGCTTTATCCACATAAACATGCGCATTTTCCGGTGCCCAGTAAACACTGTTATCCCGATTCACGGTTTCATTTAGTTTAAACTGTGCCTCGTCACTCCACACTACCTTCGTCACAAATTGTAAATACGGTTTCTATTGCTTGGTTCAAATGGCTCTGAGCACTGTGAGACTTAACATCTATGGTCATCAGTCCACTAGAACTTAGAACTACTTAAACCTAACTAACCTAAGGACAGCACACAACACCCAGCCATCACTAGGCAGAGAAAATCCCTGACCCCGCCGAGAATCGAACCCGGGAACCCGGGCGTGGGAAGCGAGAACGCTACCGTTCTATTTCATGTCTTCATGCTCGCCATATCCTACCTTGGCTAGTAAAGTCGCCGGATTTCTCCCCAATTGAGAACATTTGGAGTATTATGGGCAGTGTCTTTCAATGACCTCAGGATTTAGACGATCTGTGCACCAGTTAGACAGAATTCGGTACGATCTCCCTCAGGAGGACTTCCAACAATCCTATTAACCAATCCCAATCCGAGTGTCTGCTTGCATAAGGGCCAGAAGTGGCCAATACGTTATTGACTTGTCTCCAGTTTCGAAGGCCTTTTTCCTCCAATTTTCCTGAAACTGCAATCATTTGTTTCCCTGTACATGTACATCACGTCTTCTGATTTTCGTCCCATTCGCATAAGTCCTATGTGGGGCGTCGTTTCTTTTCTTTTCTTTTTCTATGTTCGTTTCTTTGTGTGTGTGTGTGTGTGTGTGTGTGTGTGTGTGTGTGTGTGTGTGTGTGTGTGTTTGTGTGTGTGTATGTGTGGGTGTGGGTGGGTGTGTCTGTGGGTGTGTGAATTTGTGTGTGGAAGGGGGGGGGGAGGTTATTATAATCTATACAGAGAAGTCCCAATGCTAGAAATTTGTAGCAAAGTGTGGAATGTATGCACAAGATCGACGCCTCGTACAGGGAGTGGCAGCTGACACTTGCAGTAAACAAATGTATGATAACAAAAGTGCAGAACAATAACTGGAAGCAGTTACTTCCATAAAATATCGAGGAGTATGTGTATCGAGCAATCTGAAATGTAACGAACACATGAAATTGCGATAAGGCAGATTTCAGAGTGACGTTCATTGGAATAATCCTTAGCAAATGTAGTCCATGAACACTTTAAGTATCTTACGTAACACCCGTTCGACCAATATTTGAATATTGCTCACCATACTGGAGCCACTCTACATAGGACTCATAGAGGAAATAGAGAGTATCGAAAGAAGAACAGCAAGTTTCGTTACAGATTCATTTAGTAATCGCGAAAGGGGCAAGGAGATATTCAACCTAAACTCTGGCTCCACAAACTCACGGTGGAATCGGTACATTTGGAATCTGAAGAGATCCAGACTACACATATCAATACAGACAGGCTGTATGAACAGCACTGAACCGTTATCTATCCCCACAGCAACTAGATCATCGTTGGATATTGTGGCCCAATTAAAATTTCGCTTAGCGATGTGATCTCTTGGGCTATTACACCAATCCCAACGCTAAACTAAATGAATTTGGCAATATCTTTTAACATTTTCCAAAACATTTTTCGAAAACAGAATTTCTCATTGTCGTTGTTGTAGTCTTCAGTCCATAGACTGGTCTGATGCAGCTCTCCATGCTATTCTATTTTGTGCAAGCTTCTTCATCTCCCAGAACCCAGCGCAACCTACACCCTTCTGAATATGCTTAGTGTATTCATCTCTTGATCTCCCTCTACGATTTTTACGCTCCACGCTGCACTCCAGTACTAAATTGGTGATCCTTTGAACCGATCCCTTCTTCTAGTCAAGCTGTGCCACAAATTTCTCTTCTCCCCAATTCTATTCAGTACCTTCACATTAGTTATGTGATTTACCCATCTGATCTTCAGCATTCTTCTGTAGCACCACATTTCGAAAGCTTCTATTCTCTTCTTGTCTAAACTATTTATCGTCCATGTTTCACTTCCATACATGGCTACACTCCATAAAAATACTTTCAGAAACGACTTCCTGACACTTAAATCTATATACTATGCTAACAAATTTCTCTTGTACAGAATCGCTTGCCTTGTCATTACCAGTCGACATTTTATATCCTCTCTACTTTGTCCACGATCAGTTATTTTGCTCCCCAAATAGCAAAACTCATCTACTACTTTAAGTGTCTCATTTCCTAATCTAATTCCCTCAGCATCACTGGATTTCATTCTACTACATTCCATTATACTCGTTTTGCTTTTGTTGGTGTTCATCTTATATCCTCCGTTCAAGACACTGTCCATTCCATTCAACTGCTCTTCCAAGTCCTTTGCTCTCTCTGACAGAATTGCAATGTCATCGGCAAACCTCAAGTTTTTATTTCTTCTCCATGGATTTTAATGCCTACTCCGAATTTTTCTTTTGTTTCTTTTACTGCTTGTTCAATATACAGATTGAATAACATCGGGGATAGTCTACAACCCTGCCTCACCCTCTTCCTAACCACTGCTTCCCTTTCATTATCCTTGACTCTTATAACTACCATCTGGTTTCTATAAAAATTGTAAATAGCCATTCTCTCCCTGTGTTTGACCCCTGCCGCCTTCAAAATTTGAAAGAGAATATTCCAGTCAACATCGTCAAAAGCTTTCTCAAAGCCTAAAAATGCTAGAAACGTATGTTTTCCTTTACTTAATATACCATCTAAGATAAGTGGCAGGGTCAGTATTGCCCCACGCTTTCCAACATTTCTATGGAATCCAAAATGATCTTCCCCGAGGTCGGCTACTACTAGTTTTCCCTTCGTCTGTAAAGAATCCGCGTTAGTATTTTGCAGCCATGACTTACTAAACTGATAGTTCGGTATTTTTGACATGTGGCAACACCTGCTCTCTTTGGGATTGGAATTATTACATTCTTCTTGAAGTCTGAGGGTATTTCTCGTGTCTCATACATCAGTAGCCATATCATGCACCTTTTCCTTCGATCTTGCGATTCCTCTTCGTGCATCATCGAACTTCTCTAATCTTTATATAGCATATCGATAGAGGTTGTTTACACCCACGTAAAAGATGTAGCTTAAATCGTCATAAAGTACTTCCTACTACTAGGTCATTCCACTTGGTGTACCTCTGCACACACTGTCAAAATCTCTCGCGAGTCCCACGTTCGAAGATAAATATGTCAACAGCGATCAGCAGTTCGATACTGTCACATGTTGTTCTTAACATTGGGGACCATAAAAGCCATGACACGGTGTAATAGAAGGCAGGACCCAAATAATATGTGCCCAGCCATACACTCTGAAATTTCTCAGATGTGTCTGTGATCAGATGTAATTGTTGTTCACGTAAAGTCTAGCATATTCCCATACATTAGGGATGTTGAACTCCTGTCAAACATTCATGTTCGTCCGACTGAAATGTGCTCGCCTTGGTAGAAGCGTGATTTCATTGTCAACCATATACATTTATCCATGAAGACATTGACTGTCTAGTTTCAGATTGGGATAAATGCTGTTATGGCGATTTCTGTTAAAATTATGAAGTTTGCTTACTTTTTCCCTTATTTCTCGTTTTTATTTGACTGCGCCTTGTAGCTAATCACTCTTGGGAAAATGTTAATCAGTCGGAAAGAAGGGACATAGTGCTGTTTATTGCCCACAGAGAATAGCAACAAATCTACAAGTCTGGGATTAGGAGTGGCTAATTTTTAAAAGTGGAGGGGTCCGACTACTTCATACTTTACTTCTTTCTGCACAGTGTTCTCCGTGTCACTTTTTTTGACATCACAATCATAATCTACTCCCAGGCCGTGAACGTGAATTGAATAATCAGTGCTCTGCCTCTTCAGTTTTGCAGGGAATGAGGTTCGCTCTGGCCGTTAACGTATATTTCCTAATTAGGGTTCTGCCTCATCAGTTTTTCAGCTTTACAGGATATGAGATTCCTTTGAAGTCATAACGCCCACAGACACTAGATGCTTTGTACGTACTCATACTCATCACATTATTCGGTTAATTTCTATAACAAACCAGACGCGCCTATGGAAAACAAAATCCATCCCCCACTGCAGTAATCTGGACATTAACATTTGTTTTTAAGTGGAAATATCATTTGGAAGAGAGATGTAACTGGACCCCCATTAAGTGGATGAATAACATGCGAGAACACATCGAGGTAAATTACACGGCTGAGTGACTTGATAGACCCTCCTTGCTGCATTACGAAAAAATGGCTCAAGTTGACACTCTTGGCAACAGTTCCGGACCACTCTGAAAGTGACTCGCCTCACGTTATCACAACATTTCTCCCCCAAATGTAGACAGTGCTATTTTCAGCCACAGCATGACTACCTTCTTTCGGAAGTTGCATCGTTTCGCAGCACAGAACTGCACTGCACTTAATATTAGAATACCATGGGTCACTGACGACTATGGGGAGCTCCCTTGCCAGAACAGTTCTAGAGGTATTGAGGAAAGTGATAGCATCTCAGTACCCTGCATTAGTGTTGCCAATGTGTGTTTGTAAGATCCTGTCCTGAAAAGGATCAGCAACTACAGTGTAGTTTCGTACTTTACCTGGTGATCCGTAACAATGTGGGCAGAAGGCTGCTGCTGCTAGCTTCAGGGTTACGATGAGATGATGCCCAATGCCATGGAGGTCCTGGAAGACTGCAAGATAATCCGTAGGGTGAAAAGCGTGGTCCAGAGCACAGACAATTACCCGAGGTTATTAGTCCGTGCCATGATGTTGATGGATTGGGCTATGGAGTTTGTGGACGAAGAAAGTGTAAGGACAATAGGCCAGGCTGGGTGATGAATGCATAACTGTCAGGCCATGGAGTTGTTGCTGGCGCAAGCCTGAGTCCACATACATCTGTCATATCTGCAAAGAAAAAAATCAGGAAGGTTTCGAAAAATATCACGTGTACGTAATAAATATGTACGCTGTCATCTATAATAATAAAAATTTGTAGTAGTACTTGCGCTAAAAATTACCGGCATCTGTTTCAGTCTATTTGGATCTCATCACATCATCATTATTGGCCCTTACATCGGTTAATATTTTATCCATCTCTGTTGGTTCAACATTCATCAAACTCGTCGCGGTATTATCATCGAGTGCACCTAGAAAAAAGAACTAAAATCTCATGTGTTATGTATGCAAGGGCTGAGGAACATAAGTATTACTGTAGAATAGAAAAAAACGTGAAGTACTATTGCATGCATATCTGCACCTCAGTAACTGGCATCGTCCCCCACAAGCTGATAATACTGGAGAACTGAGAGGGGGTTAGTCTTTAACATCTAGTCAAAAACGAGGTCGTGAGAGATGGAGCAAAAGCTCGGATTACGGAAGGATGTTGAAGGAAAGCAGCTGTATCCTTTAGAAGAAACCATCCAAGTATTTTCCTTAAGCGATTTTGGGGAAATCACAAAAAACGTCAATCAGGACAGCAGTACGTGGGTTTCAACTGTCGTCCTCCCGAATGCGCGTCCCGTGTGCTAACCACTGCGCTATCCCACTCAGTCGGAGAATGGAGTCATTGACTGGGTTAACGCATTTAATTATTCCTATGTGGTAGCCTCATCAATCCACTCACCCTTATAGTTATTGTTTTGAGTTCATCTAGAAAGGAACAAAACAGAACTTCATATGTGTTACTTACGAGTGTTTGTGGTGGCAAGTTCAGAAAATGTTTCAAATAGCTCTGAGCACTATCGGACTTAACATATGAGGTCATCAGTCTCCTAGAACTTAGAACTACGTAAATCTAACTAACCTAAGGATATCACACACATCCACGCACGAGGCAGGATTACAACCTGCGACCGTAGCAGTCGCGCGGTTCCGGACTAAAGTGCCTAGAACCGCTCGGCCACAACGAGGCAAGTTCCTATGGGAGCAAACTGCTTAAAAGATCAGTCCCTAGAATTACACACTACTTAATGTACCTTAAACCAACTTACGCTAAAATCAACACACACACCCATGCCCGAGGGAGGACTCGAACCTCCGACGGGGAGAGCCACCCGTACTGAGGCAAGATGCCTCGGACAGCGCTGCTACCCCGCGTGGCTGCAACTACGTGTAACAAATGTGTTATTGAAGAAGAGAACGAAAATAAACTACAACTGCTACTTACGTATTTGCCCCTCGACGACTGGCAACAAACATCACGAGATAACGCTGGAGAACAGTGTCGGGCTATGTAATTGGATATCGGCAGCTGTTGCTGCAAATAACCATCCCCCATAGGCAAACTGACATCGATTGCATCTAAAAAGAAACAAAACAAAATATCGTGAGTAATGTTTACAAACGTGTGTGTGTGCGCAGGCACGCGCGCATTTCTGTGTGTGTGTGTGTGTGTGTGTGTAGCCAATCTATTGTTGTAGTACTATTGTAGTAGCTACTTTAATTTAGGTATTTGCCACTCACCAACTGGCAACATAGGCGAAGAGCCTATGTTGGAGAAAGGAGTCAGCTTGATTAATTTTGTTGTTCCGAATGAAGTAACATTAATTACTTCTGAAGGACTCCGACGTCAGACTACAACGCACACAAGATATTAGATCATTTTATTATAGCTTGAACAAGGCGAAATATGTAACTTTTAAAAATATATAATCACAGGAATGTCATATGTGTTTGTTATTACCTCTGAATACTAATATATCACTTGATGCAGTGCAAGATAATAGTCTCTTCTCGCAAAATAAAGTTATCTATATATTATGTTACGTAGTATGTGTAATATAGCCCATTCATAGCTAACACTGTACAGAGACGGTGCTGTCTTCTTTGGCAATGACTGGAAAACTTGGCTGAATGGTACTCCATTCTCACGTAAGTGAGCATGCTTGGGCTCACGAGAAGTAAGGCCTTCACAATGATCTTGTGATGTCACACAAGTGGGCTTGTTCGTCATACTTTACGAACACTTCCATCCCTGCAGGGACCACGGGTAATCCACACATAATTTAAAAGCTACCCACTAAATGTCTTAACTCTGTCGTGTGCTATCGAGAGCTTGCATGCATTTAAATATGCAGTCAAGAATTATTAAACTCGCCTGAAATAGTTTCTCGCTCTTCACTAAAGACGGCTGCTGGCAATCGTAAAACCTGCAGTGTAATGCGCTGTGATGTAAGCACAAAAGCCTGTCTTTCTTGTGGGCCTCGATGCTCCCGCAATGGCGTATGGAACTTCTTGAGGGCAGATGTGCATCAACGCCTCTCATTCGTCATTGTGTCTGGCAGCCACTTTGTTTCTTGTGTTCCATCGCGAAGTGCCAACCTTGCCTTGTAATCTCGTTCTTTGGATCACATCACAACTTGGATGTCTGGTACAGAAGGAGTTGGAATGGGTCAGTTACTTGAACCTACAATTTAGCAAACTGGGAGCTGAACCAATGCCAATAATGGACGGCAGCATGGAGTGTATAGTTATTGGACTGGGCTGCAATTCGTCCACAGCCATAATAGCAATTTCAGTGAAAATTCTACAACAAACAGAAAAATAGCATTTCCTTCAATAACTACAGTACCTCGTCTCCTACATTCCAAGTGATCCACAGAAGTTCAGATCATAGTGTGGGCTGTGTCAGTGTGAGTAGAGCAGTGCAAACGGAACCATGGTACTCACAGTGGAGCAGTGGGTTTCGTTGTGGAGAGTTAAGTGACAACAAAATCGTGGAAATTGTGAGGTCAGTTTTTTGCTGAGAAGTTCAATGATGTCAGCAAAGAGTTCCATGCAAAGTTTGCTCCGAAAATGGCGTCACAGAGGATGTGCTTAGAACAAGTCAAAAAACATTGCGATACGTGCCTGCACGCCAAAAAATGTAGCTGCATTTCTCCAGAAAATGCTTCAGAGTCCTACCAAATTATTCCAACACCTGTCACAAAAGACCAGCATATCACTTCGATCATGTGGACGAATACTCCTCATGGACCTGCACACACATCCCTACCGAGCGTCCATTGTTCATGCATTAACACCAGGACATTCTTCTCAGCTCCTCCAATTTTGTGAGTGGTTATTCTGTGAGATAACAATGAGTTCATTCGACATGGATGTGCTCTTTGTGTCTAATGAAGCCTGGTTTCCACTCAGTGGTTATGTTAACTTACAAAACCAAAGGTTCTGGGCAGCGGAGAATCAGCATAACTTCTATGAAACACCATTGCATGATCTAAAGGATGGGATTTGGTTTGCAGTTCAAATGGTTCTAATGGCCCTGAGCACTATGCGACTTAACTGCTGAGGTCATCAGTCGCCTAGAACTTAGAATTAATTAAACCTAACTAACCTAAGGACATCACACACATCCAAGCCCGAGGCAGGATTCGAACCTGCGACCGTAGCGGTCGCTCGGCTCCAGACTGTAGCGCCCAGAACCGCACGACCACTCCGACCGGCTTGGTTTGCAGTGTCTGCACGCTGCATTATTGGTACCATCTTCTTTCATCAGATGCTGACTTCGGTGTGTTACATTGCCAACGTTTAGAAACCATTTGTGCCAGCATTAATGGAGGAGGAAAATGTGGTGTCACCGCCAGACACCACACTTGCTAGGTGGTAGCCTTTAAATCGGCCGTGGTCCGGTAGTACACGTCGAACCCGCGTGTCGCCACTATCAGTGATTGCAGACCGAGCGCCGCCACACGGCAGGTATAGAGAGACTTCCTAGCACTCGCCCCAGTTGTACAGCCGTCTTTGCTAGCGATGGTTCACTGACTTCTACGCTCTCATTTGCCGAGGCGATCGTCAGCATAGCCTTCAGCTACGTTGTTTGCTACGACCTAGCAAGGCGCCATTATCAGTACTATTGGTATTGTGAAATATGTAACGTCAAGAGCGACGTTAATCATTAATGGATTAAAGTTAAGTATTCCACCAGCTAAGTCCGTTTTTCTCAATTCTGATTCCCTTGTCATGTTCCAGATCTCACGCCAGCCTGCGTGAGCTAAAACGCGTGCATTTCGGCCTCCTTTAGTAACACGGTGTTGGCTCCCCTGCCAACCACAACAGAAAAGATCTACAGTTACTTCCAACAGGATGGAGCAACTGCTCAACAGCCAGCAAAACCTGGTAGCAAATTCCCACAATCTTCACGCCTAACAGAATTCTTAGTGGAGATCAGTCTGGTGGCGGCCCTAGCTAGCCAGCCAGGTAACCTCATCTGTTAGTGTGCGATTACTTTATGTGGGGAGCCCTTAAATCTAAGGTATATTGCAACAATCCTCATAGTCTTCAAGAACTGCAGCAGAACGTTTCGGATGAGACTGCAGCAATTCTAGCTGTCCAGCTTCGATCTACCTTCTGCAACTTGCTGACCAGAGCCCAAAGGTGCCAAGATATGAATGTTGGTCAATTTCAACATCTGCTATAGTCAGGTAAGGCTGTATTTTCTTTCCACTGCTGTGTTTCTTTGTACGCTGCAGTTCTGTTCTCTTGGCCACTTTTATTTGCCGTACCCTCTACTTTCTTTTAGTCGGTTAATCTCTTCAAAGAGAGACCATTCTTAGTCTAGCTGCTCTAATTCCAACAATTAGCCTTCTGTAACACAATGACTTTATATTTTGTTGACATGCTGCTGCATACTAGACAAGGTAAGGTGGTACACATCTTATGAACTCCTATAAAAAATTTTCTCTGTGTCTGTTTATAACTTTTTCAGTCTCAACAGTCAATGCATTTACTACATGCAATAACTCAGAAGGGTTTACTTGCTTTCTTCCATTTTCATATCATCTCGCAAATCTGCATTTCAGCAGTGTGGGATTTCGGGGTCTCACTGATATATTCAGTACAGCTTTTTTAAGATTTTTAAGATTGTAAGGCATCCGCATTTTACGGGCCTTACATGAGCTCAGTCCGTAATGCCAGTATGATACAGCATAAGATCCTCAGAAAACAATATTATCAACAAAAAGCAATTTCAGTAATCTCATGTACTTGTAACTAACAAAACAATATCTACCAATATAAGGACAGGAGCAAGCATATATAAGTTAAAGTGAAACGCATTTTGGGGATGAACCGAGCAGGTAGTTAATGGGATTCGAAAACCCACTTAACAAAAGGACGTCGAGCTTCGGTACAGAAAGGGATAAGGCCAGAACAATACATAATTCCTTTTAACGTAAATATGACCAGCACCGAGGGTAAGTGGCTGCACGGCTTTAACAGGGCTAGTGGCGATCCGGAAATAGAAATAAAAATTCCCCTCTAACGAGATGGCAGTTAGCTGAAGCCATACTGGGTGATGGAAACGCGATGTGGTGGCGAGATCTCTATTATATAAAAGCATTTTGAGAACAAAAAATTTCCAGATTTCTCTTGTCTCATGGCAGACCACACAAGTGTGTGGAAACTAGTGAGGGTGTTGAGAGCTTCCCATCTGCGAAGTGTGGATGATACGCTTCACGTATCGTGGCAATAGATAGCAAAGAGGTATTTAATTATTCCTTTGGTAATTTTTGTGGGCATTGAAATTGTGCATGTCGCTCCAACCCTTTGCGAGTGTGCAATAATCATTATTTCGACTAGGGAAACATCAGTCTTCTACAGAACACAGGAAAGTTGAGACTGACTGAATTCAATCAAGGCCACAGTAGGGAATTAGCATTTCAGATCCAGCACTGAGACAACGCTGTTGCAGATACCGATTGATAAAGTACCATCGCGCATTGGGCCACAGTAAATACTGAGTCGAGATTTTACTCACTTCAACCACTGTACACTCTAACCATTGAATATCAAAAGCTAGGATACTAACGTACCCTCACATTGAGTACATGAGAATTTTTCCATTGGTTTAAATGGTAAATTTAATCTCCACCAACTTATTACACTGACCAGCTATGATATTGTAGAAGTAAATTCAATAGATGAAGAGCTTTGATCATTCTTGCCTGTGATACCGTTTTCATTGTAGAGATAACGATTTAATAATTGCCAATTGAATATGTCCTAGAGTTAAATATTTCATTATTGAATGTTGAAAGTAAATGAACTTGATTGTTGTGTATCACTTGACCCCTGAAAGCACAGTTGATAAACTATGTGTGTGGTGTCACCGCCAGAAACCACACTTGCCCCGGTCCGTTAGTATACGTCGGACCCGCGTGTCACCACTATCAGTGATTGCAGACCGAGCGCCGCCACACGGCAGGTCTAGAGAGACTTCCTAGCACTCCCCCCAGTTGTACAGCCGACATTGCTAGCGATGCTAGCGATGGTTCACTGCCTACATACGCTCTCATTTGCACAGACGATAGTTTAGCAGAGCCTTCGGCTACGTCATTTGCTACGACCTAGCAGGACGCCATATTCCGTTACTATAATCTGAACAGATAATATTGTGAATCGTGTACCGTGAAGAGCGACGTTCATCAATAATGGATTACAGTTAAGTATCAACTAATTTCGTCCGCTTTCTAAATTCTAATTCCTTGTCATGTTCCAGACCTCACATCAGTATAGTTCTTCCCTACTCACGCCAGCCTGCTTGAGCTAAACCGCGTGCATTTCGGCTTCCTCTAGTAACACGGTGTTGGCTCTTCTGCCAACACTACAATATGTAGGATGAAAAAGGGAATAGCTGTTTTGTCTTTCTAGGTTAGATCCCAAACTTTCACTTTTATTAATTCATGCATTCCATTTACATAACAGCAGCATTTCTAATTACTTTTTTATGATCTGCACCTAATATTAACTACCTTACAGGGCCAGATCATATCTATATAGAAAATCAGAATATCTGTAGAACAACCTGGGCTTGAGAAGACAGTTCAGATGGGATATCCATTTGCAGGCATAGCTTACAAATGGCGACCCTGCCAGGATGCAAAACTACAGTATTGTGATAGACTGAAGGTTTGCTCTTGATAGGTACAAAATACATAATCCTCCCAAACATAAGCTGACAGAAATTGGAAAAAATGTAAATGTGACACAACTGTGTAGGAAGTGTAGATGGAATTGTATCCATGTATTTCTTATTTGCTGGCGCAACACATCATTGAATTGGGTTTGAGTTCTGTCTCAACTCCAGTAACCAAAAGGCTATAAAAGACGAGGAAACGAATTGAATATAGGACCGTGGACGATATTTTGGGTAGAATCAAGTCTTATGACCAGATGTTAATGTGTAGTTGGGTTCGTAAAATTCGTGAACAGCAACGCTTAGTGGGACACTCAAAAATGGCGGAAAAAATAGATTAAGACAAAGAGAATTAATGGAAGATTTTGATAGGATCAAGTTGGATATGCAACAGGTAGACCACCGTGAACAGCGCGAGACACAATAAATAGAAATACCGAATGAAACCGAAAATGCAACACATGATGTTCAATATGGTCCAATGAATGGACATGAGAACGGGGTTGCTAATGAATCAGATGCTGAGTCTGTACATCTAAATGTACATGATTACTCTGCAATTCACATTTAAGTGCTTGGCAGAGGGTTCATCGAACCACAATCATACCATCTCTCTACAATTCCACTCCCGAACAGCGCGCGGGAAAAAAGAACACCTAAACCTTTCTGTTCCAGCTCTTATTTCTCTTATTTTATTTTGATGATCATTCCTACCTATGTAGGTTGGGCTCAACAAAATATTTTCGCATTCGGAAGAGGAAGTTGGTGACTGAAATTTCGTAAATAGATCTCGCCGAGACGAAAAACGGCTTTCCTTTAATGACTTCCATTCCAACTCGCGTATCATATCTTCCACACTCTCTTCCCTATTACGTGATAATACAAAACGAGCTGCCCTTTTTTGCACCCTTTCGATGACCTCCGTCAATACCACCTGGTAAGGATCCCACACCGCGCAGCAATATTCTAACAGAGGACGAACGAGTGTAGTGTAAGCTGTCTCTTTAGTGGACTTGTTGCATCTTCTAATTGTCCTGCCAATGAAACGCAACCTTAGGCTCACCTTCCCCACAACATTATCTATGTGGTCTTTCCAACTGAAGTTGTTCGTAATTTTAACACCCAGGTACTTAGTTGAATTGACAGCCTTGAGAATTGTACTATTTATCGAGTAATCAAATTCCAACGGATTTCTTTTGGAACACATGTGGATCACCTCACACTTTTCGTTATTTAGCGTCAACTGCCACCTGTCACATCATACTACAATCTTTTCTAAATCGCTTTGCAACTGAAACAGGTCTTCGGATGATCTTACTATATGGTAAATTACAGCATCATCTGCGAACAACCTAAGAGAACTGCTCAGATTGTCACCCAGGTCATTTATGTAGATCAGGAACAGCAGAGGTCCCAGGACGCTTCCCTGGGGAACACCGGATATCACTTCAGTTTTACTCCATGATTTGCCGTCTATTACTACGAACTGCGACGTTCCTGACAATAAATCACGAATCCAGTCGCACAACTGAGACGACACCCCATAGGCCCGCAGCTCGATTAGAAGTCGCTTGTGTGGAATGGTGTCAAAAGCCTTCCGGAAATCCAGAAATACGGAATCAATTTGAGATCCCCTGTCGATAGCAGCCATTACTTCGTGCGAATAAAGAGCCAGCTGCGTTGCACAAGAACGATGTTTTCTGAAACCATGCTGATTACGTATAAATAGATCGTTCCCCTCGAGGTGATTCATAATGTTTGAATACAGTATATGCTCCAAAACCCTACTGCAAACCGACGTCAATGATATAGGTCTGTAGTTCGATGGATTACTCCTACTACCATTCTTCTGGTACGACCTGCGCAATTCTCCAAGCTGTAGGTACAGATCTATCGGTGAGCGAGCTCGTTGTATATGATTGCTAAGTAGGAAGCTATTGTATCAGCGTAATCTGAAAGGAACCTAATCGGTATGCAATCTGGACCTGAAGACTTGCCCGTATCAAGCGATTTGAGTTGCTTCGCAACCCCTAAGGTATCTACTTCTAAGAAACTCATGCTAGCAGCTGTTCGTGTTTCAAATTCTGGAATATTCCACTCGTCTTCCCTGATGAAGGAATTTCGGAAAACTGCGTTCAGTCACTCCTCTTTAGCGGCACAGTCGTCGGTAACAGTACCATCGGCACTGAAGTCCGTGTCAAATTTCGCGAGTCTATAAATTTTAGCCAATCTTCGTGATTTCGCGTTCTTCTGAACTTCGCATGCTTTTTCCGTTGCCTCTGCAACAGCGTTTGGACATGTTTTGTGTACGATGGGGGATCAGTTCCACCTGTTATCAATTTATCAGGTATGCATCTCTCAATTGCTGTTACTACTATATCTCTGACTTTGAGCCACATCTCATCTACATTTGCATAGTCAGTTCGGAAGGAATGGGGATTGTCTCTTAGGAAGGCTTCTGGTGACACTTTATCCGCTATTTAAATAAAATTATTTTGCGTTTGTTTCTGGTGAATTTGATAGAAACGCTATTGAGCCTAGCTACAACGACCTTGTGACCACTAATCCCTGTATCAGTCATGATGCTCTCTATTAGCTCTGGACTGTTTCTGGATAAGAGGTCAAGTGTGTTTTCGCAACCATTTACAATCCGCGTGGGTTCGTGGGCTAACTGCTCGAAATAATTTTCGGAGAAAGCATTTAGGACAATCTCGGAAGATGATTTCTGCCTACCACCGGTTTTGAACAAGTATTTTTGCCAATATATCGAGGGAATTTTCTCTGAACTGTTCAGCAACTATATCATCGCAGTCTGGCGGTCGGTAGAAGGATCCAATTATTAACTTAGTTCGGCTGTTAAGTATAACCTCCACCCATACCAATTCGCACGGAGTATCTACTTCGTTTCAGTACAAAATAAACCAATACTGACAGACACAAACACTCCACCACCAATTCTGCCTAATCTATCTTTCCTGAACACTGTCTGAGACTTAGTAAAAATTTCTGCAGAACTTATTTCAGGCTTTAGCCAGCTTTTTGTACCTATAACGATGTCAGCTTCTGTTCTTTCTATTAGCGCTTGAAGGTCAGTGACTTTCCCAGCACAACTACAACAATTTACAACTATAATTCCGACTGTTCCTTGATCCAAGCACGTCCTGCATTTGCCATGAACCCTTTGAGATTGCAGCCCACCCCGTACTTTCCCGAGGCCATCTAACCTAAAAAACCGCCCAGTCCACGCCACACAGCCTCCGCTACCCGTGTAGCCGCCAGTGATTTACAGCAGAATGAACCAAATGTAATCATATTGAATCAATCAGGCTTGCAATTGCATAAAAGAACGAGTGTTAGTGCTCCGACACTATGTTTGGAAGTGAAAGAAACGGTTTACGATAAACGAGACAGGGAATGATTACATCAGATGACAACAGGCGAAAATGGTGTAGCTGAAAATGCCAACATATCTGGAATGTTGCAGCGTTTATTACAATAATCTCAGGAATCAGAAAGGCGTATAGAAGGGCGCATAACACAAGGCCAAAAGGAACTAGAAGGGCGCATAACATCAGGGCTGAAAGAAACTAACAAGGAAATACAAAAAATGCTTTACAATATTCAACACCAATTAGATCAATACAAACTGAAGCTAAGGAAGTAAAAATCACACTTCAAACGCTCGTTACAGGGCACAAACAATTGAGAACACACATTGACACTGTCCTAACAGACATGATTACGTTACGTGAAGTTACGCATCAGAGTGTTAAAAAGGTTAAACAACAGGTCGAAGTTTTTGCCATCAAAGCGTCCAAGGAAGAGAAACATGTTATTGCTAAGACAACGTTTTTCAAAAGAACGACAAAAGCAGCAGTAAAGAAATTCGATGCCCGTATTTTAAAAATACAGGAGAAAAACGAACATCAGTTTCAACGGCTGAGATTGGAAGTTTTACGTTCGATCGAAAGTCGAGGTGACGTAAGGAGTCGCAGGAGACGACAGAATCCACTCTATTGTCGGTAGATGCTAATGGGAATACTGCAAAATCAACAGTTGTCGGTTATACCACAGAAAGGGTACGCGAAATTACGTGTGACGTAAGACGGAAAGACACATGTGGATGTCAGTCCGAAACTGTAAACCGAGAACGGGAAATTAGTCCAAACCAGCGTATGACAGAACACCATGGTAACCGTAGGGAACAGTGTGGATTGCGACAAGTTGTTCAAGAAAGAATAACAAGTCAATCGGGAGTACACGAGTGTGGTTTGCAGCAAGGTTCAGTACGTCAAGCGCAAAGCGTGACATACGCTGATCAAACCACGTTGCGCAACGCCACAACCTGTACGACGAATATCGACGGGTTACAGTGTGGCGTCTGACGAGCCAGAATTGCTTACACGTCAAGGTACAGAGCCGGTAGCAGGCGTTATGCATGAATATTGCGCATTGAGATCTGCAAGTGATTCTACGGCACAAATGACACAGAATGAGTGGATTTGATGCAAACCTAGGACAGAATTGCAGTCTTCAAGACCCAGAAGACACATTACAGAAAGAAGCGAGAGGTTTTGATAACTACTTTCTTACAGTGCGGAAATACCAGCACTATAAGGAAGATGCAAATATTCTCCATCCCCGTACATTTATTTGGCAATTTAAAGTAGGAATACCGACACATTGGCCATTGAAATATAAGTTAGATTTCATTTGTGCACATATGGAGGGAAGTGTTGCTGAAACTATGCAGAAGATAGCGAAAACTTGAGGTTCGTATGATTCGCTTAGAGCTGCCTTTATAGCAATATATTGGTCACCTGAGACTCAGATGGGAATAAAATATGGATTATTACAAAATGTCTCACTCGAAAATTCGCTTGAGAAAACAGCAGTCAAATTCTTTGAGAATATGACTAAAAGGATGAAATACTTAGATAACCTTATTTTGTCGAAAGTCGACATATTGAGAAACGTGGCTGTTGTACTATAAGGTTTATAATTTATAAAAAACAGCTACCAGCCACATGTATGGTTTAACAAGGTTTATTTTCTTCAGACCATGACCGGTTTCAGATTTTTCTTTACAAATCCATCTTCAGATGGCAGTTACAAGCATTCTTAGTTGGACCTAGTTTTGTTTTTGTTATTCGTTTGCTGCACTGGGAAAGGAAAGAAATATTTTTGTTGTCATATCGGTAATGGTATTTTTACGAAAGATTTACTTCTTTTTCAATATCTAATTGCCCATGAGAAAGTTTTTTAACCTTGGTAAACGTGCAGGTTAGTGTACTTACGTGCTGTGTAATTCTGCCTGACGAAATATTCGTGCGTTTTTGTTTACGAACGCAAGCTTGATACACTTTTCAATATGCACTATGAGAGTGCTATTCCCGTCAATGGACGTCACTTTCAACCTCATCATCTTAATTACACACGCAGCACACACGAATAACGTTTACAACACGTGGCCCAGCATCATGTTTCAAACACATTAGCATACAGGGTATTTTATAGAGCACACACACATGTAACTCTTCAACTTTATATTAAGTAACTCTTGCATGTAGCAGAGTACATGGGCACACTTATTACTTTTCTGCCTACATCAGTGCAAGGCACGAATCATGCTCTTCTGATGAGTGAGGAGTTTGAGCAGCTAAGGCCATCAAGTTACTCCACAATGTCTCATAGAAATGACAGACATGCATTTTCCAGCGAAGCCAACGGTCTAAGACATGCTTAATCGCGTAACTGGTGTACACTAAATTATTAAACACCTGCTCTTGTAAATGTGTGCACACTCTGTTGTTAAAGAGCGGCTTAGAGTACGAGTGATAATTGAGACATTTCACAAAAAATCGTCTAAACACAATTTTGGTAAGCTAAAGTGTGGATCTATTCTAAAACAAGTACAAGCGATTTCTTCATACAGCTACACTCTGTGATGATAAAGTTTAACCTCCAATCCCATGCGAGTACTGCATTTAAAATACAACTAGTATAAGTGAACTTGTGGGTGGAAGGAGAACTGGAGATTGTACATTTGTGGTAAAGTCTTATGGGACCAAACTGCTAAGGTCATCTGTCACTAAGATTACGCTTAGGGGCCGAAGGAGGGCGGAAGGACAATTGGAAATCAGAAATTTGTGGCAAAGTCTTATGGGACCAAACTGCTAAGGTCATCGGTCCCTAAGATTACGCACTAGTTAATCTAACTTAAACTAACTTACGCAAAGGACAACACACATAGCGATGCCCGAGGGAGGACTCGAACCTCCAACGGGAGGAGCCGCGCGGACCGTCACAAGGCGCCTAAGACCGCACGGCTACCCCGCGCGGCGAAGGAGAATTGCTGCTGTCTTTAATGAAGATTCAAGTAGATATATTTTTAAGTTCAGCAATAGCCTAATGTGCATGATTCTAAGAGTTCTTATAGTAATATTTAATGCATGTTTAAACAAGCCGTATTTTGAAGTACTGGATGCTGGATGTACAGGGTGATTCTAATTAAAGTTATACTTTTAAGACGCTGTAGAAATAACACCACTGGTCAGAATGACGTCAAATTGCAACGGAATATTGTCGGGGAAGGGGGAAAACGTATGGCAGAAGAAAAATAAGTAGTTACAAAATGTAGGAATAGATGGCGTTGTAAGCATCGTAATTTAAAGCCGGCCGCGGTGGTCTAGCGGTTCTAGGCCCTCAGTCCGGAACTACGCGACTGCTACGGTCGGAGGTTCGACTCCTGCCTCGGGCATGGATGTGTGTGATGTCCTTAGGTTAGATAGGTTTAAGTTTTCTAAGTTCTAAGGGACTGATGACCACAGATGTTAAGTCCCATAGTGCTCAGAGCCATTTGAACCATAATTTAAAAGTGGTCGACTACAAATGAATCTTACAACAATGCCTGAGGTATACGTTTCACGTTAAACAAACTGTACTACTCAGTCTGCATGGGTGTACAGGTGTGATACTACTAGTTACGTAAGTTCATCCAACACGGCAACGCCATATCACATCGGGAGGTAAAAGTCGGTTTTTAATTGTCCTGAGGACAAAAACAGCATAAAAAGCATCACCCAAAATCAAATAGGATTACCCATTTCCAAGTGGCTGGCACGAAACATGTTCAATATGCTGTCAACCGTTCTCTGCAACAAGTTGAGATCGAGAAAAGCACGTTCCACAACTGATCGAAGTGTTTTCGGGGTCACATTCACAACGTGTTGCGCAATGCGTGCCCTTATTGCAGCTACGTTTACGATCGGAACACTGAACACAACATCTTTCAGATAGCCCCACAGACAAAAGTGACAAGGATTAAGATCAGGTGATCGGGATGGCCAGGCTGTAGGGAAATGGTGGCTGATAATTGTAAAACTTCCGAAATGGCGCTTCATCAGCTGCTTGACTGGATTAGCAATGTGCAGAGGTGCAGCATCTTGCATAAAAATGATCTCATCATCACATACACCCTGTTGGAGAGCTGGAATGACGTGGTTGCGCCAAAGACACTCATAGCACTTACCAGTGACGTTACAGGAAACAGGACCGGAGCACCTGTCTCTTCGAAAAAATATGTCCCTGTAATAAACGATGCTGTAAATCTTCACCACACCGTGACCTTTTCAGGATGAAGTGGTACTGGTTGATTTGAGTGTGGATTTTCCATTGCCCATATTCGACAATTCTGTGTATTGACATATCCTGTCAGATGGATGTGGGCTTCGTCTGTCCACAAAATCTTCCACGGCCAGTCATTGACCACTTCCATGAGAGCAAGAAATCCTAAAAGGAAAGGCTGGCAGAACAACAGGAAGCAAGTATTGCACATGGGTGATTTTGAATGGATCGTAAAGAAGGATGTTTCTTAGGATTTTACGCACCGTGCTTACGGGTATGTCCAATGTTCGGGCAATTCTCAGTGCACTACATGTTTGCACAACACGAATGGCTCAAATGGCTCTGAGCACTATGGGACTTAACTGCTGTGGTCATCCGTCCCCTACAACTTAGAACTACTTAAACCTAACTAACCGAAGAACATCCCACACACCCATGCCCGAGGCAGGATTCGAACCTACGACCGTAGCAGTCGCGCGGTTCCAGACGGTAGCGCCTAGAACCGCTCGGCCACTCCGGCCGACACAACACCAATAGTCTCCTCCTGAATTGCCTTGGCCACTGCTTCAACTGACGTCGAATGAATTCTTTTTCTCCCTCTACTAGGAAGCACACCAAAAGAACCCGTCTTTTCGAATTTCCCAGTCATTTTCGACAGCCCCACGGCAGTCATAGGACCAACGCCTTTTTTCAAACCCTTCAGTGTCCAGAACTTCTGTAGACCGACGTACTACAGCTTTACAATCAGAACGCAATCCTTCATTGAGACAGTCATGGCGAACGTCGCAGACGCGAAATGAGGAAAAGCTGTGTACTCGGCGTTTTCCCCCTTCTCCGATAATAGTATGTTGCAACTTGACGTCATTTTCACCATAATCAACCTGTATATCTTGAGTCAAAATCAACATTCCGATACAGTAGATCACAAGGTCCTGGACTCCTGCCATACATACTGTATATGGATTTTGATGATGATTTTGATCTATCTGAAAAGGCAAAGGACACTTCAAATGTATGTTCGTTCCGCAAGACACGGTGTAAGCTGTGGAGGGGGTCACTAGAAAGCTTTCCAAAGCGAAAATGAAAACAGAAAACTTTCATTCAATCGAAGCCATTAATACCATAGCAGAGGTATGAGTTGCTACGGTTACAGAAGAAAACAAGACACAGTAGAGGAGTATCAGGTGGATCTGAATCAGCGAAAAAACGTTTTTAGAACTAAAGAACAACATACCTCTAATTTACAATGTGTTCTACAACAATATATCCCATTCGCAGACAGCAGTTATCATTGGTGTAAGAAAAGGAAGTGGAGAGAGAAGAGGATATTGTCAAACAAGGGGATGAGGAAGAGGGAAAAGCGCACAGCACAATGGTACAACACCATGAATGTTCCCCAAGAAGGACATACATCGAGAGATATCACAGAAGAAAATGATAACGAGTCTATAGGCATCGACTGTGAGGGGATTATGGAAAGTGATTACGAATAATCTCTTCTGTGTGTTGGAACCACACAAATACTTTTTCAGTTTTCTATTTTAGTTTTATTTGCTATCAACCTATTGTTTTTAAGCTGGCCGTATTAATTTTGCTTCAATTCCACACATATTCATGTTGTATGATAAATATGTATTTTACTATACATATCGTGTGTTTTGTGCCCAAAAAAATCTTCAAACCGTAAATAAAATATTTTTGCACTTATACCTGTCTTACTCTAAACAGTCTTAAGACGAAAGAAGTATAAGTGTTTTAATATGATTCAAAAAACGATGTAAGGGCATTACAGTCTCTAACCATGCCTACAACTGTACACAGACTAACTGATCATAAGGGAATATATCTGATGTCTCTATAGCATCTCACATAATTTGTAAACAGCCGTCGAACTTCGGGCGTCATTTGCTCAGGGTTTTGCTTCAGCAAGCATTTGCACCACTCGCACTCTCAGCCCCTCGAATATTTTACAGCAGCAGCGTATGCAACTTTAAAAAACGTACAGATAATTCATATATCATATTTGGTTTCGGTATAAAAGACGGTACATTGAGTTCTAGCGTCAGTTCATCACTAGCGACCGTGTCAAAACAAGCAAGGTTATGATCATTGACGTTAAATGCAGAGCAATGATGCTCATTGTTAACCGCATTATGATGTGAATGCATGATGCCTGGCTAATGGACCCCCTCCTTTTAAACTTTACTGTGTGGCTCTAAAAAACAAGATGAGGTACATAAGTGATTGCCACCTTCACGTATTTTTTATTCCTTTCTTAAAAATAATAATATGTGCATAGTCACAACACAAGAAATCTTCTATAGTCTGTAACACAGAGAAATTTATTTAATGTTACGTATTTTGATTGGAGATCTGTTGTGATTCTTAGCAGCGGATTTAAAACTAATTGTTTGTTGTTACAGCTGTATGGCTGTGTTCTTGAAGCACTTATTTTATGTCTATTTCGTATATACATGTGTTGACGCATACTACTAACAGAAAACCCAGGGAACTCCAAACACCACTACAGACAAACTGATAATAAACGTAAAAGTAACCACCAAGCAAAATTACTTTCAATTTAATAGTTCATTCTATTTACAATAGGAATTCCTTACAATGGAAAGCCCAGTTTCATACGCAGTAGGGGAAGTGGTATTGTTGTTCGTGTTGGATGGCTAGAGGTGAACTCCATCTAGTTGCTTACAAGGACCTAGGATGCTGTCCTGTTGTATTGACCGAGCGTGATCACGACGAGAGAGATCTTCAATACTTTTTATCTACATCTACATCTACATCCATACTCCGCAAGCCACCTGACGGTGTGTGGCGGAGGGTCCCTTGAAAACCTCTATTGGTTCTCCCTTCTATTCCAGTCTCGTATTGTTCGTGGAAAGAAAGATTGTAGGTTTGCCTCTGTATGACCTCTAATCTCTCTGATTTTATCGTCATGGTCTCTTCGCGAGATATACGTAGGAGGGAGCAATATACTGCTTGACTCTTCGGTGAAGGTATGTTCGCGAAACTTCAACAAAAGCCCGTACCGAGCTACTGAGCGTCTGTCTTGCAGAGTCTTCCACTGGAGTTTATCTATCATCTCCGTAACGCTTTCGCGATTACTAAATGATCCTGTAACAAAGCGTGCTGCTCTCCGTTGGATCTTCTCTATCTCTTCTATCAACCCTATCTGGCATGGATCCCACACTGCTGAGCAGTATTCAAGCAGTGGGCGAGCAAGCGTACATGCCATTATCAGATGGATGTTTGAATTACATCACTGTGGCGTGCACCAATTCAGTAGACAATTTCCTTTTGCTGTAAGGCGGTAATGCCCACATATTATAAGTTCGTAATAACCCTTCGAGATGTGTACAGACTTAACATTCTACATACGCCGTATTAACACATTTACAACTAGAAATACATTGCTCTCTACTGATCTCCACTGTGAGTGTAGGTTGCCTTCATCTCTGTTACATGGTTGGCAGTATTTGTCGATTTTATGTCATCAAAGAAGCATTAAAAAGAAGATTCCGACATGAAATGAAATACAAATTATGTTGTCGCATGGCCTAATCATCTCAAATAACACGAATGAAACCAAAAAGTAACGCCCGATCTGACTGCCAAAACACAGCAAACTGTGCCTCATGACTTAACTAAATAATATACTCAAAAAAGAGCCGATTTTAAACCAGGAAACCGGTGTACAGTTCGTTCATTAACAGCTGTAAGTCCCTACTTCTCTTCCCATGTACCCTTTTAACATTTACCATACCCATTTCTTCTACTTCATTCTCTCCATTCATCAAAAAATTATCATGGCAGGTTAACACTGCATGGATATCCTCGACTTATAAATCTGCCAAATGTGGCGAAAGTCAGCTGTTGACTGTTCGCCTTTGCCATCATCCCAGTAGTGGAAGTGTTGCCAATGTGAAATGTCTGTAAGCTTTCTCTGTCACATCGAACAATATGTCGTAGAGTCTAATATGCAACACTTTTATTCGAAAGGAGCACGGTCAAGATTCTGACTGTGGCTTTCCAGGATTTCCCCAAATTATTTCAGGCTAATGCTTGACTGGTTTCTTTTCATACGTTATGATTGTTTCTCTTCCTCATCCTTGTACAACTGGGCTACAGCTCCATCTCTAACGACGCCATCTACGGCACGTTAAACCCCAAGGTTTATTACAGGCTACGTCGTGTACTGATAGACATAGGAAAGAATATATCTTTAACAATGTGTGCTTCACAATACCATATATTGTCAGGATGCTCTTACTGTAGAAACGCTCTTACAAAGTGCATGCACAGCAGGCTACCATACGAGTACTGCTGTTTCATGCACACTAGTTACATGCTCCAAGGTTTTCTACGTCTCGAGGATGTCCTAATAGTGGCTGTAGAAGTTTCATTCATTACCTTCATGACTTACAGGTTCGTTACATACTCAGCAGGTCGACCTGAAAAAGAAAGCGTCCAATCCTACATGTCGAAACCTTCCCTGAATTTTTTTTTATAAACGACGAATATATGAAAGAAATAGATTGTCATAGTATTACCTGCTAAGACACACTGAAGTATTTTTCTTTCAATGTTGGAAACTGTCAAATTCCTTACTCGCCAGGCGGCTGGAGGAATGTACACCGTTGCCGTACCTGTAGCAGACAGCACATTTGCAACACTGCTGACACGTATCCTTGGCTGTCGGTACAACAGTAAAGATATAACAGGCCACAATGCGATCTTACTTTTTAAAGCGACTTCCAGTTTCCGTTGATAGTTTCATTGACATAGTTGTTCGTAGTTACTATTCAATCGAATTTGCAACTCATTTAATGTCCATAATAATTAGCAGTTTTCTTTGCAGAATCACTAGGCGTTAACAATGAAGATAAAACTGACTTACTTTTCTTTGTGATTTATTTGAATATATTTGCTATTGGCATCTGTATTTGTGCAGGTTACACAGTTTCAAAGTAATGTCGAAGAATTTAATGATTTCATGTTTGCTAAGATCAAATATGGAGAACGTGGTATGCAATCGAAATCACCTACTTCTCCTAAAACCCATATATGTATTATTTATTAGTTAATTTCTTGGACATTCATCTCAGTAAAGCCGACATGTAGTCAGAAATTATGGAAACACTACAAGAAACTGAAAATAACTCGGATATTCCCATGAATTTAGGTTCAGACGGTAGTTTTTTTGCTACTTGAGGCCCAGAACTCAGTACATATCAAGCCCAGAGGGAACATGTACAGTAATAGCTTTCAGTGAGAAAAAAATGCTGTAAATTCTTAGACTGAACGAAGGAGGGAGGAAACTGTTAATCTGAAGCGGTATGCAAAATTGGTTTCATTTCGTAAAATCTGAGCATAAATACTATAAATGCAAGAAAGATTTACACAAAGTACGAAGTATGGCCCACAATGTAGCTCGTGAAATTGTGAAATAAAAGTTATTTAGAGAACTTAGGAGTGCTCGTGATAGTCAATGCACCATTACCAATGGAGAAATACGGAACTAGGCCCACTGAATTGAAAGTGCGCTGAACATTACTGATTTCCAGGATTCTTCGACTTGGTTAACCACATTCAGGAAACTGCGCGAAAAATTAAGTAGCAAAATTTTGAAGTTTACCTCAAGTAAGCATCTAGAGGAGATGTACTACTATAGATAAATTCGTAGTTGATATGAAGAACAAGCTTCTTACTATCCCCTAGAAGCTGCATATAAATCCAGTCAGCCAGTAGGTTTATTGCAAATCGCACTTCATCATTTCGAGCGAAAAAAGACATAATCACTTGTGCAATCGATGAATGCTATGGCACATTAGACAGTGAATAATATCAGTGGATTACTGTTTCCGAAGCTTTATCCTTGTCTTGAGAAATACCAAGGTAAATTAAGACAAAAAATTAAAAAAAAATACTGTTTAGTTGGGGAGTAGCTACATCTGTAAAAAAGGGAGAGAATAATTTTCTGACTTATATCCGAAACCCATTCCTGTCCTTTGCAGAGAATCATTCATTTCTTTTGTAGGACTCTTGGCCTTGACATAATGACACTTCCGTCTTTAGGTGGGCGACGAAATGACTGCTAATAACATTCAGATTCCAACAGGAACTAACAGTGTGCTTTAGCCTCCTGACTAAAAATAAATAAATAAACAAAAGTAAAAAGTCGAACAGTGTAAAGCATTTTTTACAAAGTAGTCGGACAATATAATTTGTGATAGCTCTTTGTAATTTCTGCTTTATCGGCGGAACAGTCTCATTAAGCTTCAGTCATTTCTGAATTTTCAGTATGCATTGATACACTGCACGATACGCAGAACAACGGCCACGACTATTTCTTACCCCATCCCAGCTCTGCGTAAATGAAACTAGTAATTACTGTGAAGTGCCTCAATGCATTGAGTTTTCTTTTATCGGGTTCGTCTGGTGTAAGGTAAGTCCTTTTTTTTCGTCATCCAACAGATGTTTCACAGTTTTGTGACCACTACAGCGAGTAAACAAGGAACTGTTTCACTACTGCAAAAATATACATTATTCAAATATTATCATTAAAGCTGTACTGCAGAGAATGTTATAAAATATTTAATGTCAGTAAATTAAAGTCCCGAGTGATGTAAGTCTTCTGTAATGTAACATCATACTCTGCCTACATTCTCATTCCTCTGATAACCACTTGTCTAACAACTGCATCTGCAACAGTTTAGCTGGCGATATGAATTACAAGTTACTCAAAACATTAATGATTTGAGAGAGTTCTCATATGAATTACATGCTTCAGATTCACAGGTGTGCACTTTGGACTTCACGCAACGTGGCGCTACACCCTGTTGACATGGATGCGTTTGCTTATTCGCCGATTCGGTGCTAAGCGGGTAGGGCTGTACAAATCATTGTTATAAGCGGTTCTCCGCGCGGCAAAAATGAGTAACTTGCTTTTCTTTCGGTGTATTCTTCCTACTAGAAAAATTACAGAGTAGATAACTCAGAGCGGCATGTCTTGTAAAAGATCACGTTTATTAACTATTATTAAAGCTGCCATTAGCTCAGAAAGGGGTCAATCTGCATCAACTAAAATTTTTGGTCATTTGCCCAGTAACTTAACATATGTGACAAGTAGCAAAGCAAGTCCTTAAACTTAATCTAATATTTGGACATCTCCTTTTATTCTATACACGAATTTTTATTTAAACACTGGCAGCCTGTAAAAGTACCTAGTTTTAAGTATTCTTACGTGAGTAAAATAGTATGTTAAAATTACAAAGGAGCGCTGGAAAGTAATCCTTTCGAATATTTTTATTGTATTCTCAGTATTGGCTGAAGTGTTACACGTCATGCATATTACTCGGTCAACGTACCCGCGTAATTGACATAATCTACGACCCTTTGCAGCTAAAGGGCTCCAAATTGCAGCGTGTAATATAAATATGTCAGCACGTGGGAAAATGCGTGCTGTAATCAAGTTTCTTACGGCAGGAAACGTGCCCCCAATTGAAATCTACAGTGACATGAAAGCTGTGTACGGTGATGATCAAATTGACATCAGTAATGTGCAACGTTGGGTTGTTCATGCTCACCATGTTAACCCCAGAAACATGTCATCATCAGTAGAGTTCCGCCACAAAGGATGGCTAACGCCAAAAAAGTTCGAGACCATACCATCAGCAGTAAACCTCAGTGTTCTGAGATATTCAAGATGTGGTGTATTTGGGGATTCACACCTCAAGACACCAACATAAGCTCTGCAAGACTTTGTCACGTTCTGTGAAAAATACATGCGAAGTATATTGTGAGTGAAATGTTATAAATATCAGTGTGGAAACAGTGTTCTCAGTACCAGTAGAAAGAGATATCCACCAGAAGTACACAAGAAGTCGGAAAATATAAGTACAGCTACACACTTAACAATTACAAACGAAATAGTATTTCAGAAATGAAGAAAGAATTTTCTTCATCACCACTTTTCAAATGACATGCTGTCAAAAACGACAAAAAAGGACACAAAAACGATCTAAAATAACGCAGTTTCACTAGCAATATAATTTGCAGGTGAGCAACCGAAACAAACCAAAAAAAAATGCACATGTTGTAAGGTTTAGGCCTACATTGATTATAGCCTTGTATTAGACTTCACAGAAAAAAAAAATTGACCCAAGTAAGATGGCACATAAGTGTCGAAACATATCTGGATGAATTAAAAGAAAAAAATAGTGCCTAAAAAAGGGGCGGAGTTACGAAAACAACCCAAATGTCAAACCGCAAACGCGGAAAAACGTCAAGGGGAGCTTCAAATTATAGTAACACGGTTCTCTGCAAGGTACTGTGAGACATTTGGAAAGCTGGAGGCACGAATTCGAAGAGTTCTTCCACACATGGAACACCTTCTCCTTCAGCGTGACAGTGCCAGACGCCGAATAAGCGTTGCGACATCAGCAACAATCGGACGCTTTAGGTTCACTGTTATCGATCACCCTCCAGACAGTCCCGACTTGGCCCCATCCCATTTTCATTTGTTTCCAAAACGTAAAGAACGACTTAGAGGACTTTCACTTTTATAGTGATAAGGTGGCGGAGACAGTGTTGAGGTTATGGCTTCATCAACAAAGTTAAACATTCTACAGTGCCGATATTAACAAACTGGTCATTGGCCGTGAGAAATTTCTCCTGCGCCAGGGTGACTATATTGAAAAATAAATACGTAGACATGAGAAACGAAGATGTATAAAGTTTATAACGTCTGCTTTATTTAAAAAGCTTTAACAGTTTTCTCATAAAAATATGGGGCATTACTTTCCAGCACGCTCTTGCAATAATGGATGCATATCCTGCAAACTGATTCGTTCCACATCAATTCGGTAAGGAAGTCGTTCAAAAGATCTGCACGACATACTACTATCCAAGATCAAAGACAATTACTGTAAGAAATATTATAATATTGAATTGCTTCTAGAGTTTCACTGTAGCCAAGAAAACTAGGTTAGTGAATTTCTATATTTTTTCCAGTGACTGTATTATCCAACCGCAGATCCAACAAGAATATAACGAATTAATACGCCAGGAACCTTAACGTAAGTTTATGAATAGCTGTTGTTACACTCTTCTATGTAGCAGGTGTGTTTCGTCGACATAAAATTCTGTAATACATTGTTAAATTTCTCTATACTATCAATAAGACATTTAATGTGATATGACAAGTTTTCGAATATTTGGGTACATATATCTTCCTCCTTCGTCACTAATGTTAAACTCTTGACATTCTTGTGTAATACACTCCTGGAAATGGAAAAAAAGAACACATTGACACCGGTGTGTCAGACCCACCATACTTGCTCCGGACACTGCGAGAGGGCTGTACAAGCAATTATCACACGCAGGGCACAGCGGACACACCAGGAACCGCGGTGTTGGCCGTCGAATGGCGCTAGCTGCGCAGCATTTGTGCACCGCCGCCGTCAGTGTCAGCCAGTTTGCCGTGGCTTACGGAGCTCCATCGTAGTCTTTAACACTGGTAGCATGCCGAGACAGCGTGGACGTGAACCGTATGTGCAGTTGACGGACTTTGAGCGAGGGCGTATAGTGGGCATGCGGGAGGCCGGGTGGACGTACCGCTGAATTGCTCAACACGTGGGGCGTGAGGTCTCCGCAGTACATCGATGTTGTCGTCAGTGATCGGCGGAAGGTGCACGTGCCCGTCGACCTGGGACCGGACCGCAGCGACGCACGGATGCACGCCAAGACCGTAGGATCCTACGCAGTGCCGTAGGGGACCGCACCGCCACTTCCCAGCAAATTAGGGACACTGTTGCTCCTGGGGTATCGGTGAGGACCATTCGCAACCGTCTCCATGAAGCTGGGCTACGGTCCCGCACACCGTTAGGCCGTCTTCCGCTCACGCCCCAACATCGTGCAGCCCGCCTCCAGTGGTGTCGCGACAGGCGTGAATGGAGGGACGAATGGAGACGTGTCGTCTTCAGCGATGAGAGTCGCTTCTGCTTTGGTGCCAATGATGGTCGTATGCGTGTTTGGCGCCGTGCAGGTGAGCGCCACAATCAGGACTGCATACGACCGAGGCACACAGGGCCAACACCCGGCATCATGGTGTGGGGAGCGATCTCCTACACTGGCCGTACACCTCTGGTGATCGTCGAGGGGACACTGAATAGTGCACGGTACATCCAAACCGTCATCGAACCCATCGTTCTTCCATTCCTAGACCGGCAAGGGAACTTGCTGTTCCAACAGGACAATGCACGTCCGCATGTATCCCGTGCCACCCAACGTGCTCTAGAAGGTGTAAGTCAACTACCCTGGCCAGCAAGATCTCCGGATCTGTCCCCCATTGAGCATGTTTGGGACTGGATGAAGCGTCGTCTCACGCGGTCTGCACGTCCAGCACGAACGCTGGTCCAATTGAGGCGCCAGGTGGAAATGGCATGGCAAGCCGTTCCACAGGACTACATCCAGCATCTCTATGATCGTCTCCATGGGAGAATAGCAGCCTGCATTGCTGCGAAAGGTGGATATACACTGTACTAGTGCCGACATTGTGCATGCTCTGATGCCTGTGTCTATGTGCCTGTGGTTCTGTCAGTGTGATCATGTGATGTATCTGACCCCAGGAATGTGTCAATAAAGTTTCCCCTTCCTGGGACAATGAATTCACGGTGTTCTTATTTCAATTTCCAGGAGTGTATATTTCTGGCCATGACAGTGAACTGGTTCTATTGGCCTCTAAAGTAACCAGAGCTGGTATTCGTGGGGACTGGGCGTCGTTCTGTCTGGGTGTGATGGGTCAGTCTTAGCACCATATGGGTATGGAATAGTGGACACTAGTATTAGCACCCTTTTCGCGAGAATCGCGCACATCGATGTTCTGTGTCGTCATGTGCTTTACAAAGTTTTTCTGGCTATAGCACTGTGTACTGTTTATGCAATGTTGGAACAATTTAGTGTTGCATAACTAAGATAACGTAAACGTACATTGTAGTAGGTACTCTATGGTGACCTAAAACTCACTATTATATAGCTCTTGGTTCTTTGAATTTGAGGATGATAAACGTGGTTCAGAATTGAGTGGACAGAGTAGGTATAAGTCCACTGAGATGGCGATGTAACGTAACGAGTCTAAGGAAAGGTACTTGGCTGGAACTAAACATAACCAGTAGTTAATGCTGTTGAGCAGTCGAGGTATAGTGCGACCAGGATGCGTTTACAATAGAGGGCTGTAACATAAGGAGACGTGGAAGAATCCCGAGGCTGCAGTGGAACATGTTGTTGTTGTTATTGTTGTGGTCTTCAGTCCAGAGACTGGTTTGATGCATCTCTCCATGCTACTCTATCCTGTGCAAACTTCTTCATCTCCCAGTACCTACTGCAGGCAACATCCTTCTGAATCTGTTTAGTGTATTCGTCTCTTAGTCTCCCACTACGATTTCTACCCTCCACGCTGCCCTCCAATACTAAAGTGGTGATCCCTTGATGCCTCAGAATACGCCCTACCAACCGATGCCTTTTTCTAGTCAAGTTGTGCCACAAGTTTCTCTTCTCCCCAATTCTATTCAGTACCTCCTCATTAGGTATGTGATCTACCCATCTAATCTTCAGCATTCTTCTGTAGCACCACATTTCAAAAACTTCTCTCCTCTTCTTGTCTAAACTATTTATCGACCACGTTTCACTTTAAAAAAATGGTTCAAATGGCTCTGAGCACTATGGGACTTAACAGCTGTGGTCATCAGTCCCCTAGAACTTAGAACTACTTAAATCTAACCAACCTAAGGTCATCACGCACATCCATGCCCGAGGCAGGATTCGAACCTGCGACCGTAGCAGTCGCGCAGTTCAGGACTGCGCGCCTAGAACCGCGAGACCACCGCGGCCGGCCGTTTCACTTCCATTCATGGCTACACTCCATACAAATACTTTCAGAAACTACTTCCTGACACTTAAATCTATACTCGATGTTAACAAATTTCTCTTCTTCAGAAACACTTTCCTTGGCATTGCCAGTCTACGTTTTATATCCTCTTTACTTCAACCATCATCAGTTTTTTGCTCCCCAAATAGCAAAACTCATTTACTTCTTTACGTGTCTCGTTTCCTATCTAATTCCCTCAGCATCACCTGACTCAATTCGACTACATTCCATTATCCTTGTTTTGCTTTTGTTGATGTTCATCTTATACCCTCCTTTCAAGACACTGTCCATTCCGTTCAGCTGCGCTTTCAGGTCCTTTGCCGAATCTGACAGAATAACAATTTCATCGGCGAACCTCCAAGTTTTTATTTCTTCTCCATGGATTTGAATTTCTACTCCGAATTTTTCTTTTGTTTCCTTTACTGCTTGCTCAATATACAGATTAAATAACATCGGGGATAGGCTACAACCCTGTCTAACTCCCTTCCCTACCACTGCTTCCTTTCGTGCCCCTCGCCTCTTACAACTGCCATCTGGTTTCTGTACAAATTGTAAATAGTCTTTCGCTCCCTGTATTTGACCCCTTCCACCTTCAGAATTTGAAAGAGAGTATTCCAGTCAATATTGTCAAAAGCTTTCTCTATGTCTAGAATTGCTATAAATGTAGGTTTGCCTTTCCTTAATCTATTTTCTAAGGTAAGTCGTAGGGTCAGTATTGCCTCACGTGTTCGCAGTGGAACATAACAAAGGGTTAAGGTGGATTTTGAGACCAAGAAAATACGAACAGAAATCTAGATGTTTGGAAATGGGTTCCACTGAACAGGTACTGAGAGGGCCGCAATGAGTGGACAAGAGCGAGCCATGTTCGAGTTTTATAAGCAAAGCATGATGCTTGCAGGCGGGCGCAGGTCAACCGCGCTGGACTGCAGGTACTTTGACAATAAGTACCGTATTCAGCCTGCTAACGACAGATATAGTATACATTTTAATGACTTGAAATGAGAACAGGAAAACTGACGGGTACAGTAAATGCGAGAGCATTAAGTCAGTTAACGAAAAGCAATACATTGAATCAAACCACTCATTCCACCGCAACTGTACATTTACTAAGTGATTAATAGTTCTATGCAATACAATAAACTATATGTGCAGTAATGATAATGGCTAGTAGTCACCATAGCGACAAACAACAAAGATTTTATCGTTTGTGAATATTCTATAAGGTTATGTTTATACATCTAAGGGTGTCAAACTAGGCCGTTCTACACACTTACACCCATGAAGCAGTATGTTCTTATCAGTTAAACGATTTATTAATCTATGATCTGTTGCTGACCGCAGTATGAATTAGGGGCGCTAGAAGCACAGGTAAGTCGACGTTAATCAGATATACAATTGAAAGGTAAGTACTGGTGTCAGCAGATGAGTCGTGAAATAATCTGTCGATTACAATATGAATTTTAGTTATAGAATCGTTAGTGTAGGAATGGCAGTCAATTCCCATAAATGTCAAAGTGTTATACTAAGTCCGTAAAATGGTGGGAAACTGCTCGAACATACATTGGATGAAGAGTCATGACGTTGGCGGACGTTGATAGTGGAAGAGGTGCTCTTGGGACCAGGAAGGACGGAGAAAAAGGAAAGACAGTTCGGGACGTCGAGAAGAAGAGATGTTAGTTTCCTGCCATCAAGGAGTACGGCAGAGTGATTTCACTTTGCTTATGTAGAAACATCGGAACGTTTATGGGATCTTGGTTACTTGCATGTAAGTATGCGGATGAAGGAAATTGTTTGCTGAGGACACGTCGCAGATTGATCTTAGTGGGGCTTCATTCGTATTTCGTGTCACACTACATATTGCGAGATTCTTTGTTATATTTCAGTAATTAACTTTATTTAAGTATAAAACTGCTTGTAGCGGCATCATTCTGTAGGAGTTTGTCCTTCATGAATAAGCCATCAGATTTTAAATGTTAAATCTTCAGTGTTGCCTATATTTATTGCAAAAGTTCCTCGTTTGTTTATGTTTATTAATTTATAATTCGCATAACTTGTCTGTCCTCGATTATTCGACCACAGGATCACCTTTTCGTTAGTTATTTTGTTAACACTGCAGTAGGGGGTAAACCGGACGGTGTACGGCTCGTCCCAAGGACTTTTACGTTCCAGACTTTTTTCAGAGACGTACGTTTGCCCATTGCATATTAAATGCAGATTAGTAACGTCACAATGACCATTTTGTCAGCTGAGTACCAGTATCAGAATAACAGCAGGTGGTGGAACAAGGACAAGCATCTCGCTACGTACTGTTGTTTCCCGAATGACCATAGAAGGGAGAACCGATAGAGTACTCAGGGTACCCACCGCCACACACCGTCAAGTGGCTTGCGGAGTATGGATGTAGATGTAGATGTAGATGTAGATGTAGATTTCCACCCAGAGAGAAGCGCAAGTATTAATTTCAGCGTGATTAAAGTTCCACTTCATATAACAAACGTATAGAAAATATTTATACACAAAACGTAGTATGATGACAGCACTGGGTAATCCTAAAATATAGCTGTCTTCCTATTTTCCAGACACTTAGATGTGAGATATATTTAGTCATAAGTTCATTTATCACTTAAAGTGACCCTTAATAAATTGTCAACAATTCAAAATTGCTACAGCAAATGGAACGTTTGAATTGTCCAATGATAAAAATTCCTGAAGTCATTTTAGGGGACGTAACCACATAAAAGAGTGCATTTTGAACAGGTTTGCGTTGTTACTGCGTTAAGCACGTCTTTATTAAATATTTCATTGATTTTAGCAACTAAACCACCTAACCTAGGTTGTTTTGTGAGGTCGCAAAGGGCACTCTGTGAATTTAATTACAGAACATTTCCAATGTAAGACCATTTTTCAGTTTAAATAAAAACGGTTGTGACTGTAGAGAGAGAGGACGTCACAGCAAAGTTTCACTATGTGGTTTTGTAGTCACGGTGTCCTGCAGCCATTATGAAGTTGATGAATTCCAGTGTATAAATATATACGGACCAGGTTACTTGTTTTATTTTTTATTTTGACGCGACCAGTATCGATACCTGGTGTCTTTCGCACGAGATGTTTTGTTGACGATTTTATGTAGTCATTCCTAATAACGATACCTATTATTTATTTGCGAACGCGAGTATTTGCTGTACACATTGTTTTGCTAAGTTAAGGCATGCCGCGACTGCTGAATTATGCACCGTCACGTATGATGATACACTTTGAGGAATTTTCTTGCACTATTTTGTAATAAACTGAACTGACTAGAAATGTAACTAATTTAATAGGATATGGTCAGATACCTTCTCAACTGTCGATTACTAGGTAATTTATCTCATTAACGTAGGTCGTATGCCTGACTGCGCTGAGTAAACTACAACTATAGCTCTTTTCAGGATTACATGTGAAGCGACGATTCATTACAACGATTGGGAGCAGAACAGAATTTTTAATTTATTTTTACTATCTGATACTGAATCAGCATATTACACGTCTTACTCAAAAGATCTGGCTGCATCAACGTACCGTCGCAGTTACGTATTGGACCTAAACTGAATTTGCAGACTCTGCTGCTACACATACATTAAATATGACTCATTATCGTTTTATAAGGACACTATGAAGAACTGCCCTCGCATGTTATCGCAGATAATATCATGGACGTTCCTTCCTGCAAGCTAGTAAATTCATTACAGATCCGTCCATTGCCTCTGCAGGGACTACAATTTCCTTTCTAATGGAGAAAGTAACTTCATTAATGTGAATGTCTTCTCCTAAATCAAATACTAAAAGCTTTGTTATAGTTACAATTTTCGGTTTATACCCCACAAAAACTTCGTGTTTGGCTGTAGACAAACTTTAATAGAAATCAGCGAATCATAAACGTCTGACATTAACCGCACTAAACGCAATGTAACGTCGGATTTTTTAATTACCTGTGAAATTATTTTCTCGAAAATTCGAAAATTATGCGGAATTATGGCTACGACACTCGTCTTGTAAAGTTAATGAACAATCACATTATGATTCGTGAATTATACAGCGAGACTTGATGTCAATTGCTTCCGTAGGCGGAATTAGAAATTAAGTTTCTCACAGCGACAACTTGCCTAAGGGGAGTGCGTTATGGTATAATCAATGACCTGATTTTTTTACCGATAAGTTTTAATTAGTTATACCTTTCTGATTGAGCTATTCAATTTGCAGGTTCTCATCTATTTTTTCTACAACTTATTATAATTGGTTCATTTACATTTATGACTGTGAGTGTCTGCCCAATTCACATCGGAATAAATTTGGAATAGAGAAAATTGCTTTAATTCACATACTGCAATAATGAAGCAACTCATAGTTTCACCCAGTCGCACATTTCTGATTTTCTGTTGACCTTCAGTAGGACTCAGCTACTGAAATAAACATAATGAATGAAACATACTATAAATGTTATTTTTTAGTTTAAGACACAAGAAACAATGCTTCCGTTCTGATACCGAACACACAAGGCACATCTTGCCTATTTACTTTGAGTCACTTAAGACCATCGTGAGGTTACAAAACGTCACACAAAAAAGTGTGTTCACAGATATTTTACATATAATAGGTCGCTCTAAACATAAATTAATCCTAAATATCTATTGTAACGAAAATATCTGTTTAGCCTATATGACCACAACTGACTGTTCCAGGCTACAGTTATTTAATTTGTATCTCATTACTCTCCACTGAACTGCCACAAACCTTAATAAAGAAAGTAATTATGCTCAGCTCAAACTGTTTGTGCATTGATCAGTTCAAAGTTAGAATCCTCAATACACACTCCCGAGCTCTACAAGTACCAGTACGCTCCTTAACTCTTTATGTGTCTGCCATCCAAGCGTGTTTATCAACGCGTTCCACACGATATACGCGTTCCTTCATTGTCGTCTTATATAGCTTCAATACTTCCCCATTTTACTCACAATTACTGCAGATGTACAAAAATTGCGGATATCAAACTTAAATATTTTAAAACAGTTTCAGAAAGGAAGTAATGAAACTGCTACAACTTCTTTCAGAGACATTCTAAAATATAGGATGGTTATCATTTGACGTGCCGTCAATATTCTCATCATTGGAGACTGAATGAAATTGAACTCGAGAGTGCTTAAGATACGTGTATAGTCATATAGCACTAGTTAGTGTCCGGAATGTAATTTCTCGAAAGGAAACAGCAGGGGAAGATCAAAAGTGCTTCCACAACGCTGACTGCACCCAAACATTACTGTTTCTATGGCACATTAGGCGGAATTGTCCTGTGACGGCAATTTTTCTTTCTAGAAGTTTAACAGCTAAGTTTATTAAGCGACATATCAGCTCACTAATCTTTTCGAAGACTCAAATTACGTTAAAATATACAAAGCTCCATTTTAAAAAGTCATATTTGCAGCAATATGTATAGATAAAAAAGCTTGGTCATTAGTAGATTGAAAAATATCCGCCGCTTTGCGTATTTGAGCTTATTTGAAAACATGTTAGGATATCTTCAGTCGTTTCGCAAGTATTTAAGATTCAGAGGTTCAGTGACAGACCCTGCGTTTGGATCAAATTTATATCACACGGAAACAAATTTTAACTAAAATGCCCGTATCGAAAACTTCAGTCATATTATTCGGAGGGGTGACTTCATTCTAGACGTTATTTATCATTTTATAGGTGCCTGAAGACCGTAATTCGTAAAAATAATATATTTATGCAGCAAATAATATCTACATTTTGCAGTTTATTGTAACATTGTGTTAGATACTTGATATTTAGTAGCTAGCATATTGAACTACGTGTTTCTGAAATGTATTTTTCATACAAGGGAATGTCAACTCTAAGTTCATGGACAAGTATTTATGGCTTAATATGTTTCAGTTTAGTAATCGCCTGCACGCCACTGTGTTCTATGAACGTATTCTTCCTTGACGGCTGTGTGATGCTGAATGAGATCAGGAGGAAAAAGGTAGCAGCTAAATTTCCTAACAAAGAATAAGTTTGCAGGGTGAATGTTAGAAAAATTTGGTAGAAACATCTTTCTTCCTTAATTTCAGTGTTTGATATTCCAATAACAGAATGAATTCTGATCGACAACTCACGTACCGTGGAAAACAGGAAATATAAGTCGTTTAGTGTTTCCCGTAAGAAATCACAGCTGCAAAGCTGCCCAAACTGTGAACAAAGGCAAAAATATCAAATTAGTACATGTGTACCTGAAAATTGTCTTTCTCCTCGTTATTTAGAGGTTGCATACTTTCTAATTATTTGCATTTTTAGTATGACTTACAGTCTACCCTCTTTTAAACCAATACGATTGTCAGAGTTACGAAAAGTTAGCTAAAGTTTGTCCAACGACAGAAGTCAGAACAAATGGAGAAACAAACTTCAGCGAACGGCAATTATTCAGAAGCAAGTCATTTTTTTCACTGGAAACGATCTCAAATGAACATTTACAAACGATATGCTATAATCTGAAAAATTTTACGCACGTCACAAGATATTGCCCATATAGTTGATGGCTGAGGTTGAACAAGTACAGCGATAATTACATAAGGTAAATGTTAAACAATTAGAATTAGCTTTTTCATTCAATTGGACTCTTTGTTCAAATTTGTAAGCAGATAAATGGTATGTCTATGAGTAATCATGGAACTGTAAAGAATCATAAATATATATATAAAACAGAGAACCAAGCACAACTCTTGACTGTAGTCAGTTTTATCCTCGCCATATGTACTATACAGATGGAAACGTGCTACGCTTACCTCTCAGTGCAAAATGGCACAGCAGCATTTGGTGGCAAGGTCGATCACGGACCACGCACGGAGAATGACCGACCGTAGCTTCCACGGGACAGTTGACGTCTTGGACAATTTCCGCGTAAAAGACGACGCTCGTCATTCACGAGCAGCAGAGTAGCGTCATGCATGTTTATTGGGTGCTGACGTCATTTCTGTGACCTGACTCGACCTACAGCGCCCTGCCGGGTCACAACGTGGGCCGTATCTGCATAGCCGGCTTTACGACGTCCTTCAGCTTTGACTGTCGATCGGCCCCGTTGTCCGGCGTGTCCTTGGCCCATTTCAGTGCGTGTGGCGACCGGAGGCCGACGTCTCACAACCCTGCAATCTCTTCGATCCCTCATATCGATGAACCATTGATCTGCTTGAATTCACCAATCGTACATTAGTGCGAAATAGCGAGAAGTAAAAGTAATTGCCCACAACAACGTGCTGCACAGCCTGAGGGATGTATCTCTTAGCAGGTGAATACTGGAGAAAAAACATTATTCATGGCATACTACATGGAAGTTTTTTTTTTGTAAGTACCATTAACGAAAAACCAGAAAAGAAACGGATGGTCATCTGTGGAAGCCAGTGTAATGCTTTCATCTTTACTTTTAACAACTTTGACATATTTTCCCTCTCATTTCTCCTGTCTGGATACAGATCTGTATTGAAAAATTCAGTTATGTTTATACTCATTCATGTACGTAAAAGTTTAAACTGTAGGACACTTTAATTGTGTCAGTCCCGATATCTAATCCAGTTACTGAGGAGCAGCATAACAGTATAAATTCATCGGTAACATCCTTGAGGTTATGGTTAAGACGGACTTTCTCTCCGCCACATCCCTTCCTCGTAGTTCTGTGTGTGAAATTGTCTTGAATTTGGAAGGTAGGATGAGCAAGTAGCGTAAGTGACAGCGTCGGTAGATCTGTGTGGCCGAGTCAGATTTCTTAGTAGATACTGCACTGCCCATCAAAGAGAGATAGACGGGTCCAGCTTTTGGTCCTGCACTGCTTCATCATCACAGGTTTCTTTACGATAAGTCAACAAACGAAACCCACAGCGTGAGTTTCTTCTTATACTGAAAAGCATTTCAGATTTTGCCTGTAATAAAGGAAGTACTGTAGAACTCAGCAGTTGTCGAAGATCCTTCCTGTTTTTAACAATGTCTGCCATTATCCTATGTCTTTTCAGATGCCATTTTGTCTCTTTTAGAAATCCTATATATATTTTGTATTTATTTATTACTTGGAGATGACGCAAAGCATTTTGTCGGTCAACCTGTGTAGGTCTCTTTGTGAAGGTATACATATCAGGGACTTCAGAAAGTAAGTTTCACATGTCGGGCCACGGTAAGGCGTTTACACAACAAGAGCGGCACACTGTCAGAAGAGAGTATATGTTCTGCTGCGTTACAGGTAACAGGTGCATCACAGTGTAGGAGTGAAATCGAACGGCAACTGGATACGTACACTGAAGTTGAAATACGGGGGCCGGTACAATTAGCTTGGCAAAACGTCTAAATTGCGCACAGATTCACAGCGAATTCTGGCGGTATACGGGCCACATGCAATGCCGTGTCCAGTCGTAGTGAAATGGTGCCCATAGTTTTTTGATTGAGGCTGCACTGAAATGGTCGATGGTTATCAGGAAGGAACGCCATCGACATCGACCAAAATATGCAATGTCCAGGCTATCAGGCAGGAACATCCTGGGGGGAAAAGACACTTCCCGACGATGAGGACGTTCGCACAGTGGTTGTCGAATGTCCCCGTGATAAAAAATGGTTTTCTATCATTGAGAAAATGAATGATTGGTACAACGTTCGAAGAGCTATAGATGTTTTACTATGTAAGGTTTGACTGTTTTACGCCATTTCCGTTATAACTCGTCTCTCTTTGTTCAACTCGTGTGGCTTTTAATGCCACGTTGTTGTTAATTTTTTTTGCACCGTGTCTGAATTCAATGAATTTTGTTTCTGCAAAGAAAATTCTTAAGCCAGTTTAAGATGCAGTTTCATGAAGTATTTTGATCGGCACCACTACATCTGCCTTATCTTAGGAAATTAAAGTAATATAATTGTTCACAGTGAGGCATTTCATTTATAGTTTTCCTTGATCTTGTCTCAAATCGATTCCTTTAATCCATTTCTCCTGTAAAGTATTTTCCCATCCCCTTGTAATATAGTCCCACATTAAAATGGTGGGTTCTTCTAAGCGATTGCCATCACGTCGAATCCTTGTTTCAATTCAGAAAAGTTCTGATTCCATTTAAAAATTCAGTTTTTGATATTTAGTGGTCTCCCATGGCTGTTTGTTCAGCCAGTTTCTAAGTTTCTTTGGAATGTCCTCATGTATTTAAATGTTGAGAATAACGTAAGTTATCCGCTCACTTTGAAATTAATAGAAATGATAACTGTGTAGAGGTTACGCATTATTCTAATATTGAATATTTGTTATGGAAATTAACTGCTTAACTTCAACCAAACTTGTTATTCACCATTTGTGTGTTTTCTCTCGTCTTCTGTCTCATCCAGCCGTTGTTTTGAAAGAATGTGGTATGCGGGAGGTAGTAAGGCGATGACTGTCTAGCTTTTACCGCTTTTCTGGTCTCATTTCCTGTTAATGGGCTGATAAGGACTTTTTTCCAGTCCTCTGAATTTTTTTCTCTTTTTCGATCGATCCTTTGATAATCTACTGTAACCTTCCGATTTTTCAAGTTATTATCTAGTGCCCACATCACAAGCAATACGTAATCTTCTGCTTACTGCTGCCTTATGGCTGGGTAAAATTTAACAGAAGAGCTGAAGAACAGAGTGTGGCAAATGTCACTTCCTTGAAACTGAGACAAAGTTACCTAAAGCGCAGTGCAACAGATAATTTGTTGCATGAATGTTGCTTGAAACTATTAACATAATTATATACATAAGACATTAGTAGAACCACGCCTGCAACGTGAAACCAAAAACAAATATGTTATCCTAAAAATGAAAGTAGAAAATAGCAGACATTTTAGAATTTTGGAGTTGGTCCACTATGGGTCTGCGTTTCTCAAGTCAGAATAAAAAAAGCAGAAGTGGGCCTTCTCAAGACTGCCTCTAACTGTTTAGTTTTACACCTCCCAATTCTGGAAAAAATATTTTGAATCTGGTTGCTTTGATTGCTTGTTTATAAGCCGGTGGCGGTGACCACAGCGAAGAAACAACAGACGTAACCTTCACATTGTCTCTGGCCGTTTTCATTGGTGAAAGGATAATAGTTTTCCAGCATTCTATTTCATTTAGTTAATCTACTGAAAATAGAGAATAGCCTTTGTGTGTAGTAGATTCAATACTATTGAAATCCCTGTCATTAGGGAGGAAAGAATGACCCGATACTAGAAATTTCAGATCTGTTGTCTGAAATATTGAGTGCGATAGACAAGACAGACCCACAGAGAAGTTATGTACTGGTTACTGTTTTGTCCCCCACACGAGCATTAATATGTTATTAAATCGTCAGCTTTGGTATTTTCGATTTAAGGTAAGAAAACAGACGGGATCGCACTTCAATAGCACTCCTCTGAGCAGTGTGTTCCTCCCACAAATACACTCGTCCTTAACCGTGTTCACAAACATGGACTCCTAGGTTGTATATCCACAATTTTCTTTTATCAATATAAACGTTATTAGCAAGGAAAGGCAGCGCTAATGTTTGCTTATATCGTAAGTTGTAATACGCGGAACACCATTGTTCTTGGAGTTTTTAATGTCTGCTCTAATCTCACTATGCACTTCCTCTGAATCCCGGCTACACAACTCCCATTCAATCTTTAAATGGGAAGTTTCTCCCCACTGATTTACACTAACTCTCATTCTATCACAAAAAGAGCATGTGTTACTTGTTGTGTCTTTAAATAAACTGAACTTAGCATTAAATACACTTCTATAACACTATTCGTTAAGAGGATAATTTTTGTTGTTGCACAGTTTACAATGAAGGTCATACATTTTGCTCAGTGATAGGTCTTTTGGTAAATACTGACATTTATCTTTATCTACACAACTGTAATGACACGCCTCGGCCCTAAAACTTTTTAATATGTTCTATCACAAATTCATTGCTCCATCAAGTATCCTGCCTTTTGACTCTGGTTTCCTACACTTATCCAACAGAGTAACTGGATGAGTAAAACTCAATTGCTTCGCTATTATTCGTGATACTCTCCCATTTTGTATACCATATAAGTTGAGAACTGTGGCTTTGCATACTTTAAAATTACTGTCATCCTGGATGAAAAGAAAATCTCCATAACTAAATAATATGTTGTTAACACTACTTAATATAAACACGAATTAATTATGATTGTAAAGCAGTGTCTGGCATTTAAAGTAATAGTTCAGTTCAGTCAGAGAGATCCTATACCAAAATCATTATTGTTTAGAAACTGTATGGTAATGGTTATGGTACTTAACTTCTATTCGATGTAATAAATATATGAATGTTGTTTGTCACTTTCTTCTGGATTAGAATTTTCACGTCGATTTATATTCATTACATGAATCATTCCTGAAATACGTGCATTTTACTGCTCGAAATCACTAGTTGACTAGAATTTATCTTGCACATGTGCTAGGTCATTTGCTCTCCCACACCGTTCGAAATATCTTAAGCCGCATTTATAGTGTTCGTCTGTGTACGTTGTTTGCAGATACACATTTCCCATTTGAATTTACATACTCTTCATTCACGTTTCTTTTCCTTTTTATATTATTTTTCATCCATAACAGTTTTGCTAACATTTTTTCGTCCTTGTAGTTATTTCACTATTTTCTTGCATTTTGTCAGTATTGTTGAATGTTTACATCACATAGTAGGAGTCGTTTGCTTTGTTCTGATTGGCTGCTTGGATATAGCACACTACATTTCATAAGGGAATTCTAATTTCATAGAGGAAGTTTTTTTTACCCTGTTAACATTACTACATAGCATTAAATAACCTTTTATGGAGTACGTAAATCAGCCTAACATCCACAAATGGAGTCAGCTCCAAAAATATAAAAATGGTTTTGGCCCATTCTGACTTTCAGCCCTTCAGTAATTTTGTTGATTCCTTTCAGTTTAGAAGACCTTCAGACTTCCTGCCTGGCAGCTCGAAAAATTGAAGATACTACTTTTGCGATGAATCGTTAACATTTTACGGAAAAATCATATAGACCGACACACATCAAAGAAGGATTCACAGTAACAAGTTATCTCTGTGGCTTTCTATTTATCAAGAAGTTGAAATAATTCCATAGGTGCTGACTTTATTGGCGTGCAACAACTGGAGCGGCATCCGAGATAACAGTATCTCCAAAACCAATATCATAGATGCATGATCTAGATCATGGCTATATGAGGGCTATTTTTTCCAAGGTCTGATTTCCTGCGAAATAGAACCCAGAGTGAAAATATATACTGTTTAACTTGCAACATTTAGCCACACTTTCCAGCTTCTTCTTTACATAGTAACCACTTCAATTTAGACATCTGTCGTAGCGTTGCATCAACTTTCTAAGAGCCTCGTCATAGAAGGTAGCCTCCTTTGCTTTCAGCCAATTCTCTGCCCTGGTCTGTAGCTCGTTGTACGTGCCAAAACGCTGTCTTCATAGCCGGCGATTCATGTTAGGGACTCATCTCCAAGCTATATTGCTCGTAATCAAACACTTTCCATTAAAAACGCTGCAGGAGCTTCTTAGTATCAGCTGCAGCGGCAAAACATTTTCTTGAAATAGGGTAGTACATGATGACAACATTCGTCTTCGCCTCCTCTGAATGGTCATTTGCAGGCAATTTTGCCGAATATCCACTCGCTGAATAAGATATCGGCTGACACCCGCGTCCGTCCCTGACCGCCTGCACTATGAACAACTGTAGGTCCTACTTCCAAGTTCCTGCACTATTGCTGCACTTTGCTGCCACGCATAACAGTTAGATCACGTGGGCTGCAGAAACGCTTTACATGAAGATATCGAATGACGGCACGCGCTTAACACCTGGCGGAAAGCTCTATTGTTCTAGACATCTATACATGCTCAGTGTGCTCAGAAGTGAAAAGTGCGACGTGACGTAATCGACGGTCATATTAGAGACACTGCACAACACATATCCACAAAACTTCGTCAGATTATCATATTGTTGTTGTTGTGGTCTTCAGTCCTGAGACTGGTTTGATGCAGCTCTCCATGGTACCCTATCCTGTGCAAGGTTCTTCATCTTCCAGTACTTACTGCAACCTACATCCTTCTGAATCTGCTCAGATTATTCATCTCTTGGTCTCCCTCGACGATTTTTACAGTCCACGCTGCCCTCCAATGCTAAATTTCTGCTCCCTTGATGTCTCAGAACATGTCATACTAATCGGTCCCTCCTTCTGGTCAAGTTGTGCCACAAACTCTTCTCCACAATTCTATTCAATATTTCATCATTAGTTATGTGATCTACCCATCTAATTCTTCTGTAGCACCACATTTCGAAAGCTTCTATTCTCTTCTTGTCCAAACTATTCATCGTCCATGTTTCACTTCCATACATGGCTACATTCCATACAAATACTTTCAGAAACGACTTCCTGACACTTAAATCTATACTCGATGTTAACAAATTTATCTTCCTAAGAAACGCTTTCCTTGCCATTGCCAGTCTACATTTTATATCCTCTTTACTTCGACCATCATCAGTTATTTTGCTCCCCAAATAGCAAAACGCCTTCACTACTTTAAGTGTCTCATTTCCTAATCTAATTCCCTCAGCATCACCCGACTTATTCGACTACATTCCATTATCCTCGGTTTGCTTTTGTTGATGTTCATCTTATATCCTCCTTTCAAGACACTGTCCATTCTGTTCAACTACTCTTCCAAGTCCTTTGTTGTCTCCAATAGAATTACAATGTCATCGGCAAACCTCAAAGTTTTTATTTCTTCTCCATGGATTTTAATACCGACTCCGAATTTTTCTTTTGTTTCCTTTACTGCTTGCTCAATATACGGATTGAATAACATTGGGGAGAGGCTACAATCCTGTCTCACTCCCTTCCCAACCACTGCTTCCCTTTCATGCCCCTCGACTCTTATAACTGCCATCTGGTTTCTGTACAATTTGTAAATAGCCTTTCGCTCCCTGTATTTTATCCCTGCCACCTTTAGAATTTGTCAAAAGCTTTCTCTAAGTCTACAAATGCTAGAAACGTAGGTTTGCCTTTCCTTAATCTTTCTTCTAAGATAAGTCGTAAAGTCAGTATTGCCACACGTGTTCCAATATTTCTACGGAATCCAAACTGATCTTCCCCGAGGTCGGGTTCTACTAGTTTTTCCATTCGTCTGTAAAGAATTCGTGTTAGTATTTTGCAGCTGTGACTGATTAAACTGATAGTTCGGTAATTTTCACGCCTGTCAACACCTGCTTTCTTTGGGATTGCAATTATTCTATTCTTCTTGAAGACTGATGGTATTTCGCCTGTCTCATACATCTTGCTCACCAGATGGTAGAGTTTTGTCAGGACTGGCTCCCCCAAGACCGTCAGTAGTTCTAATGGAATGTTGTCTACTCCCGGGGCCTTGTTTCGACTTAGGTCTTTCAGTGCTCTGTCAAACTCTTCACGCAGTATCATATCTCCCATTTCATCTTTATCTACATCCTCTTCCATTTGCATAATATTGTCCTCAAGTACATCGCCCTTGTATAGACACTCTATATACTCCTTCCACCTTTTTGCTATCCCTTCTTTGCTTACAACTGGGTTTCCATCTGAGCTGTCGAGATTCATAAAAGTGGTTCTCTTTTCTCCAAAGGTCTCTCTAATTTTCCTGTAGGCAGTATCTATCTTACCCCTAGTGAGATAAGCCTCTACATCCTTACATTTGTCCTCTAGCCATCCCTGCTTAACCATTTTGCACTTCCTGCCCATCTCATTTTTGAGACATTTGTATTCCTTTTTGCCTGCTTCATTTACTACATTTTTCTCCTTTCATCAATTAAATTCTATTATCATGGTTTTTTTTAATTTCCCTAACGATCGGGTCTTCAAATAAGTACATCTCTCCTAAATGATGCAGGGGGAATGATGGCGTAGAGTAAAATGAGGAGACTAACAGAAAATCGGTGAACAGTGAGAGAGATAAATCTGAACTCAAATATTAGACGAGAGTAAGATACTTTTAAAGTGTGATAAAAAATACTCTGCGACAAGTAAAATAACGACGAATACATGAGTTATTTAGTATACTTTCGTAGCTAGAACAAATGGTAGAACCAATGGACAAGCGTATTTTAAAATCACATCGTTACTGTGAGTTTTCTGATCCTATCATTTGATCTCATAGATTAACCTCATAGACTTTTACGTATTATTTTCAGGAAATATTTGTGTGTAATCCTGTACACAGAAGTATGTGATACCTCCTAACATTTTGTCGGACCTCCTTTTGTCCGGCAAAGTGCAGTAACTCGACGTGTCATGGACTGAAGAAGTCGCTGGAAGTCCCCTACATCAATATTGAGCCATGCTGCCTCTGTAGCCGTCCGTAACAGTGAAAGTATTACCGGTGCTCATACTCACCTCTAAAATACGTCCCATTAATGTTCTATGGGACTCATTTCGGGAGATATGGATGGCCTAATTATTTGCTCGAACTGTCCACAATGTTCTTCAAACCATTCTCGATCGGTTGTGGACTGGTCACATGGCTAATTGTCATCCATAAAAATTCCATCGTTGTTTGGGGACGAGAAGTACATGAAAGGCTGCAAATGGTCTGCAAGTAGCCGAACATAACCATTTCCAATCAATCATCGCTTTAGTTGGTCCTGAGGACTCAGTCCATTCTACGTAAAGACAGCACACAGCACTATGCAGCCACCACCAGTTTTCACAGTGCCTTGTTGACTTGTTGACAACTCGGTTTTCCAATTGTCTATGGCCCAGCAGATGAGGTCACGAGTACAAAAGCGGCGCTGCTAGCTGTTAGCAAAGACATTCGCGCGGTCGTCTGCAACCATAGGCCACTAACGTCAAATTTCACCGCTCTGTCCTTACGGATACCTTCATTGCACGTCCCAAATTAATTTCTGTGGTCATTTCACCTACGTCTGCTTGTCTGTTAACACTGGCAGCTCTACACAAACTTCACTGTTCTCTGTCTTTAAGTGAAGATCGTCGGCCACTGTGTAGTCCATGGTTAGAGCTAATGACTGAAATTTGGTTTTCTCGGCACAGTCTTGACACTGTGAATCTCGGAATACTGAATACCCCAACAGTTTCCAAAATAGATTGTCTCATGCGTCTAGCTCCAATTACCATTCCGTTTCAGAGTCTGTTAATTCCCATCGTGTGGCCACGATCACGTTGGAAGCCTTTTCACAATAATCACATGACTAGAAATGACAGCCCTGCCTGTGCACTGCCCTTTTATACCTTGTGTGCGATATACTAGCGCTATCTTTATATGTGCATATCACTGTCCTACGACTTTTCTCACCTCATCGTACATTCTCATTATTATTGTCATCAGTCCTAAATCTGTTCTGGTGCAGCCCTAGACGCTGTTTCACCCTCTGTAGGTGATGGATGATCTTCACACAGGGGGGTGGGGAGGGAGTTGGGGGTGCGGGTGTGGGGGTGGGGAGGAGTGTTGGATGAGGCGTTGGGTTGTTCTCAGACTGTTGACTTAATAGTTGATCGTGCGTGGAAATATATTTATTAGTCTGACATTTTACTATCATGGCGATACTCTGTGGTGGCAAAACCATCCGTCATGTTCTAAAAGACAGCAAGTGTAAAGGTGCTAATACAAGCAGGTGGCGCGGAACCTGGTACAAAGCCAGCTACTCAATGGGAATGCTGACATGAAATGCATGTGGCTGTGCGTGCGCCAACTGGATACATTTTTTCAGCTCTGGGCAGGACGCACCAGAAGGCATGGAATCCTCGCATGGACCCAGCTGTGGAATATAGCTCGCAGCAGAAGTACCCGCCTTTGCAAGAGAGCTGCTGCACCACCCTGGTTTCGGGCAGCTGCCCTCCACCATAGGAGGCTGGTTGCGATTGCGACTGGAAGTGGGAACGGAGGGGGCCGACCGGCTGGAAGGAGCCCGTCCACAGCATCAGACTCATGATAAGTAGTGGGCCAGCTGACAATAGAGGCCAGGTAGCTTATACAATAATGTCGACTCGTAGAACAGCGTAGACCTCCCTTCTCACCGTGCAGCTGTCACACTACATACTTCTGTCAAAAATGAAGGGTATTTATACTGGCTTGGCATGTACTTATTTGCCAAGGTGTCCACTCCACCACATAGCCCCAACAGTGCCTACCGCGCAGGAGTGAAGTAATCGGTCTACCTTACTGCTGTATTTCTGCTGTGCCGCTGTTATTACGACGTTGGTCCCTCACCTGGCTCACGATGTGGTAATTGTCCGGTGCTATACACGTAGTTCTTGTTGTATCATCACGCAGCCCCTAACGAGACTATGTTTCGCCGGCTCTGACCTGGCGCGTTCCCTTGGCCTGTTGCAAAAGCCGTGGCAGCGTCACTATTTTATTCAGCAGCGCCAAAAAATGGTAGTGGCGTTTCACAGCTCCCCTTTCCGGTAGATCCGACCTCTTGAACTTTGTTCATGGTAATTCTGCAAAGACTCAACGTATATCCTACGAACTGGTAACTGTGTGCAACACATTCTTATTAAACATGGGAAGCTGTAAGTTCGGGCAACTTACTTCGTTTTTCACTCATAAACAATACTCTAATGACCCCTTACTCTTTCTCTCAGAGTAACCTTTTTTTAGCAAATCATATTTTCGCAGCAAATGGTTCTATTCAGTCCATTTCTTATGCTCGGCACTTAGTTTCGTCTATACAATGGCGTCTTTACTCGCTGTTTTCTAACACCATTCATAACTTTGTCTCTACGACAAGTGCTCCTTGGATGTTTTTCGAGAACCACATAGAGTACTACCACAAACAACACGTGGACAGGAAATTCAACTTATGTCTCTCACCTTAATGCTAATGAGGAAATGACTTCCTTGTCGGCCGGTGGTAGTGGCCAAGCGGTTCTAGGCGCTACAGTCTGGAACCGCGCGACCGCTACGGTCGCAGGTTCGAATCCTGCCTCGGACAAGGATGTTTGTGGTGTCCTTAGGTTAGTTACGTTTAAGGAGTTCTACGTTCTAGGGGACTGATGACCTCAGAAGTTAAGTCCCATAGTGCTCAGAGTCCTTTGAACCATTTTCGAACTTCCTTGTCAATGTTAAATTCACTTGCTGCTTGCGGCACTGCATCAGCCAAGTTGAATCTTAGCGAATTTGCCTGTAGTTTAATTGGTTTGTGCTTCAGGACACACGAATCATCCGGCTGTTTATCAATGGCGACTGTTTCCTTAGTTAGAACAGTGTTCGCCCTCCCTCTTACCTCTAGCATCATCGTTTTCTTTTTTAACCTCAGGCACAATCTTGTAAAAGGATTTAGCCTTTTTGATCCCACAAGAAGTGTTACAAGCATTTTTCCTCTTACCACTTCATTACTCACATCTGCAACACACTCAAACTTATCGATAGCTTCTCGTGCATCCTCTACAGTATTTACAACAAAATTATTGTCTGCAGTTCCACTCTGTATGACACGAAAATCTTCGGCACATCATGCACCTAACCCTTTGAGTCTCAACAACATGAAAGAAAATATTTTAAAATTGTTCACAAAATTTACCTTTTTGTCTTCTTAAGCAATGATTACAACAATTAAATATCAAAAAATAACTACAGATTGTTTTATGGAGGTGGCTTCACTTCTTAACCACGAGTTACTAACCCTCTACCATTTCCTGTGGAAACAAGCTCAGGAACACTTCCACGGGAAATATTACAGCTTACGTCAACATTTGGTCAGATCCCTTGAGAAAAGTCACGCACAGCTGCTAATTTGTACGATGTAAACCATCATTTTTGTAAGTTTATCATGACATCTTCACTGACGTTTTCAACATCGTCACCAACCTGCATTTTCAGTGAGTAGTTCAGGAGCTGGTAAAGGAGTAGAAGTTTCTGATGTACCTGCCTGATGGAGAAATTCACAGGAGCATCCTCGGGGTAACTTTATGTGTTAGATGCCTCTGAATCCAAGTCATTCGGAATTTCTTCTTCTAAAAGAAGGTCGTTTATATCACGAATGACATCTCGAAACGCCCACGAACCAATAATATCTAAAATAAATTATATTCCTAAATAACACAAGAAATCAATCCTAAAATTTAATAAATTTTCTCCACTTATAAAATCAATTATAAAAGTACGTACAGCCCCAGTGGTATTCTGTCAAACCATCTCATAAAAGCTGTAATAAAAACTCAAATTTATGTTACAGTAACTTTCGATATCCTTACTTTCACTGTCAATGACTTCAGTATGATCACTACGCAAAAACGTCACGTAAAGTATATTACGTAACGAAAATTTGCAGACACAGATCTCCTAGGACGTCAAGCAAATTATGTACCAAAAATTTGCAGACGCAAGTCTCCTAGATTTACGTAGCAAACACTCCGCGTCGACTGTTGAGCTGACCGCTGTGGGCGAGCGGTTCTATGCGCTTCAGTCCGGAACCGCTATGCTGCTACGGGCTCAGGATCGAATCCTGCCTCGGGCACGGATTTGTGTGATGTTCTTAGGTTAGTTAGTTTTAAGTAGTTCTAAGTCTAGGGGACTGATGACCTTAGATGTTAAGTCCCATAGTGCTTAGAGCTATCTGAACCTTTTTTTTTTCGACTGTTGTTTCGAACGCTGTAAGCGACTGCTGCATTGTTCTACATTCGTACAAGTAACTCAGCGAACCGCATAGGATCTCTATCTTCCAATAGCGTCGGTGTTTCAAGCAAAAATAACTAGTTATTCACAAACAAATTATTAAATTAGTGGCTTTAGACAGAAACCAAACGACTCTCGTCCATTTGGGTAGATACTACTGCACTTAAATCAAATCCCGTGTGGTGTTACTCACATACTTATTCACTTCATATAGGACTACAGATGATCGAGACTTCGCATTATAACAAGATCTTGGAGTATATAATTCTACAGTGCTCACCTTAACTCCTTCATCACAACTACGTTCTGCATCTGCACAAGTATTATCATTTTCACTTCTCGCAAAACCTCTCCAAAAACCGTGTATTTCTTATCGCTGGAGAAACATATCGACTTTCGTTTTTAGCCAACCAGTAGTCTAATTCATTCTGCCTGTTCTCCACACGATCTGGATTAGCCCTACTGCACAAAGCTATGTTCTTTCCCCCAACCTTCATTTTTGTCGCTATATCTGCCTGATTTGCCTCCATAGCTGTTATTTCCTTAGACATTCTTCGCGACTTATCTAACAGGGACCCTAATATCTGCAACGGTTCTCCCACGGTAGCCCCTGTGGTATCGACAACAACGTGGTGGTGGTGGTGGTTAATGTTTAACGTCCCGTGACAACAACGTGATAAACCCTCTTTCTATCACACAGCGACAATAATAATAGTAAGTACATCCTCTGTTCAATAAACACAACAAAGATCAACACCAGCATAACGAGAATGATACGATAACAAGAACAATTAAATGTAACTCTATCGCAATACTTCTCAACAAAATTCAGCTTCACCTGCTGATGCGCTATACATGAGTAACAACTTATACACTTCTAGGGAATGAGCCACAACCCATGCTCGTAAGACACACTGCCCGTAGGAGAGAACTAACATTCATATTTACATCCCTTCATAACATTGAGATTACTTGCCACATTTCAAATAAAAAAATTAACGTTGGCAAAGTTCAATCCACTGTCCATGATAAGTGCACTCCAAACATACACAAAAATTCTCTTCAGTGGCGAAATTGCGTTTATCGATGCTACAGTTGCTGCTGCGATGTGATGCTGCGTCCAGATGCAGACGCCCTAGGGAATGTTGATTCTGCTGCTCACACTTCTGTCACCAAACTGCAGACGCCCGGGGTGCATAACTTCTATAGATGCTAGATTGATATGAGACAGTGGGTTGTTCTCGTGATGTTGACAGGTGATTTTTCGTGTAAACATCATTGTTAATCAAACATTTATTAATGAAAAAATCATTATAGTCGTGGCGACAAACTTTAATTGCAACGTCCCATAGGAAGTGTGCTGAAGACAACGAGTGTGAAACAAGCAAGTGGCCCGCAGCCCACACCGTTGTCAGCCACTCAGCGTGAATGCTGATATGAGGTGTGTGTGGCAGTGTGAACTCTCTGCATGCATCTTTGTAGCTCAGGGCAGATTGCACTGCAAGGCTCGGAATCCCGACATGGACTCTGTAGCGAAGGACAGCTCTCAGCAGTACCAGCCATCCTTGCAAGCGGATGGAGACTGCGATAATATGCCCACACAAGCGAGAGTGGGTGGGCGTCTGCACCTCCCTGATCTCGAGAATTTACCCTCAGGGGTAGGAGGCTGGCACAAATTCGAAGTAGGCCCTAGGCCCAGAGGTGATCCACCGGCTGGAAACTGCCAAGTCCACAGCAATCTACTTTTATCCAGCAGTAGGCCTGCGGTTAGTGGAGTTCAGGTCACAAGGTGGTAGCCTGTAGAACTACACTCCTGGAAATTGAAATAAGAGCACCGTGAATTCTTTGTCCCAGGAAGGGGAAACTTTATTGACACATTCCTGGGGTCAGATACATCACATGATCACACTGACAGAACCACAGGTACATAGACACAGGCAACAGAGCATGCACAATGTCGGCACTAGTACAGTGTATATCCACCTTTCGCAGCAATGCAGGCTGCAATTCTTCCATGGAGACGATCGTAGAGATGCTGGACGCAGTCCTGTGGAACGGCTTGCCATGCCATTTCCACCTGGCGCCTCAGTTGGACCAGCGTTCGTGCTGGACGTGCAGACCGCGTGAGACGACGTTTCATCCAGTCCCAAACATGCTCAATGGGGGACAGATCCGGAGATCTTGCTGGCCAGGGTAGTTGACTTACACCTTCTAGAGCACGTTGGGTGGCACGGGATACATGCGGACGTGCATTGTCCTGTTGGAACAGCAAGTTCCTTGCCGGTCTAGGAATGGAAGAACGATGGGTTCGATGACGGTTTGGATGTACCGTGCACTATTCAGTGTCCCCTCGACGATCACCAGAGGTGTACGGCCAGTGTAGGAGATCGCTCCCCACACCATGATGCCGGGTGTTGGCCCTGTGTGCCTCGGTCGTATGCAGTCCTGATTGTGGCGCTCACCTGCACGGCGCCAAATACGCATACGACCATCATTGGCACCAAGGCAGAAGCGACTCTCATCGCTGAAGACCACACGTCTCCATTCGTCCCTCCATTCACGCCTGTCGCGACACCACTGGAGGCGGGCTGCACGATGTTGGGGCGTGAGCGGAAGACGGCCTAACGGTGTGCGGGACCGTAGCCCAGCTTTATGGAGACGGTTGCGAATGGTCCTCGCCGATACCCCAGGAGCAACAGTGTCCCTAATTTGCTGAGAAGTGGCGGTGCAGTCCCCTACGGCACTGCGTAGGATCCTACGGTCTTGGCGTGCATCCGTGCGTCGCTGCGGTCCGGTCCCAGGTCGACGGGCACGTGCACCTTCCGCCGACCACTGGCGACAACATCGATGTACTGTGGAGACCTCACGCCCCACGTGTTGAGCAATTCGGCGGTACGTCCACCCGGCCTCCCGCATGCTCACTATACGCCCTCGCTCAAAGTCCGTCAACTGCACATACGGTTCACGTTCACACTGTCGTGGCATGCTACCAGTGTTAAAGACTGCGATGGAGCTCCGTATGCCACGGCAAACTGGTTGACACTGACGGCGGCGGTGCACAAATGCTGCGCAGCTAGCGCCATTCGACGGCCAACACCGCGGTTCTTGGTGTGTCCGCTGTGCCGTGCGTGTGATCATTGCTTGTTCAGCCCTCTCGCAGTGTCGGGAGCAGGTATGGTGGGTCTGACACACCGGTGTCAATGTGTTCTTTTTTCCATTTCCAGGAGTGTAGTATGACTTGACTATAAGATCGGATCGCTGGATAGGACAGATGCTAAGACATCAAGGAATAGTTGAATGGTAATGGCATGAAGTTTTGGGTGGGTGGGGGGGGGGGATATTGTGGTGAGTGACCAAGACTTGTAAGTTGGCATAGCTGTGCTGAAGAGACATATGGATGTGTAGCACCACTACTCTTCTTAGAGGCTACTGAATAAAATAAGGACACTGCCATGGTTTTTGCATCGTGGGCCAGTTGAGGGTCATTTGACGGACTTTGAGCGAGGGCGTATAGTAGGCATGCGGGAGGCCGGGTGGACGTACCGCCGAATTGCTCAACACGTGGGGCGTGAGGTCTCCACAGTACATCGATGTTGTCGCAAGTGGTCGGCGGAAGGTGCACGTGCCCGTCGACCTGGGACCGGACCGCAGCGACGCACGGATGCACGCCAAGACCGTAGGATCCTACGCAGTCCCGTAGGGGACCGCACCGCCACTTCCCAGCAAATTAGGGACACTGTTGCTCCTGGGGTATCGGCGAGGACCATTCGCAACCGTCTCCATGAAGCTGGGCTACGGTCCCGCACACCGTTAGGCCTTCTTCCCCTCACGCCTCAACATCGTGCAGCCCGCCTCCAGTGGTGTCGCGACAGGCGTGAATGGAGGGACGAATGGAGACGTGTCGTCTTCAGCGATGAGAGTCGCTTCTGCCTTGGTGCCAATGATGGTCGTATGCGTGTTAGGCGCCGTGCAGGTGAGCGCCACAATCAGGACTGCATACGACCGAGGCACACAGGGCCAACACCCGGCATCATGGTGTGGGGAGCGATCTCCTAACTGGCCGTACACCTCTGGTGATCGTCGAGGGGACACTGAATAGTGCACGGTACATCCAAACCGTCATCGAACCCATCGTTCTACCATTCGTAGACCGGCAAGGGAACTTGCTGTTCCAAGAAGACAATGCACGTCCGCATGTATCCCGTGCCACCCAACGTGCTCTAGAAGGTGTAAGTCAACTACCCTGGCCAGCAAGATCTCCGGATCTGTCCCCCATTGAGCATGTTTGGGACTGGATGAAGCGTCGTCTCACGCGGTCTGCACGTCCAGCACGAACGTTGGTCCAACTGAGGCGCCAGGTGGAAATGGCATGGCAAGCCGTTCCACAGGACTACATCCAGCATCTCTACGATCGTCTCCATGGGAGAATAGCAGCCTGCATTGCTGCGAAAGGTGGATATACACTGTACTAGTGCCGACATTGTGCATGCTCTGTTGCCTGTGTCTATGTGCCTGTGGTTCTGTCAGTGTGATCGTGTGATGTATCTGACCCCAGGAATGTGTCAATAAGGTTTCCCCTTCCTGGGACAATGAATTCACGGTGCTCTTATTTCAATTTCCAGGAGTGTATAAATTTATTCTCTCTCCGGTTAGATCCAGACACACCTCATTAGTTATCCTAGCTGGTCTTAATCTTCAGTATGCTTCTGTAGCAGCACATTTAGAAAGTCTATACTTTCCTGTCATACACACTGCTAATCGTCAAGGTTACGTATCCACACAAGAATATTCTCTGGACAATCTGTTTCAGAAGCGTTTTTCTAAAACTAAATTTACACCAACGAAATAAAATCCCCACACCACCAAGAAGCTGTGCAAGATCAATGAAAGTTAATAGGCGTGTTTCTACATCTTAAAGATGGCGTCTATTCAAATTTCGAGGCACTCGCATAAGAACGGGATTAGGCGCTGCAGTCATGGACTGTGCGGCTGCTCGCGGTGGAGGTTCGAGTCCTCCTTCGGGCATGGGTGGGTGTGTTTGTCCTTAGGATAACTTAGGTTAAGTAGCGTGTAAGCTTAGGGACTGATGACCTTAGCAGTTAAGTCCCATAAGATTTCACACACATCTGAACAAGAGCGGCATTAGCATCGTCACCGCGAGGATGCAGAACAGGTTTGCTTTAAATATGTGCTGTAACGGTCATGAGCGTTAGTTAAGTTTCAGATTGGACGTCGTGAGCTGATATTAATCAAGAATGTCTTTAAGACGACGAAGACACTAGTATCTATAACGTACTGAGCTTCAACGAAGTCTTGTGAATGACCTACGATAAGCTTGATGTTCCTTCCGCGATACTGCAGAAAGCTACGGCAGGAATGTAGTCACTGTGTGTGATTACTAGCAGTGGTGCTCTCTGGAAAGTAGTCACAAGAAGACCGGACTCCCGACGGCCACGTGGTACTATCGAGAGGGAAGTCATGTTCGGCATACGGCTGTGACACGTCGTACTGCGTCTTCAGGAGCAATTCGAACAGAAATTTGCACCTCACTGACACAAAAAGCTGCCAGAAGTCGGTTTCTTCTATGAGGGCTCCGAGCCAGACGTCTTGTAGCGTGCATTCCTCTGACCTGTGACCATTGCCGTTTGGGACGAAAAGCGAGAGCTGATTGGAGGGCCGAGTGAAGGTCTGTTGTGTTTTCTGATGAAAGGCAGTTCCTCCTTGGTGTCAGGGATGAACTTGTGACGGTTAGAAGGAGGTCAGGTGAGCTCCAGAAACCAACTTGTCTGCAGTCTAGACACACTGGACATAAACGTGAAATTATAGTCTGGGGTGCGATTTCGTACAACAACAGGAGCGCTCTTGTGGTTATCCCATGCACTCTGACTGCCAATTTCTACGTTAGTCTGGTGATTTGATCTGTTTTGCTGCCGTTCATGAACAGTATTCCATATGGTAGTTTCCAACAGGATAAAGCTCGCCCACATACAGCTGTTGTAACCCAATATGCTCTACAGATTACCGACATGTTGCCCTGGCTGCTCGATCATCAGATCTGTCTCAACACGCATGAGACATCATCAGACGACAACTCCAGCGCCATCCACAAACAGTAATAACCGTCCCTTTATTGACCAACCAAGTCCAATTCCACCCCACAAAATGACATCCGGCACCTGTATGACACAATTCATACATGTTTTCATGCTTTCGTTCAACATTCTATCGGTTGCAGCGGTTATTAGTGTGCCAGCATTACACATTTTCAGTGGCTTTCATCGCAGTTACATTAACCTGTGAACTTGCAACGATAGTCACTTAAATATATCCCCTAGACAAATGTAATCTCGAAATTTCATAACTTTACATTACTTATTTCTTGGTGTTGGGATCTTTCCTGTCAGTACATTTTCGATTCTAACAAATTTCCTTTCTTTAAAAACGTTTTGTTACTATGTCCAGTCTTCATTTTACATCCTCTTCACTTCAGTGTCCCTAACATACTTTTCCGGCCAAATATCAAAACTGTTCTACTTCTTTTAAGGTCACATTTCCTAACATAGAACCTTCAGCGTCTCCTCACTTAATTCGACTACATTCCGTTGCCCTGAATTTGATTTTAATTTTTACCATCTAACCCCTTTTCAAGACAACATCCATTTCGTTCAACTGCTATTTCTACCTCTTTACTCCGTAGAACAAATTTTTAAATTTCTCCTTCGTTTACTTTGATGCATCCGCAATGGACAGATTGAATGACATCGGTGTCTCACTCGTTTTCAACTGCTATAACGTTTTCGTATCCAACGATTCTTATAGCCGAAATCTGTTTTCTGTACAGATTGTGGATAAACATTCACTTCTTGTATTTTATCCCTGCAATTATAATTTCAAGTAGTTTATTCCACTCTGCATTATTATAATCATTTCCATAAATGTACGAATGTGTGTTTGCCTGTTTTCGATCTACTTTATAACATCAGTAGAATGGAAAGTATTCTCTAGTGTGTCCCGTATTTCTCAGGAACTAAGGCTGATCTTCGCCCAGAGTTGGCTTCTACTAGTCTTCCCACTCTTCTGTAAGCTGAGATTTACGTATGCATATAGGACAATTTCCATGAAACACCTTTACATAATATTAGAAACACATTCTGCCCTCAAGAGGTATGATCACTTTACTGTAGGACCTGGAACTTACCCCAAGTATCTTAACAAAATCGGACACTGATTTAACGGGGACTGAATCTACGCAGCAATCATACGCTGGAATATGTTTGGCGCTATATTCACGTCAGAAAGATCACTTAAATATAAAGAGCTGTAAAAAGGAATGACTTCTCAATGTTGCGTAGTTTAACCGAAGAAGAAGATAAGTTTTTAAGGAACTGTCGAAACTGCTAGGTTTTGTATCGTTAGCTTGGTCAAGATCTTCTGTATTGTAGAAACGTTATGATATGCTGAAGATTGCAAACCCGCTGGTATCTGTTTTGAAGTACAATCAAATTCTTAAGTTTAAACTCGTTATGCAAAATTCAATAATAAGTATAGCTATCATTAACACATGTCATCTTGTGTAAGCAAAGACGTAAGAAAACTAAAAGGATAGAAATCTGGGTTAAATGTTCTGAAGGTAGAATATTTATCAAGCTGTGCTGCTAATAACATGTATGATAAACAGCAAAAGTTAATTGCATGTTCTAGATTTTAGGCAGCAGTCCTTAATGTATACTTGCTACGAACAAAAACAGTATGAGTTCCATAAGTTCAAACTGAGTTGAACTTTCAACGAAGACGTGCTTCAACATAGAGGCAAGGATGCCGATGAATCTGCACGCTCTCTTACAGCCATCCAGAGAGGATCTGAGTACGTAACGTATTAGCCACACTTAGTTATGAATGTTCCTACTCTATCCAGTCGTTCCAAACACAAACTCGTTATTTGTTGCGGTATGACTGGTACAAGACGAAATGGCTCGCTAAACAAACCGGTTTCTCGGGAAACCGACATTCTACCCAGTTTGAAGTCACTCATATCACAATACTGCACTTCATTGACTTCAACGAGGCTATATGACTCTTTCTCGTTTCTACTTTGTTTGACAACTTTTCAGTAATTAAGCTTGGCGTCGCACAGACTTTTCTGTCATGCTTTTTTGGGTTTCATATATAACCCCTCTCTGAAATTTACTCGCTGGCTGTTGGTACACTTTCTTGCATATTCCACAAGTTTGGATTGAGTTTGGTCACTATTTCTGAGACCTGCTACTTTCAGTTCAGCTATTAACAGTTCTAGGGCAATTCTGCTTGTGGTACATCTACATTAATAGACGCTCCAGTACGATATTCCTACGTTGGCGTTATTATTCTTTGAATGCACTGCTCATTCCTATTGTTTCACTCTTATAATTTACTTAAAGACCTACAATTAAATTTAATCTACGAATTTCATCTATTTCAGCAACTGTCTCCCTTTTGTTTTCTACTATGTCATCTACTGCCCTAATTTTACAAATGTGATGTCAATCAATTATCAGTTTCTTCTTTGCTTCCTCGTACTGGAATAGTTTCCAATTTTGTCTCACATAAAACTGCATTGTAATTCCCCCTTATTCTCTCACAGTTATTACCGAACAGCTCCATCTGGCTCAGCACACATTATGACGTTATTATTGTCATTTACTTGTAACTTGTACCTTCTCTGTATTAACTGATCTGTTTCTTTGAGACTTTCGCCTCCCTTTTTCGCACCAATAATACATTATGCTACTTATATAAGAACCTTTGTTATATGGCTCCCCCTTCTGTGTGTGTCAGAATAATCTTTATTTTCTTTAAGGTCCTGGTCTTGTTGCTTGATTGAATCTTTAAACCTTCCCAATTTACAGTTGTGGATTCTTAAATGATAATTTTGTTTGTCTTCAGCTTCACATTTATTTTTACTGTTCATCTTACTATTCTTTGATTATTTCTAACTATAGAACGGTTTGGGACCATAAAATACTTCGTTGTATGATAAAATGTTGTCCGTTTCTCATATAGCTGCACTTCATCTTTAAGAACCCAACTTTCTATCAGTATTCCTTTATATTAACAGCAAAAATATTGTTCTTCTCAGCAAATCTAGTGATTTATTAGTTCCGTCTCTTCTGATATCATAGTCAAACGTATCCCACTGACGAATTGTCCCTTAGTTTTAGTCGTATTTTCACTTTAAAATTCTCCAGTGTCAGCTTGTCGTGGGAACTCCATCATTTGTCATCTTCTGTACTTCCGCATGAGACTTTACACCCGGAGGAGAGACTTTAATTATTTCCATAAGACATTTTTAAATAAATCTTACTGTCGTATCTAAGGTACCCTCTTTTTATTCACTTTTTGAAATAAAGAGTGAACCTAAGCTTACTTTTTGCAATTTTCGCCTATAACAAACAAGTTTATGATTTAAATTTTATTTATTGTTTTCGGATTTTTGTCAGACGTCTAATAACATTACTATTTCTAATTTGAAGTACAGGTGTGTGTGCTCTCATTCTATGACATATCGAGTAGCTTGGGTCTGTTGGTGTCAGTCTTGTTCTACAGCATGATTCAAATGGTTCAAATGGCTCTGAGCGCTATGGGACTTAATATCTGAGGTCACCAGTCCCCTAGACTTAGAACTACTTAAACTTAACTAACCTAAGGACATCACACACATCCATGCCCGAGGCAGGATTCGAAACTGCGACCGCAGCAGCAGCGCGATTCCGGGGTGAAGCGTTCCACAAACTTTCATTTACACGGTATAAATTACACCAATACATTATCATTCTAACGCGTACTCCTCTATTTGCTCAAACTGTTCATGTTTCTCTTTCACAGATATGAAATATGCTAAATTGCAATTTAAGGAAGTCTACATTATATTAACGGAATTTCATATGAAAAGTTTCTTTGATAAGTATGAGTCTATGACAAGAGATCATTTAATCCAATCGATTATCATGGCTTAACAAAGCTCAGATCATAATGATACCGTCAGTCAAAATGTGTGGAATGCGCTGTCACTTGGAGTAAACTGAAATTATCAATAAATTCGCGGAATAATGAAAACATGAATAAAAGTCAGTTATTACTTTAGAGTAACTTTCCCCGTAAAAATAAATGAAGCCAAATGCCAGAGAGACGGAGCGACGTTCAGAGAGACATAATACCGCACTGTTTCCAAGTAATACCTCAAGCTACAGTAATTTTGCACCTTCCACCCTCAATGTACGTTGATGCTGTAACACAGAAACATGGCGCAATCTACTGTTTAATAAGAAAGGGCCAACTCATAACCAGTTTAAGCGCTTCCAGGCGGGACGACACCATAATGAAAAACAGTAAACTCACATTTAGGGCCAAGTGTACTGTCAGAGGAGCACTGGATCGTTTCTCACCTGTTTCCTTCCAGTGAAGATGCGAAACATCAAAGTATCAGCCGCTTTCATCAAACAAGAATGCGTTGAAGAGCTTGCAAATTCAATTGTAGACAGCATTACATAGTTGTTCATGCACTGATAATTAGCTCTGGAAAAATAACAATCAATCCACATAAAAATCGATAAAAGTGATAAACACTACCCAGTTTTTGAAATTACTTTGTTTTGATAATCAGTTTCCAAGACATGGCAGATTTCTAGCATGGATTCTTGTCTTTCAAAGGCACGTACAAATTTACTTAAAATCCGTATCCAGAAGATGTCTCGGCATTCTAAAGTTTTCGGCAAGTCCTTGTAATACTAATAAAAATGTTATGCAGTACAGAACAGTATTGCACCTTGGAACTCTTCCGTATTTAGAGAGCTCTGCAACAGAGGTTTATTATATGTTCTTGTTCCAATTTTTAAATGATATATTTACTTTTTGTGACCTACAGAATTAAAAAAGTTACTCAGAAAAAGAAAGGGTTTTCCAGATACGTAAAACTGTTTCAAAATATGTCGTTCTCATCTACCGAGGAACAAATACATTACACTGCGTTACATTAATACTTGTTCCGTACATCATGAATACGACATTTCATTGTGGTTGTTGCTTCTGTTGCGTCTAGAGGACGCTCAACATAGCGGTCATCAGCGCTCGTATGCTGACTGTGTAAGGCGAATGGTGCTACAACACATAAAATGAAGATAGCCTAAATACAACATAACACCACATACGCTCCCTTGTACTCTTTTTACATGCACACACATGACTACACTGACCGGTACAATGGAGAAGCAAGTCAAGGCAGACCATTACAAACAATAATATCTAATCTGGACAGTCACTAAAAGGCGAGTCCAGAAAATAACTGGATGAGCCAGTCGCCCTTCAATATACTAAAAGCTTCGATGCAAGAGCTTAGGTAGAAGGGAAGACAAAACCCAAAATCGTAAAACACGTGTCACATTCAGCTAATTATCATCTAAAATTGAGGTCAAGTCCGTCGGTCAACCAGCTGGAACCCTCTCGTCGTTATATAGAATACAGTCGGTTAAAATGTGGCCAACCATGATCATCACACCACATGCATCACGTCTGAGAAGGAAGCCATGGGTCAGGGAGCTGTGTCCTATTCGAAGTCGCGTTAAACAGACTTCACAACTTCTAACTGGCCGGGAGGAGGTGCTTCGTAGGGTCACAGTCTCTTTTATTCATCGCAACTTATTTTCCGTCACGCCCAGCCACTTTTCCTCACAAAGACGCATGACAGACGTTCGCAGCAGTGACAGCGCAGCGCGCAGAGGGATAGGGCAGTCTGTTACGTTGGGAAGGGTACATGCCTCCTTGGCCGTGGTATCGGCAAACTCATTCCCACGGATACCCACGTGTCCTGGTACCCAGTACAATGAAACTCCATTTCCTTTCCCTTACAAGTGCAGGATGGCGTCGCGGATGTTCTGGACAGTTCTATCTGCTGGGTACATTGACTGGATGTCCGCGGCTCGTGGTCTTGCGGTAGCGTTCTGGCTTCCCGCGTACGGGGTCCCAGGTTCGATTCCAGGCGGGGTCGGGGATTTTCTCTGCCTCGAAATGACTTTGTGTTGTGTGTCTTTCATCCTCATTCACTCGCTAGTCGCCATAGTGGCGTTAAAGAACTTGTGAAGCGGCGGCCGAACCGCCTTGCGAAGGGCATCCTGGCCACCAATGCCATACGCTCATTATTATTGACTGGATCGTCTGCAGCGCAGTAAGCGAGCCAGAGCATATGAGGAATTTGGATCTACGTTCACATTTCATCGGACCCACAGCTTTAAAAATCGCATAGACTTCGGCTTTAAAGATAGCAAACGGAGGAGAAAAGACGTAACAGCATCCCCCTCTTTGATCCCATCTATGTGTACCACGTTAGAGTTCAAATGACTCTGAGCACTATGGAACTTAACATCTCAGGTCATCAGTCCCCTAGAACTTAGAACTACTTAAACCCAACTAACCTAAGGACATCACACACATCCCTGCCCGAGGCACGATTCGAACCTGGAACCACAGCGGTCGCGCGGTTCCAGACTGAAGCGCCTAGAACCGCTCGGTCACAACTGCCGGTCCACGTTGTATTCCTGATACTCATTCAAAATGATAATAAATTTATTCTCAAAATCGTGGCCTGGAGTGAACACTTTGTTGCACTCTGTCAAATCTAAATTGATATTAGGTTTCAGTAACAACCAGAACGGAGCTTTGCACCAACCATCCCTGTGTATGTTTGGCGGAGACACTTCCAGATCCAATAAAAGCTGTTTTGCTCGTATTCCGAACGGCTTCATTCCTCATGGACGAGTGCGACAGGGAGAGTCGTTCTAACAATTCACAGATATTAATAACTGCAGTGGAAGCCAGCGAAGTCGGAAACGACAGGAGCACTTTAAGGGCTCTTGTTTTGAGCACCTTGAAATGTGGGAGCCAAGTAAGTTCGCCATCAAATAAGAAACATCAAAACCACACTGTCTCCTTAATATGTAAAACAGTATCATGCAGCCTTAGTTCTGGAGCTGGAAGAAGAGAAAGATCACGGTTAAAATGAATTCATGCTGTTTTCTCTGTGGAGAAATTAAAACCTGCCCAAACAGACCATTCTTCCAGTCGCTTAAGCGTCAACCTTAACTGACGAGAGGAAAATATGGATCTAGAAGTGCAACACAAAATAGAAAAATCATTCACAAGCAATGAGCACTGAACAGGACTCCCCACTGCAGACGATATGCCACTGTTCGCAACTCCGAACAAAGTCACACTTAAAACGCTCCCCTGTAGGATACCATGAACCCGAGGAGCATCAGCCAGAAAGATTATTCCTTATTCTGCACAGAAAATAGCGTGCAGCAATAAATAACAGCAGAAAAATGGGGAGGCGAAGGACGAAAGCTCCATTCATGTATATTGTGTCTCCACGTAGTTTCTTATGCCTTTTCAATGTCAAAAAAGATGGATATTAAATTCTGTTTTCGTAGGAATGCCTCCTATGTATCCGCCTCCAGTAGGATGAAGTTATCAAGAGGGGAACGATATTTTCTAAACCCACACTGGAAATGACTGTGGGGTTTTCGAGATTCCAGAGTCCAGAAGAGGCGGGAGTTGATCATCCGTTCTAGCGTCTTTCCTATACAGCTGGCAAAAGCGAGGCTCCGTTAGCTGTCTGGGAGTGTGCGGTCTTTCCCTGGTTTAAGAATAAGGACCATTATGGATTCCCTCCAAGTGACAGGAGGTTCCCCGTCTCTCCATGCCTTATTAGAGAAATCAACTAAGATTTTATTAGATTCAGGGTTAAGGTTCCGTAGCATACGATAATGTATAATGTCTGACCCGGGAGCGGTCTCGCGAGCTGCAGCTAATACTGTGTCCAGTTCCCACACGGAGAAAGGGAGGTTATAGGCCTCGTCATTGTTGGAGACGAAATCAAGACGTCTCCTCACCCGAAATTGGCGATAGGCGTGCAGATCTGGAACTGGACTCGTGGACAATGTTGCACTGTAAAAGTACCGCGCCATGGTATTACCGATATCTGTGGGCGTTACTTTCAGAAATCCATTGTCGTTTATGGCAACTAATGGACATGACATCCTTTTCTCAGATATCTTCCTTACGGATTCCCACGCTACAGTGGAGGAAGTTCACCGATTAATGGACTTCAGAAACTCGTGCCATGAATGCTTCTTGCTCCCCTTCGGGCTTTTGCTCTCTCTTACAGATAGACTCGAAAGTTCTCTGCTGTTGGACGATGTTGAACCTGCGCACCGCTGTTCACCTCTCCCGTATAGCTCAACGACACAGATCATTCCACCAAGCAACAGGATGCCTTCTGTTACGGCTTGACGATTTAGGCATAGATGCATCAGCGTCGGCATGGATGACATCGGTAACGTGACCCACGCAGCCGTGGACGCTGTCCCTGTGCTCAAGCACAGCCAGCTGGCTATAAAGCGTCCAGTTCGCCTTGGAAACCTGTCAATTGGGTGGTTGTCCTTTCAGGCTCCACCCGCTGTAAAATGTGGACAGTAATAGGGAAACTGTCACTAGAGTGGAGGTCTCAGCAGCTCCGATTCGACAGAGTCTGCGATAGCAGGAGAGAAAACTGTCAAATCAATTGCGGAGAATGTCCCTGCTGCTGTGCAAAAATGTGTCATGGAGCTCGTATTGAGGAGACAAGTGGAGTGAGATCGTAATACACTTTCAACCACTCGTCCCCTCGGGCAGGTGGAGAGACTACCCCATAGAATATTATGGGCATTAAAATCCCCTAAGAGGACAAACGGTGATGGAGGCTGGGCGATCAGCTTGGAAAGTCCGCCCCCCCTTCCACCCCCTCCATCCAGTGGTGCCTGTGACGAAATATAGAGGGAACAGAAGGTTACCTGAAAGAACACAGAATGCACAGTGACAGCAACGGCCTCTAGTGTGGTGATTATGGTTACAGGGAGGAGTAAAGTGTGTCATAGACGAACACTGCCACTCCTCCCTGACCTCTGTTGCCATGAAGGTCATCTTTTCCATATAGACAATAACCTCTGTTGCCATGAAGGTCATCTTTTCGATATAGACAATAACCCCCAGACACAGGGGTACCGGATTACTTGAAATGTGATTCCTGAAGACACACACACACACACACTGGTCTGATCTGTATGAGAAACCTTAGTTCATCCCCTCGAACTATGAAGCCGTTTAAATTCCACTGCAGGATGTCCATTAGCTATTGAAAAAATGGTCTTTCCTTCCTCTTTGCACCTTGGCGGGGAACGCGAGGTCACTGGTGTTGGACTAGTAGGACATGGTGGGTCCCCAATTGGAATCATATCCACTGCCAAATCGTTAATAGCAGCAGTAGCAACCGGTTTCACTGCCGCTGCTTTATGTACTATTCCACTGGACTTTGACCTGGTCTGTGTGGCGAAGCATGGGAAGGTCCCTGAATGAGTATAACAGTCGGTCCCGGTGAGACATTTGCTCTTGGGGACAATGGCTCCACATTGTAAGTCTGAGAAGTCTGTGTAACTGAGGATATGGCAAGCGCGGTGCTACTAGAGCCTGAGTATTGCCTTGTGCAGCAACAGGGGCAGGTGTTGGTAGTGGCAGTTGTTGGCTGTTTCACATGCAAATGAGGTAGCGAATGATGGGGGCTGCATGTTAAACAGCTTTTCTGTTTCGGCATATGACACGCGACGTGTAACTTTAAATACTTGATTTTTATTTTAGTCCCTATAGGTGGGGCACTCTCTACTCCAGACTGAATGCGAGTTAGAGCAATTAACACACATTGATGGAGATGAACATTCCACATCTGGCTAATGAACTGCTTAACCACAGTTACCACAAGTAGCACGACCATTACACGCAACTTTAGTATGACCAAATCTTTTACACTTGAAACACCGCATGGGATTTAGAAAAATTAGTGCGAACTGGTAAGTGTAAGAAACCTGCCATAATGTGGCTGGTCAAGTCTTGCGTATTGAAAGTTAGAAAGAATATAGGTGTTGTTTCAAGCTGCCCATTCATTCTCTTCTTCACATTTTGAACTTCGGTAACACCTTCGTCTACCCATTCCAGCTGTAAAACACTAAGTCTTCTTCCATGAGGTCTTCACATATTACCACCCCGCGGCTGGAATTTAAGGTTCAAAAAATGGCTCAAATGGCTCTGAGCACTATGGGACTTAACATAAGAGGTAATCAGTCCCCTATAACGTAGAACTACTTAAACCTAACTAACCTAAGGACATCATACATATACATACCCGAGGCAGGATTCGAACCTGCTACCGTAACGGTCACGCGGTTCCAGACTGAAGCGCCCAGAACCGCACGGCCACACCGGCCAGCTACTACTTCATGTCTAACAATTCATCTTCTGAGTAGAAAATATTGTCTTTCATAAATTCTCTTAATTCGTTTTTAAACGTTGGTTGGCCATCTGTCAGACGTGATATACTGTTTGGCAAATGACCAAACATTTTCTGGCAGCATAATTCACCCCTTTCTGTGCCGAAGTCAGATTTAGCCCAGAATAGTGAAGAGAATACTTTCTTCTAGAGTTTCAGCTATGCATTTTGCTATTATTTTTGAAATGGGATGTATTATTAACAACAAATTTCATAAGTAAATATATGTATTGCGAAGGTACTGTGACTATCTTGAGTGCCTTAAATAAATGTCTGGAAGCTGATCTTGGGTAGGCTCCAGCTATTATTCTGATTATATTTTTTTCTCTTAATGACGAATTACGCAAAAATATTCTATTGAAATCGAAAAGTATTCCAATCGAGAAAACATTGTTTGTGCTGTATTTAATTGTCTAAGTGTTATATCAGTACCCTACTGTATACCAGCAATCAGTAAGCGGAATCAAATTTTGTAGATGTGTCATCAAAAATCAATTACAAATTAAATGCATTTTTGAAAATATCACGTGTTCAACAGTGGGGAAACTCGTTCTGCTTCTAGGTACAAGATGGTGCACGATCGACAAAGCATAGGTGAACCCTCCACATGACACATGACTAGTATTAAAAATGTACAGAATGTTACTCGCCATAAAATTCTGCCACTGAGTAATTAACAATATCATTCAACTAACTTTAATATGTTACACAGCACTCAGATATGTAGAACTAAAAATACTCACAAATGCTGCACAAGTTATAACATCATTTCACACAACAGAAACACTAGAAAATAAATGAAATTGCTTGTGGCGGTCTTTAATCCCTTCTTCTGTTTGTGAAATCAGTGACTAGGCTGAAACATCGATGAGGAGACATCAGCTGTTCCTAGTGAAAGGTCTCTGTTGGATTCCTTTCATGTTAATTTCTTAAATCTGTTGTCACTTACGGCATAAATTCCTCTTCTGAATTTACTGTGGTGTTTCTGACTACCTGCGAGGAGATTGATCAGTGGAACGTGTTACTTTTACACATAAACTAGATCGATCTGTCACACTACTACACTTTAAAACACAGTTTATATGTAATTCATGTCACGCAGTCTCATACGGAACCTACATCCGCTTTCTTTTATATACTGTATATGATAAGATACTGTCATCCCCCTTCCCTTCTGTGTGAAACGATGAATGAGCAAATGTATTTCTAGTTGCATGCTTGATGGTAGCAGACAAGCCTGTCTGTTGGAGAACAGTAGGACCAACGTCGGAAAAGGTAGCTACGCTTTCTAAAAGCAAAGATGTCTCTATTCTTAGTATGGTCCTGTCCATTCCTTGTCATGTTGGTATAGGAAGCTGCATCTCTGGTCACTTCCGTTTGTATCTGTTAAGCACCCTCGGTAGGGGCCCAGGCAGTCTGTCCGCGGCGAGCGTCTGAAGTGGTAAGACCTCCGGCTAAGCGCGTCTCTGCTAAGTCCGTAGGACAATTAATTTCTTAAGTTCAGCCTAACTGAATATTTAATCACCTTTATTTCAGGTTTAGATCTAAAATATCAAATGTTATCTTAAATTGCAACGCAGTGTAATTCGAGTGTGAAGTTCAGAATATCTTCGAGTATTTGCTTTGTCACTACTTTGTGAGTAAAGTGGAACCACGTGTGGATGATCCGTAACTCTAACTAAGATCATCAATCTTAAATGCGAATGTGCATGAGATTATAACGTCTCGTCTTGACAATATTTTTCAATATAGCAACTTTTCATTATGTTCAACCCACGTGGTGTGTACTTTGTGAGACCAGTACCATGTGCTTATACAATTGTTTGACCCATCAGGTTAATAGTAAGATGATAGTAACCAGTTCGAGGTTTTTATTTTGTAAATTGCGTTTCGATGTAATTTATTGTAATGATCAAAATTATTGTGGATTTACACTCTTTGTGTAAACCAAGTTGACCACGAGAAGCATGTGGTGTAAGCATCAAAGTAGCCCTCAGCTATTCTTTTCGGGAATATTTAACAGAGAGTTAGTATGAATTTAGTATACCAGTGTGTGGTAATTTCATGACAGACAGGATTGCGCTACGAACGTAGCTTCTTTGGGTGAAAATTGAATCGGATGGTTGTGGTTAATTTCCTCTTGCATGTGTTTCAAGGTTCTTCGTGTGTTATTTTATGAATGCAGTGTTGTATGTAGTCTCCCAATCTTGGCTCCAAATTTGATGTGTTCCGTAAGATTACAAACTCACATTTTCCCAATCCTAAATAAGGCACCAGTTTAGTTATGAATCAAATTTAATATGCTGAAATTTTAACGGTACAATGATCAATATTAAAATGAATGTCTAAATATAAACTGATTTATTTCTTTTTATTTAAATTCTATATATATATATATAATTAATGTTAGTCCGGTTGGCAATTTGGTAAACTAGACTGGATACCTGGTGAAACAGTTGCTCAGTAATGCAAGGATAACTTACCCAGATAGCTCACAGCTTTTAACCCGCTTTTATTATCTTGAATACAGCACCGCTTTCAGAACAAATTAAAGCATCAACATCACACTAGGTACACCGTCCTCAGGGTACAACACTCTCCCGTACTTTCTCTACATTAAAAATTATGAAATTCTTTATGGACGTAACTCGTGAATCAGAATTAATCTGAAATTACTGGCAGCTATTTGCTTTTTCAAGTTGCAAACAGACTTCTTTCTTATGTCACCAAATTTTTGAGATGTGGCTTAAACAAATATTGACTTACAACGCCACGGTTTGTGACTAGAAGGAATTAGCTTTCATTTATCTCCATCATAGCAGTGTTCCAACAGGTTAACTGTTAAGAAAACTATGGTCATAATAGAACCAATAAACATAAGTGCCACTGGTAGAAACGTAAAGTACTTATCAACAGCTTTTTTTTCATTTTTTTCGTTGTTGATTTAGTTTCGTTGAAGGTATCAGATATACTTATGAGGTAGGAGTATATTCCCGCAAGACAGATATACACACTTACTTCCTTTGCCACTACATAAGAATTGCCTTAAGCTGACATCGTCTTACAGTGTCACAGTTCTTGACGATTATCAACTTTAATTTGAAATGTTGGGTTATGCAGAAACAGTGAAATTAAATGCTAGTCTCCCAAAATCGTACAGCTCTCTGTTTCAGATATTTATGAAACATGTAATCATGCAAACTACTAGATGCAGACGGTGACAAATAATTTATAGTCCCACGAAAATCGTTGTTAAAAATAAGAGGTCTTGATAATTAAGGGGTTTGAAGACCAGATTTTAATACCCATCGTAAATGACGGTCATTAGCTGCAGTAATTTTGCTTAACTGTTACCTAACTTGATTCTAAACTTGTTCACAAAAAAACAATGAAATTATCAAGAGATAATCAGACAGATGTATCAGTATTGTACAAAGCACAAATGATATCAGTAATATACTGAAGCCAAAACTTCAAGTTATTTCATGCTGTTTCCTTGTGACACTCTTTTCATAATATTAGAAGATATCTTAGAAGATATCTCGTGAGATTCTACGTGTGAATATTCCAGCAGTGGTTCAGAATTTAAAAAGTGTCTTGTGTTAAGACTAATGACGATGTTATCACCTCATAAACGGCTCTTATAAGCAATCGTTTGTCATTCACCGACAGAAACCTCGTACGTTAATTTTTCATTTATTTGATTTACATTAATACAGCGTTAGCTTGTATTTGTCTAGGTTTATCTTCTTATTTTCCATATTTTTCAACTATTACACCGATATGAGTAGCACCTGTGCAGAAAGCAAATGAAATGCTTTAATTTATTGAAGGGTTTGCTGGAACTTGTGGGATATTTGTAAAGGGAACCGCATGCAAACCTATAGTGCTACATAATCTAGGATACTGCAGCACTGTTTGGAGAAGGTCTGACGGCCTTTCGTTGTTTGTCGGTACTTCTAAGTAACACCTCCTGTGACCCTCGTTTATTCAGGCTGTACATATACACTCCTGGAAATGGAAAAAAGAACACATTGACACCGGTGTGTCAGACCCACCATACCTGCTCCCGACACTGCGAGAGGGCTGTACAAGCAATGATCACACGCACGGCACAGCGGACACACCAGGAACCGCGGTGTTGGCCGTCGAATGGCGCTAGCTGCGCAGCATTTGTGCACCGCTGCCGTCAGTGTCAACCAGTTTGCCGTGGCATACGGAGCTCCATCGCAGTCTTTAACACTGGTAGCATGCCGCGACGCGTGGACGTGAACTGTATGTGCAGTTGACGGACTTTGAGCGAGGGCGTATAGTGGGCATGCGGGAGGCCGGGTGGACGTACCGCCGAATTGCTCAACACGTGGGGCGTGAGGTCTCCACAGTACATCGATGTTGTCGCCAGTGGTCGGCGGAAGGTGCAAGTGCCCGTCGACCTGGGACTGGACCGCAGCGACGTACGGATGCACGCCAAGACCGTAGGATCCTACGCAGTGCCGTAGGGGACCGCACAGCCACTTCCCAGCAAATTAGGGACACTGTTGCTCCTGGGGTATCGGCGAGGACCATTCGCAACCGTCTCCATGAAGCTGGGCTACGGTCCCGCACACCGTTAGGCCGTCTTCTGCTCACGCCCCAACATCGTGCAGCCCGCCTCCAGTGGTGTCGCGACAGGCGTGAATGGAGGGACGAATGGAGACGTGTGGTCTTCAGCGATGAGAGTCGCTTCTGCCTTGGTGCCAAAGATGGTCGTATGCGTGTTTGGCGCCGTTCAAGTGAGCGCCACAATCAGGACTGCATACGACCGAGGCACACAGGGCCAACACCCGGCATCATGGTGTGGGGAGCGATCTCCTACACTGGCCGTACACCTCTGGTGATCGTCGAGGGGACACTGAATAGTGCACGGTACATCCAAACCGTCATCGAACCCATCGTTCTACCATTCCTAGACCGGCAAGGGAACTTGCTGTTCCAACAGGACAATGCAAGTCCGCATGTATCCCGTGCCACCCAACGTGCTCTAGAAGGTGTAAGTCAACTACCCTGGCCAGCAAGATCTCCGGATCTGTCCCCCATTGAGCATGTTTGGGACTGGATGAAGCGTCGTCTCACGCGGTCTGCACGTCCAGCACGAACGCTGGTCCAACTGAGGCGCCAGGTGGAAATGGCATGGCAAGCCGTTCCACAGGACTACATCCAGCATCTCTACGATCGTCTCCATGGGAGAATAGCAGCCTGCATTGCTGCGAAAGGTGGATATACACTGTACTAGTGCCGACATTGTGCATGCTCTGTTGCCTGTGCCTATGTGCCTGTGGTTCTGTCAGTGTGATCATGTGATGTATCTGACCCCAGGAATGTGTCAATAAAGTTTCCCATTCCTGGGACAATGAATTCACGGTGTTCTTATTTCAATTTCTAGGAGTGTATTTTTCCGTATCTTAGGCAGATAGTTCATTTCAATTCAAGTTTATTTTGGCTGGGAAGTATTTCATCGCTTTCTGTATTTCGTTTACTGTCTTTAATGGCAGCTGAAGATATGCTTTCGAGAGACCGTGTTTGTTGTTTACTGTTGTATACTTTTGAGCAACTTTTATGTTTAATGGAGTTGATATGATGGAGATCAGGTCCCGCTTTCGTCTCGTGCACTTCTTTTGCTACACTTGTAGTTTTCATCAACAGAATAAAACTGAGCACCGTCCGGCTGACTACAACATCGCCGTGTGTGCATTTTTCGTGTACTGCTACAGACGTGTAGTTAGTTGCTCTCTTTTATGTTTCTCATTGTATTTTACTGCATAAACATCAGGCTCCTTCTCGTGTTAGCACGATTCTCATAGTTGTATATATCGTTTCAAAGGGAAGTGCAATTTTACATGCGTCGGCGGCGCTAACAGATGATGTAATTGTGGCAGTTCTTCTTGAATATTCCCCCAAGATAATGATATTATGGAAGTCAAGGATGATGAAGACGATAGTGCTGAGGCACTTGCTGCTAATAATCCTGCAGCTTTTAGTTTTGTTCCAACTATTGAAAGACATTTATGTTTTGATGCAGTTTTCCAAAGGTATTAGTAGAAGGCCCAACAGCGCGACTCAAAAACAGTTCGCCTGAAACTGTAGACATATCGAAAAATAACAGACTAATGGTCTCATAAATATTCTCAAAAAAATAGAAAAGTGCCTGAGACCTAAATTGACAGAAGATAGAAGAAGCGGAAATGGCTCATCATTTCCTTCAAAGGGAGAAATTTAATGAAACAGCACAGATCTGTGAAGTGTGTGTAATGTGGATCCATTCTGTAATGTACTGCAGTCCAGAAAGGCTGCACTCTTATCTGTGATATTTATCAAGGAAGGAATGAAGCTCTGGAGAGAGAATTTGAAAAAGATATGAGAAGTGGTAGTTTTAGGACTATGAAAGAAATTTTGCGGAAGAAATAGGAGTCCGGATTTAGCCAACCTTTTTGATTCTTTGTGTTGTGTACGACTTTGTACACAACGGTAAGGACAGAGTGGTGTGGCAACTGTCATCGCCGGGAAGCTGGACAGGAAAGGGAAAAATTAGCGAAAAAGATAACACAATAGACAGAAGATTTACTTAGCTTGTATTTCCCCAAGTGTACAAAGATTCATTACAAATAAAGCAGCAAGAAATAGAATCCAGCTGATACAGTAGCAACAAGGGTGAGGCTCTCTGAACAAAGCATGAACGATGGTGTCAGGCCCGCGACTTGGCGGTATCAGCGTAGTATCACATAGCGAAGAGGCTCCCAAGTGTGAATGGGCTGTGTGACTGCCACCGGCCGTGCTATACTGCGGCGAGAGAGGGTGCTCGTAGTCAAGAGCCGCTGGAGGCGTGGCTCAGTGGGTCTGCTCTACTTAGTCCACCGGATCCCGCATGACCACCGTCGGCTTCTGACGGAAACTTGCAATCCGATTGCCAGCTTTGAGACTCCTGTGGGGTGGTACCAATACGTGATACCACACATTGCTCTGCATGGAAGGCTAAAAGTAGGGGAAACATAGGCTTCTGGTGTAATGAGGATAAACAGGAAAGGGTTCCCATCAGGCCTTTATCGTTCTCAGGAAACAAAAATATATGAATTTTAATGTAGAGTGCCCACCTCTGCATCTGAACTATTTTTGTGGAAACAAAACGAAGCAGTGTGTCTGGTTTCCAACAGCCGTGCAATGGAAGTACAAGTAATATTTGTTTCCAGAAAGCAGAAGATGGCACTAAAATTAACATTCAGTGTCGTTCTGTAGTAAAGGACTACCATTGTTATATGTGCGTTGTGAACCATGCTGACGGGTTTAGTTCTGCTGATAGAGAGAAGATCCAAAAGGTATTTCTAAACACACTATAACACAAAAAAAGACGCAGGACTTATAAAACCTGTTCACAAATTGATATCCATAGAGGTATATACGGAAAAGTCGGAACTGTAATGTTTGGCGACCGTTGGGTAAATGTGTGACGCTACAGAGCAATTTAAACGTGGAGCTGACAAGGATGGTAAACAGGGGACATATTGATACCAGGGCATAAATTCTTTGCAAATTGCATTCCGCGTACTAATGTGCACAGTAACTATGCCTCACACAAAGGCGCGTGAACAATATACGCAGATTTCAGGATTTGAGACAGAGCATCTAGTTGAACTCAAAGAAACCATTTGGAGTAGTCGGTGAATCGCTCGACATTTGAATAGGAGCGATGCCACTATTCGACAATGTTGGCAGAAATGGGAGAACTATGTACAAATACAGCGTCAAGAAGGAAGAAGACGACGTAGGTAGATGACAGAACGAGTGGACCGTACAATGGTCAGAGAGGCACTCAGAGCCCCAGTGTCGTCATTATCATCAATACGACGTGCAACTGGTGCTGCAGTGACTACAAGAACCAACAGTAGGGGTGAGCTCACGGCGCTCCTTGTGCCAATTACCGTTGACTTCTGTACATCAACAACCCCGTTTGTAGCATTGTTGGCCACATTCGACCTGAAATCTCATTGGCTGGAGTAGAAGCGTCTTCAGTGATGAGTCCCGCTTCGAACCGAGCCCTAAAGACAAGCGAAGACGTATGTGGAGGCGCTCCAGACGGCGTGGGGTATCACTGCAACCGTCGCGCGCCATACGACCAGACAGTCAGAAGTGATGGTCTGGGATACCATTTCGTTTCATAGCAGGCCCCTTTGGTGCTCATCCGCGGCGCATTTCCAACACAGCGGTACGTCGACGATATTCTACACCCCGTTTTGTTCCTTTCACGGCAAGCCATCCTGGACTTACATTTCAGAAAATAATGCCCTCCTGAACACGACAAGAGTTTCAGCTGTTTGTCTCTGTGCATGCCAAACCATACCCTGGCCACCAAGGTCACTGGATCTCTTCCCAACTGAGGAAGTTAGGAGCATTGTGGGCAGGTCTCTCGAACCAACTTGGGATTTTAATGATCTTACGCATCAGTTGCACAGAATTTGGCACGATGTTCCCCAGGAGGGTATGGAATAACTCTGTCAGTCAACGCCAAGCCGAATACCTGCATTCCGTCACATTTGGATAACTCATTTGTGGTGCGCCGTTGTTGGTATTTTTTTTAACTTCCTTGTGAATTTTGTCTATAGTGGGTGCTGTTGATTTGTGACAGAAAGAAACAAAAGAACAAATATCGTCCCATAGGATGAAAAATTAGGAAATAAGTGTGAACCTTAAATTTGTCGGTCCAGTTTCTGAGTTAAAGCGGAAAAATTGCAAACTTCAATGTTTTCGTCTTTTCTGTATTTTATGTTATTCTAGCATTGCGCGAACATTGCACAAATGCTTTATTACTCTTTTCTGTTGGGAGTGTAATGTTTCTTACAATTCTATCTACCCAGTCAATATTCGAACATACCACTGTTGAACTTTTCCTAAAGGTACGAGGCATGTTCAGGAAGTAAGCGTACTGTGATCATAACGGGGGCACTGACAAGCTAGCCGTTGATCGCCAGTACACACCAAAAGCAAGAACAGCCGTAACGGACTGTGATGTTTTTCTTAGGGAAAGCAACACTAGGTCGCAGAGGGTTTTGCCCTGACCAGAGCGAACATCGCAGGAACTCAGTAGTACGTAAACTCACGTTGTAGTGTCCAGACAGGTCAAATGAGAGCCACGTACTGGGATCCACTTCCTAGCCTCGACAGGCGTAACAGTTTAAGTGGTGTGGGAAGTTTAGTGGAGGAAGAGTAAATCTTCATGGAGAACAGAAGAGTGGAAGACTGATGACTGCTGCAAAAAATAGAGGACACTGTCCGCGAGGACCGCCGAGATCAGTGGATGAAATTTCTGCGATATTTCCACAACACTCAAGACCTCTATATTGGTCATATAAACGGTGGCATAGCGGAAAATGTGCGCAAGATGGGTCCCAAAACAGCCGACAGAGCAGCACGAAAAAAATCAAATCAGTAGTGCCTGCAAGTTTCTTCAGCGACTTGAATGGGTAGGAGGGGATTTTCTGAGATCTGTTGTGACTGGAAAAGAAACTTTAATGGCTCATTACAAACCTGAGACAACAAGTCAGTTGTCCCAGTGCCAACACACCAATTCTCCAACTGCCAAAATATTCAGAACACAATTTCGGACAAAATATCATGGTCCATTGTTCTGGGACGGAAAAGGCACTATTGTGAACGAATTTCTGCCTCAGGTGGAGACCGTCAATGCACAATGATATTGTGAAACCCTTAAAAAATTGAAAAAGAGAACTCAAAATAAAAGGAGTGTGCTTGTTGCACGACAACGCACGTCCTCACACCGCCTTAGCGACCAAGGTACTCTTGGACTCATTTGGATGGGATGTTTTGATCTACCTCTCATATTCCCCAGACTTGGCGCATCCATGTCCTGGAGACACACATGAGTGGAACTAAATTTTCAGCCGACAATCAGGTGCACAGAGAGGTTCTGAAGTGGGGGAAGCAGCTGGAGGTTGCGTTCTTTGAGGCGGTCATAAAGAAGTTTGTGGCACGGCTCACCAAATGCATTTAACTGGTTGGCAATTATTAGGTAAAATAGTCAAAAAGTAAATCAACAGTATCCTGTAATGTTTCTTAATTACACTTTTCTAAGAAATTATAAAAATCTGGTACACTTAATTTTCTAACATGCCACGTAGATTAAACATTGAAGACAGGAAAATACTGATAGTCATCGCGTCTGCTGTGTGCAGTAGTGGATGAAAGAACGTCATAGGCATTGTAAACTTCTCCGGACTCATGATCTCTCATGGTTTCTGAAGACAGTGAACTGAAGTATCCAATCAAGCACAGGGACATCGTTACGGAAATACTGCCTAAATATGCGGTGGTTATGAGTTTGAAGCGCGCATACCATTACAAGATTCGTACGTTGTATAATCATTTGAAACGTCCCCTTTGAAAAATTTATACAAGACTGTGCTTAAGCTGACACACAATATTTTTAGAGCAACGCAATCTGACTTTCAAAAATCCCTACGAAAGGATGGCCCTGACTAACATTAACCTATACGTTTCACAAATCACTTACCTCACAAAAATCTTCGTTACTCAAGCTACTGCAATACAGAGAGCGCCACTACTGCCAGCTAAATAAAAGATTCAAACTACTGAAGGCACTAACTACTGATAGGCATAGTTAGCAAATGAAAGATTTTAATAGAGAACAAACAATGTATTTACCTCACTAGTCATATGCAACTATCTTGACATGGTCTATTTAAATTTGTGGACTTTTGTGCGTACTAAATGGTTACGTGAAGGTTAAAACAACCAAAAGTGAACCGCTGAAAATGTGTTTTTAACTAAATGTTATGTATCGAAAATTTAATGTGCACTGTTGGAAATACACTTCTGGAAATTGAAATAAGAACACCGTGAATTCATTGTCCCAGAAAGGGGAAACTTTATTGACACATTCCTGGGGTCAGATACATCACATGATCACACTGACAGAACCACAGGCACATAGACACAGGCAACAGAGCATGCACAATGTCGGCACTAGTACCGTGTATATCCACCTTTCGCAGCAATGCAGGCTGCTATTCTCCCATGGAGACGATCGTAGAGATGCTGGATGTAGTCCTGTGGAACGGCTTGCCATGCCATTTCCACCTGGCGCCTCAGTTGGACCAGCGTTCGTGCTAGACGTGCAGACCGCGTGAGACGACGCTTCATCCAGTCCCAAACATGCTCAATGGGGGACAGATCCGAAGGTCTTGCTGGCCAGGGTAGTTGACTTACACCTTCTAGAGCACGTTGGGTGGCACGGGATACATGCGGACGTGCATTGTCATGTTGGAACAGCAAGTTCCCTTGCCGGTCTACGAATGGTAAAACGATGGGTTCGATGACGGTTTGGATGTACCGTGCACTATTCAGTGTCCTCTCGACGATCACCAGAGGTGTATGGCCAGTGTAGGAGATCGCCACCCACACCATGATGCCAGGTGTTGGCCCTGTGTGCCTTGGTCGTATGCAGTCCTGATTGTGGCGCTCACCTGCACGGCGCCAAACACGCATACGACCATCATTGGCACCCAAGGCAGAAGCGACTCTCATCGCTGAAGACACATCTCCATTCGTCCCTCCATTCACGCCTGTCGCGACACCACTGGAGGCGGGCTGCACGATGTTGGGCCGTGAGCGGAAGACGGCCTAACGGTGAGCGGGACCGTAGCCCAGCTTCATGGAGAGGGTTGCGAATGGTCCTCGCCGATACCCCAGGAGCAACAGTGTCCCTAATTTGCTGGGAAGTGGCGGTGCGGTCCCTTACGGCACTGCGTAGGATCCTATGGTCTTGGCGTGCATCCGTGCGTCGCTGCGGTTCGGTCCCAGGTCGACGGGCACGTGCACCTTCCGCCGACCACTGGCGACAACATCGATGTACTGTGGAGACCTCACGCCCCACGTGTTGAGCAATTCGGCGGTACGTCCACCCGGCCTCCCGCATGCCCACTATACGCCCTCGCTCAAAGTCCGTCAAATGCACATACGGTTCACGTCCACGCTGTCGCGGCATGCTACCAGTGTTAAAGACTGCGATGGAGCTCCGTATGCCACGGCAAACTGGCTGGCACTGACGGCGGCGGTGCACAAATGCTGCGCAGCTAGCGCCATTCGACGGCCAACACCGCGGTTCCTGGTGTGTCCGCTGTGCCGTGCGTGTGATCATTGCTTGTACAGCCCTCTCGCAGTGTCCGGAGCAAGTATGGTGGGTCTGACACACCGGTGTCAATGTGTTCTTTTTTCCATTTCCAGGAGTGTATATTTTAATTCGTTCAAAATTATTTTACATCCTTACTGGAGAGAATGAGGTTTTAACTAGAGTGATTAACATTCCTCACAGTATCCACAGATGGCTCAAAAAAAAATGAGATAACGTCTGGTTTGTTTGCTATTGCATGTTTATACTGTCAACGATGATGTTAAAGCTTCGAGTTCTTGCTTGCTACCACACTGAATTTTTTGCAGCCATGGAAGTTTCACAGTTCGTAGCAAGTCGGAAAGGTATTACAACGGGAAACTATCCTCGTTACTACGGCAAGTACGTATTGCCTTTGAACCTGCATAAATGAAGAAGTGTTTCTGACTTTTACAAAATCGGGACGTTTGGGTTTCTCTATCTTCGTAGTTTTTCTTGTTAATTCGTTTTACTGCTTCAGAATGAGGTCGCTGTCACTTTTCGGTGCAACCCTGACAGAAATTTTGGTTAGTAAACTATTAATTTAATTTGCTGATGACTGTATCACATATTTCTCTCTGCAACTTACATTTTTAGTCTCAGGCCCATAACTTCTGTAATGCTCTCTCTTTCCAATACGTGTTTTACTAAACTCACGTTCTTTTTTTATGTGGTATTTTTTAATGCTATCATCAGGGTGATCCGAAATGTCAAAGCACCCAAGCACTTCATTTTTAATAATAGCATAAATATCTGTTGTGGTTACATGACATATCATGCTATCCCTGTCTGTGTAACATAATTCAAAATTTTTTGACTCTAATTTCAGCATATATGCAAAAAAACAAGGGTTGTGACGCTTTTGGCCATACAGTTTTTAATACTTTTTACAGTCATTCAACTTCCTACTTTAAACTACTTTTCAAGATTACCACCAAAAAGACACCAAAAAATAAGTTACATTTAAGATTTTTTAGGGTTGTGATGCTTTTAGCTATCTAGTTGTAGCAACTTTTCAAGATCAGCCAACTACCCACATCAAACTGCATTTTAAGATCACCATCAAAAAAAACAAACAAAAATAAGATACTTTTAAGATTTTGGCAGAGTAAGAAATAAGAAAACAAATATTCTTCTAGAAAACCTTCATTAACTTCTGCGTATCCAGTTACATGCAGAAAAAGTTCTGCCTTTATGCTCTTTGGCGTAGTTTTAATAATAGCCAATTTAATTTTTAACTTATAAATTAAATCTACATCCAAATCATCTAATTCTTTCTTCAAACAGTATTTTAACAAAAGCAAAGAAAGTATGTTCTGAAATTTTAGTACGCATCTAATTCTTTTTAGTAAACTATCTGTTGTATAGCCTTGACAATTGTCTGTGCTCCTTTTTGCAATTCTTGTAATTGAAAAGCTTCATTATTTTAATTTAGCTGTTGAATTCCTTCATTTCGCTCTTGTTAAAGCATTCCATGTCTTCTTGAGCGTAGGTAGTCAACTCTTCTCCTCCAAATTAAAGCAGGATTTCGGTATAGAACTTCAAGTTTACAGCTTGTGCGGAGGAATGCCTGTTAAATGTAGTTACTCCGCCAGTTTTAAACTCTTAAAACGCCTTTCTTGTTGCTTGGAGCACAATGATCAGCCCTCCACATTTAGATATAATACAACCATGCTTATCAACCGGCTTCTAATGGGAATGGAGATTTATAAACATATTTTTAATGTGTCCCTTATGTTAGTACTCCAACGTAATGCCACCTTCCATTGGTATCTACAGTAAATACTGTTGTCTTGACTTCGCCAGGCATATCCAGATATTTGCATACTTTGACTGCAACCTCCTGGGGACCCTGGCAGAATATACTGTACTTCTAGTTTAAAAAAAATTCTCTACCAGATGGCAGCATGAAATAATGTTTATTTCCATGCTCAACAGTTGCTGCTGACATCTAAGAAGCATTCTGTGTACTTCAACCTGATCTTCTGTTCACAGTGTCTCTCTAAACAATCATTTTAGAAACTGGCAGCAGCCAGTTCGGGCCTTGAAAGAAACATCCTTCAGGTAAGTGTGAATTACAAGTTACCGCTTTAGTTTTAGCACATACAATAAAGCAAGAGTTTTTTGTAAATGTCTGAGGATTATTTTAAAAGAAAAGAATTATTTTGTGTTCAGTTTTAATTGAGATAATGACCTTCAAAATCGAGAGGTTCAGTATCCTGTACTTTGGGACTCAGCGTAACTGATCCCATTAGTAAAATTTTACATTACTGTTTCATATGCAAAAACTGTTTGTTTAATTTATGAAACAGTATAGTCATTAATAATATGTTACAAATATAGTTATTAGTCGTAACAGTGACCATTCCATTAAAATATGGAAAGTAAAATAGTGGTGACTACTTTTATTTCAGATGATGAAATTTTACCATATCTGGAGGAATTGCTTGACCGCTGTGACGATTCTGAAGGAGATATTTCTCACGGTGATGATGTTTCGGAAACTCCAAACACCAGCGTAGTAGTGACTCCGCCGGTGCTACATAATATAAATGAAAACGAATCTGACAGTGAAGAATCAGAGGAGGAATGTGAAGTAACATATCTGTAGAACAGCAATTAAACAGTAATTTTACGGTCCCAAAGTTCTGCAAAGATTAGCAAAGATTTTCCCCTTACTGTAATCAACATGTATTCAAATACATTAAATTAATCTGTTTGAAACTGTAGGTTCCTCTTCCGAATGCACCGAGGTGCCACTGTCGAACAACATCTTTCAACCTAGCTTCAGTAACAAATTTCCAACCAACACTGCCTCCGACGGACATTAGCAACTACAAATACTTTTATTATTTTAGACAGTACCTGGATGATGACATGTTGCAACTAATAGTTGAGAAAACCTGTCAAACTTACACTAAAGTGAATGCAAGGCCACTGGGTTTAGATTTGACTGAAATGAAGATGTTTATTGGCATATTCCCAATCATCAGCTGCTTACAATATCCTATTACCCGCATGTACCGATATAACAGATGGAGAAAACCTGTGATAAGTGATAACATGACCAGGAACAGATTATTCGTAATTAGGATCAGATCGAAAGTTGTGTTTGATAATGGTGTCAAAGAACAGGAAAGAACAAAGGACAGGGTAAGGAAATTACGCCCAATGACCACAAAAAAAGAAAACTGTCTTTGAAGCAAAAAAAAAAGAGACAGATGTGGCAGTAGATGAGATGATGGTACCATTTTCCGTTACAAGTAGTATGAAGCAGTACTGCCCAAACAAGCCAAATTCTGTTGGTCTGAAAATGTTTGTTCTTGCAAATCCCAACGGATTTGTGACAGACTTTACATTTTATAAGGGAAGACCACATACCCTGATTATACAACCAAAGGATTTGGCTTATGTTGACTGAAATTCTTTACCCTGGACTTTCAATTTATCATGACAGATTTTTCACCAGCGTCAAGCTCGTACGTGAGCTTCTGAAAAGAGGTTTTACTTCACTGGAACTATAGAGAAAAGCAGAACACCCAAGGAGGCAAGATTTAAAACTGACAAGGAACTTATTAAGGAAGGCAGAGGGTCATCACATATGCTTCTCCATTATGATGGAAATATATGTTTAATTAAATGGATGGCTAGAAAGAGTGTAATGGTGATGTCTGCTGCCACTGGTGTGGACCCAACAAACAAGTGTTCACCGTACAGCCAATAGGATAAGACTCAGATTGAAGTCACCAGATAATGGCCATCCAAGCATACAGTGCTAAAATGGGAGGAGGGGGGAGTGGACCTCTTCGATAGAATGTTCCCTTACTGTCCCATGAGAGCCAGAACAATAAAATGGACTATTATAACGATATTTCATCTGATTGACATGTCAGTGGTTAATTCTTGGACACAATTCAGAACGGACCAAATTCAAAGTAGGGTCCTCCAAATTAAATTCCTCAACTTAGAAACTACAAACTTATGCTCGGAGAAGCACTTCTGTACAGTGATAAAGAGGAAGCAACAAACAATGCAGACGGAATCTAACAAGTTGAAGAAGAGCATCCAAGTACAAAACGAAGAAAAGTGTCTCTTCCACTTCTTCACGTAATTGTTAGATAATCAAAATCTGCATACACGTCAGCAATTTCTGATGTTAAAGACTGGCAAGAGTGTTGATGAGCAGGCTGCAGAGAAAGAACAGGAACCTGTAACATTTTCCTGTGTCTTACAGTTAAATTCCCATGACTGGGTTATATGATTTATTTGCTATTTATGTTACTTTTTTAACTACACTAGAAGGTGTTTTTCAACATACATTGTAATTCAGGTTATTACTTTCAATAAATATGTTTGAATAATATTACAACTGTTTTCTTTGGATGTCATTAGTGAATTTATATATACCTTTCATTGTACACAGTCTGGACGTATAGTATACGGTACTCACCATTCCTTGAAAATTATCAGTAAAAGATTTTTAAGCATTTTCGTGTCTGGATCTCAGAAAGATAAAATAATATGTGATTCGTATTAGCACATCTGCAATGGTCTATTCGTTTTCCAGCAACAATTTACATTCTTCCTTTTGCCACAGTTCTTTTTGCCAAATGCTCCTGTCTGCATCTTTACTTTTCTCTCTTACAGTTTCAGTTTAATTTTGCCTATGCATAACATGTTAGCTGCAGTTGGAGAAGTAATTTCCTTATTAGGGAACGGTTTAAGTCTCCTTGTTAAATTGGTTCCTGTATGGAGACCAGTGGAGTAACGTTTATTGTGGAAACCAGTCATAATTTGGCATTTTCTGCATTTAATGGTATTGTGGAGAAGGCTGTCCTGAATTGAGAAAAGTATCTTTTTCCAGTTTTAACGTTAACGCTATGCATTATATTTATGTCACCTTTGTTGAAATTTGTGTTAACAATTTACACATAGTTTACAGTGTGACGGTACGAACCGCCATTAGTAGATGAATAGGTCTAGTGTGTAAGGATTGCTTTATGAAGAGCGAGTGCGCCATTCACGGAAGCGCGTGGCACGCCCGAGCGATATTTGCAACGTGTCGGTGGGATGCCTCCGCCGCCGGGCGCCCATGTGCCACGCAGTTTGGGGCTTTGGCTTTTCGCGCAGTACGTGAAAACTATGTAACTTACTGTGAAGAGCTAACGGCAGTGGATTGTGGTCAGCAATATGCATCTTCTGAAGGATCGATCTTTATTTTAAGTCACGAGACGCAAAAGTTATAGTAACTTGAAAATTGTTTAATACCACGAATACTGGAAAATTGATGAAAATAGTAAATAACAACTTACGGAGATGAGCGAGCGTTCATTAAAAACGTCTCGTCATAGCGGATCGAGTGCCGTAGTCATATGTTAAGATTCATAAATAATTAAGCTCGTAAAAAGCAGTAAACAAAGTTTGATGGGAAATGGTTTATAAAATTCAATAGAAAATTCATGACGCAAAGAATGGCACTATATAATATTTTGGATGCCATCACACGTATGTTAAACTAGTTAAGTTATGCTATACACTTAACTTGCAATAGTTAACATTGTTTGCAAATTATTATTAACATTTATGGCCCATTTTGAGCAGCACAATGTGTATATCGCTATAGATTACGTCTAAAAACAGTGCCGAAATTTTGCAAAAAAATAAAACTTGATTTACGGGCGATAGAATAATCCTGGAAATTAATGTAACATAGTAGATAAGATGTACTATTTAGCACGGTTCAGATGGTATACTTATTTCTGTTGAGGGATGTATGTGTCAAAATTTGTAACCTTAAATGTTGAGATTGGTACTTGCTTAGCCAGCGTGGCTACACATACGAGCCTATATAAGCGAGCGACCATCTATACTGGGGGGGGGGGGGGAGGGGGGGCAGTGGTTGGGCAGTCGTTGGTGACTCGTCGGGGAGTCGTTCGGAAGTCGGTGAGCGTGTGGGTGGCGGCGTCGACTGTTGGATGGCGAGCGAGCCCCACTTGTGGGTGGCCCATGTGTTCGTTTGAGTCAGAACTTTCGCACCGATTTATTTCGACAAAGAGTACTGTTTAATAGTGCAAGTGTGCAAGCATATGTTTGGTGAACTGGAAGAGCTACGATTATTTGTGTGAGTACGAATTACGAAATATACATCGGCGGAAGTGAACATGTGAGGATCTGTGATTTCGCGCCAAAACTGTTAGAACAAAGAGGACAGTGGGACTTGTGGTTCTGTTCGAGTTGATTGAGTAGCTTTCAATTATAGCAGCCTACGTTACTGCTATTGGGGGCTCGGAGTCAAATTATTATTAAAGTAAAACTCTAAACCGTCTCACCAGTGCTAATTTCACTGTGTGAAAGAAAAGAACGACGCCAATAAATAGTGATGATTAAAACTTAATTGAACTTTGTCGTCAAGAATGATATTGCTATAATAGTCGCCTAATTTTTGATCCATAGGATAAACTGTACTCAAGTCTGAGTGAATATTAATTAAAAAACTATAAATAATGTGTGGGTGTGGAACAGTGTACTAATGCACGAAGTGTGGAAATCATCCCCTGAGACTTACGTGAGAGCCAAAATTTGCACTAACATTTTATAACGAACATTTGTGTTGCACATTCGTGCGAACTCTTCAACCGCACTTATTTTCTGCCCGTCGCAACAGGTAAATAATTAAACCTGTAGACTTACAGGAAATAGGTTATTATCTTTTCATGCGGCTGATTTTCTGGAAGGTTTTCTTTTACGTAAGTCAACTCTTGTGCATTTTTATTGCCCTAACAGAAAAATTGTAGAACACTGTTGAACACCACACAGCCACCGTTCTGTAAGCTAGTCACACTAAAATCATGTAGAACATAGAAAAAACACCAAGAACTGCAATGTGCACCACAAGCAAACATAGTTGGCAAAAGACTTGCTCCACCATCCTAACGCATAACGCAGAAATTTAAAGCCATGGAATTGATGATAATTACCATCCGACATGCAAATGAGATCGAGAATACATGTAAGACACGACACGCACATGCAGGCAACGTAGGGGAATCCCTACCAGCATAGAATGAAAACTGAGAGCTGGTGAGCAGAATTCTCATTCTCTTTTCCAAACACATGGCCTAAGCTACACAAAGCCAGCCCAAGAAAAAATATAAGAGTCCCGAAAATTCTGTAACTACATGGAAGGAGTTACCTACATAAATATATTTCCACAGAATAATTGCAAGATGAAATAGATTCCGAGAACTGAGTCCTCTCCCAACCACTACCGAACACATGAGGTTGACCAAAGAAAGGCAGATGTACTAATGGATAGAAATTACTGAATAAGCATTAAACTAACTAAATAGAAAAGTAACTAATACAAGAAATACAAACATCCTAACTGAAATCAAGCACAGCTATAACACTACGCTTTCAAATTCCTAAGTTCTAGTTGAATAAAAGAACTACCAGTAAATCTGAACAGTTACGAAAACCCTATCACTTCCTGTTCTGTATGATTACTTAGGGCTGTAGCTGCAAAAGGAACGTGTTAAGACCTCAACGAGGCTGAAACTCACACAAACCCCACTACTATAAGCACTACTGGAAACTAGCTTCCACTAGCAACCTCTCTCTTCACAATCCCAAGAACCAGTGGATAGCATCCCAACCAAATCGGGGGTCCACACAGATAGCGGAAGGCGTCAGAGAAAACCCTTTCTGCAACCTGCGAACTTAAGCATACCAGCGTGTCGACTAGGAAGGAAGGAAACCTCATTGCCTCTCTCTAAGCATACACAAAAGTTGACTAAACTGCCACAGCAGCGTACATGGAGTTTACTCACCTCAAGACACTACGAAAACCCAGAAACAGATTATTCACTCATTCTGTCATTGTAAGAGAATATGAATGGCAAAGAAACATAGATATACAACATCAAAAGATCACAATTAAGTGTGGAGAGAGTGCAGGGAACACGAATATAATGTGAACCGACGTATGTGCATGTAAAACGGATACAAATCAAACATTAATTCAGGGAATGTATAAATTTGTGGCTGATAATGACACACACAGCTGTTAACTTTTTCTCCCTAACTGATTTATTAAGTGCACCGAGCATATGAGGTACTTAAGACATGGAAAAAGAAGTTAAATTTTTGCAAAACATTATGAAATGACTCACAGAGAGGCCTTTCAATGAATGCTGTGTATATGCAATTAATAATTTGAAATATTTTGGCTTGCTTTTACTTATAACAATGAATAAAATTAAATTGAATATCCCATATTTACACTTTTTGCCTTATAATAATTTGAGGTGGTGATCTGTTCCAGGCTTTGTGTATTGTGTATTGAAACTGGGGAACTAGAAAGGACGGATAGGCTTCGTCCCGCCATACTCTTAGTGGTCCACAACCCCACAACAGGCCACAGCAGTCCACCCACCCAACCGCCGCTCCACACCGAACCCAGGGTTATTGTACAGTTTGGCCCACAGTGGACCCCCACGGAACTTCTTATACCAGACGAGTGTAACCCCAAATGTTGTCGTGGTAGAGTATTTACGGCGTACGTGTACGTGGAGACAGTGTTTGCACAGCAATCGCCGACATAGTCTAACTGAGGCGGAATAAGGTGAACCAGCTCGCATTCGCCGCGGTAGATGGAAACCGCCTTAAAAAGCATCCACAGGCTGGCCGACGCACTGGACTTCGACAATAATCCGCCAAGCGGACTCGTGCCGGGGACCGGCACGCCTTCCCGCTCGGGAAGCAGCGCGTTAGATGGCGCAGCTAGCCGGGCGGGCTCCAGTCTTTACCTCACATATTATCCTGCTTCCCATGTGTAATTAGCATATTAAACTTTCAGTTTTTCATTTTGCTTTCCTAATCATTCTGTGTTTACAACGTATAACTGGCTATTTTCAACTCATGAGTAGTTAGGATATAGTTGCTAGTGACGTAGAAGGGTGATTAACTGGATTTTGGCAACGAGGCTGGTAGTCTTTTCCCATTGGAATCTTTGTCCGGTTCCATTGTAACTGTGGTTTTCATTGGCTGATGCTTGTAAAATTATATGTGGGAAACAGGGAACCAATTTCCATGTCTGAGACTGCACACAACAAGAAGGTTGACGGTACGTTAGAGATTCAGGAGGAGCAGAATAAAATGTTCACAAATATGCTCGGTAATCATGAACAGCGCACCGCAAATATTTCTAAAGGCGTAAAAAAATTTCCAGAAGCAATTAAAAAAACTAAAGTGATATAAACAGTAATTAATACCATTCCAACTGAAATTCGGCGCCAGGTCGTGGCAGCAATACAAAATTTGGAGCTAGGACCTGTCAGGACGTCCCCCATCCCGGTTTCTGAGTCTGACGTCCACGATTTGTTAAAACTTAAAAGAAATGCAAGAGAACGTAAACACACTACACAAATAGAGAGAGGAGTCGATCACAGTGGAGCCCATTAATCAGCGGCGCAAAGTGTCGCAAGCGGCATGTGCGACAGGCGGTGCTGGCGCATGCTGCGTTGAGTACTGATCAGAATCCGTCACAGACTAGTAATAAGAGTTGACAGCCACTAGCTGGGTGTGGTACATGTGTCGACACGTATCCGGCATTCAGTGAAGTCACCAGGTCCGTGGAGGAGCATCCTTTTGACCACAGTTACTTCTTGATGTTCAGAAAATTTCAGATTTTGCAGGAGAATAATTCGAATCTGCAACCCAAATCTGGAGAAGATCAATTTGATCATTCTGTTCCACCTATGTGGCCTTTTCAACTCCAACTTGAATTTATTTGTAGTTACCTCGAGTGGGAAGCAACGTCGAAATGCGATTAGTGGCACAAAGCCGTCAAACGTACAGTGAGTTTAAGAGAAAGTCCTTCGTGACATACTGGTGGCATGAGGTACAGGCTAGAGTCAAAGAGGAGATTATGTTAGGGAGAAGCTTCACGAATAGTGGATTGCACACACCAGTGAAATGTTTCGAAAAGACGTCTCATAAAAATCAATTCCGGACACCCGCATTACACTTAAAGATCTCATCTGACTCTGCTACGGTAAACTCCTACAGTCGTACTTGCAGGCACTGATTGGGCATTGCGGAGAAGATTAAGAAGCTTTCAAGACCTCTCTACAAGACAATGAACACATCAGTTGCGGCTCTGAGAACAACAACCTGATCAGCACTAACGAATGACAGATTGTTACGCCACAACACCAGTCCATCGAGCGCAGGAGATCATGGGCGAGGCTGCCCTATCACGGGAAGAATTCCGACCGCCGCAACTGGAGGAACGGCGGTGGAAATAACTGTAACAACCACAATCGTGGGGTGACAGGTTTCAGGGCAGCAACAATGAGAGACAGGTTGCCCACACAATCGAGGTGAAATCTCCTGATCCACTGCGTAACCAGTACCAGATAATGGGAAATACACAATGGTGGAAGTCGACCACAGGGTTGGACACCACAGACGACAATGAGGAAGAGATAGAAAGGGACAATCTCCTCACGTATTTCCACTGTTTTTGCTAAGGGAAGACGTTTTGGGGGGGGGGGGGGGGGTTTACTGAATAATACTTTTTATGTCTTGTGTTTTTCATATATGATTATGTAGATTCTTGGAAGTGTGAAAAGGATGGAGATTTTTTTTTTTGTAAGATGCTTTTGTTCATTTGCTGTCTGAGTATTTTGTTGTGCCATTCATTTTGTTTGCCCATTGCGTTCCTACACGCTCTTGTTAGTTTTGAAAGGTTCTTCAGATTGATATTATTGATATAATTATTGTGTGTTATGATCAGAGGCATAATTAATGTTTAGGCTATACAGGGTGTTACAAAAAGGTAGGTCCAAACTTTCAGGAAACATTCCTCGCACACAAATAAAGAAAATATGTAATGTGGACATATGTCTGGAAACGCTTAATTTCCATGTTAGAGGTCATTTTACTTTCGTCAGTATGTTCTTCCACCTACGCTCAATGGAGCAAGTTACCATGATTTCATACGGGATACTCTACCTGTGCTGCTAGATCATGTGCCTTTACAAGTACGACACAACATGTGGTTCATGTACGATGGAGCTCCTGCACATTTCAGTCGAAGTGTTCGTACGCTTCTCAACAACAGATTCGGTGACCGATGGATTGGTAGAGGCGGACCAATTCCATGGCCTCCACGCTCTCCTGACCTCAACCCTCTTGACTTTCATTTATGGGGGCATTTGAAAGCTCTTGTCTACGCAACCCCGGTACCAAATGTAGAGACTCTTCGTGCTCGTATTGTGGACGGCCGTGATACAATACGCCATTCTCCAGGGCTGCATCAGCGCATCAGGGATTCCATGCGACGGAGGGTGGATGCATGTATCCTCGCTAACGGAGGACATTTTGAACATTTCCTGTAACAAAGTGTTTGAAGTCACGCCGGTACGTTCTGTTGCTGTGTGTTTCCATTCCATGATTAATGTGATTTGAAGAGAAGTAATAAAATGAGCTATAACATGGAAAGTAAGCGTTTCCGGACACATGTCCACATAACATATTTTCTTTCTTTGTGTGTGAGGAATGTTTCCTGAAAGTTTGGCCGTACCTTTTTGTAACACCCTGTATAAAAGGAACAGAAGCTGCTCTACTGTGGAAGGGTTATACAATGTATTCGATACAGTAAGATGAACATGAGATAGCATCTGATGCGTAAATCGTGTGGTATTAAGTTTTATGGTAAATAACGGCTTTTTAGGGTCAAACTGCTAGCGACAAGCGTTGTCCCTGATGCCATCATACCAGAGGCAATATACTCAGATGTTATCTGCAAACAGTGATGTGAAACAAATTTTATGTTGAACATTCTCTACAACGATGATCCATCTGTAATGTGCATGTGTGGTGCAAATCAATCTTTATAACATCGGTCGTTACTAATTCCTGTCGACGTAGTTCTAAATTATTGTCATTACTGGACCTCACAGCGAGGCATAACATGTTTCTTTGAAACACACCGATAGACGTAAAATGTTTCAAATATTCTTCTTGTTTGTGTTGTTGTGTTTCTCTGTGGACTTAAGAAAGTTCTTTTTCAGATTATGTAAAATTGTTTCAATATGTTTTGTCATTGTATGAGACTAAGCTATTTATTGTTTCTTAATTTTGTCTCATATAACTACACAGGTAGAAACGATTATATATGCACAGTAACATATGCGACTATGATTTTTTTTATGTTCATTTGTACATGCCTTCTCTTCAGAACAACCATTTACACATGCATACACAATGGTTCTTGCACAAAGCTACACGTCACAAGGAGTTTTACGATATTTTATACAGCTGAGTTTGAAAGAATACTGCAGTTGTACATGTTATATATTCTGCAGAGTTACACATCTCACGCTTTGTACAATCTTGTCTGAATATGCACATCTGTCATCAGGAGCTTTAGTGCATTTCCAATTTTCATTTTTGAAATTTTTGAACACGAGATACGCACATTTCCTTATAAGAAATTACACTTATGGCACAGATCTCTAGCTTAAGACGTTTATGTACACTTGCCATTTTCGATTAATTTAATACTCGTGTATGTATATTTTTTGCCTTCGTTTGAAGGCAAAACAATATTGAAACAATTTTACATAATCTGAAAAAGAACTTTCTTAAGTCCACAGAGAAACACAACAACACAAACAAGAAGGATATTTGAAACTTTTTACGTCTATCGGTGTGTTTCAAAGAAACATGTTATGCCTCGCTGTGAGGTCCAGTAATGACAATAATTTAGAACTACGTCGACAGGAATTAGTAACGACCGATTATATAAAGATTGATTTACGCCACACGTTGTATAACTTGCCTTTATCTGAGAAAATGTAACATTTTTCTTACTGGTATATAAGTGTTGTTTATATTGGTCGTTAACATCTACGAATATATTGCTAAATGAAGCAATTTTTTCCTGTTTTAAATTAATGTCTGAAGTCTTTAGTTTAACTGTATTTGCGGATACCATGTAGTGAATGGGAATATAGCAAAGGCACAACTGATTTCTCCTCTTTTTTGAGTTTCTCTATTTTGCAACAATTTTGACTTCAACATGTGGGCGATATGAGGCAGTGACCATCTCCAGGTCTTACCTGACGTATTATCCTGATTTGCACATGCGATTAGCATATAAAACTTTCATTTATTCATTTTCCTTTTTGAATCGCTCGTGTTTACCGTGCATTACTCGCAATTTTATGGAAGTAAGTCGTGGTTGGTTGGGCCGCAGTTGCTACTAATTAGTGGTCGTACTGGATTTTGGTATCGGACTCACTTCCGGTGAAATTTAGATTTATCTGTCTGTTCATATCTCGTCTCGGCACATTGGTTAGCTCTAATTAGGGATCAGCAACCTTCTTACGATCCATAGAGCCTTGTTTTTCCTAATACCTGGCTTTTCGAGAAGATGGCAGTGTGCTGAGCATCAGCAAGGAGATTATCCGCTGGCCACGTCTGATCAGTGGGAGATGGATCTGAAAGCTCTCTAGTGAACTTTGCATGATGTAACAGCTGGTAGCTCACAGGTGGTTGGGTTGAGACCCAGCCTTCGTTAAAGCCATCGATGGCAGTTTTGGTCATCCACAGTGAAACTCCCTGCTATGTTTGCTCTCGTGGCTCTGTCTTGCAAAGACAAAATTATTGTCACGCACGCATTTCTAAAAATTTTCCCTATGCACCTTCTGCAGGAACGAGATTGGAAACCTTCTCAACATAGCAGAATTTCCCATCGTGGAGAACCATCTGTGGGAATCTTTGTGCTGTCGCTGCTGGCTAGTGAAATTACAATTTACATTGGCTGATGCAGGTTACATTATATGTATGGACAGGGAACCATTTTCCATGTCTGAGATTGTCGGTTTACATAGGGCCATTTGCTGATTGGTCTCAGAATGGATTTTGCAAGTGTTATTCCGAGGTGAGTGGGAAGTGTTGCAGGCCTTAGCCAAGCAGTTGGTTGCTGAAAGGATTTGAAAACGCTTCGAATGTGGAGATGATTGGACTTCGGCCTTCTGTCAAGTCATGCCAGAGCTGTGCTTTAACTATTACGTGACTTAGAGATTATTCAGCCAATTTGGTATCGACAAGTTGATAACTTCTGCTTCACGCAGTCAACCCGCTACAACTAGCGGCATGCTCTATAACCTGCCCTCGAGTTTCAGTGATCGGCGTTTCTACCTTTGACTTAGATTAATAAGGCCACGGCAAGACTCCAGATTGCGATGCGTGCTATCAATTTCAGGTTATGCGGCACATTGGAGACATAGAGACTTCACCTATATTTACAGCTCAGTGTGTCTGAGGTCTGCTTGGGTACGTGAAGTCATGCATGTTTTTTCTACACGTCAGATGTTCTTTTCTTGGGGATTTTCAGTCGCTACAGGAATCTATTAATTGATGCTGTTATCAGTTGTAGGTGTCATGGCTATTCTATTGATTTTTTAACTCCCTTGTTCTGAAATCTATTCTCGTTGTGTACTCTGTTGATGCTGCGCTAATTTGATTCTTCTTCTGTCATCGTTGAAATTATTATTTGCACGTACGTAAATTGTTTCCTGGCCACCATTTCAATCGACCTGTCCATAGTAATGCTGGTGGGGAAACTTTGTAATTGATTACTCAATACACATTCTGTTAAGGAATGCCACGTTGTGACAGCTTTCTTTGCTTCAGTCTAATCCTCAAGTTTCCTGATATTCTTAATTCTTTATGGATAAAAAATAAAATGTTATAACTCTCTCAATCAGTAGCTATTAGATCACACAGCATATTGACAACCCAAATGCTCTAACCATAAGGCAGTGGACGAGGCCGTCTGACAGTTTAGGTATTTAATTTCAGCGTTTCTTATGCGCAACAGTTAGTATACCGTTTAGTACGCGTGCTCATGGGATATTTTATCTTCTCTCAGGATCTGGTACGATAAATTAAAAAGATCTGGTCATTTGCATACCCACAGCGAATTCGTTCTGGTAACAAATCCAATTATGCCAATTAGCCACAGCGCGTAATCAGAGACAGAAGTAATAAATTGCCACCGAGAGGGTAAGAAAGTTTGTTTGTTTGTTTGTTTGTACTCCATTATAGCGGCTGACGTATATAAAGAGGTCCTATGTCATTCTTTGTGTTTTACTGTCCCATTTAATACGTACCGGTAAAACGAATGGAGCACTAGATTAATTTGCGACCGCTCTATCACATGGACACGTAAAATACCGCTATGAAAATAATTTTGTTTTTAACGGGAAACACACCGACGCTTTTCGTCGACACTGGACATCGCATGAAAGACTTGAAATGCAATATTTGTTTGGGCTGAATCTAGCTCCACTCTACGAAAACGAAATGCTGATATCTGCGAAACAACATAGAAAATGCGCGTGACGACGCGTAGGAGAGGCGCTCTTTATATGTAATCTGGACTTGCTTATTTGATCGAAAAATTCTCGCCTGCGTTCCAGCAAAGATGAGGTACGTGGCATGCCTTTGATGCCGAGATATTGCTTATTCTCAAATTAAGCGCACAATGAGTACGACTGTGGTAGATCTTTTTGATATCGGGAGAAGAGTCTGTGTGAAGCTGGATACGCAACCCACGTTCGTTACCTGAGCTTTCTTCCTGACAACTTTTGAAAGCCAGGCTATAGCTCGAGGCGCCCGCCCGCCTGTTGAAAACCCCAGAGTGTTTTCCGTTAACAAAGGAAAAGTCACATGACGTAAGCGAATATCAGGGCGCTGTGCCCCATCTGTTGGTTGGGATACATGAAAGGTTTCCGTTAACAAAGGAAAAAAGCTGTTATATTTCTGGTAGATATAACGTGAGCAAATATACACAGCTTCTTTGAGCGTGTGTACATGTGTGTGTGTGTGTGTGTGTGTGTGTGTGATGGGAACAGACGAATGTAGATCTGGTAATAGGACATCCTACTGCTTAGCAATAATTCAGCATAAATCAACTACATCAGCTGTTCAGGCGTCAGAATATCTGAGCCCGTTGTCTCGATATTCACCAACACATAAAGCTCTTCTTACTATTTTAATAACAACGATTAAATCTTTGTCGTATTAATGTATGGAAAGTAACCTCGATATATATTGAGGTTCGTCAGTTTTTTTGAACGTAATTTAACAGTTTAGCTCTTATCACAATAAGAAGCATTAAACGAAGCTCACGTTAACAATACTCCTTCAGTGTGGGGGGCATGCACAGTACACTAAGCTTGTTCTACAGGTGTTCCTAGTGGATACTACTAAATCTATATAATTTCCTTACTTCTTCATTTATGGCTTCAAAACTCCGTCGCAGCCCTAGATACTACATCTTTATATAACATAACAAACTCTTCATCCGACAATAAATTTAAGTGATCTTATAGGCTTAAAATCCAGTAGCTAGCATCACTCCACATACACACTGTCAGCTTCTGGTGATACAGTACTACACTGTGCAAAGTAATTAAAGGGTCACTTTTTCGAAACCCCATAATAGTATCCCATTCGGATGGAGAGGTTTGAAATTTCGCCCACAGGTTCCTCTTTAATGATGAAAAAAGCGTGGCGCCCTGCAGTGTCACCATCAGGTTTGGCGATGCTTCAAACAACAAGCTGTCAACACATGCGAAAGAAGGCCAGAGCGCGGAAGTTCATGTGCGGTGCAAGGTTAGTTTCGATGTCACATTGGGACCAAATTTCGTCACAATTCTGCCCAGCGCCACTGTGGACATGACGAACGATGGGCTGGTCGTAACCTCCCCTACCCCATACCAACCTCTCACACCTTCTTTCGAGGTCGCTGTGAAGGAGGTCAGAAATGCAACGCCCAGCCTTGAAATCATGTATTCCTCTAATGGGTGGCCGAGGAAGACATTTCAAACACAGTTCCGCTCAGAATCGACACGAAAAGGCCTCAGGAGGTGGAATAAGTGGCGTCATCCCTGCTTCTGTTCTTGAGAAGTACATTAATAAGTGGCGTTCTACACAAACTTAGACACTGCTGCCACCCATACCCCCCACCCTCCACCCCCGCATCCCACCTCCCACCACTGCCCTCGGATGATTCAACGCTTCCCAAAGGAAACCGTGTGGCAGCAAACCCATAGAGCGTGATCTGTCCCGTTTGGAGTGTAGCGGAACTGCAGTTTTTGTTCTGGTGTGCAGGATGGAAACACTACTGAGCGCTTGCAACAGTTGTACGAAATTTGAAAGAGATCCGCAGTAGCCTTCCTGTTTCGCGTCCTCATATCCTTGGTGCCACTCACACACATCTGTTGGGCACTTTGAAAATGTTCCTGTACAGAGACTGTCTGTCATTGATTTCTATGTGGCAGTATGAAAGGTAGCCATTTCGACATCACTAAGCAGAGTGAGGCTACATCGCTCAGCTAGCGCCTCCTAGCCACATGCAAAATCTAAGGCATGTGGGAAGGGATCCGCGTTATGCCAGCGCCTACGAATCAGTCACAGGTTGTCTCTGGACAGGAACATTTTTTAAGAATCCAACAAAGATGTATGAATGGCACTGAGAGTGTTGCTGAATTGGGGATCCTAGAGGGTACAACTTTCTGTTTCATTCACGCGTATCTCAACGTTGAACCCTCAATGATCATGTCACAGGACGGCTGCTTCGGATCAGTTTCAGATTTAGTGGAATAGTTTTGAACACTCCCTTGGTTTCCACCCTGTATACCAGGGCAAAAGCCGCCTGTTGTAGCCGAGCGGTTCTAGGCGCTTCAGTCCGGAACCGTGCTGCTGCTACGGTAGCAGGTCAGAATCCTGCCTCGGGCATTGATGTGTGTGATGTCCTTAGGTTAGTTAGGTTTACGTAGTTCTAAGCCTAGGGACTGATGACCTCAGATGTTAAATCCCTTAGTGCTCAGAGCCATCTGAACCATCTTTGAACCAGGACAAAAACTGAAGTCGCAATACTCCTCCAAAAGTCGCACTTTCAATGGTGCAGCATTTCACGAATCCTTAGAGAAGGGTTGAATTGTCTGTGGGGAGCAAGGGGTAGGGAAATGTTGTTAGTGTCAAAGGTTGTCCAGAACGTTCTGTTGCGCGTGACACAGCAAACTGTCGTTTCCGACCGCAAAATGTGCATCAATGCACTCCCCAAGAGGAGGGGTAATGCCCTTCATGCCACCTATTCAGGACTATCCGTGTCAGTTCTGGGCGGCGGTGTGTCTGTTATGTTTCCCTGGACACTCATAAGAAAACAACGTAATATCGCCGCTGGGCGTTGTAGTTCTGACTTCCATCACAGCGACGTCAATAAAAGGGGTGCGACATCAGTATGAAAGTGGGGAGGGGGCGAAGGTGACCACCTTCTCATTGTCTGAAACGTCCACGGTAGTGTTGGGCAGAGTTCTGGTAAAATATGGTGCCAAAGTGACATCACTAACCGAGCTTAAACCTTATATGAACTGCTAAGCTCTGTCCATTTCTTCGCATGTGTCGACACCTTGCTGTTTGAAGCGTCGCCAAGTCCAGCGCTGACGTCGCAAGTGCGCCATTATACAGGCACCTCTTGAAAGTTTACCGTCATACCTCCTTGCTTAGGGACGCCAGATGAAAGTTGATGTCGTCAAGCCCTGAATCGAAATTTCGCAACGGATAACTAGGGAGAGGAGCTTGAGAGCGCTACCTAGAGAGTGTGTATTTTCTGTACGATACTAGGCAAGGGGCTGGAGGGCTCACACGCTGATGTGTGGGTCCCTGCATTCTATAGCTTTTATTTTAAATAAATTCCTTTCACTTGACTTCTTTGTGATTTTTAAGGTATGTTAAAGATTGATGACAGTTGATTACTTATTTATTTTAAACATTATCACTCGACTTTACAGGGATAGCCGAAATTGTTTTAGTTTACAGATATTACAATTTTACAACTTATAGCTAGGGTATATTATATACTAATCTGCACGCACCTTTCTACGGGTAAGACGGAATTGCGTTGGCCAAATGTATACCACCAAAGTCTCCCAATATTTCACATAGGACATTCACTATGTGAGGAGTATAACGGGCAAACTGGGGACCAGATACTTTAACACAGGGGGTCAAATTTCCGGAATTAAACGAGCACATTCATTACCTTACACAATCCGAAGCTGGAAATAAAAGAATTAGTACAAATATTCAAATACCTCTCTTACATGCGTGAACATTGAGACAGACGCACAAAGAGCACGTCTGCTCACTTACCGTCTTCTGTAACACTCCTGAATTTGGCGGGCACCCGGAGGTCTTCCTGGGCCCCGGTGGAGGGGGTGTTCGAACCACTTGGCCGTGACCAACTTCTCCACCCCAAATCTTGTGTCACTGGAAAGAGTTTGACTTTTACCTCCCTGTGCTGTCTCTCTGATCCCCTAGCCAAGAGTAAGGTTGGCACTGCTATACAACAGAACTACTTCCCAGCAAAGATTTGGCCACGCTTTACGGAGAGGTGGAAGGAGGATTAGGAAAGTTCATGTGCAGATTCACATTCACGTACAAGAAATGCATAATACACGACACATATAAATACGTATTATGAAGCTTGACACATTTCTCTCCACCCGTCCACATGGGTTCTGTTGCACCCGCGGCCGGCCACGTCGTGTAATAAAATTGGCTGCAGTCACCTCTGTTTCTATTTCCCGGTGCGAGCGAGCAGCGAATCCTGCTGCTTATAGAGCGGAAACTACTGTACCGTTTCACTCTGAGCCAAATTTCGAACCCCTGTGCCACAATGTGAGGGAATTACAGTGTTTCCAAAAGTCGCACTTTAATTTTACTGCGTAGTGTATTTTATTTGTGCAGTCTACTTAAGACCCACCGACCCACAAACACACACACACACACACACACACACACACACACACACACAGGCACACGCACACACTGCCCGTTTCTACTTAAGAGGCATAGTGCATGTGATCTTGTTTAATTTTGTTTGGATGCCAATAGTAAGAGTGCTTGCTATATTAAGAGTTCAAATCACAGTACAGTTCACAATTAACTGCTGTTTGCTAACATAATATTGGCAACATGGTATCAGGGCCAACCCAGTTTTGTATCACTTATTTGTTTATTGAAGATTTGAAACGCACTGAATGACAACGGTCAGCCTGTAAAGTGACCATAATTCTCTACTGACCATAATTCTCCATTATCATTAATTCTCTATTGCTTCAATTATAAGACACATTCTTAAGTTTCACTACAAAATGTTTGCAGTAAACTTCAACCATACATCATATTATAACAATAAGAAACTACAAAAGTTCTAATATGTTAAAAAAACTAGATTTCCTTAGAAAACTTCCCTTCTGACATTCTTGCATGCGTATCATCTAAGTTCCACAAAATTTTTCCTCAGAATATATTAGTACGAAATCCATTTTAAATAATGCTGCCTCCACTACACGGCAAGTCAGATTCCGTCTTTTTCAAACCATGTACATCCATCCAGACCGTCTAACACAAACTACACTGCTACCCTCTTCAAAAATGAAGTAATCACTCTAATCAACAACTGTGGTCTCAGGAACAGACTTACAAACAATATGGTTGTATCGATACTACTGAGGTGGAGCACATTTATCAAATTCACGACTTCCATTACATTTATGGCCATAACTTCTTGCAAATCAACATAGAAAATCGGACAGTCCCTTTTCAAAGTGAATGTGAAAACAATACAGTCACTCAAGATACAGTGCTTTACAGATCCTGAACAGATTGTTCCTTTTGAAGTTATGATAAGAATGAATGTATTTACTACACTGAAAGGATTCTGATTCAATGTAACAAACTGACTGATAGTTACTGTAAGGGTATATTATTCATATCGTATACGAAATGTAATTCAATGTCATTTCGATTATATTAACATAAATACAGCTTTCAAAATTTGGGGCAGGTGGAGGTACCTCAAATATTTACTCAAATTGCAAAAACCCTTTATATTATATATATACTATAAAGTTATTATATTATAAACTAGGTGGAGTACTCGGATTCGCTCAGGAGTTAGTATGAGATCGTGTGGTAGTTGGAATAAAAGCATAAACTTTAAAGTACAAGAAGTAAAATTCTTTTATTGAAAACATCTATTTACAATGCTTGTTAAAGTATAAGAGGTAAAAGAATTTATTGACAATATATTCTAACTACTTGAAATACTTGTTTGCAAACAACGCTTTTCATTTTGTTATTCTGGGTGTCTATGAACAAATTTTTCGAATTTGCTACTCGAGAGCAAGCTACGAATAGTCGACCGTGAGAGAATAAAGAATTTTTGAGGTTGATGCCGCAATATTTAAAGTTTGTCCTTGGGCTTTGTTGCTTTGTTAACTGTAAAACTGTAGGCTGATTTGATTGAAAATTGCCGTCTTTTAAATCGGAATGACAGTCAGCTTCAGTCCGGAATCCCGCTGCTGCTACGGTAGCAGGTTAGAATCCTGCCTCTGGCATGGATGTGTGTGATGTCCTTGGGTTAGTTAGGTTTCAGTAGTTCTAAGTCTAGGGGACTGATGACCTCAGATGTTAAGTCCCATAGTGCTTAGAGCCATCTGAACCATTTTTTTGACAGTTCACTAGACATCAGCGCTATTTTGGGGATAAATAGTGTGTGTGCCCTTTGTGCTTTCCAGATATAAGCTAAGCTTCGATGACGTTATGCGACAGCTGTTTGACGATCATCCTTGTTCCGTTAAATAGTTTTGATGAGATTTCTGAGTAGGATTATCGGCGATCCAATTTTAAGTCGAAGCCAGTGTAATGACATTCCTGGTGCTTTCAAAGAGTTTAGGAATTCTGTAGGGAAGTTCACACTTTCTTCAACGTTTACCATCTTGTCGATCGGTTTGCATATTCTCTCTTTACAGGTAATTTTCTTTTGCATAGTAAAGTTCATTTCGTAGACAATATTATTTTTAGTTGCCAAATCTGCCCTGCCAGTCCGGATTGGTATGGTTGTGAACAATGTTTGAATAAATTCGGTCGATGGGTACGTTTTCAGCAGTGGCTATGTTGCAGAAATCACTGTTGAATTTAATGAGGCCGGTTATCTGGGCAGTAGGATACGTGCCGTCAGCTACCTGTAAAAGTTGTGGAGCAAAATGTGCAGTTGTTTCGTTTTTCGATAGTTCAACTTTCACATTTTTTGTTAATCGCACTATTTTTGTGTGTGGCCAGAGACGTGTCTTTTTTAAGCATGCATTGATCTCGTCTGCTGGTGTTGACTTGGGATAACTGGAAGTGTTAGTCGAAAATCTCCTGAGAGTATGAGTATAGCTCCTCCCATCACTTCAGAGTTTCCTCGCAATTCTTGTAATGTTCTGTCTATGGCTTCGAGTGATTTTTATGTGATATTGTGCCTTCGTCCCAGGAGATGATTTTAGCTTGCTTTGGAAGTTTACCCCATCCAGATGCTCTTGAGAATTTAACTAACGGGAATTGTTCGTAGGATATATTCACCGGTAGTTGTAGGGCGAAAATGCCATGCGATGTTTAGCACGTATTTCTGCCAGTAAATAACTTATTAGAAATATTTCCCCGGTGCCGCCTCGTGTGACCAAGTAAATATTTCCGCCAGTAATTCTGTCGATCCGATCCATGATAAAGTTGTAAGTTTCCTTGTGATTATCACTGAGGAGTGGTTTGTTGTGAACAATATATTGAAGTACTTCGCTGATGTTACATCATTTTTCCTTTGCAATTTCGAAGTTTAGCACACTAATAGCATCTTGCGTGTAGCCTGCTTTCCAAGTTCTACTACGTTCTGGCTGTTTATTGCTAACCATTTACCTTAAAGGTGAATAAATGTTTCATTGAAGATGTCATTGTTGAATTCGATGGTTAGTTCGGGATGAGCTTGTCGGATTTGGTGTAGTTCAAATGGCTCTGAGCACTGTGGGACTTAACATCTAAGGTCATCAGCCCCTAAAACTTAGAACTACTTAAACCTAACTAACCTAAGGACATCACACACATCCATGCCCGAGGCAGGATTCGAACCTGCGACCGTAGCGGTTGCGCGGTTCCAGACTGAAGGGCCTAGAACCGCTCGCCCACAGCGGCCGGCGAATTTAGTACAGTATTTCATCACTCATACTCTTTTTGAAGGAGTCCCATAATTATTTTGGGTTTCATGAGTTACATGTTGTTAGAATTGTGGCGAATAAGTCTCTTATTTGTTCAGCTGAGCCATTAGTGACGCTTTTTGTAATGTTACTTCCCGCTGGTTGTCGTTTTCCAGCAGTCGTAAGCGTCTGCATGCTTCTCTGCACATCCGGCACAGGTAACCGTCAACAGCCTTGAGCTCTGTGAAACTTGTTGGTTCCCGTATTTCGTGCAGTGACATCCGGAGACAGAAACATTCGGCGTTGTTCGGATCTACGTTGTATACTCGGCCTTGTGCGCAAGTTTTCATGATTCCTTGATGATCTTCTACAGAAATCCCTTGTTTTCGTCGTTGAAAATTTTTTCTTGTGGTGTTCCACGTATAATAGGTAGGGACGACGACATACAGGGTGTTTATAAATGAATGTCGGGGTTTTAACGCTTTATAATATTTATTGTATTAAGCTTACAATTATAATGATATGTCAAATGAAAGAGCAACTCAAACAGTTTTACCAAGAACCTTATAAATGTTCACTGGCATATCGAAGTACGCGATTGGTTGAACTTCACTGTACCCAAGCGCTGGACAGGCCGCAAGGGGCCCAATGACAGGGCTTGCTTTGCATGGCCTCCACGTTCACCCGGCCTAACGCCATGTGATTTTTTTCCTCTGGGGCTTCATCAAGGATCGTGTGTACGTGCCTCCGCGACCGGCAGACCTCCCTGACCTAAGAAACCGGATTGAAGCAGCTGTTGCTACAATCACTGAAGACACACTTATCAACGTTTGGGAAGAACTCGACTATAGACTTGATGTGTGCCGTGTGATAAATGCTGCTCACATTGAACATTTATAAGGTTCTTGGTAAAACTGTTTGATTTGCTCTTTCATTTGACATATCAATTATAACTGTAAGTTTAATATAATAAATATTATAAAGCGTAAAAGACCACGCTATTCATTTATAAACACCCTATATAATAATGTTTTCGCGAATGGATCTATGTGGTACAGTTGGTAAAAAGCTGTTAATGTTGTGTTCTGAGGTGGTTCGCTTACAATTTTTCTAGCGGTGTCTTCTCCAAATGTACCGATAAACGTTGGACAGTTGGTTCGCGTTCATGTACGGGAAGACTGAAAATCAGTCATGCAGCTTCTTTACTGTTAATGTATCTTCCCATTTGGTAAACGAGGATCTCCTCGTTTCTGTTTTGCTGACTGCTGTTTTTGGCGATTTGAAACACTGCCGTGGCACTGCCTTTCATCGCATACTTGCAAACATATTTGGTGGATTTCACAGATTTGCAGTATTGTACGTTTATGTGTGCTTGGAACATTTTGGAAAGCAGGGTTTTATATGGTTCTACCCACTGATTATCTATTTCCAGTTCGCCGCTCTCTCATATTTATATTTGTGCCGTGAAGCCACCGTTTTTGGGTGATCGTATTCTGTATTTGGGATAGCCTACAACTCCGGTTTGTATGTCGTCCAAGTTTGGTTTTGGGTGTTTTTTGTACATTTTCCATCACTCATACATGGGGATTTGGGGTTTAATGGCCCTCATGGTCTGTGAATCATGTTTTACCCTTCTATGTAGTACCATTCTGGATCTTCTTGTGGATTGGTAAATTCTGCTTGGATGATTTTGTCGATAGCCGTGGGATGAATTCTGCCGTGTTGCCATACGAGATTGTTTAAGTGAGGCAGTCTTCGTTTTTGCCATTCGATTGTGTACATTTAGCATCTAACGATTCCAAAGATGTGGTATTTTGTGACGACTTCAATAAATCACATTTGTTTTTCTTGTAAAACACCAGCTTTTACGTCGTGTCGATGCAATGAGGCCTGTCCGTATCGTAATTGTTCTTTGGTCTCTAGCCACGATGAGCTGCATGTGAATGTTATGAAAGGTCAGGTCGTCCATATTTTCTTATGTAGGTCATGGCATCTTGGGCGTATTCGTGCATGTGTCTCGGAATTCTTATGTATGATGAGGGTAAGATTACCTCTGTTCCAGTGTCGTCAATGTTTCCGTCGTTTATGATTGCGTCCTGAAGGTGGATTTTTTTCTCCTGTGCGTAGATTCTTCTGACTCAGTCTTATGTCAAGCATTTTTGCATACATATCTACCAGGAATTGTTGGAATAAATGGCGAGTATTGAGAATGCGATTGTATGTTTCATTGTGTGTGGTCATTTAGCGGTAAGCAGATAACTCCTTGGAAGTAATGTTTTTGTTTGTTTCTACACCTGCTTCAAGGTTGCGTCCTGAAGGTGGAGTTTTTTCTCCTGTGCGTAGATTCTTCTGACTCAGTCTTATGTCAAGCATTTTTGCATACATATCTACCAGGAATTGTTGGAATAAATGGAGAGTATTGAGAATGCGATTGTATGTTTCATTGTGTGTGGTCATTTAGCGGTAAGCAGATAACTCCTTGGAAGTAATGTTTTTGTTTGTTTCTACACCTGCTTCAAGGTTGTACTTGTTTCTCATTAAAATGACGTCAGTCGTCTCCATGCAGAAGTATTTAAGGATATTGGAGGGCAACATATGAGCGGTGTGTCTCTGCAATTCGTTGTAGTTCTTCTCGTCTTCGTTAATTGTGTCATAGCTTGTGTTTTCATTGTACACAATTACGATGACGGCAGCGCAGTGTGGCTGCAAGGTTTGAGGCGCCATGTTACGGATTTCGCGGCCCGTCCCTCTCGGGGTTCGAATCCTCTCTCGGGCATGGATGTGTGTGTTGTTCTTAGCATAAGTTAGTTTAAGTTGTGTGTCAGTCTAGGGGCCGATGACCTCAGCAGTTTGGTTCGTTAGGAATTCACACATATTTGAAGATTTTTTTACGATAGCGACTTTGTCTATATGAGGTGCACTAAATAGACTTTCGTGTTCTCCACGCGGTCTTTTGTCGACTCAGATTATAACTTTATAGTGATCAGAAATCATTCGGTCTAGTGCTTTGTGAATTAGTTGATTGTACTCCTGTAGTATCCTTTGTACATCACGGACTACTTCTCGTCTCAATCCACTGACATTTGTACATCATTGATCAGTTTCTGTTGCTTCGTTCCCGATTAAATATAGTTGTAGAAATTTGTGGTCTTCGTTGGATAGTGGTAGTAATGATCTCATGTTGTGATAGGTTTGTACTTGAACGGAAAAAACAAAATCGGTTTCATCTTTGTTAGTGGTGACCTAAGTGACACTGAAAAAAGTCATTTGTAAGCAGGCGTTGTAAGCTTTTGTATTTTGAATAAAGTGTTCCGATTCTGGAGTTTCCCTGGTCATGTAATGTAAAAATTCCTGCGATTGAGCTTCCAGTGGTGGTAATCGAATTATTCCATTCGTAAAATAGTATCGTAGTGTGCCTCTAGTTAATTTTTTCGCGTTGCGAAGTTGACAAGTGTTATCCACTTTCCCGATTACGACGTGCTTGTGTTTGTTATATTCTTTCGTGTGGTCGTAGTGGAATGCTTTATTTGTGAGGTTGTACTCTTTGCTTGTCCTCTTCCGTACTTCTTGCTGGGTGATACTTTCATGGCTGGCTTCACAGTCTTTTATTACAAGATTTTGTCGCAATTCTTATTTCTTTAATCCGTTCATTTTGTTGTTGTTCTGTTCCTCTGCTTCTCACTGTGTTCATTCTACTTAGTTGAGAACTTTACCGTGCTTCGTGCTCTTCGTCCGTTTCGTTTTTTCACTATTTTTCTTGTTTTCACCGTTTTGCTTCAGAACTGGCAGGATCTCCTCCTCTTTTACGCTTGGGCGCTGTCTACAATATAAATCAAATCAACTTTTAACTAAAAATGTACTACGTACACCTTACACACTTTTCACACTTTATTTTCGATTTATATTCAGTCACTGTATCACTTTGACTAATCACACTTCACCATTTGTTTTTATCCACGTACTGCACTAGGTTTCAGTTTCTCCCTTCGAAACTAATAAGAAATTGACGTTAGAACCTACTACGTGTCTTGCTTTATATATCCTTGTGAATGAGTAAGCCATACCAGTGGCGAATTCCAGAACATACCAAAACAGTTTCGTATGGTCCACAATGTCCCAGAACATTCCACAACATTCGAGAGTGTTCTGGAATGTTCCACAATAGTCTGGGATGTTCCGCGGTGTTTACGAACATTCTGGGATATTCCCAGATGTTCCCAACTATTCCTGAACATTCCACAACATTCCATATCATTGAGGAACATCCCATATGAGGAGCGTCCCTTCCATCACCTGCGATCCAACCTGATAACAATGGATCCCGTGGACGGAGGTTCCCTGGATTCCGCTAAGGCAGCGTTACCACACGTAGCCCAAGAAGAGTGCAACACTCGCCTGCCACCTGTTCCGATCTGATGGGCTGACGATGTCGACGATGGAGCAGATCCGGATGGTAGCTCAACTGTCAGGCAGTACCCCACAGTGGTGCCTGACCCACTTTCCACCCAGTGGCTGCGGTCGATGTTTCAAGTCAGCCAACATCTCTGCCAGACGCTCTGTCCCAATAACACGAGCACATCTACAACACTACCGCAACGTGATGATGAATCTTACCAACTTTCAGGCTCCACATAAACTGTCAATGTTCCGAGAGACCAGTTATACTGCTGATGTCAATATTGCCCTCCTCCAAGAACTGATCGTCGCTGATTTCTACGCCCTCACTGGCAACATAGCACACGTCTCCCATGCCTCTGACGACGGTAGTGGAGTCGCCAATTTCCTCATCGCTGGAATCCCTGCTGAAGATGTAGTGTACCTTCCTAAATGCTACAGGTATGGCCCTCATGCTGTTGAGCGTATGTATATGCACCGTCCGTCTGACATCTTGAGGCTCCGTGCGGTATATCTTGGCTTTCCTTACCCGGCAAACACCTTCTCAGATCACTTTCCAGACGCATTTATCCCCAGATGTGTTTCATTACCCTTAACGAAAAGTAACGCTGTGCTGTGAATCGGATACGTGGTTATACGGTCCGCTAACTTTTTGGCCCCGACGAGAAATCAGAACTGGCTTACTGGACGTACCTTCCGCCTTTCTTGACCCGCCTTCCACCTGGAACATCCAAGCCATGAGATGCTGATGCTTATTTTGCAACGTGATGCTCTGAACGCACTACAAACGAAATCTCCACTAAAATTTCGAGGAGACACGGTTGTATGTTCCACCAATCCGAAGACTCCAGCATCTTCTGGAATTCTTGACACAAAATAATATATATGCGGAAAAGTACAAAAAATAAGTAATAATAAAAGCAAAAAATGAAATAAAATAAACTAAAAAAGACAAATGCCTCTACACAACTACCTTCATTTTCATCGCTACTCTGTATGTTTTTCGCCCCTGTTTCTTCCATTCCTACACACCTCTAGTAACAGGTTACTTGTTTTGGGATAGGCGCCAACGCCTGAAGAGGTGCAGTTTCTATTTTTGTTGGAACGCAACTGGCAGTGGCAAGTAGATCGTTCTTTACTGTCCAGAGGCGGAAAAAATACGGCGTGCCGTGTTCAAGCCAGCCTTGTGCTAATATTTTTTCACCGCTATTCGCTTTATTCAAGTTTGTATCTTTGTCGTGGTGTAACATACGTTTGTTACAGTGAGGTGTAAGGTAGGGAACTATAATGACAGTTGATTCTGCAAAATTACTCCATTAGCAGCCGAAAGGAAGTGGCTTTCGAATGGGAACCGCAGACGTTTGATGACAAGGCGACAAGTCAGCCGAATCCTCCACCGGAAAACACGTCTGGCGTGTCATACACGACATTATTGATATTACATGTGTCATATAATGGGAATTTCTTGTCGAGGCACCTAATTTGTATACATCGTAAGTGAGTGACGTGTGCCTCCTTACCCGATATTCGTCTTCCTATGAATGTGAATGTCATCACTCCCCAGGTAATGATGAAAACGTAATAGTTTGTCACATAAGCTGCAATAAATGAACGCATCAGTTTCACAGTCACTCAGTTTCTCTGTGCTCTGTCAAAAAATATGTTTTTAATGTTTTTGAAGTTGCGTTCCGTTTTAGAAGCCTTGATTCTTGAATTCCTTTGTTGCAACGTAGTTCACACCAGTTTATTTTTTGTTTTCATTTCTGTAAGACGTCTATGTGCTATCCCGACAGCTCTTCATCACATTTACTTGCGACAGTAACGTATTCTTACCACATGACTCATATTCTATAACCAATCTATATAGTACGACAACTGCCAAGACTACATACAGAGAAAAAATCATTTCAATGACCGGACGGACAGTTCATAATGTTGTGGGGAAAAGAAGTGGCATGAAGAATTTTGAACCTAACTAACTCGCATGGTAGTCAGACAGCATGACCATTTGCCCAGAGTGCAATTGCTGTTACAGTTTGCTCTTTATTGCACTTCTTGTCCTTGGACAGTTTATTTTTTATACTTTGCTTTTGGTTCACAGTACAGTACATCTTCTTCTTGTTTTCATTCCTGATCTGTGCTCAGTTTTTGACGGACTCTCCACTGCGCCATCTTACCATTAAGTCTGACGGGGTTTGTTAGACGTAGATGTTTGTCACCAGGAATTGACTTTATGCTCCCCCTGTATTATCAACTGGTGGAACTTACTCAGAAGTTGTTGTGACACATTCGCAGCAAGAGGTACAGTAAACATTCATCAACATTTAATTTAAATAAATTTATTGTCACATACCGGTAAAACTATGAATACGCTGAACATCTTGGAGCACATACAGTCACCACCTCTGAGTCACTAGAAACTGCAAATAGTCGTGTTACGAATGCTATGACTGATAACACTAAGCCCATGATTAACGAAGTAGAAATTACTGCTGGCTCCTCTTGACATGTTGTATGTGGTGCATATTTGTATTTCCTTCGAGAAACTGGAGGGCACTGAAAGGTTTCTTTATGGTTTTTTTGTAATAAGAAAAATCACGAATATTTGCTAGAATGTACTGAAACTCTTGTTGTAAACAACAAAATCCTCGACTATCAGTCTGAAATAAAAAGTAAAAGCCTTACTGGATGTGATTTTACATTTTAAGTAACCAACAGAAAATTGTATAAGCAATATTAGAGTATTACATCTACTGTTGTAGAATTTAGAAAAGAAATGGGAAAATAAATGGAAACGATCGCTATTTCCTTCAAAATTAAGTAGAAAATAATTGTTATCGAGTTGTCAGAGACAGAACAAAGTACAAACATTCTAAAATCACCTGAATGACTGTAAATCAGTATAGAAATAAAAATTACGTTGGAGAGAAAAATTTCAAGACTATGAAATATATGCATATCTATGGCCCCCTTTTTAAATATATGGCAATACCTCAGCTCTGATATAAAACAGACCACGCAAACTCATTAGAGGCCATGTGGGATACACGTGAGATCCGACGAGATAGACGCAGTCGTGCAGCAGAAGGTAAGGTAAATTTTAAAATCTTACATATTTATGTTACTTAACTGGAATGGAGAATGAAACACCGTTTACAAGCATGGTACACTCATCAAATAGAGATAATAGTTAGCAGTAGTGAGATGTCACATGAAATTATATTCAAATATTGTGGGCAATCTATGTAACATATTGGTGGACGTACTGACGGCCTATAGGTCATCGAGTTGGAAGTGACGTCTTATCATGGTTCGTATGCAGTGGCTCCACGAAAAGTTTTACATTACTGCTGTTCTGTAATTGCACAGAATATCACGAGAAGCGATACCTTTGAAGACAGCAAGTCTATAAGCGGTTGATTCAGTATTTATATAGAATTAGTCCACAAGCTTAGGAAATGTATATACACTAAGGCGAATCAGTAAAGGAGATGGTACTGATATTTGGTATCATGATACAATTACCTATACCCCTGGAAGAAAATGCAATAGAAGATCCAAAAGACTGTCGTGATAAAATATTGCAGGCCCTTGAAGAACTATATTCAGTGAGGAGACTTAGTCCAGATCAGCAATTTGCAGAGGAACAGCAGGAGACTAACAGCATGCGATGATAATCACTGATGAAAAAGAAACTGGCAAAGTAAAGAAACACATAACTTCATATACGTCCGCCAGTGTTCATACTGACTTTTCCTGTTGATCAATTTCTGCCATATTTTAAAATCAATTCCGCCAGTGGCTTCGATCTGAGAACAAAATACATCATCCATAACAGAAATAACTGCGATACCACAAGTAGCTAGCACCCTTACCCTACCCCATTCTGTATAGTTTGCTGTGCCTCTTATTATGGTAATGTATGGGCAATTTCGATTTTATTAAATTAATAAAAGTTCCAGTATGTAGAGAGGAAGCGTATTCATGTTTAACAGCGCAGCACCCCCACCTGAACAATACCAGCTGAAGTTGGCTTTTTCATTCACGAGTGCGGCTGGTTGGTTTTCTCGAATTCATAGGGAGACGTGCTCCCAAGGGCGACCTCCTCTCACGTCATGAGTGTGACGCACCTCTCACATCGTTTCCAGGTGCACCTTTATTTTTCGCACGGGCGCCAGGAGGGGAGAGAAGCAAAGTTTTTTATCGCTCTATAGTCTAAACATTGGCTTAGAGAGGCCCACATGTGGCTTGGCTAAGTGCTGCTTCTCCAGATGGCTGACTTGAAAAAAATGATTCAGATGTAATTTCTGTCAGGCATCGTTTGATCTTAGAGTCCTTATGGCACTATTTCATTTCACTAGTATCGCAGTAATGCCCTTTTTTGCGGTTCGCGAGTGATCTTCAGCCCATTTTCTAAACGGATCCTTGTGTGCCAACTTTCACGTCTTTGCTCATAACAGAGGCAGTTTCTTGCTGTGGTCAATACAATTATTTTTGCGAATGTAAATTTGAGAGTGATCTCTGGAGACAGTGTTTCATGTTTAGTTTCTCCAATACCTCCAGGCCCACTCGTATATGCCTAAAGCATGATCATATAATCTAATACTTTTTATGTATGTTAATGGCATTGGAAAATACACTTTAGTTATGTGCAGTTTTCTGTGTGCGTGTTTCTTAGAGTAAATAAAGAGGTCTTTGACTAAACTTTTTCTGTTAAATCTGTAGCTGTATAACGCCTGACCCTATAACTTAGTGGGTTTGCAAAGCCAAAGGGCTTTTGCGTTCTAACCGTTGCGCAAATCATACATTACGCATTTGAATAAATGCGAGAGCGCTCTGGCTGCCGTAAGGTCCAGCCAGCATCGGACATTAAATCGATGGCAAGTTACAAGCTATCACAATATTCCTCATAGGTGACTGAGTCGTGGGATGTTAAAAAATGGTTAGAGTAACAGAAGGTGGAAATGAGATCTAATGCAAACGAATCACATAGTCTGATTACATGATAATTCTCAAGTGGTGCCTTGTAGGTTCACATAGTCGCACGGGTGAAGTGCATGAAGACTTACTTAAGAAAAGATAAGAGATGTATTATTTAACCGTCAGTGCGAGGTGTTATAATAATAACCATTTGGGTTACAAGTAGAATAAAAAAACCACAGATATTAACTGAGGATAGACAGCCATTTTTTTTAACTGATCTTGTTTCGTATTTTTGCCTGATTCTTTGAATGTATCTGCTTTAACTGTAACGAAGAGGTGTGGAACGCTGAGAACAAAGAAGGACAGGAGGGATAAAATAATTAATTTTGTTGAATGCATAGCTCCAAGGGAATTAAAAATAATTCGGTGTTGCAGACAACATGAATACGTTAGAAATGAAAGTTGTCTCTCATGTGTTAGTTCCCTTGTTAAAAATATTTCATATCCAGTCACTGCCGATCGAAAAAATGCTCACTCTTCCGTACCATTATTTTAAAAATAAACCATACCACTATCACATCCTGAATAATAACCCTGAAAATAATTTCAGCACCAAATGCTGTGAGGGGCACTCTACATCAAAGGACAGTGACAACACAAGACTGAAAATGAGTGCATAATATCCATCATGCTGGTGAGGTGCATAGTGAAGAATTTGTTATATCGAATGTAACATTCCAAGCGAACAATGGATTTGTTTCCCCCTTTCCGTGTTATTGCAGACGGCTAAAAAATAGACCGTGTTATTATGAAGCGAAACTGGAAGTTCGTGAAAGAACAGAAAAAGAACAAGAAAAGATCAATTAAAGAATCAAGGTTGTTTACAATTGGTCAGTATGGTATAAGGTAAGAAATATAAAGAAAAATAAGCAGAATTCCGCATGAAAGAGTAAGAGTGATTCTATCAAATAAAAATGTACACCTCTGCGCCTTAAATTCGTGGACGCACAATCCGATAGAGAGAGCGCATGGAATAACGCCTGCACGTGTGCCCCGGAGCGTAGTTCCGCAGATGAGGTCATTGTAATCAAAGTCTGTACTTACGCGATGGCGCAACACGTTTCGGTACGAAATTAGGGTCATGTACTAGTAGACAGTCCGCAGCAGACGTGGCGTAGTGAAGAGGCACTTGACTGGAATCAGCGAGGATGGCAGTTATAGTCCCCAGGTTCAGGTTCCCCTCCGATTCTTTAAAAGCAACTGCCGGGATGGTTCCTTTGAAAGAGACACTGAAGGCAATTGCCGGGATGGTTCGTTTGAAAAAAGACACTGACGTTTTTCTTCTTCTTTCTCGATCCGAATTATTGTCTGTAGTGACTTCTTCGTCTACGGGACTTTCTTTTTCACAGTAGTAAACAATCTTTCGAAAATGGTTGAAATGGCTCTAAGCACTATGGGACCTAACATATGAGGTCATTAGTCCCCTAGACGAAGGACTATTTAAACCTAATTAACTTAAGGACATCATACACATCCATGCCCGAGACAGGATTCGAACCTGCGCCGCAGCAGCAGCGCGGTTCCAGAGTGAAGCGCCTAGAACCGCTCGGTTACAGCGGCCGGTCAATCTTTCGACTTCACTGAACAAGGCTGCTTTCTTACCAGCGAAATACTAAGACAATAGGTCGGTATCTTCTCATGATGATTCCATAGTTCGTGTAACAAACAAAGATTTTTCGTATATGAATACTGCCAGTCAGTAGTCGTGAACGGATCTCGCAAAGTAAGCAGCAAAGCGAAAGTCATTAGTTTTATATGCCCTTAGATACTTGTCATCAATGTGTAACAACCTGTGCCTTGTCGTTACATATCGTTCTAATTCACTGCAGTAACTGTCGAAAGAAGGGAGAATATTAGTAAATGATCACTATTCAAGTGGACTTCGTGAATAAATAAGTTATCCTCCCACATAAACAGTCAGTTCCCTTTGCTATCTGTTGTACTTATGCTGAGCTCCATATCTCTCGATTCACAACAAATGCTGTCGAAACTATACTGGTAGACTATTACTTACATACAACAGGGTGACCCGTAAGTGTTGAACCATTTTTTTAAAACGAAAGAAAATGATTACAAGTAAATTGAAAGTCAAGTAATATGAGGTAGGAACTGGTGATAACACATAAATGTTGCAGGGTGGGCTCGACAGATTGTCCTGCAGGTTGTAAGATTGTTGTTATCCGCTTCACCCATCCGTCACGGAATTTAAGAAACACATGTTCTAGTACGTGAACACAAGCGTCAACATGCCTCTCCCTGAAGTGTGCAACGTTTCTGATTTTCACCACATACACAGCTGCCTTCACTCGTCCCCACACAAGAGAGGCCCCTATTTTGTGGCATTGCTATTCGTGCTCCTAATTCATATTCATACTTCAGGTATTATTCTCCGAGACATCACTCTCACCATCTATCATGGACTCTCTTGTAAATCGAGGAAACAGCGTTCCCATACCCAATTTCCACTGCTTGCAGTGCCGTACGAGGTCACTATGAAAAATCATCCTGCTGATGCAGTGAATTAATTGAATGCACAACGGAAGTTAATGTGGAGACTTCGACACGACGATACAGGAAATAGATTCATTATACTTTTGTCAAAGTCTCCTTTTTTATCAGTGATGTCACAAATTAGATGTGTATATGGCGTAATTTGTATGGGAGGAAGCGGAAAAAGGAATCATATTTTATGAAAGAGACGTTTAAAAGTCTTTCGCTCGAACAGCACGCATCGTATACCAAAACACAAACCTTATCAGTATGGTTCCATAAGATGAAATGGTGGTTTCCACCACACTATATTTACATATAACATCAGCATGAGTTCTCTGAGTGACATGGAGACCTCAGGGAGTATAATAAGCACTGAGCCTCACAACACATCAACATTCACGCGACCGAAAACAATGGAGGGAAACTACACTACAGCTATATGTACGCACTACTATTACAGAAAGGTTTCGAAGAAACAAAAAGTTTCGAAGAAACAAAAATCTGTGTTCATCATATTTACCAACGTCGTAATAACGTCACTTAATATCAACCAATCGAAACCTTTTACGGCCTTATTTCGTTCAGAAATCTTGGTATTATACAAATATACGGACCTATCATAGGCACAAACCAGTTCCTAAACCATCCCATCAAAAAACGTGATAAAATTAACAAAATCAGACTGGAGGAAGTTTAAACACAGGTACGATTTACATTCAGTGAGAACTGAATTTATCGTTAGGCCACTCTTTTTATGGGAAATGGATATAGTTAAGGTGCAGGTGGCAGTTGGTAATACGCAGATATTCAGGACCACCTTGCATTATCATATATGACACAGAAATACGATTAAAATGATCAGAACGGAAAACAGACTCCACCGATACTTTACAAGAAATGATAACTAGATAGAAAGACCTGAGGACTTTACATGATGATAACTTGGTGCAGGGGTCACACTCACTGTCCTAGAAAAAGAAATAACTCCATTCTGTCATTCACTTTACGTGATACAAGAAAGCTTTAATCAATTAGCAAACACAGAAACGAGTCCTCAACCGAAATAACGTTGGTGCAGAAAACAGTCCATCAGCACCATGTCTATCTGAAAGTATGGAATCACCAAATCCACATTAAACCGCGGAAACAAAAATGCAGCCTTTTAGGATTAAATCCCTTGACTGTTAATTTAAGCAAACGCGATGATTGCCTACAATGCAACACGAAAGGTTTAACGAATCCCTACCAAACCTGAACTTACGCTAGATGTAATTCAAATAGTACAATGTAGTTACTATAAGGCACGAGTGTATTCAAAAAACATTTTGCTGCTTCTGCTTGGCGCCGTCGTCCGCCGCCTCTTTACAGAGTAGCGAACCAATTGGGAAAATGCTAAAAAATATCGCTTGACGCTTCCCCAATCGAAGGGACGCTAACATGTTGGGCGACCGTTTTCTGACCCATGCTAGTTCACTGAACAAATCTCTGAATAGAAATCCAGTGGAAAATTTCCACGATTTCGTATGGTGGGTGCTTGTCCAATCATAAAACACCAAAAAGGCGGAATGTCTGTCGCTCTAGATTACACCAGGCTGCATGTCAAAATTTCCAAGTCTTATCGGTACGGTACCTTAACATGAAATGAGGGTTTTCACTAAACCATCTTTATGCATAACATTAGCGCAGGGTCTTCGAGTGACATGGGTACTTTAAGAAAGGTAACAAACTCTGATTCTAATAACAGGCGATTATTCAAAAGATCGAAAACAACGGAAGGAAATTACACAGTATTTACATACCAGCATGCACTAATATTACAGTCCACATATTGCTGAAGGGTCTCATTAGTTATAATGACCATGATACAAGAAAGCGTTCATCAGTTAGCACACACAGGAGAAAGGGAAACTACTCTGATCAGTACTGGCCCCTTTGCACATTCAATTACGCACATATTACAAAGCTTATTCATGATGGGTATTATGGAAAAGTAAAAGGTTGTTGAACGTGAAACAGAAAATTAAATAAACTGTTCCCAGAATACAAGAATGAAACCGAGATTACCACAGCCTAGCACAACTGCTTCGGTCCAAATATCTCTCCACACAGGTCAAGATTCGACTGTGCAGAACCCTGATACAGCCTGTTGTTCTATATGGCTATGAGACATGGAGTATCCGGAAACAGGATTTCCATAAACTCCTTGTTTTTGAGAGAAAAGTGCTTCGGAAGATCTTCGGTCCGGTTCTGGATGCAGATACAGGGGAATGGAGGATCAGATACAACCAAGAGCTTGAGGAACTGTACTAGCAACCCAACATAGCAGGAACTGTCAAAGCCAAACGAATGCAGTGGGCCGGCCTTGTGGCAGATGGCCTCGAAAGCTCCTGGATTTCACACCTACAGGAAAGAGACCACCAGGGAGACCCAAGAAGCGTTAGAGGGATGGACTCCATTAATATTTAAACCAAGTGTCAATAGATGTTAACGGATGGCGGATAGCAGCAATGGACATAATACAGTGGAGGAGGAAACTTGTAGATGCGTGCGATCCACTGGGCCTGATCACGTAGCAGTAGTAGTAGTAGCAGCTTCCAACGGATTATTTCTTCAAGTACACAAATGAAGTATAAGAAATAGAACAGAAAACTGGGCAGCTAGACTGATTCAGAGTAAGGAAGGTATGACAAATGACACTTACATGAAACGGGGTTGAAACAGACCCCTTTCAAGTTTAAAATGTTGTGTAGTGAAGTCCTGGGCGCGTGGTGGCCACTCGGCCTGATCTCTGCTACCTGTTCGTCTCCGGGGAAACTGGACAGCCAGACATGTACCTACCGCCTGTCCGTAATGTGGTGTGGCAACATCGTTTTAATCTATAATATAAACCCCTTTCCATTTGAAAATTATTGGTTCCATCCTCGATAGTCGCCATGTTAATGACACAGCGTCACGGTTTTGCTCCTTATCCCACCCAGTACAAACTGATTTTATATTTCTGTTTATCCACCTGTGTTTGTTTCAGAAGGGTGGTTCCGCACCTATCTATGTAGGATTTACAAGTGGCTGACAAAGAACTATACAAATGAAATCACAACAAAGCAGACATTCAAGGAAGACAGGCATTCTGTTGGCACTGAATGTTTTGGTACGTCTTGATTTATAATTTCATTTGGTTCTTTCAATAAGCTTAATTTAATACTAATAGAAAAGTGTTTGATTCTGAGAAGTGAACACTAAAAATAAAGGCGAAGATGCTGGATAAAATAAGGAACTTTTTTGAGTCTGCAATACCACAGAATTGAAAAGTGGTGCAACCGTAGTTTAAGGGGCAAAATCAAAACTGTCTTTTACTTTAAACGACTTCTAAACCATTGCTTCTCAGAATAAGGTGTTGCCTCCTGGCTGTGTAGATATTGCGGTATCGACGGCGTCTTCGTCGACCGCAGGCGGCGCAGCACGCGTCGCTCACGGCTAAGCGAGGGTGGGAGAGAGAGAGAGAGAAAGTGAGAGAGAGAGAGAGAGAGACACCTTTGATCCTCCCGCCGGCACGCCGCAGGGTCGCTCTCCCACCGCTCGCTGTTCTTCGTCGGGTGGCGCCACGCATACCTGCCACTAGAAAGCTTTAAAATCACATCACCTCGCTGCTCCCGGCTCTGATCGGGCGGAGCATCATTTTAAGTAGCCGCAGTTCAGAGCTCACCCCAGATACCGAGCATCTAGACCAGGGCAGGCCACGGCGTGCCAAACTTCACACGTGTAGCGTATCCGGACCGCTTGCGGGCCAAGGCCCAGCCTGTCATTCGGCTTTGCTCAGTCGTTCTCGGAACAGCGCGAGATTTCTTTCAGCAGTGAAACGCGACGTTACTCGGTCCACACGACTCTCAGTTTGGCGGAGTCGTAGTGTCAGCGCTGTATACCCTTCGCTATTGTTTCGTGGCGTGAAGGACTTTCACAGGTCCAGTGCTTGTTTGTAAAAAAAAGAGAAAGTCTAGCCATCTATCGTCACATTCCTTTGAAATGAATGGGAATGGCAGAAGAGAGGGATAAGAATTCTCAAATCGCAAAAGCGACGTGTACTGCATATTTTCTATGAAACGACATTTCAGTACCATGCAGAACGAATTTAAAGATATACACTCCTGGAAATGGAAAAAAGAACACATTGACACCGGTGTGTCAGACCCACCATACTTGCTCCGGACATTGCGAGAGGGCTGTACAAACAATGATCACACGGACGGCACAGCGGACACACCAGGGACCGCGGTGTTGGCCGTCGAATGGCGCTAGCTGCGCAGCATTTGTGCACCGCCGCCGTCAGTGTCAGCCAGTTTGCCGTGGCATACGGAGCTCCATCGCAGTCTTTAACACTGGTAGCATGCCGCGACGGCGTGTACGTGAACCGTATGTGCAGTTGACGGACTTTGAGCGAGGGCGTATAGTGGGCATGCGGGAGGCCGGGTGGACGTACCGCCGAATTGCTCAACACGTGGGGCGTGAGGTCTCCACAGTACATCGATGTTGTCGCCAGTGGTCGGCGGAAGGTGCACGTGCCCGTCGACCTGGGACCGGACCGCAGCGACGCACGGATGCACGCCAAGACCGTAGGATCCTACGCAGTGCCGTAGGGGACCGCACCGCCACTTCCCAGCAAATTAGGGACACTGTTGCTCCTGGGGTATCGGCGAGGACCATTCGCATGTATCCCGTGCCACCCAACGTGCTCTAGAAGGTGTAAGTCAATTACCCTGGCCAGCAAGATCTCCGGATCTGTCCCCCATTGAGCATGTTTGGGACTGGATGAAGCGTCGTCTCACGCGGTCTGCACGTCCAGCACGAACGCTGGTCCAACTGAGGCGCCAGGTGGAAATGGCATGGCAAGCCGTTCCACATGACTACATACAGCATCTCTACGATCGTCTCCATGGGAGAACAGCAGCCTGCATTGCTGCGAAAGGTGGATATACACTGTACTAGTGCCGACATTGTGCATGCTCTGTTGCCTGTGTCTATGTGCCTGTAGTTCTGTCAGTGTGATCATGTGATGTATCTGACCCCAGGAATGTGTCAATAAAGTTTCCCCTTCCTGGGACAATGAATTCAAGGTGTTCTTATTTCAATTTCCAGGAGTGTTGTTGACACACGAGATTCATTCTTCTGTACATCAAGAAGTACTTTGTGCTGAATTTCCAGGCATTGAGCACGTGGAGAGATTGGTGGTACGAGTATTAAAATTTTTGAAGTCTCTGCATTGTTCCATTTCCTGCTACAACAGTTTTTAATGGAACTGAACGGAGAGTATGGAGACTTCGTATATTACTGCAAAATACGTTGGTTAAGTCGACGGACATGCCTGGAACGATTTTTCGATTTAAAACTCCCTCTTGTTGAATTTATGAAGGAAAAAGGGGTGCAGGAATGAAAGAACATCCAGAATGGATTGCAGACTTCGTATTATAAGTGGTCTTGAAGTACACAGTCCATTGTAAGATACTGCAAGGTAACTGCTTACTGATTTTATGGGGACGCATTTAAAAAGAAATTAGCTTTGTACAATGGTCGCATTCCGACAAAGACACTCCATTTCCCTATGCTCGGCCGGCCGGGGTGGCACCGCGGTTCTAGGCGCTACAGTCTGGTCCTCCTCCGTGATTAGCTAGCTGCGCGCCAAAATGCCAGTATTGTGTTATTAATATTAGACAAGCTAAACAGCGTCTTTACTTGAATGTTACTTTTAAAGCATCTCTCAATTGCGTGTTATCATTCCATTATTTCACAAGTGTCAATAACCATCAAAATAATAAACAACTGCGAAACGAAAAGGCAGAGGAAGCACTTCGGTGATCTTCGGATCGCGCCCAACTTGGATGGCGGGCGAAGTGGTTCGGCTGTAAGATCAGAGCTGGTTCGGCAGCGTCGGAGGAGACATGTTTGTTAAGACTTTATTAGCAATGCATGATTATTTGGTATATACAGTTGAGAACAGTGTGACAGTAATTACGGAGATAGGAAGTTCATTAATTTGTTGAAGAATAGAAATTATTTGAGACTCTAAAGTGGAATCCAATTGTGCAGTTTCTCGTGTTCTGCTAATAAAAAGCGATTGGCATCTCATACAAACAAACTGATTGGAAATTAAACACTTCTAAAACAACAGTTCCTCCCTAAGAGTTTCTTACAGCCTCAAGATACCGGATAGTGCTGTTTTCTGCGCAGGGGACAACAACTATAGAAGGCTGCAGGTTGGTGAACATTTATTAGAACTTCTTCATTCCACTCTGTGCGGTGGAAGCAAACAGGCACCTCGCGTGTATTGCAATCTCATTACAAATGAGATCAGTGACACGACATCTGTGGTAACACAGAGGAGGTATGAAGGAGAGATATTTTTGAAGAAAGGGATTTATCATGCGCACGTATATATCACTTCTCCCTCACTCTCTCTCTTTCAACTTGCCGTACTCAGGCCATTGTGCGAAAAAATACAAGCGGTCCTCCAGAGAGGGTGTAACCAAACGAGTTCGTTTGGTTTCCAAAAACCAAATAAGAGAACGGTACAAAAACTGGACATTTCATGGTTATAAGGATCGGACCCGAGCCAAATGCTGGCAGTCTCGTGCCCTATCATCTACGCATAAGAGCAACTGACACTAATTGCATTTGGCGGTTCGCTTGAATTTGCTCACGTAACGGCCTGATTGTCTACCTTCTATGCTAAGTAACTCGGAAACGGTTTAATGTATACAATTTCTCTTAAAATATTTTCGGACTATTTCTGACTACTTTGTATAACTCAGCACCACAGAAGAACCTACCAGCATTAAAAGTTGTTAAGTGCATGTAGTGCAAATAAGCTTATTAACATGAAACGTTTTTGTAGATGTCTGATTGTATTTATTGGCCACCTCAACTACTGATACTACAGAGATTTTTTTTTACTTTTTTATATTTTAGGATGACTCATGACGGGGACAAGTGCAACAGTGCTACAACAGACACTAGGCAGTGAGGTACAGGCGCAAGTAGCAGTACTTTACCCTAGAAGCTGGAAAACAGGTATTGTGCATCGATATGTGGTAGAGCTGGTCTGTATTCACTTCTCACTTGCAGTACATCTGAAGCTTGTCTGTTGGCTTAAGATGACTCCGCGTTACTGAATGTGTTAAAGTGTGTTTTCACTTGAAGTGTGGTGAAAATAAATCTGGATTCCGAAGATCCGTGTGAGCACCGCTGTATATAATTAGTTTCGCTCATAGTATTTACTACTTTTTTCAGTAATCATTTATTCTTGTAGTTCAGTGTGTTGCCCTGCATATTTCATAAGACAGTGTGACAGAAAAATCATTCCTTTACTGCAAATTTAAAAGAATAGCCGATGAATACTGTAGTTTGATTTTGTATATCTTGTTTACATTATTGAGTTTGTAAGCTTCAAAAAATGTCATCTCCGAAATGATTTCTGAAAGCATATTATTTTGATCCTGGACCCTTCTAAAGTCAAATTTAGAAAAGAAAAGACCTCTATGGCCTTGTGAAAAGATCTTCTGAAAACTATTTTGTAGAAATAGTGGACATTGTGAAAAATTATACATCATCAGATCCTACTTTCCCTGATGAAGAAAAGAAAGGATTGAAATGTAAGCCGTGTTGTAAAGTCACAATTAAAGAAAGTATGGCTTGCTTCTCACAAACTTCAACAAATTAATGAACTTCCTATCTCCGTAATTACTGTCACACTGTTCTCAACTGTATATACCAAATAATCATGCATTGCTAATAAAGTCTTAACAAACATGTCTCCTCCGACGCTGCCGGCAAGGAGCGCTGTTCAACATGGGCAGCGTGAGCAAAAGCGTAGGCAGGACGACCATCCACCAGGGAACCATCAGTGTAGACAGGCTCACAGCCTGAAAATGAGGCGACGAGCGCAAGAAAACGGTGACGGAGGGCCACATGCGGAACCGAGTCCTTGGGTTCCCGTGCCAAGTCCAGGCGGACGGACGGACGGGTCATACACCAGGGAGGCGCGGGTGCACAGGCCCGGAAGGGCGGCAGAAGAGGGAACGACCCCAGTTCCGACAGCAGGGACTGGACACGGACAGCAATGGAAAGCCCAGACCTAGGTCGCCGGTCGGGCAGATGGAGGACCCTGGCAGGGAAAAGCAGGCGATGATTGGGATAGCCCAGTGAGCAATGCACATGGACAGCATAGTCGGCGAGCAGTCGGTGGCGGCGAATCCGCAGCGGGGGAACCCCGGCCTCCACCAGCAGACTATCCACGGGGCTCGTACGGAAAGCACCAGTTGCAAGCCGAACCCCACAGTGGTGTATGGGGTCCAACAACGTCAACACTGAGGGCGATGGAGACCCATAGGCCAGGCTCCCATAATCAAGCCTGGACTGCACAAGGGCTCTGTACAATCGCAACAGCGTGCTGCGATCTGCACCCCAAGACGCATGGCCCAGGCAGCGGAGGGCGTTGAGGTGCTGCCAGCACTTTTGCTTCAGCTGAGTAATATGAGGAACCCATGTGAGCCGGGCATCAAAGACGAGTCCTAAGAAGCGGCTAGTGTCCACCACTTCAAGTAGGTGACCGTCGAGGTAAAGTTCCGGATGAGGGTGGACCGTCCGACGCCTGCAGAAGTGCATAACTCGAGTCTTGGCCGCAGAGAACTGAAATCCATGAGTCAGAGCCCATGATGCCGCCTTGCGAACGGCTGCTTGCAGCCTGCGTTCGGCGACTCCCGTAGTCGTTGAGCTAAATGAGATGCAGAAGTCGTCGGCATACAAAGAAGGAGACACCGACGACCCCACAGCTGCAGCCAGACCATTAATGGCCACTAGAAATAAGGAAACGCTCAACACCGAGCCCTGCGGGACCCCATCTTCCTGTATATAAGATGAACTAGAGGCGGCACCGACTTGCACCCGGAAAGAGCGGCGCAATAAAAAGTTTTGAAGAAAAGCTGGGAGCTGACCACTAAGACCCCACTCGCGCAACGTAGCAAGGATGTGATGCCTCCATGTTGTGTCATATGCCTTCCGCAGATCAAAAAATACAGCAACGAGATGCTGACGGCGGGAAAAGGCCGTACGGATAGCAGATTCCAGCCGCACCAAATTGTCCGCAGCAGACCGGCCCTGACGGAAGCCACCCTGGGATGGAGCGAGGAGACCGCGCGACTCAAGGACCCAACACAAACGCCGCCCCACCATACGTTCGAGCAATTTGCACAAAACGTTGGTTAGTGTAATGGGACGATAGCCGTCCACCGCCAGAGGGTCCGCACCGGGCTTCAAGATGGGAACGATAACACCCTCTCGCCATTGCGACGGGAACACGCCCTCGCTCCAAATGCGGTTAAAGATGGTGAGGATGTGTCTCTGGCAGTCCCCGGAGAGATGCTTCAGCATCTGCGCGTGGATGCAGTCCGGTCCTGGCGCTGTATCAGGGCAATTGGCGAGGGCAGCGAGGAATTCCCTCTCGCTGAAAGGAGCATTGTATTTTTCAGAACGACGTGTGTGGAACGATAACGGCATCCGCTCGGCGCGCTCCTTTAGAGAGCGAAAGGCAGGAGGGTAAGTTGCAGTCGCAGAGCTCGTAGCAAAGTGCGTGGCAAGGTGGTCAGCAATGGTGGCGGCGTCCGTGCAGACAGCGCCGTCCAGGGAGATTCCAGGGACACCCATAGGGGTCTGGTATCCATAAATCCGCCGGATGCGGGACCACACGAGCGACGGGGAGACACGGGAGCCCAAGGATGAAATGTACCTCTCCCAGCATTCCTGCTTACGCCGTGCAATAAGACGACGGGCCAAGGCACGGAGCTTGTTAAAGGCGATGAGGGTCTCCAGAGACGGGTGCCGCTTATGACGCTGGAGAGCCCGCCTACGGTCGCGAATAGCCTCAGCAATCTCCGGCGACCACCAGGGGACAGACTTCCTCCGAGGGAGTCCAGAAGAGCGAGGGATGGCAGTCTCGGCCGCAGAAATAATTGACGAGGTCAAGACACGGACCACCTCGTCAATGTCACCCTGTGGGAGAGAAGTAATGGTGGCAGCGGAAGTAAAAGCCGGCCAGTCAGCACTGTTGAGAGCCCAGCGGGGCATGACAAATAGATGGGAAAATGGTCACTACCACACAGATCAGGATGCACTCTCCAGTGAAGGGATGGGACAAGTCCGGGGCTGCAAAGAGAGAGATCGATGGCCGAGAACGAGCCATGGGCCACACTGAAATGCGTGGGAGCACCGGTGTTCAAGAGGCTAAGGTCGAGCTGAGCCAACACATGCTCCACAGCGCGACCGCGGTCATCGGAGACAGTCCCACCCCATAGAGGGTTGTGGGCATTGAAATCGCCCAGAAGCAGCAATGGCGGCGGGAGTTGAGCCAGCAGCGCAGCCAAGACATGTCGGGGGAGTTGCCCATACGGAGGAACGTAAACAGAGCAAACAATAATAGCCGGCGAGAGCTCAATCCTGACAGCGACTGCCTCTAAAGGCGTCAGAAGGGGTACTGGTGAGCTACAGACAGAGTGGTGAACAAAGAGGCAAACTCCACCTGAAGCTCGTTGACAGTCAGCGCGGTTCTTATAGTATCCCCGATAACCGCGAAGGGCAGGGGTCCACATTGCTAGAAACCAAGTTTCCTGAAGAGCAATGCACAGAACAGGGGAAACACTCAAAAGCATCCGGAGCTCAGGCAGGTGGCGGAAATAACCGCCGCAATTCCACTGGAGAATGGAAGCAGGAAGGGACTGGGAGGGCGTTAAGTCCACTAAGAGGCAGACGGCGCCGCAGAGTCAACGGCCGCCACCGAGCGAGAGTCAGCTGTGTCCATAGGAGAGGTCCCCGAGGGTTCCGTGAGGGCGAGATCCGCGGCAGAGGCGAGGATCTCCACCGCATCCCCAGAGCCAGAGCTATTGACAGCAGGCGGTACTGAAACTGCCGGAGCGTCCTTCTTCTTGGACACGTTCCGGTCCTTCTTCTCGCGTCTGTCCTTTGGCTTAGAGGGCTGGGAGAGTTTCTCTGAAGGAGCGTCGGAGGCTGACGACGACGCAGAAGCCCTACGACCAGCAGGTGGATGAACCTTCAGCCACTGGCTGACATCCGGCGGGGTAGCAGAAGAAACGGAAGAAGGGAGGGCCCCGAGAGACCCCTTCCGCGAGAGAGGAGCCGGCAGAGACGACGCCGGCGGTGACGACGCCGGCAGAGAAGGGGGAGGGGGAGGGGGAGGGGGAGGGGGAGGGATCGAGCCCCCTGGTTTTGGAGCAGATGTCACTCCTGAAGCATGTGCGGTGGGAGTGACAGAAGGGGGTTTTCCCCCAACTGCTAAGGGGGCAACAGAGGAAGGCTTGCCCCCAGACACAAGGGGGGCAGACAGAGATGGACGGCCCCGAGGGCCAACAGAAGGCGGCACAGAGGAGGTGACAACTGCCGCCCGCGAGGGCGACGATAACGTAGCTGCAACATAAGAAGTTTGAAGAGGGACAGGATGCAACCTTTCAAATTTCAGTTTTGCCTCGCGATAAGTAAGCCGGTCCAGGGTCTTAAATTCCATAATCTTCCGCTCCTTATGAAGAACGGGGCAGTCCGGCGAGCATGGAGAGTGGTGTTCCCCACAGTTGACACAGACAGGCGGAGGCGCACATGGAGAATCGGGATGAGAGGGGCGTCCGCAATCTCGACATGTGGCACTGCATGGGCAACGGGAGGACATATGCCCAAACTTCCAGCACTGGAAGCACCGCATCGGGGGAGGGACGTATGGCTTGACGTCACAACGGTAAACCATGACCTTGACCTACTCAGGCAATACAGCACCCTCGAAGGCCAAGATAAAGGCACCGGTGGCCACCCTGTTGGTCTTGGGTCCTCTGTGCACACGACGGACAAAATGCACACCACGTCGTTCCAAGTCAGCTCTCAGCTCGTCATCGGACTGTAACAAGAGGTCGCGATGGAAAATAATCCCCTGGACCATATTTAAGCTACTGTGGGGAGTGACGGTAACAGGGACGTCTCCCAGCTTATCACACAAGAGCAACGCCCGTGACTGGGCTGGGGAGGACGTCTTGAGGAGGATGGACTCATTCCTCATTTTAGACAAACCCGCCACTTCCCCAAACTTATCCTCCAGGTGTTCCACAAAAAACATAGGCTTTGTCGAAAGAAAGGAGTCACCATCAGTCCTGCTGCAGACAAGGTATTGTGGTACATAAGGCTCCTGCTTGACACTAGATCTGCGTCCCTCCCATGGCGCAGCCAACGAGGGGAACGACTGAGGATCATATTGTGCAGCATCGAATTCAATTTTGCCTCGCTTAGAGACGCTGGTGGCAGTGCGACCACCAGCTTGGTGAGATTTATTGCGCTTCATTGCGCCACATCCGCCCAGATGCCACCTACTCCGAACGAGGGCTCTCCCCAAGGGCGCCACCCAGCCAAAGCAACGGGTACCTGGCCGATATCCCATTGCCCGGAGTCCCCGTGCCCCAGACAAGATGGGCACATACTCCTTGGCATGCATGGGGAGGAAACAGCTCTGGCATCTGTAGTGCGATCCCTGCGTGGTCAGGGGGCTACCACCAAGAGGGTACATGACGACCCCACCACAACGGACTGGCTACCGTGCTGGATTTTAGGTGTTGAAAGGGTCCACAGTTGCCGTGGGCGCTAAGAAGGGGATTGCGCACAAGACGAGGAGGCAACCCAGAAGACATGGGGTGTAAATCCCTCCACACGACAATAGATAGCATGCAATATGTAGGTGCACGATGGACCAATAGAAAAACACCACGTAAGGCGTCCTTCCCCAAATGGCACGCACTAACAACGGAAATTTTGAAAATGGCAGGTCAAACCCAAGTGGGGACCATCACATAAGGCCGAAACTTTGGAGGCTCCTTTTAGTCGCCTCTTACGACAGGCAGGAATACCACGGGCCTATTCGTACCCCCAAACCCGCAGGGGGGGTCGGGCATGGATGTGTGTGATGTCCTTAGGTTAGTTAGGTTTAAGTAGTTCTAAGTCCTAGGGGACTAATGACCACAGCAGTTGAGTCTCATAGTGCTCAGAGCCATTTGAACCATTTTGAGTCCGACCGCAGCGAGTCTGTTTTGTTTATAACTCCCCATTCCCTTTTGTGAGAGCGCTGTGGTTCCAGCTACCCTGCCAGCCAGTCGTCCCGAGAACGCTGAGGAGGCCACGTCAGTCTAGTGAGTGACCTGCAGCTACCCTCTCTATTCGAAGCCTACATTACCCGCGCTCAGGTTGGATCCGACCACCACCTTACTGTTTACGTCACACTTATCAGTTTTTTTTGTGGGGAGGATTCAACCCCATATTGATGTTTATATTACATCTAAGTTTTGTTTTTTCTTCTAGTGTCTTATTAAACTGGCGCATCAACTGCTTAGAAATCCTGAGGAGATATACAACGAGTTTCTCCGACAGGAGGCTGAGTCAGAGGATGGCGGCAATATCGATGCAGAAAACTGTTCAAAAACCGAGGATGATGTATTATCTAACACTGACGATGAGGATGATGTATTTCATTGTGCGGCAGGAGCAGTCGAGTTTGATAATTCCCAGTCAGATATAGATGATGACAGAAATTTTGAGCTAGGTAAAGATTTAGAGACAATATGGACCAACAAACCCATCGATTCAAAATTTTCTAGGACACCAGCGTCAAATATCATTACTCATATCCCTGGTCCACGTGGGGAAGCAAGAGGGGATCACTAGTGAATTGGAAATATTTTTATTATTTATAGATTCGAAAATTATAGAAAAAATTGTTTTGTACACAAATCTTAAAATCGAGAAATCTAGGCAAAAGTACATTATGGTCCAGTGGTTGTATTTACGAACAGAGAGCGGTGAAATAAAAGGGTTGATGGGCCTACCCTTCATGAGTGGTGTCCTAAAAAATTCTATGCTCTGTGTAGATGAGATGTTCTCAGCAACCTGTGGACCTCCGGTATTCCGTTGCACTATGTGCAAGAAAAGGTTTGCATTTCTTCAAGGAAGCCTCCGTTTTGATGACAAAGCCACCAGAGAGGCCAGAAAAATCAACGACAGATTTGCGGCTTTCAGAGAAGTGTGGGACATCTTTGAATTTAACAGTGAAAAAATTATAGTCCATCTGACTATGTCACAGTAGATGAAACTCTACTGAGATTTCGGGGTGCCTGTCCATTCAAAACGTATATCCCATCGAAACTCGACAAATATGGGTTGAAAATAATGTCACTATGCGGCGCAAGGACATTATATTTTTTGCGTGGCATTCCATACACTAGCAAGGACAACAGAATAAAGAGGAGACCTGGAGATTTGCCTTTACCTGCCCCGTATGTTTTGCTCCTGACGAAATCTATCAGGGGTTCTAATAGAAACATTACAGTGGACAATTGGTTCTCCTCACTGGAGGTGACTGACGCCCTCCTCCAAAAGAAACTCACATTTGTAGGTACACTGAGGAGGAACAAACCGCAAATACCACCATCAATGCCGCTTTCCACTCCAGTAGGCTCTTCAACATTTATGTACCAGGACGACAAAACTTTGGTGTCATTTATCCCCAAGAAAAATAAAGAAGTTATACTGATATCGTCTATGCACTTCTCAGGAGAGATAAATGAAAAATCAAATAAGCCTGAAATTGTGGATTTCTACAATCTAACTAAAGGAGGGGTCGATGTATTAGATATGCTTTGCCACAGCAGGACCACAAAAAGAAAACCGAGAAGATGGACCATGCGGTACTTTTATGCTATTTTAGACATGGCTGCTATAAATAGTTTTATCATTTACAAAAGCGATAGCAAAATGGACGGCTTTTAAAATGACGAGAGAATATCATTTCTCAAAAATATTGCGCTCTCTTTGACAAAACCTCTTATGGAAAAGAGGTTGTATAACACACATCTTCCCCGTGCGATCTCTTCGTCTATTGGAAAACGTTTAGAAAAAGAGCCAATCGAATTAGACAAGCCTACCCAAGCACAGCCACTAAAGAAAAGAAGATGTGATTTTTGTGACAGATCAAAAGATAGGAAGGGGAACGCTTTTTGTAGTAAGTGTAATCGTTCTATATGTGGGGAGCATGAAGTTATTATATACCCTGCCTGTAAAGAAACGGAAATGTGTTAAATTGTGCCAAATATGTATTTTCAGGGCTGTATGTCACCATTTCCATTTATTATTTGTTCCTATTACATTATGTGTACAAAGACATTTATTCTTGAGAACTTTATATTTCGAAGCTGCAGACACTATAATTATTTTCTACAATTAGTAAGTGATGTTTCTCATTTAGTTCCTATCTTTAGAATTTCTAAAGCACTCAAATTCCTAGTTGATGACTGAATGTATTGATTTTTACTATGTTTTCAATAATTTTTAGAGAATATTTCTATTAAGGTATTTTTTTGTATTCAAGTTCCATTTTTTTCCAAAGTACTTTATATTCTTACTTATTGACTATAAAAATAAAAAACTTGTTTTTATAACAAATATTATATGTGTTTAATTGTTAATAAAACTTTTTCTCGTTATTCATTTTTTATTTTACCCCGAAAAATCGATATTTGGATGGTGGGGTCTGATCCAACCCCACCTTACCGTTTATGTCAGGAAACGTCACCTTACGGATAGAGGGTTAATCATACACGTGGGCGATCAATACTGTACCTGGAAGAGGTTTTAAATAATCTTCCACATGATGACATAAACGCATTGGATCTTGTCTACAAATGAGTTTGTGATAGTTCACACGAAATTCAGCTTAAACAAAAATTTGAAAATAACCTTGATTCCGATGTGAACATATTTCAGTCATCTTTATTGCCTCTCGAGACTCGAGCGAATAAAAACCTAATTGTTTGCAAAAGTCCTACACCATCATCTCCTCGCTAGTGAAGACTTGAATGCGGCATCATCTGAATAATGAATAGTATCGTAACTAATAAATAACGACTCAAATAAAAACACAAAATTTTTATTTTATTTCATGTTACAAGTACAGTATCATCCTACAAATACGTTGTCTAGGGTCTCAGAGTACAGGAAACACTAACACTAATTTTGGTCAACTTTTGCGTGAAATATCCCTATTTGTGGGGTCGGGTTTCGTGCGATGTCTGAACACTGCGCAATGCTGTAGCACTCGATCGACTAGTGGCGCTAATCTCGCTGACAGCGTCCTTCGGTAAATTCTGAGGCGGACCTGGCACGACAGCGTCCGTGGCTGCGCGGCTTTCGAACGCAATTCACGCTCCGTACGAGTAAACAGGTTTTGTATGCGATGTGTCACCGGCAGAGTGAAATTGCTGTCGGTCATCACCTCAGGCACTAACTCCAGAGCCGTAGATGTTTGCTTATGTATTTGTGTGTACACTGACGGAGAACTCAATTTCGAAAATTGAGCTAACGTGTTCCGCAGTCCTGAGTTTGTGTACGTACCTAAGACTCAACAACCCTACTACATGGTGAGTAATTATCTTTACTCTTCACAATGTTTGTTCAAGGAATAGGGGTTTCTCACTGTACCGTCCAATTACATCTACTAGTTCATTAAGCACATTACGGACCATTAGTAACTGTTACGCTAACAACTCCAACTATGATCACTGAACAAGAGCCAAACATTCACAGTAATTTAAACACAAAAAAGCATTTCTTACCAGGAAAAAGTGTACTCTAAATTGCCCACGTAGATTAGAGATAACTTCAATTAATGTATATTAAAGATAGAAAAAGCGTACATCATTCTTAACGTTGAAGATTATTTCGATAACACGCTGAATGTGCTATTTTTACATTTGCTATAAATTAATTATTAGATACCTCTGTAGTTCTCCTGGGAGAGGGGGGACGGGGATCACACTCACCGAAGAACATTGTGGGAAGTTTCTCGGTGACAAGTGATGAAACACGAACGGGAAGTGTAACGCTAGCTTTAGTGTAATGAAACTAGGCATATGTGGGATCCTGTCCACTCCTGTCATAAAGGGTGTTTTCTCGGATAGCTAGACAACATACAAGCATATCATATTAATGGAGTTTATTACAGTAACTGAACTTACTAACCTTAGTTCTGGGTCGCAAGCAAATGGCGACACGAAAATAGTCAATTTCCTTCGCTATACACAATTTCCGTGGGAGCAGTCACACAAGTTCACAAATCACTGCTATTAAGTTTATAACACAGCTCCTCTTCTAGTGAAGTTCTTTCAGTGCGCCGGCCAGAGTGGCAGAGCGGTTTCTATGCGCTACAGTCTGGAATCTCGCTGCCGCTACGGTTGCAGGTTCGAATCTTGCCTCGGACATAGATGTGTGTGATGTCCTTAGGTTAGTTAGGTTTTAGTAGGTCTAAGTTCTAGGGGACTGATGACCTCAGCAGTTAAGTCCCATAGTGCTCAGAGCCATTTGAACCATTTTATTTTCTTCCAGTGCGGTTCTCCTAATGCGGCCGCGGCTAGGCGGCGCGTCGCTTTTATTCTCTTCGTGCAGATGCCGCCCCTGTCGTGGTGTCACCCTAGTCTGCGTTCTATTGGCTGACGTCGCCTCACGGCCTTCTCAGCTGTATCGTTCGTGCCGATGTGCCGGCGCCTGATGTTACGCGAGAACAGTGTACATGAAAAAGACATACCAAGTGAGGTGGCACAGTGCCGAGGTGAGACGCTAGATGTGTGCTTAGAATTGATGCCGGTTCAAATACCAGTCCGGCCTTCTAGATTTGTTTTTCTTAATCTTCTTAAGCCGCTTAAGACAACAGCAGAGATGGTTCCTTCTAAAAAGACAAAGACGATTTCCTCCCTAGTCTGAGTACATGATTTGTCCCTAATGACCTAAGCATCGACCTGACGTTGAACCATGATCTTCCTTCGTTTCCTTACACATGAGGTCGTCACAGTAAAAGCAGAAATTCCTGTTCACTGACACCTGTAAGAAATTATGTGCCGGAATGTATGAATTACGTTCTTCAGAGTGATTCTGTGTGTATTAAATTAATTTATCTAATAGAAAAATTGTTCAAATGGTTCTAAGCACTATGGGACTTAACAGCTGAGGTAATCAGGCCCTAGACGTAGAACTACTTAAACCTAAATAACCTAAGGACATCACATATTAATGCCCGAGGCAGGATTCGAACCAGCGACCGTAACAGCAGCGTGGTTCCGGACTGATGCGCCTAGAACCACTCAGCCGTAATAGAAAAGAGTCACGGCAGGAATAATCTACATCTAACAATAACCTTGACCTTATTGGAATCCTACAGCTGATTAATATGAATGTTAGTAAAACCACAGCTGCTTTGGTCATCAACGAGGGGCGTTCAGTAAGTAATGCAACACCTTTTCTCGTTGTCCGATTTCGGTTGAAAAATGTTGAATTTGTTGTGGGATATCGTAGAATATTTGCGCTTAAACCCTTACAGTTTCACGAAGATCCAATTGGTACTGCTGCTATCCGTAGCTTTCAAAATGACGTCTCTAACGGAGCTCTGTTCCAAGCAGACAGCTAGTACTGAGTTTCTTTTTCAGGAAAACCAGAGCGTCACAGATATTCATAGACGCTTGCAGAAAGTCTACGGAGAACTGGCAGTGAACAAAAGCAGAGTGAGCTATTGGACGAGACAAGTGTCATCATCTCAATAAGGTCGCGCAGACACGCCAATCTCCCACGTGCTGGCAGGCTGCACACAGCTGTGACTCCTATAATGTTGAGACGTGCGGACACTCTCATTCGAGGAGATCGATGGATCATAATGAAACACTCGCTGCTCAGCTCGACATCTCTATTAGTAGAAATGACACATTCGTCCACCAGTTGTTGTACTCAAATGTGTCAGCCCGTTGCGTTCCTCGTCACCTAACAGAAGACCATAAAGAGCAACTAAAAAAAGGTCCATCTGTGACGAATTGATTGCGCGTTACCTTGCTGATCGTGACAACGTCGTCACAGGCGATGAAACATGGATTCATCACTTCGAACCGGAAACAAAATGGCAATCCATGGAGTGGCGCCACACTACCTCTCCTCTTAAGAAAAGTCCAAAGCTGCACCTGCAGCCGCTAAAGCAATGGCGACAGTCTCCTGGAGCGCTGAGTTGGTTATTCTGTTTGATGCCCTCACTCATCATGCAATGATCACCCTCGAAGTGTATTGTGCTAGCCTCGGGAAACTGAAGATATGACTTCAGCGTGTTGGTCTCCACAAAAATGGAAACCAATTTCTTCTCCTCCATAGCTACACGAGACCACACACATGCGTGTTCACCCAAGAGTAGCTCACAAAAATTCAATGGACTATTCTTCCTCATCCAACCTACAGCTAGAATCTCGCATCTACCGACTTTCATTTGTTTGGCCCAGTGAACGACACACTCTGTAGGAAGCAGTAAGTGGATGATAGGAGGGAGATTATTGAGGAGTAAGGCATTGGCTCGAGCGTCTACCAATTCGGGTATACAGCCCCCCCCCCCCCCCCCCCCCAGTAACGTGGCTCAAGACCGTTGCATTGAATGGGGATTATGTTGAAAAATGGAGCTTTGTAACCAAAAGAGTGGGGAACAATTTAAAGTATTGGAAACCTGTACAAAGCAAATCTGCTTTCAGAAAAAAATGTATTGTATTACTTACTGAAAGTAGTGAGTCAATGGGGCTATGAGGACAAATAATTTATTCAAGATGGCAGCTGCATTTTCCCTACCCCCTATGATGTCACAGCCCCTCCATGACCTTGAAATGGCAGGAAATATTGGCGACAATACGGCGATTGGGGTACCTCCAGTAATCTAACCTCCCCTCCCCTCCCCCTCTCTCATGATGTTACCTGTCCTCACCCCTCCCTCCTATGATATGACACCGGCAGTCTCTATACAGCTGCCAGAAAGGAATGTTAGGTTAGTGCACAATACTTATTTTTGATCGGAGATGGTAATACTGTACTGCAAAAGAAGGTAGGGTATTAAATTTATTAATTTAGTTGTAGCTCAATTCTGCTACCTCCAGTAACCTAGCTCAGAGAGATGTCTGTTCACACCAGCCGGTGTAGCCAAGCGGTTCTAGGCGCATCAGTCTAGAACTGCTTGACCGCTACGGTCGCAGGTTCGAATCCTGCCTCGGGCATGGATGTGTGTGATGTCCTTAGGTTAGTTAAGTTTCAGTAGTGCTAAGTTCTAGGGGACTGATGACCTCAGCAGTTAAGTCCCATAGTGCTCAGAGCCATTTGAACCATTATGTTTGTTCATCTCAATTTTCAGGGAAAGATTGCTTGCACTACAGCCACCACAGGACACTGTTGGCCTTCCACTCCTCCCCCACCCTCTACCACGATGTCGTCACACCCCCACCACCACCACCACCATCCCTCTCTAGGAAATTGCGCAGAGCTGACAGTCCCTGTCCAACTGCTAGGGAGGATAGTGAGGATGCTTAGGTTAGTGTACTTTACTTATTTCTGGTGAGAAAGTGAATTAAGATAGTTCCTGCATTAAAAAAAATGGCTCTGAGTACTATAGGACTTAACAGCTGAGGTCATCAGTCCTCTAGAACTTAGAAATACTTAAACCTAACTAATGTAAGGACATCACAGACATCCATGACGAGGACAGGATTCGAACATGCGACCATAGTCAATGCGCGGTTCCAGACTGAAGCGCCCAGAACCGCTCGGTCACACCGGCCGGCCGCTCCTATGCACACATCTACAAACATGGTGATACACGAGCGTCTAAAATTGCAATACAGCTCAAAATTGACGATGTCATACAACTGGTGTTATCTTACTGGAAGAAAAATCATAATATCCCGCGAAACTAGTATCTTGAAGACTCAGAATAAATAGTAACTCTACATAAGGCGCCCCCTTCACCTACAGCTCGAAATAAGTCTCTCTGCTTCACTTGTGAATTGGTGGAAATAAGTCTCAGTCTAAAACGATAACTGCAACAACCCCCAAACTGGTATATACATTACGATGTGTTGAAGAAAAAACCAGAGGTACATGATGTTAAAAAATCAGACCACACATACCTGCTACAGAAGTGTTCATCACTTTCCTGACGCGCTGAGTGGACTTAGTTTACATTTGGTGCTGGAGTAGGGGATGTTAAATCACTATTTTTAGCTTTTCTCATTTTTCGAAGCACAGTTTTACAGTGGGAAACCCACACTGGTGTCTAAGAACACACATGAAATTCAGAACAATTACATATCCTAAAGTTCATGAAATATTTCGAAATCCACAACACATCATGAAAAAATCACTGACACTCAGCAGATTGGATGTCCAATAAATTCATGTAGAATTCGAAGCACTGCCCTACAGACGAGAAAAGTGGCTGGAATTTTCGGTGAATTTACGATGCCCTACAACTGCTGGTTTGGAGATGCTCTAAAGCAACAATGGATCGTGGGGGACAGCACCCCACCTGTCCGAATCAGAGGAGACTGGTTTCAGGATTTTTCTCTGAACGCACGAACAAAAAAGACATCACAATACTCTCTGATGACACGGAGTTTTCTGTAGATGCCTCATTCTGCTTCTGTCTTGTCCAAACCGGTATGCAGAGATTCCTGTCCCCCCCCCCCCCCCCCCCTCGCAAAGGGTCGCTTGTGACTTTCTGACGTCATGGAACTGCCAATGAATTGAGCCTCCCGATATGTTCTTTCTGCTGGCGTGGGAGTACAGTCCACCACTTTCTATAGATTGACATATTACGAGAATTTCAGCGGAAAACTAATTTGTACAGATCGAAGAAAAAATTGCAGCTGTCATATTACGCTCACAGTTAAACCGAGTGAAAGTAGTCTAAAAATCATGAAATACGGGAACTATTGCCAGAGATACTTAGTCAATTACACTTCTCTGCCACTATTGAGAATGTTTCGGGGTGAAACCGATCTCCAACCAGATTATATTACCAAAAACGATGCCATATTGCTACGTCGCTGTAGTAAAAGCGGCTTCTGCATCCTGCATACAGCTATCACGCCCCAGGCACTCCTACATACAACACGAAGACACACAGATCCCAAAAACAGATGGTGATGGTGATAATGATGACACAAACACCAAGTCTCAAGCATGGAAAATCCTCAACATGGCCGAGGACCCCATAATCCAGAGGCAGCAACAGTAGCCACTAGACCACTAGCTGCATACCCAAAAAGCAGAAGCATATGCGTTGTATATAGACGCGATGCTGTATACCCCAAGCGAGGTCGGTCAGTCATCCACCGCAGCCAGTGCTCACGAGGCAACGGCCACCGCACGCGTAGGCCACATGCGAGATTGGGAAGCACTCTGCGGACAACGGTGAGTACCAAAATTGGTCTGCAAAGGCTGGACTGGTTCTTCCGGCACAAAGGCGTCCGCTAACAGTACTGTTTCTGGCCGGGGCTGCTTGTTGCCATCGTTTCTGCAACGAGTTGAGACGATCTTCAGACTACTACAGAGGAATACCGATTTCAATGATAGAACAGATTCCAGATTATCATTGTACTCTACAAACTCTACTAAGGTTTAAGTACTCATTATCATATGCGTTGCAAGTATTTCTCCATCTTGATGCAAACAACGCATCGGAGTCGATGGCAGTAAACCTCACAGTCGAACAAGAGGCTTCTGTTTCCGGTCTGCAAAAATCAGTCACAAATGGACAAACGAATCAAGCGCGGGACACTTCCTGGAAGCCTTTAAATGTATTTCTAGGAGAGACATTCTGGATGTGCAAGCACTGGGTAAAAGTAGTCCTCAGGTAAGTAAAATCAGGCTTATGTAGGAAAAACGTTAGGTGGCTCAGAGCTACTCTTTGACCTTTCACGCTGATGATACATCTATTCCTTCCTCATACCTGTAGCTACCGGGAACTTTTAGCAGTGAAAAATAGTCTCCTGTGCGTATCTCTGTTCGACTGATTTAGTATTACACATTAAATGAGTGTTATTTTGTGTTAAGGTTTTCCAAAACAATTTTTCTGCATCCCTTCAGCTAATGTGCGAAACTGGTCGAAGCTACTCTCTACTCTTGAACGTTTCTCACTGCTGATACCTTCATGCCTATACCCGCCAGAAAGTGTTATGATCTGTCGTTCATTGGATTTAGTATCAGAAGAGAGATGTTCACAATACTGCTATCGAAAAAATTTACGGGAACAATGCATTGCTGTATAACCTAATCCACATGAATTCGTCAACGAAGTTCACTCGAAAATCGTTTCTAATCACTCTTACAGATCGTGCGCAAAGATTGCAAAGGGAAAGCGTGCCGAGCCGCGGAGCCCGAGTCCACGGCAGTGGCTATCAAGAATGGCCTCAACTACGTGGTGAGAGAGCATGCGGAGTCGCAAGAGTGACGTGGTCCATTCTGCAGGATACAAACACAAATATGCACTCAGTCTCACGAGTAAAGATGGAAAAAAGCAAACAGAAACTGTTGCCGGTCTAGAACGATAGCATACTTTCGCAACACCTGTATGTGCGTGACATGCAGACAGTAGACCTCTCCATTCGTAAATAATGGACTCTGTCAATCATTTTCACCGACAAATTCCTTCCAGAGATAAATCTCTGCTACCTCCCAATCGTCAAATCTTTCAACAATAGCCTCCAATAATACGGCTATTTCTAGAACATTCTGCCGTTAATACTAAAATCTTTCTCAGCACAGAGTGCTGTAATACCCGTCGAAACAGTTCTTCGTAAACAAAATTGCTGTCTACCGTATCTCATGAACAGTTAGCGTTCTGACTTCAAAGACGTTCCACAGCGCAGAGGGAAACTGCTTTTTGCAAACTGAAACATGATTGCCTTGTGAACAACAGCAAAATATCTGTCTCCTGACCATCCCTTTACATATGTATATCCCAGTCTCACATTCATAGCTACTGAGCCAATACACGTTTGCACATCGCTAAAGTATCGTGAAAGTAGTATACAAAAGTATGTCCTAGTCTACATATTATTTCTGTAGTAACAGCGCCAGACATCACACATGCTAGGTGGTAGCCTTTAAATCGGCATCGGTCCGGTAGTATACGTCGGACCCGCGTGTCGCCACTATTTGTGATTGCAGACCGAGCGCCGCCACACGGCAGGTCTAGAGAGACTCCCTAACACTCGCCCCAGTTGTACAGCCGACTTTGCTAGGGATGGTTCACTGTCTACATACGCTCTCATTTGCAGAGACGACAGTTTAGCATAGCCTTCAGCTACGTCATTTGCTACGACCTAGCAAGGCGCCATATTCAGTTAGTAAAGATAGTATCTTCAAGAAGTATTCTGAACAGATAATATTGTGAATCATGTACCTTCAAGAGCGACGTTCATCATTAATGGATTAAAGTTAAGTATCAAACTAATTACGTCCGCTTTCCGAATTCCTTGTCATGTTCCACACCGCACGTCAGTATAGTTCTTCCCTCCTTGCCCCAGCCTGCGTGAGCTAAAACGCGTGCTTTTCGGCCTCCTCTAGTAACACGGTGTTGGCTCTTCTGCCAATACAACAATTTCTATGATTACAAAGCTAGAAATTTGACAATGTAAAGGAACCACAAAGTTTTCGTTGACAGCATAACGTTTTTTGAGAAATACATCACCTTCTCTTTAAAAAAATGGAGACTACCTCCTTAATATGAATATAACAGTATCACAGAGTTTCCATTACACTACCCATTGAATCATTTACATATGTGCAATGACCTCACACCTCCACGCACTGTTTGGAGCTACTGCAAAAGTAGGGGCAGACTTGGTACTTAATCACAGCATTGCTCTTTCTTTAATCCCATTCCCTGTTCAATAGCGAACCTATCATGATACTGTATTCCGCCTACAGCAGAATATATCCACATCTGGCTGAAAATGGCTTACAAGTTCGTGGCGTCCTCCATCGGTAATGGTGGAATTCAGTATGGTGTTGGCCAAACCCTTAACCTTCATGACAGCTTCCACTCTCGCCGACATACCTCCACTCTGGTGCTGGAAGGTTTCTTGGGGAACGGCAGCCGATGCTTCATGGAGTGCTGCACTGACGAGAGGTATCGATGTCGGTCGGTGAGGCCTGGTACGAGGTCGGCGTTCCAAAACATCCCAAAGGTGTTCTATAGGATTCAGGTCAGAACTCTGTGCAGGCCAGTCCATTACATGGATGTTATTGTCGTTTAACCACTCCGCCACAGGCCGTGCAATATTAACAGGTGCTCGATCGTGTTGAGAGATGTAATCACCATCACCGAATCGCTCTTCAACAGTGGTAAGCAAGAAGGTGCTTAAAACATGTGCTGTGTGCTGTGATAGTGCCACGCAAAACAACAAGGGGTGCAAGCCCCTTCCATAAAAAACACGACCACGCCGTAACACCACCGCCTCCGAATTTTACTGTTGGCACTACACACGCTGGGAGACGACGTTTACTGGGAATTATCCATACCCACATCCTGTCATCTGATCGCCACATTGTGTACCGTGATTCGTCACTTCGCACTATGTTTTGCGCTGTTCAATCGTCCAATGTTTGCGCTCCTTACACCGAGTGTGGTGTGGTTTGGCAGTTACCGGCGTGATGTGTGGCTTATAAGCAGCCGCTCGACCATGAAATCCCAGTTTTCTCACCTCCCATCTAACTGTCATAGTATTTGCAGCGGATCCTGATGAAGTTTCGAATTCCTGTGTGATGGTCTGTATTGATGCCTGCCTATTACACCTTACGACCCTCTTCAACTGCAGGCGGTCTCTTGTCAGTCAACAGACGAGGTCGGCCTGTGCGCTTTTGTGCTGTACGCGTTCCTTCTCGTTACCACTTCACTATCACATCGGAAACAGTGGACCTAGGGATGTTTAGGAGTGTGGAAATCTCACACACAGACGTATGACATAAGTGACACCCAATCACCTGACTATGTTCGAAGTCCGTGAGTTCCGCGGAAGGCCCCATTCTGCTCGCTTACGTTTTCTAATGACTACTGAGGTCGCTGATACGGAGTACCTGGCAGTAGGTGGCAGCACAATGCACCTAATATGTAAATCTTATGTTTTTTTTTGGGGGGGGGGGGGGATCCGGATACTTTCGATCACATAGTCGATATGCATAGTGATAATTATTTATTGAGAAGCAAATCCAGCACTTACACGCTTATCAAATTATTGTACATAAAGAGCCAATTAATAAACAAGTACGAGATGGAACAAATCAATGTCAATGTTTTCTGCAGCAACAGCTTCGGTCCGAATTGTAATGCCACATTCTCTACGTGACAAACCGACAGCAGTTGTAGTCACTCGCCTTTCTATTAGATGCATTGACGGAACATACAAGCAACTAAGAAAAGATGGAAAACAGAAAAAAATGACGATATGCGTTCCACTTCAGGTCAACCCAGATGCTTACTGATAGGCATTTTACAGCAGTTAACGCTCCCAGTGACTTTGTATGGGATTTCTAGTCCTACTAATGTCCAAAATATTTTACGTTCAGGTCAACAACCAACTCCTCCACATGTCTTCCGCATACTTGCAAACAACTCCATCACCTATGAACATTCCACATCTAAAACAAATACACTGCAAGTGACTGTGCAGTGAATGGTGGAGGGTACATCACATCAGTATTATCAATCGATCTTCTGTTCCAGCCTCACACGCTGAACGAGTAAAAAATTGCCTATACACATCAACACATACCCTAATCCACTCCTATGATTGCAGGAAAAGTACGTCATATTTCCCAGAAATCTTTTTTTCGTCACATTTTCGAATGGGGTATTCCAAACAATATGATCCTAGCAGCGTCCATATGATGCTTTTGCTTGACAGATCAGTCACGGAACATGAACAGATGTGAGCTCACAGGACTGGTACACAGAAACTATGAAGTGTCAAGCTGTCGTATCGATGTTATCGTTCACCAGTACGTATCATTTAACCTTAAGCTGGTCTGCGCATGTTAACGTCGGGTTTGCTGCTGACAATGACCTCAAACTTATACTGGAAATTAAAAATTTATAGTTAGTTACGAAGGGGGGGGGGGCGGCTCGTTCAAATACATTAGGGTAAGGTGTGCGGCTAACTGAAGTACAGTTGACGCCTAAGTACAACACATTCTGTCTCAGCATTCAAGTCGTCGAAAGCAGAAGTGTTAGTGCAGCAATTACTCAAAGTGCTTGGTATTGATACGTTTGAGGGGACAGCTTGAGGAGCATCACAGGACGTATTTATAAACCAAAAAAGTGCTGTGAACACACATGGTCTGAAGGAAGTGATATGTGCTACACTAGAGTGAGAGTAGACATGTGTTACCTTTTTGCCTAAGGTGGTGGGAGCATTGAGATTGAGATGTACTGTTCATGATTTCGGCCACTCAATTATTCTGAGATAAACGGAAGTTCACTGCAACAGGTGTTGCATGCAAATAATGTGGAAATCAAAGCGTACAGAGAAAGTTATTAGCGAAATACTGTCGGATAGTTTCCAAATGTCAGTGATTGCTATTTAAGAACAGTGATGCTGTGTGTGGTACCAACCATTAACAAATGTTCCATTAAAGCTAGAGTCTTGAATGCCATGCCATATATGTGCATACAGACTCCACCCCGATTTCAAAATGTAAGCTGCTTACAATGAAAATACATCCCATCCAGCGAAGCAATGGAATCAGATGTCTGTGATACAGTTAACAAACGTCTGTGGAGAAGCAGAATGCATATGTTTAGTTCGGATTCATTTGCTGGAAACTTAAGGAAAGGTAGGGAGTACCGAGCCAATGACCTAAAGCACGGACAAAGTGTAAGAGGTAGCAAGGTGTCTGCTGTTGCTAGAGGACACACTCATCTTGATTTGTACCGGCTTCTACTTGTTTGTTAATTGGCTTTCGAATATGGTAGTTGGATAATAGTGTAGGTACTGGATTTGCTTCTCAATAAATAATTATCACTAGGCATATGCGTAATATCCATGTAGATATAACCTACTCTAGACGAAATACAGTATAATGATTGGTTCACTTTTGACAGCTAGTGGAGGCATACAAAGGGCAATGCTGTGATTAACTCCCGAATATCCTCTTACTCTTGCAGTAGCTCCGAATAGTGAAAAGAGGCGTCCGGTCATTGCACCAATGTAAATGATTCAATGGATAATGTATTGCAAACTCTGCGGCACTGTTATATTCGTAATAAGGAAGTATGCTACAGCTGAGAAAAACGTGAAGTATTTCTCGCGAAACATTATGCTGTCAATGAAGACCCTGATATCATTTCATCGTCCTATGTCTATCATTGTAGTCATATAAATAGTATATTGTGTATGACATACAGTTATACATGGTTTTCACTATACTTTAGCGATGTGGTTCAAATGGTTGTAATGGCTCTGAGCACTGTGGGACTTGACTTCTGAGGTCATCTGTCCCCTAGAACTTAGAACTACTTAAACCTAACTAACCTAAGGATATCACACGCATCCATGCCCGAGGCAGGATTCGAACCTGCGACCGTATCGGTCGCGCGGTTCCAGACTGAAGCGCCTAGGACCGCTCGGCCACCTCGGCCGGCTAGCGAAGTGAAAATGTGTGTTTGCTCAGTAGCTACGAATATGAGGCAAGGATAAACATTTCGAAAGGGATGGTCAGGAGACTGGTATTTTGCTAGTATTCACATGCCAGTCATGTTTCAGTTTGCAGGAAGCATTTCCCTGCTGATCTGAGGAATGTCTTTGAAGTCAGAACGCCTAACAATTCATGAGATATTCTAGACAGGCATTTTGTTTAGGAGATACTGTTTGGCTTCGACACGTAATACCTTTATTTTTGTTGGGAAATCTTGTGCCATTAATGGCATAATGCTATGGAATAAACTGTATTATTGGAGACTGCTGGAGAATGCTCTAAAATAGCCGTAATATTAGAGGCTATTGTTGAAAGTTTTGACAATGGGGAGGTTAAGGAGCTGTATCTCAGGAAGGACTTCGTCTGTGAAAATGATCGACATAGTCTATTAGTTACTAACGGAGAGTATTGCTGGCTGCATACCACACACCCACAGATGTTGCGAAAGTATGTTATTGTTCTAGACTGGCGACAGCTTCTTTTTGCACACAAGGCGGAGTGCATATTTTTGTTTGTATACTGAAAAATAGATATGTCATTCTTGCGAAATCAGAATAGGACTCCACGTGTCACCTGAACATGCAGTTGACACTATACACACAAGCCACCACCGTTGACTCAGGAACAGCAGCTCGGCATGAGTTCGCTGAGCAATCTTTACACACGACTGATAAGTGTGTTTAGGAAGGATTTTTGAGTGAACTCCGTCATGAGATTCATGTGGACTACGTTACACAGCAATGCAGCGGTCCCATCAATTTTTCGAAAGCGGTATTATGAACATCTCTCTTGTGATGCTAATTTCAATGAACGATAGATCATAAAAGTTTCTGGCACGTATAGGTACGAGGGAGAATAGAGGTAACATTAATGAGAAGTACCAAAGAGCAGCTTTGACTAACCTAATGTTTTTCCTACATGAGTCTGGTTTTACTCAGGCGAAGACTACTTTTCTTCAATGCCAGCACATCCAGAACGTTTGAAAGCACACTGCTGTTGACTGCCGAGTTCTTCATCCATGATGAATATCAGGTTTTGTGCGGTCGTTCCAGGGCGGGAGGGGTGGGGGGGGGGGGGCGTTTTCTTGAGAAATATGTTTAACGGCTTGCAGGAAGTGTTCTGTTCTTGAGTCTTTTGTCCATCTGCAACTAATTTCTAAAGATCAGAAACAAAAGCCTCTTGTTCGAGTATGGGGTATACCAGATTTCTACACACTTCCCGCCATTATTTGGTTGAGGGAACATCGATAGTGACGTGTTGCTTGCATAGAGATGGTGAAACACTAGTGTAAGAGACAATTGATTATTTTATAGATCTGAGAAACTATTGTGATTATGAGTTTTACGACCTTTGTTGAGTTTCTAATCTACAAGCATGACCTGGAATCTATTATATCATTGAAATCGGTATTCATCTGTAGTAGCCTGGAGACTCGCACGGCAGCAAGCAGACATGGCCAAAAAAAAAGTACTGTTAGCTGTCGGTATTACGTACTACATGAATATGTAATAAAAATGGGGGTTCCTATTTTTTTTAAAAACGCAGTTGATATCCGTTTGACCTATGGCAGCGCCATCTAGCGGGCCAACCATAGCGCAATCTGGTTTCCCCCTTCAAGCTAGACGAGTTTCGTTCTTTGCAGTTTTTTGTTTGATGCTTATTTCGTGAGATGTTTGACCCGGTCACCATCAACTGACCATCCTGTATATATGCAGGATGTGGAAGTGTAGGTTATGTATGGTGCAGGGTATCAATTGTGCGTAGTACTGTGACATAGTGATATGGCATTGTGATACAATCGTTTGTAGTGATACTGTTTCACGCCAAAACATTCAAGATATATTCAACAGTAGCAGGACAGTATAATTGAGTGTCTTTGAGAATAGTTTCCATATTTCATGATGTGTAGGTCACTTGCAGGGTTTAATTATCAGTGCACTATGACTGCAGCATTTCTTTTTCGATTTATACAAAAACAGTCTCCCGCTGAAATTCTTGTAATTTGCCCATCTGTAGAAAGTGGAAGACAGTGCTCCCATACCAGCAGCAACTTTTTGACAGGAGTTGCTACATACTGGTTTGAACAAGACAGGGGCAGAACGAGGCATCTACAGAAAGTTCTGTGACGTCAGAGAGCCATGTGATGTCATCTTTGTTCGAGTGTTGAGTGACAAGTCCTGGCAGAGCAGTCTCCTCTGCTTGGATGGGTGGGATTCTGTCCCCCAGCAACCATTGTGCCTTTAGAGTATCCCTGGACCATCAACTGTAGTACATAGTAAATTCATCGAAATTCCTGTCACTTTTCTCGTCTATAGTACAGTGCTTCTGTCTTAAGAAGAATTCTTTAGACATGCAATCTCCTATGTGTCTGTGGTCTCTTACACGACGTGTTGTGGGTTTGGCAGTGTGATTTGTGATGAACGTTTAGATACGTAGTAGTTCTGATTTTCCGCCTGTGCTTAGACACCAGTGTGGTTCGAAAAGTGAGGAAAGTGAAAAACGTGCCTTAACATCTCTGACTCTATCAGAAAATATAAACTATGCCCACTCAGCGTTTCAGCAAAGTGATGAACGCCACAGTAGGAGGTATGTGTAGTCCGATTCTTCAACACCACTGCAACTCTCGTTTTCCTTAGCGCTCTGTAATTTGTATGCATATCAGTTTAGAGGGTTGCTTCAGTTATAGATTTACACCGAGTCCTTCTCCCGCCATATCACAAGTGGAGCAGAGCGATTTATTTCGACTTGTAGGTAAAGGGGGCGTCTATGCAGAGTTGCTGTTTTCTTGAGTCTACTATTAGTTTCAAGTCGTATTGTGAATTTGTTTCCGGCAGGATTACAACAGTTGTGTGACAACAATTTTGAGCCATACTGCGATTTTAGGTATTCATTGTGTAGCACTACATGTATAGATGTGTAATGAGGAGCGATCTTTACTTCGTTTCCAAACAAAAATACAGTACACTAACCTAACCATCCTTTCTGGCAGCTGGAGTGACACTGTCCACAGGGGAGGGGTGATTGAGTAAGGGGGCCAAGGCGTCGTGGGAGTGGGGAAGGGAAGGGTGGGAGAGGAGGGAGAAGTCAACAGCACCCTCTGGAGGATGTAATGTTAACTAGCTCAGTCAGTCCTGGCACACATGTCGCCAAGTTAAGTTACTGAACGCAGCCTAATTGAGCTATAACTGTATAAATAAATAAATTAAATACCCTGCCTTCCTCTCTAGCACAGAATTTCCATTTCCCACAAACATTAAATGAAGTACACTAACAACCTTCATTACTGGCAGCTGGACAGACTGATGGTTTCCTGCCATTTCCAGGGGTGATGTCATATGATGGGTGGGAGTTGAGTGATGTCACACTAGTTGGGGAGGGGTTGGGAGTTCTGTTAGTGGAGGTAACCAAATTGCCCTATTTCCCACCAAAATGTCCCCTCCATTTCTAGTGGGTGGAGGGGTGTGTGATGTCATAGGGGGTGGAAAAAACTCAGCCTCCATTTTTAATAAATTATTTGTCCTCATACCCCCAATGTCCCACTAGTATCGAACGCCTATCATTTTAAACCAGAACCGATTTCTTTTATATGGACGTTCTCAGGTGACACAGAGACAGAAATGTTCCTGTGCCATGATTTAAAATGCTGAATCGCACTTGCAAAACTGCCACTTTGTCATCAGAAGATGTTCATATAGAATGAAGCCGGTTATGGTTTAATAAATGCGCCCCAAGACCAGTGGTGTTCTTTTTATTAACTCTCACAAGTAAGAATTGACAGGCATTCTTAAAAAAAAGTGTTGAATAAACTAGCACCTGCGTAATATAGTGCCAGTAACACATCTGCGAGCACTTTGGCCAATGGTTCAAGCTTCTGTCGCTATTCAGTCCCACAGTTTTGGCGCTGCAGTAGCTGGTAGTGACGGGAAATTCAAAAATCCAAGATGACAGATGGCAGAAAATTTAAAAGTACGTGAGAAATTTAAAAATCGAAGTTGGCAGATGGTCACGTATTTGTAAATAGGTTAGAAATTTAAAGATCGAAGGTAGCGGAACTGGCCAAGTTGTGTTGGTAGAGAAATGAAAAATCTCCCCACTCTCCAGTCATTCATAGCCTAGTATTAAAATGAAATACCCAGTAAAAATCTATGGTCACATAGCTACTCCAATTGTGTTTGTGTGAGAGTAAAACATAATACAAATTGATGGAAATACCCCAGCTGTACATTGTACCCCCTGCTCCCCTACTTACCTTCAGCCAATCTTAACGAAGTATTAATATGATGCCTAAAAATAGAGCCAGGTTACATTATTCACTTGAAAGTCAAAGATATTTATGTAAACATTTATACCTCTGTATTTAATGTGCGTAATATTAAAATGATAGGAAATACTTGTGGGAAGCTGTATTATTTCCGTGAAGGACAGAGGGTTTTGCTTAACATATTTGCCTATAAGTTGGTTACACACACACACACACATACAAATATTATTTCAAGACGGCGATGATGGGCAATTGACTGGAAATTTTTGAGTGTGATGGTCATCTTATAGGGTGACCACCATTATCCTGCATACTACACTCCTGGAAATTGAAATAAGAACACCGTGAATTCATTGTCCCAGGAAGGGGAAACTTTATTGACACATTCCTGGGGTCAGATACATCACATGATCACACTGACAGAACCACAGGCACATAGACACAGGCAACAGAGCATGCACAATGTCGGCACTAGTACAGTGTATATCCACATTTCGCAGCAATGCAGGCTGTTATTCTCCCATGCAGACGATCATAGAGATTCTCGATGTAGTCCTGTGGAACGGCTTGCCATGCCATTTCCACCTGGCGCCTCAGTTGGACCAGCGTTCGTGCTGGACGTGCAGACCGCGTGAGACGACGCTTCATCCAGTCCCAAACATGCTCAATGGGGGACAGATCCGGAGATCTTGATGGCCAGGGTAGTTGACTTACACCTTCTAGAGCACGTTGGGTGGCACGGGATACATGCGGACGTGCATTGTCCGGTTGGAACAGCAAGTTCCCTTGCCGGTCTAGGAATGGGAGAACGATGGGTTCGATGACGGTTTGGATGTACCGTACACTATTCAGTGTCCCCTCGACGATCACCAGAGGTGTACGGCCAGTGTAGGAGATCGCTTCCCAAACCATGATGCCGGGTGTTGGCCCTGTGTGTCTCGGTCGTATGCAGTCCTGATTGTGGTGTTCACCTGCACGGCGCCAAAAACGCATACGACCATCAATGGCACCAAGGCAGTAGCGACTCTCATCGCTGAAGACGACACGTCTCCATTCGTCCCTCCATTCACGCCTGTCGCGACACCACTGGAGGCGGGCTGCTCGATGTTGGGGCGTGAGCGGAAGACGGCCTAACGGTGTGCGGGACCGTAGCCCAGCTTCATGGAGACGGTTGCGAATGGTCCTCGCCGATACCCCAGGAGCAACAGTGTCCCTAATTTGCTGGGAAGTGGCGGTGCGGTCCCCTACGGCACTGCGTAGGATCCTACGGTCTTGGCGTGCATCCGTGCGTCGTTGCGGTCCGGTCCCAGGTCGATGGGCACGTGCACCTTCCGCCGACCACTGGCGACAACATCGATGTACTGTGGAGACCTCACGCCCCACGTGTTGAGCAATTCGGCGGTACGTCCACCCGGCCTCCCGCATGCCCACTATACGCCCTCGCTCAAAGTCCGTCAAATGCACATACGGTTCACGTCCACGCTGTCGCGGCATGCTACCAGTGTTAAAGACTGCGATGGAGCTCCGTATGCCACGGCAAACTGGCTGACACTGACGGCGGCGGTGCACAAATGCTGCGCAGCTAGCGCCATTCGACGGCCAACACCGCGGTTCCTGGTGTGTCCGCTGTGCCGTGCGTGTGATCATTGCTTGTACAGCCCTCTCGCAGTGTCCGGAGCAAGTATGGTGGGTCTGACACACCGGTGTCAATGTGTTCTTTTTTCCATTTCCAGGAGTGTATTACGTGCGACGTTCACAGAGTGACTGCCCATGCTGATGATAGTAGCTCTGACAGTGACAAAGTTACTACATTGAGCTTCCTGCTTTTATGAAACGCCATCGTGCTCAGTCAGCCGGCAATATGTGATTACTAAGCATGAGTCAGCAGATTTTCTATCTTTTTATTTCCAAATACAGAAGAAATGTGATCGAAGGTTCGAGATATCCCAGAAACTCAGCCTCGGATGTGAATGTTGAATCTCTGCAACAGAAAACAGATAAGCGGGGACATACCATCTCTACAACGCAATATTGCGTTAAAAATTTTTTTGCACTAATAATTCTTTACGGGCGCACGTAGTGTTTGACGACAGCTGCAGATGGCAAGACACCGCAAGACTAGCCAAAGGTCCTCTAAAGCCTCCCACAATAATCTGGCATGACCCGAATGCTGGTTGCTGTACTCTGTCAGTGTAATAGTGATTGTGGCTATATTTTCAGCTCTTCAGTAGAAACAAAATATGGTTCCTCGCTATGTTTTCCCATAATCCAATGCGTGCTGCAAAATCCCGTGCAATAATTACGTGAAATATTTCTGAATCTGGGAAATGCACTTTTTACGAAAATGTTTCAGCTTATGGAATGCAACTGTAACAGAGCCTTCTTAAATTATAAGCAATAGTCGAAGCTAATCTCTGTAATGACAAACGAGGGAGCGAGCAGGGAATTCGGCACCATTTTCTTATACAAGCATTTACGCTAGACGGAACAAAGGACAACACGTGCAAGGCTTATGTATGCTGCCTTACTGTTTTATGACATATGTAATGAGCACACTATATAGTTTGAGCCATGATTCAAAACAGCAGGCGTTAACATAAGAATGATCTATTGTTTCACGTACTTTTAATAAGTTTACCAAATACATATTCACACCTGTCTACTTGTGAGGAAAGCTAATTTGCTTTTGGCTTTTAGTGCAACACTTGTGCTTATTCCCATGACTCCAGGTGGAACTTTTGAGTGTTTCGGCAATTTTCTGTTTCTTTTCCTATGATATCAATGTTTTTCAATCAGTAACACTAGATATTTTCGATCGTTCAGCCAATTTATAGGGTGAAAATTATTAAACTATATGAAATAAAATCGTCATAACTTCTGAACACTGCGTTAGGAGCTTCAAACTTCACAGTTGGCCGCAGAGCATGATGGGAATTACTGGCGCAGTATGGTTTGTTTTAGCGACGAAACCCACTTTGATTTAGATGGGTTCGTCAATAAGCCAAATTGGCGCCCTTGGGAGACTAAGGATCCGCATTTCACTATCGAGAAATTTTTTCACCCTGGAGAGGTGACTGTGTGGTGTGCAATTTCCAGTCACGAAATAATCGGTTCGGTGTTCCTTGATGGCACGGTGACTATCGAACGGTACGTCTAGGTTTTGGAAGATGATTTAATCCCCACCATCCACTTGACCCTGAATTTGACAAGATGTGTTTCATGCAAGGAGCAGCTCGACTCCATCGAAACAAGAGCGTGTTTATGTCCTGGAGGAGCACTTTGCCGACCACATTCTGGCTCTGGGGCACCCAGAGGCCACTGGCATGGTCCTCGATTCACCGACATATTCTCCGGATCGGAACACATGCGACTCCTTTCTGTGAGGCTCAACTGAAGACACGATGTACAGCAATAACCCCAAAACCATTGATGAGCTGAAAACAGCCATTCAGGAAGTCATCGACAGAATCGATGTTCCGAAACGTCAGCGGGTCACGCTGAATTTCGCTGTTCGTCTGCGCCACATCATTGTCAATGATGGCAGGCATGTCGAACGTGTCATAACCAAAATATGAATATCTGCAGTGACGTTTACATCTTGAATGAAGTGTGTGCACGTCGTAGTTTGTAACTAATTTACGCTTTCTTTCATATAGTTCAATAATTGTCACCCTGTGTATCAACAACAGCAGAAGTAGAAAAGATAGCAGACGAAATTCTTTTGTAACGCACAGGACAAAAAATTCCCGACAACCTAAGGAACACAACTAAACATGACTGAATACAGTTCGTTCACACACGCCTACAAAAAAATTCTCGGCTCATTCACCCAGACTTGTTTGGAATCTGGACTCTGGGTAAGCCTCACTCTCTGTAATTCCTTGCGTTATGTACGGGTATCGGATTTCGTGGGGTTTGTATTGTAAATAATACAAATAAATGTCGATATTTTGATCCAATTCGTGATTATTAATTTTCAAATTTTACTCCGTCAGGCAAGGAAAAACGGAAGTAAGGTAACGGGCATGTCGCCCTACGCAGTTATTCATGGAAGGACGATGCTGTCGCCATTCGCTGATATTAAGCTCAAAGAAGAAAGGAACGGTGAAACAGTTAGGAAATTTGCTCGAATCGTTAGGAAGACGTGGAAAAAAGTACAGAAAGCAAATACCAGAGCATTAGAGATGCAAAAGAAATCAGGAAATGTGGACGCTAAAGATCTGGATTTAAAAATGGGACAATGGGTTTTTCTATCCACTCTCTATGCTGCTAAAGGAAAGACAAAAAAATTGTGACAAATTGAAATGTTCAGATGCGTGTAAAATCTTATGGGACTTATCTGCTAAGGTCATCAGGCCCTAAGCTTACACACTACTTAACCAAAATTATCCTAAGGACAAACACACACCCATGCCCGAGGGAGGACCCGAACCTCCGCCGGGACCAGCCGCACAGTCCATGACAGCAGCGCCTGAGACCGCTCGGATAATCCCGCGCGACGTTGACAAATTACCAGGGCCCTTAACAAGTTATCCAAACCGCATCACGAGTTATCGTCCAGTCACAGCTACCCATAAAAACAACTATTGCTCATGCAAGCTGGCTGAAACGGTAGAAAATACTGTTCTGTAGCGTGCTGGACGGCAGAAACAGAACACACACACTCTGGCCCGTAGAACCTGAATTACGCATCCACAATGCAAAATCTACCGTTCTAATGCAAATTTTACTACAGATTCTAGTGATAATGTACTAACAGGTAATCAGGTACAGAAAAGGAAATTAGCAAAATACATTAAGAGTATTTCTGGGTTTTAAATAATAGGAAGTACTGGTATATGATTAGACACCGTATGCTTAAATAAGTATTAGACATGCAGTAGAATGTATTGATAGGGGCATCTAGATCCCGCAAACTGCACAATAATTTTTCTTTTGCCATACAATCACAATTATGTAAGATGCGCTTAGCAATACTACTTTCCATATTACAGGTATCCCCTTCTACCACAGGGGGGGTCCCACATCGTTGAAGCACTGCTTTTCTTGTTTGTAGGTATGAATAACATGAGCTATGGATTACAGGTGTACCGGTTGAAGAGTGGCGCCATTTTTGCCAGACAGGACACGGTGGTACTAACTAATCATCAGTGGACGGTAGTATTGGAATATAATCTACGGCAAATACGTAATGAGCTTAGGACGTTAGAGGTATAATTTAGTACCTTAAACTCAGAAGCAAGAAATGCACAGATATTTGATGAGACAGCAAGCGAATACAAAACTCTGCAGTACTCATATGACCAGTTACGAAGCCAGTTGTGTCAAATAGAAGGATTAGTACCACATAAAGTAAAACGATTTAAACGAAGGTGGATGAACGCACGCGGTAAATTATTAAAACCCATTATCATCATGGCAGACGACAATACCACGCAGTTAAGAAATACATTACAGGACGTTACAGTTACAGCGGATCTCAATAAGGCCACTATTGCCTGGCACACTACGAGGGCATATGACTTAAGACAAGCAGTACTCAGTAATTCCAAAGCCATTAGGAATGTTACGCATGCACTGAACAAGTATCTCCAAGCTACCGTCGTTGCATTGAATACCTATTTAAAGATAATACAAACTAGACTATAAATAGAGGATAAGAAGACCTCAGTAGCGAGGTTACTTCAATTACTCACAGTTAAGTTAGTGAATGCACGGCCAAGCCATCCACCATGCAGAACAGGAATATTTGTTGCCAGTTTTACTATCCTCAACAAACTTTATATTCGGATTGATTCGGATCCGTAAACAGTTAGTGGAGTCACTAAAATTAATCTTCCCTCCAGATAAGGAACACTTGCCACAGTACTACCACTTAGTTACCGTTATAGTGGGCGCAGATGACGTAAAGTTAAGAATTCATTTTTCCTTCTAGGTGACTGGCAAAACAGTCAGTGAAATGGAGCCAACTTAAATTTGTACAATATCGAAGAGCCCAAGTATTCCTAATCTCCAAAACATCGAATGCTACTGCAGTAATGACAGCTGTAGAATTATGTGCCACCACGTGTCATGCAGTAAACACCGATAATTGTGAATCCCAGATATTTTTTGAGAAAAACAAAGCCTCAAATTGCCCACAGGCAGTACCCACAGGACATGCTAACTGCTACACCATATTGTTTCGGGCAAGTAGGAGAACACCAGCTTTACGTAATTAACCAACCGACCGATATCTTTGCACACTGTTTCGACCATGCTGCCGCTACTACAGTCGAACACGTTGAACTCTGCGATAGTGGACTGATAGTTAATAACACATTATGCTCTCTCTCAGGCGTGAAATTTCACCTACCCGCCACCATAACAGGCTCGACCATTTTGACCTCATCGCACACACTAATTTACTGGCCAGAAACACCTATGCAACTATTGGCTCCTCAGAATCTGTTTTACATAAACAACTCCCTTGATTCCTCCCTCCTGCAGTCATTAGATGTTCTTATCACAGCATAAGGCAAGAAGATGCTATGATGTAGCATATTGCGAAGTTGAAAGAAGACATCAAACGAGATTTATGATACTGCGTATAGGTATTTCTGGAACAATCTTTTTCGTAATTATACTTTTACTCTTTCCTGTGTATCAGACGAAAATCCAAGACAAACAATAACATATCACTAAATCAAATTCCAGCTGAATAGCTACAAATATCCTTAGCATACACGTGTATTGCTAACATGTATGCAGAGATAACTGTTGCATGCTACTTCATTGCATTGTTACAGATCGTCATTCTACCATATTACAAACATTACTTTCTGAAGTTTTCTTAATGCTAATTTATTTCAAGCTATTTTGGAAAGAATGTATTATAAAATTTCGTGACAGACTAAGGTTTGTCCGCAGCTCGAGGTCGTGCGGTAGCGTTCTCGCTTCCTGCGCCCGGGTTCCCGGGTTCGATTCCCGGTGGGGTCAGGGATTTTCTCTGCCTCGTGATGACTGGGTGTTGTGTGATGTCCTTAGATCAGTTAGGTTTAAGTAGTTCTAAGTTCTAGGGGACTGATGACCATAGATGTTAAGTCCCATAGTGCTCGGAGCCATTTTGAGACTAAGGTTTCCACTTGGTTTTTGTTTCTTGTTTGTTAGTCATTTGTAGATGGACATACGAGGAAATTCTAGGACGAATGCTTCCGGATGAGGAAAGAATGTAGGGTGTATAATAAGTACGTAAAATAATTATGTGTTATTTATGGTTGTCAAAGCAGAGATCCAGCAGAAAAATATTTAAAGACATATTATAGTTTAAGCGAACATTTTAGAGACTTTGATACGTTAAGCCACAATATTCGGAAGCGGCAGCAGTCGAACAAGGAGGCCGATGACCAGCGGCGCTTGCTCAGCAGCAGTCAGCACTTCGACAGGTCAGCGACCGAGCAGAGGGGCAATGCTTCCGTGGATAACAACGACCAGCGCAGTTCGCACATCAGCGGTCAATGCTCCACAACCTGACATCATGCTGAACTCACGGTCGTGACGTATCTGGCGATGCGGATGAGGATGACAGGGCAATGCTCGACCACACCAGCACAGAGGTAAAACAAGGAAAGCTGGCACGTGTGTTGGCATTGGTCAAGTTTCTGCCCAACGTGAGAAGCATAGATCAATGCCTGAAGAGTCAGTCACCGCCCTAGAGACTTCACGTTGACGAAAACACAGAATAAATGCCTCTGACAAATAAGCATGACGGGATCCTTTGAGAGGAAAGTAGGAAGAGACGAAGAAACGTTGCCTGGACACATGGACGTCATACTTCGATGCAACGACGTAGCCATTACGCTGCCTGATGGAGGAAGATGTCGGTAGCAGTAGATAAACGCAGAAGATGCCATTCCAGATGCTACCAGGAAGGAGTTCGTGTGGGTCTTACCCAGGTGGCTGGTGAGCACGAAGGGACCCTAGAGGTTGATGAACTCCGCCAGAAGACGCCGAACCGGAGGCACGTTGGTTCGATGCCGGGATGGAGCACTGTGCTTCATGCCATAGCACGGTTGCGCGATTGGGAAACAATCACTGGAAGTAGTCACATCCATTACATATTTGGTACGCGAACGGAGCGATTTAACGTGGAACGACCACATGCAACCAACTGTAGGTAAGGCAGATGCCGGACTAACAATCATTGATGGAATCCTCAGGAAGTGTAATCTATCCACGAAGGGGGTAATTTATAAAACCCTGTTCGACAAATACTTAAATATTTCTCTTCAGTGTGGCATCCACATCATGTATTATTTATAGAGCAAATAAGTAAGATCGAAAGAACAACAGCACGTTTCGTTATAGATTCATTTAGTAAGGGCTAAAACGTCATGGTGTTGCTCACCCAACTCCAGTGGCAGACACTACAAGATGCATTCTGCAGTCCAGTGTGGTTCACTGTTAAAATTCCAACCACTGCTCCCTCCTACGTACACTTGGAAAAGGAAATATAGGTAAAATTAGAGAAACCTGGGCTGATACAGAGCTTCACCAACAAATATTTCCTCACGGACCATTCGCTACTGTAACAGGAAAGGGTGTGAGTGACAGTGGTACACATAGTACCTTCTGCTACACGCCATAAGGTGGCTGGCGGAGTATAGGTGTGGATATGGACGTGAATGTGGACGTAGGCGTAGAACGCTGAAGTTATGTATATTGCATTATCTTGCAACTGGACGTAGTGACCACATGGTTACAACAAATACATGACAGAAATGAGCAGAAATTTCATATCGCACTGAACTGCGTCGCACTATTACAAAAAAGTACAGAGTTTTTAATCTTTTATAAAAGTAAACTTGGATCTTCCTTCCTTCCTCCTATCCTTCCTTCCTTCCTTCCTAATGCCCTGTATCGTTCTTCTTATCCTTTTTGCTAGTATTTGTGTTTTAAACTTCAGTCTCGAGAGCACTGAAGCTATTGACGAAGATAAAAATGACACTGTCTGACATTGCACGTAACTTCCGCCAGCCAACAGCGACTGATTGTCGAAGGAGTCATTTGCTCTGTTTTGACAGTAGAATATAAGTCCAGAAAGAAGCAAGAGTAATATAACATTCTCTTAGAGAAACTAGCATATTTTAAAAGTACACAGCAGAACCGGAACAGTAAAAACCCGGCCACTAAAATCTGATAACATATTTTGATGCTACCCCTCAAATGGAGGCGATATCACGTTGACAAATAAACTACACATAGAAACAAGTTGAAAAATGATCAGAGCTCAAAAATAACAGCAAAACATTATTAATTAGAATTGACGTAAATTTGGACATTCATTCCACATATGTTGCCGAAGAATCGAGAGATGATCATGAACCGTTAGTCAGTTACAGATGTATTGTCCCCCACTCTTTGCGGTTCCTTAGGTATTGTCATAAATAGGTCACAAATTACCAGCGAGATGATGATTTTCGTTAAGAGGAAGCGTTTGTGTGAAGGACTTCATGTGCAGGGGTACATCCCAAGTTGAAATTCGCGGAAAAAGGACGCCAGATCCTGGTGACCCAACATTACCTTATTAGGTTTGACATAAAATGTAGTTCCACAGTCGTCAGCTGATTATTTCCTCTGGATAGGAGAATTTAAAGATTGTCATGAGAGAACAGCCACTTTCACTTTAGCAACTGGTATAGCTTGTCGCCAATACACAAGTAATTGTGGTATCGGCACCATGATGGTATATGTTTCACTGTATGCTGAAGCCTCAGAAAAATACAGAAGGATCAGCTGGAACGAATATTTATTTCACTCGTTTTACTAATCACCACTAAGGATAGCCCAGGTTACGATAACTGATAACGCCTAGGAGAGCGGTGTGCTAAGCCCGCGCCGCTCCATACTGCATCCAGCGACACCTTCGGAAGAGGATGACACGACCGATGGTTTGTAGCGATGGCTCCGCCAGTGACTGTGGACGGAGTTCACATTACTAGGGACTACACATTGGCTCATTTAACGTTAGTAGTACAAATTTATGATCCTTAAAATGCCTCGAGGTTAACCATATTCTAACGTAGGTAACTCCAAACACGTTCCCACGTTTAATAGAACTTAGCATCATTCAGAGGGTACTTGAACCACTGTCTCATGAAGAGTTTTTATAACATTGGCGAGAATATAACAGGACTTGTGATAGAAGCCAGGACTACCGATTAGGGAAGGCAACAACGGAATTTTTCGCTATTCTTTTCTATCTTGCCTATCCTTCCAAGAAGAGCTCTGCCTAATCGTGGAGGTAGTGAGCTCCAGAAAACCTATAACGAAAGTAAATTTCACTATTACAGTGACTTTCTAAACTTGCGAGAACAAGAACCACTGCTTAACTATTTGTTGGAGACTCCTCAGCAAAATAGCGATTTATAGCTACTATTTGGCAGATGGAATTGGCTGATGGAACGTTGTTATCGAGTACGAAAGAAGCTGTTAATAGCCAGTCTGTAAGACAAGCTAAACGAGCTACATTATATAACAATAAAAATGATGCTCTGCAGTTATTAATATAAGACTGATGGGAATGCGGTTTCTCTCGGCGAATTTCTTTGATGTAATTTGCAAATATTTCTATTAACAACTGCGGACAGCGAACTGAACAACATTACAACAATATTTACTTCATTTGCAGCTGTTATGAGTAGTATGTTTTTACATTGGTTAGAGCTTCCAAGTACACTTGGCATAAGCAACCCCCTGGGCAGCAGGTCAGGTATTGAAGATTGGAAGCATGGACGATACTGACGGGCCCAGTCCGCTTTGCAGCACAGTTACGAAGTGCACAAAAGTTCATGTAGTCAAAAATGTTCAAATGTGTGTGAAATCTTATGGGACTTAACTGCTAAGGACATCAGTCCCTAAGCTTACACACTACATAACCTAAATTATCCTAAGGACAAACACACACACTCATGCCCGAGGGAGGACTCGAAACTCCGCCGGGACCAGCCGCACAGTCCATGACTGCAGTGCCCCAAACCGCTCGGCTAATCCCGCGCAGCTCATGTAATCAATTTGCGATGTGTCTACGAGAAAACTGTTATACACAGAGAAAACAATTTACACACTGAACTGGGTACATGTTAAGGTACCAAATATCATTATATCTGTGTCTACACCCCTAGAACCCTGTATACCTGGGTCATTTCGATGAAACAGCTTTGGAAACTGCGCTCCTGAAATCAAAGATGTTCTGCAGATACATGGATGACAGAATCCTAGTTTCCCACATTGTGAAGAAAACCTACAAGAATATCTGCGCCACCCTAACAGTACTCACGACAAAGCCAGGATCATCAAGGAGGTGTAACAAGAGGGAGGCTTACCGTTCCTAGACATTCTGCTAAAGAAGAACCCTGTTGGCACCCTGGAACATTCAGTCTACAGGAATATGGCACACACGGAACTGTACCTGAACACCAGCAGCGACAGACACCCAGTGGAACGCAAATCTGTGCTCACCATCCTGGTACACAGAACTTGAGCCATATGGAACAAGGAGAATATGCATACCGAGTTACAGCATCTGCACGAAACATTTCGCAAGAACGGTTACTGAATGACAGAAACCAGAAGGCTCTCAAGCCGAGCAGAAAGAAAACAATTTAAAAGAGGTTATCAAACTCTTTCCAACGGCCTCGCCGTAGTGGTAACACCGGTTCCCGTCATATCACCGAAGTTAAGCGCTGTCAGGCTGGGCTAGCACTTGGATGGGTGACCATCTGGTCTGTCGAGAGCTATTGGCAAGCGAGGTGCACTCAGCCCTTGTGAGGCAAACTGAGGAGCTACCGGTCTCATAAACGTATATACGGCCGGGAGAGCGGTGTGCTCACCACATGTCCCTCCATATCTGCAGCCAGTGACACCTGTTGACTGAGGATGAGACGGCTGCCGGTCGGTACCGTTGGGCCTTCCACGGCCTATACGGACGGGAAGAGTTTTTATCAAGCTCTTGGCGTTCCTTCCGTAAGTAGGGCCGTCCACAGCAAAGACTACCAGAATAATGGAGAAGCATAACATAAAAACCATTTTCCGCTAAACGGTTAAAGTCAGGCATATGCCTGGGTCAACCAGAGACCATCATCGGCTATGCACAGGAATGCAACTCGCAGTGCTATCCACAACATTTGGAGAGCATTCGTCTCAGCCAAACCGACGACTTTGCAGTGACAGAGGACATTATCAACGAAGGATACGTGTTTGTTTTTGAACAGACGAAGATGCTGTGCTGTGGCAACGGGTTTTGGAATTCGGTCATCAAAGAGCCAGGGAAATGATAGTAACCAACGATCGTGTCAACCATGATTGTGGTTTGCCAGTGACATCAGAGGACTTTAACAAAAATACGTCAGGAACGCTTTGATTTGAAAGCGCCGGAGGCAGCGGTCGAAATACGAGGACTATGGTTTTCTTTTCTTTTTTCCGAACTTCCTATCGGCCGCGATATTAAAACCATACTGTAAATCCGGTGAAGCTTTGTGCAAACGTGTTGCCCAGAGTCTCTCGTATGTAGGTCTATTGCGTCGTGTAGCACTTTTCAATTCTCAGTGCACAGTGAACACATAAATGTGCCATGAAAATATTGTTTCCCAGCAAGTATGACTCGCCTTCTGAGAGATTTCAGGCGATTTCGTGCAGCGCACATAATGTAACTGTTGTACGTTTCTTCCTTCATGACAAATTCTCCGCCGCACACAGCAGGGGAGTCGCAGACGCATCTGCAGCGTTTTCGATGGGAAGTGTTTGACCACTTGCCAAACAGCCCGGATATCACTCCCTCTGATTTTCATCTCTTCGCTCACATGAACCTCTGGCAATTAGGGCAGCATTTTGCACAGACAAACGAGCTGCAGACCAGCGTAGGGAATGATGAAAATCACAGGCGGCTCCCTTTTATGACGAGGGTAGTGGAAAGGTAATATTACGCTACGACAGTTGTCTGAGTCGAAGTGGCGATTGTTTAGAGACATATGAGGAGGGTGTCTAAATGTTATAAGGAAAAAAGTAGCCCTCGTAGACAGCCAACGCCAGGACTCGACATCGAGCCCCTTCCACCCCACCCTCGCCCCCACTACCGGCCGCGACATCTCTCCGGGGACACGCAATCGGCCCACCCGTTATTTCTCCGGGAGAGGAGTTTGTGGTTGAGCAACTATAGAGGTACGTACCAGAAATGAACCCAACACTTCACCTGAAGCTAGCGAGTAGAAAATTTCGCCGAAACGCTGCAACAACCCGACAGCACGATTCGGCTGATAACCCGAGATTTCATCACTAGAACTAATAGTGTGAACGTTTGTTTGGATCAGTAAGAGATTTCTATTGCTCTCCTGGCCAGTCAGTTGGGGAGGTGGTGCATATTTAGATTGTCAAACAGGAGATGCAATGACATTGCTTGACACTCGGATAGCATCGTCCATTAGCAATTTGAACAACTAACTGCAAAGTAGAAACGGATAAATTGCTACAATCTGTAGTTTTCAATGTATAGATTGAATCTGATATTTGTCAAGAGATAAGTGCGACCTAAGTAGATAGACAAGACCTGCATCGTTGCTGATCTACTAATGTAGCTTGAATTGATTATTACTACTGCACACCATTACATCTACACTCCTCATTTCAGTACAATTTTTTGTCGTTGCGATATCTTCTGAAATTAATAACAATAAAATTACAATAAAATTGAAAGCGTGATGCTCGTTTAGATCATCTAGATATTACTGTTCCCCCCTGATGAATCAGTGACAGTCTCATAAAGCTTCCAACGTGAATAGTAGGGTCATATAACATTCCCTTGGGCTATTCCCGAAGTTACTTTTACATGAAGGATTGTAGTTGTTTTAATTTCGGGGAGGGGAGGGGGAGAGGAAGGTACGTTGTCATTTGGCCGTTCGTGATTTTTTATAAGAAATATCCCTTTTTTGTTTATAATGAAACACAAGTACTCGACTGAACATTGAAAAAACGATACTTCTTGAGATGGTACTTTAGGCAAGTTTCCTGTAAGGTAGAAAAAGGTGAGTAGATTTTCGAAATGGTTGCGGGCTTCAGACCCCATGACCATTATATTAAAACGTTGGAATCTCTCGTATCATATGATCCAAGTATTTTTTTTAAGTGACAGTAGCGCTGTAAATGCCAAAAGACACCTGCTGATATTAGTAAGGGCCGAACGGTGTGTTCAAAACGAAGACTCCTTTGGATTCCCGATGTAAGAAAAGTTGCAAGGACTTCTCTGACAAATCGATTTTGCAGTAACGTTCACCATCTTTTAACTTTGGAAAAAAGTTCTCAGAGTGTGGAGTCGACTTGGCGTCAACCAGCATACGGAGATTAACTGCTTAAAAGTCTCCACGCAGTCTGAAGGAGACCGTACTAAAGGTGGCCACAACAAGCTAGATGAGACAGGTGTGATCACTTCTTGCTGTTGGAGACAGTTAGGCCCTAAAGTTGTCACACACAACTTGGAATAAAGGACGTGCTCGGGCAAAACATGTGGCTGCATTACGCTGGAAAAGGTTTATTTTTTGCCCGTATATCAGAGGTACAGCCATTACTTCCTGACACACCACCCCAGTATATTGTACTTCAAAACACACCATTTCGAGAGCATGTGCAGATTATCTTACATAGAAATTCTTAAAATCAGACAACAAAATACAAGAAAGCGTTCCGTGAAACACGTATTTTGAATATGCAAGTTTATGCCACCAGCGTATAGGAGCGCAGGAAGGTCACGTGAACCGCCATCACTCTACCTCCTGCAAATTATATGAAAATACACAGTGAGGTGTGGCAGATAATTATGCCTTTATGGAGGTACGAGAAGCTTAATACTTGCTCTAATACCACTAAATGATATACTACATTTCTTTTGTATTTGGTAACTAAACTACTGGAACTGAAAGGCAAGAAATACTATATAACTACATTTGTACTGACATTTTAGACTCCTGTTAGCAGTTGTGCGGACTTATCAACCACCGGCCGCTGTGGTCTAGCGGTTCTAGGCACTTCAGTCCAGAGGCTGCTACGGTCGCAGGTTAGAATCCTGCCTCGGGCATGGATGTGTGTGATGTCCTTAGGTTAGTTAGGTTTAATTGGTTTTAAATCGAAGGGACTGATTAGCTCAGATGTTAAGTCCCATAGTGCTTAGAGCCATTTGAACCTTTCTTTTCCTGTCTTTTAGTAGGAACCATCGACACGGTCGTCAATTTTTCCTGGGTCTTAGAGTTCCTTAAAAACGCTTCTATTCTTTTCAAAGTAGAGTTGACGTCATTGGAATGGCACTGAAAATTTTCTCCAAGTTTGTAAGGTGGCTAAAATTTCGCACCTTACAAGCACTCACCTACCTACTTTGCCGTGATGTACAATCAGAATTAGGTATCATTTGATATATGATAATTTAAAGAAGACTGATATTGTGACGTACACCTAGTAAAGAACTGTTAACACTTATTGCATGAAAGGTGATGGAGTGTCTTTATTATCAAAACGGCGTAGTGAATGATTGCCTACACTAGTAGAGTTTGACACGCGGGTGGAAATGAAACGGCAGGCGTAAATATGGCCCTGGGTGGAAAAGCCCGCACAGGTGTGTTGGTCCTGCTTAACAGAGGAAGTAGTCCTAGCCGGACGGTCGGGGCACCTAAGTGCTGAGGCATAATAGAGTGGAGGCTGGCCAGTATTGTTCAATGTGGTTGTGAGCACTATGGGACTTAACATCTGAGGTCAGCAGTCCCCTAAAACTTAGAACTACTTAAACCTAACTAACTTAAGGACATCACACACATCCATGCCCGAGGGCCGGTATTGTAGCTAGACCGGAAGGATAACTCGAAACTCTGAAAATCTTGGACACAGCAGAAAGGAACATGGAAGCGTTACTTCAGAAACCATGCAGGCTGGGTTACTTCCGAGAATTTTAACTCTGAGAAGCGTTACATTGTATGAATACCTAATTAACAGGGATAGGTATTTCCTCGCAAACTTTCCGCGTTGGACGATAAAAGATTAAAATATGGTTGGTCGGCGTTGGGAAGAATCTGTAGAGAGGGAGAATATTCCGTTGTTTCGAGTATATGATTCGCTTTCTGGCGTTACGAGGGAGGGAAGCCGAGTTTTCCTGGGAAGCTCGCTGTGGAGAGAAAGCAGATTTCCGTTTTGAGCGTCTGTGTTTGACGGTCGCTCAGTATCAGCTTTTGTTGGTACAGACGGACGTGTTGTCTTTGCTCTCAGGAGATTTTATAGTCAGAACGGGTAGGCACTGTATTGTCGCGAATTTATACGATTCTGGACTTCGCCTCCGGGCAGGAATTCATCGTTGAGTACGCCGCGTTCTTTTGGCTGTACTCACGTTGAGACGTTATCGGAACTCCGTCCTTGTGGCTGGGATTTCGAGTTTCGAATTAGCGTTTCTTCGTCACAGACGTGTACGAGAACCATCACTGTGATGCACCGGATGCAGCACATACGGTGATATTGCTAACTACGGTGATATTATTAGGGCTATGAAGCTAAACAGCTGTCATCACGTAAATTTTATTTCCACTCAGGTTGCACGCCACTTTAGATCATCTTTGAAAGTAGTGTCTTCTAGTGTTTGGTACGTAGATGATGTCAGTCATCTCCCGTTATTTATATTAGATTGCGTAGCCATAAAAAGGGGCAGATTTGGGCAATTGATCAATCATATTAGTTAGGAAATCCATTTGTATCTTTTTATGTCGATTGGGCATGGATATACAAACATTTGTAATATATGATGGGGTTTTAATCAGCAATAAATGTATAAGCAGAAACAGCATTTATCATTTGTAGTTACTGGTTTACTTAATCATTCATTTATGTTGTAATTTATATGTTAAAGAGGAAGAAGGAGGAGATAATATCACCATTAAGAGATCCTAAGCTCTGCTTCAGGTGGCAGTCAGAAAGGGCCAAATCTTCATTTTCGCGTTCAGTATTTTCCGTTGCGCACATTCATTTTACACCCGTCTGGAGTAGCATCTTGGATATGCTTTAACCTACTAGGATCCTACTTAGAGTGTTCTGATAGTAGCCATAAAGTGGTTTGAAACCTCGGAAATTTTCAAAAAAAAATTTTCCTGGTAATAATGTTTAGGTGTTATTGATAGTTACCACCAGCTCGCGTGTATACTTTGCAGTGGTAAAGTTACGAGATAACATTAAAACTAATGTTTGTGTATTTTATTGTATTTCTTTTCAGAGGTGTTGCGCTTCAGCCCGCTGGCTGCAATTTATTTATATTTATATTATGTCATTTGTCGGTGTATTTTGTTTGTATTGTAACGACACTGCTCGATCACGGCGTTACCATTAGTTTAGCTTGTTTGCTGTAGATATTTTATGTTACATGACCGTTACATAATAAATGTGAGTAGTGTAATTTGTGTGTACTTTTAAGAGAGAACTGTTAGCAGGGATTACTCCATGATAACTAGGGCGAAAGCACGCCTGGTAGCACAACAGATCGCTAATTGTAACAATATAGAAATGCAGATAGATGGGGTAGTCAAGAAAGCCTATGGGATGAGAAAGAGTTAGCTTTGTTAGCAGCACAAGCCACAGGTACTGGGAATATCGATCCAAGAGAACTTTTCGAGGATGATAGACACAGTCAAGTCTTTGGTGGGCAATCTGATAGCGAAGATGAGGAACAGTGATACACTGAGTCAATTGTAAAGATACGAGACTGTAATGTATGGAGTCCAAGTGAACCTGAAACAACTAAGAATCGTGGTAGATCGCCGTCAGTGACATTGTCAAGAGACAGCATATCAGGGGCGCGCGATGATGACTTTTTTGAATACCAAGAAATTAAATGGGAAAAGGGCATAAGATCACCTAAGAGTATAAGAAGAGAAAGTCACAATAGGAGAGAAGATTTAGATAACACAGGTGTGTTGGATATCATTGCATACCTAAAAGCAATGGGAAGTGAAATGGGAAATAAAATTCAAAAGGTCAGCTCTGAATTGCGAAGTGAAATGGGATGTAAAATTCGGAAGGTCAGCTCTGACTTGGCAAGCCAAATAAAAGAGTGGAATAATGAAGTATGCTATTAAATGGTAAGAAAAATTCAAAAGTTCAGCTCTGAATGGCCAAGCCAAATAAATAAGGGAAATGATGAAATACTCTCTGAAATGGGAAGTAAAATTCAGAACGTTGGTGTCGAGATTCAGTCGATAAAACATTAAACAAAGGAAGTGAAAAATGAGGTAGTGACGCTGCGAACAAAACTAGAACGAGAGTGCGCGGAGGTCAAAAGAACCGCAAACGAGGCGCGATTACTAGCGAGAGGCGCAAAGCGGATTGCTCTTGAAACATTAGAGAAGACAGAAAATTCGACAAAGATAAGTAGAGGTGCATTAACGAAGTTGCAGAGACGCTTGAAACAAGTAGAAACAATGCACCTATAAAAGACAGAAAATGCGCCAAATAAGACATTTACCGCAGAGCTCTCACAATTTAAACAAAACATAGAAAGGGAAACTAAACAATTATCTCAGTAAGTCAGGTCACAATCTAGTCAAAAATCACATCTCATAAAAGAAACAGTAGGCGATTTGGAAATAACAGAAACCGAAGGAGGCAGTTCAAACTGAGCACAATAATGTCCAAGGCCATACGATAATAGAATGTGCTTGAATGTAAGAGTTGATCGTCAACTACAGGCTGAAAGCGTATCTGCAGAGCAGAGAAATATCGCTAGACATATGGCCCCTGCGTCTACACAGGGCACGACTGGGTCGCTAATTGCGAATACGGAGAACAGTAATGAGATATTTCATATGCATAGTTTTTACCCAATAATGCGCCCCATGGGACATTTTTCCAGTCATGAAAACATGACAGGGAGTAGAAGAGTGGACGCCCAAGGTAACGGTAGACAGGAAATGTTAGCGTCATATGAGTTTGTGGTAGGCCGAGCGGTAAGAAATTGTAATGAAATTTTTGATTTTAAGCACTTTATCTCTGTACGAAAATTCCAGCATTACAAAGACACCCAAAAACTTTTATTGGACAATTTGATTAAATATTACCTCCTGACTGGCCTCTGATGTACAAACTGGCCATTGTACGTTCACATATCGAGGGAACATCGACCGAATGCATGCGGAACTTTGCAAATACGTGCACGTCATACGAAGAGTTTCGTGACGCATTTTAAACAAATACTGGTCCAAGGAGACACAGGACAGGATCAAGTAGGAAATAGTGATGAGCAGGGACCTGGAGATTTCAGGGTTCCGTAGTCCGGTGAAGTATTTCGAAACCTTGACCATGAAAAATCAGTATTTGGACGACCCATGCACACCGACTGAGATCATAAGATTGTGTTACATAAAGTTGCCAATTTCCTACCAGCAAACGCTCGTCGGCCGATGTGAAAGTGATGTTGAAGGATTCAAGGGTATCCTATGAGAGTTGGAGTTCGCTTACAGCGATCAGCAGGTGCGAGAGAAACGTAGGCAGAGAGACGTGCGAAGTGAAAGAAGGGAGAACAACGGAGGGAGTGATAGAGGCTATAATTGGCAAAACAATGTAAATCGGCAGCCTCACCAAAACATGGACATCGTAGTGGGAACAATGTACATTGGAAGAACTATGGCAGAGAATATAGCCAACAAAATGAACGCAGATGGGAGCCACAAAGTAATGGTGCATCATGGGGCGACAATAGAGGAACCCGTCAACGGTCTGACCAAGGATGAGGTGGAATGAATAACAACAGGAATCGGAAACAATCAGTTGAAATTAAATCACCTAAACCTGGGAGAGTACGCCAAAATGGCACAGAAAATGAACAATCACTAGGCCAGACGCCGGCCGCGGTGGTCTCGCGGTTCTAGGCGCGCAGTCCGGAACCGTGCGACTGCTACGGTCGCAGGTTCGAATCCTGCCTCGGGCATGGATGTATGTGATGTCCTTAGGTTAGTTAGGTTTAAGTAGTTCTAAGTTCTAGGGGACTAATGACCACAGCAGTTGAGTCCCATAGTGCTCAGAGCCATTTTTTTTGAACTAGGCCAGACGACGGGCACTAGTGAAAATGCGCCCGTGAACCATCGCGGTGGTAATAACGTAAATATTATAGAATGAGGGAGATATTACTCGAAGAAAAGGAAACATTACCTAAACAGGAAATCTACCCGGTGGTAAAAGTATCAATTGGAGGTATTATGGGTAGTGCTGTAATATATAGTGGATGCGAACTCTCAGCTATTTAGGATAGGCTGTTCGCTAAATGCAAGGATTCAGTTAATCCACCGATGCCCACAGTTAAAAAAACAAAGGTACGAGGTGTGTTAGTTGGAAAGGGTATGGAAATATAGCAACAAACACGTCTAGATTTTGAATGACATCGACACCAGATGACTGCAAATCTGTTCATATGGTTCAAACGGCTCTGAGCACTATGGGACTTAACTGCTAAGGTCATCAGTCCCCTAGAACTTAGAACTACTTAAACCTAACTAACCTAAGGACATCACACACATCCATGCCCGAGGCAGGATTCGAACCTGCGACCGTAACGGTCGAGCGGTTCCAGACTGTAGCGCCTAGAAACGCACGGCCACTCTGGCCGGCATCTGTTCATAATACCGAAACTAAAAGCTGATATAATAATCGGGGTAGATTTTCTTTCAGCGCAGAAAGCTATCATTGATACAGGAAAAGGGGAGTTAACGTTAGGAAAAGAGAATAACATGAAAATCAGAGTTGATGAGAAGGCAATAAAAGCTCAAATTCCGGCGTGCTGTTTAAAACTACAATTCACGGACCAACAGACAATTCAGGGGGAAGAGTGTAAAACAAATAATGAGAATAGAGCAGAGTTCAAGTCAGAACGTGAGCAGATCAATGAAATTAACAGTAAGATTGATTCGTAACTCGAGATTCTGGAAAACATACATAATAAGGACAGGAAAGGGTTTCAGCTTGCACTAAAAAAATAACGCAGAGTTCTTCTTACCTAAAACCGGATGCATTAAGGGGCATCAACATAAATTTGAAGTAAAGAAACATAAACCATTTCGGTTACCTCCTTCTTCCATCCCGTGGTCACTTCGGGAAAGGGTTCTCGGTGAACTACGAAGAATGGAGGACGAAGGCGTAATTGAGGACTCGAGATCTGAGTATTATAGACCATTACGCATAGTTGACAAAAAGGACGGTGTAATTCGACTTGTGTTAGACTCACGCCAAATAAATACCATTATTGTGCTAGAGACGGATCGCCTTGAAAGGCTTAAGGAGCTCCTTCAATGTTTTCACGGAGTTTCAGTGTCTTCCTCACTTGATCTGTGATCGAGCTTTTGGCAGATAGAGCCCGATCCTGGTTGCCGAAAATACACGGCCTTTATTGCCTTCGGAAGGTGTTTTCAATTCAAAAGGCTCCCTTTTGGATTGAATATATCCTCAGCTGCATTTATCAGGGGTTTTTAGCAAAATATTGAGTGGAGGGTTAAAAGATAAGCTCACATGTTATGTAGACAATATATTGATAGCAGAAAATACCTGGGAGAGACATAACAAATTCTTAGATAAAGTGTTATGCCGTTTGAAAAGATATAGGGTGACTGCAAATATTGATGTCTTGTTTTGGGAGCAGTAGGGTTAACTTTCTGGGACATTTAATAACAGGAGAAGGGATTAGTCCTAACCCAGAGAGGATGACAGCAGTTGTAAAGTTTGCCACTCCTACAATCAGAAAATAGCTAGGAGGATTTCCAGAAATAGTTAACTTTTATAAAAGTTTATCTATGTAGAAACATTAGCTAGTCCTCAATCCTACCAATTGACGGGAAAAGGAATACCCTGGGTGTGGGATGAGTGTGCAGACCTAGAACTCAATAATTTGAAGGTGGTACTCGTCAATGTTCCTTTTTTATCACATCCTGACTTATCACAGGATTTTTGTATGGCTACTGACAGTGCGAACACCGGTCTGTGAGTTATGTTCTTTCAGGAGTTTGAGAAGACAACAAATTAGCACACAGGACAATCGCCTTTGGTAGCAGGGTACTATCCAAAAGTGAAAGGAACTACTTTGTTATCGAACTTCAAGCCCTTGCAATAGTATGGGGATTTAAAAAGTTTAGATATTTTCTGTTTGGAAGAAAAACAGAAGTCTATTCAGACCAGAATTTCTCCTAACCGCCAAAATTCCACATGGGAGACTGGCGAGGTGGGTAGCTGTGATTCAAAATGAGGAGTGTCTGTTATTCTAAAAACATGGAGAAACGTATAAGGAAAGTAATGACCATCTATAAAAACGGCCAAAAGGCGCAATCCATTACCATAGGCATACAGGCTCCTTTGTACCCAATTATTCCTGAGAAACAAAGGAATAGGGCAGCGACGGATTTAATGGGACCATTACCCAACACACCGAGGGGCCATCAATATATATTGATGGTGCTGGAGCTGACATCCAAATTTTTGACACTGACACCACTAGAAAGGGCGACTGGTGTAACTGCGACTCGAGCCTTGTGCAGAGACTTCATCATCCAAGTGGGAACTGTAGACTGTATTGTCTCAGATAATGGACCTCAATTAAAATCTGAAACATGGAAAAGAACACTAACAGGGTATAAAATGAAGCCCATATTTATTAGCAGATTTCATCCGAGTTCGAACCCTGCGGAGAGAATGATGAAAGATTTGGGTAGTTTATGTAGACTATATTGTAGAAAGAATCATGCTAGCTAGGATGTATTTCTTAAGGATTTTCAGGATGTAATAAACGAGCTCTCCCACAGTACTATACTGATGTCACCTATGGTGGTTCTGATGAATAGGGACTCTCCAGATAAAATTCGAGGGCTGATCGATTTTCCACAAAGGACGCACTGACAACATAAAGTCATAGTGGAAGAGGCTTTGTACAATATTCGGGTCCCTGGAGAGAACCGCAAGGAGCACAAAGTGCACACGCACCAAAGGCGAACTAAGGGAATTTGTAGTTGGACAAAAAGTCTTAGTTAAGTCTTATAGGTCGTCCAATAAACAAATAAAGCTACGTCAAAAGCTCTTCACGAGATGCAGCGGCCCTTTATATATAAGAAGACTAGCGCATGCAAATGCTGTTGAAATTGAGTCTGTGACATCAGGAAAATCTCTTGGACTTCATCATGTGAGCCATCTCAAGCCATTTATAGAAGAAGTAGGAAGAATTAAACTGAGCTTGTATGGCGAAAGTAAAGTATATTGTATATACACTCCTGGAAATTGAAATAAGAACACCGTTAATTCATTGTCCCAGGAAGGGGAAACTTTATTGACACATTCCTGGGGTCAGATACATAACATGATCACACTGACAGAACCACAGGCACATAGACAAAGGCAACAGAGCATGCACAATGTCGGCACTAGTATAGTGTATATCCACCTTTCGCAGCAATGCAGGCTGCTATTCTCCCATGGAGACGATCGTAGAGATGCTGGATGTAGTCCTGTGGAACGGCTTGCCATGCCATTTCCACCTGGTGCCTCAGTTGGACCAGCGTTCGTGCTGGACGTGCAGACCGCGTGAGACGACGCTTCATCCAGTCCCAAACATGCTCAATGGGGGACAGATCCGGAGATCTAGCTGGCCAGGGTCGTTGACTTACACCTTCTAGAGCACGTTGGGTGGCACGGGATACACGCGGACGTGCATTGTCCTGTTGGAGCAGCAAGTTCCCTTGCCGGTCTAGGAATGGTAGAACGATGGGTTCGATGACGGTTTGGATGTACCGTGCACTATTCAGTGTCCCCTCGACGATCACCAGAGGTGTACGGCCAGTGTAGGAGATCGCTCCCCACACCATGATGCCGGGTGTTGGCCCTGTGTGCCTCGGTCGTATGCAGTCCTGATTGTGGCGCTCACCTGCACGGCGCCAAACAAGCATACGACCATCATTGGCACCAAGGCAGAAGCGACTCTCATCGCTGAAGACGACACGTCTCCATTCGTCCCTCCATTCACGCCTGTCGCGACACCACTGGAGGCGGGCAGCACGATGTTGGGGCGTGAGCGGAAGACGGCCTAACGGTGTGCGGGACAGTAGCCCAGCTTCATGGAGACGGTTGCGAATGGTCCTCGCCGATACCCCAGGAGCAACAGTGTCCCTAATTTGCTGGGAAGTGGCGGTGCGGTCCCCTACGGCACTGCGTAGGATCCTACGGTCTTGGCGTGCATCCGTGCGTCGGTGCGGTCCGGTCCCAGGTCGACGGGCACGTGCACCTTCCGCCGACCACTGGCGACAACATCGATGTACTGTGGAGACCTCACGCCCCACGTGTTGAGCAATTCGGCGGTACGTCCACCCGGCCTCCCGCATGCCTACTATACGCCCTCGCTCAAAGTCCGTTAACTGCACATACGGTTCACGTCCACGCTGTCACGGCATGCTATCAGTGTTAAAGACTGCGATGGACCTCCGTATGCCACGGCAAACTGGCTGACACTGACAGCGGCGGTGCACAAATGCTGCGCAGCTAGCGCCATTCGACGGCCAACACCGCGGTTCCTGGTGTGTCCGCTGTGCCGGGCGTGTGATCATTGCTTGTACAGCCCTCTCGCAGTGTCCGGAGCAAGTATGGTGAGTCTGACACACCGGTGTCAATGTGTTCTTTTTTCCATTTCCTGGAGTGTAAAATAAAATGTAACTTTAGTAACATAAAAGGAAGAGTTAATGATAGATAAAGGTAATAACAGCAGCTCCGGAGAAAGGACAGCGACAGATAAGGTATTACTGAGTAAAACATGAAAGAAGGTACGTAACACTAAAATTAAAGAAGCTATCAGTAATTTTGTACCAATCTTGCTATGTAGTTTATGATTATCCACAGAAAATAAGCCAAAGCACGCAATGAAGAAGAGGTCTGCCTAATCATTCATTTGTGTATGTTTGTGCTGACGTACACTTTCTTGTTCACAGATGTTCACGACGACACCCACGACAAAACAAAGAGCCATGAGATACGACGATCCTGTGATACCCATCGAAAGTGAAGTACTTAGAATAGAGTTATAGTTAGACTAGTATAAACATCCTACTGGCCATTAGTTTAACAACTAGTTTTACAGGTAGTATTTGCAATTAACTTTGAGATATGATGATGATCATAATTCTACTGTTATGTGAATTTTTTCATGGGTATACATGTGCCAAAAGATATTTAGTAAATAAATTACATAGGTTGACGAATATGTTCTTTTATAATTAACATTAACTTTGTACATGAAATTTTGATCAGATTGTAAGAGTAAATAAGTGAGCGTCTTGGATGATAGTAAGCTCATGAATGGACGCAAAACGACTATAGAAGAACGTATCATGATTCAGTTTTTCCTCTGCCCTCGTATTCTTAGTTCACTTGTACAGAGGATTGAAGGTTATATTATTTTGTACTGGGTGAGATAATCCTATAAGAATTACCTCATCCTAGTACAAAATAGTTCATTAGGTGGGGGATATTAAGGTGGCTATAATTTCGAAACCTCACAATCACTCATCTACATTCTTTGCAGTGATTTACAACCGGAATTAGGTATCATTTGATTGGTTGCACATCGCATATACGAATATTTAAAGAAGACAAACATTGTCACATACACCTTGAAAACAGTTTTTAACGCTTATTGCATTGAACGTGATGGAGTGTCTTGATTGTAAAAACGACCTAGTGAATGATTACCTATACTAGTAGAGGTTGGAACGCCACTGGAAATGAAACGACAGGCGCAACTCAGGCCCTGGGTGGAAAAGCCTGCACAGGTGTGTTGGTCCGGCTTAACAGAGGAAATATCCCTAGCTGGACGGTCAGGGCACCTCAGTGCTGAAGCACAATAGAGTGGCGGCTGACCGGTATTGTAGCTAGGCCGGAAGGATAACTGGAAACTCTGAAAATCTTTGACGCAGCAGAGAGGAACAAGGAAGCATTACTTCGGAAATCACGCACGCTGGGTTATTTCCGAGGATTTTTACTCTGAGCAGTGTGCCATTGTATGAATTCCTGATTAACGGGGATAGGTATTTCCTCGCAAACTTTCTGTGCTGGACGACAAAAGTTTACAGTATGGTTGGTCGGCGTCCAGAAGAACTTGTAGAGAGGGAGAATATTCCGTGGTTGCGAATATGTGATTCGCTATCTGCCATTACGAGGGAGGGAAGCTGAGCTTTACTGGGAAGCCCGCGGTGGAGAGAAAGCAGTCTGCCGTTTTCAACGCCTGTGTCTGACTGTCGCTCAATATCAGCTTTTGTTGGTACAGACGGACTTGCTCTCTTTGCTCTCAGGAGATTTTATAGTTAGAACGGTTAGGCGCTGTACCGTTGTGAACTTATAAGATTCTGGACTTCACCTCCTGGTAGGGAGTCGCTGTTGAGTACGCAGCGTTGAGTGATTGAGAGTACTTCTTCTGCCTATACTCATGTTGAGACGTTATCTGAGCTTCTTCCTTGTGGCTGGGTGTTCACGTTTCTTGTCTGTAGAACACAGAGAGGAGAAGACAGTATTAGATTATACTAGTCAGGGGGCCGTCTTCTGTCGCCCTCGTCTTTGAATATATATATTGTGGCTGGAGTCCTTTTGTCGTCGCAGACATGTACGAGAACCATCACTGTGACGCACCGGGAGCAGCACATACGGTGATACTGCTAATTGCTTCGGGTTATTAGGACAATAAAGCTAAACAGCTGTCATCACGTAAATGTTATTTACACTCAGGTTGCACTCCACTTTAGATCATCTTTGAAAGTAGTGTCTTCTAGTGTTTGGTACGTAGACGATGCCAGTCATCTCCCGTTATTTGTATTATATCGCGTGGCCATAAAAAGGGCAGCTTTGTGCAATTGATCAATCATATTAGTTAGGAAGTCCATTTGTATCTCTTTATGTCCATTGGGCATGGATATACAAACATTTGTAATATATAATGGGGCTTTAATCCGCAATAAATGTATAAGTAGAAACAGCATTTATCATTTGTAGTTACTAGTTCACTTAATTATTCATTTATGTTGATGTTCTAATTCATATATTAAAGAGCAAGAAGGTGGAGATATTATCACCATTAAGAGATCCTAAAATCTGCTTCAGGGGTTAGTCAGACAGGGTTAAATCTTCATTTTCGCGCTCAGTATTTTCCGTTGCGCACGTTCATTTTACACCATCCTGGAGTAGCATCCTGGAAGTTGTTCGTTATTATAAATTCCGTTAGACAACAGCATCTGATAATAACCTGAATTCTTGTGCAAATAGATACAAGAGAGTTCATGGTGTTGTAGTTGTCCATAATGTTATACACTTCTAAGGCATGTTTAGGGAACTTAGACCAATACTAGGGGAACTTAATGTCCACAGTAACTCCACCAGTACCATGTCGCTGTAGCCTAGTCACTTTCTACATATGATTGTTTTGGCACTAAGTTCGATTTACAGTTGACAAAAATATGATGTGAAGTTGTTCTTGTGAGAAAATATTTCATCATGTTAAATTAGTGGATGAAGCAAAAAGTTTGTGATTGCTGTTAAAATACCAGTTTTGGTAATGTTGTGGATTGAAGGTGTCGTGTGCGTACTGTGAGACCTTCAGTACACACACCAGCAGATTATTTGACTTGTCGCTCTAACGAAGTAGGCGAGTGTCAGCAATATGTCTTGAGGTCTTATCGTGGCGTGTTTATCTTCTGCCGTTAGGTCAGACGACAGAAATGCCACTTGCACGCTTAGAGTAGCAGATTGACAGTGACTAACTTTAAACAGAACTTGATTAATTTTCACACACATTTATTAAAGTATTAACAAGGATAAAAATTACTTAACTTGGTTGTGGATGCTATTTACAATTGACAGTCAGAAGTTCCTTTGGTATTGGTACGTTAATCTTATTCTCATATATATCTTTTCTACTTGACAAAAGTGTCTATACATTTACCTTCATGGCTATGTACAGGGACATGGTAATCTTATTTGGCGCAGACTGAAACTTGATTACAGACTGGTGCAGACAAATGCGGACTGTACACTCGTTATAATACCTCGCGCTTTCATGTATCACTGCGCGAGTGTGATCCGAGAGGAGAAAAGGTTCTACGTTAGCAGCAATCTCATTGGCTGCGTTACATATTAATACGCGGATCGGCGGAAGCAGAATTTCGTCCATCTGTATGGCAGCGCCATCTCGTAGTGCTGAGACGGACGAGCGCTGCGCCTGCGCTGTTGTACTTAGCGGGGCGCGCTCTAGTGGGAAAGTTGTGTATGCGCTAACTACTCGGAACTATGCACACAACAGAAGGTAAGACGCAGCCTTTAACGGCAAGGAAGAAAGGTGCCGTTTTGAGAGCCAAGAAAGCCAGGCTGAAATCATCCCTGCAGAGTGGAGCAATCTACGGAGCATCTGGAACGGTTTCTTCATAGGAGATTTGCAGGTGTGCTGCAACACCCAAGTTTAGGTAGAGCTGAATGATCTACCTGCTGCTACGTGCAGGTGCAAGTTCGTCCCTGCTGAGATTACATTGTGGAGCGCTTCCCGCTGGGGAGACGCCGTAGCAAAGTAACCTCCGAGTTTGATCGAAAGCCAGGAGCATTTATGGGCCCATTACGAAGCATTATGGCGTTAAACGTCCAAAGATTGTTAGTTTTAACATATTGTAGAAGATATATTAATTTTATTAAACCAAAGATTAGAAGAATAGGCGGGAAGTGAATGTAAAATTTTTGGATGTAGTGCAACACCGCAACATTATCATTTACTGTCCCTGCTTAGAAGGGAACTGCCCTTGAAACAGTATGTACTGTCTTATCGATGTAAAAATCCAAAATGAGTAAATACGTCGATGCGGAAAATGTTATTTCTAGCAAGGGTACTAGAATCTTCAAATATGACGCGTCGGTGCACGCATTTTTATGTTATTTCAGTTTGGAAAAGTTCTTCCAATCTAATGTTCATGTGCTTTATAGGACATAACCTACTTTGAAGAAGTTTACAACGCCAGTAAACCTAAGTTCATGTATGCGTTCCAGTTTATCACTGAAGCTGAATCTCCCTTATAAAGTTGAAACATTATCAGTTAGTGGAAAATTTTCGATTCAGTTAATAACTTCCGTGATGTGCCTGCCTCAGAAATTACGTTGGTTTAGATTTTATTTGCAAAATACTGCTCCTAGTTAATAACATTCATTCTATGTGTAGACACTACCTATGTGGCCGTATTTCCTACACCGAAACCACTGTTCATCTGGGGCATCGGTGTCTTGGAGGTGTCAAAAACAATTTTGACAGGGCGGCAACTGCCGTTTGCAGTAGGTTGGAATAGAAAGATAGCTGGAATAATAAGACGTATGACTTCTAATTCGAAGCACGTCGCCAGAAGGCGGTTTGCGTAGGCCGCTACGAGTCTTGCACGTAACTGGGTTGTATACCACGCAGAGGTAGCGGAAGTCATGCGATACCGCCTGATATCGTATCGGCCCTACTTTTTCCCGGAAAAGTGCAGAAGCTCGACGGGGCATGGACTCAACTAGTCGCTGGAAGCCCCCTTCAGAAATACTGAGCCATGATGCCTCTATAGCCGTTCATAATTGCGTAAGTGTTCCAGTACAGGATTTTGTGCACAAACTGACCTCTCGTTCATGTCCCATAAATGTACGATGGGATTTATGTCGGCGATCTGGCTGGCCAAATCATTTGCTTGAATTGTTCAGAGAACTCACTCAAGAACAGTTATGGCCTGGTGACATGGCGCATTGTCATCCATGAAAATTCATTCGTTATTGGAGAACATGCAACCCATGAATGACTGTAAATGGTCTCCAAGTAGCCGAACATAACCGTTGTTAGTCAATGATAGGTTCATTCCATGTAAACACCATTATGGAGCCACCAACAGCTTTCACAGTGCCTTGCTCACAACTTGGGTACATGGCTTCGTGAGTTCTGCGCCACACCCGAACCCTTCCATCAGCTCTCACCAACTGAAACTGCGACTCATCTGAGCAGGTCACGATTTTCCAATCATCTAGGATCCAACCTATATGTCACGAACCCAGGAGAGGTGCTACAGGCGATGTGCTGTTAGCAAAGGCCTAGCGTCGGTCGTCTGCTGCCATAGCCCATTAACGTCCTATTTCGCCGCATTGTCCTAACAGATACGTTCATCGACGTCTCACATTGATTTCTGCGATTATTCTGTGCAGTGTTGCTTGTATGTTAGCACTGACAACTCTACTCAAACGTTGCTGCTATCGGGATTAGGGAAGGACAGCGAAGGAAATGGGCCGTGCCCTTTCAAAGGAACCATTCCGGCATTTGCGTGGAGCGATTTAGGGAAATCACAGAAAACCTAAATCAGGACGGCCGGACGCGGCATTGAAACGTCGTCCTCCCGAGTGCGAGTCGAGTGTGCTAACCACTGCGCCACCACGCTCGGTATGACGTGTGTGATGTCCTTACGTTAGTTAGGTTTGAGTAGTTCTAAATCTGGCGACTGATGACCTCAGATGTTAAGTCCCATAGTGCTTACAGCCATTTGCATTTGAGTAAAACGCATCAAAAGACAACGCAAAGGAAAATCGGTGATGGGAAATAAATTTCCGAGAAAGGATTGTATCTACAGCGTACACAAGGACTCTGCAAATAACTTTCCAAGAACTGATATTAATTAAAGCGTACAGCTCTCGCTGTCTATTTTTATCATCAGGTAAAGAATTTGATCAAAAAGTTTTAAAAATGCCTTTATCTCATCGAGAGAGAAAAGGAAATAGCATTCCGAGAGTACTGCATCAGAATACCCACTGTATATCACCAGCTGTCCTCACCAATATCAGTAAACGATGTGTTACGTGTGGTTTCCTACCAAATTGTAGGACGAGAGAGGAACTTTAATGAATTGAAACGTCCCCTTTGAACAAGTGTACAAGACTGTGCTTAAACTGACACACAATATTTTTTTAGCGCAACGCAATCTGACTTTCAGTAATCCCTACAAGAGAATGGCCCTGACTAACATTAACCTATACGTTTCACAAATCACTTACCTCACAAACATCTTCGTTACTCAAGCTACTGCAATACAGCGAGCGCAACTACTGCCAGCTAAATAAAAGATTCAAACTACTGAAGGCACTAACTACTGATAGGCATAGTTAGCGAATGAAAGATTTTAATAGCGAACAAACAATGTATTTACCTTAATAGTCATAATATATATAGCAGTTCATGACATCCAGTCTTACAAATTTCAAAACTCTGCCATCTCTCTCCCCACATCCACCACTGCTGGCGGCTCACCTCCAACTGCCCAACGGTACGCGCTGTTAACATCCAGCCGCCCAACACTACAATGGCGAGTATTACAACAATACCAACCAGCCACTGACTGCACACAACACAGCCAGTGATTTTTCATACAGAGCGCTATGTGGCGTTACCAATAAAAAAACCTAAACAGTCTACTTACATAGCCCTCATGCTCCCCACAAAAAATTTACAAATTGTTTTGGGCAGTGACCAATACAGATTTGAAATTTTTTTTCATAATTATGATTACAATAACAAAGAAATCAAATGCACATACTTATTGATACAATGTTGGTCAAAAGCTAAAATTTTCTCACAGTCCATATAGACAGTCCTGATCATTCATCACAGTAAAATAGCAGTGTTTTATCTGAAAGACTGAGCAATAAAAGAAAATGCACACGGAAGTAGTGGATTTCCATGCAGTCTTGAAGAAGTAGTGTTGTCCTTCCAACGGAAAGACGGTGCTGACTCTTGACATGCAGACAGGTAATGGGCCACAACAGAGCAAACCCACAGCAGCGTCAGTCGAACTTTTGAAGAATATTGGTAGGTAGGTGAACACAGAGTAGACCCATTGTAGTCCTGGTAGAGATTACGGTATTGGTGGGCAACCAAAGGCACAGACCCAGTGCAGTCCTTGTAGAAATAGTGGTATTGGTGGCTCATCAAAGATGCAGACCCACTGTAGTCCTTTTAGAGACGGCCAGCAGCCATCTGTTGCGACTGTGCAGGTGCACGATCACCATCGAAGAGTCTTGCGGAGAATATAGCAAGTCCATGAACCACCACTTATCCACTCACAAAGAATTTGTTTGAAATGTCCTTAGAACCAGCAATGCTGTTATCCAGTCCCTTGCTGAATTATTAACACACGTGCAAACACTATCAGTCCCTACTTCTCACATATTGTCCATTTACTGTGACCAACAGAAACGTGTGCAGTGAAATGTAATTCACAAGTTACTTAATTTGATGAACTGGTGTCCATTACAATTTTATAACATGAGAATACTGTAACAAAGGTACGAAAGATATCATTAAAGAACATAACAGTACAGATAACATTTGCAGTAATACAGGCTTCACAAAAGAATAGAAATAAACATGCACATCAGTGTTACAAAAATTATGACATAAGTACATACATAAATATCAGAATAACTTTTGAAACATCAACTTCACATATGAGCAACAAAACAGAACACATAAATAATGTCTAAACATGTTTACAAAGTAAATAACACATCATCAGAAAAATTCTACAATGTAACTCGTATCAGCTAAACACACAAAGACAGGAAAAAATCAAATTCACATAGCGTAATAACACAAAATACGGGACAGGGTTTGTTTTCAGTGTGACATTTGGTACTGCAGTCCAACCCAAAACTTCATTCTGTAGATCTTTCGTTGTATCTCAACATTTGTTTCCCCAAAAATATCCTATCCAAGCATGATTTCTGTATTTTGTTCACATCCTCTTTCAAAAATAGTTTTTCTCCACTGTACACTACTTTTTTGTCCAAATCATTTTCTTATAACTTCCCAATGCATTTCTTCCAATTCCTCATAGTTAGTTTCTTATATAGTCTACCCCCTCTTAAGTTAACTTAAACCTACTGAGCTCAGATGCTAAACTAAGGGACGAGGCAATGCAGCAGCACAAAACAATTAATACAAACAGCAATGAAAAAAATGGAAGTTGTCAAAGCAGGCAGTAATATTACAACTAATATAAGGCAATCAAAAAAATGGAAGTTGTCAAAGCAAACAGCAATATTACAACTAATATAAGGCAATGAGCAGCAACCAAGAAAAATAAATCTGTCGTAAAACTAGCTTAACAGAGTAATACAAAGTGAAATTTAGTATCACTATGCCTGGAAAACAGCAGCAGCAAATGCAATAACTTATATCTAAACATGACAAAGCTCAAGCAGAAAAAAGATTACAGTAAAGACAACAATGCAGAAAAGGGAAATGTCTGTTCACATATTAATGTCTATGTCATTAAAGTGGTGCACCAAAAAACTAATTCTACAAAAGATATTACCAAGTAGTTGAAAAGAAATTTAAGTATGCAGTAACTGTTATTAATCCCTTCTTATTGTTCTTTCCTTTCCAAGTGCTCCTTTTTCGAAGAACGTGGATCATAAAATGATTATTTAATAGATCTGTTGACAGAAAGTGTTCACATTAGCAAATGCATTTAATTTTATTTTATAAAACCAATGCTACAACCAGCTGGAAACCAGATATCAAATGAAATAAGCAACTATGAAAGGCAAAGCATAAAATATATCTGTCAATAGTCATGTGTCATTTCATAAGTTAGTACAAATTCTCTCAACTCTCGTAGAAAGACGCTTGTCATTATCAGGTGTGCAGATGTAAATAAGTATCTTTTCCAAGTAATGAGCGTGTCGTTTTTGCGATGCTTTCTACAAACGAATGTCAATAACGAGGATAATGCCCTCTTTTTTTCTTGTGCCTCTGGAAGGCACACACTAATGGCTTGTTTCCAGGTGGCTGTCGCGCAGCTAGGTGCCCAAGACACATTACGTGCACGGGGTCACTCAACTTTCTTACCGAAATATTCACGACACCAGTTTCCGCTACAGTTGGCAGTCTCATATAAAAATTTCACAGGTCAAGAATTTGCGTTACAAATGTGTAGAAACAAAATCATGTATATATAACAGTCACCAAAAATTTTCGTGGGCACTGTGGTACATTCACGCATTTACACACATTTCATAACTCTGAAAGTACGATTCTTGGTTTCCAACATCCTTTTTCACAAGTCAGAGTCCCTAACCACTACTCATTGTTCCTTGCCTTATTACACATCTACATATTCGTCGACACTTCTTCAATATTTCATCATGAGAAATGCGTAGCATAATCAAATTCCTCATATACGGTAGCATCATCTTATTGATCATAAACATACCTCAACAGCATAATACACATCGTCGTAAAAATAGCATCATAACACCTCAGTCAAATCTCTAAATCGTCGTAGCTTCCTCCAATAATTATTACGTAAACATCTGTCACTGATGTAGTATAATAAATGTTTGTCTCCCCCAGTTAAATGATCAGATAGCTGTGTAATTAATGTGTTAGAGAAATTTGGTACCGGTGTGTAAAGTTATATAAGCAAATACCATATTAGCTAGGGCCCCTTGTGCTTGCCACACACATGGTACACAAAGTAAGCGTGTACCCCCTGAGGATTTATGTAATTATATCCTCAGGTGTTACAGATTACAGCAATGGAATGAAATGTATCACGGGAATCCTTTGTATCATTGTACTTCAACTATCTTTAAAAATAAATGTTTTAAGTACAAAATTAATCACTCAAATACATGTACTGTAGCGCTAAACTGTGCGTCTTGTTGTAAGATAATCTCTGTGGGAGTGTCGTAGTTATCGTCCTCCGAAAGTTAAGTTCTGCAGAAGTCAATGTACTTACCTCATGATAAACAAAAGTGAAATGCTTTGCGTATAGATATCGTAGTTACTACGCTTATTGCCGTGATGAAGTAAGTACTGTACTGTAACGTATTGTTGTGCTACAGTAAAGGCTGTCTCATTGTAGCTATATCACAAAGTTACTACTAAAACATGTTTTCCTTTCCAGAAGAATTCAGAAAAACTGTGCAGATATAAAACAGATACACCGCAAAAGCACAATGTAAATTGTGCCACACATTAGTAGCGTCGTGATATAATCGTGTAGCTATCAAAGAAACCAAATGCTAAGTCATCTTTAATCTCACAGAAAGTACTTCAAATAAAGAATGTCTTTTCAACTAAACCAAAATATTCAATTAAATTCTCATTAACAGTATATGTTCTAAGTATGTAAGCCTTACAGTCGTTACGTAATCGTGCAACTAACAAGCAAGAATGTACAACTAACAACACTGTGTCTTCTGTTCATTATAACAATGCATTCGTAATTTCTGTTTAAAAATGTTCCCTAGGTTCTAGACTGGATAGTTAACTTCGAAACATTGTTGCATGTTAACAGTTTCTCAGTGTGACAAAGCATACTAGAAATGCGTAGTGAAATGTTTTATGGCCAAGACAAAGTTAAAAAGCAGATTATATTTCAATAAACCGTTTTACATGTGAAATGTGGTGTAAACCTCTACTCTTCCAATTACTCAGAGTTAGAACGTAATTATCATGCTGTATACGTCGGTAAAGAATACTGGAATTTTTCTTAAGGTTATCGTCTATGTTATTTTTCTCTGAGCCAGCCGGCGCACGTGGCTGCCTGCGGTGCGACTCATTGTCTCTTTGTTGGTGCGCGCCGTTATTGGGATTAGGAGACCTAACTTCTACAAATTCACCTTGACGAGAAGGCCCTGCCCTGTTTGAAGCTCGCCAGTTCTGATGCAATTCAGGTCTGTCGTTACGATCATATCGTCTGTCGTCATGTCTGTAATTTCTGTAATTAATTTCTTGTCGGTCACGTGGTGGAGACTTCCTCTGTAACTGCGCGCTGGACCGTTGCGTCTAAAGTTATTCTGTCTCCCTTGATAATAATTGTTTTTGTTCCCATTTTCTCTGTTTCTCTTATTGTCTCTGTCATATTCATTGCTACGGAAATGCGATCGTTCTCTGTAATTGTTTTTATTCTGCCAATGCTTGTCATACGTGTGGTGTCTGCTTTGGTCACGATTTGCGTTGTAAGAATAGACTTGTCGTGTCCAGTTATTGTTTTTGTCGTCACGGAATTCTAACAGATGTGACCTGCGTTTGTTGTGTTCCTGTTTTCGCGTTCCGCGATTGTCAGTGTCAATTTCTAATTCTTCAAAGAGTCCCTGAAAAGCTTCAATGTCGTCTTTGCATCGTCCTGCTAAAATAATATGCCGTAAATGTTCACGTAATTTGATTAAGCAAATGTGGATGAGTTCTGAGGGGCTGTATGGGTTTGACAGGTACTGATTCTTGGGCAACATGTCTTCAAGATATTTCACAAGACTGGAAACTTCATATTGTTCGAAATGTTTCATCATTATGATGCCATGTTTTACTCGGTCTTGTGTAGCTTGAGACCAATATGCTGAGAGGAAGGCATGATAAAATTCTCCTTCACTGTGACAATCGTGACTGACCGATCGCATTCTTACAGCTGGTTCATTCTCCAAGTAGCCACACATAAATTCTAATCTGTGCTCTAATGACCAGTTGGGAGGAAAACAATGAGAGAATTGATGGAGCCACGCTTGTGGATGAATGTCGTTGCCAGAATTATTAAATGTTTTGAATTTACGTGCAGTAATGAACAGCTTATAGTCAAAAGCATCGTGTCGGCGGGTAGCATATCGGTCATTGTTACGTCGTGTCGGCGGTTCCATCTCAAAATTCGGTGCACCTTGCCAATTTTTTTCATAATTTCCGAAATGCCCTGTGTTATTATTTTGTGGCTTTTGCGTATTTCTAAGTCCCTCTTCCCGTGTTGGAGCGCGAGTGTCCTCTAAAATACGTAATTCTTGTATTACCTGTGTCAGCTGATCTTGTACTTCCCGGATTTCTCTTTGGTGTTGCGTATTAATTTGATTCTGATTTTGTTTGAATTTCCTAATTTGTTTGCACTCTTCTGTATCATTCAGATCATCATCTACCTTTGCAGATAAGTTAATGAACTGATCCGAAAGTTCGGCTACTTTTTCCGATAGTGTACTTATTTCCTCAGTGTGTTTTTCTGAACCAAATTTCAGAGTGTCCATTTGTGTTGAAATCGTATCTACTGTGTCCTTTAAGTTTTGCTGTGTTATTGCAAGTTGCGTAACCGAATCGGTAGATGCAACTGAGTCAATTTTAGCTTGCAACGTCTCATGATTTTCATGAACAATAGTTTGCAGTCCTTTTATGGCTGATTCGTGATTCTGTAATGTATTTTCATGCCGCGAAAGAATAGGTTGGAAATGCTCACAATTTTGTGTTTTTTTACGTCATTACAAACTTTTTGACATTTCGATTCGATTTTATGCAAACTCAGTAGTTAAATCTTCACGTGTTTGTTCAAGCGTATGTTCCACTGAGTCTAACTTTTGAAGCTTTTGTTCCATTGTGTCCAACTTTTGAAGATTTTGTTCCATTGTGTCTAACTGTTGCTGTGTTTGTCTCTAGTTTTGTTTCATTTGTTGCATTAATTGCAATAATAATGTATTAGTGTCTGGAATCTCTTCCTCTATGCCTTTCGGCAGTGCATTTGCACCGGCAACATTCACATTTTGACAAGCAGAAAATATGTCTTGACTTATTTGAGAAAACGGTGAGGACGCAAAACCTGAATGTACAGTATTTGCAAGATTGTGTCCTGTCATTTCGGATTCCTGACGCTAGCTGTTGCCGACCGATCGATCGATAATGCTTCCCTGTTCACTAATTGTTTCACTGCCTACACCATTATTTGCAGCCCGCTCCATTTCCCTATGCACAATTACCAAATTACTACTTTGAACATTAGTTAATTCATTACACGGTGGCGCTAACACACTGTTTTCGTCTTCACTGTCATTTCGCAGTTTACTTTGTAGTCTAGTATTACGTTTTTCACACGCCATTATTGTCACAATATTTCACACGACAACACAGAAAAACACAATTCGAAGAGCAAAAATTAGAGAACACATTGACATAGCAAATAATATCTAGTTAATTTCAAGCGCAGCTGCGAAATACTTGGTGCAAAGCTACATGCATGCCACAACTGTTTTACTGTACAACAATGAAAGACACAACTACAAAGGAGATTCTCTCTACAATTAAGCGCTAGCAATAAACAAAATCTACACTAATTACAAAAACTACAAGAAAAAAATCAGAAGATTCCAGTGAGGTATCTTCGGCTAAGGGTCGACATATGAAACGTCCCCTTTGAAAAATTGTACAAGACTGTGCTTAAACTGACACACAATATTTTTTTAACGCAACGCAGTCTGACTTTCAGTAATCCCGACAAGAGAATGGCCCTGAATAACATTAACCTATAAGTTTCACAAATCACTTACCTCACAAACATCTTCGTTACTCAAGCTACTGCAATACAGCGAGCGCCACTACTGCCAGCTAAATAAAAGATTCAAACTGCTGAAGGCACTAACTACTGATAGGCATAGTTAGCGAATGAAAGATTTTAATAGCGAACAAACAATGTATTTACCTTAATAGTCATAATATATATAGCAGTTCATGACATCCAGTTTTACAAATTTCAAAAGTCCGTCATCTGTCTCCTCACATCCACCACTGCTGGCGGCTCACCTCCAACTGCCCAACGCTACGCGCTGTTAACATCCAGCCGCCCAACACTACAATGGCGAGTATTACAACAATGCCAACCAGCCACTGACTGCACACAGCACAGCCAGTGATTTTTCATACAGAGCGCTATATGGCGTTACCAATAAAAAAACCTAAACAGCCTACTTACATAATGTAAGACAAATTCTTTTCTATACAAAACAAACTTTATCAATCTCGAAATAAACTTACTGAATGAGAGTATCTTGGTATCAGCTGTGATACGTATAGATAAACAAGCTATTACTGACATATCAAAATTTGTACTAAACCGGCACTGAAACCTGGATATCCATTTTATCGTGAGCGGTCGTCTTAACTTAAAAAAAAAAAAAGAAAAAAGGGGGAAGAACGAACAACAGAGTCAGCTTCAGGGTGGATGGAGACAAGGTGGGCACCTGCCGAAACCCGATGCCTGGCCACGATGCCACATCCCCCCCCCCCCCGTCACCCCCGTGGCTATCACTGTCTCGGTCTCGCGAATCACACCACAAGGGGTGCTGGACGCATTCGAAATCCTGAATAGCAACATACGTGCTATCATCCGGTCTGAACTAGGGGAGGGGAGAGGCCTCCTTCAACGAATCTTTTCAGTATAACGGAGAAGGGAAGAGGAATCGACTGACTCTTCACAATCTTGCGCCCGTTGACGATGTTTTGAAGTGGAAGTGGTGGCAGCGAGGAAGCTACAGTGGCAAAGTCCCTACGCAAGGTTAACGGCGGAAATGCGCTAGGATCATCATGCAATGGCTCGAATGCCGTTCAGAAAATTTGTTAGGCTCAATGTTTGTCGCTTGTGGAACCAGGTCTGCTAAAGTTAGCTTTTTACGTTGTTAATAAATGGATTTTAAGAACGTGACACGAAGCGGGCAATTTGTGCGGAGGTGTCAGCTCTCGTTATATATAAAACTGGTCCCTTTTTGTTCTGCTTTAATTAATGTACCCAGTATCCACACACGTGCTAATGAGGGGGGGAGGGGAGGATATTCCGTTTGACCATCATTCCACAGATCGAACTCCACTATAAATTTGTAAGCGATGTTGAATGGACCAGCATTCCCGCCATATGCTTTGTATGTGAGCAAACGGAATCAGGAGGGTCTTGTGAAAACTCTTATCAGTTTCGATCGGATGGTTAAACACCCTAACATTTGTCTATACCACCTCCGCGTTCGTCAGAACAACCATACTATTAGAGCCATCTCGATGAGTGAGACAGACTTGTTGTTCATGCGGCAAAAGGAGCCTGTCATCCTGAAGCAGGTCTAGAAATTTCACATAAAACACACAAGATTCAGAATTGAAGTAAGCTGTGTGACCCTGTTCTGAAGTAACCTTGATCGTATCTACAAGCCAGTCATGAATTTCTAACGACCGGGCTGCACATACCGCGTGGACTTATCAAAACTAAAAGTGAAGGTACCAGTGCGTGGACTGTTCCTGTGAGCCATGGACGACACCACGGTGCAAGACAACGCCGCGTTAAAATTGAATCATAAACACGAGACGCGTAGAGAGAAGCACACAATTACTCTCACGACACTGAGGACAAACAAGGAAGCTCTCGCAGCTTTACGACATAAGCGGTAACAGGCAGAACACAGTCGCCCGGTGTGCGAAGCGAAAATGTGTCACTACCACCGTCCATGCATGCCTCCCGGCCTTACATATCTAACACTGCATCTCTATACCATACTCCCTCTACATGCATCACTTACCGCTCGCAGCGTCACTCTGCATGCACCAGTGAGAACGAAACTATGATGGCTCATCTAGACACATGATATTATCGTCTACCTCCCTCTTTGGTATGTAATATTTACTTGCATGTCTGGATGAACAGATATTAACGAAGATTGGCGATTTATCTGGTAATAAGTATGCAACCAATCACTTTTTTACGATTTATTCAACAATTTCTGTCACAAACCCAGTCCAAATAAATCAACATGGATGCAGCACCTCCAAAGACAAATTACACCAGTGGGTCAAATCCCACGGTTGAAAAACCGCAAGCGGTCTATTTGGATTCTGGGGAGACCACAGAAGTGTGCAGAGAGGTAAATCGGAGTACCTCAAAACCCCGTAATAACAAAATCAAACCAAAATCTAGAATTTGGTTAATGACATTTAATGTTAAATCTCTCTTAAAAATGGGAAAACTAAAAAACATCCTGGACAAATCCAGAGAACGTCAAATTAAAATGATTGCATTTCAGGAATCACGATATACAGATAAAAATCCTTTTGATTCAGAAAGATACAGGATATACAAAGGAAAACCTGGAAAACGAGCCATGGCAAATTGTCCACAATTTGGAACTGGATTTATAGTAGATACATCAATACTTGATTCAGTCTCGACTTTCAAATCTTACTTGGGTCGGTTCTCCACGGTGACAATGAAATCAGCTAATAAGATATACACCCTAATCAACGGACATGCACCAACTAACATCACTAACAAAAACAAAGTACAAGAAGCAAAAGAATTCTGGAACCAATCAGATAATATTCTCCAAAAAATCCCAAATAACCATGTCAAAATCCTTATGGGCGATTTCAATGCACAAATCGGTAAAGAAAAGAAATATCGTTATTGGGTAGATAAATGGTCAGGGCATACACAGACCAACCGGAATAACATGCGCCTTATTGAAATCTGCAAAAACCACGACCTATTTTTCAAATCAACATTTTTCAAGAAGAGATCCTCGAAAAAGAAAACTTGGATCTCACCTAATCAATTAGTAGTTGAATATCAGTTGGATCATGTAATGACCTCCCGCGTAAATACAGTAGAAATCATGAAACTTAAAGTCGTTAATGGACTAGACCTAGACTGAAACAAATCCCTACAGATTGGAAGACAGCAATCATCATACATCCTCTGTACAAAAAAAGGAAGCAAAACAGACCCCAACAACTATCGTGGAATCTCTTTATTGTCAATAACATACAAAATTCTGTCTAAAGCTCTACTAAACCGAACAGAACCTCAGCTGGATTCAAAACTAGGCGAATACCAAGGTGGGTTCAGATCATGCGTAGAACAAATCCGTAACTTGAAAACCTCAATGAAATATTTCCATAGTAGTTCAAACAAAAGTTATGTCATCACGTTCGTCGACTTTAAAAAAGCATATGACAGTATAGACCGAGAATCCCTTTTTGAAGTATTAGCAGAATTTGGACTAGATCAAGAGACAACAAACATCATAAAAGAAATACTCAGGGAGACCAAATCCAAAGTAAAATTTATGGGAGAATTTAGCACAGAATTTGAAATAGACACGGGAGTTCGACAAGGGGATGCACTGTCCCCAGTGCTCTTCAATTGTGCTCTTCAAAAAGTTGTTAGAGAATGGAGAAAAGCAGGTGCGCGAGCACACAGACTGGGACCAAGACGTAAGGGCATAAAATTAGACTGTTTAGCATTTGCTGATGACATGACACTGATCGCACAAGACATTACCGATGCACAGAAACAGCTTGAATTATTACAAGAGCAGGCAGCAAAAATAGGATAACAAATTTCATTTGAAAAAACAAAATTGATGACTGACATCAAAAATGCACCTTCTGATCTCAAAATAGGTAATAACTACATCTCTCGAGTAAAGGAATTTAAATATTTAGGTGAATGGATTGCAGAAAATTGTAATGAAAGGAAATCTGTCAGATCAAGAGTCCAGAAAATGGAGACGGCGTTTTAATAAAAAAAATGTTTACAACAAAAAGAGTCTCTCGTGGAACTGCAAAATACGACACTACACAACAGTATTTAAACTCGAGGCTCTCTACGCATCTGAGACTCTAAACCTTCGACACAGAACAATAAAAGGGGAATTAGAAGTGAAAGAACGTAAAATAATGAGGAAAATCCTAGGACCAAGAAATAAAGATGGTGTGCATTATCCAAAACCCAATGCAGAAATATATAAAAATATCTCCAAAATAACAGACACAATGCGCATGAGAAGAATCCAATTCATGGGGCATTTAGAAAGAATGGGCTCAAACAGGTTAACGCACAAAATCCATACATTTTTAAAGAACAAAACTACAAGACCGAACTGGTACAAACAGACGGAAAAAGACCTGAAGAATTAGGGTCTCCAAATCTACATGATACAAATGAAATCAGAAAAATCACAAACACACGGGGTTTGAGGAAGAAGAGAGAAAAACTAACCGACATACGTGGTGTACGCAACGAACGCTAGCCCATTCGTTGTTTATGAAGGAATACTAGGCGAAAAGGAAGGCCAACAAATGTTGATCACGCATGGTCCTAAGTGATCCATCCGCGAAGAAGGAGAAGAACATGTTTTCGTGCCACTGTAGAGTCATCATCAGATGGAGGTGATACAAGAACATTATACCAGAGCATTATGCAGTATCTCTAAAATATGTTCACGGATGAACAAATCGTAAAAAGCGACTGGTTGCATATATACTACCAGATAAATCGCCAATTTCAATCACAGCCGCAGTTCGTCATACATGGATACACTGAAATTAATGAAGATTGACGGGAAATCCAGGTTAGAGAACTGGTACGGCGCAAATTTTCAAATGTCGCTAATAGTTACTATATCTACACCTAACATAGCTGATGCAGAGATATTCGCATTCAGCTAATTTATTTAGAATAAATTTCCGATGGTTGTCAATCGTCATTAATGTATGTTCCTCCAGACACGCAAGTAAAAATTCAAAACATCCATCGTGGGAATAAGTCGATAAAATTACTGCTTCCACTGTTTTCACACTGAATACCTCCCCAGTACGCGTATATCGTCAAGTGTCAAACAATTTAATTATCTCACTTTACATATGAAGTTTTCGAGTACGCCTTACAATCTCTTTCTGGAAATTAATTGGCAGTCCCAAATTTTTCACTGCTTTCCGTTTCATACCTTTTATGAAAATGTTAATAAGTATCATATATTGAGCATTACTTCGGTTTATCTGCAGTGTAACGACTGCAAATAAAAAAGTTTCAACGTTGGGAGTCGACCCCACTACCCTCAGATTACTGCTCTGTACGTTTTCCACCGCCCCAAATGCTGCTTGCAAGCTATACTAACTGCTCATGCCTCGCCCGACCTGCACCAAAACTGCGTTTTTGTCTAAGCTCTTCATCGTCTGGATCTTCCACTTCTGTCACATTCATTTCTGACCAAGCTGTACATATACCATAAAATTGGACTAAATCGGTGATGGCGATTACGTGCGGTCCCCTTGTAAAGTCAGACAAGACGCTTGTCATTGACGGAAAACCCGAGAAGGAAATTCAAACGGAAGCCTTTTCTGTTATTATACAGGGTATTCGGAAATTTTCGTTACAAACTTCTAGGACTTGTAGAGGGGAGTGAGTACATAATATTTTAAATGGGAACCCGTGTCCGGAAACATTCTGTTTCCGTTATACGATGATTTCAATTCAGATATTTAACTCATCCACTTCTACTTGAGGAACTGAATTAGGCTTGACGTAGTACAATTATTAGGTAACAGTTCGAAAGGAAACATAGCGAAACATCGACTTAACACAGCTTATGCAATAATTTACGAGACTCCTTGAGATACATAGGAAGATCTACTTGCACGAGTTCTGTCCGCTTCACTAAAAATTAAAGAGACTCCAGGTAGGATGAAGGGTGTATACCAGAACGCGCTTTTTATGTACAATGTCTATAACAACATTGGTGGTCGCCACTTGAGTCGCTGCTGTAATGCATAAGTACTGTTCTGTACGTACAGTATGATGGGTTCTTTTCTGTTTTTGAATAATGCAAACACATAATGTTTAAGCGTTAATACAAATAAATGTGCTTAATGGATGTTTCTTTACGTTTTCTTTCGATATTAAACCTAGTAACTGTACTCCGTCATACATAATTCAGTTTCTCAAGCAGAACTGGTTGAATTAAATATCTGAATTTAACTACCGTAGAAAGAAAAAAGTACGTTTCCATATATGAGTTACTACTCAAAATATTATGTTCTCACTCTGCTGTGTCGTCCGAACAAGACACAGCCAAGGCAAAAGCACCACAGCACAAAGTTACGAGCTGGTGCCAGAGCCATAGAAACTCGGCACTTGAGCGAGTTCCACCAGCGCCACAGTCGGCGCTGAGGGTGGACATATCGACTTCGTCTCGGTCAATTTCCGGCCGAGTACAATCCGCCAATGACCGGACGACAACGGACAGGAGCCTACTCGGAAGGCAGAAGAGCATCTCTCAGCGACTTCATTGCAAATCATCGTTCAGGGCTGACTTAGAAAGGGAACGTCGTTTAGTGAACTCTTAGAAGTGAACAGACGGTTGTTGTAATTGTATTTGCTCTGTACTGTGAAGTTTACCTACGATTATTTGCACTCAGCCACTGAGGGCCTTTTTCGTGTTATATTTCAAGCAGTGTTGCAGACTTAATAATTCACCAAGTCATAAAAATAAGCAAACCATTTAACTTCATTTGTGTGACTTTATTACTAATTTGTTGGATTGTTGTGGAATCTTCGTTCTCCTATCCTGTTACCTCACCCTGGGGCATAGCTGTGTAATAGTGGCAGGGAGAAACGGTCTTAACGATGTGCTGCACCAAAGGCCGTTTCACGAACTCACAGACTCAGCCTACCGTAACAACGGTGGCAACTCGGCCTTGCAGGAATAGCGACGAGGCCTTTACAAAAACTGGCGACGACAGTTTACGAAACTGGTGATGAGGGTGTACAAGACACTCCCGTCTACAAGACCTAGAAGTTTGTAATTGGGATTTGCGAACACCCTGTATAAACTCTTATACTACACTACTGGCCATTAAAATTGCTACACCAAGAAGATATGCAGTTGATAAACGGGTATTCATTGGACAAATATATTATACTAGAACTGAAATGTGATTACATTGTCACCCAATTTGGGTGCATAGATCCTGAGAAATCAGTACCCAGAACAACCACCTCTGGCCGTAATAACGGCCTTGATACGCCTGAGCATTGATTCAAACAGAGCTTGGATGGCGTGTACAGGTACAGATCCCCATGCAGCTACAACACGAAACCACAGTTCATAAAGAATAGTGACTACCGTATTGTTACGCGTCAGTTGCTCTGCCACCATAGACCATCCGTTTTCAGTTGGTGAGAGATCTGGAGAATGTGTTGGCCAGGGCAGCAGTCTAACAGCTTCTGGATCCAGGAACGCCAGCACAGGACCTGCAACATGCGGTCGTGCATTATCCTGCTGAAATGTAGGGTTTCGTAGGGACCAAATGAACGGTAGAACCACGGCTCGTAACACATCTGAAATATAACGTGCACTGTTCAAAGTGCCGTCAATGCGAACAAGAGGTGACCGAGACGTGTAACCAATGGCACCCCATACCATCACGCCGGGTGATACGCCAGTGTGGCGATGGCGAGTGCACGCTTCCAATATGTGTTCACCGCGATGTCGCCAAACACGGATGCGAACATCATGATGTTGTAAACAGAACCCAGATTCATCCGAAAAATTGATGGTTTGCCATTCGTGCACCTAGGTTCGTCGTTGAGTACACCATCGCAGGTGCTCCTGTCTGTAGTGCAGCGTCAAGGGTAACCGCAGCCATGGTCTCCGAGCTGATAGTCCATGCTGCTGCAAACGGCGTCGAACTGTTCGTGCTGATGGTTGTTGTCTTGCAAACGTCCCCATCTGTTGACTCAGGAATCGAGACGTGGTTGCACGATCCGTTACAGCCATGCGGATAAGATGCCTGTCATCTCGACTGCTAGTGATACAAGGCCGTTGCAATCCAGCACGGCGATCCGTATTACCCTCCTGAACCGACCGATTCCATATTTTGCTAACAGTAATTAGATCTCGACCAACGCGAGCAGTAATGTCGCGATATGAAAAACAGCAATCTTGATAGGCTACAACAATCCGACCTTTATCAAAGTCGGAAACGTGATGGTACGCATTTCTGCTCCTTACACGAGGCATCAAAACAACGTTCCACCAGACACCGCCGGTCAACTGCTGTTTGTGTATGAGAAGTCGGTTGGAAACTTTCCTCATGTCAGCACGTTGTAGGTGTCGTCACCGGCGTCAAACTTGTGTGAATGCTCTGAAAAGCCAATCATTTGCATATCACAGCATCTTCTTCCTGTCGGTTAAATTTCGCGTCTGTAGCACGTCATCTTCGTGGTGTAGCACTTTTAATGGCCAGTAGTGTGTTATACTTATTATTAAATAAGACAGTGAATTTAAAGAAAATATCTAATATATTTTGGTGACGTCCTGAAGCACACAAAGGTCTAAATTACCACCACTAAAGATACGACTAATGAGAGCACTTCTTGGTGGGGCAGTAGAGTGGCGAAAAAGACACGAGAGTTGGTCCTTTGTGAAGGAAGCAGGCACAAGATTGGGAAGCGCAATCTAGCTACTGTGTGTGGGTGAGGCACGGGTGGAAAGTAACAACCAGCAGGTGGTCTTCACAGCGGTCCGGCGGAGAAGGAAGCGACATTATTCTGACGACATAGAGCGTCCAACAAAACTTATGGGCTAAATCAGCTGCATGATCTGGATGGGTACTAGTCTCGAAAGTAAAGATGGCTGCTATTTGCTGCTCCACGTAAAGGAAGGGACTGCTGCTGTCTTGCTCAAAGACCCCTGACGGAAGGACGTTATATTAACTGATTTTATCTCCGTAGCAATGGTTCAGAATCACATTTAAATAAGCTTCCAGCTTTGCGAGACTACTTCGTTCATAAAAGATACCTGAACTAGTTGTTTATTATTTCCATCAGTCATGGTAGATTACTGACTGTGTCGCTGTTGCAAATCTTCCTCCGAAAAATTTAGTGGGAAAGATATCAGCGTATGTAGGGAGCCGACTGACATCATCTTACCAAAATCAGTACTATAAAGATAACACAAGTAAGTGAACTTCATGACGACACACATCTCCGGCCAACATAATGTCAAAAACTTGATTTTCTGCCTCAGTTACCTTTTGTTGTTTAACTTTTCACTGTTGTAGCTTTTAGCTGGAATGTTAATTACCATTAATTATTAATAATTAAGTGGTAAACTTAGTAAGGGACTTCAGTTCTTCGTGTCATTCATGTGTTAATGGACTCAGATTCTTCCGTGAAGTTCGAGGAACACGCTTTGACGTTGTTGCTCAAAACACTATGTTCAGAGCTCAGGTTAATGTAGAGTAGTGGTATGAATTTAAAAAGTTTTACTTTGTAAAGTCAGATTCATCCGCTAAAAACAAACGCGAGGAGGATTGTAGAAGGCTGAGGAGAGTGAAGGTAGTGGTGGTTGCTGCCCGGCCTGTAAACTTTTTGCACAGCATTTACGGCCACAGTGTGGTGAAAACAGAGTACCAACTGAAACTTCCTGGCAGATTAAAACTGTGTGCAGGACAGAGACTCGAACTCGGGACCTTTGCCTTTCAAGCGCAAGTGCTCTACCATCTGAGCTACCCAAGCACGACTTATGATCTGTCCTCACAGCTTCAATTCTGCCAGTACCCTTCACATCCCGAGTTCGAGTCTCGGTCTTGCACACAGTTTTAATCTGCCAGGAAGTTTCATATCAGCGTACACTCCGCTGCAGAGTCAAAACCTCATTCTATATTACCAACTGTCTACGTACAACGCGCATTTCTACCACCGATAACTTTTGCTCTAACCTTGCAGATACAGTATTATTGAACCTTACTCAGTACCATAGCTAAATTGAAGTCCGATAGCTGAAAAATTGTTGCAACATGATAGAAAAGGCATTTGTGCATTATAGGCACCTTTGGTGCATTATAAACTTGCGATTTCAGTATCCCAAGCGTTAGCAAACGCTATAATCGTTCATCGTTAACTACGTCGTGAGGTTCTGGTTTTTGTAGCCAGGAGATCTAAGATCTTACCCTTGCTCGTCACATCTCTGATTAAGGTAATTTTCAGGTAAGACATTTTGCACAATTTCACATTATTGCCTGTCTCTGTTATCTGCGCTAATCATTTGAGTCTTCCAGTCTATCCCTAATATTATAACATGACCAGGATATTTATATAACACCCTTCGCCAAGTTTTCCGTGAAATGTTACACCACAGCTGCTCCTGACGCACAGATTGCGAAGTATGGCAGGCTTGGGTGGCCGAGCGGTTCTAGGGGCTTCAGTCTGGAACCGAGCGACGGCTATGGTCGCAGGTTCGAATCCTGCCTCGGGCATGGATGTGTGTGATGTCCGTAGGTTAGTTAGGTTTAAGTAGTTCTAAGTTCCAGGGGACTGATGACCTCACAAGTTAAGTCCCATAGTGCTCAGAGCCATTTGAACCTTTTTTTGCGAAGTACGAAGAAAACTGTCAATAACATCAGTAACTCGCGTGGAAATTCTCTTGCGTTTTATAGCAAGTGCTATAGATTCAAAACAGTCTAAGGAAAGAAATGACCGAAACGAGACAGCAGATGGAAAGATTCGTCGAACGACAGTCCATACTAGACACGTAGATTGGGTCCTGCCGTCATAATTTCAAGAACACGATGACAGAATCTAAGGTGTCAAATGGGGTGAAATCTCATGCACCCAGTCACCATGAGTTGTCAAAACAGCAAGTTGCCTGAATACAAATAGAATCCCACAAGTAATTCCCGTGCGAAGCATAAGCACATGTCCGATTTTTGAAGAATTTGAAAGTTTTAGTTAGCAAATACAACGAGTAGATTTAGCGAATACTAATGTGAACTATTTGCTGCAACGCAGCTGACTGCAATCCACAGAATTAGCATATCGCCAAACGAAGAGAAACGGGCATATTAATTGACAATCCACTTGACCACCTGACCAAACTCAGGGAATCCAGTGTACATCGTGAGCTCAGATTTATTAATTAAAGTCAGAAAAATCGAAATAGATGCTTTCGCTCTTATGTTTTAAGTCTTCGCTAATTGGAGTAGAACAGTCGCAACATCCCAAGCGACAGAAATATATTGAACCCAATGTCCATTAGAAGAATTGCCGGTGGTGCAAGGCAACATTACTAGTCTTTTGGGGAACAAGCGAAACTTCCAATAGACATTGGCACAGTTATCTCAGCGGTGGCTGATTCATATTTTGCGCTAATCAAGAATCCAGTCAAGAAACAGGTCGTATTAGTCTTGTCAGTCGATCAGCTATATTGGTCCCAACAAGCATCCGTGGTTGCTGGTCCGTCAGTGCCTCTGATCCTTGACACAGATGGGCTAGTGCAGTCCGAGGCGGTTATTGGTTGCGCGGTGGATGCGGTCGCTGTGAGGAACAGTAAAAGTGAAGTGCGGCTGTCTTTTTGTGACAAACAACAGCCGCTAGAAATGAGGGCAGACCCGAAATCGAAAACCAGCTTTACGGCCGCTGGGCCGCTTGCGGAAGCGAATATAGCGTAGTGTCCCTTTCTCTCTGGGATAACCAACTTCCTGAGGCACGAAGAGCCAGCCTTTTGCTGGAGATCAATGAGCTAGCACACGAGAAAGTCACTCAAAGCAGCTTTTTAAGAAATGATCAACGAGAGCAGGTGTTACAGATATTTTTTACTGTACACAGCAAAGTCGACTGTCAATTTACATCTGCTACCTGAAGATAAAGCAGTAACAGAACGAGAGGTAACACAAGCAGGGACTGACCTGACGGAATGGGGAGTGATTACCCAATCTTCTAGTTAGTACAAGAATGTGGCACCTGCACACGGAGGGGCGACTGGGGGTATATGGGTAGTAATGGATGAACGTTGCTTGAACAGGACGCTAATCATGGAGAGGGGCCGTCCGGAAGCTGCTTGCCACTTTCAATGGCTTGAATTTTCTTCACCACACGGCCTTACATTCATAGGTACCGCATTCGGAAGAATCTGTGAAGTTTGTACATTGTGTGCCTATTCAACGGATGTACCAACAGGTATATCGTTCTCATATGCGGTCTAAACCTGGGTGTAGCGGAATTCGTCACGGCTCTGGATTTAGTTCTAGATTAGGACATCAGGAACAAGTTGACACTATACGTAGATGTCATTCTGTTAGCATCACAAACTTTCGAAACGCCTTTTAAAACAATAGAAGTGATATGGCCGATATCCGCAGCTGCGTTACAAGTGCAAGTTCTCTAATCTGGAAGTACGATTCCTGAAACATGTGCGGAGCCCAAAACAAACTCGGTATGGTCAAACACATTTACCAGCTATCACACGTAGAGCTTTGATATTGGTCGATATAATCGAGGAGCTACCAACAGACTGAATAAAACCGAATTATTTTTTCGGAACATTAGATGTGTCCACAAAGCTCAATAAGTGACTAGATTTTGTACTAGATGCCTACATTGCCGTATTTCATGATGTTATATATCAATGGCCTTTTTTCCCTTATTGTCATTTCCATTCCCCATAAGGGGCAGGCTGGCAGCAGCATAAGCGCTGCTCTTCAGCCAAGAGACATAAATAGACAGGAGGACATTTAAAAACAATATAATGCAGATAACATGGCGGAATATAGAAACGAAAAATGCGGATCAAAAGCAAATAAGACACACAAAGCGGTGACTATAAATCGGAGACAAAAATCTATAGAAATATGTTACACACAAAAAATACACACTACATTAAAAGGCACCAGGAAAAGTACTGCGGGAGCATAAAAGTCTGAAGAAGGAGCAAAACAGCCACATGGCGGGCAGTTCAATGGCTTTTTCTTTTCCTTTATTGATTTTCAATTCCCGCCAAAGGGGGTGGGCTGGCAGCAGCTTAGTACGCTGCTCTACAGCCTGCAGAATTTATTAAAAACGGAAGAAGAAAGGAAACAAGAAAAACAGGTGATAAAACAGGGACTTAAAGTATAAAATGGCGGAAAAATGTGGAAAGTTAAAACAGAAAGCAAGGGGGTTGGCAATGTTAATAAAATACACAGGAATCAGACAAGTAACACAGTAGACACACAATTAAAAAACATGGCGATACTCTGGTTTCTGTTCGCAAGTGATAAAAAATCGCACCCAGCGACAGTATGATGGCCGTTCGCAACACTTCCCAAAAGACACAACACGGAACACTCACTGTAAAACACTGCACGAAAATGGCCGCACAGAGGCAGATGGGCGGAGGGGGGGGGGGAACCTAGAGGAGGGGGCAAAACACGGAGGGAGGAGAGGAAAAAACGAAAGGGGGGGACCAAGGATGGAGAGGACTCATAAGGAGGGGGACAGAGGGGCAGGGCAGACGCGAGAGGGAATGAGAAGAGGCTGAGGAGGGAAATGTGAAAGGACTTGGGGGAGAGAAGGGGGCAGAGAGAGGGGAGGTGGGGAAAAAAAGAGAATGGAAGGGGGGAGGGGGAGCCTGGGAAAAGGACAGAGGAAAGGAGGGGGAGTGAGAACCAGAGTTGATAGGAGCGATAAATGGGGGGAGAGAGGGCATCATCTGGGAGGGGGAGTTGATGGAAGTCACCTTGGGGAAGGAGATGAAGGGTGTAGAGATGGAGGGTAGGGGGGACACAACAGTGAAGACGTGGCAGGGGGCGGGGATGGGAGAGCAGGGGGAGGGGGATCAAGGTGGCGGGAGGTGTAGAGGATGCGGATATGTTCGCGGAATAGGAGCAGATGGGGGAAGAGTTTCAACTTCCGAACGCTACTTCTATGTATAACTTGACCTGTCGTCAAGTAGAATAGAGTGCGTCATTTATTTGTTCCATTTTCTTACGTTTTTCGTTATACTCTCGCGTTTGATTCTCCCTTCTCTGTTTGTGTAATACAATTCGTTAACAAGATAATCTTACTAAGTGACTGTTACAATTTCTTATTGTAACAGTTATGTTTCTTGGAACGGCCTGCCGCAAGGTACGTGAGGCCCTCTGGCGGTCAAGTTCCTCCGAGTTATCGCCAACAGATGTCGCTAATTACCTATTTTAGTCTTTTGTTGTCATCCTTTTTCGCTTATTACGTTAGTTGTTTATCATATTTACGTTATTTAATTATCTCTATAAGTTTTTTCTTGTGTATGTTATTATTTTTATCTATAATGACCACATGAGTGACTCAGAATTCTATATTATCACTTAGCCATTTTATTTTCACAATTTAAAATTTTACTTTGTTCATGTATTAATTATTAAACTTTGTCACTGGAATAACTTACACATTTGGCAACCCACTATAGATGTTACCTATTCTAGTCTTCACTTATTGCACACTGTACAGTTTTTATAATTGACGAATATCTGTGGACTTACAGTAGCGACATCTAACGAGCTTATGGCACACACATATGTTATGGCTACTGTACTGCAGTTTGTTATGACCAAAAGCGATAGAGACAGTATGACAGCGTGAACTGTGGTCTAGTTTACATCACATTTTAAATATGTGCTGCGATGCTATGCAGTTTTTATGTATATTTTGTGACGATGCAACTATGTCTTCATTATTATGGTACAAGTTATAAAACGTATGCTTTATGATAAGCGCATGTTTTCGTATCCGTTAACGTAATCATTTTTCGCTATGGCATATTGCATTGCTGTAAGACTTATATTACAATTCTCATGATATGCTGCAAATCTGAAGATGGTCATTTCCGACTGAAGCCGGTAAACTAAGGACCAAAAGTTTCGAGGTCACTGGCGGAAAGAAAAGAAATTCAAAGCACAATACGTTTTATCCGGTAAGGACCCCTGCTGATGCAGTCCTCATTAGGTGTCTGAGGACATATGTGGAAGAACTAAAGTGTCTTATGAGACAATAGACTCCAATTTATTTCCCAAACTTGAAAGGGCTAGAAAAACAGGATGCGCATTATTATTCACCATACCACTTACTACCACGCCGCCAGAAACTCTGCCGAGTGCAGTTTTTGCATAATATGCATATTGGCACCTATTCATTGCCACCAAAACCATACCACACAGGCTGATTCCTTGGCGAAGTTCGATGACGTCATCAACTCACTGACTCACTCATACACCGAATTCCTGCCGAGTTAGTTGGTGCTTAGATATATGGGAAGACATTGACAGAAGTAGTTGTAACGCAATCAACTTTGTGACTATCTTTGAATGGACACCAGTTTGAGACAGGGCTGCTGCTCTTAGTTAAACGACCCAAGAAACCCGATATCATACAAAAATATCGCCATGTCTAGTATACTGTATGATGAACCATTCCGTATAAAGTAAAGAACGGAAGACCATTCCTGTATATTGTCAAAGCCCACAACTAGAGAATAGTATGGTATCTAATTTCTAAGTCATTTATGGAAGTGCATTTCAAAAGACCAATCCACAAGCAGTGGAGCATGAATTTATGCTGAAAAGGAATTGCATAAATGAATAAAACAGTTACCGTGATTGCTATACCGTTGGCTACGCCTACACTGCCAGCAACACACATTACACCCAAGTTACGTGGGCAGTCCGCTTCCTAGCACACGACACACGAGGGCTGCCAAGCCACATACAGCTACCAGACGGCGACTCAAGCGTCGACAGAGGCCACTGGCCCCACGGACCTCTTTCTTACACCAGCCACGTGGTCAGAAGCAAGACCGACTATATCATGGCGCCAGGGGCTGAACAGAGGCAACGCCACCTAAACAACAAGGCCTCACAACTCATCTACGACGTCACGCAATCCATGCGAGGCACTTTGCGTCAGCCGTGCCTTTCGCCAAATCGTTGCACTAACACTGTTTTAGAAATGGATAAATATAAGACAGTATAAGACATTAAGACGATTTAAATTGCCTACAAATGAAATTATTGTGAGTGGCTTTGTTATTTCGGGGAAAAAAGCGGAAGCATTTACTGTTTTCAGCTCTGTCAGATACAAAGTAAAGAAATTTGTTGTGCTTAACACAAATTTGGATGCTGAAAAGTTCCAGGCACTAAAAGCTCTCGAGCTGTAAGAAATGACATTACTGAGACTTAAAGCATTTTCTTTTTTTCCCCCTAAGGTATGTCAGGTGTAAAACAAATATGACACTGAAGCAGATGGCGGAAGAAGTGCTAATTAACAACAGCATATTTTGAGTTATTGTATGTTATATGTTTCGTTAATAAGACAAGGACACAAACAGAGTAGCACAGTGCATTCTGACGGCACACATGAAACTGCTACCTCTCAGAATGTTGTGCATTGGGAAACAACAGCTGAAGTTATCAGTTTAATCCTTAATTGATGGCTAGCATTTTCTTCCAGCGACCCCTTCAATTGTACCAAAGTTCTTATTTACGCTGGCAAAGTTTTATTCTCGTAACACTGACACAAACAAAATTGTCGAATATAAAGCTTACATATCTAAACGATGTTCAACAAATAATAGCATACAGCCGTAACATATTTGAAATATATGGTTTGAAGTAAATTGCAAACAATGAAAGTGGGAAAAAGGATTACTGATAACTCTCACTAAACCTGTAAGCACAGTCAAAACATACAGATATATCTATGAATTGAATGAAACAGACCAGCATTACTCTAACAATGAAAGCATTCTTTCTACAATACACTTACGGAAATATTGCACAGAGTTACAAAGTATCAGTCCTCATGAATGTAACCTTGTTTTGATTTTCTGTTTTCGTTTCACAGACATAATGACTGATGCCACATCCTCTTAATAGTTAAAGTAAGGACAGATGGTAATAATTACTCAAACTACATTACATTTGAAATTCTAGATAGCAACATTTCTTCTATAAAACATGTTAAATATTGTGCTAACGGGAATAGTACAATATGTAGGGAAAATAATAGATTTAAGTTTTCAAATGGGAGATCACATCCCACTAACTGGTTTCTAAAGAAAAATATCTCTCACACAAATAGAGCAAGAAAAACAAGACAATCCAAAATCATGACATGTAAAGGAAATACAAACATGAAAACCTTGTCCAACCACAATTAACTTTCATAGCAGCATCAACGTAGCACATGGTCAAAGACATGCCAATACTTCTCACCAAACTCTACAAAATGGAATATGTGGCAAAGAGTGCTGTGCCGATAATAAGCAATAATGACAGCCATCTTAGAGACAGTAAAGTTGTTACCATTGCATCTTGAATGTGAAACAAAAGTTTGCTGCTTTCTGTGGAAAACTACAAGAATACTGTTGGAGGTATGAAACATCTTTATTTTTAATTAATGAGGTATGCTATATAGCAGAAAAATATCTATTTAAATATTATGGTGAGCACACGCAGTTAGTAACATATTCCGAAAACACACAATGGAGCATAGAAAAGGCACAAGAACTAAGAAAAAGTACAAACTAAAACATTAGGAATCCAGGAATTCACTAGTTCTAGTATGAAAATAAAATGTGGTGTATATGATCAGCAGAATATTTCACAGAAAAGCAGACATCATCTCAGATCAAAAGTGTTGAACAGCTCATTTCACATTTGGACTGTAAAATACATTTTAAAAATCTTCAGCATGTAGCCATATGTACAAATTAATTTGCAATGTGAATTTAAAATTACTCATTTCAAATCATTATGGTTTATCATGCAAAATGATCGATGGAACATGAAACTAACTAACTAAGTAAAACTGTAACACTTCACATCAGGAACAAGAGCCAAATGTATGGGAATAACAAATGTCAGCAAAAGCGCTCCTCTCATCCATCCAGACAGCGAAACTCAAAAATAATATAAAATAGACATCTCGTAAATAACTTGGTAGATATCAGAAACCAAAATATTCCACAGTGAAAACAACAGCGGGAGCAATACAAAGCAATTATGATTAGATGCACTTATTTGCCATTCCTCTTACCACCCAATAACTCACTCACACCATCCCATACCCACACTATTTGAAATTTTCATACTGTCTGAAACCACATCACCTCATATCAAGGATAAGAGTCAAAGGACTTGGACCAAAAGTGTCAGCAACACAACACATCTCATTCTTAAGGAAAGCAGAGCTCAAAGAACAATAGAAATTAGAAAACTCTTAAATGGCCTGTTGGATATCAGAAACCAAATATTTTCAGAACACATTAAAAATGATAGGAGGAACAAGGGAACCAATTATGACTAACAACACTTATCTCCCCCTTCTCTTACCCTATAACTGCACGCTCGCGCCATCCTGCACCCACACAAGTATTTGACATTTGCATAGTATCTAAAATGATAATATATTACATCAGATACATGAGTCACAGGTATGGGAATGACAAGAGCTAGCAATATATTTAAAACACACTGAGAATATGTATTAGGATGAAAATGAAAAACAGTTATGACTAGATACACTTATCAGTACTTCCTCTTAACACCTAACAGATCACTCACCATCCTACACTCCACTAAGTAACACTCATCACACTGACATAGTAGACACAAAGTATATTTTCTCTATATTGAAAATGGTGCAAGTTTTGTAACATCAGAGCTCAACAAATAAATGTCTATACGGAGAGCTTACTTGTACTGTAGTTAGTATTGAAAATTTTCTTAGTGACGTTAACGAAAGTAGATGTCTACTCATGAAAATTACGTACACTTTTTTTACTTTGTTTGTCTGAAATATGTCCTTCCGCCACAGTTTTCAGTTTTCTTTTGTTTAATGACCTATGCACCTTGTAATTTTCCATTTTACAGTAGTTATTAAGCAAAATATTAACACCTATCCAAATAACAGATTTACACAATTCCTGTGCTGAATGTTTGTGACAGACATCTACTGCCAAATCATAATTGGTATTGAAAAAATCAAGAATTAATTTACATGCAGTCTGCCATTGGTCTTGAAGCCTGAGAAAGGAGTCACAGTGTTCATCTGATAATAGTTTTCACATTAAACAAAAAGAATGCATTACTATCAGCAATGGCATTTTCTGTGAATATTGCAAGTCACCTCTATCAAGATCTTTAATTAGTTTGAGCTCAGCACCACATACCAGCCGTCTATTGTTAAAAACTGAGCACAGTTACCACACTGTAACTTGTTTATTGTGCTGTAGCAACAGTATCCAGTAATGAATGTAAGCACTGGCAAGTTTGGACTAATAAGTTCCAAATCACACTGACTAAAACTTAATTCACAAATACCTGATGCTGAGATGTCACAGGCAACATCAAGACATTCACACTGATCACAGCTTTGTACAGATCTAATTACAATTTTCTTACCCTAGTCACCTTGTAAAGGAAGCTCTAATAAAGTTGATAATCTCAGCTTTTTCTCTGCCTCAAATATTTGCCTCGTTGACACATGGCACTGGCGATAGAATACAAACCTGGCTTCCAAGGCATCAGTCTGAAATTTTCCAGGCAGCAAGTATAACATTTTAAGTTGTGACAGACAATACCTTCTCAGTTCTAATAATGCATATGTTGTACACTTGAGTGCAGAGTGTGTTTCTTTTCTGAGCTTACCACTTGACAAATTCATGGAGCTCCAGTTGTCTAGACAATTTAGATAACTTTCTAGAAATTTACACCTCTCATCAACCTTCTGCTTTGTTAGAGGCTTTTGCAAGTCTCAGGCCTTTCAAAGGGAACTTAACATTCACAATTTTCCACCATGTGCTTATTATTTTAATAAATTCATCAGTTCCTTCATAATTTTTAATGTTATTTGTAGGCCCAACTCCAGTAAACTACACTTAATGTTGTCATATAAATTGACAGACAAGCTTTACATTTTGTTTTTCTAATGAAGAGGGCCACAGAGCTTTCATACTTAAACCATACCCAAATTTCACTACTTTGTTTCTCTCAATGTCAAATGTGGACCTAATTGCAGAAAATTAAGCTTGCATTCTCACAGACGTGTTTTCAAAGCTGGGGAATAAAAAGTCAGAAGTTCGTTTCTAAAATTCACCCAGTTACTTCTGATGCATTTATAAATGTTTACTGGGTCTATAACATAAAATAAGGGTCTGGAATGATCTGAAGGGTGTGGGTACGCAATACTAAACTGTGGTGGATTTGAAAAATTACTAACAGCTTTTCTATAGTTATTGTCAGAACAAATACAAATAACCTTTAATTTAATGGCAAGATGCGGTCAACATCTTTAGATGATGAAATTACACCTTGCACCATAAACACATGAGCCGTTGTTGCTAGGGTAGTGATATCATGTGCCATAACAACTAAATTTCCTCCTTTGTAGTCCATGGCTGGCTTAATGTGTATTTCATCTAACATGAGTGTCACAAGAAAATCATGATGATTCAGGTTTGATACTTTCTGTCTAATGTAAGCCAGAAAGTTTGGACTGTTATGGTCAACATCAGTATTTGCACAGATGTTTCTAATAGTATTAAGATTGTAAGTAGGCCGTTTAGGTTTTTATGTTGGTAACGCCACGTCGCGCTCTGTCTGTAAATCACTGACTGTGCTGTGTGCAGTCTGTGGCTGGTTTGCATTGTTGGAATTTTTGCTATTGTCGTGTTGGGCAGTTGGATGTGAACAGAGCGTAGTGTTGCGCAGTAGGAGGTGAGCCGCCAGCAGTGGTGGGCATGGGGAGAGAGATGGCAGAATTTTGAGACCGGACGACCTGGACGTGTGTCCATCACAAAGAGTAAATTTGTAATTTTTCTAAGGGGAGGTATCATATGAATTAATGGATTATTGTGCTGATAAACCTCTTACGTTATTTGATTTTCAAACAGCTGAGCAGAACTGAACGTACTCAGACATTTCTCTTTTTACTTATTCTGATCATCGCTAAACTGACACACAATATTTTTAGCACAACGCAATCTGACTTTCAATAATCCCTTCAAAAGACTGGTCCTGACTAACAATAACCTATACCTTTCATGAATCGCTCACCTCACAAAAATCTTCGTTATTCGAACTACTGCGATACAGCGAGCGCCAATACCGGCAGGTAAATAAAGGATTCTAACTACTGAAGGCACTAAATAGCAAATGAAATATTTTGATAGAGAACAAACAATGTATTTACCTTAATAGTGTTCAAAAGTTATCATCATATATGTATATATATGGTGAGTCACCTAACGTTACCGCTGGGTATATTTCGTAAACCACATCAAATACTGACGAATCGATTCCACGGGCCGAACGTGAGGGGAGGGGCTAGTGTAAATGGTTAATACAAACCATAAAAAAAATGCACGGAAGTATGTTTTTTTAACACAAACATACGTTTTTTTTTAAATAGAACCCCGTTAGTTTTGTTAGCACATCTGAACATATAAACAAATACGTAATCAGTGCCGTTTGTTGCATTGTAAAATGTTAATTACATCAGAGATATTGTAACCTAAAGTTGACGCTTGAGTACCACTCCTCCGCTGTTCGATCGAGTGTATCTGAGAGCACTGAATTACGTATGGATCCAAAGGAACGGTGATGGACCTTAGGTACAGAAGAGACTGGAACAGCATATTACGTTCATATGCCAACACCTTTTTATTGGTATTTTTCACTGACGCACATGTACATTACCATGAGAGGTCAGGTACACGTACACACGAGGTTTCCGTTTTCTATTACGGAGTGGAATAGAGTGTGTCCCGACATGTCAGGCCAATAGATGTTCAATGTGGTGGCCATCATTTGCTGCACATAATTGCAATCTCTGCCGTAATGAATGTCGTACACGCCGCAGTACATCTGGTGTAATGTCGCCGCAGGCTGCCACAATACGTTGATTCATATCCTCTGGGGTTGTAGGCACATCACGGTACACATTCTCCTTTAACGTACCCCACAGAAAGAAGTCCAGAGATGTAAGATCAGGAGAACGGGCTGGCCAATTTATGCGTCCTCCACGTCCTATAAACGCCCGTCGAACGTGTACCTCACCCTCCATGGTAATGTACATGTGCGTCAGTGAAAAAGACCTATAAAAAGGTAGTAGCATGTGGACGTAATGTGCTGTTCCAGTCTCTTCTGTACTTAAGGTCCATCACCGTTCCCTTTGGATCCCTACGTAATTCTGTGCTCTCCGATACACACGATCGAACAGCGGAAGAGTGGTACTCAAGCGTCAACTTTAGGTTACAATATCTCCGGATGTAATTAACATTTTACAATGCAACAAACGGCACTGATTACGTATTTCTTTATATGTTCAGATGTGCTATTAAAAGTAACTAGTTTCCATTTAAAAAAACGTATGTTTGTGTTAAAAAACATACTTCCGTGCATTTTTTTATGGTTTGTATTAACCATTTACACTAGTCCCTCTCCTCACTTTCGGTCTGTGGAATCGATTAGTCAGTATTTGATGTGGTTTACGAAATATATCCAGCGGTAATGTTAGGTGACTCACATATGTATCTCAGTTCATGATATACAGTATTACAAATTTACTTACTGGCCGAATAAAGTTAGCATTTCATCGGGGCAGTCAAATACGGGTCTGACCATCATGAAGGAACCAGGACGACTCTCCAGAGCGAAAGTGCCAACTCCAAAATCAGCGCTCCCCTCCACTTCATTCGTACCTCCCCACCGACGAGTAATTTCGTCGTTACTCATCTTATAAACTAACGAGAGAAAATAGTATATAAGAGAAGATACCGTTTCCTTAAGCCCTGTCCTCAATTACATGCTTTAGATTAAATTTACAATATATTTTTCTTATCCTGAAGGATTAAGAACAAGTGGAACGCCTTTCTGATACTGGAACGGTGTCACTACGCTGGAATTTTTGCAGAAGATGCTCGAAACCTATGATTTTCCCACGCAACTGGTACTCCCATCTACATCCGGCCACTTCAACCAGTACGTCTTCCTGCTCGAGATAAATCTGAGCCTTCTATACTGATCGTTCTATGTATGCCTACCCACTGCCTTCTGCATACTGCCAATTACATTTACTGTGATAAATAACGAAAAATATATTAATTCACATCGCCTGATGGGTGGCGTGAATTACCATGGTTTAAATTTGCGTAAAGATCTTACGTTATTATTATTATTAAAATTGCTATTGAAGCCTTTAAATAAAATTTTGAAACCGGCTGGGTATAATTATACAGACCTACGTAACGTATTTACTACGTTACCATATGTAACACTGATCTTTGGTGAGGCACTTACCTGTGTAGTGTCACAGTGTGCTGCGTGGGTGTAGAGACGAGAAAAATCGGGGAAGTAGGAAAGCTTCACCACTTCTGGTGATTAGCAGTAGCCGTGCTTGTATTTTGCAAGGACCTTCAAGGCTTTGGTGGCGGCCACGACTACGTTCAGAGATCACAAATGGCCACTCTTCATGCGGCAGTAACGTCACATTTACTGACAAAGGCATTCCAAGCGTGATTTCTTCTTTAGAGTACTGTGAAACATGTTCCATACAAATAGGTTCAGGAGAAAGAAAGAGGATCCTATAATGTCAGAGTTTCGAGAGTTTCCTGCCAACCTGATGGCAAACGACTCAGGGAATAAAAACATATAACAGCTAGCAAAACCTTACCTTGTCAAGAGGCTTCACGTATAAAGGAACTGGTGAGGATACTGTTCTGTGTTTGGCAGGTGATAATTCCAATGATGTACTTTATTATCTTTTTCTTTTTTCTGACGTTATTCTTGTACATGGAGCATGCACATTGTAGCCATAGCTGAAGCAGCTTACTTACTGCTGCAATTATGCCATAGTTTTCATAAATGACGCTTGCTACTGAGGTATACTCTGAAGCAAAGCAGGTTATATTTATCATTAGGCCAAGAGAATTTTGTATCGTCTGTCCAAGCTGACGTGAAGACTAGAATATCCTAATTAATTGTGATCCTGTGCGAAACTGAAGCGATGTTGTTTAAGAAATGGCCGAGGAAATGATTCTTGGCCCTTGGCAGTAACGCTATTTAAGAATTTGGTAACGGCCTCAGATTCTAATGCAAAAGTAGAGCTTACTGCGTAAATATGTGTGACATGTGTTGCTTTTAGAGTATTGTTTCTTCTATCTTTTTGTGTTTATTTTAATCATAGTAATGCAACGAACTGTCAAAGAAGTGCCTTGGCTATTTTTTTGCTGTTTTTAATTTGTTGTACTTTACCGTTATCATGTGTAACGAATATCATATTTAGTATCCTCTGTTACCATTGATAAGCACTGCAGTGCGTAACTGGATGCCAAGTCGGCCAGTATTGATGTTACTATGTTAAACCAAATAGAAAATTGGTTGAACGATGGAGCGTTTTAACACCAAGATTAAGGAATACTTCGTGCATTGAATTTGACAGCTTAACAAGGTTTTAAATGATTTCGGTAATTAAAATTATGTTTATGTTTGCAATAATCAAGAGTAGGAACTACTGACCTATAAAAAAATGTAGTCATATGTTGGCCTGACGAGATACGTTACTGAAATTATCAGTCAATGGCAAAATATCAATGGCAAAAAATCAAATAAAGGAGAATGAGGTCGTAATGTTCAGTTACCACCCAAGCTGTCTCGGCAATTAACAAACCACGAGCCAGGATCTGGGTGAGCTCCAACAAAAGTGAGGAGCTGATGTGTTCACCTAACATAGACGCTCGCATATTTCCAGATGACAGAAGTAAAGGAGAGCACAGACAGGTTCGTGAGCATTATAGGCTCTTGCCTGCTCCATTGCTGTTGGCTGCTGCACCAGCTGGCGATCGGGGCGCTGATTCGCTTCTGAGAGCAGTGAAATCTGCACAGACTGGATGTACGTGCAAAAGTACTTCAAAAAGTTTTGTCTGCTTTCGCACAAATACATTTGTGTGTGTGTGTGTGTGTATGTGTGTGTGTGTGAGTTAAATTTTGAAAATTTGTGGTAAGATCTTATGGGACCAAACTGCTGAGGTCATCGGTCCCTAAGCTTACACACTACTTCATCTAAGGTAAACAAACTTACGCCAAGTACCGTGACAAGACGCCTCAGACAGCGTTTGTATTGACACAAGTAGAACAGGTGACCATAGCCTAAAAATTTACAACAACAAAATGTTTATTATTAAGTACTTTAATGTTAATTTTATTTATGGTCACGAGCCAAGAGAGATGACGACAAAGTAATAACTTTCTTCAGGTTAAATATATTTTTCTCATTTTTACGACTCGTTAACTATTGGTACAGATTACAAATTACCGCTAAGATGATTTCTATTAAAACAAAGTCTTTCTGTATAGGTGCCCGCTATCACGCGCAAGCATAAGACTGCAGGGTGGAACAGTCACTCATACTTTTTATATGGACTTTAAGGAGAGAACAAGCGCTTCGGCAACCGGTATAGCTTGCCAGTAAGCCACGTTTCCGTTTAACTGAGTGCTGAAGACTCAGAATAAACCGAGGACCACTATATCGAAGAGAATTTTTCTATTAATGAGTCACGATATCACAGTCACTAATTTAGTGATGATCGGCGACATGTTACTGGAAGTTTCACTGGGCCATAAGTTAACCTAACCTTTGGATGCAGGCGAGGCGGTGTCATTTCTCGCTGCCTTTAATTTAATTTGTTAACAGGGTTTCCACAATTCATTTCGTCTGTATTACGGGGTAAATTAGCGTATTAGCGCCTGTTCCAATTCAAAACACTAAACTTTCCTGTTCTTAGTCTTAAGCTATCCACCCCCTTTACAAGGGAACATTCCCAAGTGTAAATGAATGATCTTGATGAAACGTAGGGGGTGTGTAGAGGGGACAAGATAATGCCATACGTATTTTTTCGTCTGTGCCCAGTTTCACTTTTAAAATCTAAAGATTCATTATTATTCGAATTATTTATTTTACTTATGATTCTTTTATGTTTTAATTTAAGTTTAAGTCTTACGTTCAATTTACTTTTTGTTGTTTTTCAGTTTGCCTTTTCGTATATGTGTTTCTTGTTAACTGAAAGTAGTTATTAACTCATTATTATGATAAAAAATCACTAGAGCTATCACCTGTAGATAATTGCTTAAAACAAGTTTTTTTGTTACATCATGCACATAAAATGAATGAAATCAATTCACATAATATACACGACGGAGAACACACATAAAACAAACATCAGCGGGATCTGAAATTGTCGCAGGCAGCGCTCTGAACTCCCTGATTTTTATCAGGCATATTTCAGTACTTTGATAAGCCTTGACGAAGAGAACTAATAATTATGTACTAGTGACTGTAGTTTGATTATATTGTTTCTGAAGCGGTGAATTACATCAAAATCATTTAACAGATCAAAATCTGAAAATCGTCTCACGAAGTTCTTCCAACATCGAAAGCCATATACTTCCCATGGTTGTATCTGTGCCTTGGAGCCTTTTGCGATAACTACGTGAACTAGTTTCTTGTCCTTGGGTACGGTGGTCAGAATGGTTTTTTACTCTGACCTAGTTTCCATAGTTTTAAAAGAAACTAATGCCGAGATTTGACTGAAAATTCGACAGTCTCTTTTTGAAGCACCCAGTTGTACTTGTGACAGCATCTAAACCTGGTGAACCCACATCTGACCTGGTCAAGAGATATTTGAAAGACGTCTTCTCTCCCAGAGAGGTCGAAACATCTATATTACGGTTAGATTCTTGGGGGTGGTAAATGTGAAAGAACCGTTTAGAGCAGGCTCCGCGGGCGTAAGGCGTGTAGTTCAGCATCCCGTACGCGACCTTGTGTCGCTGGTGTCGGCATAGGAGCGAGAGACAGAGCTGCGGACCGAGTGAGACAGCACACCACTGCTCTGCGCTGGACTGTCCCGCGGTCAGAACCAACGTGAACAAAATAACAGATGAAGCGCAGCTCTGCAAAAGTGGTCGATGAGCGGTAAAACAAGCAAACCATTTACTGTTTAGGTAATAATTAGTGTTTTTGTGGCAGAATTACTACGCAAAGCTTTAGAAAACAATATCCAAAACAAGAATCGAAGTACAACTTAGTAGTTTTCTGACCCACATGTTGATTCTATTAGTATTGCACATGCACACTCGTCATATGTACAGTAGGCGTCCTCTGAAAGATATATCAAAATCTTAAATGAACTACTGTCATAAAAATTCAGTTTTAGAAATAATTTTACGTAGGGGATATAGAGTATCATTCTTAACGTTAGTAGTTACAAGTAAATATTTTTTGTTGTACTTCGTGCTACAGCTTTTTGTATCTCTTTTCAGAGTTTAGACATTGTATCCTTAGTCTGTTGTTTTGTATGTAATAATTTTAATTGACCAAGTTTGAAAACTTATTAAAAAATAGAATTAACGTTATAAAAACATGTAGTACTTACAGTCAACATTGTTAAAGAAAACAATTAACATTTTACATGTTTTTCTTTTTCGAGGAAATGGTTTTGTCTAGGTTTGGTACAATAGTCCGGGAAACTGCTAACCTCTGAGAATTAGTCAAATTTTTATCGCTCAGTAGTGAACGATTCTTAGTTTTAGCAAGCTTTGAAAGGGAGAAAAAGCACTCACAATTATAGGTGGAATCAAATTTTGAGAGAACTTGGGCCACGTGCTTGTGAATATTTCTCTCGTGGAAAGCAGCTGTAAAAGTCGTCCAAAGTTTTACGCACAAAGAAGCGGTCATTCAGGCGGATATCGCACTGCGGGTCAATCAGCTCAAGTTGAAACACTTGTGTGACGTCCTCTGCCCGAATGGAAAACGGGTGAACAAATAGATCTAAGGCCTGTTGAAGCTCACTTATCTCCAAAAATCTGTTTTCAAACCCTTCTTGTAATTCACAAATGATTTGAACATAATCTGAAAAATCCACATCTTCTTTAACGCTGTCTAATGCAGGGAAGTGTCCATAATTCTCCTCGCGCAACTCTTTTTCCCCACATAATAAGTTTTTTTTTAATGCTTGAATCGTCTGCACTAAATCAACAACAGAGTGATTTTCGCCTTGGAGCGAAATGTTCAGAGTAACATTTAGGTCACTTAAAAAAGCCAAATTCGCCACCCACTTAAAAATCACGAAGTAATTCTTCTGGACGACCTTTCATTTCTAAAAAGGTATTGCTTTCGTCTCTCACGGAGAAAAACGATGAAGCACCTTACCTCTGCTCATCCATCTTACTTCGGCGTGGTAGGGGATGTCCGAGTATTCCACTTCGATATCAGCCAGCAATTCTTTAAATTGGCGGTATGTGAGTCCACGCGAGAGAAGATAATTAACCGTTCGAACAACTGTGTCCATAACATTTTTTATGTTGACAACCTTCGCACAAAGTGCCTTCTGGTGCATCAGACAATGGACTGCTGCGAATAAGAACAGCCGACTTCAGCCATTTTTGACCTGACGTAACTCAGGAATCCAGTGCCCATCCGTCGTAGCGCAGGTGCTCCATCCGTTGTTACACTGGTCAGACGTTCCCATTTTAAACCCCTTCACTCGAGCACGTTTTCCACGGCTAGAAAATATCCAAACCCGTTGTTATGTCTTTTAATGGTATAAAATCGAGAAATTCTTCGGTGACACATATAATGCCACCGACACCCCGAATGAATATGACGAGCTTAGATATGTCCGCAACCTCCGTAGACTCGTCAAGAGCGATAGAAAATGAAACGAAGTTTGCCGCTCTCTCCATTAATTGCTGCTCCATATCTGAGGCCATATCTTCGACTCGGCGAGCACCAGTTTTTTCAAATTTTTCCGTGAGCTCTGCTGGACATATAAAAGCCGCTGAGTCGACCAGGCCGAAAAGGGTTTCCCTGCTTTCGCAATTCTCAGCGAGCATTTGTAACTTGCGCTCAAACTTTCCGCACCTGTTTCCTGCTCCTACTATGGCATGTCCGCCACTGGTATCTAAGTGGACAGTGCGACAGAATGTCAACCTTAATGGCCCGGGTTCGATTCCCGGATGATTCGGAGATTTTTCTCCACTCAGGGATTGTGATTTGTGCTGTCCTCATCATCATCATTTCATCCCCATCGACACACAAGTCGTCGAAGAGGCTTGAACTCGAAAGACTTACACCAGGCGAACGGTCTACCCGAAGGTAGGCCCTACCCACACGGCATTTCCATTGTTACCACGGCGTAAGAAAATTAAAATAATTCCGTTTTTAAAACACTTTTATCATTTTAGCAATTGTATCATTCATTAAAACTCAAATAAAAAATTAACAAAAACATATTGGTTTTGGGTGCGTTTTCCCCCTGTTCGTCTGAAAAGAGAAAATACTCTAGCAAGGACAGCGAAATAAATTTTTATCTATTGGAATATTTGCGTTTTAATTAATTGAAAACATAGATCAAATTACAACATACTTTTTCCCATTCATCAAAACCCAAATACACAAAAACAAGAAATGACTCTTAATGACACTTTGCTGTCCAAGGGAGCGTTTGTGACGGCTTTTCAGAAATCGGCAAAAAATAATGCACCAGAAACTTTTTTTATGACCTTGCAACGCCATTTAAAGCAACACAAGTATAGAAATTGACCGAGAAGAAATGTTCCTTGATGATGACAATCTGATATTCGATAGCTGGCATATTGCTAAGTGACATATCAGATTTATAAAACATAGTTTTATTTATCATATTTTAAAATAATAAAGAGTCATGCGATGTGAAACGCTTACTTTCACTGCAATGAAATTTTCTTTCAGTTCTTCAAGCTTAGACTGGCGTTCCTCTTGCGACAAATTTTCGAACTGATCTGTGTGACAGATATTAAAGTGCCGTTGAGTCGAGTACTATTTTAAACACATGAGGTTCAGATGACATACTAAACATTTGGCATGATTTTCGACAGCACTACAAAAGAAATTAATTTCCCACTCGGGTTTAAATAGAGCGGCGGTGCTGCTCCGTTTTTTTTTCTGCTGCTGTTAACCACCCATCTAGATCTACTGGGTTTGTGTCGTAACAATGCTTTTGACCGCTGCTGGCGCGGCGGTGTGTCTTCCATGCGAAGCGTGCGTACAGCGGCACGGTGAGGCGCGGCGGGCGGACCGCACGGTCGGCTAAGCGACGCGGCTCGGCCACCAAAACAGCATAAGAATCCGCCAGGGGCGCTGGCCGCGGGCGATCGCGGGCGCTAGCGTCCCAGGTGTACAGTTTGGACGAGCCTGGTTTAGAGCATCAAACCTGAAGACAAGGAACTCATTCACCTTATGATCCCAAAGGGCTCGACGGCACAGGTAGTCACTGGATGTATACACCTTTCGATGTTGGAAGAACTTGGTGAGAAGATTTCCAGATCAAGTTATGATGACTGATTATGAGGTGAGTCTCCCCTTAAGGAACATAACCAAGCTGCAGTCACTACTACATAGCAAATTCTCTTCGCCAAGGCTTACCTGCGTACTGTAATGTAACTGATACAACTCTATTTTCCAGAATTAAAAAAATTGTAAATTTGTGTTAAGACTTATGGGACCAAACTGCTTAGGTCATTGGTACCTAAGCTTACACACTACTTAATCTAAACTAACTTACGCTATGGACGACACACACACCCATGCCCGAGGGAGGACTCGAACCTCCTACGGGGGGAGCCGCGCGGATCGCGACAAGGCGCCTTAAAATTAATTAATCGTGGTTGGGTATTTTGCAAAATTTAAAATGATACCAAAAGTGGAATATTTAGTTCCCAAAATGTTAATTACATATCAGCTTTTATATACAAAATACTTTATGTATCATCGTTTCTAAGATATCCTCTCTAAACCTAGTATAACAAATTATCTTTTGGGGTGCGTTTTACCGCTTAAAAGTGAAATTGGGCACAAACAAAACTATACATATTGCATTATTTTGCCTCCATTACAAACCTACCAAGTTTCAGCAACATCGCTTATTTGCACTTGGAAATGTTCCCTTGCTAGTTTGCGTTTGTGGTGGTTAGTGTTTAACGTCCCGTCGACAACGAGGTCAATAGAGACGGAGCGCAAGCTCGGGTTAGGGAAGGATTGGGAAGGAAATCGTCCGTGCCCTTTCAAAGAAACCATCCCGTCATTTGCCTGAAAAGATTTAGGGAAATCACGGAAAACCTAAATCAGGATGGCCGGAGACGGGATTGAACCGTCGTCCTCCCGAATGCGAGTCCAGTGTGCTAACCACTGCGCCACCTCGCTCGGTTGCGTTTGTGGTGTTATATGACCTGGGTCACTGACATAGCGATGTCATCATCCTTAAATCAGTGATGTTATCATCCTTAACTGACTAGTAAAGAGCTATCGGCCCTCCTTATCTCTTGTCAGTTATCCCACAGTTTTCATGAAAAAAATATGATACAAGTACTTCATTTCTGTTCTTGGAAAAAAAATTAAAAAGTATCTTCCCTTCCCCTATCACCAACCAATTAAACAGTGCAGTACTCCTTTTCTTCATCGAGTCACAGTACGGTATTACAGTTCCATGTTGAAGGAAACAAACCAATTGTATGCTTTTTACTCCATGTCCCCTCCTCATTCCCACCGCTCAGAGTGTAGCGTTTAAATGGTGTGAAGAAACTGTGTAAAATTTCATTATTTCCGACATGCACTTCCCTATCTCCCACCAGATAGCACCAGAGCACATTATTAAAAATAGTGCTAAATACGCAGTAAAAATTACGTTACCCTCAGGTGAAAGTCGAAGTTATTTAGTATGACCGCAGGACATGTATCTCTAGCGTAATGGGAGGGTCAAATTACATTATTTATACGCACATGTATACCTCTAACGTAAGATAATAGTGACTGCAAGATCAAAAATGCGCATTATATGTACCATTGGTGCAAGTGCTCACAGGCTGTGCTTAGTGTTATACCTCCCTCTCCTCTCGTGCAGAGCCTAGTATTAAAATGGAAGAAAGAATTACCTGGCAGCTCCATCTGGACTGTGCACAAAAGTATCCGAATGATATGAATTATTTATCAAAAAATTACGTCTATTAACGTCTGTCTCTATCCTCTTCTGCATTCAGAGCCTATTATTACTGTTACAATGTAACACCTTCTGGGCTGGAATAAGACGTATCAGAAATATTCATGGAAAAATACGTCAAAGTATCTAAATTGCATAAAGTTCTGAAAGTGTTGTCAACTACGTTTGCATTACTGACTTCCAAAAATCGTTTATGGACTGGCGCACCAGACAAATCAGTAATTTTCATTCGAAGCTATGTATCATTCGCTATGCAATACTGGAATGTGTATATAATATATCCTCTCTAAATAATTAAAAACCAACATTTGCTTATACATTATAAATAAGGAATTATGAAGACATAATTGTCAAACTTGAATTTTACATGAAATACTGTTCTGTAAAACGCGAAACAACATCACCTACTATTTCACATCTCAGCTGATTACTCTCACCGACAGATGGTTCCACTGTTGAAAAGCATCACAGGATCGATCTCTGTCTCACTGTCACGAACAGGTGTCTGTACTGCTGGAGACCTTCTATGTTCGATCTATGGACCACACTTTATTTAAGAATCAACAAATCCTTTATTAATGGTTTTCCACGTCTATTCTCTCACTGCGATATAAATACCTACAAAACACTTCAGCAACGCATACAGTGCGTTTTTAATCAAGTTGTTTTTCATCCATTAAACATGATTGTGAACTCTAAAATATGTGCATGTAATGGAAGCTGACAATGAGAATAGTGTATCACCAGAAAAGTGTATTCGATAACAGTTATTGCACATTATTAGAGACATTGTTAGGTTAAGCACAGGAAAAACATTTCAAGGTTCGGATTAATTACTTTACCTCAGCTATGATGCTTGTCGAGAATAGCATAATACTGTAAGATTCGCCAGAAAAGATAATGTTTACATTGTAACAGTGACTAAATACGTTAAGTTTATTCCATCTGGTATTGTGTGTACTGTCATTACATAACATGATTTTCATAATCAGTTTCAGAGGGGAGCAAAGATAATACATCAGAAGAAGAAATACAATCGATTAAAAGTTTCACAAATATACAACAGCTGCATTCATGACTATGGCTCCATAAAAATCTGTAATCAACCAACGCAACATCTAATAAAAGTACATATGTACAACACACGATTTTTAGGGAAGGACGGAATTTGGTGTAGGATTTTAGGAATGAGAAACCTGCTTTATTACGATATATTATTTAAACTGTAGCACGAAATGGATTGTTTATACACCCACTCACGAGATACGACCTAAGACGATAACAATGAGGGATGTGACATCTCAAAAGGCCATATCAGAGTCGATATTTTGAAAATAAGGAAAATTGTTTATCATTTATGGTAGATTTGTAACATTTCTTACACACGCTAACACAAAGAAGCATTAAATTAAATATTTCTGCACGTGAATTGTCTGTACTACACTCCTGGAAATGGAAAAAAGAACACATTGACACCGGTGTGTCAGACCCACCATACTTGCTGCGGACACTGCGAGAGGGCTGTACAAGCAATGATCACACGCACGCCACAGCGGACACACCAGGAACCGCGGTGTTGGCCGTGGAATGGCGCTAGCTGCGCAGCATTTGTGCACCGCCGCCGTCAGTGTCAGCCAGTTTGCCGTGGCATACGGAGCTCCAACGCAGTCTTTAACACTGGTAGCATGCCGCGACAGCGTGGACGTGAACCGTATGTGCAGTTGGCGGACTTTGAGCGGGGGCGTATAGTGGGCATGCGGGAGACCAGGTGGACGTACCGCCGAATTGCTCTACACGTGGGGCGTGAGGTCTCCACAGTACATCGATGTTGTCGACAGTGGTCGGCGGAAGGTGCACGTGCCCGTCGACCTGGGACCGGACCGCAGCGACGCACGGATGCGCGCTAAGACCGTAGGATCCTACACAGTGCCGTAGGGGACCGCACCGCCACTTCTCAGCAAATTAGGGACACTGTTGCTCCTGGGGTATCGGCGAGGACCATTCGCAACCGTCTCCATGAAGCTGGGCTACGGTCCCGCACACCGTTAGGCCGTCTTCCGCTCACGCCCCAACATCGTGCAGCCCGCCTCCAGTGGTGTCGCGACAGGCGTGAATGAAGGGACGAATGGAGATGTGTCATCTTCAGCGATGAGAGTCGCTTCTGCCTTGGTGCCAATGATGGTCGTATGCGTGTTTGATGCCGTGCAGGTGAGCGCCACAATCAGGACCTGCATACAACCGAGGCACACAGGGCCAACACCCGGCATCATGGTGTGGGGAGCTATCTCCTACACTGGCCGTACACCTCTGGTGATCGTCGAGGGGACACTGAATAGTGCACGGTACATCCAAACCGTCATCGAACCCATCGTTCTACCATTCCTAGACCGGCAAGGGAACTTGCTGTTCCAACAGGACAATGCACGTCCGCATGTATCCCGTGCCACCCAACGTGCTCTAGAAGGTGTAAGTCAACTACCCTGGCCAGCTAGATCTCCGGATCTGTCCCCCATTGAGCATGTTTGGGACTGGATGAAGCGTCGTCTCACGCGGTCTGCACGTCCAGCACGAACGCTGGTCCAACTGAGGCGCCAGGTGGAAATGGCATGGCAAGCCGTTCTACAGGACTACATCCAGCATCTCTACGATCGTCTCCATGGGAGAATACCAGCCTGCATTGCTGCGAAAGGTGGATATACACTGTACTAGTGCCGACATTGTGCATGCTCTGTTGCCTGTGTCTATGTGCCTGTGGTTCTGTCAGTGTGATCATGTGATGTATCTGATCCCAGGAATGTGTCAATAAAGTTTTCCCTTCCTAGGACAATGAATTCATGGTGTTCTTATTTCAATTTCCAGGAGTGTATGTATTAAAATGTCCGACTCGAAATCTGAGTGGTCAACGCCGCAGAATGCAGCGCGAAGGGGCCTAGGTTCGATTCCCGGCTGGGTGGGCGATTTTCCGCTCAGGGACTGGGTGTTGTGTTGTCTTCATTATCATCATATCATCCCCATCGATGCGCAAGTTACCGAAGTGGAGTCAACGCAGAAGACTTGCACCAGGCGACCTGTCTACCCGTTGCGGGGCCGTAGCCACACATTTCATTTCATTTATTAAAATATTCACAGCTCACTTATGGGCACTACTGATAAAAAGCTTCTAGCTTAAGCAGCACTCTTAAGACTTACACAAGTGTGTTATACCTGAGTCTGTTACTATTAAAATACAAACGTACTTACCCACACACACACTTACACATTCACATCATCATCATCATCATCATCATCATTATCAACTTACCAAGTCAAGGTGAAACGTAACGTCGTCGTATTAAAACTTCACTTTATTTTCTCCTTCAACTTTAGACGATAATCGATGCTTCTCGAAGCTTATCTTTAACAGAGAGTATGACATTATCACCGTGAATTATTGCACCCGCTTTCAAAGCTAATCGATCTTCCAGGTCATTTGTGTTGATACCTGCTGCCAATTTGTTGGAGAGCGTCTTCCAATCAGGAATATAATCATCCTCTTTTTTTCTACATCGTTATCTCCATCGTCCTCATCGTAATCATCCTATTCTTCTGCTGCACCACTGAATGTAATTAACACGTCGCTTTTATCGTCTTCATCGGTCTCCTTTCTGCAAAGCTGTCCCAGTGTCTGAGAATGTGGTCTAACGGTAAGTAGAGGTGCATGCTTTTTGAACTGCATCTTCCTCTCCTCTGCCCGAAAATGGCGAGATTTCTTAGGAGCAGCTGGAGTTGCGTTCTCTCCCATGGTGACATGTGTGTGTCTTAGCGGCATGCGTATATTTATAAACTCTGTTGGAATTTACTTGCTTATAGGCAGATAGATTTGCTTTGAACACTGGTAACCTTGAAAATTTTACCATTATTTTGAAGATTTTGTGTTGTGTAACTCTTTTCAGGAGGTTTAATTTTAAACAACAGGTAATATAATCCTACTGTTCCTGGTTACCTCACACTGAGAATCTCGCCATCGATATCTACCAGTCAGTCACCAAACATCCACACTCAGATCAAATGCCGTATACAGTATCACACTTTTTTCTGCCGATTCAACAAAAACAGATGGTGGCAATTGCCCCCTTATCTCTTCTTCACTTCCAACACCATCGTATTCTTCTTCTTCATCTTCTTCTTCTGTTTTCAGAAAATAATGTTTTTAACGTCTTTGTCCTTAATCACTGAGAAGCAGGTGTGATGGGAAGTTGAAAAGCACGCTTCTTCCTAAACCACATCTTCCACTCCTCTGCCAAAATCTGATGAGATATTTAAGGCACAGCCAGATTATGATCCGAAATTGAGAATAATGTCATTAATATCCTGTTAAGTAATGGTAAGAGACGATATAAATATTGTTATTACACATTTTTACTCACTGCGACAGATGAGAAGTTGAAGTGCCCGCGTCTTCTTCTCCTCTGCCAAACCCTGGCGAGGTTTTTTGCATCCAACAATACCCAAGTTTGAGCAGGGGCTGAAATTCAGAGCAATATCACATTAATGCCTCTAGTTTGTAATGTTAACAGAATACATATGTATTGTTATTTTACATTTTTACTAACTGATTTTAATTGGAAGTTAGTTCCTTAAACATACTGCAGCTTCAGGTGTTTTAATGTAGTGGGCACATTTCCTTCTTAAGCTAGGGTCTGATTCACATCCTCTCCTTAATCTTATTTGCAGTGTGCTCGAAGTTATTTGAAAATTTTCAGCACCCACTCTAATCGATAAACATTCACCAACAGCTTCTTTTCCCATTTTAAAATCTCCTACACTCTGTCTTCTATCCATCTGAAACACAAAAATGGATAAGATTACTTTACACGATGTTCGCCACGTCGTTTTATTCAACAACTATGTGATATACACTGAAGAGCCAAAGGAACTAGTACACCTGACTAATATTGTGTAAGGCAACCGCGAGCACGCGGAAGTGCCGCAACACGACGTGGAATGGACTCGACTAGTATATGAAGTAGTGCTGGAGGGAATTAACACCAAGAATCCTGCAGGGCTGTCCGTCAATTCGTAAGAGTATAAGGGGGTGGAGATATCTTCTGAACATCACATTGCAATGCAACCCAGATATGCGCTATAATGTTCATCCCTGGGAGTTTGATGGCCAGCGCAAGTGTTTAAACTCAGAAGAGTATTCCTGGAGACACTCTGTAGCAAATCTGGACGTATGGGATGCCGCATTGTCCTGCTGGAATTGCACAAGTCCGTCGGAATGCATAATGGGCATGAATGGATGCATGTGATCATACAGGATGCTTACGTACGTGTCACCTGTCAGAGTCCGCCCCCGGTAGCTGAGTGGTCGACAGTCTGCTTTCCGCAGCGCTGCCGCGAGGACGTCTTGTTTACGGCCCGTCAGCGCGGTCGCGAGTGCCCGTAGTTGTTTACTACTGCGTTGTCGCTAGTTTAGAGTCCATCACTACCGACGCAACATGACACATTCATACAGACAAATCACCATCAAGATCAGTTTTCAACCCGATCGTGCACGACCGCGAGCTTTTGAAGTGGCACGTTTTCTACGTGACGACGTTAAAATTGACCCGCGAGACATAATTGGTATCCATCTCTCTATCACGAGCAGTGTTGTCTACGTCAAGCTAGTAAGTGAGGAGGTGTGCAACAGAATCTTGAGCGTACATGCAAATGATCTTAAATTCAAACATTCTGATGGCCATATTGGGGCGGTCTCTATCGATCACACGGGCCTTGGCCTCCGTACGATACGCGTCTTCAAACTCTCTTTCGAAGCACCAGCGGACGTAGTCACAGCGGCTTTCCAGCCCTAAGGCAGAGTGATCAGCCACATGGCCGAAAAATGGATCACCTTTACAACGTACCCCGTTCTTAACGGGGTACGAAAGATTAAAATTGAACTGACCAAACATGTTCCGTCATATCTTGTCATCGGCGGATGTAGGGCGATCATTATGTATGACGGTCAGCCACGCACTTGCTCTGGTTGTGGCCAAGTAGGGCACGTCCGGTCGGATTGTCTCCGACGACGGCTTACTCAAATCTCGACAGGTGAATCTATGACTCCTTCTACGGTGACGATCCTTCCTCTCAATTACGCCAAAGTTACACGGGCAGCAACCTTTTCCGATGCTGACGACAATAGTCCGATAGCCGCGCCCGATGGCGAGACCATAATGGCTTCTTCAGTACAGGATCCGGCCTCTACAACGGCGCCCCCACCTGAAGATAATCACCGACCGACGTTGCAAGAAGGCGTGGATGCCAGGATGGAGATTGACCCACGGGTTGTGCCGACAGCGGCTTTTCTACCTGACACCGGAGCAGCTGAAGAAATCCACCCACATTCAGATACTGAAACACACGTCCGTAAACAGCGTTCCCAGCGGAAACACAAGAGACGGCGGCGTGCTCCATCGAACGAGTGTTTCCAGCGATCGTCTGACATGGACTGTGGAAATTCCGACGACGGTACCGGCGGTACAGAGGCCGCTTAACTTCAAACTCAACAGATTGCCGTGATGACTGCTTCAGCCCCTTCGACCCCACAGAACAGCAGGATCACATGCAGACAGCCGCTGCCGATTCCCAGCCAGAAGAGCCGATGGAGTCAGCGCCGAGTGCCGCAGCAGCCACTAACAGCCACCAACAGCCGATGGTATTTCATGGCGACTGGGCGGACGACTGTGAGGAAAATTCCTTGCCCATCGTGTCGGACGACACGGGGGAGAGGGGGGGGGGGGGGGGAATTTACCCCACCAGTGTTGATCCTTTCCCGCCATCAGTTACAGTGACGAAACAGCCTTACAAGGGTATTGATGGCCAACACGGATGCTGTGGATAGACCTCAAACTTATCGCGTTGCAACTATAAACATCAAGACTATACGGACGCTCGCTAAGTTATCCTTGCTTCAGGATATGATGAACTCTGCTTCCATCGACATAGCCCTTCTTCAGGAAGTGTACGTCTACGACGTCCCAGGCATTTACGGATACGATGCTTCCGTCTCTCCAGCTTCCCCAACAGGCAGCGGTGTCGCTGTACTTCTTCGGGAAGGGATAGTGGAGGACTATATCCTGTTTCTGCCTGGGGCAAGAGGAATGGCACTCACAGTACTGGGTGTCCGCCTTATTAATATCTACGCACCTTTTGGGACGGACAAACGTCGCGAACGTTCACGGTTCTTTGCGGAAGACGTCGTCCCACTCTTCCAAGACCGCCACGACCATCTGGTGTTTGGAGGTGACTACAATTGCGTACTGGCGCCCAGAGACTAACTCCCACGACATAATCCGTGCCCGGAACTCGAGACGCTAATTCGAGACCTGCAGATGGTGGACACTTTGGAACATCTTCACGGCCACCGACCGGGATTCACGCACTTCACGAGTCACTCTTCCAGTCGTATCGGTCGGATTTATGTCTCACGCTCTCTCGCCGCTGGAACACAGGATGTGGAATTGTGGCCTGCAGCATTCTCGGACCACTCAGCTTACATTTTTGCCGTCACCCTGCGGTGGCAACAAATGTGGAGAAGCCGCAGCCCCTGTAAATGAAACATCGCTCACCTGTCGTACCCGGATTGCCGCCAAGCCGTTGAGGATACGTGGCATTCGTGTGAAAATCGCCTCCGTGCATATCCCACAACGATCCGCTTGTGGTTGGACTGCGCCAATCCGACACTGAGGCGAACGTTGATAACCTACGGTCGCGACCACGCTACTTGGCGAAGACATACACTCGACTTTTACTTCCGGGTCCTGCGCGACTGCGATGCTATGGCGCCGTCTCCGGAACGACAAACGGCGGTCCACCGTGCTAAGGCTCAGATCATCGCTCATATGCGACGCCACCTAGAGGGGGTAGTCATCCGCTCGAGGACGCAGGATCGGATAACGAGCGAACACCCGTCAATGTTCCACGTCCTTCGTGAACGTAAACGACGCCAACGAGCGCTGATACGCTTCATCGACACGGAGGACGGTCATCGCCTCACCACGCAACAAGACATAAACACAGCGTTCTACAATCATTATTCCCAACTCTATTCCGCTCAGACCCCTGATCCGACAGCACTGGAGGACGTCTCTCAGACGATTTACGGCACCGTCACCCCGGCAATGGAAGCTGCCTTGATGGAAGAAATTACAGAAGAAGAAGTGATCGACGCCATTAGAAAAGGAGCTATCAACAAGTCTCCGGGTCCTTATGGCCTCCCCTTGGAATTTTACCGGACTTTTCAACATTTATCAGCCTCCCGATGGACGGACATCTGTCGCGAACTACTATCCCCGGACGTGCCGCTCCCTGCGTCCCTTGTGGAAGGGATAATTATTCCTATTCACAAACCGTCCGGTAGCTCACGACTGCAGGACTACCGCCCATTGACGATATTGAACTGCGACTTTAAGATCTTTTCTCGACTGTTGGCGGCGCTGATACGCCAGACCCTACAAAATGTTATCTCACCCGATCAAACGTCATTAGGATGCGACTATAATATTCAAACAGGACTTGATATCACTGGCGAGGGCATGTCGTCTGAAGGGTGCACTGGCGGCAATCGATTTTAGTCAAGCTTTCGACCCAGTGGACCACAACTATTTGGAAGTGGTCCTCCAACATATGCGGAACCCACAACCATTCGTCACTGTCGTCATGCGACTACTCCGTGGTGCGACGTCCAAGGTGATCTTCAACGGCCGACCTTCGCAGTCCCTCACCATTTCTCGATCGATACGCCTAGGCTGCCCTCTGTCCACTTTACTTTACGCTGTGGCCATGGAACCTCTCCTCTGCGGCCTGCGCCAACGACTAACGGGTATGACGTTACGAGGACACACTTTCCGATGTAAAGCGTACCCTGACGACCTGGTGATTGTCATCCGCAACGGTGACGACACCGCTAGCGCACTAAATTGGATAGCGAAATATGGAATGGCCACTGGTAGTCGTATCAACGTCGTAAAATCGCTGGCAATGAACATCGGGGTCGGATTGTCTGAGAACAGTGTCACCCCCTTACAGCTCAGAGATAGTTTGAAATGTCTCGGTATTGATTTTACAGACGATATACGACGGACCGCTGCTCACAACTTTCGACGGCTTTTACGAAATGTTCGGACTGGAATTGCCAACAACCGCCTACGAGCCCTGGACATCGTCCAACGGACCCCGTATGTTAACATACATTTAGCGTCACGCATTGCGCACATCGCCCAGATATTACCTATACCGGTGAAGTTAGCTCGCCGTATACTTGCGGCTTTTGGGTCCTTCGTGAGTTCTGGAATGCTTTTCAAGATCAAATATGAGACTCTCACCCTTCCCTCGGATCAGGGAGGGCTTGGCCTTTATCACGTTTATGACAGAGCAGTCGCCCTATTTGTGAGCACATTAGTCAAACTGTGGCACTGCCGTCCGGACAGTCTGACCAGTTTGTTAATAGAAGAACTAGCACCGCCCTCCCTGTTGCCGCCTGTGCCGATACACCACGTCCCCTCTTCGCTCTTCTACATCGGTGTCCTTTACCTCGAACTCAGTTAACGTTCGACTTGCCTTACCAGCGACTCAACTGGCGACGGCAAAGACGGTTTATAGGGTCCTGCAACGTGAACGACCCGATAACGTCGTGGAGAGGAAGCACACGAACGTCAACTGGCGAGTAGTGTGGAGGACAATTCACCACGTAACACTGGACACTGAAGTCACGGCGATGTGGTATATCACTGTCTACGGTAAGCAAGTGACCAGATCAAGGGTACATGCGATCCACGTGGTAGACTCACCCACGTGCACGAGCTGTGGCGTTCAAGACAACGACGAACACCGTCTTAGCTGTGGCGAGTCTACAGCAGTGTGGCACTTAGTGAGGCAAGTGTCAGCATACTTCCTTCGGGTAACGCCGAATCATATCGGCCCCAAGACTATCTTATTCCCGAATGAAACGTATTACCGACGCACTAAAACTAATGCATTGACGTGGCTTCGTGGACATGCAGTGCATTATTTGTTTCAAGACGGCACAAAGAACACTTTAGACTTTTGGAACCATTTGCAGGAACGACATTGCAAGATCCTCCGTAACCCAAAGTATCGACAATATTTTTCCAATTTTTTGTGGAGTGCGTTCCGCGACCCTCCACGTAGCTGGAACATCACGGGTAAGAGAAGCTAAAATTACAATACGATGATAGAACACTACACGGTACAACGTGGGATCTACTTTCATCATTACGAGAAGTCATACCTGGATGATACATCTGATGGAGAGTTTCGTTGTGAACCCTCACACTCTGTAGCAGTATTTACCCCATTTCCTATTTTTGTCCCTGGTGCGAAAAGGCCTTCGCAGTTTTAGTTTTCCCATCCGGTGCAAGACGTAGCACTGGTTAATGGTGGTATGGATTCCACCCTTCAGTTTTGTTACATGGTTTACTTCGCCCCGCACTTTGCTCTCTTTCTTTATGCCTTTTCCTACAATTATTAGCATGGTTTTAGTTATGTGCGTCCCCAACTCGACGCAACGAGTGCACTTACTATTTTTCAGTTCCTTACTGTTAAAAAAATAAAAAATAAAAAATGAAAAAAATTTAAAATTAAGAAACAACAACAAAAAAGTAGTTCTAAAAAAATTCAAATTTTCTCTCGACTGAAAATTTTACTTTCTTTATTTTAGCAATAAATAAATAAAAGCCTAGTAAGTAGTGTTGATTAAAAAAAGTGATCAGCACGACAGAACGTCAATCCTAAGCGCCCGGGTTCGATTGCCGGCTGGGTCGGAGATTTTCTCCGCTCAGGGGCTGGGTGTTGTGTTGTTCTAATCATCATCATTTCATCCCCATCGACACGAAAGTCGCCTCAGTGGTGTCAAATCGAAAGACTTGCACCAGGCGAACGGTCTACCCGACGGGAGGCCCTAGTCACACGACATTACTATTATACCTGTCAGAGTCGTATCTAGTCTTATCACGGGTACCATATCACTACAACTGCACACTCCCCACACTACTGCAAGATCTCCACCAGCTTGAACAGTCCCCTGCTGACATGCAGGATTCATGGATTTGTGAGGTTGTCTCTATGCCCATACACATACAACCGCTCGACACAATCTGAAACGAGACTCGTCCGATCAGGCAGCACGTTTCCAGTCATCAACAGTCCAATGTCGGTGTTGGTGGGCCCAGGCGAGGTGTTAAGGTTTGCGTCGTGCAGTCATCAAGGGTACACGAGTGGGCCTTCGGCTCCGAAAGCCCGTATCGATGATGTTTCGTTGAATGATTCGCATGCTGACACTTGTTGATGGCCCAGCATTGAAATCTGCAGCAATTTGTAGAAGGCTTGCACTTCCGTCACGTTGAACGATTCTCTTCAGTCGTCATTAGTCCCGTCCTTGCAGGATCTTTTTCCGGTCACAGCGATGTCAGAGATTTGATGTTTTTCAGGGTTCCCGAAATTCTCGGCACACTCGTGAAATGGTCGTACGGGAAAGTCCCCACTTCATCGCAACCTCGACGACGCTGTGCCCCATCGCTCGTGCGTGGACTATAACACCATGTTCAAACTAAGTTTTGATAACCTGCCATTGTAGCAGCAGTAACCGATCTGACAACTGCGACTGACACTTGTTGTCTTATATAGGCGTTGCCGACCGCAACGCCATATTCTGCCTGTTTACGTATCTCTGTCTTTGAATACGCATGTCTATACCAATTTCTTTGTCCCTTCAGTGTAAAATAGCGCTTACCTACTTTCCCGATTCATGTCCAGTCTTTATACTGATCTGCAGTGTGCTACAAGGTACTTAAAACTTTTCAGTGGCCTTTATAATCGAGAAACCTTGTACATCACATTCTTTTGCTTTTTTAAAACCTTCAGCAGACCATTTTGGACACACCACTAACATAAAAATGGATTCCATTTGGCCGACAATGAGAAATGATTACAATGTCATGGCCAAATGCGCAAGGTTCCTCGGTTGAGGATCCATGGCACGAACAGCCCGATTGAAGATGTCCCACAGAATCTCGGTTACGTTTTAATCAGAGGGAGTTTCTGGCCAGAGGAGTACGGCAAATTCATCCTAGTGCCCTTCAAGCCATGCATGTGCACTGAGAGCTGTGTGACACGTTGCATGGTCCTACTGGTAATGCAATCGTGCTGAGGAAAAACCAACTGAATGTAGAGGTGGACATGTTCTCCAAGGATAGGTACATGCTTGTGTTTATCCATCGTGACTTCCGGAATTACGAGATCACCCATGGAATGGCCTCCAACCTCGACCCTTTCGACCATTATTGCAGGGTGTTTGCTTTCAGATGTTTTACGTCGTACACGCTAACGGTCATCTATCCGATTGAGAATAAAACGTAATCCAGGATAAAACTCCACCTGTCACCACTCAGTGGGTGTCCAGTTTGCTAATGGTGTACAAACCCAGCTTTCTTCGCCGATGTACAGAAGTCAGAATGGGTGCATGAAATTTGCGTCTGCTGGGAAGGCCCATGTGCAGCAACATTCGCTGAACGGTAGTTGAGGAGACGCTGTTGGTAGCCCCTTGGTTAATCTGAGCGGTCAGCTGCTCAGCGGCTGCATCTCTGTTCGCCTATACACATCTCTGCCCTCGTCGTTCACCTCTGTCATCTATGGCTCATGGTAGATGAGCCCATTGTTGTTGCAGACATACAGTTGCCCATAAGAGATTCGTGAGCAATTATGATTATAAAATGACGAATCTATGATTATAAAATGACGAATTTAACGTCATTTACTTTGATGTGAATACCCTATCAAGTTGGACGATGTTTTATTGGATTCTGGTGTCTAATTTTGAATGGCTTCGCCGGCCGCGGAGGCCGAGCCGTTGTAAGCGCTTCAGTGTGGGACATCGCGATTGCTACGGTCGCAGGTTCAAATCCTGCCTCGGACATGGATGTGTGTGATGTCCTCAGGTTAGTTAGGTTTAAGTAGTTCTCAGTTCTAGGGGACTGATGACCTCAGAAGTTAAGTTCCATAGTGCTCAGAGCCATTTGAACCATTTTTAAATGGCTTTCTCCAGAGTGTGTCGAAAGTCTTCTCGTGTAAAAGCCATAGTGCTCAGAGCCATTTGAACCATTTTTAAATGGCTTTCTCCAGAGTGTGTCCAAAGTCTTCTCGTGTAAAATGTACCAGAAGATTCCAACATAAGGTACATTTTAGAAATGGACCTCGAATACGTTGAGTGTCTTCACAGTTTTCATTGGAATTCACCCTTCGGTCCAAAAGAAATGTAACCAAATATAACCACCGTCGAATAGTAAGGAACCAAAGAAATTATTTTCGACCTTATATTATAAGACAAACTCTATTGTTTATTACAGAAATTTGAAACAATGTTTACAACCTGAACTAGTTTTTTAAAAAAATGATCGAATTTTGTCAACAATAATGGATAAAGCCATACACTGAATTTACCGCACAAAAACGTAAGGACAAGCAATGATTTCTGGAAGAACTTTTTCAAACAGATGAATAATAATGTGGAAAACCCATCCAAAATATGTGAAAGTTGCAAGACAAGAGAGAAATGACATCCTGGGAAGGCAGGTGTGAAGTAGCTGCATTAAGTGTCAAGCGAAATATTCGAAGGAGTGTAATATTTAACGTAAATTTAGTTGCCATTGAAATGAGGAGTTTAATGTGATCTTGGATAAACCTATTGCAGTAGGAATGGATATTTCGAAGACCTTAATTATCGACTTTCATAATGGTAACTTATTAAAAAAGTTTCCGGAAAATCATGTCAAACATTCTACAGAGAAACAGATAGCGTAATCTATCACATTAAATCTCCATATATCTTCGAAGATATCAAGCGTGAAATCCATACAAGATTCGACAGTTGAGATTTTCCTGCTGCTGAATAAACACGACGTTGGATTAATAAAAGACGAACTTAATGGTGAACCCCTGACAGAATTTTTTGGTCTATAACCAAAAATGTAAGCTCTTGAGACGAAGTCTGGTGCATAATGTGGAAAGCAAAGGGTATAAAATTATCATCTGTTAATACTCAGCTAGCAGTTAACGACTACAAGCGTTGTGACTTGGATTTTGAAATACAAATATTTCTGCAGTATATAGCTCAGTCTAAGCAGCATATTGTTTCTACTGTTATACAACATAAACGTGCACAAGACGATAAATGTTTGATATTTCCTGATAAATTAAATGCAGTGGCTTTGGCATGAAAGGAAACTAAATAGTGTAAACAAGTGAAAAAAATTGTAGATTGTAAATAATGGAAATATCTGAATAATATGTGTAAAATTTTTAAATTGTCAATTGTAATTTAAGTTGTCACCTTTGTACCAGATGTAATTTGACATACTCCTTTCGCATTATCTTAAGTGGCGTAGCTAGAGTGCATGCTGAAATGTAAAAACAATGAATGTGCAATAAATGTTTATAACTGGTGAACTGAGAAAACGTCGAATGCATATAAGAAAGGCATAATAAATCTTTAATCTAAAGATTTTTTTCCTTACCATTCCCTCTGTAATATATTGTTTGTACTTCAAGTAGCATAACATTAGAGAGTTGACGTCCGTCGTGTGTCTCTCCCTCTCTTAACAGTCACCTGGGCTGTGTGTTACCAGACACCAGAGATGTGAGGGGATTGAGTGAGACTGTTACTAACAAGTATGATCGAATATTTATTCCGCTTTGAACATATTCTACCCAAATGAAGTTGACGAACTCATTTTACTACTACGCTGATTAAATACGGAGTTGTGTGTGTGTGTGTGTGTGTGTGTGTGTGTGTGTGTGTGTGTGTGTGTGTAATTCACAGGTAAATATCGTACGCTGTTTTATACAAATGTTTTTCAAGTTGATCTTTCAGCAATGATGCATAATGATTCCAGAAGCTAGCTTCTACAGTCTGATAGGCTCCCTCACTTTAACACTACACTGTGATTGGCTATAAAGAGGATTAGGGGAAGAAAGCTGGAGTACAAAGTACAACTGAGCTAGTTCCGCCAGTTTCGAGTTTTAAATTTGCCGCCATTTCACATTTTTTTTAAATTTTTTAATTTTAAAATTTTCCACCATCTGCTATGTTGATGATGTTATGTCTTCAGCGTCACTGATGACTTTATGTGTGCACATAATGCACACGTGATGACCTTCATAATCACATGATGACCTTCATGATCACGAGATGACATTGAGGGAGTAGTGTCCTGTAGTCAGTATAGATACAGTACACTACGGAAATTAGTGATTTTACTAGATGGAACCATCAACTACAGAGTAATTCCAAGCTTTACAGAAGTAAACAGTATTGAATTTACATCCACGTACTGCATATACTCCATAAGCCACTGTAAAACTGAGTCATTATCGTCATATACCGCCATGCGATATCGATTCATTTCATGGCCAGAACATTTTTTTCATTTTTACGTTGGTAATCTGTTAGTCTGTGTGAGTGGAAAAGGGAAGCTTTACATCAGGCTGATGGTGCTTTTGTAGAGGCTGAATGGCCCATCAGTAGTTCTCACTGTGGCATCCACCTTCATGGTGGGTGGCCCAATTTTTAGCTTCAGTCGGAACGCCCCACTCTTCTGCCTTTTGTGTGATGTCGAGGAGTACCAAGGGGGAGGCAGTTGGCTTATGCCGCGCCACCCCTTGGTGATAACTGAGAACCATAATCAGGCTGCTCTGTGCTGGCGTCTTCAGGACCGACGTCCTCTCGCCAGTAGAACGTTCGAATGGCGGTTCCGTTTCGCTCCATAATAATGATTCAGCCAATGACATTGTGTCGGCTCACCTAGCGTAAGTCACGGACAAACCGGCGAATCAGAGGAAATTGTGTGTGATGCACACCATAAGAGAAAAGCTTGCTGTCATTTCCTTGATTTTTAGAGAATTTTGTGGCATCTGTCGGCCGTTATGTTGGCAACAGTATGGAGTTCCACGGTCCACCTATGACTTTTTTTAGAGGTTGGGAGCTGAGCAGGAGGAAGGAATTTTTCGGGGATCGGTGACAGAGGTTCGAGTGTAGTACACTCTTATCGAGAGATATGAAGCCTGCTGGTCATTTTTGGCTGCTTGAAGCATTTTACTGTGTTGGAGTAGATGTGAGTTTTCGCAGTCCGCGTTAGCACGATCCGAAATCTTTCCTTTTCACTTTTCATATGTTTGATCGAGCAGTCTAAGTTGCTGACTTAACTGCAATTTCGTTTATCTTGTCTCAGGGAGATGCACATTGGCACTGTTGCTTCCATACAGTCTTCCCTCCACAGGAGCCCTCCCACGATCTTAATCTCATCCAGTTGGTTAAACAAATTCAACGATCAATTTATTTATTTCTTTCATTGTCAAATTTTGTTTAATTTTAACCAGCTTAAGTGCCAAATCAGTTTCTGCAAGAAGCAGATTATTTGTACCTTTCACTGACAACGTAGGTGTAATATCGTTTTATTTAAGAGAAAAATGTTATAATACTAAGAGCAGAGTTATTGTAACTAACCTCTGTTTCAAAAAACGTAAAACTTAACAAAGTTATGTTAAAGGCAAATAACATTTTTACTTTTCTTCTCCCACTTTGGAACAAATAAAGATTTTGTTAAAATCAGATGTGACTTCCATTACAAGATCTTTAACTTGTCCCATAACTTTCCTGGGTAGGTACGATAAAGATAACTTGGAGTAATATGAAGTTGTGCTTTGCTGGATCGGTGTTGTCCTTTGGATACAGTGGCCAGATTTAACATTAGGACATTGTTGTTTCACTAGTTGTTTCACCTGGTACGCATCCCAGATACTCGAGCAGTACTCAAGAAAAGGTCGCACCAGCCTCTTATTTGTGGTCTCCTTTATGGATGAACCACTCGTTCCTAAAATTCTCCTAATAAACCGGATTCGACCATTCGCCTTCCTTGCCACAGTTTTCACTTGCTCGTTCCATATCGCTTTGCAGCGTTGCGCAAAGATATTTAAAAAAACATGGTTGTGTCGAGTAGGACACTAGTAATACGGTATCCAAATGTTACACGTTTCTCTTACTGATCCGCATTAACTTGCATTTCTTTCTTTTTTTACATTTTAGGTTATATGCCATTCATTACACCAACCCGAAATTTTGTCTAAGTTGTCTTGTATCCTCCCACACTCATTCAACTTCGACACCGTACCATACACCACGGAACCATCAGGGAACAACCTCAGATTGCTGTGCACCCTGTACACCAAATCGTTAATATGGTGAACAACAGCGGTCCTATCACTCTTCCCGAGGGCAATCCTGACTATCCCCTTGTGTCTGAAGAACACTCGTCGTCGAGGACAACATACTAGGTTCTATAATTTAAGAAGTCTTGGAGCCATTCACATATCTGTGAACTTATTCCACATGCTCATACCTTCGTTAACAGCCTAAAATTGGGCACTGTGCCTAATTCTTTCCGGAAATCCATAACTATGGAATCTACCTGTTGCCCTTCATCCATAGTTCACAACATATCATGTGAGAAAAGGGCAAGCTGAGTTTCGCACGAGCGAAGCTTTCTGATGCTTGCTGATTCGTGGACATAAGCTTCCCAATCTCAAGAAAGTTTATTATATTTGAAATGAGAACTTGTTCATGGATTCTGCAGCAAACAGAAGTTAACGATATTGGCATGTAATTTTGCGGGTCCGTTCTTTTACCCTTCTTATATACTGGAGTCACCTGCGCTTTTTTGCATTCGCATGGGAATTCGTGCTGGGCCAGAGATTCACGATAAATACAATCCAGGTAAGGGGCCAATGCCGCAGAATACTCTTTGTAAAATCTAACTAGGATTTCATCCGGACCTGGTGATTTATTTACTTTTAAATCTTTAAGCTATATCTCTACACCAGGTATGCTTATTACACTCCTGGAAATGAAAAAAAGAACACATTGACACCGGTGTGTCAGACCCACCATACTTGCTCCGGACACTGCGAGAGGGCTGTACAAGCAATGATCACACGCACGGCTCAGCGGACACACCAGGAACCGCGGTGTTCGCCGTCGAATGGCGCTAGCTGCGCAGCATTTGTGCACCGCCGTCGTCAGTGTCAGCCAGTTTGCCGTGGCATACGGAGCTCCATCGCAGTCTTTAACACTGGTAGCATGCCGCAACAGCGTGGACGTGAACCGTATGTGCATTTGACGGACTTAGAGCGAGGGCGTATAGTGGGCATGCGGGAGGCCGGGTGGACGTACCGCCGAATTGCTCAACACGTGGGGCGTGAGGTCTCCACAGTACATCGATGTTGTCGCCAGTGTTCGGCGGAAGGTGCACGTGCCCGTCGACCTGGGACCGGACCGCAACGACGCACGGATGCACGCCAAGACCGTAAGATCCTACGCAGTGCCGTAGGGGACCGCACCGCCACTTCCCAGCAAATTAGGGACACTGTTGCTCCTGGGGTATTGGCGAGAACCATTCGCAACCGTCTCCATGAAGCTGGGCTACGGTCCCGCACACCGTTAGGCCGTCTTCCGCTCACGCCCCAACATCGTGCAGCCCGCCTCCAGTGGTGTCGCGACAGGCGTGAATGGAGGGACGAATGGAGACGTGTCGTCTTCAGCGATGAGAGTCGCTTCTGCCTTGGTGCCAATGATGGTCGTATGCGTGTTTGGCGCCGTGCAGGTGAGCGCCACAATCAGGACTGCATACGACCGAGCCACACAGGGCGAACACCCGGCATCATGGTGTGGGGAACGATCTCCTACACTGGCCGTACACCTCTGGTGATCGTCGAGGGGACACTGAATAGTGCACGGTACATCCAAACCGTCATCGAACCCATCGTTCTACCATTCCTAGACCGGCAAGGGAACTTGCTGTTCCAACAGGACAATGCACGTCCGCATGTATCCCGTGCCACCCAACGTGCTCTAGAAGGTGTAAGTCAACTACCCTGGCCAGCAAGATCTCCGGATCTGTCCCCCATTGAGCATGTTTGGGACTGGATGAAGCGTCGTCTCACGCGGTCTGCACGTCCAGCACGAACGCTGGTCCAACTGAGGCGCCAGGTGGAAATGGCATGGCAAGCCGTTCCACAGGACTACATCCAGCATCTCTACGATCGTCTCCATGGGAGAATAGCAGCCTGCATTGCTGCGAAAGGTGGATATACACTGTACTAGCGCCGACATTGTGCATGCTCTGTTGCCTGTGTCTATGTGCCTGTGGTTCTGTCAGTGTGATCATGTGATGTATCTGACCCCAGGAATGTGTCAATAAAGTTTCCCCTTCCTGGGACAATGAATTCACGGTATTCTTATTTCAATTTCCAGGAGTGTATTATGTTGCCCATACGAGAGTGCGTCCGACGTCAAATGACGGTATGTTTGTACGATTCTACTGTGTGAACGATTTCTTGAACGTGAAATTTAAAACTTCAGCCTTCGTGTTGCTATTTTCAGCTGCCACATTACATTGGTCAACAAGGGACTGAATGGAAGTCTTAGACCCGCTTAGCGATTTTAAGTTAGACCAGTATTTTCTGGTATACTCTGCCAGATTTTTTGCTAATGTGTGATGGTGATAGTCGTTGTATGCTTCGCACATAGACCTTTTCACAGACGCACGAATCACTACTAACCTTCGCTTGTCGTCATTTGAGCGTTCCCTTTTCAACCGATAGTGCAACAGTCTCTGCTTCCTCAGCATGCGTTGAATTTCGTTATTAAACCATGGTGGGTCTGTTCCAACCTTTATCCACTTACCAGCCACATAACTCTTCAGACCACGATTTACAATCTGCTTCAACTCTGCCCATAATTCCTCTAAACCAATGTTACTAAAACGAAGTGATGCCATTTCACTGCCTAAGTAAGATGCTCGTAACTGCTATCTGTTCTATCTAGCAGAAACACACTCCTAGCCTTCTTGACTGATTTATTAACTTTCGTTATCATAGTTCTATAATGACATTATGATCGCTAATCCCTGTCTCTATAACGACACTGTCCGTAAGGTCCGTCCTGGTTGGAGCTGCAAGATATAAGATATTTCTATTGCGTGTGGGCTGCCGAGCTAGCTGCTCAAGACAGTTTTCAGAAAACGTGTTCAAAAGTATTTCGCATGACTGTCTGTCTGCACGCCCGCAATGACCCTTGGTTGCAACTCACTCTTGTTAGCCAGTGCTATGAAGCTTGGACTTTGTCTGTGCCCGGTGGCACAGTCTACTGGTGTCGGTTCTCGGATGCATTCACTTGTCCCAGCCTGAGGACCAAAACATGGGCCACTGCCTTTAGCTTCCTTTCAGATTACGCTGATACAATAGCTCCCTACTTAGCAATCATATACAACCGCTCGCTCACCGATCGATCTGTACCTACAGACTGGAAAATTGCACAGGTCACTCCAGTGTTTAAAAAAAGGGAGTAGGAGTAATCCATCTAACTACAGACCTATATCATTGACGTCGGTTTGCAGTAGGGTTTTGGAGCATATACTGTATTCAAACATTATGAATCACCTCGAAGGGAACGATCTATTGATACGTAATCAGCATGGTTTCAGAAAGCATCGTTCTTGTGCAACGCAGTTAGATCTTTATTCGCACGAAGTAATGGCCGCTATCGACGGGGGATCTCAAGTTGATTCCGTATTTCTAGATTTCCGGAAAGCTTTTGACACCGTTCCTCACAAGCGACTTCTAATCAAGCTGAGGGCCTATGGGGTACCGTCTCAGTTGTACGACTCGGTTCGTGATTTCCTGTCAGGAAGGTCGCAGTTCGTAGTAATAGACGGCAAATCATCGAGTAAAACTGAAGTGATATCGGGTTTTCCCCAGGGAAGCGTCCTGGGACCTCTGCTGTTCCTGATCTACGTAAATGACCTGGGTGACAATCTGAGCAGCTCTGTTAGATTGTTCGCAGATGATGTTGTAATTCACCGTCTAGTAAGGTCATCCGAAGCGCAGCGTCAGTTGCAAAGCGATTTAGAAAAGATTGCTGTATGGTGTGGCAGATGGCAGTTGACGCTAAATAACGAAAAGTGTGAGGTGATCCACATGAGTTCCAAAAGAAATCCGTTGGAATTCGATTACTCGATAAATAGTACAATTGTCAAGGTTGTCAATTCAACTAAGTACCTGGGTGTTAAAATTACGAACAACTTCAGTTGGAAAGACCACATAGATAATATTGTGGGGAAGGCGAGCCAAAGGTTGCGTTTCATTGGCAGGACACTTAGAAGATGCAACAAGTCCACTAAAGAGACAGTTTACATTACACTCGTTCGTCCTCTGTTAGAATATTGCTGCGCGGTGTGGGATCCTTACCAAGTGGGATTGACGGAGGACATCGAAAAGGTGCAAAAAAGGGCAGCTCGTTTTGTATTATCACGTAATAGGGGAGAAAGTGTGGCAGATATGATACGCGAGTTGGGATGGAAGTCATTAAAGCAAAGATGTTTTTCGTCGCGGCGAGATCTATTTACGAAATTTCAGTCACCAACTTCCTCTTCCGAATGCGAAAATATTTTGTTGAGACCAACCTACATAGGTAGGAATGATCATTAAAATAAAATAAGAGAAATCAGAGCTCGAACAGAAAGGTTTAGGTGTTCGTTTTTCCCGCGCGCTGTTCGGGACTGGAATGGTAGAGAGATAGTATGATTGTGGTTCGATTAACCTTCTGCCAAGCACTTAAATGTGAATTGCAGAGTAATCATGTAGATGTAGATGTAGATGAATTCAGATCCATTAATTTTCAGGAAGACCTTTTATCGTAAGTTATTAGGTTTTTGGTGGTATTTTGTCTGATAAAAATGAGCTATTACTATGAGCAGTTAGTTAAAACCCTAAACTATTAAGCTGCGCTTAATATGTGAACATTTATGTCGTAAAAAATAAATTAGAAATTCAATCTGACCACAACAGTTAACGAATTACCCACAGACACACAACTTGCTTAATGCATGCAGAACGTAAATGAATTTTTCATTTATCACCATTCAAAGTTCAAATGGAAAGTCATTGTTCCTCAAGAATTGGGACAAAAACTAAAAGGAACGTTTAATTTCAGCTTATAGCTCAAAGCGGTGAAAATGACGATGTTCCCTCTTATCTGTAAAATATGAATATATAATCGAAGTAATTACTTTCTGGAACCACTAAGATCTGTAAAATATGAATATATAATCGAAATAATTACTTTCTGGAACCACTAAGACCAGAATATAATCTGAAAACAAAACTACTTTCTATTATTACAGTTAGGTAGCCCCAACCTACTATATATTCCACGAGGTATCTCACCAAAACACCAAACCATCGTTCATTTAATTCCGAAATCATTAATCTTCCAGGACAGAAACCGATAAACTGGCGTAATAGTCACCATGGTAGGTAACTTTGTAGATCTCATTCATATTCTTCATCATTTTAGATTCCTGGTGTAACCGAGAACTTCAGAGAAAACCTCAGTTCCCTTGTAAGTAATTTCCCACGTCATACTCTAATCATCAGTGGAGATTCTAATCATACAACAATCAACTGGAAAATTACAGTTTTATTAGTGCTGGGCGTGACACGACATCTTGTGAAACACTACAAAATGCCTTGTCTGAAAACTGCTTAAAACTCCACTCATGACAGAAATATATTAGATCTAATGGAAAAAAATAGGTTTGAACTCTTTGAGGCTACCCATATGGAAACTGGAAACCAAGAGGTAGTCGAGATAACAGTGATTACCAGAGTTCAAAAGGCAGCTATAACGAATAGAAAGTTATATATGTTCAACAGACTAGATAAAAGTCAATAGTATTATATCTTAGTGAGTAACATGAAATTTTTAACACAGGACGAACAATGGCTCAGGTTGAAAAAAATGGATGACCAGATACCCAGCAGAACAGTTCATAATGGAAGGATACACAGTCACTGTAAAGAAACAAACGAAAAGGAGACTACTGCATAATAGGTTTAAAACAAAGCACATGGCTATAGATAGGAAGATGGAAGATGAAACGCGTTTAGCAGTGAAGGGAGCAATGCGTGATGCCTTCAGTGACTACTATAACAGAATACTCTCCAAAAATCTTTTACAAAAACCAAAAAAATTCTGGTCGTATGTAATGGCTTTTAGTTGCACGAAAGTTAGCGCCAAGTCACTCGTGGATGAGACAGGAAGTCAAACTGACGACAGCAAAGAAAAAACAGAATTGCTTAACTCCGTTTTCAAATACTATTTTACGGAGGAAAACCAGGAGTAGTGTCACAGTTGTATCCTTGTACCACTGGAAATATGAGTGAAATAAGTTTTAGTGGAAGTGGCGTTGACAGATAGCTGAAGTCATGAAAACTGAACAAAGCTCCAGGATCTGATGAAATCACTATCAGATACTACACTGAAATTGCGCCTGAGGTAGCCACTCTTTTAACTATAATCCATCGTAGATCCCTCGAACAAAATATTCATGCCCAGTAGTTGGAAAAAAACACTGGTCACAACCATTTACAATAGAACAGTAGAAATGATCCAAGAAATTACCGTCCAATATCCTTAACACCTATCTGTTGGGAATCTTAATACACATTCCAACCTTAGCCATAATGAGCTTTTTTGAACAGAGTGATCCCCTCCATGCCTACCAGCGTGGATTCCGGAAATATCGATCATGTGAAACAAACTCGCACTTTTCTCACATGGCTTACTGGAAGATTAAGATCAGGGAAATTAAGTAGATGCAGTATTTCTTGATTTTTGAAAAGCATTTGACTCAGTGCAACATCTGCGCTTATTATCAAAAATACGATCAGTGTGGTACCAAGTGAAATTTGTGAACTAAATTGAGATTTTTTTGATATGGGAGACGTAGCTACCTATCTTGGATGGAGAGTTATTGACAGATGTAGAAGTGACTTTGAGTGAGCCCCAGAGATGTCTATTGTAGGGCCCTTGCTCTTCATGTTATATATTATAAACCTTGCGGTCAGTATTAATAGTAACCTCAGACTTTTGCAGATGATGCAGTTATCTATAATGAAGTACTGTCTGAAGCAAGCTTCGTAAATAGTCAGATCTTAATAACGTTTCACAACGAAGCGAAGATTGGCAACTTGTTTTAAATGTTCAGACACGTAAAACTGTGCACTTTGAAAAACGGAATAATGTAGGATAATATGGTTACAATATCAATGGGTCACAGCTGGAATAGGTTAACTCATACAAATACCTGGGTATAACACTTTGTAGGATGTGAAATGTAATGAGCACACAGGCTCAGTTGTGGGTAAAACAAATGGCAGGTCTCGGTAAACTGGTGGAACAGTAGGGAAATGCCATCAGTCTACTAACGAGATTGCTTACATATCACTCGTTGTAACTGTCATAGAATATTACTCAAGTGTGTGGAATCCGTACCAAATAGGACTAACAGTTAATATTGAACGTATTCAGAGAATGGTAGTACGAGTAGTCTGATCCGTGGGAGAGTGTCACAGAGATGCTGAAGCAACTAAACTGGCAGACTTGAAGACTCGTATCCCTCCCGTAGATATACCTCCTGGCACGCACTTCACAGTGGTTTGCAGAGTATGAATATAGTTGCAGATGTAGAACTCGGAACCAGTTCGCATCGACACCAAACAAAAAGCAGAACAGATCAGATCAGACCACTTATCGAACAGAAAACCAGAAACAGAATGACGAAAACGCATTCGAAAAATATCGCCTCGTAGTTTCAAAACCGCGTAAGTCTGATGACCTAAACCAGCACCCAAAGGCAAGAAATGCATTAGTGGCTAGGCAAAGAGATTGCTTACTATAGTACAAACATACATAACAAGTCGTCACTTGTTAAAAGCAAAAGCATTGTGAGCAAAAAATGAAATCGCAAATTAACAGGCAACTTTCAAAGTCTAAAGAATTGCTTTGGTGTCAGTTATACGTTTTCAGACAATTTGTTCAGTATTACTTCGCTAGACTGTTTTTCTTACCACCTTTTATGTATGCCTAGTTTTCTGAGTCGATACTGGTTGGGTTTAAGTCACCACTTACTACTGCTATGTAATTGGGGCATTTCCATGGTATCGAGTTTAGGCTATCTTTTAACGACTCTATAATCCATTTGGCCGAATTTGGTGGTTGATAGAAACATCCGACAATTAATTTAACTCCAACGACACCAATTAATCTTACGCATAATAGTTCGCGTTTGCATTCATTTTGAACATCACTGGACCTATTGCTTCTGTTTATCGCTGTAAACACTCCTATTCCTAATCAGTCTAATTTCTCCTTCCGATATACGTTACATGTGAAAATTTCCCTACTCTCTACTTCGGGCTTCAACTATCACTTTCTATTTGGAAATGCGTGCAACTACTTTCTAGGAGAGTCGCAAGCTTAGGGACTTTGCTGCGAATACTCCCGCCGTTAATATTTCGAGATCCTCTCCCTCCAGATTTGCTATCCTGTCTGTTCATGCAACTTGTGTACCGTGCGAACCTGCTCTATTTAGTGCGGCTTCACAAGTCTCTGCGGTGTAGCATAGGGCGAGGAATCTACAGCCAGCCTTGTCACAGCACCAGCGAAGTCTCTCGCTTAAACGCTTAGACCAACCACTCAGCTCCAGACCAGAGGATCATCTTGTGAAGGATGCTGCATATCGACAGCTGTACTAGGCCTCACGAAACGGGCTACATCTCCTCAGTGTCTGTGGACTCAGAATGGTCTCAGAGCCCAGGAGACAGACATCGACGGTGGTGACGTCTGCAGCTCACTGCAGCCTGTGCTCTCCGTTGCCTCCCGGATGGCCTCTTCCACCTGGCGGTAACTTCCTCCAAGGATGCGCATAGAAAAGACGTTTGGTTCATTTACGTCCCCTGACAATTGTTTCTTAAGAAGAACCATCACCACTAGAGCAACATTTTTTACGTATCTAAGTATATACTACAACTATGATAAATATCAGCAAAATCATGGTCCGTTTTGTCTATGCTTCCCTTGACGATGTCTACAGACAGAAGACGGACACTGTGAGCGTCCGGTTACGACCACCTGTCTACTACTGCCTTACAGCAGGTATCCAAGATTCAGAGACGAGAGACAAGGCAGTGATTACAACCAAATTCCGAAGGGACAACGTCCTACTATCATGAACACCCATATACAGCCACCAACGCCGATACCACGCTTCCACGCTCTCGCAAACATCGCACAAGCAAAAGATACGAGTGTCGTTGAAAAACGATCATTTGGTCTAAATGCAGAGCACAGTCTGCGAGTCCATGTAGACTGTACACACCGAGTATCCGTGGCAGTAAAGAATTGCAAGATATTAAAAAGGCAGTGTGGTGACTTCAAATGAAAGGTACAGTTAAATACTGGGACTAAAAGTTGTATGGCCCTTCATGTAAAGATGCTTGTCACATACATTGTTCTTTATTTCGATTATGTACCTTGACTAAGGTTGTAGTAGCACCGTTTCGCTTATAATTATAAATAAATTCTATTTCATTTAGACGAATTGTATGACGTCGGTTTAGGTAGTGAAATTTCTGTACTCAGTTCATTGCAAAGATTTTTATTTGTAATTTGATTTGATGCGTGAAACTTGTCATGATTTCAGTTCAGTAATCTGTGTAACCATATCGGTTCTCTATACAAATATTATTGTTCTTGCGAATCAAAGATTTAATGGCAACACTTACGGATACGTTACAATTGCAGTGATGCTCATTTCTGCCAATTTTTTTTGGATTATCATCTGTTCACTGAAAATAACGATTAACCACTAATTACTGGTTGCATATTTTATACAGTTCATTGCAATTCTATGTGATATTTGTAAATTATCTATGTCTTGTAATATTAGAACAATTTTCTCTACGGACTAGTTACTGATAACCCACATTTCCTTTCTCTTTTCTTCTGTTTTCATTTTAAAGGGCTGCTTGTCTGCCACCACATCACTCACCAAAAATAATTTGTCGAATCTGAGGATATATGATTCCCTCGTTTGGCCCTTAAATTAATTTATATTTTCTATACAAATATCGTTTCTGCATCGATACTTTCTGTTTGCAATAACTGCTGTTTTGAATACAGTCTACCGAGAACTGAGTAGGCGACACAATAGTAGTTGTTTATAATTCGTCCTCACTCACGCTTTTGAGTCCATGATTATAGGAATCAGGTATTGTGGTTCACACGCTAGCGCAGTCTGAAGTTTTGGGCACTTTTTTCAGTTCTTTACCAGTAATTTCTCACTTGTGTCGTACGACAAAGGGTACTCAGAACTTCTTAAAATTTCTTGTAGAACGTGGAATTTTCTATACTTTTCACGGATTAAACGACTTTTTACACCAGATACTTACCAAGACACAGCGTCGCAAGGGAAATGCAAATTTCTCAAATAGTCATAAACTGCCAAATTTGCTCCTTTTATCATTATTAGTTCAATTCTATAATATTTTTAAAAGCATAATGATATGTACCTTGTGCCTCTAAAGGTGAACGATTATCATCACCAAGAAGCTATCTCTCACTGCCCCCCCCCCCCCCCACCCTGCCCCACCGGTCAATAGGATGTTCATTTCCGCTTGGGTTGGAGAGCTGAGTGGCCAGGTGGGGAGGTGTACTGGGAAAATCCATTGCGGTCGGTACCCTTCACCTCTTCCCCCCTGACGCCACCCTACGTTACTGCCTCAGCTGTTGTTGAAAACGAGACATCTTCACCTGGTATTGAGGTCCTACAGCTTTGATATGGATTCAATAATTTCGCATGTGTACCCTAACGAAAAATGTTATTATTGTGGAATGCACGTGGGATTGGAAACTGCACTTGGAATGTGTCGAAGAAACATTTCCCTATTTCCCTACACTAAGTAGTTGAATATGCTAAGAGCGCCCATCTGTATTTCACTGACACAAAGACAAAAGGAATCCTCAGGAAATTTACAAATCTATGGCTGTAGGATCATTCAGAATTCGTCCTACTGAAATGTTCTGGTCGGGCACCTAATCGAACATGACCTTATAAAATGTCCCCCTGAAGGCGATGAGGAATTACAAAAGGCTGTCTCATGGTCGCTGATAACAGATAGTGTGTGATCTCGATGGACTTCAAGTATGCTGTGCCTCCACCATCTTTTTAAACAAATGGAGATATTCACTGAGGAACGTTCAGCAGCATCTGAACAACATGAAAATATGAGTGCTTCCCGTGTAACCAGCATTGTTTGAACATCTATCATTCCTTTCGATACACGTAGCCATAGATATGCCGTATAGGCAGAACATTCATTAACCAACTGCAGGGCCGTATTTCTGACTGGAAATGGAGGGAAAATAAGAATCGTTGCCACGGTAGATGGAGCTGACGAATGGATCCTCTGGCCACGTGCTCTCTGTAGCCCGCATATGACCAATATGCAGACTGACGATGCCAGTTCTGGTAAAGGTTGCTTCGTCGGTAAAGAGGACTATGACAGAAATCCTATAATTGTGAAGGCTGGAGCAAAAGTTATCGACAAAATCCATCCCGTAGAGGGAAATCCGCTGCTGATAATCTCTGCACTCGTTGCAGGTGATAGGAGTGGTAGCGTTTGTCACGTAGAATACACATAATCGTACTTTAGCTTCCACTATGTCGTCCGAGAACTTGCCTGGAGCCTTTACAAGATCACTTCAATATTCTGGAGAACCTGGTCCTCCACATCTGGTGTACTCACAGTCCGCCGCCTCTCTGCTCGTTCGTCTGTCTGAAAGAACACATGATCACACAAACGCCCAAGAAGGGCTTGAAATGTTCTGTGATGTTACTGGTACCTGTGAGGTTCCTTGGTTTGGTATAGCCGTGCTGCCACCATCTGCTTGGCCATACACAAACACCACCTCGGCTTGTTCCCGACGTAATACCGGACCATTCTGTTTCTTTGAGTATGCTGCGTCAATTACACGAGCACACGGCATGTGGTCAGAGGAAATGTCATTTGTCAGCACCGTTTAACGTGACAAAGATCCATTTCCAGACCCATGTTCGTAGGACGATTTTCCTCAATTTCCAGTCAGGAATCCGTCACTGCAGTTGGTCGGTTTTGTTAATGTTCACCCCGTCGACATAGAAATAAAATGGAGAGAGACAGAGAGTTTCACTTAGCACAGTAACAATTGGTCATAACCTGCATGAAGAAAATGGTGCGAGAAAATTTTGGAAACAAGGAGTTCAAACTCCTAAATAAAGCTGTAAGCAAGAAGGTACAGGCGGTCCTCTTAGTCTCTTCCAAAGAGTTTGCATTGCCAACCACTCTAATGATAGCTGGAGATACGTGTTCAAATTCGACGTAGCACCCTTTCCATTCCGTCTCTCCACTGACGAAAGCATCTACAAGGGCACAAAACATTGTAGGCAGTGTTCATTCCTTTTGGACAATTGAAGAAGAATGTGAGCATCATTTTAGAGGAAAAGCGCTTTGTATTTTCACCAAGCGGTTATCACAATGGACTCGCTTCGGACTCACGACGGTTCAGATAGGGACGTGAACGGTGATACGATGGACGACCTTTTCCACTGACAGTTCTCTAAATCTTCGGCAAAATCCTATTTCCAAATCGCAAGCGAGCAGCCTACTCGAGACCGCCGCCCGGCGCGCCGTTCTCTTCGTACCCTGGGTAACAAAAAGATTCCATTTGTTTGAGTCTGGACGCTGACAAATGTTGTTTGTGTCTGGACGCTAACAAAAGGAGGAGTAATTCCATAACTGCAACGAAAAATGCAGCTCCAGACTATTTGTTGAAAATCAATTCTAGCAAATTCGGCTTTGCTCGGTACTTCACGGAAGTACCCGAAATAGCCGAACATTTCATTCAACATTCTACATCTAAACCATACTCCGCAAGCCACCTGACGGTGTGTGGTGGATGGTACCCTGAGTACCTCTATCGGTTCTCCCTTCTATTCCAGTCTCGTTTTGTTCTTGGAAAGAAGGATTGTCGGTATGCTTCTGTGTGGGCTCTAATCTCTCTGATTTTATCCTCATGGTCTCTTAGCAAGATATACGTAGGAGGGAGCAATATACTGGTTGACTCTTCGGTGAAGATATGTTCTCGAAACTTTAACAAAAGCCCGTACCGAGCTACTGAGCTTCTCTCCTGCAGAGTCTTCCACTGGAATTTATCTATCATCTCCGTCACGCTTTAGCGATTACTAAATGATCCTGTAACGAAGCGCGCTGCTCTCCGTTGGATCTTCTTTATCTCTTCTATCAGCCCTATCTGGTACGGATCCCACACTGCTGAGCAGTATTCAAGCGCTAGGCGAACAAGCGTACTGTAACCTACTTCCCTTGTTTTCGGATTGCATTTCCTTAGGATTCTTCCAATGAATCTCAGTCTGGCATCTGCTTTACCGACGATCAACTTTAAATGATCATGATATTTTAAATCACTCCTAATGCGTACTCCCAGATAATTTATGGAATTAACTGCCTCCAGTTGCTGACCTGCTATTTTGTAGCTAAATGATAAGAGATCTATCTTTCTATGTATGCAGCACATTACACTTGCCTACATTGAGATTCAATTGCCATTCCCTGCACCATGCGTCAATTCGCTGCAGATCCTCCTGCATTTCAGTACAATTTTTCATTGTTGCAACCTCTCGATACACCACAGTATCATCTGAAAAAAGCCTCAGTTAACTTCCGATGTCATCCACAAGGACATTTATGTATATTGTGAATAGCAACGGACCTATGACACTCCGCTGCGGCACACCTGAAATCACTCTTACTTCGGAAGACTGCTCTCCATTGAGAAAGACATGTTGCGTTCTGTTATCTAGAAACTCTTCAATCCAATCACACAATTAGTCTGATAGTCTATATGCTCTTACTTTGTTCATTAAACGACTGTGGGGAACTGTATCGAACGCCTTGCGGAAGTCAAGAAACACGGCATCTACCTGGGAACCCGTATCTATGGCCCTCTGAGTCTCGTGGACGAATATCGCGAGCTGAGTTTCACACGACCGTCTTTTTCGGAACCCATGCTGATTCCTACAGAGTTGATTTCTAATCTCCAGAAAAGTCATTATACTCGAACATAATACGTGTTCCAAAATTCTACAACTGATCGACGTTAGAAATATAGGTCTATAGTTCTGCACAGCTGTTCGACGTCCCTGCTTGAAAACGGGGATGACCTCTGCCCTTTTCCAATCCTTTGGAACGCTACGCTCTTCTGCAGACCTACGGTACACCGCTGCAAGAAGGGGGGCAAGTTCCTTCGCTTACTCTGTGTAAAATCGAACTGGTATCCCATCAGGTCCAGCGGCCTTTCCTCTTTTAAGCGATTTTAATTGTTTCTCTATCCCTCTGTCGTCTATTTCGATATCTACCATTTTGTCATCTGTGTGACAATCTAGAGAAGGAACTACAGTGCAGTCTTCCTCTGTGAAACAGCTTTGGAAGAAGACATTTAGTATTTCGAGCTTTAGTCTGTCATCCTCTGTGTCAGTACCATTTTGGTCACAGAGTGTCTGGACATTTTGTTTTGATCCACCTGCCGCTCTGACATAAGACCAAAATTTCTTAGGGTTTTCAGCCAAGTCAGTACATAGAACTTTACTTTCGAATTCATTGAATGCCTCTCGCATAGCCCTCCTCACACTACATTTCGATTCGCGTAATTTTTGTTTGTCTGCAGGGCTTTGGCTATGTTTATGTTTGCTGTGAAGTTCCCTTTGCTGCCGCAACAGTTTTCTAACTCGGTTGTTGTACCACAGTGGCTCTTTTCCATCTCTTACGATCTTGCTTGGCACATACTCATCTAACGCATATTGTACGATGGTTTTGAACTTCGTCCACTGATCCTCAACACTATCTGTACTTGAGACAAAACTTTTGTGTTGAGCCGTCAGGTACTCTGAAATCAGCTTTTTGTCATTTTTGCTAAACAGAAAAATCTTCCTACCTTTTTTAATATTTTTATTTACGGCTGAAATCATCGATGCAGTAACCGCTTTATGATCGCTGATTCCCTGTTCTGCATTAACTGTTTCAAATAGTTCGGGTCTGTTTGTCACCAGAAGGTCTAATATATTATCGCCACGAGTCGGTTCTCTGTTTAACTGCTCAAGGTAGTTTTCAGATAAAGCACTTAAAAAATTTCACTGGGTTCTTTGCCCCTGCCACCCGTTTTGAACGTTTGAGTCTCCCAGTCTATATCCGGCAATTTAAAATCTCCACACAAAACTATAACATGGTGGGGAAATCTACTCGAAATATTTTCCAAATTATCCTTCAGGTGCTCAGCCACAACAGGTGCTGCGCCAGGGGGCCTATAGAGACATCCAATTACCATGTCTGAGCCTGCTTTAACCGTGACCTTCACCAAAATTGTTTCACATTTCGGGTCCGTCAATTTCCTTCGATGCTATTGCACTTCTTATCGCTATAAACATGCCTCCCCCTCCACTGTCCACCCTGTCTCTGCGGTATACATTCCAATCTGAGTTTAGGATTTCATTACTGTTTACGTCTGGTTTCAGCCAACTTTCTGTCCCTCGTACTATATGGCCGTTGTGACCGTTTATTAATGAGAGCAGTTCTGGAACCTTTCTATAGACGCTCCTGCAGTTTACTATTAGCACATTAATATTGTTATTCCCTGTTGCATTTTGCCTACTCCTACCTTGCCTCGTCTCAGGAGGCGTCTTGTGGGGCCTAGGGAGGGAATTGTCTAACCTAAAAAAAAAACCACATGTGCACTCCACACGTACTCCGCTACCCTTGTAGCCGCTTCCGGCGTGTAGTGCACACCTGACCTATTCAGCGGGCCCCTACATTTCTCCACCCGATAGCAGTGGCCGAGAAATTTGCACCACAGATCTCCGCAGAATCGTCTGAGCCTCTGGTTTAAGCCTTCCACTTGGCTCCAAACCAGAGGATCGCGATCGGTTCTGGGAACGATACTACAAATAGTTAGCTACGATTCCACCCCGCGAGCGAGGCTTTCCACCTTCACCAATTCCGCCAACCACCTGTACGAACTGAGGATGACCTCTGAACCCAGACGGCAGGAGTCATTGGTGCCGACATGAGCAACAATTTGCAGTCGGGTGCACCCAGTGCTCTCTATCGCCGCCGGCAGGGCCTCCTCCACATCTCGGATGAGACCCCCCGGCAAGCAGACAGAGTGAACACTGGCCTTCTTCCCCGACCTTTCCGCTGTTTCCCTAAGTGGCTCCATCACCCGCTTAACGTTGGAGCTCCCAATAACTAATAAACCCCTCCCCCTGTGTGCGGCATTGTTCGGTTGGCATTACGCTATGAGTTCGGCAGAATCATGGTGACAGCGCTGTTTATCCTTTGCCATTCGTTCGTGGTATGAAGGACATTCACAGGTCCAGTGCCTGATTCCACAAAAAGAGGCAGTATAGAGATGTATCCTCACAATCCATTAAAATGAATGGGAATGACACAAGAGAGGGACGAGACTTCTCAATTCGCGTAAGCGGCGGGTTCTACTTATTTGCTATGAAACGATATTACAGTACCATGCAGTTAGCCTTTAAACACTTGGATGACGATGAAAGAGAGAAACATTACAACGATCGAGAGACGGGATTCATTGTTCGATGCAACAAGATGCACTTTGTGCTAAATTTGCAGGCATGGGGCACTCGAAGATATTGGTGCTACGAATAGTAAAATTTCTGAAGTCGCTCCCATTACTTCATTGACAATTGCAACAGGTTTCAATGGTAATGATCGAAGAGTATTGAGACTTCATATATTACTGTGAACTACGCTCGTTAAGTTAAGGGGTATGCCTGGAACGATTTTTCGATTTAAAACTCGCTGTTGTTGAATTTATGAATGAAAAAGGAGTGCTGGAAGGAAAATAATAACTTCCAGAATGGATTGCAGACTTCGCATTTTAAGTGGACTGGACTGCTAACTGCCCACAGTAAAACGTTGCCAGGTAACCGTTTTCTGATTTGATGGGATTAGTTTAAAAAGAATATCGCGTTGTAGGAGGGACACATTCTGAAAAAGACAGTCCACTTCCCTAAGTTCATTGGCGTTAAAGTAAAAGCGAGGTTTGAAGAATTCATTGTGGCCTTGCAAAAGTTAAAATGATAGTTTTGTAAAGGTTTTGACGACTCTGTCTGTCTTGTCTCTCTTTTCGAGCTATTTTCGAGCCCATTTCCCGTTTCAGTTGCAAGCGCTCCTGTGCATGTACAAACGAACTGACTGAAATGCAAGATAATTCAAGTTTCAATGACAGTTTTTTAACATTAAAATTGTCCAGAAAGTCAACATTGTTTTTTTCAGGTAAATTTTACAAGATTCCATAATAAGGCTGCAAAATTGCTAAAATTATTTCGATCGCCATACTTGTGTGAAAGATCTATTTCGGTAATGAACCTAAGTAAGTCACGATTACGTGACAACTTAAATGTGAAAAATCTGTGAAATAGTTTGATTCTGTAAGTGTACCTACAGTTTGTAGCGGATAAGAATTATATTATGCCTTCAGCACCACAAAAATAGTTAATTAATACTGAAAACTTGTTTTGTTTCTGATCTACATAGTTGAGAAACGTGAAATGTAAGACCACGTCGCACTGCCATCAAAATGCGGCGCATTCGCTGTTTTCCCCTCTTCCCCCTCCCTGCGCAGACAACGTGGCGTGGCAGTGGGGCAGCGAGACAGCGCTTAGGCACTCACACCCGGCCATGGCCCACGAGCCAAAATATTGGCCACCCCTGGGCTACAGAATTGGACAATAATGATGAGATTTTGTAGAATTACTCTAACAAGGAAAGAAAGAAAAAAGTGGGATGTAGGCCCAATTAGGTCGAACAATACATCCACTCAGGGTTTATGACTAAATTTCGTCTATCGAAGGAATCTGTGTTCTGCGTTGCCGGTCGCGGTGGTCGAGCGGTTCTAGACGCTTTAGTCCGGAACAGCGCGACTGCTACGGTCGCAGGTTCGAATCCTGTCTCGGGCATGGATGTATGTGATGTCCTTAGGTTAGTTAGGTTTAAGCAGTTCTAAGTACTAGGGGACTGATGACCTCAGATGTTAAGTCCCATAGGAGTAAGAGCCATTTTCTTTGTGTTCCGCGTTTTCGAATATGTCTCATAATTCTTTTATTTGTTATAACTGTAGTACGTGGCGTTAACTGGGCCACACGGTTTTCCTTATCAGAATTATAACATTTCACGTCATTTTTCTCGTTTGATACCGAAGAGAATAACACTTTGTACTTGTATTTAATAAAACGGAGCACATGTTGATTCACACTGAAAAAGCATCAACTGCATCTCCTGGTGAACTTTTTAGTGTTCCTGCGTTACTCAGTGCTGCAATGTTTTCGTACTTCGTCTTTTTACTTAGCAAAAACACCGTGAAATAAACGTAGGAAAGCTGAAGCAGACCTCTTCTCTCGGTTCTTACAATTGTCTACAGCATGTCAACTCTTTACTTTTCCGTGTGATGCTAGTGGTAATTAAAAATATTCCCTCAGCGACAACACTTTTATTGGAGACAGTATTTCTACCCTCTCACTTTACAGATCGTGTTTCCTGTAAACAGTTCAGCAGTGCTAGATTAACAACTTTCTTTTATTTAATCGAAGTATTAAAAGGACAAGCTCATTAATACTAAGACGGTATACCCCGGTAATTGAGACTAGAAACTTAAGAAACAGACACTTCTATGTGTGCGCTTTCGGTCTTTGATGGAGAGAAAAGCGCGGTCGAGCCAGCGCGAGTGTTCTCACAGCGGAGCGCTCAGTAGCGCACGAGTCTCGCGGTTTCATCAACAGATGTCTTCAGCCTTTAAGTTCAAATGGCTCTGAGCACTATGGGACTTAACATCTATGGCCATCAGTCCCCTAGAACTTAGAACTACTTAAATCTAACTAACCTAAGGAGAGCACACAACACCCAGTCATCACGAGGCAGAGAAAATCCCTGACCCCGCCGGGAATCGAACCCGGGAACCCACCCTTTAAGTCTTACTGACTGGCAGACAATCTGAGTCCGAGAATTACCAATATCTCGGGTCAGGTAAACGCAGGCTCTGCCATTGACGTGAAACGTAAAGAGGTAACTATTGAGGTGGAACTTACTATCCAGAATAAACATCAAATACAGAATAAATCCAATAAAACCTTAACCCAACTAACTACTTAGACTTAAGTAGCATGGTCACAAAGACGAAATTAAGATGAGTGGATGGGTGAAAACGAGCCGTCGATACGATTTGTAGTTTTTAAGATATTTTATGTTAAATGTTTTCTGTATCAAATGAACTTTAAATATAAATATCTCGATAACACGTTAATCGATTCGCACAATCAAAGTGTCTACGGATGGATCTCATCGAGCACTATCGGACTATTACAGTAGACATTTTTATAAATATTGCCCATTTTGAAGTACAGGCCGAAATGTGCATTCTGCGCCTAAAAACATGAATTATCAGATAAATAATAAACGTAACATTAAAAGTAGTGGCAGCACTACGCAGTAGACACAGTTAGGAAAGTATGAATGCATTTAGCTTTAATGGTTCATATTTATTAGTGACAGAACAACGCAAAGTAGTGTTTACCTGGATAAAATCGTCACTTGTGTACAAACTATTTAAGTTACAGAAAAGCAATAGAAAGCTGACGAAATGTAGTTGCAAATTCATATACGGTATACGGTTTTCAGTATTTTGCGGAAACCGGAAGTGTGTCTGCTTGTCTCACATCAATACAAGGACCTAAATACACGGAAGCTATCTTGCGATGTGCATTCGTTCGCCAGTCGGATTTGAGAACTGGAACGGGGAGTGCACAGGAGCAGCACTAGGTCGCCTATCGAGTGTGTCGAAATTATTGTGAGTGTTGAGTCGCGCACGTATGACATTCGTATGTGTCACTAGTGAACAACTTCAATTTTTTTTCAACTTGGAGTCTTAAAATATTTCGCATCAGGCGAACTAGGCTGAATTCTAAGACTTCACTGTTGTCATTTTCGCGAATGATCAGCGCTTGGAGTTGAGTTAGTTCGCAACACTAGACGTTTAACATTGAATTTGCGATAACGGAATTTTGATTAGTTTCTAGAAGTTAACCCGAATGTGAGATACTGTTCCATTTCATTTAACCCATAGCTCAGTTATTAATAAAATCAATGGTAAACCATTATTAACTAATGGTAAATGGTACAGCGATCGACTAAGCTCAGTTTGTTAAAATTTAAAAAGTTGTCAGTCGTGAACTTTATTCTCACCGCAAATTAATGTCTTCATTTATTTCAACTTTGTTTCTGCATTTTTGGGGATAATGCGACAGATGCATTAGCTGTCTCTTACCCTGCTGCGTAGCCAACACTTAAAAGTCGAGCTTCGCATTCGGATGCCCTATTAACAATGACTTTGTAATTTACAATTTATTATGAACGTGGGTGCTCACAAGCTAGACTTTTCTTGAACAATATTATGTGGGATCACATGACAGCCGCAAGTTTACTTCTCCGTTGGTTATCCGTCACGTCGCTTATTTGGTTGGTTTCGTCTGAGATCAACAAGTTCTAGCGACACCGTTATTGTCCGTACCATCGAAATGATGAACAGAAATTAAATTCTCTCACCTAGCACAATTTTCATTACTGTTACTGTTATATTGTAAGTACTGGGAAGCCTACAGATAGCGTTTTTGCTCCTGCTCATAAAAATGTGTCGTTTTTACTTCCGTTCACAAAAATGTGTCTTCCAGTTTTGTTCAGAATCAATGTGATCTTGGAGTTGCCTGAAAGGTCTATGACGAGTATTCACCAATATACACTACTGGTTATGGAAAAAAGAACACATTGACACCGGTGTGTCAGACCCACCATACTTGCTCCGGACACTGTGAGAGGGCTGTACAAGCAATGATCACACGCACGGCACAGCGGACACACCAGGAACCGCGGTGTTGGCCGTCGAATGGCGCTAGCTGCGCAGCATTTGTGCACCGCCGCCGTCAGTGTCAGCCAGTTTGCCGTGGCATACGGAGCTCCATCGCAGTCTTTAGCACTGGTAGCATGCCGCGACAGCGTGGACGTGAACCGTATGTGCAGTTGACAGGACTTTGAGCGAGGGCGTATAGCGGGCATGCGGGAGGCCGGGTGGACGTACCGCCGAATTGTTCAACACGTGGGGCGTGAGGTCTCCACAGTACATCGATGTTGTCGCCAGTGGTCGGTGGAAGGTGCACGTGCCCGTCGACCTGGGACCGGACCGCAGCGACGCACGGATGCACGCCAAGACCGTAGGATCCTACGCAGTGCCGTAGGGGACCGCACCGCCACTTCCCAGCAAATTAGGGACACTGTTGCTCCTGGGGTATCGGCGAGGACCATTCGCAACCGTCTCCATGAAGCTGGGCTACGGTACCGTACACCGTTAGGCAGTCTTCCGCTCACGCCCCAACATCGTGCAGCCCGCCTCCAGTGGTGTCGCGACAGGCGTGAATGGAGGGACGAATGGAGACGTGTCGTCTTCAGCGATGAGAGTCGCTTCTGCCTTGGTGCCAATGATGGTCGTATGCGTCTTTGGCGCGGTGCGGGTGAGCGCCACAATCAGGACTGCATACGACTGAGGCACACAGGGCCAACACCCGGCATCATGGTGTGGGGAGCGATCTCCTACACTGGCCGTACACCTCTGGTGATCGTCGAGGGGACACTGAATAGTGCACGGTACATCCAAACCGTCATCGAACCCATCGTTCTACCATTCCTAGACCGGCAAGGGAACTTGCTGTTCCAACAGGACAATGCACGTCCGCATGTATCCCGTGCCACCCAACGTGCTCTAGAAGGTGTAAGTCAACTACCCTGGCCAGCAAGATCTCCGGATCTGTCGCCCATTGAGCATGTTTGGGAGTGGATGAAGCGTCGTCTCACGCGGTCTGCACGTCCAGCACGAACGCTGGTCCAACTGAGGCGCCAGGTGGAAATGGCATGGCAAGCCGTTCCACAGGACTACATCCAGCATCTCTACGATCGTCTCCATGGGAGAATAGCAGCCTGCATGGCTGCGAAAGGTGGATATACACTGTACTAGTGCCGACATTGTGCATGCTCTGTTGCCTCTGTCTATGTGCCTGTGGTTCTGTCAGTGTGATCATGTGATGTATCTGACCCCAGGAATGTGTCAGTCAAGTTTCCCCTTCCTGGGACAATGAATTCACGGTGTTCTTATTTTAATTTCCAGGAGTGTACGAAGAAAGGGACTTCATTGTCACAAAAGTTGTCTTATATAAGTTCCTTCCAGAAATGGCTGTTCCATCAATGGATATGCTGCTGATGCTCTCACATAATTCCTCTGCATATTTCCTCCTGTCTTTTCGAGACTATAATTGATATTGACCAAGGGACAAACAGGACTATTTTTTAGTCTCAGAACCCACTCTCCCCATTGCCCATAGATACATCAAGTTTAGAAAGATAAAAGTGTGAACTGTTAGAGCACAAGAGTGTTTCTCCAAAATAAGTTCATTCCCTTCAGTATTTGTTACCATAAATTGCCCCTTATGAAAATGAAGACTTCAAGGTTTAGAAATTGTTGTTTAATTTTCAGCCTATAAAATGCTGTGCATTTTATATGATGTACCGTACACATTATGTGCTGCATTTCAATTAATTATACACATTCTTATTCTGGACTGACATTGTCGCATAGCAAAACTATACGCATGGCAAAATATGTTACCGGACTATATCCTTAAGCACAAGGCACCGTACACAGCTCGTAGTTGTTATTCTTAAGGATTATTATAAAATAAGCTACGCTGAAGCTTAAAAGAAATAAGTGTCAGAGTGTTTACAATATTCATATTTCAGACATTTTCAGAAGCTGTTAAATGCATGAAGTTATGGGTTAAAATATTTGTAAGTATTTTTCGTGAATCTCTGGTAGTAACGAAAAGAAATGAGGGTGTGGCATTGAAGTTCAGCTCAAAAAAGTGTGTCAAACGGCTCTGAGCACTATGGGACTTAACATCTGAGGTCATCAGTCCCATAGAACTTAGAACTACTTAAACCTAACTAACCTAAGGACGTCACACACATCCATGCCCCAGGCAGGATTCGAACCTGCGACCGTAGCAGCAGCGCGGTTCCGGACTGAAGCGCCTATAACCGCTCTGCCACAGCCGCCAGCAGAGGCCAAGAATTTACAAGTTTTTTTTATTAGCTCTCCCTTTGCTACTTTCATTCATTAATTATTCGATGATGGACATACAGTAAGCTAAGCATTAAGCAATACATTAGCCTTCTGGGCCAGTCAATTTTCTTAACTGTACTTTATATTGTCACGGAATTCAGGACGCTCTTAAAATACGTCGTAATACAGACTCGCTTTTCGTAAGCAAATTATCATTTCAAAATCGCTGCTGCAGTACACAGACATAACAGTTATAGGAGTTATAGCATCATCTGTTACACAGATTTTTCTCTGGCACACAAACTTACCTTGAAATGACCTGAACTTTATCATCTTTGGTTCTCTACTGTACATTATACGATATTAACGTATTACGTATAGAACAAGAAGGATGACCATTTCACAGCCATGCGTCAGCCACGCTGGGCAGGTAAGAATGTGTGCACAGCTAGATGCAGCTCGCGTGTCCCTTTAGGATCGCTAGGAACAATGCAGGCTGTGTTATTCTGGGAAGCATTGCAAAAGATTTCTATAGAACGTCCAGAGGGGGGACTTGGCTATTATTTACATGGATATTTGACGTCGGTATAACACTGAGAACCTTTTAGGTGCTATGCAAACATCTCTGAGCTCTGAACCCATGTTGCAGCTATGTGTCTTTGCACCAGCAATGGCGCCTAGGTGAACACATATTTTGACAGGAATTTCTGAGGTGTCAAGTATGAAAGGGATGCAACCGTCTCATGCCTGCAGGACGCGAACGGACACCTGTGCATGGCTCGGCAGCCCACTTCACAGGGGCCACCAGTACTCCCCGGCTCCTGGGGGTGCATGTGGAGTCAGCGTCAGGCATCGGGTGGTGGAATGTGATTTTTACTAAAGATCTTCTGTTTAAATTATATTCCATCGATTTCACTGACCAAGAGGATGCTGTGAATTAAAAAACTCTACAACATTCATGTGAAGAATATCGACTTAATTAATGTGCATAATTTTCTATATCAACATGGTGTTAGCGGTACAATAGCTTGAAAGGGTACAGTACTGCCCGACATTGAAAATAAGTACAACATTCTTCGTTATTCTTGACAGAACAACATATTTTTTGTAATAATAACTCAATTTCACTTAATACACTGATGCCGGATACCAGTGTAGGAAAGAATGACAATTTGTTTATTTAATTGATCACACGTGCACTCCCACAAAATAAATCCCTGCATCCAATTTGGTGAGATCTGTGAAATGAATGAATGTGTGGTCGTCTACTAACTGCAGATAGTGAATAAGCAATATATGATCATCTTTGAGACGGTCCTTTGGTCACCTTTGGTGGAACCAAAGAGATGAAATTTACCTGAGCTTAAGAATAAATCCACTCGCTTGGGTGCCTCTCAAACTAAGGGAAGCGTGTGTTTGAGTGGGTGACATGGAGGAGAACAGCAGGTTAAGTGCATAACACTAGGTTAATTTGCATACTTTTAATGTAAAAAACAGTAAAATAATTTAAGGGTGTGGGGGACAAAGAATAATGGGCCAGAAATGGCGTTCAAAAGCATGTGAAATTGGAAAAGTGTACCTAAAATGGTGGGTGGACATAGCTGATTTCTTAATAGGGTATCAAAGGTGGAACAATAGTTTAAGGAAATGAGGGTGGCATGGTAAACCACATAACGGAACAATAGGTTAAGTGCCGACAAAGGGCTGAACAGTAAAGTGCTGCACATTAGGTTATTCAACATGTTTGCCCCATGTAATTACTTCTTACAAGTCCTACGTGTTTCCAAACAGCAGAGAATGATGACCAAGAGAAATCCAACCCCACAAAACTGATTTTTTTATAAATAAACAATATACCCCAGAATATCCTGTTATGAGATCTATCCTCTCCTCCATAGAGCCACTAATTCCCATATATTCCATACACTGCCTTGAATGTCATAAATTGTTTAAATAAATAATATTTCTCAGATTGTCTAGAGCGTTTAAACAATATTACATTCACAGTAATCGATTTCTGGGCAAATCCTTTAACTAAATAAATAAACTATATTCCGTACACTGCTATAAATACCGTAATTAAATAATATTCTATACATTGTCTAAAGTGTTTAAACAATATTCCATGCACTGCACTGCACTGCAACCGAATTCCTTCCAAATGACCGATCAACTGAGTCATTTTCCTGCCAGTTCCTAGAAAGGAGGGTGGGAGGGGAGAAGATTTACCAGGGGGAGAGGTTAATTAATTGAGCAATTTAATTAATTAATTTAATTAAGTAGTCAATCAAATTGATAAGAGTGAGAGGTGCTATTCCAATAAGTCAGACCTGAAAGTGTACCTGTAGCAGTGATGGGGACCTTTCCTGAGGGGTGGTGGGGGGAGTGGTGGAGGAGGGTGAGGGGTGGGGGAACAATACGTTAAGTGCCTGTCAATCAAAGGGAAGAATCCTTTCAGCAGAAGAATAAATTAAGTACCTGTCAATCAAAGGAGAACGATAGGTTAATGACCTATCACTCAATCAAAGCGGAACAATAGGTTGGCCCCTGAGTGCACACTTGCCCCTGATGTAGCCAATCCACACTAACAAAATGGGCTCATACATAGTTTGTTCCACTACTAAGGCTTTATTGGTCAGAGTGAGGAATGGCTATAAGAAGAGGTGAGAGGCCCTTTAAAAATTAAAAAAGTTACGGTAAGTGGAAAATCCGGGTTCGAGTCTGGTTCCTGCACAAATTTTCATACCACTGTTGACTAGCAGATCTATACCTAAAACATATGACATTAAAAAAATTTGCAGTCAGAGAAATAATTGCGAAATACTTCTTACACCTGTGGAGCATCTTCTTCGGACATGCATGTAAAACGCAGTGACTTGGTGAGGAAATGCTTTCCAGTGCATTTAAAATATTTCAGCAAGTATGTTGAATAGACATACGTGAACGATACACGAGTACACATCTACAAAGCTGGCAATTTGGATTAGGTCACATCATTCCAATTTTTTGGAGAGATACAGCAGCAGAGATGACTACGGTCATCCACATATAGCATGTGTCCCTATGAATGGTCTGCAAGATGATGGAAGTGTCTCCGTGGCCTGCAAGATCCCCTGCTCTGTCCCAGTCAACTGCAGCCTAGTGTCAGTCTTCAGGATATTCGAGTCTAATTTCAATAGTTGAGGGTCAGCTTTCCTCAGGAGAGGATATATAACGGCTTTATGACACATTTCCCACCCGAATCATTGTGTGCCTCCAGGCCAGAGGGAGTACAACGTCACACAGGGCTCATACTGCCAAGTTCTACGTAAATTGACTTGATTTTGGAGTCACTGCAGGAACATCACATATCTTCATCTACAGCTACATGATTACTCTGCAATTCACAATCAAATGCCTGGCTGGGGGTTCATCGTACCACATTGTTAAAGCTATTTCTCTACCGTTCCACTCTCGAACAGAGCGTGGAAAACATGAACACCTATAGTGCGTTTAAAATAAGTTGCGACTTTCGACAAGTCAGGACGGAGCGAGTGGAAGGAAGCGTAGTTGCCAGTGTGTGCTGGGCGTGTCAGCAAGTGACGATACGCTAGGCCTACTCGGTGTGCAACCTGGCAGGTTCTCTTGACTGCGTTATCAACAAACCGGCCGATCTGCTATCTTTCTCAAACGATTTTAATTCGTTAGCTTCATGATGAACCACCTATCATTTCGTTAATGGTTATAGTTATTGTGATATTTCGATAATAGATAAACTACTGCGAGAAATTCTTAGTTTGCAGTGAAAAATATTTGTCACTGTGAATTTGTGTTTGGTGCGAGATGGGTCACATGCTGCCGCAGTTTCACATCCATTAGAATGTTAGTGAGATGAATATTTCTAATCTCTGCTAACATGACAACAAGATAAGTTACATATCCCTCAAAACTCGTCACAGTCCTTCATGAACAAATGTCTCCTCAGCTACCTTCTTAGTACGGCTGACAACTCAAGAGCAGTCCTGTCAGCCGGTCGGTGTGGACGTGCGGTTCAAGGCGCTTCAATCTGGAACCGCATGACCGGTACGGTCGCAGGTTCGAATCCTGCTTTGGGCATGGATGTGTGTGATGTCTTTAGGTTAGTTAGGTTCTAAGTTCTAGGGGACTGATGACCACAGATGTTAAGTCCCATAGTGCTCAGAGCCATTTTTGGACCGGTCCTGTCGTATAGCGTTCGCATTGGCTTCTTTTCTCAGTATTTTAAAATCACTGAGCGTTAACTTGTTGCTGTTTCTTGCCACATTATTTTTAACGTATGCCCATATGTTCCCAGTCGCATTTAAATGAGCATGATACGGAGGAAGCACGATTGAACTATGCCCTTTACCATTAGCAAGTTTGTCGACCTTGGAGCATGAGGTTTTGGTTTGTACAACACTATAAGTTCCATTAACACCGCTTTGTACGTGGTACGTTCAACGTAATCTCATGGAACATTCCTTTGTACCCAGACCAAAATATCCGCTTTCCTCCACTGCACTGTTGGAGCTTTATGTAACACAACAGATTGGTAAGGCGTTTTGTCCATTACTGTTGTCGAATTCCGAGGAGCGTTTTGCAGCAGAACATCTCACTAGCCAGTGAACGTGTTCTTGGTTGGTACTTTTATTGCAAATCTCGTATTCAGATGTATCGCACTGTTGTCATTAATGCAACGTCAAAATAAAACGCTTGTTCACTATACTTGACGACTACAGAACACGTCAACGCCAGAAAATACGATTTTACGAAAGCTGACAAACTTTGATGCATGTCATGCGTGACACCACGTGGTTTCACAATGTGGCAACAGGGGCGCTTCGCCAGCTGAACCGCTCGCGGTGTGGCACGGAACGCCGTCTCGGCATTGGTATTGCCTGGACAACGGCGACAAGTCCACCTGCCGTAAGCCAAACGTCAAAAGTCGCAACTTATTTTAAATGCAGAATAATTCTTTCCGTATGGGCCCCTATTTCTCTCACTTTAGTATGATGATCATATCGCCCAATGTTGGTGAGCACCAATCAGATCCACGACGCTATCATACTTCCCTGGGGCACTACCAAAATTCACTTTAGATCTATCGATTTTGTTCCATTAACAGCATAGTGTTAAGTTCTGTCTGCAAGAAGTCCTGAATCCAGCCGCAAATCTGGTCCGTTTTCAGGAAACGACGATGCGGAACTGTATTAGATGCTTTCCTGAAGTCAAGAAATACACCATGAAAATGGCCACCGTTGTCTGAGTCACTCTGGATCTAATGGATGAACAGTGTGAGTTGAGTTTCACAAGATATCTTTGTGAGGAATCCATGTTGAATATAATAAAGGAGATGTTCGTTCTCTAAAAATGTAATACACAAGCAAAAAATATGTTACTTAATTCTACAACAGAGTCACGTCAGTGATTTAGGCCTGTAATTATAGGCACGTCTTTAAAATGGGGAAGACCAGCGCATTTATCCAGTAGCTAAGTATCCTTTCTATAAATCTAAACTCTTTCCTATCTTCCTATTTTCATTATACATAAACTGTTTATTTTAAGTATTTCCGTTTCCGTTTTCAAATCCTTAAAGCTGCAACATTGTTAAGTTTTGTTAAAATAATAAGAAATCAAATAAGCTTCATACTCTGTATATGCACAGTTTAGCATTACGACAACTCAACCTGTCTTAGTAGTAGTTGTCATGTCACAGGTCATTTTTAAGTGTCAACAAATAAAATAAAATAAAATAAACATAAAATCCCTTAGGTGCTCCAGCGACCTGCGATAAACTACTGCTTGAAGGGAAATATCTGCTTTCGCATAGTCTCTGTAGAATCTAAAAGGTATCTCATGTGGTCCAGATGCCTTTCAAGCATCCACAGATTGGAGTTACTTTTCTGTACCACGAGCACTTATCTTAATATATGTCATTTGGACGTTCGTTCGACGACAGAAATGAGGAACCGTATTACGATCTTCCGCGGCGAAACTCATCAGAAGAACGAATACTCATGTCTCGGCCTTCTCTCTGTATTTTCTGTTTCAGTGCCAGAATGGTTACTGAGTGAATGAAAGATTTCGATCCTGTTACTGATATTACATAAGACCGAAACTTCTTGGGGGTTTCAGCCAAAAATTTTCGTTTCACACTCAGTGAACCCTGCCCTTGTTGCTCTCCTTTCAAACATTTTTGCTTAGTTCAATGGTTGCTTGTCCGCTAGGCTTTCACTTCGCTTACTATGTGATGAAGCTATCTTTGCTTCTGAAGCAACTTTCTACCGCTGCTATTAATCACGGTGGGTCTTTCATATCCCTTCAAACCTTGCTTGGGACATTCTTTTCCTAGTCATACGAACGATGCTATTGAAATTTATCTATTTGTGCTCCGACTCTCGTCCTCGGAAATGAATATTCGATGTTGATAACTGAGGTACTCTGCTATCTGAATCGTGTCACTCATCTTCTTCTTGCGCCTTTGTCCCACACAGGTGCAGTATCGGCATGGATATGAAACGATTTGACATACTTAATTTCTGGAGTGGCAGGCTGCCCTTCCTGTTACCACCCTGTGCACCGCCCAGGACGGAATATGTGTACCCAAACTATCTGCGTGCAGTGTTAGTCACGTGAAAGTGAGTGAAAGTTTTCTAAGTGTTTGGGAATCGTTCAGATGAGGCAGGACTTGGGTAACAGCTCGATGTTCATCTAGTAGGATGCAGGAAACCGCCTGAAAATTACACCCAGACTGGTCAGCAGCCCTTCTCTCACTGTCATTCAGCTGGGCGTATTCCGTCTGGGGCACACCTCCCTGTCCCAGAAGCAGCGCTTTAACACGCTCAACTATCCAACATATTCCTACATATCTTAACATGCCTTGTAACTCCTGTAGCTATTTATGCTATCAGAGCCTTGTGATCACTGACTCCCTCATGTGCTTCAACTGATACCAGATCCGTGTGTCTCTAGTATCTCTAACACCGTCTGCTCGAAGTAATTTTCGGACGACGTATTCAAAATAATGTCACATGAATCCCTCATGCCTCTCTCGCTCAATAGCAGGCAAACTTAAGTCTCTCCCAATTAAAATAGAGTGATCAGGAAATTTATTTACGATATTCTACAAGTTCTCTTTAAAGTGATCTACCAGTGTAGCTCCTGAGGCAGGTGATCTATAAAAACAGCTGATTACAATGTTTCACCCACATATGATGTTTCACTTCGTCTAGATTATTTCACAATCCGAATCGGAATACCCTCATTAGATATTATCGAATTCTTTAGTGCATTAAATAAGCCGGCACCACTGGAGTATAATCTATGGTTGCGAAATGTACACTCGACAGCAAAAAAAGTGGGTCACCCCTGAATTCCACTGTGTAGGCTGCACCTGAATGCATGCAACCAACATAGCACATCTGTGTTGCACATAGTCGCAACCCTACACAGTACAGTCGTTGTAAGATACACAATGGGTACCACTAGAGACTACTAGAGAACACCAGTCTTTATGACAGTCTGTAAAGATGTAAAGTAACACCACGATAGTACAGAAGAGATCAGAGAGTCCCTAACGTTTGTAAACTAAACTTAATTACAATAAGTGACATTTCAAATGTTACAGGACAACTAGTTTTGTCACATAAATTGTTGAGTAATCCTTAGGCCCAATTAAATATTTGAGACAGTATGTTGTAGTTGATGTGGTCTTCAGTCCTCAGACTGGTTTGATGCAGCTCTCCATGCTACTCTATCCTGTGCAAGCTTCTTCATCTCCCAGTACTTGCTGCAACCTACATCCTTCTGAATCTGCTTAGTGTATTCATCTCTTTGTCTCCCTCTACGATTTTTACCCTCCACGCTGCCCTCCAATGCTAACTTTGTGATCCCTTGATGCCTCAAAACATGTCCTACCAACCGGTCCCTTCTTTTTGTCAAGTTGTGCCACAAACTCCTCTTCTCCCCAATTCTATTCAGCACCTCCTCATTAGTTATGTGATCTACCCATCTAATCTTCAGCATTCTTCTGTAGCACCACATTTCGAAAGCTTCTATTCTCTTCTTGCCCAAACTAGTTATTGTCCATGTTTCACTTCCATACATGGCTACACTCCATACAAATACTTTCAGAAACGACTTCCTGACCATTAAATCTATACTCGATGTTATGAAACGTCCCCTTAAAACAATTATACATAACTGTGCTTAAACTGAAACACAATGTTTTAGCGCAACGCAATCTGACTTCCCAAAATCCCTACGAAAGAATGGCCCTGACTGACATTAACCTATACGTTACACAAATCACTTACCTCGCAAAAATCTTTGTTACTCAAGCTACTGCAATACAGCGAGCGCCACTACTGCCAGATAAATAAAAGATTCAAACTATGGAAGGCACTAACTAATGATAGGCATAGTTAGCGAATGAAAGATTTTAATAGAGAACAAACAATGTATTTACCTCAATAGTCATAATATATATAGCAGTTCATGACATCCATTCTTACAAATTTCAAAACTCCGCCATCTCTCCCCACATCCACCACTGCTGGCGGCTCACCTCCAACTGCGCAACGCTACGCGCTGTTAGCATCCAGCTGCCGCAGCTCAACACTACAATAGCAGACAACAATGCAAACTAAACACAGACTGCGCACAGCACAGCCAGTGATTTTCATACAGAGCGCTACGTGGCGGGGGCGTTACCAATAAAAAATCCTAAACAGCCTACTTACAATGTTAACAAATTTCTCTTCTTCAGAAACGCTTTCCTTGCCATTGCCAGTCTTCATTTTATATCCTCTCTACTTCGATCATCATCAGTTATTTTACTCCCTAAACAGCAAAACTCCTTTACTACTTTAAGTGTCTCATTTCCTAATCTAATTCCCTCAGCGTCACCCGATTTAATTTGACTACGTTCCATTATCCTCGTTTTGCTTTTGTTGATGTTCATCTTATATTCTCCTTTCAAGACACTGTCCATTCCGTTCAACTGCTCTTCCAAGTCCTTTGCCGTCTCTGACAGAATTACAATGTCATCGGCGAACCTCAAGGTTTTTATATCTTCTCCTTGAATTTTAATACCTACTCCAAATTTTTCTTTTGTTCCTTTACTGCTTGCTCAATATACAGATTGAATAACATCGGGGAGAGGCTACAACCCTGTCTCACTCCCTTCCCAATCACTGCTTCCCTTTCATGTCCCTCGACTCTTATAACTGCCATCTGGTTTCGGTACAAATTGTAAATAGCCTTACGTTCCCTGTATTTTACCCCTGCCACCTTTAGAATTTGAAAGAGAGTATTCCAGTCAATATTGTCAAAAGCTTTCTCTAAGTCTACAAATGCTAGAAACGTAGGTTTGCTTTTCTTAATCTTTCTTCTAAGATAAGTCGTAAGGTTAGTATTGCTTCACGTGTTCCAACATTTCTGCAAAATCCAAACTGATCTTCCGCAAGGTCCGCTTCTACCAGTTTTTCCATTCGTCTGTAAAGAATTCGTGTTAGTATTTTGCAGCTGTGACTTATTAAACTGATAGTTCGGCAATTTTCACATTTGTCAACACCTGCTTTCTTTGGAATTGGAATTATTATATTCTTCTTGAAGTCTGAGGGTATTTCGCCTGTCTCATAAATCTTGCTCACCAGATGGTAGAGTTTTGTCGTGACTGGCTCTCCCAAGGCCGTCAGTAGTTCTAATGGAATGTTGTCTACACCCTGGGCCTTGTTTCGACTCAGGTCTTTCAGTGCTCTGTCAAACTCTTCCCGCAGTATTGTATCTTCATCTGCATCCTCTTCCATTTCCAGTACATCGCCCTTGTATAAACCTTTTATATACTCCTTCCACCTTTCCGCCTTCCCTTCTTTGCTTAGAACTGGGTTTCCATCTGAGCTCTTGATATTCATACAAGTGGCTCTCTTTTCTCCAAAGGTCTCTTTAATTTTCCTGTAGGCAGTATCTATCTTACCCCTAGTGAGATAAGCCTCTACATCCTTACATTTGTCCTCTAGCCATCCCTGCTTAGCCATTTTGCACTTCCTGTCGATCTCATTTTTGAGACGTTTGTATTCCTTTTTGCCTGCTTCAGTTACTGCATTTTTATATTTTCTCCTTTCATCAATTAAATTCAATATTTCTTCTGTTACCCACGCATTTCTATTAGCCCTCGTCTTTTTACCTACTTTATCTTCTGCTGCCTTCACTACTTCATCCCTCAGAGCTACCCATTCTTCTTCTACTGTATTTCTTTCCTCCATTCCTGTCAATTGTTCTCTTATGCTCTCCCTGAAACTCTCTACAACCTCTGGTTCTTTCAGTTTATCCAGGTCCCATCTCCTTAAATTAGCACCTTTTTGTAGTTTCTTCAGTTTTAATCTACAGTTCATAACCAATAGATTGTGGTCAGAGTCCGCATCTGCCTCTGGAAATGTCTTACAATTTAAAACCTGATTCCTAAATCTCTGTCTCACCATTATATAATCTGTCTGATACCTTTTAGTATCTCCAGGATTCTTCCATGTATACAACCTTCTTTTATGATTCTTGAACCAAGTATTAGCTATGATAAAGTTATGCTCTGTGCAAAATTCTACCAGACGGCTTCCTCTTTCATTTCTTCCCCCCAATCCATATTCACCTACTATGTTTCCTTCTCTCCCTTTTCCTACTGACGAATTCCAGTCACCCATGACTATTAAATTTTCGTCTCCCTTCACTACCTGAATAATTTCTTTTATCTCATCATAGATTTCCTCAATTTCTTCATCATCTGCAGAGCTAGTTGGCATATAAACTTGTACTACTGTAGGAGGCGTGGGCTTTGTGTCTATCTTGGCCACAATAATCCGTTCACTATGCTGTTTGTAGTAGCTTACCCGCACTCCTATTTTTTTATTCATTATTAAACCTACTCCTGCATTATCGCTATTTGATTTTGTATTTATAACCCTGTATTCCCCTGACCAAAAGTCTTGTTCCTCCTGCCACCGAACTTCACTAATTGGATTTATAAAGTTGTATGGCAATTGGAAACAAGTTCTTTGCTGTCTAAAAGGTTTACCCAACACATGCTGAACGGCGTTCAACGTTCAACAGGGAGTGGTTTCGCATCAACTTTATGTAACACTAAGCAGTTAAAAGAAAACATGATTAACGGTGGCAACCACTGTACGGAAATCCCAACATTAACAGCGAATCACAAGTCATATCATTGTTCACATTACTCATCAACAGTTACTTTTACAAGAAGTTGTACTTTAAATGACATGACCAGCCTCTTCGTTCTGGACCTGGATGCAAACCCAGAACGTAAGGACATTGTTAACCAAGCAAAGCTTTGTGCCTTATCGAGACTCGATCACTAGGCAGAAAGAGACGTCAAATTTTGACGTTTGCACCAGTATCAGTTATCAATTCTCAACTTTAACGTAAATGACGATAATGTTTGTACGAAAGCACGAACCCTAACATGACAGTTACCTTCTTGGTAATTAACATCGAAAGACGTTGTATAGCACTGCATTGTCAAGGAATAAAGGATGCACATGTTTAAAATTGAAATGCCATCATGTAATGCTGGGGACAAGGATGGGAACTCAGCACCTAATCTGATTATTGAATAAGTACGTAAAATCAGAATGTAGATATTACAGTTTGTCATCAGTAGTAGAGTTGGAACCTTAAATGACGACTGAAGTTGTATTGCTTGACCGGGATTCGAACCCAGCGCCTACAGCCGTCGTTGTCTAACCAGGAACAGGCGATAAATGTCCAATGTTGGTCCACCATCAGCGAGATGTGCACACGTTTAACTAGAAAAAAGGTGACGAAAACGTCTATGCTAGCTGAGGGTCGAACGCCGCACACATGGTTATGAAGACACGTAAATAATCAACTTCATATGCAGTAGTAGCTAGGAGTAGCATGTTTAGTTGGAAACCTTAGGGCCTTACTCATCCCTAGTAACGTGTTGCCTAATATCTGCGATATCATGATGTTAATTTACAAGTGGATTGACTGCCGTAAAGAGCAATGTTCTCTAGTAGTCGTGTATCATTGAGATGTAAATGAAGTGCCTCAGCAGAAAGTAGTTTCCGTTGTGCAGCACGTATTGTTTCAGAGACACTGAGTACATGTTATAAGTGGACAAAACGCGTATTATATACTAAGTATATACTATTACGTGGAGAAGCTGCCGCCGGTCGCGGTGGTCTAGCGGTTCAGTTCGGCGCTAGCGGCCGTGTGAAGCGGAGGTCCGATACTTCCGCCTGTGCGGCGTGTGCGAGTATTTGTTTACTTGTGGACTTAGTCTGCGCGCGGGCTAGAAACAACGATCATGGCGAAAAAGTACAGGAAAACTACATTACGATTCAATTTCTGCAAAGACTATGAACGACCAAAGGCTTTAGCAGTGGAACGATTCATTCGAGAGGACGTCAAGATACCGCCAAACGATATTGTCGGAATCCACCTGTCCATCGTTAGTCCCACGGTGTATGTTAAGATGCTAAATGACGCGGCCTGTGAGAGAATTCTACAGCCGACAAAAGCAGGTCTCCGATTTTGCCGTAGTGACGGGAATGTCGATACGGTAACTGTAGAACATGCTGGTCTGGGTGTACGGACAACACGTGTTTTTGAGCTGCCATTTGAGCTCCCGGCTGACGAAGTTATTAAGGCTTTGAAGCCATACGGCACGGTACATGGTCACACAGCAGAACGCTGGACACAATTCTACACGTACCCCGTTCTTAACGGAGTGCGACAGATCACTATTGATGTTCAGAAGCATGTACCGTCCTATCTGACAATTGGTGGTTGTCGGACGGTGGTGATTTACGATGGTCAACCACGTACATGTTCTGGCTGTGGCCAGGAGAGACACCTCAGGTCGAACTGTATGCAACGGCGGATTACGCAACTGCCTTCAGATGTGCGGGAGCCGTCGCCGGCGATGACAGTACTACCGATCACCTATGCCAAAGCCCTTACTGCGTCCGCTGATGACCGAAAGGACACAGCCCCAGTGGAAGATCAAGATGGCACTCTGAAAAACCTTGTAGCAGACGTCGGGATGACAGAGGATGCTGCTCCATCGAGCATACAATCTACGGCAACAACATCAGGTGAGACCGAACTCCCACCAAGCACACCGATAGTACACGAAGCAGTACCAGCCCCTACGGATGCTGTTCCGTCTGGAACGCACTCTGTGGCGACAAGATCAGTTTTGACCGAACTCCCGCCATGTACAACGATGGGACTCGCAACACTTCCAGTTCCTATGGATGCTTTTCTGTCGGGCAGCCGTGATTCCCTACAATATGAGGATACGGAAGGAAGATCACGCAAACAACGTTCCCCGAAAAGAGGAAACGCGTCGTCGCACGACATCTCCTAGGGATGACTCCCTTGCCCCGACGACGATGTGCCTGTGGACCAAGACGACACAACAGCCTCTACGAAACTGGATGAGGCAATGGAAACTGTTCGATCAGACCCGCCGCGGACTGTCACATTGACGGTACCGGGACGTGGTGATGCTGAAGAGGAATCACAACCAGTTGGCTCTCCAGACGCAGATGCTGTGGCTTTGGACACGAATATATCACTGCCTGCAAAGATGTGGTATGACGATATTGAGGAGGCGCCGGACGTCATACACAGGCAGCCGGCACTCACGTAGACGGCCTAATAATTTCTGAAGGTGAAGGGAGAGGGGCGAGAGAACGTCTTCTAACTCAGCCCCCAGCGCCGATGCAGGGAGATGTTGTTGCGCCTCGACAGAGTAGGATTCAACGCCATGCGAACCGTATTGCGACATTAAATATAAATGACGTGCGTTCACGGGCCAAAATACACCTACTGAATGAAACGATTTGGACATCTGATGTGGATATTGCTTTGAAACGTCCCCTTAGAACAATTTATACAAGACTGTGCTTGAACTGACACACAATATTTTTAGCGCAACGCAATCTGACTTCCAAAAATCCCTACGAAAGAATGGCCCTGACTAGCATTAACCTATACGTTTCACAAATCACTTACCTCACAAAAATCTTCGTTACTCAAGCTACTGCAATACAGCGAGCGCCACTACTGGCAGCTAACTAAAAGATTCAAACTACGGAAGTCACTAACTACTGATAGGCACAGTTAGCAAATGAAAGATTTTAATAGAGAACAAACAATGTATTTACCTTTATAGTCATAATATATATATCAGTGCATGACACCAATTCTTATAAATTTCAAAACTCCGCCATCTCTCTCCCCACGTCCACCACTGCTGGCGGCTCACCTCCAACTGCGCAACGCTACGTGCTGTTAGCATCCAGCTGCCGCTGCCCAACACTACAATCACAGACAACAATGCAAACCAGCCACAGACTACACACGGCACAGCCAGTGATTTTTATACAGAGCGCTATGTGGCGGCGGTGTTACCAATAAAAAAAACCTAAACAGCCTACTTACATAGCCCCCATGCTCCCCACAAAAAAAATTACAAATTGTTTTGGGCAGTGGCCAATACAGATTTGAAAAATTTTTTCATAATTACAATGACAAAGAAATGAAATGCACACACTTATCGATACAATGTTGGTCAAAAGCTAAAATTTTCTCACAGTCCATAAAGACAGTCCTGATCATTCATCAAAGTAAAATTGCAGTGTTTTTCTCAAAGTCTGAGTAGTAAAAGAAAATGCACACGGAAGTAGTGGATTTCCATGCAGTCGTGAAGAAGTAGTGTTGTCCTTCCAACGGAAAGATAGTGCTGACTCTTGACATGCAGACAGGTAATGGGCCACAACAGAGCAAACCCACAGCAGAGTCAGTCGAAGTTTTGAAGAATATTGGTAGGTAGGTCATCACAGAGTAGACCCCTTGTAGTCCTGGTAGAGATTACGGTACTGGTGGGCCACCAGAGATGCAGACCCACTGTAGACCTTGTAGAAATAATGGTATTGGTGGGTCATCAAAGGTGTAGACCCACTGTAGTCCTTGTAGAAATAATGGTATTGGTGGGTCATCAAAGGTGTAGACCCACTGTAGTCCTTGTAGAGATGGCCAGCAGCCATCTGTTTGACTGTGCAGGCGCACAAACACCATTGAAGAGTCTTGCGGATAATATAGCAAGTGCATAACCACCACTTGTGCACTCACAAAAATTGTTTTTGAAATGTCCTTAGAACCAGCAATGCTGTTATCCAGTCCCTTACTGAATTATTAACACACATACAAACACTATCAGTCCCTACTTCTCACATATTGTCCATATACTATGACCAACAGAAATGTGTGCAGTGAAATGTAATTTACAAGTTACTTAATTTGATGAACTGGTGTCAATTACAATTTTATAACATAAGAATACAATAACAAAGGTACAAAATATATCATTAAAGAACATAACAGTACAGATAACTTTTGCAGTAATACAGGCTTTACAAAAGAATCGAAATAACAAATACATCAGTGTTACAAAAATTATGACATAAGTACATACATAAAAAATCAGAATAACTTTTGAAACATCAACTTCACACATGAGCATTAGAACAAAACAGAATAAATTATGTGTAAACATGTTTACGAAAGTAAATAACATGTTATTTACGCAAATTATATTTGAGGATAACACTATTCCTCATCATAGTGAATGTAGCTTAGTATTAGAAGAGAAAAAATTCTATGAAACAGCACACAGAGACAGGAAGAAAACAAATACACAAGGGTACACAAACACATAGTGGGATAACACAAAAGGAAAGGACAGGGTTTGTTTTACTGCAGTACTTTGCAAACAAAACTTTCTTTACTTCTCGGAGATCTCCCTTTGTTCTTCATTATTTCCAAAAAGTCCTATCTATACCTGCTTTCTGTACTTTTATCGTATAACCTCTCAGTGCATTTCTTGAAATTCATCACAACTCATTCTCTTATATAGGCTACCCCCTCTTAAGCTAACTTAAATCTACTGAGCTCAGATGCTAAACTAAGGGACGAGGCAATGCAGCAGCACAAAACAAATTAACACAAACAGCAATGACGCAAAAAAATGCAGATTTGCAAAGCAAGCAGCAGTAAATGTAATAACTTATATCTAAACATGAAAAAACCCAAAAGCAGAAAAAATAGTATACTAAAGACAACAATGCAGACAAGGGAGGGTTATAATCACATCTTAATGTCTATGTAATTAAAGTGGCACACTACAAAAACAAATTCTAAAAAAACTACCAAGTATTGGAATAGAAAATTATATATGCAGTTACTGTTACTACTCCCTTCTTATTGTTCTTTCCTTTCCAAGTGCTCCTTTTTTTGAAGAATGTGGATCATAAAATTATTATTTAACATATCTGTTGACAGAAAGTTTTCACATTAGCAAATGCATTTAATTTTATTTTATAAAACCAATGCTGTAATACAGCTGGAAAATAGATATCAAATGAAATAAGCAATTACGCAAAGTAAAGAATAAAAACATCATTCAATAGCTATGTGGCATTTCATTCTCTCAACTCTCGTAGAAAGGCGCTTGTCATTATCAGGTGTGCAGAAGTAAATAAGTATCTTTTCCAAGTAATGAGCGTGTCGTTTTTGCGACGCTTTCTAAAAAGGAATGTCAATAGCGAGGACAATGGCATCCCCTTTTTTTTCTTGTGCCTCTGAAAGGCACACAGTAATGGCTTGTTTCCTGGTGGCTGTCGCCCAGCTGGGCGCCCACGACGCATTACGTGCAGGTGGTCACTTAACTTTCTTACCGAAATATTTACGGCACCAGCTTCCGCTACAGTAGCAGTCTCTTATTACAAATTTCACAGGTCAAGAATTTGCGTTACACATCTGTAGAAACAAAATCCTATTAATATAACAGTGTCCAAAAAATTTTCGTCGGCATTGTAATACATTCACGCATTTACATACATTTCATAACTCTTAAAGTACGATTCTCGGTTTCCGACATTCTTTTTCACAAATCAGAGTCCCTAACCACTACTCTTTATTCCTTACCTTATTCGTCGACACTTCTTCAATATTTCATCATAACAGATACATATCATAATAAAATAACTCATATAGCATCAGCTTATTGACCATAAACATACCACAACAGCATAATACACGTAGTTATCGTAATAATAACATCATAACACCTCAGTCAAATATCAAAATCGTCGTAGCTTCCTCCAATAATTTCAAAACCTAAAAAAAAATTCTCTGCTGATGTCAAAAGTGTCATCTACCTCAAACGTACTTAAAAAATCATTATCCCATACCAAATATGTCATTCAAACCTCTCATAGTATCACAATGGTTCCGAAAAAAAATATGAAGGGTTCACACAGTACAGAAAAAATACAATTTCATAAGTGTGAAGTTATCCAACTGTGTAATTACGTAAACATCTGTCACTGATGTAGTAAAAAATGTTTGTCTCTCAGTTAAATTATCAGATAGCTGTGTAATTTATGTGTTAGAGAAATATGGTACCGATGTGTAAAGTTGTATAAGTAAATACCATATTAGCTAGGGCTCCTTGTGCTTGCCAAACACATGGTACACAAAGTGAGCGTGTACCCCCCTGAGGATTAATGTAATTATATCCTCAGGTGTTACAGATTACAGCAATGGAATGAAATGTATAACAAAAAACTTTCTTTTTAATTCAACAATATTGATAAATAAATGGTTTAAGTACCAAATTAATCACTCAAATGCGTGCCCTGTAGTGCTAAATGTGCGTTTTGCTGTAAGATAATTCTGTGGAACTGTCGTAGTTATCGTCCTCTGTAAGCAAAGTTCTGCTGAAGTCAATGTACTTACCTCATCATAAACGAAGGTGAAATGCTTTCCGTATAGATGTGGTAGTTATTACGTACCTTACTGTGATCTAGAAAGTACTATAATGTAACGTATTGTTGTGCTACGATTAAGGCTGTCTCATTGTAGCTATACCACAAAAGTTACTACTAAAACATGTTTTACTTTCCAGAATAATACAGAAAAACTGTGCAGATATAAAACAGATACACCGCAAAAGCAACAATGTAAATCGTGTCACATATTAGTAGCGTCGTGATATAATCGTGTAGCTATTAGAGAAACCAAACGCTAAGTCATCTTTAATCTCACCGAATGAACTTCAAATAAAGAATGTGTTTTCAAGTAAACCAAAATGTTGCATTAAAATCTCATTAGCAGTACTGGTAAATGTTCTAAGTATGTAAGCCTTATAGTCGTTACGTAATCGTGCAACTAACAAGCAAGAATGTACACACACAATAACAGTGTGACGTCTGTTCACTATAACAATGCACTCGTAAATACTGTCTAAATAAGTTCTCTAAGTTCTAGACTGGATAGTTAACTTCAAAACATTGTTAGATGTTAACAGATTCTTAGTGTGACAAAGTATACTAGTGACGTGATGTGAACAGCTTTATGGCGAAGACAAAGTTAAAAAGCAGATTATCTTTCAATAAATGGTTTTACATGTGAAATGTGGTGTAAACCTTTACTCTTCCTAGTACGAAGAGTTTCAACTTCAACGCAATTATCATGTGGTATACGTCGGATTCTGTAAGGTCCATTGTAAACTAGAAAGAATTTGTGACTCAAGTGTTTCTTCTTATGTGACAATGAATGAGCTTTAATGAGAACTTTCTGACCAATATATAATTTCTTTGCATTTGCTTTACCGTGTAATTTTCTCCTTTTGTCTGCAGCAGAATTTATATTTTTAATAGCCAAATCAATTATGTCTTTGTGTCGAAGTTTACGTGTATTCGGAAAAGGTACAAGCTCTCTGATTCTGTTCGGTGGTTCTTTATTCTTCAGTACAAGAACTGGTGGTAAAGCAGTGGAGTCATGAGGCATCTCATTCAGCACGTTTTTGAAATAAGTGTAAATATCTGTCCCAATGCTGATGCTTTTTGTGACAATAAAGTCTGCAAAGCTTATTGATTTCTTTCATAATCCGTTCAGACGGGTTACAATGTGGTGAGTACAATGAAATAAAAACAGATTTGATTTTATGGTTACGAAGCATGCGTGACCAAACAGCAGATCTGAATTGCGGTCCGTTATCTGAAATGACTTTACTAACGTGTCCAACTTCACGTAAGAAATTTTTAACAAAGGCGTTGGATACAGACCGTCCAGTGGCTTTACGTAACGGAGTGAAAGAAACAAATTTTGAAGTAAGTTCAACAGCGACTAGAACGTACGAAAATCCATTAGATGTTCTGACAAGCGGTTCCAAGAGATCAACAGCAGCAAATTCTTTTAATTTAGAAGGAATGATAGGAAACAATGGAGCACGATGCGAGACAGTAGATGGTTTCGCCTTTTGACAAACTTTACAAATAGACAAGACTCTTCGAATTCTCTTTTCCATATTGTTAAAATAACAAGTCGTTCGAAGAATATGATAACATTTTCGTGGACCAAAATGTGCATAGCTGAAATGAATGTACCAAATGAGCTTATTAACGAAATCGTCTGGAATGCAAAGTACCCATAGCTTGTCATCAACAGTGCAGCGTTTGAACAGTATGTTGTTCCTAACCAGATAATAATGCCGAATCTGTGTGTGTGTCTTTTCATGCCATTTACTTTTGATGTCTTTCCAAATCGGATCTTTATCTTGTTCATGAGCAATGTCCTTTAAAGATGTGGTGATGAAGTTTTCAAAGGCGACTTCCTGAATGTAAAGAATACTGAAATTTTTATCGAGATTGCTTTCTGTGTTACTTTTCTCGAGCCCAGCCGGTGCGCGTGACAGTGCGTCCGCAACAATGTTCTCCTTGCCGGGAATGTAGACTATTGTGAAGTGGAATTCTTGCAGAAACAATGCCCAACGTTTTAACCTGTCATGATTTAATTTTGAAGACATAAGAAATTGTAATGAACGATGGTCGCTGTATACTTTTACGTGCTTACCATAAAGAAAGAAACGGAATTTGTTGCTAAGGGTCGACATATGAAACGTCCCCTTTGAAAAATTTATACTCGACTGTGCTTAAACTGACACACAATATTTTTTTGCGCAACGCAATCTGACTTTCAGTAATCCCTACAAAAGAATGGCCCTGACTAGCATTAACCTATACGTTTCACAAATCACTTACCTCACAAAAATCTTCGTTACTCAAGCTACTGCAATACAGCGAGCGCCACTACTGGCAGCTAACTAAAAGATTCAAACTACGGAAGTCACTAACTACTGATAGGCACAGTTAGCAAATGAAAGATTTTAATAGAGAACAAACAATGTATTTACCTTTATAGTCATAATATATATATATCAGTTCATGACACCAATTCTTACAAATTTCAAAACTCCGCCATCTCTCTCCCCACGTCCACCACTGCTGGCGGCTCACCTCCAACTGCGCAACGCTACGCGCTGTTAGCATCCAGCTGTCGCTGCCCAACACTACAATCGCAGACAACAATGCAAACCAGCCACAGACTGCACACGGCACAGCCAGTGATTTTTATACAGAGCGCTACGTGGCGGCGGTGTTACCAATAAAAAAACCTAAACAGCCTACTTACAGCTTTGCTGCAGGAAGTACACATAGCTGCACTCCCATACATCGCAGGCTACCAATCCTATTCGTCACATGGAGATCACAATGTGAGTGGGGTGGCAGTTTACGTGCGAGATGGCTTCCCAGTGGAAAACGTGTGTTAGCTTCCGTCGGCCAAGGGAATGGCTTTCACGACGTTTGGGACACGCATCATCAATCTTTATGCACCATCGGGAAACAATCGGCGGCGGGAAAGGGCACGATTTTATGCAGAAGATATTGCCCCACTTTTCCATGGACGTTATGAATGTGTAATAATTGGTGGAGATTTCAACTGTGTTCTCAGCCAGAAAGACCAATGGCCGCAAGCAAACATCAGCCAGGAGTTGCGAATCGTTGTCAACGACCTTGTACTTAGTGACACGTGGGAATTACGACATGGAGATGCACCTAGATACACCTATGTGACAAGTCATTCGGCGAGCAGGTTAGATCGCATTTATATCTCACGGGCTCATGCAAATGATGTCCAGGACGCGGAACGCTGGCCATTGGCATTTTCCGATCACAGCGCTTACATCTGTACGGTGCTTCTTCCCCGTAGAGAGGTGTGGAAAAGTAAGGCCCCGTGGAAATTAAACATTCAACATCTACATGATCCTGAATGCCGTCAACGGATCCTTGAGACATGGACGATGTGCGAGCGAAGGGTTGGAAGGTATGCGACGAAGCTTGATTGGTGCTGACTTGTGCTAAACCGGCGCTACGCTGTACGTTCATCTCATATAGCAGGGAGATGGCAGAATGGCGCCGCCGTACGACCGACTTTTATTTTGCAGCGTTGCGCGACCTGGACGATGGTCCGCCGGGACAGGACGTCTGGATCGAACGCAAAAGGATAAAAGCTAAACTAGTTGCTTTAGCTCGGAAACATCTTCAGGGAATCATGGTGCGCGCCAGATGTCACGATACGATAATGCACGAGATTCCTTCCATGCACCACGTCGTGAATGAACGAAAGCACCGACGTCGCGTTTTGGTACGGGAATTAATCGCCCGCGAAGACCGAAGAGTGACGCGTCAAGAGGACATTGTCTCTGCATTCGTCGACCATTACCAACACATCTATCGGGAGGAAGCAGCGCCCGCACCTCGTGGTCGTACGGTAGCGTTCTCGCTTCCCACGCCCGGGTTCCCGGGTTCGATTCCCGGCGGGGTCAGGGATTTTCTCTGCCTCGTGATGGCTGGATGTTGTGTGATGTCCTTAGGTTAGTTAGGTTTAAGTAGTTTTAAGTTCTAGGGGACTGATGACTTAAGATGTTAAGTCCCATAGTGCTCAGAGCCATTTGAACCATTTGAACCATTGAAGAAGCAGCCCCTGTCGATGATCTCGAACGTATAGCCACGTACGTCTACCGTACACTGACGGTGGAAGCCGCTGGAACCTTATGGAAGCCATTAGCTATGAGGAAGTACATGATGCGATCGCAAAGGGTGCGTTGAATCGGTCCCCAGGCATTGATGGACTTCCTGCTGAATTTTAACGAGAATTTCGCAACGAAATGGCACCGCGATGGACGGAAATGTACAACGAGATGTTAAATTCCGATGCACCTATTCCACCGGGTTTTATGGAAGGCCTCTTGGTGCCAGTACATAAACCGAAGCCAGGAATTACGGTCACACATTATCACCCCATCACCCTGCTTTAATGCCGACTATAAGATCTTTGCACGGTTGCTAGCGTCCCGATGTCGTATGTTAATTCGTAGCGTTCTCTCTCCAGAACAGACGACACCGAATGGATCGGTGAATGTGCAAACAGCTACTGGCGAATGCCGTGATGTGATAGCGCTGGCGGAAGAGTGCCCGCTTAAAGCTGCGATGGTGGCGGTTGATTTTGACAGTGCTTTTGATAAGGTGCGCCACAACTATCTGTACGCTGTACTGGAACAAATGGGATTTCCAGACCGTTTTACTGGTCTCATTAGAAGGATTTATGGGAGCGCACAATCCTTGGTACAGGTTAATGGGCGTATAGCAGGGTCCATTCAAATTCGACGTTCCATTCGCCAGGGCTGCCCTCTTTCGATGCTGCTGTTCGCGATAGCGTTGGAACCATTAATTGGGAGGCTAACAAATTCTCTTTCTGGCATCGAACTGGGGGGCTACACCTTCAAATGTCGTGCCTATGCGGACGAGCTCCTGCTGCTCGTTCGTTCTGAGGAAGAGGTGAAGACGGCTCTTGAACTGTTGTAGGACCACAGTGGGACGGCGGGTAGTGCAGTGAACATGAACAAATGCCGGTTGGGAGGGGCCTTACGCCGGAAGAAATCAGTCCGTTTCCTTATGTGCAACGATTCCGCTATCTCGGCATAGACTTTACCTCATCTGTAAAACATACTGCGGTATTTAACTACCGACGTATTTTACAGACAACACGTACCATGGTCCGACAACATCTCCTACGGCGCCTTGATCCTCTGCAACGAGTCGAATATCTGAACACTTATGTGGTTTCTCGAATGGTGCATATTTCGCAGATCCTGCCCCTGCCACTCACGCTCGGACGTCGACTTCAATCAGCACCAGGCTATTTTGTGATGATTGGATCGCCCCTCAAGGTGCGATACGCAACGCTCACGCTCCCTACGGACAAGGGAAGACTCGGACTTATGAATGTTCACTGCCGAGCGACGGCGCTCCTTCTAGCCACTATGTATAAGCAATGGCGTAACGGACGTGATTCCCTTACATCCCGCCTACTGGATCACCTAGTTCCAGCGTCCCTCACACCTCTGGTGGCGGTGGGCAACATTACGCCACATTTTGCGCATGTGTCAACATTTATCGTGTAACTTAGTTATATCAGAGACGAGCTTCCGCGCACGAGACCACCATGCGCGAAGGATTTTTATGTTTGGCTGCTACGACGGATAAGTCGAAATGTCATTGAACTCCGAAGATTTGGAGACATGTGCACCAAAAATTCCTTCCTACCTTCGTCGGGCACTATGGTTCTCTGTCACCTGTGGCAAGTTCAACACCAACCAACGACTCCATGCAATTGGACTAGTGGACACTCCACTGTGCCCGAAATGTCGCCAAGTGGATGACGACCATCACCGCTTAACTTGTATCGCGGTGGAGGACGTATGGCTCCTAGGAAGACAGATGGTAGCTTGCTACCTCCGTGTAACCCCGCAACATATTACATCTGCTTCCTTCTTACATCCGGAGAGTGACTACCTTCCGGTGACTAAATCACATTCGATCATCTGGGTCAAAGGTTGGACGATCGCGTACCTCTATGGGGATGCTGCCAAGTCGCGACTTTCTTGCAGCAAGCCCACAATGAGGTTCATAGATGGTCACACTATCGGAAAACCTTTGCCAACTATCTTCAGGCAGTCTTCCTCGACCCCCCACGCAGCTGGGATGTGCTGGGTGCAGTCGGTGTGCACATTTGACAGCTCATAATGAACCTCACGCTTCTCTCACCGCTCCACATGTAATGCACATACTATAACATGAAATGATCTTTTAACAGAGTGATATTTATGGAAAATAAATAAATAAATAAATAAAAACAATATCCCTGTATCCCTGTTCCTTTACATTTGTGATTTGTTTCAGAATAATTTTTTGTTTTTGATTTTGCAGAGGATGCATTTCATTTCGTGTTTGAAAAAAAAACGGTTATAGGCCAAAAAAAAGCGGTTCTAGGCGCGCAGCCCGGAACCGCACGACTGCTACGGTCGCAGGTTCGAATCCTGCCTCGAGCATGGATTTGTGTGATGTCCTTAGGTTAGTTAGGTTTAAGTAGTTCTAAGTTCTAGGGGACTGATGACCACAGATGTTAAGTTCCATAGTGCTCAGAACCATTTCAACCATTTTTGAGAAGCTGCCGCCAAACCTGTTTACTTTTACATTCCGCTTAGTTGTCGTGGGTGAATACAGGTCTTCTTAAGGCTACATCTAATGCACAGCGCTTACAAAAAAGTATAGTTTCCTGCGTCATGCTATTGCTAGCTAGGTGAAATATTTTGTGGTAGCTATGTTTAAAATCAATGTCTTTTTGAAAGTATTGTTCGTCAAATATTTGAATAAATCGTCAACTGTAGGTGTGCCTGCACATGTTATAGCGTAATAGCTGTAGCTGCGCTAGTTTGTACTACAGACTTGGGTAGGTTAGATTTAAGTTTTGATCCTTCAAGGGGTGATCGTGGCCATGCGGCCCGGGTCTGTACTAACCGCGGCTCGCGAGCTACGGGCCAGCCAGGCTGGCCGAGGCGAGACGCAAGTGAGCGAGCTGGCGGTGGCGTTGGAGGGCCAACAGCCCGGGACGAGCCAGCACAGCTGCGCCGCATGCCTCTGCCACTCCGTTTGACGTAAATATGTTTACCTCCTTTCCTGGAATCAGAATACGAGCGGCAAGCAGAAATACACATCAAGCTGTCTGCCGCAATGGCTCACAGGGAGGGGTCTATTCGAGGTAGAATCAAAAAATGGTTCAAATGACTCTGAACACTGTGGGACTTAACATCTGAGGTCACCAGTCCTCTAGAACTTAGAACTACTTAAACCTAACTAACCTAAGGACATCACACACATCCAAGCCCGAGGCAGGATTCGTACATGCGACCATAGCAGTCGCGCGGTTACAGACTGAAGCGCCTAGAACCGCTTGGCCACTCCGGCCGGCCGAGGTAGAGTCGCTCTCATTGAGGAAGAAGGATGTTCCATCAGAGAAGCTGGCAGACGGTATGGCGTACCACATACCACTGCAACGAGATGGTGGAGGATCTGCCTTGAAACAGGCACCACCAACAGGGTTCCTGGCTCAGGCAGGAAGAGAGTGATCTCACAGCAGGAAGACAGGGACCTACTGTCTTGGAGCAGAGAAAATTCCTTTCTGAACGCGAAGCAGTTGCGGCAGGTGACCAACTTCCCCGGCTCCAGTGACACGATTCGCCGAAGGCTGAGGGACGCTGGACTGCATGCACGACGATCCGCCGTGAAACAAGAGCTCAGCGAAGACAACGTTTTTTATCAGCTAGCATTTGCGGAGCTCCATCTGAGGGCGTCGTGGGACAACGTCATTTTCACTGATGGGAAGGTGTTTTCCACCAATAACGACGGTCCACTAATCGTTTACAGGCCGCAAGGGACTCGTCATCGGATCAAATATGTAACCACGACGAGAAGAAGTGAGCGGCTATCTGTTACCTGCTGGGGTTGGATTTCTGCGAGAGGGGCGAGAGTTCTTCACGGGATAGAAGGAACTCTGAACAGCGCGCAGTATGCCCACAGTGCGAATGCTCTACGCAGAAGGGGGCGTCACATTGGAAGAGGACCATTCTCCTATTAACAAGTCGGCATTTGTTCAGCGGCGGCTCTCCACGATTGGCGTCAACGTCATGGACTGGCCGCCACGGGCGGCTGATATGAACTCCATGGAAAACATGTGGGCTAAGGTCGCCAGAACATTAACAGAGAACTGGCCACGAAACCAACTAACTACTGCGGACGCTCTTTGGGACTGCGTCCTGGAAGCATGGGAGGAAGTAGCTTCTTCAGGCTGTTACGTCCGACGGCTTATACATTCTATGCCAAGACGCGTGACAAAAGTACAAAATAATGAAGGATTCTGGATAAAATATTGGAGTGGCAACAGAAAAGATACAATACCGGTTAGCTTTCCTTTGAGTTGCCCTTTTAATTCAAGTGGGTTTCTTATGAATATACATTTTGTTATGTATTGTATTTCGATTTCATTTATACCCTGTCTACATACTTACAAACTAATCAGCGTAGATGGACTCTGTCAGAGTAGTTTTTGTTATTTCAAATACGCCTCTCTCTTCCCCTCCATCCATGAATACACCCTCCGTCCTCCACACAATACGCCAACGATTTCATATTATGTTTACTCGCCGCACGGGATTAGCCGAGCGGTCTCAGGCGCTGCAGTCATGGACTGTGAGGCTGGTCTCGGCGGAGGTTCGAGACCTCCCTCGGGCATGGGTGTGTATGTTTGTCCTTAGGATAATTTAGGTTAAGTAGTGTGTAAGATTAGGAACTGATGACCTTAGCAGTTAAGCCCCATAAGATTTCACACACATTTCAACATTTATGTTTACTAGTTGTTAATATCTTTTATATTCTCTCTCACACTCTCTCTCTCTGACACTATCACCGCAAGTGCCCTTCTATTACACTCCCCCTAAAATTTGTAAACAAATCTAGCGGTTTCCAATGACGCTACACTTTCTGTTTTAATTGCTGCTGTCTTTACTCTCTATCATTCCTCTCGCCACTTATGAAACCGTATTCTTTGATCTCCCCTTCCCTATAACCCATTCTTCGTTCTGAGAACAGTCCTTCCTTAACTCTCGGTCCTAAGATAAAACGAACTGTGGCACACATCTAAGTAAGCAATACTTTGCAAGCACTTCATGCTTATATTTTGCACTTCTGCACTTCTATCCATTTCCAGATCCCGCCCTCCTTCCTGTTACGCGTCCCTTGACATCTGCATCTACATCTAAATGAATACTCTGCAATTCATAATTATGTGTTTAGCAGGGGGTTCTGTGGTCTGGTGGATTAATCTTGTATTGATGTGTAAAATGTGTAGGTTCACGTCAGGCGTAGATTTTTAACACACACAAGTAGCTCTCCATCACCGCTACTAACGCCAAGTGCTGAACGCCAGTAAGCTCCGTAGTTCAATATCCGCAGTAAAGATAACATCCCATCGCTGCCGACTGGGCATTCGTTTGAGTTGTGACAGATGGAGGATGGAGAAACCCCATAAGGCATAGACTCTGTCACCAGCAAGCCGTCGTAAACTAGAACACGTATTTCATTTAATGAACCAATGGCCATGTAAGTTCACATGGCGCTTACTTTATTTGAAACTGAGACGTTGAAAATTGTGGTCTGCACTGGGATTAGAATTCGATTTCACTGTGTTCCCGAAGATTGCAGACTCTTATAGCCGTACTCGATAGGCACCTATCTGGTTTCGAATCCTGATCAGCACCAAATATTCATTATATTATTTCAAGCCCTAACTTGTGCACTCCGAACTACTGGTGAAAAATAGTTGCATGTTCAACGTCTCTTCGTGCGTTGTCAGCTGTAGCGTGTTCGTTTCAACTCACAGCCACATTATGAGCTTTTTATCACAACATTACAAGATCAAACGTTCCTTTACATCTTTTCAAGTTCAAACATTCCTCTCCATCCTACTGGTGAAAACGGATTTGGGTTTGACGTTGTGTTCGTTGTGATCACCAACGACGACATGATGTGGATTCAACTTCTAGCCAGCAGAGTATTTTCCGTCACATCATTGAAAGTACAAACATACCATTCCTAGCTATTATTGGAAAAGAATTTGATAGTTAAAGTTTCTTCATGACCACGTGTGCGGGGTTTGAATTCCATTCAGCACAGAACTTTTCGTCGCCTGATGTCTAGCTAAACATGAGCCCATCTCGCTACTGGTGAACCAACAATAGCTGTTTATCGTCTGTTCCTGGCTAGAAAACGACGGTGCTAGATGCTGGTTCGAATCCCAGTCAGGCAAAAACAATTCTGTCGTCAATTAAAGTTCCAGCATTTCGCTATTGGTGAAAACATTTGATATTTAACTTATGATTTTAGACACAGTCGTGCTCAAAAGTATCCGAACGCCCTGAATTGCATTTCACCTGATTCCCATGCGAGCTACATAATGCAGCTCTCTAGCCGGTCCTCTAATCGCTCCTTGGTACAGTCGTTTGACTATGAAAATGGTTCCAACAAATCACCACTAGAAAACACTGCTCTGTATCGGAATAACTCAAGATGTAAAGTAATACCAACATACTACAAATATCAGGGAACACCTCATCACATATAAGACTGTCCTTAAGGCTTGCAAGGTCACATTTATTGCAATAAATGACATACCTGAAATGTTAGCACTCTCATTATTACGTCAGATACGTAATGCACGTAGTAAGTTCGTCGTACTCATGACTTCCTCTTCAAAGTAACATACCATACTTGTTATTTAACATAAAATGTCATTAAAAATTTACGTTATTCACGAGCAGCTAGTTGAGACCCAGGTCATGCAGGGTAGGCCGCGGTGGCCGTGCGGTTCTAGGCACTTCAGTCCGGAACCGCGTGACTGCTACGGTCGCAGGTTCGAATCCTGCCTCGGGCATGGATGTGTGTGATGTCCTTAGGTTAGTTAGGTTTAAGTAGTTCTAGGTTCTAGGGAAAAGTTGACCTCAGATGTTGAGTCCCATAGTGCTCAGAGCCATTTGAACCAATTATGCAGGCTAAGATTTCGTGGCTGACGGAAATTATCAGTCATTCCTGACTAGGCATAAAGAGAGCGATACACCTCATTTTTGGACAGTATCAGTTAGCAAATATCAACTTTAAATTACATAACGTAACACATTTAACGGACGCGAATTCCTACCCCGCATCTATTGTCCGTGTTAACGAACTACAAGAGATGTTAAATATTGCTACTTCACAAGTAACTTACTTGAAATGCAGTTAGGTATAGCCTTGTGTTGGACATGGATTCGAACCCAGAACCTAATCGGATTGTTATCGAAGCACAATGAACTTTGACATATCGGATTTTCCCGGCAGTAGGTAGATGTAGTAAATGAAACTCCAAGCCGGCAGGTATCGCTGTTATATTATAGAGAAAAGGAACGTTAAATATGGGTTTGTTACACCAGCAGCGATATGTGAGCATGTTTCAACAAGAACTAACATATCGTTGTTGACTACACTCAAAGAGACGACACTTACCGAATTTTTCTCCATCAGCAGCTCGGAATAACATCCCTGAACTTACAGTGATCTCGCAAATAGTTCTGTGTCTCACTGGGAGTCAAAAACGTCATATATCGTTAGTATTGACAACGAATGAAAATTCATTAAAAATAAAAATTATTATCCTCCAGCAGATAGGTGTTCACATGCTAGAACTTGATAATACATAGCGAAAAGTTTAGTGCTGGGCCAGGATTCCAACCCATTCATGCGCAATATGTGGAGATGTTGAGGAATCTGTAGTTTTGAACAATCAACAAGTTATAGTCGAGCAGTATTGTCACGAAGGGATCAGATTCCGCATTAAGGGCGGTCTGAGTTGCATTCCCAGTTCAGAACCAATTTTATCGACATACAGAAGCTCAAATAAAAGACGGAATAAGTGTCCTGTGACCATACACAGGGTCTGTTTCGTCACTAGAAATAAATAACTAGTATAAGACAGGTTACTGTTGATAGAGTTTCTACATGTCGCCACTCCTTACTTTATTGTGGTTCCACCTAACGTCTACTTGGTAGAGAAGGTATATCATGTTTAATGTGATTTTCAGACCACAATGCCATTATACCTTCTTCACTTGGCGTAGCCAGAAGAGAATAGAATCTGCCTCTCCGTATCAAAAAACATCGGCAGAAGTTGGAATCGAACCGAGACCAACATCATATGAAACTATCATCAGTCCAACAGACCACCAAACCCTCATCTCTAGGACTCATTTCTCCATCATGACACCGCTGCGGCACACAAGATGAGAATTCTGACACACAGGCTCCCTGTAGTGGTTAGGAGGATGTTCAGTACATTCATTTACTTGGTTGACCGAATCGCCATGGACTAGCTGCCTTGGCTAACCAGTGCATACATTCGACTCTGTTTAGTAATCACCGAAATAAAATAACGTAACTGCCACCTACACAGAACTGCCAACAGTGTAGAATGCAGAAATTTAAATAGGAAGTGTTCCTTTCCATTTGAGCTACTCTATTGCGCTATCTGTTTGTTGAAACCATCGTGCAGTGCAAAAGAAATTCTGTAACTGTCTGTCTCTCAGAAGTCTAGATCCAGCCATATGCATTATCTCATAGCACTCTGGAACGCCGAAGTTTTGGAGGAACTATTGTTCACTTCCAGAGGCGCTGTAACGGTAAGCGTCGCTCACTGTTGCTAACACGTCGCCTGTTCTATTACATTCGCTACTACTTTTTTTTTTAACGCAATTCTGCTGTCTGCTGAAGTTAACATTTTAATGGAACTTTGAATATAATTCTCTTCATTTCTCAACCCAAAATAGTCGCATGGGGAAAAAAGGCTAACTTCTGCGTCATTTTGTTCTTTTCAGGTTTAATAGACGGCCAGGCAGCAGATGCGTCTCGAAGCTTTTGTATTATGTATGGGGAGAGCGCATCGTGCCATAATAGTCAGAAAAGTATTTTCTACATTAGCTGTCGTCTGGTAGTGGCATTTTATTCTTCTTCAAACCTTGTTTGACAGCTTTAACTCAGAACACGTTTTCTACATGCATGTAATCAATAAACTGCATGTGAATTGTCAGTCTGTTATAGATAACATCAGAGAATTCGCATATATCGTTGATGATTAGGTTCTCTCTCATGTTTAGTATTGTTTTAACAACACTAAAAGAAACCTTACGAAAACTGTGCACTGTATTGTAAGAAATGAAATAAAACTACCCACGATAACCTTACGACGACCGTCTGTTTTAACAAAACTGAGTATCTGTACTACAGCGTGCCTCTATCTGCACGAATTAGTAAAATACTACTCACTTAGATTTCGATTGGGTCTGTGTTTAAATGGTATGCTGTGTCATACTCAACAGGTATGCAAATGTGGCATTTCATAAATAATGTTACGTATTCCTAGAAAGCCGAAACTTGCTTGTCAGCAGTGGAAAGAGGCGTTACCTGTTGTGCAGCATTGTAAGTTTTTCACCATTGCACTATGAGCTGAAAGTGTTTTCTAACGATTTGCACTGTCACAGTGTTGCCAAATGTTTGTGACGATGTTGCCAATTCTCAGCTGTGCTAGGAACAGCTTTGTAGCGTTATAGGAGGAGAATGCTGTGCTCTTCTCATAGGAGGATACGGAAAGGAGGCGCGGGGTTTGGTTAATATGCAGCGTTTTCTCCTACCACCTGTGTCAAACATTCAGGTGTAATCTTCCATCACGATTACAGTTTCCCTCAAAATATATACGAATAAAACACTTACCTTGTTACTTTGTTACCAAAGATTATTTCAGTACAATAAAAAGTCTTTGGAAATCAACTTTTCCAACCTGTCACGAAAAGTAAGATAACAAACACTTTGCACCTCGAAATCTATTGCATCTGTGTGCAGTCTTGTGATCATACATGTAGAATTTCATGAATTGCACGAGAATGTAGAAAAATGTTGGTGCGAATGGAAACTGTAAGAAACACAGTTACCTAATTATTCTGTACCTTGTAATAATCAATTCATTTGATAATTCAGAAGAGAAGAAACTAAAAAATTATGCCAATTAAGATAGAAACCAAAGTGCAGATGCGGGCACTGTGCTGATCTGCGCTTTTTCATCTTCAGGTCTATACAAATAAAGTATACTAACCAGCGTATTCATTGCTTTCATAATGTTTCCCTCTTGTTTAGTCTTCTTAAGATGAACTGGATCCACACCCATGAGTCTGATTTTTTCTTTGTATCCTTCCATCTACTATCTTTGTGTGTTATTGTTCGGTGTTCAAAAAGCAAAATATTATGCCTGCTGCCACGAGATATTAAAATGAGGTAGCAAAAAGGCTAACGAATTATAAACAAAATACTGTGAGACGCCACTTTGTCTGTCGTCATGGTGTTAAGTGGACAGAAATAGTTGGGTGTTGTTGTCGTCTTTTCTTATTGAGATTTTCATATTACCCTGACACAAGACGCCGAGATAAATGTGTATATTCTCCCTGACGAAACATCCCACATTCCGTTCGTTCTGATCCATTCGTTACGTGCATCGGCGGCAATGAGTGATAGAAAAGCTGTTGTGGGGTGACGATTAACAATAACAATGGTATTAATTACAAATCAATAATCAAGGATGTTTACTGCATTGCTGACGATTAACAAAATCACCAAGAATGGCTGAGTGTTTAATTGGCACACTGAGTAGGTGTTCTTACCACTTTGTTACTGAATTCTGTTCTAGTTGTTTGCAGAGAGAAAACAAAGAACCCTGTAGCCATACATATCGCTACTACAACGAGATATTACCTATCACCTATCCTTGCTTTACATCATGAGACGAACATTTCGTCACTGAGCTGATATTTGAAATACATTTCTGTTTTCTCTCTGTCTCTCTCTCTCTGTCTCTCTCTCTCTCTCTCTCTCTCTCTCTCTCTCTCTCTCTCTCTCTCTCTCTTTTTATTTTAATTTTAATTTTTTGAGGAAAGCATCGAGAAGCGCGATAATAAGCAAGAAGCGTATAACATGTTTACAGTTATTTTCATCGGGATACATAATGCTTTTAAGTGTGTTATTGAGTAATTCCAGTTATTGACAGTCTATTCGTGAGCTTGCTCGCATTCAATGGGGTGAAACCTATCACAGAAGCAAGCAAAACACAAATATTTCTTGCACCATGCGCAACACATAAACGAAATCTCGCTCCACTGACGTGTTGTCCGATATACTGCACGGAAAACATATCTGATTCGTGTTGCTAAATACAGCTCTATCAGATATCAATTTGGAAGCATACCAAGTGTATAAAAGTATATCTTGAAATACACAGAAAGGCTCATAGAGGTATTCGACTAAAACATAGCCATGACCAAAATTGTAATTGGGATCGACAGCATCGTCGTCTACCACCTTGAAAACTCGAACGGTGACAGTGCTCGGACGGTTACTTACGTTTACTGGTATCAAAGCTACAGTATGAAAATACAAAAATGTTAATAACCCGAAGAGCATTAGATTTGGAACCCATATAAAATAATGCAGTCATCAGTCGGAAGAGTGGTCTGAACATCACAGTGCTTTAATAGGCACGGACATGTTGGAGATGTGTTGCTCTCATCCGACCTTTGAGTTGACTTACAGCCACTTAATAAGGGAACGTACAGTTTTACATGGCTTTCGGACCACAGTGCAACTCGGCATTTTTCCCATCAACAAACATTGCCCCAGGAGAAATATGCGTAAAACGACACATACAAATCATGGGACTGGTGAGGGATCGAACCTGAGACCTTCGTATTTATAGTCTTGCTCTTTATCACCTTGCCACCATGCAGCCAACGCTGTGGTTTCTGCTTGCCATTAAAATTAAGGATCTCTCGTTTGTGCCTGCATTGTCACTTGCGTGTCCCTTAGGAGACCTTACCTTTGGGATTACCCTCGTATACCTGTGTGTAAACGCCTTCCAATGCCCACTCAAGGAAGACAAGGATACGTAGTCTAGCTTCAATATTACAAATACGCCTCTGCTTCTGGATGTACGCAGACTTAGGTTGATAATCATTTTGAATATTTATCAGTACTGTACCCATTGGTGTGAAACTCGTTTTCTACCAATGACGCCCACAGCTACAGGAAGACTACTTTAATACCTCATACACAAAATACTTACGCGGTGTTATCAGACGAAAAGATGAACCTGACACAAACTGTGGTAAGTTTGTTTTACAACCTTCGTACCTGGATAAAGAGCTTTTCCTATTTGAGATATCTGTGAACGTAGCTGCATAAGACGATTTAAGAAGAAACTAAATTCCTTTAGCTACACCAATGTTTAAAGAAATCGTGTTAACGGCACTAAATCGTAGTTTGTAAATCGTTTACCAGTCGTACTCTGCCGCATTTCGCTGGTTCTAAGGCAAAAAGCTTACTGACAAATTTCACAGAAGGAAAAGGGGGACGAAATGTCTCCCACTCGAAGATCATGTTGTTTTACTTAAATGATTACAAAATCAGGTAAAAAGAACAATGAGGTTGTCAGTATAAGCACATTACTGTTGTCAATATGATGTTGCACCGCCCAGGGCCTGTAATGATAAAGGGCCCGTTTAGGTCAGGCATATTGTACACAGAAGTGGAAGAGAGAGAGCACCACTAAATTCTACAATCCGTATGCATTGCACACATAGACAGGGAAAGAACTTGTTCTTGGGCAGCTACTTCTATAATGACCAAAAGGACTTAAATGATCTTCAAGCACATGTGTTCCACCAGCGGTATGAAGAAAATGATATTAATAATGGCGGTGATAATCGAATTATCCGGTAACTTCACACTTCACAATGTATATTCTGGAACTAAAAAATTTCCTGAATTAGTTAAAATTTCAAAATGGCTTCAAATCGAGGCTATGACGCCTAGAAGAGTCTTTACATCCTGCTGACATGAGAATAGTATAATCTCCACGTCAGAAGCTTGCTTCTCCTTAACCATTTAATAGACTCGCGTTTTTTTTTTTTTTTTTCACCGTGAGTAGTTTAGTAAGCTAAGCGCATCATCCATTACAGCACACTCCTGGGGCTGGGAAATGTGGCCACAATGGTCTAGTGGAACGAACTATCACAAGTGCAATGCGTGGGTTCAGGCATTTACTTTTAAGAGGCACAAACAGATTTACTTTACCTCTGGTAACCTCAAGAGAAAGCTGTTATAATCCAGAATCCGCGTTAAACATCACATTCCTTCATTCCAAACTGGGCAGAGCCGGGTTACATTGGAAAATGACATAGGTGGAGGTCACGGTAAACAGAAATACTGTCACCAGTAAACTTACTTACATTAGAAAATTTTATTTTATTTGATGAACTGATAGGCGTCTAAAGGAAGAGGGCTCTTATTTTACTTGTACTTGATTGAACTAGAGACATTGAAAAATTTGGTGCTGGACTGTGATTCGAATTCGTATCTCCTCTTTCGAGGATCTGAATCTCTCGGAACAGTAAAGTTCAGTCATTTCATTCCTTTTCCCAAGGCTGCAGTCTTCTCCATGTCTCCTCCACAGGTAAATATGTGGGTCCGAATCCTGATCCAGTGGTAAAGCAGTTGCTTGTGTGGTTCCAGGCTGTCTTACATGCAGGTGATCATCACACTGCCAACGTTTGTAACCCGGAATGTAAACATAGTATGTAATTAACAAGTGTTACCCTCTTATGTGGAAATTAAAATGTATTTCTTTCAATGGATTATTCGTTATTTCTCTTCCGCATGTCCTTACAAGTGTTTCCACGATCATTCGTGTTTCATGCGGGCCTCTCAAGCGTGAAAGTTTGATTTTAACAGCCGTTCAAGTATGAGAGCGAGCAGTCCTTAGATAAAAATTGACCTTAGACCTCCGGATTGCGTATATACAGGGACGTGGGCTTGGCAGTCTAGCAGTTAGAGCAGATAGCTTCAGTCCCTGGAGGTTCCGTGTTCAGTACTGGACAGAAGCTGGAATTTTTCTTCGTTCCAGTTCCTCCAGAACTACTCCAGCTGAATTTATATTCAGTTTATGATAGGGCGTTGTGTAATGTAGAACGAAATTGCCAGAAGCAACTACACAACTACGAGCACCACATCACATCTCAAAAGCAAGTTCCTTCGGAACACACTGATTTACAGTGATGCGGAGTCCATCGCAATGAAAGTGAAAAAAAAAAAAAAAAAAAAAAAAAACATAGTAATGAGCATTCTAACGCCTCCGGAAGATCAAATTCCCCTCCAAGCGATGACAGAAGTTCTCCTTACTTCAAGGGTTACATCTGCCTCCTGCAATATGCATGCAACTGAATTGAGAAGAGATGTGAGACTAGTGTCTAGTCACAACTTATAGTGATCGAGAAATTGCGAGAATAGCGTTGTCGGCATAGGTGGCTATTGCTACCTCCCTCTTTTACGAGTGAGTGCTGACTCAGCTTTGTGGGTTTTGCGGGTGCTCACAAAACACTAGAGCAGGAGCGAACAGTGAGAAGGGAAATCTCACATTGGATGCTTATTATGCGATCTATATAGCTATAACATGTAAGTTACTTTACTGATACTCCTCTAACTTTAAGAAAGTAGGGAACCGTTCTGCAGAAATTAAAACAACTGCATGTAAAGAGAGCAAAACCCATCCAGTCTGAGCTATAAAATATGCTTAATCTCTTTAAAAACGTATATTGTTCCTTTATTTCACCAAATGTCACATGTATAACTGGCAATCAAATGAAAACAAAACAGATGGAAAAAAGTAAACTCTTTATTATTTCAAAAGTAATCGCCTTAACTGTTAATATATTTATCGCACTGTGAGACAAGACAGTCAATGCCTTCATAGAAGAAGATTTGAAGTTGCCTAGGGAATAATGGGTGTACCCAGGAGGACACCTATTCGTCCCAAGCAAATCGACGGCCTCGAACGTTATTCCTCGGTGCTCCAAGAATATGGAAATGGCATGGGGAGAGGTCCGCACAGCATGGAGGATGTGTAAGGGCTTCCTAGTGAAATTTCTTCAGAGTTCTCGAAACAACCTTGGCAGTATGCGGTCCTGTTCACATGCGATGATAATTTAAGGCACTAAAATTGTAAAGTATGTATTGCTGATATAGAAAATCTGAAATTGTGACGCAGATCTTATAGACATAATGTGTTAATAAAAATGTAATTGTAATACATTAGCTATAAGAGTGTTATGAAAATGTAACGAAAAACTTCCATGATACATTGCTTCGCAGAAAAAGGGGAATCACCCTGAAAGGGAGGACAAAAAGACAGAAGCAGAAATGGCAAGTGACTGCCGAATCTACTCAAATTTATAAAGAACTACGCTGTATGTGCCCAGTAATCGGTATGACGTTGCACGGCTCTGACCTGGGTGAATGCAGTTATCTGCTTGCGAAGGATGTCATAAAGGTATTGTATCACTGTCTGAGGCTAACGAATCCTCAGCTGTCGTAACTGATCCTTGATGTCCTTGATTCTGTAAATGGAACAAAGTTGACACTCTGCTCTAGATAAGGTATACTGAACTATTATTGTGACTGCCTGTACATTAACATGCGTAATGGCGAAATGTAGAAATGGCTAACACCTCATAAGTAATGTCATATGTGTCCTTCCAAAAGTGTAAAATACACTCCTGGGAATTGAAATAAGAACACCGTGAATTCATTGTCCCAGGAAGGGGAAACTTGACTGACACATTCCTGGGGTCAGATACATCACATGATCACACTGACAGAACCACAGGCACATAGACACAGGCAACAGAGCATGCACAATGTCGCCACTAGTACAGTGTATATCCACCTTTCGCAGCCATGCAGGCTGCTATTCTCCCATGGAGACGATCGTAGAGATGCTGGATGTAGTCCTGTGGAACGGCTTGCCATGCCATTTCCACCTGGCGCCTCAGTTGGACCAGCGTTCGTGCTGGACGTGCAGACTGCGTGAGACGACGCTTCATCCAGTCCCAAACATGCTCAATGGGGGACAGATCCGGAGATCTAGCTGGCCAGGGTAGTTGACTTACACCTTCTAGAGCACGTTGGGTGGCACGGGATACATGCGGACGTGCATTGTCCTGTTGGAACAGCAAGTTCCCTTGCCGGTCTAGGAATGGTAGAACGATGGGTTCGATGACGGTTTGGATGTACCGTGCACTATTCAGTGTCCCCTCGACGATCACCAGAGGTGTACAGCCAGTGTAGGAGATCGCTCCCCACACCATGATGCCGGGTGTTGGCCCTGTGTGCCTCGGTCGTAAGCAGTCCTGATTGTGGCGCTCACCTGCACGGCGCCAAACACGCATACGACCATCATTGGCACCAAGGCAGAAGCGACTCTCATCGCTGAAGACGACACATCTCCATTCGTCCCTCCATTCACGCCTGTCACGACACCACTGGAGGCGGGCTGCACGATGTTGGGGCGTGAGAGCAAGACGGCCTAACGGTGTGCGGGACCGTAGCCCAGCTTCATGGAGACGGTTGCGAATGGTCCTCGCCGATACCCCAGGAGCAACAGTGTCCCTAATTTGCTGGGAAGTGGCGGTGCGGTCCACTACGGCATTGTGTAGGATCCTACGGTCTTGGCGTGCATCCGTGCGTCGCTGCGGTCCGGTCCCAGGTCGACGGGCACGTGCACCTTCCGCCGACCACTGGCGACAACATCGATGTACTGTGGAGACCTCACGCCCCATGTGTTGAGCAGTTCGGCGGTACGTCCACCCGGCCTCCCGCATGCCCACTATACGCCCTCGCTCAAAGTCCGTCAACTGCACATACGGTTCACGTCCACGCTGTCGCGGCATGCTACCAGTGTTAAAGACTGCGATGGAGCTCCGTATGCCACGGCAAACTGGCTGACACTGACGGCGGCGGTGCACAAATGCTGCGCAGCTAGCGCCATTCGACGGCCAACACCGCGGTTCCTGGTGTGTCCGCTGTGCCGTGCGTGTGATCATTGCTTGTACAGCCCTCTCGCAGTGTCCGGAGCAAGTATGGTGGGTCTGACACACCGGTGTCAATGTGTTCTTTTTTCCATTTCCAGGAGTGTATAAACTTTTAAAAAGAAGTAAAGAATATGAGGAGTACAGAAAATACGTCAGAAGAAAACTTCATAATGACTCTAGATGGTCAAAATTGTGAATGAGTAAATTTAATTTAAATTTAACAATGCATAATCGCAGTTTGTTATTCATTTGGACCTAATACGGAAAACTGATTCTAACTACCGTATATGCAGTACAGGTTAGATGGTTATTAACGCAGCACGATGATTAATTGAATCTTGGGTTAGATATGTAAATTGGAAGTACTGAAACTGAGGTTGCGACTGTAGAAACAGAATTAGTTGAACGAACAGGCACTGTCTGTGATCAGCTAACAAAACTGTTACTCGAGATTTCTAATAGAAAATGCTAGACTATTAAAAATTGACATGTAGCATGGCAAACTGCTAACAGGTGATCTACCACAAGGCACTGCACTTTAAAGTTAATAGCATTACCGGTTCCGTATGCAACATGAGGACAATGTTAGAGGGTTCATCATGAGATAATTAACCAAGAAATCAACACAGTGTTGTAAGTAACACGTCACAGTGTTTTAGTAATAGGATTCCAATTTGGATGTTGTAATTACTTAAATTTATAAAATTTACAATAATTTCACCTAGAAAATGGAACACATTTGGCTGCAATATAACACCAATTTTAAAATGCTGTTCCACTACATGTTCCAAAGTACAGAGAATCAAGGCGTGTATAAATTACCACAACAACGGATCAGTTATATGAAGAAGCAGTCGCTCTTAAAACTGTGAGACTTTTTTAAAGTGCAAAATAACCTTTTTATGTAAATATTGACATCAAAGTTCTCAACAGAAAAATGGAACAGACCTGCTACAGATTGGCCAGCAAAAGAAAGGCACCATGCAAAGCTATTTTCGGAATCTTTGGAATAAGAATCGCCGGCCGGTGTGGCCGTGCGGTTCTAGGCGCTTCAGTCTGGAACCACGTGACCGCTACGGTCACAGGTTAGAATCCTGCCTCGGGCATGGATGTGTGTGATGTCCTTGGGTTAGTTAAGTTTAAGTAGTTCTAAGTTCTAGGGGATTGATGACCATAGATGTTAAGTCTCATAGTGCTTAGAGCCGTTTGAACCATTTTTGAATAAGAATGCTTATGTGGAGATTCCACTAAGGAATCAATTTTGAATACGTCAAGTGTGCACTACACGAAGGAAGCGGTTATTAGGGTAGCAGAGTATGTGTGGCGCGCACATGGGTTTATTAGTTTAGAGATCAACCGCATTGTTCTCAGAGAACTTTCGACATCATAGATCGGAAACAGAAATGTTTAATATGATATTAGGAAACTGAGGGAGTGTCTATGATAAGGCACCTGAATGTTTATCCGTTATTAATGGTATTAACGCCCAGATACTATTACACTACTAGCGATTAAAATTGCCACACCACGAAGATGACGTGCTAAAGACGCGAAATTTAACTGCAGGAAGAAGATGCTGTGATATGCAAATTATTAGCTTTTCAGAGCATTCACACAATTTTGGCGCCGGTGGCGGCACCTACAACGTGCTGACATGTAGAAAGTGTTCAACCGATTCCTCATACACAAACAGCAGTTGACCGGCGTTGCCTGGTGAAACGTTGTTGTGATCCCTCGTGTAAGGAGGAGAACAGCATCATGATGGTCGCATCCGTGTTTGGCGACATCGAGGTGAACGCACATTGGAAGCGTGTATTCGTCATCGCCATATTGGCGTATGACCCGGCATGATGGTATGGGATGCCATTGGTTACACGTCTCGGTCACCTCTTGTTCGCACTGACGGCACTTTGAACAGTAGACGTTACATTTCAGATGTGTTACGACCGATGGCTCTACTCTTTATTCTGCGAAACCCTACATTTCAGCAGGATAATGCACGACCGCATGTTGCAGGCGCTGTTCGGGCCTTTCTGGATACAGAAAATGTTCTACTGCTGCCCTGGCCAGCACATTCTCCAGATCTCTCACCAATTGAAAACGTCTGGTCAATGGTGGCCGAGAACTGACTCATCACAATACGCCAGTCACTACTCTTGATGAACTGTGGTATTGTGTTGAAGATGCATGGGCAGCAGTACCTGTACACGCCATACAAGCTCTGTTTCACTTAATGCCCAGGCGTATCAAGGCCATTATTACGGCCAGATGTGGTTGTCCTGGGTACTGATTTCTCAGGATCTATGCACCCAAGTTGCATGAAAATGTAATCACATTTCAGTTCTCGTACAATATATTTGTCCAATGAATATCCGTTTATCATCTGCATTTCTTCTTGGTGTAGCAATTTGAATGGACAGTGATGTAGTAGCACCGAACATGGGACGAGCTACTCCGATATGCAGAAGACCGGGAAAATGGAGGCCGATTGATAAGAGGATTGTGTGACGGATCACCAACTTTGAACTATGAAAGATGGAGGAATAGAAAGTTGACCAAAATCAGAAATGAATAGAAACTAATTTCTAAGTTCAGATAGGTACACTTGACAGAAAAAGAAGTGGGTCACTGCTGAATGCAACCAACATAACATAGCTGTTTTGCAGGTCCTCTAAACACTAAAACCCCGTGGGGTACAGTCGTTTGACTACACACAATGGGTACCGCAAGAGAATACTAAGAGACCAAAGGTCTTTATGGCAGTCAGTCTAAGCGTCAACTAATATCGCCTGCAAAACATATTAGAAAACACGTTCTTAGCGATGAGACACTCCATAACACTCATAAACTAACCTTAATTACAAAAAGTGACATTCCAAAAGATCTGAAAATCAAAATTAAATAATTGAGACAATATATGGAGTTACAAAGCTGTACGGCATTGGAAAAAAGTTTTTCGCTCTATAAAAGGTTTTCCATCCATGTGCTGAAGGTCGCTCAACGGCGAGTGGCTTTGGAAACTGGATATTGGATAGGTGTTCACATGCTAGAGCTTGATAATACATAGCGAAAAGTTTAGTGATGGGCCAGGATTCCAACCCATTCATGCGCAATATGTGGAGATGTTGAGGAATCTGTAGTTTTGAACAAACAACAAGTTATAGTCGAGCAATATTGTCACGAAGGGATCAGATTCCGCATTCAGGGCGGTCTGAGTTGCATTCCCAGTTCAGAACCAATTTTATCGACAAACAGAAGCTCAAATAAAAGACGGAATAAGTGTCCTGTGACCATACACAGGGTTTGTTTCGTCACTAGAAATAAATAACTAGTATAAGACAGGTTACTGTTGATAGAGTTTCTACATGTCGCCACTCCTTACTTTATTGTGGTTCCACCTAACGTCTACTTGGTAGAGAAGGGATATCATGTTTAATGTGATTTTCAGACCAGAATCCCATTATACCTTCTTCTCTTGGCGTAGCCAGAAGAGAATAGAATCTGCCTCTCCCTATCAAAAAACATCAGCAGAAGTTGGAATCGAACCCAGACCATCATCATAACAAACTATTACCATTCCAACAGACCACCATACCCACTTCTCTACGAATAATTTCTCTATCGTAACACCGTTGGGGCACACAAGATGAGAATTCTGACAGGAAGTGTTCTTTTCCATTTGAGCTACTCTATTGCGCTATCTGTTTGTTGAAACCATCGTGCAGTGCAAAAGAAATGCTGCAACTGTCTGCCTCTCAGTCTAGATCCGGCCATATACATTATCGCACAGCACTGTGGAATGCCGAAGTTCTGTAGGAACTGTTTTTCACTTTCAGAGGTGCTGTAGCTACATCACAGCTAGTATCGTTTTCTACATGCATGTAATCAATAAACTGCATGTGAATTGTCAGATTGTTATAGATAGCATCAGAGAACTCGCATATATCGTTGATGATTAATTTCTCTCTTATGTTTAGTATTGTTTTAACAACACTAAAAGAAACCTTACGAAAACTGTGCACTGTATTGTTAGGAATGAAATAAAACTACCCACGATAACCTTGCGACGACCGTCTGTTTTAACAAAACTGAGTATCTGTACTCAAGCGTGCCTCTATCTACACGAATTAGTGAAATACTACTCACTTAGATTTCGATTGGGTCTGTGTTTAAATGGTATGCTGTGTCATACTCAACACGTATGCAAACGTAGCATTTCATAAATAAAGTTACGTATTCCTATAAACCAAAAATTTGCTTTTCAGCAGCGGAAAGAGGCGTTACCTGTTGTGCAGCATTGTAAGTTTTTCACAATTGCACTATGAGCTGAAAGTGTTTTCTTACGATTTGCTTATCGATGTTTGACCTGACTGCTTGCAGCTCTTACACAGAAGGGATAAAACCGTTACATTCAGCGAGGCTGGAACCGCGAACCATAACAGCCGCGTTTTCACAGGTCAGCACGTCAACACAGAGCTAGCGGACAGATATGGTTTGCGCCTTCCTCTTACGAGGCCAATAGTGCCTAGAACTCGTAATCCGCTATTTACAGGACGAGATTAGTTGCGATTGCCACGTTCAGTGACTTTGCTGGGCTGGAAACGTAAATTTACAATCTTGTGTTACACCTCAAGCGATAATAACTCAGGTTATTCAATGGAAATGACACGAAAAATCAAGTGAACTATGAGGCTTAATTCCGTGCACACCAGAAAGTAACTCGTCGATCACAGAGTTTCCAAACATACCTTGCGCTGTTGCCAAATCTCAGTTACATTACCAGCAGGAAGAAGACGAACCGATGTGATACTACATCGGGCTGGGAAGTGACCATAGCTGGCGCCTTTCACATAGGAAGACAGCACTGCAGTTCCTTCTCTAAATCCTCGCACAAACGAAAAAATGGCTGACAACGAAATACGTGTCCAAGGAATAGAAAAGCAACTGGAATCACTCAACAGAGGAAAGTCCACTGGACCTGACGGGATACCAATTCGATTCTACACAGAGTACGCGAAAGAACTTGCCCCCCTTCTAACAGCCATGTACCGCAAGTCTCTAGAGGAACGGAAGGTACCAAATGATTGGAAAAGAGCACAGGTAGTCCCAGTCTTCAAGAAGGGTCGTCGAGCAGATGCGAAAAACTATAGACCTATATTTCTGACATCGATCTGTTGTAGAATTTTAGAACATGTTTTTTGTTCGCGTATCATGTCGTTTCTGGAAACCCCGAATCTACTCTGTAGGAATCAACATGGATTCCGGAAACAGCGATCGTGTGAGACCCAACTCGCTTTATTTGTTCATGAGACCCAGAAAATATTAGATACAGCCTCGCAGGTAGATGCTATTTTCCTTGACTTCCGGAAGGCGTTCGATACAGTTCCGCACTGTCACCTGATAAACAAAGTAAGAGCTTACGGAATATCAGACCAGCTGTGTGGCTGGATTGAAGAGTTTTTAGCAAACAGAACACAGCATGTTGTTCTCAATAGGGAGACGCCTACAGACGTTAAAGTAACACCTGGTGTATTGCTCATCAGTGTGGGATCCGTATCAGATCGGGTTTACGGAGGAGATAGAGAAGATCCAAACAAGGGCGGCGCGTTTCGTCACAGGGTTATTTTGTAAGCGTGATAGCGTTACGGAGATGTTTAGCAAACTCAAGTGGCAGACTCTGCTAGAGAGGCGCTCTTCTTCGCGGTGTAGCTTGCTGTCCAGTTTTCGAGAGGGTGCGTTTCTGGATGAGGTGTCGAATATATTGCTTCCCCCTACTTATACCTCCAGAGGAGATCGCGAATGTAACATTAGAGAGATTCGAGCGCGCACGGAGGCTTTCCGGCAGTCGTTCTTCCCGCGAACCATACGCGACTGGAACAGGAAAGGGAGGTTATGACAGTGGCACGTAAAGTGCCCTCCGCCACACACCGTTGGGTGGCTTTCGGAGTATAAATGTAGCTGTAGATGTATTTGGAATATTACTCGGAATTTTGTATCAACAGCTTTAGACGGCTTTGGCTTGTCCTTCGTTTTCAACTTTAGAGTTGATACCGCAGCTTCGTGAATTAATACTTCGTTTTGCCGTGTTACCTTTGTACTAAAAATAATACCAAATATTGCTCATAAGAAAGGCTGTTGTAAGGACGTATGGTTGTGATGTCTACTACTTTTTCGTACTGGCTAGTTGAGGAGCCTATAAGTGTCTATTTAATACTGGTGGTGGTGGTGGTTAGTGTTTTGCGTCCCGTCGACAACGAGGTCATTAGAGACGGAGCGCAAGCTCGGGTTAGGGAAGGATTGGAAAGGAAATCGGCCGTGCCCTTTCAAAGGAACCATCCCGGCATTTGCCTGAAACGATTTAGGGAAATCACGGAAAACCTAAATCAGGATGGCCGGAGACGGGATTGAACCGTCGTCCTCCCGAATGCGAGTCCAGTGTGCTAACCATTGCGCCACCTCGCTCGGTATTTAATACTGATACCGTTTAAAGACATATTCATTATTCTGGAAGGTATTGCTGTACACCGGAAAAAATTGTAAGTTAACATCGCAAACAACTTTCTATGCATCTCATTAACCTTTCCTGTCGTATTAAAATAATTTTATGCGGAGTATACGAATAAAATGTTGTCACATTAAATCATTTTCCGACGGCCTGAATTGCTTTCCGACAGCTAGTTGCCTACACGCTACAAATAATAAATATTTTATACATACGTCTGTAATGCACAATAATTCGGCCCCACAGCAAACTAAATGGACATATCATTAAGAAAATTCGGGCACCGAAAACAAGAAATAATGCTTCTCATAAGTAATGAACCAATATACAAAGAATATGTCCACTGCATATCTCAACGTGTCCGACGGTCTGACTTGCCAACCCCGCAGCTAGTTGTCTAGCAAATGAGGCAGCTGGTCATCGCACAGTGCTAACAACGCAGCTCCATTAGGGACTCCAGTGTAAGTCTGAGACAATGCGTCTGACAATCTTCGGTGACTGAATTGTTAATGGAAATCCTAGGCAACAAACCATTATGACACTTTGCCGGCCGGTGTGGCCGAGCGGTTCTAGGCGCTTCAGTCTGGAACGGCGCGACCGGTACGGTCGAAGGTTCGAATCCTGCCTCGGGCAAGGATGTGTGTGATGTCCTTAGGTTAGTTAGGTTTAAGTAGTTCTAAGTTGTAGCGGACTGATGACCTCAGAAGTTAAGTGCCATAGTGCTCAGAGCCATTTCAACCGTTATGACACTTTCAGAATAGTAACACCATTAATGCTGTGTAACTAAACAAAAAAATTATTCCCCTTTGTTGTTTTTCGAAATAACTATCATACACCTGAGCGTTCCACAAGGAGATAGGGAATGGATTCTACATGGCAAGTGAATGATTTCATCTATTCGTAGTGTCCATTCGTGGAATTCTTGTGGAACTGAGGAGGACAGCTTATAGTCGTTACGATTCAGTGTGAAATGTGCAAGAGAAGCTGAAAATCTCCAGCAGTGTACAGGTATCAAAACATACACTAGTGGAGTTCGATAAATAGTCAAACACGTTTTTTTCTGAAAGTAGTTTCGGTTTTATTCAGGATTGCAATACACCATATATCTCCCCATTCTTTTGGATACAAAACACTATTCTTCTACATAATCTCTGTTCAGTGCGATGGCATTACGCCGCCTCATTGGGAGAATATGTATGACCGCATGATACCACTATATTGGTCGACGTCGGAGCGAACGTTTTGACACCTCAGTAACTTCCCCATCATCAATGTACTGCTTCCTGCAGAGTGCATCCTTCATTGGGCCAGACAGACGGGAATCTCAATGTGCGAGATCAGAGCTATAGGATGGACGTGAAAAAACATTCCAATGAAGTTCTGTGAGCCCATCTCGGATGCGCAGTTTTGTGTGAGACCTTGTGTTGTCACAGATAAGAAGTTCGTTTGCATTTTTGCGGCGACGAAAAAGCTGGAGTTGTGTTCCTTCCCCTTCCTGAAGGTAGCACAAAACACATCAGAGTTGATCGTTGGGCCATGAGGGAGCACCTCGAACAGAATAATCCCTTCAGAGTTCCACAAGACCGTCGCCATGACTTTACTTGCTGAGAGTATGACTTGGAATTTTTTCTTCCGAGGAGAGGTAATGTGGTGCCATTCCATTGATTGCCGTTTTGTTTCCGGTTAGAAGTAATGAACCGATATTTCATCAGTTGTAACGATGTTCTAGAAAAATCTGTCACGATCAGCGTCATGAGACCCAAGCAGTTGTACATAGATGGTCCTTCGTTGCTGTTTTTAGTCTCCTGCAGCCAGGAGCCCAGTGGGCAAACACGTTTGAATACTCCAACTGGAGGACGAGTGTATCAGCACTACTAACAGAGACGTATAGTTGAGCAGCGAGGTGCTTCGTTGCTATCCGCCGATCACCTCAAATGAGTGTCTCCGCACGTCCCAGTATTCCAGAAGTCAAAGCCGCGTGTGGCCGGCCGGCAAGTGGGAGATCGGACACGTTAGCGCGACCTTGCTGCGATGACGACAGACGCCTCGCCCAACGACTGACAGTGTGTCTGCTCACTGTCCAAGCTCTCTGCTTGGAACGGTTCAGTGTTGCAGAGGCCTTTTTGAAAGCTACGTATAGCGCCACCACCTATTGGAACTTCACGCAGTTACAGAGGGTGAAGCGGAAATATTCTATGATGTCCCCCAGCAAATTCTGCATTTTTCTTTTTTCAGTTCAAATTGGCCGAGAAAAAAAATGTGTTGCATTACTTACTGAATGTCCCTCGTTTTATCTGCGTTCAACGGTTTGTTGCACTCTTGTAGAAAGATCTAGAGAAATCGTAATATACTGATTGCTATGTAAGGAACCCCCCCCCCCCAAGTCCTTTTGCATTCCCCTCCTCTGCCTTCCCCTACTCCACCTCGCAACTGCTCAGCCCCCCCCTCCTCTTCTGAGTCCTCGTCCTCCGTCGGCTCCTTCCTCCCCCTTCCCCTACTTCGTTTTTCCTCTCCTTCACCCTTTTCTTTCCGACCATCTGTCCAGGTTCCCACCATATGCCCTAGGTTGTGGCGCGTCATATTTGTGCCAACTTTCTAGTGCAGTGTTCAAGTGAGTGTTCAGTATCGTGCGTCTTTTCCAAAGTGTTGCGAACAGAAATCATGCTGTCGTTGGGTGTGCTTTTATAGCTCTTGTGAACGGAAACCAGAATGTCGCTGTGTTTTTTAATTGTCTGTCTATTATTTTACCTGTCTGCTTCCTGTGTATTTCATTAGCATCACCAATCCTTTGTTTTAAGTTCCACAATTTTCCGCCATTTTACCATTTAAGTCACCGATTTTATCGCCTGCCTTTATTATTTATCATCTTCATTTTTTTAAAAAAAAGTTCTCTAGGCTGAATAGCGGCGTACCAAGCTGCTGCCAGGCCGCCCCCTTCGGGGGGAATCAAATCTCAGTAAAGGAAAGGAAAATAAGGAGTGAAGGTTATGGTTCATATTTCCGTCAACGAAGAGGTCAACAGAGGCGGAACGCATATTTATTAGGGGAGGAAATCGGCTTCGTCATTCTTGAAAAGCATCATGGAAAACGCAAATGTCTAGTGCCCAAATGGAAATGCTTCCACCATCCCCCAAGTATTGTGTCTTCACCACTACTCCACTTGGGTCGGTACAATCACAAAGCTGGAGTCCGTAGCTGCTCTACCGCACAGGATGATCAGATACTGGAACACGCGACACGCATTCAGCGTTATACGCGTGGTTGTATGCTGCACAAATGGATTTTTTTTTTAGTATCGGCCATCTATGAGGCTATAAACACGCGCGTATTATGCGTAATCGATGCCGAGACAATATCGTTAATCGCGTTAATACTGTTTGGCGGCGCTGCGCAGCGGTATTATAAAACAGCGCTTCGCTCTAGTGCAAAGCGATCGCGCTGCAAAAGGCTATCATACTACACAAACTTATGGATACAATGATAGCAATTAACTGTGAAACAATTTCCTAAGTTAGAAATTAATTTTAATGTAAATACAAATTCGTCATGAGAAACAGAACGACTTGTCGAACTTAACACCGTCAGTCGCAGTTCGGCTTTTAATTCTGTCTAGCACTTTGCACTTTCAGGCAATTAATCCTGAAACTGCCTAATTTCTTCTCTTAATATAAATGAAATATTTGCTGGTGATGTTTAATTGATCTTCGTGAAAATCAAAGCAGTGCTAGGAAAATTGGAGTAGTTATTAAAATTTCTTACAGATAAAACATTCCATCAACTGCCTACAAGTCGCAAAAGACCGAGACCATTTGGTTTCTTTCTTTCAATTAATTCACATTAAAGTAGACAGAAGCAAATCGGCTCGAGTTACTACAGATGAGGAGCAACTGTCGGCGTAACCAAGAAGCGAACTGTATTTCCAAGATACACTGGGAGTTTTTTCATACGTTATACACTGCTTCCCAACAGTCGAGGAAACATTATAAAATCATTTCATAAATTGATACTTCGAAAGTTATGAAACTTAACCAAATTGTACAATATTTAAAATAATATACATCAAGTACGTAAGCCATGTTACAGACAAAGAACTGATGTTACGACATACGATACGTTTAAAATCTACAACGTGGATTATCAGTGTGCTAGATCGTAGGTAAAGTCAACATAGGAGCGGTATTCCTTCCCGTAGCAATACATAACACAGAGTTACGAGCCATAATGCCGTTGATGGTATGTATGATGTCTGTAGCTTCTAAATACTGTTTTCGGTTCTCAAAGACGCTCTGAACGTGGAAAGAGTCAGAGGAGTATGAAGGTTTTGCAGTATATCTCTCGATAGCTCCCCGTACATGTTCCACGGCACTCAGGTCAAAAGATTAAGCTGTCCTCACCATACTCTGTTTGATCGGACTGCGTTGCCCTACTTCACCGGCTTACTAAGAAAGCAGTCTCATTATAGAGCGCACAGCACTGCTCTCGTATCCGTACGTATGATTGTGGGAGTTACACTTCTTTGACGCTCAGCACGGAGGACAATGCAATAAAACCTGCTCTGCCTCATTTCTAAGACTGCAGACTTTGAAAGGTCCATTGATGTGACTACGTGCGGCAAAGGACGAACAGAGGTAAGAAATATCAGGTTGTTGCAGTGGTTAGCATAGTTTCTTGGTGGCTCAAGAGGCTCCACCTTGCCCTTGCCCTCTGCCAGGAACTTAAGTATGAATTGTCGAGTAATCACGTAGATGCAGGTATAGATTCTAGTTCGCTCCTGGAAGTCACAGACTGAAGATAATACCTGCAGCCTCTCCCACCGCAGTGATCCTGTTTTCATTGTGTGTTCAAATGGTTCAAATGGCTCTGAGCACTATGGGACTTAACATCTGAGGTCATCAGATCCCTAGAAATGGGTTCAAATGGCTCTGAGCACTATGGGACTTAACATCTAAGGTCATCAGTCTCCTAGAACTTAAAACTACTTAAACCTAACTAACCTAAGGACATCACACACGTCCATGTCCGAGGCAGGATTCGAACCTGTGACCGTAGCGGTCGCGCGGTTCCAGACTGAAGCGCCTAGAACCGCTCGGCCACAAGGCCGGCTAAGTCCCCTAGACTTACAACTACTTAAACCTAATCAACCTAAAGACATCACACACATCCATGCCCGAGGCTGTATTCGAACCTGCGACGGCAGCAGCAGCGCGATTCCAGACTGAAGCGCCTTGAACCGCTCGGCCACATCGGCCGGCTCATTATGTGTGTTTGACACTGTCTTTCGTAATGCGACCGAGCGAGGTGGCGCAGTGGTTAGCACACTGGACTCGCATTCGGGAGGACGACGGTTCAATCCCGTCTCCGGCCATCCTGATTTAGCTTTTCCGTGATTTCCCTAAATCGCTTCAGGCAAATGCCGGGATGGTTCCTTTGAAAGGGCACGGCCGATTTCCTTCCCCATCCTTCCCTCACCCGAGCTTGCGCTCCGTCTCTAATGACCTCGTTGTCGACGGGACGTTAAACACTAATCTCCTCCTCGTAATGCGACCTTTTTGTAAGTACAGTCTGAAAACCTTTATTTGTCTAAAACGGCCATAAAGTTTAGATCTGGAAGGAACAGTGCTTTCCTTTCTTCGTTGTTTCTTTAGAACTGGCTCGTAAGTAGAGAAATGCTGAATAATGAGGAATATTTGGGTGTTCTAATATGGAAGTTATTAATACCTAAACTGGCTCGTAAGTAAAGAAATGCTGAATAATGAGGAATATCTAGGTGTTCAAATGTGGAAGTTATTAATACCTAAATTTTCTCAATGTGTTCCCTCCATGGATTCCCATTTCATTTCACGAATCATCTCCGTAACACTTGCAAATTATTCGAACCTAACAGTAACAAATCTTGGAGCAGGCCTCTGAAATGCGTCCATGTCTTCCTTTAATGTGACCTAGTTCATATCCCAAACATTCGAGCAGTACTCAAGAATAGGTCGCACTAGCGTCCTACATGGGTTTCCTTTACAGAGGAACCACACTTTGCTAGAATTCTCCAAATAAACCAGAGTCGACCATTCGCCTTTTCTATCACAATCCGCACATGGTCATTCCATTTCATATCGCTTCGCAAATCTACACCCAGATATTTGCAAAATTGGCAAATTTGTGTTAAGGTCTTATGGGACCAAACTGCTGACGTCATCGGTCCCTAAGCGTACGCACTATTTAATCTAACTTAAACTAATTTACGCTAAAGACAACACACACACACTCATACCCGAGGGAGGACTCGAACCTCCGACGGGGGGAGCCTCAGACAGCGCGGCTACCTCGCGCCGCCCCCAGATATTTAGACGACGTGACTGTGTCAAGCAGGACTCTACTAATACTGTATCTGAAAGTTGTGGTTTTCTTTTGCATACTCAGCCGCATTAACTTATATTTTTTCGGAATTTAGAGCTAGCTGCGATTCATTGCACCAACTAGAAATTTTGTCTAAGTCCTATTGTACCCTCTACAGTCACTCAACTTGAACACCTTACAGTATACCAAGCATCCTCAGTAGACAACCGCAGGCTGATGCACTATCTGTCCGCCAAACATTTATGTATATAGAGAACAACAGCAGCCCTGTCACATATCCATGGGGCTCTCCTGACGATACCCTTGTCTCTGACGAACACTCGCCGTCGAGGACACATACTGGCTTCTATAACTTAAGAAGAAGTCTTCGAGACACTCAACATACACTATGGATCAAAAGCATACAGACACCTGGCTGAAAATGATTTACAAGTTCGTGCCACCCTCCATCGGTAATATTGGAATTAAATATGGTGTTGGCCCACCCTCAGTCTTGATGAGAGCTTCCACTCTCGCAGGCATACGTTCAGTCAGGTGCTGGGAGGTTTCTTGGGGAATGGGAGACCATTCTTCACGGAGTGCTGCACTGAGGAGAGGTATCGATGTCGGTTGGTGAGGTCTGGAACGAAGTCGAAGTTCCAAAACATCCCAAAGGCGTTCTGTAAGATTCAGGTCAGGACTCTGTGCAGGCCAGTTCATTACAGGAATGTTATTGTCGTGTAACCACTCCGCCACAGTCCGTGCATTATGAATAGATGTTTGATCATGTTGAAAGATGCCATCCCCATCCCCGAATTGCTCTTCAACAGTGGGAAGCAAAAAGGTGCTTAAAACATCAATGTAGGCCTGTGCTGTGATATTGCCACGCAAAACAACAAGAGGTGCAAGACTCCTCCATGGAAAACACGACCACGCCATACCACCGCCTTCCAATTTTACTGTTGGCATTGCACACCCTGGCAGATGACGTTCAACGGCGCATTCGCCATACCCACAACCTGCCATCGAATCGCCACACTCTGTACCTTGATTCCTAAGTCCACACAACGTTTTTCCACTGTTCAATCGTCCAATGTTTACGCCCCTTACGCCAAGCGAGGCGTCGTTTGGCATTTACCGGCGTGATGTGTGGATTATGGGCAGCCGCTCGACCATGAAATCCAAGTTTTTCACCTCCCGACGAACTATCGTAGTACTTGCAGTGGATCCTGATGCAGTTTGGAGTTCCTATGTGATGGTCTGGATATATTCGTGCCTATCACACATTATGACCCTCTTCAACTGTCGGAGCTCTGTGTCAGTCAACAAACGAGGTTGCCCTGTACGCATTTGTGCTTTACGTGTCCCTTCACATTTCCACTTCAATATCAAATCGGAAACAGTGGACCTAGAGATGTTTAGGAGTTCAAAAATCTCGCGTACAGATGTATGACACAAGTGACACCCAATCACCTGACCACGTTCAAAGTCCATGAGTTCCGCTGAGCGCTCCATTCTGCTTTCTCACGAGGTCTAATGACTTCTGAGATCGCTGATATGGAGTACCTGCAGTAGGTCGCAGAACAGTGCACCTAATATGGAAAACGTATGTTTTTTGGTTTTTTTGGATACTTTTGATCACATACTGTGTCAGTGGACTCTTCCTCATGCTCGTACCTTCTTTAACAGCCTGAAATGGGCCATCGTGCCAAACGCTTTCTGGAAATCTAGAAATATGGAATCTGCCTATTGCCCTTCCTCCATAGTGCTCAGTATATCACGTGAGAAAAGAGGAAGCTGAGTTTTTCCCGAGTGATTCTTTCTAAAACTGTTATGGTTCGTGAACATAAGTTTCTCGTTCTCAAGAAAATTTATTGCATTCAAACTGATAATACGTTCAAGGATTCTGCAGCAAACTGATGTTACGGAGACTGGTCTGTAATGTTGCAGGCCCGTTCTTTAGCTCTTCTTATACACAGAAGTCAACGTCCCTTTTTTTCAATCGCTTGGAGCTTTCCTCTTGGCTAGAGTCCGCGATAAATGCAAGCTAAGTAATGGTCCAGTGCAGTACACTTGTCCTTGCAAAACCGAATTGGGATCCCATCCGGACCTAGTGACTTATTTGTGTTCAACTCCTACATTTGTTTCTCTACGCCAGGGATGATTATTTATAGGTCGTCCATACGGGAGTCTGTTGAATGGTCAAACAACGTTATGTGTGTACGAATCTCCTGCGTGAACGATTTCTTGAACGTGAAATTTAAAACTTTGCCTTTCGTTTTGCTATCTTCATCTGCCACGTCAGACTGGTGGAAGCCTTGGATCCCTCAGCGATTTTACATAGGTCCAGAACTTTCTCGGGTTCTCTGTGAGATTTGTTGCTATGGTGTAACGGTGGTAGTAGTTCCATGCTTCGCTCCTAGATCTTTTCACAGACCCTCGAATCCCTACAGACCTTTGCTTGTCGTCATTTGTGCGTTCTCATTTGAACCGAGAGTGCAACAACCTCTGCTTCCTCAGACTTTTCCGAATCTCGTTATTAAGACATAGTGCGTCTTTTCCGTCCTTAAACCACTTGCTAGGCACACAATTCTCCAGACCACGATTTACAGTCCGCCTAAACTGTGCACATAATTCCTCTACATCAATATAACTGGAACTAAGTAATGCCAGTTCACTGTCTAAGTGACATGCTAACAACTGCATATCCGCTTTTTTATGAGAAATTCTCTTATAGGCTTCTTAACTGATTTATTGACTTTCGTACCATAGTTACTGTAATGACATCATGATGGCTAATTATCGTTTCGATAGTGTCCGGCCCATTTGTAGCTAGAAGGTCGAAGATATTTCCACGACGTGTGGGCTACCGAACTAGCTACTCAAGACAGTTTTCAGAAAATTTGTTCAAAAGTACTTCACATGACTATCTGTCTGCAGACCCTGCAATGAATCCATAGACATACAATAATGTAGAACAACAGCATAAAAAACGGTAATCGGCAGACAGAAATATGAGAAGAAAATAACTACGCATCACAAAGAAGGTATCGAAACTGGTCACGAATTGATATTCATGTAGGGTATTGATGGCAAATACAAAACTGTAAAATTTGGCGGCAGTCGGATGAATGTGTGACGCTGCAGCGCAATTTGACCACTCATCTGGCAAGGACAGTAAACAGGGGACATGTCGATATCGAGGCATAAAGTAGTTGGCCAGTAACTACACCTCGCAAACAGGCACGTCAACAGTATGCGCAGATATCACCATTCGAGAGTGGACGTGTGGTTTGGCTCGAACAAGCCTTTCGGAGTAATCGGCGAATCGCTCGACATTTGAATACAAGCGCTGTCACTATTCGACGAAGATGACAGGAACAGGTCAACCATAGCTGAACACAGCGTCCAGAAGGAAGCGGTCGACCTAGAGAAACAGCAGAACGCGAGGACCGAGCAATCACCGCGTTTGTTGCCCTTAATGGCAAACCATCCTGGCCTTACATTTTCAGCCCGCCCACAGACGAAGAGATTTTCTACTGGTTGATTTTGTCCTTACGAAACCCTTTCTTGGTTTTCTTTCTTTTTTTTTTTTGTCTTAGTGTGCATAATGAAGCGAGATGAACTGAACATACTAAAAGCAATCAGCAATAAATTAAGTAAATGGAAATGACCGTATTTCTGCTTAGAAAATGTGATTGACGCCTATAACTATAAAAACAGCTGTTGGAGTGAAACATCCTGCCTGATTAGAACTGTATACTGAGCCATGATGCGAACCCGGAACTTTGCCTGTGGCGTGTACTACTCTTACTGTTGAGCTAGTCAGGTAGGACAGATGACCTTTCCTAACACCCCACTCCAAAGTTATGTCCCTCTTAGACACATGACAGAACAGAAGGGCCTAAATTATTTATGAGAAGAGTTAATGTACTCGTTACTTAAGAACCAGCAGAAAATCATTACAGTTCGTGTCTGTGACTGTACATTGAATATTAACCAACTTTATCAGAATTTCCAATGCTTGTTCATAACTGAGGACGCTAACTGAAATTCCATGTTCTCGAGTACCGACTTAACACCTACTCATCAAATTGTGTGGCCAAGGTAATCGACCCTGCGTGCTGCCTCCACGACCGAATTAAAATGGCACAACACTGTGCGCTCCAAACAGTCGCATTGTGCGTGAGACAGGACAGGAGGTCGCAATACTGAAAAAGTGTTATTCAGCTTCACAGCACATTCTTATATTTTGTAAAACTACTCCGAAACGAAAGTGAAGTGAAAACGAAAAAATACATGTGTCAAGACTCTTCAGAAACAGTACCTTTAAGAATAATAGTCCCTTATATTATTGCATCTTGTTCAATCGTATTACACTGCTATTGCTTCACTACCAGAAACAGTGAACTGATAAAAAATGTAAACATAAAATTTCTTTTGGTTTTGTGTTTTCTGAAGGGCCATCTGCTATCCTATACTTACTTACTATGTTTCGTTCATGTACAGTTTTGTTTGTTTATAATATTCTGGTTGACTTGCATTGTATTGTATTGTTTGGAACTGGGGACCTAGAAACGACGGAGAGGCTTCATCCCCACCGTAGCTCTCAGTGGTTCACAACCTCACAACAGGCTACAGCAGTCCATTCACCACACCGAACCCAGGGTTATTGTGCGGTTCGGCCCCCAGTGGATCCCACCGAGAACGTCTCACACCAGTGTAACCCCAATGTTTGCGTGGTATAGTAATAATGGTGTGCGCGTACGTGGAGACAGTGTTTACGCAGCAATCGTCGACATAAAGTAACTGAGGCCGAATAAGGGGAACCAGCCCGCATTCGCCGAGGCAGATGGGAAAAACCATCCGTAGACTGGACGGCATACCGTATGTCGACATTAATCCGCCGGTCGGTTTCGTGCCGGAGACCGGCATGCCTCCCCGCCCGGAAACCAGTGCGTTAGGCAGCACGGCTAACCGGGTGGGGTCTGGTTGACTTACATATCTATGCTTACCGGAATATTCTTCTCAATGTGGGGCCCCCCGTTTTAGCTGTGGTTGTGTAAATGCACAAGTGGTAATAGTTATTTTGCTTTAGCTCTTTTTCGAGGCCGCGCGGGATTAGCCGAGCGGTCTTGGGGCGCTGCAGTCATAGACTGTGCGGCTGGTCCCGGCGGAGGTTCGAGTCCTCCCTCGGGCATGGGTGTGTGTGTTTGTCCTTAAGATAATTTAGGTTAAGTAGTGTGTAAGCTTAGGGACTGATGGTCTTAGCAGTTAAGCCCCATAAGGTTTCACACGCACACATCTTTTTCAGGTGTGATTTGCTCGAAGTTCTCTAGGGGGCAAACTGCCAAGACTTACTCCTCTGAGAAATATAGAGAACAAAGCATGGACAGAAATAAAAAAATGGGATTGTTCGAGGAATGGATAACAAGAGCTCACTAGTTTAAGTACTCTGATAAAGTGTTAAATTAATCAATCATCCAAACTGCTGGACTAACCTCGCTGGTGCCAGTCTGTATTTTATTTATTAAGGATTAAATCATCGACTACCCATATCAGTACGCTCGTGACGAACTGGAGAAACGTTTTACCAGTTTCAGTACAGCTATCTCACAGTCGAGTATTTAAGAACTTAATTAAAATGGTGGACAGTTCGTTTCAAAAGCCTTGTCTTTCATGAAAATGCCGAAGTGACCGTTGTGTGGAAGAATCTCCTGGCAGACGTCCGTTAAAAAGAAGTGGCGAAAGAGCCCTTAAGAGCCGCTCGATCGATTTTTTTGTGTCTACTAACTTATGAAAGCAAACTGACCACGGCTGCCCTATAAAGGGTGTTTCAAAAATACTTTTAAGACTTTGGAGACTAGCACCTCACACCAAAGCAAGAAAAACATTTCTAACAAACAAGAGCTCTAAAATGCATGCCTTAAGAGCTATAAGCACTTGTTCATCTTCAATTGTGTGAAATACATCTCTTCCATTGCAAGCCTTTTCGCTTTCCATGTTTTGGGAGGCGGTAGTATGGACTAAAACAAAACAAAAATCGGTAAACAGGATTATAAAATGCATATCTTAAGTACTATTAACACTTTTCTAAAAATAGAAGAGTCATGTTTCACAGTAGCTATATGAATAACTGCCCACAGCTCTTAAAGTGAGCATTTTAGAGTCCATGTTTAGTGGACATTTTTGCTTGTTTTGTTACATACTACATCCTCCCAAAATATGAAATGCAAAGAGCTTGCAGAAGAAGATATGTGATTCACACTACTTAAGATAAACAAGCGCTCACAGCTCTTAGGGTATTCATTTTAGAGCCCATGTTAAAAACATTTTTTTCTTTGTTTGGTGTAAGGAACTTGTCACCAAGGTTTGTAAAAGAATTTTTGAAAATGTTTATTTGGAAGTTTGTGGTAAGATCTTATGGGGCCAAACTGCTGAGGTCATCGGTCCCTAAGCTTACACACTACTTAATCTAACTTAAACTAACTTACGCAAAGGACAACACACACACCCATGCCAGAGGGAGGACTCGAACCTCCGATTGGGGGGGGGGGGGGGGGGAGCGGCGCGAACCATGACAGGACACCCTGGACCACGCGGCTATTCCGCGCGGCTGTTTTTGAAAACCCTGTAGAAAGCAAGAAGGACACTGTGCTGCTATTTTGTTGGCATAGGTACTCAACGGTGGGGAGGAGTGCTTACATCACTACTCAAGGACCGAGATAATAAAAGATCGAATCGGGCGTAATTCCCTCTCGCTCATTTCATTTTCTATCTCAGGTTTCTCACGACTTTTCCGCAGTGCCGATCATGTACTTTCTGCGAACGTGATTTCACCGTAGCACAGTATGGTACACAAGCTTTTGGTGTTCCAAAATGGTAGCAGTATCTAGAACCTAACTCAGGCGTTAAATCGGATTTACCACGCTAGCACTCCGCTGTGTGCTGCTCCAGAGACTAAACAGCATGCTTTGACCGGACTACGATCAGTTCTCCAAGAGGTAATATGATCGCCGTTCTCCATTTCGCTGTCCCTCGTAATCCTGGCTGTGCTGGCCTAAGACGAAGATTATTCCCTCACCCCTCACGCTACTCGATGCTTTATCTGACTCTTGATTCAATTGCTCTGCGGAAGTACTTGTTATTCTGTATATGGCACTGAGCACTATGTGAATTAACTTCTGAGGTCATCAGTCGCCTAGAACTTAGAACTACTTAAACCTAACTAACCTAAGGACCTCACACACATCCATGCCCGAGTCAGGATTCGAACCTACGACCGTAGCGGACGCCCGGTTCTAGACTGCAGCGCCCAGAACCGCACCGCCACTCCGGCCGGCTGTTATTCTTTAATTACTCACTATTCAGTACTGATGTGGACTGTAATGTATATAACTGGCAAACATTCATATTACTTTCTGAATAACAAAAGGAGTCGAAATGAGAGATAGTAGCTGACCTGTGTTTTTCCAGCCTTTCGTAAACTACACATAAATAAGGCAATTGTATTCACAGCAACGAATATTTGCGTGTGTTATTTGACTGTAGATGTGTACTTTCTCCCTTTATCTACAGTATCCAAATATAGTTCAGGTTTTTTAGGAAGAAATTAACTTCTTATGTGCCAATAACACAGTCTCTTCCTAGTTCGGATACGAAGTATATATTTGCCTTTGTATCAACTTCAGCACTGACTGACAGTATTAATCTCATAACTCCTTCTCTCTGACATTAAGAATCAATCCAAGGAGAATAAGGGAACTTCTTTTATTCTCACGATACAGAGATCCCAGGAAATAGAAACAACAACTCCGCAAAACTTTGAACAATCAACAAAAGCGAGGATACAATGCCTCGAATAAATAACGAATTTCGAAGAAGGGTACCGGCACTTCTAAAGCAAAGATTAAGTTCACTTTTGGAACGTCGAAATAAATGGGTATGCGCCGCGAGAAACGCCTACTCGTTCTTCGCAGGTCACGGCGCAAGGTATGGATTGAGTTACATTCCCGTACGGTCGCCGCCGTGGCCTTCTTGCGGCAGATGGAGACGGAGGCGGCCGGAGCGAGTGGGCGGGCTGCTGGATGCGTGCAGACGTGAAACATCCAATCACCTCAGCAGCCAATCACCTTGGCACGTCGTGACAGCGTGATAACGTCGGGTGACACACATCTAGTTTACGGTAACTCATTTCAGGTTTCCTATAAGGGACAAATGAATGACCTACAGCACCGAATTCACTGACCTCAAAATTGTTTTCGTGGTCGGCTGTATGGTCCAGAATGCTGTTACACTATTCAAATACTTTCCCGCTTTATGTACGATGGACCATAGAGCTACACTTCACGCCCATTGACACACTAAGTAAAGAAAGTTACTTCCTGCAGACAACCATTATTCCATGAACGTTGTAGGACGCTTTCGATAGCATTTTGTTTGGTTTCACAGACGGACATTTAGTTTGCTTTTTTTGGAATGATTACTTAAGCACCTAAGGGCTCAGATTTTTGTGTAAAATAGATAATTATCAATTTAAAGCTGCGATAAAGTAATCTATTTTGAAATAGACTGCAATATCGTATTTATCCGCCGACACCAGACTAGTGACTTTTGATTAAAATATCTCCCCCGTAATGGAAATGTATAATTAATGTACGATTACAGGTTGTTGGCACATGGATGACAACATATGAAATTCTGGGTCGGGATGTGAGTCATGCTCGTATAGCCTAATCTTGAAGTAACCGCTCGCGATAAGCAGTAAATCGGGGTTCGAGTCCCAATCCGGCGCCAATTTTCATTGCGGTCTTTCCATTATACAGCTGATGGTTATCAATATTCGCAAATGTAAATATATTTCACCTACTTTGAAAGATTTCACCCCAACTAATATAAAAGAAAAGCTAGCCTGGAGTTTAAAGGATCGTTTTACGTCGATTTTGAGGGTTTATATGTGGGTTTCAGACTATAGTGATCGTCATGCACCCAACGAATAACACATGAGCTCTAAACCCAAGTGTATCAAACAGAATTTCAATTTCTAATTGTACATACACGAATCCGCTGAAATCGCAAAGAACTCTAGAGACTATACCAACCACCATTCTCAAGAAGCTGTGAATATGAAACAGCCTTCTGCTCTCTACCAGAACTGTATTAGAACGAATATTGCTCAAGGGTATTGAGCCTTGTTCAGACACAACTCAAATGAGTTTATGAGACGTTTCCGAACAAAAAGGGTCCGATCACCAGTGATGTAAATCCACACAACATCGTGACTTACTCGTCAAGCAGTGGGGTTTCCACGACACTTCTAGGATTTTCGGTTGCCCAAATTATGCTGTTGTGTGTGCCGGCCGACCATCTTTTTATGAAATGGACTTCGTCGCTCCACAACACGCTAGATAACCAGTCCTCACCTTCCTCCTTTTTTTGCAGGGTGCTGCCAAAGTCATAAAGTCGGATAATAAAAGTCCATGATGACGCTGGTCTTCGTACGGATACCGTTGGAGGGTACGACTTGGTGCTCTCCAAACAGCAGTGCGTGGATTGGTGGTGCGACGTGCGACTTCACCAGCACTGACTCCCCCATGCGGAGATGAACCAGCTAAAGTCTCTATTTCTTCCTGAACTGTCCGAGCAGCCGAAGCACTTGTGTCTTGTCATCCACTATGGGGCCGACGGTTTAAACAACCCGTGACTTCGAACATCGTGATCATTTTCTTTACGGCGACGCTTATCATAGGACATTTACCCATTCGAATAACCATCTTATGGCGTTAGGATACTAAAGCCGAAGTGACGTATTCTCCATTCCAATCGTAAAGAATCACTAACAGTGTCTTTTATCGTGAATTCAACATGCTACGATTGCTGCGCATCACATTCTCGCTCACACTACAGTTTATTTCAAACATTCTGATGTGGCGTTACTGACGAGTTGCTATCCAGCGCCATCTGCTGTTGGCTGGTTTTTGCACTCGTTCTTGATTTCTATAAAACCTCATGTCATTTCAGGTGCAGGTGGCTAGTTTTACCTTTATAACTACTTTATTCCGCGTATTTGAGCATTTTCAAATATTAACCGACTTTTTTGTCACCCTCTATACTTGTAAGTAGGCTGTTTAGGTTTTTTTTATTGGTAACGCCGCCGCCACGTAGCGCTCTGTATGAAAATCACTGGCTGTGCCGTGTGCAGTCTGTCGCTGGTTTGCATTGTCGTCTGCCATTGTAGTGTTGGGCAGCGGCAGCTGGATGCTAACAGCGCGTAGCGTTGTGCAGTTGGAGGTGAGCCGCCAGCAGTGGTGGACGTGGGGAGGGAGATGGCGGAGTTTGGAAATTTGTAAGAATTGGTGTCACGAACTGATATATATATATATATATATATATATATATATATATATATATATATATATATATATATATATATGACTATAAAGGTAAATATATTGTTTGTTCTGTATTAAAATCTTTCATTTGCTAACTATGCCTATCAGTAGTTAGTGCCTTCAGTAGTTTGCATCTTTTATTTAGCTGGCAGTAGCTTGAGTAACGAAGATTTTTGTGAGGTAAGTGATTTGTGAAACGTATAGGTTAATGTTAGTCAGGGCCATTCTTTCGTAGGGATATTTGGAAGTCAGATTGCGTTGCGCTAAAAATATTGTGTGTCAGTTTAAGTACAGTTTTGTATAATTTTTCTAAGGGGACGTTTCATATGTCGACCCTTAGCCGAGGATACCTCACTGGAATCTTCTGATTTTTTTCTTGTAGTTTGTGTAATTAGTGTAGCTTTTGTTTATTGCTAGCGCGTAATTGTAGAGAGAATATCCTCTGTAGTTGCAGTCTTTCACTGTTGTACTGTAAAACAGTTGTGGCATGCATGTAGTTTTGCACGAAGTATTTCGCAGGTGCGCTTGCAATTAACTAGATATTATTTTCAGTGCTATGTTAATGTGTTCTCTTATTTTTGCTCTTCAAATTGTGCTTTTCTGTGTTATCGTGTGAAATATTGTGACAATAATGGCGTGTGAAAAACGTAATACTAGGCTCCAAAGCAAACTGAAAAATGACAGTGAAGACGAAAGCAGTGTGTTAGCGCCACCATGTAATGAATTAACTAATGTTCAAAGTAGTAATTTAGTAATAGTGCATAGGGAAATGGAGCGGGCAGCAAATAATGGTGTAGGCAGTGAAACAATTAGTGAACAGGGAAGCATTATCGATCGATCGGTCGGCAACAGCTCGCCTAAGGATTCCGAAATGACAGGACACAAACTTGCAAATACTGTAGATTTTTTCTGCTTTTCAAAATGCGAATATTGCCGGTTCAAATGCATTGCCGAATAGCACTGAGGACCATGTTTCAGACACCAGTGCACTGTTATTACAGTTAATGCAACATATGGGACAAAGGCTACAAAAGTTAGACACAGCGCTTGAACAAAATCAGAAACAAATGCGATAAAATCTTCAAAAGTTAGACACAATGGAACAAAATCAGAGACAAACACAGCAAAAGCTTCAAAAGTTAGACACAGCACTTGAACAAAATCAGAAACAAATGGAACAAAATCTTCGGAAATTAGACACCACACTTGAACAAACACGTGAAGATTTAACTAATGAGTTACATAACATTAAATCGAAATATCAAAAAGTCTGTAACGACGTAAAAACACAAATTTGTGAGCATTTTCAACCTATTTTTTCGCGGCATGAAAATGCATAACAGAATCACGAAGCAGCCATAAAAGAACTGCAAACTATTATTCATGAAAATCATGTGACCTTGCAACCTAAAATTGACTCAGTTGCATCTACCGATTTGGTTACGCAACTTGCAAAAAGTCAGGAAAACGTAAAGGACACAGTAGATACGATTTCAACACAAATGGACACTCTGAAACTTGGTTCAGAAAAACACACAGAGGAAATAATTTCATTATCTGATAAAGTAGCCGAACTTTCAGATCAGTTCACTGACTTATCTACAAAGGTAGATGATGATCTGAATAACACAAAACCTGTAGCCTTCACTGACACTGAAGTGTATGAACAAATTAGAAAATTCAAACAGAATCAAAATCAAATCAACACACAGTACAAAAGAGAAATCCGGGAAGTACAAGATCAGTTGGCTCAAGTAATACAAGAATTACATATTTCAGAGGACACTCGCGCCCCAGTACGGGAAGAGGGACATAGAAATACAGAACAACCACAAAATAATAACACAGGACATTTCGGAAATCATGAAAGAAATTGGCAAGGTACACTGAATTTTGAGATGGAACCGCCGAAACGATGTAACAATGACCGACATGCGACTCGCCGACATGATAATTTTGACTATAAGCTGTTCATTACTACACGTAAATTCAAAACATTTAAGAATTCTGGCAACGACATTCATCCACAAGCGTGGCTTCATCAATTCTCTCATTGTTTTCCTCCCCAACTGGTCATTAGAGCACAGATTAGAATTTATGTGTGGCTACTTGGAGAATGAACCAGCTGTAAGAATGCGATCGGTCATTCACGATTGTCACAGTGAAGGAGAATTTTATCATGCCTTCCTCTCAGCATAATGGTCTCAAGCTACACAAGACCGAGTAAAACATAGTATCATTATTATGAAACATTTCGAACAATCTGAATTTTCCAGTCTTGTGAAATATTTTGAAGACATGTTACATAAGAATCAGTATCTTTCAAACCCATACAGCCCCTCAGAACTCATTCGTATTTGCTTAATCAAATTGCCTGAACATTTGCTACATATTATTTTGGCAGGACGTTGCAAAGAGGACATTGAAGCTTTTGAGGGACTGTTACAAGAATTAGAAATTGACACTGACAATCGCGGAATGCGAAAACAGGAGCACAACAGTTACAGGTAACACCTGTCACAATTCCGCGATGATAGAAATAATACACTACATGGCTATTCGTACAATGTAAATCGTGACCAAAACAGACACCACCCGTATGACAACCGTTGGCAGAGTAGAAATAATAACAGGGAAAGATCACCTCTCTGCGGTAGTGACTATCACAGAGACAATTAGAGACACAGACAATATGGGAACCAAAATAATTATTATCAAGGGAGACAGAATAACTTTAGACGCAACGATCCAGCGCGCAGTTACGATTCAGGGAGAAATTCACCACCATGTGACCGACAAGAAAGAAACTATGGAATCTACCGACATGACGACAGACGATATGATCGTAACGACAGAGCTGAATTGCACCAGAACTGGCGGGATTCAAACAGGGCGGGGCCCTCTCGACAAGGTGAATTTGTAGAAGTTAGGTCTCCTAATCCCAATAACGGCGCGCGCCAACAAAGAGACAGACAATGACTCACACCGCAGGCAGCCGCGTGCGCCGGCTGGCTAAGAGAAAAATAACATAGACGCTAACCTTGAGAAAAATTCCAGTATTCTTTACCGACGTATACCGCATGACAATTGCGTTCAAGTTAACTCTGAGCACTAGGAAGAGTAAAGGATTGTACTACATTTCACATGTATAACCGTTTATTGAAATATAATCTGCTTTTTAACTTTGTCTTTGCCATAAAACAATTCACTTCACATTTCTAGTATGTTTTGTCACACTGAGAAACTGTTAACATGCAACAATGCTTTGAAGTTAACTATCCAGTCTAGAACCTAGGGAACATTTTTAAACAGAAATTACGAATACATTGTTATAGTGAACAGACGACACAGTGTTGTTATTTGTACATTCTTGCTTATCAGTTCGTTCTTGATAGTTGCACGATTACGTAACGACTATAAGGCCTACACACTTAGAACATATACTGTTAATGAGATTTTAATGCAACATTTTGGTTTAGTTGAAAAGACATTCCTTATTTGAAGTACTTTCTGTGAGATTAAATATGACTTAGCATTTGGTTTCTTTGATAGCTTCACGATTATATCACGACGCTACTAATATATGACACAATTTACATTGTGCTTTTGCGGTGTATCTGTTTTATATCTGCACAGTTTTTCTGAGTTATTCTGGAAAGTAAAACATGTTTTAGTAGTAACTTTGTGGTATAGCTACAATGAGACAGCCTTTTCTGTAGCACAACAATACGTTACAGTACAGTACTTACTTCATCACGGCAATAAGTGTAGTAACTACGATATCTATACGCAAAGCATTTCACTTTTGTTTATCATGAGGTAAGTTTATTGACTTCTGCAGAACTTAGCTTTCGGAGGACGATAACTACGACACTTCCACAGAGATTATCTTACAACACGACGCACAGTTTAGCGCTACAGTACACGTAGTTGAGTGATTAATTTTGTACTTAAAACATTTATTTTTAAAGATATTTGAAGTACAATGATAGAAAGGTTTTCCGTGATACATTTCATTCCATTGCTGTAATCTGCAACACCTGAGGATATAATTACATTTATCCCAGTGGGGTACACGCTTACTTTGTGTACCATGTGTATGGCAAGCACAAGGAGCCCTAGCTAATATGGTATTTGCTTATACAACTTTACACATCGGTACCATATTTCTCTAACACAGAATTACACAGCTATCTGATTATTTGACAGAGAAACAAACATCTTTTTACTACGTCAGTGACACATATTTAAGCAATTACGCAGGTGGAAAACTTCACACTTATGAAATTCTATTTTGTCTATACTTTGTGAAATGTTCATATTTTTTCAGAACCATTGTGATATTATGAGAGGTTTGAATGATGTATTTGGTATGGGATCATGATTTTTAAAGTACGTTTGAGGCAGATGACACTTTTGACATGAGCAGAGAATATTTTTTTTAGGTTTTGAAATCATTGGAGGAAGCTACGACGATTTTGAGAGTTGACTGAGGTGTTATGATGTTATTATTACGATCACTATGTGTATTATGCTTCTGGGGTATGTTTATGATCAATAAGCTGATGCTATATGAGGAATTTGATTATGCTACTTATTTGTTATGACGAAATATTGAAGAAGTGTCGACGAATATATAGATATGTAATAAGGTAAGGAATAATGAGTAGTGGTTAGGGACTCTGGTTTGTGAAAAAGGTGGTTGGAAACCAAGAATCGTACTTTAAGAGATGAAATGTATGTCAATGCGTGAATGTATTACAATGGCGACGGAACTTTTTTGGATACTGTTATATCAATAGGATTTTGTTTCTATAGATTTGTAACGCAAAATCATGACCTTTGACATTTTTTATATGAGACTGCCACTGTAGCGGAAACTGGTGTCGTAAATATTTCGTTAAGAAAGTTAAGTGACCACCTGCACGTAATGCGTCGTGGGCACCCAGCTGCGCGACAGCCACCTGGAAACAAGCCATTAGTGTGTGCCTTTCTGAGGCACAAGAAAAAAAAAGGGCCATTATCCTCGCTATTGACATTTCTTTGTAGAAAGCGCTTCAAATACGACACGCTCAAACTTCAAAACATATTTAGACTTTAGAGTTCTTAATTTATGATATTTACTGAAATGAAATGATGAGAAACATTTCATGTCTATTGTCTTGCTAGTTGGAAGATTGTTTACTGCATTATGAAATGACTTATGGCTAGCGAATGACGTTTCACGCCTTGCTTTGCGTATTTTGTTTAATATCTAGTTTCTAGCTGCACTGCAGCATTGGTTACAATAAAATGTAATGGATGTACTAATGTAGATATTTTATGCCTACAGATCCAGTAAATAATAACTTTATGATGTACTTAAAAAACGAAGGAGCACAAAAAGACTTCCCTTCACAGGAACTGCATACATAATTTTCTTTTCAAGTACTTGGTAATTTTTATGGTGCACCACTTTAATGACATAGATATTAATATGTGAATAGACATTTCAGTTTTCTGCATTGTTGTCTTTACTGTAATACTTTTTCTGCTTGAGCTTTGTCATCTTAAGTTATAAGCTATTGCATTTGCTACTGCTGTGTGCCAGGCATAATGTTACTGAATTTGACTTTGTATTACTCTCTTAAGCCAGTTTTACTACGGATTTATTTTTTTTTGTTTGCTGCGCATTGCCTTATATTAGTTTTAATATTGCTGCTTCCTTTGACAACTTCATTTTTTTTCATTGTGGTTTGTATTAATTGTTTTGTGCTGCTGCATTGCCTTGTCCCTTAGTTTAGCATCTGAGCTCAGTAGCTTTAAGTTAGCTTAAGATGGGGTAGGCTATAAAAGAGAACGAGTTGTGATGAATTGGAAGAAATGCATTGAGAAGCTATAAGAAATGATTTGGCAAAAAAAGTAGTGTACAGTGGAGAAAAACTATTTTTGAAAGAGGATGTGAACAAAATACAGAAAGCATGCTTGGATAGGATATTTTTGGTGGAAACAAATGTTGAGATATGACGAAAGATCTACAGTATGAAGTTTTGGATTGGACTGCAGTACCAAATGTTACACTGAAAACAAACCCTGTCCTTTCCTTCTGTTATCCCGCTATGTGTTTGTGTACCCTTGTGTATTTATGTTCTACCAGTCTTTATATGTTTATCTGATAAGACTTATATTGCAGAATTTTTCTAATACTCAGATACATGAACTATGATGAGGAATACTGTTATCCTCAAATATAATTTGCATTAATAATATGTTATTTACTTTGTAAAGATGTTAGACATTATTAATTCTCATCTGTTTTAATGCTCATGTGTGAAGTTTATGTTTCAAAAGTTATTCTGATCTTTATGTATGTACTTATGTCATAAGTTTTGTAACACTGATGTGCATGTTTATTTCTATTCTTTTGTAAAGCCTGTTTTACTTCAAAAGTTATCTGTACTGTTATGTTCTTTAATGATGTATTTTGTGCCTTTGTAATTGTATTTTTATGTTGTAAATTTATAACTTTATAGACAGTAGTTCTTCAAATTAAGTTCCATTTCACTGCACACATTTCTGTTGGTCATAGTATATGGATAATATGTGAGAAGTAGGGACTGTTAGTGTTTGCACATGTGTTGATAATTCAGCAAGGGACTGGTTAACAGCATTGCTGGTTCTAAGGACAATTCCAAAAACTTTGTGCGTGCACAAGTGATGGTTGATGGACTTGCTATATATAGTCTCCGCAAGACTCTTCGATGGTGATTGTGCACCTGCACAGTCACAACAGATGGCTGCTGGCTATCTCTACAAGGACTGAAGAGGGTCTACACCTTTGATGACTCACCAATACCATTATTTCTACAAGGACTCCAGTGGGTCTGCACCTCTGATGGCCCACCAATACTGTAATCTCTACCAAGACTACTCTGTGTTGACCTACTTACCAATATTCTTCAAATCTTCGACTGACTCTGCTGTGGGTTTGCTCTGTAGTGGCCCATTACCTGTCTGCATTTCAAGAGTCAGCACTGTCTTTCCGTTGGAAGGACAACACTGCTTCTTCAAGACTGCATGGAAATCCACTACTTCTGTGTGCATTTTCTTTTACTACTCAGACTTTGAGAAAAACACTGCAATTTTACTTTGATGAATGATCAGGACTGTCTTTATGGACTGTGAGAAAATTTTAGCTTTTGACCAACATTGTATCGATAAGTGTGTGCATTTCATTTCTTTGTTATTGTAATTATGAAAAAAATTTTCAAATCTGTATTGGCCTTTGCCCAAAACAATTTGTAAATTTTTTGTGGGGAGCATGGGGGCTATGTAAGTAGGCTGTTAAGGTTTTTTTATTGGTAACGCCGCCGCCACATAGCGCTCTGTATGAAAATCACTGGCTGTGCCGTGTGCAGTCTGTCGCTGGTTTGCATTGTTGTCTGCCATTGTAGTGTTGGGCAGCGGCAGCTGGATGCTAACAGCGCGTAGCGTTGCGCAGTTGGAGGTGGACGTGGGGAGGGAGATGACGGAGTTTTGAAATTTGTAAGAATTGATGTCATGAACTGATATATATATATTATGACTATTAAGGTAAACACATTGTTTCTTCTCTATCAAATTCTTTCATTTGCTAACTATGCCTATCAGTAGTTAGTGCCTTCAGTAGTTTGAATCTTTTATTTAGCTGGCAGTAGTGGCGCTCGCTTTATTGCAGTAGCTTGAGTAACGAAGATTTTTGTGAGGTAAGTGATTTGTGAAACGTATAGGTTATGTTAGTCAGGGCCATTCTTTCGTAGGGATTTTTGGAAGTCAGATTGCGTTGCGCTAAAAATATTGTGTGTCAGTTTAAGCACAGTTTTGTATAATTTTTCCAAGGGGACGTTTCATTCTGAGACAACAGAATTAAAACAAGGAGGTTTCCAATCGCCAAATAATGAGATTCAAGGCAAAACACTAAAGGCACACAATGCTGGACCACGTGTTACCAAAAGTGCAAGCCTCACAAACTTTTACAATAATCATTATACACCGTCCAGTCACACTAACGTGACACTGTAGTTTATTTCAAACATTCTGATGTGGCTTTACTGACCAGTTGCTATCCAGCGCCATCTGTTGTTGGCCGGTTTTTGCACTCGTTTTTGATTTCTATAAAACCGCATGTCATTTCGGGTGCAGATGGCTAGTTTTACCTTTGTAACTACTTTATTCCGCGTATTAGAGAATTTTCAAATGTTAACCGACATTTTTGCCACCCTGTATACTGAGACAACTGAGTTAAAACAAAGAGGTTTCCAATCGCCAAATAATGAGATTCGTGGCGAAACACTAAAGGCACACAATGCTTGACCACGTGTTACCAAAAGTGCAAGCCTCACAAACTTTTACAATAATCATTATACACCGTCCAGTCACACTAACGTGACTACCTTTCAAAGGCCTGAATAATCATCTTTTGCCACACTAGATGTGCAGGAAGAGAGTCAGTGAGGTTCTGGAAGATACCGACAGACACGTAGAGACATGTCAGTTACAGTCCCGTGGCCAGTCTTCTTAGGTTTCTCAGTTGAGGACCAATGGCAAGAACAGCCTGGACGAGGTGGTCCCATAGATTCTCGACTGTGTTTAAACCTGGGGAATTTCGTAGCAGAGGTGTACAGTAAACACATCCTGGTACTCTTCGAACCAGCCGGCCGCGGTGGCCATGCGGTTCTAGGAGCTTGTGCCTAAAGATTTTCCGGGTTATTAGTATCCACACTGACAGGGCATCTATTTCAGCACGTATTTCATCTGCTACGGGCTGACCAAGTACCACAAGCGTAATGAAAGGTAGTGTTCTTAACGTTAATTGCCTTACATGCACAAAACAAAAACAACTTTGTTTCCCTCCAGATGCATTGAAGTAACTTACGTGGAATGTTCATTGTTAAGCAAGATGACAAGGAATATTCAAGAAATTTGTACAAAAAACGAAAAAGTCACTAAGATCTGAGAAATGTAAATGCTGAACAAACAAAGCGTGACGAAATATGAGTAGGAACCTAAATATACGGGTGATTCAGTCACACCTACCAGTGTCGTTTTATGTAGCCAGCAATGTTGTATCTGTCCTTAATAAACCATGTTTTAGATTTCGTATTATCTCACTCGCTACGCCCAAATTATTAATTCTACAGGACAAATGAACAGGACCTTTTCGTGGTAAATTTAATGTAGTTAAATTTTGCACTACGGTGTGTTTTCGCTGGAGGTTACAGTTTCCCAGTTATTCAAGAAAAACGTGTAAAAGTGACCTCCAAACACAGCTCCACCCCCCCCCCCCCCCTCCATCCACATTCATCCCTTACAAATCAGGATTTCTAATACGTTGCTCGTGCCACTCCCTCCTGCCACTTTACAAGAATTTCCGACTACTTAAAATGTTCACACTATTCGACCTTCTTTGGTTTCTACTGATTGAGCTATTACGCCATCAGCATAGTCGGCTATTTCGTTAACATTTTTAATTGAAACATGCCTGTGAGGGTAATGGAAAAAATGTCTTTCTTAAACGTTACCCTAAAACTAATTACGTTGATAATTCGATCCCAACTTAACCCTTACAAATACAGTCATTTCGTAGTCACAAAGCCTGACGAATAAAACATTGTTAATTGTCTATTTTATGCAATTAAAATTCACAAAATTGTTAGGTAAAATTTACACAAACATCAATTTTACAATTTGATAGTGATACATTCAGCTGGTGGCGTAATAAGGCCAGTCAACGAAGACCAGAAAAGGTCGAATGTGGAAAATAATTCGTACAGTTACAAATTCTATTCCAGTGGTAGGAATCCTGACCAGTGGAGACTGAGTGTGGGTGTGAGGGTGCGTCTGAAGGCCACTTTTCTACGTTTTTCTTGAATAACTACTGCCTCTAGCAAAAACGTATCCCAGTACAAAATTTAAATACGTTAAATTTACTGCAACAAGATCTAGTTCATTTTTTCTGTAACACTAAAAGCTATAGCGTAGTTTATGAGAGAATACGAAAATTTCTCGAGTAGTTTGTGAAGCATAGATATAACATAGTGGGTTGCATAAAACGAAATCTATAAAGGCAATTGAATCAGCCTGTATAAAGCAAATTAATGTTGGAAGCACCCTGCATTCATTACAAGTTGACACACCAGGAACAGATAAAAGAAGGCAAACATAATAAAGATGACAAGGAAAAATCATCCAATGAGAGAATTGAGAGCAAAATAGCTCTATTATTCCAGGTTACTCTGCCAAAAAATATTAATGGATTAGGTAAGCGTAATAATAAAGGTAAAAATTTGCTGTGCTAGCCGAATTGTTAATGTTCCATATTAATACTTTGCTTTAAGATCCCAATGGTTAAAATATGATGAACGAGCTTTATCAGCCAGACATTTAAAAAATGTGAAGAAACGGCTTTATGAGTCCAGTTGTAATGGATAAATTAATATCCAGTCTTACACATTTGAATTCCTCTTTAAAAAGCGATTGTTGACTTCAAAAAGCCAGTTTGGAATAAGATGTATATATTGGAACATAGAGAACGAAAAAATAAAAATATAAATTACTCTTACAGTTAATATGAAGGAAGGAACATAATAATACACTAATCACTAAGACAAACACAAGCACGAAAACCATTAATACAAGTGTTATATGTCTAACCTCCGAGTGAGGTCATTGCCCTGTGATGTGCGCTACCAATGACTCCCCGGCAACCAGTTTAAAATAACCAAAATCGATGTGGTCAATCTACGAGCTACAACTTTGCTTGTTTGGCTCGTTATAAGTCAGGAGGGGTCGGTCGTGCACCGCCGTCGTCTTTTTTTAGCCCAACTAAATAACAGAGAAATATTCATCAAACCCTAATATAGTAGATACAGGATTCAGAGAATAAATAAATATTAAGTTCAAACCAAAGACTTACATGAAGTTAGCGCATATGATAATGGTACTCACACATAGGTTTATGGATTCAAACTAAAATCATATTAAAAAAATCACGAAACCAACATAATATTGGAATTAGGTAAATACATCTCCTATCAGACACTGCAGAACACTCGTGCCTTGTAATATTATTTTAAACTCTGACAGGAACATGAATTAATAAAACACAAATATATTGAGTTGCTGATCCTGATACCAACACAATTTTGGAAGTTCCTCACACACTAATATAAGTAATAACTGCAGTGAAGTATGACAGTTCATAGCTACTGCAAATACTCCAAGTTAAAGTTCGCGTAGTCCCACAAAAAAAGTCGCCGCAAACAGCACGAATAATTATATTTCCCTTCAGAATGTAGAGTCTGGAACTGGCACTCACGAAATCCAGTCCATTTAAAGTATTTAGCTTGCGTGGTGAAAAGATTTTTGAAGTCCAAAAAACGTAAACGCATCTCTTCGACCGGACAATGCACTCAGCAACCCACCACCGGTGCAGCTGCACGAACACAACCAAAAGACCAAAGTCCACGTACCGTAATCTGCCTACACTTTTAAACAGTGTTTAACGTCACGACTATTGAATTCAAGTTAGCGCTGCTGCTACGGTTGCAGGTTCGAATCCTACCTCGGGAATGGATGTGTGTGATGTCCTTAGGTTAGTTAGGTTTAAGTAGTTCTAGGTCTAGAGGACTGATGACCTCCGATGTTAAGTCCCATAGTGCTTAGAGCCATTTGAACCATTTGAATACAAGTTAAACACTGAAGAAATGACTACCATTCAGATTTCAAGAAAATTAAGTAAATGCTCAATACACTAGAACATCAAAAAGTTCTCTTAGTCACAATACGAGCGACCACTATAATATTTACGTAGTATAAACCAGTTCAAAGTGTTCAGAGTCAATTTATTATTACAAATACAGAATCAAGTTTGATGACATCAAGCAGGAAACAAAACCTGGCACCCAGGTCACTACAAGAAATTCGGAATCATGCTGTGATAAACATCTTACGTTGTGTACGCTATACATTCGTGTCATTGCTACTTACTGGATTTCAACAGGACTAAATCTTGGCTTGCTGTTCTACGGATTATTGACGAATTGGCTTGCCCTAGACTATCACGATTACTGTCTTAGTGTGTTCGACCAATTAACGACGACACACTGACGACTGGAATTGTCAACTGTCAAATGATTAATGGTTGAAATGGCTCTGAGCACTATGGGACTTAACGTCTGAAGTCATCAGTCCCCTAGAACTTAGAACCACTTAAACCTAACTAACCTAAGGACATCACACACATCCATGGCGGAGGCAGGATCCGAACCTGCGACCGTAGCGGTCGCGCAGTTCCAGACTGAAGCGCCTAGAACCGCTCGGCCACTTCGGCCGGCTCAAATGATTACAGTGTACACATGTATTCTGTGTAGTAAGATGTGTTTTTCTCCGTAGCAGGTGTAATGCCAAAAAAAGGGGAAAAATATACAGTTCTGCAGCAAAGAAAAAAAAACAAATAAACTCTGCTGGCAAGCGATACAGCCTCACGAAGAAGGTCTAGTACGGTTTAACTCAGCGGTGTTCGTCACCATTAGCACACCCAATTCTACCGCAGAAATTGAACTGTTGGACTGTTAGGTTTGAAGAGTAAGCACTGAATCACTCGAGTTTCCGAGCAGAAGTTTTCTTACTTGGTAACTAGCGGGGAACGTCTTTAGTATTTTGGAGAACCTGCGGCATGTGTCAGAGGGACATAGACTTCTCCATCTCGGATGACTCAAGCGTTCTTGATGTGTGTAGCCTCCTGTACTCTCATCAAAGGGAACTAGCACCCTCACGGTTTGAGCCGCCACTGTTGTGAGCAAGTCACATGCGAGGACATGAGTAACTGTCACCAAGCCGTGTCATTCCTCTCCTACCAGCAGTACAGAGTCAGGACGTGGCGGTAAATATCAGAAATGAGCTCCGTATACTTGCTTTAAACTCGCCAGCGAATCTGTGACGTCATCTCCAACTCGCAGTTTCCCTGTACCCGTAAACTGGACTAGTGAGTCACCTCTACAGTCTATTCGTCACGGGGTTGTTGTATACAACTAGACTCGACTTGTTCAGAAAGCAGAGCGAGTGTACGAGATGGAAAATAGTGAGTATTACTGCGGACTCGGGACATTCCTGCAGCTTATGGATCCGTTTTGAAAGAAATTTCCAGCCTTAAATTATAAATCACTATTCATTTATTTTACAGCCATGTGTTCGGCTTTGTCGGCCGATGTGGCCGAGCGGTTCTAGGCGCTTCAGTCTGGAACCGCGCGACTGCTACCATCGCAGGTTCAAATCCTGCCTCGGGCATGGATGTGTGTGATGTCATTAGGTTAGTTAGGCTTAAGTAGTTCCAAGTTCTAGGGGGACTGATGACCTTATATGTTAAGCCCCATAGTGCTCAGAGCCATTTGAACCATTTTGTTTGGCTTTATAGCGAATCACAAGTGCAAGTTGAAATGTCTTGAAGAGACTGATCTGCCTAAATGAGAATAGCAAGTTATACAGGGTTAATAAAAAATGCCGCACTTGAAGGTGGGCATGAGATACCTCATCCACATTCAAGGCAAAAATTTATCTAGCAAAATCAGATCGCTTGAAAAGGCATGAATGGAAACGAGGAGCTGCCAACGCTATCATATCGTGCGGCGCATCGGAATGTACAGAAGAACATGTATCATGCTGCACACTGACTACCCATCGTAGCTACCTGAGTAGTTCTGTTGCAACATCAAAGCCACATCGACCACCCAGCTATTATTCAAATCCTCATCAGGTGTGCTTTCCATTTTTTGGTGCTCGTTCGCTAGTGCTCTTTGTTTATAAGCAGGACATCATTTTGTCACATGACAATAGCCTATCACATGACAGTGGGATAGACTAAACTGCATATATGTGCCTACTAACCGTGCAGTTCACCAACATAACTGGTCGTCTCAGGTTCACGTAGGGCGGTTTCCTGATGGAGTACACAAACGATCAATGCGTCGAAATGCTTTTGATGACAGGTACATCCGATAACCAAGCTGTTGTTCCTGCGTATGCTGCACGGTACCCCCAGAGGCGCCATCCCAATAAGAATGTTTTTCGTCTCCTAGAGCCACGCCTTCGGCAAACCTGTAGTCTTCGTCCACAAGTAATTAACAGAGGTCTTCCAGGGACCAAACGTACTTCACAAACAGAGGACATGATTCTTGAAACAGTTCGGCAATCTCGTCGGCGACATATCGGTGACATTGCAAGGCAGTTACAGACATCCCAAAGACTGGTTGTTGAAATGTTGAAAGATGAAGAACTGCACTCATATCATTACATATTAACTCAACAGAAAACTGCATCGACGAGTACAGTTTTGTGAATGGCTTTTGTACCAAGTGGAAGATAACGAATATTTTATAAATAACGCGATATGGTATGATGAATGTAGCTTCGCAAAAGCCGTTATTGGTTGTAACACAATCCCCATGTCACCCATGATCGTAGCTTTCAAGCACGCTTTGGCGTAGACCTGTATGCCAGAATTGTGGAAGGAGTGCTTTTGGCCCATACCTATTGCTGGACAGGTTGAGTGCTCCCCTATATTGTACGCTTCTTTGAAGTATGGTTGCTCTGAACATCTTCTCTCATGTGAACGTTGCTGTAAGGATACGCCTGGATGTGAAACATACAGGAGAGAGTTGTTGTGCATAGCATAATGTGCAATCTAGTGTAGTTTACCTATTGTATTTTTTGCACCTCAACCGCGCGGGATTAGCCGAGCGGTCTTGGGGCGCTACAGTCATGGACTGTATGGCTGGTCCTGGTGGAGGTTCGAATCATCCCTGGGGGAATGGGTGTGTGTGTTTGTCCTTAGGATAATTTAAGTTACATAGTGTGTAAGCTTAGGGACTGATGACCGTAGCAGTTAAGTCCCGTAAGATTTCACACACATTTGAACATTTCTTTGTACCTCATTAAGATACGATGTTACTATATCAGTAGTAGGGTAACAGGTCTACTGGCGCATATTGTTAGTCCAGGTTGCCTACATCGAGGGCAAACATACATGCAGGTGAAAACCTATTGTTCTCCTTTGCCTGACAGTTCTTTAACATATTGTTCTGCTAAGAGAGTTAACAACACCTGTGGTAATCCTTCATTTTGACCTGACAGGTCCTCAACCTACTGTTCTCCCTCCCCCTCCTCCTCCTCTAATCCCTCAGGAAACATTCAACCCTCCCCCTCCCTCCAGATCGCTGATATACATCCACATTCATGCCTGTGTTATTCGAATAGCCCCCTCCTACTCCATCAGTTTGACTGACTTGTTAATTAAATTGATCAATTAATTAACACCTCACCTTCTGGTAAACCCTCAACCCTGCCCTCCTCTTCCCCACTCCCCTACCCAGAAATCGGTGGCTTTGCGCAGGAGGGCATCCTCTGAAAACAGGAAATTCAATTACATAGCTTACTGTATACTGTTTATTTATCAAAAATTCATTTGTCAGCGATGGATTTCTCATCATTACCTGCTATTTGGGAAAATGCAGGTATTGCAAAGATGTAACATTATCGATCGCGGTTTTTTAATCCCGATCGCGCAGTGAATGGCGTTATGAAACCCCCATCACACGTAATTACGCTGCTGAAAATCTTTCGATCGTGAAGCACGCACCGTCCGCCATCCCCTGTCCACTGGACCGCACAGTATTTTGCAGGACCGTCTTCAGAGTTTCAACGGGGTGTATTTGCGGTCATTTAGTTTAGAGATATATTTTTTTCTGACAGTATTTTGCTGTAATGTATTTCCATTCCACATGCACCTGGGAGGAGTCGAGGTAAATCCCTCAGGTACACTGTTACACTGGTGCCCCCACAAAGTGGCGACGTGTCTGCCAGCAGCCACTCCACGCAGACACTGCGACTGACAGACTGGATGTCACGTTAATCTCCGAACTAAAGCGCCCAAGTAGTTCCTGTCGGAACACGTGCTCTTTTTCTGTTTCTCCTCCTGCAGCACACCACTGCCAGACCTGCACACGCCACCGGTTGTGGTCGGACTGAACTGCAAACAAAGCAGCATTTACCCTGTAAACCCCTGTGGAATATCGACGCATGCGAGAACTCCTTCCATGACAAATGCCAGTCTGAGAATCCATTCCGCCATGGGCTCTTAACTGCCCCAGCCCTCCTGGTGCACTTCCATGTGTTGCATTTCATGAACTGCTTTGTGAAGTTATTACATCTAATGTTGCAGTACATCGTCACATACATAACTTGAAGACGCCACAGGAACTAAATGTACCATTGCATGAAGAGGTGAGCTTCGCAGATGACGTGACAATATTTAAACTGTTACGAGAAATACCACCACCGCCACACGTGAACACAGACTCTTACAGAAAAGATAGCGGCACACTTCTGAAACCACCCCTAAGTCACTTCGCTCGATTTTGTGATAAATACCATTGTCTTTCAGGATGAGCTGTTCCAGGAGTTACTAAATCCACTTTAATATAGCGCTAAACGCACTTTTAAAAAGATCCCTACAGAGCAGTTTCCTTCAATTTTACCATGAACGCAGCCACTGACTCTAAAAAAAGATCATGACACACTCGTGAAACCTCTCAGCCTTCCTCCACTACTCCGGAATATTTGCGTGCACATACAAATTAGGTGAAGTGTTTAACAGTTTGTTTCAAATACACTCCCACACAAAATGCTGCACTGTCCTCCTAGGTGCATGTGGAATGGAAATACATTACAGCAAAATACTGTCGAAAAAAAAATACATCTCTAAAATAAATGACCGCAAAGACACCCCGTTGAAACTCTAAAGACGGTCCTGCAAAATACTGTTAAATGCACTATCACAGTACTTTGCTAGACGAGGCACAATCATCACTGGGGGATCCGCAAAGCAGCGACAAGTCCGTCAGCGGCTGCAGCTCATCACAGGCTGAAGTCCAAGGCAGAAGCATTGTTTTTCCAGTTGAAACCGCGAGCTGGGAGAAAATCGTAGCCGACCAGACCATCACCAACTTTTCATGCGAGTTGAGACCGTCTCACGATACGAAATTCAAATCAAAATCAGTAATATATTCATAGATATTTTTTATTTAATCAGTTTGTGGGAGATGGGGTTCCACTTGGGTAGACATCATGACTGCACCCCTCACCACTGCTCATCGTAACATAATAACTCTTACCACAGGGAATGGAATGAACTGTGGTATAGTAGCCACCACTTGGGGACTCCCACATGTGTGTCTATCGTCAGGGCGCCGCCACGAAAGTCAAAACAGCCCAATGTCCTAATTGCAGATTGTAAGTCAGCGACAGGTGTTTGTGAGTTACTGCAATGCCCATGTATGCATCTGCTTGACAGATGTCCTGTTTACGGAGTAAGTGGAAGCCACAGGCCGGATATCAGCCTCCCTTGATCTCGCGGCCCCAAAACGGAGCATCAAGTGGTGACATTCTGTTGATTGGCAAATTCCACACTCGCTTCCTATCCCTGTCGCTCTCAAGGGGCCACTCCCTCCTTGTCTTTGTGATGCAACGTCTGGAAACATTAAGATGGAGGTTTTCATCTCTCCTCTGAATACTGTATTCCTATTGGTTAGTGCTAGAGACAAAGGGAAAGCTGACACAATTTCGGCATCGAGAATAGAGTGAAATAATCTATTTGCACTACCCTGTCACATTAACTGTTTGACAAATTACAGGAGTCAAATTGATAGCTTAAAACACTCACTTCCACCTTATGATGATCCTTCTTCATAATAAACATATTTTCAGCGTTTGAGCATCACACGCAAACATTATGCAAATCAAGTAATGAAATTTCTGTCATAAATGGATCGTAGCAGTAAATATATCCGAGGTCTTGTATGTGACCTCCTCCACCACAACATTTCTACTAAACATTTCCGGTTCCCACAAACAATACTTGTACATGGGAACGAGTATGCGACAGCAAGAAGAATTCGAGAAAACGTTGACATGGAAGATCGCGGAAGCAGGGATACAGTCATTTTTCGTCGAGGTAACATTCTACTGCATGTCTATTGAGGTAATAGTGATACACGTCAGTTGACTGCTGTCATTTATGCTTTCCTGGACAGAAGAGAACCATCTGCCTCTAAACTTACTTGCATCTGCGTTAAAGTATGACAGTGAGTGGATGGAGTGATCGGTTGGGGTGGATTGTAACAAAGTATGATTTGATGGTAGACTGATGACGCATTATACAGAGAAAGAGGGAGATGTCGCTGCAGGTCATTTGATCTTTTTCCTTTGTTCTGCTGGGATGCATCAGTTGTCTGTCATAATATGCGTCTGACTCGTTTACAACTGCATGTTCGGTGTGTGACTTAGAGCACTGTCTATTTGCTATCGTCAACAGCAAACCTCTTAGTCATCAGAGGACTTCAATCATATATGTGAGGAAACATGTCCATCCTGTTTCGACACATTACTATAGACGAGTGAATCTTTGTGCGACGTACTCCATTCCAATGACGCATGTTGCACGTAAGATCGAGTCTTCAGTTTCATAACTTCGGTGATTCCAAGTCAGCGACAGGTGTTTGTGAGTTACTGCAATGCCCATGTATGCTTCTGCTTGACAGATGTCCTGTACTTGAGAGTTAGTGGTGGGATGACGTGTAATTTCTAATGTCAAACACCGCTGCTATGCGTTTGTCTCTTTCTTTTTAAGAGGCATTCTCCATTACTAATGATCATCTTATGTAGGATTGATGCGAGCAAAGTATAATTTCTGAACCATGATGGGATGTAAACGATGGGCGCTATACACCTCTGGAAAGCTGTATTATGCATATGTCACAAAGAATCGATGTTTTAGGGAATTATTTTTTTCAATTTACAGTTTGTCACCATAGTTTATCGTAGAGAACTCTGCAAGGAGAATGTATGTCATGGGCTGAACATATATTTCTTACATTGGAATAGTGACAGCATTGCATTCCACATGATTAATAGGTAGAAAACCCCAACGATCTAATATTATAGTGTGTTTTAAGTGCAGAAACGTGTAACCTTAAGAGTGCAAGTGTTTATGTTCTCTCTTATCAATACCTTCTTGGTACTGACGCCAGACACTGGAACAATACTTTAGAATTTATAGCACCTTTGATTTGCTTAAAATGCTTCAAACTACATCCGTCTGGACGTCCACCATGCATAAAAACCACCCGTTTCTCGTTCTCAAGCTTCTATTACATCATCGCAACACATTCATATCTACTACGATAAGTGGTGCTAACCTCGTCGACATACGTGCATCTGCAGAAATCTTGTGGGTTTGGATGGGCGCGGAACAGCAGTTACGGACTGGGTTCGCTCTGTTCCTTCACGAAACTTGCAATGCGCCAGTCTACTTCTGGTTAGCTGCAGATTAAATGGGGGACAGTGTTGCAGGGAGCGTAGGGAAAGACAGTGAGAGCTTTCAATCTCTAACTTTATCCTACGAATGCTAGAATATTCTGTGACTCCCATCCACATAGGGGAATATGGGCAATCGTAAGCGTAAATTACGCACAATGATCGAATGCTAGAAATATGTAGATAGTTGTCTGGTATGCTTTGAAGCATATTTTTGAGAATTAACAATGAATGGACATACTGCACAGTCAGCTATCTACATTCGCAATGACACTCGCAAAATAGAGGAGGGGCGATTTAGCGATAAATTAGCGATAAAAAAGGTAAGAAGATTTTTATGTTTAGCAAAAGTGACAAAAAGCGGATTTCAGAGTACCTGACGGCTCAACACAAAAGTTTTGTCTCAAGTACAGAGAGTGTTGAGGATCAGTGGACAAAGTTCAAAACCATCGTACAATATGTGTTAGGTGAGTATGTGCCAAGCAAGATCGTAAGAGATGGAAAACAGCCACCGTGGTACAACAACCGAGTGAGAAAACTGATGCGGAAGCAAAGGGAACTTCACAGCAAACATAAACATAGCCAAAGCCCTGCAGACAAACAAAAAATACGCGAAGCGAAATTTAACGTGAGGAGGGCTATGCGAGAGGAGTTCAGTGAATTCGAAAGTTAAGTTGTATGTACTGACTTGGCAGAAAATCCTAAGAAATTTTGGTCGTATGTCAAAGCGGTAGTTGGATCAAAACAAAATGTCCAGACACTCTGTGACCAAAATGGTACTGAAACAGAGGATCACAGACTAAAGGCCGAAATACTAAATGCCTTTTTCCAAAGCTGTTTCACAGAGGATGACTGCACTGTAGTTCCCTCTATAGATTGTTGCACAGATGACAAAATGGTAGATATCGAAATAGACGACAGAGGGATAGAGAAACAATTAAAATCGCTCAAAAGAGGAAATGCCACTGTACCTGATGGGATACCAGTTCGATTTTACACAGAGTACGCGAAGGAACTTGCCCCCCTTCTTGCAGCGGTGTACCGTAGGTCTCTAGAAGAGCGTAGCGTTCCAAAGGATTGGGAAAGGGCACAGGGCATCCCCGTTTTCAAGCGGGGACGTCGAACAAATGTGCAGAAGTATAGAACTATATCTATCAGTTGTAGAATTTTGGAACATGTATTATGTTCGAGTATAATGACTTTTCTGGAGACTAGAAATCTAGTCTGTAGGAATCAGCACGGGTTTCGAAAAAGACGATCGTGTGCAACCCAGCTCGCGCTATTCGTCCACGAGACTCAGAGGGCCGTAGACACGGGTTCCCAAGTAGATGCCGTGTTTCTTGACTCTTGCAAGGCGTTCGATACAGTTCACCACAGTCGTTTAATGAACAAAGTAAGATCATATGGACTATCATACCAATTGTGTGATTGGATTGAAGAGTTCCTAGATAACAGAACGCAGCCTGTTATTCTCAAAGGAGAGAAGTGTTCCGAAGTAAGAGTGATTTCAGGTGCGCCGCAGGGGAGTGTCGTAGGACGGTTGCTATTCACAATATACACAAATGAGCTTGTGGATGACATCGGAAGTTCACTGAGGCGTTTTGCGGATGATGCTGGGTATATCGAGAGGTTGTAACAATGGAAAATTGTACTGAAATGCAGGATGATCTGCAGCGAAATGACGCATGGTGCAGGGAATGGCAGTTGAATCTCAATATAGACAAGTGTAATGTGCTGCGAATACATAGAAAGAAAGATCCCTTATCATTTAGCTACAATATAGCAGGTCAGCAACTGGAAGCAGTTAATTCAATAAATTATCTGGGAGTATGGTTCAAATGGCTCTGAGCACTATGGGACTTAACATATAATGTCATCAGTCCCCTAGAACTTGGAACTACTTAAACCTAACTAACCTAAGGACAGCACACAACATCCAGTCATCACGAGGCAGAGAATCTGGGAGTATGCATTAGGAGTGATGTAAAATTGAATGATCATATAAAGTTGCTCGTCGGAAAAGCAGATGCCAGACTGAGATCAATTGGAAGAATCCTAAGGAAATGCAATCCGAAAACAAAGGAAGTAGGTTAGAGTACACTTGTTCGCCCACTGCCTGAATACTGCTCAGCAGTGTGGGATCTGTACCAGATAGGGTTGATAGAACAGATAGAGAAGATCTAACGGAGAGCAGCGCGCTTCGTTACAGGATCATTTAGTAATCGCGAAAGCGTTACGGAGATGATAGATAAACTCTACTGGAAGACTGCGCAGGAGAGACGCTCAATAGCTCGGTACGGGCTTTTGTTGAAGTTTCGAGAACATACCTTCACCGAGGAGTCAAGCAGTATATTGCTCCCTCCTACGTATACCTCGCGAATTGACCATGAGGATAAAATCAGAGAGATTAGAGACCACACAGAGGCATACCGACAATCCTTCATTCCACGAACAATACGAGACTGGAATAGAAGGGAGAACCGATAGAGGTACTCGAGGTACCCTCCGCCACACACCTTCAGGTGGCTTGTGGAATATGTATGTAGATGTAGATTTAGACGTAGAATTCATAAATTGGGGTGCATGCTGCCGTGTCACTGGTCAGCGTTGTAGAAAACTGGTAAAATTGCTAAAATTGATCGCACTATCAACTGTGATGCGTATTACAGTACATCGGTGGTGTCTTTTCCATCCCGTCTGTCCACTGGTACACATTGATTGCCACATAATGATTGACTGACTTCGCTTGTTTGAGATGGAGAAAGAGTTTTGATGAAGGAGCAACACCTTCCATGTAGGGCTAGCACCAAAACAGTGATCACATACATGATTGCAATCTAAGGGATCAACTGAAACAGAACACCAAACCATCAGCTATCCCAGCACTGGGAAAGACGAGCTGTTTGGAAACATACCACAATGCTGCCACACTGTCCCAGTCTCCTTATGATGTGACTGTTTTTATTTCAGTCATCCAGTGTGTGTGTTGTGGAAGTAGCAGCAACATGATTTACCCTGTGTGATGTCGAATTTCCTGTGAGAGCCGATGGATCAAAATGTGCTAATGTCAGTTTAGAACCTGACACAGACCTCGAAGTCGTGGTGGAAAAACAAGACTTATGCCAACGTAAAACCGTGTTACAGCAGAAAAAACCATGTTTCAAACAACAACACAGGGATACATTGACCCTCTCTTGTGACTCATAGTCTGTGGAATATGGTCCTCCTATGGTACAGGCGATGAAACTTTACACTGGTCTGCGCAAGCAACTTCGATCACTGCCCACCCGTTCCCATGGATCAATACCTGTATATTTAATAGGATCGCCACAAATGCTCAGTGTCGGCACATTTGTTTATGATATATAGGAAGAGTTCTCTGTCAGATGAAGTTAGTGGAGCTTTTATAGTTCGTAGTTTTTCTCTGTTTCATGGCACAGAATAACGATGATAGAATGTTTGGATGACAGATGTGAATGCACCCTGAGGGACGCATATCTCCTTTGGAATGCATCGTGATGCAGCAGCAAAATCCCTGTCCTTCTTCCAGTTCCTGTATGATGTGGAGTCGTCCTAATTTTCCCAATAAGAAACACCACCATAATTGTTCGTACTGCATTGCATTGTAAAGGGAGGTTCTGTACCATCGCCAAGGCAATAGCTGGATCTCACACCTGTGGACCTTTTCCTCTGGGGTTATATCAAGACGTTGCGTACAGATATGAAACCCCAGTAGATACGAATTAATATCTGCTTGCTAGGTTCCAAGCTGCCTGTCTTGTGGTACAATAGACACTAGGGACCTTTGAGAGAGTGCAGCAGAACTTCATGTGCTGTTGTTAGGCATGCATTGTGATGTACACTGTGTATGTCCGTAACACATTAAATAAGCATTTCCGACCATTGGTTCCCTACCTCAACATAATTGGTTGTGGTGCCATTATCACCTGCTTCTATTTGGCCTGAAAGGTTTGAGACACCTTGTATAACTGTGCTCTCTGTCAGGAGTGAGTTTGTTCGATTTGGTGAACGTTTTTAAGCTGATATCCTTATTGAATGGACATGTTTCTTTCCTTTTTGTCATATTACATGTTCACAGATACTGAAGATTTTAATTATGTTGTAAGTAGGCTGTTTAGGTATTCTTATTGGTAACGCCGCTTAGCGCTCGGTATGAAAAATCACTGGCTGTGCTGTGCGCAGTCTGTGTTTAGTTTGCATTGTTGTCTGCCATTGTAGTGTTGAGCAGCGGCAGCTGGATGCTAACAGCGCGTAGCGCTGCGCAGTTGGAGGTGAGCCGCCAGCAGTGGTGGACGTGGGGAGAGAGATGGCGGAGTTTTGAAATTTGTAAGAATTGGTGTCACGAACTGATATATATATATATATATATATATATATATATATATATATATATATATATATATATATATATATTATGACTATTAAGGTAAATACATTGTTTGTTCTGTATTAAAATCTTTCATTTGCTAACTATGCCTATCAGTAGTTAGTGCCTTCAGTAGTTTGAATCTTTTATTTAGCTGGCAGTAGTGGCGCTGGCTGTATTGCAGTAGCTTGAGTAACGAAGCTTTTTGTGAGGTAAGTGATTTGTGAAACGTATAGGTTATTGTTAGTCAGGGCCATTCTTTCGTAGGGATTTTTGAAAGTCAGATTGCGTTGCGCTAAAAACTATTGTTTGTCAGTTTAAGCACAGTCTTGTACAATTTTTCTAAGGGGACGTTTCAATGTATACTGCAGACATAACAGCATGTCTACCGTATGGACAAGGGAGGAAACGTGTGTTTTAATAGAGCTAACGTAGGACTTTTATGCGCTTTCATTTTCTTTGTATGATATGCGAGCCAAATAAACCCGGAAACTGCCGCTGGAGAGCGCTGAGAGTGCAAAATCATTTTACTCAGTTTCTCCCGTGTGTCTACAGCGCTGTGTCTCGTGACGTTGGATATCTGGTCTGCGTGCACGTCAACGTCAGCTGCATCGCCCCGTGTGACAACCGATTAAAAGAGAACGCATCGACGAGTATGAAGCGACTCCATAGCCAAGTTCTCAGACAAGTCATACTCGCGGAACTACAGCGGGAACGAAGGTAGCCCGTTAGCAGTGATGTAACAGTGGTGCCTTGATTTGTGAAGTATGCAACCCCAACATTAGATTCGCACTCGCTCCATTCCTGGCTTCGAATGGGTGGATGTGGAACCGTTTGCTGCTTGGTCCATTGTGTCTGTGACAACAACGGAACTCTAAACGGGCGCAGCAGTAGTGGTGACGTTATGTTGCCTAGCCATTCACATCCTCTCATTGGTTCACACTGTCCGCCCCGATAGCTGAGTGGTGTGCGTCACGGATTGCCGTCCTACGGGCCCGGGTTCGATTCCCGGCTGCATCGGGGATTTTCTCCGCTCAGGGACTGGGTGTTGTGTTGTCTTCATCACCATTTCATCCCCATCCAGCGCGCATCTCGCCCAATGTGGAGTCAAATGTAATGAGACCTGCACCAAGGCGGCCGGACCTGCCCCGTAAGGGGCCTCCCAGCCAGTGATGCCAAACACTCATTTCCATTTTCCATTGGTTCACACTGCCCTGTGTGTCAGGTTTCAGCCTGAGCATCAGCTGCTAGGGTACACTCCTCAATGTGTCATGCAAACGTGAAGGTGTGTAGCCGCAGAAGTGAATTCCTCATCCCCGAATATCACATGAAATATAACAAGGAAATATATAAAACTTGATTTTCTCCCGGCGCTAAAATGTTCAAATAACTTACGGGAACGCCACAAGATGACCGTCCTCGATAACCGTCGGCAGTTCCATAGTTGCACACCACGTTATTTTCAAGGTACAAATGAAACGAGACAGGGCTGTTCAAGGATATTTAAATCCTTGGTATGCAGAGCATGTGCGGAAAGGTCTCTCTCTCTCTCTCTCTCTCTCTCTCTCTCTCTCACACACACACACACACACACACACACACACACACACACACACACAGCATAAACACAAGCTCCCCGCCTCAATCAAAGAAATATGACGAACGTCTGAAGTAAATTTAATAAGAGATTTTTAACAGAAAATTGCCGAAGCATTCGTAACAAAGTTCCTGAGTTCACTGCTTTCTCAAATTATTCTCAGAACTGAGTGCTTGCTGGACAGAAAACCAATTACTACAATACTTTAATACTGTAATTCCTGTAATGCCAATAGCCAAAACCTTTCTGCCTTTCGGTGTCTAACAGATAGAATATTTACAGACCTGATGAATAAGCTATATAGAATGACTGAGCTTAACATCATAAAACATCTAGCCAGAGCCAAAGCTTATCAGGAAAATACTGACGTAAATTAATACGTAAGAAGCAACGTATGAATATACAGGAGATTTTTGTAATATCTGTAATTATTTAGCGTATTTACAGTGTATTGTTAACTTTCTGCTCACGACGGAATCTGAATTTCCAGGCTACCCGTTATGGCTATACGTCGTGTTTGTTTCTTCGTTATCTCTTTGATTTCATGTTTACATTCATGAAGAGCTCACGCGCGCTACTTCTGTGTTTGTCTGCGGGATGTGTCTTTGAGGAAGTCACACGGGTTGTGCACGCATAGGGCTGTAATAACAGGGCGCTGCCAATACCTAGAAACAACATACGCCATTCCGTTCGAGTCCTCCCTCGGGCATGGGTGTATGTGTTGTCCTCAGCAGTTTGGTCCCATAAGTCCTTGCGACAAATTTCTAATTTTTTTTCAAATGATATCAGAATCGCGGCCGTAGATAAGGGCCTTCATATGCGGATAATTTAACTTGAAACGATTCATCATAATATCAAGGAAGTTATTATAGTCGCTGAACATGAATATATCCATACGGAGGGTCTAAAGTAAGTTATATAGGTGACCTGATGGCATACGATCCGCAAGTGGAATTAGTAAAAAGCATTCGACATCAGTCGAAAAAATTTACAACAGCTAATATACTATTCGGAAGTAATCGATTAGGATGACAGGAGAAACGACTGAAGAACTATCGCCGAACAGTACAAAACTTGGTGTCGTATGAACATTCCTCGTAGAGTAGGCCGAATCGTGAAAGTAGAAGCGCTAGGAGTAGAAGGAATAGCTAACAATTGGTTCCAGTATTACATGGAAAACAGAGTGCAAAGGTAGACATAGTTCGCATGTCTGCTGATGGTATTGTTTTAGTAAAAGAGTTGTCCGACAAGAAATACGTAAGCACTGGTGTTCCTAAGGCTAGGGTATTGGGTCCAGTTCTGTCCTTAGTATGCAGTGTATCAGCGACACTCCAGATGGTATAAGTCATGAAGAAAAAGTTTTCATCGGCTGATGACAGTAGAATCATAGTCGTAAAACACCAGAGCTCCTATAAGGGAAAACAAATGAAACGCTCGTGGATGTTTATGGTTGGACAGTAAATACCATAAGCCAACGGCCTTGCCGCAGTGGTAACACCGGTTCCCGTCAGATCACCGATGTTAAGCGCTGCCGGGCTTGGCTAGGACTTGGATGGGTGACCATCCGGTCTGCCGAGCGCTGTTGGCAAGCGGGGTGCGCTCAGCTCTTGTGAGGCAAACTGAGGGGCTCCTTGATTGACAAGTCTCGAAAACTGACTTACGGCAAGGAGAGCGGTGTGCTGGCAACATGTCCCTCCGTATCCGCATCTGGTGACGCCTATGGACTGAGGATGACACGGCGGCCTGTCGCTACCGTTGGACCTTCATGGCCCGTTCGGGAGGAGTTTAGTTCTTTTAGTAAATACCATAAGAATAATACCCAGAAGTAGTAGTTGCGCTCATTTTAAGAAATTATTTAGAAACAGGGCATCGGTACTGCAAACGTTTCTTAAGGCAACTGTCAGCAGGGGGTTACAATCTTCTAGGACTTTTAGAGGGGAGTGAGTACATAATATTTTGAACAGGAAATCATGTCCTGAAACAAGCTACAGCCGCTTGAAAACATGTTTGCTTGGTAGGTATGCCGCAGAGTAGTCATGATGGGTAAAGGAGGTAGCGGGTGCTTACGTCGGATCGGTTGTGCAGTTGACGGACTTAGAGCGAGGGCGTATAGTGGGCATGCGGGAGGCCGGGTGGACGTACCGCCGAATTGCTCAGCACGTGGGGCGTGAGGTCTCCACAGTACATTGATGTTGTCGCCAGTGGTCGGCGGAAGGTGCACGTGCCCGTCGACCTGGGACCGGACCGCAGCGACGCACGGATGCACGCCAAGACCGTAGGATCCTACGCAGTGCCACTTCCCAGCAAATTAGGGACACTGTTGCTCCTGGGGTATCGGCGAGGACCATTCGCAACCGTCTCCATGAAGCTGGGCTACGGTCCCGCACACCGTTAGGCCGTCTCCCGCTCACGCCCCAACATCGTGCAGCTCGCCTCCAGTGATGTCGCGACAGGCGTGAATGGAGGGACGAATGGAGACGTGTCGTCTTCAGCGATGAGAGTCGCTTCTGGCTTGGTGCCAATGATGGTCGTATGCGTGTTTGGCGCCGTGCAGGTGAGCGCCACAATCAGGACTGCATACGACCGAGGCACACAGGGCCAACACCCGGCATCATGGTGTGGGGAGCGATCTCCTACACTGGCCGTACACCTCTGGTGATCGTCGAGGGGACACTGAATAGTGCACGGTACATCCAAACCGTCATCGAACCCATCGTTCTACCATTCCTAGACCGGCAAGGGAACTTGCTGTTCCAACAGGACAATGCACGTCCGCATGTATCCCGTGCCACCCAACGTGCTCTAGAAGGTGTAAGTCAACTACCCTGGCCAGCAAGATCTCCGGATCTGTCCCCCATTGAGCATGTTTGGGACTGGATGAAGCGTCGTCTCACGTGGTCTGCACGTCCAGCACGAACGCTGGTCCAACTGAGGCGCCATGTGGAAATGACATGGCAAGCCGTTGCACAGGACTACATCCAGCATCTCTACGGTCGTCTCCATGGGAGAATAGCAGCCTACATTGCTGCCAAAGGAGGATATACACTGTACTAGTGCCGACATTGTGCATGCTCTGTTGCCTGTGTCTATGTGCCTGTGGTTCTGTCAGTGTGATGTATCTGACCCCAGGAATGTGTCAATAAAGTTTCCCCTTCCTGGGACAATGAATTCACGGTGTTCTTATTTCAGTTTCCAGGAGTGTATATATGGTGTCTGTTCATTCTGACATGTTCAAAAGAACAGACACGATTTTGATCCAGCAGCCATTATGAATTAAGACACAAAGGAATTACAGGCATTGCCTGCGAACAGTCATTGACTGAAATCAATGAAGAAAGTTAAAAATTTGTGTCAGATTCAAACCCAGATTTCCTACTTACTAAAATGGTTCAAATGGCTCTGAGCACTATGGGACTCAACTGCTGGGATCATCAGTCCCTTAGAACTTAGAACTACTTAAACCTAACTAATCTAAGGACATCACACACATCCATGCCCGAGTCAGGATTCGAACGTGCGACCGTAGCAGTCGCACGGTTCCGGACTGCGCGCCTAGAACCGCGAGACCACCGCGGCCGGCTTCCTACTTACTAGGCAGATGTTCTTACCACTAAGCCACGTTGATGCAAGGGTCATTCCAACTGCACAAACTACTCTAGCACACCTCCCTGTCAGACCCAAATTATCCAGACTGTAGCGCCTAGAACCGCTCGGCCACTCTGACGGCCGCTCATAACTCAGTTTGCCTGTTGTGTGTACATGAGCAAGATTTCTGATGTATAAAAAATGTGGCTCTTCTATACTATTGCTCATGAAACTGGCCGTTAAAACGATTGTTTGGTTCAGCATAATTGAGATGTTACTTGCGGTAGTCAATTTTTTGTACCAATTTTTTGTGTCAGTAACTGAAACCGGTCGCAAATGAGTAAATTGTTCTAATGGAACCAGGTTTTCACAAATGTCCTAAAACATCCTTACTCCGCCAAGTGAGTACAGCTACCAATCTGTAGTGCATATATGGGAAAACATGCTTAAGAATTGTGGTAGTAGTTCTGTACATAATCATTCAACAAGATCCACCATGGACTTAAATTTACCAAGGAAAAAAAATTCTAAAATCAGTACTTTCTGCCAGGGAATAAAACTGAATAGTAAATTGTCCAAGGAAATATAAGATATTACTGAAATACATCTGCTAAAAAGGCAGCTAAAACATCTTCATAAGTAATGCATAATACACCATTAAAGATTACGTGGAGGACTCCAAGCAGTCAGTAATAATGAAAGGGGTTAACTATAACACCCTGTCGCATTTTAACATATGATCTTGGTGCACTGTCTTTTCAAGAAAGTCCTGTGTCAGGATGTAAAGTGCATGGTAGTAATGTCTCGCTGACGTAGTTTTCTTCAGGTGAACAGAGAGGAGTACGGGAAGGAAACATAGAGCATACTGATGGTAGCCCAGGAATTGGTTGTCTGAATAGGCAGGAGGTATTGCAAGGGGCATAGCAGCGCTTTCGTGGTCCAGAAGTCCTCCGCGGGTGTCCGTAGTGCGTGCGGCAATGAAGGGCAAAATTATGTTTTTATGTTGTTAGTTTGAAAGGTGGCAACCACTAGGGCAAACCATTTTTCATCCTTTGTTAATTACATAATCCCCTCAGAGACAATGCAGCCATGTCAGCTACGTAGCAATACATCAGAACGAGTAATTGTAGATATGACTGGAAATGACAGAGTTTGTTTGCCACTAGTGATAATAGTTACGGCAATATATATTTTTTTTACGTCGGCGAGGACGGCTAGGAGATATGGCCAGGTTGGCCGAGGTCAAAGAAACAGGCGCAGGTTCTTCCAGGGAAGCATCCGGGCTTCCACAAAAGCATGACCACTTTGCTTGTGAGCACGGGTCGTGGCATCTAGACATAAAGTCTGCCCACGGGGGCCGCCTAGTTTTCAATAGGACATTGACCAGTGTCCTGTATTCCGGAGGCATAGTGTCCACCTCAGATGTGCGACAGAGCCTTATTTGCTCTGGGAAGACGCGCACTGGCCGCCACGGGCGTTTAATGTTCACACTCTTCTCTGGCGCTAAGTTTATTGAGGAGAGCATAGATTGTGGAGGCAATCTTTCTCACTGGAGAAATATTGTTACGGAGCGTCTAGAAGGGAGTTCTGGCGTGGTGTTAAGTACGCCATTGGCGCAATTTGCCAGTCAGCTTGGCCATTGGAGGGGACAACTTTTGGCGACTCTATATGGATTTGCAGCGAGTCCATCTGACGTGCAGCGTTGTATTTCAGCCACCCTATGTCGTATTGACGTCCAGCAAGCGGTGAAGAATCTCGATCAGCACCTCACATATAGGTAGAAAACGTTGTTGCTTTTCCTTGAGGGAGGCATCATTTTAACCTGACCCTCTCCCCTTTTAATAACCTTGCCAGCCATCAACATCATCTGTCACCTTGTATTTTGTTTCATGTCTTTTTTTATTTTTGTTGTTTTGTGTTATTGTAATCTGTATGCTGATTCTGGGAATGCACATGTTGGATTTGTAATAAACTAAGTCTGAAAAGAGCAACATTTCATTTCAGTACGCTATTCATCCTGAGCATTTGAATTTTTTTGAGGATATGTAATAAGAGTACGAAATCTTAAAAATTGGCACAACTGCCGTCATCTTACTGGTAGAACCTAAAGATATGCAGTCAGATAGGTAGCGTTTGCATTTTAATATTTCAATTCAGAAGAAGATTGTGAACAAATTAGATTAGCGATAATCTTAAGTTGCTGGCTCGATATGTACTAAAATATGTACTTTCCAATTATTGTATGTCTGTGTTTTGTGGTTCCTGCATCAGGTGTGTCCTTTGACTATTGGATATGACAACGGCATTGTGAATTTTTGGAGGGTTATTTTCCTGATGCGTTTTTGCGTGCCCGCATCTCGTGGTCGTGCGGTAGCGTTCTCGCTTCCCACGCCCGGGTTCCCGCGTTCGATTCCCGGCGGGGTGAGGGATTTTCTCTGCCTCGTGATGGCTGTGTGTTGTATGCTGTCGTTAGGTTTCAGTAGTTCTAAGTTCTAGGGGATTGATGACCATAGATGATAAGTCCCATAGTGCTCAGAGCCATTTGAACCATTTTTTGTTTTTGCGTTTGAACAACGAAGGTACTTAGAGGGATTGTGTTCGCTGCAGACTCGTATTTTGAGATGCTTGTTTGACATCTGAATGACAACTAGGAGCAGGTCGGGAGACGTTCATGCAAAGCGGGCTTTCTTAACATCGAGAACAATCAGTGTATTGATCGGGACGAATCAGGATACGAGCGGTTGTTTCTTCCACAGAACAGTCAAATTGAGAGGTAGCTAGTAGGCACGGTTCAGTGTCACGTTTAGAGGATTCTGAAGCCGATAGTGAAGTAGGCGAGGGTGAAGATACGGAAGACACATGTCATGTAGTAGTTCACTGTAGAAACCCGTCTGTGGCTGACGATAGAAGGGCTATCCCGTCTCTGAAAGCAAATATCGAATGTAGCAATGGGATGGACTGCGCCCTCGATCGTTAGAGAATAGAAGTAGAAGAAAGGCGCAGAGAACCAGAAGAAACAAAAAGAACGATAAGAGAATTCGAAGGTAGGTTAACCAAAAGTATCAAGGATGTGTTAGGAGAGGTAGCTACGTGTAAGAGACAAGCAGGCGAGGCAAAAGAGGTAGCATTGGAAGCAAAAAGGGGCTCTTCTGGAATTAGAATGGACAATACTGCTGTACAGAAAGACGCTCTGGTGGCCAAGAAGTATGCTAGGTCAGCCAAAGGAAAGCGAGATAGTTCAGGAAATCCAGGAACAGGTTTCACAGCACTCTAGGGAAATTAAGACACTGGATAACCTGCAACCATAGCTGTCACAGCTGGAGCCAGACCAAGAGCGTGTCGCCTAACAATAAGTTATCATGACGTATATGAAGGAGACAGGAGGCCGTATGAAACAGTTGGAAATACAGGGCGCTAATGCGACTAGACAGGAGGGGGAGGGGGAACATCTGAGACAAACTGAACCGGAGACGAGTAGAACTGGCACTCGCTCTAATATTACTGAATTGGTATATATTATTGTATTCCCACAGCAAAAACCTATTTTTGTTTGCCCACCACGCGTGTGCGCAACACAAGCGGCGGGCCTCGCCACTGTAGCGGAGCAGTCGCATAATTGCGTACCGATTAGAAGGTTCAACTCTCAAATCTACGATGGGAGCAGAGAAATGCATGGCCACATTAGTCGACGGGACGATTTTCCACAGAATATCGAACACATGAGAGTCACAGGGATGGGAATGGGCGCAGAAGGAACTGAAGACCTGGATTTCAACCACAAACATTTTATATCTGTGCAAAATTTTCAAAAACTCTCAGGATAGTGGAAACACACTACTTCTCAAAGCCTGGGTAGCCCAACATGACAAATCCTTGCCTCCTGCTTGGCCATTACCCTACAAGCCTGAATTTATTTGTGGACACGTAGATGATTAGGTGACGGTTACTAAGAGAGATATTGCGGTCATCTGTCGATCGTAACCGGGATTCAGAAAGGTATTCCTCGGAATATACTAGTCAAAACAGATGCAGGATGAGATCAAGCAGGATATAATAATGGGCAGGGACCTGGAGTTTTCAGGATTCTGAAGCCCAGTGGAACTTTTTGAGTCATAAATAAAGAAGAATCAATCTCTATATTAACCATGGAGCTCAAGTGACATTTACGATTCTGTTATATGAAGCTCCCCATTCGATACTAGCAAGTTCAAGCAAGTAGATACGGAAATGGTATAGCGGGCTTAAAAGTATTCTCTGATAGCTGGCATGCGCTATGGATCCCAGAGGACAAGTGAATAAAGGTGTGACATGGAAAATAATAACGCTCTGCCGTATAGAAGGCACAATGATCGAGGAGATAGTCGGAACGGGCCATCAGGTCGACAGCTTCACTTTAAACCACTAACCAAAATACGAGGAAACTGGAACGATTTTAATGGTGGGCATAATAACCCAAAGAGGAGCAACCAACCAGCAGATATAATTGAGATTCTACATCTACATCTACACCAATAATCCGCAAGCCACCTGACGGTGTGTGCAGGAGGGTACTGTGAGTACCACTATCGGTTCTCCCGTCTATTCCAGTCTCTTATTGTTCGCGGAAAGAAAGATTGTCGGTATGCCTCTGTGTGGGCTCTAATCGCTCTGATTTTATCCTCATGGTCTCTTCTCGAGATATACGTAGGATGGAGCGATATACTGCTTGACTCCTCGGTGAAGGTATGTTCTCGAAACTTCAACAAAAGCCCTTAGCGTGCTACTGAGCGTCTCACTTGCAGAGTCTTCCACTGGAGTTTATCTATCATCTCCGTAACGCTTTCGCGATTACTAAATGATCCTGTAACGAAGCGCGCTGCTCTCCGTTGGATTTCCTGTATCCTTATCTATTAGGCCCCCAAATCCAAGTAATGACTATCGAAACGACCACCCCACGAAGCAGCTTACTAGATAATGGAACAGGTTCAGCTCGAAGCTTACCAGCACAAAACATTGGAGCGAGCCAGTTCAACTTTTTAGATTATAAATATATACGAAGACTATTATTGAAAGAAAAAGGCGAGATTATATCGAAGAATGTACATCCCCTAATCGGAGTTACTGCAGGAGGCTTATTGATAAAAGACATTGTGGATAGCCGAAGCCAAGTTACCGCTATATCGGAATCAACATTTGAAACATTCTCTCGTAATCGACCATGGCCGACTCTGTGTCTGAAGAAAACGGGGATTAAGGAAGCTATAGTGGATAAACACACTGAAGTCACTCAGCAATCTCAAGTCAAGTCAAGGACACACTATCATATCATCGGAATGGATTTTCTTAAAGAGCAGCGGTTAATTCGTCATACAGAAGGAACCCTTAATTCGCATTCCGTTTGAGGAGCAAGCAATTAAGGCACAGATTCCAGAGAATTATTTGAAACTTAATTTTCCCAGCAGAATAGAAGAAGGGGAAGTAAGATGACCACGACATAATCGGGATGTCCATCTAGCAGGCACAGAATTGTGGAGATGAGAAGTTAACCTTGCAATTCAGTCTATGAGAAACACAGGGAGAACAACATGGAAGAATTGCGTCATATTTGATTAGAGAACGTCAAGGTGTTCTTACCAAAGCCTGCCACAGTAAAAAACTTTGAGTACAAATTCTGAGTGAGGGAATACTGCAGATTTTTTGTGCCTCTGTAGAATGTCCCATTTAAATACAGACATTGGATATTTTTAGGAATTCAGAGAATGTTCGAATACAGTGGTATAGAGCCTGCAAGGTGGACATAGAACAGCCCACTACATGTAGCAGGAAAGAAGGATGGTTCCATTTGTCTGGTGCTGGACTCCCACCAAATCAATATGATTATTAAACCAGAGACAGACCCGAGAAATTAGAGTACTTACTGCAGAGTTCCCATGAGATGTCAGTTTCCTCATTGATAGACCTGCGTGCCAGTTTTTGGCAGATCGAACTTCCTCCTGAGTATACACCACATTTGTAGCATTTGGAAATTGTTAAGGGTTTAATTTCTGCAGTTTGGATTAAATGTGTCTTCACCTGCATTCATTTGTGGCTTAGACAGTATTCTAACTGAGGCACTGAAACAAAGAGTCACCTGTTAAGTAAGTGGATGATCAGCTGAAAGGAATTAAGAGGATAGGCACAGAGCATTGAGGGGTGCTCTGCAGACATTCCGAGAACATGGTATGACGACTAATACAGAGGAATCAAGTTTTGGATCCAGGAAGGTACAGTTCCTCAGGCTAATCATTTCCGCTGAAGGTACAGCACCAAATCACACAGATCTGTGCTAGAAATGGAATTCCCATAGTATGTAATTTTCTTCTTGGAAGAACAACGCCTTACTAGCGGCCACAATGATGTTCTTTTTGATGACCAATATCAATACATCTCTCAAATTGTACAGTAGTATCCTGACTTCTCAAGAACTATTCCAATCAGTCACTGCCTACCTGCTCGCACAAGAGGCACGCCTTCTCACTATCGTCTGACAGTTGAAAGTAACACCAATCTGCCAGAAAAGACGAGTGCCGTCACCACCAAATAACAAACCCACAGTAGCACCATTTTCAAAGAGCCCCTAAGCTGAGCCTTCCATACTGCCTTCCAATCGCTGCTTTATGACATTATGTGCAGCCCAGTTTCCACAGAGAGCCACACGGTCTAGTCGAGCCAGCTCTCTTGACTGAAGGAAGAATGTAGGATGCCTGGCACCACTTATGAATGTATCACCCTTTGTGCTACAATCACAAATAATCCTACCTCTGCCCGTAAGATTTGCACTCTTCCTTTGAGCCAGCATCCAGGCAGAACTTCCTTCGACAGCTGGAAGTAAATGAAATATAGAAAAAGTGTTGTGTGTATGAATAACGAAAGCCTCATGTGTCAGTAACATTTATCTTTATGCCTAGGGCATCCATGTAACAGCGATCGATGAGCACCAATTTTTCGAATTGTTTGTATTAATTACGATGTAACCATGTCTCTTATTTAAATCTTGTCTTTTACCTCTATCATTTTCACTCTCCTTCTCACATGCGACAAATTGACAGAAGATGTTCACATGTAATATACACAAAACTTGACACTGTTTGGTAACCTATTCATCGTTACTTTATTGTAAGATATTTTGTATGTGTGAAGATGTGGGGTGAATGAAGTTACATTAGAGCCTTTGTGTAAAGTACTTGGTATGAAAAAACCTCCAGTTAAAGACAAATTTTGTAACGATTAGGATTTTTCAGGGAGATAATTCTTAAAGGGGTTCAGTGTTTTTGTAAACGTAATACACCCACTTGTTATAATTAGAACAATTGTAATAATTATAACAGTGACATTAGTAAGTGAGTGAGTATTGCCTTGATGGGCACGTTTATTTTCCCATGTTAATTTTGATTGTCAACAAAAAAAAGTTTATTACAAGTACTTAATGTAACCTGAAGGTCCATGAATTAATTCGAAGCGGATTCCTACATGGGGTTTAGCGCACATGTTCAGAGAAGAAGTGTTGAACTGATGAGTGGATTGATTTCCTTGCGAACATATCTATGATGGTGATATTTAGATATTAGTAGAATCAGATGATTGGCAAAACATTCCCCACATTTCCCCTTTTAGTTAAAACGAACAAGAATAGATTGATGCAAGTTATTTTTTCCCTTTTCCGTGTTACACTACTGTAATCTAAGTGTGACATTTCCTAAGCGTGAAAGATTTCTGCCAGTGGGAGGCAGTGAAAGGTGGTGACCTTTTGGGCACAGCATCTTTCACCCCTTGTTAATTACGTAGTCCCTGCGGAGGCCATCGCAACCAACTCAGGTCCTTAGCGAGCCATCAGGACGAGTAATTGTAGATATGCCGCTTGCAATAATAGCTGTGTCACTAGATTTTTTCTGTGTCAGCGAGGACGGCAGGGAGCTGTGGCCAGGGAGGCAGAAAGCAAAGAAACAGCTGCAGGCTCTTCCAGGGAAGCATCCGGTCTTCTACAAAAGCATGATCGCTTTGCTCCTAAGCGCAGGCGGTGGCATCTCACCATGAAGGCGGCCCACGAGGGCGGCCCGGTCTACAGAAATGAATAGGTTTCCATGTTGGAAGCTCCTTACATTACAAGACAATTAGCACAAGACATTGCGGAAAAGCGAGAAAGCATAAGAAACTAAAGTAAAGTAAGAACTATAAGATATTCCCAGAATTAAATTTTCACTCTGCAGCGGAGTGTGCCCTGATATGAAACTTCATGGTAGCTTAAAGCTGTGTGCTGGACCGAGACTCGAACTCGGGACCTTTGCCGTTCGCGGCAAACAGCTTGAATCTGCCAGGAAGTTTCGTATAAAACATTCATTTGAAAAACTTTCCTCTAGATATTGTTATCATTAGAAAGCACATCAGTGAAGAGACATTGAGGCGGAAATTTCCCACGAAGGACAGACATGAATTCACAGCATGCATAGAACTATTTACGAGTGTTCTGGACAAGCAGGGCGATTTAAGTTATGTGTTATAGATTTATGGTCAAATACTTCCGAAGGGTTTGTTTATACTGCTACTCAGAGGCGAGCTCTATTCCGGCAGCTTATTACACAGTACGATTTGATGATACAGACACGATATGCGCGCAAGGAACCTGAGAAATTTAGCTGCAATATGAAAAGTATTTGGTAAAATGAATGAATTATTGCCAAGAAATTATCCAGCTAGGATTCACACAGTTATTAGCAGAATATTGCCGTTGTTCCCTGATAGGTGTCCCTTTAAGGTCTCTTCATAAGCCAATGTTATCAATGCTAAGTGGCGCTTGAGGTGGTGCAAATAGTAATGTAGCTAGATAACTGGAAGCGAGCTAAAGATATATCAGGGCATACGCTGTGGAAATCCGACAGAAGGGTTTGGGTTTGGTAAATGCCTTGGGGAAGCTACTTTCCGCAATGTGTATTGCGAGAACGAAAGTACAGAGGAAGTAGTGTTACGAGTTACGATATGAGGGTGTTTTTTGTGGTTAGGGTGTGACCTCCTTATTGCGATTAATAAAATGCTAAATGAGAATGGATATCGACGCATTTGACAGCAATGTGTAGTGTGTACTGTAGATGAACGGTTCAGAGCGATGACTGTATCAACATGACAGTCCACACTGTTGGAAAGCAGCACCTGTAAGGCGATGGTTTGTGGACAATAACATTCCTGAAATGAAATGACCTGCCCAGAATCCCGACCTGTATATAGTGTAACTCATGTGGGATGAGACAGAACGTCGACGTCACTCCAGACCCAAGTGCCCACTTCCTTTGAGGTTTTGGGTCATGAGGAAGAATGGGCTGCCATTTCTCCACAGATATTTAGACACTTCACTGACAGTATCTCAAGCATAGTTTAAGCCATCATAAAGGCGAATAGAGGACACACCCTACATTAATGTCCACTATTAAGTATCCGTATTTTTTTAATCAGAAAATGCCGAAAAAAAAACTATCGAAAACGCCTTAATATAGGTAATTTATTCTTCTGGGGGACTTTTCGTATCCCCAAGCGTCATACTGAAAAACACGTCCTTCTCATTATCTAACTTCCACTGAATGCCAACTCCTCTGCATATCCAGAGACATTAACTGAATTTAGCCCTGCGTTTTATCATAACGAAACCCGCAACAGAAATCTAGATACAATACTTCAGATCGACCGATCAGGGATTGAACTTCACAAAATGCTTACAAATATCTTTCTCTTGCACCGTACATGAGAATAAAGGCCACAGGAGGTGGGATGGCGTGTCAGTATTCAAAACTGGGAAAAATTGTAGCGGACTAATGTGATTCCAAATTGGCATTTATACACAAATGGAGCGTGAACTGAACTTCAGGTAACATTTAGCACATATAAACTCGCAACACTACGGTTCTGTAAAGGAAACCTGTTTGTCATTATATTAATCATATTTATTCAGAGAGGATTAGGCTGACTACGGAATGCTACATGGATTCCATTTACTCGCACAAGAAGATTGAAACATTCACAGAATAACCGAAGGCGGAATTTACCATTTTCTATCAAAAGTTTAATCGTCAATTCTAGCTTGTGACTAATGGCCGAAAGAAACGCGAAACTTAATAGGTATCACAATGCATTGGGTGTATCATGGGCGCCGGCCGCTGTGGCGGAGCTGTTCTAGGCGCTTCAGTCGGTGGCAGGTTCGAATCCTGCCTTGGGCATGGATGTGTGTGATGTCCTTAGGTTAGTTAGGTTTAAGTAGTTCTAAGTCTAGGGGACTGATGACCTCAGATGCTAAGTCCCATCGTGCTTAGAACCATTTTTGAATTTTTTGTATCATGGCCAGATAAAGAAAAAGCTACACTTCATTTAAATCTAGTTAAATTATAGCAAGCTAGGGCCCTATACTTCTAACAAATGACTTTAAAATTACCTAAAGTTCGTAATACGTAAATCTTAAATAATTCCCATCCAAGCGCACACGGCAGTGGTACATCATACTCACCTGACTCCAAAAACAGCGACTACCATACGCCTAACTAACCCCGTATGAAGTCCAACCTGCCTCGCCATCCTGCACAAAGACCAAGAAACTTGGAGGGCGAATTTAACCAATCAACAAGACGAGTTTTTCAGTGGTATAGCATGTCTCCTCCAATCAGAAGACAGGAGAAAAGGTATCTGATTCCGCTTGCTCAGAATTTTCTATTGATTCAACATCTAAAATTCGAACACGAACATTCTCTGCAAACGGGGCTACAGGGACCAATCGTGAAACTGCACATTAAGTAAGCTCAGGCAGATAAACGCCTCGCTAGAGTGCCGATTCAAGCCAGCTCCGGAAATTAAAGTCAACGGCCATTCCGAGGTATCTGAGTGTGCATGTGATTCATAAAATCTAGCAATCATCCATTTTAGGACATGGTGTTCTGAATATTAAACATAATGAAAAAAACGAGAGTAAAACAACCTCATGTAGGTACCCAGTGTGATCTTCCTCTTTGGCATGCTAAAATCATCTCTTAAGAACTTAATAAAACTACAAAGCTATATGAAGGTGGACTGATTGGCAAATTTCATAACTCCCTAGCCAGGTTAGAAAAATCACACCGGACCTGTTATTACAATGTGATGACAAGGCCAAGGAATTTTGTTACATTCATTGTTTATAGGGTGTAGAACAATTTCTGCTACCAGTCACAATAAAAGATTATTTGCCACACGACCGGTTTCGGGCTTGTGCCCATTCTCAGGTTTTTATACATTCATATACATGTTTATATTGCTGGAGATCAAACATGTGCACCTGAGGATGAGCACAAGCCCCAAACCGGTCGTGTGACAAATAAATAATCTTTTATTGTCACTAGTAACGGAAATTTTCTACACCCTTTAAAGGAACGGTCACGGAGTTCAACAGCATCCACTATGGATACAATTCACATTCTTTGTTTTCTTTACTGTGTCTACTTAACTGATGAGAGCACGTGCGGCAACCCGAAATCACTGTAATCATTATTAAAATGTTCTTAACTACTTCTAAACTATGGAAATACCCTCAAAAATGTAATTTTTTAGGAATTTAGGGAATAATTAATCACAATTCCTGAAAATAAGAAACACAAAATGGGAAAACAATCGTAATAAAAATGTGGTCCTTATTTTTGACGTAATACAAGTGCATACATAATCTCCTTTCCTTAAAGTAAAATACATATACTGGAAAAACAATCATAATGCAACATATAGTCTTCATTCAGACTTCAGACGAATTTCAAATAAAAATCTGCATGAATTATCGTTCTTCCCTTACAAAAATTAAGGTCATGTCTCTTTACTTTCTCAAAAATGTCACGCGAAGGCCACCTGAGTTGCATGCATCCATTGTAAATTAATAAGTCCATTGTTCTACCATGGAGTTTGAACCGTCTCTTCTGCGCACAGAACCACACTCGGTTAAAATTTTTTAAAGTAATCACTACGTTTTTACAATCTCATGTAAAGAGAAAGCAGTATTTGTTCACAGATGTTGGAAGCTTTTCCCCTGCAAAGCTATGGCGTCCTATTTATGTATATATGAGCTCTAAGACCTGCATTTTCAAATGTCATGAGCTACTCTGATAACAATGGGCAAGTTCCAGCACAAATCTTGTGAAACAATCACCATCGTCTCGGGCCACTGCTGCATGGGGTGGGGGAAGACCATCCAAGCTGGCAGGCACCCACTGTCAATTGACAAGTCGATTCCTCTGTCTTGGATCGCAATACTACAATTGTTGTTCGTAAGTTCTTTGATACTTCAGTCCACAGTAAGCCATTTCCTATCTTTTCTAAAAATTGTCTACTGTGTGGGGCTCAACACTTCTACCACTCGTTACAAACATGTCCATTAATTTTACTAGCTAGATCAAGTTTTAATTAACCGTTAACTTTCATTAGAATTACCCATAATATAACAGTCATTAATGTCAAAGCTCTGCTTAATCAACTCCCTTGTTCTGTACGAAATGAAGACCCAGGGGCGAAAATGTTGACAGTTAGTTTCTGCCTTTGGATTACTTACTGGGCACAGTTACATCTCCTTAAAAACATTCACAAGTCTCTGCCCACTCACTGTGTATCCAGCACCAGTGCTTGGGATAATGAGAAAAGTAATACTTCGACAACTGCTAATTGTTGCACGTCCATCCTCATTCTTGACGTGGCTGCCTCTTGTTCAGATGTCCACTTTCGTAGACAGGTGTCGAGGGTTCGGCAACTACCTCGTGTGTTGCGTGTTCAGTGGCTGTATTCTGAAGGGAGTACATTCGTGAGTGGCAACCGCAGAAAATGGGAATGGAGTACAAGGCAACCAACAACACACATCCCATCACTTAGTCCGCTCATCAGCTGTCTCGTTACTAGTCAGAGCAACCTGGGCATCAGCTGGCTACAGAAAGAGGAACAGGTCAGGTGCCGAAGGACCTCCTCCCTCCAGCACCCCTCTCCCTCCCCCCCCCCCCCCCTCATAGCAGTGGCCTCGTCCTCGTTGTCCCATTCTGACCATCAGCTGACGGCAGGTATAGATGGCTTCTGGGCTAGCAGGCGGCTCTGGCATTCACTGGGAACAGGGAAACGAAACGGCCTCGTTTACGTGGGCAGAAAGGAGTGCTGCAACCGCTGCTTGATTTGTTATCTTGGTAGCCGATGGCAACTGCTCCACAAGATTTCTGATAGACCTGACCCACTGTTCTCCACTGTTTTTCACAGCATTGCGGAGCATCTTATAAAATTTGAAAACACAAGGTGTGCCCAGATGAAAAGAAGCCTGCACTTACGTGCAAAAAATTGTAATAACAATATTATAATTACAGTTTATGTGGAACAATACAACTACACGTAATTCTCATTGACACTGATACAATGATCCCAGCTCACAGCAAAGGGGTAGAAGGCTCCAGCTGAAAAACTGCTGGATTGCTGACAGATCCACTTTTCCACGGTGCTCTGTACTTTCGTGTCACAGGCGAACCTCTGCCATTTCAGAGATATTTTTAAGAGACCAAAGAAATGCAAATCGCATGAGAAGATACTGGGGCTGTACGGAGGATGTTCCAGGACCGCCCTTCGAAATTTTTGAGAGTGTTTGATGGTCTTCTTGACGAGATGTGGGCTAGCGTAATCCTGGAAAAGAACTATCCCATTCGAAAGCGTGCCTCTGCAGTTGTACTTGATAGCCTGTTTGAGCCTCAGTAACGTGTTGGTTGCAGTACTGCTCAGCGTTAGCTTTGCACACCCTGGTAGCCAGTCGTGGAGCAGAAGTCCTTCTTCGTCGGAAGAGAAAATAAGCATTGCATTTCCGGCCTTCATCGCACAATGGGCTATTTTGGACGAGGGGAAACGAGGTGCCGTCACTTCATGATCATCCGTTTGGAGGCAAGGTTGCAGTGGTAACACGCGTTTCATCACATGCCACATTCTTAGCAACGAAATTCTTTCCTAGCTTCACACTCTTCAACAGGTAGTTCAGGCAAACCCCTATTGTAGGCGACTTCTGGTGGTCTGAAAAAGGCTAGGGTACCCACTATGCACAATTGGTGCCTTAACGAATGTTGTCATGGATAACGTAACGCACAGTTCTTTTGTTTATCGACAGTTCAACAACAATGTTACTTGCGGCGATCCGACGATTCATTCGTATGAGCTCTTTCACAGCCGAAATCGTGGCACTGATGATGACAACGTGTGCCTGCCCAGAGAGTGGCCTGTCCTTGATGTGTACACGCCCGACACGTAATGCTAACACCGTTGGCAAATCCTGTGCACCGTGCGAAACACTGCTCCCGATACTCCTCTTTCATCCTCCGACATATTTGTAAAGCATGCTTTCCGTCTGCGCAAAGAAATTAGATAACCTCACTTTGTGCTGTTTGGGAGGAATCCATCATGAAACGTACTGCGAGAACATATTTCAAGGAAAGAGATTGGTTGGTTTTTTGGTTGGTTGGTTGGTTTGGGAAAGGAGACCAGACAGCGTGGTCATCGGTCTCATCGGATTAGGGAAGGATGGGGAAGGAAGTCGGCCGTGCCCTTTCAAAGGAACCATCCCGGCATTTGCCTAGAGTGATTTAGGGAAATCACGGAAAACCTAAATCAGGATGGCCGGACGCGGGATTGAACCGTCGTCTTTCCGAATGCGAGTCCTGTGTCTAACCACTGCGCCACCTCGTAGAAAAGAGAAAACTGCTGGGAAGCCGTTAACTCCACTTGTGCAACTGAGAATACAACCACGCCATCTCTCGGCAAACACGTTCACTTACTGGGATTGCATCTAACTCCGTTAGAGCGAAGGTATCCTTTTCCACTGGACATAACTTATATAATCCTTAGACCATCTGTTTACGTAAATGCTGAAATAGAGTTACACAACAGGGTTACACAGAAAATCTTACAAAAACTGTGAACAAATATTGCTTCCTGTTTAAATTAGACTGTAATAACATAATGACAACCAGAAATTTACAACGGAGTGTACTGTGAGGACTTGTATTCGAGAGATACTTCAAGCTCATTAGTTTTCTAACACACAGTATAATAAGTGAGATGAAAACTAGCTTTGAAACGAGCTAGAAAGGAAGGACTGTTTCCAGATTGGGTAGGGGTGGTTGACGCTTCAGGCTTCTATGAACTTATTATAACATTTAGCACGTACAAATTACTAACACTATGGTGACGTTCACAGAATAACTGAAGGCGAAATTTACCACCTTCCAGCAAAAGCTGAAGCTGAATCTCCACTACTGTCTTTTGGTTCGCAGCGGCAAGAAACACGAACCTTAATCAGGATCACGATGCATGAAGTTAACCGCGACCAGACAAGAACTAGATCCACCCTATCTGAAAGCGGTTATATGATAGCAAAGTTATCACTCGCGAGGACTGTAATGCTTCTAAAAATGACTTTAAACTTACCTAAATTTCTAACACGAAAATCTGAACTCACTCCCATCCAAAATCATCATCCAAGTGTGCACGGAAGAAGCTTGTTATATCTTGTGTCTCTCTTCCGAAGAGTTAGGTTCTAGGCTAAATGTGGTACCTCATGACGGAACCACAGCTGAAGGACAGTCGCTGCCACAAGTATCTTCGAATGAGAGACGTCGGCGAAGACACGCCCTCAAGAGGTTCCATACTCCATACGCCGGCGCTGCAGAAAGTCTACTTACGTCAGCGCGCAGCGTCGTTCGCCCCACCGTGTGATCGTCGACTATGATAGTAGTATCCTCATAGCTCAGATCCGGCACCGAGCTAGTATAATTACTCAGAACTGCGTACCCAAGTTTATAATTAAATATAAAGTGATATATGAATGTCATCCGGTACTCTTCGACGTAATAAACAGATATTGTGTTCAGCGACGGTGCCATAAAAATATACTGTCATCCATGCGGGCATGTATTACATCCAAATTAAGTATTCTGCATTAAAGAGATTTACGGAACTGAACTAATATTCTTTATGTGTGTTGTAGCCGCTCTCGACCTCATCCAGGAGTAAAACTGTCATCTAGACTTGCTACGAAACAAAACACACCTGACGCCATAACAGCAACTGCTGTGCGACTGACTAACCCTGCATAAACTCCAACCTGGCAAGACTCCACATACAGAGGTCGAAAAACTTGGAGGAGCAAACTAACCAATCGACAGGACGAATTTTTCAGTGGTACCAGTCGTCCCACCCAATAAGAAGACAGGACGATCAGCGCCTGCTTTCTCTTGCACAAAATTTCTCATCGGTTCAATGTCCAAAAATTGTACAAGCATCTGCTATGCACGTGGGTCTCAAGGGACAAATCGCGAAGCCACATGTTAAGAAAGTCGGGGCAGATAAAAGTGCCGACAGAGTGGCGACTTAAGATAGAGACGAAATTAAAAATCAATGGCCATTTACAGGCCCTCCTGCAAAGCTAAACCCTTGAAGTCCACGTAAATTTACCAACGAGCATACGTTTGTAATTATACCCACATTCATACAGTTTCGCACCCATCCATAATCAGGGTATGTGGTTAACGGTACAGGGTGTTCTGAGTATTAAACGTAATGAAAAACGAGAATAAAACACACTCACGTCGGTTCCCAATGTTAAGAAAACACAGGTACCGAAAAGACACTCTGATGAGCTCAATAACACTAAAAAATTATGTGAAAGGTGGTCTGACTGCCGCCTCACATTGGGAATGTACCAGTCATGTTTGTTTGTTTTATATCCAGTGAAGATACAAAAATTAACATTGTGTCGCAGTCATCTCAACATTATGACTTTGAAATTGGTTCATCTGCTGACACTAGAAAGAAAACAGACGAATACTTATTTTGATTTCATCCATTACTGTCAGTGTTTTTTCCATCGCTCTATTCCTTTCATAAAATAAACAAAAACCGCCTTCAGTCGCAGTTGTGATTTTATGTCAATGCACGATTCATTTCGACCCCCTCAGGTGGTTCGACAGTCTACATCAGTTTCTAAAAATTCAGATTCTGGCAATATTACGTTGGTCTATTACAGACTGGCACATTCTTAATATAAGTTTACAAAACTAAGACAAACGGAAAAATAAATTAGATTTCCAGTACTGGATACATGGTTATGAAGTACAGTATGAGTAGACATGTTTATGTACATATATATACTTTCCGTCATTCAGCACATTTGTATATACAGATAGTGTCTAGGAAGCCTGCATACTCGATTCGTTAGATAAACAATCAAACAGGTCTTATTAATGAGTTTCATTACAAAAAGAAAATTATAATATTTAACTTTGACAATTAAACAGATGTGTCGCAAGCAAGGGCGACATACGAAATAATCAGTGTTTGCAGGGACTGCTGATCTCCTTAGACGCAAGAAATTGAGGACAGTGCCTAAATTGTGCTCTATGACGTCGTCGAGTTCATCGTCACAGCAAAATGGGATTTGCCATAAGAGTCTTCAACAATCAACCAACGAATGTTCCAAAACGGTCCCGCAAAGTCGATGTGCACACGTTGCCATGGTGATTTCGACTTAGGCCAAGCAGGGAAGTTTTGTGGCGCAGAATACTGATTTTCCGCACATGCGTGACACTGTGGTGTCATCTGTTCTATTTGGGTGTCCATACTCTGCTAAGTACAGCGTCGACGCGCTAACCGTTTCGTGCGAACAATACCCCAGTGTCCCTGGTGAAGTAACTTCTTTTTGCAAAGCTTTGGGGATCGACACATGTGACTATCCACTGTTATTCTGAACAAGAATCACACCTTGCTGTACAGCGAGGCTATGCCGACCGGCAAAGTATCGGCGAAGTACAGAGTTCTTTATGCTATGCAATGAGCGAGGCCAAGATGAGAGAATGTTTTTTAGCAAAATGTTCAAATCTGAATCTGCTTCCGTGGCCTGTTCAATTTTCCTATATTTCAGAGGAAAGTATTGAAGCAATTCAGAAACGTGAACATCGATATGACAAGATGCAGCAGAAGCGTCAAAGTCTGTATTAGGGCCAATCGAAAGACATTACCATGCTGAGATGTCGGAAAATACACAATCTCGGTGGCTAGCACACTGGACTCGCATTCGGGAGGACAAGGGTTCAATCCCGCGTCCGGCCATTCTGATTTAGGTTTTCCGTGATTTCCCTAAATCGCTCCAGGCAAATGCCGGGATTGTTCCTTTGAAAGGGCACGGCCGACTTCCTTTCCCGTCCTTCCCTAATCCGGTGAGACCGATGACCTCGCTGTCTGGTCTCCTTCACCAAACAAGCCAACCCAACCCAACCCAATCTCGTACTGGTACTGAGACAGCAAAAAAAGCCCATCTCTGTAATTTTTGGGCAGTTCGTACAGGAACCGGCTTCATCGAATTAAACAAGGACTACAATAGCTTGTGATCAGTTACTAAGTAGAATTTCCTGCCATACAAATAGTGTTGGAATTTGGTGTCATCATACACAATACCCAGTGCCTCTTTCTCTGTTGTGAATAGATGCAGTGAGCTTTGGACAAAACTTCTGATGCAAAAGCAACAGGCCTGTCTTTATCACCAAATATGTGCGAAAGCACTGCCCCGATTCCGTAAGAGGAAGCGTCAACTTGCAACACAACTGGTTTGTTAGGATCAAAGTGAACCGTGGATCTATCACTGTGCAATGCATCTTTAAGTTTTTGAAAATCTTCTTGGCACTCATCTGTCCAAGCAAAGGGGATGTTACTGGGACACAAGCGATGCAGCTGAGCTGCGATTTGTGCAGCATTCGCTATGGACAAAATATAACAGTTCATTTTCCCTAAGACTGACTGCAATGCTGTGACACTGTGAGGAACGGGCAGGTCACGTAGGGCTAACAAATGTGACTGAAGAGGATATACACCATGAATGCTTGTGACATGACCATGATACTGCAACTCAGGTTTAAGAAAAAACCCACTTGTCCAGTCTACACTTTAGTCCTGCATCCGATAACACAGGAAACAAAGCACGCAAATTTGCGATTGTTCGTCAAGAGTACGACATGCTACGACAATATCGTCCAAATAGTTTGAACAGTTTGGTACTTGAGCAGTCAGGTATTTCAAATACCGTTGGAAATGGAGGGTGCGGAAGCACTTCCAAAAGGAAAACGCGAATATTTAAACAAACCCAAATGAATGTTCACAACACACACGGCTTGAGATTCTTCATAGTGGTATTTGAAGTTATGCGTGGCGCAAATCAATTTTTGAAAAGAAGCGACCAGCACCTAATCTGTCCATAAGATCCTCTGGACATGACAGTAGGTAAGTATCAATCACAATTTGTGTCTTGACTGTACACTTAAAGTCAACACAGAAGCGAATGCGACCTGAAGGTTCCGCAAGCAAAACCAGTGGACTTGCCCACTGACTAGCTTGTATGGGCACAACAGTTCCGCTATCTTGCAATTATTTCAGTTCAGCAGCGACTTTGTCTCGTAATCCAATGGGAACAGTTCTGGCCCGGCTAAATTTCGGCTGAGCATTGTCTTTCATAGTAATATCTGCAACAAAATTGTTAGCCTTGCCTAAACCTTCAGAAAAGAGTTCAGAGAATTCTTTCAGCAAACTAGCTACACTGTCTTTGACATGTAATGCAGTCACTGACAACACATTGTTCTGAATTTGAAAGCCAAACAAATCAAATGAATCAAGGCCAAATATATTCTCACAATCGCGTGATTGTAGCACAGTGAAACTCACAATTCGTGTATGCGAGCGATACATGTCAGGCAAAAAACATTTTCCAAGAACGGGAATGTCTTGTCCATTACAAGCCGTCAGGTGCGTGCTAGTTTCAGACAGGCCCGGTGAGCCTAACAGTTCAAAAAATGGTTCAAACGGCTCTGAGCACTATGGGACTTAACTTCTGAGGTCATCAGTCCCCTAGAACTTAGAACAATTTAAACCTAACCAACCTAAGGACATAACACACATCCATGACCGAGGTAAGATTTGAACCTGCGACCGTGGTGGTCGCTCGGTTCCAGACTGTAGCGCCTAGAACCGCTCGGCCTCTCCGGCCGGCGCCTATATGTGTTACGATGCAGCAATAAAACAGAGGCACCCGTGTCCAGTTGGAATTTCACACGTTTTCCACTAACGTGTAAATGAACAAAAAGTTTGTTGGACTGGCGTAGCACTGAAGAAATTGTTTGCTTGATAGTTTTCCTAAAACCTGCATCAGGCATTGATTACATGGGGCCTGTGACTTGATTTATGTGGGTGGGCAGAATTCTTATGTTTGTTCCATTGCAAACACACGGATTGTATATGACCTTTCTTGCCACAAACGTAAAACTGTGCTTGTCTGGACGGGCAGTTTTGGCGTTTGTGCCATGAATAGCACGGAGGGCATGATTTAATTCTGTTCACCGATGTAGCTGCCGGTTCAGAGAATTGATTACGCTGCGTGGTGCATCCTGTTGCTGCCTACTGAACAGGTCGTGAGCAAGGCACGACTCAACTCGACAAGTTGGTGGCTGCTTAAATTAATTGGCCACTACAGCTCCTGAATCATACTGATGTAGAATTTGCACCACGTGATGAAATGATGAATCTAACTGTTTCAAAACATGTTTGACATCAGTTAAATTACAAACGGTAGCATGATGCAACATAACAACTGAATATACAGCACCACAAGCACATTTGAATTGCCATTTCCCTTGCCATTCCCTGCAAATCTGTTACCCACTCACGATAAGTTTGTTCTGACCTTTCTTTTTGCAATGACTGTACTGGTACCTAGCTTCCACCACTTTCACATGTTGGTCATAACAGTTAGTTAGAGAACCTAGAAGCTGATCATAGGAAAGTTCACTCGGAGTGGCGTTAGGGAACAATTTCTGAATGAGATGAATGACTGCACTTACTAACATTGAAAAAAAGTAATGTGGTTTCACAGTACCTGACACTTGGTGAGCAAAGATGTGGGCTTCATACTATTGCAACTACTCGAGCCATCCCTCTTCTTTTTTGTTAAACTGGTGAAAGGGTGATACGGAGCTCGGAGCTAATGTTGTTGCATGTTGGGCAGTGTTAGGTGTTTGGTTCGACAATAACTGCTGTACCGTATTGAGAAAGGTTGTAATGTGCTGCGTTTAAAACTGGAGCTGCTATAGTCGCAGGTTCGAATCCTGCCTCGTGCATGGATGTGTGTGGTATCCTTAGGTTAAGTTAGGTTTAAGTAGTTCTAAGTGTATTGGACTGATGACCTCAGATGTTAAGTCCCATAGTGCTTGGAGCCATTTGAACTAAAGCTGAAACATCAGTGTTAGCTGTGTTGCATCTATTGCTTGCAGCTGAAGTGCCTGAGCAAGGAATAGGTGAGGTGGGTTACTCACTTTGGAAAAGGCAATGAAAATTTCTGCAAAACCTGAAAACTCAGAATAGAAAAAAAACACTATAAGGGACACTATTAAAACATGTAAATACACCCCAGAAAGAAAAGACAAGGCAGAATTGAGGCGCCAGCAAAACGCAAAAGCCCACGACAAAACAAAATCTGTGGCAGCCAGGCTCTGGGTTGTCGCTATGTTATTGGTTCAACTCATCGCCAATTCTGAAGTGGCTATGAAGCCTGCATACTCGTTTCGCTAGACAAACAATCAAGCAAGTCGTATTAATGAGTTTTATTACAATAAGAAAAATACAATACTTAACTTTGTCAATTATACAGATGTGTCGCAAGCAAGAGTTACACACGAAGTAATCAGTCTTTGCAGTGACTGTTGATCTCTAACTGACAAAAGTCTGTCATGAACTGCTATCGAAGTCACTATCGTTGACACTGCTATCCAAGTGCATAATCTTGAAGCTGCTATTACACTGGAGCCGCCACCAGTTGGTCGCGGCGCTTACGTCCTCTTCATATAGGCACTGTTGTTGTCGCGTTGTCTTCCTGGAGGGAAGTCCGGTCAGTGTGAGAGTGGCTGACCTATTTTCACAGCTTTCTCTTTCCTGTCTTTCCTGACTGGCGTATCGAGCTACTGAGAGTCTCTCCTGTAGAGTCTTCCACTGGAGTTTATCTATCATCTCCGTAACGCTTTCGCGATTACTAAATGATCCTGTAACGAATCGCGCTGCTCTCCGTTGGGTCTTCTCTGTCTCTTCTATCAACTCTATCTGGTACGGATCCCACACTGCTGAGCAGTATTCAAGCAGTGGGCGAACAAGCGTACTGTAACCTACTTCCCTTGTTTTCGGATTGCATTTCCTTAGGATTCTTCCAATGAATCTCAGTCTGGCATCTGCTTTACCGACGATCAGTTTTACATGATCATTCCATTTTAAATCACTCCTAATGCCTACTCCCAGATAATTTATGGAATTAACTGCTTCCAGTTGCTGACCAGCTATTTTGTAGCTAAATGATAAGGGATCTATCTTTCTATGCATTCGCAGCACATTACACTTGTCTACATTGAGATTCAATTGCCATTCCCTGCACCATGCGTTATTTCGCTGCAGATCCTCTTGCATTTCAGTACAATTTTCTATTGTTACAACCTCTCGATACACCACAGCATCATCCGCAAAAAGCCTCAGTGAACTTCCGATGTCATCCACCAGGTCATTTATGTATATTGTGAATAGCAACGGTTCTATGACACTCCCCTGCGGCACACCTGAAATCACTCTTACTTCGGAACACTTCTCTCCATTGAGAATGACATGCTGCGTTCTGTTATCTAGGAACTCTTCAATCCAATCACACAATTGGTCTGATAGTCCATATGATCTTACTTTGTTCATTACACGACTGTGGGGAACTGTATCGAACGCCTTGCGGAAGTCGAGAAACACGGTATCTACCTGTGAACCCGTGTCTATGGCCATCTGAGTCTCGTGGACGAATAGCGCGAGCTGGGTTTCACACGACCGTCTTTTTCGAAACCCATGCTGATTCCTACAGACTAGATTTCTAGTCTCTAGAAAAGTCATTATACTCGAACCTAATACGTGTTCCAAAATTCTACAACTGATCGACATTAGAGATATACGTCTATATTTCTGCACATCTGTTCGACATCCCTTCTTGAAAACGGGGATGACCTGTGCCCTTTTCCAATCCTTTGGAACGCTACGCTCTTCTAGAGACCTACGGTACACCGCTGCAAGAAGGGGGGCAAGTTCCTTCGCGTACTCTGTGTAAAATCGAACTGGTATCCCAACAGGTCCAGCGGCCTTTCCTCTTTTGAACGATTTTAATTGTTTCTCTATCCCTCTGTCGTCTATTTCGATATCTACCATTTTGTCATCTGTGCGACAGTCTAGAGAAGGAACTACAGGGCAGTCTCCCTCTGTGAAACAGCTTTGGAAGAAGACATTTAGTATTTCGCCCTTTAGACTCTCATCCTCTGTTTCAGTACCATTTTGGTCACAGAGTGTCTGGACATTTTGTTTTGATCCACCTACCGCTCTGACATAAGACCAAAATTTCTTACGGTTTTCAGCCAAGTCAGTACATAGAACTTTACTTTCGAATTCATTGAATGCCTCTCGCATAGCCCTCCTCACACTACTTTTGGCTTCGCGTAATTTTTGTTTGTCTGCAGGGCTTTGGCTATGTTTATGTTTGCTGTGAAGTTCCCTTTGCTTCCGCAACAGTTTTCTAACTCGGTTGTTGTACCACGGTGGCTCTTTTCCATCTCTTACGATCTTGCTTGGCACATACTCATCTAACGCATATTGTACGATTGTTTTGAACTTTGTCCACTGATCCTCAACACTATCTGTACTTGAGACAAAACTTTTGTGTTGAGCCGTCAGGTACTCTGAAATCTGCTTTTTCTCATTTTTGCTAAACAGAAAAATCTTCCTACCTTTTTTAATATTTTTGTTTACGGCTGAAATCATCGATGCAGTAACCGCTTGATGATCGCTGATTCCCTGTTCTGCATTAACTGTTTCAAATAGTTCGGGTCTGTTTGTCACCAGAAGGTCTAATATATTATCGCCACGAGTCGGTTTTCTGTTTAACTGCTTAAGGTAGTTTTCAGATAAAGCACTTAAAAAAAGTTCACTGGATTCTTTGTCCCTGCCACCCGTTATGAACGTTTGAGTCTCCCAGTCTAAATACAGCATATTAAAATCTCCACCCAGGACTATAACATGGAGGGGAAATCTACTCGAAATATTTTCCAAATTATTCTTCAGGTGCTCAGCCAGAAAAGCTGCTGAGCCCGGGGGCCTGTAGAGACATCCAATTACCATGTCTGAGCCTGTTTTAACCGTGACCTTCACCCAAATCATTTCACATTTCGGATCTCTGTCAATTTCTTTCGATGCTATTGCACTTCTTATCGCTATAAACAGGCCTCCCCCCTTCACTGTCCAGCCTGTCTCTGCAGTATACATTCCAATCTGAGTTTAGGATTTCATTACTGTTTACGTCTGGTTTCAGCCAACTTTCTGTCCCTAGTACTATATGGGCGTTGTGACCGTTTATTAATGAGAGCAGTTCTGGGACCTTTCTATAGACGCTCCTGCAGTTTACTATTAGCACATTAATATTGTTATTCCCTGTTGCATTTTTCCTACTCCTGTCTTGCCGCGTCTCAGGAGGCGTCTTGTCAGGCCTAGGGAGGGAATTCTCTAACCTAAAAAAAAAAAAAAACCATGTGCACTCCACACGTACTCCGCTACCCTTGTAGCCGCTTCCGGCGTGTACCTGTAGTGCACGCCTGACCTATTCAGCGGGACCCTACATTTCTCCACCGGGTACCGGAGGTCGAGAAATTTGCACCCCAGATCTCCGCAGAATCGTCTGAGCCTCTGGTTTAAGCCTTCCACTCGGCTCCAAACCAGAGGACCGCGATCGGTTCTGGGAACGATACTACAAATAGTTAGCTCTCATTCCACCCCGCGAGCGAGGCTTTCCGCCTTCACCAATTCGCCAACCGCCTGTACGAACTGAGGATGACCTCTGAACCCAGACGGCAGGAGTCATTGGTGCCGACATGAGCAACAATTTGCAGTCGGGTGCACGCAGTGCTCTCTACGCCGCCGGTAGGGCCTCCTCCACATCTCGGATGAGACCCCCCGGCAAGCAGACAGAGTGAACACTGGCCTTCTTCCCCGACCTTTCCGCTATTTCCCTAAGGGGCTCCATCACCCGCCTAACGTTGGAGCTCCCAATAACTAATAACCCCCCCGTGTGCCTGCTGGGACCTTGCTGAATGATCAGCCACACGTCCACTCACAGGCAGAGCGGGCGATGCCACACGGCCAGCCTCCACATTTAACCTCCGCCTCGTGCGCCGCGAACGCCGCTGAACCCGCCACTCCCCTTGGGGAGAGGGTGGCCCAACCGCGCCCGGTACCCGCGAAGATGTCTCGACAGCAGGGACAGTGGGAGAGGCATGTAACACCTGGGGTATACCTTGCGACGCACCAGACTCCCCACTGCCGCTACACTCCGAGGCAGCAGCCTGAAGACGGCTGACTGCGGCCATCAACACGCTCAGCTGTTCACGAAGAGTGGCCAGCTCCTCCTGCATCCGTACACAGCAGTCACACATCCTGTTCATCCTAAGGAATCAATTTACTGAAGAGACTTAATCAACTTTTAACTAGACTGCTAATGATCAAAGTAACTGCAGTAAACGATGGATATTCAGAAAAATCAAAAGACAAATTGCCCAACAAAATACAGTCCAACATCAGCAATAGAAGCACTATAGGAATAACCACTGACATGATGCATCTCTTCACAAGAATTCCCTATTTAGGCACAGCATCACAAAAAATTGCTAGCTTATTTAGACACATCAACATCAAAACTTCCTTGGTTCAAATGGCTCTGACCACTATGGGACTCAACTGCTGTGTTCATTAGTCCCCTAGAACTTAGAACTACTTAAACCTAACTAACACATCCATGCCCGAGGCAGGATTCGAACCTGCGAGCGTAGCAGACGCACTGTTCCGGACTGCACGCCTAGAACCGCGAGACCACCGCGGCGGCAAAACTTCCTTCTCTATGCACAACAAACTTGGGTACCACTTATGCCATGTACCTGGTTCAGGAACCACGAACACCCCTGTAACAGAACACTGTGGAACATATGCATTTCAATGTAACAGTTGTCCTGCTGTTTACATAGGCAGAGGAGGTTGAACTTTCCATATGTGTTTAAAAGAATACACCAATGCTTATAGACTTAACCACTTTGAGAGATCCACAGCAGCTAACCGAATGTACCTTAATGGACACAGACAAAGTGACATCCACAACAGCTTAACTCTAATACCCACAGAAAACTATGATAAAAAACTAGGTCTACAATAATAATTAGAAAAAATGGTGCACAAAGATAAACTTCTGAAAATGTGTTGAATGAACAAATGGAGTTCAGTGACCATAGGTTTTCAGAATTTTTAAAAAGTTTATCTCATCCTAAGTTAACAAATATTTTATAATGCATATATTTGATAACATACAGCCAAACTGAATATATACAGTCTGGAGGTCTTCACGTCATATTCCCAACTCTGTGGATTTGTTGGACGACATACAATTTTAAGCTGAAGATAATGACATCCTTGTGAGCTTCGACTTGTCTTACTTTTCAATAGAGCACATTGACAAGACAAGAGTGCTTTTAACTTATTGGTAAGAAATTCGGAATAGAGACGGTCATAATTTTTAGGCATGTTTTGATCCCGACATACTTTCTTTCCGATGGTCGCTTTTACGAGCAAAAAAACGGAGCAGCCTTGAGGAGTCCGCTATCAACAGTTGTCACTAACATATCTATGGAACATTTATAGGCAAAATCCCTCGAATCAGCCAAATAGAAACCTACATGTTTTTTTCTCCCTGTATGTAACGACATCTTCGTCATGTCACCAAATGGAAGAGACAAGTTGAATGACTTCCGCATATATCTTAATTCCATACACCAGCACATCGATTTTACCGTTGAAGTCCAAGTGGATGGAGAGATCTCCTTTCTGGATGTCCTGATAAAAATAGGAGAGGGTGGCACGTTGGGCCCAATCACTAATCGGAAGTGGATGCACACCGACCTACACCTTCATGCAGACAGTTGCCACCGCTCAGTGCGGAGGAACGGGATGTAGGGCTCACACCCTGTACGGCTATAAAAACCTTGAACATCTGACGATGGTGATCCTGAAGAATGGCTACACAGACAGGCAAAGAGCCGTACGTCTCACGCACACTGTACAACCCGCGGAAACCAAAGACGAACCTCAGGAGAATACCATCACTGTGTTTATTCCATTTTAAAGAGCATTATCCGGAAAGATAGGACGAATTATCTAGAAACACCAAATAAAAACAGTCTTTCGCCCAGCAGCTAAAATAAACCACCGTTTGGTAGTGTCAAAGACGACCTTGGACTACAGAAATCTTGAATCTACCAGATAGCTTGCCATTGTGACAAGTCTTACATAGGACAGACGGTGTGCACTATCGAAGAGCGTACGTACTTTGCCAAAAAGTTGACATTACGTATGCAACCTGTAACCTCACAGCGCCTATCGTCAGTGCTGACAAGATATAAACAGACGTGAGATTTCCCCAGTATAAGTTCGCAAGGTAGCTTTAAATTACATGACGCAAAATTTTGAAGAGGACTGTGACTTTTATGCAGCACCTGTTAACTTACCATGAAAAAATTGAATTATCGTTTCATTCACAAGTAACATACTGTTCCTATATTAAACTTGAAAAGTAGACGGTCAATATCAAAAAATGGTTCAAATGGCTCTGAGCACTATGGGACTCAACATCTATGGTCATGAGTCCACTAGAACTTAGAACTACTTAAACCTAACCAACCTAAGGACATCACACAACACCCAGCCATCACGAGGCAGAGAAAATCCCGGCCCCCTCCGGGAATCGAACCCGGGAACACGGGCGTGGGAAGCGAGAACGCTACCGCACGACCACGAGATGCGGACGCTAAATATCATTTTCTTTTACATGTAGTGGGACGTGTGCATGTTTGAACTAGGAATACCATGACGAATAGTTCTGTGCCGACGAAGTCGAACCCTGATAGTACTGTTGATTACAGACCAATAATCGTTAAAAACCAAATTCTTTTTCTCTAGCCTCTATGAGTGGCATGTCTGAACTTTAAATGATATGATGAAAAGTCCTATGACGGTGAGTCGAAATCCCCATCTATATTTATTGTCGACAACACTCTAAAGGACGTTAAGAATAAAAAAAACTTCTTTGAACTGGAAATGACATAATGAAAATTTGTGCCAAACAAGGATGTGAACAATGATAAAGACCTTTCGTGCAGGCCTTTAGGAGTCTGGAATCTTGGAGAAAACAACGAAATGATGGGACTTGAGTCTCAAATCTCGCGAAAGGGACATGCCCTGAATATACCTAGAAAAATATATCATCGTACCACACATACTTCAGTAGATATGACGTAATAAAGACTGAGATGCGTGAGAAACAGCTGCAGCATGGGTAACGTTTTAATTGGTTTCTTCTTTACTATTAACTCTACTTACAACACATTTCGCACACAGTAGGCGCGTATACCACTGGCTCCACCTGCAAAATTGTGTCATTGTGCACATAGTTTAGGAGATATGACGTCTTAAACTTCGTGCTCCGTGAAAATGAAACTGCTGGGTGCAATTCGCTAGAGACACAAGTGAAATATTTGTACAAATACGTGTGAAATTTGTTAAATACGTGTGAAATATATTTGAAACATGCGTGTGTGGGCAAAGCCACCGGTACAGAGCGCGTCCCAAACCCCTGGTACGATTACAATCGTATTTGGTACACATGTTAGTTTCAATCTGAAAAGAAATGCTATTGTATTATGAAGCACCAATCTCCTATTGGGGTGAATGTGATAACGTGGAGAGAGAAGGGTAGATGAGGAGATCGAGAGATAGGCAGAGTGTGGTGGAGAAGGAAAGGAACAGAAAAATGGAGAAGGAGAAGATGGACAGAGAGAGGGGAGAGGAGGCGATGGATACAGAAAAGAAGAGAAGAGATGAATAGGGTGAGAAGGGAAAATGAGGTGGGTAGAGGGGAGAGGAAGATATAGACAGAGAGAGAGGGAGGAAGAGATGGAATTAGAGGGGGAAGAGGAAATTGACAGAGAGAGGGGCAGGAGGGGATGGACAGAGAGTGGGGGATGGAGGAGATGGACAGGGAGAAGGGGTGTTGGAGAAGGACAGAGAGAAGTGGAAGCAGGAGATGGAGTAATAGAATGGGATAAATACATACCCAGGCAGCGCCAGGAACTCAGCGAATACTGAATAAATATCAACACATGATGAGTGAGCCACACATTCCTATAGGTTAAACATAAACAACCAAGGTTTTCAGTCAACTACATGCCTAAAACCTACCACTTCAATTAAAATTTGAAATTAGGAAACAATTTATGAAAGCCCAACAAAAGGATTCAAAGCTTATCAACCATGTAGCAAATGAGCTTTAGTAGATAGAAGGTTTTTGTTGCTCCAGACATTCGGAAACTAATGAAAGACGAAATATTCCAAGACAAAATGAAAGCTTCAATTTCCTTTAAAGAAGTTGTCAACAATTTTCTCAGCAACTCCGTATTATGAGAATACAATTAAAAACATGATTTATAACTGAGCTTGAAACTGCACTTGCTGGACTCTGACGTGAGTCGACTTCCAGAGAATCTAGGTGACGTGAGTGAAAAACGTGGAGAAGGGTTCCATCAAAATAATAAGTAAAAGGAAGTTAGGAAGAAAGGTTGATGAGACATCAGCATAATAGCTGACGACTGCTGGATGGTACGCAGGTAGTGTCTTCAGGCTCTACACAAAAGAAAATGTTCGAAACCGAGCTTTGTGCTGAAAAAGCAGAGATGTTAAAATTAACGGCTGTACATTGGTACTAGCTGAATACCTGGCATTCTGCATCTCTTCTGGCCACTCTCTCTGCTCATCTGCTACTCTTCCTTGTCTGTCAATATGGTCCTCCCCGCCATCTTTATCCATCTGCTGTTCCCCCTCTTCCCATATGCTCCTTCCCCCTCCATCCATCTCCTCCTCCCCCCTCTAAGACCACCTCCTACTGCCGTTGTGTCTACTCCTCCCCCATTTCTCTGTTCATCTCCTCCTCCTCATTTCTCTGCTCATATTTTCCTCCCTTCTCACAGTTTGTCTCCTCCTCCCATCCTTCTGTGCCACTTTCTCTGTCAATTTTCTCCTCCCCATCTCTGTACATTTCCCCCTCCCCCTCTCTCAGGAAATCTTCTCCTCCCCCTCTCTCTGTCCATCTCCTCCTCATTCGTTCCTCTGTCCACCACCTCTTCTTCCCCGGGTCTGTCCCTTTGCCCCCTCTTCCTCTCTCTGTGCACCTCCTTCTCCCCCATATCTGTGGTCATCTACTTTCCCCTCCTCTCTCTGTCTACGACCTCTACCCCCTACTGTCTGTCCATCTCCTCCTGTTCCTCTCTCTGCCTGTCTCCTATTCCCCCTCTTCTTATCCATCTGCTCCTCTCCACTCTCTTTCTATCTGCTCCTCTCCATCTGTCCATCTCTTCCTCTTACCTTCCTCTGTCTATCTCCTTCTCCCACACTGTCTGACTATCTCTTCCTCTTTTCTTTCTCTCTCTGTCCATCTCCTCTTCCCTGATATTTGTTCCCGTCTCCATCTTTTCCCTCTCTGTCTATCTCTTCCACCCACAGTGTTTCTATAGATCACCACTCCCAACCCAACAGGATGTTCTTTCTTTCCCCCCACTATTTGTTTCCAGATAGTAAGTAATATGTGTACCAAGTTTGGTTTAAATAGAGCCACAGGTTTGTGGGAGGTTTTTATCCACAGCTTTACACACATATGCACGTGTTACATATGTTTCTCATAAATTCAACAAATTTTACCCATATTTGCATACATATTTCACCTCTATGTCTAGTGAATTTTGACCTACAGTTTTGTTTTCACGCAGCTCAATGATTATGACGCCATATCTCCTGAATTATTTGTCGTAGAATGATATAATTTTGCAGGTGCGTTTAGTGGCATATGTGGATGCTGTCTACGAAATGCGTTTTGAATGGAATTAGTTGCAAAAAATTCATAAATTTAAACGTCATGTGTTATGTGGCATTTTTCACGCATCTCAGTGTTTTTGATGTCGTATCTTCTGAACTATGTGTTGTATCGAAAGCTGTTGCGAATATAACTAGTAGCAAAGAAGAGATACATTTAAAGGTCATGCCCGATGCGACTGTTTCACTGCATGAGCAGCGAAAATGTAGTTAAGTGCTAAACTTTTTTCCTTTCATCATGATGTGCGGGTTGTAAGCGAGAAAAAGTTTCGTAAGTGTTTGAAATTTTGTCTAAAGTTTGTGTAATCCAATAACTGCTCTCATTCTGAAATATTCTATCGATAGAGTCGTGGTATTCCTGCTTCGTTGGCTAGAATTCTTTTCGTCCCCCAACTATTTGATAGCTAGGTGGTTCTTAACCCAATAGCGATTCTTTCCAGACGTTAAGTGATGTGTACCAAGTTTGTTTTAAATCGGTCCAGTGATTTATGAGGAGATGTGGAACATACATACATACATACTCTCTCTCTCATTCTCTTCTCCGATATCTGTACCCATCTTTCAAAATAATCATATACAGCGTGGTCCATTGATAGTGACCGGGCCAAATATCTCACGAAATAAGCGTCAAACGAAAAAACTACAAAGAACGAAACTTGTCTAGCTTGAAGGGGGAAACCAGATGGCGCTATGGTTGGCTCCCTAGATGGCGCTTTGTAGTTATTTCGTGAAATATTTGGCCCGGTCACGATCAATGGACCACCCTGTATATCGCCCTTGTGGAAATCACAAAAAAATCATTTAATTCAAGGGTGACGACGCAATGCAGCAAAGGAGTAAAGTCGTCAGTAACATTTTCAATCAGAACGTGAACATCATGCAGTTCAGTAAAGTCGTTAAAAATTGAATTGAAAATGTCGCCGTGGGAAGTTGACTCTCGACCAACGGCGTTAGCGAGGGATGCAATATTAGCACGTTTCCTGCGCTCCCGCGTAATAGTAAGATGGAGTAGTAAAGTCAGTTCATCTTGTAAAAAGGAACGTGAGTGAGACCTCCTCCAGAGTCCCTCCGTCTGAAACCGTTTTAGCTGAAACACTTTTGGTTTTAATTCGCCGTACATTCATAAACCGCAGAGGAGTTTGCTTAGCGTTACCATAAAGTTGACATAACATAGAGTAAAAAATTCTTGGATCCACCAGACGTCTGCCACTTTCACGGCACCAAAACGCATGACAGCTTTACGAATTTTTGATTTGACGTGCTGTGTACACCATTACACAATAGACGAGAACCGTTCTACTGAACGACGACAACGGGCCCATACTTCCTGAATGGCAAAAACCAAGGCAATGGACTTGTAACCAGGCTATACTGAACATCCAGTGAACACGATAAAATTTACCATTTGCTGCATATAATTACATGTGACACCTACAGCACAAGGATTAGTAAAACAGGCACGTACCACGTCAACCTCCAAGCGCTGCCCTCACAAGGAATCAGAATGTTAAAAGCAATCAAGCTGACTGCTAGAGGTGGCAGTAAAACATGTGTTAAGGATAAGGAGCACATCGATGCAACTGCTCAATCGCGAGTTGTGCTGTAGTAAGTTAGCACGTGTTTGTGTCTCTCGTCGCGGAAATGGAACCGCATAATATTGCGCGACGGCATGCCATTTCTTTTTGCGTTAAATTTTGTGTAAACGCGGCGACAACTTACGGTAAGCTTCAGAAGGCTTTTGGAGAGGAGGCTACGTCAAGAGCTCGAGGTTTTCGTTGGCATAAAATGTTTATTGAAGGCAGAACGGAGGTTGAAGATGAAGACCGCAGTGGACAACCATCAACCTCACAGGACGGATGTCAACTTGGCCAGGGTGCGTGAACTCGTATGATCTGATCGAAAATTATCCATGAAAATGATTCCAGAAGAATTGAACATCAATCGAGAAATGGTTCGTCTAATAATAACTGAAGATCTAGGTACGAGAAAGATTTGTGGAGAAATAGTCACCAAAAATCTCACACCACAACAGCGAGAAACAGAGTAAAATGTGGCAGCCGATCTGTTAGAGCAAACGTAAATCAATGCAGAATTGTTGAGCCGTGTTATCACTGTCGATGTAAGTAGGTTTTTTCAGTACGATCCAGAGACAAAAAAGCCAATGTTCGCAATGGTGCTGAAAGAGATAACCCAGACCAAAAAAGGCTAGCATGTCAAAGTCAAAAGTGAAATGCATGCTCGTGTGCTTCTTTGATTCCAAGGGAATTGTTCATAAAGAGTGGGTGCCTCCTGGACAAACAGTTAATCAATATTACTACACAGAAATTTTAGAAAGACTTCGGAAAAGAGTTTTTCGTGTCCGTGCCAAAATTTCTGATAATTGGATTCTGCATCACTACAATGCGCCATCCCACACTGATCTGACAGTACAGCAATTTTTAACCTCAAAACAAATTTCAGTACTACCACAGCCACCTTATTCACCAGATATAGCTCCGTGCGACTTTTTTCTATTTCCAAGAGTCAAAACGGCGGTCAAGGTACACCATTTTCAAACAATACAGGATGTCCAAAAAGCTGTGACGCGGGTCTTGGAGGATATTACAGAAGATGAGTTCCAGAAATGTTGCCATCAACGGCAGAAGCGCTGGAAAAAGTGTGTGCAATCAGAAGGGAACTACTTTGGAGGAGACAACACTAAACTTGACTAAAACGGTAAGCAACATGTTTGTTTCACATCAGTCTCATCACTTTATTGTCGCACCTTGTACGTACACTCTTTCTCTCTCCCTCTCTCTCTCTCTCTCTCTCTCTCTCTCTCTCTCTCTCTCTCTTTCTCTCTCTCCAATTCCTTCAAATAAGTTGTCAACCTCCCCCTCCATGAACCGCGGACCTTCACGATGGTGGAGAGGCTTGCGCGCCTCAGCGATACAGATAGCCGTACCGTAGGTACAACCACAACGGAGCGGTAACTGTTGAGAGGCCAGACAAACGTGTGGTTCCTGAAGAGGGGCAGCAGCCTTTTCAGTAGTTGCAGGGGCAACAAACAGTCTGGATGATTGACTGATGTGGCCTTGTAACACTAACCAAAACGGCCTGTCTGTGCTGGTACTGCGAACGGCTGAAATCAAGGGGAAACCACAGCTGTAAATTTTCCCGAGGGCATGCAGCTTTTCTGTATGGTTAAATGAGGATGGCGTCCTCAGAGGTAAAATACTACGGAGGCAAAATAGTCCCCCATTCGGATCTCCGGGCGGGGACTACTAAGGAGGACGTTGTTATCAGGAGAAAGAAAACTAAGGATCGGAGCATGGAATGTCATATCCCTTAATCGGGCAGGTAGGTTAGAAAATTTAAAAAGGGAAATGTATAAGTTAAAGTTAGATATAATGGGAATTAGTGAAGTTCGGTGGCAGGAGGGACAAGACTTCTGGTCACGTGAATACAGGGTTATAAATACATAATCAAATAGGGGTAATGCAGAAATAGGTGTAATAATGAATAGGAAAATAGGAATGCGGGTAAGCTACTACAAACAGCATAGTGAACGCGTTATTGTGGCCAAGATAGATACGAATCCCACGCCTACTACAGGAATACAAGTTTATATGCCAACTAGCTCCGCAGATGACGAAGAGACTGATGAATTGTATGAAGAGATAAAAGAAATTATTCAGATAGTGAAGGGAAATGAAAATTTAATAGTCATGGGTGACTGCAATTCGATAGTAGCCAAAGGAAGAGAAGGAAACGTAGTAGGTGAATATGGAATGGGGGTAAGAAATGAAAGAGGAAGCCGCCTGCTAGAATTTTGAACAGAGCATAACTTAATCATAGCTAACACTTAGTTCAAGAATCATAAAAGTAAGTTGTATACATGGAAGAAGCCTGGAGATACTCGAAGGTTTCAGACAGCTTATGTAATTGTGAGACAGAGACTTAGGAAGCGGGTTTTAAATTGTAAGACATTTCAAGGAACAGATGTGGACTCTGACCACAATTTATTGGTTATGAACTGTAGATTAAAACTGAAGAAACTGCAGAACGGTGGGAATTTCAGGAATTTAAGAAGGTGGGATCTGGATAAATTGCCCGAACCAGAGGTTGTAGAGAGTTTCAGGGAGAACATTGGGGAACGATTGACAGGAATGGGGGAAAGAAATACAGTAGAAGAAGAATGGGTAGCTTTAATGGATGAAATAGTGAAGGCAGCAGAGGATTAAGTAGGTAGAAAGACGAGGCTAAGTAGAATTCCTTGGGTAACAGAAGATATATTGAACTTAATAGATGAAAAGAGAAAATATAAAAATGCAGTAAACGAAGCAGGCAAAAAGGAATACAAACGTCTCAAAAATGAGATCGACAGGAAGTGCAAAATGGCGAAGCAGGGATGGCTAGAAGAAAAATGTAAGGATGTATAGGCATATCTCCCTAGCGGTAAGACAATATTGCCTACAGCGAAATTAAAGAGACTTTTGGAGAAAAGAGAACCACTTGTATCACTATCAGGAGCTCGGATGGAAACCCAGAGCCGGCCGGAGTCGCCGCGCCATTCTAGACGCTACAGTCTGGAACCAAGCGACCGCTATGGTCGCAGATTCGAATCGTGCCTCGGGCATGTATGTGTGTGGTGTCCTTAGGTTAGTTAGGTTTAATTAGTTCTAAGTTCTAGGCGACTGATGACCTCAGAAGTTAAGTCGCATAGTGCTCAGAGCCATTTAGCCATTTGGAAACCCAGTTCTGAGCAAAGATAAGAAAGTAGAAAGGTGGAAGGAGAATATAGAGGGTCTGTACAAGGGTGATGTACTTGAGGACAATATTATGGAAATGGAAGAGGATGTAGATGAAGATGAAATGGGAGATACGATACTGCGTGAAGAGTTTGACAGAGCACTGAAAGACCTAAGACGAAACAAGGCCCCCGGAGTAGACATCATTCCATTAGAACTACTGACGGCCTTGGGAGAGCCAGCCCTGACAATACTCTACCATCTGGTGAGCAAGATGTATGAGACAGGCGAAATAACCCCAGACTTCAGGAAGAATATAGTAATTCCAATCCCAAAGAAAGCAGGTGTTGACAGATGTGAAAATTACCAAACTATCAATTTAATAAGCCACGGCTGCAAAATACTAACACGAATTCTTTACAGACGAATGGAAAAAGTGGTAGTAGCCGACCTCGGGGAAGATCAGTTTGGATTCCGTAGAAATGATGGAACACGTGAGGCAATATTGACCCAACTACTTATCTTAGAAGAAAGATTAAGGAAAAGCAAAGCTACGTTTCTAGCATTTGTAGACTTGGAGAAAGCTTTTGACAATGTTGACTGGAATAGTCTTTTTCAAATTCTGAAGGTGGCAGGGGTAAAACACAGGGAGCGAAAGGCTATCTACAATTTGTACAGAAACCAGAAGGCAGTTGTAAGAGTCAAGGGGCATGGAAGGGAAGCAGTTGTTGGGAAGGGAGTAAGACAGGGTTGTAGCCTCTCCACGGTGTTATTCAATCTGTATATTGAGCAAGCAGTAAAGGAAACAAAGAAAAATTCGGAGTAGGAATTAAAATCCATGGAGAAGAAATAAAAACGTTGAGGTTCGCCGATGACATTGAAATTCTGTCAGAGACAGCAAAGGACCTGGAAGAGCAGCTGAACGGAATGGACAGTGTCATGAAAGGACGATATCATCAAAAGCAAAACAAGGACAATGGAATGTAGTCGAATTGGGTCAGGTGATGCTGAGGGAATTAGATAGGAAACGAGGCACATAAAGTAGTAAATGAGTTTTGCTATTTGGGGATCAAAATAATTGATGATGGTCGAAGTAGAGAGGATATAAAATGTAGACTAGCAATGGCAAGGAAAGCGTTTCTGAAGAGGAGAAATTGGTGAACATCGAGTATTGATTTAAGTGTCAGGAAATCGTTTCTGAAAATATTTGTATGGCTTGTGGCCACGTATGGAAGTGAAACGTGGACGATAAATAGTTTGGACAAGAAGAGAATAGAAGCTTTCGAAATGTGGTGCTACAGAACAATGCTGAAGATTAGATGGGTACATCACATAACTAATGAAGAGGTATTGAACAAAATTAGGGAGAACAGAAATTTGTGACACACCTTGACTAGAAGAAGGGATCGGTTGGTAGGACATGTTCTGAGGCATCAAGGGATCACCAATGTAGTATTTGAGGGCAGCGTGGAGGGTAAAAATCGTAGAGGGAGACCAAGAGATGAGTACACTAAGTATATTCAGAAGGATGTAGGTTGCAGTAGGAACTGGGAGATGAAGAAGCTTGCACAGGATGGAGTAGCATGGAGAGCTGCATCAAACCAGTCTCTGGGCTGAAGACCACAACAACCAAAGTTGTCAACAAGTTTCTCGGCAACTAAAAATACGTGTATTATGAGGATATAATAACAAACATGCTGGAATACTGGGCTGTCATTTGTACACAGGTGATTCATGTGAAAAGGTTCCCGACGAGATTATGGCCGCATGATGGTAATGAATACAAATTGAATGTGGAATTGTCGTTGGAGCTGGAGGCATAGAACATTTCATTTCGGAAATCGTTGAGGAATTCAATATTCCGAGAACCACACCGTGAAGGGAAAACCAAAGTTCATGCATTACCTCTCACCACCAACAACGTAATTTTGGAAATTTGTGGTAAGTTCGCCGGTCAGTGTGGCCGAGCGGTTCTAGGCGCTACAGTCTGGAATCGCGCGACCGCTACGGTCTCAGGTTCGAAACCTGCCTCGGTCATGGATGTGTGTGATGTCCTTAGCTTAGTTAGGTTTAAGTAGTTCTAAGTTCTAGGGGACTGATGACCTCAGCAGTTAAATCCCATAGCGCTCAGAGGCGTTTGAACCATTTTGTGGTAAGTTCCTATGGGACTAAATTGCTGGAGTCATCGGTCCCTGGACTTACACACTACTTACTCTAACTTAAACTAACTCACGCTAAGGACAACACACTCACCCATGCCCGAGGGAGAACTCGAACCTCCGACGGGGGAGCCGTGCGAACCGTGGCAAGGCGCCCCGGACCACGCAGTTTCCCCACGCGGCCACAATGCAATTGTCGACGGCCTTCACTTAACGACCGAGAGCAGCGATGTTTGCGAAGAGTTGTCAGTGCTAACAGAGCATGACATCGCCTGCAGCGCTTCTCCTTGGATCGTGACCGTATCGGTTGGGCCCTAGACGACTGGAAAACCGTGGCTTGGTAAGATGAGTCCCGATTTCGGTTGGTAAGAGCTGACGGTAAGGTTCGAGTGTGGCGCTGACCTCACGAAGCCATGGACCCAAGTTGTGAACAAGGCACTGTGCAAGCTGGTGGTGGCTCAATAACGGTGTGGGCTGTGTTTACATGGAATAGACTGGGTCCTCTGGTCCAGCTTAGCCGATCATTGACTGGAAATGCTTATGTTCAGCTACGCTAAGACCATTTGCATCCATTCATAAACTGTATGTTCCTAAACTACGATGGAATATTCGCGCTTAACACTGCACCCCGTCACCAAGCCGCAATTGTTCGCAATTGGTTTGAAGAACATTCTGGACAGTTAGAGAAAATGATTTCACCAGCTAGATCGCTCGCAGTGAACCCCATTGAACATTTATGGCACATAAGCAAGAGCTCACGTCGTGCATAAAACCCTGCATCGGCAACATTTTCTCAGTTATGGACGGCTATAGAGGCAGTGTGGCTCAATACTTCTGCAGGGGACTTCCAACGACTTGTTGAGTCCATGACCTGTCGAGTTTCTGCACTAGGCGTGGCAAAAGAGGTCCGACGCGATATTGAGAGGTATCCTATAAATACGGTAGAAAGGATGTAAATGTTCATAGACAAAAAATTATTTCAGAAAAATTGGATGATCTATTCAAGAGAAAGAACATCACAAACGCAACAAGTCAGTAACGCGTTGGTCCACTTCTGGCCCTTTTGAAGCAATTATTCGGCTTGGAATTAATTGACAGATTTGTTGGACGTTCTCCAGAGAGACATCATGGCAAACTCTGTCCAACCTGGCGCGTTAGATCGTCAAAATTCCGAGATGACTGGAGGGTCATGCCCATAATGCTCCAAACGTTCTCAACTGTGGAGAGATCCAGTGACCTTGCTTGTGAAGGGAGGGTTTTGCAAGCACGAATAGAAGCATTAGCAACTCTCGCCGTGTGCGGGCGGGCATTATCTTGCTGAAATGTAAGCCCAGGATGGCCTGCCATGGAGGGCAACAAAACGGGGCGTAAAATATCGTCGACGCACCCATGTGCTGTAAGGGTGCCACGGATGATAATCAAAGTGGTCCTGCTATGAAAAGACATTGCACCCCAGAACATCAGTCCAGGTTATCGGGCTGTATGACGGGCGACAGTCAGGCTGGTATTCCCTCACTGTCCGCGGCGTCTCCAGGCACGTCTTCCAAGATTCAAATGGTTCAAATGGCTCTGAGCACTACGGGACTTTACATCTGAGGTCATCAGTCCCCTAGAACTAAGAGCTACTTAAACCTAACTAACCTATGGACATCACACACATCCATGCCCGAGACAGGATTCGAACTTGCGACCGTAGCAGCAGCGTGGATCCAGACTGAAGCGCCTAGAACCGCTCGACCACAACGGCCGGCTCTTCGCAGATCATCGGGGCTCAGTTCGAAGCGGGACTCGTCACTGAAGACAGTTCTACTCCAGTCAATCACATCCCATGCCGGAGTCATGTGTGGAGATGCCCCAGACAGCTGTGGAATACGACATTATCGTCACCCGCAATATGGCCGGATAACCAGAAGTGATGATATGTGGTGCCATTTTATTACACAGCAAGAACCCTTTGGTTGTGATCTGCAGTACCCTTACCGCACCGTGCTTCGTCGTCAACATTCTACGTTCCGTTCTGTTGTCCTTCACAGCAAGTCATTCTTAGTTTACATTTCAGCAAGATAATGACCGTCCGCACTACTACTTGTCTTCGTGCTTGCTAAATCTTGCCTTGGTCAGCAATGTCGCCGGATCCATCAGCAGTTGACAAAGTTTAGAGCATTATGGGCAGCCCCTCCAACCATCTTGGGGTTTTGACGATTTAATGGGCCAGCTGGACAGAATTTAGCACTATATGCCTCAGGAGGTCATCCAACAATTCTGTCAATCAGTGCCAAGCCAAATAACTGCTTGGTTATGGCCAGAGGCGATACAACACACTGATTATTTGCTCAATTTTTGAAGATTTTCGTTTTGAATAAATCATCTAATTTTCTGAAAGTGTAATCTTCTGTTTCTCTGTACATGTACATCACATGTATCGATTTCTATCCCATTCGGAAAATTCCTTCCACGTGCGTCTTTTCCTTCTTTTCTCAGAATGCATATGTGTACATCTATTTTTGTAATATGTATAGATTGAAGGCCATAATGGTTCATGATATGGTTAGGAGTGTCTCATGTGAACATTAGTTTTTTAATAAAGTTTTTTTTAACGTATGTGTTTTATATGAATTTTCTGAGCTTTCAACATCTCTCTGTAAGAAAAATTCTTACGTAACACAGGGCAAACCTTAGTGTTTCTGAACTTAGCATACCAAGAAACGTTAGGATCACCTAAAATGATTTAAAAAATTCATAGTATCAATCTGTGGATCTGTGTGTACTGACATTATTAAGAATCTCATTACAAAGAGAACATACTTCCCTCACCACGTTATAGAGATCTTTCGTGCTAGTAGGTAAATTATCTGAGTTCAGAATCATCCCCTCTGATTTTTGCGTCGTGCTGTACGTACTGTACTGCCCAACACGCCTACCCAGTTCAGCTAAAGATATTTCTGCTGTCTGCAAAATACGTGCTATTCCTAACGTATTTAGTTACATAATATCCAATATTCAAGTCCACGTCGGTAGCCATAACATATTTACAGTGATCTGTGAGTTGCTTTGGTTTCTCCAAGTTTCTTACGCGTTTTCTATTTACTGTTACTGATATTCGAATTAACACAGCTACTATCTGCTTTGTAGGTGACGTAGCCTTCCTTTGCATTTACGTCATTCGTTGAAGTAAAAGCTTCGCTTACCTGAGTTTACTTTACTTGCCTGAGTTTACTTTGTCATTGCTGGTTGTCGTGTTTTTGTGCTTTTACTTCTCCACGTTTCTCCCTTTACCCTCAAATAAAATTCCACACGGTTCGAAACGCGCTGATTTTACGTATCTTCTGCTTTTTGGTGTGTCGTATGCTTTCGTAGTGAAGCGGTTGATTGCTGAGCGAGTAGGTGGAAGACCCTGCGTCACTGCCGTCGTTGACTGTATCGTGGCTGAATGTACAGTCCGCGATTTCCTCCATTCTCAGCAGGGAGTGAGTCTGGAGTGTGGCCCACCGAAACAAGCGATACTTCAGGTCCCTTGCAACCGATTGCTCTATAACCCCAGACAGACTATGTCTTCAATACAGACTGTTGCTTCCGGGAAATTGTCCCTAGTGACACCTGAAGCGAGTAAAGGCAGTATCGATGGTAGATGGAATGAAACCCATCTGTCCTCACCACACGATTACCGTATGCCAATTACTGGCTTCCACAGACGGAGATTTGTAGTTGTTACATTTGAATGGCGTTGCAGGTTGAGCGTTGTCCATCTCATAGTGAGACTGGCTGTCGTAAACGTTGTTGATCATTTTTGCAGTAAAACTGAACTATAGTCGGTGCGGGCTATAATCCCGTGTAATAAAATTTGATACGTCGAGCATTCTGTTGCTGCAGAATTTTACTGTCACGATTGTATTTCGAATGCGGAACGCAAGCTATTCTTTTGTCTGTCTCAGTAGAGGCTTTTAATTCGTGCCCTTCTCCATCACATTTAATGCAAATCGTTTGACTGGACGTGCAGACGAGTGAAATGTGATGTACGTCACATAATTTGTAACAGCGTGCTTCGGTTAAATTATCTTTCACAGTCAATGATTCGAAAGCGATGTACGTTCTTTCCTTTCATAACAACAAATCTCTGGTAATTCTTCAGGCTTTCCCGGCGAGGCGTTGTCATGTTGACTAAACGGGTTTCTGCGTCTTTCCTGCACGATATTTCAACTGCGTGACTCACAGTCTTCTTCAGGTGCTGTCCGATACTGATTCCAGTGGTTTTTTTTCTGTTTTCTCTTCATGTTGTGTCCAATGAGTGATTCCCTTTGGCGATTTTTTCTTCTGGAGTGGCAAGGTGTGAGAAATGGTTTCACTTTATTGTGTATTCCTTTACAAAGGGGCTTGGGCTCTCTGTGGGTCCTTGAGTCATTTGAGGGTGTTGGTTAGACAGTCGTACGAGCGATGGACAATAACGATCACGAATAACTGAAGATTGCATCATCTTTAATGGTCCTGTGGGGGTGCAACAATGGCTCGAGACACCTTGTATTTGTGCTATTGTTGTGGTAGGTCCTGGCTTACATTTGCAAGTTGGCGGACATTTCCCGATTCTCGTCTAATTTGTGAAAAAGACGATTTGCCTGGTCTCTTATCTTCTCAGCGACGTATTGGTCTCCTGTCAGCTCGTGTATTTCTCTCGTCCTGACCCATTGTGGGGCACCTAGACTACACTTCAAACATCTGTCTTGCAATGGTTGCAAGCTACGTCTATTAGAGTCACATTTTGTTCCCCAAGGCTTCGAGCCGTACAGAAGTGAGGGTTGCACCGTTGCTCTATAAAGTTTTAATTTCGTTGACAGGTTTAGGTTCCTCCTTGTGAAAAACAGTGTGAGTGCCCGGATCATCTTCATAGTATTCAGTTTTATATCTTGTATGTGTGGGGTAAAAGTCTTCCCTTTATCCAGTATCACTCCCAGGAATTTCGCCGTCGCAGTCCAGAGTATTGGCTGTCCATTGACGGCAAGTCGCTTCCTCAGTTCCAGCCGTTTCTTCGTTAACGCTATTGCTGAGTTTTCGTAGGACGTTCAGATGTGTGTGAAATCTTATGGGACTTTACTGCTAAGGTCATCAGTCCCTAAGCTTACGCACTATTTAACCTAAATTATCTTAAGGACAAACACACCCATCCATGCCCGAGGGAGGACTCGAACCTCCGCCGGGACCAGCCGCACAGTCCACGACTGCATCGCCTTTGAGTTTTAGTAGGGTTTAGCGCGATTTTATTGCCCTTTGCCCATTGTTCGGTGATGATAAGTTGTCGCTGCATCCTGTTGGCAAGTTTTTCGATGTTCCTTCCAGAGGTTAGGAAGGCCGTGTCGGCGTACAGACTGGCGGTGACATGCTGAATGGTGGGAATGTCGTTAATATACAAATTAAACAGGCATGGCGATATCACTGCTCCTGTGGGATGCCAGCTGAGAGAGTTTTCAGTGATGATTTCTTCCCATCTCCTTGTACAAACAGACGCCTGTCCTGCAGAAAGCTACCAATCAGCTAGATGCAATAGTCGGGGAGACGGGTTTGATCGTTTAGTTTGACTATAATCTTGCCACGCCACACCCGATCATATTCGTTTTTGATATGTAGGGCCGGCCGGTGCGGCCGAGCATTTCTAGGCGTTTCAGTCTGGAACCGCGCGACCGCTACGGTCGCAAGTTCGAATCCTGCCTCGGGCATGGATGTGTGTGATGTTCTCAGGTTAGTTAGGTTTAAGGAGTTCTAAATTCTAGGAGACTGATGACCTCAGATGCTAAGTCCTATAGCGCTCAGAGCCATTTGAACCATTTGATATCTAGGAAAACTCCATCTGTGGAGTTCCGTGTCTATTCAGGTTGAGTTGTATGGCCTCTGTGATCCGAAGCAGCTGAAGCTCCGCCGATAACCGTGGCTGGAAGCCAAACTGTTCATGGCGTATGATGTTATTTTCTTCCAGATAGTCTTTGAGACGATGCAGTAGCACCCTTTCCAGTATTTTGCTGAGTGTGGGCAACAGACTAATCAGGCGGTAGCTCTCTGGAAACGTTGGGTTTTTTTCCTTTTTTGGGAATAGGAATCGTCTTCACCGTCTTTCAGTCTGCAGGGAAGTAGCCGTTGAGTAAGCAGCTGTTGATAATTCGAGTTAAGAGAACGATGGCCTTTTCCCGGAAGATGCTTAAGATCGGCGTTGCTCACAGAGTCCTTGCCAGGCGCCGAGTTGTTCGTCTTTCTGATGAATTTTCTGACTTCAGCGGGAGTACTAAGAACAGGCCTCCGTTGTGTGGGGAGTTGGCGGAAGTCGGCGATTCGCTATCGGATACGGTCCTCTTCCTTCGCATCCTCTGCATCCTGTGGGGGCGGAGCTGTTATGTGCTGTTCATATACGTCGGCATACAATTCAGCTTGGCCAAGAGAGTCGTATAAGAGGCCATCGGACCTCGTATTGCTCTATTTGGTGGTCTCGGTTGGCGTAGTGGCCTGACAAGTTGCCGCTCTTCCCTAGTCTGGAGAAACATTTCATCCATCTTTGTTTCCCAGAGATCTTGTCGCCATTCTTCAGCTCGGCGGCATAGCACTCGGGACAAACGATGCATCAAACGTCTATCTTCTGGATTTCTATATCGTTGCCATCTGTTCTGTATTCCGGCGATGATTTATGTCGGTGAGACGAGGAGCGAATGTTTCAAATTGATGCTTATGACGAAAGATATCAGTCACTTCACGTCTTGTTGCCCGTTGGATTTTATCTGTCAAAGTTGCCACAGCGATGTCAATTTCCAGAATTGTAGAGACTGCTTTGGTCGGTCAGACGTTATTGTTAAGATATGTCGCAAAGAGACCCCAGTTAACAGCTCTGGTGCTAGGAGGAGGTATTGGGAGGCCGCCAACCTCGAGAAGTCAGAGAACTGGTAGATGATCAGATGACAGGTCCTGGAGGGTCTTGAACTGTAGATTTGCTGCGACATTTTTAACAGTCGCTATACCGAGAACGTCAGTCTCGTGGACGGCGAACTCAGGGGTGAGAGTCGGCTCCCGTGGCCCATGTATTGTGACTTGAAGACCGTTATCTAGATCGTAGAGTTGCTTTCCCTTCCAGGTGGCCCACCCTGAATGCCAAGCCCCATGTTTGGAATTAAGGTCTCCTCCCAGCAAGACCTTATTGAATCGATCGAAGACAGCATGAAGATCTCTGGCCACCAACTGTTTCTTGAGGCTAAGATACGCCGCCACGAGAGTTACGTTTCCTATTGCCGTGAAGATTATAACCGCTGTGGCTTCCAGTGGGTCCAGGGGTGGTAGATCCTTCTGAAGATGTCATATGGTGTTTTTGACGAACACTGCAGTTCCGCCACTTCGTTGTCCAACCCGGTCCGTCCTATAACCATGCATGTTGCGTAATTTGAAACTACCCATCTCCGTCACGTGAGTTTCCGATATCAGAACTCTGTCCAACCTGTGCCGACCAACAAATTCGTTCAGTTCAGTTTGTTTATGTGTTGCGCCATTGGTATTCCAAATGCAAAGTAGGAGGTGTCTTGTTCTGCGGCTGTTATCCATTCCTTAAGGAGCGGTAAACGCCTTGACTATTCCCTCCACCAGCGCACTCTCGTGTAGAGAAAGTACCGGATGTAGTAGATTTTATGGTTGTCCTTTGCCTTTGGAAGGTTGACGCAGTACGTGGGCATTGACTTCATCTCCCTCTCTTCTTTTATATTGATGTGTCCTGGCGTAGGGGAATACTCTTTCACTTAATGCCTCCTGGATTTGACGTTCTGTAACCTATGCAGCCAGTCGTTTGATCATCACCTTATGTTCCTTTTCCTCCAGTGGTTGATGTGTGAAGTGTGGCAAGTCGTAGGTCTCAAAAAATTTCAGAGCCTTTCTTTGATCCTCAAAGGACTCGAAATGGTACTTAATCCGGTCCTTCTGTAAGATGGCCTTCAGGGTTCCGGAGAGTTGTTGATGTAGAGCATTATTCAATTCCACATACTGGCCAGTATAATGAATGGTCACTGGTGGAATATGTTTTTGTTTCGCTGCGTCTGATGCACCATCGCGTTGTCGTTCCGACGTTCCTAGTTCGAGGTTTCGTGTCTGCGTGGAGTCGTCCTTGTTGTCATCTCTGGTGGTAATAGGTGGGAACCTATTGGTAGTCTCAATCGTCTCAGCTCGTCGTTTCTGAGGGTTCGCGTGTTCTTTCGAGTTTCTCCGACAGTGCCGTTTGTGTCGCACTAGGACGAAATCATTCGTTTCTGCAAAGCTGGTTCTTAGTCAATCAATTCGACTTTCTCGCTGAATTCCAGCAGTGTTGTCCTGTCCTGTTCCGCGTCAGGTTCGCCGTGAAGGACGCTGCCGCGTGGAGGGTACGAGTTTTCTTCGTCCGTGAAGTTTACAATTTTGAGCGGCGCCGCCAGCTTCCGAGAGCGCTTTTGTTTGCCGGTAAAAGCGGCTGTTGGTGTCAATTCGGCGTGGTGTTCTCTCGTCGCCGCGGTGTAAGGCGGTTGCACAGCTCCGCCCGAATTAAACGTGGAACTCTCATAAACCAATTCCATAGACTATGTCGTCTCCCTCCGATGTCCATCGGCGGTTGCCGAAGTCGTCATAAGTGGACCCCGCCAACTGGCGATCGACCCCCTCCTGCGCCCGCGCTGCAGGGTTTGCTCGCGTTCTGAGTACACTGTTTTTTGTGCCGGGTGGTCGTAACTGCTAGCTTGCAGGTACAAGTCAGTGTGAGTGGATTTGAGGTGCCATCTCCCTTCCTCTTAACTAGTACATATAGGAAAGGGAGTAGTTCACCTTTCTCCAGTTCCATGGTGAATTTAATGTTAGGGTGGCGTGAGTTTAGGTGCTCCAAGAAAACATCGAGCGTTTCCCTCCCGTAGCGCCAGATGACTCTCGCACTGTTATCAACCTGAGCGAGACGGAATTGGACGCGACTACCTTGAAAGTATTGAGGAGGGGTCTCAATTTTGAAGTTATCCCCAGAAATATTCCTGCTGCGGCTTTCGTCAGTGCAGTGGAGCAGGTTGCCCTGAAACTTTCTGCCAGTGAGGCTGAAGAAGTCGGTCGAGAGACTTGTAGGGCGCTCACTGAGGCCAACGGTGGTTCACGAGCACGAATTCTTTCAGATTTGGCGACGGAGATAGAACATCTACAGTCTGTGTTCTACAAAAATGGATACTCTTCTTGAGATGTTCAAAAGGCGCTGCGCCCTGTTTCGCCATCGGAGGTTCCTGAAGAGATACAAGAATAAACGCAAAAGGTTGCACATTTGCCATATGTTGGGCCGATATCTGCCAAAATCAGCATAATTCTCCACAAACATAACATTAAAAGCGTGCTCCATCCGCCCACCAAGATTAAGGCTCTGCTAGGGAGGGTGAAGGATGACCTACGTCTACAGAAACCGGGCGTTTACCACGTACCATGTGGATGTGGGATGGCATACATCGGACAGACGACCAGGACCGTTGACATCAGATACAAAGAGCACCAAAGGCGCACCAGACTGAGACAGGCGACCAAGTCAGCGATTGCCGAGCATTGTTTAGAACTCAATCATTCTATGAAGTATAAAGGTGCCAATACTTTAACACAAATATCGAGATACTGGGACAGCGTCATCAGAGAATCTACTTAGCTTAAGATCTCGGAGAACCTCATTAACCGGGACACCGGTTTTCAGCTGAGCTCGGCTTGGAACCCAGCACTCGATCTTCTGAAGACGTAACGTAGGCAACATCCAGACCCCAAGTGCCACAAGTATAAAGATGGAATTAGGGATAACAGCCCAGTACATGTAACAAAGGACGTACGTGAAATGGTACCTCATACAACAGACACAATATCTGAGGGCGTTCTTCTGAGTCTCGAGTGACAGATTTAACAGAATCGACATGAAAATGACAGTACAGCCGCTCCTAGGGGACAAGAACTTCGGATGGAACGCCTAACAGGGCACACCACGGTAATAGAACGTCTCAATTCACAGAAGGCCTCAAATGATGATAATCGTAAGATAAAACGTCTAGCACAGCTTAGACGCCATTCACAACTTAATTCAGCTACATTGACAATGTGTAATAGCCACAAAGTACGCGCACAGCGTTCGGAACAGCCGCGGCTAAAAGAAAACGCTACAGCAGTTGCTATTGGTCGACGGACACCACGGACAGAGTGTCAGATGCGGCGCGGACCTCAGAGGGAGCGCCTAGGACAACGTAGGCATAAATACCGGACTCGTTCTACACTGGAATCAGTGTCGGACAGCACCTGAAGAGGACTGTGAGTCACGCAGTTGAAATACCGTGCAGGAAAGACGCGAATAACAAGCAGAAATCCGATTATTCAACATGACAACAAATTTCTCACTTTCGGACTGTCCCCAAGTATCCCTTGTCCATGGGGACCAGCCTTGATTTTTTAAGAGTATGGTTTAATACACTTCTTCAAGAAATTCACTATCACAAAAGGTCTCCGCTACATTGTACGCTATGATTGATGGGTTTTTCTTCTTTATAAGTACACTTTTCATGTTATCTGTTTTACTGACGCACATAATTAACAGGTGGCGATCTTTGTACCATTCAGTTTCCACTTTAAGTGCACACGCTGTGGACGTCATTTCCTTGATACTGAGATTTTCTTTTTTGAGTTCATTTCACGAATTATCTTCTTCGTAATAACTTTTCATTCCGTCTCGTCTGTGGCCTTGATAAAAATAATAATGTTTTGTTCTACCATTTTGACGCAGTTGGACAATATTTTGGATTCTACCTTTCCCAGATTCGGCAGTAGCTTTCATTGGACTTAGATTTGTCAAGGCAGGTCTTTCAAGTTAGTTCTTAAGTGTACTGGTTTTCGCCTCTAAACACTCAGTTTTCCCCTTCTTAACGAGAGATCCGACGGCTTGTCTCTGAGATTTGTGTTCTCTTGACGCAACTCGATTATCTACCCTGCTAACGTAGCCTGGAGAAGCGTCCAGTCCGAGAGTTTCTCCTTGATTTTGTCTTTCGAAACAAGACACACTCCTCTTCCAATACTTTTTTTCGATTATGACAGAGACACTACGCGACTGTTTTTATCACTTTATATTTCTCTAGTGGCATCGTCTCTCTCACTCCTTCTCGGAAACCCTTCCTGTTTGTCAGTAATGGTAACACCGATCCCCTGTTCTTCACTAACTGCATGGAAAACCTTCCATAGTGGGTTGGCTGTTTTTCTGCTACATATCTTTATCAAAAATCCCTATAGTGCAACCCACAGCGAATCTCTGCCTTTGCCAAATATGCATCATGTATTCTTCTCCAAATCAGTTTCTGGAAACCTGAAAGCATCTTATTTTAATATGCTGCGATTGGAGAATCAACATACGATGTTTTCCAAATTATTTCTGAATGTTAAACGCGCCAATAACACAGATCTAGCCTTCTCTTGTATATAGAGTGAATCTGGATTGTATTAATTTGATTTCTTGTCCCCATTTATCCTTGTATCTGTATTACACTGATAATACTGCTCAATAGTGCAAATGTCGATGGTGTACACTATATCTCTTGTTTGGAAGCAAAATTTTCCTATTCAAATTTGTTTTTAGAGAGGGTTCACCTTGAGTAAAATCCTGTGGTTGCACATGAAAAACTATAAAACAAAAAAGAACAAATGAATTAAATTACGTAAAGATCCTGGAAATCCACAGAATGTGATAACAAGGTACATGTACAACATTTTTTCTGTTCTCAAAATGTAAATACTGTCTTAAAAACTCAAATTTGGTGTGTACAAGTAGTAGAAAGCGTTTTTCCTGTTTTATAGAAGATAACAAAAAAACACTGATGATGCTGAAACTTCAGCAAAAGATGTCTGGAGAATAAAAATAAAAATAGGAATTCTGTTTGCTCAAGGCGGACTCTCTCCAAATACAAATCTATTTATAAGCAAACACGGACAGATGAGCTTCAGCCTCAATATGTTCATTTGTACCATTACTTGTGACATTTGCTGTTGACAACAGTAATACCCTGTTCACTGTTCACTCTCAAGCTTGCTTCAGTACTTCTCTGCCCTGTCCTCACAAGGGTAACTGGGGAATGGATAGGTTTAGTGATGAAGGGTTGTCGGATACGCACCTCGTTGATGGGTGCACTAACAAGTGAAAGTAAAGCCGTATGGCATTAATGGCTGGCAGACACCGAAGGCCAGTTTCAGCCGCCTTATAGGTAAGGTTTTTCCTATCCTCCCCGCCCGCAGGCACGTTTCCTTCGCGATGTATGACAGTTCTGTTGGTAAGTGGTACGTAATCTGACTTAAACAAACTTATACTATGGACAACATTGACACCCATGCCCGAGAGAGGACTCGAACTTCCCACGGGGGGAGCAGCACGGACCGTGACAAGGCGCCCAGCCTTGGGTAAGTGTATCTGTTTAGTGTAGGTGACTGTAATGTGTTTCTGTGTAGTGTTTTGTCACTTTCGTGTTGGAGATGACGAGGGAGGGGAGAGCTTGGAAGCCTGTGCCGGCACATAGCTTATTGCTGTCGAAAGGCACCAAGGTGTCGCCGAGCTCATCGCACTCATCACCATCAACAGTGCCACATGCCTTCTCTTCATGAGACAGTGCGGACAGGTCTGGAATGTTACCCAGGACCTAGGCGCACTGACAAGTGATTATGAACTTTATGTCGCAATCTCTCCTCCCACTGTCGGCCAAATACAGGCAGCGAAATTTTCATCCTCCACAAGGATTCGAACTTCTTGCGACTTCGGCTACCAAGACAGGTTATGGGCTGATCGGTTGCAATGTTAGAGCGGCACAGCGCCGCCGTGCTGAGTTACTCCCGCAGTGACGGCAACCACATCGCAGTACTTTCCCAAATGTACGAGGATAATTGTATTACTCTATTCGTGTGTTGTACGTTTTCGTGATTGCATACTACAGGTTGTTTCATTGTTGTGACGGTATCTTCACATAAGCAAACGTAAGTGGTGTGAGAAAGGGTTTAAATCACAACTAAATTATTACTTTGTAACTAAGCACCGAAAACCATGGGCTTCTAATCGAAAGTACTCATATATATTCCTGAAAAACCACTGCCAGTTTGTCGGTAGAAAGCAGGTTCACTTTGTATAGCAGAGAAAGTAGTCTCAATGGAGTGATGGAACATACGAAAATTTGAGGGAAAAATCTACTTATCTATTTAAGTGGCTAATAGGAGATACATACTGCCTCCCAACAGCAGCTACAGATGACTTTCGAATGAAAAGAGGCAACATAGTCATAAAACACTCGGCCTACGTTCAAGAACATCTCTATTCCAGTCCCCGCATAGCTAATATGTTTCCGATTTTCCATCTAATCTGTAAAATAATTACAAGCGAAAGAGTGGCTACATCATTTCACAAACTTCTTGCTAGGTAGAACGGGTAGTCCGTCGCTGATGGCTGAAATGGCTCTGAGCACTATGGGACTTAACTGCTGAGGTCATCAGTCCCCTAGACATAGAACTACTTAAACCTAACTATCCTAAGGACATCACACACATCCATGCCCGAGGCAGGATTCGAACCTGCGACCGTATCGGTCGCCTGGTTGCAGACTGTAGCGCCTAGAACCGCTCGGCCACGCCGGCCGACCCATCGCTAATGGATTCGGCTGTCGGTCAGAACCTAAGGTTTTTCAAAATATTCAGCTTCTCCATATAAAGCTCCCGAAAAGCCCCCCAAACATGTGTGGGTGTTTGTCGACTGATTTATGGTGTACGTCGCCGACAGTAACCACTCTCTGTTTCCGTTAGTGAAAACGCTTCAACGACGCAACACAATAGAAAACGTTGTGTTTCGTGCTAGTTGTATCCGTCATTGACTGCAGAGATGACTTAGTGCTTCAACCAAAGACGAAATTGCAGTCAAAAGAAACCAAAGAAAATATTACCTAAGTGGTCTATACCGTCGTCGACAGTCTTACCGTTCGAAATTCTATCAAAGACCTCCGCAATGACAGGTTCTCCATCGTAGACACCAATTTCGATTGCCTTTATTCGGACTACGTAGTCTGAAGTTCGAGCAATATGTTACTACCGATTGTGTAGCGTGACTCAACGATCTGTGCCAACATGAAACAAGAAATTTAACAAATGACAGTGTAGTAGGCCGAGAGACCAATGAAAGAGGATGACCCATTCTCGTTCCTAAGAAGTATTATGTTTAGAGCCTCCATGAGACGGGACCGGACGCAGAAATTCTCAGTTATTAGTAGTAAGGTTCCTATAGTCAGACGCCTGTTCGGATGGCCGCGCGTGTTAACAAGCTGCTTCCGGGATTCGGGGATGCGCACTGGCGTCGGATCGAATCCCTCTGTCGGATTAACAATTAGAGCTGGTGTGCCGGATGTGGTTTATAGGCGGTTTCCCATATCCAACTAGGTGAATGCAAGGCTGCTACCCTCGTTCTACCTCAGTTACATCATTCGCAAACATTTAGAAAACGTTCGAACACTTTCACTGGGATAACACTGCATGCAGATAGTTACGGTAAAAGGAGGGGGGGCGGGTTGGAGGGGGGGAGGGGACAACAAGCACGGCATCCGACCACCTCCAAAAATTAACAGTGCCAATTACGATAACAATCACGCTGACCCCGTTTTGGTACGGGATAAAGGAAAAAAAGAAGAGGGTGATCCAGCCATTGTGCCCACATTGTGATAACTAGATTAATGGTGATACGTCCATATCGGTTCTCCCCCGTGTAGGCATCGCTCGTGCAAAAGAGTTTAGACCTCCCGCTGATAGCTTGCACACTCCTTGCCTTGGGAAGCGTCTTAAAGCCTCACGCGAGCGGAAAAAATAGCGGTGTCCCGTGTTTGGCTGTCAAGCATAGAGCGGGGCTCGGGTAGCCGAGAGCGGCGCCACTGGCTGTATTGGTTACGTGACGGTCGCCAGTTCCGAGGTGAATGGTCGGCATGGAGGCAGTCTTGTAAGTACGACACTTGAAAGAGCAGTTGTCTGTCATTGGCCCAACGGGTCGCTGTATGGGGTATGTTAGCCGGAATGTGTCGAAGGCTGCTGTCTTCACCTCTTCTCTGGCGTCTGATTATTAACGGCGAAAACCAGACAGACATTTAATTTGAACTGAGTTTCCCCAAATTACCCACATTCTTAATTTAGTTAGACAGCTAGGGTGTTAAGTTACGACAGTGACAAACTGTATGCCCCTATTTGTGCGTTTAAACTAACGTGTCGAATTGCACATTATGTTTACAAATGCATGGATGCCAGAATGCGATCTCTGAACATTGAACTACAGATATTTGTTCACTTTTCGTATTAGTAGAAAGGAGTTACCTAACGCTATTAGTAGTAAGGAGTTATCTAACGCAGTCGTGCTTTACTTAAGTGTCAAATTTTCGAACTTACTGTTTCAGCCTTTTGCATGCCTGTGTTGGCCGATTTGTTGCATTCATGCATAATTGCGGTTTTACTCTCTGTCGCAAAAGTCCGTAATAACTGCATGTATTAAAGTAACGCGGCACAAGACGTGGTTACACTGGTGGATTATACAAGTAGCTGTCTGAGATGTTTTACCTCAACTGGGTGTGACAGAGCAGGAGTCATTTTCCTGAATGTGTGCCACTGAAACATTTTCTGTAAGGCTGGGTAAAGGCAGCGTCAGATGTAAATTCAGCAAACTACGGAGTTTATTGCTATGGCCATTTCTTTGGGCACTTGTATTTCATCTGTTCTTAATGTTGAATGATTTTGATTTTCTCTCAAAGTGGAGTGCTGAGTAGAGTTTGGATTTCACAGTATTGTTATTTGGATGCCAATCGAAGTTCAACCTAAATAACTGAGTTTAGCTTTTTTCTCATTACAGTCTTGGAATTGAAGTGTCCATTTATTTTATAAACCACAGTTTAGTGACTGTTTACGTTGTCTAAGGGCCAAGGCCCTTTTTAATTTCTTAAAATTTCGAAACTAGAACCTGTACAAAATTTTAATAGTTAATACTAATGATCCTATGCAAATGTTTGTTAATTAGCATTGTAAACAAACTGACTTGGTTGTTTGTCAAATAAATGTTATAAACAAGGGCCCAGTGACTTACCAATCAAGACTCCTTGTGTCCAAGTTTAACCTGCTCCAAGGTCAAATAACTCTGTTCCTAATCTGAACGTTCCAAATGGCTCACTCATTTTAATTTCCTACAGCAACCACTTTCAACATTCGGCCTATTCATTGTCTAGATAGCTGGGCTAGACAGTCTTTAGATGCTACTAGTCCAAACAGAGACTGTTGGAAACCGAAATATCTAACAGAAGAGAAAATATCAAAACGCTGCGTATCTGCCGTTGCATCCTATACTTTTTTCATTCTAACTTAAGTTTCTAAAAGTAAACTGCTCATCTCAAGTTATTCCTATATGCGACCCACATTCAAACCCTACACGGATCATCTTATTACAACTACTCAAATCTTCTTATAGATGTTGTGCCTCAGGTAGTTTAATTCGCTTAATAGGGAAAATGACCACTTTAGACTCGAGAAAGTTTTTACGTTTACTTAAAAAGTGGGCTTTCTAACGAATTACATTCGCCTCACCATGAGGATAGTTGGCAGCAGTCGCTCATATTTTCAAATTCAACGAAGCAGAGATGAAACTGAGTTAATTACAAGCTTAGCGTAGTGGATCTCAGCGTACAGACATCAGATTCCCAGAAGACGTTTAACTGAAAATCTACTCGAACGCTGAATTCCCGCTTATGGCGATGGGTCGTCATCCCAATTTTTTTTTGTTCTCATTTTGTTCGTTAATGATCGTTGTATTTGTTCGGGGAGGACGTTCCATGACCCTTGTTCAAGTTCAGCATTGATTCATTAACTCAGTTTTTTTTATTTTTATTACAGATGGCAGCATACTCTCTTACCGAATACGCTTACCTACCATGCCGGCTCCCATTTGGCTATCCTTGCACGACTCGCATCAGACCCGAACTTCCAAATTTCATCAATCATGCGTCTACGACCTGTACTCGCACTTCCATTATGTATATTCCCGTACATGTCAGACACTGTACTTGAAAGTCGATTGCCTGGTATCGGCAGATAAATACGATATCGCAGTGCCTGTGTTATTCTGATTACGATGCAAAGTTCCTTTGGACATGCATGTAGACTTTGCTGCCATCTTCAGCTATTAAAAACTTCTTGTTATAAATAGTGTACGTTTTGAGTTGAAACCTCATGCCAAGTTGTCCTGTTAGTAGAAAAAATGTATCACTATACAACGGTTTGTCATAAATAAAACATTTAAAATCAAAAAGTACCTTATGCACATGGCCATGTCCATATATGTAGCGTTCTCAGTTAATTGTTACGTCATAAAAATCACAGGACACAATCATATGTGAGAGCTACATGTATGGACATGGCCCTGTGGATACGGTGCTTTTTCATTTTAAAGGTTTTATTTATGACATACCTTTCTGTAATGTGCTACATTTTATCCACTAACATAACAACTTAGCGTGAGGTTCCAACTCAAAATGTGCACGTCTTATAACAAATTTTTGAACATCTGAAGATGACAGCAAAGTCTATCAAAACCGGCTGTTGTAAATAAAGAAGTATTTATGCTATCTTGGCTTTAGAAAGTATTTGCCGTTTTAATTGGCACTGGTGAATTCGGGCGTGAGCTAAGTCGATTATGCCGTTTACTTCAGGGGCAGAGTGGTATGTAGCGTGGCCACTGCGAGGTTAATAGATGTGAGAAAGGGAATATTTTACTGTTAGTCTTCCAATACTGACGACTTACGGGTGTGGGCAGCTAGCACCTATCAGCTGCTGTTTATCAATCTCAAACGTAAATAACATGGATTCATGAATTACCATAATACAGGCTGTCACCTACAAATGTGGGACATGTTTGTGTCCGTATTAGAAAAATCTAATCGAGGCTGCAGTATTACAGTGCAATGAGCGAAAGAAGAATGACATTCAGAACACTTAGTACACGTTTGTGATGGTGTCCGATATTACAATTATTGTTACTAATTAATATAACATACTAATCAACACTCCTGGAAATTGAAAGAAGAACACCGTGAATTCATTGTCCCAGGAAGGTGAAACTTTATTGATACATTCCTGGGGTCAGATACATCACATGATCACACTGACAGAACCACAGGCACATAGACACAGGCAACAGAGCATGCACAATGTCAGCACTAGTACAGTGTATATCCACCTTTCGCAGCAATGCAGGCTGCTATTCTCCCATGGAGACGATCGTAGAGATGCTGGATGTAGTCATGTGGAACGGCTTGCCATGCTATTTCCACCTGGAGCCTCAGTTGGACCAGCGTTCGTGCTGGACGTGCAGACCGCGTGAGACGACGCTTCATCCAGTCTCAAACATGCTCAATGGGGGACAGATCCGGAGATCTTGCTGGCCAGGGTAGTTGACTTACACCTTCTAGAGCACGTTGGGTGGCACGGGATACATGCGGACGTGGATTGTCCTGTTGGAACAGCAAGTTCCCTTGCCGGTCTCGGAATGGTAGAACGATGGGTTCGATGACGGTTTGGATGTACCGTGCACTATTCAGTGTCCCCTCGACGATCACCAGAGGTGTACGGCCAGTGTAGGAGATCGCTCCCCACACCATGATGCCGGGTGTTGGCCCTGTGTGCCTCGATCGTATGCAGTCCTGATTGTGGCGCTCACCTGCACGGCGCCAAACACGCATACGACCATCATTGGCACCAAGGCATAAGCGACTCTCATCGCTGAAGACGACACGTCTCCATTCGTCCCTCCATTCACGCATGTCGCGACACCACTGGAGGCGGGCTGCACGATGTTGGGGCGTGAGCGGAAGACGGCCTAACGGTGTGCGGGACCGTAGCCCAGCTTCATGGAGACGGTTGCGAATGGTCCTCGCCGATACCCCAGGAGCAACAGTGTCCCTAATTTGCTGGGAAGTGGCGGTGCGGTCCCCTACGGCACTGCGTAGGATCCTACGGTCTTGGCGTGCATCCGTGCGTCGCTGCGGTCCGGTCCCAGGTCGACGGGCACGTGCACCTTCCGCCGACCACTGGCGACAACATCGATGTACTGTGGAGACCTCACGCCCCACGTGTTGAGCAATTCGGTGGTACGTCCACCCGGCCTCCCGCATGCCCACTATACGCCCTCGCTCAAAGTCCGTCAACTGCACATACGGTTCACGTCCACGCTGTCGCGGCATGCTACCAGTGTTAAAGACTGCGATGGAGCTCCGTATGCCACGGCAAACTGGCTGACACTGACGGCGGCGCTGCACAAATGCTGCGCAGCTAGCGCCATTCGAAGGCCAACACCGCGGTCCCTGGTGTGTCCGCTGTGCCGTGCGTGTGATCATTGCTTGTACAGCCCTCTCACAGTGTCCGTAGCAAGTATGGTGGGTCTGACACACCGGTGTCAATGTGTTCTTTTTTCCATTTCCAGGAGTGTATGTAGGTTACCAATGAAGTAAGAGCGGTAGGGGAAGCCATGGTACAGTGTTCAGGACGGGAAAACTGGCCATTACGTAATTTTTGTCTTGAACAGTGCTGCTGCCTCCCAAGAAGTGGTCAGACTAGTTCTCATCTACATCGCTACTGTTGTCAGCGGGACTGACAGAAGAAGCTTGTTCCGTTATTTTATAGAAAAACTTTTTGAGTCATCTGACGTAAAATCATGTATACTATTCTCGTTACCTCACTTGTACGGAGAGAAATAATTTTTGACAGTGGCAACTACAACTGTAGTTTCTTGCTATTTATTTCGGTTTGGTAATTCCTTCTGTGGGTGACTAGTGCCGGCACGGCGTCTGCTATGGGGAAGTGGCCACACAACACACTACTCGTTGGGAAAAGTGAACATCCCAGTAAGAATTAGTTACTTCCAAGAAACACGTATAATACAACACATGAAACTGACTTCAAAACCCTTTTATATACAAAGATACCATCCGTCATTCTATCTCTTTCTGCTAATTTTCAATTAATTAAGTTACATTATTTAACACTGTCTCTGGTCTGCACACATTTTTCCGTTCTGTTATGGCCTGGTCAAGCAACAGGGTTTCCAGGTTCTAAATTAAACACTGTCTTTTATTTGGAACATTTCTCTTCTGCTGTATTTGACATAACATAAAAGTCTGATTTGAAACTGTCTGCTGCACCCGCTTGATTTTCTTCCAAAGAATATGGCGTGAAGATGCCTAGAAGATGTTATTGGGATACTGCTGTGATGGCACTGGCCTCAGTACCCGCTTAGGTACAGACAACTGGTCACTATGTGAGCCTTCAGAAAAATGCATGTAGTTCCAATACGTTATTTTCTTTTTTAGTCAAGAAATATATGGTGTGATACCTTATAATATGTAGATTCAAAATGTGTAAGTCGTAAGCATCTATCAATAATCATGGTTTGATGAAAATTGTAAATTTGACGACCACTGGTCTAGATGGTACTTTTAGACATGCACATATATTCAATTTTCTATCCGCACCTTTCGAAAAGCTTCTTAAGGGCATACAAAATAAAGTTTTATTGTTAATTTAGATACATGGTCATTAATATGGAATGAATTGGGAATATCCCAAACACGCGATTTATCATTTCTTATTCTATTGCCAGTAGGATTTTTATACCATAATACCACTGTGTATCCTGTGTTACATTTTCGGCTTGCTTACTCGTTTCAGTATATCCTGAATGTAAAATTTGTCTTATATCGGAATCTATCCTTTGCTAAGCCTATGTAACTTCATACCAGGGTACGACTTAAACTTATGTACAATCTTAACTGTCAAAACTAACTTTTGTGTAACACGTGTAATGTTGAGATGGCTGTACAGGCGTGTTCCGAAAGCCAATAAATTAAAAAAACACTCAGGAGCACCACATTTTTCTGGTGTATTTTTCATGTGGCCTTTTCATTTTAGGCCGCTCCAGAAGATTACTCACTAGTATTTTACAATAGTTTCCGTTGCCAGCGTTTTGTCACGAACAGTGTAATCGAAAAAAAGGGGATCTCTTCCACTACGTATTCACAATACGTTACAATCATCCACGTTCAGAATCTACTACCAGTCCCTGCAGGAATAGTCAATCTTCTGTTGGTCTTCCTGGATTTCGCTACAGTCTTCTGTTGTTCCAATATTCCTATAACCAATAGCATCGTCTACGCGTAGTCTTGAGGGGCCTGCAATATCCAGGCTACGACTTTTCTAGTACTATTTTTGTGTAGTCATTCCGCATTAGGCGGCGAGTTACATGGGTAGTGACGAAACACTATACTCGAATTTGGAAGGATGGCGTTTTAATCAACGTCTTGTCATCTAAATTTAGGTGTTCAGCGGTTTCTGTAATTCACTTAAGGCAAATATAGGGATGGTTGCTTTTGACAAGGGCACTCCAATTTTCTTCTCTGTCAGTCTTTATTTCAAGCTTATTTTATGACTCTGATGATTTCGTCGTCGATGGCACGTTAAAGAGTTCATTTTTCTATCTTTCTTTTCTTCCGCGTTAGGCAGCTCCGGTTCTTAAAGTTTTCAGTGATTTGTCACCAATAGTGTAGTCGACCAGTAACGGGACATCCCAGCTATTTATGCTCTACAAGTTACATTTCTTATGTTGCGAGTCAACTGCCAGTCTCTGCAGCAAATTTCAAGTATATTTTCGATGGTGAGCATTAAATGTGTTCCATCAATCGTCAACAGATTAGAAGGGTAGCAAGGAGAGTTTTGGGCGACATTGACATTGAGTATCAGTTTACAACTAAGGCAATTATCATGTTTGTTACCTTCAATGTCACCCCTACCCCTCCCATCCCCTCTTCCACTATCACGCCTCTTCCACTCCCCACTTTTCTCTCAGCCAGTCGTGCGTCGACGTCATCATGCACCTAAAAGGAGTGACTGGTTGATAGGACACAGCATGAGGCCTCAAGGAGTCAGTTTTGAAATGGAGGGAAGTGTGGGGAGGGGGGGGGGGGATAAAAATTGTAGGGGGATACCACAGGATGAATTACTGTGAGCAGGTTCAATTTGGCCGCCAAGACAAGAGAAATTAGGGCTCGTATGGAGGGATATGGACAGTCATTTTTCCCTCATTCTATTTGCTAGTGTAATAGGAAAGAGAATGATTAGTAGTGATAAGACTCACACGTATGGCATCTTGTGATGTATAGATGTAAATGTACATGTAGGCTGCAGTAGCTATTTTGAGTTGAAGAGGCTTGCACAGTACAGAGCAGCATGGGGAGCTGCATCAAAGCAGTCTTCAGTCTGCACATCACAACAATGCATATGCAAAGATCCAATTCTGATGGTGATATCGTGATTAGAAATAACTCTAAAGCAGTAAATTGATAAACGTAATAAATTGACTGTTGGGTACCTTCTGTCTCTAAAGCATATGGTGCGAACCAGTTTTCAGGAAGAGAATACTCTGTCAAGGGGTAACATGGTTGTGCTACTATCCAGAAGTCATTAAACCAAGAAACAATTCGCAGTGCCACTCAGAGTTGTGTTAACAACACGTCCATTGATCTGTAGAGCAACAAATGAAGGATTCATTTTGTGGTTAACCACAGTACATAATTTGGCATTCAGGTGACTGTGTCTGGAACTGATGGACATATCGTGAACGAAATTTACTTGACTGTGGTTTGCTCACTACGAAATTCGATGGAGATGATGCGGTATACCGGCGCTGTTCTCCCCAGACTGGGCTCAGATTACCAGTTTGGCCAAAGGCAACACAAACTCAAGTGTTAACGAATACGTTTTATAAAACAAGCATTTCCCCATAGTGATACAACCGTTTCTAATAGGAATATTTTTTATCTTGGCACAGTCTTGCTGCCATCCACAAGGCAAAGGGAAATTTTTCCCAATTTTCTAGGTTGGTCAGCTCATACCGGTGGCTCATGCTTTGGAACATCTTTTAGAATATCATGTTGCTTCGTTTGCGCACCATTTCGATTCGAACAAATACCCAGCATCAGGACGAATGCAAAGAAATCTGTTTTCAGTGTGTCAGAATTTAGTAGAAAGTCAGCCTGCAGAATGAAGCCCTGCGTGCTATTAATCATAACTCTCAACACTAAGTATCTGAGGACATTTTACCAGCTAGTGTGTGTTGATTCATACCTGGTTTTCATTCAGTAAGATCTACTTTAGTTAAATCGTTGATTTTGCATTCGTGAGAAACATATTTTATCTTGGTTGAAATAGGTTTTTCATACTTTGGATGAACTTTCCTTTACAAATAATCAGATGGTTCCTTACAAAAACGACACAAGATTTCCCACGTAGACTTTTTATGTGTGGAACATCACCAGCGACCTTCTTGCCGAAGCAGTGCTTACTTCAACACTGCAAAGAAAAAAGAAAAACGCTAAATTCAATTTAAAAAAAACGCTTTTTACGTCAAATGATCGCTAGAGTGTTTTCTTCCGTGATAGTAACGAAGGTGGTAGTGGGAAGCGGCACCCGGAGAGCGCACCGCGTATTGGCATCGACATTAATGCTGTCGACATGTGACAAATTTCATTCATTACCCACCGGCTCTTATGCTAAAAGGTGGACTGAAACAGCTGCATCATTCACATTAGATTACATGAATTTAAGCTTCCAGTCAGTTACCGCAACGTAGTACTCGATCACATACCGCACAACGCTAAGTAGAAAACTGTAATTCAAATTTTAAAGTAGTGTCTAGGCAAGTAAAGTTTACATATATTTTTTTCTGCATTGCAAAAGTCATTTTTAATACCCGAAGGAATTTAATCCTACCGCCAAGTAGGTATTAAAGGTGATGAATTTCATAATGCTGTATTTTTTTCAATTATCTGTGTTTTTGCAATCATTAATTGGCATTCGCTGCATATAGTTTATCTATTAGTGCATGTTTCATAATGACAGTTAGTCACAATCGTAACTGAAACAAACAAAATTTGTTGACATCAGTGTAATGAAATTATCATTTCCAAAGCGTAAAGCTAGCTCGTGGAACAGTTCCTTATCAAACTATACAGTATTTGATTCACTGGGACATCATCATCTCAAGACAGTATATTCCTCTTCTGCTGTGAATGGAGGGCATGCTTAACATCAGGACATTCATTAGATGTTTTGCAACTGTCAAACAATGTGGATTTAAGTGCACTGATTTTTTTACATTTGTCATTATAAGCGCCTGAAGATTTATCTCGACAGTGATTTTGCAGTGATGCATCTGTTCTCCATTTCAGCTGAAATGTTTATCATAAAATTTCAAAATCCGCCATATGTTTGAAGTTTTCGAAAGACAGATTAATGTATGTCATGAAACTTTTGTACCTCTCGAAAGTAAGCCAGTTTCAAAGAATTACACGTTCTTGCTCAACATTTGTTGGCGTGCACAAAAATATACAGCACAAATTTACAAGTGTAAAATATTTATTGGCTTTCCACACAATTTGAATGAAGTGGACAATATTCTTGTTTCGAAAATGTTTTTTTTTTCTTTTTACTCATACTGATTTTTGCGTAATGGACGAGCTGCGGTATATCAGCTCTTAATGCTATCGTTACAGTTACCACAGCTGAGTTTACAAATACTTATTCACTATACCCAGGTTGTGCTCCAATTGATACTAATCGCTTCTATAGCTTGTAGAGGAGACATATTTAATTATGTTTCATGTACGTTACAATTAAAAAAATATATAAATATGTGTTAGTTCTCACGACGATATATAGGGTCCGTTGTTTCCTTACATATTATTGGTTCAAATGGCTCTGAGCACTATGCGACTTAACGTCTGAGGTCATCAGTCGCCTAGAACTTAGAACTAATTAAACCTAACTAACCTAAGGACATCACACACATCCATGCCCGAGGCAGGATTCGAACCTGCGACCGTAGTACATATTATTATTATGGTCTGGCACGCTCCGCAAACATTTATTGTGTTGTTCATCCAACTGTGATGATTTCACGATAAATGTCAAATTATATGTTTTTCAGCCGATCAGTTGCTAATATTTTTAGTGACAGGTTGTGTAGATGGCGATATTCGAGACAGAATCAGTAGCAAAAGGAGTTCTTCGATGTTACGGTAGTGACCTAGCTTCGTCTACTGTTCCCTCAAATTATCCATTCTTAGTTCATTCGAGAACTGTGAGAGTATAAAAACTGGTTTGTCAGCGTAACGCGCGCCGGATGGAAGTACAGCGTCTGCCGGAAAACGTGACACTGCAAGGCAGCGAACGGCTCACTGGAAGGAAAACACACTCGCCGAACTGGCCACACCCGTTAAGTGCGCGGCGCCCACACCGGAGAGCCGGAAAGTGTTTGGGACGCAGTATCGCCGCATCGACCACCCCTTGTTTGCTCTGTAGGTAGGCTACTATATTCGTAACTGTTGCAGTGGCGTCAGAGTTATCATGCTTTTTGCAACTGACAAACAAGTGTGACACTGTTTACAGTGTACTGCAGTTTATGTGTAGAACAACCAACCCCAGTGGCAAACGCTGCAAGATAGGAGTTCTGCATTTAGTTTATTGTATAATTTCCGAAATCGTACGTTCCTAGAAGATTCAAGAAATATATTGCTTCCTCCTACGCACATTTCGCGAAACGACCATGATGATAAAATTAGAGAGATTCGACCTCACACAGAAGCTTAACGGCAATCTCCACGAACCATTCAAGAATGAATCAGGAAAGTGAGAGAAGTAATAATGGTGCACGAAGAACCCTCCGCCACACACCGGAAAGTGAATTTCGGTGTTTAGATGTAGATGTAGTTGTAGAAACTTCTGTAATTTTTTCCGTTCCTACGACTAAGACAGAGTAGGTAAATGCCATCTTATTTTGGACGTATGCAAGGTGTCTCACGTATCAGGACTCCTCTTTTTAATGAGCAATTATTAATATACGGGGTAGCCCATCTGAAGTTTCGGATGAGATTATCTCGAAAGCTATATATTGGGTAAAAATAGTGGGTAAGGCATGTTTGTAAGCTCAAAGGGGGACATCAAATGATAGTACACGTGACCTCCAACCCCCGCCCCCATTGGTGAGGCAGGGTGCAACTTTTAAATCTTAAATCGAAACACCCATTTTTATTGTAGATTCTGATTCCCCGTAAAAAAGTAATCAAGCTTTGTCTGAAATATTTTTTTAAAACATTGACAGATGGCGCTGAAATCGAGGAAAAAGTAAAATTGGGGAAGAACTCTGATTTATTTAGAATTGTCCGAAAAAGACGCATCAAATCGATAAAAAATGTGCACCAATTCTTCCTTTACGTCAAATTAAACAATTTTCGTACAAAATATACTGTATCCAATTTTAAGCGTTACCCAGGAACAAAGATATGTTCCCATGGTGTGCTTCATTAGTGTGAGCCCACTTGTGTCTCAGAATTTGTGGTGCTTAATTAATGAAATTAGCCACAAAGAAATTGTTCAAAATTATGCCCATTTGCTTCGATGCATAAAGTCAATCGTCTGCGAAAGTTGTCCACAGTTTTGAGCAGCACATCTCGTGGTATGGCTGCACACGCTCTTCGAATGCGTTGCTCCATATCGTTTCGGGTTGTGGGCTGTCTTTCATAAACAATATTTTTTAAATAAATCCACAAGAAAAAAATCAGGAAATGTTAGGTCTGGTGAACTTGGAGGCCACTGAATTGGTCCGCCACGGCCTATCCACCGACCAGGGTACCGTAAATTTAAAACGTTCCGCACACTTTTAGCATAACGAGGAGCTGCTCCCTCCTGTTGGAACCACATTCGTTGCCTAGTTTCTAAATCAACATCTTCCATTAGCTGCAGCAAATCATAGCGGAGAAGTTGTAAATAAGATTCTCCAGTAACATTTCGGTAAAAAAAAAAAAACGATCCTATCAAGTAACCGTTTAAAATTCCACACTAGACCATTAACGACCATTTGTGTTGATTGTCAACGGGTCTGTGCCAGTGTGGATTGACACCCCTGACGATTTAATTCGCCATTGTTTTTTAATGTGGCTTCATCGGTTAACATAACGTATCTAAAAAAATCATCGTCACCTCTTATCATTTCCAAAGCCCATTGGTAGAAATGCACTCGTATTTGCGTATCTTTCGACGTTAATATCTGTTTCAGTGTAATATAATACGCATGATATTTATGTGCCTTCAAAATTCTCAAAACAGTTGATTTTGGCATTCCACTTTGTCTCTAAATCGCACGACTACTCATTTCGGGATCCAGTTGAACACAGACGAGAAGGGTAAGGGTACGAGCGTCATTTTCATTGTATTCGCGATGACTAGGTGGACGGTGCATGTACCCTTTTCGATCTCGTTCAGTGCAATTTCGAATAATGTTTTCGCTTGGATGTCGTCTGTTTGGGAGACGATCCGCATACAATTGCGCAGCTGCAGCGTAACTGTTATGGCATTCACCTAAAATTAACATTATATCAACAATCTCTGTAGAAGGATAGAGAGCCATGTTTCGCTAAAGAATAATTTAATTTCGTCAGTTGATGTTTACGGTTCACTATCTGAAAGTGAAGTGACGTCTGATCGCATTACACCGACCCTTATACTGAGTCACAGTTCGCAGTTTGGATACGGTAGCGCCACAGTCGGGTGAGTAATGCAATTGTGAAGAGTCCCCTAACGAGATTTTAATACCATTCCGCCTCCCTCCATCAAAAACTGTGGCGGGTACGACACATATTGTATAAAAGTAGCTTAATTTGGCGTAATGAAAGAATTGGTGCACATTTTGTATCGATTTAATGCGTCCTCGGATAATTCTAAATAAATCGGAGTTCTTCCCCAATTTCAATTTTTTTCGATTTCAGCGCCATCTGTTATGGTTTAAAAAAATGTTTCAAACAAAAGTTTATTACTTTTTTATGGAGAATCCTAATCTGCGATAAAAAATGGGTGTTTCGATTTAAGATTTAAAAGTTGCCCCGCCGCCCACTCCCACAAGGGGGCGTGGAGTGGGGGTCACGTGTATTATCATTTGATGTCCCCCTTTGAGCTTACGAACTTCTCTTACCCACTATTTTTAGCCGATGAATAGTTCCCGAGATAATCTCATCCGAATCTCATCCGAAACTTCAGATGAACCACCATGTATATCGAACTGTGACTACGACACGTGAAGAGACAAGTAATTTGGAGTAAAACTCGTTCTTTTAGCTCTTTAATGTACGAAAATGCTAAAGCAGATGCGAATTTCTTTTTGCAGCTGGAGTCCCACTTGTACATTTACTACTATGTGACTACTGTGCAATTTGAAATTAAGTATCTGACACTGGGTTCATCGAACTACCTTCAAGCAACTGCCTACTGTTCCACTCTCCTGCCTAATATCATGTAAGCCCCCAGCAAGCGCCAGAAGTGCCTCAGTAAGACACGGCATGGACTCAACTAATGTCTGAAGTAGTGCTGGAGGGAACTGACAAAATGAGTCCTGCAGGGCTGTCCCTAAATCCGTAAGAGTTCAAGGGGGTGGAGATCTTTTCTGAACAGCACGTTGCAAGGCATCCCAGATATGTTAAATAATGTTCATGTCTGGGGAGTTTGATGGCCAGCGGAAGTGTTTAAACTCAGAATAGTGTTCCTGGAACCACTATGTAGCAATTCTGGACGTGTGGCGTGTCGCATTGTCTTGCTGAAAACGCCTAAGTCAGTCGGAATGCGCAATGGACACGAACAGATGCAGGTGACCAGACAGGATTGAAACCTTCCCGTCTCCTGTATATCTCTTTTGTTACGCAACCTCCCCTTTTACAATAACCTATGAAACCTGTCCTTAGGATTTCTATCTCTTGCTTAATAATAACAAATGAAATCTTCCCTTTGAAATTAATTCTTTTTTTCAATCTTCGCATACAAATTTAATTGCTGCGTATTAAAAGTGATTTTCTGATTATTTCGACGAAACATAGAATGTGTTCGTCATCGTGTGGCCCTCAGTCGTTATCTGCAATAACGCAAAACTGTTCCTTACCTTTTTTACTGTTGCTGGATCGCCATCTGACTGCTACATCGAACTGCGACATGAATATACTTACTCTGTTGTACTATACTCTATTAGCTGGTGGTGGGCTTTCATAATAAATGGCTGTATTTATTACCAAAGCTGACGTTATTCTTTAATTAATTTGACTGAAGTTACGTAATTCATAGTTAAACTTTTTCTTGACAACAATAAAATTTTGCAAAGTTTTACATTGATGGTTTTTGGGATGGATTATAATTAGAAATGCAATATTGCTGGCAAAAGTTAATTATATTCTGAATGAAATGATTTTACAAATGTTCAAATGGGACTTACTTTTTACAATAAACTTACAACTATCATTGCGCAAAAACAAACCTTCAGTAGTCTTGAGTTTCGTAAAGAAAATAATCCAACAATATTAGTTCCTCTTATGATAATAGTTAGTTGATGTCTCTGTACATTCGTTTATAATCTCTTGTAAATCATAGCTAGTGGCTGGTAGGTGCACCGCTCTTCTGAACCTCTCGCTTCAGACTTGCTACCAAGTCGCTTCACATCTCACTTACTATTCACTTCCTACGAACGTTCAAGTGCGGTCCCTCCAGCCAACAACGCTTTCTGGTGCAGACAATCCCTGCTACTATTACAAAATGTTTCAATGCGCGGTCTTCCCCGCTCTTTCCTTAAAATGTATCCATACGCGGTCTCTCCCGCCCTTTTTAAAATTATATCAATTTGCGGTCTCTCTTGTCAACAATACTTTGGTGCAGACATTCCCTGCTACCACAATTATTTCCAACATGACAAATATTAATTATTCCTAGAAATCCTATTAATAAAATATAAACATCTTTCATAAATTGTGATTTGACAATAGACAATAGAAATATACACGTCTTACAGGATGATTACGTACGTGCCACCTGTCACAGTCGTATCTAGACGTATCAGGAGTCCCATATCACAACTGCACACACTTCATACCATTACAGAGCCTCCACCAAGTTGAACAGTCCCCTGATGACATGCAGGGTCCATGGATTCATGAGCTTGCCTCCATACCTGTACACGTCCATCTGTTCGATACAATGTGAAACGAGACTCATACGACCACGCAACGTGTTTCCAGTCATCAACAGTCCAATTTCGGTGCTGAAGGGCCCAGACGAGACGTAAGGCTTTGCGTCGTGCAGTCATCAAGGGTACGTGAGTGGGCCTTCGGCTCCGAAAGCCCATATCGATGATCTTTCGCTGAATGGTTCGCACGCTGACACTTTTAGATGGCCCAGCATTGAAATCTTCAGCAATTTTCGGAAGGGTTGCACTTCTGTCACGTTGTACGATTCTCTTCAGTAGCAGTTGGTCCCGTTCTTACGGGGTCTCTTTCCGGCCGCAGCTATGTAGGAGATTTCATGTTTTACCGGATTCCTGATATTCACAGTGTACTCGTGAAATGGTCGTACGGTAAAATCCCCACTTCATCGCTACATCGGAGATACTGTATCCCATCGCTCGCGCGCCGACTATAAAACCATGTTCAAACTCACTTAAATCTTGATAACCTGCCATTGTAGCAGCAGTAACTGATGTAACAACGGCGCTTCACACTTATTTTATATAGGCGTTGCAGACCGCAGCGCCGTATTCTCCTGTTTAAATATCTCTGTATTTGAATACGCATACCTATACCAGTTTCTCTGGCGCTTCAGTCTATATTGGTCAATCCTAATAGTTACCACAGATGTAACCGATCAATTTTGGTACGTGGATGCAGTCTGTGGTTGATGCGCCCGTGATGACTCAGCGTTTTTGGACGCAGTATGAAAGTTCTTATGCTCCGACTGCTGGGCCATGGACGTGATCGGCGTAAATCAGGAGTGTACTGTGCACCCGCCCAATGGAAATCTGATTGAGAGACCATTTGGCGTGGTAGGCGTCAAACACAAAGAACCGTGAACTGTGAACACCCGATGCAGGCAAACGGGAGAGTAGGCCGACGGATTTCTTTAAATTCGTCCAGCGGAAGAAGCTATCTATTAGGAACATTACGAACGTAGATTGTGGACAGTTGGGAATGTGGATCTCATGGGAAGCGTGCAGGGGATAAGTCCCTGCAGTCGCGCTATTTATCTATTTCCTCGGTGGCCCAGATAGATAGAACGTCTCCCATGTAAGAAGGAGATCCCGGGTTCGAGTCCTAGTCGGGGGACACATTTTCAGCTATCCCCATTGACGTATGTTAACAACACCTGTCGGCAGCTGAGGGTTTCGATTAATTATCATTTATTCTAGAGAAGCTGCACGGTCACCAATGGAATCTGTTCTTTCGGAAACAGTTACTATCTTCATATATAGGGTGGCGCAGGGAAACGGGAAATTACGAAATAACGTCATATCCATGAATAAATTCATGAAACTAGTAATTTATTAACGAAAGTGAATGTATTCAGTATGCCATTATTCAGTATGTCTTTGCAATGTCCAAAAGTGTCTCTTTACTTTTTTTAAATGACAGCGGAAAGATGTGCTCCCATTCGGCGTTCACACTCTAACAGCCTGTCATGAAAACTCTGGAATGCGCGGTGTAGCAAATCTTGGGAATGGCAGTGATTTCGTTTTCAATGTTATCCTTCAGTTCATGGATTGTTGCAGGACGTATACGGTACACCTTGCCTTTAAGATATCCCCACAGGAAGAAGTCGCACACACTAAGATCAGGGGATCTCCCAGGCCATGCAATGTCACCGTTACGTGAAATAATGCGTCTTCCAAATAATTGACGAACTGCTGCCATCGATTGTCGAGCAGTGTGTGACGTGGCTCCGTCTTGCTGAAACACATGTTTTCGACGTTAAGATTAAGCTCGTACAGTCTCGGTGTAAATAATGTTTGAAGCATTTCAACATATCGAGCGGATGCTACTGTCACTGCATTATCATCCTCACGTTCAAAAAAATAAGGGCCGATAACACCATGACATTATACAGCACAACATATTGTGACCTTGGCGCTATGTAGAGGTCGCTGGTGAAACTCACAAGGATTGTCCTGTGCCGAATAACGAAAATTCTGTTTCTTCACGAATCAGTTCAGGTGGAAATGGGCTTCGTCTGATATCCATAAGTTACCAAGGAAATTCGCGTCCTCGTTGATTTTAGCCAATATCTGGCTACTAAACTCCATACGTGACGCTGGGTCTCGTTCATGTAAGTGTTGCACAATCTGCAACTTATAGGGATGGAAGTCTAATTCGTGCAGTATTCTTTGTAAGCCTCGTCGCTTAATCCCTAGCGAAGATACATGCTGTCGAACGGAGCGGCGAGGACTTCTCTCGATTGCAGCTCTAGCAGCTGCAATGTTCTCTGGGGTTCGTACCGTTGGAATGCCACCTGGAGGTTTCTTTTTCAAGGCAGATCCTGTTTCTTCTAAATTACGCACCCACATTGTAATCGCATGCGCAGATGGGACACGTCCATGACGTCCAAGCTGGTAATGCTGTCCAAATGTTCTCGGCTCGGCAGTCACACTAACACCATTTTTGTAAAACGCTCTCACAGCTACTGCACGTTCTGTACCAGTCCAGTTCTCCATGATTACTAAGTGGCAATGCATTCACATCAATTGTGCAAATTTCCGAACATCAGCCGGCGCCACAGTGCTGCCAACTGTAACGCTCAAAATTTCTCGTTCCCTTGCGCCACCCTGTATAATCCTGTTATTGGTACACTAGCCTGCCAGTCTGGTGAGTTTGTTGACACCCACATCCACAACTCAACACCCGAGGCAGGGTTCTTGGCAGTATTGGTCTGTCTCCTCATGCTTCTAAACATCAACTGCATAACAGTTTTGCATGCTGTACATCAGTAGTAGACCAAAGAGGGTATCACTCCACTCTGCATTGTTGACAGATTTATTCAAGATGGCGGTCATACATGTGGCAATGTCGCACTAACATCACAGCAGGAAAATCAAATTTTGGTGGGAAGATAGGTCAGTTGGGCTACCTCCACAAAACCTAATTCCACCCCTACCCCCCTCCCGACTCTCCAACACCCTCTCCCCCTCTCCTTTCTCTCTGCCATTTGTAAATTGGAGTCCGCAGCTCATGGTCGTGCGGTAGCGCTCTCGTTTCCCACGCCTGGGTTCCCGGGTTCGATACCCGGCAGGGTCAGGGATTTTCTCCGCCTCGTGATCACTGGGTGTTGTGTGATGTCCTTAGGTTAGTTAGGTTTAAGTAGTTGTAAGTTCTAAGAGACTGATGACCATAGATGTTAAGTCCCATAGTGCTCAGAGCCATTTGAACCATTTTGTAAATTGGTGTGCTCAGCTTCTAGATAGGAGCGACCTAAGTCTTTACTTTGTATGTAGTGTGGTGTATTGCTTATTTAAACAATTTGAGTTGCCATTGATCGAGCACTAAATGGTAGCTCCATCCAGTGTGTTCACCGTCAGGTTCGGAGGCCAGCTGACCTCATTCACAACACCACAACCACCATAGGGTTGCTGTTGACACTCTCAATTCCCCTCCCATGACCTAACCCAAGATGGAGGACTGCGGAAATCTGGCAGGAAATTCGCTTAGTCTGTGTCTAGTTACTGGATTGGGAGGACCTCATGAGAGTAGGCTACTATAGCATGCATAATGGCTTGTTTAAACAATTTGTTTAAGAATATTGTTTATATAGTCCTGAAATCACAATACACCTTGAAACTGATGATAGGGTTTAAAGAATTTAGACGACGTTAAACAATTGTGATACTTTTATTTTTTCGATAGTGAAAGGAGCCACGTAATTACACTGTCATATATCACATTAAAAATAGCTGAAACACTTTCTCGCATACACTCCATGCACGAGAGTCGCGCCCACTGGAAAAAACCTTGCCTTGTGCCCACAGCAACGACGACAGGCGACCACAGGGCTGTGCGCAAAGCACTTCCAGTGCACTGGAAAAACCAGCAACCTCATCCTTGGTTAAACACGGATACCCCTTGTCGTTCAACACAAACTGCTTCATGAGTTATTAAATTCGGTGTTTAACCAGTGTGTGGAATGTTGTCACGTATGTTTCTCGAAGAGGTCACAGGAAATAAATGTACCACTGCACAAATAGAGACAGAGAGCTCTGCAGATGACACAAGAATATTTAAACAATTTGCGATGTAATTACACATTTTATTCCGATGAATACCACCATACTTGAACACACAGTCGAACAACCGGGTCGCACGCTTTTGCGGAAAATACCACATCCCTCCCTTGTCCTTGAGCACAAGCAGTTTCTGAAGTTGTTAAATCCAATTGAATATGTCTGTAAATATGCTTTCAAAAAGATCGATGCACAATAGTTTCCTTCCAGATTTGTCATAAATAAATCGTTAAACAATTTGCCGGGATGGATTTCACAGACTGAATAAACGCTTGCAAAGTAGGAATTATTAATTAAAACTACAGAGCGACACTACTCTGCAATATTTGCTAGAATAAACGATTAGGTATAGTGTTTGACACCTCAACACATTTGCAAATGTTGCTTTCAACAGTTTGTTTCAAATACACTAGCACTCAAAATGGTGCACTGTCTTCCCAAGTGCACGTGGAATGTAAATACATTGCGTAAAAACATGAAGAATGCAGATACACTCGAAAAATACGTTGTACGGCAGTATTGTTTATAAACTGAAACTAAAATAAATGAGCGCCAAAGCGCAAATACAATGCGTCGAAACTCTAAAAGCAATAGTACATCACGTAAAAAAATCGTTAAATACATTACCACAGCAGTTTGTTACACAAGGCACGGTCGTAAGTTGGGACCAGCGAAGCGGTGCGTCAGTCAGTGGCCGCAGTTCGCCACAGATGGAACCAGCGACCAGGAGCAGGGGCAATCTGGCTGGATCAACGAGCGCGCCCTGCACAGAGAACGGATCAGCGGAACAAGTTGGTATTTTCAGAACCCCTCATGCAAAAGCCGCGGAGCTGTGGCCAGCAGACCAGCACCAACTTGTCGTGCGTACTCAGACCAGCATTCATCAGCCGATGGGGTGAAATGCTGCACTCCTATTGGCTCCTGGAAGTATTGTCCAGCGCTTTCCATCAACCGCCCTTCCTGATTGGTCCAAGCCAAATCAGTGTGTCTATATAAATACTACCCCCTCCGCTCCCAGTCTCGTTCTGCCAGCGTCAATTCGCCAGTGTGGCTGCTCCTTAGTTGTGTGTGTCAGTTTTTTGACCATGAAACGTTCAGCGATATCGAATACCATCAGCATCAGCGGAAAACAAAGTAGAATGACATAAGAAGAATATGAATTGCCATGTAAGTAAAGAATTTGTGTTTGTAATATGTAGTTAGAAAGCCGCTGTGGCCGAGCGGTTCTAGGCGATTCAGTCTGGAACCGCGCGACCGCAACGATAGCAGGTTCGAATCCTGCCTCGAGCATGGATGTGTGTGATGTCCTTAGGTTAGTTAGGTATAATTAGTTCTAAGTTCTAGGGGACTGATGACCTCAGATCTAAGTCCCATAGTGCTCAGAGCCATTTGAATAATATGTAGTTATAATGTAGTAATCAGGGGAAACACTGGCGTGTTAAAAAATTCTCGTCGGCAGTTCACTTTCTTTTCCTTGCTTTACAGTGCAACTCCAGGATTTTATCCTGGACTGCGAGGGCAGACGTGAGGAGGTGGAGGAGGCTGGACCACAGTGAACTCGTTCTGTCGAGGTCCAGCCTCCTGTTGCCAGCCTACAACAAAAACTGTCACGTCAGTGTTAAAAAAGTTCATTGTAGTGGAAGTCTATTGCATTGTTGGTTTATTTCTTGTTTCGTACTTGTTCTTATTATAGCTCACGTGGTGAAAATGCAGCTTGAGCTGGGGGCAATGCTGGAGAATCAAAAAATAAACCATCCATACGCTATGGAACAACCTCCAGCAGCGAATGCACAGTGCCAAAATTAGTCGCGAAAGTGTAGGAAAAAAAATGAAATATTTATGTGGTAACAGCTAAGTAATTCAAAAAACTCTATGTTTCATCTTGTTACAGCAACAATTCTAATGAGGTTAGAGCTCCTAGAGCGCGGGATTAGTCGAGCGATCTAGGACGCTGCAGTCATGGACTGTGCGGCTGTTCCCGGCGGAGGTTCGAGTCCTGTGTGGCGTGATAAGCTTATAGTCAAACTAATCGATCAAACCCGTCTCCCCGACTGTTGCATCAAGCTGATTGGTAGCTTTCTGCCGGACAGGCGTCTGTTTGTACAAATAGATGGGAAGAAATCATCACTGAAAACAGTCTCAGCTGGCATCCCATAGGGAGCAGTGATATCGCCATGCCTGTTTAATTCGTATATTAACGACATTCCCACCATTCAGCACGTCATCACCAGTCTTTCCGCCGACACGGCCTTCCTAACCTCTGGAAGGAACATCGAAAAACTTGTCAGCAGGATGCAGCGACAACTTGTCGTCACCGAGTAATGGGCAAAGTTCAATAAAATCACCCTAAACCCTACGAAAACTCAAAGGCGATGCAGTCGTGGACTATGCGGCTGGTCCCGGCGGAGGTTCGAGTCCTCCCTTGGGCATGGATGTGTATGTTTGTCCTTAGGATAATTTAGGTTAAGTAGTGTGTAATCTTAGGGTCTGATGACCTTAGCAATTAAGTCCCATAAGATTTCACACACATTTTTGAGCTCCTAGACCGACAGCTGGAGGCTACTCTCCAATCGCAGCAGCGGTTTCAGTACCCAGTGAGACAGCAGAGCAGTCTTCTAAGTGGAAAAAGAGAATTCTAATTTTTTGTTTGTTTGTATCTGTAGTATTTAAGGTTTTTCTGCTTCTCTAACAAATCTGTATATATATTTTTTTGTAGTTGAAGATGAGGTGGGTCAGAGGCCGCATATCAGTTTTGACGAGGATGTGATGCCTGAATGAGTCAGGGAAATGGCTCTATATGAAGACCTGCAAAAGCAGCGTGACCTGGACCTTTTAGTGGATGACTTTCCTGAAGGGATGATAGAGATACCTGACAACGTTAATGAAATGTCCACGCCGTGGACTCAGACCGAGAAAGGTAATTACTCACTCGACTTACATAACAACTTGATCGTCTGTATTCTTTCTTTCCTTGCAGCAGCAGCAACAGTAGCAAGCAATATCTGGAACTTTAAACTTATTTTTTTCGTTATTCTCTCTCTTCTACAGCGGCTACACCTCCGCAGCTGCAGCATACAGTGGTGCAGGTACCGGTTGTGGTTAAACATAACTCGCCAAAAGGGCATCCGGTGAGGCATGCCGCACTTGCGAAAACACCGCTACTCGTAGCACGAGAGGCCGCAGCCGCCACTGCGGCCGCCGTAACCGCCCCAGCACCGCGTCTGTGAATCGAGCAACGAGCTAACACAAGACATCCTTTATGTGGGGCAGAGGGCAGTCTATAGACTGGTTCGAAGAAGATGGGGGAAAGGCATCTACGGAATGTTCTGAGAGTAACGTGACGTCTTCTTAGTTAGAGTGTTAAAATATGAGTTCAAGCAGACCATCCATCTCTGACGGGATGCTGTCACTCATCCGCCATGGTGGCTTTAAACCATCTCAAACCATTAGCTGTAGAATACCGAAAATTCCAGTCATTTTTCTCGTCTGTATGACAGTGCTTCGAACTCTATTTGTGTAATTGTCCTGATTTTCCCAGTCTGTGCTTAGACACCAGTGTGTGCTTCGAGAAAAGAGGAAAAAATAACGTCCCTGACTCCAACAGCAGTAAATATAAACTAAATCCACTCACCATTTCAGAAAAGTGATTAACATCACAGCAGCTCTAGGACTTCTCTCTCTCTCTCTCTCTCTCTCTCTCTCTCTCTCTCTCTCTCTCTCTCTCTGTCTATGGCAGCACCTTCAAACAAGCAGCTAACAAGGGGAAGGCCTCAGACACGGCCACACGCTTCGGCTCAAATTTGGCAGGTCGCTTGTGTACAACATAAAACGAAGGAGTTTAAGATATTTTGGGTCAATACCCCCGCAATTTTGAGAAAATCACCCCTAAAGGTTATGACGAGGAATCGACTCAAAATTGGAGGGATCGACAGATAATTGTAAATAGAGCATTTTTCATGATCAGGTATGGAGTCCGCAAACGCAAACTTTTCCAGAAATCGAGGAAAGAAACCTTTACAACTGCCGCTTCTGTACCCGCATTTCGCCGACAGCGCCTATAGTGCAGTTCCGCATGGGAGCGACAGCGACCGGACCTGTTGGTACTTCCGCGTAGTCGTAGCGCCGCAAGCCGTGTTTATAGAAATTCTTGGATTGTGACCTGTGATATTCTCAGTGCTTCTTCACTACCGTCGTACTCAAGCTTCTTAATTCACTCACAGCGGTCTCGGCCGCTCATATAGTGCAGTTATGGCTCCCAGGGCACCCCGCAAGAATACCCTGTGTTTTGCATTTGAGAAATCTTCCAGGAATGTGCAACCGAGTTCTCTAGAAATCCATGACTGGATAGTAGATATTATTGGCATCACGTCCGACCAGGTCCACACAGCATATTATGACATGGTGAAATACTGTTTCTTTGTGTAGTTTTAGACCAGATACAACTGAAGAAAATTTTGGTGAATACTGGTGGGAAAGCAAAGTTTCGACATCGTGATCAGTCGGTGAGTACAGTTTCAATAACTAACGCTGACATTGACTATAAACAAGTGAGTGCGAGTCTTCAATTTGCCGGCTGAGGTTGAGAATTGTTTTCTTAGAGATGTCCTCGCCAAATACGGTGACATCCGACAGATTAGAAACAAAAATGGTCGAGCCGTCACAAACTCCAATGTTATAGTGGGGTTCGCTCAGTCGACATGACCGTTAAATTCAATACCCCACCCTATATAATGGTTTGTGGTTATAAGGCTCATGTCATTTACGATGGACAAGTAGGCACTTGTTTTATCTGTAATACGAGTGGCCATTTACGAGATGATTGTCCACGGCGCGTTGTTGTACTTCGAAACAATCTGCAACAGAGACAGAGATTCACATTGGCTGATGTCCTAACTCAAAATTAGACGCCTTCTGTGATTGACTCCCAACCAAGTGTATCTGTGTCAGAGGACAACGATTTCAGTAACGGCACCTGCCCACCCTTACCTCAGAAACCCGTGGCCAGTCACCCCTTAGCCGTTGTTGCATTAGCTATCGGTAACAAACGACGCCATACTGGTGACGGTAGTGGGTGCTGTGACCAGGTCGTAAAAAATCAAACCGACGACGCGGAGTCACGGGCCTCCACACAGGACACGCATATGTCGGATGGCCTAGTTACGACCCGGCAAATTCACATTCAAACTACCGACTCAGAAATTGTCAATACGAGTGCAGTCGATTATTTACAGCAATCCATTCCGATGCCGCTTCGCGACTCGCCACATGTGGTCAACACACAAGAGGCGGCAGTCAGTCAACTGCAAATAGTAAACACAGAGGATGAAAAAAAAAAGGTTCAAATGGCTCTGAGCACTATGGGATTTAACTTCTGATGTCATCGGTCCCCTAGAACTTACAACTACTAAAACCTAACTAACCTAACGACATCACACACATCCATGCCCGAGGCAGGATTTGAACCTGCGACAGAGGATGATGCACGTGGTGTAGAGCATCACATATACACCCTCCACCACGGAACTGCTTTCAAACAACGCGAGGAACCGGAAAGATGTATACAAACAGCCAGTGCGGCTACAAACAAACACAGTGAGCCTACTGAAGCCGCGTCTTCGGACTTGCCGTCACCCGTTCCGAAGCAAGGACTTTCACTTACTGTTTACAGCCATGACTCGCCATCTCCGCCGTCTTCTATGACACTTCGGACGACTGTGCGACGGCAAAATAAAGTTAAACCAGATGACTCCGTGACTGGAAGTAAGTCAAAAAGAAAAGGCAGCGCAAAAACTGGTACAAAACCTGTGGTTGTAGGTTCGAAGCCCGATGGTGAGATGGACTGGTCTTCCTACGCTTCCCAACACCCACACGTCTCTGACGATCATGAGTCAAGCTTATAAGGTTTTGTCCCTGAACATTAATAGAGTTGGGACAGATTAAAAATTATCAATGCTACGGAAGTTTCTCTATGAGTCCGAAGCTGATATAGTTCTGTTACAGGAAGTGTCTATCTTAAGTTCCCATGTATCAGGATTTGCAACAATCGTAAACACCGCGGCGGGCGGGGGTACAGGTACGGCCATTCTATCACGAGAAGGAATCCCAGTGAGGAATATCGAAATGTTGGACTCCGGTAGAGGCATAGCTTGCCTAATTTTTGACGTCACCCCCGTCAATATCTACGCTCCATCTGGAACGACCCTAAAATCAGAAAGAGCTAACTTCTTTAAACAAAACATCATCTACTTGTTACGCCGCAACCAAACCCAGTTGATAATTAGTGGTGATTTTAACTGTGTGATCCACAGGAAAGATCAATCGCCATACTTTAATTACTGTAGGGAACTACATGATGTAGTGCGTCACCTGCGGCTGAAGGACGCGCGGGAACTAAAATTTCCTACCCTGGTAAAGTACATGTACCTGACCACCACCGCATGTAGCCGTCTAGACCGTTTGTACATCTCTGAGAACATTTGCCGACATGTTCTGGACGCCGATGTCATTCGACAACTGCGCCCTCTGTGTCACGATAAATCTGGCCAAACAGCATACTAAATGGCATAGGAATCCGTGGAGCCTAAATGTTTCTATTCTCGCTGATGCCGCGCTACAAGATGTCATTTCCACGACATGGGCGGATTGTCTCAAGCAATGTTGCAGATATTCGAGCAAAATAGCATGGTGGAATGTTGTGGTCAAACGGAAAATGCGATTATCCTTAAGAAACTACAGTTGGCAACGGGCGCAAGATGTCAAACGCACGATTGATTTTTACCAGACAGTTCTGCGAGAGTTGTGTGCGACTACGTCACTAACCAACACCCAGCTGACGACCATCAAACAAATAAAGGCGAAGCTTATAGGCATAAAGCGAACGCAGCTTGAAGGACTGAAGATCAGATCTAAAGCAAAATCGCTTCAAGAGGACGAACTTGCTTCACTGTATCACCTCATAAAACATCGTGCCCATCGCAAACGAGCTTTTATCGGGGAAGCTGGACACAGATGATGGATTCCGTTTTACCCGACAGAGTGATATTCTTACTACAGTTTACCGGTACTTCACGGACCTGTACTCGCAGTGCGATACATATGGTGATGACGGCTGTGATAGGGTGCGTGTTCTGCCCACCGTCGTCACGCCTGCGGAGAACTCGGCGGTCGTACACGATTTTGCTCCAGACGAAGTCCTTGAGCTGATTTCTGGCTCGCCATCGAATAAATCCCCTGGCCCTGATGGTTTGCCACGAGAATTTTATATGCGTTTCTGGCCCATAATCGGCATAATCGGACACGCATTTACAGATGTTCTCAGTGAAGTGATGCGAGGGAGTGACGTGCTTGCCGAAATGAAGGAAGGTCGAATTGCATTGATACCAAAAAGCTAACATCGACAAACCTTAAATAACTTCCGACCGATTACTTTACTCCATTTCGATCACAAAACCTTTGCCAGAGCACTCAACAGCAGATTGTCTTCACTAATGAAGCAAGTGATTCACAACCATCAATCATGCTTCCCTGGTCGCACTATTATGACGCCCCTTTCGGAATATAGAGATGTAATAGCCTTAGCGTCAGTCACTAACGAGAATCTCGCATTGCTGTTTACCGACTTTTGCAAGGCATTTGATCGCGTCCGCCACGAATACCTCCTATTGTTACTGCAGCGGTGTGGATTTGATCAACGGGCTACTAATGTAGTGCAACATTTCGTCACGGGCATTAAAATCAGAGTCAGCGTAAATGGACAGCTTACTCAACCCATCGAGGTCCAAAGAGAAGTGCCACAGGGGAGCCCTCTCTGCATGATGTTATTTGTTTTATCGCTCTTACGCTCTATTCTTGACAAACTTGCAGGCCTTTGGATCGCCGGGACGTCCTTCGTGGTTCGTGCTTACGCCGACGTCGGAGTGTTACTGCCCAACGATGGAGACGTATCAACCCTCAAGGCCGCGGTAGACGAGTACTGTCGTGCTTCCGGTACTAAAATTAACGCCGATAAATGCACCTTTTCGACGCAGTTATTGTACCTTGGGCGAAGCGTGTCGAAGCCCACACCACTCTGGAGATGATTATCGACAAATGCCCACTAAAATGAATGCAAAAAATTGGAAGCAGGTCGCCAATAAATTGCAAGGTGCCATCTATGACAACAATTGGCGGTCCGATGACTTTCTGCAACGCATACGACTCCTCAGCAGTTATATATTCAGTAAAGCGTACTATACTGCCCAAATATTTCCAGTCCCCAAGATGCAGGCTAAACACGTGATGAAACTCTCTAATAGACTTATCTGGCAAGGGCATCTGTTCAAACTGAAATACAACACGCTGACGTCTTCCAGACAGGCCGGCGGACTCAACATGCCTGACATTAACTGAAAGTGTACTGCGTTATATATTAAACGAATCACCCACTTGTTGGACAAGGAACCTCTCAGAGTATCCAGTTGGCTCTTCCAAATCTTACAATCCACAGATATGCACCCACCCACTGATGTAGGTAAAATGCATTACAAATTACGACATGTCAAGCAGTTTTTTCTTAAAGTAAGCTATATTAATGGACATTATTTCACGCAGGATTTACCGACGACGCACCTGTTATTAAAAAGATGGACATCTCCAATAGTCCGGAATCCCATTGTACTTAAATGCCCGAGTGTTCATTGTAAGGCAGTTTTGGACAACATAAGTTTAACTGTCCACACTGCTGAGGTGGTGTCCACATGGTATAAAGTGGTGAACGATGAAAGGCAAATGAAAGGTTGCATAGAATCGGCTTATGTGACAATGATAAATGCGTCCGCTGTGGTCTGGTCGACACCCTACGCCATCGCTTCACTTGTGGCGCCCATCTCATTAACTGGAAACTGGTGCAGTAGAGGCTGGGCTTGAATACCCGCAGGAACCCATCCAGCCACTGCACTGACATCCTGCTCTGGCCGGACACGAGACATTTTCCCACTACCAAGAACAACACCCTGATGTGGCTGTTAGGACAGTTTGTGACATATATCATTATCCACAATAGTGAAGATAATCTCATTAGTTTCGAGTCTTATATGAGAACGACACGTTGGAAGATGAAACGTTACCCACATTTCAGGACGCTGTTTGGTAACATGTTAGACATAATTTTTGAAAAACAAGGCATAGTGTAATTCTCGACGCCGGTAAGGACACAAATCACATGCAAGACTATGTAGCGAACAAAATACACAACGAATAAGGGTTTACACCTGTTTCTAGGACTTCTCCCGACTTCTTAGTGGTGTTATTAGCTTCATTTGACGTTTTCATTAATTTATGTTGCCTCTGCATGTATTGTTATCCGTTTGTATGCTTCAAGTGACTTTCTGTGAAGAGTTTGGACGGTTGTGAATCAATTGACAGAACTGCAATTCTATTTAAGACAGTCAGTGATATATATATATATATATATATATATATATATATATATATATATATATATATATAATTCTTTTTAATATGTTTGCGTTTTGGTTCTATATCTCTGTCTGGACTGAACATGCTATTGTCAGTTTAATATTTTTGTTCTGTTTTGTAAGCTTACAAATGGCACTATATGGCACTATATTGAAAAGTGTTCTTCAATCTATTGTAGGATACAATTCGTGTTTAAACAGTTCCAGAACTTCACTATTTTGTTTTTGGGCTTATATGCTTATATGATTGTTTTAATATAAAAAAAAAGTATAAAAAATAGCGCAACGGCCAGAGTAACTGGCTGGTAATTGCAGAACTCGGGTTCGAATCTCGAAGAAATCGAGTGGATGTTATTCTTTTCGTTGGTATTTTTCCATATCTCAATTCACAGGGATAGGAGGGTTAATAAAGGTAAGTAAATCTATAAAGAATGATAATAATAAAATAGGCAAACTAATTTCCCAAACGCCGTGAGTTAGTAAAGTATGAAACTGTTAAACCTTGTCACATGAAAACAACTCCGAGTAAGAGCGCTGCGAAATCCTCACGAGGGATCACAGATAGCCAATCGCGAGACGCTCGTTTACAGCGAGGCACGGGTCAGAATGCACGCGGGGAAAGTTATGTTGTCCTGGTTGCCTCTTCGTCATATCATAGTTGTGAACCTGGAAGAGTGAAGGTGTCCAGCACGAGCCTAATAGAAGTCAATCGGAAAGAGTTGTTTTCCGTCATTACGCTGCCGCGAACCTCGCGGATACATGTAGTGATTTTTCCATCGTTAATGCGCCGAATGAAATACGTTTTGTTAATGAATACGTTGTTCTTCCGTAAGTAACATATGACGAGTACTGTATGAAGTTTTTTGGTAATTAGCTCGTCTGTTTGTGCCGTAGTAACTAGTTATTGTTTATTGTGTCATATAACTCAGGTGTTAATCTGAATAATGAAGGATGTACATGCTTCGAATACCGCTGCAATACATAGTTGGTAGCCTGCCGCAGACGATGGCAAGCGGGAAGTTACCAACACTGTTTTGTTTTGTAAAAGTGTTTCAAGACAGATGCATTATCAGTGCACTACCGGAAGCAGGCAGTTCGGTTTCTCGGCGTTCCAGATTGGTAGGAGCGGCTATCGTCGAGCGATTTTTGGAGTTTACGAAAAAAATCCTCCCCCCATGAACCATGGACCTTGCCGTTGGTGGGGAGGCTTGCGTGCCTCAGCGATACAGATAGCCGTACAGTAGGTGCAACCACAACGAAGGGATATCTGGTGAGAGGCCAGACAAACGTGTGGTTGCTGAAGAGGGGCAGCAGCCTTTTTAGTAGTTGTAAGGGCAACAGTCTGGATGATTGACTGATCTGGCCTTGTAACAATAACCAAAACCGCCTTGCTGTGCTAGTACTGCGAACGGCTGAAAGCAAGGGGAAACTACGGCCGTAATTTTTCCCGAGGGCATGCAGCTTTAATGTATGATTAAATGATGATGGCGGAGGTAAAATAGTCCCCCATTCGGAACTCCGGGGGGGGGGGGGGGGGGACTACTCAAGAGAATATCATTGTCAGGAGAAAGAAAACTGGCGTTCTACGGATCTGAGGATCTGAGCGTGGAATGTCAGATCACTTAATCGGGCAGGTAGGTTAGAAAATTTAAAAAGGGAAATGGATAGGTTATAGTTAGATATAGTGGGAATTAGCGAAGTTCGGTGGCAGGAGGAGCAAAACTTCTGGTCAGGTGACTACAGGGTTATAAACACAAAATAAAATAGGGGTAATGCAGGAGTAGGTTTAATAATGAATAGGAAAATTGGAATGCGGGTAAGCTACTACAAACAGCATAGTGAACGCATTATTGTGGCCAAGATAGATACGAAGCCCACACATACTACAGTAGTACAAAAAAAATGACTCTGAGCACTATGGGACTCAACTGCTGTGGTCATTAGTCACTTAGAACTACTTAAACCTAACTAACCTAAGGACATCACACACATCCATGCCGGAGGCAGGATTCGAACCTGCGACCGTAACAGTCTCACGGTTCCGGACTGCGCGCCTAGAACCGCGAGACCACCGCAGCCGGCACAGTAGTATAAGTTTATATGCAAACTAGCTCTGCAGATGACGAAGAAATTGAAGAAATGTATAATGAGATAGTGAAGGGTGACGAAAATTTAATAGTCATGGGTGACTGGAATTCGGTAGTAGGAAAAGGGAGAGAAGGAAACGTAGTAGGTGAATATGGATTGGGACTAAGAAATGAAAGAGGAAGCCGCCTGGTAGAATTTTGCACAGAGCACAACTTAATCATAGCTAACACTTGGTTTAAGAATCATGAAAAAAGGTTGTATACATGGAAGAACCCTGGAGATACTAAAAGGTATCAGATAGATTATATAATGGTAAGACAGAGAACCAGGTTTTAAATTGTAAGACATTTCCAGGGGTAGATGTGGACTCTAACCACAATCTATTGGTTATGAACTGTAGATTAGAACTGAAGAAACTGCAAAAAGGTGGGAACTTAAGGAGATGGGACCTGGATATACTGAAAGAACTAGAAGTTGTACAGACTTTCAGGGAGAGCATAAGGGAACAGTTGACAGGAATGGGGGAAAGAAATACAGTAGAAGAATAATGGGTAGCTTTGAGGGATGAAGTAGTGAAGGCAGCAGAGAATCAAATAGGTAAAAAGGCGAGGGCTAGTAGAAATCCTTGGGTAACAGAAGAAATATTGAATTTAATTGATGAAAGGAGAAAATATAAAAATGCAGTAAATGAAGCAGGCAAAAAGGGATACAAACGTCTCAAAAATGAGATCTACAGGAAGTGCAAAATGGCTAAGCAGGAATGGCTAGAGGACGAATGTAAGGATGTAGAGGCTTATCTTACTAGGGGTAAGATAGATACTGCCTACAGGAAAATTAAAGAGACCTTGGGACATAAGAGAACCACTTGTATGAACATCAAGAGCTCAGATGGAAACCCAGCTCTAAGCAGAGAAGGGAAAGCAGAAAGGTGGAAGGAGTATATAGAGGGTCTATACAAGGGCGACGTACTTGAGGACAATATTATGGAAATGGGAGAGGATGTAGATGAAGATCTACATCTACATCTACATGACTACTCTGCAATTCACATTTAAGTGCTTCGCAGAGGGTTCATCGAACCACAATCATACTATATCTCTACTATTCCACTCCCGAACAGCGAGCGGGAAAAACGAACACCTAAACCTTTCTGTTCGAGCTCTGATTTCTCTTATTTTATTTTGATGATCATTCCTACCTATGTAGGTTGGGCTCAACAAAATATTTTCGCATTCGGAAGAGAAAGTTGGTGACTGAAATTTCGTAAAAAGGTCTCGCCGCGACGAAAAACGTCTATGCTGTAATGACTTCCATCCCAACTCGTGTATCATATCTGCCACACTCTCTCCCCTATAACGTGATAATACAAAACGAGCTGCCCTTTTTTGCACCCTTTCGATGTCCTCCGTCAATCTGTAATGACTTCCATCCCAACTCGTGTATCATATCTGCCACACTCTCTCCCCTATAACGTGATAATACAAAACGAGCTGCCCTTTTTTGCACCCTCTCGATGTCCTCCGTCAATCCCACCTGGTAAGGATCCCACACCGCGCAGCAATATTCTAACAGAGGACGAACGAGTGTAGTGTAAGCTGTCTCTTTAGTGGACTTGTTGCATCTTCTAAGTGTCCTGCCAATGAAACGCAACCTTTGGCTCGCCTTCCCGACAATATTATCTATGTGGTCCTTCCAACTGAAGTTGTTCGCAATTTTAACACCCAGGTACTTAGTTGAATTGACAGCCTTGAGAATTGTACTATTTATCGAGTAATCGAATTCCAACGGACTTCTTTTGGAACTCATGTGGATCATCTCACACTTTTCGTTATTTAGCGTCAACTGCCACCTGACACACCATACAGCAATCTTTTCTAAATCGCTTTGCAACTGATACTGGTCTTCGGATGACCTTACTAACGGTAAATTACAGCATCATCTGCGAACAGTCTAAGAGAACTGCTCAGATTGTCACCCAAGTCATTTATATAGATCAGGAACAGTAGAGGTCCCAGGACGCTTCCCTGGGGAACACCTGATATCACTTCAGTTTTACTCGATGATTTGCCGTCTATTACTACGAACTGCGACCTTCCTGACAGGAAATCACGAATCCAGTCGCACAACTGAGATGATACCCCATTGCTCCGCAGCTTGATTAGAAGTCGCTTGTGAGGAACGGTGTCAAAAGCTTTCCGGAAATCTAGAAATACGAAATCAACTTGAGATCCCCTGTCGTTATCGGCCATTACTTCGTGCGAATAAAGAGCTAGCTGCGTTGCACAAGAGCGATATTTTCTGAAGCCATGCTGATTACGTGTCAATAGATCGTTCCCTTCGAGGTGATTCATAATGTTTGAATACAGTATATGCTCCAAAACCCTACTGCAAACCGACGTCAATGATATAGGTCTGTAGTTAAATGGATTACTCCTACTACCCTTCTTGAACACTGGTGCGACCTGCGCAATTTCCCAATCTGTAGGTACAGATCTATCGGTGAGCGAGCGGTTGTATATGAGTGCTAAGTAGGGAGCTATAGTATCAGCGTAATCTGAAAGGAACCTAATCGGTATACAATCTGGACCTGAAGACTTGACCGTATCAAGCGATTTGAGTTGCTTCGCAACCCCTAAGGTATCTACTTCTAAGAAACTCATGCTAGCAGATGTTCGTGTTTCAAATTCTGGAATATTCCATTCGTCTTCCCTGGTGAAGGAATTTCGGAAAACTGCGTTCAATAACTCCGCTTTAGCGGCACAGTCGTCGATAACAGTACCATCGGCACTGCGCAGCGAAGGTATTGACTGCGTCTTGCCGCTTGTGTACTTTACATACGACCAGAATTTCTTCGGATTTTCTACCAAATTTCGAGACATTGTTTCGTTGTGGAACCTATTAAAGGCATCTCGCATCGAAGTACGTGCCAATTATCGCGCGTCTGAAAATTTTAGCCCATCTTCGGGATTTCGCGTTCTTCTGAACTTCGCATGCTTTTTCCGTTGCCTCTGCAACAGCGTTCGGACCTTTTTGTGTACCACGGGGGATCCGTTCCATCTCTTACCAATTTATGAGGTATGGATATCTCAATTGCTGTTGTTACTATATCTTTGAATTTGAGCCACATCTCGTCTACATTCGCATAGTCAGTTCGGAAGGAATGGAAATTGTCTTTTAGGAAGGCTTCTAGTGGCACTTTATCCGCTTTTTTAAATAAAATTATTTTGCGTTTGTTTCTGATGGATTTGGAAGAAATGGTATTGAGTCTAGCTACAATGACCTTGTGAACACTAATCCCTGTATCAGTCATGATGCTCTCTATCAGCTCTGGATTGTTTGTGGCTAAGAGGTCAAGTGTGTTTTCGCAACCATTTACAATTCGCGTGGGTTCGTGGACTAACTGCTCGAAATAATTTTCGGAGAAAGCATTTAGGACAATCTCGGAAGACGTTTTCTGCCTACCACCGGTTTCGAACAAGTATTTTTGCCAACATACCGAGGGTAGGTTGAAGTCCCCACCAACTATAACCGTATGAGTGGGGTATTTATTTGTTACGAGACTCAAACTTTCTCTGAACTGTTCCGCAACTGTATCATCGGAGTCTGGGGGTCGGTAGAAGGAGCCAATTATTAACTTAATTCGGCTGTTAAGTATAACCTCCACCCATACCAATTCGCACGGAGTATCTACTTCGACTTCACTACAAGATAAACCACTACTGACAGACTTCGTAAAAATTTCTGCAGAACTTATTTCAGGCTTTAGCCAGCTTTCTGTACCTATAACGATATCAGCTTCTGTGCTTTCTATTAGCGCTTGAAGCTCAGGGACTTTTCCAGCGCAACTACAACAATTTACAACTATAATTCCGACTGTTACTTGATCCAAGCACGTCCTGTAATTGCCAAGCACCCTTTGACATTGCAGCCCATCCCACACTTTCCCGAGGCTTTCTAACCTAAAAAACCGCCCAGTCCACACCACACAGCCTCCGCTACCCGTGTAGCCGCCATCTGAGTGTAGTGAACTCCTGACCTATTCAGTGGAACCCGAAACCCCACCACCCTATGGCGCAAGTCAAGGAATCTGCAGCCAATACGGTCGCAAAACCGTCTGAGCCTCTGATTCAGACCCTCCACCCGGCTCTGCACCAAAGGTCGGCAGTCGGTTCTGTCAACGATGCTGCAGATGGTGAGCTCTGCCTTCATCTCGTAAGCAAGACCGGCAGCCTTCACCAAATCAGATAGCCGCTGGAATCCAGAGAGAATTTCCTCAGATCCAAAGCGACACACGTCATTAGTGCCGACATGTGGCACCACCTGCAGCTGGCTGCACCCTGTGCTCTTCATGGCATCTGGAAGGACCCTTTCCACATCAGGAATGACTCCTCCCGGAATGCACACGGAGTGCACACTGGATTTCTTCCCCTCCTTAGCCGCCGTATCCCTAAGGAGCCCCATTACGCGCCTAACATTGGAGCTCCCATCTACCAGTAAGCCCACACTCTGCGATTGCCCGGACCTTGAAGGCTGAGAATGATCCTCTGAAACAGGGCAGGCAGCTGCATCTGGCTCAGCCAGAGACAGTGCATGAAACCGG